>NC_085845.1:137334252-140114252 GCF_035594765.1 Anolis carolinensis
AAGACAGTTGCATCTGTCAAGTAGGGAAATTTAGGTACGCTTTATGGGGGGAGGCTAATTTAACTAATTTACAACACCATAAAACTGCCAGCAAAACACGAGGAAAGGAATGAGGAAGTACAGCCACTAGTGGACGGTGAAGCAACAGCTCCCCCTGTGGCCAGAATCGTGAAGCTGGAAAAATGTTAAATGCCTCTGTGTCTGTCTATACTGTATGTTGTTTGTCTGTTGGCATTGAATGTTTGCCATATATGTGTTCATTGTAATCCGCCCTGAGTCCGCTTCTGGGTGAGAAGGGTGGGATATAAATACTGTAATAAAATAAAAATAAATAATGAACACTTCAGCTTACACATACAAGTTACCATCAGGTTTTGTTGCTGTCAGTGGTTATATTTATTAGGTAAAGGTTTTCCTTGGACATCAAGTCTAGTCGTGTCCGGGGGTTGGTGCTCATCTCCATTTCTAAGTCCATTTCTAAGTAGACACCTCCAAGTTCATGTGGCTGGCCTAACTGCATGGAGCACTATACCTTTCTACTTATTGATCTGCTCACATTTGCATGTTTTTGAATTGCTAGGTTGGCAGAAGCTGGGGCTAACAGTGGGAGTTCACCCCACTCCCTGTATTTGAATCACTGACCTTTCGGTCAACAAGTTCACCAGCTCAGCGGTTGAACTCGCTGCGCCATGGGTAAAGCCTGTTTTCAGCTCTTCTGCCTGCCCTATGGTTTTTAATGGAATTTATAAAACTATTGCTATAGTTAACTTCAGAAACTTTCTGCCAACCTTCAGCAAGGCAGAAAACTGCCTAAATGAAAGATAATGTCTCCTGCACAGCTTCAGCTGTGAAATATTTAACACCATTTCAGAAACGAGAAATTTGAACGAGCCAATATGTTGAATGCAGAAGTGGCTGAACCGTTGCATATGGAGTGATTTATGCTTCCATGTCTGCTGCGCTTGCAACAGGGCCTGAATATGGTTGCGAAGTTTGCCCGTAGGACGTGCTGTGCGCATGTTGATTTTTCATTAGGTGCAAAGACACTAAATAAACAAACAAGCAGTGGACGATGCAACCTGACAAATTCATTTTCTGGTAAGGCTGAATGTAATGTTGGCAGCAAAGAGAAAATAGGAAATGTTTACAAGAAAGAAAATGGATAACATGCTTTTTAAAAAAAGGGGGGAAAAAGAAGACGGTCTTTTTCCTGCTGGGCATTTCTCTGCTGTCTATGACCCAAGCTATTTTCTTTCTAACAGCAAAGAATGAGATGGCATCTCCTCCTGTTCCATGTTGCAAATTGTGGGATGTAAATCATTGGTTTCTTTGTTTTTATCCATGACAACAAAAACCCTTCATTTTTTTCTGCCTGCTAAGTGAAATTATGAGACATTTTATGCATTTTTTTCCATTCCGAGGCTTTTGTGTAAAGATTTCAGTGATGCAACTACACTAGAGTGTCCTTTATCTGGGATTCCACAATCAGAATTACTCCAATATCCAAATTCATCCACATCGATGGCTGAGATAGTGACACCTTTACTTTCTGATACACAAAATTAGCGACATATACAAAACTGTAACAAATATTGTATATAAAATTATATTACAGCTATCTTTATAAGGTGTATATGAGGTAGTTGGGGCACAGAACTCTGTTCTGTCACCTGAAGCAGTTACTTCTGCAGACCTAATAATAAAATTGCACAGTCCTCTTTCTTTACTCATGATCTTTTTTGGAAACAACTTGACTTTCTTGAGTCAAGTCGACTTCTGGCTAATGCTCCAATCCATTCTGCTAAGTATTCCATCCAGAAAATGTTGGCTACCCAAACTCATATTTTGTTATACCGAGGAAAAGAATTTCACAGACAGTTTAAGAGTGAATGAAAATATGGTTTGGCATCATGAACACTTGAGTAAAGATAGTGCCCAAAAGTATTGGTTTCATAGTCAATATGAATAAATGTGCCAGTTTTACAGCTCTATCCTATGTATGTTTACTGGGAAGGAATTTCCAATATATCCTGTGCAGCTTATTTCTGTTTATAGCATGGTAGCCCTAAATATGGGTTAGGGTTCTTCACAGTGACATTTATTCCCTAATATTAGCATTGGTGCACACAAGAACTGTATACGCTTATGAGTGATAGTGAAAATGAGACAGCAATGCTTCTCATAGCATTTCTAAACTCATTTTAATAGCCAGTTTAGCACTTGGGCTCTGAATGGGAGCTGTGAGCAGCACAGCTGGCTCCAATTTCACCTTCATGTTTAACTCTCTAGGTCAGGGGTCCTCAAACTTTTGAAGCAGAGGGCCGGTCCACAATACTTCAGATTGTTGAGGGGCCGAATTATCATTTGGAAAAAAAATGAACAAATTCCTATGCACACTGCACATGTCTTATTTTTTGTAGTGCAAAACAGCAACAACAACAATGAATGAACAATACAATATTTTAAAATGAAAACAATTTTAGCCAACATAAACCTATCAGGATTTCAATGGAAAATGTGGGTCTGCTTCTGGCCAATGAGATAGTCAAGTTAATTAGGATTGTTGTTGTTGTGTGCCTTCAAGTCATTTCAGACTTTGGGCGAGCCTAAGTCCAAAATTATTTATTCATTTGCTACATTTATTTACTACATTTATATTCCACCCCGAAGGGGACTCAGAGCAGATGTATGTACATACAATATATTATATTATTAGCATAGCACAATATTAGCATTATATATTACTATATTGAACTATACCACTATACTGTAATATTATATGTAATATATAACATACTAGCTTGGAGACCCGGCGA
The DNA here is from genome assembly GCF_035594765.1 of Anolis carolinensis. Taxonomy (NCBI): domain Eukaryota; kingdom Metazoa; phylum Chordata; class Lepidosauria; order Squamata; family Anolidae; genus Anolis; species Anolis carolinensis. The sequence continues at coordinate 137,337,069 of NC_085845.1, forward strand.
TGCCCGGGTCATTTGAGAAAGGCATTGTTTGCCTGTGTTCCAAGTGTAGCCTATATCCAATGTCAGCTGGGTTCAGTGGGTGCGGGTGAGCTCCAACTCCCATATGCAAGTCCCATCGTCCAGTGTCGATCCCCCTCCAAACAGAGCCAGTATGTAGAATAGGTCATGAGGGCTCCATGTAGCATGTTTGGTCTTGATCAGTCATTTGTGTGGGTCGCGGTGCTCTCAGGAAGTGAGTGAAGGTATTGGAAGTCCCATCGTCCATGGTCCATCATCCTCCAAACTGCACCTGGGTGTAGAGTGAGTCATGGGTGTTCTCTGTTTGAAGTTTGGTCTTGATGAGACATTGATGGGGGTGACAGTGGTCTCAGGAAGTGAATGAATATACTGCAAGTCCCATCATCCAAGGTCCAAGCTCTTTCAAATCTCACCAAGATGTAGAGTGGGCCATGGTGGCTCTCTGTGCCAAGTTTGGTCTTGATCAGTCATTGGTGGGGGTCACAGTAGTTGCAGGAAGTGACTGAAGATATTGTAAGTCCCCTCATCCATGGTCCCTCTTCCCCCAAACTGCACCAGGATGTAAAGTGGGCTACCCTGCACCTGCGTGTCAAGTTTGATACAGTTTTGTCATTCAGGGGCATCACAGTGGTTTGTGGGAGGTGAATTGGATGAATGTACTGCAAATCCCATAATCCTTGGTCCACCCTCCGTCAAACTGTTGCAGCATGTGAAGTGTGTCATTTGGGATATGTGTGCCTGGTTTGGTTCAGTTGTGTGATTTGTGGCAGTTGCTGTGGTCTCAAGAAGTGAGGGAAGGTACTGCAAATTCCATCATCCTTGGTCCATCCTGCCCCAATATACATCAGGACGTAAAGGGGTCGACAGGAGTTCTGTGTGCCAAGTTTGGTCCATTTCTATCATTGGTGGGCATTGCAGTAGTCTGTGGGAGTTAAAGTGTTTGAAAGTACTGCAAATCCCATCATCTGTGGTCCATCCTCCCCCAAATGGCAGCAGGTCATAAAGTGCATCGTGGGGATAAAGTGTGCCAAGTTTGGTGCAGATCCGTCATTCCTGTTGGTCTCAGTGGCCTGGGATAGTGGCGGCCAATCAAATCGCGAGCACATATTCCGCCAGGCCAATCAAAACGCTGATACATACTCCGATTTCACTTTTATTATATATATAGATAATTAATATTATTATTAGTATTATATTGTGTAACATAATATTAGTATCAATACTATATGTATATACAATATATTATATTATTAAAACTGATATAAAAATATTATATTATAAAACTGAGGGCGGGGGCCAGGTAAATGACCTTGGAGGGCCGCATCCGGCCCCCGGGCCTTAGTTTGGGGACCCCTGCTCTAGGTGGTCTTACATGAACCATCTTCTCTCAGCTCCTCCGTTTACAACATGAATAGCATTGGTCGTATTACAAGCTTCTTGTACATTTGCTGAAATAATGCATGCGAAAGGCTATGAACGCTCAGATGTGTCATCTGAATGCTAAATTGTGAATAATATTCTTTTTGCCAACTAGTGGCTAGCGTCCTAAGATATTTATGTGTAACTGTAGAACTGTGGTCCAACTTTGAATTGCTGTATAGTAAATAACTGCCTTGCAACTTGATCATGAAAGTATTACTTGGAAGGGCACAGCCCCGGTTATGTAATATGCTATACAATATATGGAACTGATCGTGCCATCTGCTAATTCCTGCTTCTCCTTTCATCCTTATTCATGAAAACAACCCTCCTGGCAGCAGTGTTGCTGCAGATCTGGAGGTAGCTTTGATCATGGTTTTCTTCACATACTTAAACTGTTGATTCCTTGCATCTTTAGATGCACCCAAACTTCTCTCATTTCAGCAGATTTGGTTCTATGCAACTATCCATAGGGCAACCAGTAAACTACAAAGTAAATATCTAGTCCTGTTGATGTGTTATTATTGATGCTCTTTGGATTGCTCTGTTTATTTGATGTGCCCTGAGAAAGACCTGATGGCTTCTGAGACCCGAAAGATGAAGTAAAACAATCGCAAACACTGTTCAGCCTTTATTCAATACTTTAATAACTATTTTCCATAGCACTTTTTATCCTTTCAAAAGGATGCTTCCTGAGTTTCTTCAGGCTGTTTTACAAGCAAAATATCATCATTGGGTTAAATCCCATGTTATCATTTTACACCATTAGTTCTCAACCTGTGGGTCCCCAGATGTTTTGGCCTTCCAACTCCCAGAAATCCTAACAGTTAGTAAACTGGCTGGGATTTCTGGGAGTTGTAGGCCAAAACATCTGGCTGAGAAACACTGCTTTACACGATCAGAAGATGCAGTTTAATGTTATGCTTACTTTGTGCTCTGAAACACTAGTGAACAGGTTTCAGGCTGATGACATTTACTTTATTTTGAGCCTGAAGAGCCAGATCCAAAGGGTTGTGCAAAAGACATAGATTTATAATTGAGGAATTGTGAGCCTAGGATTTTATTCTGAGTTTGACTGAATTGATATTTGTTGTACATAAAAATTCACTCCTGGTTCCTCGAAGCCTTCTTAATTGCACTGAAATAAAGGGAGGCTGTGTGATTTTGTTGCTGTTACACTTGCTGATCTACTTCAAAGCATTCCCAGATCTACCATTACATTGCAATCTGCTTTCTGTCAATCTTTGCCCTGAAATACCATGCATTTTCTACTGTGTTGAAAATCATCCAAAATTCTCTGTTAAATTTTTTCCATTATAGCTATATTTCTGAAAATTAAGAAGGCAATATTTCTTGGTCTTGTAGGCTAAGAAGAAAAAAAGTCATTTGAATTAGAACGTACTTTCTCTTGCACCATTGCTTCAAAGACTCACTTCCATAGAAAATGATAAGAAATACTCCTTTGTATTTTGCAGTATTTTGGGAGCTTGCTTGTGATATTCTGCGTTGAGTTGGCCTGTGGCGTTTGGACCTATGAGCAGGAAGTTACGGTAAGTGGAAAAATATTTCTTCAGATAAGGATGCAAAATATGACCTGCCTGCTTATAATTGATACACATTTCCTTTAACAATACACATTCCTTGTATGAATTTTCCCTACTGATGAAAGTAAGTTTATGCATATTTTAAAATTGTATGATTTTTCATTTATTCTGCAAATATATGCATGGTTTCTGCAAGCAAAAGAGATTTGCTTTGTACATAGACATATCTTTTTCAAGCCTTGAGGGATGTCAAATAAATTGTTTTGCATCTTGAAGGTGCTTAGTCTCCTTCCTTTTGAATACACTGAAGGCTGTCTTTTTTGTGCACATGATGCAGGGAGATGCAAATTCTGCCTAGCAGCATTTTAATTTTCTGCTGGTACATATATACGAGTAGCATCGATCCATGGGTTTTTAAAGCATATCTTGCGGGGGATTGTGTTGGCTGTTTCAAAGCTACATCAAAAGTTCAAATCCTTGCATTCCCATGATCTCTGCACCAGCAACATTCTCTGTTTCCTCTGAGGAGTCTGAATCCCAATAATGAACATTATATGATCAAGGACTAGCCTCATATCCAGATAGTTTAACTAGGCTTGATACACCTGGTACATTCATCCTCTTCCAACCACGTATGGCTTCCGTAGTCATTTTCTAGGTTTTTTAGCATGATTCTATGGTATCTTTGGGTTAAAAGTCCTTCCTTTCAATAGGATTTGCTATTTCCATGGTTATGCATATTCATGAAAAGTTTGGGAATGTATCACCCGTGGAGTTGTAGAAAACAGCTCTATAAAAGCTTAAGAAGTTACTTTGAAAAATAAGTAGTTGTAGCTCTGATGCTCAAATTTGCTAGTTACTATTTTCATTTCAGTTTTTAAAAGTTGATATTTACTTTCTTGAAAAGTTAAACAATTTCTTGAAAACATTTTTTTTTAGTGTCAGGAGCAACTTGAGAAACTGCAAGTCGCTTCTGGTGTGAGAGAGCTGGGTGTCTGCGAAGACGTTGCCCAGAGGACGCCTGGATGTTTTACCATCCTGTGGGAGGTTTCTCTCATGTACTCACAGGAATCTGGAGCTAACAGATGTGAGCTCATCCCACTTCCCGGATTTGAATCCCCAACCTTCGATCAGCAGTCCTGCTGGCACAAGGGTTTAACCCATTGTGTCACTGGGGGCTCCTTGAAAATAGTTGGAAAGCTACAAGCTGCTGTCCTATTGGGTGATATATATATATGTAATGGAGGCTGATATCTTCCATGTCAGTAGGTTGGCGATCTGCTTTGGGTTTTAGTCTAAACTTTAAAACAGTTATCCATGATCCTTATTCTCAAAATAGGTTCAACACCTTGGATAGTTCTTGCCATTATCAAGTCAATGGATCCTGTGGCTATAAGAGTTACTGAAAAAGTTGTGCTGCAAAAGGGGTGAAAATGTCCCTCATTAAGTTTCAGTTATTTATTGCAAAAAAGTAATTCACATCACATGATTCACTATTTTCTAGCTAGTTCTTTCCACACTCTGGGTCTTGAGTGTATTTGCCCACTATATTTAATAAGTTGCTGTTTTTAGGTTTGCTTCCTTAGTCACAGCTGGATCAAAGGCACAGTTCATTTGCACAGTGAAATAATATATGCTGAGAAGTCTAGCGGCCAGGCCTTAAATGTTTTTGCTCTGTGTGAAACACATATATCAATTCCAAAGCCTCAACTGTTCATAAGAGCTTCTGCCTTCAGGTGGCATCTGTGTCCTTTCGTTCTCAGGCTCGAGGTAGAATTCTTGCATGGGAAAATAGTTTAATCATTGAGGAGAAAACAAGTTGGCATGTTATTTCGCTAGCTGCTAAATTCTCCTGTCTTATTTTCCATGTGGTACATATTTATGAAGAGAGTGACAGAGAGAGTTTTCCACAGAGCTGCCAAGAGATACCCAAGGCTATGGCCTTCTCAGTAGCAGCAAGTGTATTTGCAATTATTTTCCTGTGTTTGTTGCTGTTTTCTTTTTCTTTTTTTTCAATGCTTCTTTTTTTACAAAAGAAAGAAACGAGTTCATTTTGTGGTTTTTTTCAGCACTGGGGCGAGAAAAAATTCTGGCAGGTCTTCTGTCTGAAATTGCAGTCTAACAGTTTTCATCAAAATTCATTCTCTTGCTGAACAGATTCCAGAAAGATGCTACGATTCCAAATATAACATTAAATATATTACTGTGTTGAAATGTCACAATCCAAACAGGAAGGGTAACTGTATGCATGTCCTTTCTCGCATCAACCCTGCTGCCTTCCCCGGAGAGTCTGAGGAGGAAAAGTTTTTTGGAGCTCCATAAGAATATATTTTATATAGGGCCATGTGCAGGATGGACTCAAATAGGAGGAATCCATTCTACATATCTAGTGCTGGTGCCAAAGTGTTTAGGGTGGAGGACACTGTGTTCCTGTTTGGCTCACTGACAACTGATTTCTCCCATGTTAGTGGGGCAGTAAACCTGTCCTGGCATTTGGCCTGAACTTCAAAGGCACTATCCAAGGTACTGAACCCCATTAACATGCTATGACTTAAGGGTCGTTTTCTTTTGGTTCATCAATTTTGTGTTTTTTTCAATACTATCTCTTCTTGGCCCTATGCTTTGGACCTGGCCAGAGAGAGAAAAAAGGAGATAGAGAGGCTGCAAAGCAAATGGAAGATACAACTCTGCCTATTGCTTGCTTATTTGAAGAGTAAAAGTAGACTTATCCATAGCAGGAGAAAGAACAACAGTGTCAAGAAATTGGAAGGTTTTTTTGACACCTCATTTCATGATAAAATGCAAGTCTTCTTGAGTGTTGTTGAAGCCATTCCCATATACTGGTGTTGTAGCAAGGTTAGCCTCAGCTAAGGATAGTGCTTTTTCTTCGTGTACTCTGTGAATGCACACTAATGGAGAAGGCTGCGCCTGCGCAGGCTCCAACGGATACTCTTCCAAGCTAAAGTTTGAAATTTGGCGGTAACCTCGCCCCTCTTCCCGGAGGGTATAAAGGGCGCCCTCCGCGCCCGCTCTCCAGTTCCTTTTTTTCCGCCGCAAAGCTCACTTCGGACTCTTCGTTCTTATGTCAACCACGCGTTTTAAACGGTGCACTCAGTGTGCCGCTAAGATTCCAGATTCCGACGGCCACGCTAAGTGCCTTTTCTGCCTTGGCGAAAGCCACGTCGTCGGTACCTGCCGTTTTTGCCTGGCCTTTACAGCTCAGGCCAGAAGAAATAGAGCTGCGAGACTTCGTGCAGCTCTTTACGAAAAAACTCTTGCTCCTGAGGCTTCCACTTCCACCTCGGCCTCGATGGCGTCCAGGCCTGCTCCGTCGGTATCATCTAAAACCTCGAAAACCTAGAGACCGTGACCGACCAAACCGCCCTGCACGGTGACCACCGCTACGGTATCCACCCGGTCGGGCAAGATGGGCCCTTCATCAACTTCGAGTTCGGTGGCTTCGGCCATTTCCACTCGATCCCGCCTGGCTTCGCCGCCATCTTCTTCCGCCATGAAGATTGCCTTCAAGAGGGCTCAGGAGGAATCCAGACGGGCTCAATCTGACTCGGCAACTGTGTGCCCGATTCCCCCGACGCCGGGAAAATCGCTGAGGGTCGCGTCGAAACAACCCCCAGCAAAGAAACAAATGATCCAGAGGTCGTCCTCCTCAGCGTCTTCGAAGAAGGACGTCCCCTCCTCTGGGCCTTCCTCTAGGAGATCCTCTCCTATCCAACCAGCACAACGCCTCCGCTCCTCTTCCTCTCCTCATGGTCAGTCCTCGGATGCGGACGCTCAAGCCTCCCCCGACCGGTCGGTCAGGACAGTTATTAAGGCTCCCCAGCTGGCACCATCTCGTCTTCCGGCTCGACAAGAACTCTTTCCCCCGGCTCAAACACCTGAGAGGGGTAGACAGATGACGCGCTTAGCCCGCGCCGCCCAGGCCTCCGCGTCCAAGGGCGTTCCTCCACAGCCGGCTCTCCCTGCTCCTGAGGTAATACCTCATCAGGACTCTGTGCTTGTTTCTCCTCCCTGGTCCCCTCAAGGGCCCGAGGAGGATGACCCCGATATCGAACGCCCCGAGTCGATACTCTCCGCCTCTGTTGTCTCTCTCGGTCTCGACCTCTCCCCGCCTCACGACGCCTACGAGGTCGACCCACCTTCCCCGACGGATAATATTCGGGCTTTCTCCGACCAGATGGTCAGAATGGCAGACGCTCTGGGGATGGAAATTAAACAAACTTCAAAGGCCGTTACCGACCCCGTTTTCAAGAGGGTTCAAGCCCAAGCCCCGCCAGCCACCTTGCTGCCTTTTCTTCCATACCTCCTGGACGTCATCCAGGCATCTTGGAAGACTCCATCTTCGATACCTCCAACCTCTAAGAAAATAGAGGCCTGGTACCGAACCGATGACGAAGCCTTGGAATGGCTCAAGCATCACCCTGACCCAAACTCCATGGTGGTAAAGGCCTCCCAATCGTCGGGTCGACACTCCAACTCCCCTGCCGACAGAGAGTGCAAACGCTTCGATGCGGTAGGCCGCAAGCTATACTCCGGTGCTCTCCTCCTTTGCCGTATGGCAAACTACGGGGCCTGCATGGGCGCTTATCAACAGATCCTCTGGGAGAAAGCCCAACCCTTCTTCGCCAAGCTTTCTGACGAAGACCGGTCAGTCCTTTCGACCCTCCAACAGGAGGCGGACTCTCTCGCACACCACCAAATTCAAATGGCTAAGCATACCGGTGATACCGCTGGAAAAATGATTGCCCACGCGGTCGCGATCAGACGGCATGCATGGCTTCGGTCCTCAGGACTCTCTTCTTCCTCTCGACAAGTGATCGAAGACCTTCCTTTCGACACCCAGGGCCTTTTCAATTCTGGCACTGATGACAAACTTAAGTCCAATCACGACTTCAAGATTCTTGCAACAAAGTGTGGGACCGATCAACCTCAGGCTCAGCGGACCCGATGGTTCCCGCAACGGTACCGTTGCTACCCTCAGCCTTTTTGTCACCAGCCGTTTCGACGCTCGTCGAGCTCGAGTCACCACAGTCATGAGCAACAACCTCGCCGCCAGCACCAGGTCCCGAAAGGTCGGGGCAAAGGTCCTGCAGCTATGCCACAACCCCAACGACGGGCCTGACGCCCACTCTCTCGGGGATCTTTCTATCTCCACTACTACTGCCACTACCATGCCGTTCCTAGGCCCCGACCAGATCCTTCCTCTCTGTTCTTTTCTCGACCGCCTAGCTCCTTTCTACCGCGAATGGGAGTCTATCACCTCAGATGCCTGGGTTCTTCGCATTGTCAGAGACGGCTATGCCTTGGAATTCGAAACTTTGCCACCCACGGGTCACATCCTCCACACCGACCCTTCACTGGAAATATGCGCCGAAGTCGACTCCCTTCTGGCGAAGGGCGCAATCCAGCCTTCTCCTTCCGAGCAGGACACTCGAGGTTTCTTCTCGAGATACTTTACGGTTCCCAAGCGGGGCGGAGGTCTTCGGCCTATCCTCGACCTACGGGCTCTAAACCTCTTCATTCTGCCTTCAAAATTTCGAATGGTTTCAGTGGCCTCCATCCTCCCGATGCTCCGACACGGAGACTACTTCCCCTCTATAGACTTACGCGACGTGTATTTCCACGTCTCGGTGCGTCGATCCCACAGACGCTTCCTTTCCTTCAAGCTCCTGGGACACTCTTACCAGTTCACAGTTCTCCCTTTCGGCCTCAAGGGTCTTTACAAAGGTGGTCGCCGTGGTGGCAGCGCACCTCAGGAAACAGGGCATTATGGTCTTTCCTTATCTGGACGATTGGATGATTGTCGCGTCCGACCCCTCATCCCTTCAAAACCACGTCTCACAGACTCTTTCTCTCCTGCAACGGCTGGGCCTTCAGTTGAATGTCTCAAAGTCTCAACTCCTCCCAACCACAGAGATCCGCTTCATTGGAGCTCTCTTCAACTCCATCACGGAAACCGCCTCGCTACCGAAGGACAGGTTCCTAGCCCTTCAACAGCACCTTTCTCTCCTCCTCCGCAACCGCAGGATCCGAGCCCACGCGGTCCAAGTTCTTCTGGGTCACATGGCTTGGTTACCCCTTTCGCCAGATTACGTCTCAGACCTCTCCAAAGATGGTTTATAGACTCTTTCAAACCCCATCGGCATCCGAGCTCAATGTTTCTCACGGTACCGAACCACGTTCGCCTCTCCCTTCGTTGGTGGCAGGACCCAGCGAACGTTTGTGTGGGACTTCCCTTCCATCCCTCCCTACCGTCAGTCACCATCATGACCGACGCCTCCAATTTTGCGTGGGGAGCCCACATGTCGTACCTCACCGTCAGGGACCTGTGGTCCACCCAAGAAAGGTCTCACCACATAAACTTTCTAGAACTGTTATCAATCTTCAAAGCCCTCCGGGCGTTTGCTCGCTTTCTTCCCCACAAGTCTGTTCTAATCCAAACGGACAACGTAGTAGCCATGTACTACATCAACAAACAAGGGGGTACGGGCTCGAGAAAACTCATGGCTCTCTCGATGGACATTTGGCTATGGTGCATAGCGAGACACATAACTCTGTCGGCAGTTCACCTTCCGGGGGCTCAAAACACTCTAGCAGACTCTCTAAGCAGAATAACGACCTCCCCCCACGAGTGGCGTCTCGATCCCGAGATCCTGAAATCCGTCTTCGACGATTGGGGCTGGCCAGCTCTGGACCTTTTTGCCTCCCCCTCGAACGCTCAACTTCCTCGCTTCGGAGCGAGACTACCTCCAAACTCGACTCCGGGCTGTCTCGGAGACGCGTTTCTCCTCGACTGGACTCTCGAACCCGTCTATCTTTTTCCTCCCTTCCCTCTCATCTCGAGAGTAATAGAGAGACTCTATCTAACACCGACATCGGCCATCCTGATTGCCCCTGCATGGCCACGCCAGCCGTGGTATCCCACGCTACTCCGGATGTGTGCGGATCCTCCCCGCACTCTCCCAACTCTCCCTCATCTACTATCTTCGCAGAAGGGACAGGTCCTCCACCCCGACGTCCCGTCCCTACACCTGACTGCCTGGAGGATACTTCCTTAAATTCTCTCCACCCAGACCTGCAGGCGATCCTTCGCGCCGCTCACAAACCGGCCACATCGAAGGCCTATGCTTACAAGCTGGCAAAATTCCAAACTTTCCTTCGGGACCGACGCGTCAATCCCGCCTCTACTTCGATCCCGCTGGTCATGGACTTCCTACTTTCCCTTGTGGATCGTCAACTTTCTCTGGCCTCGATAAAATCCTATCTCGCTGCTCTCTCCTGGCATTTCCAACGTCAGGGACAACCCTCTCTCTTTTCTAACAACCTCATTAAGACCTTCCTTTGAGGTTACAACAACTTGCACCCTCCAGTTCAACCTCCGACTCCCGGATGGAGCCTCGAACTCGTCCTTTCTCAACTAGCGTCAGCTCCCTTCGAACCTATGGCCTCTGCAGACCTTCACCTTCTCTCTTGGAAGACTGCCTTCCTTATCGCTATCACCTCTGCGCGCAGGCCTTCGGAACTGGCTGCTCTCCGGGTGGACGAACCCTATCTCCGTTTCCACCACGACAGGGCTGTCCTTCGCCCGGACATCACCTTCCTACCTAAGGTGGTCTCTGCTTTTCACCTGAACCAGGACATAATACTTCCTGCTTTCTTCCCTAATCCTTCTTCTTCTCTGGAACGGAAACTCCATCTCCTCGATGTCAGGAGAGCCCTCCTTTTCTACAAGGACAGGACTAAGGACATACGTAAGTCACCTAGACTGTTTGTGGCTTACGCTACCCATAAACTGGGCGAACCACTTTCTTCCCAAAGACTCTCACACTGGATTGCTCAGACCATCGAGCTCGCTTATCAGCTGGCCAAACGCCAACCCCCCTCTTCGATCCGCCCTAGATCTACGAGGGGCCTTTCCACCTCTACGGCCTTCCTGAGGGGTGTCCCTCTCGACTCCATCTGTCGAGCGGCTATCTGGTCCACTCCATCCACCTTTGTTTCACACTACAGGATGGACTCAAAGAACCTCAAGGACTCGGCCTTTGACAGGTCCGTCCTTTCCTCCTGCCTTACCTAATGTTGTTGCCTTACTCAAAACCAGTTTTCGGGTTTATCCTTCTTACAGGCTGACCGTTGTCATCCACCCCGTTTGTAATCGATGTGCTCAGGGATTCTTTAACGTAGTGCTTGTGTACTATACTTACCCACTGCACTGAAATGTATTTTTTTGAATACTTCTCCCTCTGTTTTCAGAGAATGAGTTTATGCCTACCTCTGTATTTTCTTACAGACTATTGCTCACTTACAATGTTGTGATTGTGTTCTGGATCCTAACAACAAGGATCGTTTTTTTTGCACTATATGCTATTGCATCGCTTCTTTGACCGTTGCATTTGCTTGTTTTTGCACCTTGTGCTCAATAAATGTGTTGTTTGGACACTAGACTGGTTATCGGGTTTGCTATCCCACCTACCTACACCTCAGCTTGCTAGTCTCCATTAGTGTGCATTCACAGAGTACACGAAGAAAAAGGACAGGTTGCTTACCTGTAACCGTGTTTCTTCGAGTGTACTCTGTGAATTCACACAATCCCGCCCTTCCTTCCCCACATGCAAACCTCTCCCTTTCTCGCTGCCTTTGCGGCGTAGGAACTGGAGAGCGGGCGCGGAGGGCGCTCTTTATACCCTCCGGGAAGAGGGGCGGGGTTACCGCCAAATTTCAAACTTTAGCTTGGAAGAGTATCCGTTGGAGCCTGCGCAGGCGCAGCCTTCTCCATTAGTGTGAATTCACAGAGTACACTCGAAGAAACACGGTTACAGGTAAGCAACCTGTCCATCTCCTTTGAATGAATGCCTGGAGGAGGTAATGGGCTGGATGAGGAAAAACAAATTGAAACTGAATTCAGACAAAACAGAAGTGCTTGACAATAAGAGTCCTAATCTGGGGATGGGGATGTCAACAAGTCCTGGGTGGAGTTACATTTCCCCTGAAAGACTGTGTTCGCTGCTTGGGAGTGCTCCTGGGTCCATCTCTCCAAATGTCAGTCCAGGTAGATGTGACAGTCAGGAGTTCTTACTACCAGCTTCAGCTGATATGCACCCCTTCCTAGATTTGGAGGATCTAAAGATGGTAGTGCATGTGATGGTAGCCTCAAGGTTGGACTTCTGCAATGCGTTGGACTTCTGCATTGGGCTACCTTTGTACAAAGTTCAGAAACTCCAGCTGGTTGAAAATAAAGCAGGCAGATTGGTTACGGGAACATCCAGGGGTGAGCATATCATCCCTATGCTAAAGTCACTCCTCTGGCTGCCAATTAGTGTCTGGGCAAAGTACAATGTGTTGATTTTGACCTTTAAAACCTTACATGTTTTGGGTCCAGGTTACTTACAGGATAGCCTTTTCCTGTACAATTCGGCCTGCACACTTAGGTCCTTTCGCGGGTGGCTACTCCATCCTGCCAGGACCTGATTGGCAGTCATCACCCAGAGGACTCTTTCAGCAGCCGCCCCAAGACTGTGGAATGACCTGCCGGAAAAGCTCCAACAGCTAAATGAGCTGTTGGAATTTGAAAATCATCTAAAGACCTATCTCTTCTGGCAGATCTACACATCCAGTTTTAAGCATTAATTTTAGACTTGTGTCCTGTGTGTTTATTATGTATTTTATAGAAATACATTTTAATTTGTATCTTTTATAGAAAAACATTTTAATATTGTGTTTATAGAATTTTTGCAATGTTTGTGTGTTTTGATTGTGCTGTGATCTGCCTCGAGCTGCAAGGAGAGGCGAGTAAGAGTATTATTATTATTATCATTGTATGGCACAGCAAACAAGATAGATATGCTGGATTTCTTATCACAAAATCACAAGTCGAACACTTCCCAAGTGTCTAGGACTGTGTGATGTATTTTCGGATGATGTGTGCAGATCCCAGTAGGGTGGCCTTTTGCAGTTGACAGATCGTGATTTTGTCAATGCCTATTGTTTCCAAATGCTGGCTGAGATCTTTTGGCACGGCACCCAATGTGCCGATCACCACCGGGACCACCTGCACTGGTTTCTGCCAGAGTCTTTGAAGTTCAATTTTGAGGTCCTGATAGCGGCTGAGTTTTTCCTGTTGTTTTTCGTCAATGCGGCTGTCACCTGGGATGGCAACATCAATGATCCAAACCTTTTTCTTTTCCACAACTGTGATGTCTGGTGTGTTGTGTTCCAGAACTTTGTCAGTCTGGATTCGGAAGTCCCACAGTATCTTTGCGTGCTCATTTTCCAATACTTTTGCAGGTTTGTGATCCCACCAGTTCTTTGCTGCTGGGAGGTGGTACTTGAGGCATAAGTTCCAATGTATCATTTGGGCCACATAGTTGTGTCTCTGTTTGTAGTCTGTCTGTGTGATTTTTCTTACAGCAGCTGAGGATATGATCAATGGTTTCGTCAGCTTCCTTGTCAGCTTCCTTATTATTACTATTATTATTATTTGAAACACAACAAGATGAGTCCAAAGCAGACATTCTGCTGGCTCTTGTATTGGATAACACATCGGACACTTCCAAATTTTCTAAGACTGTGTGATGTATTGGTGAACAATGTGCACAGATCCCAGTAAGGTGGCTTTCTGCAGCTGGCAGGTGGTAATTTTGTCAGCACCGATTGTGTTTAAGTGCAGGCCAAGGTCTTTAGGCACTGCACCCAGTATGCCGATCACCACTGGGACCACCTTGATTGGCTTGTGTCAGCGTCTTTGTCATTTGATCTTTAAATCCTCATATGTCAGCTTTTCCATTTGTTTTTCCTCAGTCCTGCTGTCATCTGGGATTGCAACATCGACAATCCATGCTTTGTTTTTTAACACGATTGTGAGGTCAGAAGTATTGTGCTCCAAATTATTATTATTATTATTATTATTATTATTATTATTATTATTATTATTATTATTACCCTAAAATAGATTGCTACCTAAAGTGAATGAACAAGGTGTCATCTTCCCATGTTTCATGTAGAGAAGCTGCCTGGACTGGCAGTTGAATCTTTCTTTATTGCTAGGGATTGAAATGTATCTAGCACTGTACATTGAAGGCACCATACTTGCTATGGGAGCCTGGCACAGTCTAGATGACACCTAGATCTCTTCTCTTAACTCTTTGCTGGTGCTTCCCCCACTTTGCCTAATGATATTGCTGGTACTACCTCATGAATAAGTTAAATTCCCTCTGTCCCTGGAAGTTGGTGGTAGAAGAGTGTCCCATTCTTCTCCCTCTGGCATCCATACACATGTGATCCACTGTCAGCAGCTGGTAGTGTCTATAAATAAAATGTATTTTTGTGAACATTTTGAAGTCACTATATTTTCAAAGAGGCCTTTGTAATTCTGCTATATAAAAAAATCCAATAGAATTTATTGCTTATTGCCTGTTGTTCCAACCCTTTATTCCCAGAGTTCATTGTGGAATTATAATATTGTATATTCACAGCATTTCTGGCAGGTAAATTTGGCAGAGAAATAAGCACTTGCCCAAGACCAGCTGGTAAAGCTTTGAATCCAAATTGCAAATATGTCATTCAAAAAATTATAGTATATCAAGTCAGTGCTACAGAAGCAGTCGAGACTATTAAATAGATGGGAAGATCTGCATATATTATTTGCTTCCCAATTTGAATTTTGCAAACTTTAGTGACGCCTGACTAAAAGTGGATCTGAAACAAGATTCTCACCTACTGTGAACTTATAAAAATGAGATCCACAGCTGAATATTTTACAGTTTGTTATATACAGTAGAGTCTCACTTATCCAAGCTAAACGGGCCGGCAGAACCTTGGATAAGCGAATATCTTGGATAATAAGGAGGGATTAAGGAAAAGCCTATTAAACATCAAATTAGGTTATGATTTTACAAATTAAGCACCAAAACATCATGTTTTACAACAAATTTGAAAGAAAAAGTAGTTCAATGTGCAGTAATGTTATGTTGTAATTACTGTATTTACGAATTTAGCACCAAAATATCATGATATCTTGAAAACATTGACTACAAAAATGGCTTGGATAAGCGAGGCTTGGATAAGTGAGACTCTATTGTACTTTTAAAAACCATATAGTAAGTTTTTGTTTTTGAACATTGTTTTTAATTGTATTAATTGCTCTGTGGAAAAGTGTTAATTGTTCCTGAGTCCCATCGGGGAGATGGAGGCGGGGTAATAACAAAATTAAAGTTATTATTACAGTAGAGTCTCACTTATCCAAGCCTCGCTTATCCAAGCCTCTGGATAATCCAAGCCATTTTTGTAGTCAATGTTTTCAATATATCGTGATATTTTGGTGCTAAATTCGTAAATACAGTAATTACAACATAACATTACTGCGTATTGAACTACTTTTTCTGTCAAATTTGTTGTATAACATGATGTTTTGGTGCTTATTTGTAAAATCATGACCTAATTTGATGTTTAATAGGCTTTTCCTTAATCCCTCCTTGTTATCCAAGATATTCGCTTATCCAAGCTTCTGCCGGCCCGTTTAGCTTGGATAAGTGAGGCTCTACTGTATTTATTATTAAGTACTTATTCTACATCAGAAACTGGGTTTTTTAAACTGAGTTTGTTTTTCAATTTACATTTTAAATGCAGGAGGTCTAGATGACTTATTCCCATTTACTTAATCTTATGCCTATTACAATACCAAACATTCTTTTGAAAGCATTGCTCTTTTCTTCCAGTTCTACCTTTTCTTTTTTTAGTCTTTCAAGCACGGTTGGACACAAAGTAATGTGTTTATTTATTTAATAATAAATAATATTTATTTCCATAATTCTGTCATTGCACTTTCTTACATTTTCTTGTTTTATTCCTGTTCAGCATAGCTCTGTCTTCCCTTTTTATAATAGATGTTATTATTTTTCTTTTTATAGTTCCTCCCATTTTGCTATGTCTGTTAAACGTGTGCAAATATAGACACCTTGCATACTTTTTCTTATTCATTTATGGCATATTGTTCTCTCTTAATTTTCGGGCTGTGCGTAATTTGCCTGCATTAATTTTCTCCATCAGTTACACAAAAATATGATTTTTATTTCTAACATACGTTTTGACTGTAGTCCTGGCCATTGTGAAAATGTCCATTGAATGTAATAGGCATTCCTCCTGGATTAACAGGTCTGTGGTTTTTGTCATTATAGAAACATTGTGGTTTTCCCCTTTGGATTTCCCACATAAACCTCAATTTTGAACTGTTATTAATCTCTAGGGGCAGAGTCATTCAATCAATGTTCCCTGGAATACTTGAGTTCCACAGAATGTTGCTAATGGTTATATGAGAGATTGCGATTGTAGATGTAATAATTTTTATGCCAGGGTTCCTGGAGCCCTTAAAATTATCTCAAGGGTTCATCCAGGATAAATGCATCAATAGAGGCTGGTTATTATTATTTATTTATTTATTTCCTGCCTCCTCACAGCACAGAATAGGACACAACATAGCTAAAACACATTATTATAAACTAATTCAGTAAAATGCATATATTAAGCACATTTACCTCTCACATCATCTCCAGTCCTGTTTATTCAACATGGTGAAATATAATTTGGAGATAGGAAATGTTGGAATACTTTACTTCATGGATCAAATGGCTTCATGAATATTCAACGTGTTCTTTGAACACACAATATTTTATATTTTAAAAAATATATAGTTCTAGCCTGCCTTTCTACTTAAAATGGCATTCAAAGAGTCTAACAACAGTAATACAATCCATAAACAAAGAATGTACAGTAGAGTCTCACTAATCCAAGCCTCGCTTATCCAAGCCTCTTGATTATCCAAGCCAATGTTTTCAATATATCGTGATATTTTGGTGCTAAATTCATAAATACAGTAATTACAACATAACATTATTGTGTATTGAACTACTTTTTCTATCAAATTTGTTGTATAACAAGATGTTTTGGTGCTTAATTTGTAAAATCATAACCTAATTTGACGTTTAATAGGCTTTTCCTTAATCCCTCCTTATTATCCAAGATATTCGCTTATCCAAGCTTCTGCCGGCCCATTTAGCTTGGATAAGTGAGACTCTACTGTATTTGCTTATTCAATTTAGAGTCTATTTAAAATGAATCAGTTCCATCCTTAAATACAAAACTTTTCAGGATGTCAAATGCCTGCCTGAATTAAAAAAACAAAACAATGTATAGATGTACACCAGAGAGAGATGAGTGTAACTTACCTTCTGTGTGGACTTTCAGAAACCAGGAAACACAAATAACCTTATTACATTAACTTATGGATTTGCCACGCATTGTGGCGAATCTGTGGGAGACCGGCAAGATGCATGTTGAACCCATCACCCCACGCCCTGCACCGCCCATTGTTCCCAATGCAACATGGGATGCTTCCTGTGTTGCCGTGGTAGTGGCAGTGTATGCTGCTTCCTCTTCCCTTTTGCCATGGAGTCCCACTGGAAGTAGATGTACATTGTGGGATGGGCTCCATGGCAAAAGGGGAGAGGAATCAGTGTATGAAAGGCAAATTTGCTCGTATGATGAGGTCGTAATTCAAGGTAGTGCCCATAGAATGTCCAGGTTGTTTCCTAACTAAGTCCATAGAACATGGTCCATAGATTCAGTTAAGACTGAGGAATTGATGGTTCTCCAGATGTTGATGAAATCAAGTTCCCATCAGTTCTGTTCAAACTGACTAATGTTCAAGTAATGATTTCACTTGTAGTTGATCAATGCCTGTGTGGCTGAACATCCTCCATCCTTGGTACAGATGATAATGCACTCTGTTCTCCTATTGCCTTCCAAAATAACCAATAAGATCAAGCTAAGGTCATTGGCTTGGACTGGATGACCCTTGTGGCCTCTTCCAACTCTATGATTCTATATTTCTATTGTACCTGATTTAAACAAGGTACAGCTGACTAAAGTTTAGTTTGAAAATAAAGACTTTCATTTTACTCTTGGAGAAAATGAGGAGATCAGACTGAGAAGCACATAGGTCTGAAATCATACTGAGTTTTTTTCCGCCTTTAGTAGGAAACTATGGATTCATAGTAGGTCTGAACCCAGACGGAATCATTCACTGTTGTTGTATATAGCTGTGGTTCCAGATAAATATTCAGAACATTTCACCTTGTTATCTGAATTGGTTGTGCAACTTGAAACTCTCACTCAGGAGCTAGGACCCTTCAAAAAATGGAACTTTAACAATAAATGGGGCAATTACTGTTCTAAAATATGACCCATTTTTGGTTTCAGATTAGCAGAAAAGTTATGAGAATGCCCGAGGCTGTATCAGAGACTCTGTTAGTGCAGGTGTTTGTACATCCTTGCCAAGAAATGGCTAATTTGATCTTTCTCTGGCATATGTCTACTGTGAGAACATTTGGATCCAATGTCTGATTTCTAACTTAGGATTTTTTTCCCCCTAATCAACAGTTTGTATCTTGTGTTTTGAATGCCTTGCATATACAAGTCTCAAAAAACACAATCTGGCTCTTTGCTTACTCGGAGCAAAGGTTAGTCCTGGAAGTTATTAAAATAATGGCAATAAACGATAAATTAAAAATACAGACAGTGTTTGATTAGAAGTCATTGAAACCATATATATATTTATCATTGTTTTCAGATCTCCAGATGTACTCTTCAGAATTCAACGATTTATCTAGATATATTGTTAATAGTGTGTAATGATGAAAGACACATGCTTTTATCTTTATACCAGATTGAGGGAAGTGATTTTGTTCTGCAGGGCGCATCTGGAGACGTAGGATTTCAGACCAGTGTTCATGGTCTCAGTGAATAATTTGCATATCAGCCGAAGTTGAGAAAACCAGCCTACAGACATGACAATCTCGCTCTTATTAAACATGTGCAGGATGTCTGCTTGAAATGCCCAGCAGTCATCAACTCTGTAGATGACCAGACTTTTATTAAGATCTCAATTTCCACTTAAGGCTGGGATTTTAATTGCATTGCTTCGACAGCAAAGTTAGCGTAAGCGCGTGTTCCAAGTTCACGTATGTTAATCTTTACAAAGGCTGGAAGAATTCCAGCAAGGAATCTGAGCCGGCCAATTAACTCCATTTGCAGCTGTGGCCGAATATCCTCAGGTGACACAACACAGAGCCCTCCCTGCACCAAACGGTAGTTTCCCGTTTTCTCCATCATTGTCATGTAAGGTTTGACTCTCTGTTGGCTTTGATATTTCATTTTCAGGTCCCAATTAATATTAATGGGAAGCACAATTGGCTCCCAAATTCACCAGTTAAGTACAGGAGCCTAGTGTGAAATACACCTCCTGCTCTCCTTTCTGTTTCCAAATGTGCTGCACGATTGACTTACAGAACACCTAGAAATTTAAGAGAATATATAAATTATATGTTGCCGTTGGTTCATATTTTTGGAAAGTAGCTTTCAAACCATGCTCCCTCATTTATTAATTTCTACCCACAGGGATGAGGAATTTAAGCTTAGGGACTTAGTTCATGTAGTATAATATTTGCATGAAAGTTTCCATCATCAGCTGTCAACCTGAATAGCTGAAAGTCAATTCAGACTAGATCTCACGCAATCTGTTACAGATAATTGCCTTGCCTAGTTACATTTTTTCCTATTAGGAATTTGTATTTGTAGTGTTTCATCATTTATATATATTTTGATTGATTTTTTTTAAAACAGTCTTTTTTGTCAGCTTTCTTCATAGTTCAACTTTCACAGCGAAAAACAGAAATCAGAAATGCTATGTCCTGGTGGCACAGTGTGTTAAAGCGCTGAGCTGCTGAATTTGCGGACCAAAAGGTCCCAAGTTCAAATCCCAGGAGCAGAATGAGCACCCGCTGTTAGCCCCAGCTCCTGCCAACCTAGCAGTTGGAAAACATGCAAATGTGAGTAGATCAATAGGTACCGCTCTGGCGGGAAGGTAACGGCGCTCCATGCAGTCATGCCAGCCTCATGACCTTGGAGGTGTCTATGGACAACACTGGCTCTTCGGCTTAGAAATGGAGATGAGCACTAACCCCCCAGAGTCGGACACGACTGGACTTAACGTCAGGGGAAACCTTCACCTACCTTTACTTTATGTCCTGGATGATCTTGAGTTTGGTATTAATGATATGTACTTGAGAAGCTTAACTAGTTCTTTCATAGCTGCCTTTCTAACTCATAGCTATCTTCTCATTTTCTGACTACAGCCTCTGTTTTGTTTTACGATGTATAAAACTATTTCAGTGTCCTCATAATATACTTGTAAGTTATGAACAACGTGTGTAGTCATAGTTTTTGTTTTCTGAATTTTCAGTTTTCAGCGTTGTCACTTTTTTCCTTCCCTTTCATTTATGCTTTGTTACATAGTTGAGGTTAATTTTATTGTTAGCTTTCTTCCATGCTTTCCATTTATATTTTTTTAGAAGTCTGGAAAAACTTACACTCCTGTTATATTCACGTGGTGTATCAAAATAAGATAGCAAAATCTTAATTAACTGTTGTGGTTGGAATGTTTGGGTAAATAATTGCCTTGGGAGTTCAAATTAACTCGAAGCTATGAAACTTTATTGGGTGACCTTGCATAATGCATGTTCAGCTAGCGACCTTGCAGAAGTGATGCAACGTAAAAACAGTACTTAGAGTAAAGAGATGTTACAAGATGAGAACAACCAAATGTCAAGTTACCAGTATTTGAAACATGACATTATCAGCTGACTGATATTTATATGACTAGAAAAAATTATCTATCCTGTTTTTCTTGTAGAAGAATTTGTAGAGAGATCTCACCCTTTTCTGCACACTATTTTATGGAATTAATGGAATTATGTGAAATGACTATTGGAATGATTTGGATTCTGATTGCGGATAGTGTGATTAATAGTTGAAGTAATGTTTTTGAACGTTTTAATGTGTTTTAAATATTGTTTAATATGTTTTTTAAAATAGTACATTGTTTATAAGGCATCAAAAGTTGCCTATCTGTAAAGCCGCCTTGAGTCCCCTTTGGGGTTGAGAAAGGTGGGGTATAAATAAAGTAAATAAAGTAAATAAATACATATTTTACACAGTTGGAGCTGTCTGAGCTCCCCAGTGCTAAGTCTTTCAGATATTATGATTGTGTGCTGTGTTGTTGTTGTTGTTGTTGTTGTTGTTGTTGTTGTTAATATGGGACAGTTAGGCCTGGATTACACTTCCCATTCTTAATTGTATCATCGGATCATGGAACGCAGAATGAGAATAAATCAGATTATTGGTTTACAGTAGAGTCTCACTTATCCAAGCTAAACGGGCCGGCAGAAGCTTGGATAAGCGAATATCTTGGATAATAAGGAGCGATTAAGGAAAAGCCTATTAAACATCAAATTAGGTTATGATTTTACAAATTAAGCACCAAACATCATGATTTACAACAAATTTGACAGAAAAAGCAGTTCAATACGCAGTAATGTTATGTTGTAATTACTGTATTTATGAATTTAGCACCAAAATATCATGATATATTGAAAAAAAAGGCTTGGATAATCCAGAAACTTGGATAAGCGTGGCTTGGATAAGTGAGACTCTACTGTACTTAGCTCAGTATTTTTTGCCCTATAATGGCAAAGGATTTCTCTTGAGGGCCACATTATATGGAGTTGTTGGTTGGACAACATAACATCTGTACAGTGGAGGAAACCACAACCATAAATTGAAAAGAACGTCCTTTTTCTTTGTCAGACAGCTGTTTTTAAAAGAATGGTATGAGAAGAATGGCATATAGCTGATTAGAAAAGGCATCTCAAAATGTCAATATTATCTTGGTTCTGTGGGATACTGAGTTGTCCCAGCTACATTGAATTTTTTCCAACCTTATCTATTGACGCTCCATGCAGTCATGCCAGCCACATGACCTGGAGATGTCTATGGACAACACTGGCTCTTTGGCTTAGAAATGGAGATGAGCACCAACCCCCAGAGTCGGTCACGACTGGACTAAACGGCAGGAGAAACCTTTACCTTTTTTTTTACCTATCTATTGAATTGAGATTAAATGTGGAATCTTTTGATCCAAAACATGTGATCTGCCTCCAAGCTGGCCTCTTTCTATTCATCCTGAATAGAAAGTTTTATATGGTTTGGGAAAGCGCTTAGTTTCTTATAGGTATATGCTTGCAATTATGAGATGATCACATATTTCTAGATTATAACACACATGGATTCTTTGATAAGCCCTATCTTAGATCATACCTTTCAACAAAATATTGCAAATGAGCTTACCTGTGGGAATTGCTCAAGAGACTTCGCAGAAATGTTACATGGAGCCTTAACTCTCATGGCTAGGAAACCATTAAAGGATTAAGGTGAACCCTTAAGTCAGACCATCTGTCTTGACAATCGGTTTAGTGCCGTTTTACATGATAAACAGCTGGGATGTCTTCCCTGCCTGGTTTATGAAAAGCTATTATCACTAGTCTGCTATAGCGGAATGTTTTCCCTGTTAGCTCCATACCTAATAAGGAGAGGCAGAGATAGAATGAGCGATGACAAAACCTCATTATAATGGCTTCATCATAACAATCTGAAGACACCACCAGCTTATCAGAAGGCAAACTGGGAGGGATCGGCCCCTGAAATAATTGCATCTAGCTGAATAAGAAAAAGCCCAAAGGCACGAGACTGGTCTTCTTATTATTAATCTAAATGCGGTCATACAGAATGTACGGTAAAGATTATATCAATCTGTTTCTTTGTTAGTTTGAAGCACAATCATGCAGAAATAGAATTGGTCTTAACTACTGTTATGTCGAAGGAAGGGAAATTGTGCTTAACACTGCTACTCACACACTGATTGGGGTCATGCTCTCTGCCATGAGAAAGCAAGCTGTATATCTAAAAATAGTCATTTTTTCCTCCTTTGGGAAATGATATTGGAAAGGAAATACTTGTTCAGCAGCACTCAAACACGCATTGCAACTGTGAAAAGAATGTGCTTGGCATGTATAACTGTTGCAGAAAAAAATAAATATGAACTGTCTCCTAACTTCTGATAACCTTTATATTTGGACGACCTTGAAATTCATAAATTGTTGCAATTTGTATGTTATTGAAATCGAGTCAATTTCTCACATCAATTTCATTTGTTAAAAGACACCCTGTGTAGTGCAATTGTTAAGTGTTGGACTAGGAAGCCAGGACTGGAATTTCAGTTGAGTCTCAGAAGCCAACTGGTTGACTTTGGGCAACTCGTACTCAGTTTCAGAAGAAAGCAGTGGTGAAGCTCCTTTGAATAAATCTTGCCAAGTGATTAAAATTAGTGTTTTCATCACTAATGCTAAAAATCTGTGGTTACAGTAATTTTTTTTAAACGTAGCAGTGAATGTTCTGTCTTAGTCCAAAGTCTTAGTTCACACTGTGCAATTATTTTTGGAGTGAAAGAATGAAAAAAGAGACTTTCCAGATTTAGCCTTCACAGGGATGGAGCTTCAGAGACAATGATGACAGATGACTTAACATCAGCGGGCCACTGAATCCACTCTGGTTTTAAATATAAATTTCAAAAGAGGTCTCGAAGATGCTGAGATCTGTTATTACAAATACATTCTGTGCAATGGAAAGCTCTGTTGAAGTTCAGACAAGAACTGAATAGGATAAAACAGGGGTCCTCAAACTTTTTAAGTGGAGGGCCGATTCACAGTCCCTCAGACTATGATGAAATAGTCCAAAATTAGGATTGTTGTTTTTGTGTGCCTTCAAGTCATTTCAGACTTAGGTCAACCCTAACATAAAATCATAGGTAAACAAAGAGACCTCCAAAGAACATCTAGATGGTCTCATAAGACCATCAGTAAGGAAAGGGACCCTCAAAGGCCATCTAGATGGTTTCAGAAGACCATAGGTAAGAAAAGGGGCCCCCAAAGGACAACTAGACAATCTCATAAAACCATAGGTAAGGAAAGGGACCCTCAAAGGCCATCTAGATGGTCTCATAGGACCATAGCTGAGGAAAGTGGCCTCCAAAAGCCATCTAGATGGTCTCATAAGGCCGTGGCTAAGCAAAGAGACCTTCAAAGACTATCTAGACTATCTCATAAGACCATAGGTAAGCAAAGAGACCTCCAAAGACCAGGTAGACTTAGGTCAACCCTAAGTCTAAAGTTTAGGATAGGGGCCAGGTAAATGACCTTGGGGGGCCGCATCTGGCCCACGGGCCTTAGTTTGGGGACCCTGGGATAAAACCTAGAACTCCATCCACTGGGAAGCTACCAGTTTTTATTGTTCTTTTAAATTGTGATCTGACCACAAGAACACAGTTGTTATTTTACACCTCATGCATGAACTTCTGTATTGATCTTCATCTACTCGGCATTGTATTTGTTACAATTTCTTTATGTTGCTAGTAAGTTCTTCTATGAATGCTTTTCTAGTGTTTTCAGTGCATGTGTACCTACTGCAGTATTTTGTTCTTTCCTCAGGTTCCTGTGCAGTGGTCAGATATGGTCACCTTGAAAGCCAGAATGACCAATTACGGTTTGCCTAGGTATCAATGGCTTACGCATGCTTGGAATTTCTTTCAGAGAGAGGTAAGTTTGCAAAATGTCACATACTATAAATCGGAGCCCCCTGTGATGCAGTGGGTTAAACCACTGAGCTGCTTAATTTGCTGACCGAAAGATCAGCAGTTTGAATTCGGGAAGCAGGGTGAGCTCCTGCTGTTAGCCCCAACTTCTGCCAACTAGCAGTTCGAAAACATGCAAATGTGAGTAGATCAATAGGTACCACTCTGGCGGGAAGGTAATGGTGCTTCATGCAGTCATGCTGGCCACATGACCTTGGAGGTGTCTACGGACAACGCCAGGTCTTCAGCTTAGAAATTGAGATGAGCACCAACTCCCAGAGTCGGACACAACAAGACTTAATTTCAGGGGGAAATCTTTACCTTTACCTATAAACCAGTGGTTCTCAACCTGTGGGTCCCCAGGTGTTTTGATCTACAACTCCCAGAAATCCCAGCCAGTTTACTAGCTGTTAGGATTTCTGGGAGTTGAAGGCCAAAACATCTGGGGATCCACAGGTTGAGAACCACTGCATAAGCAGTCAATGAAATGCAATATTCATATATTACACTTGGTCAAGAAGGTTTTTGGGTATGCTATGTTCTATTTGAAAGATAACGGTACCATGAAACTGTAACCAGGATCAGCAAAGCCTTGTAATTGTGACAAATTCAAAAACAGTACACAACCATGAGCCACATGATCAAGAATAAATCCAAAGTCAAATTATCTGAACAGTTGAACAAATTAAACTAAGAACAAACAAATGATTTTGAGTTTCCCTGATTTTAATGGGCGATTATAGTTGAAAATAAGAATATTAGAGTCCTAAATTTAATATTCAGATATGGAAGAGAATAATTTTCATAATCGAATTGTAATATAACTTTACAATTGTGCTTGTGCTATAGCACATTATTCTAGAATAACGGCACTTCACAATGAAATGCACACGGATGTACAACATACAGTCAGTGCATAATGCACAGTAGCACCACATACAGTTTTTATGAACTTCAGTTGAATATAGATGTTATAGATCATAGCCAAATAATTTTCCACATGTGTCAGGAAATGTATGCATGTTTAAGGATACCAGCGGTGCATTTTCCTCATAAGTGAAAGCAAACAATTGATTTGTTCCTGGTGGAAATGTTCCATTTTGGCTTAAAAAACTATGCATTCAAAACTGAATTCAAAATGAAAAAGTCCCAGGATTAGCTTTTGAGTGAAAAGTTTAGGAAAGCATCATTCTGAAAAGTTGGAAGAAGCCCAAAGCAGTATTTCCACTCAATTTCAAGTACCGTTTCACAGATTGCTGTTCTGTAAAGTGGCCAGTTTTTATGTCTTGTTGTAGATGATGATGGAAACAGCCCCAGCTTGTATATTTTTGGTCCCTTGCTGAGAGAGAAACACAGAGCTGCTTTTTTTAAAAAAAAGATAATTAACTATTATACTGTGAATATATGGAAGTGCATAAGGTAAATGCCATTAATTCGAGAGATATGTTCATGTGCAGGAAAAGAACACTTTAAATGCCTGTCATGATCTTGCCCTGGTTGAAATCTATCACTTTTGTGCAGATTTCCTGTTTATTTAAACATTTCCTGGCTGCACTGATGTTTGCATTTGTTGTAGGAAACACTAAATAAAGGGACTATAGAAGCAACAAACTTCAAGCTCTATTCCCCTTAATCTGCTCAAATCTGGGAAGCAGCACAGCAAATATGCTTCTTAAGATGTTGGCAAATGTCATTTTTTTCTGTCGACAGATTGATTTGTTTTCTAGAATTTGTCATTATTTGGAATTATTCCATTTTTATACTACAACTTGTATCACGAGGGCTAGAAACCTTTATTTAAAGAAAAGAAAGCAAAAAATTCTCAATACTTAGGATACATTTTGCCCGATTTGCATGCCAAAGAAATGACTGCTTATTAATAAATAACCCCTAGTGGTGCAGTGGGTTAAACCCTTGTGTTGGCAGGAGTGATGACCGAAAGGTCAGTGGTTTGAATCCAGGAAGCGGGGTGAGCTTCCAACTGTCAGCTCCAGCTTCCCGTGTGGGGACATGAGAGAAGCCTCCTACAGGATGGTAAAACATCTGGGCGTCCCCTGGGCAACTTCCTTGCAGATGACCAATTCTCTCACACCAGAAGGACTTGCAGTTTCTCAAATCGCTGCGGACACGAAAAAAATTAAACATTTCAATTTGTTCCAATTTCTTTAAATTAAGGAAGAAGACCAACAATATTCCCTTGCCAGATATGCAGATTTTAACTTTTGTTATGGAGATAGCATCAGCTTTCCATATCCATAGGTTCAGCATTCATGAATCTCATATATATATATATATATATATATATATATATATATACACACACACACACACACACACACACACACACACACACACACACAGTAGAGTCTCACTTATCCAACGTTCTGGATTATCCAACGCATTTTTGTAGTCAATGTTTTCAATACATCGTGATATTTTGGTGCTAAATTCGTAAAGACATTAATTACTACATAGCAATTCTGTGTATTGAACTACTTTTTCTGTCAAATTTGTTGTATAACCTGATTTTTTTTTCATGTCAGGAGCAACCAGAGTTGCTTCTGGAGTGAGAGAATTGGCCGTCTGCAAGGACGTTGCCCAGGGGATGCCCGGATGTTTTGATGTTTTTCCATCCTTGTGGGAGGCTTCTCTCATGTCCCCGCATGGAGCTGGAGCTGAAAGAGGGAGCTCATCCGCGCTCTCCCCGGGTGGGATTTGAACCTGGCAGCTTTCAGGTCAGCAACCCAACCTTCAAGTCACAAGGCTTTTATCCCCTAGGCCATCGGAGGCTCCTAACATGGTGTTTTGGTGCTTAATTTGTAAAATCATAACTTAATTTGATGTTTTATAGGCTTTTCCTTAATCTCTCCTTATTATCCAACATATTTGCTTATCCAACGTTCTGCCGGCCCGTTTATATTGGATAAGTGAGACTCTACTGTGTGTGTGTGTATACACACACACACACACACACATACACAGAGAGAAAACCAAAAAAGCAAACTTTGATTTTGCTGTGCATCAAGCACTATATTGATGTTTACACTGCTGTAGCTTCCTGCCATTTCACAAATCCTCAGACTCTCTCTGGCTTTCATTTGAGTTGTTTGCCATTTTATGTAAGGGACATCATTTTACTCTGCTATTGTGTATATGATGAGATATGAGCATCTAGAACCAAGATCCCACTGTACTTGTGAATTATATCTCTGACCAGAGGCAACTTTTGAGGCAACTCACTTAGAAAATAATGCTTTTCATTTGGTGTGTATCTCAATTTGAATATTATGCTAAATATTTTTGTTCCTGCTACAGCAGGCATAGGCATATGCCTGCTGTCTTCCAGCATAAGGACTGGGCTGCTCGCCCCATCCTTATGCCAAGAGGAAGGTGGGACATAGGGTGACTGCAATGATCTTCCTCCCCCAATGCTTGGGCTGTCCTCTTGGCATTATGTCGGGGGGAGGCCCAAGACATGGGACGGCTGAGAGTACTCTGGGGGGCTTTCAGTCACTATGTGCCTTCCTCGAGCTGTCCTCCTGGCATAAAGATGGGGCCGCTCACATCATCCTTATGCTGGGAAGAGGGTGAGACACACGGTGGCTGAGAGCACTCCAGAGGACTCTCAGCTTCTATGTGCCTTCCTCCCCCATATTTTAACCATAAGGACATGGCGGGCTGCTATGTCCTGCCAAGAGGACAGGAAAAATGAGGGCCTGAGATAAACACCCAGGGGGCCACATCCAGCCTCCGAGCCTTAATTTGCCTATGCCCGACTTACAGTTTGGTTTTTGACTGTATTTGGAACCACACTAAAGTAATGAGTGCCTATCTCTTTTATTCTGCAGAAATGTATCCATTTGTTTTGAAAAGAATGCTTTAAAAATGTCAGGGTTTTTTTTGCAGGGGGGGGGGAGACTATGGGTTTACACAGATGTTTCTGATTTCCTAACTTCAGCTTCAGTTAAGAGATATGTTCACCCAGGATCAGTCACAAGGAATAGAGTCTGAAGCTGGGAGAAGGGTTGTGAATGACTGCAGACCACCAAACAGTAATCTCGCTTGGTTTTTTCGAATCATACGGAGCAGCTGGGCCAGCTCAGTAAATTATTTATGCATTTCAGCCATCACACTTTTTTAAAAAAACAGTGTGCATTCAGCAAAACCTTGAAATGTTAATATTATGGATTCCACAAGTCTCAGAGTCCCCCAGCCGGCATAACCAGGGGACTCCGATACTTGTCATGCAGAAAACTGAGTGTTCCAGGTTTTGTAGCATATGCCCAATGATATTGGCTTCTGGGAATGTATATGTGGATGTGGATGTCCTTGTCTGTTGAGGCTGGATAAAAAACCTGCCAGTATTCCTTGCATTTTTTTGGAGCTTCACACTTGCGGGAAACTGTTCTTTTTGCAGTTTAAGTGTTGTGGAGTGGTGTACTTCACTGACTGGTTGGAAATGACGGAGTTGGATTGGCCTCCCGATTCCTGTTGTGTCAGAGAATTTCCAGGATGCTCCAAACAGGCCCACCATGAGGACCTGAGTGACCTTTACCAGGAGGTAAGCTAGTTCAGGACAAGTTGCTTTGCGGATTTGTAGGTATGTGTCCAGTTGACCTGGCATCACATAGTTGCACCCTAAAAAGTCTTCTCAAACTCCTGTGTTCATAATGACACTGAAGAAAGCTTGGACTGTTGCTCCATGAATGCACCAACCAGTATGGCCAAGGGATTCCTGGCTTTGTAGTCCAAAATTTAATAATTTTGTCCAGATCTGCACAAAGGAGAGGAAGAAAATAGGCAATGCTGATGACTTCTTAGAGTCTGGGGGAAAATGGTCACCTTCACACCAAAGATATTCATCTGTATTAGATCAGCCCTGTTGGGGGTTGATCTAAGGCAGGGGTCCCCAAACTAAGGCCCGGGGGCCGCATGTGGCCCATCGAAGCCATTTATCCGGCCCCCACAGCACAAAGGCAGAAGGAGGTTGGGCTAAATGACCCAAGGGTTCTCCTCTTCTCTTCTATTATTATTATTATTATTATTATTATTATTATTATTATTATTATTATTATTATTAATATTGAGGCGGAGAGGCCATCTGTCAGGGGTGCTTTGCTTGTGCTTTTGGTGCAAAAAGGCAGAAGGGGGTTGGAATCAATGGCCCAAAGGGTCTCTTCCAACCCTTATTATTATTATTATTATTATTATTATTATTATTATTATTATTATTATTATTATTATTATGGGGACCCCTGATCTAAGGCCAACATCTCCAGTCCCACATGGAGGCCAGAACATTTATAACTAACTCTTCTTGTTTCCCAACAACTGGTAGCTCAGAGTCAGATAGCCATCATAATTAGTAACCAGTATTAACTATAACTTTTTTTTGGTGAATTTGAAAATGCATGTTTTCTTATTCATGGATTCAGCTATTCAAATTAACCTCACATTTCTGGTCTCACCACTGAAATAAATGACAAGGACACTGAGAACAGAAATAGTATATATACATGCATTTCTAAACTTCTCTTCCCATCAGCAAATGGCTAGATATGGAATTATTAAAAAACGGTGAAACCCAAACTCTGATCCCCTAGATCACTAGGTGTGAGTCTAACCTCGAATGGGTCCTCTTAGCTCAATGTTGGTGTCACAATAAAAGGTTTCCGAACTCCACCTAGTGGCTGTTTTGGATATTTACATGCAGTTTTTACAGTAGGCTTTGCAAAAAAAAAGCTTCAGCTGTACTTTTTTAAAAAAAATTAAATTTGTTTAGCAAGCCTTGCGAATGCTAATCTATTATCACTAAGTCTTTGGTTTTTATACCTGTTTCATATACCTATATACCAGGGGTTATGTAAAAAAATTCTCAAGCGAAAAGGGGTCACAAGTGAAAAAAGTTTAAGAAGCCCTGCACTAGATGTTTTGAATTTCAGTTCCCAAACTTCTTGATTATTCTTAAGCTGATTGACATTTCTCCTCTCTCTCACTTGCTCCTCAGGGCTGTGGTAAAAAGATGTACACCTTCCTGAGAGGAACTAAGCAACTGCAGGTGCTCCGATTCCTTGGGATCTCCATTGGAGTGACTCAGATTTTGGCCATGATCCTCACTATAACTTTGCTGTGGGCGCTGTATTATGATCGACGAGACCCAGGTACGGACCAGATGCTGTCCTTGAAGAATGACACCACGCAGCATCTGTCGTGTCATTCAGTGGAGCTGCTAAAGCCCAGCTTAACAAGGATCTTCGAGCACACTGCCATGCCCAACAGCTTTAACACACACTTTGAAATGGAAGAACTGTAGAGTTCAGCCAGCCTGAGAACTGGGCGTTGAGTCATTGATCAGGCCTCTGAGTCCATCATTCTACGTCAGCTGTATTAGAAAGTAAATGGATAACGGATGAAGACTTAAGGAGGAACAGTGAAGTTTGAAGATATAAGGAAGGACACATTTCCCCTTTAAAATGTCATGATTTTTATGATTCTAAAGTATAGATTTAATATTACGAATATATTGTTTCGTCCTCCGAGAGCAAATAAGCTCTCCATGAGACTTTATAAATTATGTAGAATGCTGATCATCGCAGAACAGGGTTCACAATCTTTTAACAAACCCACCCATATAGGGTATGATTTTTGTGCTGTCCAATTCTATCTGAACTTTTGATGTTATAACCGTTCTAGGATGGACAAGTTGTTCAGCACTGACATGAGAAGGTCATAGCTGTTCAGTGTCTCAGTTATGTGCAATTTAAGTGATATGTATATCTTTTGGGAGAAATGGTAACTGGAAAGACATTGCTGTTAAAGGAGTTGCACTCTGGTGTTGTTCTGCAATCAGTAATTCCCACCTCAAAATGTTCTCAAAGCCATAAAGTTAGAAAACAGGGATATCTTACAAATATAAAACCATTAATTGCCTTGTATTCTCTTACCTATTGGAAAAAAGTTTCATTTTCAGGTTAATCAGCACAACCATGAGGGCTAGAACTTTGAGATTCTCAGGATTTGTAAAAAAAAAAAAGCACATTACAATTCGTAATGCATGCATGGCACAGTAGTCATGGATAGAGCGAGGAGAAGGTTCACCAGCAAGGATTACCAGAACGAATTGTATGCACATGCATTTCAATGGAAATCTGTGTATTTCACTTTGCCCGCCTGTACAGTTAAATGCAAATCGATCCATCAAAAAGTGGAATCTTTGGACCTTTTTGTCCATGTACTGCAGCATCTAGGGCATAGGTAGGGATTTTTATTCTTCCTTTGAATACGCACAAAGTCCACAGGTTTGGCCCAAACTGATTTCTGGTTTGGAGCAACAGAGGACAATATTTTGTTATGTCAAAGCATATTTCAGCCTCTATGGAAATTGCCTCTAGAAGATCAGGGATATTTTTGTATATAATAAAAGAGTGTGTATGTATAGTAGAGTTCAAATCCAAATGAAAGTTTGGTTTTTAAAACATTTAATTTTTGTAAAAGGGATCTTCTTTTTGTTTAGCAGCACTTTTATTTAGCTGTTTTCATGAAAGTACCATAAAGTGTCTGGGTTTTTTTCTTCCTTAAATGACTTTTGAATATATAAATTAATTTATGTGGGCGAAATAATTTTTTAAACTAATAAATGAACATACAGCAGTGTGTGCGAAAAAGATCTTGGAGTCCTCGTGGACAACAAGTTAAACATGAGCCTACAATGTGATGCGGCAGCTAAAAAAGCCAATGGGATTTTGGCCTGCATCAATAGGGGAATAACGTCTAGATCCAGGGAAGTCATGCTCCCCCTCTATTCTGCCTTGGTCAGACCACACCTGGAATACTGTGTCCAGTTTTGGGCACCGCAGATGAAGGGAGATGCGGACAAGCTGGAAAGCGTCCAGAGGAGGGCAACTAAAATGATTAAGGGTCTGGAGAACAAGCCCTATGAGGAGAGGCTTAAAGAGCTGGGCATGTTTAGCCTACAGAAGAGAAGGCTGAGAGGAGACATGATAGCCATGTACAAATATGTGAGGGGAAGTCATAGGGAGGAGGGAGCAAGCTTATTTTCTGCTGCCCTGCAGACTAGGACACGGAACAATGGCTTCAAACTACAGGAAAGGAGATTCCACCTGAACATCAGGAAGAACTTCCTCACTGTGAGGGCTGTTCGGCAGTGGAACTCTCTCCCCCAGGCCGCGGTGGAGGCTCCTTCTTTGGAGGCTTTTAAGCAGAGGCTGGATGGCCATCTGTCGGGGGTGCTTTGAATGTGATTTCCTGCTTCTTAGCGGGGGGTTGGACTAGATGGCCCTTGAGGTCTCTTCCAACTCTACTATTCTATGATTCTATGATTCTATACTTATTATAGCTGAAATATGATCTTCTTTTAGGAGGAAAATTAAGTGGCTTGTGTTTTGTAGAACTGGATTTACTGAAGAAAGATTTGAAATTATTTTTAAGCAAGGGATATAGTTAATCCTTACCCTGCCCATTTTTCAAAACTAATTTTGGCCACGAAGCAGCTGAAATTAAGTCCCCCTTTCAATCCAATAAGACTTAGAATCTGCCTGGAATGTGGTCTCGGCCTTTGGGTTTTCTTTCTGTAGCAGCTGAGTTTTGACTTGACATTTGTTGAATTTTGGAGGCATTTTGTGAATCCTTACCTGGGATGCACTGATTTATGAGAAAGGCCAGAGAGTGATAAACAGCCTTTTGATATTTCCAGTTCAGCTCAGCGACCCAGTTCAGCAAATCCATGGTTTTTTTTTAGTTGGGAGCATGCAATGATGCACAAACTCTCTTTTCTATTTTCTCTGGCGTTTCTCCAATGATACAGTTCTCCATTGGCTTCTAGGTGTTTTGGACTTCAGCTGCCAATATGCCTTACAACTGGCCTTGCAGTTGTAATCCAAAAAGTTGAAATCCAAAAAGTCAGGAGCAGAGTGGTTCTCAACCTGTTGGTCCCCAGATGTTTTGGCTTTCAACTCCCAGAAATCTGGTTGAGATTTCTGGGAGTTGTAGGCCAAAACACCTGAGGACCCACAGGTTGAGAACCATTGGTTTGGAGTGTCGGTGACCTAGGATCACCATACCAAATTCTGTTTCCACTTTGTGAATAAGATAGGAAATTGAGAAGGGGTAACACAACGTTTTTAAAAAAAAAAACAGAACTGGGGATAGCTATGGAGGATCCAAAGAATTACTCCTTTTCCTAACTTGTTAACTCACAGTTTTTGGTTTGTTTAATTCCCCGTTTTCCATGAAATATCAAACTGCTTTAAATGTTAGTTTCATATTCGAATTGTGAACCGCAGTTTGATGTGGTTTGCAACCTGGGAATGGAAGCCACCAATAAACCATGTTTCCCATTTTGGACAACACAGCAAACTTATTATACCATGACATCTTCTGTGAAGCAGATATGCAAGACTCAGAGAAAGAGGCAGAGCACTTCAACTCATTGCAATTCTTAAATTTGCAGTGGGCCAATTATTCCATAATTAAAGAGCATTGATTAGCTGTTCTTATTCATGCACTTACAGAAAACATCGTGTCAGACTGGAATTTAAAAGAACATTCACTTGTTTCTATTTTTCTAAAGATAGCGGGTGACTTTTACCCCAGGGCAAAAAGATTAAAATATATTTATTGAATTGTGAAAAGTGCATTTTACTGTATTTTGTATGTACTGCAGAATTATTTTTTTCCAGCTTGTGTTGCATGTTATAGTAATTAATTCAAATGATGGAGCATTCTGTGGTAGCCTTTTCAAAGCTTACTGCATGATGCGTGCCCTCATGAGGAGGTGGATATCGATAGGAAATATTCCGCAGTCCAAATTTGAAGCTCCTCCTGGGGAAGTGGATATCGATAGCCAAATATTCTGCAAACCAAATTTGAAGCTCCTCCTTTGCTGCTCAGAGGTTTGGAGGAGGAGACAGTGTGTTCAGCATTTTGAAAAGTTCCTTTAATGGCTTATTAAATCATCAAATGCTTGTTTATTATGCTGCTTAGGAGATTCTTGGTACAGTAGAGTCTCACTTATCCAACGTTCTGGATTATCCAACACATTTTTGTAGTCAATGTTTTCAATACATCGTGATATTTTGGTGCTAAATTCGTAAATACAGTAATTACTACATAGGATTACTGCGTATTGAACTACTTTTTCTGTAAAATTTGTTGTATAGCATGATGTTTTGGTGCTTAATTTATAAAATCATAACCTAATTTGATGTTTAATAGGCTTTTCCTTAATCCCTCCTTATTATCCAACATATTCACTTATCCAACATTCTGCCGGCCTGTTTATGTTGGATAAGTGAGACTCTACTGTAATCCAAAAAGAGTAAATTTTCCAGTGTGCATTTCTGTTTGGCTGATGTGCACTAAGGTTTTCCTGAAACCAATGGTTGGAAACTATAAATTAAGGCATCTTCATATTTAGTGACTTTGTGTGGCTTTAGGTCGTTTGAATCCACCACAACGGCACAATCCACTGAACTCGTGTTGCTCTTCTAGGTCTGGTCAGAAAGTATTCCTCATGTGGGGCACACATCAGGGCAACCATACCCCAGAATGAGAAGGGTTTTGTATTCTTGTGATTTTAACATTGTTACAGCATGTACCTAAATTGAAAATGAATGGGAAAAGAAGAGTGTAATGAGGCAAACAATAAAATCACTGCTGCTTTATATTTTGTTATAGCATTATTATCATTACCCTGTTGAATTTTTATGTTGTTGTGAAGTAGGTTCTCTTCACAACTGGAAATATTTGCATCCACTCACCTCTAGTTGTACAATTATTTCCTCTAGACTGTAATTTGAGGAAGCACATCTTCATTTTTCTTCGTAGCCATGATGGTAACTTACAGATATTTTTCAAATCACATTCTTTCAGTCTCAAGGGACAGCACAGGCAAACATGTCTTGCCAAGGAAACCAAAAAGATAGGTTCATCTTAGGATTGCCATAAGTTGGAAGTGGCTTGAAGGCACACAAGTATAGCAACAACGATTTCTCACACATTCATTAGGAATTCAATTAATCTGGTAGTCAGTGTGAGTCAACAAATAGGATGATTAGAAATTAAGTTTATATGAACTCATGGTATGCTTTACAGTTTGGTTAATTACACGTTTGATGAAAAGTAAGTCAAATTGTGTGTACTAGAGCTTGGTTTGCCATATATGTAGGTATAAGATTGTAGTCTTAAGGAAACAAATATCTAGGAGATGAAGTAGAAAATATCTAAAGGGCCAAAGCTTGAGAACCAATAGAGAGGCAATCATTTGAATTTTACCCTGATTTTCTGCCTCTGTGTAAAGACGTGCTTTTCTTTTTTAAAGTTTCCAATTATTGCTATTGCCGCACAATAACCAGCTGTTTTCATGAAATATCTGTTGCTATAGGCTTTCTTGCCTATGAAAAGAGCACCCTCACCAAAAGAAAAAAGCTCCTTTAGCCCACCACTTTCATGTGGGGGTGCTGTTTTTTTTTCCATTTAACTAACATATGTACACTTTTCTGTACTCCATCTCTTGTTGAAGATTTTAATAGGTTTGTGTCAGGGTTTCTAGAGCAGCAGCATTTCTCTATGTTCTACATGAGATCCACTCACATATTTAGAAATGACGGTCATATTAGCTCTCAGTTTTCTCCAGGTTAAACATACAGGGTTCCCTGTAGTCATTCTCCCATAGGACTTTGTTTCCTGACCCGACTTTTATCATCTTAGCCTCCATCTTGTGAACATATTGTGAATTGTCAATATACTTCTTAAACTGTGAGGCCCACAATGCACACAGGATGCAAGGTGGAGCCTAACCAAAGCTGAGTATACTTTTCCTTATCTTGGCAGTATTCCTCTTGATGTAGTCTAGAATTGCAGTGACAAATTTTGGTCACCTCATCACACTGCTGATTCATGTTTAGCTTAACGTCTCCTAGATTGTTTTCACATGTCAAGTCTGGTGTCACCCATTCTGTATTTGTGTAATTTATTTTTTTTCTGTCCATATTTAGTCCACAGGGATTGGTTCCAAGAGTCCCTACAGATACAAAAAACGTGCATGCTGAAGTCTCTATAAAGAATGGCATAGAGTAGCAGTGGATATGGTGGCAAGTCCAGGCCACCAGATATGCCAAGTTCTTCAGGCTCTTGCTGCTTCTGGAGACCATGTTGGTGAGGAAGGTATGGGGTGTCTAGTGGTCACATCAGAAGCAAGGGAGCCCTAAGAATGCATTGTACTGGTGGCTGGGGCTTTCTGCTGCCTCTGATGTTACCCAATGTCATTGTTCATAGGGGCTTACTGTCTCTGTGATCGCCTCCTCTCCTACGAACCAACACGAACCCTAAGATCATCCGGGGAGGCGCTCCTCTCGCTCCCGCCTTTGTCTCAAATGCGGCTGGTGGGGACGAGGGAGAAGGCCTTCTCGGCAGTGGCCCCCCGGCTCTGGAACTCTCCCTAAGGAGATCAGGTTAGCTCCTTCTCTGCCCATTTTCCGTCGGGAATTGAAAACATGGGTGTTCCAGAGCGCATTTAAATGAACAGGCCCAAAAGAACTGTTATTAGAATACTTCTTTCTGTTTTGAAAGCATATGGCACTTTATCACTGCTACTTATTTCCATGATTCAGCACTTTATGAAACCTGTCCCCACTGGGTTGCTTTTAATTACTCTGATTTTATCTGCTTGGATTTTAATGTATTTGTCCATTATTTTATTTTGTGTATTGTTGGAATGTTTTAAGTTTATGTTAAATACGTTGTTGTTGTTCGGGCTTGTCCCTGTTGTGAGCCGCCCTGAGTCCCTTCGGGGAGATGGGGTGGGATATAAAAATAAAGTTTATTATTTATTATTATTAAACCTGGTCATATCCCCAATATACAGTTGAATCCATGAATCATGAGCCTGTGAATATGATGGATCCACTATAGCTTACATTTATTTCTATTGAATTTACCACATGGCCTTCTTACACCCTCATCATATGGGGCTAGAACCGGCTGGTTCCCATCAAACAATGATGTGCTGGTTCTGGATGCAGAGGGGCAGGACCGGCATGCTGGTGCTGCCCAAGCAATACGAGAGGCTTCCCATGTTGCCCAATTTATGTCGGGAACCTCCTTGCTTCCCCCCATGTGATTGCCCTCCTGGTGAGGTGGCCAATGTGGGTGATGCTCCGGATTCCCTATGCCTCATGGCAAAGTGGATTGCTGCCTCCGTCTGACACCTTCTGATGACGTAGTTAATGTACATGCAGAAGTGCTTATGTTTGTATGGGTTTCTTGGATCTTACATGCAAGTGCAGCATTTTCTGGTGGCATAACTTCTGGATTGGAATTGATTAATGTCTTCAGTTTTCTTTTGGCATTGCTTTGTAATTCTGTTTTTCTTCTGCCAGCTAATATTCGTCTTTTTGTGCAGTGTGGACTGCACAGGCAACAGCACAGTAGCAGTATTTAAGAGTTTTAATACAAATATTTACCTGTATGTATTTGAAAACAGCCAGTTTTCTGTTTTGTCATGGTGGACTACAGAAATCCATCCACTGCAGCTTTCCTAATATCTTCTGTCTGACAGTCACAGAAGCCCCAGTTAGCATGCCTAATGGTAAATGTGGTAAGCTGGTGGAGAGCTTAGATACTAAATAAACCATCATTTAAAGTTGTAGTTGAG
This sequence comes from Anolis carolinensis, assembly GCF_035594765.1. Taxonomy (NCBI): domain Eukaryota; kingdom Metazoa; phylum Chordata; class Lepidosauria; order Squamata; family Anolidae; genus Anolis; species Anolis carolinensis. The sequence goes on from NC_085845.1 coordinate 137,375,314, forward strand.
GAAGGCTTTCAGTAGGCAAGGCTACAAATGAGTAAGATAATATACATATTCAGTAGGTCTCAACATAAATTGTACAAGATCCATGCATATACCAATGAGGTGATCAAACTCCCACAGACTATAGAGTGAACATATCCTTATTGTAAGGGTAGATAAAGCGTGCCTCTCCAGGTCTTGTTGGTCTGCAACTCCCATTGACCCTAACTTTATCAGTAACTATACTGACTAAGGATGCAATTCAATAATGTCCAGATTGCAATCCCATAATGTCCAGATGGCTACAAGTTGGTCATGTCTGCTTTCCTGATGCCTTTGATACTGCTACTAATATCAATTATTTTATTTCGCTTGGCAACAGAGTGTCTTCTAGGCTTATTCGATGGAGAGTGTAGGGATGTTTAAAATAGTTTACAGAAAACTGAGCTTTAAAATTGCTAGTTTTCATAGATATTCATAGAATGCATAACAAAACTAAACTGCTCACATGAGATGCTTTTATGATTTTCATTGTAGTTTGTACCATCACCACATCCCCAGAGATATTTTTCTCTCACTGAATATTAGAATGTTTGTCAGGTGGATCCATTTCAGTCTCAGTTCATTCTGCCTCAAGGCTGGATTTCTCAGATGACTAGCTTTTAACAGCATTGAAATAAACTGACCTAAATAGGTATACACTCTCAACTTTAGTCAATATCTTTCCAACCTCCATCCTACACAGCAATCTGAAACTGCCAGCTGGCCTGATTTTCTAGGAAAAAAGCTTTGCTGATCAACAATTATCCCTGAATTTGGACAACTCCGGAACAACCAGGTTCAGTTGTCCACCAAGCCATGAAATTCATTTGGTTACATTAACCCAGAAGCAGTCTCTTGGCTTGATCACAGAGCTGTTGTGAGGATATTAACATGAAAAGACTTAATGGTCTTGTAACCTCTGGGTATGTAATTGTATATCACTAATAAGATTCTGCTGCAGCATATTTCCTAGCTTGGGAGAATCTGTTTAAGAACTATAGATTATTTTCACACTATGAAATAGATATAGGATAAGATTTTGTAGAGGCTCTAGTTAATAATATAATAAATATACTGGGCTATAAGTTACCATATTCACTTACCATTCAGAGCTGTTCAGGTCAGAAACTGGGTTGTTCTCAATTGCTAGTGGCTATGTTAAAGGCCAAGGCAGATAAAAAGCATATATACTGAGAAGCAGGGTTCTCAAAACATGTATTCTAAGGGTAAGTATGAGCTGTGTGCCCAAATGAGTGCTGTATATATAATTCCTATCACAATCTTCCATGCTGAGCACGTAGAGCTTTGGCCTGGAAACCACCTGGATTTAGTGCTCCTCTGTTCCCTCCTGCTGCTGAGCATCTAATCACCGAAATATCGAAGTAGAGATACAGATATGGAGCTAGGTCAGAGTGAATAACTGTTGAAGGTATTCACACCTTACAAGATTTTTTTTAGTAGGACAGTAAAATGTGGTCTATTTTGGGAGAAGCTGACCTTGATGTTATGAAGATCTGGTACTTATTAACTGCACAATAGTTGGAATGAATGACATCTTGAATCACGAGAGAAATTTTAGGTTAAGCTTCACCGGTAGTTCCTTCGAAATATGGGCTGGAGCACAATGTTCCCATGAATGAGGTTATTGCAAAATCAGTTGTCCCATTCAAGCATGCAGATGTTTTATTTAAACAGTCCTCAGATGTCTGATTTATTCAGCATAACACAGCTTGTTATACTGCCCGCCTGAAGTACAATACGAATTTCAACTTCCCTCCAAAATTATCGAAATCATCCCCCCAAACAACCAACAACCTTGATTTCTTTGTGTGATACACAGAAATAATTACATTTCATTTACAGTACAGATGCATTTTACACAGTCGCCAAGTCATTCACTACCAAAAACAGCATTTAAATCACCTAAAACACTAAAATGATGTTGAGCTTCTGAATTCCATTTAAAAAAAATAAAATTATAATATACTTGCATGAGCAATGGGCAGATTAGCATTATGCAAAATCTCACCAAATTTAAAGGCAGGAGATTAAAGGGAAGCCATGCTGCTGGGATGTAGCCTGCAATGTTAACATTGTTTTTCCACTTTCCCATCTAAACAAGGTATAAGATCATGAGAAACTGGATCTTTAAATGCCAGCGTGGTTTTGCTGACCTGAGCCGCTTGGAAGAGAGCTGGCCTGGATCCAGTGAAATATGGAAGGAAAGAAGAAAATGGGAAAGTTGTTGCATCTGTGGAACAATATTGCCTCATGAACAAGCTTGAGACACAGGAGGACCCTATAGGGTAAGGCATGGGGTTTCCCATTCAACATTCATATACTGGGGTCTGGTCTGGTTTTCTCTAGCCTGGTAGCCTTTTCTGATCCCAGTATGTAGATCTCTGAATTGCAGATTACATCTCCAGGATCAAGGCCTTCATCTCCAGCAACTTTTGGTGACTGCAATTAACATTAAAAATTCTGAGATGACGTTTAAGGTACTTTCAACAAACAAACCAATAAAAAAGAGAAATTGCAAATTCTTAACAGGACAGTTTTAAATTGAGAAATCATATCAGCACAAAGCACACAAAATGTCAATTATCATTGAAGTTAATTTTGGATCCCATTGCCAATCTCTTGACTATCACTTATTAAGTGAGAAGTTGTATTGCACTAGTAGAGTATAAAGCCAGTGCATTTGCATTGGGCTACCCCTTCCTCCAATAGCCCAAGCTTCCCAGAGTTAAGATGTATTTTTGCTTGGGGGAAGAGCCAGAGTATCTAACTGCAATACCACAGATGAGAGAAGTAGGAAGACATCTCTAGTGATGATGCTACTAAGGGCGCTTCCAGACAGGGCCCAAAATGTGGGCCCTGTCGGCTTTTATCTGAGGCATCCAAACAACGCTTCAGGTAAAAGTGAATTAATTCTGAACAAAGCAGATAAACCTTGCTTTGTCCCAAATTAATTTGATACCCCATTTAGACCTCCAGGTCATTTAGACCTCCAGGTCTAAAGGGATATTGGGTCTGTGGGCTCAGTCCCTACAGCCCATCTTGGTTCTTCAGACTTCCAAACAACTACAGAACCAAGGTGGGCATCCCCCTCCCCAACCCCCCTCCCAAAAGCTCTTAAAATACACAAAAACTTACTGATCTGCCTCTCTGACAGGCCTCCTGCTCCTTCACGTCCTGGCACGTCATTTCTACACATCAGGAGGCCTGCTGAAGAGGTGGTATGGTTACCGAGTATGTTTTTTTGAATTTTAAGGGGTTTGGGGGCAGTCCCATGACGTTCTCCCCGGAAAAGCCCGGGTTTTTGGGAAGGGCGTAAGGATTTAAACCCACGATGAAGTGGGTTGTGGGATTAAGCCCAATCTGGGCGTGCCCTAAGTGGTCAAGGGAGATTATATAAGTGCTGGGAAGCTGCCTTGTATGGTGTTGGCATTGCACAAGGAGGTATGGCTACATCCTACAACATTCCCTAAATTATATAGCCCCAAGTTATACCAGAGTATTTCACCAACAGGATTCTGTGCCCACTCTTATTTCAGAGAAACAAGTCAAGGATCACTTCAACCATTATGGATCACACCATGTATAAATGTCAACCCAGTAACTCAGCACGAGCAAAGGAGCACATCCAAATGAGACCCTTTTTTCCCCTGAAGTGGAACAATGAGATGATTCTGTGAGTTCAGTGAAGTGACTCAGGAAGACTACAAAGGAATGCAGATAAATCCAGGCTTTCTAAACTTTTTCCTAAAGCAAATGAACAATATATTTTTAAAAAATTATATCCCAATTTTCCTTTTTTCTTTGATAAAGCCAATTAGAAATGACAATCATAGTATAAGTGAAAAAAAATGAGAGAAAAATCAAAATAGTTGATTTTGAACATGATGAGTTTGTGTTGTCATAAAAAGTAGGGAACGAAATATACTAAATTTAAAAGATCCATTTCAAACTAGAGACTGAAAAGGGGAGTGCATAAATGCAGCACAAGATACTGGCACAAGTATCTGCGTAGATTGACTTTCTGTTCCTATAGGATAAGATGGTCAACTCAGTATAGGGTACGGGAATCAGTTTCCTATACAACTCCCAGATTTATTGTGCTAGCCAAAACATTATTTAATTGGGTTTTTATTTAACTGAATGTTTAATTTCAATACTGGGAAAAATAACCTAAAACAAGGCACATGGGGACCATTCATCTTGGTTTCCATAAAATTCTACTTCTCAAAAAGTGATTCTTACATGTTTTTACAAAAAAATATATCCTGGGATTGGGTGAGTTGGAGTCTCTGGTGGCTATAAAACAGGATGGGGCCTTCATGTTGCTCACCCCTGCCATAGGCATTACACTATGATAGTTCATTTGTTTTTGATGCAGATCCAATGATGGGGAACAGCACCAAAATGAGAGAGGACGTTGACCACAACTGTCCATTTTGCCTTGACGGTAAGATACCAGACGTGATATGGGGTGTAGGAGGTAGACTGCAAGGGCATACATAGTTTGCATAATTCCCTACCCAACTCTCCTACAACTAAGGTGATGCAACAAAGGCTTGGACAATGAATCCATAAAAAAAGGATGAGAGCTTTGTACTTCTACATTTCCCATTCACTCAACTATCGGGTGGGGGGGGGGGGGTGTTGGATCCAATACTTTGGAAATGTGAAATGTGGTTGGGTGTGATGCTGGTCACATAATACTAAATTGCACTAAACAGATTGGGTGGCAGCTGATGAGGATGGAATCTGATCACCAACATCCAATATATTATTTTTAATCTGACATAATTTCAGACAAGAGACCACTTAAGGACATTCTTACTTCCATACATGAGTGGGTTCAATGATCAGATGAGAATACATCTGGCAATACACTATCTTATAGTGCCCTCTGTAGTAGAGGTGCTATACATGTCCATCTAGCATTTTCTTTAGAAACACTTTCAAGGTTTGGTTACACGTTCTTAGAAACATATTTCTGTGTTGTTTGTTTTTTTGCTTGAGGACTTGAAATGATGGCAAGCCACCATGCTCTTAGATTAGCAACTATTGAAGAAAGTTACTTTTCTGGAAATAGCATTTTAAAAATCCTTTGGACAACGAAACAGACAAACAAAAGGATAAATTCAAACAGTAACATTTGTGCATTGATCCCACAGTAGTACATAATTTCACATCAACTATTGTTTTGCAACAATAGGTTCAAAGCATTCATTTCATTAACATTCTTGTTAGAATACCTAAATGTTCCAGCAATATTTTTTAGTAATTCTCTGGAAATCTTAACTCTGTCTCCCAGTACTTAGCTTGCCCAGTAGTAGGACTCAATAGTAGTACAATTTAAGAGATGTTAATTGCTAAACCAAGTTAGTGTTACTGCTGATATAAATGACACAGTAACACTGTGCTAGGAAGACTGTTGATTTGTCCCAGAAACATAAAACTACAGAATGAAGTTAATCAAAGGGAGTTCTTAGCTATAGAAACCCTTGACATTCAAAGCGGAAAGAAGTTTAACAAAGGCAATGATTGGCTTTAAAGTATTACAGAATAATGGGAACTTTTAAAAAAAACGCACAACCCTACATTTGTGATACAATAGTTTTGGTTGTGAACTTATTTTAAACTTTAACAGAGAACAACTGTACTGTCTATCCTTGTGGTTCTTTTATCTGCGTAGTTGATTTTTTTGTGCAATTATATAAATAAAAGCCTGATTCCTGATACAACAGATGTACATTGTATTATTGCAGTTGTAACAGTACCAAGGAAGCCAGAGAAAACAATGATAAATACTAAACTAATTGAACATCTCAAGTTCACTAATGCATGTTTTTGAGTGAGAAATACTTAATTTCACCCTCAGAAAAGGAAGTTATTTGTACAATGGAACATTAACAATCAGCTTTTTTGTAAGTGCACAGAAATGCCCCTTGTCTACAGTAAAATGTTATCATGCCTAACCTGAAATAAACAACAGAAGAAAACTCAGATCACAGCTCCAAAGAATTTTCACATGCATTATGGTTGTGTTTCTTCCAGTCAGCACAAATATTGATGAGCCATTTTCTCTCTCTCTTTCGTTAAAGTCAGCTTGTTCATGGTGTATCAACAGGAAAAAAGAGAATATCAAAACTTTGTTTCCATCCTTGATTTTGCATCCGGTTGGAATGTAAGTGGTTCGAACAGTAGTTATCTTTCTTTTCTTGATTTTTTTTTGGTTTTGTTTTAGATTTTTATTAAAAAGATTTGTCATGGTAAGAAGAAGCATCAATGGGAGACATTTCATTGTGCTCATAGAGTAAATGAAAAGAGTCACAGAAGAGTTTGCTCCAGAAAGGTTCAAGTGATATGTAGAAATTCCATTTGGTTGCCCAATGCACACAATTCAGAACTGAAAGCCCAAACATGTTTGTATCTCCAAAATCTTCCAATTGCCTGTTGGCGTTCCATTTAACAAAGTGTTGCCATGTCTTTTTTTCTTCACGCTCTCATTCTCTTTGCCGCAGCTCAGTTTTTGAGCAGTCTTTAATTTAACTGTTTTATAAAGCAGATACTCTGACAATGTTTCCTGATGAATACTCTGGAGATTCAGGTCTATCGTCTCCCTCTGGTGTAGTCACAGGCGGTGTTGGAATGCTGATTATTGCTGTTGTTACATAAGGCTGCTCACAGTTTAGTTTAACACACTCTTCCATTTTGGCATTTAAACTGGATCGGCTAGAGAAGTTTAAAAAAAATCAATGGGTACAAAAATTACATAAATGTTCCATCTGCTTAGTGTTTTTATACAGCTGTGGTACGTCAGAAAACCATCCAGCTTGGATCTGGTTTGCAACAAAATGGCAGTACTTATTCTATTGTTCATTCACCAGCCTTAATACATTTTACTTGGAATAATGTACTATCAAGATATATAATTTACTTGTTTTGTTCACTTATGAGTGTAGGGCAGGAGAGGTCGATGCAAAACTCAATGTTTGTGCAAACAACACAACACCCAAGGATTTGTTCCACAAATTTTTTTTCATAAAAAGCCCCAAAGCAGAATACAAAATTTCATGATGGTTGGCCATATTTTGATAAAGTGTGTCAGTGTGCTGAGACTGCCTTCCTATATATATATATATATATATATATATATATATATATATATATATATAATTTAGAACTCATAGCTGGACTTCCACAGTTAAAACAGTGAGGTTCAGCAGGGCAGGTGGTCATCCCCTTCCAGTGAAACCTATATGTATGCCTTTATACCCCTGAAGGGCTGGGAAACCTTCTGAGCTTTGTTTAGAACAACCTCTGAAGGCTGTGAGGGAAAGGGAAGGTATTGTAGCAACAGTGTAAAAATGGATTTAGGTCTATGTTCTAACAGTTTATGTAATAAGAATACTGTGTATACTCATGTATAAGTTATTATCATGCTTAAGATAAGGACAGATTATCGATTTTGATATGACCATGGATAAATTACCAGTCTTTCCAGAGAGAGAGGAAAGAACCAATGCTGCTTCAGGGGACCAAATGCCACCCTCATATTCCTGCCCAATCATTCAAAAAGTCAGAAGTAGTGCTGTGATGGAGAAATGGGGCTCAATGCTTCTTTTAGGCTCTTCCAATGCATTCTATTCATAGAAATTTTTACAAGTGTTGAAACAGCACAAACATTTACTAGTGGATAAGCTGAGCCAGGTCTTGGGAGTTAATGTCTTGGCTAAAATTTTTCAACTTATACATGAATATATACAGTAAATTACAATGTTAGGGGCCGGGCTGTGGCGCAGGCTGGTAAACAGCTGCTGCAATAAATCACTCTGACCATGAGGTCATGAGTTCGAGGCCAGCCCGTGGCAGGGTGAGCACCCGTCAATTAAAAATAAAAAATAGCCCCTGCTCGTTGCTGACCTAGCAACCCGAATGATAGTTGCATCTATCAAGTAGGAAATAAGGTACCACTTATAAAAGTGGGGAGGCAAGTTTAACTAATTTACAACGTTAGAATGAGGAAGTGAGGAAGTGCCATCAGAGTGGATGATGAAGCAGCTGCTCCCCCCTGTGGCCAGAATCGAACATCCCCTCAGGAGAAGGTTAAATTGCCTCTGCGTCTGTCTGTCTGTTGTCTCTGTCTCAGTTTGATGTGTTTAAGGGCATTGAATGTTTGCCCTATATGTACATAATGTGATCCGCCCTGAGTCCCCTTCGGGGTGAGAAGGGCGGAATATAAATACTGTAAATAAATAAATTATGAACAAGCGTGTCAAGCACTAAGAGTAGAACATTATCTCTTAGCATATTATGCTACTCATAGTAGGTAGACAAATTTCCAGCAATTGAGTTACTGTTGTGAATAATGGAACCTCTCATTCCATTGTTGACTCAGGTAATCCACTCTGGATATTATTTACAGCTCTTATTCATATTTCAAAACATAACATGTTGTCAATCATTTCAGTAGAGGGACACCAAATCTTGGTATAAACCAATTCTTGTAGAGAAAAGTGCCTCTATTGAAGTCAATGAGGCAGAAGATCCTTATATAAATGTCTACTGGTCTCTGGGATTGTGAATGTGTTATCCATCAATCCTTCCATTAGGTTCATGTAGATATGGCCAAACAATTTGGTAAACATATATAATCACAGTATTTTCAAAGGTTATGAGTCAATTCAGTGAAATTAGAGTTGTTTTAGGGGCTTTGAATGTTTGTCTAAGGGATTATTGACAGTTGTTGGGAAGACGATTGGGTTCATGGGCTCATAGATAACAACTGAGTTATAAACTGGAAAATATTTATAACTAGCTGTCAGTAAAGTCCACCGTATTACACAGCTGATTTCCCATGATATTTAAAAAGTATCCACAGTCATTCACTTATGTACTCCAAAATTATTATTTTCAAGAACAGATGACTGCTTTCCTTACAGCCCTGCATAACACAGTTAATTATCTGAAACAAAACAAAAAATATCCACATTAACACAAGCTCATGCTTCCTGACAGTCCTTTGCCATACGGAAGGTTTAAGGACACTGTTATCTCTGTCTAGGATCATTTCTAAAACTGAAGTACCTGTTAGACAGAGGTGTTCTTTCCATGCACCTGATCTGAATGGTACTGAGTTCTTGGATGCTACTTGGTCGGCTGCCAGCAAGGTTGGCGTTTGGGATGCGGAATGTCTTTTTATGTCGTCGTGAACAGCAAGAGCTTGTCATTCCTTGTTGGGAAGAAAGAGAAGGGCTGTGGCTGGAATGCCTGTTGACTGTAGAAACCTCCATGCAGCTTTCCTCGTACATTTGGTCATCCACAAACTCGTGATTCTGCTCAACATGATTGAGAAAGACAAGCGGCATTGAACATTCTTATCATGATCATGCTGGTCTGTACATTTCATGATACTGTATATTATCTTAATATTGGCACAATAGTTTATGATTTCTCTTTTAAAATGAAGTTAAAATTTGGTTGCAAAATGATTACAAAGTTGTTTTGCCAAGAGAGTAATACAGCTCACTAATTTCTGCATTTTACTGAAAATTGGTAGTTTGTTTAAAACCTAATTATGGCCAATCCTAAAATAAAGGAAAAATACACAAAATATATTAAATATTTTCAAGTAGTGTTTTATATTAAATAGGTTTAATAAAAATACTGATACATCCACCTTTTTTTTGTGGAAAAAATAGAGAAATATGAACTTCCCAAATACATATGGATTCAAGGAAACTTTGGACACAATTTTCAAAGAACTCAATTCTATAAAGTTCATTACACTGAAGATAGGCCTGATGAAAAATGTGGGCTCCAAGAAAAAAAGAAAAAAATTTGAATGAAATAAATTTATTTCTTTGTCCCCTTCTGTTAAAACATGATAAAAGGGGAAACAATCCACTGGTTTAGTTCAAGCCCTCAGGTTCATTTAAAAAATATATTCAGATCCTAACTGCAGATTGTATCTCGGTATGTGAAATAGCCTAAATTAAATAGCATTGAAAATAATATTCTTTCTAAAGGCAAGGGCAAGAAAAAGAGAAAAGAAAGAAAAATGATAAGGAAAACTAAATAACAGGTCTGTTATTGCCACCCGAAAGAAATAAAAGTGTAAAGACACTTTTAAAAGAATGGTAGGACCAAATTTGGCACTGGGCCACTCCCCAAAATTAAAACTTATTCACCAACTACTGAAGTGCAATGACTGAGTCCCCAAAACTGCATGAGGCATCAGAACAAAGAAAAGGTGAACCGTGCATAAACTGGAACATAGCACAATTTGCAAACCAAAAATGTGGGGAAAATAATAGGGAACACCCACACTCATAAACAAGTGATAAGAAAATATATGCACAAACTACGTTTATACTGGAGGACTCACTGTGGGTCTTTAAAATAGTTTAGAAAAGGTTGAATATAAATATGCACATTGGGAATAGCTCTTTCACAAATGTGCATATTTAGAGAAAGGCAGACAAAAATAAGTTGCCAGCACAACTGTCAGATGGCTCAACACTTGTTGGACTGTCATTACATTTCCAAAATGAGATGACAATTCTAGATTAGGAAAAGTTGGCATACCTACATCAATCTCCCGCTCTATCTGTTTTGTTGCAATCTTTCTGAAAGATCAATTAACCCATATTAAGAAAAGAGTATCTGATCTTGTCTTCTGTCCCTTAATTACTAGTGAAATTTGGTAATTCAACTATTACTACAGCTCCCTGTTGTAGTGATCTCTTCCCCAGTATTTCCACCAGCAAATGATCTGAAACTGCTCCTATGTTCAGCAGAAACAAACTTTACTCCTATACAGTCAAATCCCCAGCAGATTTCACCAGCTCACACATGAATCCTGCTACAAATATAACTTCAGGAGACTCTCATGCCATGAATAATGTCTTTGGCTTTAAGAAGTAAGATGAAATTGCACAAGATCAGGCATCCTTAACTAAAAGCAATAGCACAACACCAGATTGATTCTTCGCAGATCAGAAGGAAGCTGCCGTTTTATCACCTTACCGTTGTTTTCTCCAGACAGTGAAGCAGGTGGTGGTGCTGGATTTCAAAGGAAGAGCCAGTTTTGTTAACAAAGGCCTCTTGTTCATCTTTGCATAACTGTTGATACATAAAATATTGCATTGTTCTCATTTGTGAAGAAATTGGCATCAAGTGAGGATCTTGATCAAAATATGCATCTTAGTTGATGTAAATAAAACCAAACTGAACAGACACTAAGCCTGTAGTACAATGCTTTATGGCTGAAATACTGCTCATTTAAAAATATTTGTAGTATTGAGGTTTCCATAAGACCATGTTCTTGTTAACCAATTTTTTTTTTGTATTGGCAAACAAGTCCAAGTGAAAGCATAGGAGCAAATAATTGGTGTGTGTTGGTGTGCTAACAGCTAACACACTGGTAATATCATTGCTTAACCATTCAAGATCTACTGAAATTAAGGAGCAAGAAATACAGTGTTCCCTCACTTATCGTGGGGTTCCATGACCAGCCGCAATAAGTGAAAATCTGCAAATAGGGGCACTATATTTATTTTAATATGTATATATTATTTCAGTAGTTATACACTATTTTAAGTCTTTATCAACCAAGCATGTGTTGATAAATTGCCTCCTTCTCCTCCTGTTGCCGCTCCTTTTCTCTCCCTTTGGCTTCTCCTTTCTCCTTTCCTTAGGCTGTAAATTGTAATTTTTTATGATTTATAATAGTCTTTTAGAGTTTATTGAAAAACCGCGAAACAGCAAATCCACGAAAAGTGAACCGTGAAGTAGTGAGGGAACACTGTATACCAATTTAAATACTGATTTCAACATGACTTGGAAATAATATTACTGTCTATAGATAAGGATTATTAATGATACAGTCAAAGTAGAAATAGAAACACCTTGTTGAAATGGTCTTAGAACAAAATGCTGCATAATTTCTTACTGTATTTCTTCAATTGTAAGATGTCATTGACGTTTTACAATTGGAGAAACCACTTGTAAGACACACCCAAATTTCAGTACCACTATCACCATCCCAACAAAAATACATAAGATATACCTGTGATTGTAAGACACCTCCATTTCTAGAGATGTTTATATAGAGGAAAAAGTGAGAAGTGAAAAAATACAGTATGTGCCTGGCCGGTCTTTCTTTTCAAGAAACTATTGTGAGAGGTTTGTTAGGCAGGGTTTCCTTATCCAGAATTATGAAATCCAAAAGACTAGATATCTTTTTGACAGAACAGGATGTGGAAATGACCTTCTATAGGTGACAAAATCCAACAATAGAAGGCTGATCTCAAAGAGTCCAGTATTCTTGCAGGATGATCTGTGAGTGTTAATCTACTGTTGGTGCAGTTCCCACCAGAGAGAAGGCTCAAAACAGGATATTACGAGGAGAAGATGAGGACAGTCTGAAATCTGATGGATCTTTAGACAATTCCACTCTTCCTAAAAAGGCTTTGTGAATGAAAACTATCCAATGGTGGATGGTGTCTTTCTTAGCAACTGAGTGGCAAAATCCACTCTAGGTTTTATTCTGAATTTTCAAAGAGCTATTCATGGTACTGAATTATATCTCTAAGTAGGCTTAATACCTTGGTTAACTTCTTTAACGTTCGGCCTACAACCTGGAAGATATTCACTGTCCCATCAATGGAGGAAGTACCACCCACCACTAATAAAAGTTACAGCAAAAAAAGCAATACTATTGCAATTTCATAAAACAAGAACCAGAGCAAAATCAAGACATATTGGCTTGAACTTTCTTTCTTTCTCCGTCTCTCTCTCTCTCGGGAGAGGCAAAGGAAGGTAAAAGACTTAACAAGCAGCAGAATGAGTGGAAATCAGCTTAAAAACAGACATTCTGATACACCAATATTCTTTATATAACAGAGATCCAATCATGCCTGGAACAAATGTGTGACATCCTTGACATTAAAATTGCATTTTAACGAAATGCACTTGAGACTAGCAGCCAGTCTGGCTATCCCATCTGGAAGAAGGGAAATGGCTATTTTGAAGGCAGCTGTAGACTCCTGGGAGGTTCATTAGAGTCACATAGGGAGAAGATTGCTTTTGCGCAAGTGACCTTTCCCCCTCTCCCAGTAGCTTCACCTGTAGATTTGTATGTGTCCAAAAAAGAAAGAAAGAAAAGAAAAGAAAAGAAAAGAAAAAAAAAGAAAAAAAAGCAGACTGGATCTCAAGGGAAACAATTTTTCTTGATCTAGCCCTTTCCCTTTACTCATCAGCCCTCATGCATAAGAAGGATTTTACCTTCAGCCTATGGGTATGTATCAAAATCTGACTTTTTCTGATGTAAAACAGACCACAAAATGCTGATGTGTTATTCATTGCGGCTTCTGGGTTTAGCGCATACAATGCTCCTTACCTGCTGGAACTGGTCACTGAATAAGCCATTCCGTTTGCTCTGCATGTAAGCATTTGCACTTCCACTCTTTGCTGCATGGATTCTGGCAAGCCTGGTTTTCTGTGGGGAAGAAAAGAAATAAGTGCCACTTGCATTTGTATCCACCATTGAGCTTTCTCAGAAAGATAACATGGCTAATTGGAATTACTTCTCTATGAATACCAAGCTCCTTAATCACAGGAGGGACTCTGTGGACTGAGCTTTCAGGTGCTGTGTTTTTTCATTTATAATGCAAATGAGCAAGAAGCATTTGGTTCTCAGCATGTCTCATCTGACAAGAACAATGAATGGTGTTTGAGTCAGTGTTTACACATATTTTCACATTAGACATGTTGATTTCCCATTACTCCTGCCAGTATGATCATGCCACTGCTTTTATGCTGAGGTCCGGAATGCGGCTTTCTTCTCCTGTAATTGCCCAATTCCTGATTCTTCTGCTAAAACTTCCCTGAAGGAAATGGACAATAGACTCAAAGACTAGCTAGCTGTCTGACAGCTGTGAAGTGTCACACCTAATTACTAAATGTGTTCTGATTTGTAGAAGAAATTCAGTGGAATGCAATGAGATCTAAACCAGTGGCCTTTCATTCATTGGAACACAGGGACTGGTAACATTAAAGTGGTATACACACCATGGTCTGGTTTATGTTACTTTCCTTGGATATACTCCAGACCACTTTTGCATTGGAATGGCTTCTGTTTGACTGCCATTATCATGAACATTTAACAATATCCACCTTTGATATAAAGTCTTAAATCCAATTTTTAATTTCAAGTAGAATAAATTCACCGAATCCATATGATTTTCACACACTGATGCAAATGAATCTAGTTGGGACTAGATTTAGTCATAAACAACAGCAGTTATATCTGCAAAATGTGTTCTCTTGTGATTATTTCATAGATTGATACAAAGAAATCTAAGATCTAATGATTGAGAAACATTAACCTGAGCAGTCAAGTGGCGGGGGGGGGGGGGGGAGGTCTTGAGTATTTCTCAAGTTTCCTATGAGGAGCATTTAATCAAAAACATAATTGACAAATGGAATTTGTAGCAAGAGAATTGTATCTTGTTGCAGTTGCTGAAATTGGAAGCTTAAGAACCACATCCTGTTTTCACACTTCTGCCTTCTGTAGTATTTGCAAAGGGTGATGGTATGGCTTTGTTGTATAATGTCACTTGGACAAAAGCTTTGGAACTACTTCTCACTGGAGTAAATCAGACCAAGGACTACCATCTTGCTTCAGTTTGGTTCACACTATGCATAAAATAGTGAGAGTTCTAGAAACACTATCATAAGGATGATTGGCTATGGGAAGAAGAACATGGTCTGGAAAAAAAATAGGCTCACCAGAATGGCACACAACCTTTTGGGTGGGAGAATGAAAAGAGGGTAGGGGAAGGAAGATGAGGAAAGATAGAAAGGAATTTAGTGTATCATAAAATAAGCAGTTGTTCTTAACTGCTGTGTTGACTGCTGCTGCTGCTATTGTTATGTGTCTTTGAGTCATTTCTGACTTATGGCAATCCTAAGGTGAACCTATCACAAGGTTTGCTTGGCAATATTTGTTCAGCAAAGGTTTGCCATTGTCTTCCTCTAAGACTGATAAAGTGTGACTTGCCCAAGGTCACCCATTGGGCTCCCATGACTGAGCAGGGATTTAAACCAGTTATGGGCAAACTCAGGCCCGCGGGACAGATGTGACCCTTTAGGCTCTTTTCTCAGGCCCTGCTCTCTTTCACCTTCCTATAAGCATGAGAATGTGGTGGTCCGCTCATGTCCTCATGTTGAGAGCAGACCAAGGAAATCACATGTGGTTGCAGCCCCAGCCCCAGCCAGAACCTCTTGTTGGCCTGCACTTTGGCCTCCACCTCCACGGGATTTAGCTGTTCCTCACTGGCATGTGTGGAGCCAGTGCGTTCCCTTTTGTCCAGGCCTCTGCCCCTGGCAATGAGATGGATGGCTCCTCTTCCCTCTCCTCTTCCTCCTTCTCTGCTGCCACCAACTTCCTCAAAGGGAAGTCCACTTCAGAAAGAAAAACAACAGGAACAGGGGGGAAGGGAAGGAGGCATCCAGGTTGTGGTGGTGGTGGTGGTGGAGGAGGAGGAGAAAAAGCTGCCCCCTTTGTCAGCAGATGCAGAGGCCCAGAAGAAGGGGAGTGTGCTGGTGAGGAGCAGATGAGTCCAGTGGCTGTGGAGACCAAGATGCAGGCCAGGAAGAGGCTCTGCCCGTGGCTGGTGCTGATGAGCACAACTTTCTGGATGCGGCCATGGACCAGGCAAGCTGCCATGTGTGAAGCCCTCCCTTCCCACACCACCCCTCTGGCCTCCCCCCTCATTCCCTGGTGCTCCGACTTGCCATGTGGCCCCAAGTTAAAAGGTCTGGCCTTTCCTGATTTAAACCCTGCTTTCCCAATTCAATACTCAAACTCATGATGGAAAGGGAGGAAGAAAATGACAAAATATCCTCACTCTCTTCACCTCATCCACTGGCTGATGGAAGAGATTCTCTCTGCCATTTCCTTGATGCTGCTGAGTAAATTAATCTCTAGTCACTAATCACAGCTCTAGTCTCATTCTCATGGTGCATAAACGCACAGCCCACATTATGGACATACACTTTTTATAATGCAACTTGGAATGGATACAAGAGCCAATCATTGGGCATCAAGCAACACTTTTCATCCAACTCCAAATAACCTTAGACTCTCCTTATGGAGAGAAAATGTGAGTATAAAGAAAATAATAATAATAATAATAATAATAATAATAATAATAATAATAATAATGAAGGCAACACCATCAAGGCCATAAACACCTGGGCCATACCTGTCATAAGATATACTGCTGGCATCATAAACTGGACACAGGCGGAACTGGATAATTTGGACAGAAAAAAAAAGAAAATTCATGACCATTCATCATTCACTGCACCCTCACAGTGATGTTGACCGGCTATATCTGCCTAGAAGATCTGGTGGCAGAGGACTCTTGCAAGTAAAACAAGCAGTCAAAGAAGAAGAACATGCCCTGGCAGAATATGTAAAGCAAAGTGAAGAACCTGCTTTGATTGAAGTCAGAAATCAGAATCTCCTCAAAGCACAGCAGACAAAAAATCAGTACAAGAAAACTGCACTACAAACTAGAGCTGACAGCTGGCACAACAAAACATTGCATGGAAAGTTCCTTGACAAAATTGAAGGAAAAGCTGATAAGGAGAAGACCTGGCTATGGCTCACGAATGGGACCCTGAAGAAGGAGACAGAAAGCCTGATCCTTGCAGCCCAGGAGCAAGCCATCAGAACAAATGCAATTAAGGTCAAGATTGAAAAATCAGCTAATGACCCAAAATGCAGACTGTGCAAGGAAACCGATGAAGCCATTGATCATATCCTCAGCTGCTGTAAGAAAATCGCACAGACAGACTACAAACAGAGGCACAACTATGTGGCCCAAATGATTCATTGGAACTTATGCCTCAAGTACCACCTCCCAGCAGTAAAGAACTGGTGGGATCACAAACCTGCAAAAGTATTGGAAAATGAGCACGCAAAGATACTGTGGGACTTCCGAATCCAGACTGACAAAGTTCTGGAACACAACACACCAGACATCACAGTTGTGGAAAAGAAAAAGGTTTGGATCATTGATGTCGCCATCCCAGGTGACAGTCGCATTGATGAAAAACAACAGGAAAAACTCAGCCGCTATCAGGACCTCAAGATTCAACTTTAAAGACTCTGTCAGAAACCAGTGCATCGGCACATTGGGTGCCATGCCAAAAGATCTCAGCATTTGGAAACAATTACCAACTGCCAACTGCAAAAGGCCAGCCTACTGGGATCTGCACGCATCATCCGAAAATACATCACACAGTCCTAGACACTTGGGAAGTGTTCGACTTGTGATTTTGTGATACTAAATCCAGCATATCTATCTTGTTTGCTGTGTCATACAATATAATAATAATACTTTTGATCAATCCAGGGATATTGTAAGGAGGTTTCAAAAAGCTGGAAAAGCAAATACAACTTGTGGCATCTGAAGGTACAGGGTTGAGTTCAGCAGAATCTGCAAATTATAACTTTCTGAAATGATGACATTCTAGTTATATGTTTCATTATATTCTAATTATGACAGGATAGGGATGCAATTTTAGGAGGTCATTTTCCACTTTTTACTGGCACCGTTTAAGATGAAGACAAATCTTTAAGTTGGGGACAATAATGTGAACTTGCAGAAAAGTTTGAAGTAAAAAATGTCAGCTCCTGCTTCAAATGTGTAAATTGAACAGTGTGAAGTCAACATTAAAGATTACAAGAGCTTTTTAAAAGAGAGAGTTTTCTTAGGATCAAATACAGCCTTCCTTTGGTCTTTCTGAATGTGAGAAGTTGTACTTCTCTTTAGTTGGTTTGATGGCAAAATCCCCGCACAGGAGGAAGCCATTTTGAAATTGTTCTCAAGCTCAAATCACATTCTTTTGATTCCTAAAGTATAGAAGAGTGAGCTGTAAGCTGTTGGTCTAGGTTGACTCCTATAGAAAAACGGGGCAACCTAAAATTTGTTTCATTAAAATTTAATGGTTTTTTTGTCCTTTTAAACAAAGGTTTTACCAAGGTAAATATCCTGGAATATGGGGATATTTTCTATCTTCTAAACCTAAGAGAATTTTTGGATCACATCCATGGATGGATACACAAAAGTCATCAGATTAATGCAGGGAGTAGAGTAGGGCCCAGTATTTGTTTCATATATCTCATTCATGATTTGTACCATACCGTTTATTCGTATTGCACAATACGGCAGACCCCTCCCCACACGGATGAAGCAGTGAAACGAAAGTGAAATCAGCACAAAACTATTTGTTTTGCTGCTGTTTGTTCCTCTGCCTGCCACACTTGTTGCCTCTTGCCTGCCTCAGTGCCTGCCTTGCAGCCTGCTTATTCTTTAACCTCCGGTCTCCTTTACAGATTGAGAGGGAGACCTCTCAGAATCAGTGGTGCCTTAAGCCCCTGCCTTTAATCTCAGGTCTCCTCTGCATATCGAGAGTAAAACATCTCAGAGTCATTAATACATTCCATCTTTCCCCACTCGTCCTGCCCTCTAACCTAAGGGCTTAAGAAAGCCCTTAGGTTAGAGGGCAGGACGAGTGGGGAAAGATGGAATGTTTTTAAGGAGATTTCATTTATAGAAAGAAAAAAATCCCTAAAATTCGGGGATGACCAAACCTTGTAAGAGTTGGAAGGCTAAAAGTGATAGATACGCCCTCCGTATGGTGATTTTAATCTCACTAACCCTAAAACGGAGCAGAAGGGGAACCTGGGGAGCCCCCCCCCCCCATTGCTGCCAATGGGTCAAATGCATTTGTATATTTGGATGGTGAAACGAAAGAGCTCATTAGGATGGGCACCAGTTTCAGAAGCAGCAGACAGACATGGAAACGGGGCCATATGAATGGAATAAACAGAAATCGGTAGCGATTTTATACAAATGCACAAGACTAGTAGGGAGTATTATTCTTGCCCCCCTCTTGCACGTTTAATTTTGATGCCTTTAAATTATTTTAATTTAGAACTTAGATATTTAATTGTTTTAATAGTACTTTAATTTTTTAACTGAAATTTGTTTTTATTTGTATTTTAAGTTTCTTTAGGTTCTACATTGGGAGGAAGGAAAGAAAGCAAGAAAGCAAGATTAGTCTAGTTCAATAGTTCTCAACCTGTGGGTCCCCAAGTGTTTTGGCCTACAACTCCCAGAAATCCCAGCCAGTTTACCAGCTGTTAGGATTTCTGGGAATTGAAAGCCAAAATATCTGGGGACCCACAGGTTGAGAACCACTAGTCTAGTTCATTGCTTCTCAAACTGTGGGTCCCTGACCCCAAATGCCATCTTCTTAGCTCAATGTTGGGGTCCTGAAACATTTGTCAACAATAGAAGTTTTCTGAACATCATCTATATGCTGTTTTAAACATTACATGAATATGTTCTGCAGTGTTTACAGTGGATTCTGTAGAAGATGCTTATGCTCTACAGTGTTCCCTCACTTATCGTGGGGGTTATGTTCCAGGACCGCCCGCAATAAGTGAAAATCCACGAAGTTGGGGCACTATATTTATTTTAATATTTATACATTATTTTAGTAGTTATACACTATTTTCAGTCTTTATCAACCAATCGTGTGTTGATAAATCGCCTCCTTCTCCTCCCATTGCCACTTGGGCTCCTTTTCTCTCCCTTCAGCTTCTCCTTCCTTAGGCTGTAAATTGTAATTTTTTTGCTGATTTATAATATTTTAGAGTTTAATGAAAAACTGCAAAACAGCAAATCTGCAAAAAGCGAACCGCAAAGTAGTGAGGGAACACTGTACTTCATAAAAAGGAAAATGATCCAATTTAGCAAGCTTTGCAGATGCTGATTTATTATCAGTAAATGTTTGATTTTTATACTTATTTATATATACACGGCTGAAATGGGTTGCAAGTGGAAAAGTTTCAGAAGTCCTGGTCTACTTCACTCCCTAGAATGCTTTACTTTCAGGGCCATCGAACTGGTTGTCATCATCTTTTTCTTTGTTAATGACAGCTTCTGGTTCATTCAGATAGATTAGGATAATTTGCTAAGTGCTAGATTTGGGATGAAAGGAAGTCAAATTGGATTCTTTGTCAAAGTTAATGCATATAATACACTATACCTGGTAGTCACCTGGCTGGGGTGGCATACATACCTATGCACATAAAACTTTTGTGTAAAATCCAAAGCTTGAGAAAATTACTTTTCAGACTTCATTTCCCAAAATACCTCATGCAGGATAGGAGCTTCTGGGACTTATGGTAGAAAAAGTGTATATTATCAAAGCCCTGATAAAATCAAATTTAGACAGAGAACCGTGTATTTTGTAGTAGGCCCTCCGGTGTGACAGAAAGCCCTTAGCAATATTAAATCTTTGCAATGTGACATTAACAGCAGGTGCAATCTGTGGGCAATTCCCTCTTTTCTAGCCAGTGTTCCAAGCAAATACATGCCCAGTAAATATCACTTAGTTCCTCCTGAAATTACTCCTGTCATTTTTTTCTTAAGCTGCCATCACACTACTAATCAGAGAACAGGCTGCCAAAATTGAACTTATCAGTTACTGTTCATATTCAGCGGCTTTTGACAGAAGTCACTGGGGCGATTTAATATGTTTAGTCCCCAAGAGGTGCCAGGTGGAGAATGGATGGTTTTTGTATGTCATCAGAGAATGAAAAGAACTGTATTTTTTCCATTAGCACCTGGCACCTGAGTGTTTTGTCAGGTACACCAAAGGGCTTGGGCTTTGATTTTATCCCTGTAAGTGACTTTTCATTTTCTTTTCTTTTTTTGTTGTATAATTGAGATGGGTGAGCTACTCCAAGTAACACAGCAAAGGCAAATGTTGTGGGAGCAAGTCATCATTTTTTGTGATATTTTTCCATTTGTTTCCTTAATGAGTAAGGATGTTGATGTGTGTGTAAAAGGCAGTTGTGAGTCCTGCAAGCCTTGGATGAAGGCCAAAAAACCTAAGATTCAAAATGATTTAAAATTTCTTTTCACAGACAAAAATGCAACAAGATTGCAGTAATTGGTATTTTTTTGTTCCCATACTATAAAAATGATTAACACATGAATGCCATTTTTGTCACTGTGTGCTCTGATATTTTCCACTTAATTTGTGCTTTAGGTGTGTACATTGAATGTAGCCAAAATACTGTACAATGCATCTCAGTGCTAGCTTTTAACATTATTTCACTCAAGTCACGCTGTCAAAATAGCGCCCCTGTGTGATGCATTGTTCAAATTACAGACAGCTGGAATATGGAAACAGGAAAAGGGTGATTCCTTTGGATCTTGTTGACTGCAGAAACAACGTCCCCTTGTTTGATGGCAAATCCAACTTGAGAAGTTGAATAGTGATCTCACAAAATTCCTAATATATACTGAATTTGGAAAGACTAAATTGTTGGTATTTTGTGATGCAAAGTGACAATTCTCTTGTCATGCACAACATATCCTAAAATCAATATTCATCATCATGCATCTCAATCAACTATTGAATCAACTCTTGAATTCTGAATCAACATTCATATAAGTCAAAGCCCAATAGGTTGACTCTAGTTTGTATTACCGAAATGATTCAGGACACAGTGCTATCTCTTATGCTATGATTTTAGCGACTATTTCATAGAATTATTTCCTGTAAACAAATGTTAGGAACAATAAAAACCATGATCCCTGCTGTGAACAAATCTGGCTTTAAAAACCCAATAGTATATTTGTCTTACAGTTGCCATTCGCTGGAAACAACTTGAAGACACATAACAACCAATGGTCACCTCGACCAACATGATACATATTCTTGTACAGTAGAGTCCCACTTATCCATGCTAAACGGGCCAGCAGAACCTTGGATAAGCGAATATCTTGGATAACAAGGAGGGAGTAAGGAAAAGCCTATTAAACATCAAATTAGGTTATGATTTTACAAATTAAGCACCAAAACATCATGTTATACAATAAATTTGACAGAAAAAGTAGTTCAATACGCAGTAATGTTATGTTGTAATTACTGTATTTATGAATTTAGCACCAAAATATCATGATATATTGAAAACATGGACTACAAAAATGCGTTGGATAATCCAGAACCTTGGATAAGTGAGTCTTGAACAAGTGAGACTCTACTGTATAATGAAAACTAAAATCTTATTTAAGCTTCTAGATTTCTGAACACAAGGGACAAAGCTCTACTCCAAAAACCTGGGCCTGGATTTTTTTAAAGTCACAGCTGAGACCTTATCAAATTTTGAGAGCTTAATCACATTTTGGTGTAACAAACATACTTGATTCAACAAAAATAATACTATATATACTTGCTATTCCCATAAGACATCCTTGTGTAGACAATTAATTCCCCCCTCCCCGGCACAAAACTGGATTCCCTTGGGCCTAATTTGACACTGAATATCTGCAAGCTCAGTGTTACTTGTATTAGTGGATTGGCACTATTGGATGTTGCTCATTATTCAAACGCTGAAAATAATTTGAGAAGTGATTTTATTTTTGGAATTTGGAGGCTGCATTCTTTTGAATTAATCTTTGTTAAAAGGCATGCTTGCCTCCCCTCTTCCCCTGTGTTGTCCTTCCAATCCAGTAGCAGATAAGGAATCATTTGGTTTGAAATATATGCTGCAGCAGTTGGGGCTTTACATTGGGAGGGAGTCTATTTTATTATGTTTATATGCACTTTTAAAATTACTTTTCATCTGCATTTTAATATGTGTTTTTTAAAAATAGATTTTTGATTCACAATTGTGTTTTAACTGTTGTACTAAGACTTTTTAGGATACTTGTGCTCTTGAAAGAGTGCATGCTCCCTTGAATCCAATGCTGGGAAGCAGGTGGGCCATACATTAAATAAAAACAAATAATTGGATAACAACAAAACATTTCAATCAAGGGCCATATCAACCTTATAATGGCCATTAGATGGCTGCTGAATCCATTGACACAAAATCCATGGATACAGAGGACCAACTATAATTTTTTTACATAGTGGTCAGTGCTCTTAAATTTTTCCACAATTTGGGTCACTAGATATTATTGAATGACAGGTCCCCTCACTTTTGATTATCTGCTGTATAAAATAATGGGAATTGCTACCCAACAACACTTGTAGCTCTGAGGTTAGGGAAATGACATTTTAAAGTCCGACATTATATCTTCAAGTCTTCTAATCAAATTCAGAACCAACAGTAGCCTTCCAGATGTTACTATATCACAACTCCTGTCAGCATTAGTCATGATGTCTAGTGATGAGGAATACAAGAGTTGTAATCTACTACCTTGAGGGCTGCATAAAATGACATGGTGGGCCGGATTTCCCCCGTAGACTATGAGTTTGATACATGTGCTCTAAAAAGACGTAAGACGGAATACAGTATTTTGTAAAGAATAGGGCCTAGTCAGTGAGGAGAAGAGGAATAAACTAAGGCAATATAAATTAAAACAGACCCCAGTAATGTGGTTAAAGTAATAGTCATCGTTTCCTCAAGTTATAGGTCACCACACATTTTATTAGAAACATCCCCCTAGAGTTCTTCTGGGAACTCAGGCTTCTGTGGGTTGTTAATTAAAGTTTCCTGTGACCATTTAGAGTGAAATTGATTTTTGCTGATTATGAAGTACACTTCATTTGTAATCCCTTGGTTGTGCAGAGATTAAAATTTTTGCACATTCAATGGAATGGATGAACACTAAGATGGAAGGAAAGAACAAGTGGAAAGAGGAAAACACCAGTCATTACAGTCACCCTGTGTAAAATGAAGAATTGTATGTGTCATACAGACATCACCATCTATGTTTACAGCCTGCCATATTTTGACAGTTCTTCTATCTATTTTTTGTCACTGGAAAAACATGTTTAATTAACAAGAAGCAGAACAAATATGCTTCACTTCTTTATTCGATAGAAATAACCCTCCACATAAAAAAAACATGGGAGCTTTTTGGTGAACAAAATGTTAAATACATCCAACAAACCCTTTCAACTATCAAATAGATACAATTAACTTATTTGACAAATGCAGACTATACTCCTGGTATTGGTAGACTTTCTCCCAATGAGACAGTGGGAATAGTAGTTTTAGTATTGGACTATGATTCTGAATTACTGATAAGCTATGGAAACTCACAGATTGCTTTCCTACATTATTGCTGAGCAGAGTTTGATCACCAGAATCCCCCTAAGAATAACTGGAGTAGTATTGTCAGTTCTCCTTGAATTGTTATTACAGGTTGAGTATCCCTTATCCAAAATTCATGGGAACAGAAGTTTTTTGGGTTTTGCATTTTTGGGAGTTTGGATTAACTGTATTTGTATATATAATTCATATAGAACATCTTGGAGATGGGACTCAACTAAATATGACATTTATTTATGTTTTATATAAATGTAACCTGAACATAATTTTGTATTTTAATAATTTTACCTGAAACAATGGTTGTGTTCATTAAATCATCTCGGTCACCCATGTGAACTATTGTGGATTTGGAGGATTTCAGGTTTTGGAACTGTGGGTAAGAAGTGCTCAACTTGTACATATTTAATTGTATTACAAGTCCTTAAGAAACAATATAAAACTTTTGACACAATACCCCACATTTTGATAACTTGTGCTTTGAACTCACTGACAAATATAGTATAGCATATCATAGATCTGCGATGTTGGTGATCACGAAGGTTGAATCAAGAGATATACTTCCATAAATAGTAGAGTTTCAAATGGATGAACCTGTATAGAGGTACATAAAACGTTTTCCATATTCATAAAGAGAAACTGCAGCATATATCTTTTGACTACTCCATTATCAAGTCAGGGCATGGAACTGAAAGAGGAAACACACCTTTTGTGCCCGGCGCTTATCTGCTCGCTGATTTTGGTGGTAGATGCGACTGAAATTGGAGACAATGACTGGAACTGGAAGGGCAATAACTAAGACTCCACTCAAAGAACATATTGATCCGAATATCTTCCCAGCTATTGTCTTTGGCACCATGTCACCATACCTGGAATTTAAAAAACAAAACAAAAAGGAAGTAAATTTATTTGCAAACATGAATTATAATTTCCAGTGATAAGAGTTTTGTATGTGGTTTGGACGAAGTGGACAGAGTGGGGGAACCCCCCCCCCCCCAAAAAAAAAACCCTGTCTCAAAACTGTGAAAGGTCAGTCATCTGTTGATATCAATTGGCTAGATAAAAAAGAAAGTACCTTTTCCTATTAGGCACAATGGACCTCTGTCCACTGCTGCCATAAGATATGGTGACAGCCGCAGGCTCTTTGGCTTTTAAAGAAGATCTGTCAGGTTTATAGATTGTAGTCCTGTCAATGGCCATTAGATATGATAGGGTAGATGGAATCTCTTAATTCAGAGGTATTTTCTGGTAGAGGCTTCCTGACATCCATGAGAAATTTTTTAAAAATGTGTTAGATGGCCAGCAAAACTCCTTTTATAATCTTAGGTGTTCCAACAATGGCCTTTTTATATGAAGTGATGCTCACATGGGACCTTGATTCCACATCAGCTTTCACTTCTGGCAAATGGATGGATTATTTTTTAGGAAGAGGGACAGTAATTTAGTTAGACACATATTCTAATGGAGAGTGACCCATTCTATCTCTGGTTTCTCCTAACATTTTTGCAGCGAAAGACTATATCTAAAACAGCACCAAGTTTCTGCTAGACACTGTGAAGTCAGCATTGTAAATCTTCACTTATTTCATTCCCATAACAACACAATTTCAATAGTTCTCTAGCAGCTGGATAACATGATGAAAGCTGTTGTGTATGATCTTGTGATTTCTTTGCATTTTGGAACTTTTTGAAAAAAATGTGAACATTTCTTCTTGAAAATTAGATTCCCCCCCCCCCCCCCCACACACACAAAAATGAAAAGAGCTAGTGCTATTACTTCTCATCACAGAAAAACAACCAATCCTTCTAGTCTCGGTTCTTATATGGAGCATTTTTTCTCCAGTTGATAACAAAATTTACAGTATTGCTATTGGGGAAGAGAAAACTGTGCAAATTATTTTCACCCAAGCATCAAATAATTAAGCTAGATGGACCAATTGTTTGATTTAATATAAGGCAAACTGCTAAGATAGAAAGTGAAGCCTATTTAAAAAATCCCCCTCCATACTAAAACGAACCTGTAAAAGAATCCTCTGTGAGCCAGATATAGATGTCCAAAACCATCTCTCACTCTACATCTATTCATTCAAAAATTCAGATAGGATAACTGGAAATATCTGAAAAAAGCACATGCTTCAGGTGAGGATGCCTATTATGTTTCATTCATTGAAATCTACCCTATGTGGCATGTATTCATGGGGTCTAATTATCCCTTTACCAGGAACTATTAATCTGTTGGTTACACTTGTCTAATACTTACAGACATGGATTATGATTTGGACTGTGCCCTTGATTGCATATTTATGTAGATTTATATGGATGTTTTAATTGTTATCTATTTTAACTGTAATTGATTTTATATATTATGTTTTATACTGGTTTGTTCAGCGTCTAATGATGCTAATTGTAAGGGTTCCCTGAGTCCCCCCTCGGGGCTGAGAAGGGTGGGATATAAATGTTTGTAATAATAATAAAATAATAATACAGTTGAAAATGTTTGAATCCAAAGTATCTCTAGCCTTGCGGAAACTTATAAAGGGATTGTACGATCTGCTAACACTCATCAGTTTGTATTCAAGGTGTGGCAATAATATTTACACCTTACATAGCCTTGGATTTTTGTACTGGAGGGAGCTCTATTTCCTATACAAGTCTTCTTGAAAACTGAGGCTTGTTGGAGGACTTCTCATCTCTGACTATATACGGGGTGTGGGTGGCATGGGAATGGGCCTTTTCTCCTGTGGCATCCAAGTGGTTTTCCATTTTCTAGCTCAAAGTTAAACATTTCTTTTTAAAAAATCAAACCTTTTAAGCCTAACCAACTTTATTCAATTTGTATGATTTGTACTATTTTAAACCACTAGGTGATACATAGGTTTAGCCTTTTAAAATTATTATTGCTTTACATTTTTAAAAGTTGATTTTGTTGTACACCACTCTGAGATCCTCAGAGATAGGGGCAGGATCTAAAGATATAAACAAACAAACAAACAAACAAACAAACAAATAAGAAACTATATGTAATACTTTGATTTATGCACAACAGGTCAAGACCTACAGTGCGTTTTAGGACACAGCCAACCCTTACACTCTTCTACAGCTCAAATAGCCAAAAGCAAGGAGAACATATATATTCTCACAGCAGAACCAGTTGTTTCAGGTGTGCTGAACTTTCTCTTTTCATTCTGCCTTAAGAAACTGACAATTCGATATCCTCCCTTCATTTCCCACAACATGAAGGTTGTTTTGCTCACTTTGGTGTCAGTGGGGTATTTGGAAGTGCTAGAAGACTTTTCTTTTTTGTTGGTAGTTGTATTTCTATTTCCGAGCATTTTTCTTCTTCTTCTTTTAAAATAACAGCAGGAATACTGCACACAGAACCATGTTTGGCACCATGATTTTCATGTATGGCTATCAAAGCTAACTGCACTTTCACAGAATATGATGGATCTTAAAGTATTAAAAATTAATTCTTGATTGGTAACATTTCTTTATATCTGGGGATAACGTTCTTTAAAATGGTGATGGAAGAATAAGTTACAGACTTTGTGTGTAATACCTATCGGAAGGATATTTGTACAATCACAGTTCTGAGATACAGAAATATATGGATACATGAATATGGATACATTTTCACTTTCTTCCTCATTTGGTTTTATTGAATCTCAGCTCTATCAAATTTTGATGACATTTCTGAAAAGTTCTCAAAAACAAACTACATTTTCAATTATCTGTATCACCCAAATTCAGTCGGACTGGAACATGAGTCACCTGTGAGCAATGTCACCTGCCTATTTAGTATGCCACTGCTAAACAATGCCGACCAGAGGAAAACATAGCAAAAGGTTTAAAGAGCACAAATATTCAAAGGGCTAGAGCTTTAAAAGCTACAATGTTCTCTGAGTAAATAAGCAGATTTGCCCGTTTTTCTTTCTTCCACACACCTTTAAACAAAACAAAGCAACACGTTTGTTTAAAAAACCCAAAGATGCTTATATTGAGTTTACAAAATAATGTGTGGATTTTGTAATAACAATAACAAAAGAACCACAGTAAGACCCATGTAGCCATAGGATCACTTTCCACAATTTCAATTACCTGCCATCAGTTCTAGTCTAAAATATTAAAGGAATTAATGGCAATATTGACTGGAAATACCTTATTAATTTAATATGGAAAGCTGCAGTAATTGTACACCATGACAATAATATCATGAAACCCTGAGCCCTTCTGCATATCCATTCTGTATACACCACCAGTCTGTTAGTCTTTGGCTGTCTTGGTGAATATTCCAATGACGCAGTATACCAGTGTCTGTGTTAAATTACCCCTTATAAAGTACACTTAATTATTTTAAAATGTCCCCAAAGCACAAGAGTGGAAATGCTAGCAATCCAGGTATGCCAAGAGAAGCCATAAAGTGCTTCTTTTAAGTAAAAAGGTGAAAGTTCTAAATGGTAGGCGAAAGAAAAGGGTGAAATAATCATATGCTGAAGTTGCTAAGATCTATGGTACAAATGACACCCTATCCATAAAATTGTGAAGAAAGAAAAGGAAATTTGTGTTAGTTTTGCTGTCGCACCTCAAACTTCAAAAGTTACAGCCATAGTCCAGGATAAATGCTTAGTAAATATAGAGAAAATAATGAATTTTTGGGTGGAAGACAGGAACAGAAAACATTTATAAGAACATGTGGCATCATAAAGTATTGAGACTATATGAAGACCTCATCAAGGGTTACCCTGAAATAAGTGACATTACGCCATTTACTGAAACAAGGACGGAAAAATTTGCAAATTACTGGAAAGGCTTTCTCTGCTATTGAAGAATTTCAGCACATTTCCAACAGAGTTGAAGAAGTTGATTCAGGAGTAAGGATACCATCCAAAGCATATTTTCAATGGAGATGTAACTGGGATTTTCTGGAAGATGCCCAATAGAACCTTCATACATAAAAATGTTAAGGTGCCACAAGCGCATAAAGCATGGAAAGTCAGATTAATTTTGGTAACTTTGGTTACTTTAGCAGAATATATGATAAAACCAGAGTGAAGAACCCATGTTGTCCCAAAAACCAAATCAAACATTACTTGCTTGTGTTCTGGCAACATAATAAAGAAGCATGGGTCACAGCTGTCTTCTTTATGGAATAGTTCTACCAATACTTCATCCCAGAGATGAAAAATACTTGCAAAAGCAAAGGTTGTAATTTAAAGTCCTATTAATCACAGACAATGTTGTCTTGAATCTGTTTGCTATGAAAACGAAAATGTCAAGGTTGTATTTTTACCTCCAAATACAATCTCCTTGCCTCAGCCCCTTGACCATCCTTCAGTTTGTCAAGGCCACATTCACCTGCCTGGCACTCGATCGCATGCTATCAGCAATTATTGCAGACCCTACTGCAGGGTCGGAAATCATTGAGTATTGCTGATACAATAACATTAATCAAAGAGGCAATGGGTGAATTAAAACCAGAAACTATAACTGCCTGCTGGAAGAACTTATGGAGTCAAGTCGTGAATGATTTTAAAGGCTTCCCAGGGATCTATGGAGAAGTTGGGAAAATCATTCACGCAGCAAGACAAGCTGGTGGAGAAGGATTTGCTGACATCCGTGACAAAGAAGTGACAGAACATACTGAAAGCCATCAAGAAGTGTTAGCAAATGAGGAATTGGAAGAATTTATTGAGTCATCTACAGAAGAGGAGGAAGATGAAGAAGAAACTGAACACAACCAGATTTTTTCCAAATTATTTAGAACTGTACAGCATTATGGATTGCAATCCTTGGCTGAACACAGCATTAAAATCACCCATATGATCACTGAGAGATAACATGGATTAGAAAGAAAAAGATGACAATTTACAATTAATATGTTCTTCCAAAAGTTTTTGGCAAAAAGCCCTCAGTTACCAAGAAACCCCAACTATCCACATTGTCTGTTCCAACCATGACATCCAACCATGAGCACCAGTCAATGATCCAAGATCACCTGAAAATCCTACTTCTGATGTATTGTTAGAAGGTCAATAGTAGCTGAACACTATTACATTGTGATATAGCATTTAGCGAATATTGACTTCCAGATGACATAGTATCTGTGTTACATAGCAAATATAGGGTTCACTACTGTCTAGAGCAGTTGTTCTCAACCTGGGGTGCCCAGATGGTTTTGGCCTTCAACTCCCAGAAAACCTGGCTGAAATTTCTGGGACTTGTAGGCCAAAAACAGATTGAGAACCACTGATCTAGAGTTTCAGATACCCACTGAATATCTTGAAACATGTAATGGATGCTAAAAATTGACAGTTTTTAAAATAAATGTAGCCATCCATCTCTTGATTTCATGGAGCTCTATGGAAAATGCTGAATTCTCATGTTGGATATTGCAGCAAAAACACAAAAATGAAGTCAGGTGCCATTATTCCCATGCCACTCCATATTTTGAAATGTCTGCAGCAGTTCTCGAAAACCTTTACAATAAGCATCTTTCTGCACTTCTTCACAAATATCTGATGTCTTTTCATACTAGCTGTGTGGCTGACAGGAATTTATTACAAGCTGATGACAACCTGTACGGTCGAATTAATGTTCCAGCACAACACAGTATGTCAGTTTTGCACTCTAATTGATAAAAATGCCTGTATTTATGATATATCTCATCCTAAGTAAGGCAATTACTCCAATTCTACAAGGAATGGCCTATATGTAAGCAATCCTTCCTGCAATAGATACAGAAAAAAGGCATGCTTTATCAGTATCGTAAGGGTCAGGTGAGTCCAATGGAACAGGTTGAGTTCTGCTCTCGATGTGATCAAGGTGAGTGTTGCTTCTGCATCCGTTCAGCTATGTATTATGTGTGATTTAGGGAGCTATGCCAGCTAAAAGGCAGTCCATATGTCTTGTTTGCAAAATGCCCTGGCTCAATCCACAAAATTACCAGTTAAGAGAATCTAATAATTAGCATTATAAAAAGTCCAGAGTATAGCCAAAGTGAAAAACCTATGGCCCTACAGGTGCCGATAGACCAGAAAATGCATTATTTCTGAACAGTAAAGATGATGTTCCCATGCCAACAAGGACTTGAAGGAAGATGAAGTCCAAAATACCTAGAAGAATAAAGGTAATAAGGAAATTCACTAAAAAGTATCTGGGGCAGCAGTTCTAACTCCAATTTAATTTGCACGTTGATCTAATTCTCACCCCAGTCTATCTTGCATGTTGATCTACTTCTAACCCCAATCTACTTTGCTTGTTGGTCTACTGGAGGTTTATCCACCTGAGGATTTATTCTATTCTGACAACAACAACAACCCTGAAATCAAATTCAGTTGTCAGTTTACAGCAGCATTGGCTCTTCCTTTACTAAGAAGCAGAGGATACGTTTCAAGATATGTAACAGTTATAATTACACAGTTAATACTGCATGGAAACTTTTAAATCTTTTGGCCAGCTTATGAATCCAATTTTTCCAAGAAGCAAAAACACATACCCAAAGCAATGAAAACTGATGTGTTGCAATGACCTTGCAATCCACTAGAGGGAATAAAACACCACTGGAAAGTTGATGGAAGAGAAGAAAGAAACATGTCATATTTCACTCCGCAAGACACAAATGTACCCAAACACGTCCAAATATACCCTCCCTTCTAGTTCAATTATATTCTCTCCACAAACGCCTTGGCCATGTGGGGTTTCTTGTCTAACTTCTGCTGTGCTTGCTGAAAGAGAAAAGATGGCACAGTGCATTTTCATTCTTCCTTTTTCTTTTCTTATTTAAAGACACCTTATGAAAGGGGATTTTCAGAGGTTGGGAAAGTAAAACAAATAGAAGGCCATTGAACCTGACAGCGTTCCTTTTAAAATGCAAGGTCATTTCTTATGAATCCATAAACAAGATGAAAACCTGTAGGAAGCAGTAATCACAGTCGCTGATAAATAAATTAGGAGGCAGAAATTCAAATTTCTGCAAGAAAAAGGAAGCAGAGTGGAACAAGAAAATGCATTCTAATTTCCATGATTTATGCTTGTGTCTGAATATATGGGATTTTTTACTTGAAGAATTTATTTAGGACCTAGTGATCCACTGGGAAAAAAATTAAGTTTGGCAGTAAAAGTGGTGTTAAAGTGCATTAATTCTACAGTGTAGATGCAATCTCAGAGTGCTTACAAGACCAACATGGCATATTGTAGCACATCCATTCACTTTTTTAAAATGATGTGCTGGGATGGAGAACCTTTGATGAGATATGGCCCAAGGACAGAACTTAGAAATATCTACACATAAACACATAGCTTGTAAGTAATTTTGATTCCAGAAGTGAGGTCATTAAGTTACACTTGTTTCTCAGTAGAATATGCATTCATTTCTTTTTTTGGTATAACTAACTTTTGAGCTACATTGAACCCTGATGGAATTCCATTTATTTGATGGGGTTTAGTTTCAAGACATCTACCCCTGTGGATACCAAAATCCATAGATACTTAAGTAAAATGGTGTCCCTTATATAGAATGACAAAGTCAACTTTCACTTTTTGGAATTATTTTTTTTCCCAAGAAGTGGATGGTGGAATCTATTGACCTGTAGATACTGAGGGTCAGCTGCAATATATAGTTGCAGTAGATGGGAGCCCCCGGTGGCACAGTGGGTTAAACCGCTGAGCTGTTGAACTTGCTGACCGAAAATTCAGCGGTTCAAATCCATGAAGCAGGGTGAGCTCTTGCTTTTAGCCTCAGCTTCTGCCAATCTAGCAGTTCAAAAACATTTAGATCAATAGGTACCGCTATGGCGGGAAGGTAACAGCACTCCATGCAGTCATGCCGGCCACATGACCTTGGAGGTGTCTACGGACAATGCCGGCTCTTCGGCTTAGAAATGGAGATAAGCCAGAGCCGGACACAGGTAGACTTAATGTCAGGGGAAAATCTTACCTTACCTTAGGTAAGACATATGTCACATTTACAGTTTTTTGTTGCATTTATGACATGCAGGACCATAATATAAAATAGTCATCTAATATAATCTCTGTAGTCTTTAGTCCAGGCTTACATTGCAGAACTGTGACCTCCTTCTGTTGGCTTTTGGTTGTACTGAGAAAACGCCATATAGCTATCATTGGTGGGTTTTCCAACCTCTTTTGAAGAGCATTCTAAATCCTCCTAAAATTTCTGGAATTTAAACTGAAGATGTAAAATGTTTTCCTTCAACCTGCTACTTTTCTACTCCATTCTATGAATGATTCCAGTTCTTCCAGGCTGTTGTGATCATTGATAATCCCAAGTTAGGTTTCCCATGCAATATCCCCAATGCTACAAGAATGAAACCCCTCTGTGCAGAAGCTACTAAACTCAGCATCAAACTCAAAGTGATAAAGATCATGGGATGAGGAGAGTTTGGCAGGTGAGAACTAAAACTCAGCTACCTGTACATCCAGAGCCTCTAGGCAACTCTAAAACCTAGTACTGGTTTCTCTTGTCAGATTCAAATCAACCCAATATATTTTTGAAGGTATCATCCCAAAAGCGTCTGAGTTTAGGGGAAAAAAACCATGGATAGATTATTTTGTCCCATCAAGAAAATACTCATTCTACAACAACACCTAGCAAACCTCAAAAGATCAAAGAAAGAGAGAAAAATACATTCTTCAAGCAGAACATAATTCCATGACCCCTGAATATATATTTTTATGATATGTGGCTTTTATTGCCTTAATGATTACTCTTAGATGGAAATGCATGGATTGGTTGCTTATAGAAATATCTAACAAATTCTGCTTGTCACCTGTTATAAAAAGTCAATCAAAGTCAAATTATTATTGACAACTGCAAAATAGGCTGCTTGTCTGAGAAGGTTGCAGCAAATTGTTATAAAACTGTTCTCTATAACTTACAAACTGCCGACTGACTAAACGCTGGCAAGTGGACCCTAATGAGTCATTCATCTCAGCATTGCACCGATTTCGGTGAATATTCTAAAAGGCCATCCATAAAGCCATTAAAGAGCATTTGGAAACAGTTCCAAAATGTGGAAGGTATGTATGCTATTGCAATTTCCAAATGTATATTTGGTCCATCCTCAAAGGAATGAGAATGACTTTTTTGTGCAGTGCAGAAGGGACAGGAAAGGAAAGTGGGGTCGAAGCAGGTGGAAGGGAAACCTAGACATACAGTTTGACCTTCCCCAGCAAAGTGCATAGTATTTTTGTGTCTTATCACAGGTGAAAATGCAGAGTCTGAAGCAGAGTTATATTATTAAGTTCTATGTGAAACCTCAAAAATCTGTTTCCAAAATGTTTCAGTTGTTGAGGATTTTTTTAAACTTCAGCCCTAGTCTTCATGTGGCACAAGGTGTTCAAGGATTGAAGAGAGACAGCTGAGGATGAACGGTGTGAAGGGCATTCTTCAATTTCAAGATCTGAGAACAATGTGGCTTGTGTGAAGGCTGTTCTGATCGGGACCCAAGCTCAAAACCCACTTCAGGGAATAGCTGAAAACATCTCAGCAGCTGTAACAAGGGCATCTCACATGAAGATTTTCTCCACAACGATGAAGAATATCAGCAACACTGAAACCACTGTATTCAATCATGAGCTTATTTTGAATGGGATAGTCTGTAATTGCATGTATGTTCAATATATATATATATATATATATATATATATATATATATATTCTCATGACTTTTGGTACACACCATGTGCATATTGAGATGTCTTACAGATGGGGGCCAAGTCTAAACACAGAATTCATTTAGGCTCCATTATACACTAAGCCTGAAGATAATTATGTAGATAATAATAAAAAAGTTTGTCTACACTGAACCATCAGAAATCAAAGGTGACATGGTTTCATATTTTGGAATTCTGAATAAAGGATGATCAACCTGTATATATTTAAGTGTGTGTTTGTGTGTGTATCCATGTGTATGGCACATATACTACTGTTATTGCAATCTATCCAATATATATGTGCATATTACATGTACCAGCTGGGTTGCTATAAAGACTATGACAGCTCATAAATGTGATGGCATTAAGACAAATGCCTCATCAGATAGTAACTGACAGACTCATAACACTTGTATAAAAGTTAGCAATCTTCTCCAGTTTGTTTCTCCTGCGGCCCTTTTGTTGTTTTGTGTGCAGTAATCATGCAGCCCCAACGTGCTTTTATTCTACACGGATCAAGTAGAAATAAGTCAAAGAAGAGCTGACACAAATGATCAGAGAAGGTTCTGCATCATCTCCCTGTCCTACCGATCTTCTAAATGGAAAAATTTCCAAGAGTCCTGTTTATAGGAGTCATTTGTTGTGTGAACATGCCACCATATTTCAACAAGGTTGCTGCATTCTTTTCCCTTCTGTGGTGGAAAGATTAGATTGTCTGACTCTTTGAGGGATTCACTGAAAGAGAAACACGGATGAGATCAAGAATAATGCATTATTTTTTCACTATAGCATCTTGAAAAGTGATGCATCGCTATGAGAATGGTGGCTTCTGTTCAGAATAACAGAATGTCACCAGATGTATTGAAGACATTCAGCTTCAGGGCAGGGCATTAATCTAGGTACTATACAATTTACACCTGTACTCCTTTTGTACGGTTCAGGATGACCATATATTGATTTCTTTTTCATGGCTGATTGCAAAGAAGTTACCAAAAGCAGACAAAGAAAATCTAGGACTCGAGAAACATGCATTTGATTCCCTATTCATCTAGCAATCACCATCTCTCAGCCTTATCATATTGAGAAGACAACATGTGGAGAAAAGTCTCATGAATTCTTTGTCATCCTTGGAGGACGGAGCCAGAATGATGCAGTGGTTTGACTGTAGGACTAGCCCTTTTAGGGAACTATGGATAAAATTCCCACTTAGGTGGAGTAACCTAGTGCATAACCAGGGTCAAGAAACATTCACTCATCTTCAGACAAAGGCAATGGCATCCCCCACACAAACAAACATAAGAAAACCCACTGAAAAGTTTACTTTAGGATTGATAAACACTGAAATAAATCCGAGGCTCACAACAACAGCAATATTGGAGAATGGGTATGATATAGATGTAAATAATAGTAAGAGAAGAAATGATGACGATGGTTATTGTAGTGTGGAAGAAATTACAATAAGAGCAACAACAAAATTTTCAAGTAACTTTTTTTGTGTCAGGCAGAGAACAAAATGTTGGAAATGAAAAAGAAGGAAAAAGAATCATGTACCGAAAGGAATAATTTATTTCGGGAAGGGATACACAATTCCCTTGATCTGAAAAAGCAAGTGATAATAACTCACTAATACTCAACCATAGAGACCAATTTTTGACTCTATATGTCCCTACTTCACATTCCCACTAGATAAGCTATTTTTTGTTCTTTGACATTCTTTAGTACTTGTGATGCCTCATGGGCCTTGTAGTCCTACTCCTAGTGCCATCGTGGCAGATGAAGACGAAAACATGGGGTTTTCACCGGTTCAACAAGAGCCGGAATCTTTCCAGCTGCCGGATGTTTTCGCCCAAGAACCCAGTAAAACAGACCTTGGGCATTCCTCACCCCCGTTCCCAAGGAGACAGTCCTATTCTGCAGACAGGGGAGTGAGAGAACAGACTCGCAGGAGCTTACGGATTGCAGCTAAACAACAGGCTGATTAGCCATGCTTCCCTTGGGAAATTCTAAGGAGTTTCACATCTGGACAAAGTTGGGTTTCGTTTCCCGTTCTCTAGGGAAAGAGGTCGTTGGCGGGAAAACGAGACCCCAATATAGGTGCCTGGCACGTTAGAATTGTTGCGGAGTCAACTGAGCAGCTCCAGAAGCAACTTCATGTTTCCAGCCTTGTGTGGACTTCGCAAAGTCCGCAACCCCAGTTCCTTGCTTTCCGGATCAAGTATTCAAGATTTGTCTAGCCTTGTTTTTAACCACGGACCTTGTTCTTAGAATCTCTGTTTCGCCTTGTTCCTAGTCACGGACCTTGTTTAATGATTCAAATTTGTTTCCAGCCTTGTTCTCAAGCTACCTTGGACTACAAAGACTCTGGGCATTTTCCCCACACTATTGCTTGGCAATAGTGTGTGTTTCGGTTATTGGATTTAAAACTTTGAACTCTAATATCATTTATTGGACAATACATTTTTGGACTTTATTTGACCTCATTTGATAGGTCAGCTTCTGAACTATATTCTTCACTTGTTTTTATTACTTTTATATATTTACTTAATAAAGATATTAGATAGATATTGGCCTCTACGTCTGGTTCTTGGTGCTCCGTTGCCTCAGGCGTGACAGTACTGGTGACAGAACACCTCAATTGCAGGTAATAGGCTAAAAACCTCATCAAATGGGGAGGGTGGAGGGCAGAGGAAAGTGGGAAAAAGTGGGGAGAACTGTCTTCTTTCGTTCCCTACCGTGAAGGTTATGTGCCTTTCCATCTTCAGGGATGGCATTCATCCCACGTCCTTTCCTTGCTTCTATCTGACTTTTCTCCATTTTCTCTAATTGGGAGTTGGGTAACACTCGACTCCTAAAAATGCAGTCTTCCATCCGTTTCCCTGTGCTGCCACAACGGAGTCCCACAGACAACCACCAGAAGTGGTCTTGGATCATGTGATGGCCTCTGAAAGACTCCGTTTCAGCAATGCAGAGAAACGGAGAGAAGACTGTATGTGATGAGGTCCTACCTTAGGCTTAGAAGTAGCATGTTGCTACAAATAATACCTGTACTGCATTACTTTTCATTGCATGACTTTTTGTGGTAACAACAACATAACACAATTTCTTTTTTTCTTCTAACATTAATGTTCTAGCTACATTGGTTTCTGTTGAAGTAAGGTTTGGTCTTTAAAAATAATGTCTTTTTTATTATATTTAGGTCAATTTCAAATGATTTCAAAGATAATTTTAAAACATTAAAATAATCCAAATAATGACTGTGTTACCCCCTCTCACCTGCAAACAATGATTAAAATAGCAACTATCCTTATTTTCAATGCATCAGCGTTTCTTAAACATTTCAGCAATTTTCTCAAGCCTTGCCACAGGGACCAGAGATTGTCTGGAACACATAAGTCACTTCTCAAAGTTAGTAGGGTATTTTGACCATCTGCACACCCTAGCATCTCCTGTGAAAATAGGGCATTTTACTATGCCTGATGGAAAGAGCAGCTCTAACTTACGCACTGCTATCCTTTTTTTCACCAGTGGACTAGCTGTACTTCTTAATTTACAGTTCTCCTCTTATAAAAATTACAAAGAAACATTGTGGCTGGCAGGAGACTCAGTCAGCTCAGTGAAAGCAAATGTTTAAGATAGGTGATATTCAAGGGCAATATTTAATTGCAAAACATTACATTCTGTTTTTAATAAAATCATAATAAATGGGAATAGACTGCATTATTAAAGAGTCTCAGCAGTATTTACAATGAATTTGATAAAGGATTCCATATATTTTGATGTTAGTATTATATGTGGTCCAGGTAGAAAAAAACTCATATAATACCAAGCATATAAACTGATTTTTGTCTCCAATAATAAATATTCAAGCAATCCGGCTAGGGAAATGAGGGCACAATTTCTCCAGGAAACTAATAATATTTTAATGTTCTTTCCTCACCAAACTTATTCTTCACAGATATGGAAGTAGATGCCCAAAAGCTAACAAAAACAGGCTGTTTACCAACCCAGGCCAAGGGAATCAGTTCCCAAGGCTTGGCTGCTCCAACAAAGTCTAATTATGTCCATGGTACAGATGGTAAACTAAGCTGCAATAAGCTTCAGGGACCTGCCAAAGGTTTCACTGCAATTGGAGCCAGGAATCTAATGTCTGCTGAGATGAGCCTCTAAAAACTTTCCCGTGTGGGACAAGCTTTGCTACTCAATGCTATTGAGACAGCTATTCAAGCCACACTTGCTAAAAATAATTCCCCATCTTTTGCTGTTGCCACTAGTTCACCAAATGTGCCGTATTTAGCTTTCCCAGAAGACCAGAAGCGGCTTCTTCCAAGTGTTTTGATCTAAGAATGAGTAACACATTTTGTGGTCCATACGCTCAAATACACAAGTTGGATAAAACCCTGGTGGAGCTTTTGATCCAGAAATATACCAACTATTACATTTTGGAAAAACATACACATTTAAAGCCAAGAGTGTAGTCTTTTGATTTATTGACTGTAGTCTCCATTCTGAGTAATCACTGAGCCAAGGTATGGAAAATCTTGAACTATATTCCAATG
Organism: Anolis carolinensis; assembly: GCF_035594765.1. Lineage (NCBI taxonomy): Eukaryota > Metazoa > Chordata > Lepidosauria > Squamata > Anolidae > Anolis > Anolis carolinensis. The sequence goes on from NC_085845.1 coordinate 137,414,727, forward strand.
CCATCAAAATCTGTGACAATTATTTAGGCATAGCTTAAATTGGTGATTTTTATTAATACATAGCCTTTAATTTTATGGGATTAGTACCTCATGTTTTTGTGGAACATATTGTTGTTTTAATATGTTCTTTAAATACTGACCAATTAGATATCAATAAACATCAAATAAATATTTTTGCAATCCCAAAACAGTTGTCTTTTTAACCAGTATTATAGGTTTTAGAGATTTACATGCTGGAGAAGTTTCTTTTTAAAATATTGTTACTGATAATTTTTAATAAATTTCCATTCACAAGCCATTTGAATGAGAAAATAGACATTCGGTTTCAATGTCTTAAAAGTACCCTATGAGCTTTAGGCCTAAAATAATTACAGGGCCAAATATAATTGGTTGATATTATAGCTACACATTTAAAAATTAAGTATGCCTGTGATCTCTTCGACCACCCCATTTTACCTGCAAAAATGAATTAATGTTCTTGACCATGAAGTTGTCATCATAAAGTAACTTGGTTACATCTTTGTTATTGAGAAAAGAAAAAAATTGCAACTCATTATTTTTAGTATGTTATTTCCAAGCTCCACTCGCAATATTCCAGTGATGGGTATGAGTATATATAAATTATGTAACTGTAAACTATGTAAAATTAGCTGCCCCTTGCGTTTACATTTTTCACTGTTTATAGTGACTGGAAAAAACAGTGAAGCAATATTGGATTGAGTACATTCCCCAACCTTGGTTGTGTAGCTCTTGAAACAGGGATGGGAAGTCCATGTCAATGTGCCCCATGTTTAGCCCCTCTGTGCCTATAAGCTATTTTTCCTATTAAATCCAGAAGTACAGTTTCAAGATTTCGCTTTTTAGAGTTATTTTGGGTATGCCTAGCCTCAGTAAATTAAACTGAAAATATTTCAGGCTTGTGTTCTCCATTTTACCTCACCCTCTAATTGATGGGAGTATGTTCTTGGTGGGAGAGGCTGGTATCCCTAGAGCCTCACAAAATTCCTCGATTGATGTGGAAAAGAAAGTCAGTAAAATTAAAACTGATTTTTGTATTCCAGAATGAAGCCAGTCCAACATAAATTGTGTGTCATAAGTCACCTGTTGATGAACAGCAGTCCATGAATTGTATAGAATTTTCTTAGACAAGGAATGCTCAGAGGTAGTTTTGCCAGTTTTTTTCTCTGAAATATAGTCTACATCAGACTGATATTTGTTGGTAGTCTTTGGTTTCATTTCTAACCTAGTTTAGCTTCCAAGATCAAATGGGATCTGGTGCCTTTAGGCTACTAATATAATAGTGGCACAAACAACAGAAACCTTCAAGATAGCAGAAAATAGTTTCTTTGTGCTCTCTATGAGTGGAGGAGGGAGCAGGCAGGACTCAAGACTCCCAGAGCCGAGTCCCCCAAAAATGATTAGGCAAAATTGGACCAGATTACTAGGGCCTGATTGGGAATTATTAATCAGAAGTATGCTAAATTACAAAGAAAATACATATAGAGAAAAATGTTGTAGTTAAAACTTGCCAGAAGTATGAAAGACTGTGTGCAGTCCATTCCATGCACTTCTACTTTGGAAGAAGTTACACTCAACACACAATGAGAGCTTCTAAGTACACATTGTACTTGTAGAATCTTCATATTAAAAGATGACTGAATGACAGCAGATGGGAGAATTTGCCCTCCCTTTGACTATGTCTTCAAGTATTATGATAGCTGTTGAGATGGCTTCACTGGAGAATCCAAATTGCAGCAGGAGGTGCCCTCAATGGTTCATGGAAATACCTTTCCCCTTTTTAAGAGTTGTTTCACTGAGCCAAAGGTGGACTTGCATCCTGAAGTATGAAATCAGGCAAAGGAGCTTGCAGCTGTTTTGACTTTGTCTGCTAGAGAAAAATCTGATGAAAAATGGTCTACTTCAGCACTGTGACTCAAAGCCATCCTTGGCGTGGACAACATCCACAAAGTATTTTTCTGCTCTTTTCTTTTGTACTCTGGGTATATTCTCTAGGGTTAGTTTCTCTCAAAACATTGAGATTTTGGAGCATCTATAGATCAGATATATCTTACAGAATCATAGCGTTGAAAGGGATCCCAAGAGCCATGCCACCCTGGGAGGAATCTAAAGTAAAACATTTCAGAGAGATGAACATCCAACATCTGCATTTTTTCAATGAAGGAAAGTTTACTGCTCTCTAAGGCATAACGTTGTTATACATATTTAGTCAGAAGAAGATTGTATTTTATGCAGTGTTTAGTTTGTGTAAAATGTAAAAATCATTTTTAATGTAGTCATAATGATAGCCTGATCAATTACCACAGAAATTATTAACTGGGAAAATTTCTAACAGATACAATAAATATGCCTGTATGGTTAACTTCTTCCAGTTATGCTGGAGGATGTAGAGATTTCTAGAGAAAAGATCTCCAGATCCTTCTATTAGAAGATGTCCATACAGGCATGTTGGAAGATCTAGAAATTCCTAGAGAGATGTTCTCAGGTAAAAACTATAGCATTTTCTTCATTCATAATTTTTCATATTCATGCGGGCTCTGTGCCCCTAACCTCAATGAATCTGGAAGAATGACAGTATTTTAGGACCAGCCATGTAGTTCCTAGGTAAGAAAAAGTACAACAGGTCATAGCAAAGATTCTAAGGCTGTTCATATAAACCATAGCTTCGTAGCGTAGATGAATGTAAGCACTGAGGACTTAATGTTACTTGTATCTGCTAGTCGTGCCCTTAAAACATCTACTGATATGACCACTGGGTTATCTGCATATTGAGGTATTCATTGTCTATGCACTCTATATCTATACCTTCATTCTGTTTCTGGAGGGCAGCTGAATTCTAATCTGCCCTTAGCACAGGAGACAATGAAGAATAATCTCATTCACACCACAGCAAAGAACATCTGGTAACATCAGGAAATATAGACCAAGAAATTGAGTTTTTGTGATTTCTTTTGAACATTTTTATTTCATTTGAAAATGGAATTTTAGATCAAGCTAAGCAGCTGACAAACAAGAGTGCTGTGGCATTTTGCTTATTACCATTATTCTCAATGGGGAACAATGTTTCCAGATTTTTATCTCTGCTCCAGGCAAATCAGGAATGCACAATATGGTTTGCGCCAATGAGAGACGAGTACTGGCACAACTTTTCACATGAAATTCTGCCAATTACTGAACACTGGCATGAAGGAATGGTTCAGAGATACTAATTATAAGTTTATTGTAACAATGGAATTAAAATACCAAGAGCTGCTGTATTATAAGACATTGTTTATGTGCAGGGAAGAACAAAGCATCCTGTGCTATATTAAAATGCAAAATCTTATTACCGATACTTCCTTAGTGGCCTTCTGGGCCAATAGTAAGATACCATTTTTCCTACATATTGTAATAATTTCTAACCCCTTTGAACCCACTATTCAAATGCTCAATATAAATCAAGCTTCCTGGTAGAAACATATTAGTAAAAGCCACTTCAGAACAAATTGAGAAATTTGTTCCTTATTGAGAACCATTTTTTCTACTCTAATACATCAGTCTCCCTACCATCTTTTCATGCTTCTCTCCCTCAATTTATTTTCATTAATCTCTAGACCAATAAGATAAACTGAGAAAAATAGGGGTAAAAAGTCCAGAGATTTGAAGGTGAAGAGATCAAACTGAGGCAGGGAATGTATACCAGATCTGAGTCAGTGGAAAAGAAGCAAGGCTTTTCACTTCCAGCATTTTCTCTTATCCCATGTCAAATCATTGAGGGAATGAGGTGGCTGCTGCTTTTCTCAATCCTCTTATAGTTCCTTTTACCAACCTTAATTCATTCCTGCTGAGCCTAGTTAAATCTCCCCTCCCCACTACCACAAAAGCAGGCACCTTTGTGACCTTTTTGTTTCCTGGCGTAAATTAATGGGTTCTCCTTGCTTATAACAAATGCAGTAGCTTAAAAAGAGACCCAATTCTATACCTCTCCCTTAGATAATTGAATCCCAAGCAAATGTGTTGTGTAGTGAATACATCATAGGGTTCACAGCAGACTCTAAAAATCACCAGAAATCACCAGGCCATCTCTTCCTCTTGAAATGGACAAGCTATGTTGTGCATTTGCAGATGCAACAGAGGCAGAAAAACAATAGTGTTCTTCACTCGGTGCCTGAAGTGTAGCTCAGATTTTATTTCTTTCTCTCAAGCAGCCCTCAAAGGTACAGTGATGTACCCATGAAATAAATGTCAGAGCCCTTCCAGACAGGCCCTTTATCTCAGGATCTGATCCCAGGTTTCTGCTTTAAACTGGATTATATGAGTCCGCACTGCCATTTTCCCCATTTTAACTAAACAGATGCAGCTTGAACATCCTCAGTTCTAGCTGTGTCACACTTTTAGTTCTGACCAACAGCATTACCTGATGTGCCTGTCTGTCACTTGAATTGTGAATAATGGTTTAAAATATAATTGTTTGCTTGTTCAGTTATTTTCTGTGAGTTGAAACTTGGACTCACATTTTCATACTGCTTCTTCCATGAAATACCATTACTGTTGCTAAATGATCTGGAGACTGCAGGATGATGCTAGGATAATGCTTCCTTTCTTCCAACCCGAATCTGAACCAAATAAGTGACCCAGAGACAAAAGGCTCTGTTGCCAATTATGGATCCTCTTAATCATCTGAACCTCATTTTCCACAAACATTGGCACTTATGGTTCCTCTCGACAGCCCTGGTTTGCTAACACAAAATCTTTAGTGTCTTCTGTATGTTCTCCCTATTTGAAAGTGTTAACACCTTTTGTGTTTAAGATAACATACCATCCAACTGTTCTCATTTGGTAGGGCTAATTAATCTTCTGTTACTCTACTTTCTCAGCTCCTTTTAAAAATGCCCTAGTTTCTTTCTCTCCTCACCCCACTTTCCTTTTGTGTCCTTGGCTTACTTTAGTTGCTGCAAACTGAGCTCAAAGTACAAAAGCACTTTGCACTCAAATCAGCGGGAACGAGGGGAGAGGGAGTGGTGAAATCTTGCCCTTCCCATGGTTTCACACAAACTCTCCAAGCATTTTTCTCATTAATAACTTTTGCCCTCTTGACCATTCTCTGATATTGCTTGGCCACATGTGTCTTGGTTTTCATACATGAAATGTTGGAGGTTGTAATTTGAAAGGTAAGAACATTTTCTCAGATAGACGGTTTTTATAACTAAATAAATGACAGTTGCATAGTCATAATTTCTTTAGGACCAGGATGTCAATTTAGTACTGATATTAATGTGATAAGGTTGTTAGTACTCCATTAAGTTTTTTTTTAACTATTTGTATAACAGTGTATTAGTAACTCTAATTGACTGGTGATATCATAGACACCTTCCAACATTTCTCCGATGAAAACAAGGACAGACATCAGGGGATCGCTATTATATAATAACAGACAAGCTAGAAACAGTTTGCTTTTGCCAGCGTTTACTGGGAAGGGTGAGATTCTACCCCTTTGTTAAATAAGTGATAATTATTCTTGCATTTGGAACTATGTTTGCACTAACTGCACTAAGCTGATAAAAGGAGGGAAAGGGAAAAAATAGTGGAGAAAATGGGACAGCAGAAAAAGAAAAAATTAGAATTTATTGAAAGAGTTGAAGGATATGTGACATCCCCAGGGGCCATCCCCAAGTTTCAAGTTCAGGTTTTGAAATATTGATGTTTAGGATGTGCCTGACCTGGCAGCCCTAAAATGCAGAGTAGGACTAGCAATTACAAATATAAATGGCAGCTCAACACACTCTGAATTGACTGCACAATCTCAGGGCCAGCTCATGCCATTTTCCATCCTGAGGTTAACCAACAAGTGCCCTTCATCCTCCATACTCATGGTGTAGAGTACATGAAACCAGCCATGTTATTTTGGCACATGAGACAGAAAAGCCCCGAAGAACCTTACCACCTCCCTGACAGTGATAACATTAAAAATAATAAACAATTTTGCTGTTTTTTTAATAACACAGTATCCCATATTTACTATGGTTGCCTTACTCTGCCCAGTGGTGGAGCTACTTCTTCATGTGCTACATCTGGCTTTTCTTGTAGACATCACAACTAATACTTCTTGAGGAAGGTTAATGACTATGAAACTAGTTTACATCTTTGGTGAAGGTGTGAACAAGGGTTTTCATAATATGCCTTTCAAGTTTGACAAGACCTTGTGATGTAACGCTACTTTTTCACCACAGTGCCCTTCCCATGACACACACCAACTTCCATCTGGGCTATGGTGAAAGAGGAGAGGAAGCTGCAGATGTCATGGCTGCAGCAACATGGGAAGCTTCCTGTGTTTCCTTAGGAGCAATGGGGTAAACAGGGCAGCAACGCTTCCCCACATGGGATGAGGGTTGGAGTAAGTTGCACAATGTGGGGCGATGTGTTCTCCGCGCCATCTGCCGGGACCCCTATGGAGATTGTGGAGAGAAGGGAATCTTAGGGCCCTTCAAGAAAGGCACTTAACCCAGAGTAAGAAAGTGGAATTACAAGAGAATCCTCACATAGAGCCATTAGTTCCAGGAAATGGGTAAGGGAAACGGGGGGGGGGGGGGGGGGGAGGAGGCCAGAAAGCTTTGGATAACGCAGATTGAAGGGATCCACAAAAGGTATGGGACATCCGCTGGAAGTTTTCTTTTCTTTTTTTTTAGTATTGACTCCCTCCCTTCCGACCTGGACCTCACAGTCTGCCCACAATGCGCTCCCAAAGCAAAAAAAGTTTGCCCATTCCTGCTCTATGGTAATCCTATCAAAGGGTTGTCATGGCAAGATTTATTCACAGGGGATTTTCCTGAGAAAGCATGACTTGTGCAAGATCACCCAGTGCATTTCTATGGCTGAGGGCCATTTCAAATTGTTTGTAGTCCAACTTTCAAGTCATTAGACCATGCTGGCTGTCTAAGAAGAAATGCACATGTTTGCAAAACAATCTCACATCAATTATTTTATTTTATTTAGAACCTCTCTATACTGGCTCTCAGTAGAAGAAAATACACCTGGCAGTTCACAAACAAAGGTTGAATTTATGAAGTATCAAAATACAACATAGATAGAAACCAGTTAACAAAAGATCTGCTTGGAAAAAAATCTAAGTGTATATAACAAAGTCATTTTTTTCTGTCTTGCTTAGTTTGGAAGTTTGGCTGTAGACTGATCTGTCTCAACTGTTAGGATTGCTTTTTAAATATCCTAAATGTAGCTTTGATTCCCCCCCCCCCCAACCGCTGCCAGCTTATCATATCTTTTAGATCCTAAACTGCTACTTCCATTTGTGCTTATGAATCTACAGTGTCATCCAAGAATAGTCTGAAAGCTGTTCAGATCCTGCTAAGATAACAATACCAATCACATCATCTAAAAACATTTACTTGCATTCAGACCATCCTTCTCAGAGCCCAACTGCCTTTGCTTTTGCTACTCCATTATTTTCTTTGTCACGTAGCTACTTTTCACATTCTATATTTCTGTTCAAGGTTTGATCCAGTCTTGTGGCTTCTGTCTCAGTGACAACCTGCTTTTAAACAGAAGAGAACTTTTATATTTTATGGGTATTAGTTTTCATTTGCTTCCCACTGATTGTGACACGTCTTTTGGAAACCTTAAAATTACAAGTCTTCTGCCCCCTTTTTATTGCCAGGTTTGTCCTTTCCTGTTTACTTTCCATTGATTTTCCCTTTTTCCCATTGTGGCTTTCCTTCCTTTGATGCTTCCTTATGTGAGCTAACAATGTGATGTTGGTACATCTACAGGGGGCCTATTGGCTAATTAATTGCTATTGCTTATCCAGCTGGGTGAGTTAACTGGAGCCACAGCCATCATACCACTGAGAAAAGTGGTTTCACGAGTTAAGCCATAAGTGTTTGATTGAAATATTCACCTGTCAGTGAAATACTGAGCTCTTCTGGAACAGTTACATGCAGTGAGTTGCTAGATGCTTTTGGACTCCAACTCCCACCTTCTTTGATCCTTTGCCATACTGCTGGGGAAGATCGAAGTCGAGATAAAAAAAATCCTCACCTCTGATTTAAAACTGATTCTCCACAAAGGATTTGGAGCCTATCGGGCAATGGGGAGCTGTTTCTCTGCTATGGCAGCATTTGTTGTAGTAGGAACCACACAGCAAATTTCTTTGGCATAGCTGAGCCACTCTTGCACTTTCTTCACCAGCTGTATGCCCTTTTATAATTCTCTAAAGCTGCATCAGTTTTTACTTGTGGGTGTTTTTTTATATGTGTCACAGGCCTGGCTGCTAGAAATGAGAATCCTAGCTCTCAAGACTTCTTTCTCAGGGTGCATCTACTCTAGAATGAATGCAGCCTAAAACCACTTTAACTGATATGGCTCAATGCTTTGGAATCACAGAAGTTGCAATTTTATGAGACCTTTATGAGACCTTTAGCCTTCTCTGCCAAATAGTGTTGATACCTCACCAAACTACATTTCCTATGATTCCATAGCGTTGAGACATATCAATCTAAAGCAGGCATGGACAAACTTTCTAACTGGCAGAACTGGCTGCCCGGTGAAGGAAAGAAGGATGGAAGGAAGGGAAGGAGGAAGGAAAAACAGAAAGAAGGAAAGACAAAAGGGAAGAAAAGAAGGATAGGGAGGGAGGAAAGATGGAAGGAAGGAAGGAGGAAAGGGTGGAAGGGAAGGATGGAAAGAGAAAGAGGAAGGAAAGGGAGGGAGGTAAGGCAGAAGGAAAGAGAGAAAGAAAGAAAGGCAAAAGGGAGGGAAGGAGGGAAGGATGAAAGGGTGTCAAAGAAGGATGGATGGAAGGAAGGGAAAGAAGGAAAGGAAGGAAAGAAAGGAAAGAGAGAAGGGAGGATGAAAGGATGGAAAGGAATGGAGGGAAGGAGAAAGAGGGATGGGAGGGAGGAAAGGGAGGAGGAAGGAAAGACAAAAAGGAAGGAAGGAAGGAAGGAAGGAAGGAAGGAAGGAAGGAAGGAAGGAAGGAAGGAAGGGAGGGAGGGAGGGAGGAAGGAAGGAAGGAAGGAAGGAAGGAAGGAAGGAAAAAAGGAAAAAAGAAGAAAGATGAAAGAAAGTGAGGACAAAAGAGTGGAAGAGAGGGAGGGAGGGAGAAAGAGGGAGGTAAAGAAGAGGGGGAAGGAGGAAGGAAAGGATGGCGAGAGAGAGGAGGGCCTGAGAAAAAAGCCCAAGGGGCTGCACCCAGCCCCTGGGCCTGGGTTTGTCCATACTTGATCTAAAGTGGTTACTTGATCTAAAGTGCATACTTGATCAAACTGCATTAATTTTACAGTGTAGGTGCATCTTTATATGGTATATGTAAAGGCTGGTCTATCAAAGAATGCTTCAAAGAGCTCCTGCCATGGCCAGTCCTAACAATAATCAGCTTATACTTTGTGAGTTTAGGAAAAGTGGAAAATCGCTGGTTATTTAATTTATGATTTTAATTTTGCTGGAGGGAAAGTGAAATATGCCTGTGAGATTGTCTGCCTCAGATATCAAAATAACAAAAGACTCTGCCTGTAGAAGCATAGAATGAAGTTTAAAGGGGCACCCAAAGGCCATCCAGTCAAACTCTTCTCAATAGGCAGGAGGGCACAATCCAAGCCCTCTCAGCAGATGCCTATCCAGCCTCTGCTTAAAAATCAGCCTCATCTCTTAAATAGATCTCAACTTCTTCCTGGGGGAGAAGAGCAGTATATAAAATAAATAAATAAACAAACAAATAAATGGAAAAAATCCTAAAAGTCAGTAGATTAATGAAATATTGCAGGATTTACATTGCACAATGTTGTCTCATTGTGCAGATATTCAAGGAGATACCTCTTTCAGTTGTTTAAAAATTATTTGCAGAAACTTTAAAAGTTTCCTAAAAATCAATGGATGATCAAAACATTCTGAAACTTGGCAGGTTTAAAGTGGTACATGTGGCCTACAACTGTGGCAAGTTTCATCCTGATAGCCATAAAAATGTTTAAGTATCCCAAGCCTCTGAGAATGTGATGACTCATGGGCCATGTAGTCCCGTTCCTAGTACTATGGTGGCAGATGAAGAGGAAAACTTGGGTTTCCCACCGTTTCAGCCAGAAACGGAGCCCTCGCACCTGCAAGATGTTTGCCCACAAGAAGTCAGCCAAACAAGCCTTGAGCAGAAATCTCCCCCATTTTCTCGCCGGGATTATTATAATCAAGATAGAGGTGCTAGGGAGGCGAATCGCAGAAGCGCCAGGATTGCTGCCAGACAATTAGCTGATTAAGCCTGTTTCCCTTGGGAAATCTTAAGGAGTCATGCATCTGGACACAGTATAGGTTTCGTTTCTTGTTCCCCAGGGAAAGTGTTCCTTGGCGGGAAAACATGATCCTATATAGGTGTTTACCCGCAAGGAAATCCTTGCGGAGTCAATTCGTCACCTTGTGGAGTGAGATCGTGTGTGGACTACGCTACTCCAGTCCCTTGCCTCCAGGACCAAGTTCCAAGCCTTGTTTCATGGACTTTGTTCTAGCATCAAGCTTCCTTGTTTCCAAGGACCTTGCCTCGGACCTTGCTCTTGCTTCTTGCCTCTTGTTGCCACGTATCAAGCCTTGTTTGCCAAGAATCTAGTTTGCTTCCTGCCTTGTTGTCAAGCTCCATTGGACTAAAGGACCCTGTCATTCCCCACACTTTGCTTGGCAAAGTGTGTGTTTCGGCTATTGGATTATAACTTTGGACTCTAATATCACATATTGGACATTGTTTTCCTGGACTATATTTGACCTTGCCTGAAAGGTCTACTTCTGGACTATATTCTTCACTTGTTTTTATTGACTTTATATATTCCTTTAATAAAGATATTAGATAGATTCTGGTCTCTGCGCATGGTTATTGGTGCTCTGCAGCCTGGGTCCTGACAGTGAACAAAGAGAATGTGACCTGCCCAAGGTGATTAAAATGAAAGAAATTCCTAAGAAATCAGCAGATGACTGGGTCTTTTTGAAACTTTGCAGGATTGATGCCCTGCTTATGTTGTCTCATTGAGCAGAAAGTCAAGAGGATATCTCTTTTGTTTATTAAAATTATTTGTAATTCTTTTAAAATGCCTAAAAATCAGTGGATGACGAAACATTCTGAAACTTGGCAGGCTTATGGTTGTACATGTGGCCTGCAAGCATGGCAGGTTTTTATATAATATCTATTTTATTTTAGGACATACAGATACACATACACAACATATGTGTCAGGTTTCATTCTAATAGCCATAGAAATGACAGGGAAATTAGTCTAGAAAATTTTCCCCATTATCGCTAATGGAATGAATCTTACTGAAACAATAATGAATCTTAAAGATTTGGATCACAAATTGAAGCCCCTGCCTCCTAAATCTTTCCCAATCTCTCCGAAATGGAACAGGGTGGTATTTGAATTTTGAAATGAAATCCAAAATGGATTTCTGCCATTTCGTACATCTCTATGACCTATATTATATGTGGGAAGCACATGATTCAAAAACACAACTGTGTAATGGAAATATATTCACCAATTATCATTCTATCATTTACAGTAAAGTGGGTAGAGGAGAAATGATGTACATTTATTTGTAATTAAACTATTTTGATCACTTTTCCCTTTGGAAGGGAAATTGAAAATTATAAAAGGTAATATTGTTCTTGTCTGCTGCCCAAGTCTTAACAACAAACAAACAAATGTACACGTCTGATACAGTGACGCATTACTTGGAGAAGGATTTTACTAAGCTGAAATGCCATCAGTGAAAAGTTAAAATCTTTGCAAACCGAAGGGAAAAGTAAAACAATAAAACCTTGAGAATATGCAATTCTCAAGTTTGCAAATATAAAGTTAAGAAAAGAACAAGGTAAAAAATCTTCAATAAGTTCCCTAAAATCACAACTCTGTTGAAACTTAACTCTCATATTATTCTAAGCACATCTATAATCAGGCAGACACAGTGTGTTTCTTATTGTCAGAAGGCAACAAATGTAGGGAAAAATTCCATAATGAAGGGAACTGGGACATGAAAGTTTAGAGTTGTTTGCCAGCAGCATTATGCTGAAGTACATACAGAAAAACAAAAATATGTAGGATGGGAAGGTGGGAAGAGTGTCAAGTGTTTTGTGAGAGACCAAAGGCCTGACTTGGATTTTTGCAGAGGGTTGTAGTATTCCCACTTCTGATCTAAAAACACATAAAATACACCCCAAGCACTGTCTTATATGTAGTGAATGATGTGAAAGAATAAAATAGCTTTCATCAGGTGCCTACAAAATTTGAAGAAAAAGTAGACAACCGGAGGCAGGCCTTATGCAGCCATAGGAAGAGTTGGTTCTCAGTGGATGATCTTATTATAAACAACCAAGTTCATAAGGGAGAAGATGCCCCAAGCCATAGAAGTCTTTTTTTCATAGAATCATGGAATTGGATGGGGCCCTATGGGCCACCAGGTCCAACTCCCTGCTCAGTGCAAGAACTTCAGTTAGGCTGTCTAGGTAGCTATAGGTAGCTGTCTAGTCTCTTTTAGAAAGCATTGAGGAGACAATTTCATTCCCAAATTGCTCTCACTATGAAGAGGTTCCTTAATTCAAAATCTACCCTCCTGTATCTTAAAACCACTAAACGTGGTTCTATTTTTTGAGCTCCAGAAAACAAAGCTGCACCCTCATCTTTACCACAGTCCTTGACGCATTTAAAGAGTGCAATCATGTCACCCTCAAGCCAGCTTCTTCTCTCCTCATGCATTTTGTTTTCCATACTACTCATTATCCTTGTTCCTTGTTTTTGAACTTGTGCCTTCTAAATTGAGGCACACAGAACCGAACACAGTAGTCCAGGCAAGGCCTAATCAGCACAGAATATATGATGAAAGTAATTTCCCTTAATTTGGAGGCTGTGCTTCAATTAATGTAGGACAGTGATTCCCAAACTCTAGTCTTTTGGACCAGCTCCCAGAATCCCTGAACAATGGGCAAGGTAGCTGAGGCTTCTCGGAGTTGAAATCCAAAACACCTGGAGAACTAGAGGTTGGGAACTACTAATACAGGATATGAAAACATTTTGGCTGCAGCATCTGGTGGCTCTTGTTCAATCCCAAAGTCCTTTCAACATGTTGTACTTTTGAGCAAAATAGTCCACATTCTATAATAATGGAAACGACCACAAGGGCCATCCAGTTTGACATCAAAGTACTCAAAGCCTCTGTCTACAGTCCCCGGTGGCACAGTGGGCTAAACCCTTCAAGGACTGTGGACTTGAAGGCTGGGTTGGCTTGAATCCAACCCAGGGTGAGCATGGATGAGCTCCCTGTATCAGCTCCAGCTTCATGTGGGACATGTGAGAAGCCTCTCACAAGGATGGTAAAACATCAAAACATCCTGGCATCCCCTGGGCAATGTCCTTGCAGACGGCCAATTCTCTCACACCAGAAGTGACTTGCAGTTCCTCAAGTCGCTCCTGACACAAAAAAAGCCTGTCTAAAAACAGAGAAGGAGACTCCACCACACCCTGAGGCAATGTCTTCTACTGTCAAACAGTTGTTATTATCAAATTCTTAATATGTAGGTGGAAACTCTTTCCTTCTAAAGAAAATACACACATGCATGGTCACTGATTCAAGAATGACCTTCGGAACACAGTTCACCTTTTGGTCTCTCCTTAGAGACCAAACTCCACAGATTAAAGCAGTTGCGTAGAACTACTGGCTGCTAGCTCTGCTCCAAAATATAGAATTCCACATCCCTTCACTGATCACTCTGCCTCTCCGGCCAGCATCAGTGGATGTGATGAGTGACAACCACTGGCAGTTTTGTGCTTGGTGGTTACTGCTAAGCTGAGGATGAAAGGAGGAAGTTAAATGCCATCTTTTGTCCCTGGGCCGTCCAAGCAGGATGGCTATGCAAATAGCAGGGGCTGATTCCAAAGAGAACTCTGAAGAAGAATCTGCCAACTGTTCATATCACCACAAAATGGGGGGAAGCACTGGAACATCCAACACCTTTTTAAAAATGTGGGACAAAGCACTAGGACAAATGGGCTTTGATGGTCATATGGATGCCATGGAGTCCATTCAGCCCACCCAACTCATTTGGCCCATGTAATTGTGCCCATGTGAATAAATCTTGACAAGAAAATCCCGTGATAGGACCACCTTAGGAGTGCTATGTATCAGAAATGATTTGAAGGCGCACAACAAAAAGCATGCCCTGGCCTTTGGGGAGTTTCTGGCATTGATGCTTCCTATATCCAAGCCATGATACCTACTAGAAAAATACTATTTAAACTACATGGTAATATTTGCTTTAATTTAAGCGTGGCATATTGAAGCATTCTTGCAATCACAGACAATTCTTCATTTGCTAATATTATATTTCTATAGAATGGAGATGTATCCCATATTCTTTATCATGGGACACCTAAATGATAAATGGTTTTGAGAAAGTTCTTTATAGAGTTCATCTGAAAGAAGTATGTCAGAAAAACATATGGACCTGGAATAAGCCAATGAAGATTAAAAACTCACATGTCCCTGGGAAATGTATCTGTGAATGGAAGATCAAGAGAAAGACTTCCCCTGAAGATGTGAAGAATTGGGCAGGTTCTGTCATTTCAGGGATTGTGATAATATTTGAAAATATTCAAAAAGAGCTCAGAAATATTTCTTCAGAATTGGGAAGCCCTGATGAGAAGAATACAGGATCAAGGCACAGTTTGGAACTTGTTATGTGCAAAATTTGCACATGGTTGTTTTATGCAGATTTTCTGTGCAGGGAATAACGTTTTTGGCATGGAAAATAATGTTTCTATGCAGGAGTATTATGACAAATGTATATATTGTGCTTAAAAAGATTGCATACATTGTGTATAAAAAGCTGTCTCCTAAACAGAAAAATTAGTGCAGAACAACTCCTGAACAGTGAATAATGTTATGTATCATGTTCCACAGTTGATGGTGGTTGGTGGTGTCAGGCCTAGGAGTTCATGATGGAAGAGGTTAATGTCAGTCCTAGTTCAAAAGGGCAGAGTAATCTGTAAGTAAGAATTTGCAGGTGAAAGCAATTAAGGGTGGTGGCATGTGCAAGGGTCCACTTCATAAACAGGCAGGGGGCAATCCTTCTTTCAGGATCCCACCGCTGCCACCAATAAACCCTTGAGTCTGTACGTGTGCATGTACAATATGATGAGTCACTGAGGGGCAATATTTGAGACAAATCTTCTACTGATACTAAGTCAAGCAATTTACTACTCAGAAGCACTTTCTTTATTTGAAACAGAGAACTATTTATTTATAGTTACTTCAGTCCAACAATCGTAACTTGTGTCAATAGTTTACTTCTTCAGTTTCACATATATACAGTATCAAACATATCTTTCATTCTTCAACATTAACCACTTGACTGAAACTTTGTCTCTCCCCTATTCCTTTTCTTTTCAGTTCTACCTCACTAGAAAACCCAGATCTGACTCAATAATAGCCACTTTTTCCTTCAGTATTCCAACTGAAGTCCCAAACTTAAACTTGGATCCTTTTCCCTCTAGCTCACCCAGCTAGAGACTACCATAACTGAACCTCAGACACACACATCTTTTTCTCAAGTTTTCCTCACCAGAAACCTCAACATCACTCCCTTCTTTCTAAAACATCCTCTCCTCCTTTTCTCCTCCAGCTAGCTCCGCCCCTTTCACTAGCTTAGAATTGTTACATTTCTACCGAAGCAGCTACGTTACCATGGTGACACATGGCCAATCATCAGTAGCTAACTTCTGCCCACTTTTGTCTCTAAATCAACATTAAATAACATAGGCAAAAATTAACAATAAAATAAGGCTTTCCGTTACAGCATGCAAGAGATAGGATGCAGCTGGGTTTAACTGGTTATAAGGAGCTAGCCTGGATCTTTGGGAGAAAAATATTTTTTCTACTTTGGTTGCTGCTGGTTTTCCTTTTAGGTTTGTGGATTTTTGGTATCCTGATCTATTTCTTGAATTCTTGGAACCCTGGAACCTTGAATCTCTGGACTGGCTATTGACTATGATATAGACTCTTGATCCTTAGACTGTAATCATTGAATTCTTGGTTTTTGACTACTGGATTGGATCTTTTTGACTACAGTGTTTTCTCAAACCTGCGTTGCCGTTTGCTATCAGTTTTGTTTTATATTCTGTGGCCGAGTGCTATCTTTATGTTTTACATTTGGACTATGAAAATAGCCAGACAGTAAACAGTTTGACACAAGCTGGGTGTTTGTTTTGGTTCACCTCTGCCTGTGTACTGGCAGAGCCCTGGATTCATGACAAATAATACAGTGTTCCTTCACTTATCGTGGGGGTGTTCCAGGACCACCCGCAATAAGTGAAAATCCATGAAGTAGGGAAACTATATTTATTTTAATATTTATACATTATTTTAGTAGTTATACACTATTTTAAGTCTTTATCAACTAGTTGTGTGTTGATAAATCACCTCCTTCTCCTCCCATTGCCACTTGGGCTCTTTTTTTTCTCCCTTCAGCTTCCCCTTCTTCCCTTCCTTAGGCTGTAAATTGTAATTTATGATTTATAATAGTCTTTTAGAGTTTATTGAAAAACCGCAAAACAGCGAATATGTGAAAAGTGAACTGCGAAGTAATGAAGGAACACTGTATTTGAACATTGCCCAATATTTGAAGACTTTATCACGGCAACCAAAAATGTTAAAATTACTTTTTTGTTCCTCAGAGACGCAAATTTGCAGAGAACTACTTCATTGTTCTATGTCAGGAGTCCTCAAATTTTTTAAACAATAGTCCTACAGACTATTGGAGGGGGGAGCATACTACAGTTTGAAAAAAAAAAAGAGCACACGGCAATATCTTATTTGTAGTGTAAAAAAATATGAAAGAACTATACAATATTTAAAGTGAAGAACACTTTTAACCAACATGACCTTACCAATATTTCAATTGGAAGTGTGGACCTGATTTTGCCTGATGAGATAGTCAAGTTAATTAAGATTGTTATTGTTGTGTGGCTTCAAGTTGTTCCAAGCTCAGGATGACCCTAAGTCTAAAGTTTAGGATGGGGAAAATGATCTTGGATGGCCACATCCGGCCTGCAGGTCTTAGTTTGGGGATTCCTGATCTAGGTCATACAGAGCTATTGAGTTGTGGCTGTAAATGGCACAGTAGCTAGTGAAGCTGTCATAACAAGGGAGTCATAGATTCCCTCTGCTCTTCCCTGGTCTACAGTCTGGCTGAACTATTCTGCAGTGTGCTGAAGTTCTTGTTTTTTTTCTTTACTGAATCCCACACACAGCACTGACTGAGGAAGAGGGAGGGGGATTTGCTTTGGTAACACAAATGCTGAATCACCAAACCAGTAAAGACAATCAGAATTTCATGACAGCCAAAATAATTGGTGCATTTTAGCTTGTAGCTGAAGGATTTAAGGGATTTATTTAATCCTGTAGGAGGAGGAAAAAACTTAAGAAGTACACCGAGCCATATATTGTACTCTCTGAAAACAAATGAGTATATAATGGAGGGGGAGGAAGGGGAACTCCCCACAGGTTTAGTAGTCTGATTCTATCTTTTTTGCAAATATTTTTGGTCATGTCAGATGTAATAATTTCATGTTTTCATGTGTTCACAAAAAGGGCTGAACGGGGAAGGTTACTGTGTGCTTATTAAGCTTTTCAAACCATCCAAGCTGCTTAGTAGAATTTCAACAGATGGGCTGAATATAACTTTTGCATGCAGCTGCAGGTTCATCACAAAGATAGGATATAGCAGAAGAGGGAAATTGCACTGAACTGTTTCAGTGCTGGTTTACACTGAAATTGAGCTTGTATGCAGATATGTAGGCTAGGAGTAACAATTTTTTGAGGCATTTATCATTTTCCATGCAGATTTTGACAGTGGAGGAGACAACAAAACTAAGAGAAATGAAGGGGAAACAGAGGCTTGAGTAAGTTATAAATGATCAAATCAATACATTTTAATACCTGAGCCAAAGAATGAAATGATACTTTTTTACTATTCTATGAATAAACACTGTTAGCCAGTATTAGAACAGAGAATGCTCACTATACCTGAAGGCAGAAGCCAAACTAAGAGACACAAGTCAAGATTTGGGGTGCAAAGATCTCTCCTCTTACACTTGCATATTTCACTGTTATCTCTCAGCATACGTCCATAGAGATAATTGATGATCCTCTCTAAGAATTTGCTAGGTCTTCCAATGTGTTTCTATAGTAACTCTTGGTGAAAGCATGCTATAAAATCATAGAATAATAGAATCCTAGAGTTGGAAGAGACCTCATGGGCCATCCAGTCCAACTCCCTGCCAAGAAGCAGGAAAATCGCATTCACAGCACTCTCAACAGATGACCACCCACCCTCTGCTTAAAAGCTTCCAAAGAAGGAGCCTCCATCACACTCCGGGGCAGCTCTCACAGTCAGGAACTTCTTCCTGATGTTCAGGTGGAATCTCCTTTCCTGTAGTTTGAAGCCATTGTTCTGTGTCCTAGTCTCCAGGGCAGCAGAAAACAAGTTTGCTCTCCCCTCCCTATGACTTCCCCTCACATATTTATACATGGCTATCATGTCTCCCCTCAGCCTTCTCTTCTGCAGGCTAAACATGCCTAGCTCTTTAAGCCACTCCTCATAGGGCTTGTTCTCCAGACCCTTGATCATTTTAGTCGCCCTGCTCTGGACACACTCCAGTTTGTCAACATCTCCCTTCAATTGCACTGCCCAGAATTGGACACATTATTCCAGGTATAGTCTGACCAAGGCAGAATAGAGGGGTAGCATGACTCCCCTGGATCTAGGCACTATATGCAGGCCAAAATCCCACTGGCTTTTTTTGCCGCCACATCACATTTTTGCCTCATGTTTAACTTGTTGTCCACGAGGATTCCAAGATCTCTTTCACACATACTGCTGTCGAGCCAGCTGTCCCCCATTCTGTATCTTTGCATTTCATTTTTTCTGCCTAAGTGGAGTACCTTGCATTTGTCCCTGTTGAACTTCATTTTGTTAGTTTCAGCCCATCATCTGGAAGATCAAGAAAATTTCTAGAGGTGACATATACTATCACCCTGAACCATGGTTGCTATTGAAGGCAGAGGGAGATTCTGAGGAGCAGGAACTATATATTATCACATGAAGGTTTTTTGATACTGTGGGTCTTGGCTCCATGGATATGAGGGCCATACTGTACTCAATTTAACATATATCCAGTATCCCCAAATTCATGCATCTAATGAAGTGCCAGTAAAAACCTGATGACAGGACCCTTCTATACATGTTGCTCGGAATCACTTTCCTGGAAATAAATGTTAAAATATTTCATGTGAGGCAAAAAGAACTTAACCTGTACATCTAGCAATTTCAGCTACTATCTTGTGTAGCTCTTTCTCTCTTTCTGAAATGAACCAATAAGAACAGCCCCTTATTTAGGGGTTTCCCCTCCCCTTGGTCCAGACCAATAATTCATCCCTTAATGTTGTAACTAACTTTTTAGATGAGGGACAAACATGGAGTCAAATATTAATCCAGTGAAAGTTAAATGTCTTGAAGAAAATGTTCTTATCCAGTTATTAATTTGTAAACACTAGAGTCAAAACAGTCTGATGAATTGGATTTCAAAGGGCTTTATGTATCCAAAACCTAATAAGGTTTGGGGCACCTGAGTATCATTTCTGCTGTTGCCCCTGAACTGCTCTTTGCCCTTTTGCAAACTGCTTAGTCTTATCCCTGTTTCTGGTTCCTCTTGCTCATTTATCATTTTAGTTGAGACTGTTAGACATTTACAACTGCGACTCCCTGTAAACTGTACAATGAATTTGGACAGCATTTAGCATAATGGAGCTGTAATATTGGTTAAGACCTTCAGGCACCACTCACAGTACAAATATTAAACAATAACGCTCAAAAGATTAATGCGATGCAGTAAAACAAACAATACTATGAGCTGGAATTCGTCCCACAGAATAGCTTATCCAAAGCCATTAAAATGAATGGGATGTCTAGCAAACTTTAATATGCAAGATCATCTCAGTGTTATATTGGTATCTTTCTAAAAATAACTAATATGTGACTGTCTAGTGGCCTGAGGTTATGGAAATAGTGATTGGGCTCATAGTATTTCTGAATTTTTGCCCCATTGTTTCTGCTCCGGGCTACTGTCCTAGCAAGATTATTAAATGAAGCCAGGTCTGTGACATGCTACTCAAATCAGCAGTGCCTCGTTTTAAAAGGATTAGCTCATTCTTATTGGCTTCATTTTTTTTCAATTTAATTTTAAGCTTTCTCTTCTCAGCTTAACTTCAAGTTAATGTTCACAGCATCCCTGAGCCTGCAATGTCGACTTCTTTTGTAATATAATTGCTCCATATTTGATATTTAAACCATTTGTAAAAATTACGTTTTCCAGGGCCCAAAGTTTATTATGAGTTTGAATTAGGGCTGCAAGAATTAATTAGATAGTTAATGAATTACAGCTATGTTAATCTTCAACAAATTTTAATCAATGGAATGAGAATTAAAACTATAAATACTTCTTCTTAGAGGTTGTTCTCATCAGGTGTATAACTTTACAATATGAGGGTATTTACTTCCTGTACTCTTAGCTGCTTGTGTGTGTGTGTGTGGGGGGGGGGGGGGGGGGGAGAGGATGTTGTGTGTGTAAAAGGGGGTACTAGAATGACATGTTTTGTTGTGGTTTTAGAACATTTTGCTTTTACACCCCACAATTATGGAAGGGGTTACATTGACTGCTATAAAGTCATTAGAATGCATAAATGTGTATTAATATTTTACAGAAAGTGGTAACTAATGGTGCTGGTGGTTCAAATAAATTATGTATCCACCTTAAGCTACCCCCCCCCCCCCCAGAAAACAGTTATGGAGAAAAACATTTGGCAGACATGTAAGGAGCCAAAGAACAAACTGTAGGGTGGAAACTCTAGTTGTCCAAGTGGAAATCTTGTGCATAATGTTGGATGGATTTTGCATTCATGGATCTTACATATCCAATTTGTTTGTGCCCCTGATCTAAATCATTTTATTCGGAGTCTCCAAGTTATTGCAAATTTATGGTTGTTCTGTTATAGTGGCAATATTTGTTCCAAGTATGCTTGCCATTGCCTTCCTCTTAATCTGAGAGTGTTATTTGAAAAGTCACAATTTAGTTGGTTTACTTAAAACACAGGTTAAATGAAATTATATACCATCCTCATATCTCTTCAACTAGTTATGGAGGCAGATAGTTTAAATATCCCAGCAATGGCTTCTATCAAGCAGCAAGATCAGAATAAAGACCTGGGATACTTACAAGCCTTGGAAGAGAACTTCCCATCATTGTCCATTTATCCCTTGCTGCTGCTATCCTCTTCTGAAGGAGGTATGAGGAAGCCAGCTATGTATGTTAGCCTTATGGGAAAATCTTCCTTCTGGAACTCTGATTTGTATTGAAGCCATGTGGCCTTTTAAAAATATGTAATGGATGCTCTTTGGCATGATGCAAAAGGCAACATACTGTCTGGTAGCTGACATAGTTGACTTTAGCACAGCAGTTTACTAAGCTGCAATAAATCTTGTCAACCAGAAGGCTGAGAGTTCGAAGCCCAGGTCAGGGTGAGCTCCTGACCTTTAGCCCATCTTCTGCGTACCTAGCAGTTCGAAAACAAATGTGAATAGATAAATAGGAACTGCATTAAACTGGGGAGGTATTTAGGGTCGGTGTTTCAATCAGAAAAAAGGAGGAAATTTATGAACAAAGAAAGCTCTTCAGCAAGAAGATGGAGCGACAGCACCCCTGGCTGCCAGAACTGAGCACAGTCTCCAAAGATGCCGAATGATGGGAAAGCCTATATACCTATATCTTTTGTCTGTCTTTGTCAGAACCCTGGCAGCAGAGCACCAATAACCATACGCAGAGGCCAATCTCTATCTAATATCTTTATTAAAGAAATATATAAAAGCAATAAAAACAAGTGAAGAATATAGTTCAGAAGCAGACCTTTCAAAAGAGGTCAAATATAGTCCAAAAATGTATTGTCCAATATAAGATATTAGAGTTCAAAGTTTTAATCCACTTGACCGAAACACACACTTTGCCAAGCAATAGTGTGGGGAAATAGCAGAGTCCTAGAGTTCAATGAAGCTTGACAACAAGGCTGGAATTAAACTTGATTCTTGGCTAGATTCATAACTGGAAACAAAGGCAAAACATGAGCGAGGAGCAGGGTCCGTGGTAAAACTGCAAGGCTAGGCAAGGCTCGAAAACTTGATCCGAGAAGCAAGGAACTGGGGTACGAAGTCCACACACGATCTCTCTCCTGAAGCTGATCAATTGACTCCGCAAAGAATTCTTCGCGCCAACCACCTATATTGGGTCTCGTTTTCCCACCAACAGAACTCTTTCCCTAGAGAACGAGAAGCGAAACCCAACTCTGTCCAGATGTGTGACTCCTTAGAATTTCCCAAGGGAAGCAAGCCTAATCAGCTTGATTTCTGGCAGCAATGCGTAAACTCCTTCATTGAGCTTCTCTGTTTCCCCTTTCTCTGGAATAAGATTCATTTCTGGGAAACGGGGGGGAGTTCTGCCCAAGGCCTGTTTGGCTGAATTCTTGAGGGCAAACATCAACATCCTGCAGGTGAAGAGACTCCGGCTCTTGCTGAACCGGCGAAAACCCCATGTTTTCCTCTTCGTCTGCCACAATAGTACTAGGAAAAGGACTACAAGGCCCATGAGTCATCACAGTCTTGTCACTGAATGTTTGCCGTATATGTGTTCTGTGATCTGCCCTAAGTCCCCTTCGGGGTGAGAAGGGAGGAATATAAATACCGTAAATAAATAATTTATAATAAATAGTGGAAAAAGTCAAATGTATCTGCCTTTTCTTTATTTTTCCCTATTTTTTACTTCCTTGGCTTATTCAAGCAAAAGGGATATATGCTAATGATTCAAAACATGACTGTATGAGTGAAACAGCCCCCTTCCTTGGACACTCAACATAATCTGACATTTTTCACATCACTCTGACATTTGTTTGATATGGCTGCTTACTTTAGTTTGAGCTCAAGTTGCTTCACTCTAGATTTCATGTAACTTGAGAGTAGAAAGGGAAAATGTTTTTGTTAATACCAGGATAGCCTCTAATAATGCACAGACTCTTGTGTCCTTCAGTCAGTCTTGATTTGAAAGCACTTCGGATTCCAAAAATGGTTTTTTAAAAAGATTTATATAGAAGAGAACTATTAAGGGTGCCCTCAATGTCCTCTAGACGAGGCATGATTTTATACAAGCCCTGATTTGGGTGACAGATAATTTATGTAAAGCCTGGAGATCCTCCAGGAGAGCACTTGATCAATTTCAAGTGCAGACAGTATTTTTGCCTTTGCTTCTTTTAGGTATGCATGAAAGTTTCCACTTTCATGCTTGGTTAGCTGCTTGCTGTGGTACCAGTGACAGCATGTTCTTCTCTTTTCATCCCTGGGAATGTTTTTGTAAAGCTGATGAATCATTAAGTGGAGGGCTAGGGAAAGCCTGTGATTGCTGGACCCAAAGGAAACAGCATACAAAATAGCACACATTTTTCTGTAACAACCTGGAAATGGAGCATTTCTCACGTAACCTTGATTAACAATACAGTTAATTGGAAATGTGGAACAGGCTATACATGAGCACAGAGAGCACCTTAGGCTGAGTAGTGAATAGCATTGCAACAGGAGGATGACTCTCAGAGCAAACATCAAATACACCAACCCACAAAGCAAAACTTGAATCAGCTAACAAACCTTGTTGGCTGCTTTAGTACTTTATGTGTTCACCGCGATAATTTCTTCTTGATCTCAAAACTGATGATTAGCAAGATTTTGATCATGATGCATATTCTGCCTTGGTCAGACCACACCTGGAATACTGTGTCCAATTTTGGGCACCGCAGATGAAGGGAGATGTTGACAAGCTGGAAAGCGTCCAGAGGAGGGCGACTAAAATGATTAAGGGTCTGGAGAACAAGCCCTATGAGGAGAGGCTTAAAGAGCTGGGCATGTTTAGCCTGCAGAAGAGAAGGCTGAGAGGAGACATGATAGCCATGTACAAATACGTGAGGGGAAGTCATAGGGAGGAGGGAGCAAGCTTATTTTCTGCTGCCCTGCAGACTAGGACACGGAACAATGGCTTCAAACTACAGGAAAGGAGATTCCACCTGAACATCAGGAAGAACTTCCTCACTGTGAGGGCTGTTCGGCAGTGCAACTCTCTCCCCCAGACTGTGTTGGAGGCTCCTTCTTTGGAAGCTTTTAAGCAGAGGCTGGATGGCCATCTGTCGGGGGTGCTTTGAATGCGATTTCCTGCTTCTTAGCGGGGGGTTGGACTAGATGGCCCATGAGGTCTCTTCCAACTCTACTATTCTATGATTCTATGATTCTATGGAGGTTTTCCAATTGACATTTCACTGAGGTGCAATTTAACACTGCACAGTAAGGAGTATAACATTATATGTGATCAATATTGTACAATGATCATATCCACAGCACTGGTACCTGGGGTTTCACATCTGGCAAAATATATCCTTTCCAGGAATTTTCTAGATCTTCCAAATTATTATGTGATATGCTTCTACAGGATGTTTCCATAGAGATATGTAGGAGGATGTACCACATCCCTAGAGAGGATACTACTCTAGAAATGTCTTGGTCCTGCAGCATAACTCTATGGTAATGCCCAGTGGAATTCATTCATTTCAATAGAGTTCACTATTCATTTCCTGTTTCTACAGTAACTTCAAGGACATATCCCTCCACAGATTCAGATGTCATATTGTAATTCATTTTTGCCTTTTTACTCTAATGCAAGATAGGGAATCTAGACATGGTGGAATTAAAGTCTAGCAACATCCAGCGGGAAGATAACAGTGGTCCATGCATTCATGCCAACCACATGACCTAGGAGGTGTCTACGGACAATGTGAGGTCTTTGGCTTAGAAATGGAGATGAACATCACCCGCAGAGTTGGTCTCGACTAGAATTAGTGTCAAGGAGAAACCTTACTTTTACCTTTACCATCTGGCAAGATAGACATATCTCATTCTTTCCATTTTGAGGTCAGTTTCTAGACAATGCCTTATACCAAGGTAAAAGTGCTCAAGACAGTGGTAAATAACAAACATTGCATGTAAAAAGTGTTAGGTTCAGTCCCTGGTATCTCTGGCTAGGACTAAGGAATGCTCATCTCTGAAATCATGGATGGGTATTGCCACTCAAGGTAGACAATAGGAAGCTGGATAGTCCAACCTGTATAAACACTATCAGATAAATGTCATGCAGACCAGACTATCAAATGTCTAATTTATCACATGAAAGCTATGTTTAATATGTGAGAAAAGGTGTTATGGATACTATTAAGGACAGTGGGGGATAGAATGAAGGAATAAAGGAGCAAGAAACCATGAAGCATTTAAGGATGGTAAATTGTTTAGTATTGTCATTCATTCCATGACACTATGATATTTATGCCAATGATTGACAAAAGCCACACCTAATATTGCCAAAATGCATGCCTACTTTATAACACCAGGAACATAGTGGATTTGTGAGGATAAAATCCAGATAAACTGTATCTGTTTATATATGAATGTAAATGGCAGCTATGTGCTGGCTAAGGTCAGATCATGATAACCATTTTAGAGTTAATACACAAGGCTTGTAATGAAGTTTAAATATAGTCCACTCTAGCAAGACTGCATATGGGCTGCACAGATAAGGCTCAGTTTCAGTGAATGGAGCTGAAAGGCTGAGAGTGAATTTCAGTTCACTAAAGCTATCTATTGCCCTGGCAGTTCAACAAAAGAAAAATATGGTTCACAAATTGATGGTTATGCCCTTAGTTAAGGAGATAGATGAAGCTGTGATTACAGTTATGTGGAGCACTGATTAGTTTCAGGCATCTAGAAATAATGCTAGCTAAAAATAGCTTAGAGTGGCCCAATGCATCATCGACGGAAGGTCTCTTTTTTTTCAGTGATAGGAAGCTGAGGTTACAGGCAAGACATGGGTGTGAAACTTTGCTCTGGGTTTCCAAGGTTACAAGACTAAAGGGGTTGCTCAAAGTCCACCTCCCCAATGCTGTAGCATAAAGTCTATTACCCATTGCATAAAACAGAGCGATCATGATTCAAGGGAAAAAATGGCACAAAGTTGTAAAATAAGTGATCTGAATGCTTCATTTATTCTGGTGGAGTAGAAGGATTAGTCTCTTTTAGAGAGGAAAAAACAGGATATAAATACCATTAATAATATTTTTTTCTATGTCAGGAGTGACTTGAGAAACTGCAAGTCCTTTCTGGTGTGAGAGTATTGGCTATCTGTAAGGATGTTGCCCCGAGGACACCCGGATGTTTGATGTTTTACCATCCTTGAAGCTTCTCTCATGCTGGAGCTGGAGCTGACAGAGGGAGCTCATCTGCGCTCTCCCTGGATTGGATTTGAACTGGCAGCCTTCTGGCCAGCAACCCAACCTTCAAGTCAGCAGTCCTGCCAGCACAAGTGTTTAACCCATTGTGCCACTGGGTGCTCCTATTATTATTATTATTGTCAGGACCCAGGCGCAGAGCACCAATAACCATGCACAGAGGCCAGAAACTATCTAATATCTTTATTGAAGGATTATATAAGGTTAATAAAAATAAGTGTAGAAAATAGTCCAGAAACAGACCTTTCAGGAAAGGTCAAAATTAGTCCAAAGAAACAAGGTCCAATATGAAATATTAAGGTCCAAAGTTGTAATCCAATAACCGAAACACTCACTTTGCCAGGCAAAGTGAGGGGAGATGACAAGGTCCTTTAGTCCATGAACTTGAGCAAGGCTGGAAATAACTTGGTACGCGAAAACAAGGCTTGAAACGTGGCACAAGGTAACGAGGAACAAGAACAAGGTCCGTGGAATTACTTGGTAGAATCCGTGGAACTAGGCAAGGTTTAGTCCTGGAGAACGAGGCAAAGTCCGAAGGTAAACAAAGCTGGGAAGCAGGAGCGAAGGCTTGGGATCATGGCAAGGCTTAACAGGAACGGAGCGCGCTGTCCAGACACAACTCGCTCCGGAGGCTGACGAATTGACTCCGCAAAGTCACAACGCGGGTAAAACGCCTATATAGAGTCTAACTTTCTCACCAAGAGCAGTTCTCTGGGAACCAGAAACGAAAGCTAATCTTTGAGACCAGATGTTTGACTCCTTAAAGATTCTCATGGAAAGCAGACTTAATTGGCAGAATTCTTAGCAGCTATTCTAGCACTCCTGCGCGAGGCTGCTTCCAAACCTCTCTGTTGTTTACAAAACTCGTGGCGAGAGAACACAGGAGATGTAGGCTCAGGGTTTGTTTGACATACTTCTGGAACACAACCCTCTTGCAGGTGCAAGGTTCCCAGATCTGGCTGGGAAGAATCTGGCTGGGAAGAATCCAGTTCTGGCTGGAATGGAGGAAAACCCAAGTTTTCCTCTTCATCAGGCATCACAATGCCTTGAGCAGGACTACATGGCCCATGAGTCATCACACTATCCCCCTCCTCAAGCCCCCTCCCAAACTGGGACTCTCTCCCCGAGGCGCGAGGTCGTGGCTTGGCGGGATAGGTCTGATGGAAGCGACGGGTGAGATCAGGAGCATGAACTGTGGAAGCATCTTCCCAAGAGCGCTCTTCGGGGCCAAAACCCACCCAGTCAATGAGATATTGTAGGCGGCGGCGGTGAAAGCGAGAATCCAAAATGTCCTGAACCTCAAACTCCTCCTCCCCATCCACCAAAACAGGGGCAGGAGCCGGCCGGTCTACATCTGGGCGTATATCATCCGCCGGAAGGAGCAGGGAGCGGTGAAACACTGGGTGAATGCGCATTGAACGCGGAAGTTGGAGTTTGAAAGTCACGGGGTTTAATTGCGCCACCACTGGATAGGGGCCAATGAAACGGGCATCTAACTTCCGGCAAGGGCGATGGGAGGGCAAAAAGCGAGTGGACAGAAGAACCCGATCTCCTACCTTGATTTCGGGGCCCGGCTGGCGATGTTTGTCCGCGTGACGTTTATAGTCCTCCTTGGCTTGGTCTAGTTGCTGGAGCAAAAGTTGTTGTACCGCTGTGAGTTCCTGCAGCCAGTCCTCTGCTGCGGGAACTTCTGAGGTTTCAATGACAGGGGGAAAGAAACGTGGATGGAAACCGTAGTTTGCAAAGAACGGCGTTTCTTTTGTAGAAGCCTGGACTCCATTATTGTAGGCAAACTCCGACAGTGGTAACAGAGAAGCCCAATTGTCCTGTTGGTAGTTTACATAACAGCGAAGGTACTGTTCCAAAGTGGCATTGGTACGTTCAGTTTGCCCATCTGTTTGGGGATGATGAGCCGAAGATAAACGAGAGTCTATGCCCAATAGTTTTTGTAGTGCCTTCCAGAAACGAGAGGTGAATTGGGACCCGCGGTCTGTGACTAAACTCTTGGGCAATCCATGCAATCTGAAAACATGTTGAAGGAATAGATCTGCAGTCTCTTTGGCCGTGGGAAGGCCTTCGCAGGGGATGAAATGGGCTGACTTGGTGAAAAGGTCCACCACTACTAGGATCGTGGTAAATCCACAGGAAGGTGGTAAGTCAGTGATGAAGTCCGCAGAAATTATTTCCCATGGGCGAGATGGGGTAGGAAGGGGATGCAAAAGCCCTGAGGGCTTTTCCCTCCTTATCTTGGAGCGCTGGCATACTGGGCAGGTGTTGACATATTTTTCTACATCCTTGCGGATCTTGGGCCACCAGAAATCTCTTAGGATCAAATGCATGGTTTTAAATAGTCCCAAATGCCCTGCTGGCTTGCAGTCATGACACAGACGAAGTGCTTTTTCCCTGCCCGGTCCTGGTGGGATATAAACATGATTTCTATAGCAAAGCAGTCCATCCTTGAGTGAAAAGGGAAAATGCAGACCTTGGCGAAGTTGGTCCTGCGCCCAGGCATCTGCTTGCTGACTGGCCCTGATTTCTTGAGCACAAAGGGGTCCTGGAGTAGAGGGAGCTAGATCAAGGGGAGTGGATTTGGTGTTCCCCACTGTGAGCGTGGCAAAGTTCTCGGGTTGTAGCAGCTGGGACTCAAAGGTCTCCTTGCGACCGGCAGCGTATTCCGGTTTGCGTGACAGGGCATCTGCTTGCTTGGTCTGGGCTGGGGTTACATAATGAATCTGGAAGTTAAAACGTTCAAAGAATAGAGCCCAGCGTTGCTGCCTCTGATTTAGCTTGCGGGCAGTTCTTAGATGTTCTAGATTGCGATGATCAGTATGGACCTCAATGGGGAATTTGGCCCCCTCTAACCAATGTCTCCAAGTTTCAAAGGCTGCCTTTATGGCCAATAGTTCCTTTTCCCAGATGGTGTAGTTCCTCTCTGGAGCGGTTAGTTGACGAGAATAAAAGGCACAAGGATGAAGGTGATCTCCCACCGGTTGTAGGAGTACAGCCCCAATGGCCACATCGGAGGCGTCCGCTTGCACAATAAAAGGGGTTTCAGGATCTGGGTGCTGAAGGATTGGCTGGGACGTGAATAATTTCTTTAATTGCTGAAACCCTTTCTCTGCTTGGTCTGTCCAGCGGAAGGGCTGTTTTCCACGGATGCAGCTGGTGATTGGGTCAGACCAGCGGGCAAAATCTGGAATGAACTTGCGGTAATAGTTCGCGAACCCCAAGAATCGTTGCACCTCTTTCTTGTTGGTTGGCGCCCGCCATTCTAATACTGCTGAAACCTTTGCCGGGTCCATGGAGAGCCCTAGAGGTGAGATGCGGTACCCCAGGAAATCTACCTCTTGTAGATCAAAAGCGCATTTTTCCAGCTTGGCATAAAGTCCATGATCCCGCAATCGTTGTAACACCATTTTGACGTGGTTCTCATGTTCTGCTTGTGATCTAGAAAACACCAAAAAATCGTCCAGGTAGATGATCAAGAACCGATCTAGATAGTCCTGAAAAATGTCATTGACAAAATGCTGAAACGTTGCGGGAGCTCCGCATAATCCGTAATTCATAACTCGGGACTCGAATAATCCGAATTTAGTCTGGAAGGCGGTCTTCCACTCGTCCCCTTCTCTGATGCGGACTAGATTATAAGCCCCCCGAAGGTCCAGCTTGGTGTAGACTTTGGCTCCTCGAAGTCGGTCTAGTAGGTCCGAGATTAAGGGTAGGGGATAGCTGTTCCGCTTAGTGATATTGTTCAATGCTCTATAGTCCACCACCAAGCGTAATTCCCCTGACTTCTTTTTCACAAACATCACTGGGGAGGCGGCTGGGGATTGAGAGGGTCTGATGAATCCCTTGCGAAGGTTTGTCTCTATGAATTCCCTGAGAGCTTCTTGCTCCGGTTCAGTCAGGGAGTATAGATGCCCTCGCGGGATCGGGGCCCCCTCCACCAAGTCAATGGCACAGTCATAAGGTCTATGTGGGGGTAATTTTTCGGCTTCTTTTTCATTGAATACATCCCAATACTCGGAGTACTTCTTTGGCAAGGTGATAATGGGCTCGGTGTCTGCGGCATGGCAGACCTTGGCTACGAGGCAATGGTTTTGGCAGTACTTTGAAGCAAACTGCAGTTCTCTGTTGGACCAGGAGATGCTTGGGTCGTGAAGCGTCAGCCATGGAATCCCCAAAATCACAGGGAAATGGGGAACCTCGGTAACAAAGAAGGAGATCTCTTCCATATGTTCCCTTATCCACATCCTGGTGGGTTCCGACCACTGGCTTACGGGGCCCGTCTTGAGAGGGCGGCCATCGATGGCTTGCACCACACGGGCATTCTTGAAGTCATGATATTGTAATCCCAGAGAGTCGGCATACTCTCTATCAATGAAATTGTTGGTGGCTCCTGAGTCTATCATGGCGTGGACCATCACGGGCCCCTTTTTAGCTGACCACAAAGTGACCACTAGAAGGAACAGGACCCCGGTTGGCGGCTCTTGAATGGGTTTTTTGACCGGGTTGGCGAGCCTTTCTACGCCCGGTCGTTGGCTTCCCCCGCCGGCTGCGCGCCAGCCGCCTCAGACGTCTTCGCCTCCGTGGAGGACGCCGCCGCGAGGCGGGCGGCGGGTTTCCCCTTTGCTGGGCACTCTCTGGCGAAGTGGCCCCCGTTTCCACAGTACCAACAGAGGTTTAGGCGTTGGCGGCGGGCCTTCTCGGCGGCATCTAATCTGGGACGCACATTGCCCAGCTGCATCAGCACCTCCTCGCTCCCCCTGGGGTATGGGGCTGGCGGTGGAGGTCTCCACACAGGTCGCGGCTGGACGCTGGCGGGAGCGGGAGGTCTCGCCCCAGCTCTACCGCTCTGGCCTCGAATCCACTGTTTCCTGTTGGCCAGCATGACTTCAGCCCGTAAACATTGATCAATGAGTGCTTCAAGAGTGTGGGGCGGATCCAACTTGGAGATTTCCTCCAGCATTTCAATGTTGAGACCCTCCCGAAATTGTCCTCTGAGGGCTATATCGTTCCAACCGGTGCTGTGGGCCAGCACTCGGAACTCGGCTATGTATTGAGACAGGGGTCTGTCTCCTTGAAAGAGGCGCCGGAGTTTATGACCGGCCGCTTCCAAATTGTCCTCGATTCCCCAGGTCTCCTTAAGGTGATCCAAGAAGTGTAGCGCTGATCTTAGGTGTGGGGAGGCTTGGTCGAACAGCGCCGTCGCCCAGGTGGCCGCTGGCCCGTCTAGGAGGCTGTAGACCCACGCCACCTTGACTTCTTCTTGGGGAAACTCGGCAGCACGGGCCTCTAGATAAGCCTGGCATTGGCGGCGGAAAACATGAACCTTAGTAGCTTCTCCAGAAAACTTGGTTGGCAACGCCATGGCCGGGAGGCGGATTCCGCGCTCCCGCAAACCCTTTATTTCTCCATCCTGCGCATTGAGTCTGTCACGGATGCGATCCACCTCGTCCTTGCTGATGGTGTAGCTCAGTGGCTGCCCACCGGGCACGGTTCCGGTAGACATTCTGGCCTTGGTTAATTGGTGCTTATGGTGGCGGAGTCAAACTGTCAGGACCCAGGCGCAGAGCACCAATAACCATGCACAGAGGCCAGAAACTATCTAATATCTTTATTGAAGGATTATATAAGGTTAATAAAAATAAGTGTAGAAAATAGTCCAGAAACAGACCTTTCAGGAAAGGTCAAAATTAGTCCAAAGAAACAAGGTCCAATATGAAATATTAAGGTCCAAAGTTGTAATCCAATAACCGAAACACTCACTTTGCCAGGCAAAGTGAGGGGAGATGACAAGGTCCTTTAGTCCATGAACTTGAGCAAGGCTGGAAATAACTTGGTACGCGAAAACAAGGCTTGAAACGTGGCACAAGGTAACGAGGAACAAGAACAAGGTCCGTGGAATTACTTGGTAGAATCCGTGGAACTAGGCAAGGTTTAGTCCTGGAGAACGAGGCAAAGTCCGAAGGTAAACAAAGCTGGGAAGCAGGAGCGAAGGCTTGGGATCATGGCAAGGCTTAACAGGAACGGAGCGCGCTGTCCAGACACAACTCGCTCCGGAGGCTGACGAATTGACTCCGCAAAGTCACAACGCGGGGAAAACGCCTATATAGAGTCTAACTTTCTCACCAAGAGCAGTTCTCTGGGAACCAGAAACGAAAGCTAATCTTTGAGACCAGATGTTTGACTCCTTAAAGATTCTCATGGAAAGCAGACTTAATTGGCAGAATTCTTAGCAGCTATTCTAGCACTCCTGCGCGAGGCTGCTTCCAAACCTCTCTGTTGTTTACAAAACTCGTGGCGAGAGAACACAGGAGATGTAGGCTCAGGGTTTGTTTGACATACTTCTGGAACACAACCCTCTTGCAGGTGCAAGGTTCCCAGATCTGGCTGGGAAGAATCTGGCTGGGAAGAATCCAGTTCTGGCTGGAATGGAGGAAAACCCAAGTTTTCCTCTTCATCAGGCATCACAATGCCTTGAGCAGGACTACATGGCCCATGAGTCATCACAATTATTATTATTATTAATAATAATAATAATAATAATAATAATAATAATAATAATAATAAAGAAGTGACATAGACAGATGCTACCTAGCAAGGTCTGAAGGAGTAAGGAGGCTGCTCCAAATCAAGCAATCAGTAGAGGAAGGGATAAGGGGCCTGAAAAAATACATCCAAGAAAGCCAAGCCAGCACTGAAAGAAGTCCATAAGGCTCGGATGCTGAAAGCCAAAGAATCAAAAGTAGAGTACAGAGCTCAATGGTTTGCAACATGAAAAGAGCAGTAGCTAAACATGCCATTCCATGGGTGCCATTTTATAAGAATATT
This sequence comes from Anolis carolinensis, assembly GCF_035594765.1. NCBI lineage: Eukaryota > Metazoa > Chordata > Lepidosauria > Squamata > Anolidae > Anolis > Anolis carolinensis. The sequence goes on from NC_085845.1 coordinate 137,448,008, forward strand.
GAAGGGAAGGTCAACAGCAAGGAAACATGGGAGTGGCTTAGAAGGGAAATCCTAAATAAGTAAACTGAAGGCCTGATATTTGCTGCACAAGAACAAGCCTTACAAACAAATGCAAGAAAAATGAGAATTGAAAAGTCCTACAATGACCCAAAGTGTAGTCTAGGCAAAGAGAGTGATGAGACAGGGGTGTACCTCATTTGTGGTTGCCAGAAAACAGCCCTATATTGAATGTCACAACAGGCTAGCAGAAATGGTGCACTGGAACTTTTTCAAGAAGTATTGCCTACCCTGCAGTAAAACTGGTATGAGCACAAGATGGAAAAGACCACAGAAAACAAAGAAGCAAAAATACTCTGGGATTTTAGAATCCAAACAGATAAACAACTGCTACCCTGTTTCCCCTAAAATAAGACATCCTCAGAAAATAAGACCTAGTAGAGGTTTTGCTGAATTGCTAAATATAAGGCCTCCCCCGAAAGTAAGACCTAGCAAAGTTTTTGTTTGGAAGCATGCCTGCCGAACAGAATACCAGAGCATGCCGGATTGGTAAATGTACGTACCATAGAGTGTTGTACATGGAAATATTGGTAGTAACTAGAAATTCTTGATAGGATTCACATTTTGTCTGGTTATGCTGGCTTGTGATGACAACTACTGTACAGTATATAATAAATGTTCATTTTTTGTTCAACAATAAATGTGAATTCTTCTTCATAGAAAAATAAGACATCCCCTGAAAATAAGACCTAGTGCATCTTTGGGAGCAAAAATTAATATAAGACACTGTCTTATTTTCGGGGAAACATGGTATACAACACACCAGTTATAATGGTTGTGGAAAGAAACATATTTTTATTATAGACATTGCAGTGCCATGAGACAGCGGAGCAGAGAACAACGAGCTGGAAAAGATCATGTACAAATTGAAATAGGACAACTATGGCAAAGGAGAACAACAATGGTACCAATAGTGGTTGGCGCTCTTGGGGGCATTCCAAGAAACCTCAAAGAATACTTGAAAAACCTTAGTTTGGACAGAACATCAATGCACATGCTGTAGAAGGCAGCACTTCTCGGAATTGCTCACATTCTATGAAAATACCTCTAATATTCTAAGCCCTTGGGAAGAACTTGATATTCAGAGATCCCAGACACTTGGACCTAATGTGCATGTGTGCTGTGATGTTATGTACATGTAAATAATAATAATAATGCTGTCGCTCACATCATGCATGTTTTGAAAATAAGGATCATTTTCTTACTCATACTAGGATATCAATGTAACCTCACAGCAACTGTTTGTTATATTATTACTCTTAAGATAATAATTTAGGTATTTTTATATTCTGTATTCTTTTCCCTTTTATTCCCTTCTCAACCTTGGCATGTGGATCAACATCTGGTAACAAAGGCAGGTTTCATGCTTCTGATGAAATGGGTTGCAGTTAATGAAAGTTTATGCCAAATAAACATGGCTAGACTTGGCAGTGTTTGTTTTCTCTTGTTGTTTTGATTATCTATAGCACTTTGCTAACCAATGTAGTATGTGTTTAAATTGCCATTAGCAAAGTTACGCTCACTCATACTAGCTGAGAGTTAGCCACATAGTGATTATAGGCAATGTGCACATCATCATCTAAAGAAAGGAAGAAAGGAAACATCTTGTTAGTTCATGTATCAGTTCCTAACCCATCAGTCACTAACCACGCACTTTCACACAACAGATCCTGCTGGTGATACCTTTGAAAGCTGTTAACACTTTTATGTCAGAATAACTCAAAATCCTTGCTTGGCTCAATATTTTTATGCTTTTATGAAGACTGAGCTGTGCACATGGTGTCAAATGGGGAGGGTTAGAAGGGTGCTCTGGTAAAACTGAACACAGTTAGAGTGAGCACACAGAGTAGTGGGAACAATGTAGGCTTGGCAGCACATTTAATACCTAAAAGACATTTTTGTAGTTTCAGAGTCTGACTTCGATATCTGACAAAACAGGATGAAGCCTTCAGGTATGGTGATTCATACACTGGCAACTTTGGAGTTTGGTTTCTACCTCTCCTATTTGGATTTTTTGGGGGGTCTTATGGGCAGAACACTAACTACCACCCTAATAAAGCAGGTCATTGTGTGACAGAAGTTATATTGCTGCTATTAGAGTGCACAACAAATTACGCCCCAGTGCCTAGTGCTGAAGAGATTATACCTTTCCCTTTCAAAAAAAAAAAAAAAAGGTTGGAGGAGACCAGAAGACAAAAAAGGTCCAAAAATTTCCTCCACTTCATTTGTTTCTCAGAGTCAAGACTGGCTTCAGGGTTGACAGCACTCTTGGAAAGGTCTGATGAAGCTCTATCAGCCAAAAACACATCTGCTCTCTCAGTTTTGTAAACCTGGAGAGTCAGAGAAATGGATGAAATGTTGCATGCAATCAATTCAGAAAGCGTAAGAGTTATATTTTCTGAATTTATCAAGCTGTTGACAAATGTTGATGGGCTACCTAGATTTATTTTGAATGGGTTGTTGCATTCCCTGTTAAATGAGCAGATACAGAACTTGGAAGTAGCTACTTACAAATAGCTTATTCACTTATATTGCACTATGTTTGGAATAATTTCATCCCTTAGCGTTGTAACTATAATTTTTTAGTTATGTTTACAGTTATGGGTCTTTGGCATAATTAAATTGTGGAGTTGGAATATGGCATGGTTTCAAGTGCTGGTTAATACTAGGTCTCATGGTGTCACTTCATGCTCTATTGTGGGTATGAGAGTGATGATAAGGTGGATGGGAGGCAGAGGCGGTCCAACCATAAGGTGAAATAGGCACTTGCCTGTGGCGCCATCGTCCCGGGGGCGCCATCATCCTGGGAGGAGGGCACCACTCTCCACCTCCTTCTCTTTCGGGCCTTCCGGCGGCCGCGCTGGGCCTCCCGGTGCCCATGTTGGGCCTTCCGGCCGGCGCGGACCCACCTTCGCACCACGCGAGCCCACCTTTGGGGCCTTCAGAGATTGTGAGGTCTGTGGGAACTTGGAAGCTAGGTATGTGGGGTTTATATATCTGTAGAAGGTCCAGAGTGGGAGAAAGAACTTTTCTTTGAAGCAGGCGTGAATGTTGTAATTAATCACCTTGATTAGCATTTAATGGCCCTGTGGCTTCAAGGCCTGGCTTCTTCTTGCCTGGGAGAATCTTTTTTTGGGAGGAGTTAGCTGTCCCTGATTGTTTACTGTCTGGATTTTTTTCTGTTTTCAGAGTGTTGTTCTTTATTTATTGTCCTGATTTTAGAGGTTTTTTTTGATACTGAGGGCTATCTGGGTTATCTAAGTCCACACTGCCCTATATCCCTGTTCAATGTTTAGTGCTAAATTCGCAAATATAGTAATTCCTACATAACATTACCATGTATTGAACTGCTTTTTCTATTTATTTGTTGTAAAACATGATGTTTTGGTGCTTAATTTGTAAAATCATAATGTAATTTGATGTTTTATAGGCTTTTCCTTTATCCTTCCTTATTATCCAACATTTTTGCTTATCCAACGCTTTTATTTTTCAGTGATTGGTTTGGGGGGAGGGGGGGCACTAAAATTCTGTTCGCCTACACTTGAAAGATACCTAGGGCTGGCTCTGATGGGAGGAGAATGTGTTTTGTGCCCCAGTGGAGCAGTTTCTAGCATTTAAACGTTTTCCAAAAATGAACAAATTAGTAAAGGTAAAGGTTTCACCTTTACCTTTAAATAAATAGTAAGAATGAGATAATGTACACTACTTATTATTTACATTTAATGATTTTTGGTGTATGGACACTGAAGTGCAATTCAGATGATGGTTTGAAATTCAAATGCTTGCAGTTGGTGCCTCCCATTTATTATATTGATTTTTGGCAAAATATCTTTCAGGAATCTAATTACAGGAAGATTTCCAAAGTTCATACCTACTCCTTGTTTTTTTTCTTTTATGGACCCAGTTTAAAATGCTGGGTTTTTTGGAATAATAATAATAATAATAATAATAATAATAATAATAATAATAATGATAATAACTTTATTCTTATACCCCGCCACATCTCCTCGAAGGGACTCGGGGTGGCTTACATGGGGCCATGCGCAAACACAACAATATAAAAGCAAGCAAAACAATAAAGCAAATCACTCAACAATAAAAACAACAATATCGATAAAAACAGTCATAAAAGGTCAACATACAAAATAAGGTGTTAAAAACATGGGTTAAAATCACAGATCTGGGCCATGCAAAAAATGTCAGAGTCATCAGGGAGGGGCAGTTGCCCAACTGACGTAGTCATTAAAGTGCTAAGTATAACACTGAGAAGCCATACCTATGGGTCTATAGTAAGTAGGCAAATAGGTCGAACCTACAAAGCTCAATCATCAAAGGCCTTTTGGAAGAACCAGGTTTTCAGGCTCCTCCGAAAGGAGAGGAGAGTGGAGGCCTTCCTGATCTCCCTGGGGAGCGAGTTCCAAAGCCGGGGGGCCACGACAGAGAAGGCCCTCTCCCTCGTCCCCACCAACCGCGACTGCGAGGGTGGTGGAAGCGAGAGGAGGGCCTCCCCCGACGAGCGAAGAGATTGGGCGGGTTCATAGGGGGAGATGCGGTCTCTAAGGTAGGTGGGTCCCAAACCGTTAAGGGCTTTGTAGGTGATAACCTGCACCTTGAATTGGGCTCAGAAAATAAATGGCAGCCAATGGAGCTCCTTGAACAGTGGCGTTGAACGCACCCTGTAGTTTGCTCCAGTTAGAAGCCTGGCTGCCGAGCGTTGTACTAATTGTAATTTCTGGGCCATCTTCAAAGGCAGCCCAATGTAGAGCAAAGTAGCACATATTACATTGTAATACTTTGGAAAAATAAAGAGTTAACCATGATTTGTTACTTTGTAGTATCATCACCACCACCCGCAAAAATAACTTTAAAAATAGGAGGTGGGGAGGTCACAATTCCACTAAAAAAGCTTAGAAGTAATAAGCACATGTTGCTCCTTACACTAAAAACGTAATGCTGTTGCCATCTTGGATTACTCCAAAAAGTGCTGTGCTGCATGTAGCATCCCTACCTGTAATATATTATTTCCACACTATAGTAACTGAATGTCCAGTTACTCAATTTAGTTGGTAAGATATTGGTTTTTCATTTGTACCAAATTATTCTGTATGTGACACCTGCAGAGCTGTTGAGATGAGCCAGACAAACAACTATTCCAGAAAAATTACAGCTCCTGCTAAGGCCACTCTGATTCTATTCTTTGCTCACTGAATTAAATTCTGTTCTAAATACAAGGTGCTAGTGATAATGTTTAAATGGATGACGATTTTGAGACTGGAAGGAGCGCCTCTTCCTCTATATGTTAGCCTGGAGGGACTGATCTCTGTGACCCATCAATATGGGAGTAATGTACTTTGTGAAGACATAAGGACCTTGTGGCATCTTGATTGTGGAAAACCTTAATTCTAGTGCCAAGTTAAAAAGCTTTTTTTCTCAAAGCCTTTGGAGTTTAACAAGTTTGCCCAATCCATTGCAGGTGCATGATTTAAAACTGTAAAATTGTTTAATATGTCATTTGACTAAGGGAATTATTCTTTCCTATTGTAAATGTTTACTATAGGCTTGGGCCTGGATCAGTTTGAATGAAAGTTATTTGTAAAATTTGGTGGTTCGTTTTGTATATTTTCTCAAAAACAGGATAGGGAGTTGGGAACTGGAAAGCCAGCCAAAACGGATCAAGAGAGCATGATATTTTGGCTACTGGAGAGAATGCAGTTAACTCTGCAATATACCTGAGGTAGAGGACTGCCGCAGAGGTTCCTGGAGAAGATGGGATTAACTGAAGCATCTTTCCGTCCTCCCTGGTAGTGGCATCAGCATTTCCATTTCTACTGGAAAAGTTCCCTAGACCTCTCCTCTAGAGAGGGCCCTGCTGGGAACTCGCTTTCCCAACAGTACTTGCATGGGGTGGGCTTTGAAAAGGATAGGAATTGAAGTTCTCTCTCTCTCTCTCTCTCTCTCTCTCTCTCTCTCTCTCTCTCTCTCTCTCTCTCTCTCTCTGTTTCTCAGCCAATAAAAGACTTTGTTGTGTCCATGCTCTGATTGGCTGAGAATGGACCCAATCGGTGACTACAATTCTCAGGATCCTCTCCTGTAGTTTGTCTTATTTTTTAAAAGTAAAAACTTAAAATAATTCTAAAAAATTGATAGTTTAGTGAATTGTTCTGAAACTTGGCAGTTGTAAAAGGGGTCTAAAGCTGAGGTAGGTTTCATGCAGATAGGCCTATTGCCTATAAGGTGTCCTATTGTAGCCAATGGGCCGAATCTTTGCTGAATGAAAATGGCAACACCCCTTCTTATTTGTGTAACTTCCCAGTAAACAGAATGAGGGGTTATCTGAAAACGGAACCCAAAACAGCATGCCTTTTGTTCGAATTGCACAAGTCTAGTTTACTTTGTTTTAAACTGATTTCATTTTATGTCACCTTGTAACGCTATGGAATAGGACAGTACATAAATATTTTCATTAATTAATTAAATAAAATTCCAGTTCCTGTTTGTTATGAATTGCCATAATATTAAAGACTTCCCACTTCCCACTATAGCACCATGAGCCTTGCAGTTCATTATATTTAAATGGCTGGACGAAAAAGGAAAATACTGGATGGAAAATAAAAAATAGGTTTGGTTACCATGGCAAATATGAGCAATGGCATTCACAAAGGAGTTTTAAATCATTGATTTGACTTTGTATTACTTTCTGTTTCTCATTTCAAAGTGATGCCTGCTTTCAAATAAAACAGATTATGCTCATACACATTTAAAAGATTCTAACATACACCGAAGCATATGGATGAAGTGGATTTCCTAGAGAAATAGAACTATTTATCTAAAGCATACTTCAGTTTATGCATTCTGTAAAAATCAAGGGAAAACACTTCTTCTTATAAGTGCAGAAATGAGTATTTTAATGGTATGCTTGTAAAAATGAAACACCCTAGTATGATATGTAACTACAATTAAGTACTGCACAGATATATGCATGGATTTCCTAATAATAAAGAAGTGACAAGTAAAATGCTCAATTTTACAGAGAGAATTTTTGTTTGACATTTTCTTAGAAAATAACATTTATGGGTAACAAGTTGCATTTCTGTGGCCTGAGAATATATTTTATTATTATTATAGTTATAATTTTAAAAATAACTCTTTGCTTCCCTAGTTTTAAAAGTAACTGAGATGGTGCTTTCAGTTAACATTTAAACACACAAAGACATAAATACCCCTACCTGAATGAGATGAGCCATTGGCCTGTGTACACATTTACTCATCCCACCCAACTTGTCATCTCCTCAAGTCAACACCTATAAAAGTATGCAAGGCAGTAGCAAATGACAACTTACTATTCCTCCTCCACCATTTAATGAGTTCAAATCCTTCAAAATATAACATTTAGTAAAACATTATAGGTACTGTATACTCAGAAGATAAAGTTATTCCTCCTGAAATAATGATCACAGTGAATATAGATCTCTTTGGAGACTTTGGAATAATAATTTGGGAGAATATGGTGGCATCTTCATGACTGGGTAGTGATAGTAGAAGAAAAAAAATGCTGGAATAGATGTAGAAACCAACCCCTGACATGAACTGGCTTGAAAAGTGATGTCTTTAGTCTGCATAATGAACCTGTTTACACATGGACAATTTCTAGGGATCTAGAAAGCAAGTGGCTTTCAGTAACCATGAACTTTCAGTTTCTTCATCATAATGGAAGTACAACTAACTTAACCATACATCAGGATTTCCACCACCTTGGACTTCCCTGCTGTCCCTGTCCATCATCAGATTTTGGTGAGTCTCTGTAGCCAAACATAAATGTATAACAAAGATCTAAAGCAGTGATTCTCAACCTGAGTCCCCAAGTGTTTTAGCCTACAATTCCCAGGAATCCCAGCCACTTTATCAGCTGTTAGGATGTTTGGGGGCAGAAAGCCAAAGCATCTGGGCACTCACAGGTTGGGCGCCACTGACCTAATCCTACCCCTGCAAAAGAAACCATGAAACAAGAACAAAGAGAAGCTGTGTCATTGGACTTAATATGAGTGAGATTGTTTCTGATAACCAAGTGAAAACTCATTTAGTGCAAAATCCACAGGCTCCATTGCCAGGATATTATTTCATGTGGATAAGAAGATAAAAAGAGGCATTTAAGTTTTCAATCCAAATGGTTCAACAGATTTCCCTGCTTAGCCTACTCATTTCATGTACAAGGTGCACTCTGTAAGTACTGTGTGCTGTTTGGAGGAGAAGTTGGGGGTAATGATGGTCATCAGAAGCTTGGTGCATTGGTTGCTAAACCATTTGTGAGATGGAAAAATGCAACAGAAATCTTCAATGGACACCACAAAGCAGAATACTACCAGAACAACTTGTGCTTGGCTGAAAACCTCTTGCTAATTCACAGTGGAAAAGGTCTTGATGTAAGCTGTCATCATGAGAAAGGAAATAAGAAGAAAGCAGAAGAAAACAGAAACGTCTGCCAATTGTGGAAACTATTATCCTTTGTGGCCAACAAGGATTGGCTTTAAGAGGGAGAAATGATTCAGGATGTATTACCTGTGAAGAAACTTCGCATAATGATGGTAATTTCAGGGCCTTGTTAAGATCTCGTGCCAGAGTAGGAGACACTGACCTGAAAAGTCATCTCGGGGGAAAAAAGTTTCAATCTCTCCCAAAAATTTTCTCTGGCTGCACCGAGAAAGTCTGCTTAAAAACGTTTAAGAACAAATGACAAACTGTGTACTCTAGAGAGTCAGTAATCTAAAAACCCTTAGGAAACATCGAGATATACTAGTCTTTCCAAGGACTTTACGGCCCATCTAAAATGTAACATTTCTGGGTCCGTTAGATAGTGTGAGCGAAATAAGTTTGCCTCAAGCAGCTGCTATCACCGTGTACCACAACAAAAAGCTGCTGGACAGAGTGTGGGGAAGCCATTAAGCTCTTTTATGTCCCTTTCGATTTGTTTCTACAACAGCAATGTTTGATTGTCACACAGCCCTGACTTGGGGGTTGTGTAAATGGTAGGAAGTTTCTGCTACATGGGCAGCAGGATCTATTGCTAGTGCTAACTAAATATTTCCAGGTAGAGACATTACATCCCCTATTCCCTACATTTCCCACTAAAAGGAGTATCTGGAGTGGAAACTATCTAGAAACTTGTTCAGTCCTTTCATGCTTGACTTCAAGGTTTTTTTTAAATAGCCTTTCACAGGAGAAAATGGAAGCATGTTTCACAGTAATCAAACTGACTTCAAAAGCCAGACACAGATTAGATGAAATTGCTTAGGTATATCTGGTGAATGAGCAGCATAAGGCATAGCTTCTCGAATTAGAGTTAGACAAAGAATGAATGATGAAAGACACTGCAAATAGTATGAATCCAAGAATCTAATCCTGATCTCATGGAAACATGTTAATCATCTGTAAGTCTGTTTCTGAAGGTAGATCCATTGGAGCAAGACACAGGCCTTTCCAGTTTCAAATGCAAACCTTTCCTGAGGGCAGGCGGGAGATGTGAAATTTGCACAGTGCAACCTTTTCACATACACCTTTGATGCACATGTCTTCATCATGGCCCACAGAGCCCCAGTACATGCCGTTGTCCATCTGGAAAGCTACCCCTTCCTCCATATCAAGGTAGGCTTCAAGCTGGCCCAGGCCTTTGCGCAGCCCTCGTTCACTACCCATTTTAAAGGTTTTTGTGGGCCTCAGATCAACCACGATCCAGCACAAGGACCAGCCCAGGGGCTATGCAGGAAAGGAATAGAGAGAATGGCCAAACCAGCCCATCTGTAAGTCTATTTTATTATCTTTTGTTCCTTGACTTAGATATATCAAGAGAAAGAGTGCAGATGATTCGTACCAACTTTATAGAGCTTAGCCACAGGGGAAGAAATAATTATGGCCTGATCTTGTTCTACTGCAAGGAAGCAGACGAGAAACAACCTGCAGTTATTTTAATAGGTATTTAAGCCTACCTTTCTTAGACAATGACCAAAGGAGTTTTACTTTTGAGAGAACAGGTATTTGCAGCTTTTATTCTAGTAATGGTAACCAATATGAAACTGAAGTAGGGGTGGAAATAAAGTTTTCTAGTCTGGAAAACATGAAGCCATTATAAGTAAAGACCAATCTCCTCTCTAATTTGAGTCAAGATCACAGTGAGCTTGCCAAGTGTTAGAATTTTCCTCTGCTATCCAAATATCCTGGCTGTAAGTGTCCATGCTTCCAAACAATCTTTTCAAAGTATTTCTTAGCTCACTGGATTCTTTTGGTAGTCACTGTACATTTTAGTTCATACCATGAGACACTGAGAGTGTGACTTACATGATTTCCTAACAGAATATGTTAATGCAACATACACTGGAAAGCATTATTTCCCATCCTTTTTAGTCTTGAGAATCCAACAATTAAAAACCTAAAATACTAGACCTTGATTCTACTACTATCTATGAATATAATTCTTCACTAATTTTCTTCTTGGAGTAAGGGAAATTTAAGCATTTACTTCCTGATACAAGAAAGACTATGAAAACTCTTGCAGGGACTTATTCTACAAAAAATTCACTGAAATTGCATTATTGTACAGAATGCTGTTTACTGTATAGAAAACCCAACTGTATGCTTGAAATAATAATTTGTGAATTTTCCAGAGAATGTGAATAATCTCAGGATTCTTCTCATCATGACACCTGATAAACACATTTTTTTCAAATATTCTTTCCATCTCTATTCTTGTTCTTTGCTTGCATTAACATTTAATGTCAAGCCTCATCACTCCCATTCTCACTGTCCTTCAAGATTAAATATAAGAATGAGGAGATTCCTTAAATTGTTGGTACTATAATGCTCTGGCAATATCAATTCATAGCTGCACATTTGTTTGCTACAGTAAACGTAGGCAGGACTCTTGAGATCCAGTAGCTCCAGTTATAGCTTTTCTGTAATGAAGATCACCTGCCCTCCACCTCTGTCACAGTGCTTCTAGCATTACTGCTTCTTATCTGCTTCTGATGTTCAGGTGTAAGCTCCCTGACTGTGGAAATTAATTTGTTTCTACTTTCACCACTTGAAGTTTCAAAAATCTGATGATTTTGCAAGTTTTCTTGACGAGGAAGGCATATACACCATGTACACATAATTCAGAAGTAATTTGGAATACACAGTACAGGCAGTCCCCGAGTTACAATCATCTGACTTTAAAATGACTCAAAGTTAAAAATGGGGGTGAGACAACAGGAAGTAAGAAAAATCAGTGCATTGAAATTCACTCCTGAAAGAGTTATCATGGGGAAAAGGTGTCACAACTGAAGCTTTATCACCAATTCTTGTTTCTACAAGCCACATTCCTCAAAATCCAATTATCACAAGGACAGAAAGTGCAGTGAAATCTTATCAACAGGGGCTGAAGACAGGGCCAAATTTATCTGTTCCGACTTACAAACAAATTCAACTTCAGAACAAACCTACAGAACCTTGTTTGTAACTTGGGTATTGCTTATATTTTTAACCCTTTCATGCATGAAATAAAGTTTGTGTATACTGATTTTTGGATTTTTGAGTACTTTGAAGTTCTAGATAAGGGTTGCACAACTTGTATTTCATTAGCAATAGTATTTGTTAAAATAACAAATACCAAAGTCAACAACAATCACCATCACTCTAAGCTTCACCACAGCTCTTTAAAAATCTTTTAATAACAGCTAAATAAGCAAAGAGATGCAGGAAGTATTTTGCTATATAACATCAATTACCTCGTATGATTGTCTCCCATATTCCTTTGTGACTAAGATGATATTGTCTCAGATCAATAAACACCCAATCTCTCCCCTTCTGTATTACACTGTTTAGACATTTTCTTTATACATTTATGTTGCAGATATATTGCCTGGTGTTACCTCCTTCTATGCCACCACATCTTCTTTGGACACCAAAATCATTAGATCTGCCTAAATTGCTTTGGACCTTGCCATTTCACTCTAGGGACCTCATTAAATTGAGATCCAAAAAGCAAGTAACAGTAGGGGAATTTGCCAGCCAGCGTGGCAAATCCAGTGGACAGCAGAGAAACCACTGCCTCATGCCCTGCATCGCAGGCATGGCTGCTTTCCCCATCACATGGGGCAAAAGCATTACTGCCCAGCTTTCCTTCACGCTCACCCCATTCTAATAAATGAGAACATGGTTCTCTGGGCTCTGTCCTAGGATGTTTCCAGGATGAAGTCAAGATGGAGCCTCACTGTAAGTAGCCTGGTGGGCTCCATCCTCCCTGCATCCTGGAAGCATCCTAGGACAGGAAAAATGTAAATGTGGTGACATCCTAGGACTGATCTGTGCAAATCTGATTCAATCCAGAGAAGATCAGAATCTTGGACATGATACAAATGGATAAGCTAACACAAAAAAATAAGAGAGGGTAAAAATAAAACAGACTGGACAAACTTCACAAAATTCTTGATAAAACGAAGAATGGACTTCACGATAGACGTATCTACAATATAAAATGGTTTAAACGAAAAGAGACTAAGGGAAAATACAAATATGTAATCAACGAAAGAGAAAACTCCGAGGTCAAGATGGGAAGTCAACCAATTTTTTTCTTTTTTCTTTTCTTTTTTCTTTTCTTTTTTCTTTTTTTTCTTTTCTCTCTCTCTCTCTCTCCCCCCCCCCCCTCTGGTTTTCTCTCTTCACCTATTTTCAGAACCCTTTCACCCCCCTCACTTTCCTATCAATATATTGTTCCACCACTTTCGATGTATTATGTTTCTTTACAAAATAAAAAATAATGAGCCAGAGAAGATGTGAATAAATCCAAATTGGTTAGATTTGCTTCAAAATTCAGAATGTGGCTAAATCTGTTGCACCACCTTCCAATCTGGAACCTTTTTCATTTAACATTATGAAATTTGTATAGCTATCAAAGTGCAAATCTTTCCAAACCATCTGGACACTGCTGATATCTTTCCACTGTGTCAAGATGGCCATATGTATATCAGATCTTCTTTATCTCTTGATATAAGAGTGGAATTGCAACCCAAATTCAAAGATGCCTATTTAAGGATAGAAATATGACCTTAACAGTAGTATTTCTGAAACAGTTTAGCCAAGAGCCATCTCACATTAATTTTGTGATTTTTTTTCCAATCAAGTGCATAACATCAGATTACTCTTAACCAGGATATGATTTCTGTTTGGTTAGTTATTCCATTTATGCCTTGCTTTTTTTAAAAAAAAAGAAGAAGGAGGAGAATGGAACTCTAAGTGATTTACAAATAAATAAACCAAATGCAAACTGAAATATGACATAAAAGCATAAAATATTTAAAAGATAATTTAAAATACAATTGATAAATGGGTTAACAGGAATATTGTGTAGCTCACATTGATTTCTAATGTACTGACTATGATCTTCTGCTTCCATTGGTATGCATGATTCATATGGATTTGTGAAAACAAACTTCAAATATTTGCTCCTGTTGGGCTCATTAGAATGGTATACAGGTTGGATATTCTTATCCAAAATGTTTGGGACCAGAAGTATATCTGATTTTGAAACATTTATATTTGTATATATGTACACAAATAGATAACTAGGAGATGTGGCCCAAGTCTAAACATGAAACTTGTGTGTTTCCAAAACACCTTACACACCTGAAAGTGGCTTTATTTGCAGCATCTTTAACAATTCTGCATTTGAAACAAACGTTTTGTACATTGAACCATCAGAAAGCAAATATGTTACTATTTTAGCCACCCACACAAACAATTTCAGATTTTGGTGTATTTTGGAATATTGCAGAATTCCCAGTAAGGGATGTTCAATTTTTACCTGCTTAAGGATAATAAATCTGGGAATTAGGGCAGGTGAAATGCTGAAAGTCATTGAAATAATTCTGGTCACACTAACACTAAAAGGAAGTTTGCTGTTAATTTCAGTGGAGCTGAGATCTAAGGCAGTTTTGGGCTTGTAAAGCCAGTTCTAAATCCATCCATTTATTAAAATTATTACATATTTTACATTTAAAAAATTTGCACTGATTGCAAATCCTCATGACATATGGAAGTACAGAAATTAGGAAAAGGAGGAGAAACATCAAGTAGTATACATGTAATATTTAATTAAAAATCAAGTCAACTCTTGGGCTTATCTCACATTTCAATTAATTATTAACTTTATTATCAGAAGATCAAAAGGTCCATAATCCTCTCTAAAGAGCAAGCAGTAAAATGTAAGAGGCTTCCAACAGAACATCTGTTTAGAAACCTTGTGCTGCCATAAAATATTTCAGAGATTAGCCAGTCATAATTTACTAGAGGTCATGGCTAGCAGAAAAATTACTATACAATGCAAAATAAAACAAAAGATGTGGCATCTCTTTTATCAGATCATATTTTTAATAAACACACTCTCATGTTCAATATGATGGAACTGGTACAGAAATACGACTGATTTGCCGATATCGAAACTATCATTTAGATAAAAAAAAAGCTAACTGGAGTTATGTATTATTGTGCTCAATGAATCTTTGTGATTATGTATCATCAGAACTTTCAATAAAACCCTATAGACCTGAAGTGATATTTTAGCATCTTCTTATTTCTCTCCTATAAACTGTGAAGCCCAAGTACAATATTGCTGGAACTTAGATTTTTCCAATCTATTTTAGATACAGAACACGTTCCTAACCTTCCTTAAAGTTGCATACCATTTTCAAAGAGTATAATCTTCAATCTGTTGGATTAAATAGCTAATATAGATTTTTAAAGTCTTGGGATTGAATCTTAATGTGGTCTCTCCCCCCCCCCCCCCCTTGTTTAACACTCCTGGTGAAAATAAGCCCTTCTCTGATTAAACTTGTTCATTGTGGAAAATGCTTTATGAATTCTAAGCATATACAAAGGGTTTCAAGGTTTTATTTTAATCCAGAAGTATATTCCTTGCTGAGAACATCAGTATTATCCAGTGCAATGCAGTCATAAGATCAAAGATAATTACAAAATGTTTTACTGGCATTCATGTGTGAAATCCCCTGGACTTCAAAATGCCTGATTTAGAAAGTTCAAGGGCCATGAATTAACAGCATAATCCCAGTGCATAGAAAATATGCAGGGCATATTTTTGTTTTCTATGCTCAGTAGACAGCCCCACCCCATGTATCTTTACTCAGAAGCAAATACCATAGCAGTATGATCACCACGAAAGAATAAAATCTTAACTAGTGAATATGGGCAAAGGCCAACTGAGTTGATATTCGATCACCTGAAATTGTGCTGAATAGCATACCCTTCCTCTGTTTTGGTTTCAAAGGGACAGTCCCTAATAATCCTCTGTTGTTCCACTTTTTAAGCTTCTAGAAAATGTAAAAAAAACAAAACCAAACAAAACAAATCCTATTAAAAATCCATCATTTTCTCCACCAGTCTTCATCTTTTTCATTGTAAGCAAATGTTCTCATAACATCTTTTCTAAGTATCCAGAAGTAAAAACTGTGAAATCACTGGAACTTCACAGTACAACTCAATTCTGTATGCACGTGCCTATAGCAGTAGTAGTAGCAATCCAATGCCTTTTCAGACAATGTATATGTTCTGTGTGTGTGTGGAGAACAGAAGAAGGATGAGAGCATTGCCCCTTACATAAGGAATAGGAAAAATGTCAAAGGAATGGGCAATGCTATAATTTTCCCATCTCCATTGCTACATATTGATGCATGACATGGGGGCTCAGAGATCAATATTGTAATAGCATGCTCTATGACCAATGCATTCACTTTTCAAGATCTATGTAGAGTTTTTGTATCACAATACATACAGTATTGGTGGGACTAGTATCCATGATTTTATTTATCCACATCCAACAAAATGGACCAGAAGTTCTCCATCTCAATAGGTTCACTATTATCTGAGATTCTATGCAAAGTCTGGGAATGTATCCATTTATTGGCCACATGAGGACTAGGAGCAAAAAACGATAAAACGTAGGCAACAAAATGTCAATTTCATTAGCAAGAGAAAAGTAACTTCTCTTGGGACCCAGATGTCTCTTTCCTCTGTGTAACAAAGTGTTCCTTTCTCGGGCAAAGAATACTGATTTTCTAAAGGGCTCTCAATATCATTGCATCTGGAAAAAACTTTTAGATGTTATATAGGCAAAACTTGCCAAATTGTAGTCCAATAAAAGAGTTTTACTTTTGTCAGAGGTAGCATCCTCAAGGAGTGAAGTTCCAGTTCTTTGGTGCCCCCTTGTTTAGGATGCCCCTGAAGCAGATGGATTTGGTATCTTGAAATCCAGTGGGAAAAAGTATATTCGGGGATAACCATGTCAGCCATAACATTTCAGAGAGAATGTAGGCCTGTGACTACCATCACAACCATCTTTTGTCTGGTGTAATTTTCAGTACCTTTGCCCAGTGGAGCTTTGGAAGCTTGCACAATGTATGCTATGCTTTAGAGTTGGCCTCCCAAAGGTGAATTTTGTCTTTCTCTTCATGGCCACCATAATCACGCCTAAACATTTTCCCCTTTCAACATAATTTGTGGCTCTGCGCAAGGTGGATGTCTGGGCAAAATAAGAATGTGAGGTGGAGGTCTGGAAATGCCTAGGAGAACTTCAAACAATTCCAAACAAGGTAGCTTTAAGGGATATGACATCTCCCTATTATGGGGAAGCTTGTTAATTCCACACTATGGAGGAAAAGCCTGCTCTCTGTTCTGCTCTTTGTTTTAGCTTAATGACACACATTGAAACAATGTACTGGTATCCTCTCAACCTTGTGATGTAGCACTTTTTAAAACTTGAGCTGGATCTTAATTAATTTTGGGTTCCATCATCCTTGGACAGCGAATAGTGATGAATGACTGGAGTTGTAGTCTAACCACATCTAAAGGACCATACTTTTCCCATTCTTTTTTTTTTTGACACATAAGAAATATATTTTAACTAAATTGATGCATTTAAAACTAAAGAAAAAATGCAATATATATTTCAAAATAATTATCTTGTAATATCTAGAAAAGCGGAGCTGCCGGTGGCACCACGGGTTAAACCACTGAGCTGCTAAACTTGCTGACTGAAAGGTCGGCAGTTCAAATCCAGGGAGCAGGGTGAACTCCCACTGTTAGACCCAGCTTCTGCTAACCTAGCAGTTCGAAAACATGCAGATGTGAGTAGATCAATAGATACTGCTTCAGCGAGAAGGTAACAGCGCTCGAAGCAGTCATGTCAGCCATATGACCTTAGAGGTGTCCGTGATTAATGCCGTCTCTTCAGCTTAGAAATGGAGATGAGCACCAACCCCCAGAGTTGGACATGACTAGACTTAATGTCAGGGGAAAACCTTTACCTTTACCTATTATCTAAAAAAACAAGATGTGATTGAGGAGGAAACTTTTCCTTCATTTTTGTTGCACTGGTATTGAGGCAATTCGTTCAGGTCAACCGATTGGAATAATATGCAGACATTGCAATTCATAATCCAGCATTACAGATGAAATGCTTGTTTTAGCTTGATGTGTTCATTACCAAGAGCTGGAGCCAGACATCTACACAGCTTAATTTTATAATTTATAGAAATGTCAGTACAATATTTTGTCATACACATCTCACACTATTAGCTCTTTCCTAGAAAAACTCTCTCTCTCTCTCTCTCTCTCTATATATATATATATATACACACACACACACACACACACACACACACACAATGTGTGTGTGTGTGTGTGTGTATAGAGAGAGAGAGGCAGACACTTTTTATGTGAGAAATGTTTTATCTATAGACAACAAACTTCATTAAGTGAAAGGTTAGGAGATAAATTTTCATTATAAGATAGAATGGCTAGGATCAAATTGCTTTGCACATATCATTTACTTTTTGTATCATTCCCATCTTCAGAATCCATAACTATAGTATTTGTAGCATAAGCTTTCATTTTTAGTAAATTACTACAAAATGCAAAACTGGTTTTTTGTGTCATACATTATTTAGTCTTGAATACCTAATTATTATTTTTTGTGCTTTCAAGTTATTTCTAACTTATAATGGCTAACCTATGTGTTAGACCAGAGCTTGGAAAGTATTTATTGCTAGTAATGTACTACTTTTAACTCATTCCTGTTTTGGAGCATAGTGGTACCTTTAAATTTCTAAGCGATTAAAGAAAAATTCAAAAGGAATATATTAGAAATGCATTACTAATTACTAATTCTACTTATTACTAGTGTGTATATGGGCCCTTGGTATCTGTTGTGGTTTGGTCCCCTGTGGATACCAAATTCTGTAGATGCTCAAGTTATACACAATAGCCTAGTAAACTGTTATTTGTCATGCCTCCATAAAGACTCTCATCGTTTACTACTATTTAAGCTTTTTTTAGTTATAGGGGATTAGCATTTCATGTATAGTTTTGTGGGAAGTCATTTGAGATAGCCTCTTTCCCTGTAAGTCACCCTTCCCTGCCCCTTTAAGAATCCTCCCAAGGGCGGAGCCTCAGGCAAAACACTTCTTGTACCTTAGAGAATCAGCCATTTTACAAGTGGAAGGTGAGATGACAGGAAGGCTAGGATGGTCACAAAATAGCACGTTACAGACGGAATCACGTCAGAGTCAATTCAGAGTTATTACAAAGTCAAGTCAAATATCAGAATCACTCCAGAGACAGACACACACCAACTAGAGGAACAACATCAGAGAAGATAAGTAATTGAGAGCCCATCTTTCTAGGACTATATCTATCTTTTGAGGACTTTAATAGTCAGTCCTGGGAGGAGAAAAGGGTTGTAGCCTTTATCAGTTATTAAATCCTTGTTGAATATTTGTCTAAGCATCTTCCATCTGTTCCTTGCAAAACCAGTTCACCTTCCAAGCAGTTAGATGGCGTGGGGGCAAAACAGTATCCCTTATATAAAATGGCAAAATCAAGCTTTCCTTTTTGGAATTTTTGGAGGCAGTACTTTCAAACTGCAGATAGTTGAATCTATGGATACAAAATCTATGGCTATGGAAGGCCGACTTTAGTAAGTAGTAAGTTCATTCTAAAAGTAACAAAATGCATTCACTCTTTCAATTATGTTTCTGAGTTCTTTATTACATTGTAAATGTATAATTTGATATGGATGCTGGTTTTTGGATAATGAACAAAAGTATGTGGGAGAAATGGTAAAAGTAATAGAATCCTGGCCAATATATTAAGAGAGAGAACAAATAGACAACTGTACTGATGATTTCTATCTCACAATTTATTGCTTGAAAAATACAAGACATTAAAGATGTATTTGCATGTAATATTATCATAAAACATACATCTGATCTCTGGTTGAGATGTTGAAATTTTTCACCAGATTTGTAATATCCTCTGATTCCATCACTTTATATAAGCAGATAATTGAATATATAGCAATTTTATGAAGCCATTTTACTGTTGCCATATGTTGCTGAATGGGCCATCTATTAGAATACTTTCCTTAAATAGCACTGGCTTCCAATATCCTTCCACTCAGAATTTATCCTGAGCCTTAAAGTAGTTATCCAGGGTCCTGATCTTATACAGAACCTCAGATAGTTATTCTCCAGCTCAGATTAAAATTTAGAAAGAATTCACTGCCCATCTGACACGGAAGCCACTACTGCCATTACCTGTAGTAAGCCCAAGTGAAGAAACTGGCTGTATTTTCAAGTATACATATATTAATCTGCAGTATGGGATGGCAATTATATACATACCTATGTGCAAGTAAGTCTAGGTAAAGCCAATGGGCATGCAATAGATCATAGTCTTTCCTATGTCCCTCTTTCAGTATTTGTAATTTTAAAGTAATACAGATTAAGGCTCCCTTATCCAAAAAGCTAAAATCCTCCAAAACCCAAAACATTTTCCTGCCAACCACTCACTTGCACCTTTGGGGAAAGGGTACTAATTACCATCCACTGAGTCTTTTTTCAAGAAGCCCTAATGGGAGAAAGAAAAGAGAGGGAAAGAGGACTCCACTTATACAAAGCCCTTGTAAAAACAGATGTTCCAGACACATTCATGCTCACCTTCTGCCCAGGCAATGGCAGTGCATGGCAGGTTGAGTGCCCTAGAAAAAGCAAGCATGGAGCAACCCTATTGACTGCCACCTATATCCAAGCTAGAGAGAATAAAAAGGACACAATGAAGAAATGGGAAAATTGAATCCCCACCGTGAAATAAAAAGACCAGACACAAGATGTGGAGAAATAAATGGGCCATTTATTGACCTAATTAGAAACTGGCGATTGAGTTAATTGACTAGTTGTGGGGTAGACCACTGTGACATGGGTAATGGTGTGAGGCCAGGTATCTTTTGGGACCACCTGCCAAGCCAAACACTGGGTGAAACACCTGACCCCGGGAGCACTCCACATTGATGGTCTGCTGTCCTGGCTGGTCATTACTGGAAGGCCGTCCCTGGTAACCTCACCCCCAGACCATAAAGCCCCATAGGAGAGAGGCAAATCCCTCAAGGGAAGCCCTAAGGGAGATATTTTGGGGAACCCTCTAAGCCATAGAACCTACAGAGCTAACCCAAAATCCCTCCTTCACCCCAGTATGGAGAGGTGCCAAGGTGTACGCCGATCCAAGCTCTCCCCCACTCCCTGCCAGTGACACTTATTTATACATCTCCCACCCATTTAAATTCCTTACCCAGCAGCTTCAATATGGGGTAGGCAAAAAACCCTCCTTTCTGAGGAGGGAAAAAATTCCTACCTGGCCCTAGTGCGACCAATATAACTCATATTGAACGGAGGGTGCGAG
Source organism: Anolis carolinensis (assembly GCF_035594765.1). Lineage (NCBI taxonomy): Eukaryota > Metazoa > Chordata > Lepidosauria > Squamata > Anolidae > Anolis > Anolis carolinensis. The sequence goes on from NC_085845.1 coordinate 137,468,840, forward strand.
GGTGAGTTGTGCTGCAGGAAAGAGAATTCAGAGAGGAGGGGGCTATCTGCAGCAAGGTTCCTTTAGCCCCTCCCCTTTGTCAACTGGTGGGAACACCAGTAGGAACCAACTGGTCTTTTACAGGGGTATTCAATTGCTCCCACCAGCCCTCCGGTGCATGTTTCCTCTCCCTTTTAGCTACTTTGCTAAAAGAGTGAGAGGTGTGCTTTACAGTTGTAGAAGCATTTGGGACATGGGATTTTTACTGACATGTTGCATAAGTGGAGTTATCCACAACATTCTTGTCTTCTATTTTACCCATCAGAGCTCTTTGAGAAAGAACTCAGCAGACATAGATATGTGGCTAGTCCCCTTTCCCCATCCCTCATTCACTATGTATATGGAAAAAAGCTGTCCCAAAATCCATAAAAATCCCAAAATCCAAAAAACGTCTGGTCCTAAACATTTTGGATGAGGGAGGTTAAACCTGTACATTAGATCTGACTTCAAATTTAATTTAATTTATTTAAAGTTTTCTTCTCTTCAGCTATTTTTTCCCCAGATTATCACTATACCAAAAAAATAAAGCACAATCCCTGCCCTGAGACTAACAATAAAATCTTATAGAATCTGGGTGAGAAGGTGAGAATCCAGGATGGAGCTTGTAAACTATAAAGTGAGGCAAGACCATATCGGCTGCCCTTTTGATGAAAGGAATATAGCAATTATTCTGTTGTGTGCCTAGAAGTTTCATGTTGGGATAGTTTACGACTTCTGGGGTAGTAAAATGAAACTTAATTGACAGTTCTGAAGACATTATTAGTTATATGTGGTGACTTGGGTAGTATGAAAGTATTGCTCACAGACTACTTGTTATCTACAGAATGGTCTATAACATTATCCAACAGAACAGAATTTGCTATATTATAGAATTGAGTCTTCATTGGGGTTGGATTTAGCATGATTTATGAATGGAATTATCTGATGTTACAGTATACTAATTCTTGCCAATAAGTGGGATTTGGAATGCACAAACCATAACTGTTTTGGCATCATTATTTAAGTCTAGTTTTAGTTAATTTGCTACATAATGACCAAACACATCATTTTTATTAATTATAATAGTCACAAACTTGGCTTTTAAAAATATCAATTCTGCACAAGCACTTAAGATTGTAAAATTATAAACACAGAGGGAAACACACGGGCATATTAAAGCCAAAATGAAATGAATATAAACCAATTATATCTTGATTAATTAAAATAAATCAGTTTATCCAATTGTTCATCTAACTCATCATGTGATATTGTGTAGCATAAATGTGTCACAGTTACAAGGTATGATGCACCATTTAACTAGAAAAGGGCCAATCATTCACTAAAATGTAACTTTAACAAAAAAAAATCATGTAATTTTTTTGTTAAATATTCAGAGCTGGTTTTATACAGCAGGCTTGACATTTCCTTTTGAGGTGAACTTTTGATAAATGTTGACATTTTGAATTTGGAATATAGATTCTTAATAGCATTTTTTCATTTTTGAATTTCAATTTTTCCTATCCAAGTACTCTGTCCTTTACTCATGTGGGACCAACTGTACAAAAATGGCAATGTACTTTATATGTATGATAAAAGGTCGCAGGGTCTGTATCTAACATTTGTGTCCACAGAAGCTAAGAAATACTTTATGGGGCCAGCATATAAAAGTAGTCTGTTCACGTTCAACAGTATTGCCCATGCAAGTTGACACCACTCTATGGAAAACAGCATCATGAGGAAAAAGAATTGTGCTGGCTGTTGTGATCACAAGGAGAAAGAAAGAAGGAGATGCTCAAATATATGAAAATTCAGATTTGGTTGAGATGAAACAAAGTTGCATTGAAAGAAAGCTCTTACTATAAATGCTTAAGATAGAGAAAACCCACCCACGAACATTTTGGTGACCATTACTATAAAACATTTAGATGCTACTTTTCTTCCATTATGGAACTTTATGAAATGAGGTGTTCACAAATAGCCTCTGCTTATAAGCATGGCTTTATCATATTATTATGTTCATAGCTGACTTCTTCAAGTTTTCTCTTTGTTTATTTATTTATTTATTTATTTATATATTTATTTATTTATTTATTGGTGTCAGGAGCAATTTGAGTCGCTTCTGGAGTGAGAGAATTAGCCGTCTGCAAGGATGTTGCCCAGGGGACGCCCGGATGTTTTGATGTTTTTACCATCCTTGTGGGAGGCTTCTCTCATGTCCCCGCATGGAGCTGGAGCTGATAGAGGGAGCTCATCCGCACTCTCCCAGGGTGGGATTCGAACCTGGCAGCTTTCAGGTCAGCAGCCCAACCTTCAAGTCACTTAGTCCACTACGCCATCTGGGTGCTCTTTGTTTAATAATTGAAGGTGATGGTAGCTGCTTTGAGTCTCCTTGTGGAGAGAAAAAGTGGAGTATAAAAACATAATATTAATATTAATAATAATGCATGTTCCAGCCCAGCTTGCAGCCCTCCAACATTACTGAAGAAGACTGCCAATAATTAAACGTAGTGACATTGATACAGGTGTCCTCACCCATCAACCTGAGTATGTTGTAAGTAGAGAGGGTGAAGCTCAGAGTATAATTCCCTATCACCTCAATTTGTACATCGAGTGTCCAAAGAGATCTCATTTTATTCCTTACCAGCTGCATCATCCAATTTATCTTTTTACAAGAAGATGCCCCTGCTCCCATGGCACTGGAGGTACAGTATAGGGAATGTTGAATGGCACCACATAGCTGAAACAGTAATAAGATATTATGCCCCCAGTGCTTTTGTTCTCTCTAAACAAAAACAGATGAACCTTTGGAAAAGCTTTGATTAAAACTAATAAGGACCTGTTTTCACAAGCCACCTGACACCAGCGTTAGAACATACTGTGAACAGTGAAAGGAATACTCATTATTTCTGTATATAAAAGAATCCAATTAACTATACTAGCCGACAACTGATACTTGTGGTTAGGTGAAATGTTTATTACAATTTAATAAATGGAATTTATTTCAGGTTTATTTGTTGGCTTTTCTCTAGTGAATGTGTTTGGCAATCCTCTCACTGAATTCCTAGGTAGTTAGATGATGTTGAAAGAAATTCAGACTCGTCCCAGGTTATTTTTAAAGTCTCACTCTACCACTCTCACAACTACACTACACTAATACTAAAAGTTTCGTAGTTGGCCAGTGGGTATACCTTATTTTATCTTTAGCCCACCTAAATGAAGGGAAAATTATACAATGCATGCTAAGTTAAAATTCAATATCTTTTTTCCTTTTTGCTTTGTGATGAGGGGAGCAATTATTATGGTGCAATAATTATTGTTACCAAAGCATAATTAGCAATGCAACTGTGGAAAAGTAATGGTGTGTAAATTACTACTATTTCAAGTTTCCAGCATGATACATATACCTCCTTTGCAAAAATTTGCACTTTGATTAGCATGCCTCATTTATGCCATCAAACATGGAAATCTTTATGCCATCAAGAAATAAGGCTGACTTTGTCTCTTTATCAGCAAAGCAACTAATTAACTGCCAAGGTTAGAGGCAATGCTTAATTTGTAAAATAAGAGGAATTAGTCTCCATGTATGCTTGGAAGCTACAACCTCTGACTGGATCTGAAATCTCTGGCCTTTTTTGTATTCAGTTTTACTGCATTCTTTCTTTTACCCAGTTCATTTGCAGACATGAATGGTGTGTGTGTTCACCACTTAATGTGAAAATACAAACCTGGTCTCTTTTTGACTATATTTGGTTTGAAAGCATACAATATAATCACACTGGAAAGGTCCATAAACACTTCTGGGGAAAATATTTTTTGGAGCATGGATCCATAAAACTGGATAATGAGTTTGTGGATAAGGGATTTCATTTTTAATTATAAGAGGGAACCTGGAACCCTGTAAGGGCAATTTGCTAGGATAAAAAGTGTTGGGATAAAAACTTCATCAAAAGGAGATCCTCAAACCGAGGGAAAGCAGGAGCATCCATGGGGCAGTGGGGTAAATCCGGCGGGAAGCAGAGCAAACCGTCACTCCGCACCCCCATCACCCACATCTTCCCCTTCGCCATCCCATGGGTGAAGCTTCACTGCCCGGATTTCCTGTGCTTTTCCCAGCTTATCCTATGAGAACACGGGAAGCTTACCATGTTCTCAGGGATCCATCATAGGATGCTGCCAAGACTCTGGGAGGATGGATCTCTGCGAGAAGCAGCTGTGTGTTGTCTGATGGGATCCGACAGACTCCATCCTCCCAGCATCTGGAAGCATCCTAAGGTAAAGGTAAAGGTTTTCCCCTGACATATTAAGTCCAGTTGTAGCCAGCCTTGGGGGTTGGTTTTCATCTCAATTTCTAAGCTGAAGAGCCAGCGTTGTCCGTAAACACCTCCAAGGTCATATGGCCAGCATGACTGCATGGAGCGCCGTTACTTTCCCACCGGAGAGGTACCTATTGATTTACTCACATTTGCATGTTTTTAACTGCTAGGTTGGCAGAAGCTGAAGCTACCAGCAGGAACTTACCCCGCTCCCTGGATTTGAACTGCAGACCTTTCAGCAACTCAATGGTTTAACTCATTGCGCCATCAGGGGCTCTGCATCCTAGGATGCTGAAATCATCAAATGTGATGAAGTCCGAAGTGTGTTCAATAGTGCAGCCGATTGCTCTGAAATCTTCACCAAAGAATTCCCTCACCTTTACTTGATAAATGAGACTTAATTGGCTATTGCATAATGAATGGTCATGAGACCTTCATATCCCTTATATAATCCTTTCCAAAATGATGAGATCCAGCGGAATCACGCTAGCAGATATCTGCTCTGTGCTGCAAATGTATAGGATCTTGGACAGAGTGTGACTTTTATGGATAATAAGCCTGTTTTGACATACTCCCAGTTTAAGGAGAACACCCCTCCCTCCCTTTGATACTCACTGACCAAATTAAAAATGTGAACCGTTTTCTTTATGCCGGACTGTACATAAACTACATATAGTAGCCGTGCTATAATTCAGTCTTTCACTATCAGATCCATGTTTCTTTTGTCATCTGCTAAAAAATGCAAAACAAATGCTGTATGAAATGAATACCTCTTCATGTTGCTGCTGCTGCTGATGATGATAGAGTGCATGTGAATATGAAGAGAAATATGATATCTTTTGGCACTGATATTCTAGTGAAATTAGGGAAGCAGCTACCTGTATGACAAGGCTTACATAGATTGTATAACTAGATTTCGAACAGGAGTTGAGGCTCCATTCTGCCCTTGTCCAAATGGATAATATGGCTCTTATTATCCTGGAACAATCATGCTTCCTGCCGCCGAATGCATGAACAAGATCCGACACAGTCATTTAGAAGCCTCAGCCTCCCAATATGCTATCCATAGCTCATCGCTTCCCCATCGGTTTGAATCTCCCAAAACTGTCAAGTGGCATCAATGCTTGGTGCCAATTAGATTTGCTCAGGTAGCAGAAACAGGTTGGGTGGAGCTGAGAGGGAGCTGCGGACAGATTTTAATTGCCAGCCACAGCTGCAGGGCTTCTGCTTACCAGCGGCAGGGCTGAGAATTTTTCAGTTCAGCACAGAGTGCCTCTAGGAAGTTAAGTGTTAATCACAAGAAAAGGCCAAGTATGTTTCTAAATATGGAGTTTTCATTTAGCTTAGGATGTTTCAAATAGTGAAGAGGAACCAAGTGCAGTTGCGAAGAGGTTCAATGAATCTTAATCAAGCTTTCTCCCACCAAACCAGTGTTGTCAGGCTATTATAGAAATCTGTAGCTGGAATATTGCGTGTAATATTTCTCAGCTCAAAAAGCAGGAAATCACTCAGAGAAGAAGTCAGTGGAAAAAGGCTATCCAAATAACCCAAGGATTGGAGTCCCTTTCCTAAAGGGTCCTTATAGCAAGCCAGGCCACTGGTTCATCTAACCCAGAAGTCTTGGCACTTTCTGGCAGCAGTTCTTTAGGGTTTCAAACAGGAATACTTTCCAGTCCTAACAAGAGGTTTGAGGAATTAAAATGGGTACTTTGACCACCTTCATTAAACACAATGAAGGTTAGGAATATTTCTAGTAGCAGCTTATATTGTAGGGAATGATGAAAGTGAAGAGTCATCAACTAGTAAATGCATCCTCTCTTGGGTTTCTCAAATTATGGTCACCTCTTGCTACACATATTTGGAATGTCTCATGAAGACTGTTGTGACTGTACCTCGAACAGCACTCTGACCCTGAAATATGAAAAGTTCCTTTTGAGGGCTGCAACTTTTAGAATTTCCCAGACAACATGGTCAGTGGTTGTGCTTGCTGAAGGGTTCTGGGAACTGTAATAACTTTTTCAAGCTGTCTTCTAATGACATAAAACACTGGCTTACATATGCTTACACAATAAAATAGTGACTAATTCCTCTTCCCTGGTTTATCTTTGACTTTATTTATTAATGGTTGTGATCTTTACTGACGAATCAACAGTAGCTAAAGAAAATTGGCCCTAGATGAAAGATATGAAGAGTGACTAAAAAAATTGTCCCTAGATGGAAAACAAAGAAAGAAAAAGAACTAACATAACCAGCCTATGTTCTTATTAGCTTTTCTTCAAAATGCCAACCATGAATTTCATTAATGAGATGAAAAAATATGTTAATTACTCTGCCATGTTGCTAATAGGAAAAATGTGAGTACAAATGCATTTTTAACAAACAAAAAATAGTAAAGCCCAAGCAATACAGAATAAACATCATAAAAACAAACAAACCGATAGCTCTAAAAACAACAAATAATCACTTGCAAGGCAGCAAGCAGCTACAAGCCATGCTCTCAAATTTAAGTAGTCAGTCATCTTAAAGTGAACTCAACTTTATGGACAACCACAATGGGTAAACAGCAAAATGTGCCAACAGTAGCAAGTACATGTACTGCATTGAAAGGGGAAAGAGTATTTGTCTTACTTAGCAGGCAAGGAGAATGAAGGGCCTCCTTATTTAGTGTCTCCTTTCAATAAACTGAACAGACACAGTGGATTGTCACTATTTACACACAGACAAAACTTTCAGCTGAGGAACCATCTAGTAGACCCTTCCAAAGGCTGAGGAAGAGTGGGCTTTTCTTTATTCCTTCTTTTATTTGAGCAAGTGAAACTGGCAAATGAGTAAGAATTTTGTTTCTGTGTACGTGGGGAAAAGTAAAATGGGTAGATTTGCCCATCACGAATCAGTTTCATATAATCTGCCAATTCCCTGCCAACGGGACAGATCTACAATATTTTAATGAAGCAAACCACATATGGGCTAGGGTCCTATGGTTCCAAGATACTTACACAACAAACCATTGCACGAGCAGTTTGATTATTTTGCCAATTGTGCAGGGATATGTCCAAGACCTCTCTGCAATCTAAACGGTACAGCAAAGAGTCTCAATAAAGTCGTGGTAGCAATAAGATTTAGAGTCAGGAGTCAGACTTTCTAATATGTACTTCACCTTCAGTCATTCGGTATAAATCTGCTCCTCACACCATGTTTTCTTTCTGTTGGCCACTGAAGGAATAATTATTGCATGCCTTGAATCCCTATATTGGGAGAAAGGCAGAGGAAAATAAATAAAGCAAATAAATCCAGAAAATGGTTTGGCTTCTCTATTTCTGTCAACTTTTTAATGATTTAACTCTGTCTATCAAATAAATCCAGTGGGCTATATGTGTACACAGAACTGTTTCTACAAGAAGAGAGTGAACTGCTCCCTCCCTCCATGTTGCAACTCAAAAATCTCTCTGGATGGCTTTGAAATATGGAGCCAGTTTGGCAGTCCGTGCCAAAGGTTACATAAGAAAGGGCAAAGGAAAGGAAGTTCATTTTTCTGACAGTATGGAACCATTTTGATGTTGGATTTAGATTTAAATGAACTAACAATATGTCTTTATTTCCCTTTGCTTTGCAAAAATCCCCAGATCCATGAAGGAATATATAAAACAATTTACAGCAAGCCCTTAGGATCTACTGGGATTTGCCTTCAGATACCAAAATCCATATCACATTACATACTACGTATAGTAAAATAGTGTATCTTCTTTTAAAATGGGTAAATCAAGATGTGGTTTTTGGATTTTTACAATTTTTTGGGGAATAATTTTTTGGGGAATATGATCAAAGCCATGGACACATCCATAGATAAGGAGGGCTGACTGTATTTGGTGATCCACCACTGGAGATCAGCATTTATAGTGTTGTACAGCAATGCTCTTGGACAACTCAAAGCAGTTGTGGAAGGAGCAATGGTAAATCCGTAAGTAGATTTGCTGCCTCCACAATGCCCACCTGACAGCCCCCGAGTCTCATGCTGGTATGTTGAAGAACACTGTAACCCATATTCTGTGTAATGATAGAACATGGTTTTAGATGCTAAGACATTTTAAGTACATACATAAATAATATCCTTGTCCTGTATAAAGCACTAATCTAACCTCTCATAGCAGTGGTCAGAAATTGTTTAACAGCACTATTTGGGCACTGAAAAAAATAGTGAAATCAGCCTGTAAGCAAGCTTCTCATCATGCCTATTACTTTGATCATTTAGAAACTAATGAATCCTCACGAGGAGAGCCTCCATTGTTTTCTGCAGATGGAGGGTCCCCATGAAACTTGGAATTTTTCCAGACTTCTGTTTTCATGTCTAGAATAGGCTCTCCTCCTTAGAACAGGAGATTGGGGCAGAGCTGAAATACTCCCCTTTTCACTTTTTGATTTACATCCCTTTCACTTTTTGTTTTAAACCCCTTTCAAATACTGAATAAATGTGAATCTTCAACAGTATCTGGCTCATTCTTCAGCAGTGTCTGGCACCATGTATGCAAAAAAGATGTCTAACAGCACAATCCTGTTAATGTTTAATTTTAAATAATTATCTTGGTCTTTTTAATTTTTTTTTTGCCTTTGTAAATGAAACTGTAGGACTGTAGTTGGTGGAGTTCTAAATACTTGCTGCTGAACTCCAGCATGGCATTTGTCACCTGATCCTTTTCCTTTCCTACCAGGTTTACCCAGCTACAATGATTTTCAGGATACTTCTTGATATTTTTTGGCAGAATGATTTTAGAACTCATCCTTCACTATTGGTGCAACAGTGACACATTTAAGGAGTGTTGAAGTATGTAGGCAAGAGACTCACAGAGACTAGTTAATTTTAATCTTTGTCCTGAAATAGGATCATATTAGCATCCCATATTGGGAGAAAGGAGGGATGTAAATAAAATATAAACAAACAAACAAATAAATAAATACACTATCCTTGTGTTAAACATTTGTAAGACAGGTAGATTTTAACTGTACTCTATGTATTAAATTAACATAATCAGGAATACTAAAATATACAAGAGCTACAAGGATGGATGTGCATATGGAATTAACTATTAAAATAGGATACAATAAATACTGGATTCAAATGTATAAGGTGATCGAGAAAGTTTTTGGGGAAAATATCCAGTTAAAATCTGAGGCTTTTCTACTTGGTCTGATAAAAATGACCATGATAGACAGTTGCAATATATGAGCACAGCAGCTCTACGTACAGAAATGAAATAACCCAGCAGCACTAACAACAGAGGATTGGATGATAAAAATGATGAACTTGGCTGAGTTGGACAAATTAACCTGTTTACTGAAAGAAGGGACATTGGAAAAAATGTTGAAATACTGGAAACTTTTTGTTCCCTTTTTGCACAAGGAAGAGAAGGACTTACCAATTTTGAGTTCTGAAGTATAATTTCAGGGGGAGGGGTGTTGTTTGAGAAAGAAGTCAACATTGGAAGGCCTAGAGGGTGAAGCTTACGTTGTTTTTTTCTGGCCAGGATAGATCGGAGGTCATCTACATGTCTTTTTCTTTTTTTCCATTCTTTTCTTGGCATTTTTATGTTTATACTCTATATTTCTTTTGAGTCACTTTTCAACTTTTCATGCAACTTTCAAAACTTTTTAATAAAGTTAATTACAAAAAGAAAAAAATCTGACTGAAAAAGAACCCTATTAATAGTTCAAGCAAATGTGCAATAAGATACCTCAACAATGTATATACATGTTGTCAGTCTATTTTCAATGTAAGTAATTTAATAACATATTCAGCTAGCTGACTGATTAGGAATTATCAGTTTAGAAATACATTATTTGGGAAACAGAGGGTATGGAATAACCTACAATTTAATATCTAAAATATATTATTGTTGTTAATATTTTTTACATGACCATCTATTTGAAAATTGGGAGAAAGATATCATGGAAATAAATATCATTGTCATAATCATTGTCATCATCATCATTATCATCAGCTACAGTGGTAGAACTCATATAGACTCCCAAAGATAAACATGTTTGCTCCCAAATCTGAGTGCCGCTCATTAAGATTTGCCCTTACAGATTAAACTTGGCTTTATGAATTAATCAATTAATGCCTTTGCTGATTATCCCAACGAATAAACTTCCCACAACCCTAGAGCGATTACATTGGCTTTTTAAAAACAAAATAGCTAATGGACTGATTATTTTAGAGGGTTCTACTGAGTATTATAAATCTCTTAACAATACACAGAACTACCTAATGTTGGCATGTAGGATTTACAGCATTTCTTAAGCTTAAGGTGCCTTTTCACACTATACAACCATTTAATGAAAATGTTCAGTGAAGCTTATTGACATTTACTCTTCCCTTTACCATACATTTATTAAGCCTGATACCACGTTCACATTAACATCAAACATGCATAAAATATAAAATAGCTGGAAAGAACCAAGGCACATTTGAGGCTTTGATGCTGATGCCAAAGTTTTATTTAAGATATTTATGTCATCTAAAAAGGATAATAAATTTCACTGAAGGCTCACTATATTACCAAACCTTCCATCAACCAACTCCACAGGGTAGACTAAAAATGCCAAAAGCAAAAACAGAAATACCACTGAATAATCAATCTTTGAAAGCACAGATCGTTAATAAAAATATGTGATATATATATATATATATATATATATATATATATATATATATATATATATAGTGAAAAGTAGAATGATGTCTTCATTGATTCTAGGTCAGCATCAGAAGCAGTTCATGTAGCTTCTTTTGACATTTTGGGAGGACATATGTATCATCTGCTGCTTTATAAGTATTAACAACTCCATTCCCTTCTCCTATAAAGTGTTTTGTACTAAATATCTGGCATGAAGTGGGATACGATTTAGGAATGTTGACTTTGGGTCATACCGAGAAAGAATGAAAGAGAATTCCCATGAGTGGGCTGCTTGCCAGCCACCACTTAACTGTAAGCTTGATGAAAATAAATCCTATATATTTGTAGCAAGTAAGGGAAACAGCCTCCAAAGATAGGAGCAGGCACTCAATAGACCAAATTCGATTCATACAGTTGTAAATCTATGGAGGTCTTTTGGTTTTAGAGATGAACTAATGAAATCTGATTACACACAAACTGATCTCCAAAATAAATAAGCACTAAGAAGCACAACTTTAGAGTTTAATATTCCCTCCTCTGCTGACATTTTGGACAGAACAGTAGGATCTTGTTGGATAGTACCAGGTAAGATATGCCCATTCAATGAACTGTTAAGTGGGTGAGTCAACACATAAGCAAATCCAATTGATGAAAAGCCTTAATTAAGTTAGGATTAACAACAGGACTTAGCCTGATGTGCTGAAATGTTATGCTCTTCATGAATTTTGCCAGCAATATTTTCAAGTTAGTTGAAGTCAAATGGTGAATTATCTTAGGGTCTTCACTATATCTCGGAGAAGACAGAAACAGGTCTAGTGCAGAGATTATGGTTTGACACAATTGTCGTAGGATATAGATGTGTTGGAAAGTGAGGGGCTGATCTGGGATGCTTTCCTACTAAACTCAAATGACTGAGGCTGACTGTGGCTACATTCATTTCTCCTCTATATATTTTCCAAAATACAGTAGGGACAGGTACTATAAAAACAGCCTCTGGGGCAGAATTTTTCTTCCTACATTCTTTCCTTCCCCTCTATTAATTTTTAAATCATTTTTCAACAAAAGTTTTGAAATCAGAATCCAGTGGGGCCATAGCAGTCTCACCGTCTGCTTGAATTTCAAGGCTATCTCTCTCTCTCTCTCTCTCTCTCTCTCTCTCTCCCTCTCTCTCTCTCTCTCCTCTCTTAAGTTTCCAGATAAGCTCTTCATCAGAAAATCTACCCTTTTACCAAAGCTGGTGTTTACAAGGGGAGGAAAATCCATTATCTGTTTATTTGACTATCTATCTATCCATCTATCACCTCATTTGCCTCAGTCTAGACTCTTAAATAGTCAGAGAACACCAAGAGACAGATTTAATGGGTTTTCATGCACTGGCAAGGTTACAGCATCATGAAGTACCTCTTATAGCCCAAAACTATAATGAAAATTTGAGGAGGCAATGTGACCTTATCATAATTTCAAATTAGCTCTCTGAATTTTTATTTATTTATTTAGCCAATTACATTTAGGGTAATAGAAAAAAGTACTTGCCTTCTTATAAAGGCAAGTATTTTTTTAAAACAATAGGAACAAAAAAAAAAAAAAGAGTCTGGTACCAAAGTCAAATTGAAAGAATGGGGAAAAAAATTATAGAGGATCAGAAATCCAATGGAATAAACTACTTTTGCTATCTAAAATAAAGGAAGAAAGGAATGAGATCCTAGGACAGTTCCACATGGTTGCTAAACTCAAGTTGGGAAGTGGATTGAACCATACTATTTCCACTACAGAGTGCTTGTTTTATTTTTCACTGAATGTGTGCTTCATTGGGGATGCCTCCAATTCCGGGCATCACAGTTTAAAAGATATATGGATAAGCTAGAAGGTGTCCAGAAGAGGATGACTAAAATAATGTTGGGCTTATTCCTTCCCCTAGACAAGTAGCAGTAACTCTGGGGGATTTTGACATGAGAATGTATCAGGAATGGGCTTGGAATATGGCCTCTCAGAAAGAACTCAGAGGGATACTTCTAAGAGTACATTTTGGACAATCTTGAATAAGACCTTTGCAGGTCAAAACCAACTTGTTGAATTGTCCCTGAAAGATCCCCCCAAAAGCAAAATAAAGCAAAACAACAACAACAACAAAAACCTGGAAGCCAGTACAACTGGTGTACGTTCATTTATAAAGCCATGCTCTAACAAAATTTTCACTATCCTGTTTCCATTAAAATAAGACAGGGTCTTATATTAATTTTTGTTCCAAAGGAGTTATTAGGGCCTATGTATAGCTGCTTGGACACTATTTAAATTGACTTTTTAATTAACTATAACTAGGACTTATTATTTGAAGTAGGACTGATATTTTGAGCATCCTCAAAAATCCTGAAAAATCATGCTAGTGCTTATTTTCAGGGAGGTCTTATTTTTGGGGAAATAGGGTATATAGAACATGTTGCAATAATCTAAACAAAAAGTGTGGTATGACTCAATTTCTGGAGTTCTAGCGGAAGCAAAGTTTAGGAATACTGCAAGGTTAAATGTAACTCTCAGGGATTTGAAAAACATTTACCAAAAATTCTCATTCTCAATGAAATAGTGTGTCTTGAGTAAGACAGCCTGCTGAGAAACCACTTGCCTCTGTCTGAGCTTTTACCTTCAGCATGAAAATGAGTTTGGAGCACCTTTTTATTGGAGTTTCTATAATTTGCACAAAGAAAAAAAAACATTCTGCAAACCTATTGTCTTTTCCAATTGTGAAGCAAAGCACATACAAGGTAAGCACAGAAAGACTTACTGATCAATGAAAAAGATGCAGGCAAACCTATCCAGTAGCTGTATTTTTAAAAAGTTCAGGCAGTAAGGCAGAGTTTTGTACAATTTGCACCAAAAATGTTCTCACAAATGCACACATTCTTACTGAAAAGAACAGGAGAATGAGAAAAGTAAGCATTCATATTTTTATTCCAATAAAAATGCTCTCGTCCCGAAATGTCTTTAGAGAAGGGGTATAGTGCATTTTCACCACAATGTTATGCCCATGAGGCAATTTCTTTTTTAAAAGGAATTGAATGGGAAATGATGTGCAGGTAATAATTCCTCCAAATTTTCTCCTAGAGAGGACTTTTGAGCCAAAAAATAATTCTGCTTTTTAGTGGGGGGCTGAATTAGGGACCTCCAAGGGTAGGGATTATTGTGGCCTCTTAAATTTTGACAGTTGCCCACCCAGCCTAGACTCTTTTGATAGGCTGATTTTATGTCTGGAAAATGTGGTCAAAATGTATGAAGAACTGACTGTTTATCTATACTTCCTATAACATGTAATTGCTGTAGCAAAACCAAGATTCCTGTGACTTACTGTAGGAACAGTACATGATCACAACAGAATAATATGGATGTGAAAAACCTAAAGTATCAATAACTAAATTCGAAGTTAAGCCCAATGAGAACAGAACTGCTGAACGAATAAGATTTGTTAGGGCAACATTAAATAGCACACAGTACAAAAAAAGTTACGTAAGTGTAAGAAGCCACCTTGCCTTTCACAACCATTCTCATGGCATGCAGCTCAGATGATTGCACACAAAATTAGCTCTGGCTAAAGAAATTCTGTTTTTTCACAGTGTTCCCAATGGTAAGGGTGTCATAAAATTCCATATCTTCTGAACAACTCTGAGGCACTCTTTTGTGAAACTGTTGCAAATATTATTCTTGAGATTAGTAACTTTTAATGTGTTGTTGAAGGCTTTCATGGCCAGGATCACAGGGTTGTTGTATGTTTTCCGGGCTGTATGGCCATGTTCCAGAAGTATTCTCTCCTGACGTTTCGCCCACATCTATGGCAAGATTTCTCCATACCTCACAACCTCTGAGGATGCCTGCCATAGATGTGGGCAAAACGTCAGGAGAGAATACTTCTGGAACATGGCCATACAGCCTGGAAAACATACAATAACCCAGTAACTTTTAAGTATGTTTTTTTTAATCTGTGACTTCATCTTGTTGTATATGCCTGTGCTGTGATTTTGCTGTTATATGGCACTAAAGGCCATGTGTGTGTGAGCTCTGGCTTCTCAGCATTAACAGCAATGACATGCATTAACAGCAATGACTCGATGGTATGGAATAATGGGAGGTGTAGTTTTACAAGATTTTTATCTTTCGCTTCCAACTAGTGCTGGTGCCTCACCAAACTTCAAATCGATGATTTCATAGCATTGTGCCATGACATTTGAAGTACTGTCAATCTACATTACTTCTATAACAGAGATGCACCTCAAGTCTGCATTTTTAGAAATTTACTTGTCTAAGCTCTGATGTTTTGGTGCTGAATGAATTGCCTGGCTAAATGCTGGTATATTAGAAACCGCTGTTTCACTTCTAGTTCTAGAGCAGACATAAGTGAAATACTATATGACTTGGATAAACCACACAATCTTACTACTCTTTTGGGGTATAAGTGGGATAAATAATAGATATTTCATTGGTTGAGTCATACGAAGCAACATTCAAATGGCCTGTGCTTTAAGTCCCATCATGCAAAGGATATCATTCTGAGCAGGGATATATAAATCTGACCAGAAATAACTGATATGAAGAAATCAAACCTGTTTTCCTCCAATTGTATCCACAATTAGCTTTTAATTCTTAATATACATCTGGTCCAGGAATTCAGTATTTCCTTTGTAAAGATTTGTAGCTTCAAACTATGGCCCCAACAGTGCTGTCCTGTTCTATCATTTAGTTACTAGGTGCATCTGAGTGCAATAGAAATAGAAATTTTGTTGGCTCAAGGCAATGGCAACTATACGATTGGGCAGCTGTTTATAATTCTGCCCATACTTTCTTTAAACTGTCTGTTCAAATATTACAATGTTCCCAATTGACCTGTACAGAATTGCACATTTTTATATTCCACACTGGAAATAATATCATCAAATTCTGTCCAAAGCCTTATTTTCAAATGTCAGCGAGTTTCACACTCTAGTATTATTTCAATGCTGAATACCCTCTTAGGCTTAGAAGCAAAGATAATGTGTTCCAATGTTTTGAAAAGAAGCAGCAGCTTTGCAAATGGCCCTGTGTTGCAAAATGATTTTGTACATAAAGAGCCTTAAAGCATTATTTAAATATGCACAAGCACAAGTTTATGATGCTCTGAATTTGATTTAACCCTACCACGCAGAGTATTCAGATATTACCTTGATCACATTTGCAGATTGAACATTAAGACTGTAGACATGCATTACCTTTTGTCAACAGCTTTAGAAACAGTTGTTAGCAATATATGTAATCGCTTTCATATGGCAGGTCCTCTAGGCTGATGGCAACACTAAGCCAAAGATCCCACACCCCTTCTTTTTATCCCGTACTAATTTAGAGAGTGAATTATCAGATGCAGTTAGCAGCAAGGCTCTCAGAGCATTAACAGTCATATATGCCTAATTTCAAATTCTGTCATATGGCATTATATTAAAAGTCTGCTGCTGGCAAGAATCATTAGCATAATAAGATAATTTTTTAAAAAACATGGGTATTTCAAAAAAAAGTATAAAATGGCATTAAATTATTGGATTTGAAATTGTCCAGATGTACTTCATTCTCCATAAAAACAAAATATTTATAAGCACCACCATAACGCACTCAAAAACTCTATATGGATTCAAGTAAATTTAAGGTAGCTGTATTGCTCGAGCTTGCAGGTTGCTTCTGAATGGGGTGGCTACATTTAACATTAACATTGTTAACAGAATGGCTCATAATAGTAGTGTTAGACATGATGATTACTACATGTAAAGATCCCTGATGGGATAAATATACCTTTGAGGTTTTTTGGAATAACATTCATAATGGGGCTGCAACTGATATTATACAGTATGATACAATGGGATGGATAAAGAAAACTGTATTGGGTTGGATCTACACTGGTCCATTATCCTAGAACTGATCTGATGTGGGATCCTTTGCGTAAAGTGCTCAGTGTAAATGTACCCACAGTCAAGTTAAATACAAGCATCTCTCTACACTTTCTACACTGTATTTCATTTCCTGTCCTTCTCCCAACACAAGATCCAAAGTGGGTTACACTGTACTTTGAAACAGGGTATTACTGAAAACACAGAAGGACAAGTATAAACAATTACAGAAGTGGGTTGCTGTGAGTTTTCTGGCTGTATGACCATGTTCCAGAAGCATTCTCTCCTGACATTTCACCCACATCTATGGCAGGCATTTTCATGTAGGCGAAATGTCAGAACGCTTCTAGAACATGGCCATACAGCCCGGAAAACTCACAGTAACCCAGTGATCTCGGTCAAGAAAGCCTTCGCTTACACAATTACAGAAGTTATCATATTTAAACCAAACTGATTTAAGATAAATTTGAAGTCTTGTCTTTTTTTAAAAAAGGTGGGTTATGCAGCATCATATAGTAAAAAGAGCATTGTGACAGACCAACATTTTGCATGAATGAATAAGTGCTTTCCAGGCAGGGCCGGCCCCACTATAGAGGCCACGTGAGGCGGCCACCTCAGGCGCAGGGCCCCGGGGGGCACCGTCAGGCTTCCCCCACCCCTGCGGGGGGGGGGGCGCTTTTCCCCACCCCCTGTGCAGCGCCGGCGGGGGGGGGGCGCTTTTCTCCACCCCCGCTTAATATTTTAAATTATCTCCGGCCGGCCCTGTTTCCAGGCAACACCCCACACCACTCTCCTTATTCAAAGCATAGATGTGCATAAGGCACAATGTTTTTAGTGGCCCTGAACATTTTGTAGGACATCACACTAGAAAATTCTTTCTTGTATCAGACAATGCTATGAAACTGATTTTATGAAACACAATGGTTGGTGTTAGAGAAAAGATCTACTGGTTCTGCATTCAAACACATAGGAAAATTCAAGTTTTTTTCCTATGTCCACACATAGGAAAATTCAAGTTTCTTGAAGTCCTAAATACTCAAACAAGAATATTGTAGCATGGAGTTGGACTGTAAATTTCTTAAGGACTTTGTTAGGGGAATGGATATACAATGAGCCGAATTTTCCTGCAGTTCATATCTTGAATGTATTCTTTGTTCATAGAAGGGATTTCCGTTGGCTATGGACATCATATCTAAAGGAAGGCTCAGTACCATCTCTCTTTTTGTTGGATAGCAGTTGAATTGATATGTAAACAAATTAGCTCAAGCCAGGAGAATTTGTGGGTCTAATATAGTTCTCCCTGATAAAGGTATCTGTGATTTTTGTTTTGGAGAAAGTGATAAGTTAAGTTAATAGTATGCATATTTCAGAGAATTCTTTTTAAAATATGTTTTTATTGTAAACACCGGTAGAATAATATCAAAATCCATCACCATTTCAATATACATATCAAATGATATATTCTTAGTAATATTATCCTTGCTAATTCCACTTTTATCTCCCACTTGTGTCTATTTCAGAGAATTCATATTTATTCAGATGAAATGCCAAGTCTCAGTGAAAGGCCTCAGGATTTATTGCATACTTCTAAACACAAACTGTAGCTAAGGCAAAGCAAAGAGCAGATTTGTACAGCTCTGGACTTGAAGCTCAGTCAATCTGCAATTAAAAATGGTCCCTGGTGATAGCCATCAGAGATTCTGCTCAGGAAACTTTGGAGATCAATTTTTCAATAAAAGCCAACACAATAGAATGAAAAACTGTAATCCCACTGAAATTCAGAAATTTATCTCAACAGAGCATAAAGTGAATGCCAACCTTCTCACATTTAAGTTACAACAGGAACACAAAAGTGGGCATGCTAGCAAGAAGCTGAATAATTGTGATTTCTCTCAAGTTCTGGCCCAAAGCATTTCCAGCAAGCTGTTATTGAGTTGGGAGTCACAGATCAGATTTATGTCAGTAATTTATCCTAATCCATTTTTGTTTTGGGACAGCGGCAGCTGCCATTTAGCAACTGGTAATGTTCAGGAAGACTGTTGGTGAAGCCAGATGATTTGGATAGGGACTGAAGTGATAGACTGCATAATCTTTGCTGAAATTTATTTAATGAGACCATTAAACTTTGCTATTAATAGCTATTGCCTTCCTTTGCTGTTTTGGTGGTGTTTCTTCAATTACTTAATTTGCTTCATTGGCTCTAGTGATGGGATGTACTAAATCACTTTATGCTGGGCAGTGCATAATAAGGTTACTGGGAAGATGCTATAATTAATTATGTACAAGTTATAAGAAATGTGAACATCTTAATGCAACTAGAAAACTTTTCTCTTCCCTCAAATAAACATTTGATTATAATAATACTTGGAAAAGAAGAAGAAAGAAATGCCTAACAATGAGCAATTTCATGTATGTATATATTTACCTCTTCATTATATCAGATATGTTAGTATAAACAGCAATAAGGATTCTTAAGAAATTAGTTAGGGTGAAAGGATTAGCTAACAGAAATCCTCAGGCTGATACAAAGTATAAAAGGTTTGTAGAACATTTCCTAATTTAGGTCAACCCAGTCGCTTCAAGGATACCATCCATCCATCTTGCCCTTGCCCATAGGCCCCTCTTCCTTTTTCCTTCTATTTTCCCCAGTATCATTATCTTCTCCAAGTTTTCCTGTCTTCTCATTATGAGGCAAAAGTACTTCATCTTTGCCACTAATATTCTTCCCTCCAGTGAGCAGTCGGGCATTATTTCCTGGAGTATGGACTGATTTGATCTTCTTGTGGTCCAAGGCACTCTCAGAATTTTCCTCCAATACCACAGTTCAAAACCGTCTATCTTCCTTCGCTCAGCCTTCCTTATGGTCCAGCTCTTGCATCCATAGCTTACTATGGGGAATACCATTGCTTTAACTATGCAAATCTTCATTGTCAGTATGATGTCTCTTGGTTAGAAGTAAGTTTTAAGTCAGTTACTGTATGCTCACATAAATATTCCAATGATTAAATATCATATTCTGTGTTCGTCAAATCCGCTACAGAGACTTATTACAGAAACCCATTTAAAACTTACATTTGATTATCCTTTCCTGTAGGAAATTTTTACAGCTGCCTTATCAGAGCCTCTCAACAGATAGCAGACAGTCTTCCAATGAATCTTGAACCTTGAAACACACTCTCAAGATATTCATAAGAGATATCTTGATCATGAATATCTTTTGCAAAGGTCACTATTTACATTTGAATGATTTTGTATCATGGTTGCAGTTAATTAAGCTGCTTTTAGATTGGAAAAAAGATACTACAAGCTTATGATCCTGTATAATTTCTCAGTGTAGTTGGAATAAGCAAAGAGCTCTTGGACTCCAGCTGCTTTATAGGGCTAGTCTCTTGCTAGAAATCATTTGAGATACGGTGATAAAGTCATTTTTATAGCCAGATTATTTTCAGTGTTAATGAATTTGAAGACATTGTTCAAAGCAGCTGATGAATGCCAACATAATATTTTCCTCCTCTTAAACCTATCTAAATAAGCAAGAGAAAACAAGTACCATGGACAGCATTCTTTTTCTCTGGCTTTTTCTCTCTCTCAAAGAACTATTTTCTCTTCCATTTCTGTTTAGGATACAAGTTGATTTTTTTTTTTGTAATCATACCCCACTATTAAGCAAAGGCATAATTCTTATGCTTGAAATCAAATAATGTGCTATCTTTGAATTACTTTCATTGTCCCTTCCATACTTCCAATATGAAGAGGGGGCTCAACTTCTGAAGTGAGTGCAGACTGGGAGGCATTTCAAATGACAGCTTTGAGAGTCAAGTTCTGGTTTTCCTTATGATCACAACAGAGGAAATGAGATTTCAACTTCCTTTCACACCCCAGAAGAGCCCGATTTCACTCCCCATGTTTCAAAAGAGAGATGGGCGGATGG
Source organism: Anolis carolinensis (assembly GCF_035594765.1). Taxonomy (NCBI): domain Eukaryota; kingdom Metazoa; phylum Chordata; class Lepidosauria; order Squamata; family Anolidae; genus Anolis; species Anolis carolinensis. The sequence goes on from NC_085845.1 coordinate 137,489,670, forward strand.
CTGGCTCAGCATGCTGAAGAGTGTTTAGCTGCATGCCCCTGGTTAGAGCGTGTTTGTGTGTGTATGTGCTTTCCTGTACTGTTGGCAGCTACCATGCATGATTCCTTGCCCTTGCATTAAGAATGATAACACAAAACAATGGTAACTGAATAGAAATATATTTACAAACTGGAATCTGCAATGCTGCTCACAGAATAAGTGGACTATTGTGAAGGGAAAGTCAGTTAAGTTGAGCCTTCTTGAAGGAGAAATTTCCCTACGATTCTTCATTGTGTAATTATTTCATGGGAAAATAGTGGTTCAGGTGGTCTGTCTAAATGGTGCTGGTTGGCACTCCTGAAATGGAGTTCAAACCTAGGTTAAGGAACAACCTCCTTTTCTCCTTTGAACTGTATAGAAATAAGTTCGCTGTAGCTCCTTCTCCAATAATTCTTCTGGGAGGACCTCCTTGATACAAACTAGATAACCAAGTGCTCAAATGTCACCAGTTGTGAAAAAGCAGCAAACAACATTAAATTCAACAACTGGACATAGAACAAACAAATCCCCCAAGTATTTATAGGACAAACAAATAAAAAAATTCCACTCAGATCTGAAAAGTGACTAGGCTGCAGAAAGAGTTTGTTGTGGGGTTTGCCAGCAAGCCTTTTTAACCCCTCCCAAATTATTGCCAAAAAGGGAGTTTGCTCAAGGCACATACATAAGCCTATCATTCCCCTTGTCACCCATCTACCAACTGGTGGGGAGTGCAAAACCCAACTAATTGTCAGGGAAATGCAATTCTGGGAATTTTGAGGAGCTGTCAGCAAAGAGCCCTATGTAAATAAAATCTGCATTTGCACATTTTGGGGAACACCCTACCTGTAGGGAATCCAGCTGTTCCTCCCGTTTCTAACATTTGAATCCACTAATTGGAGAGACATTATAATGTGCAGTGGGTGTGATAATGGTTTCAGTTACTAATGATCCACAACAACACATCAGATTCTAATAAATGTTGTGTTACCGGATATGACCAATATGTGATTTCTGCCCATAAACATTAACAAATGTGAAAAATGATAACAAGCAGTTTATCAACTAATATTGCTCTATGGTTCCCTCCCACCTCACTTTCCACAGAGCCTGTCTTCATGGACAACCATATTAATTAAGGAAATATAATCACTGTAAATATGTCATAATTTCTAAGGATTAACTATGACTCTCACTGCCTGCTACAAAAATATCGGAGCCACACTGCGCCACCAAAATTCAATGGTTCTTCACTCTGGCATGTAAATGAGATGTACAACAGGAAATCAAGCTTTTAAATATTGTTTGTGGACCAACTATGGAATAATTAGAGCAGACAGAGAGGTTTGGGTTAAACAAGGGTCACTTTACCTGACCTAAAAACATATCAAAGCTAGTTTGGACCTGTAAATGAGCAAGAGGAAGGGGAAATCTAGTGTGGGATCAGTGGAGTCCAAGTGTCATGCTGTCAAACTCCCTAGCATTCCCTTAGGTGAAAAATCTAAGCCCCGAGGGGAATCCAATAACTGTGTTCCTTCCTGGCTGGCCATTGACTGGAAGGCAGGCCTGATGAACCTCCCCAATACCAAATGTCACAGAATTTAAAGTGAGAGCAATACACCCCTAGTTTACCCTAAGGGTAGAATCCTTCCACACCTTCCAGGTCACAAAACCCGAAGAGGCTGTACCAGAGTCCCAAACTTCGCAAAAAGAGTGCCAAGGTTTATACTAAAACTCTTACTTTATCTACTCCCACTACCTGCTACCTATTTAACAACATCACTCATAGTCAATTGTCAATGTAAATAAAGCATCTGTCTTTTCCAAAATAAAAATCTGAAGAGGTCATAAGGAAAGGATTTAAAACACACCTTGCACCTGATCCATTGTACCTGGCCACCCTGCCATAGAGGCAGTGCTTTTTGATGCAATGGGCTATTTCTATTATAAATGATGCCATATGTGAACTTTTCTAGTGCATATTCGACTACTTCTCCAGTTCAATCCCACTGGCAAAAGGGATCTTACGTCTACCAGTATCAAGGATCATTCTTCCCTGCCTGTCTTTTCACATATGACAAGTGTATTTAATACTAATTGTTGCAGAAATAGTTTCACTTACAAACCTTTATGCTTCAATACAAATTCATCTGAAAAAAAATCTATCCTCTGCTTCACAGTTTTAAGGACATGTTCACAAGGTCTGTCAAAATGGAATACTTGATTCATTATTATGCTGAGTAAAATGTGGACACTCATTACACCTTTTCCTGGTTAATAAGAATGCTTTATATGTATTGAGAAATAACATATCCATATTAAATGACCTGCTCATCACACAACTTCCCCCTACTCCCAGGGTATAATTTATAATGTTAAGTGCTGACAAAAAATACAAGTGTTACTACATAAAATAGCAAGAGTCTTCTTTACAAAATGCATCACCATGTTAGGTAAAAATAAAATGCTTTTGTTGATGTTGTCTCTAAAAGCAAATCATTGTTCGATATAGCATTTTCTAAATGTTTACACCTGTAAAACCCTGAAAAATTGTTATAGCATTTTGCTTAAATCCTAAATGGTGTTGGATTGGTGTAAGCTTTATAACATTACAGCAGTCATCATAAACCTTACAAAGAAACAATGGTAATTCTATCATTGGCAGTGATATGTCTCTGTTAGCAGATTTTGGTTGTCATGAAATCGAAGCAAAATACTATTTTTTGTTTGTTACTACTTTTGTTATTACAATATAAGGGAAGGATGGGATTGATTCAAAATTTTCTGCCTCATGTGCCAAAATAATAAATAAATACAGTATTTTGGTGTGGAGCTTGGATTAGTGGATGAGTTTTACTGTTTTGCCTCAGATAACAGACTGTGTTGGACTGACTCTGACACTTTTAAAAGTTAATTCATGTGACCTTTTTTAAAATTTACAGATGGTCAACACTTGAGATCTGCAAATATATATGAAACAAGGATGTTACATTATTGGGTGGAATACTTTGTAGATACAAATATTTGATACAAAATTCGCTCTGTAAATAAATAGCATGCATGTAGCTCTTTTTCAAATAGTCTTGGTGTTGTTTCCTTTGTCAATAAGTCTTTATCATAATTAATTTTAAAAATTTATTTATTAACTATATTTATATCCAGTTTTCTCTCACCCCAAGGGGGACTCAGAGCGGTTTACAACATGGCAATATTCAATGCCGTAAATACAATCAAATAAAAATACAGTACGTCATATACACAAATACAGATTAAAATGCAAAACACTGTAAAACTGTTAAAATGTGTTGCTATAGTTATGCCAGTTCTATATTTCACTATCCAATGCCTATCCAAATGCCTGATCCCATTGATATCAAATTTTCTTGGGTTTACTATATTTCTAGTACATTGATAAACTACTGGACCCATGGCAACACAATTTTCCAATTTGTACTCTGGAACACTTCACAATTTGTGCAAGGCAACAAACAGTGATGTTTTCCTGAATACTGCATTTCACCCCTAGATTTTCCTTTTCTGCTTTCAGCTGCTTTTAGGGTGGGTAAATGCTCTTTGAAATATTATAGTGTCTATGTTGGAGTAACCATATCAGTTTGAGATTCATCTCTCTCAACATGCCCATTGTAGTTCCATATCACTACGAACTGTTAGGCAAAATTTTTTATTTCCATGTATTTCTAAACAAAAGTATAATAATAGCATGAAGACTTTTCTACATGGCAGGGGGGTGGGCTGGATGGCCCTTGTGATCTCTTCCAATTGTGACTCCATGATTTTTCATCTTCTCCCCATTTTAATGCCATTGGCAGTGATGTCTAAACCATAATGCAAAGACTTTCCAAGACTTCTTTAGTAAGGTTTTAGGGTGTGCTGGAAGTCCTCATTCCATTGGCAAAATAAGCAGAGCCTGGGAGAAGTCAACAATTGCATTCTAGCTGCAGATTGTAGCATTATATCACTATGATGCTATTATATTATTCCACAGACCAGAAAACTGTAAACATTGCAAAAAACAGAAAATGCCACCCATACCAAGCATTCAAGGCAAAACATTATATTTCTGCTAGCAGTGAACCATGACTGAAACACTGGAAGTCCATAGTTCACATGCAGTCTTTAAAGATGGCTTACTCAACACCCTCCATTTCTCATTAATTAACAAATATATTTAAATAGTAGTTATGACTTACGGGAATGTTTTACAGGACCCAGGCCATGGTTGATAATACAGCAAGCTTCTTGAATTTACAAGTTAATTCTGCTGCAGTGGAGAAAGGCAATGCTCACATTTCATAGGTATTGCCTTCTTTGCTTGATATTTTATTGCATTCTAATAAAATATATTTATTTACACACATAATAAACTATATATCATATTCATTTTGGGGCCTTCCAACATGTTGAATGTTCACTCTTTCACTCTCCCAATGTTTATGGGGTGATCAATTCTGAACATTGCTTTCCCCCTCCAGTATGAAAGAAAAATCCCATCAGATATACATCATTTATATATATTCATATTTCAATGCAAGTAACAAAAGGAGGTCTACAATATCATACATACATGTCCAGTCATAGCATAGCTGAAGAAGTTGGAGTGCATTTCTTGCAAAATTGTTACTTGCAAAATTATTAATGCTATCTGTACAATATAATTATAGAAATATATTTTATTTTAATGTTATGTAACTAATGAGTAAATGTATTTTCTACACCCCAGGAATTCTTGGGGAAGTGGGAAACTCCAAATGTGTTCCCCCCATTGGGCCATGCACACGTGCACACGCACACACACACACAAACACATGTATATTGGGATATGTGTGTCTGTGCATATTAAAAAATCTTATAATGGACTAGGAAATCCAGGTGGTGTTTTCTTTCCTTGTAAGAAAATACCTACGAACACAAATTGGCAGGGGGAAAGTTAGCTACGTGTAAGTATTTATAGAGTATGCTGAAGTTTCTCCTAAAATGACCACATAAAATTGATTTTTTTCATGTAATGCTTTCCATTTTGCTACTTCTATGGAAACAATTCCAAACCCATTCACAATAATTAAACAAAAATTAAATAGAATTGGAACTAGTGGTTCTAATCAAGAATTCAGATAAACAATCCAAACATATAATTACAATAAAACTTGCTGAGATCAGTACATACACAACATCTGAGGTATTTAACCTTTCTTCCTGAAATAAAGCAATTGATATCTGTGGCCTATAGCCTAAAACTATGTTGATTTAACTCAAGTAAATGGACTGGTATCAGGCATACAATGTGGCAGATTAGCAGCTGGGAGTCTGCACTGAATCAATAACCATCAGGAAGATATCTAAATGTTAAAATGGATGAACTCTTACACTGAGACACAATTTGCGTTGGAAATACAAACTGTCTTGGCTTTCTAAGACAAAGTGGCAAAGCACTACAGTCATGATGAGCAGTATTTCAGTTTTGAAAAGATTGCATGCAAGCTTTAAAAGACTTTTGCTGTTTTACCAGAAAATATCTAGCTATACATAATGTCTTTCTGTCTACACACATCTGAAATAAACTAAAACAAACAAACAAAAAATAATTAAACCAAAATCAATTTTGCCATGGACATTATAAAGAAAGAAAATGTAAATGGTTTGTCGTAGAAAAAGGAGAGAGTGTCACCTTCCCAAGGAGGAAAAATCCATCAGGCAGAGTTTGCCACTCATCAGCTTTATAGCATGGCTATACTCAGAGCTCTTCAACGGTAAATGTGAGCCATATCCTACATCCTACAGGGGTTACAAGACTGTGTAGGACTTGTGTGTGTTCTTTACTTTATGAAAAAAGCATTCCTGCTCCACTATGTGTTGTTCCATGGAGGTTATCCTGAGTAGATATTTTGAGAAAACTGTGTAAGTTTGGAAACCAAGCCTTATGAGGAATGAAAGACTTGGGAAGCTGGGTATGTTTAGCTTGTAGAAGAGAAGAGAGGGATGTCATGTAGACAAAGGAAGAAACATGTTTTCTGTTGCTCCAGAGTCTAGAACATGGAGCAATGGATTCAAGTTTCAAGAAAAGAGGTTCTGCCTTAACCTTAGGAAGATTTTTTTGTTTGTTACTGTGGAATTGATTGCCTTGGAGGGTGGTTTTGAAGGCTTTAAACAGAGATTTAATGGGCATCATTCAGGAGTATTGTAATAATGCATTCCTGCATGACAGGGGGTTGGACTGAAGGGCCTTGTGACCCCTTCCAACTCTAAGATTCTGTGATGCTTTCCAGCCATGACAGTTGAAGGATACTATGTGGACCTGAGAGAAGCTTAAGAAAAAAACAACAACTCATTCCTAACAAGCTAGTGTAAGAGAATCCCAAATGGAGATACTATTTTGGACTGTATTGCATTTGATGATGATGTCTGCCCTTTCTTTTGTTTTTTGTTTTTTTTAAAAAAGAAACCTGACATTGTCTGAAATTTGATAGATTACTGCATTTTCTGCAGGTGCTGGACTCTATGAAAAGAAAAAGAAAAGCAGTTGCAGAAGGTTGGAGAGATCCAATAAACCTGATGTGAAAGAGAATATGAATTCCAGGATCTATAAAATGTTTTCTTTTACAGATTAGCATACTATATTTGGTCAAGCAATTTTTGTGTGGTTTACTTTGGGGATTGCTACAAAAGCATAGAAGGGAGATTTCACATATTATATTATTATTGCATAAGTGGTACAAAAAAAGTACAAAGTCCATATGTGTACATATGCCTCATATTAACCTCCATATATGACATCATTTAGAAACTATATAATGATATAGATAACATTTACCTGTAATTGACAGTTCTCAGATTAGGACACAAAGCATTGCATTTTTCCATTTCTCTCCCTTCTCCCTCCCCTTTTCTCCCCCTCCCTCTTTTCTCTCTTTCTTTTCCTCTCTCAATCATCCACATAACATCCTCTGCTCTTTTTACCTGGCACCCCATGCAATCATGAAAATGAAGTGATAGATCATGCCAGCAAATATTGTACTACACCTTCACTAAGTGTTACATAAAAGATGTGGCCATGCAACGCAGCATAAGTTGCCAAAATAATTGATTTAAAAATAGTCAAAATGTACCTAACATTTTCAGCAGATTCACAAGAAAAGCATTGTATATATGGATGCAGTTTTTTTTTTATCACAATGACTTTTATACTAAGATGAGCCCATATGAGATTGATACTCTGGCACTTTCATTGTGAATTGGTGGCAGCTAGTTTTATCTACAGATGTTCTCTGTGTTTAAAATTGTGCTGTTTTGATTTTATGTTATATGTGTTGATAGTGGTTATTGTTATAATTTTATTGTTTTATACTCATGTAACATTTTATATTATATGCTGCACCCTGGAGTGCCTTTGTAAGCCACCCCGAGTCCCTTCAGGGAGATGGTGGAGGGATAGAAATAAAGTTGTTTATTATTATTATTATTATTATTATTATTATTATTATTATTATTATTTTATTCCTTACTTCCTGTATCAGTGATAATTCTTACATGTGGTTCTCAAAAGACCAAGGAGTAAAATAACTGGAATATGCTTTGGATATGGTTGAATGCTGAATTTCAAACCAAGTCAGTTTGATTATGAGAAAATTCGGGAGATGTCAGATGAACACTAGATTTCTCTGAAACAGACTTCATCTGAATATGTATGTGATTCAAGCTTGCCGAGACTCAGGTATTGTATCTTTTTGAAAAAAGAAAAACTGGATAATTTTTTCCCAAAACATTCCATGTAAGTACAATGTCATATTAGAGATGAGTCAAGTGTAATTGCATGACTGACTGCTGTAGCATCTACCTGCAGTAGATGGTTTATTAAGACTCTCAAATCTCAATGTTTTAGAGAAGAGATCTCAAATTAATATGTTGAAGGACTAATCAAGAACTCTGTAGTAGTTCTTCCTTATAGGAGTAGAAAGAATAAGAAGTTTTTTTTTGTGGAATCCACAGCATCAAGTAAGTATAGCAAGTGCTTGCCTGAAAAATGATGGATGTTCATGTCCTTCTGCTTCTGCCACTATTTGATTCACATTCATCACTGACTCATGTCCTGTGACTGTGGCAACTGAGGAGAAATGAAAAAGTCTCAAACTGCTTTTCATTAACCATTATGTCTCTGAAAGATACCATTTTTATGCCGTAATACATCTGTGACTTACCCACACGCTTGCAAAGGTGATTAGGAAAGGCTAAACACCCTCCCCCTAAAACTAATGGGTTTTCTTTCTGAAAACCTCCAGTGCATATCTTTCTGAACCTCTGAGTTCTTTAGCTTAATTATAAGGTAGTACATTTGTATAAAAAATGGCCACAAAAACCAAAGAAAGAAATACTTGAACATTGCAGGTTTAACACATCAGAGATGGAAACTATTTCTGAAATTCCATTTAATTCTCTTAGGAAATACATAAAGTACAGTTTCTTTGTATTCTTGTATTTTAAAATAAAAAAAATAAAGTGAGATAACAGAGTAGCTCTGGCATCTATTTTCCAGAAGTACATATTTTCTAACTCTTAACAGAAAAAATATATAGTTTATTTCTACCATATAAATACCGGTTAATACAACCCATAGAGATTTGGATACCCAAATCAAGACTCAGATAACAAATAGTCCAAGGTGAATTGGACTGCTTTTCAAATTGGTAACTATGTTGAACTATGTGCTCAATATACAATCCTAATGAAAAGGCCATCAACAGGGAGGTAAAGAATATTTTACCCAGTCAGTAGTAAAAAAGAAGAATGCTCAACATATTATGAGAGATTCCATGCATTTATCCTCCCCTCCCCAGGTTTGCAGAAAAATTACTATGTCCTGAAATGTGGGAAGTTGTTGAAACCTATGCAAAAACCAAAAAACAAAACCCCAAAGAAACAACAACCACACAATCTTTCCAGAGTCAAAATACTTCTAACTTTTTTTATTCTTCCACATTATCACAAGGAAAGGGATGAACTACATCCTTTTTCCAAAGTGTATGACATATATGTAAGCAAGCTGAGGCTGCAAACATATTATATTGCAGCAAAAAATTGATGATTTGTATTTTTGTACTACATGTTTTTTTCCTGAAACCAGATGGAACACAAATAAAATGCTTTCTAGATACATTTAGTTGCACCAAGTGTTTAATACTTTGCAAGTACAAATGTGTAGTGGCTCATAGTAGTGACTTTTAACATCTCCTTGCAAAGATTGGTAGATTGGCTTGGCAGCTATGGGTACATTTGAACAAAGCATCAATCAATTTAATGACAGTCTCCTGTAAATCATTTCATGGAAGACCAGCTTAATTTCATATGAAGATTTTTTGGATGCTCACAAAACTGATTTTGTGATTCCCTTGGGTCTTACAATTCTTTCCCAGACCTAGATGCCAGAATTCCTTAAAGAAGGTGAATGAAAAATTACTGAACTAATCTTAAAAGTATTTTCAAATATAGATGAACCATTACCACTGGCATACTGCTACAAACAGCTCTGTATAGAGAATACCAGAGAGGTACTTAGAAAAACAAGATGGCTCTCATTTAAATAGAAGGAATAAAATTTGGGGTCTGAATGAAAATTTAAAGTTGTTTTTATACACTTTGGAGCAATATGTAACCTAATGACGTAATCTGTTTTTATGGTTGCTTGCAACTTTGAAATCCTACTGTGCCGTCCGCCGGACAATAAAAAACTATAAAACTGAAACATGCTGTCCTTTATCCGGGCGAACTGCAAATCCCTATAAGCTGTCCTATAGATATTGAACGACTGAGTCTGGATAACTTCAAAAAAGGATGTTTATTCATACAAGGTTGTAAACCTGGCACAGATCTTAAAGTTGCAGAAAATGAAACAAATTTCCATAGGTTTTAGTTGCAGAATTATCCCTGGTTCCAGAAGGCAAAGGTGATTATAAAACCACTATACCCTAATCACGCTGTCTATATTAGAAGGAGAAACTCTTTCCTTCCCTATCTTTACAGCAAAGATTAGTTCTAGAAGCGACGGAATAACCCTGCTCCTCTAACTAGATTTCCTATTCCAGATCAGTATAATTCAATACTTATCTAATTTGGATAGGCTTAGATTGGCCTGGTTTTGAGGATGATTTGTCCCAGTTAGCCTTGCACAGCTCCAGCACGTTGGAAGACTATAGCCAGAATGAAACTCTAAAATGGAGACTAGACCCTGGTAAAAAGGGCGGTCCTAAGATGTTGCACTCTTTGACCAATCACTGCAAAGAAAACTGCAGCCAGCTCTTGCAGATTCCAAGCCACTTTTCCTAGGCTTTTGCAGCCAGAGGCTCAAACAAAATGTAAAGGAGGGAAAACAAACAAACGACCAATAGGTAAGGCAAACCATCGTCCTGGGGGACGGAACACTCCCCGCTAAATTCCCAGGATATGGGAATTTACCAATCAAAAACATACAAACACCTTTGTATACACAACAATACAAACACTAGAACTTTAAACATCTCCAATAAGCAACACGAGGTCACTAATTGGTCTGTCCAAAATGGACACTTTGCCTCTGTTGCAAGTCTTTAATTGAACTTTCCTGACCTTACCGTCCGGGCAAGGAAAGGTCTTTAATACAATGCCCATGGGCCACGCATGGCGGGGCAAGTCTTTGTCCTTTAACAACACAACGTTGTTAACCTCAATGTTGTCCTGTGGGCTTTGCCAGATTCTTCTAGCTTGAAGCTGGCTTAAGTACTCAGCTTTCCACCTTTTCCAAAAGTGGTTGGCCAAGGACTGCACCTGTTTCCACAGGGCACGGTGAGTTCCGTCCGGAACTGGCAACATGACGTCCTTCCATCCTGGCACCTTTTGTGTCAAAATAAGTGCAGGAGTCAGTGGTTGTAAGTTCTCAGGGTCACTGGTAAGGGGAACCAGCGGCCGGTTGATAATTGCGGTAACTTCCGCCATAAGTGTCACCAAAACATCATGCGTCAATGACCTATGACTCAAAAACATGGCATTAAGGATTTTGCGACTAATACCAATCATCCTCTCCCAAACACCACCCATATGGGAGGCGTGAGGAACATTGAAAGTCCACATAATTTGTTCAGTATTCGTAAAGTTCTGAACCTTTGGGTCTCTCCCAAACCTAGACACACAATTGAGTTCTTTGGTCGCACCTACAAAATTGGTGCCACAGTCCGACCGAATTGACTTAATTGGCCCTCTGAGGGCTATGAACCTTTTTAATGCGTTTAAAAATGATGAAGTGTCCATCCCTTCTATGACTTCTATATGGACAGCTCGTATTACTAAACAAGTAAACAAAACTGCCCACCTCTTGTTATTTACAACACCACCCCTGGTTTTCCTAGTGACAACCTCCCAAGGACCAAACACATCGATTCCCACATGGGAAAAGGGTGGGTCTGTCAAAGTCCTATCCTGAGGTAGTTCTGCCATCAACTGACTTTGACAGTTTCGCCTAAGGCGCCTGCATTTAACACATTTGAAAATACAACTGTTGACCAACCTTTTGGCATTAACTACCCACAGACCTTCATTTCTAAGGGCTGCCTCAGTTAGAGTTCTACCCTGATGATGGATCCTTTCATGGTGATGCCGAACGAGCAGCAATGCAGTGTGACTATTAGGGGGTATGATGATGGGGTTTTTTATGCACGCCTTGAGTTTAGCTTTGGCTAACCTTCCTCCAACTCTCAAAATACCCTCCTTGTCTAGAAATGGGTTTAACTCATTTAGAAGACTTTGATTAGGGATGTTGAGCCCTTGCTCTAGCCTAGCTATTTCCTGCTTGAAAGCAGATCTCTGTACTGACTTGAATATGACGCTCTTAGCCTTTATCATATCCTGGACCTGTAAAGGCTCACTATCTTTGCAAGCTAAACGATGTATAAGCCTAGCAACTGCTCTAAGAAGACTGTGCCACTCCGAAAAACATTCAAAACGGTGTGGTTCCAGGCAAGATCTTTGGCCCATCTTGATTTCTGTGGTTGATTTGCAGGCTTTCACCTCTGCACTTCGTGAGACTTGAGCATTCATAATGTCCGAAAACCTTTGCTCATCTTTCGAGAGCGCTGTGGCTTCGTCTCTCTCAGAGACTTTGAAGATGGAGGAATACTCTGGAGTTATTGCTTGGCAGTAGACTGAGATGTGACTTAGGCAACTGCGCACAAGTGTAGGACGTCCACCTTTAAGCACCTGTGCTTGATTGGAGTCCAACGACGATGGTGGGTGCATCTTGTTTATGCACACTGGGCCTGTAACTGTCCAGCCTAGTGGTAGCAGCTGAGCAATGGGCGCCCCTGGAGGTCCCTTAACTTGGTCGTTCACATAGAACAAGTTCGGACAGTCCGCACCAAGCAGAAGGGCAATGTCCACATCTGGACGGAAAGCAGGTATGGCATTCTTTAATCGTCGCAAATGTGGATGAGCCTCCACAACTTCTCTAGTTACAATTTGTTTTTTGTTCCGAGGGATGGAGGAACACTCAATCAGGTCTGGCAACTTGAACTGCCTCTTCTGGTCGCAAGAGGAGACAACAAAGCCAGATGCTATGCGACCCTGCAACTTCTTTTTTCCTGCACACGTAGTCATAGTGTAGTCAACCATCTTGGTTTTAAGGTCAAACATGCGGAAGAACTCTGGAGTAGCCAGGGAGGCGTCGCTCTGTGAATCCAGGGCCACATAGAGTCTCTTTCTAAGCCAAGGGCTCTTGGCTGGATATACATCCGCTAGGCAGATAGGATGACAAACTCTGTACTGGTGCGAGTCAGAACACAGCTCTGTACAGGCGACTGCTGAAACCTCCACCTGCATCTCTGGTACGACTGGCTTGTCGGTGTCTTCGACTGCTGACTTTTCTTTTGGTGAAACGTTCCCTTTGGGGTGGGAGATGACACTGGAGTTGTGCATTGCGGTGCAATGCTTGAGGCTGTTGCATTTCTCACACTTGACGTTTTCTTTGCAGTTGGACGCAAAGTGTGGAGTTGCTCCACAGCATCTAAAGCAGATTCCCTGCTTTTGAACTAGCTGTTGCCTTTCTTTGTATGACTTTCTACTAAACTCCCTGCAGTTGGCCAAGCTGTGAGGCTTTTGGTGAATAGGGCAAAGCAACTCTTTTACCTCCGACCTGGGTTCGTCAGTCTTGAGTTGAGTTTCGACTGCCTTTACGCTGACAGGTCTATTGGCCTCTCTAGGTGGTTTCTTGTCCACTTCAGGTGCCTTCTCTGGCTGGGTCCCTTGGTATAAGGTGGGGAGGCCCGTCTGTGGATCATTCCTTTCTCTGGCTGCCCTGGTGATGAACTGGACCAAATGAGAAAATGGAGGGTATGCCTGGGAGTGGGCCTCCTTGTAGTTGAAGACCTCCTGTCCCCAGCGTTCTTGCAAAGTGAAGGGCAGCTTGGTCAAGATCTGCCTCTGGGACAGGTGCTGATCGAGGCACTTCAAACCGGGCAGTTCTGGATTCTCCTTGGCCGACTCTAATTCCGCAAGGAGATCGCTGAGGTCCCACAAGAGTTTGAAGTCTTTGAGTTTTAAAGCTGGGAACCTTTGGAGCTTGTCCATAAGAGATGCTTCAATCTCTGTGCTGGCCCCATACCTCTGCTGCAACCTGGCCCAGGCCTTTTCCAGGGCTTTGTCGGGATCGGCTACGTGGGCTGCGTAGATCTTCTTAACTTGTGAGGATGAGGCTGGGCCCAACCATGCAGCCAGAAGAGTCAGTTCTTCCTCAGGCAATAACTTTAAGTCTCTGATTGCTCTCTGGAAGGTGGCCTTCCAGAGAAGAAATTCCTCAGGCTTGTCCGAAAACTTTTCGACACCCTTGTCCTTAAGATCTCTTCTGGGGCTTCTGATGATGGAGACAAGCTGGGACTCTGGCGTCGAAGGGAACAATTGAGGAGTTTGCTGTTGTGGAGTGGACTCCCACCGTGTACCCTGCGTCAACCTTTAGCCTCTTGGAGGGATGACATCGACCACTGACGAATCGATGGTTCCCTGTGCAGCTGTCTGTAGGGGCCAACTAGCACTCGGCCTTGAGGCCCTGATTGACTGACCTAGGGTTTTAGCAGGAGGCACAGGTAGCTCGAGCAAGGGTGAGCTCCCCGCTATGACGCTCTGCTCTGCAGGAAATTCAAAAGTGACTTTGGGGCCCTGCTCTGGGTAAGGAGAGAAGTCTCCCTGTTCCTCATCCGAAAACTGGCTGTTCATGCTGCCAAGGTGCGCAAACACTTTGGCAGAAGGATCCTGTATTGGTAACTGGCTTACATTTTCTTCTGTGAGTGGCTCAATTAGGGCCTTGGCCAAAGTCTCAGCCCTTACCCTTTTGGCTGCGGCATCCATCTTTATTCTAAGCATTTCTATTTCACCTTGCCTTTGGGCCTGTTCCATTTGCATTTCGCTTTGTCTACGGGCCTGTTCTATTTGCATTTCGCTTTGTCTACGGGCCTGTTCTATTTGCAGTCGTTGCTCTTCTTCTTTAAAGGGAAGGGTGAGATCAGCTGCCTTAGCATCAGCCTCCGCCCCCGCTACCTTGCTCTTTAGCTTCAGACGCGCAGCCTCCTTAATGTGCAAGGCAGCTAGGGAAGAGATGGCACTCCCAGCAGCAGAAGACTTGCTAGAGTGGCTATGTTTAGATGATGCACACTCCCTTAGCTTAGATACCTGGCTAGAGCGGTTGGACTTAAGACTAAGTGCCACAGCAGGTGATTTTAAAAGATTGGTCTCATGGCTGCATAAGGAAGACTGATTTCCTTTTGGCTCAGACCTTAGATTAACAGGTGGAGAACTAAATTCCAAGGCATCTAGAATTGCCCTCACCTTATTTTCTTTCTCATTAGTGTCAGCTAAGACACTCACTATTTCTAACTCTGAATCCTTGGCGTTAATGCGCTCGAGGACCTGGACTATCTTAGACACCAAACCCCTCCAAATACCGAAGGTCTCTTCAAGGTCGGTCTGTAATATGGATGGCACCCTTGTAATACCCAAGCTCTCAATTCTGTCCATCAATGTTACAATTCGCTCCCATGCCGAACCTAACCTCACATGGAGGAGCTCCTTTTCACCTATTAGATGGGCTAGCATCTTGGCTGAAGGGTGCTTTATCCTTTGGGGCCTTTAATTCCTACTTTCAGCCTCAGAAGGAGGTATACCATCTGTATCATCTTGAAATTGCATAGACATTATGTATTCTTAATAGCAAGTAAATTTACAACAAAAGCAAATACAACATACCAGCAAGTAAATTTACAATAAAAGCAAATGCAATATATAATACAATGCACAACACTTAACCATAGCAATATATATCACTAAGTAACTATACTTTACAAAGATTGTGACCTTTGGCGCCAGATTTTAGTGGGCAAGCTGCAAAATGCCAACTGACAGCAACTTGCCACTTGATACCTCCCTTGCCCGAGTGACGTAAACTGCCAAAATGGCGACTTCGCCAAATTTTCAAGCACCTCGTGCTCTGCGGCTCGAGGCCTGCCGCCGAAGGAGCACCGAGGCTGGCTTTGGAAAGGAGGAGAGAAAAGACGCCTCCTCCCCGCTGTGAAGGGAGGTCACCACCGCAGGTCGATGAAACAGGTCACCACCGCAGGACGATGAAGCAGGTCACCACCGCAGG
Organism: Anolis carolinensis; assembly: GCF_035594765.1. Lineage (NCBI taxonomy): Eukaryota > Metazoa > Chordata > Lepidosauria > Squamata > Anolidae > Anolis > Anolis carolinensis. The sequence continues at coordinate 137,505,352 of NC_085845.1, forward strand.
ACGATGAGGCAGGTCACCACCGCAGGACGATGAGGCAGGTCACCACCGCAGGACGATGAGGCAGGTCACCACCGCAGGACGATGATGCAGGTCACCACCGCAGGACGATGAGGCAGGTCACCACCGCAGGACAATGAGGCAGGTCGAAGCCGGCCGAGTGCTCCGGCCGAACTCGCAGCAGTGTTGCCAGGCCTGTCCAGGTTCTAGCCTGGTTCTGGTGGGCTTCACGCCTCAGAGCCAGCCAAAGAACTGTCGCTGGTGCTCCGCGGCTCGAGGTCTACCGCCGAGGGAGCCCTGGACGTTGCTGGGAACTGCACAGCCTGTGCAAACCCAGAAAGCCACTGGGCCACGTGCGCACACGCGAGCCAAATAGCAAGGAAATAGAGCCCCACTATTTGACTCCTTCAGGTCTGAGAGCGGGCTCCACTGCCTCAGACGCTGGTAGAGTCTTTAGGTATGCAGACTGAGCTCAGGCGGAAAAGCCGCGGCCTAAACTAAACTTCCTAAACTATAAAAAACTATAAGCCATGCAAGCTAGCTCAAGCGGAAAAACCGCTGATCTACCTCAAAACTGTGCCGTCCGCCGGACAATAAAAAACTATAAAACTGAAACGTGCTGTCCTTTATCCGGGCGAACTGCAAATCCCTATAAGCTGTCCTATAGATATTGAACGACTGAGTCTGGATAACTTCAAAAAAGGATGTTTATTCATACAAGGTTGTAAACCTGGCACAGATCTTAAAGTTGCAGAAAATGAAACAAATTTCCATAGGTTTTAGTTGCAGAATTATCCCTGGTTCCAGAAGGCAAAGGTGATTATAAAACCACTATACCCTAATCACGCTGTCTATATTAGAAGGAGAAACTCTTTCCTTCCCTATCTTTACAGCAAAGATTAGTTCTAGAAGCGACGGAATAACCCTGCTCCTCTAACTAGATTTCCTATTCCAGATCAGTATAATTCAATACTTATCTAATTTGGATAGGCTTAGATTGGCCTGGTTTTGAGGATGATTTGTCCCAGTTAGCCTTGCACAGCTCCAGCACGTTGGAAGACTATAGCCAGAATGAAACTCTAAAATGGAGACTAGACCCTGGTAAAAAGGGCGGTCCTAAGATGTTGCACTCTTTGACCAATCACTGCAAAGAAAACTGCAGCCAGCTCTTGCAGATTCCAAGCCACTTTTCCTAGGCTTTTGCAGCCAGAGGCTCAAACAAAATGTAAAGGAGGGAAAACAAACAAACGACCAATAGGTAAGGCAAACCATCGTCCTGGGGGACGGAACACCTACAAATCTTAATTTAGGGCAATACATGGGCATTATACCCCAAAGTGGGCAAGAATTGGCTCCATGGTGTCTACATTATGTACAGAGCAATCTTGCCTTCTTTGTCGTTTAGGTATTTGTACCTCACATTACACAAACTCAGGGAATGCTTCAAAGCTTCTCCAACATTGCAACAGCCCTGCACTTTTGGTAGTGTGAACAGTTGGGATGGTTCTGATTCAGAATGGGCTCTGTGTTTACATAGGCCAGTGTCACCATCTTGCTTTCCTCATTGTCCGTGGTGTGGGGAAAATACGGTGTTTCCGGGCACGTTTGCTGATGTTTGATGGCACTTGGAGATAGGAGAGGAATCAGTACCCTCCTTTTTCCTTCCTCTTCCCCATTATGTGGGCGCTTTTGCTTATTTTGCCCAGGTAAAGCCAGAAGATCTTTGGAGCTTCATGGCCACAGTTATAATGACAACAATGTGACATTGGTCGGGAATAGGACTGTATCTGGTAAATTCCATTCTACCACCAAAGGTGGATGGAGGCACGTAGTATAATAGCCGCTGGAGCTGGGCTGGAGTATTGCCTTTTTGAACTGAAATTTGTTTTAGTTTTAGTTTTTAGTCTATTAGTTCATTTGTATTTATGGTTTCAATTTTAATTTTTAGACTTCAATTAATTTTTTTAATATTGTGTTTGAGTTTTAGGTTAGTTTATTTTGTTATACGCATATACAAGGTGTGTCACTCCAAATATATATACCCCTTTAACAGGTAATGGTAGCTACAGTGATTATTATTATTATTATTATTATTATTATTATTATGTTAATTTATACCCCACTTTTTCTCTCTATGAAGGAAACTCAAAGCAGCTTACATTAAAAACATTTTACTACAATTTAAAATCTACAAAAATACAAACATTAAAGCAGAATTAAATATCAATGATATTTTAAAAATCATAGTGAAAATCTAGAAAAACTGATTAAAACATATTCAAAGCTAAACCACAGCATCCCCTAACTTGAACTTAAAGACCTTCTTGTTTAAAAGTCTGCGTGAATGAAAAGGTTTAGACAATTTAAAAAAGTAAATACATTTACATTGAAGAATGGATGTTATAATAATGACTGGTGACCTCATCAGATGGGCTGATTTGTCCGTCGTACGCTGCTTGTTCTCCACTTTCAACACAGAGACCATTAGACGATACACAGGGACTTCTGGCTGGGCTTCATGTGGAAAGAGGAGAGCAAGAAGCATACGCCGCTGCTGCGGCAATACAGGAGGCTTCTCATGTTGTCTTAGGAACAATGGGGGGAAGCCAGGTAGTGATGTAGTGAGGTAGTGATGTTTCCCCCTATGGGATGGGGTTCAAGAGAAATTGGGCAATGTGGGGGGTGGAGTGAGAAATTCTCCACTCACCTCGTTGGGACCCCATGGATTCGCCATGATGCATGGCAGATCCATGGGCCTTTGTGATGAGGTCCTTAATCAGAGATGTGAACTCCATCTTAAATTACAATTAATGTAAGGGTTCAAATTGTTGCCCCTGCAGTGCAAGACAATTGTTTGTATTGTCAAAGTACCGAGTTTCAAACCTCACTTAAAATTTCTCTTGTAATCTTGCACTTCTCACTGGTTATAATCTTTAATCCTGTTTAGAGTATATACATTTTTGGAGACAATATCAAAAAATTAAAATAAAATTCCTAAATTATAAGTTATTAAGGACACGTATATTTTTTGGGAAAAATACTTTTATTGTATTTGATTATCTTCTTTTTCCCAATTTTTTCTTGTGACTCTATTTCTTGTTTTTGTGTTCTGCTTTCCCTTTTGAATGTTGATAAGATTGTCTGTATTAAGTTTTCCAATTTAGACACTTGTAACATTTGAGCAATAGTTTAAGTAAAAAAAGGCCCAGATAATAAAGCTGCTGCAATGCAATCCTCAGTATTAACATTCCCGCCCCCCTTCATCCCTCAGGTAATGGGAAAATGTCATAAATGAGTGGTAAATGTTGAGTCTCAGTGTTCTTTGATTTATGAAACATTTTGTGAAGCTGAGCCCATTTCCTTTTGACATATTGAACAAGAGACAAGAAAGACCTTTAAAATTTAAAATCAATCACTGACACCAAATTATATGAGGTAACAAAGCATTTGCTATTATTGTTATGGCATTATATATTACATGGGGCCTAAATATCCTAAATGCTCCTGATCCTGATTGATATTGGAAGCTAAGTATGAGAGACTGTCAATGAATACCAGATCCTATAAGTTATCTTTCAATGGAAGGACTGGGATAGGGTTGTAGCCAAGGGGGAGGGGAGTTAGGGGTTCTGTCCCTCCCCCGGAAAATTTTCAGGTTTTTAAAAAACTTTGTTTACTCATGAATTTTAACTGGTTAGCCAAATCCCCATGAGTGCCCACTGAAGTTTATTGATGGAGCCTGATTTCTAAATTTGTTCTGTTATGGAACTACTCTATATGATTTGCTAAAAAAAGTTTCAACCCCCCCCCCCCAAAGTTTTTTTTCTGGCTACGGCCCTGGACTTGGGATAACAACTCTGAGCACTCCTTTCCTAAGACATGTGACAGCATGCATATTTTATAGATGTAAAATAATATGCCTAAATCTTCTTATTAAGTTTCATTGAATTGATTGCTCAATCAGCAATTATATGTACCCCAATGATGCAATGGGTTTATGCTACTTGGGACTAGCATATAAGCTTCTGACACTTAGAAAAGTTATATGTTTATTATGCATTTATTTTAAATTAAAGATGTGTATGTTTGTAGAAAAGTGATATGACTGTCAAAAGAAAAGACAGATAATCTCTTTCATTTCTATTACTATTCTATATTGGCACAATTCAGTCATTTTTTTAAAAATGAGGAAAATATGTAAGCATATTATTTCATGCTGAAAAAAAATTCTGTTCACTTCAGAGTTTACTTTCTTCCCCACTAGCAGATGTGGAAAACTTTGATATTAAGTACATTTTTTATCAGTGAAATTGTCAAAAGGGTAAGATTGGATCTGATTACTTTTTCCTAGCATCTATAATGGAAAAAGCTCATTTCCTGCCCCCATTTGCTCTCCCAACCTTGTCCTAATAAACTGGTTTTAAAATATGTTAATTATGCAAATATGCACTGTGCACCACTGGATACTAGATATACCAGAAGACAGAAATGTATGTTTATGTGAACAACAGCTGGGTTGGCTTTCTTGCCACATCTCTTGTCAATGACATGAAGACCGATCAGTTTTGGGCCATTTGTGATGACAAAGAAAAGCCATGCTGGCATGATGACTAGTTTGCTTCATATGGACCTGTGACTCTTGCTGTTATGTGCTACTTGCTTGTCTGGATTCCTGTCTCTCTTGGTCGACTTGCTCATAGTTTGAGTCTACCTGCCATATATCCTGGAACAATATCTGCATTTGAGAAGCATGGTAGTATTCAGGTATTGAATGTTTGCCTTTTGTGACTGGAATCCGCCCTGAGTCCCTTCAGGGGATAGAGCAGAATATAAATAAAGTTATTTATTTAGTATAAGAATTGCTGACAGACAATTGTGTTATTTTGATCCTATTTCTTTGACATCATTTGAATGTACCACATGAGATCTGAATTCTCTGATACAGAATGTAGCTCTTGGCTGAAAGAGGTTTCTCACCTTTGGCCAAGAGACTGATGAACAATCTTTGCTTTGACAGAAGATTTCATAGTTTGGAAATGATGTAAAGAGAGTGTCTTCAAAAGGAGCTGTCTGCTAGAACTTGATAACCAAGCAGATCCCTAATGAGATGTGCTTTATGTAAAATAAAGCCTAAACCCCTTTTAAAATTGAACTTAAATTGAGTCTGGTAAAAAAAAGTAATTAGTTCAGATCATTCAATACAGGGCTCACAGTATTTAAGCTGCCACATGTTTTACCAATTGAAGCTTCCTGTTGGTTAGTCCTATGTAAAGGATTATTGTCTTTACTTTTTATGTTAGGTACTGCACATTTCACAAATCACTGGGTCAAAATATATCTTTTTGACCATAAATGGAAAATGTGCAGTACACACCTTAATCTTTAACTGCTGCTTCTTGCAATGATGAAACATGCTTATCCATTCAAGCAGCTGCCACACTTTTCTCTTGTCTAAATACTCCATCTTCTGGCTTGAAACGCCATCTCAGAAAACTGAGAGGATGGCCCCAGAAGAAAGGTCAATCAATTATGCTTAATTAGACCTTCAACACACATGCATAAGCAGATTTGCCTTATTGTTATGCCATGCAACCGTGGTAGCCTTCCTGCTTCGATACAATTTTAAGTTTGATCAGTTAAAGATTAAAGAAACATCAATATTTATGTGCTCCCCCCTTCAACTCAAGCTGTCCCCTAATGCATTTACAGCCACACAATTCTCAAATACCTGGACTCCTTTGATGGCAAAATAATCTCATGTTTTGTTGAATTATGTAGAAGGTAGCATAATTTCAAAGCCCAAATGCAAATAAATGCAATTGTGAGTCATTCCTGCCCTTTCATTCAGTGGCATGCCCAACAACCTTCACGCGGTCCTAAGCCTGGAGGAAGGAGAAGCCTAGGAAGCTACATTAAAAACTGCATTTGATGTTTACAGCCATTACAGATAAACACAGTTTGGAAGCATTTAAGCACTGAAGGGTGTGTATGATTATGAGATAGAAAGAGACAGAGAACACTTTCCAAGACTTATTGTCCCCTGTCTTATTTGTTGGCATTTACCATCAAGTTGATTTTGATTTATGGAGAATCTATGTACAAGACCATTAGTTTTCAACTGCCCTGCTGAGGTCTTACAAACTCACTCTGGTCCGCTTCACACATACCTTTTTTTCTGCAGCAGTGATGGGATTTTTTTTTTAGTTTAGTCACAGAGCCCGTTGGCTCTCATCACACCCCAGAGAACTATTTCTGGGGTGGTTCTGTGACTGAACTGGAGCTAAAACTCTGCCGCTGCAAAACAATTGGCTGCCGGCAATTGCCAGCTGGCTGCACATTTTTTCATAGGGAAAGATGGGTCGAGCCAGCTTAAGAAGGCTTCCCCTCATTTGATGAGGTAGGGAAGAAGCTAGAATCATGTGGGGCATGGGGCAATAGATCCCCATCCTCCCTGAAAGAGGCAGTGCTGGGATCACCAAGATCTGCAGTGATTCAGGGCGATTTCGGCACATGTGTGACAAAGCCGAGACTTCAGTTCATTATTAGGATGGGGAAATGGCCCTAAAATATGGACCGTACTTGACAGCATTTTTGCAAACTATTTTCACCTGTGTACCCGCACACACTAAAACCTATAATTAAATAAAGGCCTCTGTATTCTGAGATTTATACTCAGAAGCTATGTAAGGTCAGAACAAGCAGCATTTTGAATAGTGAGTTGTTTAACATTACAAAGATAATTTGATAATATCATCATCATTCTCATCACCCAAGATTTACAGAAAAAAGGAGAATGCAGTGTTTTTTCTTCCAAAATCTAGTTGTGTGATCTAAACATATAAAGTGAAGTATCCATAAATCTGTGGAATTGTGTGATTACAGGAAAAATAAGCTAGCACTTCTCAAAAGCTGCAGGTATTTCTATTACGTGGAAAAAAACAATAAAGCCATCAAGCTATGTTGTCTATTGAGTGTAAACATGCAAGAAAAATGGCTTGGAGCAGATAATTAAAGATATTGAAATTAAAATGCCCAGAAAAATAAAGCTCTAAACTGGATAGTTCTGTTTATAAAATATTTACAACTGAGCTAGGCCATTAGCGGAGAAATGGCAACAGGATAATTACTTTATAAAATCTACAAAATATTATCAAGTATTGTATGTTCTTCAGGATAAATGTTTAGAAGAAAACAACAGCAAGTAAAGAGTGTTGGAGGGGGCATGGCAGAAAACCTTCAGTGTATGACATGATGTATTTTCAGAACTGTAGAAAATGTAATTTAAGTATTAAATATAAGTTTTTTTCTAATGATTCATGAGATTGTATGTATCCCAGGCTAGATTTTGTGGATTTTAAGACATGTACATTAAGAAAATTGTAGCATTTAAAAACATTATTTCATTTGTTTCATGGTCCTTCATAATCTAAATTCCTACATTTGACTGCACTTAAATTGTATGTAAATTCTGCATTGCATTAAAGGAAAATGAAATGGCAAAAAACAATAATCTAGAGATCATTGCCTTGCTTTCCTAGATACTGGCTAACTTGACTACTCTGCCAGAAAGAGCATCTGAGGATGCCTGCCACAGATGTGGGCAAAACGTCAGGAGAGAAAGCTTCTGGAACATGGCCATACAGGCTGAAAGACTCGCAGAAACCCAGTGATTCCAGCCATGAAAGATTTCGACAATAGCATTTGATTGCTGCATAACAGGTTACTTCAGATGGAACGTAAACCATGGATCCACTATAAGAGCCAAACTTATTGGTGACAAACAGTATGATAGTACATGCTGTCCTTTTGTTCTGGCTTATAATAAGAGCAGTTAAATTTCAAATATTTACTTTCAAACTCATCAGATGGGCTGCCGGAATCACCACGCATCCTGGCGAATCCGTCTATGCCCATCGGGAGGCGTAGGGAACCTGTTGCCCTACACCCTGCATTGCCAGTCTCATCCATCGCCTCATCCCACAAGCATCAGCTGTCTGGTTTCCCCCTGTTTATCTCAATTTGACAAGGGAAGCCTCCTGTGTTGCAGCCATGGCAGCATACGCCAGTTGACCTTCCCTTTCATGATGAAGCCCTGCCGGAAGTAGCTCTACATCATGGGATGTAAAACTCCACTTATAAGCCACTGCAAATAAGGGAAATCTGGGAGTTTTGTATGATATTTATTTATTTTATTTACTATGTTTCTACCCCACTCTACCTCACGCCGAAGGAGACTCAGAGTGGCTTCCAGTTTGGCAATTATTTAAGGCCACATAACACATAAGAAAAACAGTACATAACACAATTCAACTATATAATCAATTAACATATAAATACAATTAAAACCAGTAAAACTTATTTAAAACATAATAACAATCCCATAGTCATCGTCATGATAGGACATTTGGAATCTTAAAGATTACACACTTTAAAGTGTTTTGAGTGACAGCACTTCTCCATTAGGAACATGTCCATAACTTTCTGTAACAAATATCTTGGTCACCAGCTAAGGAAGTACTCTTTTTGTTTTGCTAATTTTGTTCTTGAAGGGAGCATTAGTTGTTTAGAAATTTTTCAAAATTATGTTGCTTTCAAAGACTTATAGTTCAGAAGACATTCTGCACAACATTCACACATGATTTTTTTTTGGCATGGGAAACATTTTTTCTATCCAAAAGGAGCAAATTTTGTGGAGAATAAATCATGAACTATAAAGATTTTCATCTATCCAGGATTTTCTTGTTTCTGATCATGTTTCTGGTCTTTTTTTTTTTTTTAAAGATTATTAAATATTGTTTTCATCTCTAGGTAACACCACATGAATGTGAAGGAATTTCCTTGAAGAAGCAAATACAAGTAAAGTAAAGTTTCTGGAATGAAAAAAGTGAATTCATTCAGCAGGTAAAAAGCCTGAGAAAAAAGTAGACTAGTACCACAGAAAAAAATGGTGGGACAGAAAAAAGTTTATAGACAGTGAAAGCACATATTCCAGTGCTGGAGGATGTTTCCATTTAATTGTACATATCACCTGAAAGTGCTTGACTAGAGTGTGCACTTGTATAATTAGAATATGACAGTTCAGCAACATAAGATAATTCAAAAGTGCCCAATTCATTTAATTACAAGATTTAGGCAGCTATTTTTAAATTAATCGAACAGTATCAAGAGGACATGCATGCTCCTGACATTCATGTCCTCAGTGACCAGCCCAGGAGTCTAAATACTTCTTAGTATTTAGGCAGAAATTGGGCAAACCTCTATAAAACTGAGAGAAGATGGGTTGTTGGCTATATGGCCATGTTCCAGAAGTATTCTCTCCTGACATTTCGCCCACATCTATGGCAGGCATCCTCAGAGGTTGTGAGGTATGCTTGACTAACAGATGTATGATATGTTGGAATGAGATGTGCATATTGGTTCTGTGTACTGGATGGCTCTTATAACACCCTGGAGACAAAATCTGAAACTGTGACACCTTTCAGTGTTTTCCATTAATGGTAAAGCAAGAGAAAAGTAATAAGAGAGGGTAATATAATTTTACTTTCTACCAGATGAGAGCTTATCTCTCATCTCTTCTTAGAATGTAGTCTGTTTCTTGGAACATGGACTGTTTCCTCTCTCACACTCTTTCTCTCTCATTTTATTGTTGAACCACAATCTCTATAGTTTTGAGGATTTCATCTTCATCTTTATCTTAGCTTTAGAGTTGTCAAGAAGTGTTATACAATTATTAATTAAGTGATTTTTAACTCTGTTTAGTCTTCTTTTCCTCCAAAAGCCAAAGAGCAGTCTTGTTTCCAAAATCCAAAGAAAGGGAGGGTTTAGTGTTAGCTAAAAAGCTTGCTCATAAATCTTTTAGTCAGATATAGATAGAGTTGATTTAAAAGTAAAATACTTGCCTTTAAATTGAGAAGGTTCCCAATCCTCACTCTTTTAAAGCTGATTTATTATTCCAATTGAAGGGTGCTGATTTTGGAGTTTACCCAGCTTGAAAGCTGGGCCGAATTCTGCAGTAAGGCTAAAGATGACTGGCCTTGAGCTGTTGTCTTTTCCATGACTGCTACTCCCATATGGATTTATGGCTCACTAAGACAAATATTGGTTCATATCATATCTTTCTATACCTAGTTATAGAGCCCCCAAACTGACTTTTCTCTGCAGGTTGTGTTTTGTCCCACATTGCATGGAGACAACTTCACTCTTTAGCCACACCCTCAAAGTCAAACAATCTTCAAGTCTCAAACAAGTACTCACATACAACTGGTTACTTAACATGGATGATAATACAGGGACACAATTCTGCTACAAACCAGAGTTCCCCAGAAAATAGGGGTAAAAAATTACTACTCTGTCCCCATAGTTACTCTAGCAGGAATATTAAAGGGGCCAAGAACATCATTCATAACATTGGAAGTACATTTATTTTCTCTTCTTCCAATGCGATCGATGCCATCTTATGCCAGCAATATCTCTTTATACTGTAAATTGGACAAAATAGAACAGTCTCTATGGAAAATGAATAATGGACAATGTTCTAACAGTATCAAAACCTAAGATTTTGGAATGCCATTGACTACTAAAACTTAACTCATATTAGTAAGCTTCATTCTCATCCTGGAAATGTCACCACCTTAAAAGTCTTTCCAACTGCCATCTTACCCCCGCAATAAGAGATCAGACAACAGTGTGGATTGACATATGGGCAACTTTTATCTAAAAAATTACCTGAATTAACCTTTTGTGATTTGCAACATATAACTAAAGGGGCATGAACCTGGTGTGTACCTACCCCTCAGCTAAGCTAAGCAAGGTGATTTCCATTCAACCTTACACTGGTTATGTAAACACAGGTGAGGGTTTCCATTTCTGGCCCACACCACAAAGGAGTGCCTTAGGTGTACACCAAATGTAAACCTATGGCTGCTTTCATGGGATAGCCCATTTATAGCCCACAGCTCCCAATTTGCCCTTGTAAACAGTAAAGAGTAGGAGAAAAAAAAACCTCGAATAGAGGGGTAAAAATTCCTACCCAGCCCCAATAGGTGACCAATATATTATACTGTTAATGGGTAGGATGGCAGGTCAATGAAAAGCTCAAAGTGAGCTAGGAGGGGCAAGTTGCTCACTAAGGCAGCTCCACCCCTTTGGAAATAGTTACGATGGAATTATCTTTTGCCAGCTGTGCTGGCTTGGGAATCAAAATGTCACCATGCTTCCATGGCCAGATGGGATGGGATGGGATATGAAATGAAATGTGCCATATTGCGTATGGAAAAACTGTTTTACATCTATGTAACTGAGATATTAACATTGCAATTTTCATGGATATCTCTAGTCATTTATTTTAATGGGATTGTGTTTCACAAGGCAGTGCAGATGACTAAACAGTTAATTTGCCAAGAATATAATATGTCGTGCTACGTCACCCCGGGCCGCTGCATACATTAAGGAGGTAACTGGGGGAAGCTAGGCTGATCTTTAATATCATACACTGAGTAAAATATTCTACCTCTCTTTTAAAGAATTAGTTGTATCAACCTGAAGTATGTAAGCGATCCTCTATTAACAAATGTCTATTACATGGAGTTTATTTTTTATTCATTACCTAAGCTAAATTTACATTTACAAAGAGGTACACTTTAGCAACATATTTTTGAGATATTGGTTGTGTGGTAGATGAAAGCCAAATAAGCTCTTTTGAAGGACTCAGGAGAAATCCAGCTTTTCTGCACCTAATGTCAAATCAACTTTTAGTGGAAATATTGAAAAGTTCCCTTTTCTCTACACAATAGATACAAATGCAGAGTTGTCTCTGACAAAAAGTTGCTTTGAGCTTGAACAGCTGTTAACAGAAAAAATACTGGATTCCCACTTTACTGCAGGATTTGATTTCCAGGAAATTTGCTTTGAGTTTTTCAGGTTCTTTTATAGAGTCTCATGAAATTGTGGTTGATTGTACTGCTAAGCATGCAGTTTAAGTGCTATAAAACCAGAAGTAACATTTTTAACAGTTTCTTTTGATGGCACTGAAGCAGCAAAGCTGGCATTACAAAGTAAACACAAAACACTGGTTTGAAAATGCACTAACAACAACAATAACAAAACAACTGAAACCAAACTGGCCAGAACTGTTGTCACAGAAAGTCTTGCTCTTCATACACCTGCTATAGCTGACTATTACAAACACACACAAAACAACACAGACTTATTATGAGTATTGAAAAGACACACAGGGTTTTTTGGTGACATTTTACAGATGATTATTTTTCACTCAAAGTGTTTCAGGGCTGCAGAAAAACAACCATAATGTGAGACCAGGGGCCACAGAATTGCCCATCCACACTTAATTACTAACACCCTTTCCAATAGTACTTTTTTTCGTGTCAGGAGCAACTGGAGTTGCTTCTGGAGTGAGAGAATTGGCCGTCTGCAAGGACGTTGCCCAGGGGACACCCTGATGTTTTTTTGTTTGTTTGTTTGGCTTTTTTTGATGTTTTACCATCCTTGTGGGAGGCTTCTCTCATGTCCCCGCATGGAGTTGGAGCTGATACAGGGAGCTCATCCGCGCTCTCCCCGGGTGGGATTCGAACCTGGCAGCCTTCAGGTCAGCAATCCAACCTTCAAGTCACAAGGCTTTTATCCCCTAGGCCACAGGAGGCTCCTTCCAATAGTACTATGATTCCCTCTTAACAGACATGGTCCCATCCTATGGAATATAGGAATTTAAAGTTTAAGAACACTTAGATTTCTCAGCCAGAGAGCTCTAACCAAACTACATATCCCAGGGTTCTACAGAATGTACCAATGGAGTGCTACAACTGTAAACTGTGAAAAGGCCCCTGGACAGCAGTTCAGCAGACACACATGTCAAAACCTGACCATAGTCTTCTCTGCACAGGTGAGATATATGGTGATCTACTTAAATTATATCTAATTTTGCATCTCTACATGCAAATTAACACATGCAAATGCGGATCTCATTTTGTCTGTTAGTGATACATGCACTCTTATTTTGACAATGTGCACATTGCCACAAATGAATCAAACTGTACATTATCTAAGGAGTTCAGTGAATGAATGAGCAAGGAGTTCATACTACTTCTTCCTATTCATTGTCTTTTGAAGATTTTCTTATTTCTAATTAAAAGCTACATCATGCACTACAGCTAGCTCAAGCCTTAAGGTTTTTGTTTGCTTGTTAATATCATAAGGAGTTGCTGTGCTCCAAAAGTGCCACTTAAAACTACTGAGACTAACTAAATATTTTTGCAAGACCCGCAAGGCCTCTAGAGATAAATGAAGGCACGTTTCTTCTGTCTCCCAGAATCTAAATGGATATAGACTGATTTGTTCCCTTGCATTTTTAAAGGCACATAGAGATGTCATTGAGATGAAACCTCTGTTCAAGTAGATTACATTTCAACTGCATGTAGCCATTAATAATTTCTCTCTCTCTGTGTGTGTGTGTGTGTGTGTGTGATTTTTGAAAACCAATGAATCATCCTGGGTCAAAAATGTTTGGAAATAGCCACTACTTCAAGGTATCAAAACACACTATTCCAATATGTTAGGGTTTTGTTGTTTGTTTCTTTACATAAACAAGATTACACTATGCAACAAAATTTGAAAAAATATCTGTTCCTGGTTTGAAAGTGTTATTTCCTGTTTACTTGTGAGGTACTTCCTTTGAAAGTAGTTGTTATACTCCAGTTCATTGTATAATGGTGTAACAACATCAATTGCCACTTGTAAGCCGCCCTGAGTCTCCTCGGGTGAGAAGGGCGGGGTATAAATAATTGAAATAAATAAATAAACGCCATCTTTGTGGCTGCCACAAACTATGTTGAATTGGTTGAGACCCTATGAGATATTGATTGAAAAGCTATAGCAAATTGTGCTATAGGATGTACAGCAAAAACAAAGTTAATAAACCCTTGCCATGTTTTTATGACAGAACCAATTAAGAAATGACGTTTCTAACCCTGGAACAAAGATTGTGTTACATAGTGTTCTTCTCAACCCAATTTTAGTTCTTTACTTCGGTTGCACATGGGCAAGACAGGGATAAAGGCTTGTCTAGCTGGTAAATAGTCTAGTCTCTATTTGTTGAGATCTCAGGCCCCAAACCTGACACCAAAGTGCAGATTTTTGTGATGAGAGACAGTCCATTCAATGTTAAAGTTTGGCAAACTGGGTTTGCTTCTGGATCAACTGATGTTAGAAATGAACATACGGACAATTTGGGCAAATGAGTCCTAATACTTCAGTAGAACAAAGCTAACTGATGACATTTCCTCATAACATGAGGAAATTTCAGTGTCCTGGGACGCTTCTGCCCCAGTTGAACCATGAAGCCCCATGCCACCCATCACATGATGTAGTCTCCCTTCCGGCAGGACTCTGTTGCTCAACTGGAATGGCAGAGTCCTACGACACTAAGCCACCAACACGGGAGCCCCCCATGTTCTATTAGGAACAATGGGGCTACAGCAGGGGAATGCAGCATGGTGATGCTTCCCCATGTGTGATGGGGAAGAATCAGCTGCCGGCGAGGCACCCTGCTGTCCCCCAATTTGCCATGGAGGCTGGCAAATCAATCCAGAGCACCTCATCAGTGTGATGAGATCCTTTGTAGTATCAGTAACCCTGGACCTGTTTTTAAGGTGGGTGGCTTCGCCACTGACAAGCAGATCTGCTTAGGGTACAGTTGGAAGGGCAGGGGGAGAGAATTACTTCTCCTATCCTGTATCAATCAATCATTCTTATATTTAAAATATCTGATAGGTGAACTGCATACTGACAAGGTGTCAGGACCCAGGCTGCAGAGCACCAATAACCATGCGCAGAGACCAGAATCTATCTAATATCTTTATTAAAGAAATATATAAAGTCAATAAAAACAAGTGAAGAGTATAGTTCAGAAGCAGACCTTTCAGATGAGGTCAAATATAGTCCAGAAATATATTGTCCAATATAAGATATTAAAGTCCAAAGTTATAATCCACTTGACCGAAACACACACCTTGCCAAGCAATGGTGTGGGGAATGACAGGGTCCTTAAAGTCCAAGGAAGCTTGACAACAAGGCTGGAAAATAGGCTTGAATCTTGGCTAGATCAAACTTGAAACAAGGCAAACATGAAACATGAACTGAGTCCATAGAAGTCCGTGAAACAAGGCAAGGCTGGAAACTTGATCCGTGAAACAAGGCAAGGCTGGAAACTTGATCCGTGAAACCAGGCAAGGCTGAAAACTTGATCCGGGAAACAGGGAACTGGGGTACAAAGTCTACACACGATCTCTCTCCTCAAGCTGAACAAATTGACTCCGCAAGGTTCCCCTTGCGGCAAAACCCCTATATAGGGTCTTGTTTTCCCGCCAACAGAACACTTTCCCTGGAGAACAAGAAAGGAAACCCAACTCTGTCCAGATGCATGACTCCTTAGAATTTCCCAAGGGAAGCAGACCTAATCAGCTAATTGTCTGGCAGCGATTCTGAGGCTCCGGCGATTAGCCTCCCTGGCTCCTCTATCTCTATTATAATTATCCTTTTGGGAAAACGGGGGAGAATTCTGCCCAAGGTTTGTTTGGTTAACTTCCTGAGGACAAACATCCTCCAGGTGGCGAGGCTCCGATTCAAGCTGAACCGGTGGAAATCCCAAATTTTCCTCCTCATCAGCCACAATAGCACTAGGAACGGGACTACAAGGCCCATGAGACATCACACAAGGTGCCATTGGGTTTTCTGAATAGCTTAATTCTAAGTATGTGTGTACATGATAATTTGTATGCAATCTTTGTTATTCCTGGGAAGGCTCAACTATAATAGCCACATCTATCCCAATTTGGGTGAAAGTTGGGAAAATAGGTAGATAGGTAGAATATCTATCTCTCCAATATATGGACACATTGGAAATGCTGCTGCGCTTTTTCATTTACTTGAACCTAATGTGAGGGCTAAGATCCCACATGCTCTTTTCTTTCCCCTTCTAAGTGAACTGTGAACTATTCTTACACTTTGAACTCAGTTTCCCCAACTGAATTAAAGCCAAAGGGAAAAAAAAGAAAAAGTAGGAGGAGGACAGAGAAAGTTGGACATTTGTCACTGCCAAATTGTGATAGTTGGAGGCTATGGTGTTTCAGTATGATCTTTAGTGCACTTTTGATTAATTTGTGAGGGAATCAGATACATAGGGTCATTTTGCCTAATCATTTCAAGGTATAGAATGAACTATAGCATATTTTTTGGCAACTGAACTAAAATTATCCCAACAGCAGCTACATTTCTCACACAGTCTCACTTCCCATGTGGCCTAACCTGCAGGCACAGTTTTTCTAGGGACTCTGCTACTGTTGGGGTTTTGAGAAAGTTTTGCTGCTCACCCCATCTTTATGCCAGGAGGAAAAGGAGACATGTTTGCGACTGCCCTGATCCTCCCCTTCAATACTTCTCTCTCAATATTTGGGCTGTTATCTTGGAATTATCCCAGGAGGAGAGTGAGGCAGGCGATGTTCGAGAGCACCCTGGAGGGCTCTCAACTGCTGCATGCCTTCCTCAAGCCGTTCTCCCAGCATAAGGACAGGGCTGCTCACAGAGCCCTTATGCCGGGAGGAGGGCAAGACATGTGGTGGCTGAGAGCACTCCAGAGGGTTCTCAGCTGCTGCATGCCTTCCTCCCCGATCCTTTCCACATAAAGATGTGGTGGGCTGCAATAGCTTTATGCCAAGAGGACGGTGAAAATGAGGTGGCCCTGAGGTAAGCACCCCTGGATCTTAGTTTGCCCGTACCTGATTTAGACCTTTAGCATATCAAATTGTGAAAGGCCTGTGATGCTCTTTTTTTTAGCTCACATTGATCCAAGATTACATATAATTCAAGGAAAACAAGTTGAGAAGGAGAATTCAAGATACAGGAAAAATGTCTGTCTGAATATCCGTGCTTTCCCAAATGGGTATGTTTCATGGCCAGTTGGAAAGATACATAAAGAGTTTACTGATTCACAGATGAAATAATCAAAAAATCATAATGGTCAAAATAAGGACAAGTTTAATTGTTTTTAAGTGATATGCAAAACATAATGGGGAAGCAACCTGGTACAGGAGCAGGTGAAGCTGTCCTCCTCAACTTCCCTGGTTGAGATCACTATAGCTCCTGAAAAGAAGATAACTTAATAATCGGGTTGCTCCCAGGTGAGCTATTAAACTGGATAACTGGACAGAGAGTGTCAATCCTCAAGCCATTTGGCCCCTTAGTGAAAGCAAAGACCCAAAGACCAATTCCAAGGACAGTAACTTTCCCCACCTCTGACTGCGTGCTACTCAGCCCATTTCAGATTCCCATCCTTCATCAAAAGGGTGCCAAAGGTGCTCACCAAACTGAATTCTAACCCCAAGGAAAAGAAAAAAACAAGGTAAGGTGGAGAATTTCAGATACACAAAAAGTGTGTGCCTGTGAATGTCTGCACTTTCCAGAATAGGTATGTTTCAGGGCAGGTTGGAAGAGTTCATATTGTTGAGTATCAATCAATGAGTCATATGGTGTTGTCTTTACTGAAATTAGATTCAGAAGGACTCTGGGCATACAAAATCCGAAGGACTGACAAAGTATACCCCTCTATGTCTTATTGGGCCATAACCTCCAGAATTTCTCACCACGAGCAATGTTAGGTATAGATGACATCTAGCCATATTTTACTTGTCCCTGCATTAGCCCAAAGGTCTTCTCCATACCTATAACCAGTGGTGTATCTATGACACACTCTGTCCTTCCTTGCAGTTATTTCAGGTAAGATGGTGATCCATGAGAGAAGTTGAAAATGTGCGTGTCTGTGCATGTGGGCAAACAGAGGTTATCTGGTGCTTCCTAGCAACAGTGGCTATTTTGGGGCACTTTGATTTTTTGTTTAGAAGGAGAATTTCCATTTCTGGATTGATTTCAGTGTCACTGCTTATTTGCCTTATTGCATTATGTGGGTGTTTATTACTCATTTACATTTGCATTTTAAAAACATGCTATTGAGCAGATTTATACGCTGCCTTGTTAAATCCACTGGGCCAAAAGGCATGATAAAATATGTTAATAAACATATTAAGCAGAGTAAAGTTGACAACATAGAAAATGAACCAGCTAAAGAAGTCCCTGTCCGACTATGAAGCTCATAGGCTGCCTTGGGCAAGCCTCCCACTCTTTCTGTATACTTAATGCACCATAAGGATGTTGTAAGGATAAAATGTGATGCTATTATATGCTCTGCCCTGAACTCCCTAGAGAAAAATCAGGATATAAATGTGATCTACAAAAATACAATAGCAGTAAGCTAGCTATTGTGAGCGTACAAGAATATCTATTTATTCATATGTTCATTAAGTGCGAATGTGATTGTTTTGAGATTTGGCTTGGCCTACTGATGTGCTCATTCTGATTCAAAGTATTTTGGATAAGGGATGCTCAGCTTATACTACTTTGGTGTAGTTATACTTAGATTTCTCTTTCTGTATGTGTGCATTCTGTTGCAGATATTTCATTCTTTCTTCTTGCCTCTACAGATCTTAACTTGTGTGCATGCACTCAAAGAAATCCACCCCAGTGTTGCACTTTTAATCAAGCTTCCTTTTTTCTATTCAATCTCTTCTTTTCAAAAGTAATGTAGTTAGAGAGAACTCCGTGGTAAAATGAAAATCCATTAGCATTTAATAGCTGTTCTGATTGTTTAGTTCAGATATTTACTCCATTTTAGTGGGTTTTTTTGTGTACCAATGAATCAAATTTTCCATTATTTTGAGCTTTTTTAAAGACAATAAGAAAGAAGAAATGCAAAATGTTATGTTCAAATTAGATTACACCCTATAATCTCCTGTGCTAGATATCTTTAGAAATGTAAGTGATTTTGATATAGCAGTGCTGTGTAATTAGGTAAACCTATTAGAGTTTTGTTTGGTTATATTTCATCAAACTTGCCTAGCGCAGTGACTCCAGTCACAAACTAAATAAAATATTATGCACAGATGTAAAATTAAGGCTTCAGTCCTCTATGTATTTACCTTGGAAGAAGCCTCATTAAATGCTATGGGATTTATTTGTGGGAAGACTTGTGCATAATTGTACTCTGCTGGAAAATCCTACAGGGGAATGAATTCTTTTAAAACATATATAGGACCTCACTTTATGTACTCAGTTCGTTTGTTCTGCATCCAGTTGTTAGCCTTGAAAGAACAGGCCCTGTGAACCCATAATATTTAGCTTAGTACTGATTTAGTATTTAGCAACAAATTTGTTGGGTCTACTTAAGCCCCTTCCACACAACTGTATAAAATTCACATTGAACTAGATTGTATGGCAGTGTGGACTCAGTTAATCCGGTTTAAAGCAGATATTGTGAATTATCTGTCTGGATATTCTGGGTTATATGGCTGTGTGGAAGGACCCTAAAATGAGCAATTGTATATACCAGGACTTATGTATTTCTTTCTCCTAGAACAGCAATGCGATGTTATACATACAACTATATGTATTAGTTACAAGTAAGTCTCAATGATCCTGTCTAAGCACAGTCAGTTAGTACTGAGTTATTATTTGGATGGAAGACTATTAATTAACCAGGTATTATAGGCTAGATTTCAGAGGAAATGACTGGCAACACTACCTTTTTATATTTCTTTCCAAAGGTGGTGATCTTAAATTGACAGACAACCTTAAGGTACATAAAGCTCAATAACTTAGGTGAGAATTACTCTAAGGTATGAGGGTAAAGGATGATTACCTGGGACCTAGATAGCAAGAGATACTGGCAAGGGAAAGGGGGAAATGAGAGTTCATTGCAGTAACATAAAACTATAGTCAGGTATCTAGAAATTAAATCTGAACTTCTCCCCAAAAAAGGAGGCAGCCAAAGTTTTCAAGGAAAAGTGAACAACATATTTGAGTTTTAGGTATGTGTGATGTTCAGTGTCTCTGCAATGCTAGACATGCTAGGACTGAAGGGAAATTTCATTTCCTGGGGCTAAATTTTTATGGAGAGGGAGATGTCCTCATTTCGTTCTCTGTGGCTATACCCTTACAGATAACTAAACATTGTTATCCATGCTATTCCTGTGATAAAAATGGTTTTCAAATGGCACATTGCTCCAGCACTCACTCTTTTCTGTATTTCTTTTCAAGTGTCCATTGTCTCTGTCTTCAGATTGAAGCCTTCTACCAAAATAGTCCTACAATTTATCAAACTGATGAAACTCCCTTGGCCAAGTACGTACTATGTCACTGACACAAGGCACAGCCAGACATGCATTTACAGTGAACACAGGCGAGGACTGTAGTGAGCAACAGCAGAAGCACAGGGAATTGGTATCTGCAGATAGAAAAAAATATGAAAGGACATGATTTGAGGGAGGAGATATTTTTTCTGCTTATTCACTTTATAAAGAGGCAGACAACTAATTGTCCTCCAGATGCTCTTGGACTGTAATACCCATCAGGGCTGAACAGGGAATAGCACCAATGTTCATTGATGATGGAATGGCAATGCAGCAACATGCCCTTCTCCTCGTGTTGTAATTGATCTGGGTAAACCCTGAGGGCCTTTCAAGAACATTAATAAAGATTAGTAGATATCTAGCTGGCTTTTATCTACAAATCTTTATTAATGTTCTAGATATCCAGCTAGCTTTTGGGGGCCCCTGGTGGCACAGTGTGTTAAAGCGCTGAGCTGCGGAACTTGCAGACCAAAAGGTGCCAGGTTCAAATCCCAGGAGCGGAATGAGCGCTTGCTGTTAGCCCCAGCTCCTGCCAACCTAGCAGTTCGAAAATATGCAAATGTGAGTAGATCAATACGTACCACTCCGGCGGGAAGATAACAGCGCTTCATGCAGTCATGCCGGCCACATGACCTTGGAGGTGTCTACGGACAACACCGGCTCTTCAGCTTAGAAATGGAGATGAGCACCAACCCCCAGAATCGGTCACGATTGGACTTAACTTCAGGGGAAAACCTTTACCTTTTTTAGCTGGCTTTTAAAAGCACACACTTTTCAGCTTCTTTTATTAGAATTTAAACTAGCTTTCCACATGAACTTTGTAAGAACATTTCCTTCCCATTTTTCTTTCCCTCCCTTTCTTTTTACCTCCTTGGGTTCTCCTTCCCTACACCATGATGCATCAGATATAAATTATCCGACTCTGCTACACTGTAGAAGAGATTACAGATGGCAGGCTATTTGACAAGTCAATTCCCTTCTTGCCATGTTTTTTCGATTTGCTTAATCTATTTCTAGCTATCTACTCTGTTTGTTTGCTTATTTATTCAGGTGCTACTGTTACCTTTAAAAGGCAACTCGTGATTCCAGTCCTACCACTGCTCAAAGTGAAATGAAAATCCTTTCTTTTAAGAAGAATATGAAAGCATGAGAGCCAGCATGTGCTTTGAACACTGGACTATGGTTCTAGAGACCAGGGTTTGCTCAGCCACAGTAACCCCACTGGGTAAATCATGCTCTCTCAGCCTCAGAGGAAGACAAAGAGAAGTCCCATCTGAACACATCTTGCCAAGAAAACCTGTGACAAGTTCACTTTAGGGTGGGCATACATCAGAAACAACTTGAAGGCACAGAAATAAGACAACAATATTGAAGGAAGCAACAGCTCTTCCCTAAATGGTATAGCTATTATATTCTATTTTTTTTCAATCTGGCCTCTATGGAATGGAAATATCAAGTTAAATTCAAACTGCCTATGCTTTATTCAGTTCAATAAAACCTGCAACAAACCAGCCAGCCTGGTGCACTGTCTTTAAATTAGAGCAACACCAACTGGCCCAAAGCCTGGCCCAGAATAACATATGGGATGGGGGAATATTGTAGCCAGTTTTCAAATGTAAGCCGATTTTGCTACCACCAACTCCCAAGCTTTAGTGTTCAAAAGGAAAAGACCTGGCAGAATGCTCTAAGTCCATTATCATTGCCTACTCCTTAAGCTCTTTGGCATATTAGAACAGCCAGATTTCACCAAGAGATTCTGAAGAGTGCTTACCTGTGCTCCTTAAATCAAAATCCTTCCTCAGACACATACTTCCCATCAGAAGTGACACAAACACCCAATCCAATCAAATAATGCAATTAAACGTATGGAGTAGCAAATCCCATGAATAGGCCAGTTAGAAAATAACCACAACAACATTCCTACTCAGGCCCACAGAGGTGGGTAGCATATGCTCTACATGGATCAGGTCCAGGCTACAAAAATAACTATATTGTCTCTTATGAAACTGCCTGTAATTTGGGACCTTCTGGGGAAGCCCTTTTCTCTGGTCCACCACACTTACAGGTAAATCTAGTGGGAACACAGGAGATGGACTTCTTAATGGCTGCACCTAGACAGTGGAGTGTATTGATCAGGTTTTCCACATTTGTTAAGATTGATAATGATGTCATCATCTGTTACCCAACACATACTTCTCTGTTTCCTTGCAATTGCCATAGTAGCTGCAGAGGAAATGGTTTTATTTCCCCCCAACAACTAATATATTGGTTTCAGCTGTCTGTGAGGTAGCAAAAATGGAAATGAACATGTCTGCCCATATGTAAACATTCTATGTTCTGGATTTTGATCGTGGATGTAGCTATGGAGACATCATGATGAATGCATGAATGTCAAACTTTATCACAGCATCCATACTGTTATCTCCTACAAAACGGCAGAGTCTTCTACTGTCACCCAGCCGAGGGATTTTGTTGCTACAGATTCTCACAGGTGATCAATCAAGAGCTCATTTCCTTGAGAGACTTGTCTCATTGGATCCTTCAGATTATATTCTTATCTTTTTCTTTCACTTGATATTTCAGCATATTCCATGTCTAAGAGGATAGCACCCAACAATGTATAACAGCATTAACTCATGACCTTTCTCATAGATCTAATACTACATTTTCAGCTAGTTTCTTAAGGGACCAAGAAACAACTCATACTCAATCAAACTCAAACATTTTCCTAAGATTTCTTGTGCTTGCTCTCTTTTTGTTTTTATTGATCAGTGAGGACTTGGTTTTATATTTTGTTCCTTTGCTCCATCATTTTGAGCATATTTGCAATAATTCCTAGGACAAATATTTTTTAATTATTTCTTCAGTGCTCTACTCTTTTGGTACTCCAGCCATTTCTTCCCCAGGCATTAAAAAGGATTAGAAGTGGCACCAAGGGGAAAAAAGTAAAGTAGAGGAAGTTGGTGCTTCTTTTAGATTTTCTGAGAACAAAATAAATAATTTCTAGGAATTCAGTGTATGCAGGAATGGACTAGAAAAGGGACCAGGAGTTGTCTGCATTAACATAAGGTCTACCCAGGAATCCTCAAAAAATGTAATATTTGTATTTCAACAAAACAGAATGTCCAGATTCTGCATGCAGAAGTATACATGTTGGGCATCCCTTATCCAGAATTCAAAAATCCAGAAGACTCTAAAATCCAAAGTTTTCCACATGTGTGGCTGAGATAGTGACACTTTTTCTTTCTGATTGTTCGCAATTTCAAGAAATACATGAACATCAGGACCAATAGATGAGTGTGTCTATCCAGTCTCCATGTGTGCCCTAAGGAGGATTTAGATATTAGACTTCCTTTGCACTTCTTCCTTTATTTCATGACAAATGAGCCAAAGTGGGGGAGTCCTGCCTCTTGTTAATGCTGGCTGTTTGGAAACTGAAGGCTTCCAATATGGCTCCAGACAGAGCTGCCCTAAATGTTTTACCAGTCAGCCCCACACCCTATATCTTGGGAGGTGCCTGTTGCCTCTGCTTGACAAACACAATACAAAAATGGAACATTAATTTTAATAACCACACTGTAATAACTTCAACTGCCAACCTTGAACCCGTTCTTCTGTTATTATCACACATTGATCTGATAAAAACTCGGCTCTTATGATGATTCGCCTTCCCCTTGGCACTTTGTCATAAGTAGCTAATAGCATCTGCACACATTCTAAATATCAAACAAATCTATTTAAGATCATTCATATTTCTGGAATTAATTATACAGCTCTGGGTCTCTACTTTGAATGAAATTCCTAATATCTTTTGAGCATCTAATACCTGTTTCATTCATGTAAGCACTCCTAATTAGAAGACTATTTTCCCTGCTCTCAGGACATCTAATTCCTTAAGCATGGTCAGGAGAATAAGTCACCGCTGGAGTTAATCTAATTTGTCTACTAGAAAAGAAAGGAAATATCTTGCTTATGAAAGGTATCAATGCCATTCTAATGCTGCAGGGAAATTCCCTTCCATCTTCTAATACAACTCTAATCTGCTTCATTTGTTGGTGGAAATAGCTTTTTTCCCCTGTGTGTTTCATTGGTTACCTTTCTGCCAAATTTTGTCTTTAGGTAATATCAATGCTAATGTGGGTGTTTTGGCTGGATGGGGATGGGCAGCTAACTGTGTTTCTCAAAGATGCTGCGAAAAGAGATGAGAGCAGCTGAAACAGGTTATTACAGTGGAAGCTGGGATACTCCTGTAAACTACAGATCACCTTTTCCCTAGTAGACTAATTAAATAAACTCCAGTCACTCCAATAAGACCGTCATTCTATACCTTCCCCCAGTGATTTCCCTTGATATAGGTCTGCTGGTCCTCTGAATGTTAGAACATTTTTTCAAGGTTGGCTGGGATAGAAGAGGTATCTTTTCTTGGATATTTTGGTAACTCCAGTAAGAGTAAAATAAATGGTTTGGTTTTCTTCCTATCCATTCAAGCTTTCAGTTAGTCAAATAAATTCTACTTCAGAATATTTCAATGAGTGCAAGAAATAATAGGATGAAAACAGCTTGCTTCACATTGCTTTACCTCCTGAGATTGGCAGCCTAAAAATTATGTAAAAAAAGAAGGTAATACCAAAACATTGTATTCCAAACTCAAAACATTTATTTTTGGACAACATCTGCCAGAATCCCCAAACAGCATGGCCTGATGAGATTGCAGTCACCCCAAACCTCTCCATTAACTTCAGGAAGAAAAATTCCGACAGCTTAGAGGTCCTCCTAGTGAAGCCCTATTGAAATACCTAGAAAAAGGAGAAGGTCATCATAACCATGCCGACACCTGAGTTTTGAGAGATATTTGTAATACATTTAGGTTATTCTTTATAATATTATTTGCAGAATTGCTGTTTGTTGAAATGGCGAATCAAATAACATCACATTACTGGTTCTACTCTCATTATATTTTGCTACCTTTTTGTCACTTGCATTACTTTTTTTTTTAAAAAAAAAGTTAGCAGTGATAAGAAAACTGCATGAAAATTGAAGAACACCAGTCAAAATGCCTCTTAAATCTCTCAAAATTCATTTATCATTACACGGATACAGTGACTTTCTTCCTGTTGACTGCATTGCTTTTGGAGAACAGGTGACACTGCTTGTAACTTATTACTTACAGTCTCTTGGCCTAGCCCTAACTAGATATGAGACAGCTTCCAGTTTCTCCCAGTCAAAATAACTATAGTAGCATGAACAGACTAACATTTAGTTGACAACTGAGTCATCATTTCAGAACATGACTTATCTCATGGCTAAATCTGAAGTTTTGACTGGAAGTGAGAAACTTTCTAAGTTTTTTTCCATCTTCCTCTACTATAGATATTCCTGAATGAATGTGTAAAGGGCAGTGAAATGGCACCTTGGGTTTGATGATTCAATGTCAAAACCCTGGGCAAACCACAAAGACATTATGGATATAATTCACAAAATGTAAATTGTGCCTTAGAGCTTTATAGCTATGGTTCTTCTGCATTCTCTTTGTTAGAAGGTCAGACTCCCTTGAACCATAACCCAGTAAAATTATTTAAAGAACCTAAGGGGAGATAAGATCAAACTGAATCTGGGTGAAATGAGAGCAATTGCACATTACTGTCTTCCTGGAAGGCAATATTGCACCTCTACTAATTAGTCACTTTTGCTACAACACTGTATCCTGCCCTCCCTCTGTTTTAAAAATCAATTTACAATTTACCTCCACTGTCTACTGGTTTCCCTTGGAAAGGGCATTTAAGAGATTATGGGAAATTAAAAACTAATGAAGTCTGCAGTCCACTTGGAAATCATTAATATGCTCACACATTGGTCATATCTCTTATAGTAATTCTCGCTATTCCTTGCATTTTCCTTCTTGACTGAATCTAAACATAGCCCAAAGATGCTGTCATAGCCTTGAGATACACAGAACATTTACAAGAAATGCCAGCCATCCCCAAAATTACCATATTTACTCAAAGCTAACATTCATCCTTTTTGGCTAAATAACAGTTGAAAGTGAGATGCACATTAGATTTAATGGCACATGAGAATTGCACAAATAAACCCACCTGAGGCTGCCTTACCTTGCCAGCCTTGACCTGATGGAGGGGCATGGTGTACCAGCTGGCTTCATTCACGAGGCTTACAAAAACCTCCTCCTCAGTTTTGAAGACCTCATGAATGAGGCCTTAGTTGGGAAGCTGCCGCCCATCTATCAGGCTGGGGATGGCAAGTTTGCCAGCCTTGGTCTAATGGAAGAGCAAGGCTTCCTTTGCCTGTTGGTCATTCTGCTGCCCTCCTCATGAATGAGGCCTTAGTTAGAAACTACTGCTCAATCTGATGAGGGCACAGCTTCCCCTTGCCTGTCAGTTGTTCTGAGGCAGAAAGCAGAATGGCTGACAGGCAAGGGGAAGCTGCGCATTACATTTGACAACAAATCTTTTTGTTTTTTTTGCAATATTTACCTTCAGAACTGAAGTGCGCATTACAATTGATTGCACATTACAATTGATTGCACTTGAGTAAATAAATTCAGGAAACTTGGAAATTTGTTATCTTGAAACCAAATTCGGCCATTCAGTCTCTGTCCACCATTTTAATTAATGTAGAGGATGTTTATACTTATTTATACAGGTTTGCCAAAAGGATAGATCAAACAACAGGAATCAAAAACATCATCAAAAACATGTATCTAACCAACTCACATTCAATCTAGAACGTAGAAAAGGGTTTGTTGATACCAGTTACTATGTTGGCTATGTATGTCAAGGGAATTGTAGTCAACAAAAGCCAACCCCCCCAATCTTTGAATCAATCAGTGGGTCAAATGTGAAACCACATTGGACCCATGCTGCTATGTTTATAACATGTCATCAAATATTTTTTTTAAATCCTTATTATAGCATATACAGTAAGTAACCTGCTAACTTGCTACCCCTCCCATTGCAATGATTTTTGTTGTGACTGCGCCTTCGGGGACTGTGGATGATGGTGGTGGGATCAGGAGAGGAAGGAAAAACCCTCGCGAGGAGGGCTCGTTGGAGGATTTGTACAGAAAGAGAATTAGGGATCTCAATGGGGAGTCTTCTGAGGAAGATTCAGATGGGGAGTTTGTGGAAGAAATGGATGCTGGGGAACAGGTGGTGGCTGAAGAAGTGGGCACTGACTGGGCACGGGCACCGGAGATGCCTGGGGAGGAATCGGGGCCCATGGATACTGCTGACACTGGGGAAGCTTGGGTGGCTTCAGAAGCAGACCCCACTTGGGCTGCTTGGAGGATGGATCCTCAGGTGTGCACGGTGTTGGGCGTGGGCAGGTTGATTGGGATTCTGATGAAGAATTAGGCACGCCCGACCCACGAGCTTTAGCTGTGTGGAGTTCTGATTCAGATTAAGGATATGGGACACCTGCTCTTTGGGCGTTGGTGTTTGGACACCCAGGGAAAATGGGGATAAATTGGGAATGTTTAGTCACTTCACTTTGCGTGTGGCAAGGTGTTGCTGGGCGCCACTGGGACTCCTGTACGTATTAAAGAAGACTGGACTGGGACTTTGCTTCAGATCTGCTGTTGCATCTGTTGCCTTGGCTCTTTGTGCCATTCTGTTTCGTGGACCTTGAATTGATGACTACAACCCCTGGACTTTGGACTGGAATTCGACTCTTCTTCTGCCTTCGCTCTTTGATTTGTGTCTACCCACAGCTCTTGACTCCTGGCTTGCCTCCCGACCTTGCTGCTGTCTCCTTTCCTGGCCCTGGACCGACCTGATGATGTCTCTTCGCTTTATTCCTTGAGCTCCTGGCATTGTCTGCACTCTTGAAGCAGATTATTGCTGCCCCTGCTGTTTTGACTCCGGACCGGTTTGACGACATCTCCTTGCACTGTCCCTTTAAATCCTAAAGCCTGGTGCTGGCCACAGTAAAGGCTTTTGCACCGGCTTCCAAGTTTGTTTACAAGCTACTCTCACTGGGGAGCTCCTTTGTCCAGTGTGAGTTTCTGTTTGAGGCTTTAAGTTTGAACTGCTAAGTCTGGGACTTTGGGGAGTTTTTTGGGGGTTTCCAAGTCTTTGCTTTGTTTTGGCTGCTTATTCCAAGCCAACTCAGAACGTTTTGAGCTTGAATAATCCGGTTTATTTGTTAAAGCATATTTTTGATATATTTTTGTTTGGACTGCCTTAAAACACTGAAGGTTAAGTGTTTTAAGCCATCTTTTATGTTTGTGACTAGTTTTTGGGCTATTTCTTGAATAGAAGAAATAGTCCTCTAATTGGCGTCTGACTTTTGCACTCTAATTGGCGTCTGACTTTTGACAGTTTTGGTGCAAAGATAATTTTTGAGACATCTTGAATGTAATAACTGCTACATCAATATGCTAAAGCATGTTGGAAAACACAAGAAGCTTTAACCACAACCTTATTTTGTTGTACTTGATTCCATTGAATAAATTTAAAGCCATATTCTCTGAAGCACAGAGGGTGATATGCTTAGAGACAAATAATAATTGTTTTGAAGGGTTTTTCCATCTTCTGCAAGCTGTAGGATCATTATACACCATCAGTAAGACCTCTCCAGTAGCTCTTAATTTCTTACACATAATTATGCATCCTGACTCTTTTAGCTATAACCAATCTGTGATGGCTCATTCACACATGCTGAGCAATAGATGAATTGATCCATGTATTTTCAACTGTTATGGCTCATACACACCTGCTTAGAGCAGGATGAATCCACTTATTTACAGTCTGTTTCACTTCTGCATGGATTCACACATTAGATACCATATTGCCATGGATACTCCTAGGGCCTTTCCTGTTTATACCAGATTATCTGGCAGTGTGGACTCATATAATGCCGGTTAAAGCAGAGAGCTTGGGATCAGATCCTGGGATATAGGGCCTGTCTGGAAGGGCCCTAAGTTTTCTGATTTCAGAAACTAAGCAAGGTATCCACTTACTTACAGTCTGTTTTACTTTTGCATTGATTGACCCATAAGTCAGACACCATGCCTTCTCTGATTTCAGAAACTAAACAAAGAGTATCCTCCTTATTACTTGGATAGGGAACACCAGCCTTGCAGTCACCTTTGGGGATGGTTTCTATCACATGAGGCCATGTGCATCCTGCTGCTGGTCTGCCTTCTCCCCGGTGATTTTCCCACCCCAAGCTTTTAATAGGTAAAACCCATCAATAACTCCCATTCCCACAATGTCCCCTTCACTACCTTGGTGAAATAGCCAATTCTGCTTTTGTGCCAGCATGCCATAATTGAAGTTGCTGGCTGGTTTTTTGTTTTTGTTTTTAAGTGCTAGAATTGTGCAATTACAATGAAAACGGAACAGTGGTAGTGCAGGAATATGGGGTTATGAGAGTGTACAGAAGACCAATCATTTCACACAAATTGGCAAATTGGGCTAATGAAGAGTTACAATATTGAGGGTGCTCAACATGTTATGTATCCACTATCAACGAAGACATGATTGTAGTGGGATAGCAGTTTCATATGATGAAATCCTCCATATAAAGAAGTTTCTTATGTCCACAAATCCCATGTTACTTTACTTTTTCCATTTTCACTTGTAAATTCTTCAAAGTACCCCCCTCCCAAATCACATTTCAATATGCACTTTGAAACACATTTCTGAACACATTTCCCCTCCATAAACCACACACAGTTCGAAACAGATTTGTTTGGTCTGGGAACTGCAAAGGAACATACAGAAAGTGTGAAATCTGGTGAGTCATACATTGATCCAGGAAACACAGTTCAGAAAAGATTTGTATCAGAATTTGGAAATATCAGACTTATCAATCATTCACATTATTCACGACTTGATTTGCAAGGGTTGATAAATTAACAATAATGGCCATGACAAGCATACATATTACTTTTGACAAGTTGGTAGTGCAGATTAGATATTTTGAAGGGGAGAAGATGGGGAATCTACCACTACAGGCATCATAGGTAATGGCTTTTTATAAGAAGATTAGTGGATGAGGTGGTGGTGGTGCAAGGCCGCTCACTATGGCCGCTTCTACACTGTCATATAATCCAGATTATCAAAGATGATTTTCAACATCTGCTTTGAACTGGATTATATGAGTCTACAGTTCCAGATAATCCAGTTCAAAACTGATAATCTGGATTTTATCTGGCAGTGTAGAAGGGGCCTCAGTGAAGAGGAGAGGAAAGAAGCTGGCAAACTTTTGCTCGGGCAAAGACAACTTGCTGAAGCCTCACTTAGCTTGTGTGTTTTTCATCATCAACATTTGTTGGCCACATTTTGATGCTGCTTGGCCCACATATTCTAGTTTTCATCTGTGAAATATTGGAGTTTATGTATGTATGTGTGCAGCACACTTGGTTTGTACTTTCAAAACTATCCTGATTTCCTTAATCGGATAGAAGGATGTTATCTCCTAACCAGTGCAGAAGTAAGATTAGGTAGCCAGTCCATCAGGTCTCTGAAAGTTGACTTGTTCTGCTGAACTATCTTTGTTACTCTTAAGATATTTTATTATGCATCATTGACTTAATTTTTTGTTTGAGTAATGTTTTCTATTCAGATCCAAAGGACTTCACTCTGATGACTGAGGGGCCGCTTGTTGGTTGGCTTATACCTGTTGAGAGCAATTGCCTTGTTACCACGGGCAGAACAGCAATGAGAGTCTTACAATGTACTAGGTACATGTTGTGAGCTAAAAGTCACCGCTAGGCATGAAGAAACTCTGTTGAGTTAACATACAGTGTCACGAAAAACTTATGTGTTATGATATCAGGCAGTGAAATGCTGGCGTGTTTTGATTGATTCATGTGCTTCAGGGGAAAGGAACGGATTTTCTTTGCTTCAGATGATTCAAAGTGACATTCCACTGATGTCTGCTGAAAGTCAGAATATTATGAACCATGTTTGTGCAGCAAAATAAAATGTATTTAGTGTTTTTTCCTCTTTTCAACCACATGAATAGTAAAAATAGTATGCCTGTTGAAGTACAATTAAAATGCTATGATGCTTTTGACACAATCATAACAGGGCATTTTAAGGTATTTTTTTCTTGTGGTTATAGCTCTTGAAGACAAGATGCCATTTTGCATGCAAAGGAAATGTTTTGGGTTTTGAGTCTGCAAATAATTCATGGCGGTATAAGTTGAGTATCCCTTATCTGAAATTTCAAAATTGGTAGTAAAGGTAAAGGTTTTCCCTGACGTTAAGTCCAGTTGTGACCGACTCTGGGGGTTGGTGCTCATCTCCATTTCTAAGCCGAAGAGCCGGCGTTGTCCGTAGACACCTCCAAGGTCATGTGGCCAGCATGACTACATGGAGCACCATTGCCTTCCCACCAGAGTGGTACCTATTGATCTACTCACATTTGCATGCTTTCGAAGTGCTAGGTTGGCAGGAGCTGGGGCTAACAGTGGGCGCTCATTCCGCTCCTGGGATTTGAACCTCATTGTATGCTTTTTGATGTTTCAATTTGTGCTTTTTGATGTACACAAAATTTGTTTCATGGACAAAATTAATAAAGTATTGTGCATAAAATTACTTTTGATATTGTTTATAAAGTGCATACGAAACATAAATGAATTTTGTGTATAGACTGGGTGAGACTTTAAGGTAGCTTGTTATGCATATGCAAATAGTCCAAAATAAAAAGAAATCAGATTCTTCTTCTGGTCCTAAGCATTTTGGATGAGGGATACTTAACTTGCATCAGTAAAAATCTGTTTGCTGTACAGTGAAATAAATTATGAAGAGATAACATTTTAAAAAAAATCTCCAGAAAAAAATTTGTGAGGTCTGTATTGGATGCTTTCCTTTCCAATGTAAGTTTTGCATTTGATCAGAGATGAAGGAGCTCACCAGGCATGTATTATTGACACTCAAGTGACTACAGCTGCCAGACTGAAAACTGGAGAGCATTCCTGTAACTTTAGTGGTTGTTTAGAAGAGAGAATTTCAGCAGGTGTTGTTTGCTGGTTATTAGGTAACAAGCAACACTTCTTGAAATTCCTCCTTCTATACAACCATTAAGGGTCCAGGAAACCTCTCCAGTTTTCATTTCAGAAAATCTAGAATGCTTTAGCTGCTAGAGAGGGGATTTGTCTGGCTCAATTTTGGTGAATCCCATGTAGAACATTATTATATATAGGGTGAAAGAAGGGTAAGGAGATGGCAAAGGGGGATTTTTATGACCCACAAAAGTTACTATTTGAGAGACAGACTTTGAATGCTTGCCCCTGGTTTGGGGCCAGAGACACAGACATTGCTCACCTCTGATCTCTAAGCTACTTCTTAATAGCATTGGCTATGAATTCCACCTTGATTAGACTGGAACAGGGTTCTAAAAAGTATTTGCAAAATGTCTTTTCCTTAGCAAAAAGTGTCCAGGCAAACGGAGGTACCCTAAAATGAAAATGGTCAAACCCTATAATATTTTTGTACACTTTAGGACTGTTTGTGATCTAGGCAAGAAAGAAAACTTGGGAGGTATGGAAAAACCTTTTTACAAGGTTACATTTTTCACAAAAACTGAAAAAATAATTAAGAAACGCCAAAATTACTCATAATTTTTCCCTGTTGAATGGTTTATTCTTGCATAAGTAAATGAAATAAAGTTGAGTCGGGGACATTGATTATAGTCTGCTCCTACTTGCAGGATTGCTTCCAGATAATGACAGTGGGGGATTGTGGCTTGGCCACAGGGCATAACCCTGATCCCACAGTGGTCTATGCTTTGGTTGCTTTAACCTTGGACTACTGTAATGTGCTGTTTGTGGGACTTGGTTCAGAGGCCTCAACTAGTGCAGAGTTCAGCATCTAAGCTGCTTGCCTATGAGATATTGAGCCAATTTCCAAAGAATTACTCAAAGGATTAAAGATTCCACACAGCACAGGACCAGGTTATCTTTTCCTTTATAGATAGCTCTGTTTCTAATCCTCTGGGTCCTCAGCTGTGGTTCATTTAGCTTCTCTGTTGTGACTCTCACCAGGAGAAATTATTTCCCCTTTAAAAGGAGGTGGAATCCAGCACTAGTTGTTACCACCGTAAATTAAAAGACCTTTCTGTTTATACAGGAATTTTCCTAATTGTTAATGCCATCAGTTACTTCAGTTTATAATGGATAGTTATATGGATTTAATTTTTTTTTGTTATTTTACTCCTTTAGCTACTGTTTCATTAACTCAGTTCTTATTGTGAAACATGTTGGGATTATTTAACATGATAAACAGTGTTTTGAAATAAATATATAAAATCTATAATATTTTGGGATTTTAAAATTTTATTTTTGTTTTCTAGTGAGTAGAAGATACATTTAGAGCATAATAATAAATCTTCAAACGACTTTATTTTAATATCTAGATGGAGGTGAAGCAGGAAGGCTAATACCTACTGTTTCTAAAAAAAAAATCATACAAATGCTTCCAGCCAATTGTAAAGTACAGTAAGGTGATTTATGAATTGAAGGATGATTGACACAGCAAGACTTCTTTGCTGACATTACAAGAAATTCACCTTTTCCTCCTTTTAATTTCACATTTTATTATTCCAGGTTAGCTTAATGGAACATTACTTTTCATTTGCCTTTTTTGTGTAGGTAAAAAGTGCATGGTTGTATTAAATGGCAAGAACTTTAGTATTAAGCTTGGATTGATGTCACACTGGCAGATGTTAAATGAAGATATAGCTGCTTAAATCTACAGTTGGCTTGGGTAGTGGTTTCTTATTGATCTTGATTGCATTGCTCTGTGACTGAGGTGGGCTAACGTTATATTGTGTGTAAAATAAATTAATCGACTGAATTAGCCTTAATTCCAGGACAGGCAAACATTCTTTTGATATAGGAAAGGTATCTGCTGAATTTCTACATAACAGAAGAAGACTGAGAAAATGCATAATATAACCCTGAGAAAATGCAGACTATGACTGGATCTACACTACCATATAATGTATCTTAAACTAGATTATATGGTAGTGCAAACTCATATAATCCAGTTCAATGAAGTTAAACTGCCGTCTGTGTTTTGACAGTCTGAAACTGCACTGTGTAGATCTAGGTTATGATAACCCTTTTGAAGGAGTAGCCATTGGACTAGCATCACTGACAAATCTCTCTCTTATGATCGCCATATATAAACAGATAGGAAGTTGATAATCCCAGAGCTGAACTATGCTTATGCTATTTTTTCTAAGAACAAAATCAATTTTAAAAAGTAATCTAACAAATGAATTGCTATGGCAGCAACATTTCCTATTTATTGAATGGTATTTTCAGGATTTTTAAACAGGAATCTTTCATTGTGTATTTTACATCCTAGCTCCACTGAACTAGATTGCAGGATTCTAATTGTTAAAATACACTGAATTTCCATGGATGTTCATCCAGCTGCAGCACATCCTTTAGTGTTTAATCATAAATGCAAACAAACTTTCACGCTGGATTACTATTTAAACTGCTACAGTGAAATAGGAAACTCATTAATGAAAAATAAAGAACTATCATGTTACTTTGTGATTATTTCTGTATTCTTGTATTTCCTCTATGATAATCTGTCATACATAACAGTATGAAACACCTTGAAAGCTTTCTTATCACTCTATTCACTAGTCAGTAGGGTTGCTCAAATAATTCGATTTCCCCGTTGGTCGTTAGTAATTCATTTGTTTTGTCGCTTTTGAAGCGATATTAGAATCGCGTTATCCCGTTGTGTGGATCCCGCAGTTTCGAACTGCAATTTTTCTGAAGTCGTCGTTTTTTTTTGTTAGAAAAACATGCATTTGCAAATCACCCAAACTTGTTTCAGTGCACTGGGGCAACCTAGCATGTTGTTTCCCCCTTGTAGCCAATCAGAGAGCACGTTTAACTCAGGGGAGGGGCTTGTACGTGCTGAATCAAAAGAGACTGCAGGGAGCCTCATTGATCATTCGCACTGGGGATCTGGAGAGAGAGGGTGGTTGGAAGGCTAGGCTTAGACTGAGATTCCAGCAAGATTTCAGTCCTGCGTCACAGCTTCCTTGGCTGAGCTAAGCTTGATCCAAAGAAGACCAGGGGGAAAGGGTGGGTGAGGAGGGAAAGAAGGGTGGGTTTTTCTGGAGGAAGGAGGGTGTTTTTAAAAAGGGCCTGTGTGTGGGCTTTTTTCCCCCACCAGCTTGGCGTTTGCCATTTTCTCACCAGCACTGCAATTTTTTGGCTGGTGGCAAAAGGATTACTAATTCAGCAGCTTTTTGGGGGGTTTTATTAGGAATCTTTTCATTGCAACTCCCATAATCCACACAAATACAACTTGGACAAAAGGGAGGCTGTATTTTTCCTTTTTATTTTATTGCATTGCACTTTGGCTGGCTATCAACGCTTGCAAAGTCTGGCAAACAGTGCAGCAGCACCCATAATCCACAGAAATAGAACTTGTTCAAAAAGGGAGGCTGTATTTCTGCCTTTTATTTTCCTGCAGTGCAGCACATTAGTGCGGTTTGGGTGGTATCTTATTCCTATCAACGCTTGCAAAGTCAGGAAAACGGTGCAGAAGCACCCATAATCAACAGAAATAGAACTTGATCAAAAAGGGAGGCTGTATTTCTGCCTTTTATTTTCCTGCAGTGCTCATTAGTGCAGTTTGGGTGGTATCTTTCTCCTATCAATGCTTGTAAAGTCAGGCAAACGGTGCAGCAGCACCCATAATCCACAGAAATAGAACTTGATCAAAAAGGAAGGCTGTATTTCTGCCTTTTATTTTCCTGCAGTGCACATTAGTGCGGTTTGGGTGGTATCTTATTCTTATCAACGCTTGCAAAGTCAGGCAAACGGTGCAGCAGCACCCATAATCCACAGAAATAGAACTTGTACAACAAGGGGGGGGGGAATTCTTTTCCCTTTTATTTTCCTGCACGTTAGTGCAGTTTGGCTGGTATCTTACTCCTATCAATGCTTGCAAAGTCTGGCAAATACTGGTATACCCATTTTACAGTATCAGAATAAGAACAACCGTAAGAAGGGTTTCTGATAGTTACACCCGGGACACGTTGCCAAACAACAAACAACACTTCTTTCCCCCCTGTAACGCAATCCCTTCCTCCCTTCTGAAAGCTGAAAACACTCCAGCTATCATGAAGCGTTCAGCTGAACGCAGGTCTGGTGGACCAAGTCCTGGTAGTGGTCAAGCCACAGCCCGGACTCTGTGGGGGGCCAAAAAAGTTAGGGGGAATTCCATCCATCTTAAACGCGCCTCGATGGGAGTGGGTGGACTCAATGATGAAGCTGGCTGTTCGACTGTTGGAAGTTCACAGCTCACCACCCGCAGTCAGTTGTCTGTTGGAGCTGACACAAGTGCCCGAACAATGGAACATGGAGGTGTTGCCGTCCTGGAAGTACAGGTGGTGGATAGTGAGGATCTTGGAAACCCCACTCCTCCACCCGCTACTGACAGTGAGGAGGAGGAAGATGAAGTAGTACCATCAAATCTTAGACCTTCTCGGGCTGCTGTTATGGTGCCCACAACTCCAACCTCCCTGGGCGTCGGCACAGTGGCTATGGGAAGGCCAAGGTCATATATTTGGGACCATTTTAATGTCCATGCTCAGCGTGCCACTTTGGCAGTTTGTAGACACTGTGGGGCAAATATCAGCAGAGGGAGAGACCCGAGACATCTTGCAACCTCGGGGTTGAGTTCTCACATGAAGCGGCATCACCCCTCGATATCACTAGGAGGGGGAACTGCAAGCCCTTGCAGCGGCAGCATAAGCACACAAAGTTCTCCTTGTTTAGAAGGTGGAAGGCAGACACAGCTGCTCCAGGACGTCTCTACCCGGTGGAATTCAACCTATAAGATGCTGGCATGCATGGTCAAGCAGCAGAAGGCAGTACATGGCATCTCCCTTTCCTTAGTTGCTCCTGTAAGCAAGTTTGTGCCAAGTAATCAAGAGTGGGACACCATCTCCCAGCTGGTAGATGTCCTGAAGCCATTCAAAGATGCCACAGAGACCCTTTCAGAATCAAAAGCCCTTCTAAGCCAGACGGTGCCCCTTGTCTTGGGGCTAAGGAGACACCTTGAAATGCTTGGGGCCGGTTGAACACTAGACTCCTTGGCTGGCCCGCTGACACCGCCAGTCCAGGAGGTGGTGAGGAGGTTGTCCTTTGCTGTACGAAAACACCTAGAGCCACTTCTAACCAACAAGGTCCATATGCTGGCGGCCTTGTGCGATCCATGGCTAAAGTACACCGTCTGCCCAAAAGACTTTACCGTATGGAAGGCCCAGTTAGTTAACCTTGTGAGGGGAGGTCTTTGCTGCCAGGGTGGGGGAAACGGGCACAGTGGCCCCTCTACCGGAGATGCCTGCCACTCCCAGCACTAGCGCAAGTGGCGAGAGCAACAGTCCCGGGGAGCCGGCTGGGGGTGGCCATAGGGTAATGGGTCTCCAGCAGCGACAAGGAAACGCTTTCTTTGCAGAGACGGTGGCCATACTAGCCTGCTCGGAAGATACCTCTTTGCTGGCTTCTGTGCAAAAGATAGACTCGGCCGAATGCTCAGTCAACCGGTACTTTGAGGAGCCTCCAGAGATAATTTCCTGTGATCAATTGGCCTACTGGGCTTCACGTGATCACATGTGGCCGTATCTGTCACACGTAGCCCGCCAGTTTCTCAGCTGTCCGCCCACCAGCGTGCAGAGCGAAAGGGTCTTCAGCCTAGCGGGTGATGTAGTCACACCCCACCGCAGCTTGCTGGACCCACAAACAGTTGAGAAACTGGTCTTCTTGAAGGCCAACCTTCCCATGTTGAATTTCCCCAATTTGGATTTTGACACTCACGCCTCCTAGAACAACAGTAATCTTCCTTGAAGCTGCTCTGCTTCTGATTAACTTTGGCTAATTTTTTTTTGGGGGGGGGGGTCCCTTTCCCTTATGTCCCACACCTCTCTCCTCTATCCTCCAAAGCTTTCTTAGATCTCAGTAATCCCTTCTGTACTCTAGAGTTTTCCCGTTTGTCTTAATCATCGCACACCGTTGTCTGCTTTCGTTTTCGGAGACACCAATCCCTAGGGGGCAGTACCCGCAGTTCGTCCAGGTTTTGTCTCCCTTATTAATTATTCTGGCTGGGAAGAAGTTGGTCTGATATTCAAGGGGAACTTAGTCTATAAAAACCAAGGTAGGAAATGCATCCGCTTTGGGTACAGAACGGATTAAAATCAAATCTCGATCCCTTTTTTTAAATTATTTTCCGCGAAAGTACTATGACTGTAGTCTTATCCAGATCCTCGCAGTTACTCTAGAGAAAGAACATTGTTCTAATCGATGTGGTTCCTTCCCTAAAAAATTCAGGAAGAAGAATTCAGGAAGAGTCTCACTTATCTGAGATAACGGGCCAGCAGAAACTTTGATGAGGAGAGATTGATGAGAAGCATCCAATTTGGAAATCATGATTTTACGAGTGATGCACCAAAAGATGATGTAATGCCACTTATTGGTAGAAAAAAGGACTTCAATAACACGCATCGATGTAAAGTTGTAATTTAACTGTAGCACCATTATATCACTACATATTGAAAGCATTTGCAACAGTAATGGCTTTGATATTGTATCACTGAGTCTTGGATGATGGAGACTACAGTACTGTTGCATCGCATCTCTACCTCAAAGTCAACAACGGACTACCTCACCTTGATAACAAGGAAGTGGCTGAGATTGTGCCACTCCAAACAAGCTTTTGCTTTGGGTTAACCGAGCAGCAGTATCCATCGACTTGGGGATAGTGAAGATTTAGCATTGAGTGAAGCAGAAAGCGATGTCACAAAAACAGAAAACTTTTTGGAAGTGACGCAAAGGAGAGGAAAGGCAAAGCAAATAGAAGAGAAATCGCGAGGTCAGGGGGCCCTAAGTTTTCTGCATTCCTGGTCGCAATGGGCGATAAACTGTCTGCTAAGGCCTTGGAGTGCTGGAGTGGTCTACCTGCCTTTTTGTATGGCAGTAAAGCCTCTTTGGTTTGATAGAGTGGCGGTATACTTATTTTTATTTCCCACGTTGGGGTGGGATGACATTTGGGCTTTTAGGACAGCCATTACCGAGACCTTCCGGTAGTGCGGGTCTCCGCAGAGCAGAGCATAACGTCACAAAAGCAGAAAACTTTGTGGGTGGGGCGGGCCAGTCTCTTTAGGACGAGTGCCGGCCAACAGTGGCCGGCAGAGGGTGGGGTCTTTACTGCTGAGATAGACAGGTTTGGATCCCCGCGGGGATTTTTTCTTTTCTTTTGTTGTTTCCTCTTGGCCAATTGTGTTGAGTTTCCCGCGATGCATCTCTGCTCTCTCTTAGCTTTCCCTC
The DNA here is from genome assembly GCF_035594765.1 of Anolis carolinensis. Taxonomy (NCBI): domain Eukaryota; kingdom Metazoa; phylum Chordata; class Lepidosauria; order Squamata; family Anolidae; genus Anolis; species Anolis carolinensis. Next base: position 137,544,928 of record NC_085845.1, read on the forward strand.
TGTCTGTATTTGGGCGATTTGGCCAAGAAGCTTTCTCTTATTTTTTTTCTCTCTCTCTGGGACGCGTTCCAGCTGACTATGGCCAGCGCAGGGTGTGGTCTTTACTGCTGAGATAGACATAGTGGTTTGGATCACCACGGGGATTTTTTCTTTTCTTTTGTTGTTTCCTCTTGGCCAATTGTGTCGAGTTTCCCGCGATGCAGCTCTGCTCTCTCTCAGCTTTCCTTCTGTCCAGAATTGGGCTCCTTCCTTTTTCAGGATGACCGCCCCGGGTTCTCTGGAGGACCTTCATGAAAGCAGGGCTTTCTGAATTGTTAACAACACCGTCCAAGGCTGCAAAACGGCTGCAGTCCTACCTCCCCCTCCCCCCGCCAGTGTTTTTAATGGAACCAACCCCCCATGTCTATCTCGGCAGCTAAGCCCCTGCCCTGCTGCTTCAGGGAAAGGGGCGGGGGTGGGAGCTGCCCGACGGTGGCCGGCTCCCCAGGGGAGTGGGATCCAAGCCCCCATATCTATCTCGGCAGCTAAGCCCCGCCCTGCTGCTTTAGGGAAAGGGGCGGGGGTGGGAGCTGCCCGACGGTGGCCGGCTCCCCAGGGGAGTGGGATCCAAGCCCCCATGTCTATCTCGGCAGCTAAGCCCCCGCCCTGCTGCTTTAGGGAAAGGGGCGGGGGTGGGAGCTGCCCGATGGTGGCTGGTTCCACAGGGAGTGGGATCCAAGTCCCCATTTTAACATGAGGCAATAATTCAAGCCAACATTGCGCAAATCTTACATTCATTGGGAGGTGGAGGGGCTTGCCCACTGTGGTAGAATGGCCTCCAACCTGGAGGCCTTGGGGAAGTCATTGCGCATTGTGGCAGCGCAATGTGTCTCTTGGCCAGCAATGTCCTAACATTTTGACAGATTTACGGGCACTGAAACAATATTACACAAGTAGATGAAGGAGTTTCACAGTGAAGGAAACCCCATTGAAGAGGAAATAACAATTTAAAAGCAGGAACAGATTTTTGCAATTGTTAAATAAAGATTTTTTATATAAACTATGAAATTGCGCAATAAATCTGCGGAAAGGGCAAACGCTCTGCAGTTTGGTGAGCAAGCAGGGTGGATTGTGTTCTACCACTGTACCAAATTTGATCAGGATAGCTGAAAAAAAATGAGTGCAGGAGAGTCCTGTAAAAGCGCCCCCCGGGCTGTTTTGGGCCACTGCGCATGCGTGTCCGCCATTAACGAATTACTTTTGAAACTAACGAATTTTTGTTAAATTTCAAAAAATTTTGAGGGCAAAATTCGAAAATGACATCAGAAACGAAACGCTAGCGCCCCCTACTTTTGAAACGAGTTTAGAATCATTTTTTTCATGAATCGCTCAAGCCTACTAGTCAGAGTACACAAGATTTATAGGAAGCCAGTAGATTCTTCTTTTTTGAAAACACACCCATTGCTGAACTCCCCTATTTTCTCCTCTATTAATGGCTGGTCCTAAATGCTTTCATGACTAAGCAGATATCCAGGTTTCAGTCTCATAAGGTGCATATACACTGTAGAACTAATAAGATCTGACAAATTTTAAATTTCATGGTTTATTGCAATGTTAGGCACCTGCATACCTTGGCAGAGAAGACTAAAAATCTTGTAAAACTACAAGTTCCATGATTCCATAGCCTTGAGTCATGGAAGTAAGTGGCATTACACTGCATCAGTGCTACAGCGTGTCCTCAATTTTACCTTTCCGCTACACTTTAAAAAAGAACTCTGGGACAGGAGTCATTTTAATTCATGAATTCCTCCCTGGGGTGGTATAAAGAAACAAACATCATCTTAAGTTTTTTTTTTTTGCACAAAATTAAGGTTTTGTTAATTTAAAAAGCAACCCTCTTGTTCTGTCAAGTACTAGGTTATTAACTCAATAATTTTCTCTTAAATTGATGAAATTGGCTTTAGCTGTGTAACCCCTATTAACATCAATGACGTCTGTATCTAAAAAGTCTTCAGCAGCACACTGAAAATGCTCCACTTAGAAAAGGATCTTCATTTCTTACATACTTTATTTCAGGCCAGGAGTGGTGATATCTTCCTGCAGATTTGCTTCAAAAATTATCAATTCTCTTTTGTTGTGGCCATCAGTCATTTTCACTTACAATGACCTGTTGACTTCTATCACAGCAGAAGGGTCTTTAAATTGGAATTGCATGGCATGATAAATTAAAATGGGCACACACTTGTTTGCAGAATAACTAATTTTATTCAAATGAATCTGTTTAATACTCTGAAACAATATCTACATGTTCATAACTTGTAACAGAAAAAATGAGCTCTTCCAATAAAATATGAATGGGCTGTGCATTGCTTCATGCATGAATTCTGAAGCTTAATCAAAATAAGACTGAAATATTCTGCATTATAAAATATTATTTGGATCTGGTCCTGCATGAGGTTCTATCTCTCTGAAGCCATGCTCCATAGACATAGACTAGGAGGTTATTGGAGGTAAATGTGTCATTGTTGGATTACTAGTAGCTTTACCAATTTGTGATGGTTCTTCAAATATAAAGAAAGTTGATCCAAGGTGGCTCTACACTGGCCCTTCTCCTGGGGTTGATCCAAGTTGGTAATTGCTGAATTGGTCTTGAATTAGTTTTGACCAGAATTCCCCCAGCTATGATAGAGGTAGGAGAGTCCTGACTATCTAGTGGTGTCAAACCCTGTTTGGCTCTGTCCGGTGGCCGACTTTACCATTCCCTTCCCATTCTTGTGGTAGTTGCAGCCAAGGGTGTGTGACAGGACTAGTGTCAGTCACTCATCAACTGGAGTGATGATAGCTAAGGTGCCGGATTGACAAGGGGGAGGGGAAGATGAGGAATTGTTCTCTCTTTTCTCTCCTCACCAATTGATTCATCATTAGAGCTAGTGTTACTCCAGCAAACAACCTGTAGACACGAGCTATGTTATGCCAGCTGGCCACTGCTACAATGAGAACGAAGGGATAGGAAGTTCTGTCCCATGTCCCTGGGCTGCCCAAGCCTGAAGAATACAGGATGTCCATGCAAACAGTTGCAGCCGCTTCTGTCTCAGAAATGGCCTAACTATTTATATGGGCCCTAAAGTGGTTGAAGACTGCATTAAAAAGCCTTTGTCCATGTTAACTGAAATCGGCTCCCTGCATTATTTAGGCACAGAGCCGATTCATTCACCATTTAGGCTAATAGATCAGTGTAGATGCGTCTCTAGTTTCATTGATGTTTGAGTTGGTAATATGCAAGCTAAATTATTGTTATGTGATCTATGTAGGTTGCTGCAGTGATCTCAATACAATAGTTAAATGAAGTTTTCAATATTACCCATGGGACTGGGAAACGGAATAATGATTGAAACATCCAAAGAGCTTTTTTTTTCAGAAGCGTTACATTTCTCATTCTTGTGCACCCCCCCCCCCCACTAAAACTGACAATATCAACCAAATTTTCAGCATTTGCAAGAATGACTTTTATTCTAAGTATGCAAATTGCACAAAAGTGCAATGGTTGTTGCGTGGTCTTTAAAATTCGACACATTAGATGGGTAGTTTGCATGTTTTGACCAATGAGCTAAAGAAAAAGACTTCACAGAGAGATATTATGTGGAAATTAAGTATCAGTGAAAATAGTGCTGCTTGCCTTGTTCTTGCAATAGAGCAAAAATCTGATGGAGGTCAGAGATTTCTTAACAGGCTGCCTTGGTATATCTAAACAACTAAGAATTTCCAATAATTCTCCATATTAATGTCAATTATATGGACTATTTCCTTTAAAGCCCAATTCATGGTGCTAGTTTGGGTCTTTAAAGGTTATAAATGATTTCTAAACTGGTTGCCTGAAGGACTGCTTATACATGCACAAGCCAACTTGAGTCCAGAGATAGGACCCTGTCAAATCACCAGTAAAAGCTAAAAATAATGATAAAGATCAGTGCATCTTCAGAATGCCCTCCCTAGGGAAATGCATATGGTTTTTATGAGAACTCTGGAGACTTACAATTCTGTTCTGCATTTGGTAAATGTGCGGTGTGAATAAATGCATAGTTTCTGCTGGTCTTTACTGGGTGATTTAAATTCAATATGTGTTACATTGTCACCTTTGTGATTTGTGTGTTTAGAAATTCATTGTAAAATGTCTTGTAAGGGCAGTGTACCCTTAAAGGCAGGACAGAAAATATTTATTAAATTAAAAACGCAAATATATAAGTTTTTCCTTAGAATTAAAGGGTCTAATGATGTGAATACTTTAAAATGTGATAATAAAGATTGGACATCAACCATATATACTCAGGTCGATTAAGGTACTTTGAGTTTTTTTGAGATTAAAGTGTGTGCTTATGTCCCTCCCACTCAACTCTGCGTGACTCAAAAGGCTGAATTTTATCAGGCGTCTGGAGTGTGGGTGCAATTTGATTTTTAAAAATATATAATTAAAAGACACAATATGACTGTAGCAGAAGTGTTCTCAATAATTAACAGATGAAGGAAATATAGACAGAAGGCATAAAAGCAAAAAAGTTTGGAAATTTCTGTACTCTGAACTGATAGCACAGAAACTTCTTACCTTAAGGGGAACCCTGCCCACATAAATCTGCCTAATAAATAAACTCTTCTATACTTGCTCCAGGAACTGATAATATTATAAAAGAAATTTGGCTGTGGTAGTGATCAGTAGCTGTCTGCTGCCAGGGGATTAATGCAGAATAGTTTAGGTAATTCGTTGGTCATATCAGGGGTGTTGCACACCTTGAAACTGCAGGGCCAAAATCTACCTATGGTGATTGTACTGTGTGTTTAAAACAAAGGAACAGAAAAAATATTTGAAAACATTCAAAAATATTTGGAAAACATTTTTTTCAACAGAACTACATTTTGCTGCATGGAAGACATGCAGAAATATTATTCCCAGTACATAAAATGCTGTTTTCTTCACAGAATATTCCATATTATGTGCCAATGAACCGTTTGTCAATTTCACACAGAATAAATCCCCAAGTACAATATTTTCCGTGCAGTTAATATTCCTGTGTTGAGTTATAGAATGGATATTGCTCCCTCCTCTGTTTGACTGGACTTCCCCACCCTGTGCCACATGAGCACCCCAATTCCCTCCCTTCAGACTCCTTTACTTTTAATTCCACTAATTGTGTTGGGTTTTGATATAATCCTGTATATGGCTTTAGTTTAGATTCTTGGCTTAACTGTCTTGATGTCCTGGCAGTGCACTTGTTTTAAAGTTTTAAATTTCCCGACTCTTAGACCTGATGTGTTTGTGTCCCTCTTCTTATAAGCTGGTCACTGACCATAATAAAGTGAACTTGTGTTGAAATGATATTTTCCACCCAGAAAAGGTTGTTTCTTATTAGGAAATTGTTGAGTTCTCTGCCAAACAATCACATAGTATTGAAGTCTAGTGAATTGACCCTCCTCTATGTATTACCAGTGGAAGCATAATACTAAACATGGCAGAGGGCATTCCCCAGTCGTGGGATACTTTCCCTTTAGAGGACCAAACAATGTAGGCTTTCTTTTAATTTCCATTAAAAACATGTCTTTTTATCTCAGCTTTTTAGCCTAATTGATTAATTCTACAGTGTATACATATGTGGCTATAAACCTTTAAAGCTGTTTAACAGTTTAAACATGCTTTGACCTAATACATTGCTTCATATGCTTTTAGTCTGTTAAAATTATTTTATTATTGTTTGAAATTGTTAATTGTATACTGCCTGGGAGCCCATACTATAAGACAGAATGTAAATATTTTTATAAATAAGTGAAAATAATATCGCTACACAAAGTGAGATGGCTGTCTTAATTGGGGCTAAACAGGCAGCAAATCTGTAGTTGCTTGATATATAATTATTGTGTTTTCACTGGTAAAAAGAGGTGAGGTTTTAAGGGATTTTCAGCCTTATGTGCCTGAAATAACTTGGCTCATCTTGACAGGGAAAGATGAAATTTCTGATCTGCCCTAGGCAGCAAAATGCCTTGGAACAATTCTGATATTACACACTTGTGGCCAATCAGCAGTCTTTTTCTGTATGCCTTTCTGTGTCATGCTTGCCAGCTTATGCCATCTGCTGTTAATGGTCTGAACGCCCTTTGCCTTTAGCTTCTTGGTGGTGTCCAGTTATTATACCCATGACATTTCACAGATGAAAACCAGGACATATGTGGCCAAGCAAATCAGTGTATGGCCAAGATGGAAAAGGTTATTAATGAGGAACAGCAGACAACCTAGGAGAGGATGCAGCAGTCTGGTTAATTGAGTGCAGACAACTTTTGCAATTTGAATTCAGTCTCGAGTCTAGAGCAGATGAAGTAAGCGGGGAACAAGGAGGAACGTAGAACTCCTTGACCAGAAGTTACTGCCCCAGGAATGTACTCACAGGATCTATCCGAGGTCTCTTGGTTTTCCCCTGATGACTAGCTTGAATTGAGACTAGGATGTACACAGAGAAGGACAATATGCAACCTATTTAGACATATCCATTTTTTTTTTGGGGGGGGGGGGGCTTAAAGGCCTAAAACTTGATACATGATAATAGAATTAGCAGTGTTATTGACAATAAAGGGATGATTTTGGACCATATGCAATTTTTTCAGGCTTGGGAATACAAAGTGTGGCAATGGGTAGTGCAGTACTCCAGAAGCATAGAAGATATGACAACAGCCCATCACCCCCTTCAACACTGGCCACTACTCACTTGTGGCTTAGAGCATGGTATTCTATAGCTGACGGTTGCAGGGGGAGAATGGAATTTGGGGTTACTGTTGCTACCGAGTGAAATATATGTATGCAATGACTCTCCTGGCACAGACTGCTTCTTCTCTGTGCTCACATAGTCTATAGGTTTCTGTATTCTTGGTGACAGATTTGTAAGAAATTTTATTTCTGTTTAAGTACAGCCTGCATATTACGCCAGCAACAATATTTCCATCAGCATCACAGAATAACAGCAGATGGAGAGATTTGGGTGGAAGCATGAAAGCATTTGCAATGTTCAAATTACATTACTTTTGTTTTTCAGTCCATCTAATGTACTGGTCACCACTGGGTCTGGCACAATGTATCAGACTGTAGAGTGCATTGTAGGCTGGAGAGTAATCAGCATACTAAAAAGTTCACTTTTTATTCTTCTTTTTATGGTTATTGTATTAGTTTATCTTGGCCTTTTTATCCTAGATAATTTTTTCCACCTTGGTTAAGAAGGGATGCATTGCGCATTCCATTTCAAGGGATTATCTCCATTATTTATAGCAAAGCCACCTGGAGATAGGATACTTATGTTTAAAATATTTATTAAAGTCAAACTGCATACATTAAAAAGTAAGACAATTATGCACGGATGTGGAAATATGCACGCATACGCCCAAGAGACACAATATATCATGTTTAAGTGTGTGGGCAGTTCCTTAAGAATTCAGAAAAAATTCCAATAACAGCTTTTTAAAAATGTACAAATTTTCAGTACACACAACATAGCCACCAAGCTATATTTCTGCATTCCTTATAATAAAGTTTGAGCATATCTGCATTTATATTCACTTGAATTTATAGTACTGCATCTCATTAGATCACATAATTTGGTGGAGACAGGAAGAAGTACCCAACAAATATACTTTATAAAAGAAGCATAAATATATGAAATACTTGGGCATCATACTTATAGTTTTGCATAGTTTCACAGGAACTACATGAATTTTGAAATTGTCTCCCTTTCCCATGACCCCCTCAGCAAACAGTGAGAGAAGTCCAGATTTGCAGTGGGGGATTCTGAAATTCTCCCAAGTTGCTATAGAATATTCTGTGGCCCTTGACTCCTAGCACTTAATTTCTGAAAATATTAGATGCAAAAATGGCAGAATCTGGGGATTTGGGTTAACAGATTCTGGGCATTCAGTTCCCTCAAAAGTTATTTTTTAAAACTCTGTTCCAGCAATTGACCTAGTGTGCACAGTGTCCTTATTGCTATCAATGGGAGAGGAATCATAAAGGTAAAGTGGGAGAGAGAACCATTATGACACTAGGACTTTATTGGACTAGGAGTAGGACATTATTGGACTAGGACTTTGGGAGGCTAGGTTCAAATTTCTGCTTGTCCATGTAATTTGTCGATTATCATTGAATTATCTTGTTCAAATTGTACTTTCTCAGCACCAGAAAATGGCAATGGCAATCCTCCTCTGAACAAACCTTGACAAGAAAACCCTATGAGAGATTCACCTTAGGGTCTCTGTACATCAGAAATGACTAGAAGACATGCAACAACAATAACGTGAGGAAGAATCCTCAAAAAGTATGGGTGGGGAGGGAGGGGGAAAAGCTGACACTTTTTCCCCACCTCTGCTTTTGTGAACCTATAGTAGGGGTTTACAGATAAGTGAGGTTGTTTTTGTTTTGTAACTTTGAGTCTTCTGTTCCCACCACAACCTGTGAAATTTCTTAGCCTTTCTTTTGTTCTTGCTTCAGCCCCACTTCTATAAATATCTGCTGTCACTTTTGTTGACCTCAAGAACTTTATGAAAGTTGCTGGGCCCTGGGGTCCTATCCAGGAACAAAAGACGGGTGTAAATGCAAGGAAGGAAGGAAGGAAGGAATGAACTCCTTAGAGCATTTTAGAGCATTTTATAGGTAGAGAACTTGGGAAAGTCCATCTATTTTTGGAAGTCCTGTTGGGATGCTCCAGCATTCTCAATTGTTACATACATAAATAAATATTCACTCTAGTTAATTTTGGACTATAACAGCCAGAATCTCCCAGCCAACATGGTCACTGATCCTATTGTAATGCAAAATAGTAATTCCCTGATTTTGTATGCAGTGGAGGAAAAAATGACTAAAGTTCTTGATATATCTTGTAAGCAAACAGAATGGATATTATGAAATGCGACCAATTTAATTTGCCAGATTAATTTATTAACTTAACACCAATTGAGGTATAATTCTAGCAACAGAAATAATTTTCCTGTGATTCATGGCTTTCTAAGAAAGTACCTAATCATCTGCCACAAGATGTATTTTGTGTTTCATAACAAGCCATCCATTCCTATTGTAAGTCTGTGATTTGTGCTCTGAGGAGTACAGAATAAGAAGTCTCAATATAACTTTCACATTAGTCTGCTGCTAACTGAGTTTATGAAGGGAATCCATGGAGTGTTATTCATATATCACTTTTTATGACACAGGGATTATAACATAATAGAAGGAGATGAAGGAAAGTAGTACAAGCTTTACGGTAGCTCTCATTTTTCCAAACATGAAAAGCAATCTATGAAAACCTTAGTCCCGATTGAAGACAATTAATACCATAGCACAAAAAGCTTTTGAGAATTACTCGTTAATTTTTGCATGGTACATTGTGAGCATGTATTGTTCTCCCACACACCAGATTCAGATCTTGATTAGTCTTAGGGAACAGTCAGCTATTTGGTACTATATAAGGAGAGATATATGGGCCTCCCATGAAGCAGTACAGTAGTAAATTTTGAAGTGCAGGCAATCAGCAAGATAGTCTAGAATAGATGTTAGTGCTCCTGAGGAGAGTTTAAAAATTCAGGGGGCAATGCTCTGTGTCTGCAAACCCAGTTCTGCTTTCCACATTTCCCAGAAGCAGGGAGTTTGTGATGTTAATTGCTCTTAATTATTTATTCAAAATAAAGGCACCCCAAATACTTTGCAATACAACTGAGATTGTATACAACAATATGTTCTTCCTGGGAAAACTCATTTTCCTTCTCAACTACTGTGAAGAATGCATCTAATCTCAAGGGGGGAAAGGGCAAGTAAGAGAAGGAAAATGTTGTCAGAGCACTGACATCAAAGCTCTGACAAATAAAAACCCTTAATACTCCAATTCTTGCAAACCCTTACTTCACCAAACTATGGCTCCCATACCAAGCAATATTTATGTGTTGTGGTGTATGAGTGTGCAGCTGAAATGAAACGGTTTTATCAAGTTCCTTGGTCTTCCTATATTTACATAAATCTGGATGGTAAGGACAGAATATAGCTACTCAGATGTCTACTCAGAAAGAAGTGAGACATTGTATATAAGATTTGAGCACTATTTTAGACTAGTTTTGGATTAAGATTATATATGACATTTATGTCTGGCAGAGGACAAGAACTGAGTGATATTCAAAACAGAAGACAAAGCAGAAGAGGTTAAACATAGAGAATGTCATTATTAATATGCACACGATGAGCTTGCAAAATGAATATGCTAAATACACCCTGTTTTAAATAAAGCTAGTATATAAAACAAATATAAAGATAAAGTTATTGTGCATAAAATAAGACTGTCTTCCGATATACTTCAGCATGCCTTCCTAGATGTGATCAACGCAGAACAAAGAAAGAAGGATTTTAGAAGTATAGGGAAGGTGATGCAACAAAGTAACTGTTCAATAAATTGAACCTCACTGTTTCCCACTTCCTACCACACTGGATTATATTCTTGTAATTATCTTGAGGAGCCTTAAGTCCTATATATGTTGGAGGCCACTTTTATGTGGCTCCTGATGCCAGGACAATCTATATGTATTTCAACAGAGTTTTGCAAGACTTAGGATCTCATCAAATTAGCCTTGGGCTCTGTCTTAGGATGCTTCCATGATGGAGTCCACCAGAGACCATCACATGTTGGAAGGCTACTTCTGGTGGGGCTCCATCCTGAAAGTGCCCAGAGAACACAGGAGGCTTCCCGTGTTCTCATTAGTTAAAATAGTGCAAACATTGGGGAGAGAGAGCCAGGTAGTGATACTTTCCCCAATGTGATGGCTTCCCCCACTTCCCCACATATTCGCCATGCTGCCCGGCGAATCCCTCTGCTGTTGCCTAGCTTGAGGACCTCAATGTGATGAGGTCCACAGTGTTTATTAGCTGGAATATAGTGACACAGTCATAGAGGTGTTAGCAATGTTTTGCATGTAACTTGCTAAAATAAAAAAAAGATTATTATTTCAAGTGTACCGGATGTTTCTGGGCAAGGAACAGGATGAACCTCCTGGATCTACCTTTTGCCAACAAATTTCAGAAATGCTCAGAACCACATCACTCTCCCCCCCCCCCCCTCCTCCATTGAAGAGCAGGCCAGCACATTTTAAGTGCTGGTTCTGGCAAGTATAAACTCCAACAGCCACAAACAACATGACATTCACACATCTTTTTTAAAAAAAATAACAACCAATGAATTGCTTAGTTACTGCAAGCCCACTGTTTCCTGCTTCCCACCACTTTGGACTGTATCTACACAAGTTTTGCTTCTCCTTGAAGCACAACAGATGCACACTGCAGGGATGTCTCCAAACGTCTTCCCACTCTGAAACATCCTGGCCCTGTGAATCTTTATTATCTATCCTGCATTCATGTGCTCTATCTTTATTTCTGTTATCTATTTTACTTCTTGGAGTGAACTATTAGATCTGTAATCATATACAAGTTTGATATAATTTGTTGCTGAATAGACATGCTTAGGATTGCACTGTAAATTTGCTTGGAAATGCATATGCAAATTTCTCACTCTTCAAAATCCATACTTTATTATATTTTAGCAAATACACCACATATAATCTACTATGCCCCCTTAATTTCCAAACAAGCTCGAAAGGAAAATATAAATTAGTTTAAAAGTCATAAACACTAAAATCACAGTCCAACCAAAAATATTTTCTAGGTTTTTAGGCCTGCTCCTGGGTTTATTTGGGGGATTGATTCATAAAATCACATTGAATAGACCACATCAACTCTAGTTTCTTAGATATGGTTTGCATGATTTTCTATGTGCAAGCAGATGGGTAGTAGTATATAACATATAGAATTATATCTCAAAAACTAGAGCTGACAGAGGAAAACTGGTGCCATTTTTGGAACCAGCAGGTCAAATATACCACAAAACAAATCTAACATTTGAGGCACCAAAATGTGTGTTGGCCAGTGTTATAATAATAGAATGTATTATTGCATCTAGAATAAAATAAGGCATACTGCAGTTTGATGCATCCTTGCTAAAAACGTTTTAAGTTTTTTGCATTTATAGAATTCCATATTTTTATTGGATTATGTAACATAAAGCCTTATTTTATTGGTGATTTTTATCTATGTTATTTAATGTTCATTCAGAGATAAAGGTGGGCAGGAGTTAGCTACTGATGATTGGCTATGTGTCACCATGATAACGTAGCTGCTTCTGTAGAAATGTAACCATTTCGAAGCTAGCATGAAAGAGGCGGAGCTAACTGGATGAGAAAAGGAGGGAATGTTTTAAAAAGAGTTCGGTTATGTTCATGTTTCTAGTAAGGGAAACTAGTGGAAAAACTTGTGTAGGTCTGAGGGGTCAGTTATGGAAGTTCTCTAGCCGTTGAGCTAGAAAGAAGTCTGAAAGTTAGTAAAGTTCTCTAGCCGGTGAGCTAGGAAGAAGACGTCTGGATGTTTAGGTTCTAGCAAAGGGAGCTAGAAGGAAGACTGCTGTGTGTTCAGTTTAGTTTCTAGCCTGTGTGTTAGAAAGAAGATGTCTGAAGTAAATTAGGTTTAGGTTTCCAGTGAGATAGGGCTGAGGAAAAGGAATATTGTTGAGACAAAGTTTCACTCAAGTGGTTGATGTTAAAGGAATAAAAGATATTGTCTATATTGTGTATAAATGAAACTGAAGAAGTAAAACTATGCAACAAGTTACGCTTTTTGGACTAGAGAAACCATAAATAAATAATTCTTTGTTTTTAAGAAAGACAGTGTTCCTGAGTGTGAATTGCTCTACTTAGTCAGTGGAAGATTCATCTCACATACTTTACCTCAGTGTCACATCCTCTCATACATACACACGCACAAACTCAAGTGTTTATAACTGGCAGTTGCTGGGATCCTGAAAGAAGGATTGCCCCTGCCATAGTAGGATTTAAGAGATTCCATATTAAAAAGGCGTGGCAAAGGTGTGGGATATTAAAAAGAAGATTCCCTTAGCCTAAATGTAAAAGGCTTTGGGCAGGGTGTCCCACAATTAATGGTGGCAGTGGTTGGGATCTTGAAAGAGAGATTTCCCCCTGCCTGTTTGAGAAGCCACACTCGTGTGCCTTGTTCGTTGTTTTTCGAAGCAAACCATGCAGATGTGAATTTAAACTATTTCAACGATAACAAACTGATTCTGCAATCTATATCAGTATTGCTCTGAAGATATTTCCTCATCAGAAAAGGGAAAATAACAGATCCTTACATGTTTTTACTGAATTACATTGTCCATCTTTAGTCACCATCCTGGGTACGCTTTGCTGAACATTTCTGAAAACTGATAATAGCAAACCTACTGTCTTCTCTGTAGAAAAGGAACTCAGAATTGTATCTGACAACAGACTCAGCACAAGTCAGTAATGAAATGAAGCAACCTTTCCCTGCCCATGTGTCACGTAGCTTAAAACTGCATTAATAAATCTAGTTTACAAGCCATAGAAAGCAATAATTCCACATACTCCCCACTAATCAGATCTCATGTGGACTACTGTGGCAGTTCTGGATGCAGCACTTAAAGAAGGACATAGACAAATTGGAGTAAGTTCAGAGGAGGACACTGATGAGTGTGGCAGACACTAAAAACAAGTCCCAAGGGGAAAGATTGAAGTAATTGAATATGTTCAACCTAGAGAAGAGGAACCTGATAGGAGAGAAACCATGGTATTGTTTTTCAGATATGTGTAGGGTAGTCAGAGCCTTTTACTTGACAGGACAAGACCAAATTGAGCAGGCAAAAGTTAGTGGCTTGAACATTAGGAGAAGCTTCTCAATAGTAAAAGCAGTTCCACAGTGGATTCCATGACTTCCAGATCGGGAGATGGTGTGGTGTAATTATCTGAGTGTGGGATTAAGGTTTGAATCACTACTCGGTCACATAAATTTGTTGGATTATGTTGGTGAAGTCATACTCTCTCATCTTATGTGGAATGCATTGCAATGATAAATTTCTTCTGAACAGAATCTAGAAAAAAATGCATGATAGGGTCACTATATATCAGAATTAAATGAATATGGCATAGTTAGGGCTATCAAATGAATTTAAGGTATGAAGCATGGGAAATTTTGAACATTGTGACGGTTGCACTCTTAAAATTTTTTTTCATACAAAGGTTAAGTCCAATATTGAGAATGTTTGGTTGACTTCCAAACTGAACACTTTCGGATTCCAATTTTTATCTCTGGAAGTTTTATTTGAGGGTCACATCTGACAAATAAAAGAAATCAATTTTATAAATCCTTCTTGGGAACATGAATTTTCCTTGCTACTTTAAAATATTGGAGACATTTAATTCACTACAGAAAATTTACTGATTTCATTATTTCAGCATAGGCTGCTGGTTTGGTTTTTTTATGAACTTAAAACAGATTGACTCAGATTTACTTTAAAGACCTTTAGCCTCTGCGGGGATTTAACCTGAAGAAAAAGGAAGTCAATATCCCAGGAAGTTCACAAGGCATTTTGCCAATTTAGTGAATGGAAGGGAGGATGGTCTAGTTATTATCAGAGTTGCGAAACAAAAGTGTAACCTCACACGCTAATGATAGATGAAAAGTAGACATGAGGTTCAATCTTCCTGAGCTTTTAGCTTTGGGGCTTTTTTATTGTTCTAACGTTGGAAGAAACCCATATCTGGTTGTTTGATTGGAACATTTGAAAAATTAGATTCCTTTGCAGCTGGAAATCTAGCACTTGTACATGTGGAGAAGGGGTCAAATATGGGCTCAGGGGTCCAGAATGAGCTTTCACCTTGTCTTTTAAAGGCATCTGCCCAACAGTGAAAAGGGATAATAACACCAACTCAATGCCAACTCTAGACATTGTCCTGGGGCATTTCTATAAAGTTTGAAAAGGTGAAGTTTTACAATTACTTAAGAATAGCCCTTCTAGGAATCAACCAAGCTTACTTTGAAGAAGTAGGAAGTTTATTGATTATTAATCCTTTCAGCTCTCTCTCTATACTGTTGTACAAATTTGATTACTCAGTTGACTAATTCTAGAATTTCTCCAAGAAATACTTGGTGAAGATTCCTTCAGGAAATGCGAGATCCTACTGTAGTAAAGATTTAAATTTAGGAAGAGGGAAGGCAAAAGGACATACATCAAATTCTATCTGTAAATAATATTAATAAACCAGATGAAAATGAGGACATGTGTGGCCAAGTAAACTCTGAGCACAGTCAAGATTCAAAAAATGATTAGCAAGGACGACCATGGAAGCTAAAAGAGTCTGCAGCACTTCGCTTTTGCCTGAGTGTACCCCCTCCTCTCCTTGCCACTTTTGCATTTTGAATTCACTTTTCAGCAAAGGGAATAATCTGAAGAATAAGGGATGAATGAGAGGAAGTGAGATGACAGGATTAATCAAGACTGTCCTTACCAAATAGTGATTTTGAAGGATATAGTACATCAAATAATTCTGATCTGGTTTTGTTGACAGAAATGCCACCTCTCCAGTATTAATCAGAGCATAGTCCTCTGACTAAGAGTGCAGCTACATACACTTAATGCAATTCAAAACCACTTTAACTGCCATGGCTCAATGCTATGGAATCCTGGAATTTGTAGTTCCATGAGGTCTTTAGATTTCTATGCCAAAGGGTTGTGATGCCTCAGCAAATTACAAAACCCAGGATTTCACAGCATTGAGCATCCAAGACCTTATAAAATCTGAATAGTAAATTAGTGTCCTTCCCTATATTGTGAGGAAAGCAACTCTGGAAAAAGAGCAACTGGTCTACATCCACCTTTTTCCTGGAAAAAACAAGATTTGTAGCTTTGTCTCTGAGCCACTGTGCTGCAACAACAGCTCTCAATAAGAGGCTTGAACATACATTATTCAATAATCCTGATTGGTCTAGGCATATTTTTTTTCTTCCAAATAAATCTGACCAGAATACCAAATCACTGACATATTAGAAAGACAACATATGTTAGAGGGGGTAATTTACATCATGTCTCAGACATCCCGTAGAAATGACAGAGCTTTCTCATATTATAAACAGCATTCTGCCCATATGTCTGTGTCAATTTTGCACACCAGGACCTTTCTTTAGTTTCATCATGCATTCTCCAGGGAACAAAAAGTAGAAATGATTTACATTTCATGAAATATTTACCAGTAACTAAAACACATTCCCCTCTTCATTTTATGGAGAAATATAATGCAGACAGTTTTATGTATTTTCTACTTATCTTGAATCACAGTTTAGTATGATGCCTTGTTTGTAAAATAAAACTCTGAGTCCCTGATTATGATTACCGTAAGTAATGGCAAAGGGCCCCCTCCCCACAAAAAATCTGAACTATATTTCTCAATGTGTTTCTTCCCTATCAGACTCACTAACTAATGATTAAAAAGCAAAACTTAATTTCATTCAACAAGCTGCTAATGTGCAAAGCAATCCTGAGATTGTTTAGTACACAGACAGAAAATATCCAATTAAGTTTCTAGGGATTTTCTTCCTGGTTCAGATGGGTTTCAAAATAGCTAAGTCTCTGATTAGAAAGAAAGTGCATACAGTCTTTAAACTCCTTGTAGGTGGCATCTATGAGGAAACAGATAGATGGTATTATTTATAATGAGAAAGAATTTATTTAATTTTAATTAGTTGCATGTATTCTATATTTCTTCCAATGAGTCCAGCATATATTGGCTATCTTTCATACTCGAGGTCACCCACTGAGTTTCATAGGTCAATAAGGACTTCAACCTTGATCATTCAAATTCAAGTGTGCTACTGTTTCTCTCTCATTAACACACACGTGTGTCATAACAACTTAGGTGCTGTTTGCCACACAAAGTCTTTTCTTGTTCTAGACTGCTGAGGATCCCAAATTCTTAACAGGCTCATAAACTTGAGAAGGTAGTTCTTCAAATATCCTGGCTCCAGGCTTTGTATGTCAGGGATTGTATCTTAAAATCAGCATTCTAAATTATATTCAGAAGCAAACTAAAAGCCAGTGAAATCCATACAAGTCTGGTTATACAGTTTCTAAAGTGTACACTAGATAGTACCAGTAGTTGCAGTAGTTTTAGTTTCTGAAAATAATAATAATAAATAATAATTTATTTATTTATTTACAGTATTTATATTCTGCCCTTCTCACCCCGAAGGGGACTCAGGGAGGATCACATTACGCATATAAGGCAAACATTCAATGCCTTAACATAGGACAAAGACAAAGACAAACGCGGGCTCCGAGTTGGCCTCGAACTCATGACCTCTTGATCAGAGTGATTTGTTGCAGCTGGCTGCAGCTGGCTGCTCAACAGCCTGCACCACAACCCGGGCCCATCTCCCCGAAGGGACTCGGGGCAGCTTACATGGGGACCAAGCCCAGCAATACACAATAAAATACAATCACATAAATACATTTACAACATATAAACATAAAATCATAAAACATATAATACACTAAAACATACTCGAGCAATAGCTACTAGTCAGGTGCAGTGAACATATTCCACTGGGGACAAGGCAATATCTTATAAACCTCTACTGAATGGATCAGAAGAAGAACAGTAACTGAATCTAGGTGGAGGTAAGGGATAGTCGTCAATTTATGCCAATTTAATCAAACACAGGTTTCAGATGTTTACGGAAAATATCAGAAGGGCAGTTTCAAGTAGAGCTCACTGTGGCCAAATCTTCCTTCCCTAGGAAAAGGACAATACTGCCATGCCAAGCAAAGCAGCCAACAATAGCCTTGGCCACTGCAACCACCTGTCCTCTTAGGAAATGTGCAGATCTGTTCTCATCCAGAACACCTGAAATTTAAACCCAAGTTGGCTTCATTGCTGACCAACAGAATTCAGTTCTTTCTGGACTGAAACTCAGTTTACTCACTTCCAGTCTTCTGCTGCATTTAAACAATGATTCATGATTTCTACAGCCTGTTTAACATTAGCTGCAAAGGGAAGAATGAACTGTATACCATCAGCATGGTGATGACTTCCATTCTCCAAACCCCAGATCACTTTCCACAGTATCTTCATGCAGTTTGCACTGGATATGTGACAGTTTTAAATAAGCAAAAAGCCATCAAATGAATCTTCCAGTTTAGTATTCAACCATACATCCACGGAGCCTGCCCCCCTGCTATGAGTTTGGGGGAGGTAGATAACTCAGATGGAAAAGGATGAGGGATATCAGATTTAATACTTGCTATCCCTGCCAACGGGTCTGGTACTTTGCCAAACTACAACTCCCGTGACTTCCACAGCACGGAGCCGTGGCAAGTTAAAGCGGAGTCAAACTGTATTCATTGTACCTTTGCTCTACATTCCCCAAACACTGAAATTGGATCAATCTGTTGTTTTTGCCGCCTCATATGCCACCATCATAGAAAGTTAGCAAAAGAAAAGAAGGAGTGCAAAAAAATTATGATAAAGGATAAATCAAAGAAGAAGGTTTTGTCAGTTGGGATAGTCTGCTTTGATGTGGACCTGAAGCGGGCAGATCTGGAACGGTTCGCTCAGAGGTTTGGATGGTAGAAGTATGGGAAAACCTTCTCAAATTTGTCGTGGAAAGTATAGATGTGGCCCCTGCCTTGGGCGTTGTAGAAGGAGAGCTCCCCTTTGTTGCAGTCCAGCTTCACTCTCAGCCGCTTCACATCCTTCTGGCTCACCGAGTCGGACAGCACCGACTTGGAGGGGCTTTCCTTGTTGCTGATGCACTGCATGTGAAACATGTACCCGGACCCCACTTGGGAATTGCACCCGACAGCCCAGAAATAGCCGTCGGCCTTGCAGGCCACTCCCGCATACCAGATCTCCTTGCTGCTCACGTTGACCTCCCACACGTGGGGCCCTCTGGAGAAACTCCTCGAGCCCAGGATGCAGGGCAACCTGGTGGAGAAGCGCTCAGGGATCTCCACCATCAGCTTGTTGGCGCAGGCGCTGATGCTGGAGAGGTCATCGGAAACTGCCAGCCAACTGGTGGCCGTGTTCGGGTCGAAACTGAATGGGACAACTTTGATGATCTCCAGCATTTTCTTCCAAGCCGTATACTGTAAGGAATCCAAGTATTTTGTGGCTTCTATCAGGGTCCCTGGTGGGATGCCTTCCGGCTTCTAAATGGTCCATGCAATTCTGCGCTTCCGGCTTTTGTGTTTCTTGAGGAAGGAGAGGGTTAGGGTTAGGGTTAGGGTCCTTCATGTTGGATTGGAGCTGGCCAACTTCCTGCAGCAAGATGGCGCTCTCCTCCTTTAGCTTCTTGATTTTGTCGTCGATCAGATCCTCCTGTTTCCTCCTGCAGCACCTCCGGCATCACCCTCTTTTCGTTACGCAAGAATTCTCACATCTCCTGGAACTGCTTTTTAATCTCCTTTTGCAGCTGCAAGCTTTCCGCCTTATTGTGGTTTCCAATGAGTGTATAATTGGTTTGCATTCTTGCGAAATCTCTTATTTTGTCCCGCATGGAGTTCTCCATATCCTGACATTTGGCCTTGCGGGTCTTGGCCACCTCGGCCACGGGCCTGATGGTGTGGTCAGCTTGCTCCTTGGTGCCTTGGCACATGAAGCAGACCAGCTCATCCAGGCAGAAGAGCTCGGCCTCCTCCTGGTACCAAGGGCAGAGCTTGGTGGAAGAGGCCTCTTCGGCCTTCTTCTTCTGTTGCTGCCTCTCCTCCTGCTTGAGGAACATCTCCACGATGTTGACCAAAGTGTGGTTGGAGCACAGGTCCTTGGGGACGCACACTGCCTTGCAGACAGGGCAGACATGGGCCCGGCTCTGGCCTTCCTAGGACTAGCTCACGTAGCCCTTGCAGAAGTTATGCCCGCAGCAGAGGGTGGCCGCATCCTTTAAGGGTTCCTAGCAGATGGGGCATTGCAGCTCCTCCTTCATGGTGGCCGTGGGCGACAATGTGCCACTGCCGCCGGGCATGGAGCCTTGCTCGGCCATCTCTTTGCTGTGGGAGACAGAGAAAAGAAAGGAGAAAGAAAGAAGAAGAATTTGCAATCACAGCCTTCAGGGGGAAATCTCCAGCTGCAAGAAGCTTCCATCAGCAGCTTGTAATTCACAACTGTTGGCACGCCTTAATAAACTTTCCAAAACCATTAAATAATTTGAAAGCCCTTTATCTTCCATGCAACTATATGGAACTGCAACTGGCTTGGTTAGCCATCCCATTTTTTGATCCTTCCTAGTAGAGTTCTCTATATTTCTGGGTCTTTGGTTGTCATGTTTGATAATTCTTTCAGGACGTTTGTATATGTTTCTCGATCCGCTCCATATTGCCACACGTCTTACAGCTCGTTTATATAAGAAAGCCTTGCAACTCTATGCATTTTTTTGTACAATTTGCTCTTTCCACCTTTGAGCATATTGTTCTTTAAGAGATGGTTAACACTGCTTTGCATCATGTAATGATTGCTTGTATGAAAAAACTTGCTATCCTTTGGTTCTCTGCATCAATGCTGCTACTGCTCCATCCAGACAACAGAGTACTTGTAGAAAACTTGCTTTCTTGGATTTAAATAGTAGGAAGTGAGAATGTGTTCATTGATCTCTTCTTTTACTGGAGGTATAAGTCGAAGAATGGTTCTGTTTGGCAACTGTGGTCACAGGCAAATAGAAACTTCTTGTCCATTGGAGAAACTGGCTGGTGGTCTGGCCTCTAATTTTCCTCGTCCTGCACATATTTCTTCCATTTTTGCAGCCAGGTTATCACTGGCATTAACACTTTACATATCACTGTTCCAGTCCTGGATGCTAGCACAGAGCTAGCGTCCAGGACTGGAACAGTGATTTGTAAAGGTCTCTGGGATTTCATGTCAGTATTTGTTTGTTTTATGCAGACATTGAATGTTCGCTAATGTATGTTGGAATCCGCCCTGAGTCTCCTTGGGGATATATGGCGGAATACAAATAAAGTTTTTGTTGTTGTTGTTGTCTGTTTTTACATCCTGTTGATTTTTTAAAAAATAATGCCTGATAATTCATATTTTCTTTTGGTGAGAAAGCTTCAGTGGAGAGATATTTTCCCCATGATAACTCTTTCAGGAGTGAATTTCCCTTCTTAGGGGTAGATTTCTCTCACTTCCTGTTGTCTCATCCTCGTTCTTAACTATGTGTCATTTGTAAGTTGAACGTTTATAACTTGGGAACTGCTTGTATTAATCTGAGAAATAAAAATGAGGTTAGTTTGAGTTAAAATATGGACCCGAAGTTTTTCTCTTTCATCCTTACAGAGGTAATTGAGAAAAGTCGAGCAAGTGGCTGATTGATAGGAAGATTTCACTTTCTACTAATCCAACTCTTCCCCTCATTATCTGTGTGTTTGGTTAGGAGAGAATACATCCAATAAATGTTGGCTAACTCAAAAATAGTCAATTTGGAAGTCAATTTAGTACAGCTCATTACATGGAAATGGTCTAGCAGACCAGAATCCTATGAGGCATAGGGAGAGACAGCCCTGTTTATACAAAACATTCAGCAAAATTATTTCATTAAATGTCAGGGCCATCCAATATAAACAGTATATTGAAAATGCTGTACATGCCAATAGAAATATATTATAATATGCAATTCGTATAAATGAATAGAAATCAGGAATTTTAAGAGCCAAGTAAGAGAAATCATAGTGACCTTTTCAAGTATTACTATTTCTAGATTCACCCTTTACCATATTTATTACTTTAGTCTAGTTGGAAAAAGCCAAGTGAACACCTGTAAACTACCAAAATGTCAACTGAAATATCATCATTAACTTTAATATGCTGTTCTGTGCTAGATACTGATGTCACTAGTTCAAAGTGTGGGCGAGAACATCCCACTCTTCGTGAACTTAAATTCTTGCAGAGGAAGATTAAATTGGTATTTATGTCACCAAATAGAACAAAAGTTTCCCTTCTAGTTTTCTAGTAAAGCAGAGGTGGGAATTGTGCAGAATTTGAGATGTTATTGTACTGGAAATCTCAACAACTGAACCTAATGGTAATTAGGTCTGATGGCTATAGTCCAATTAACAGTGTGAAAGGCCACATGTTTTCCAGTACTTCTGGAAAATCTGACTTCGAAGCTCATAGTATTTTTCAGATTTCTAGTCTTACTCTTTCTAAATGATTTCCCTAATTGGTATATCTAACGTTCCATTTACAGAAGGCATTTAATCAAATTAAGTATTTTTAAAAATACAAAGTTAAAAATGAAAACCCGCTTCAACTATTTCCATTGCTTCATTCATTCCATTGTTTCTGTTTTTAAATTTTATACTCAAGACCTTTATATATTCCATCCAAAGTAAGTCCCTTTCATTTCAAACAAAATAATTTTTATGTCCATTATTTTAGCCTTAAGAATCTATTTTATTTGCACAATTTGCGATTTTTGTAATCTTGTAATATTTTGGGGTGTCAGTTTGGAATTGGCAGATTCATATGATGTCTTTAGGAGCTGGCAACTTTTACTTTTGAGGTAGGCAGACTATATGAAAAGCCTGTATGAAAATCATGGCAATATGATGTGACTCAACTGAAGGTGCATCTACTGTAGAACTATTATAGTTTGGCACCACTTTAACTGCAATGGATCAGTGCTATGGAATCATAGGAGTTGTAGTTTGGTGAGAAGACAGAGCTTAATTCAGAAATTTGTTTTCACTGACAGCATTTCTGCATTGATTTGCTCTGGTACAGTAAGAAAGTTAGAAAAGTTACCAGCTGCCCTTTATCTCTGGTCAGCAATAAGTATTTGGCTCATTGTCAGAAAGAGAACATGTGGGCAATTGGTAAGAAGG
Organism: Anolis carolinensis; assembly: GCF_035594765.1. Lineage (NCBI taxonomy): Eukaryota > Metazoa > Chordata > Lepidosauria > Squamata > Anolidae > Anolis > Anolis carolinensis. Next base: position 137,567,691 of record NC_085845.1, read on the forward strand.
AGTATAGGGTACAAATTGATAATAACTTGATTGAGGATCCCCAAATCTGGCGCTGGAATCAGCAGGCACAATCTCAAAAGCTCCTGAATACCTAATGTGTACATGTTCTGTAGCTCACCTGCAAAAGGCCTGAATTCTTAAATCACTCACTCTGAAAAGCCTTCTAGCAGAAATATTGTTTTACTAATGTACCATCTCTTCTAATCTATTCCAGCTTTAAAGAAATCATATAAAACAGCACTGGGGCATTTAATAATTAGGAGATGGAAAAAGAAGTGACATAGATAATGAACCTACAATTTAGTCATTTTTAAAGCATGTGTATTAGCTTTTCCCCATTACACAGCTCATTTCAATCAGAAATTCCCTGAAGTATCTTAATGCAATAAAGTAGTCACTACACAATTCTTTGTAAGTAAACTTTCAACCAGTTAATATTGGCAGGTCAGTAACTGCAATAAAATGGAAAATTCTGATGAAACATATTGCAGCAGCATACCCTGTTTCCCCGAAAATAAGACAGGGTCTTATATTAATTTTTGCTCCCAAAGATGCACTAGGACTTATTTTCAGGGGATGTCTTATTTTTCCATGAAGAAGAGCTCACATTTATTGTTGAACAACAAAATGAACATTTATTATATACTGTAAAGTAGTTGTCATCACAAACCAGCATAACAGACAAACTATGAATCCTATCAAGAATTTCTTGTTACTACCATTATTTACATGTACAACAATCTATGGTACCTCTTGCAATTTAGGTTTCACAAGGTTTCCACGCTGATTTCTCTCTATTCTAGTTTCAATGTAGTCATGAATGATGAATAATATAATATACTATAATAATAATATGATAATATAATAATAATATAATGATATACAATATATTAATGAGATAATATAATATAGGATGTAATAATAACAGAAAATGATAATAATATGGTATTAATAGGATAATATGATAATGGGATATAATAACAGAATAGCATAATAATATAATAATAATAGGATAATATAATAGAATAATAGAATGGAATAGAATGATATAAAATATATTAATAGGATAATATAAAATGGAATATAATAATAATAACAGAATATGCTAATAATAATAAAATAATAATATGATAATATAATAGAATAATAGTATAGAATATAATGATATAAAATATATTAATAGGGTAATATAAAATGGAATTTAATAATAATAGAATAATAATATAATAATATGAAAATATAATAGAAAAATAATAGTATAATAATATAATGATATAATAATAATAGAAAAATATAATATAATGATTTAAAATATATTAATAGGATAATATAATAATGGGATATAATAATAGTAACAGAATATGATGATAATAATATGGCAATAGAATAATAGTATAAAATAATCAGTTTCATGGCATAGGATAGGAAGATGAGAGGAGAATCCCAATGCGTCCTGTACCTTTAAGGAGCCTTGGGAACGAGTGGAAAGCCCTCTTCCTTCCTTCCCTCCCACCCTCCCTTGCCCTGGCTCCAGGAGCCAATCAGAAGCCTCTGGGAAGCAAGGCAGCATGGCCAGGAGGGAGACGGAAGGAAGGAAGAAACGGCAGCAGCCACGGAAGGTTCTTCAAGCCTCGGCTGGGGGACAGGCAAGGCAAGGCAGGGAGGGAGGGAGGCACAGAAAGCAAGCACTTTCCCTCCCTCCCTCCGGTGTATGAATGAGTGCTGCTTCTGCCCTGCAGCCATGCTTCCCAATGGAACTCTGCTGCAGCCTTAGTTGCTAGGTCTTACTTTCAGGGGAGGCCTTATATTTGGCAATCCCCCCAAACCCCTGCTAGGTCTTATTCTTTGGGGAGGTCTTATTTTCGGGGAAACACGGTACCATCTTCAGCTAGATTACATAAAACATACAAGTGTCTTAGACATTATTTGTTTATTCTGTGAATGTGGCTTAAACAGAATTTGTATATTTAGAGCAGACATGTCTGCCTCTTAAGAGCTACATGTGGTCTAAAACATAACAGAAAGTTGCCCCATATTGAAATCACAAGCCTTCAAGTTCAATATTGTCTAAAACCAGTGTCTCCTGGGTTTCTTAATATCTACATGAACATATTAGAGAATGGAGCTGGGATGTTTATATACAAATCATATACTCTGCCGCTAAGCCATGACCTTTTCCCAACAAGCTTGCAAATTAGAAAGGGAAACTTTGGGCTCTCTGGGACTATATCTTCCATCTTTCCTGACACTCCCTGATTGAAGCTAGTAGGCTTTAGAACCCCAAAATACAGGAAAGGCACAGTTTTCCCATTGCTGTTAAAAGCCACTGGTAGAAGGAAGACAACAATTGTGATAAGACATGGATGGTGAACATCCTTATCAGTTGAACAGTTGGCTACAACTTTATCAGTTGATTATCAGTTGAACAGTTGGCTACAACTTCAACAGAAATGCAAGATCATTAATTGCCCTATATGTTCATGTATAAGTCTAGAATGTTTACTGAAAACCAACCCCATAAAAACTGGATTGGGCATCCACGGACCACTGTGAGTACTGCATTTTAACTCATAAAAATGGAATCATCCCATTCTCTGAATAGACTGACAAGATGCAAGAACTTGGTGCACCCTGGAAAAACCTAAAAGAAACAATCCCCAGAAGTGTCTGCAACAGAACAACTTCTGCTCTTTCTGAATGCCTGGGCAGGGAAATGGAAGTGATTGCCAGGAGCAGCTGGCTCCCTGGGTCAGCACTGATGCTTTCCCCTCTCCACAGAATGATTGACTTATCTATGGGTCATATAAAAATCCATAATTTGAATCCAAACCTGTCCTCTACTTATACATGAGGTCTATGTATACATTATATGAATGTATCATAAAGCATAACTCACATTTTCCATTAATAGACAATCTATAAGCAAAGTAAGAGTGAGGAAATTACAGGGCTAATAATTGCAAGACAGGCAAATGCACAAGTGGGGCTGCAACTGCTTATGTCAGACAATCATATGGAGCTTTTGGTTTCAGCCAGTCTCTGTGACATGTCCAAACAGTCAGCTAGGCATAAGATGCCCTGCATCCACCAGGACTGGAGTTTCCCTCCCCCTTTTCATTCCTCCAGGGATCTCTCCCAATGTAATTCATTCCCAATGTCGTTTTCCCCCATATTGACTGGTCATGACAAAGCAGAAGGCTACAGTGTGCAAGCCAATACAAAAGAACAGCACATATAAAATTAGTAGAAAGGAGCAATAATATCAAATATGAAGAAAATACAAAACAGAGCCTACAAGCAGCAAGTAGGAACCCCAGAGAAGGCAAAAACCCATGATCCAATAACATGGAAAAAATCCTTCCTGGCATCTGAAAGCAATAAGCCATGACCTCAGTATCCATAAAGGATTGTGTTGTAACAAGGGGCAGGTGAGTGGGTGGTTGGAGGTTGGTCATAAAATAGCCATAGACTATGTGGGCAAGGCCTTTTATATTTTCCCACTCTTGAATAAAGCATCATAGATGTGGAGTCCTGAAATGCTACCTCCCAAGGTTTGGCATGAGAATCATTGCAAGATGTCTCCCTGGAGCAATGCTGACCAACCTTAAAGGCCAGGCACAACAGCACCCCTCTAGAGTGTCAGAGTAATGACCTCATGACACTCACCAAATTCAGTGTCTTAGGACACTTTCAGACTGTTTTGAGGACAGAGCCCCAAGCTGGCCATCACACAATATTTTGTGACTTCTGGCAGAAGCCCTGTCCCTAATTGAGGTGGAAGTGTCCTTGGATGCTTCCCGGGCTGTGATGGCTCCAGTGGAGCCAGCACGGATCCTTCCCAGAAGGACAACCCTTCCTACTTGTGATGGGGAAAGTGTTGCTAAGAGGGATCGGCATGCAGGGCGATGGATTCACCCTGCTGCTCCTCTCTTTCTTCCACAAAGACAGATAAAGCGTCCCACTTTGCCTGGCCCTTGTGATAAGTTTGTAAGTCTACTTGTTAAAGCATACCTGTTTCCTTTACTTCAAAGTATGTGGCTTTGCAGTTGTCTGGGCTTCTAATTCCATCAACCAACAAAGTCAAGAAGTCGCATTTTCCACTGCTATTTGGAAGGTTAAGCTCATCCCATTAGAAAAAAAACCCTAAACCCATATTATCTGTGAGTCAGCCCTTTCTATTTGTTTTTGGATGAACATCTTTTAAGGCTTAACGCAATGGCTGTGGAACGTGGGCTATTTCAAAAATATTAGAAGACCACATCAGGAGCGAAACACCTGTCAGTGTATCAAATCCCAAATGATGAGAGCTGTGCACAGTATCATTAATTAAAATGCCAAGAATACTGTTTCACTACATGCTATATTTTACAGTTTTAATATCTGAGGACAATTTCCTTCCTTCATCCACAAATAGACTTATGTGTCTCTTAAAATGTAGTCCTTTCAAGCTTTTGTTCCATCCCTGCAAAACACCCACATGCTTAAAAGGGGGACAATCTTTGCTAGAAGTGATTTCTTTTCTATTTAAAAGCTGTCTCACCCCCCCTTAAAAACTCTTACATGCTTTGCAAAATTATGTGCCAAAGTGCCCATTTTTCAGGAAAGTAATATGCATAAAATGCCTTGAATTTCAAACAGCTTTACCTGTGTTTTTTTTAAAGCTAGTACTTTCTTCCGTTATTTTAAGAGTCATTCACAGCAGTTCTATTTAGAAAACACTAATAGTTTGAAAGGTCCCTGTTTGAGAAGGAGTTTGAATTAAAGTCAAAGTAACATCCCCTGCAGTCCTAGATTAGGGAGGCAACATTTTATCAGCTGCTTGGCAGCTTAAATTGTCAACAACCTTCCTGATATATTTATAGTCCTAGGATGTCCCTCAACTCTTTTCGGAACACATGTGCAATACAAATGAGCCTCCTTTATAACAAGAGCTTCTTCTGTACAGTTTTAGTAATTCTATCATCGAGCTCCATTAGGGAATGATTTGGTTGGGGGATTTACATGCCAAGCATGCATCCTAATGAGTGAACACCATTTTCATTCAAATTCTACAGAATGCATTCCTTGTTTCAAATTAGGCAAGAATCTTCATCGTAATGTCATAGCTGAAAACTGTCCTGGTGGCAGGGTTTGTTTCAAATGCTGCAGAGTCTGGAATAAAGATAGTTGGCTTTTGTTTCTATTTAACAGTTTTGTTATATTTTGGACATATCATGGGATCATGTGACTCACAAGGAAAGACAATAATGCCTGCTAAAGTGGAAGGGAGTAGGAAAAAATGAGACCTTATTGCAGATGTATCAGTTCAACCATGAAAGCCACAACCCTGAGTTTGCAAGGCATGATCAGAGCAGTTGGTGACCAAAGAAGTTCCTTTCATTTATAAGTTTGCCAGGTGTCAAAACCAACTTGATAGCAAAGAACCACATTATTTTCCATTTCTCCCTCTCCCTCTTTGTCTCCCCCACACACTCTTTCCAGGCCAAACCTTTAATCCCAACTTCTGAATTCCATGTTTCAAATCTTTGCTCCAGCATATTGAACTCTTCATCTAACAGCATGTGAAACACTGTTATGTCAATAATATTAAGTCAGCTGCAATATGTCACTCTCTGAACATTTTCTTCCCTGACAGCACCTGGTAACTATAAATGATTCAGTGCAAGGGAAAGCTGAAAAGGCAGCCAGGTCCATGAATACCCAAAATACTTAAACTGCTATTGTTGTTACCCTGTTTCCCCTAAAATAAGACATCCCCAGAAAATAAGACCTAGTACAGGTTTTGCTGAATTGCTAAATATAAGGCCTCCCCCGAAAGTAAGACCTAGTAAAGTTTTTGTTTGAAAGCATGCCCGCCGAACAGAACACAAGAGCATGCAGGATCGGTACCATAAAGTGTTGTACATGGAAATATTGGTAGTAACAAGAAATTCTTGATAGGATTCACAGTTTGTCTGGTTATGCTGGTTTATGATGACAACTACTGTACAGTATATAATAAATGTTCATTTTTTGTTCAATAATAAATGTGAATTCTTCTTCATGGAAAAATAAGACATCCCCTGAAAATAAGACCTAGAGCATGTTTGGGAGCAAAAATTAATATAAGACACTGTCTTATTTTCGGGGAAACACGGTAAATGCTGGTACTGACAATTGTTATTGCCAATGTGTAGTATAATTACACTACAATTCTGATTAAATATATTATCTTATGATTTTGACATTAGGAAATGCTAGTGATATAAACCCCCAAAAGGAAATGTTTAAATATGACCGGGGTGGACCTGGAGGACAGATTTAAATAGATTGACAGAATTGGGAGAGAACACAAGGATGATCCAGCCCAACCTCTGCCATGCAGGAACACAAAGCCAAAGCACTCCTTACAGATGGACCTCAAGCTTCTGCTTAAAAACCTTCGGAGAAGGAGATTCCACTACACTCTGAAGCAGTGTTTTCCACTTTCAAACAGCTCTTGACACCCAAATGTTCTCTCTAATGTTTAAGTGGAAGCTCTTTTCCTATGGTTTGAATTCATTTCTCCATGACCTTCTTTGGAGCAGCAGATAAGAAACCTGCTCACACTTCAATATGACATCCTTTCAAATATTTAAACATCGCTATCATGTCACCTTTTAACCCTTTATTCTCCATGCTAAACATACCCAGCATCCTAAGTTGCTTCTCATGTGTCATGACTTCCAGACCTGCCCATATGACCTCCAGGCATTACAAGGACTGTCAAAAATACCCCCAACCCTAAAATAAAAGTCTACTTCTGGCTTTGGACAATGTAAGAGCAACCTCAAGGAAGAGCAATATACCAATATACCAAGAAGGAGGAGAAAAAAGAGGAGTGGTCATTAAATGGTGATCTGTGGAGCCTGGTGAATTTATCATTGTAGAAGAAGCTACAGAGGCTGCAAATGAACTATAGGCTGCAACCCTATACAGGAGCTCCTGGTGGCACAATGATTTAAACCCCAGTGTCAGCAGGACTGCTGACCGATAGGTCAGAGGTTCAAATCCGGCGAGAGCGGGTGAGCTCCCTCTGTCAGTTCCAGCTCCCCATGCAGGGACATGAGAGAAGCCTCCCACAAGGATGGTAAAAAATCAAAACCTCCGGGCATCCCCTGGGCAAGGGCCTTGCAGATGGCCAACTCTCTCAAACCAGAAGCGACTTACAGTTTCTCAAGTCACTCTTGACATGGAAAAAAAAATCCTGCCTATATAGTATATGGTGCGATCCCACAGAAACATATTTAAAACTAGATGTTGATTCTCAAGAAGGGTGTGGGATTTTCTGTCTCATGTGTTCGATGGCTTTAGATAGTTCATGTCAACTTGAGCTGTGTTTGCTGGATAAAGAGAGACAATTGGGACTGCTTGCCTGGGGTTTTTTTTGCCACTCTCCTTCATCCCACATATTCTGCAAAGTATTTTCCACAAGTGGTACAATAGTAAGATCTTAATGGTTAGAAATACTCTGGACTTTAAAAAAGATATTTAGCATTGGGAAAACCATAGTGGGTGGTTTAAGCTGAGAACCTAGTACTGGAGTTTCCTACCAGAAAAAATGTGAGATCCTTCAAGAAAATACATTTTTTCTATCACATCTTCAAAAATTACAGAATGTTATACTTTACAGAATGTTATACTGCGCTGCTGAACAAACTGTCTAATTAATGATTGGTATGGTTTTGATTTTTACATATTTTCCCCATGAGTGCTTTTGTGTGCACATGTTGAATGTCATGCCCATTCTCAAGATCCCTTTTATGACAGTTGAGTTATTATTAATTTAAACATAATAAAATAAACTCTGAAGAGTAATTTATCTTGAACCTCAAGGAAGAGACCAGATTACAACTAAAATAAATTAATTCCAAATTGCAAAATGCGATATACTTGCCAAGTCAACAAATGCTTTCCAGGACTACCACAGAATGTGAGAGTTGTTACTCTTTAGGGAAGAAAAAAAAAGATATATGAGTAGTGTTACAATGTTTTGCAGAAAATTGGGCCTATAGAATATGGTTCTTTCCATAATACTAGGTCTGTGCACTATATTTTGCATACTGTAGAGGTTCTAAAAAGAGCCTGTTTATTATAGACACTTCTCTGTAGCCTACCAAAGAGCCGCTAGAGAAATTCAGAAAGAACTGGAGTGGAGAGAGAGAGAGATAAGTGTAGCAGGCAACAATTTCCTATTATAGTACAGGAACAGGTCAAAAATTAATTACCATATATTAGAATCTGATGCTATGAATGTCTCATTCTCTGCCCTGTGACAAATTAAGTGTCTTATGTATGCATTGCAAAAATAGTAAAAGGTTTTTATCTTATGCAGCAAGGCACTTAAGAAATGAAAAAGAGCTGGTTGAAGGGGAAGAAGGAAGAAGTGGAAGTGGCAGAAGTCACTGCAAAGAACTGAGACTTAACCAGAAATGAATGGGCAATGTGCAGCTGAAGGTGTAACTCCAAGAAGTCTCCATCACTTAATAGCTGGACAGTTCTGATAGGATTTGTTGTACAGCCATTACTGGAGGAATATTTCACTGATGGCATGTATCAAATTAATACAGGGGTTTATACAATTGTCTATATACATTTATGGTTTTGACCTTTTCAGATTTGATTATTTTTTAATTCAATTTAAAATATTATCTCTAGGAATCTCCAGATCCATCAACGTGACTCTAGGGTCAACTTCCTCCAGTGACGATGGAGGAGAAAGAGACAACACCTCTCTATAAATTCCTAGGTCCTTCAAAGAGATGAATCTATGGCCAGCTTTTAGTGGAAGTTGACCATAGAGTCATACTAGAAAATTCTTAGATGGGTGTGCTCTCAGATAAAACAATAGCAAAGTTTTTATTCACGCTTGTTTCAGTTTCATTGTGATCCTCTTTTCCATGACCCCAGTGAATGTGAAGGGCTGACTGTACTTTTGAGATCTTATGTTCTTGCTTTTAACTGGGGATAAAATTGGGGGATAACATTTGAAAAGTTAAATTGAAAAAGGGAAAGCTTTGCATTTCATTAAGTTACAGTCATAATGCAAGATACTCATATCTTTCTCCTAGGAACAAATAGCTTTAGTTACAATTAGTTCACTATCCAAAATGCAATTGCTAGTCCCAACTAAACTAAATTCACCAAATCAATGTAGGATAAGCAACTATATTTGGGGTATATCTACACTACTTAATTATAATACTTTAAATGCCATTTTAATTTACATGATTGTATGTTGTGGAATCCTGGAATTTTGTAAGATAATTAGAATCTCTGCTACAGAAAGCTTTAATTGTGTATTTCAAGGAAATGAACCAGAGAATATACAAAACCAGAAATCCATAAAATGTACAATTGTTCAATGTTGTTACAACTTTTGTACATTACTTGTAATAAATTACTGCTGATTTTTTAAAGTTTAAAAATAACTTTCTAAGATCTGGAAAATATTCAGATATTTCTCATTCAAAAGTAGGAATTTACATATGATAAAACTACAGCTTTAACACATGTAATATCCCAAGCAATGGAAACTAACTTTTTTGTAATTCAATATAAACATAAAATAATAGTCATAATAATTTTTTAATTAAAAATGGTAAAAAAAAACTACCAACCCATTAATATTTAAAAGCATACTCTAGAAAATAGGCTATAATTTCTTGTGTTACCAAGTGTATTTTCCCCACAATACCAGTCAGTTTGATCTGGAGAATAATTCTGCTCCCTGACATCAGTCAGTCCTCAGTTTCAATTCACAAATCACAGCCGGATGAGAAACAGGAACAAAATTCATAAACAGGTCAGCCCCAAAATACATTTCTGCTAATCTCTGGACTTCTCTAAAGAGATCAAAACATGAAAATCTGATTAAAAGTGAAAACATCTGGATACATATCTCAACCACCCCACTCTCTGTGGTCTGGTTTGTAACAGGAAGACAGTTGGCTTGCTGTTTGTTTTTAAATTACTAAATTTGAAAAGCCCGTTCACAAATTATCAGTGGGCTATTTGCTTCTCCATTGAGGCTTTTTTAAACTGATGCCTCCAGATCTGTAATGGCTTGAAAGAAAAAGAAATTGCCGCACTATTATTTTCAAGTAGCAGACTTTTAATATATATTAATAGAAAACAGCACTGGTGGATAATAAGAAGCAGTATAAATTACCTTCCAGAAGTCTTATTTATTTCCCTAAAGAGTGGTGTTTGAGTTGTAGTGGCAGGATATATTCACATCAGTCTGCTAAAGATATTAGCACTTGTCAAATGCCAATTGATTTCTGTCTAAACTGTCCACCCTTTTTAGGTCCTAATCAGGTTGTGAAACTGCATGATTCTAAATGCTTTTTATGTATGTTAGCAACTCTACATACATTTTGAAATGTATAATCGGCTCCGCTTATTCATGGTCTTATCAAAGCATCAGCAATTGTGATGATATACTTTTTATGAAGTCATATTGGGGATTTAAATCATGGCTTTCTGGTCTTTAAAGAAAAAAAAAGAAATTTTGCCACTTAAATGGAAAGATATGAGTATTTTTAAAGTTGTGTTGTCGAAGGCTTTCATGGCCGGAATCACAGGGTTGTTGTGTGTTTTCTGGCCTGTATGGCCAAGTTCCAGAAGTATTCTCTCCTGAAGTTTCACCCACATTTATGGCAGGCATCCTCAGAGGTTGTGAGGTATATTTCACAACCTCTGAGGATGCCTGCCATAGATGTGGGCAAAACGGCAGGAGAGAATACTTCTGGAACATGGCCATACAGCCCGGAAAACACACAACAACCCCAATTCTAAAAGTTACTTTTCAGACTACACCTTCCAGATCACCTAGTTAGTGTAGCTGATAAAAATGATTGCATGGGGAATTTTGGGAGCTATAATTCAGAAAGAAACTTTTCCTTGTTCTGGAAAATATTACAGAAGTATAATGCTTCAGTGTCTGGAGTGTGTGCATTTACAATAATTTCAAATTGGAAGTGAAAGAAGGAGTGAAACACAATGATGCTGTAAGATGTGCAGGAGACAACCAATCAAATGCAATGGTTTGAGTATTGGACTAGGACATTGGGAGACCAGGGCAGGATATCATTACAAATCTTCACACTATATTGAAATACAGGAATGTCAAAAGGTCAAGCATTCTGGTCTCACTTGTTTCTTTAAGAAACAATAAGCATTGCTAGCTAGATTTTACAATTGGCTTTCTGAATTCGTGGACCCCATATTATTAAATGATTGTGATGTCAATGTAGATACATTGAAGTGTGTTAATTCTTTTTGCCATTTAATAAGAATAGTCTGGGGGTGTTTTTCTTCATATTGGTATGGAGTCCAAAACAGAACCCTCATGGATGCAGCAGTCTCATTGTATACATAGGTACATTCAATTAAAAAAAAATAAAGTCATATTTTTAGACATAATAATTGAAAATAATTTATTATATTATTACTGAATAATCCAGTGGGACCTTCTTTCTACTGAATTAGATATTATCCAGAAGGCTGCTAATTGCTCGTAGATATTGGGCAAAACGTATCAAATGCTTGTCCTCAAACTTTTTTTTTAGGAATGGAGGATACATTACAATAATGCTCATTTTATTTTGATTGACAACCAGATTAAGTGATAAAATAGAAATAAATTATTGTATAAATTCATGGTAGCAGCCACAAGTGAGAAAGGTATGAAGTTCATTTTGTGGTGGGACTGGAGATCAAAAAAACTGGAGAAAAATGTTTTCCCCCAATTTTTCTGTATTCCCCCCCCCCCATTTTTCTGGGTTTTTTTCCCTAAGCCTTCCCATATCTAGGTGGGACTGAGAAGAATGTTTATCCAACTCTTTTGTGTAGTCTAATCTGCTTCTGTCTTTAATCCCTAATCTAGGAGAAGCAGGGACTAGGTTCTTTGTTTCCCTTGAGCCTCCCAAACTCTCAGTCACATCTACCTTAATCCTTGCCCCAAACTACTGCTCTTTTTTAGAGTGGTGTTCAGGAGACAGATCTAATAGCAAATTCAACAACTTGCTGTCATCAACTGTCAATTTATCCTACTGTATGGGGCCTTTGGGTGTAGTACTTTATAAGTAACATATATTAATATGCTAGCATGTCATGCAAGGACATGGTAAAAGGTCTAAATTCTTGCAAATGATGTGAAATTTGAAGACTCTTAGATTTTAAGCACCTCAGCTATTTCCCAAAAGGACCAATACTAAAGGCATTGACAGCAGTAAAGACATTTCCCAATGTGAAACAAAAATTACTTCTAACTCCAGCAAGTATGTGAACAAAAATCATGACATTTGTATGGTCTCTAAAATTCTTAGGTATCATTTCTAAACTATTTTAATAGATCCCAGTGTGGGATTGTACACATGGGTCCTATGAAAGAAAAGATAGCAATGGAAAACTTGAAATACAAAATATAGTCCCAAAAATAATTCTGGAAATGAATATAGAAATCCCCCCTTCCACCACCACATTTTTATTCTGAGATAATAAGATATGCAGTGCACACACTAGGATTACCATGATTTCACAAAGGTGATGTCAAAGCTGACAGTTTCTCCCCACAACAAGATAAGAAGTAATGAAGCAGAAAAATTCCAGGTGATAATAGCTGCAGAGAAAGCATTAAAAAGCCACCTTTGTGTGGAATTGAATGAACAGACTGTAGAAGAGGAATTGGTAGTGATACTAAGGAAAAGTCCAGACTGAAGAGGAGGAGCAACTGCAGACAGTTACTTTGAGGAGAAGGTCCTTTTGCTTTATTCTTCCAGCAGTACAATTGATAATGTTAAATGGCACAATATAAGTAAGTAGGCAAGTGACAAGAGCACTTGCTCCTTCAGCAATCCAACCACAGAATTCTCTCCTGACAAGGAAGGAAAATTCAGGGAATTCAGCTCTCTTTGATCCCAGCTTTGCCACTGCTTGGACTTTTCTTACAACTGCCTTTTGAGGTATTTTGTAATACTCTGGTAATTACCCTGCTCATTTACTTCCTACAGGGAAGGCAGATGGTGATTCTGGGATCTGTTCCCATGTCAAAATGGTATCTGATGATGCTTTGCCTTTTCTGTGGTTCCTCAGACTTTCTGCTTTCCATCTGCCTTAGAAATTCCAATGAGCAAAACCCTGCTCCTTAATCCTGATCCACATTGTATGACCTTGGCATCTTCCAAATATGGTCCAGTGGGAAACACATTGTCTGACTATTCCCCACTTAATTTTAACTTCAAATCACCAGACTGAAGTGTTTTACATGGTTTTGCTCTGCTTAGGAGCCAAACTGGCCAATTTAATATGCTTCAAAGCTAGTACTGTGCCGTCCGCCGGACAATAAAAAGCTATAAAACTGAAACGTGCTGTCCTTTATCCGGGCGAACTGCAAATCCCTATAAGCTGTCCTATAGATATTGAACGACTGAGTCTGGATAACTTCAAAAAAGGATGTTTATTCATACAAGGTTGTAAACCTGGCACAGATCTTAAAGTTGCAGAAAATGAAACAAATTTCTATAGGTTTTAGTCACAGAATTATCCCTGGTTCCAGAAGGCAAAGGTGATTATAAAACCACTATACCCTAATCACGCTGCCTATATTAGAAGGAGAAACTCTTTCCTTCCCTATCTTTACAGCAAAGATTAGTTCTAGAAGCGATGGAATAACTCTGCTCCTCTAACTAGATTTCCTATTCCAGATCAATATAATTCAATACTTATCTAATTTGGATAGGCTTAGATTGGCCTGGTTTTGAGGATGATTTGTCCCAGTTAGCCTTGCACAGCTCCAGCACGTTGGAAGACTATAGCCAGAATGAAGCTCCAAAATGGAGACTAGACCCTGGTAAAAAGGGCGGTCCTAAGATGTTGCACTCTTTGACCAATCACTGCAAAGAAAACTGCAGCCAGCTCTTGCAGATTCCAAGCCACTTTTCCTAGGCTTTTGCAGCCAGAGGCTCAAACAAAATGTAAAGGAGGGAAAGCAAACAAACGACCAATAGGTAAGGCAAACCATCGTCCTGGGGGACGGAACACTCCCCGCTAAATTCCCAGGATGTGGGAATTTACCAATCAAAAACATACAAACACCTTTGTATACACAACAATACAAACACTAGAACTTTAAACATCTCCAATAAGCAACACGAGGTCACTAATTGGTCTGTCCAAAATGGACACTTTGCCTCTGTTGCAAGTCTTTAATTGAACTTTCCTGACCTTACCGTCCGGGCAAGGAAAGGTCTTTAATACAATGCCCATGGGCCACGCATGGCGGGGCAAGTCTTTGTCCTTTAACAACACAACGTTGTTAACCTCAATGTTGTCCTGTGGGCTTTGCCAGATTCTTCTAGCTTGAAGCTGGCTTAAGTACTCAGCTTTCCACCTTTTCCAAAAGTGGTTGGCCAAGGACTGCACCTGTTTCCACAGGGCACGGTGAGTTCCGTCCGGAACTGGCAACATGACGTCCTTCCATCCTGGCACCTTTTGTGTCAAAATAAGTGCAGGAGTCAGTGGTTGTAAGTTCTCAGGGTCACTGGTAAGGGGAACCAGCGGCCGGTTGTTGATAATTGCGGTAACTTCCGCCATAAGTGTCACCAAAACATCATGCGTCAATGACCTATGACTCAAAAACATGGCATTAAGGATTTTGCGACTAATACCAATCATCCTCTCCCAAACACCACCCATATGGGAGGCGTGAGGAACATTGAAAGTCCACATAATTTGTTCAGTATTCGTAAAGTTCTGAACCTTTGGGTCTCTCCCAAACCTAGACACACAATTGAGTTCTTTGGTCGCACCTACAAAATTGGTGCCACAGTCCGACCGAATTGACTTAATTGGCCCTCTGAGGGCTATGAACCTTTTCAATGCGTTTAAAAATGATGAAGTGTCCATTCCTTCTATGACTTCTATATGGACAGCTCGTATTACTAAACAAGTAAACAAAACTGCCCACCTCTTGTTATTTACAACACCACCCCTGGTTTTCCTAGTGACAACCTCCCAAGGACCAAACACATCGATTCCCACATGGGAAAAGGGTGGGTCTGTCAAAGTCCTATCCTGAGGTAGTTCTGCCATCAACTGACTTTGACAGTTTCGTCTGAGTCGCCGACATTTGACACATTTGAAAATACAACTGTTGACCAACCTTTTGGCATTAACTACCCACAGACCTTCATTTCTAAGGGCTGCCTCAGTTAGAGTTCTACCCTGATGATGGATCCTTTCATGGTGATGCCGAACGAGCAGCAATGCAGTGTGACTATTAGGGGGTATGATGATGGGGTTTTTTACGCACACCTTGAGTTTAGCCTTGGCTAACCTTCCTCCAACTCTCAAAATACCCTCCTTGTCTAGAAATGGGTTTAACTCACTTAGAAGACTTTGATTAGGGATGTTGAGCCCTTGCTCTAGCCTAGCTATTTCCTGCTTGAAAACAGATCTCTGCACTGACTTGAATATGACGCTCTTAGCCTTTATCATATCCTGGACCTGTAAAGGCTCACTATCTTTGCAAGCTAAACGATGTGTAAGTCTAGCAATTGCTCTAAGAAGACTGTGCCATTCCGAAAAACGTTCAAAATGGTGTCGTTCCAGACAAGATCTTTGGCCCATCTTGATTTCTGTGGTTGATTTGCAGGCTTTCACCTCTGCACTTCGTGAGACTTGAGCATTTATAATGTCCGAAAACCTTTGCTCATCTTTCGAGAGCGCTGTGGCTTCGTCTCTCTCAGAGACTTTGAAGATGGAGGAATACTCTGGAGTTATTGCTTGGCAGTAGACTGAGATGTGACTTAGGCAACTGCGCACAAGTGTAGGACGTCCACCTTTAAGCACCTGTGCTTGATTGGAGTCCAACGACGATGGTGGGTGCATCTTGTTTATGCACACTGGGCCTATGACTGTCCAGCCTAATGGCAATTGTTGTGCGATAGGTGCACCTGGAGGTCCTTTAACTTGGTCGTTCACATAGAACAAGTTCGGACAGTCCGCACCAAGCAGAAGGGCAATGTCCACATCTGGCTGAAAGGCTGGTATGGCATTCTTTAACCGTCGCAAATGTGGATGAGCCTCCACAACTTCTCTAGTTACAATCTGTTTTTTGTTCCGAGGGATGGAGGAACACTCAATCAGGTCTGGCAACTTGAACTGTCTCTTCTGGTCACAAGAGGAAACAACAAAGCCGGATGCTATGCGACCCTGCAACTTCTTCTTCCCTACACAGGTGGACATGGTGTAGTCGACCGTCTGGGTTTTTATGTCAAACAGTTGGAAAAACTCTGGAGTCGCCAGGGAGGCGTCGCTTTGTGAATCCAAAGCCACGTAAAGTCTCTTTTTAAGCCAAGGTCTTCTGGCTGGATATACATCTGCTAGGCAGATAGGATGACAAACTCTGTACTGGTGCGAGTCAGAACACAGCTCTGTACAGGCGACTGCTGAAACTTCCACCTGCATCTCTGGTGCGGCTGGCTTGTCGGTGTCTTCGACTGCTGACTTTTCTTTTGGTGAAGCGTTCTCTTTGGGGTGGGAGATGATATTGGAGTTGTGCATTGCGGTGCAATGCTTGAGGCTGTTGCATTTCTCACACTTGATGTTTTCTTTGCAGTTGGATGCAAAGTGTGGAGTTGCTCCACAGCATCTAAAGCAGATTCCCTGCTTTTGAACTAGCTGTTGCCTTTCTTTGTATGTCTTTCTACTAAACTCCCTGCAGTTGGCCAAGCTGTGAGGCTTTTGGTGAATAGGGCAAAGCAACTCTTTTACCTCCGACCTGGGTTCGTCAGTCTTGAGTTGAGTTTCGACTGCCTTTACGCTGACAGGTCTATTGGCCTCTCTAGGTGGTTTCTTGTCCACTTCAGGTGCCTTCTCTGGCTGGGTCCCTTGGTATAAGGTGGGGAGGCCCGTCTGTGGATCATTCCTTTCTCTGGCTGCCCTGGTGATGAACTGGACCAAATGAGAAAATGGAGGGTATGCCTGGGAGTGGGCCTCCTTGTAGTTGAAGACCTCCTGTCCCCAGCGTTCTTGCAAAGTGAAGGGCAGCTTGGTCAAGATCTGCCTCTGGGACAGGTGCTGATCGAGGCACTTCAAACCGGGCAGTTCTGGATTCTCCTTGGCCGACTCTAATTCCGCAAGGAGATCGCTGAGGTCCCACAAGAGTTTGAAGTCTTTGAGTTTTAAAGCTGGGAACCTTTGGAGCTTGTCCATAAGAGATGCTTCAATCTCTGTGCTGGCCCCATACCTCTGCTGCAACCTGGCCCAGGCCTTTTCCAGGGCTTTGTCGGGATCGGCTACGTGGGCTGCGTAGATCTTCTTAACTTGTGAGGATGAGGCTGGGCCCAACCATGCAGCCAGAAGAGTCAGTTCTTCCTCCGGCAATAACTTTAAGTCTCTGATTGCTCTCTGGAAGGTGGCCTTCCAGAGAAGAAATTCCTCAGGCTTGTCCGAAAACTTTTCGACACCCTTGTCCTTAAGATCTCTTCTGGGGCTTCTGATGATGGAGACAAGCTGGGACTCTGGCGTCGAAGGGAACAATTGAGGAGTTTGCTGTTGTGGAGTGGACTCCCACCGTGTACCTTGCGTCAACCTTTGGCCTCTTGGAGGGATGACATCGACCACTGACGAATCGATGGTTCCCTGTGCAGCTGTCTGTAGGGGCCAACTAGCACTCGGCCTTGAGGCCCTGATTGACTGACCTAGGGTTTTAGCAGGAGGCACAGGTAGCTCGAGCAAGGGTGAGCTCCCCGCTATGACGCTCCGCTCTGCAGGAAACTCAAAAGTGACTTTGGGGCCCTGCTCTGGGTAAGGAGAGAAGTCTCCCTGTTCCTCATCCGAAAACTGGCTGTACATGCTGCCAAGGTGCGCAAACACTTTGGCAGAAGGGTCCTGTATTGGTAACTGGCTTACATTTTCTTCTGTGAGTGGCTCAATTAGGGCCTTGGCCAAAGTCTCAGCCCTTACCCTTTTGGCTGCGGCATCCATCTTTATTCTAAGCATCTCTATACGAGCCTGTTCTATTTGCATTTCGCTTTGTCTACGGGCCTGTTCCATTTGCATTTCGCTTTGTCTACGGGCCTGTTCCATTTGCATTTCGCTTTGTCTACGGGCCTGTTCTATTTGCAGTCGTTGCTCTTCTTCTTTAAAGGGAAGGGTGAGATCAGCTGCCTTAGCATCAGCCTCCGCCCCCGCTACCTTGCTCTTTAGCTCCAGACGTGCAGCCTCCTTAATGTGCAAGGCAGCTAGGGAAGAGATGGCACTCCCAGCAGCAGAAGACTTGCTAGAGTGGCTGTGTTTAGACGATGCACGCTCCCTTAGTTTAGATACCTGGCTAGAGCGGTTGGACTTAAGACTAAGTGCCACAGCAGGTGATTTTAAAAGATTGGTCTCATGGCTGCATAAGGAAGACTGATTTCCTTTTGGCTCAGACCTTAGATTAACAGATGGAGAACTAAATTCCACGGCATCTAGAATTGCCCTCACCTTATTTTCTTTCTCATTAGTGTCAGCTAAGACACTCACTATTTCTAACTCTGAATCCTTGGCGTTAATGCGCTCGAGGACCTGGACTATCTTAGACACCAAACCCCTCCAAATACCGAAGGTCTCTTCAAGGTCTGTCTGTAATATGGATGGCACCCTTGTAATACCCAAGCTCTCAATTCTGTCCATTAATGTTACAATTCGCTCCCATGCCGAACCTAACCTCACATGGAGGAGCTCCTTTTCATCTATTAGATGGGCTAGCATCTTGGCTGAAGGGTGCTTTATCCTTTGGGGCCTTTCATTCCTACTTTCAGCCTCAGAAGGAGGTACGCCATCTGTATCATCTTGAAATTGCATAGACATTATGTATTCTTAATAGCAAGTAAATTTACAACAAAGGCAAATGCAATATACCTGCAAGTAAATTTACAATAAAAGCAAATTCAATATATAATACAATTCACAGCACTTAACCATAGCAATATATATCACTAAGTAACTATACTTTACAAAGATTGTGACCTTTGGCGCCAGATTTTGGTGGGCAAGTTGCAAAATGCCAACTGACAGCAACTTGCCACTTGTTACCTCCCTTGCCCGAGTGACGTAAACTGCCAAAATGGCGACTTCGCCAAATTTTCAAGCACCTCGTGCTCTGCGGCTCGAGGCCTGCCGCCGAAGGAGCACCGAGGCTGGCTTTGGAAAGGAGGAGAGAAGAGACGCCTCCTCCCCGCTGTGAAGGGAGGTCACCACCGCAGGTCGATGAAACAGGTCACCACCGCAGGACGATGAAGCAGGTCACCACCGCAGGACGATGAGGCAGGTCACCACCGCAGGACGATGAGGCAGGTCACCACCGCAGGACGATGAGGCAGGTCACCACCGCAGGACGATGAGGCAGGTCACCACCGCAGGACGATGAGGCAGGTCAGCACCGCAGGACGATGAGGCAGGTCACCACCGCAGGACGATGAGGCAGGTCACCACCGCCAGGCGACTGTCCCGGCCGAGTGCTTCTGGACTCACCACCTCCAGGACCTACTGCTGGGTTTTGCACAGCCGTGCAATTGCCGAAACAGCCGCAGGGCTACGCGCACACACGCGAGCTGAAGAGCAGGATACTGCAGAGGCTGAAGGAATGGAGCCCCACTCTCTCACTTGCCTTTCGGCCTGGCAGCAAGCTTTCACTGCAACAGACCAACAAAATCAAAGTCTCTATGGCCGTGCAAGCTAGCTGAAGCGGAAAAACCGCTGATCTACCTCAAAACTGTGCCGTCCGCCGGACAATAAAAAGCTATAAAACTGAAACGTGCTGTCCTTTATCCGGGCGAACTGCAAATCCCTATAAGCTGTCCTATAGATATTGAACGACTGAGTCTGGATAACTTCAAAAAAGGATGTTTATTCATACAAGGTTGTAAACCTGGCACAGATCTTAAAGTTGCAGAAAATGAAACAAATTTCTATAGGTTTTAGTCACAGAATTATCCCTGGTTCCAGAAGGCAAAGGTGATTATAAAACCACTATACCCTAATCACGCTGCCTATATTAGAAGGAGAAACTCTTTCCTTCCCTATCTTTACAGCAAAGATTAGTTCTAGAAGCGATGGAATAACTCTGCTCCTCTAACTAGATTTCCTATTCCAGATCAATATAATTCAATACTTATCTAATTTGGATAGGCTTAGATTGGCCTGGTTTTGAGGATGATTTGTCCCAGTTAGCCTTGCACAGCTCCAGCACGTTGGAAGACTATAGCCAGAATGAAGCTCCAAAATGGAGACTAGACCCTGGTAAAAAGGGCGGTCCTAAGATGTTGCACTCTTTGACCAATCACTGCAAAGAAAGCTGCAGCCAGCTCTTGCAGATTCCAAGCCACTTTTCCTAGGCTTTTGCAGCCAGAGGCTCAAACAAAATGTAAAGGAGGGAAAGCAAACAAACGACCAATAGGTAAGGCAAACCATCGTCCTGGGGGACGGAACAAGTACTAATCAGTTGAGACCAGCCTAACTCATTTCTTATTATCCAATATTTGGCTACACACAGTTGCATTCTAAACATAGCTCTAAAAGGTAGCAAACTATGCAAGCTGTACAATTGAAAATAACATAATCTCAATTGTGTTGTCTCTGTCTGAACCAGTGTATAATATGATATATTTTGGCACTCATTTACTGGCCATAGTCAGCACATCTTATGATTAAAATTACACTTCAGTTTCAGCTCACAATTCAGTGTGAATTACCATACAATATTTTGGTATGGAAAAGGAAATGTGGAAAAGATACAGTGTCCTTACGATCAGGAGCACTAAAAGTCCTTCGTATGTAGAACTGGTTTATTTTCATCTTTTCTAAGTAACCTTGATTGATTGACATGGGCAAGAACCCTTTAGCATCTCTCTTTGGGGAGACTCTTAGTAGTAAGTGTTAGCAGGCTTTAAGTTAATCAGGTCAAATGCAATTCAAATTGTGGCCTCCAAATGGATATAAGAAAAAACTATTTTGTCATAATTTCATATTGAATCGCTGTATCTTTTCTGCTTTAGGCTGAACATCTGATATACTTGTGTGTCCTTGATCCAGGTGATAATATGATTAATATGTGCATCATTCATTTTGCATGATAGGAATAAAGTCATAATCATAAGATCAATGCCTATTACTCAAAGTAACATTGTTTTCCTTTGTTAGAGATATTTATTTGGCAGCTGGAGACAATTAACCTCAGATAACGTTTTATTCCAGTGACATAATAGCTTAATAAAAAGCATGCTGTCAAGAGTTTCAAGTGGGGTGTGTTACATTTTTAAAATTGCTTTTGACAATGGTGAAAATATGGCTTCCAATACTTGCTTCATATTATAATTGAGTTTGTGCACAAGAAAATAGTGTATAAACACGAACTTGAATTTGATTATAATAGATCAGCATGAGAGTCAAAAGTAGAACTAGTTAACATATTTCCTAAAGTATCTTATTATTTAAAAATCACATATGCATATCCTCAGCATAACTATAAATTTAGTAGTTGTTTTTTTTTTTACAATTTGAACTTTCTTAGCATGGATTTAGCATGATTTGTCTTTCTAAATAAATTTATTTTCTATGATTTATGTGGGCAATACTGTGATGAACAGTATTTGCAAAGATTTTTGTACATTTTGCAGTATTTTTGGATCCTAAATTTTGAGAACTCTGAAAGTATGAATCAGCATGCATCTAGAAATTTTTGCTTAGAAAAATATAGATTGCATACCATGTAAAGAAATGTGGTATTTGCCTCACTGATTTCAATGGGAACTAAGTGCAACTAGTCTACAATCCCATAAACAAATATTTAAAGTGAGGGAGAACTTTATGTATCAAGCCCAGAATTGCACAGTTAGTCTATATCCACCTCAATAACAACTTCTAAAAATGTATTTGTGCATTATGTTATAAGGATGATTCCATGGGAATCAAAACAATTATTGATGTATGTTAGAAGGAATGCATGGGAAGGGGGGGGGGAATAAGAGCACCTCTTTTTTGGGGGGGGGGGAGGGGGTCTGGAATCCAGAGTAGCCTACATTCTTTTATTAATACTTAATAGCATACACTCATTGAACCTATGAGATTTACTTACATGTCAACTCACCATGCAATAACAATGGGTTTACTATGATTGGGGACCCTACCAGACAGACCTTTATTGTGAGACATATCTCACTTTTACCAGAGGTGTCCAAACAATGCCTCCCATAAAAGCTAATTAATTTGGAGTAAACTGGGTTTTGCTAGTTTACTCTGCGTTAATTAAACAACTCAACAAATATGGGCCTTACTGAAAGGCCTGGGTTTGTTGAGCTGCTGGGCCTGTGGGGACTGATTTCTGGGACTACTTCCTCAGTCCCGGGGGGTCAGTCCTCTCAGCCATCGGGCTCCTTTGGGCTCCGAAAAGTGCAGAGGAGTGGGATGGCAGTCACCTCCAAAATTTACTAAGCAGACTTACTAAGCAATGTTAAACATGAGCCAACAATGTGATGCGGCTGCTAAGAAAGCCAATGAGATTTTGGCCTGCATCAATAGGGGTATAGCATCTAGATCCAGGGAAGTCATGCTCCCCCTCTATTCTGCCTTGGTCAGACCACACCTGGAATACTGTGTCCAATTCTGGGCACCGCAGTTGAAGGGAGCTGTTGACAAGCTGGAATGTGTCCAAAGGAGGGCAACTAAAATGATCAAAGGTCTGGAGAACAAGCCCTATGAGGAGAGGCTTAAAGAACTGGGCATGTTTAGCCTGCAGAAGAGAAGGCTAAGAGGAGACATGATAGCCATGTACAAATATGTGAAGTCATAGGGAGGAGGGAGCAAGCTTGTTTTCTGCTGCCCTGCAGACTAGGACGCGGAACAATGGCTTCTAGCTACAGGAAAGGAGATTCCACCTGAACATCAGGAAGAACTTCCTCACTGTGAGGGCTGTTTGGTAGTGGAACTCTCTCCCCCGGACTGTGGTGGAGGCTCCTTCTTTGGAGGCTTTTAAACAGAGGCTGGATGGCCATCTGTTGGGGGTGCTTTGAATGCGATTTCCTGCTTCTTGGTAGGGGGTTGGACTGGATGGCCCATGAGGTCTCTTCCAACTCTACTATTCTATGATTCTATGACTTGCCAGCAGCATGAGAAAATAGCGCATCAGGAGGTAGGAGGAGGGATTTCTGTAGGAAGACACCTGTGCTGTGGGGCCCAAATGGTGGGAGAGGGGACTGACTGCCATCTTGGATCAATCTTTGATTGATCTGGGATTGAATCTAGCCACCAGCCAAGGAAAACCCCAGGGTTTGGATTAGGGGTGGGCACTCAAATTCAGGAGGATGTGGGCAATTTTAACATGCCTCCTGGATTTTAGTATAGTGTAGGAGGGCTGTGGGATTCCAGCCTATGTCAGTTAATGTTAGAGGCATTTGCTTAGATGAGAAATAAATGAAAATCTGAGATAAAGGAAGGTGTCCAAGAGCTTACTTCACCCTTGTCTTTTATAAAATGGATGTTTGTTTTCTAACATAGAAGGCTATATTAATAAGCACGCCAACCTTTAATCTTGTATCATCAGTGACACAAAAGCCTCTCATCACAAATAGATACTCAGAACTTTATCACACAATGCCATATTCCATGGGGTTACACAATTACTGATAACAGCAACCACACCTCCTATTGCACATCTCTGCATTTGTGAAACCACCAATTCTGCCCTCCGTGGTCCTGCACTCCTACTTCTGCATAACATTACAACCCTGACCTCTTGCTCTTCTGCTGCTCTGTAATTTTAATAGTTTTTTAAAAACATTTTTATAATTCCAGCCACTTTTACTAAGAATAAAACTTAAAATTAAAAATTTGCTACCTCAGGAATAGTGAGTGCCTTCAAGAAGTGGAACAGCCCCATCGTACCAGAAGTGATAGGAATGTAATGTGATATGCAGCATTACAGGTTTTCTCATAAATAGTTTGAGATGGATTTATCACAAGGAGAAGGCAAACCAGCTTCAGGATATGCACAGGTCATTTGATCTTGGTTTAATGCTGATTTGTCTCTTTCATGTGATAATGTATCTCGTTCATGTGATAATCATCAAGTTAAAGGAAAAGATATTACTTCTCAAAGGCTATCATTTCCCTGAAAATTCAGTTTCAGTGAAATCATCCAACTAGATATGCTTTTAACTGAGATGTAAACTGGGTTGCAACAGAAAACAGTGTATTTATTGTTAGTTTCTTCTTGCATATGTGTTCTCTGCAGTGTTTCACTCAAAGATGATTATGAAAATCACCAGTTTGATGAGATCAGAGGTGTTATTTTAAATCCACTTACCATAAAGTTTAAAAGTTTGGAGAAGAAGTGGTGGGTAAACATGTTAAAACTACACACACTGTAAGTCAGTACCTTTAACATTCAGAACAGAATAAGTTTGTTTTGGTACGATAATAGCATGCATTATTCAGTAGTATGCAAAGTGCTGTCTTCAATGATACAGTAATCTGCAAACACATGCTTCCTACCAGTAATCCCACATGGCACAACAAAGCAGCAATATAAACTTAAAACAATCAAAGAAACAGGCATATGTGTACAAAAGAAATGTTGTCTTAAATTGATTTTGTACTCTGTCTGCTGTCTGCTCAGCAAAAATACAGTCTTATTGTTATGTAGCATCCTCCCCCATTCCTTCTGAATCTTCCTAATTGGATGCCTGGCATATAAAAAACCTGTTATCTTCTAGAATTCATATGTTTTTGCTGGTTACAGTTGTTCTGAATTATTTTGTTTATTTAATCACATTTCAATTCCACACAGTCCTCTTATTAACTCTAGGTAGGAATAACATGTATATATCTTATTTATATTAAAATATTTGCTAGAATAGGGATGGACAAATATGGGCTTGACCACATGGGCTTAATAGTCTGTATTTGTGGTGCACTCACTCCTGGCTGTCTTCATGATGTTCCTGAACTTCTGGTGCTTATCATAGAGTAACCTGGTTTAGCCCCATGCTAAGGAACATCAGAAGATACTCCAGAGTTTGGCCAAAACTTCAGAACAATCTTGTGGCTTCGGGACAGTGTGGTCATCAAAATTGGTCTGATCCGAGCTCTTTGGATGTCTAGTAGAGGCATCAGCAACACAGATAGCAAGGTAATAGACTAGTGGGACCAAAGTGGTCTTGACCTGGCTGGGCTTTGCCCCGTTGACACCACAGGTTGTGGACGAAGTGTGGACAACGAGTGGTCTTGGATTAAGTGGCTTGTGTTGATGAGGCCTGTTTTCATTCTGTTTTCTGTCACAGAGTTGGTAAATTTTGATATATTCTGATAAAAACATAAATTCAAACAAAGCATTTTTATGGTGGATAAATATTAATTGCTACAGTGTTTGGTAAACTCGAAATCTTTAAAAGATGAATTAAATGGACATTCTTAGAGCGTGTTTATATGGGTCACAAACTCTGAATTGGGTCAGAAGTTGCTTCTGGATGCTCACACGATGTTCAGGGATGTCTGTCCTCTAATGCAGAATAAATGAAGCTAACTCAGCTTTATCCTGGTTAGTAGAAGTCGGGGAATGCTCCAGAGCTTTCCTCAAAACTTTAGTACACCCTTGTAATTTAGTGGTGTTGTGAACAGCTGGGCTCAGACCCGTAGCCAGGATTTTGCTTTGGGGGGTAATGGGATTTTGTTTCGGGGGGGGGGGGGGGCTGAGTCTGGGTGGGGGAGGATCTACCCTAGCAAACCTTTTGTATCATTATCCCAATACCCCCATACATATGGGATATATTGAGCATGGTAATCAGATCATGATATGAATAAACATAACAGTTTAAATAATAAATGTAAGGCCTTCTCGCAGACCACTCTGAGAATTTCAGGGGTGGTGCTAAAGCCCCTCAAGCCCCCCCCCCCCCCGGCTACATGCCTGGCTGGGCTGGTTCTAATTTAAAGTGGTCCAGCTGTTCACATGGGCCAAAGCCACCACCACTTGTCACTGTGGCAGCTGTCACTGGAGCTCTTGCTGATGTAAACAAAGATGGCCAGCAATGGCCAGGTGCTCTCTGGAGCTCCATGGCCCCTGCCATGGTGACAAACAACTGAAAAGACAAGGGAGAACATTTAGTGGAGCCAAAGTGGATTCTAACTGACTCAGTGGTTGGGACTGTGTTCCTGCTAATGGTATGGTGAAGGAATGGCACATGTAACCCCAAGAAGCATTGCTATGGACCAGCTCCAGATTTAGGTGCCCATGTAGATGGGTCCTTAGCAAATTATGCTGAGTGACAGTGAGTTGCCCCACATCATCCAGTAAATCTTATTGAAGAATGTTTTGAATCAAGTCACCAGTCCAACAAATATGAGACTGCACAATACCCCATCTTTAAATGTGATAAATGAGCTGTTTAATTGTTCAATGTTTTTTATTTATAGAATACTCATAAGCAAAAATGCAGTTTTCTTCTACAACAAAGCTTCAACGTGCTTTCTCATATATTTTTAGATCTGTCATTCCACGTTTTACATATTACATAAAATAACTCAGGGAAAATATAATTTCATCTTATCATGTACTCATCAGAATGAAATGTACTGTTCAAACAACTAGTACAAGAAAGAAATTACTCTATCCTTGTCAAATGTCATATTTAATGATTTTTGTCAATCCTTGTAATCCTTGTAATACACAATGACAAAAATTATTGAAGTCAAGCCATAACTTGATTTTTTCCAGTTTTCAATTTTATTCTAAGTATTAAAGTAGTATAGCAATTAGCTGAGTTTCAAGTGGCTCTCTTATTAAGAAAATGCAATGGGGTTTTTTCAGGTTTCTCCTCTCCTTATTATTAAGTCAATTCAAACATTGATCTCTACATCAAACTTGACCATCTGTGCTCAGTGGAATAACACTCCATAGAATCTCTGACCAATGACCATGCTACCAGGAATGTCCGTGAATTGAAGTCCAACAGCATCCTTTAAAGGCCTGATTTCCAAGTTTGGGAACCATTCCTCTAGGACATTGATTCCCAAAATCTAGTCCTCTAGTTGTTTTTGACTTCAGGAAGCCCTAGCTACTTTAAGCAATGATCATGGATTAGGCAAACCAAAGTCCAAAACTCCTGGAAGACCTAGAGCTTAAGAAACACCATGGATGGCAAGGTCAAATGGAGAAAAGATTGTTTGTGTTATACCATATTAAATGGATTTTATCTGTTCAAACATAAGATATTTTAATAAAAGTAGTTCATAACATTTTAAGTTTAAAAGAGAGAGACAGAAGCAACATTAAAGAAATATCAAGCAACATTCTGAACTGATGGGCATTCTTACCCAGCCCCACCTTATACTTGTACTGTTAAACTAGGAGTGTGAGAAACTAAAAGACAGATTTGTTTTGATTTCTTTTTAACATGGTTATGTCAAAAAGTACAAGACTCAAACATTTTCCTTCATGCTCTCACTCTCACTCCCTCTTGCAGTGAGATGAAGAAGTAACTTCTCTATCTCTGCCACAAAATAAGCAAAGATGTATTCCTTTTTTTTTTAAAGGGAGATATAACTTGCCAAACTTCCTTATCTTAAGGATGTATCTATTATTGCATTTCAAGTTTTGTGACATTTGTTTGATGCTAACCTGTAAATACATATTTCTACTACTTAAAAAGATCTGCTATTTACAGAAAGAACATTTGTTGTCAAATGCAATTTTTTTAAAAAGAAATGTGTATTTCCAAGAATATGCGTTGAGAATTGCAACAGAACATTTGTGATAATTATATGCCAATCCACATGAGCTTTAAATTCAAGAAACGATGTATATTTATGTGTCATATTATATATGTATTCAAAGAGCCTATAAAACTGGGCTGGATGATGCAATGTAATTTATTCTGGTATGATATTATTTCTACAGCAGCGTCATTACCTTTCTAGGAAAGGTGTTTTGCTCTTGGCCAGAATTTACCTCTATGTGATTCAGTTGACATAGTTGAAATCTTGCCAAGGTGAGAGAGCATTTCAAGTTCAACAATGAGGAAAGCAGCTTGGGCTAGTGCCATGACTGAAAAAATATGCAGCTTTGTGAGTGTGACATGGAGCAGAAGTTCAGGCAATTTTGAAAATGAGGGAAGCCGCATGCCCTTGGCTTCCGTGAACACTTGGACCTTTGAAGGAGAACCTTCACACAGGAGAAAAATCCCCCTCACACCACCTCCCTCCCGTACAAAGAGATCTGACATGCTCTGAAATTGCAGAGATCGTATTTAACAGAAATAATAAGTGGAATTTCAAATAGTGTTTTTCTTCTGCCTTGAATGACAGAACAGGGGTGGTTCAAGAATGGAACATAAAATGAATGAAATTACAGATATCTAGAAAGAGAGGGATTAAGAGAGAAGAGGTGGCATATCCATTATTTCCTCTGACAAAAGGATCAGATGCAGTGATAAGAGATATGAGAAAATTGCAAATTAGTCTCCAGATAAAATGCCTTATGGCCAACAATTATAAAAACAAACAAACAAACAAAACAAAATAACCTACCAAATGTTGTATGAAGAGGCAACTTACTTACTGGCAACAAACTAGGGTCACTAACTGGTCAGAAGCTTCTTTTTTAATGGGTTGGTTGCTAGAATTATTTAAATTAACCTCTCTCTGTGTGTATGTGGTGTGTTGCTTAAGGAAGAAAATATCATCATGACATGCAAAGACAAATCATTTAAAACAGTTTTGTCCTGGATAAACAAGAAAGGAATACTCCTTTGCAGTATTTCCCCCCTGCCTGATGGTCTTGAAGCGGTTCACAAGAATTATTCTGCAGATAAAAGCTTTTGGTTTTGGAGCAGAAAACAGGTTCAGGAAATATTGTTTTAGCACAGACAATAGTAGTATGGTTCTTTTTTATATGAAAAAAAACCCCTAGGTCTTTCTCCACAGGATAATTTATATAATATCTTTTGGGATCTGAATACCAGGAGAAAATTGCAAAAAACTTCTCACTAATCTATTATTTTCTATGACTGGGTTTCTCAGTTATAGGGAGGCCTACATTTTGTAAACTGAAAATTAATTCTTACGAATATTCTTTCTATTCCCCCTCTCTCTTTGTGTGTAACAGCAGTGCCCTTTTTTTCTCAGTGGAAAAGCTCAGACTGCTTTACCCACCCATAAAGGTACTAGACTTGCCCTAAATGACAATGCCATCCATGACTGTGGTGTCAGGTATGTGGTGTACTTGGGAACTGTGTAAGCTGTATAAAGCTGAGGCAAACTGCTTATCTGAAGAGCAGAAGACAGATAAGAGGCAGCAGAGCATTGATCATCATGTTCCCTTCCATGATTACCTCTGCCTCTCCCATCCTGAATTCCAAAATCCACTTGGCTCTGTCTCCCAGTCCTGTTGCGATATTGTAATGTTTAAAACCAAAATCTGGGTGTTTTTTTTCTATTTTGCTCTCACTTCTGGAAACTCACACACAACCATAATTAACAGTAACATTTCCTGCTGGACCTTATAGAAATCACTTTCTTAACATCGTTGTTGTTGTATGCCTTCAAGTAATTTCTGACTAATGGTAACTCAAAGGTGAACTTATCACAGGGGTTTCTTGGCAGGACTTGTTCCTAGAGGAGTTGCCTTTGTCTTCCTCTGATGCTGAGGGTGTGTGACTTTCCAAAGGTCACCAAATGGGTGTCCATAACTAATGCTCCATCTACACTGCTATATAATGCATTAAACTGAATTAGGTGGTAAGTGTAGACTCCCTCAGGGAGATAGGGTGGCATAAATGTGTTGTTGTTGTTGTTGTTGTTGTTGTTGTTGTTGTTGTTATATAATGCAAATTGAACAGGGTTGAACTCAATTATATGAATCTACAGTGCCATATAATCCAGTATAATGCAGTTAATCTGCATTCTCAAACTGAATTATATTGCAGTGTAGATGGGGGTTAAGTGGATGTTTGAATCTTGGTCTCCAGAATCATAGTCTACTAGTCAAACCACTACACCAAAATCTGATTCGTCCTATTTAAAGGCAGACAAATTAGAAAACACAATGTAGTGATATGAGTGGTAAGATCATGATTGTCAAGAAAATAACCAAGCAACTTGAGGGAAAAAATGCCTGCTCTGTTGTGTGATATGGAGAGATACAAATATTCAAACTGAGAGAGAAAAAGAGTGTTTTGAAGTGTGAAGGAGGCAAAGAGGGAATAGCTTGTGCTTGAAAATATTATGAACTCTGAAAGTTTCTTCCCTAGTTCTGCTGAGTGCAGCATCTAGAAGAACATATCCCTTTGGTCTCTTCGGTACAAATGTTATCAAATGCAGTCTAGTCAGGTGTATTTTGTGTAGACCGAGACTGACAAGCCAGCCGAATGAAACAGCTGGTATGTTATATTCAGGGTTGATTACATTACATGATTTCAGTTTAATTCCAGTGGATTCTCTGTGCCCTGGCATCAAAATGTTTGAGAGATGAAAAAGACAATTTGCTGGAATACCTGTTATTTATGAATTTATGGCATTAACTTTGTTGTTTGTTCCTGCAGTTCATCATCTCCAACTCATATTGACCCTAAAGCAAACCTATTATGAGGTTTCCTTGGCAAGATTTGTTTAGAATGAATATGCCTTTGTCTTTTTCTGAAGCTGAAGAATATGAGTTGCCCAAGGTTGAACCCTGGTCTCCAGAATCATAGCCTAACATTCAAATCACTGACTCTCCTATGGTCATAATACAGGATCACATTATACATTGCTGGTTGTAATATTATAAATCTAGTCACATAGCACAGTGTGTGCACGTGTGCATGCACTGTGTGTATGAATTGAAGAGTGGTTAATTGTATTATCTAACAAAATATCTCAACACAATCTGATAGACCATATTATCCAATCTCTTGGCATAGTAGGATTTCTTTACTGTGCAACCAACAAGTATTCTATGAAATTCATGATGTCCCCATAAGTCAACAGGTGACTTGAAGGCACATAAAATTTATTCTCACCTTAGTCTATTCAGGAATGGAAATCCTATTGCACTGCCAAATGGATTCACTAGCCAAGGAAATGATGTCAATCTAATGCATGAACTATGTAGAAATTGCTGGAATATCATTAACAGATTTGAAACATTGCATCTGTTGCATGGAGCACCGGAATAGAGCGTCAAGTGTATGTCTGTAATATTTTCACCTGGTTGGGCACAAATGCAATTACAATGTGAAAATAGCTATTACATGCTAAACTGCCAACCATCACCTACATAAATATTTACTTTTCACAAGGTTCATGAAAAGAGTACATAATTTCTCAATAATAAAAGAATATAATTATCAGAAGTGTGTGCTTATGTATGTTTGCCTGTGGGGTGAGTATTACATATAGGAGAGATTTACTACTTCCAAGCCTTACTAACCCATTGCAGAAGAAGGGGGTGTGAAACTTCTTCTGATTTCTTAACTGGTAAGATCTGGGTGTTGGCTTCTTTGCTTTTTGATGTTCAGTGAAGCCTAAGGGAAGGATATTAAATATGTCATTCTTTGGCGGATACAGTTAAGGAAACCAATTCTAGGGATGGGGAAAATATTCGAAACTATTCAAAAGGTATTCTTTCTTAGAGAAACCTGATGAAACAACAAGAATGTTCACAATTTGGAGCTGATTGTACACAAAATTTGTACATGTTTGTTTTGTGCCAAAGCTGCATCTTCTGCATGGAAAACTGCCAAAAATGCTGTAGTTATTTTGTGCAAAATGTGCGTTTCTTTTTTCTTGTGTGTAGAAGGCAACATTTTTTCTGCACAAAATGACCATATGCAATTTTGTTTAGAATAAAGACTGAACTGCAAATAGCTTTCAAAAAATGCACAGACTAATCTGATCTCTTTTTTTGATAGACTTACAAACTGGGTCGATGCAGAGGATGCCATGGCTGTAGCATAGCTGGATTTCAGTAAAGCCTTTGACAAGCTTCCCCATGACCTTCTGGCAAACAAACTAGTCAAACATGGGCTAGGCAAAACTACGATTAGGTGGATCTGTAATTGGCAAAGTGAACGAACCCAAAGGGTGATAAACAATGCTTCTTCTTCATCCTGGAAAGAAGTGACGAGTGCCGTGCCATAGGCAGGGTTCCGTCCTGGGTCCGGTTCTGTTCAACATCTTTATTAATGACCTAGATGAAGGGTTAGAAGGCATAATCATCAAGTTTGCAGATGATACCAAATTGGTAGGGTTAGCTAATACTCCAGAAGAGATTAGAGAGATGAGCTGAAACTAACAAAATGAAGTTCAACGGGGACAAATGCAAGATACTCCAATTAGGCAGAAAAAATGAAATGCAAAGATACAGAATGGGAGGTGTCTAGCTCGACAGAAGTACGTGTGAAAAAGATCTTGGAGTCTTTGTGGACACGTTAAACATGAGCCAACAATGTGATGTGGCAGCTAAAAAAGCCAATGGGATTTTGGCCTGCATAAATAGGAGTATAGTGCCTAGATCCAAGGAAGTCGTGCTACCTCTCTATTCTGCCTTGGTCAGACCACACCTGGAATTCTGTCTCAAATTCTAGGCAGTGCAATTGAAGGGAGATGTTGACAAGCTGAAATGTGTCCAGAGGAGGGTGACTAAAATGATCAAGGATCTGGAGAACAAGTCCTATGCGGAGCGGCTTAAAGAACTGAGCATATTTAACCTGCAGAAGAGACGGCTGAGAGGAGGATAGCCATGTATAAATATGTGAGGGGAAGTCATAGGGAGGAGGGAGCAAGTTTGTTTTCTGCTGCACTGAAGACTAGGATGCAGAACAATACCTTTAAACTATAGGTAAGGAGATTCCACCTGAACATTAGGAAGAATCTTGTGACTATAAGAGCTGTTCAGCAGTCGAACTCTCTGCTGCGAAATTTAGTGGAGGCTCCTTTTTTTGGAGGTTTTTAAGCAGAGGCTGGATGGCCATCTGTCGGGGGTGCTTTGAATGCAATTTCCTGTTTCTTGGCTGGGGTTAGACTCGATGGCCCATGAGGTCTCTTCCAACTCTATGATTCAATTAATGAGAGGCTCATGTTCACTCTTGCCTTGCTTGTGGGATTCCTTTGGTCGGCCCCAGTCTTAATTGAATATTGGATTAGATAGACCCATAGTCTGACCTGGCATGGTTCTTCTTGTGTTTCTGTAAATTTCACAGAAGTCAGAGATGTCTTGTTGGTTCCAATTTCCAATACTAATTAACCAATGGTCTCCTTATCTTTGCAGATACTGCTGAGTATACATTCAGTCTGATAACTTGTCTGCCTATTCTCCTTATTGTTGGGTATACACTCAGTCTGATAACTTGTCTGCCTATTCTCCTTATTGTTGGGTATGGGATTGAGCAACTTGACATGAAAAGTACATAAAGTTGTAACACACACACCTTATGCTACTGGCAGCATTTGTCCTTGGTGGTTGCCATGAGCGAAGACTACTTTCCATGCTGAATTTGCTCAATACCTAGTGACTGTAAATCACATCAAGACCACACAGTTCTTGTTGTTGCTGTTTTTCAGGACTTTTGGTGTTCTATGAGGCTTTCTCACAATGAGAAGAAAATTGCCACAATTACTCGTGTCTTCCTTTAAGAGGAAACGTAGCGAAGAATTACATTCCTGCCCAATTCAGAAGCATATCAAGGTTTGGGATGCAGGAAGTTCAAACCTGACTGACCACATTCTCTTGAAATACTGCACTTCAATCACTGCTTTTAGCAGTGCTCCAACACTTTTTATAGGTGGACCTGCAAGGCAGATATGATGCTTTGCTGATGAAGTTCCTTTATCTTGGTAAACACCTCTGACTCAGCCTAGTCCTACCTGCCCCCAATTAATATTTGTTATAGGTTGTGAGTGAACTAAAAAACCTTAGACAATTCTGCTTACTCTGTGACTGATCCTTCATTTGATGCAAACAGTATATTTATATTACAGCCCCCCTTTTTTCCTTTGTGCCTTGGTTTTTTGGCCTGATCCTGCAGTTATTTGTGGTGCCGATTTAGAAAACTGCACTGGATGGATCGCGTCATCTCTAGTTTCTTAGAGATGGTTATATGGGCAAGCAGAGAATCTTTAGCATTGCAACCACTTTTCAGTAAGACATTTGCTTTTACTTAGAGATTCTGCTGCCAGAGTGTCTGCAAACATGACCTAAATTTCAATAGCATTTATAGCTAGGTAACATTGTGGATGTCTAAATATTACTACTACTTTAAAAATCATTTCACAAAAGATCAAGGGGCAATCTGGCCTATGGAGACACTCTCCTAACAATTAATTCCTATAATCCTCTTTGAGATAATGAGAGAAACCATTACTTGTACAAAAATATGATTTCTCCCTGCAAATATTA
Source organism: Anolis carolinensis (assembly GCF_035594765.1). Classification (NCBI taxonomy): domain Eukaryota; kingdom Metazoa; phylum Chordata; class Lepidosauria; order Squamata; family Anolidae; genus Anolis; species Anolis carolinensis. The sequence goes on from NC_085845.1 coordinate 137,602,126, forward strand.
TGCTGTTTAATAATTATGTTAATCTGTAATTCATATTCACATCTCATTGAGGGAAATCATTATATGTCTTTACATTTATGATAATTTCATAAATATTACATTTACTTTTGATCATCCCTGTACTGAGCAATTAGGCTGTATTTTTTTTAAAGAAATACATAGAGATGAATCAACAACTACTAATTCTAAAAGAATAGGCCTATGAAGCCTTTGGAGTTCTGATGTTTATTTAATTGATCCAATCAGTCCAGACCCTGGGGTTTTGAGCCCTGTGGTAATGACAAGTTTCATGATCAGTTTTCGCAAAGCTTTCATATAGACTTAAGTTTTCTCATGTAACCTGGTCTTTTCATTGGAAGCAACTGTTATCAATGAGATTTTTTTATAAAATTGGATTGATAGAATGCAGAATGCTTATACTACTAGGCTTTGACTGCTTATTCAACTGCCCAAACATAACATCTTTAAAATATGCCTCCCCCTCTTCTTCTTATCCTCTCCTCCTCCTCCTCCTTTTTCTTGGAGGTCATGAAGTAAGGTTCACCTTGTTGGATTTCAGTGACCCCACAGCAACAGCAAATTCTTTCATGTAGTGTAGGACTTATTTTTTGTTAGGATATTATCAAAACATGACTTTTCAAAGCAGTGCCCCAGAGATAGCTGAAAAATTGCTTTATTGAGATTTTTTTTTAAAAAAATGCATTCACTCAATTTGCATCTTCTAGATAGGAGCACAAAATTACATATAAATGGTGTCTGGAAATCAATACTTTTATGAATTTCAAATACATTCTATACAAGAAGGAGAATGACTGTGTTTGACAACATGACATATTTGGGAAAATTATTTGGGAAATTTATACATAAAACTTAATGACTGCAAAATACACAAAAATCAGTTCATGGTGAAATGTATATATCTGGAAAATGTACATGGATTCTATGCAAAAAAAGAACCTCACATGGAACCAGGGCAGAACATTATCGATTATGAGGGGGGAAATGAGAATCTCATTGCAATGCAGCTTGATAGAGCTTCTCACCTATATTCTTTAAACATTGTATTATTAAAATCTGTTATTATTTTCACAATAACTTAAAATCCTAGTAGCCTCTGGCTTTATTCTCAACATTGTTGAAGATATTACCCGAAGAGATGGAAAACTATTGGTATGTCACTATGCCCATACGTTAAATCCATCTGGATGGCTTTCCCCCCCAATAATGGAAGTCAGTAGTTTATGGTGTCATTTTTATTGTGATGGCAAATCTGTGTTTGGCATTCAACACTCATAGGCTATGTTTGTTTATATGAATAGCTTTGTTCAGATGTAACATGGAGTAATCCTTATGGCAGAGCCACTCTGTCATAAAGTCTGTTATACAGTCTTGTATTAAATATAAATAGACTACCCTAGAATTTCTGCTTGTGTCTGGGAAAGCAAGAAACCTGGCCTGCAGCCTTAAACATGGAAATAAATAGAATACATGTTTTATATTTGTGTATGTATTAATTTATATTCTACTTTTCTCTCAACATGGGGCCAAAAGTGTGAATCTGAACTCTTCAAAGAATTTTGAATTTCTGCACACAGAATTGGCATTGCAAATGATAATTCAAAGAAAAATGAGAAGACAAAAAGAGCTGAAAAACTAGGAATTTTTCACATGATTAGAAATTATTCATATAGAAAGGTATTTTCTTCTTTGTTACTCATTTCTCAGACAATGGAGCAGCTCACCTGTTGCCAAATGGTCATACCGTGTTTCCCCGAAAATAAGACAGTGTCTTATATTAATGTTTGCTCCCAAAAATGTGCTAGGTCTTATTTTCAGGGGGTGTCTTATTTTTCCATGAAGAAGAATTCACATTTATTGTTGAACAAAAAAATTGAACATTTATTATATACTGTACAGTAGTTGTCATCACAAACCAGCATAACCAGACAAACTGTGAATCCTATAAAGAATTTCTTGTTACTACCAATATTTCCATGTACAATAAGCTATGGTACGTACATTTACCGATCCTGCATGCTCTAGTGTTCTGTTTGGTGGACATGCTTCCAAATACAAACTTTGCTAGGTCTTACTTTTGGGGGAGGCCTTATATTTAGCAATTCAGCAAAACCTCTACTAGGTCTTATTTTTAGAGGATGTCTTATTTTCGGGGAAACAGGGTAGTTGGGTTTTTCCAAGAAAAAGAAAGGGATGAAATGAATCAATTCTACTCCTCAAACCCAACAACAGTACCACTGCAACAGTTACTTACAGGTAGATTTATGAGCAATATAGCGTAAACAGAAATTTCCAATTGTCATGCTAGCTTTAGGATACCAAGGGTTGTATTTTATAAAGCCCTTTGCTAACTCTATGATCAACGGCATAAGAATGTGGCCTAGTGGTCAAACTAAACTACAAAAATCAACTTGTATACAATTGCGAACATTAAAAAAACCCTCTGCGGTTGTACAGTCACAGATGAAGTAATATGACAGTTTGAGGATAAAGTTGAATTTATGACTCATGAAAGCTATGACTCGTTCCACAAATCTAAATCCATCTGTAGTAAAAAGACAAGATATCAAAATCTTTAACAAAGCTGTGATTGTACAGATGGTTTAACTGGGCCCTAACCTTGTTGTCTTTTAACAGAAAAACTCTTCATGGATATAAGCTATAATTGATCATAACAAGCACGTATTATCTATAAATAACCTAATCAACATTCAGCAAGGAGCTGCATAAATGAGCCCATCTACACATTGCACCTTATAATGAGCCACTACAAGACTAATGACTTATTAGTGCCACAGGCGATGAATGATTAATTAGTCAATTCAAAAGTGACTTTTTAAGGGTCTAATTGCTACCTTTCCTAATTTCTGAAGGTTATGCAGAATTAATGCCATGTTGGCATATTGGGACTCATATAATAGGCTTTTGTTTACCAGCAATAAAATTAAAGTACGGAGGAAATCCAAACTGCCGCTTTCGGAGTATATGTTTGAATGACTGAATACTCAAGAATCATGAAGAAAAAATACAAGCAAAAGTAAATAATATTGCTTGATTCAATTAGGTGGAAGTGATATGATGGCTTCTGATATTCCTTTGTCACTCCCAATCTTCTAGTTATATTGTCCTTGGAAGCACTGATAGAAGAAGGGAAAGTATGGTATGTGACGGAGACAGAATTTTGACTGAGGCACAGAAGGCAGTCCTTGTCCTTCTGGTTGAAGAATTGCCATCCTTCCAGTTGTATAGAAAGACATTAAGTAGAAGAGTAACAAGTCACTTGAATTGATACTTGGGAATAAAATTGCATGTAGGATCATGTAAGACAGCACACTCCAACTCTTCCCTGATTCTCAACTGAGGAAAGGAGGATCCTGTGTTTTGTATTTTTTAAAATCCATTAGAGATAAATCATCATATAAAATCCTCCTCAAATTAATTAAAATAATATTTATTTATTGTGCATAGGAATCCTAAGTATGTCTCAGTATCTGTGTTGTGACACTGAGGAGGAGTGAAAGAAGGAATGCAAAGCCACTACCCATCCTCTGAAGATATTTATTGGGCTCTGCCTCTTCCCAACTGCTATCCAGAAACCATTATTCAGAAGATGAGAGAAGAGGGAATTAATTACCAAAGCATCAATTTAGCTAATAAACCAGCAATTTTTGGTTTCTTCTCTTCTTAAGATATATATATTTCGTGTCAAAAGCATTGCATAACAAATACATTTAAAAATGAAGAAAAATATTAGAGGAAATCACAAACAACTAAATAGTTTTAGACCAGAAACGGGCAACAGCAACCGCATTGTCCGTAGCTTTAAACAACTCCTCCTCCATGCATGAGGCAGGACATTGTGGGCAAGCATTCATATGCAGAGTTGTTTGTTCTGCTCCACAGTCACACAAGGTGGAGGATTCCTCCATGTAGTGCCACCTTGCCAAGTTGTCTTTAGATCTGCCCACTCCACTTCTGAGTCTGTTCAGGGACTTCCAAGTTGCCCATTCTTGGTTTGCCCCTGGAGGAAGACCCTCATGGGGGGCCATCCAGTTAGAATTGCCAGGTTTAGCTGCCCAGAGGGACACCCTTGCTGCTGCTGGAGGAACATCAAGAGGAGTGGTGGTTCTCATGAAGCCCTTCCTTGATTTGAGTCTGGTGGGAGGAGGCTGATAGCCATGCAGTGGGTGGCTTTCACAATGTTCAACCTTATTTCTCTCACCGTTAGCAGCAACTTCCCGTCGCACGTCAGGAGGGGCAATGCCAGCTAACTTGGGGGACACGGAAAGAGCCTCCTCGAAGATTGAGTAAATGCAGTCGGGCGTCCCCTGGGCAACGTTTCTTGTAAGCGGCCAGTCTTTCCACCCCAAAAGCATTGGATGAATGGATGAATACCAAAGGTCTTTATCAAGACCATTGCTAACGATTATGTCTATTAATATAGAAGGTTTGTCACTTGCTAAGGAAGAACTATTAGCCAAAATGTCTGAGGACATTTCGTGTGACATCCTATATATACAGGAAACACACAGAGACATCACAATGAGAAGACCAAAAATTCTTAAGATAATAACACCTGACTATATTAATGTGATGACTCATGGGCCATGTAGTCCCGTTCCTAGTGCTGTTGTGAATGATGAAGAGGAAAACTTGGGTTTTCCACCATTTCAGCCAGAAAAGGAACTATCCCAGCCAGAAATTGAGCCTTTGCACCTGCAGGAGGCTTGTCTTCCAGAAATCTGCCAAACAAGCCCTGAGTCGAGTTCTCCCCCTTTTTCGCGCCGTAATTATTATCTCCAGCAAAAAGGAGTGCAACAAGCTAATCGCAGGAGCTTGAGAATTGCAGCAAAGCATTCAGATGATTAAGCCTGCTGCCATGAGAAATTTTAGGGAGTCATACATCTGGACACAGAGATTGACTTTCGTTTCTGATTCCCCAGAGAAGTGTTCTCTGGTGGGAAAACGAGGCCTATTTAGGTTCCTTGCTCCCGAAGGAATCTTGCGGAGTCAATTCGTCAGCTACCGGAGCAGCGTGTGTGGACAGCTACTCCTGCTTTCAAGCCTTTGTTCCTGTTCCAAGCCTTCGTTCTCAGCCTTGTTTTCTCCCCGGATCTTGCCTTGTTTTCCGGACCTCGCCAAGTAATTACCACGGATCTTGTTCTTGCTCCTCGTTTCCTTGTTGCCTTGAATCAAGCTTTGTGTGCCAAGAATCAAGTTATTTCCTAGCCTTGCTCAAGTTCATGGACTAAAGGACCTTGTCATCTCCCCTCACTTGCTTGGCAAGTGAGTGTTTCGGTTATTGGATTACAACTTTGGACCTTAATATTTCATATTGGACATTGCTTTTTTGGACTAATTTTGACCTTTCCTGAAAGGTCTACTTCTGGACTATTTCCTATACTTGTTTTTATTAACTTTATATATTTCCTTAATAAAGATATTAGATAGATTCTGGCCTCTGTGTATGGTTATTGGTGCTCTGCAGCCTGGGTCGTGACAGTTTGACTCCGCCACCCTAAGCACCAATTAACCTAGGCCAGAATGTCTACCGGAGCCGGACCGGGGGCCCAACCACTCAGTTACACCATCGACAAGGATGAAGTGGACCGCATCCGTGATAAGCTCAATGCGCAGGAGGGAGAAATAAGGGGATTGAAGGAACGCGGAATCCGTCTCCCGGCCCTGGCGCTGCCAACCAAGTTTACTGGAGAAGCTTCTAAGGTTCATGTTTTCCGTCGCCAATGCCAGGCTTATCTAGAGGCCCGTAATGCCGAGTTTCCCCAAGAAGACATCAAGGTGGCGTGGATCTACAGTCTCCTAGACGGGCCAGCGGCCAACTGGGCGACGGCACTGTTCGACCAAGACTCCCCACATCTAAGATCAGCGCAACAATTCTTGGATCACATTAAGGCGACTTGGGGGATTGAGGACAATTTGGAGGCAGCCGGCCACAAACTCCGGCGCCTCTCCCAAGGGGACAGACCCATGTCCCAGTACATAGCCGAGTTCCGAGTGCTGGCCCATAACACCGGATGGAACGATATAGCCTTCAGAGGACAATTTCGGGAGGGTCTCAACATCGAGATGCTGGAGGAAATCTCCAAGGTGGATCCTCCACACTCTCTTGAAGCACTCATTGATCAATGTTTACGAGCTGAAGTCATGATTGCCAACAGAAGACAATGGATCCGAGGCCAGAGCGGTAGGACCGGAGCGAGACCTCCCATTCCCACCGGCGTCCAGCCGCGCCCAGTGTGGAGACCCCCGCCACCAGCCCCATACCCCAGAGGAAGCGAGGAGGTGCCGATGCAGTTGGGCAATGTGCGTCCCAGATTAGATGCCGCCGAGAAGGCCCGTCGCCAACGCCTAAATCTCTGTTGGTACTGCGGAAACGGGGGCCACTTTGCCAGAGAGTGTCCAGCCAAAGGGAAGCCCGCCGCTCGTCTGGCGGCGGCGTCCTCCACGGAGACGAAGACGTCTGAGGCGGCTGGCGCACAGCCGGCGGGGGAAGCCAGCGACCGGGCGTAGAGAGGCTCGCCAACCCGGTCAAAAAACCCACTCAAGAGCCGCCAACCGGGGTCCTATTTCTTCTAGTGGTCACCTTGTGGTCAGTAAAAAAAGGACCCGTCATGGTCCATGCCATGATAGACTCAGGAGCCACAAACAACTTCATTGACAGAGAGTATGCCGACTCTCTGGGATTACAATATCACGACTTCAAGAACGCCCGTGTGGTGCAAGCCATCGATGGCCGCCCCCTCAAGACAGGTCCAGTAAGCCAGTGGTCGGAACCCACCAGAATGTGGATAAGGGAACACATGGAAGAGATTTCCTTCTTTGTTACCGAGGTTCCCCACTTCCCTGTGATTTTGGGAATTCCATGGCTGACACTCCACGACCCAAGCATCTCCTGGTCCAACAGAGAACTGCAGTTTGCTTCAAAATATTGCCAAAACCATTGCCTTGTAGCCAAGGTATGCCATGCCACAGACGCTGAACCCATCATCACCTTGCCCAAGAAGTACTCAGAATATTGGGATGTATTCAATGAAAAAGAAGCCGAGAGACTACCCCCACATAGACCTTATGACTGTGCCATTGACTTGGTGGAGGGGGCCCCGATTCCGCGAGGACACCTCTACTCCCTGACTGAACCAGAGCAAGAAGCTCTCAGGGAGTTCTTAGAGACAAACCTCCGCAAGGGGTTTATCAGACCCTCTCAATCCCCAGCCGCTTCCCCAGTGATGTTTGTGAAAAAGAAGTCAGGGGACCTACGCTTGGTGGTGGACTATAGAGCATTGAACAATATCACTAAATGAAACCGGTATCCCCTGCCTTTGATCTCAGACCTCTTAGACCGGCTTCGAGGGGCTAAAGTTTACACCAAACTGGATCTTCGAGGAGCTTATAATCTAGTTCGCATCAGGGAAGGGGACGAGTGGAAGACTGCCTTCCAGACAAAATTCGGTTTATTCGAAACCCTGGTTATGAATTTCGGTTTATGTGGAGCTCCCGCAACGTTCCAGCATTTTGTCAACGATATCTTTCAGGATTATCTAGATCGGTTCCTGATTATCTACCTGGACGATTTTTTGGTGTTTTCTAGATCACAATCAGAACATGAGAATCACGTCAGAATGGTGTTACAACGATTGCGGGACCACGGACTTTATGCCAAGTTGGAAAAATGCGCTTTTGATCTACAAGAGGTAGATTTCCTGGGATATCGTGTCTCGCCACTAGGGCTCACCATGGACCCGGCAAAGGTCACAGCAGTATTGGAATGGCGGGCGCCAACCAACAAGAAAGAGGTGCAACGATTCTTGGGGTTCGCGAACTACTACCGCAAGTTCATTCCAGACTTTGCCCGCTGGTCTGACCCAATCACCAGCTGCATCCGTGGGAAACAGCCTTTCCGCTGGACAGATCAAGCAGAGAAAGGTTTCCAGCAACTAAAGAAATTATTCACGTCCCAGCCAATCCTTCAGCATCCAGATCCTGAAACCCCTTTTGTCGTGCAGGCGGACGCCTCCGATGTGGCGATTGGGGCTGTACTCCTACAACCAGTGGGAGATCATCTCCATCCTTGTGCCTTTTATTCCCGTCAATTGACTGCACCAGAGAGAAATTACACTATTTGGGAAAAAGAACTTTTGGCCATAAAGGCAGCCTTTGAAACTTGGAAACATTGGTTAGAAGGGGCCAAATATCCCATTGAAGTCCATACTGATCATCGGAATCTAGAGCATCTAAGAACTGCCCGCAAGCTAAATCAGAGGCAACAACGCTGGGCTTTATTCTTTGAACGTTTTAACTTCCAAATTCATTATGTAACCCCAGCCCAGACCAAGCAAGCAGATGCCCTGTCACGGAAACCGGAATACGCTGCAGGGCGCAAGGAGACCTTTGAGTCCCAGCTGCTACAACCCGAGAACTTTGCCACGCTCACAGTGGGAAACACCAAATCCACTCCCATTGAATCAACTCCCTCTACTCCAGGGCCCCTTTGTGCTCAGGAAATCAGGGCTAGTCAGCAAGCAGATGCTTGGGCACAAGACCAACTTCGCCAAGGGCTACGTTTTCCCTTTTCGCTCAAGGATGGGCTACTTTGCTATAGAAATCATGTTTACATCCCCCCAGGACCGGGCAGGGAAAAAGCACTTCGTCTGTGTCATGACTGCAAGCCAGCAGGGCATTTCGGACTATTCAAAACCATGCATTTGATCCTAAGAGACTTCTGGTGGCCCAAGATCCGCAAGGATGTGGAGAAATATGTCAACACCTGCCCAGTATGCCAGCGCTCCAAGACAAGAAGGGAAAGACCCTCAGGGCTTCTGCATCCCCTCCCTACCCCATCCCACCCATGGGAAATAATCTCTGCGGATTTTATCACTGATCTACCACCTTCCTGTGGATTCACCACGATCCTAGTGGTGGTGGACCTTTTTACCAAGTTAGCCCATTTCATTCCCTGTGATGGCCTTCCCACGGCCAAAGAGACTGCAGATCTATTCCTTCAACATGTTTTCAGATTACATGGATTGCCCAAGAGTTTGGTCACAGACCGTGGGTCCCAATTCACCTCTCGGTTCTGGAAAGCACTACAAAAACTATTGGGCATAGACTCTCGTTTATCTTCGGCTCACCATCCCCAAACGGATGGGCAAACTGAGCGCACCAATGCCACTTTGGAACAATACCTTCGCTGTTATGTGAACTACCAGCAGGACAATTGGGTTTCCCTGTTACCGCTGTCAGAGTTTGCCTACAACAATGGGATCCAGGCTTCAACTAAAGAAACCCCGTTCTTTGCAAACTACGGCTTCCATCCACGTTTCTTTCCTCCTGTCATTGAAACCTCAGAAGTTCCCGAAGCAGAGGACTGGCTGCAGGAACTCACAGCGGTGCAACAACTTTTGCTCCAGCAACTGGACCAAGCCAAGGAGGACTATAAACGCCACGCTGACAGCCATCGCCAGCCGGGCCCCGAAATCAAGGTAGGAGACCGGGTTCTTCTGTCCACTCGCTTTTTGCCCTCCCATCGCCCTTGCCGGAAATTAGATGCCCGTTTCGTTGGGCCCTACCCAGTGGTGGCGCAACTTAACCCCGTGACTTTCAAACTCCAACTTCCGTGCTCTATGCGCATTCATCCAGTGTTTCATCGCTCTCTGCTCCTTCCGGCGGAAGGTGTGCGCCCTGATGCAGACCGGCCGGCCCCCACTGCTGTTTTGGTGGATGGGGAGGAGGAATTCGAGGTTCAGGACATTTTGGATTCTCGCTTTCACCGCCGCCGCCTACAATATCTCATTGACTGGGTGGGTTTTGGCCCCGAGGAACGTTCTTGGGAAGACGCTTCCACAGTCCATGCCCCCGATTTAACCCGCCGCTTCCATCTGACCTATCCCGCCAAGCCGCGGCCTCGCGCCTCGGGGAGAGAGTCCCAGTTTGAGAGGGGGCTTGAGGAGGGGTATAGTGTGATGACTCATGGGCCATGTAGTCCCGTTCCTAGTGCTGTTGTGAATGATGAAGAGGAAAACTTGGGTTTTCCACCATTTCAGCCAGAAAAGGAACTATCCCAGCCAGAAATTGAGCCTTTGCACCTGCAGGAGGCTTGTCTTCCAGAAATCTGCCAAACAAGCCCTGAGTCGAGTTCTCCCCCTTTTTCGCGCCGTAATTATTATCTCCAGCAAAAAGGAGTGCAACAAGCTAATCGCAGGAGCTTGAGAATTGCAGCAAAGCATTCAGATGATTAAGCCTGCTGCCATGAGAAATTTTAGGGAGTCATACATCTGGACACAGAGATTGACTTTCGTTTCTGATTCCCCAGAGAAGTGTTCTCTGGTGGGAAAACGAGGCCTATTTAGGTTCCTTGCTCCCGAAGGAATCTTGCGGAGTCAATTCGTCAGCTACCGGAGCAGCGTGTGTGGACAGCTACTCCTGCTTTCAAGCCTTTGTTCCTGTTCCAAGCCTTCGTTCTCAGCCTTGTTTTCTCCCCGGATCTTGCCTTGTTTTCCGGACCTCGCCAAGTAATTACCACGGATCTTGTTCTTGCTCCTCGTTTCCTTGTTGCCTTGAATCAAGCTTTGTGTGCCAAGAATCAAGTTATTTCCTAGCCTTGCTCAAGTTCATGGACTAAAGGACCTTGTCATCTCCCCTCACTTGCTTGGCAAGTGAGTGTTTCGGTTATTGGATTACAACTTTGGACCTTAATATTTCATATTGGACATTGCTTTTTTGGACTAATTTTGACCTTTCCTGAAAGGTCTACTTCTGGACTATTTCCTATACTTGTTTTTATTAACTTTATATATTTCCTTAATAAAGATATTAGATAGATTCTGGCCTCTGTGTATGGTTATTGGTGCTCTGCAGCCTGGGTCGTGACAATTAATTCTGGAAATAACATGAACTTCATCACATCAAAAATTTGTATTTTCCTTACTTAATTTGTTTCCCCATCCTTTATTCCCTTTATGTGTTTCATCATTTCAGGTTGTAAAACTAAGGAAAGGACAGCACTTCCTTATTTCTTATTATTTGTCAACTTCTTCAAAAGTCTTTCCATCTGCTAATCTACATACAGATCAGAATTGAAGACTAATTATCTAGTCATTCACCTCAATATTCAAACCTCCCATTAATTAAGTAAAAGGTGTAAAAGTATAATTTGTAAATAATATGTCAGTACCATTTTTATATTGATTTTTTGTCAGTTCAAGGCTCATGTTATATTGTCCAAACATTTGTATTGATTAATCTTTACTGTATAGGAGGTTTTTAAAATGGCAAAACATTAATATTGTCGGAGTTATCAATAAATACAAGTTTATTTTATTGATAATTTACAATCTTATTTATGTGAGTGGTTGCGTAGGCAGGGCCCCTTGCACTACCTAGCCTAGAAGGATATAATGCTGCTAACAGAGCCCTGATTACAATAACTAAATTTAAATTAGTTAAATTATTTGGCAGACTGACTTCTTTGCTATGGATTGCCCAATTTTCACACTTTCAGTGTATGTCTTGGATAATCTTTAGTGATACAGCAAGATTGATTTGCTAATGCATTAATGTTGTGAGGGCAGAATCCTAGCATGTGGTGTTTCTGTCATCAACAAAATAGTTTCCTGATCATTAACCTTGTCAGTTATCCCTAGTGTTTATCCTGAAATTTATTATAGTTTACTTTTCATTATATTTTATAATTTCTTGAATAAGTTTCAGTAGAGGTTTGTTGTTGGTTTGTTTTTTTTACTAAAAAATCTTTGTACAGTACTTTTTTACCAAAAGAAAAGAAAGTAGCAAAAATTGCTCTTGAATAAATAAGTAGATTAAGTATGAAGAATATCCCCAATGAGAAACAGATAAAGATGCCAAGTTGGGGAGGGTATATTTTTGTTTAGAGAGCTATGGAGCGTGTGGTGAGAGTACTGTGAAGGAACAGAGGACTATAGTTGTCAGGGATTTTTAACCTCTCCACACTAATACTAATGTAAATTTATACCACTGAGTTCAGTTAGTGTGTGCAAGCCTGATCAGAGAGGTGAAGGAAACTCTTTAATCTCACTACTTCTGTATTGATATGTTATAGATTTGGATTAAGGTGCATTTTGCTTTAAATATAAATGATAACTCGGCTAATACAATATTTTTCATACTTGTAAGTTACAAATACAGATGCTACACATTTCCGTTTAAAGAAAACCCCAGACGGAGCATTATAAAGCTACTTTAATTTTAGAAGTGCTACATTAGGGTCTCCTTGGTAATGCAGGAAAGGGGACCAAAGCAATTGCATCTAAAATTAATACATCTAATTAACATCTGAGCCCTCTGTTAATGTAGGTCGTTTGCTAGAAAAGTGCTGGAATAATTAGTGGACCTATGCGAAGCTGAAGAGCAAAAAATAAACACCACACTAAGAATGTTGAGGCTCATGCTGAGTGTTCACATTATTTTACCAAAATAAACTGTTGTGAATCAAAAGAAAATGCAAAATGGGGCATGTTTTTCTGGCATGGAATTAATTACAAAATTAAGTATAATCAAAATATCATCTATATATATTTTTATAAGGCTTGTTAGTTATAGAAGACAAGGTGGAAGAAGGAAGGAAGAATAGGCCAAGTATAACAGCTCAATAAAATAAAGCTGGAGCCCCGGTGGCGCAGCAAGTTAAATCACTGAGCTGCTGAACTTGCGGACTGAAAGGTCGCAAGTTTGAATCCAGGGAGAGGAGTGAGTGCCTGCTCTTAGCCCCAGTTTCTGCCAACCTAGCTGTTTGAAAACATGCAAATGTGAGTAGATCAATAAGTACCACTCCAGCGGGAAGGTAACGGTGCTCCATGCAGTCATGCCAGCCACATGACGATGGAGGTGTCTACGGACAACGCTGGCTTTTTGGCTTAGAAATGGAGATGAGCCCCACCCCCAGAGTCAGACATGACTGGACTTAATGTCAGGGGAAAACCTTTAACCTAAAATAAAGTAACGGAACATTTCTGTAAAAATTAATAGTGAAATGAATTAACCTGCTTTCTAACTTGGGGTGTCATCACACACAGAACAGAAGAGACAAAAGCACCTGTTTCACACCTGTGGTTCATTTTATTGTAGTTTATTTTAGGAGAGTCAGTGCCCTACCTCAACAAGATGGCACAATCCAATTAATAATCTGTGGTCTACAATTGCAATGTAGCTCTACCTTAAATTAATCACCAGCATAACAATGAATGTCTCTCTGTCAAATCTTATGTGGATCCCTGAAGTGCCTTCTGGAGACTTCATAAGGAAAGGAACCCCAATGTCTTGTTCTGAGTCACAGCACATTAATGGTAAGAATACATTACAAAAATTACAGTCAGAGCATGGAAAAAAAATAACAAAAACTATATAAATTTCTTCGACATAGGTAACTTACATTAATTGACACAGACAAAACTTGTATACCGAAAAAAACCCCAAGATGATATAAGAAAACTATCATTAGGTAAAACATACAAAATGACATAATAAATGTATTCTTTATCTATGTGTAGAAATAATGAGTCAGTAATTTATTCCAATCTCACAAATATGCTATGAAACCACATTTCAGAAATAAAACAATGATTGTGAACAGGAGGGTTTCTGTGAGAAGGTAGCTATATATTTTAAGTACAATTTTAATAAAATTCCTTAGTAAAATGTTTAGCTTTATGGCATTCTGTTATCAATCTTAAAATTGCCTTGTAACTTTAGAAAGGAAGAAAATGAAATACATCATGAAATTGATTACTTTAAAAAACCTTTAACACTAACATTAATTTATTTGGAGTGGCTTGCAATTGGTTACAGGATACATTAGTTTCAAATAGTAACCTTCTAGATTCTTATTACAGAATAATTAAGGGCATAATATCCTTAATTATAGTCCTGGGCCTGCTGCCATCTATTTACCATATTTATCCAATTTTAGTTGCTAAGATTCTCAGATGCATAATACATGTTTTTGCTTGTTGTTCACTAGCTGCTACTACAGAGCTGGACATGAACAAATTGTATTAAAGTATCAAAAGGTCCAGATGGGGAGAAAGGACCTCTTCACATGGCAATTGCTGGTGAAAGGGAAGGCCTGCAGGGCAGGTCTTTGTGTCCCACATGCCCTACCTTCTTCTCCCATCATTTGGTGGGGGTGGTACAGGATGTGTTGACCCGCCATCTTTTCCTCAATCATATGGAGAAAAGAGGAGGAAAGTGTGAGTAGCTCCATCAGAGGAAAGTAGGTGGGGCCTGCTGTGTGTCATGTGATGGCGTACGGCAGGCTGCATCCTTCCTTGCTATTCAACAAAGTGGCAAAACGAGGCAAAAATGCCCAGTGTAAACAGGTGAAAAGTTTGCTGCCCAGATGCTGAGAAATAGCACCGATTCCTAGTTTAACTTGGGATTCTATTATCACGCCTATTTTTCATGATCACCAAATGACTTTTTAATTTCACGTGTATGCATGCATGCACACATGTGTTAATGTAAGTTAAAGTGTAACATTTTCTGTAAGACACTCTTGCTTCCTTGAGACATTTTAGTAAAATAAATTTTGGCACAATAAAATAAACATTATCTATGCGACATGCATTTTTAATAAGCATGCTCATCCACTTCAGATAATGTGGAAAGGTCAAACTGAAAGAATTGCTTTGGAGAGCTTTGGACTGTCAAAAGCTCAGATAGTTTAAAAAAGATACCACCCAAGCTGTTCATAAAAGGAGAAGTTGGGCAAGAATGTAAATTTTTTTTCTAACCAGTAGGCCTAGCTTCCCCTGAATTTTTGAATCACAGCACTTTTTAGGAAACAATTGAAACAACAACCATGATCATGCATCTGAGGATTTGTATAATATTTCCATAGTTGTGTCTCCTGAAACTAACCTTCGCCTCTCCAACTTGTAGCCTGTGCAGCTAACATGGTCTTTACCATGTGGTGTTATCAGCAGGGACATGCCCAGCTAATTACCTGTAATTGCATATGCTTTGTCAAGTATTAGTGAGGGCCTCCCAGGGTCTTCAGGAGTTCCTCCAGATGATGTCCTTAAAGCATTTCAGACCATATTTGGCTGTGCTCAGATCTTACTTGGAATACCGTGTCCAATCCTGGACACAACTGTTCAAGAGGGATATGTAATGTGTCCAGGCCTGCAAACCAAGCCCTTTGAGAACTGTTTTAGGAGCTAGACTGTATTTAGCTCTGAAAAATGAGTGTGACATGACAACCATCTTGAAATATATGAAAAGATGTCATGCAGAGATATGAAAAAGCATGCTTTCTGTTGCTGTAAGAAACTAGAACACGAATCAATTCCTGATGGAATCACTAAATGGAAAATGCATCCTCTAAGGTGATATAGTCCCTTTTTGAAGGAATTTAAATAATGATTGGATGACTATCTCTCAGGAATGACTTAGCTATATACTCTAATATGGCTAGGAGTTGGATTAGATTATCCTAGTGAGTCCTTTTAATCCTATTGTAGTATTGTAAAACTGCTGTGAAAAGAAAACAAAGTTCAAGTTTTTGAGAAAATAAGTAAAATGTGGGAAGTCAGATTATAGCTATTGTAATTCGTGTGTATAAATGTATGGACATAAGGAGTTGTTTCTAACTACAAAATGACAAGATTGGAGAACAGGACTGGGTATATGATGATCACTTTACTAACTTTTTAAAAATTTGAACTTCAATAATTTATAGTGGGAAGCAGCAGAAAGTGGGCAGTGAAATGCAACATGATTTACTCCTCAATTCTCCCTCAGTGAGACACCTCTAAGTACCACAGATAATTCTGTATTGGCCACCAGTCGGTCTTCAACAAGGGACCATCCTAGAGACCCTCCCTACCATGTACCATGACATAAAGGGAAAATATACTACAGGTGTACCCCAAGGGTTGTGTCCTTACTCTTTAGGACCCATGAGACAATGTTTGGAGATATCGCCTTCACAAAGTTGATACATGGAGTACTCATCATCACTGCTGTTTCAATTCACTCCCTCCATCTAACACTGATTTATACTGCCAAATTGAGTGCCAATTATGCCATAGTTTCATATAGCCACAGTGCAAGGTAGGCAAAAAAACCCCTCTTACCCAAACTCAAAAGGTTGTCTGAAGGTAAGGTGGGTGGGCCAAGTGAAGTGAAGAGTTTGAGGGAAAGTAGGCCTATATGTGGGTAATCTTGCCTAATCCCAAGGAACAGGATCTTAGTGGACTTCCCCTTTGCTCTGTGTCATACAAAGAGGCAAGCCAAAGCATTCCCTTTTCCACAGTTGTGCTTCACTGCATGGGATGCAAAGTCCAGAATTTACTTGTATGTTCAATAGATATTTAAGGATTCTATCCCATATAGCTGTGTGTGAATAATGCAAGGCTCATGATGACATATTTATTAATAGGCTTTAGCTGAAATGATAGCAGATTTAATATTCCAGTAATCCTGCAACTGAAATGAAGCATCTACTCAGCAAAAACAAAGTCTATATAAACTCAAAAGCATCTGAAGACTAATCTCCATAAAAAAGAACGAGCATTTCAAAGTGATTTATAAAGAGACTTTGATAGTCATTAGGAAGTATATTTTCAAAGTGTTAATCATGACGTAGGAACTTTTATGCTTTTCTGAATAAAACTTTAATTAGGAACATATACACCATTGTGGCGTGGTTTGCATGTATGGTAATAGACAATAAAAACACTGAGGTTCATTACTGTGATCAAAGAGAACTGCATACCCCTCACTCCTCTTAATAAGTGTTCTGCGAAGAGCAAGAATGTTTTTAAAAGCCTGAACAGGCCTTGCTATTAGTGTAATAAGTGACTGTAATTACCTAAATCAGGAAAAGACAACTTATTTTCAATGATCTCCCCAAATTAAAATAAACGTTTGATTGCTAACACAATGAGTTTTGGCTCATGAAATACTAATTAGAACAAGACCACAAACAATTACTTTAAAACAAAATGAGCCCAAAGGACACTGCCCAATCCTATGTTTGAAGGAACTGCTCTTTCTAATCTAGGTGATGGCTAGACTTCTTAATGGGAGATATACTAAGTAGCCCAGTATTTTATGCAACACACGGTTTTTTTAAACACAGGGTGAAAATGATCTAGTTTTTTCAAGTCTCACCAATATAAAAAAGAAGCATAAAAATAAGTATCAGATAGGCTTAGTTCTAAACACTGGGTTGCCTGTGCCCATATTTATATAATGAATACCAGCAACAAGGATCATAACCCGAGATTAAGCTTAATGTGTTCTTTTTCATAGCAAGAGGCAGGGTGCAGCTTGTGAATTTAGTTTACAAGTTGGCTCCATATGAGCAGTAATTCTGTATTTTGTAACTCTGTGGCAGTGGACATGTTTTACGTTCAGAAAGTGCTAGGTTCAATATCTGGCATTTCCAGCTGTAAGGACCAGATAGCAGATGTTAGGAAAGGCTGCCTAATGTGCTTAATGAATCTGGACTTCTACAGCACTATCAGTTTAGGGTTTTGTTTGCAGTTGTTCAGAGTTAAAAACAACATTGATTCTATCCAGAGCAGATGCAGTTATGAATAGGACTTGTTAGCCATAACCAACATTTAAATAGACATATTTCAGATAGGAGCAATGTTGGATATAGTGTAGTTTCTCTCAGCCTGGTGTCCAAACTGAAACGAAATAAGGGCTGTTTGATTCTCACAAGTCTATCTATCTTTCATTTATATGTTTGGTTTCTGTTCTAAACAGAGTTTTTAGAAAAGGAAACCTGAGTATACCCAATGGAATGTCCAGTATGAACCCATTACCCATGGATATTTGCTTACTTACTCATCCCCTTCTAGATCCCCCCTTATATGTGTTTGTGAGTGTCTCCATGTCCTCAGGTGCTATTCTGTGTAGTATGCCTTCAGCCCAATAATACTTATAATACAGGATTTGCAATTACTCACAGTTTCAGGCATCCACATAGTTCTATGTTACTTTAATACTATCGTTCCCTCCCCCTTCACTTCCAACAACTACAGTTCAAACATTTGAGAATTTTTGCAAGAAATATGGCAAAATAAATTAAAGTGGAAGAGCTTTCTCTTTAGGATTATCTCAGATAGATAAATTTGATACGGGGATAAGAATAATAGACATCCCATTCAGAGGAGGATTAACATCTATCTGATCTAGGAAGGAAGGAAACCCTATTAAACTATCCCTTATGCAAGGGAGATAACTGGAATACACTACTTAGTTTTCCTCCTTTGTTATTGCTATTTGCCCTCCACAGGCTGGAGCACTAACATTTGCAACAGGAGCTTTCTGTGGCCATTAAAGTAACACAGGACTATGCTTTCATTTAGTTATCTTCATCTTTCTCTCTTTAAAGTTTACATTTTCCCCATCTAACCAAGGCTAAGTATGTTGGGCCAAGATATATCTTATTTTCAAAACATGCTTTATCTGTTTGCGAAATTCTCCTAAGTTAAAAAAAAAGTTGCTCTTGATATTATGAATACAATTAAAACAGAACTGAGAGTTAAACTGGATGGTGAAAAGACAGAGAATTTCTTAGAGATGTACACTTAAGCAATCAGACTGGAAAGTTAAGCCACTATTTAGTTTCCAATGATAAATCCCAATATAAAGGACACAAAATATTCCCATGTTCCTTAGCAAAATCATCTGCTGTGACAAATTTCAGTCTTCAGGACTTCAAGGAACACCTCTACTAAAAACATGCTAAACATGATGTCTGACCTTCAGTAGCTTTTTCTTGCTAGTCATTTCTTATCACAAGTAGATGATGATGAAGTAAATTCCAACAATTCTATATTGTTGCTCATTTTTTCATCTGTGAGAACAGGCTGAACAGAATGACACTTTTTTCTTCCTAACTGACTGTGTCCACCAGGGTTGCCCCCATAATCTCTGTTCTCACCAAAGTGTTATTATATGACAAGGCATAACGTGCCACAATGCCAGATTTCAATAGGATCTGGATCTCTTGCATGCAACACAGGGTTATTACCAATATGAAAGGTCAAGCCTTTCCAAATGGCTGTTTTCAAGGCTGCTGCTAGAAGTTTGAACACACCTAAACACCTGCTACAGAGATTCACAAATATTCATGACCTGCTGTTCTTCATCATAAAGGAAGGAGAACAATGATACATAGCTACTTGGGGAATGATAGTCTTATTTTAAAGCTACCCAAAATTGTAAGAATGAGAAATTAACATTTGTAGCATTTTGTAGAGGGTTCTGAAACATTTATTTCCCTTAATTCTAAATTCAAACATGCATGCTAATATTTTACAAATCTTAATGACAACTGTGTCACCTGACTGAGGATGGCATGATGCCCAGAAAATGTTTCAGTTAATTACACACCAAGATGATCTACTCTTTGGATCATCTCCAGGACAAAGGCCTTGGTATATAATTAAAAACAATGAACAATTAACTTCCATCAAATGCAACATGAAGGACAAGCACAGTGAGTTTTGATATATATATTTTAACAACAACAAAAAAACGAACACAAGTAGTTTCATCTCCAAAAATGACCTAGTAGTCCCATGTTTAGATAGCCTGAGAGCTGAAAAGAAGTTCTGAGATTCTTTAAAACTTATCTGAAAAAGTCAGGCTCAGATAAATTTGTGTTGAAAGTGTTTCTTGCAGCATAAGAAATGAATCCAGTGGATATTTACCATGAGAGGCTGATTGCTGCTTTTTCTCTTTATAAGATCATGTAGAAAGAACCTAATGAACTCAAGAAGTGTGATTATTGACTCAAGGACTTACTGTCTTTGGGTGGAGTGAAGTTATAAGTAGTACTTCCCTCTATGGAGGACAATGGGAGTGCTCACACACTTTCCATTTCCTCTGAAAGATGTAGAGGAAAAAGAACACTCAAGAAATGAGAATGTGCATAACCTCGTTCTTCTACCTCTATCTTTGCAGTTCCATTATGTATGTCTTTAATGTCCTCTACAAGTCTGCTGCCACTTTAAGGGTCTGCCATATAAATATTTCTAAACGATCAGTCAATACTGCTTGGGTTGTCATCAGTCATTGCAAAACAAGTACTCTCCTGGATAGTAATCACATAAATCTCATAGCAAGAAATTATAATTCTTCCAGACACATCTCTTGATCTTTGACAAGGTCATACAGTTTCCATGCATGTGGGTAATAAATGCCAAAATATGAAGATATATAAAATAAAGACTCACAATGAGGCAAATTCATTGAAGAGAAAAGGCAGACAATCCATTATTTAAGCCTTTTGTTCTAATCCCTAAATAATGCAGAAATACAGAAGAGTGACATATCTCCTGTGGTGTACTGAAGCATGGAAAGAGAGTTGGACAGATCTTATCTATATATGCAGCAGAATGGGATGTCTGATTTCAGAATGAGCAAACACAAACGACTAGGAGTGTGCACTTTGGTTAAACCCAGTGCCATTTCCAGTGCCCAGATTTCAGTGCCCCTCCCTCCAATCCATTTTAGGAGCTTCCTGAATTTGGGCAGGCAAAATTTCATTTTTCGATCTGGCAGTCAAAAGAGCCGTTTTCACTCTGGGAAGATCCGGCCCATTGGCGGCAATGGGGAACTTCTGAGGCTCCCCTTTCCATCATTTTTAGGGAATCAATCTTAAGAAATCACCTTTTCTGGGGTCCTTTCTTCTAATATCCTTCATCTAGATTAAGACATCAGACTTAAGAAACCACTTTTTGGGGGGTTGCCTTCCCTAATATCCTTCAACTATACTTGGGTTAGGAGCCCCGATGGCGAAGTGTGTTAAAGCACTGAGCTGCTGAACTTGCAGACGGAAAGGTCCCAGGTTCAAACGCCGGGAACGGCAGGAGCGGCCGCTGTTAGCTCCAGCTCCTGCCAACCTAGCAGTTTGAAAACATGCAAATGTGAGTAGATCAATCAGTACCGCTCCAGCGGGAAGGTAACGGCGCTCCATGCAGTCATGCTGGCCACATGACCTTGGAGGTGTCTATGGACAACTCCGGCTCTTCGGCTTAGAAATGGAGATGGGCACCAACCCCCAGAGTCAGACATGACTGGACATAATGTCAGGGGAAACCTTTATCTTTTATACCTGGGTTAAGGCATCAGACTTAAGAAACCACTTTTTCTGGGGTCGTCTCCCCTCATTTCCTTCAACTAGACCTGGGGAGGAATCAAATTCTTCCCATGGAGACTTAAGGGAGTCAGGCTATCCCTCCCTTCAGTAAACCACCCCAATATTTAAACAAACACCCCTCAAATGCAGCCCCCCCCCCCAAAATGCAGGTCCACCTTCACTTCCCTAGCAAAAACATAAAAAAGGAATGAAAGATATTAAGCATGTGGTCTGTTGTGGCCAGAAACAACAGTGATGGCAGTGATGGCCATGACATTATGGCTGGCCAAAAGAGCCAAAACAGCTGGATCCTGTTTTGAAAAATGGATATGTCCACAGCCCTACAAACTACACAAAACTACAAAAGAACATATAAGTCATTTTTTTAAAAGTAGCACTTCTGCAACAGAATGGGAATGGAATATCTTATTCAGTATTGAACTACACCATTCAAACCTAACTAGCATAATCCATGTGAAGGAGCAATAAAGCTGCTTTTCAGCAACATTTTGATGCCATGAGATGTCAGTCTATAGACATTGCTGGGCCATACATTTTAGCAGGGAACTTTATCTAGTTATCATATCTCAGTATACCACAGAAAGTTGTTGTTAGTATGCAAAAATTGAAGGACTAACTAAACCATCATAGACCTCTTAGAATGATGCAAAAAATTAATACAAAAAGAATATGGTGTCCTTCATCCATTCTTGGGATTGTGAGTTTAGATCTGGAACAGTGCTTTTTATATCATTAATCCTAAACAGATCTTGGGGCTAGATGAGATACTGTAAAGCTCCCTCAAGTGGAATGATGGTACTTGACTTAAATCTCCTCCCCACAACTTTCAGCCATAGCTGTCTCCTCCTATCATCCTCACCCCTGTATATTTGGTGACAAGATCAGAATTTTGTGCTCCACCATACCTTTCCCTTGCTTCCACTAGGAAGGCAATAGCCATGTTGAACAGGATATTTGCAACTCAGTTTAAATTTGGAAGGTGTGGGAAGACAGATACTTTAAACTCATTCTAGTTTATGGGAGTTCATCTTGCTTCAAGATCTGTTATAGACTAAAGTTACAGGAGTCCCATCTCAGATACAATTTGGTAACCCTAACCCATTTTATTGGTCTGTGTGCCTTATAGTAATTTCTTATTTTTGGCAACTCTAAAATGAACCTATTGTGGGGTTTCTGGAGCTGAGTGTATGTGTTTCACTCAAGGTCACCCACTAAATTTCCACAACTAAGCTGGGTATTGAATCCTGGTCTCCAGAATTATAGTCCAATGCTCAAATCACTATACAACATTGGCTCTCACCCTAATCCGCACCTTCTTTTATTTTCCTTATGTTTCCTATGACTCCCTCAAAAAGTGAGCCACCATTCTGTTTCAATGGTACAATAAATCACATTAGCTGCAATAGTAGCATGGGAACCTGAAGACAAAGTAAACTCTAATTTAATTTGGTCTTTACATTTTAGAAACTCTTTTCTATTGGAAAAATATATCAGAATCACAGAAATAATTCCCAGTAAAGAGGATGACATCTAAAGAAGGAAACATTGATTTATGTTCTTGAAAAAAGTTGAACAAGGAAAAAATGGTTTAACTGAAAAGCACTCTACAAATATAGACTTCCCTCCTCTAAACCCACATTCTCCATTGAGCGTTTGGCTTACTTGATCCCTTAGTTTTCATCTTGTACAGAAGCAAAGCATGGCTTTTGAACTGAAGTAAACACAGATTGGTTTCTAGCTTAGTGCAAATAGAGCTATAAGTGAATGTGACTGCACTGATTACAAATTATACTACATACATGGAATCTGCAACAAGATATTGAGGTGTGTTCCTACACAGGTTTTCTTTTTTTATGACTAACCTCCTCCCTTCCAGCTCCATAGGCACCCTCTTGCATCTTTACCAGATGTGACCAGGATGGCCACGAACTCAAAAGGACTCCCATGGCCAGCAAGGAGTGGCAGCTGTGACATGGGGATGACTCATCCCCTCCCCCTGGTCTTATTGGTGCAGGGAAAGGTGACAGCATCCGGACAGTGGATCAGATCAAAAAGGAAGCCCCAGGATACTCTGGAGTTTTCTGTTAAACTCCAGAGTATCTCCTGACATTGCCTACAGTAGAGCAAAGTCGAATTAAAGGCAAAAATCCTGGGATCCTCTGTGAAAGTTGCCATGTATAAGAAAAACAGACAGCAGTGGATCCAAGGTGAGTCTGGCTTTTTGTGTTCATGTAGAGAAGTCCTTGGTTTCTCTAGAGAAGACATTAAAAATCCTAGAAGCTGCCAATGAGAAGGTTTTGTCCCCAGTTTCCACCAGTCATGTCTGGGAAAATGATACAACCAAGGAAAGAGACTCACAGAAAAATTTCACAGCTTCAGCAATATTGTATAGTAAGACAAAATCTGGATTTAAGCTGCATGAGGTTTATAAGTCAGAGCCAATACTTGAAATTTCACTGAGCAAGAAGAAACCCTTTGAAATTTTTATTTTCACATGCGAGAAGTTAGTGACAATTTCCAACTCTAAGTAGTAGGTTCTGTCTCTAATGTAGTTTCCTTCCTGCCTTAACATTTTCCTCTTCTACTTTTGCTCCACCCATAATAGTCACTCAGTGTTTCATTTTATCTGCATGCTGCTGCTGCTCAGTCGTTTAGTCGTCTCCGACTCTTCGTGACCTCATGGACCAGTCCACGCCAGAGCTCCCTGTCGGCTGTCACCGCCCCCAGTTCCTTCAAGGTCAACCCAGTCACTTCAAGGATACCGTCCATCCATCTTGCCCTTGGTCGGCCTCTCTTCCTTTTTATCTGCATATATGTGACAAAATCAGATGTTTTTTCTAAACAGAATACTTGCATTCCTTTGGATTTTGACTTCCCTTGCCTGCAGATGATATTATTTTGGTTACCCAAGAAAAACTGAATTTATTATGGGTAAGTAGATGACAAAGGGGTGCAAAGCTGAGAGTAATCACTGTTTCAGAACATCCATACCTATTTTCTCAGTTTAGATGTTAAATACCACAGAGCAGATATTTTATTCTGCAAAATAACCAGAATGTCTTTAATGGCATTATTGAGCATGGCACTTTGCAGAATAAAATCATGTATTCTTCTTCTGGGTCACAATTCTGCCATCTCTCCTCTATGTCTCCCCTTGAATCCTAAAATTATGTTCTGGGTGGATAGGACTAAGGAAAACCAAGACCTAATTCCACAGGTCTTGGGCAGAGAGATATACCTACATGCATTTTGGCTCTAAAGTTTAAAAGGAATGTCTAGAACAATTTATTTATTATTCCTTACTGCTCTATCCTGCTATTGCATTGAGAAAGTCAAAATGGCCTTTTGTCTCCAGACAATTCTATGACATTAAATTTTGAATTGCCCAAGGCCATGCTGTGAGCTGCATTGCTAAGAGAGGATTTGGTTTCTCATGGAAATAAATAAGCATAATGATAGCTTCTTACACACAGTTTGTCAGATATCTCTGAGAAAGGGACTGGATTTATTCTGGTCTGTTCCAAAACAATTATGAAATACAATGATAGAGGAGGAAACACACTTTTGCAAATAAAGAACTGAAATCAAAGAGGTTGGCAAAACATTTGACACTTTTCAATAAGCAATATAACCATTTTACAGCAACTAATTTTATAGGGAAATGGTGTACAGTATATCTGAGGAGAAATTGGGGTATACTGAAGCCTAGTAACTGAATATATATATATATATATATATATATATATATATATATATATATATATATAAAAGAATTGGTATTCTGCAATGTAGATGCACTGGATATGCATGTATATTTGCATACATAAAGAATCCCAAACAATTTTAATGCACTTTCAGACGGAAAGGAATATATATATATTCCTTGGGGAAGAAAAATAATGATAGAGAGGCTGACCAAAGATAGTGTTCAAGGGAAGTAAGATAAAATATGACCTGGAAAATAAAGATATGAGGAAAGCATTTAGTAGTGAATATCTGGAATTGAATGAAGGTGGAGCTAACAAGAAAATAAGACTGGAAGAAAATACACATGAGGCCATTATGGCTATGTCCATTTGTAGTAGAACCACCAAAAGGAAAATTACTCAAGTATAAAATATCTGGATGTCAGTATAGGACAGTCTAGTAAAACACAGTATAGGAGCAAAATTCTATAATGATCTGTATTGCATGACTTCTTGCAGCAGAAGGTTATTGTGAATGCTCACCTTGAACTCCCTGGACATTTTGCTCTCAAGAGAAATTGAAACCAGTGAATGTATTTTACAGATGTTAGTTGGAAAACACAATATTGTATATCAGTGACAAAGTGAAATAAACAGTTAGATTGTCCAATACAAGTCAACCAATGAAACATTTCCTTCACTTCAATATCTAAAATGTTTGAGAATTCTTAAATCACTGAAATATTGAAAATGATCATTATTTCAGGCGTACTGCTTGGCTACTTCAGTGAAATGTTGGTAATACAGAATAATACATATAGTGCTTCTTTGAGGTATATGATGTGAGTATGTGATGACTCATGGGCCATGTAGTCCCGTTCCTAGCGCTGTTGTGACAGATGAAGAGGAAAACTTGGGTTTTCCACCGTTTCAGCCAGAATTGGAACTTTCCCAGCCTGAATTGGAGCCCTTGCACCTGCAGGAGGTTTGTCTTCCAGAAATCTGCCAAACAAGCCCTGAGTCAAAATCTCCCCCATTTTCTCGCCGTAATTATTATCAACAACAAAAAGGAGTTCAACAGGCTAATCGCAGAAGCCTGAGAATCGCAGCCAGGCATTCAGCTGATTAAGCCTGCTTTCATGAGAAACTTTAGGGAGTTATGCATCTGGACACAGAGATTGACTTTCGGTTCTGTTTCCCCAGAGAAGTGTTCTTTGGTGGGAAAACGAGACCCTATTTAGGTTCTTTGCCCTGTAGGAATCTTGCGGAGTCAATTCGTCAGCTACTGGAGTAGGTTGTGTGTGGACAGCGCTACTCCCGCTTCCAAGCCTTCGTTCCCGCTTCCAAGCCTTCGTTCCTGTTTCCAGCCTTGTTTTGCTCCACGGACCTTGCCTTGCTTCCTAGGACTCAGCCTTGCTTTCCAGGACCTTGCCAAGTATTTACCACGGATTTTGTCCCTGATCCTCGTTCCTTGTTGCCTTGTATCAAGCCTTGTGTTTCAAGAATCAAGTTTACTTCCTAGCCTTGCATCAAGTTCCTTGGACTAAGAACCTTGTCATCTCCCCTCACTTTGCTTGGCAAAGTGAGTGTTTCGGTTATTGGATTACAACTTTGGACCTTAATATTTTATATTGGACATTGTTTTCCTGGACTATAATTGACCTTTCCTGAAAGGTCTTCTTCTGAACTATATTCTACACTTATTTTTATTGACTTTACATATTTCCTTAATAAAGATATTAGATAGAATCTGGCCTCTGTGTATGGTTATTGGTGCTCTGCAGCCTGGGTCGTGACAGAGTATGACCTTCAACCAAGGTATGGAAGACATCTCATAATATAAGGATATACATGTATTTCCTGATATAGCTATTTATTGGCAAAATATTTTTGACATTTATAGATGCATATGTACTTTTAAACTAGCACACATTCTTGTATAAGAAGGTGAAGAATAATGAAGGGTTTTTTTTTTAAAAAAAGTTTTATGAATATTATTTATTTATTTTATTTATTTACAATATTTATATTCTGCCCTTCTCACCCCGAAGGGGACTCAGGGCGGATCACAATGTACACATACAAGGCAAACATTCAATGCCATATGAACAGAGACAGAATCCTGCACTGGTGAGAAGCCTTGCATGAAGTATTTATTCTATGCCAAAGTTGAACCTGTTGTTTTGCAAAGAAAACAGCATTTTTCCCTGCAGAAGACAATACTTTTGCACAGAATCATATAGAGGTATGATTTTGTGCACAAAAATACTGTTTTGTTCACAAGAGTGTAGTGTTGTTGTTAAGATTCATGTTTGGTTTTAAAAAAGAAGCTTAATACTTTAAAGGTTTAATTATTTTAACTTTATAAATAGTTTAATTGTTTTTAATATTGTATTTTTAAAGCTTTATTAATGGTTTTGTGTAATTTTTAATTTATGTTGTTCTACTTTGAGTCCTATTATCAAGAGAAAGGAAGGATGTGGTTGATTAAAAAAAATAAAAACAACAATATGTGAATTTTGTACAGAATCAAAAAATAGTCTTACAAATGTGAAGCGTTTGTGTAGAGTGTCTCATAGCAAGAAGGAAATATGACACTAATGTGGTCTGGTGCTAATGTGACCTAATACTAGTGTAGAAAGAAGCTTATCATCATCATCATAATCAATAACAACAACAACTACTACTATAGGTGAATCAAGAGAACACCACTATAATTGTATTCACAGCTGGAACAAACACAGGCAAGTAAAGCAGTGATGATTACAGCACTGATTGGTAAGAGAAATTCAGTTCATCATCTTAGTATTAATACAACACAGAGCATAGTAGTAGTGTTAAGAAGGAGAATAGTTCCAAACAGGATGTACTACTGAAAATATTTTTAAAAGTCAGGAGAACCAAGAATACAAGACAAAACCACAGCAAGCATCCCAGCCCACATAATCAGCAATATAAGCCCTAACCCTTGTGCTAACAGGACTGATGACTTGAAGGTTGGGTTGCTGACCTGAAGGTTGCCAGTTTGAATCCAACCCTGGGAGAGCGCGAATGATGAGCTCCTTCTATCAGCTCCAGCTCCATGCAGGGATATGAGAAAAGCCTCTCACAAGGATGGTAAAATATATAAAAAAAATTGGGTGTCCCCTGGGCAATGTCCTCGTGACAACCAATTCTCTCACACCAGACTTGCAGTTTCTCAAGTTGCTCCTGACACAGAAGAAAAATGCCTTGCAACTTTTTTCAAGTTTCAAAAACAAAACAAAAAGGTAAAAGTGGCACACATCCTGCACTCAGACCTGTGTATAGCAGATTGTTATCTGAATCTCAGATGAAAAATTAAGTATAACAGTGAAACCTTCCACAAGAGTAACAAACGTCTTTCTAGAAAAGCCCTAAGAATTGTTGCAAAATCTGTTCTATGCAGCAAAGAGGGTCATGGCTCCTTTACAGAGTATGGCCATGAATGAAAAAAACTTATTAGTGGGCACTCCTTTATGTGAAGAACTGTAAAATATACAGTTCATGTGTAGTTTAAAGATAAAGAATCATACAGCAAGAGATCCAGGAGCCTTTGAAGTTGCCTATCATTAGGACAACAGACTTAAAGCACACAACTCATTTGGTTACTGTCTTCCCAACTATGGTGAAATATACGGTATTAATATTTGTAGCCATTTTTATATAGAAAATATTTCTATAAATATATATTATAATGTCCAGATTTTATGTAAAACAGTTATTTTTATTATACATATAGATGGGAAAGTGTCACGTTTTAATAAAAGTATAGAATCAGAAGACGTTAAATGTATGAAGATAAGTAATAGAAAGGAAGACTTGTAGAATGTTGAACAGTGCAAAAATATCAGAAGAATAATTTTCAATTTTTCTTTAAAAAACACTCATTTCTTACAAGTATGGGTTTGAACAAGTTTATAATTCTGCAATATCAAACTCTTTTCTTAATACTGTTTGAAAAAATCTAAAGAAAAAGGAGGAATATTCTCACATTTGTATTATTAATATCCCTTTTTAATTACCTTTCTGGCAACGTTTACAAGGACATGAAGCCAATAAAAATTCAGCCAGAAGGCAAATCACAGAAGACATAAAATGTTAAGTCCATGTGCATTTTGTATGATAATTTGGTTTTGGTTTCTAGAGATCTTCATGTTAGACTTCTCAGAAGTTATTTAAAATTATATTTTCATTCAAGTTTTGGTCTCTCTAAAAATAGTACATAAAATGATTGGATTGTTTTCTTTGTGGGGAGGGAATTTCCCCTGGGAAATATTAACTCTACTAGAAAAGCATAAACAGATATTTGAGTCAAAAATCTTTTCCAAAATTTCTATGGTTTATTTGGAGCCCCTGGTGGTGTAGTGGATTAAACCACTGAGCTGCTGAACTTGCTGACTAAAAGGTCAGTGGTTCGAATCCGGAAAGCGGAGTGAACTCCCGCTGTTAGCCCCAGCTTCTGCCAACCTAGCAATTTGAAAACATGCAAGTGTGAGTAGATCAATAGGTACCACTCAGCAGGAAGGTAACGGTGCTCCATGCAATCATGCCGGCCACATGAACTTTGAGGCGTCTATAGATAATGCCGGCCCTGTAGACGCCTCAAAGTTCACGCCTCAAAGTTCATGACTGCATGGAGCACCGTTACCTTCCTGCCTGAGTGGTACCTATTGATCTACTCACATTTACATGTTTTCGAATTGCTAGGTTGGCAGAAGATGGGGCTAACAGCCGGAGCTCACTCCGCTCCCCAGATTCGAACCGCTGACCTTTCGGTCAGCAAGTTCAGCAGCTCAGTGGTTTAATCCACTGCATGTCGGACATGACTAGACTTAATGTCAGGGGAAAACCTTTACCTTTACCTATAGTCCATTTAGTGCAATACTAAAGAAAAGAACGGGATTCACTACAGAGTGACTGGAGTAAAGTTATTTCATAGTGCGTTCTTGCGAATCACTTTCCAGACAACCAACCATTCACTTAGGGGAAATCTTAGCTCTATTTTGTCAGCAGGAATCTTATTGCTTTAAATAAAACCATGTAATATTTAATTTATACTTCATCCTGTTATTGTATGAATTGAGGGTAAAGAATGTTAGTTTTTTCAAGCAGCATTGTGCTATTCTCCAAAGACTTTTCCAAGTTTAAGAACTTGCTGGGCTGTGACCAACACTGGACCTCATCTTGCAGAATCTAGAAAAAGAAGGTGGAAATCCCATGTTAAGTGCTGGAGAATGTAAAGTGGGGAAGAAAGACTGGACATCTCTTTGCTACTATAAGTGTCAAATTAAATTTAGGCTATTGGTGTCTGAGTTCAATTGTTATATCAGCCTCATAATAGCTGGGATTCCATAGGGGTAATTATGGGTTGCATAATGGTTTATTGTGCAGGTATTTGATGTTTCTGTGCATTCAAAAAAGGAAGGAGTCATGGATGGAAGAGGTTTCTATCGATAGGCTTGTCTATATTGGCCCCAAACCCTGAATAGCCCAAAAATTGAACATGGATGTCCAAATGACATCCAGGGACTTCCTGTCTGTATCATGGAGATAAAACAGGATTACCAGATTTTACTCCATGCTGCACAAAGTCAGGGAATGTGCTGGAGTTTCAATGAAACTCTGGAGTAGCCCTGAACTTCAGGGTGAGCGTGGATATCAGGACCAGCTATAATTTCAATCATTTCTTTGTCTGCATGGACCTTTTCTTTTCCCTGTGCTTGGAGGCACAGGAAAAAGGTAATGGATCAGGCCAATATTGCCCTCACATCACTGAGGCTACTCCAGACTTAGGGTGCATGTAGATGTATCCTCTATTTCTTGAATGTCTGGGTTCTGTGGAAAAGGTTAGCAGAGCCAAGAACTCTGCCACCTCATCTAAAACTAGATGTTTTAGAGAGTGAAGTGATGTGAAGCCTTTAGCCGTCTTTCTCTTGTTGCTATTAGAGTGCCATTTATTGCCCACTCCTTCCATCTACCTTTTTCCTGTTACTGTCTTTGCCTTTGGCTCTGCTACATTGGTTATGCTACTAGCTGAGGCAGTACAATATCCTGGTTTGCATAACATTTGCTGCGCTGTCAAAACTGATCAAAACCTGACATTTACCTGATTAAATTCCAGTACAGATTCAGAGAGAATTCATGTATGCATATCTATCACTCAATGACTGGAACATCAAGTAATGCCTCACACAGGTGAATAAAATATTTGGAATGGTCCTGGTTGTGTTTCACTTTGAGAATCCAATCTCCCCATAGAAATAATTGCATATATTACGTTGAATCTACATTATCCCTGATCTGAAGTCCCTTGTTTTCAACAGATATACATATCTATTTTTTTCAATGTTCTTGAAAGGAATAAGAAAACAAGTAAAGGAAAAATATTTGAAATTACTAAGTGTAAGCTAAAGAGATCAGAATATTTAGGTAACCAACATAAACAATAAAATGAAGACCAAGATTAATGACTGCTTAGAACACTTTTTGGCATCCTGTTGGAAGGAAGTAAATAAAGCACTCAGTACATAAACATCCACTATTCAGACTATATAAATAACTGTAATGTACATGGAACAGAGCTGGAGTAATCGATAACTAATAGTGCAGTCTAATTAATGTCTACTCAGAAGTAAGCACAATTGTGTTTGCAAACATTTATTCCCAAGAAAGTGTGCACAGGGTTGAAAGTGAAAGCTTTAGTCATGTACTCACTTGAACTAAGAGTAAGGAAGGATTTACAGTGCTATATAATGCAGTTAGGATGCACTTAAAACACCATTATAAGGGCCTACATCATATGGGTTTCAAACTGCATTATATGAGCATTTAAATCTGGCCCCAGTTACACTCAACACAATGTAGATCTCAGGGATGTATTTATTAGTTATTTATTTACTATACTTATATCCCGCTCTTCTCAACCCCAAAGGTGACTCAGAGCGGCTTACAGATTATGGCAAAATTCCATGCTGCATTATACAAACTAATGATAAATATAACATATCAATATATAAAACAATTAAAACATATAAATGCAATAAAACAGATTAAACATAGCATTGAGTATAAAAAGTGATATGTAAAACCTTATCACTTTATTTTGCCACTAATTTTGTTTAAAAGCACACTTAAAAACATATTAGTAAAATGTTTAAGGATGAAGCAGTTCACTTGAAAAGTAGATACATTTGTAATCAATCAATCAATTGTTGATTGATTGATTGATACATTTGTATATATCTTTAAATCAGGAATTATTAAACAATAATACAAATAAGCAGGGCCGTAGCCAGAAAAATATTTCAGGAGGGGAGTTGAAAATTTTTGAGGGGTGGGGTTGAACCCCTGACCCTGCCCCCCCCCCCCCCAGCTACAGACCTGTCAATATCTGCTTGAGATAGTGCCTGGAGGGACTCTTAATTTTTTTGCATCTCATAAACTTAGCATAGGGATTTGGTTAACCAGTTAAAATTCATGAGTAAACCAGGTTTTTTTTTAACCTGAAAAATTTCAGGGGGGGGCGGTTGAACCCCAACACCCCCCACCCCCCGGCTACAGGCCTGCAAATAAGCACCATGTTCACCTAAAAAGCTTTTATACTTCTCTTTTGTTCCTTCTGTCACATGAACTGGAAAGAAACCCAGGAACAAATAGCAAACTATATATACCCAGAATTATGGTTTATATTCTTCTCCAAAGTCCAGGACAGAAGCAGATATAAATAGCATTGTGGTCTACCAAGGCCCCATCCCATCCACAGTGACCGCTGAGGTTGGAGTAAATGTGGATCAGTCCCACGACAGTCAAATGCTGCATAGGGCTGATCCAGGGTAATGTGGGGCTGGGCCATCTCAATGCAGCTTTGCTCTGCATTACCCAAAGTCATGGGAAAAGACTTTCCCTACACTTACGACCTGTGGGAACAGTTTCAGCCAGTTCTGAAATGTCCCCCATGCTATCCTACACTTCCCAGACTCCAGCAGCCCAGGGAAATGGGATGACAGCCCCCTTTCCTACTGTGCTGCAGTGGTTTCCAGCCATAGAATGGGTACTACCTGTCTGCTGTCATGTGCTGTGACATTGAAAAGGGTAATGGGTTGCACTGGGAAGGGAAGAGTGAAAGGAGTTTCTTCCTCTGCCCCTTCCACTCTCCCTGGTGCCCTGCCACCATCCTTGGTGCCCCCCTCCACTCTTCGCCACAGGTGATGTTTACACACCACGGAAGGATAAGTGTTGTGGCCAAACACACTGCAACAGAGAGGTGGGAGACAGTTCTGGTTGGGACTCCTTCTGCCTTTGTAGTAGCTGGGGAATCCCCAAGAGGACCATACCAATCCAGCGTTCAGCACACTGGATTGGCCCTGCATTATGGATCATTGGAGATCCACCCTAAGATAAGACACTTGCTTTGCTGTTATGTACAAATGTAGCTAGTTAACATCAATTTGCCTGTGCATTTAATGAAAATGGAAAGTAAATGACCTGGCACAAATTATTCACAATCCCAAAAACACGTAGATCGTAGTTAACCTAATTTGCTTTTATTTGTCACAAACTGATATTGCCAGAAGCTGAAAGACTGCCACCTTCATCAAAAAGTGTAATGCTAAAATAAATTGCTACCTTAACATCATAAACCAAATTACTTTGGATTTTCTTGAAGTGAGAAGGATTAGTTTGTCTCTAATCATTGGTTGAAGAATGAAAAATGTCAACTCTTGGATTTTGGTTGAAATTGAGCCAGTAATAACATGTATAGTGATTACCTTTATTAAATAAAACAATGAAATTATCCAATTCTCAGAAATTAGTATCCACTTTACCAATCTTGTTAGTATAAAAGGAAAAACAATGGAAAATTAATTCAAGAAAAAACGTTCATTAGGAAATTTTAAATAATTGCACTGATTATAAATATTTATATTATATGAACCAACATAGCACATTGGGAACTAGTGTTTTATTGTAAAGCTCCCAAAAGTGACATTATTATTATTTGTTCTTCTTTTTTTGCCTTCAGACATAAAAATAGGACTTGTTTGGTAATTTATTAGTCCCACTCTTCAGTTCCAAAGAGATTCTTAACTGGCAAACTGAGAAACAATAAAAACAAACAAATATAAAAGATTCATGAAAGAAAATCACATGTACAACAAAACACCGCAGTGTGGTTTACAAATTCTTTTCCATTTTTCTGCATTCCATCTCAGTCCTCCATCCTCCCTTGTTGGTGTTCCAGTGTCAGGCTTTATCCATACTGCTGAATTATAGCAGTTTGATGCCACATTAAATGCCATGCCTGAATGCTATAAAATTATGGGATTTGTAGCTTGTTCTGGCACCAGAGATTTCTGATAGAGAAGATAAATATTTAACA
This sequence comes from Anolis carolinensis, assembly GCF_035594765.1. Classification (NCBI taxonomy): domain Eukaryota; kingdom Metazoa; phylum Chordata; class Lepidosauria; order Squamata; family Anolidae; genus Anolis; species Anolis carolinensis. The sequence goes on from NC_085845.1 coordinate 137,636,405, forward strand.
AATCACAGAATTTCATAGCATTGAGTGATGACAATACATGTGGTGTCAAAGTGCTATGATTCTGTAGTGTGGATACAGACTCAGTGAATTAGCCTTGTCTTCACTAAAAACTTTTGAGGATTTTTCTCTCAATTGCTCTTTCGCTTCCTTTTCCAAAATAGATGCAAATCTTACTATTTCAGCTTTGCACGCAATGACATTTTGTAGGAGAAAATGAATACACTCCCCTCATCCTGTGGAGGGAAAGGCAGAATATAAATCAAATTGATCAATCAATAAAATAAGTGGAATAAAAATATTATTTGTGTAGTTTTTTTCTGGTATTCAAAAATACAGAATGAATTCAAGGAATTATTCCATGAAGAAACACATGTTTTAGTTTAAAGTGGACTGCTTTTGACTGCCTCTGAAGGTGAGTGTGAATTGCCCAAGATTACATGGTAGGTTTCAATGTTTGAATGGGGAACTCAAACCACAACACCACACTGATGCTATTAATTTTATATAGTGGTGTGGTTATAGTTCACAAGTCGTATGGAAGAAATAGTCAATGTTTGGCTCTCCAGATTGTTGGGCTGGATCTATGCTCAGTCTTAGCCAGTGTAAGCAATGGTAGGAAGTGATGAAGTTGGGAGGGTGAAAGGTTGTAGTATAACAACGTCTGGAAGACTACAGGTTCATCATCCCTTTGTATGCATCCTGTACTGCATCTTGGGCATCACTCAGTGTTGAATTATAGATTTTTGCCCCCATAATTAGCTGCTCAGAGATAATTATTTGCACTGTACAAAAATGTCTGTGTTTCTTTGTCTGAAGGTAAATGTACCTCCTCAACATGAGGATAATTGAAACCGCCCATTGTCACTAAAGATGATAGATATGAGTTGTACTTGTTTCACACAAATCCACCCACAGATCAATTTTCATGTAATGCTAATTTAAAAATATTACACTGACTTTGAACATATGCAGAGAAGAATTCCCCACAGTAGATAAGCAGCTGGTATTTAAGTGTAAAGCTACTATTGTGCTATAATCTTAAGGGGATAGAGGAAGAATGAAACTGCGTGTATGAAATTATGTTTCTGAATTATACATCTCCTTCAAGACTGTTTTGGACTTCCCCCTCCCTCTTCATTCCTGTTTTACATCCAGCATATGGTGAACAATAGAGACAAACAGATTGGCGCAGTTGGGATGCATTTTATATAGCTTCCAGTGCTATCAAATACTTTCAGCATATATACGTTGCAGACACAATTTTCCAACTTTCAAAAAACCTGCAGCAGTTTTAACCAGGGCACTCACTCAGCATCACTTTCTCACACTACTTTTTGCAATGTAGAGATGCAGCACATTTCCTTCCCCAGTCACATGTATAATGTTGCAATTTCTGGATTAAGTTAAGGAAATCATGCAACAGTTTTTCCTTCTGCCAACATTTCTACAGTTGAGTATCTTTTGTGTAGCCATGTCCCCTGTAGCTAGAGCAATGGGGAAAGAGCATCTCTACAAGGGCATTGGGATGGGATGGCTAAAGAACTCTCTCCTTCCATATACTCTGCTCATAAACTGAGTTTTACTATAGATTATTCTTTATGTATCTGTACATTGTGATTGAGTTGACATGGGTGATGATTCAAGGGAGTTAATATGTGCATTATGAAACTCATTTCCTGGATATTTTCACCTGGTACATTTTTTTAAAAAAAAGTTGTTTTCTGCTTTTGGGACATGGACAGCTATGACGGTAACATCCCTTGCTATGCACCAGTTCCAGATCCTGAGAGTAAGAGATACCAGAGCTCAGGACCGCCTTGCTTGTTGACATAAAAGATGACAGTAGTGTTGCCGGTGGTGAGTTGCACCACATGCCCTTGAACTAGATGACTGAAAGCGTGAAGTGCTCTTTCTACTGCTAGCAGTTCCAGATAGTTGATGTGCTTGTCTCCTTCTGCCTTCTGTCCAGGCACCATGAGCTGTATGTTTGCCTAGATGAGCTTCCCCAACCTGTTAGTGAAGCATCGGTTGAGAGCAGCATTGAAGGCTTGGGGGGACAAAATGGAAGTCCAATGCACAGGTTGGATCGGTGAGTCCACCACTGTAGAGAGTGACGAATAGCCGCAAGGATTAGCAAATGCCTGTTGGGGCTGTTGTGTAAAGGATGAAATGTCCTGATGAACCACATTTGAAGTGGTTGAAGATGTAGCCGACCAAATGGAGTCACTCCCGTAGTGGAATCCATATGCTTGAGTAGGCACTGAATGTCCCTGGCCCAAACTGATGTCTTTGCTATTACTTGAAGAGCCAGAGTACGAAGATTTTGGAATCTGTCTTCTGGGAGATATGCTCTTGCCTGACGGGAGTCCAAGACAGCCCCAATAAATTGAGTAGTTTGGCAGGGTTGAAGATGAGACTTGTTCTTGTTGATAATAAGGCCCAGTTTCTGTAATAACGACAAAGTAAACTGAATATTGTTTTGTAACTGGTCACATGTTCTAGCAACCAGTAACCAATCATCGATGTAGGGATAGACCACTACACCATGCTCTCTAAGGTAAGCTGCCACCACTGCATCACCTTGGTAAACACCCTGAAAGCTGTAGAAATGCCAAAGGGGAGAACGCGGAAACAAAAAGCTTGCCCATTACTCATAAAAGACAAAAAGCTATGATCTTGGCATCTAATTGCTACATGAAAATAAGCAACTTTAAGATCGATGCTTGCAAACCAAGCATTGATGGGCAAAAGGGGGAGGATGGTTGATAAAGTCACCATCTGAAAACGATGATAAATAATGTATGCATTCAGCCCTCTATGATCCAAAATAGGACAGAGACCTACATCTTTTTTAGAAACTAAAAAATATTTAGAGAAAAAAGAAAAAGGAAACATAGAGGGCTATAGGGGTTCTATAGCCCCTTTTTCAAGTAAAGTAAGAACTTCCTGCCAAAGAGCAGAAGAGTGAGGTGTAACTCTAACAGTGACCACTGGGAGTTGCTCAAAAAGCTCAATGGCATAGCCATGTTCTACAATTTTCAACACCCAAGCGTCTGACATAATAGCACGTCAGGCTTCTATAAATGGAGCTAACCAGTCTCCAAAAACAGGGGAGGAGGATAGAACAGAAGAGGTGCAAGGTTCACCAACAGAAGAAGGCATAGGGTCGTCAAAAACGACACCGACTCTGGTCCTGTTGCTTCCCTTTAGTGGACTGACGTCCCCTGGTTGAAGAATTACATCTACCGGGGACTGAAAATCTAGGATTCTGGCCTTGAGAAGGCCTAAAGGGAGCAGGCCATAAAGGCTGGCGGTAAAGTGGTTGGGGGGTTGGCCACCGAAATCTAGGCTGATAGACTGCTGAGAAAAACCAAACTTCTGTACTGCTTTCTTGATCTACTGCATACTTTTTAGTTCAGCATCTGTGTCAGGATAAAATAAATTGTTTTCAGACATTGGTAGTTCTTCCGCCATAGCTCTACTTTCCTCATAGAGCATTGAAGACCTAAGCTGTGCATGGTGTCGAAAAGCTGTTGCTGCTGCAAACATTCTGCCTGCTGTGTCAGCCCCATGTTTAGCTAAATCCTTCTGATGAAGTGCTAAATTGATTCCTTCCTGATGAAGAGTTCTTGGTAACTGTTGCTGTTCAGGTGGAATCATGTCCAAATAAGGTGTCAAGGTGTCCCATAAGTAGGACTGATATGCTGCCATATAGGACTGATAATGGCCCATCTGGGTAATCAAGCTGGCAGCAGTGTGGACCTTTTTCCCACAGCCATCCATCTTCTTGCCCTCTTTGTCTGGTGGAGTAGCTTGTAGTTTCTTTGATTTCTTAGGTTGCACTACCTTCACTACAACAGAATTAGGTTTTGTAGGCCTTGTTAACCATTGTGCTGAAGAAGTGTCTATACGGTAAAGACCGTTTATACATTTAGACACAGGAGGCACAGAAGATGAGGTCCACTCTGAGTTTTTGCAAGTTTCAACAAATAATGAAGCACAGGAAGTACAGTACTGGGCACTTGCTCTTTCTGCTGATCAGGAGAAAACAATAAATCATCAACAGGGTCATCAGCTGAAGACACTGTAGGTAATTGAAGGGAATGAGCCAAACAAATAATCAACGATGAAAAAGAGGAAGGATCCTCAGGAGTAGAGCCTGCAGATGAACTACATTGCATTAAAATGTTCTCATCATCAACAGAAGAATCAGAATCAAAATCAGAATCATCATTCTGTATCTTAGAAACTCGAGGGGCAGAAAAAATACCAAACTGATTGGGCTGCACAAAAGAAGCACCAAAAATATAAGGATAGTAATAATTTGGGACTGGAGGTTGGGGCAAATAATACCAGCCAGCTTGCTGAGGGGCTGGCCAAACAGATTGAAGAGAAGGCATACCTGCAGCTTGAAATGCAGTTTCAAGTGAAGCCAGTTGGGTGAGGCCATAAGGCACCGCCTGAGGCAGGGGGCCATGAGAGGTACCCTCAAGGGGGTCATCCTCTAGGAGCTGAGCCCCAGTGCCCCGGCAAGCCATCGCTCGTGCAGGTGGCGTGGCTGCCAGAAGGGTGCTCTCCCCGGAAGGAGGCAGAATCATGGTAGGGAGAGGCCCTCCCCCTGCCTGCTGAGACAAATGCAGCAGCAAAAGGGTCGGGGGCTCTAAAGGACACGCCACTGCTGCCAAGGGAAGAGAGCATTGCGCAATAGGCGCCTTAGAAGCTGGAAGCCGGTTTGACTTCCTTCTACACTTGGTTAGTGTTGGCTCCACCCCTTCCTCAGCCTCTGCCGGAGGGGCGAAGTGGCAAGCGAGAAAGAGAAGGTGAGTCTACAGCCGCAAGGGCTGTGCTCAAAGTGGCTTGCCTCTCTACAGATGCAGCGGCAGTGCGCGAGGAAACCGGAAGGTCGCCTTGGTGACACAAAACACAGAGGGGATGGGGGTCTCCCTGAGGTAGCTTCCCCCCACACCCCATGCACTTAAGGGCTGTAGAAGCAGCCATACTGGCCTTAACAGGGAGGAAAGTCCAAGTTTGAAAGTCTAAGGAATAGTAAAGAAGTCCTTAGCCAAGTCCAAAATCCAAAGTCAAAAGGAGATATAATCCAATGTTGCTGCTTTTGTGGACGAAAGGAACTAAGGCCTCAAGCCCAACAGCCTGGCTTTATTACTAATGGGGAGGGGCAGGGCTGGAGTCCTCAATGGAGCAAAGCTTTGGAAGAGATCATCTGAAACAGCTGTGTGGATGCAGGAGGTAACACAGGTGTGTATTCCAGAGTGACCACGCAGAAGAAGCTTTATTGTCTTCACACTGTACTCATTCTAGCATCCCTGCCTCTCTTTCTCCCCCCCCCCCCCACGAAACCAAACTTATCAGGAATAAAAGCCACACAAAATCAAATAACCCAAAGCTCCTCAAAGCGGACCACAATTTCCAGAAGCGGACAAGAGCATGAGGCATGGAGGCACAAGTCACGAAGCAGAGAGGCTGCTCCCTTGAAGTCCTAAAGCCCTGTACTCTCATGCTAGCGTTCCCTCTGGTGCTAGCTCTTAACTTAAAATGCTGTTCGGGTATCAAAGTGAAAACCGGGTTTTCACTTTGAAAACTCAAAACACTCTTAAGTTGGGATGCTCTTAAGTTGAGGTTCCACTGAATCAAAATGGGAAAACACTAGTTAGATGACTTCTTATGTGATGGTATGGAGCATATTTTTGAAATGAAACAATGATATCTATTTTTCTCCACTGAATTTTATACTCAAAACTGCTCTGTTAAAGCCTTCTCATTTATTGCAAAGAATGAATGCATAAATATTACTTTTCTCAGTTGCACACACATTTTTGTATTTAATGATCTGATAATTAACCTTGTGCTACACAAATCTATATATAATTAGAGGTAAGTGAATAATGCTGAATGTAATGGGAATTACCCCCTAATTTACAAATGAATGAGCCTTTGGATTCAATGGTTTACACACATTTACAAAGGAGTGAGGCTTTGGATATAATTGAACTTTCTTCTGAATATAAGCAGCCTTGTGCTGTTAATATAAGTAAACAGTTAAAAGACAGTAGAATGTACAGTATTTTATTTTAAACAGTTAAACACGTTTATCTGGAAAGGAATGTGGATGCAGAAAGTCATTTGAGCTTATGGCAGGAATCGACAATCTGTGGTGTCCTTCATATTTTGAACTGTATGCCCCATTCACTCTATCCAGCACAGTGGAAAGGTGGGATATCATTTTGCCCACAAAGCAGCTATAATTAAATGGAGACCTTATTACATGCAGAAATGCACATGGCAAACAAACTCTGTTGTTACTATACAACAGAGTTCTTTAGGGAAGCAGTTTGATTATGCTCATCTCATTTTTCTACACTCTATAACTCTCTCACACATACACATATAGGGAGAGAAAGAGAATATTCTTTATCATCTTGGTCCAAAGAATTAGAGGCTATATATGAGCAAATAAAAGAACATTGAGATTTTGAAGTAGGGTGAGAAATTACAAACAGCAAGGCTGGACAACAATGGACAACAAACAATGGAGATGTTTGTATCATTGTTGCTTTGGACATTTAATACAGTTTAAGTGGTCACTGAGTCATGCTGTTAGTTATAGCCACACATGCACATATATACTAAGATACTAATAATAGATTCCAATGAGACTCATCATATATAAATATTTGAATGAACTGGATATGAATGAGAACTTAGCAATTTTATCTACAATTAGGTTATTTAATCTCATTGAAGAAAACGGTCAAAACATGAATCAAATTCTATGAAAATCTTTGAAGCTTTAATGAATTCTTTCTAATTCCCTCTGGTCATGTGATGGTTGGTAAGGAAAGACATCTTGCTCATCCTGAAACACTCATATATTCAGGGCTGGATTAACCATTGTGCAAAATAAGTACATGTTTAGAGCATCAAGGGAAGGGGAGGGAACCACATAATTTTTCAATTTTTGGATTTACCATTGATCATGTGGTACAATACTGCAAATGGTGCAACTGAACAAAGTTCCACAAAATATATTCAAAAAGTAACATTATTCACCTTGCTGCAAATTATGTTTCATTTTGAAAAATAAAAATTTATTTTAGAGTATATTGTTTTTCTATTTTGAATTAAGTGTCGATAAGGTACCAACATATTTTAAGTGCTTAGGGCCTCTAAAGGTCTTAATCCAGTTTTGCATATATTATACTATACATATCCCTCTGTAAAGAAGTGTAATGACAGGGATGGAATCTTTTTGGATCCCACCGCTGCCACCAAATTGTAAAGAAGTGTGATGACAGGGATGGAATCTTTTTGGATCCCACCGCTGCCACCAAATTGCGAAGGATTCACCTTCTACCTCTATGTATTCCACTTTTCAATGTTGTCGCTGCCACCACCTTTGAAAGATGCTTTGCTCAAATAATAAGCAACATTTGAAGAAACAGTAACTTGTTTATTTATAGCACAAAGCTTGATGGTTGCAAGAATGTTATATCTTGAGGTGAACAATGTTACTTCTGTACAGTAAATGTTGCAAGATTTCTCAATAGTTTCACTGAGCTTAGTATGGTATCAGCTTTATATTACTTGTTTCTTTCAGTTAGGAATAATGTCCTTCTTGAACTTAGTTGACCTGTACCCGATCAAACTTGGATTGGGGAGTTTAACTGGTTAACCCTAGTCCTCCTTGACTTAGGGATATAGCCTCAGCTCTTTAGTTATTCCTACTAAAGACTCAGCAACTTTAATTTTAGCCCTTCTCCGCTAAAACTCTCTAGCTGCTCAACTTCCTCCCACAATCTCTTTTTTTCGATCACCCTCCTTTCTCACTGAACAGAACCAACTGCTCTGCTCAACCGACAAACTCCAACTGCCGAATTCCAACTGCTAAATTTTTGAATTCTAAGGCTTCCACCAGCAAGGTGAAGCCACGCCCCTTTTCCTGGCCATGCCTTAGAGGCTCCCAGCTTCTGTATAAGAATAGCTGAAATATATAACCTTAAACAGTCAACCCTAACATAGCAATCATGAATAAAACACAATGATCATGACATCTTTACATACCTTCCAACCCGGAAAGATTATTTTTGCTTTTTCTAGACCCAGAATAAGCAAAAATAATAGAGAGTAACACCAAATACATATCTATACATAAACATAGCATCATACCTTAAACTCTAAATACAAACCTGTAAGTCTTCCGATCAAGGTGCTCTGGATAGAGCATCAGCTACTACATTACATTTGCCCTTTATATGTTTAATATCAAATGTAAAGTCCTGTAGTGACAAACTCCATCTCAATAATTTGTTATTGGTCCCTTTTACATTATCCAACCATCTTAGGGGTGCGTGATCAGTTTGTAACATAAACTTCCTTCCCCACAAGTATGGTTTCAGTTTCTTTATGGACCAAATTATCGAGTAACATTCCTTCTCGATTGTGGACATGCTAAGCTCATTAGAATGCCACTTCTTACTGAGGAATAGTATGGGCCTATCCTCTCCCTGAGTTCTAAAGGCCGTTTTGGACTGGTCTTCAGGTGCCATAGGCACTTGCCAGAACCCCTTAGTCAAATCAATACTACTTATAAATTTGGCTTTTCCAATTCTTTCTAGTAAATCATCCAAACGGGACATCGGATACATGTCGTTTTGGGTGATTTTATTTAACCGCCGGTAATCTATGCAAAACCTTACGGTTTTGTCTGGCTTCTTTACTAACACTATGGGCGAAGCCCAAGGGCTGTTAGATGGCACGATTATATCCAAATCTAACCTCTCCCTGACCTCTTGCTCTATGCATTTGCTTATCTTACCCGTTACCCTATAGGGAGGGGATGCTATCGGTGCGGCGTCACCGGTGCATATTTTATGTTGCACTCCCTGCACTCTCCCGGGTAAATCCGAAAACATGACTTTATACTTAGCCAAGATTCCTTTAACCTCTCTTTGTTGTGATGGAGATAAGTCTGAATTTATGGATACTTTATCCAAGTTTCTATGTATCTCCCTATCACCTTCCCAAAATGAAAAAGGACCTGTATCTTCCTCTGATACTATACAGTAAACATTTGCCGACCTATTTACATACGGCTTAATCATGTTTACATGCACCCGTTTCTCAATCCCCAATCGTTCATCTAGGATGTCACAGTTCACATGGTTCTGCTTCCTGACGATCCTCCACGGTCCAGTCCAGTCCATCTGTAGTTTGTTGTTCTTGTTGGGTGTTAAAAACAGGACCTCATCTCCGACGTTGAAGTCTCGGGGTCTCGACGTTGCGTCGTACCGGATCTTTTGTTGCTCCTGGGCCGTCATAAGATGTTCCTGGGCGATGTCCCTGGCCATCTTTAATGTTGACTGAAGATCTTTGATGTAGTCGTCGACAGGAACAGGATCTGGCGTAGGACTTGCTTCCCAGTGCTCTCTGATCAAATCAAGGGGTCCACGAGCCTTCCTTCCGAATAACAGTTCAAAAGGCGAGTAACCAGTGCTGTCCTGTGGGACTGATCGATATGTGAATAACAGCTGCTGCAACTTGGTGTCCCAGTCGTGGGGTCTCTGCTGGCTATAGGCCTTGATCATTTTCACTAGTGTTTTGTTCAGGTTTTCTACTAGGCCATTCGTTTGGTGTGGACGTTAGGTGTTTAATTCCGCACAACTCTAATAACTTCTTCATTAGCCGCGAGGTGAACTGAGTCCCCAGGTCTGACACAAGCTCTCTGGGAAATCCAGTCCTTCCCCAAATTGATAACAGCGCATTGGCTATGGTGGAAGTTTCAATATTGGTCAAAGCCACTGCATCTGGATACCTGGTTGCATAGTCTATTACTGTGAGGATATATTTGTATCCTCTCCGACTGGGCTTATACAAAGGACCAACTAGATCAATCCCTACTCGGAAAAAGGGTTCCCCAACAACCGGCATGGGAACTAAAGGAGCTTTGGTCTTATCTCTTCCCGTGCTAAACCTTTGGCAAGTATCGCACGACCTGCAAAACTCCTTGATATGTTGATACATGCCAGGCCAGAAAAAGTTCTTGCTGATCCTTTGGGTGGTTTTTCTAACCCCCAGATGCCCTCCTTGTGGATTGTCATGGGCCACATCTAACAGTTGTTTCCTGTAGTTTACAGGTACCACTATTTGGGTACGTGTTTCTGGCTTATTCAGTCTTATGGCTTGTACTTTTCCTGTATAAAACTCCCTCCTTAAGTACGAACTTAGGAGTTTTACTTTCTTCTGTTCCTGTGGCGCTCTGAGCTTGCAAGAACAAAGGTTGTAATGTTTCATCTGCTAGCTGCTCTCGCAGTATCTCTTGTTTTCCCTCTATTCCGCTGACCAACTCAGTAATGTTCGAACTAGACTCAGGAAGTTGCTCTGAGCTAGCTTGTATGGTCAAACACTTGGCTTTTGGAGTGTGGACCTCCATGTTGCCTTCATGTTTATCAGCTTCTTTCTGCCAATTCCTAACTTTTCCATTTAAATCATTCCCAATCAAACATTTGTATGGGATGTCCGCGCAGACAGCGAAGTCCCATAATCCTTCCCAGCCTTTGTACTTGATGGGTAAGGATACTACAGGGGTTGGTATCGACGGACCTATCCCCTTTAAATTTATCTCTGAAGAGGGATGTTGGTATCTCTGTGGGACCACTTCAGGACGTATAATACAGACATCCGACCCAGTGTCTCTCCATCCCTGCGTGTGTATCTCATCTATGACAATAGATTCTAAATAGTCTTCAGAGATTTCTCTTGAAAGGATAAATAAACATTGTTTTTCTTTTGGCCTCGCATCAGGGCTTCTAGACTTAACTTCAGGTTCCACTTCTTGTTCTATTGGAGCTCTATTTACAAAGAACGTAGACCTGTCTTTCTTGATTAAGTTACATTGGTATCTAAGATGCCCTGGCCTTCCACAATGGTAACATTTTATCTTTTCCTCAGGCCTGGCTTGGCCTGCAACTGCCTCATGCTTCCTATAGGCGGTGTTTTCTCCTGAACCTCCCCTTTGCATCTGTCTGCGTGCGTGAGGGTAAAACGTCGGCTTTAGAGGTTTTTTCTCTTTTGGTTCTTCCTCCTTCCTAAAACCTTCTTTCAAGGTAATTAGCTGGTCAATCATAACTGCAGCTTCGTTGGCTGTCTTTGGGTTTCGGTCTTGAATTAGCCATCTGTATTCTGAGGGAACTAGGTGAAAGAGCTGCTCCAGCTTCAATAGTTCCTTAAGTTGCAGAAAGGAATCTACTTCAGAAGTCCTCACCCAGCTGTCAAAGTATTGAGCTTGCTTTGAAGCAACTTGCGCAAAACTTTGGTGTCTGTCCCTCTTTAAAGTTCTGAACTTTAATCTGTAAAATTCAGGCGTCAACTGAAACTTTTGTTGTACCTGCAGTTTAAACATCTTATAATCTCTGTGAGTGTCTTCAGCCATATCACTATATATTTCTAGAAGCTTTCCACTAATTTGTGGCCTCAGATATAACATCCATTTGTCTTCACTCACTTCAAAATCTTTACAGCACCTTTCAAAGGATATAAGGAACTTTTCTATATCATCTTCCTTGTTATATCTGGGAAACCTTTTTAAAATTACATCAGGTGCTTCAGCTCTCAAATCCCCTTCTTGGGTATCAGCATGAGGTTGAGAGTGTGTCAATCTTTGCTTCTCCAAATCTATTTCCATTCTCCTCAACTCTGCCTGCCTGGCCCTCTCCTTCTCTCTTTCCTCAGCCTCCATCTTTTTCATTGCCAATTCAGCCTGCCTGGCTCTCTCTCTCTCTCTCTCTCTCTCCTCAATCTCCAATTTCTTCATCTCTAATTGATACTTGAGAGACATTTCAGACAAGGTTACTTGTTCTGAATCTGAGGAGGAAAGCTCTCCCGCCTCCTCTGCCAACTTTTTCTGTTTCCTGGTGGCCATTTCCAGACAAGTTTTACCTCAGCCCTTTTACCTAAAGCTGATCTTCGGCACCAACTAACCCTTGCCAAACGAATTTCAGGCACTGAATCAGTTCTTGTCACACATATCCCAGGCACTGAATCAGTCTTTGTTACACGGATCCCAGGCACTGAATCAGTCTTTGTTACACGGATCCTAGGCACTGAATCAGTCTTTGTTACACGGATCCCACCGCTGCCACCAAATGTAAAGAAGTGTGATGACAGGGATGGAATCTTTTTGGATCCCACCGCTGCCACCAAACTGTAAAGAAGTGTGATGACAGGGATGGAATCTTTTTGGATCCCACCGCTGCCACCAAATTGCGAAGGATTCACCTTCTACCTCTATGTATTCCACTTTTCAATGTTGTCGCTGCCACCACCTTTGAAAGATGCTTTGCTCAAATAATAAGCAACATTTGAAGAAACAGTAACTTGTTTATTTATAGCACAAAGCTTGATGGTTGCAAGAATGTTATATCTTGAGGTGAACAATGTTACTTCTGTACAGTAAATGTTGCAAGATTTCTCAATAGTTTCACTGAGCTTAGTATGGTATCAGCTTTATATTACTTGTTTCTTTCAGTTAGGAATACTGTCCTTCTTGAACTTAGTTGACCTGTACCCGATCAAACTTGGATTGGGGAGTTTAACTGGTTAACCCTAGTCCTCCTTGACTTAGGGATATAGCCTCAGCTCTTTAGTTATTCCTACTAAAGACTCAGCAACTTTAATTTTAGCCCTTCTCCGCTAAAACTCTCTAGCTGCTCAACTTCCTCCCACAATCTCTTTTTTTCGATCACCCTCCTTTCTCACTGAACAGAACCAACTGCTCTGCTCAACCGACAAACTCCAACTGCCGAATTCCAACTGCTAGATTTTTGAATTCTAAGGCTTCCACCAGCAAGGTGAAGCCACGCCCCTTTTCCTGGCCATGCCTTAGAGGCTCCCAGCTTCTGTATAAGAATAGCTGAAATATATAACCTTAAACAGTCAACCCTAACATAGCAATCATGAATAAAGCACAATGATCATGACATCTTTACACCCTCCCTCTGAATGCAGGGGATTTAAATGGTTCTAAAATGTAATGCAAAGCAACACTTTAACTATATGCTATGATCTGTAGAAAGTTAAGGAGACTGAAGTTCAGGAGTCTTAAGCGAATGTGATAGTGTATATTCTTATACCTGTGAAGTTGTGTATGTCAAAAAATAAATAAGGCTTATGGTGGTTAAATATATCTTAGTGTAGAATAATATTTTATGAATTATCTGAAGATTAATAGCCATTTCCATTTCTTAACAGTGGTATGACAAAGATGAAGTGTTCAATGTCTGAACAGAGAGTATGCAATTCATCTAAGGGATTTTTGCTTTCCTCATGCTCAACATCCTAGTAATTTACACAATAAGGTACATTTTGGGTCAAAAACTAGTAAATCTATAGTGTAGTCATTAAATGAAAAGCTATATCTTCCTGTCATGGTTATCTGCACATTGATTTCCTTTTTATCCCTCTTCAGACCATTACAAATAAACTCTTGCTATCCGTGTTGGTCTATGTTGATGCCTGTGAGAGGGTTCAGCAGAGCATTATATATTCGTATGAAATATGAGCAGAGGATCCAACAGCTCGAGCACCGTATTAAGACCCTTAAGGACATTCAGGCACTCGAGCTCTTCTTGGACACTGCACAACACGCTGCTATAGATCAGCAGCCTGCATCACACCAACACCACCAAGACCATGATCAGGAACCTTATGGGGAGATCAACTCAAAGGTAGACAACCCTCAGGCTTGGAAGGAGGTCACCCATAGAAGGAGACGCAGGACCAGGCAGCCTCCACAGAACTCCTCTGCTCAGCTGCATTTACACAACAGATTTGAAATTCTTACATCATTAACATACAATCAGGAAACACATCTTGTGGAGGACCACAGTTTCTTAGATACCACTCAGTGGACCATCCTGGATCAATGCGCAGGGGATAGCCCTGACAGGGACAGTGCATCACCACAGTCACACTTATGTAATCATGCAAATGCTCCATCCCCAATCATAGACCAGGAGCAACAGGAACATCCTTGGGAGAGTAATGGGCTCTCGGATGTATCTCAATGGATTGTCATTGATGAATGCACTGGGGATGTTGAGGAGGAGGACAACACTTTACACCTACATGATTCACTTCAACAGGAACACTCTTCAGGGGACATACACACTGTCTTGCACAAAAGGGACCCTGTCAATCCTCAAAGGAAACAGGTCTTGGTAGTAGGACTCCCTCCTTAGAGGAACGGAAGCCATCATTTCCAGACCGGATGGGATGGCTCGAGAAACATGCTGCCTCCCGGGGGCAAAAATACACCATATCACTCAGAGGCTCAGCAGGCTCCTAAAGCCCCATCACCCTCCCCACCTTATGTTGATTCATGTAGGTACCAATGACACCGCTAGGCATACTTTTCAAAAGATCACAAATGATTTTCGAGCTCTGGGAACAAAGCTAAAACTGTATAATGTACATGTGATCTTTTCATCCCTCCTCCCCGTTGTAGGACATGGCTCTACAAGGGCCGGAAAAATAGTACAGGTCAATAACTGGCTCAGAAAATGGTGTCAAGAGGAGCATTTTGGCTTCCTTGACCATGGTCTACTCTTCCAAGAGGATGGACTACTGGCAAGCGATGGGGTGCATCTCACACAAGTAGGAAAACATCTTTTTGCACACAGACTCACAAACCTCATCAGGCGCACTTTAAACTAGATCCACTGGGGGAGGGGAACAACAGCCTGGCGAACACTATATTACCCACGACCACGGAACCGCCGTAAGGCTAAACGGAGGGCTGCACAAACACAACAAGGACCAAGTACAGAGAGCACAATAATCCCAAATAAACAGTTCGAGGGGAGGTCACAGGGGCTTACATGTCTTTACACTAATGCTCAGAGCATGGGAAATAAGCAAGACGAACTCCAACTCCTAGCACAGCACCACACATACGATGTCATAGGCATCACTGAAACCTGGTGGGATGACTCCCATCACTGGAATTTAACCATTGAGGGCTATAACCTCTTTCACATAAATAGAACAAAGGGGAGAGGAGGGGGAGTAGCTTTATATGTCAAAAACAGTTACGTTGCAGAAGAAATGCAAGACTGTAATCCGGGAAACCAGCTTGAAAGCATCTGGATAAGAATCAAGGGAACCGGGACTCAAAAAGATCTTGTCGTGGGTGTCTACTACAGACCTCCGAGTCAGGATGAAGGACTTGATGAAGCCTTCTGTCAACAGCTGACCAAACAGGCACAAAGAAGAGATATAGTAGTCATGGGCGATTTCAATTATCCCGATATCTGCTGGAAAACAAACTCAGCCAAGAGTACAAAGTCCAACAAATTCCTCACTTGCCTTGCAGATAATTTTATGGTCCAGAAGGTAGAAGAGGCAACAAGGGGATCAGCAACTCTTGATCTAATCTTAACAAATGTGGAAGACCTGATCAATACAGTTGAAGTGGTTGGATCCTTAGGGGCAAGTGACCATGTGCTCCTGCAGTTTGCAATACAAAGGAATGCTGAAACTAAGACAAGTCAAACACGCATTCTGGACTTTAAGAGAGCTGACTTCCAAAAAATGAAGGAATTACTGAGCGGCATTCCATGGACGCCGATATTAAAAAACAAGGGAGTTAAGGATGGATGGGAGTTTTTCAAAAGTGAAATACTCAAGGCGCAAATGCAAACAGTGCCAACAAAGAAGAAAAATAAGACAAGTGCAAAGAAGCCAGAATGGATGTCCAAAGAACTTCTAACTGAGCTAAAGCTCAAAAGTGACGTGCACAAGAAGTGGAAAAGGGGAGAAATCACCAAAGAAGAATTCAAACGTATAGCCAACTCCTGTAGGGAAAAGGTTCGCAAGGCTAAAGCGCAAAATGAGCTCAGGCTTGCCAGGGACATAAAAAACAACAAAAAAGGTTTTTTTGCTTATGTTGGTAGAAAAAGGAAGAAAAAGGAGGCGATAGGGCCACTGCAAGGAGTAGATGGGGTGATGGTGACAGGGGATAGGGAAAAGGCAGAACTGCTTAATGCCTTCTTTGCCTCGGTCTTCTCACAAAAAGAAAGCCATCTTCAACCTCAGCAACATGGAATGGACGAAGGATTGGGGGAAATCCAACCCCAAATAGGGAAACAAGTTGTCCAGGAACACCTGGCCACTCTAAACGAATTCAAGTCCCCAGGGCCAGATCAGCTACATCCAAGAGTATTGAAGGAACTAGCGGAAGTTATTTCAGAACCACTGGCAATCATCTTCGAGAGTTCTTGGAGAACAGGAGAAGTCCCAGCAGATTGGAGGAGGGCGAATGTGGTCCCTATCTTCAAGAAGGGAAAAAAGAACGACCCAAACAATTACCGTCCAGTCAGCCTCACATCAATACCAGGCAAGATTCTGGAAAAGATCATTAAGGAAGTGGTCTGCAAACACTTAGAAACAAATGCAGTCATTGCTAATAGTCAACACGGATTTACCAAAAACAAGTCATGCCAGACTAATCTGATCTCTTTTTTCGATAGAGTTACGAGTTGGGTCGATACAGGGAATGCCGTGGATGTAGCATATCTAGATTTCAGTAAGGCCTTCGACAAAGTCCCCCACGACCTTCTGGCAAACAAACTAGTAAAATGTGGGCTAGACAAAACTACGGTTAGGTGGATCTGTAATTGGCTAAGCGAACGAACCCAAAGGGTGCTCACCAATGCGTCGTCTTCATCATGGAAAGAAGTGACAAGTGGAGTGCCGCAGGGCTCCGTCCTGGGCCCGGTTCTGTTCAACATCTTTATTAACGACTTAGACGAAGGGTTAGAAGGCACGATCATCAAGTTTGCAGATGACACCAAACTCGGAGGGATAGCTAACACTCCAGAAGACAGGAGCAGAATTCAAAATGATCTTGACAGACTAGAGAGATGGGCCGAAACTAACAAAATGAAGTTCAACAGGGACAAATGCAAGATACTTGTGATGACTCATGGGCCTTGTAGTCCTGCTCAGGACATTGTAATTCCTGATGAAGATGAAAACTTGGGTTTTTTACCTTCCCAGTTTGAACTGGATTCCTCTCAGCCAGATCTTTCCCAGGCAGATCTGGGAACCTTGCACCTGCAAGAAAGTTGTCTCCCAGAAGTATGTCAAACAAGCCCAGAGCCTACTTCTCCCGTATTCTTGCGCCGGGAGTTTTGTAAACAACAGAGAAGTTTAGATTCAGCTTCGCGCAGGAGTGCGAGGATTGCAGCTAAGAATGTGGCCAATTAAGACTGCTTCTCGTGAGAATCTTTGGGGAGTCTCACATCTGGTCTCAGAGTTAGCTTTCGGTTCTGATTCCCAGAGAACTGCTTCGGCGGGAAGCTAGACTCTATTTAGGTGTTTTACCCGCGTAGTAACTTCGCGGAGTCAATTCGTCAGCCTACGGAGCGAGTTGTGTCTGGACAGCGCGCTCCGGTTCAAGCCTCGCTCCTGCTCAAGCCTTGCCTTGCTATCCAGCCTTCGCCTTGCTTCCCAGCCTTTGTTTATCTACGGACTTTGCCTTGTTTCCCAGGATCAATCCTTGCCTTGTTCCACGGATTTATCAAGTTATTCCACGGACCTTGTTCTTGTTCTTAGTTACCTTGTTCCACGTTCAAGCCTTGTTTCAAGTATCAAGTTATTTCCTAGCCTCGCTCAAGTTTCATGGACTAAAGGACCTTGTCATTTCCCCTCACTTTGCTTGGCAAAGTGAGTGTTTCGGTTATTGGATTACAACTTTGGACCTTAATATTTCTTATTGGACATTGCTTTTTTGGACTAATTCTGACCTTTCCTGAAAGGTCTAATTCTGGACTATTTTCTACACTTGTTTTTATTAACTTTATATATTCCTACAATAAAGATATTAGATAGATTCTGGCCTCTGTGTATGGTTATTGGTGCTCTGCAGCCTGGGTCGTGACAGTTTGACTCCGCCACCCTAAGCACCAATTAACCTCGGCCAGAATGTCTACCGGAACCGTACCTGGGCCGAGCGGCCAGCCGATTACCTACACCATCGACAAGGAAGAGGTGGACCGAATCCGTGATAAGCTCAATGCACAGGATGGAGAAATAAGGGGTTTGAAGGAACGCGGAGTTCGTCTTCCGGCCATGGCGTTGCCAACCAAGTTTACTGGAGAAGCTTCTAAGGTTCATGTCTTCCGTCGCCAATGTCAAGCTTATCTGGAGGCCCGTGCTGCCGAGTTTCCCCAAGAAGACATCAAAGTGGCATGGGTTTACAGTCTTCTAGACGGGCCAGCGGCCAGCTGGGCGACGGCACTGTTCGACCAAGCCTCTCCACACCTAAGATCAGCGCAACACTTCTTGGACCACCTCAAGGAGACTTGGGGAATCGAGGACAATTTGGAGGCAGCCGGTCACAAACTCCGTCGCCTTTTCCAAGGAGACAGACCTATGTCTCAGTATATAGCCGAGTTCCGAGTGCTGGCCCACAACACCGGCTGGAACGATGTAGCCCTCAGGGGACAATTCCGGGAGGGTCTCAACATTGAAATGCTGGAAGAAATCTCCAAGGTGGATCCTCCCCAGACCCTCGAGGCACTCATTGATCAATGTTTACGGGCTGAAGTCATGATTGCCAACAGGAAACAGTGGGTTCGAGGCCAGGGCAGTAGAGCCGGGGCAAAACCCCCCGCTCCCGCCAGCGTTCAGCCACGTCCGGTGTGGAGACCCCCACCGCCAACCCCATACCCCAGAGGAGGCGAGGAGGTGCCGATGCAGTTGGGCAATGTGCGTCCCAGACTAGATGCCGCCGAGAAGGCCCGTCGTCAACGCTTAAACCTCTGCTGGTACTGCGGGAACGGGGGCCACTTCGCCAGAGAGTGCCCAGCCAAAGGGAAGCCTGCCGCCCGTCTTGCGGCGGCGTCCTCCACGGAGACGAAGGCGTCTGAGCCGACTGGCACACAGCCGGCGGGGGAAGCCAACGACCGGGTGTAGAGGGGCTCGCCAACCCGGTCAAAAAATCCATCCAAGAGCCGCCAACCGGGGTCCTGTTCCTTCTCGTGGTCACATTATGGTCAGCAAAAAGGGGACCCGTCATGATCCACGCCATGATAGACTCTGGAGCTACCAACAATTTCATCGATAGAGAGTATGCCGACTCTCTGGGATTACAATATCATGATTTCAAGAATGCCCGTGTGGTGCAAGCCATAGACGGCCGTCCCCTCAAGACGGGCCCCGTAAGTCAGTGGTCGGAACCCACCAGGATGTGGATAAGGGAACATATGGAAGAGATTTCCTTCTTTGTTACCGAGGTTCCCCATTTCCCTGTGATTTTGGGAATTCCATGGCTGACTCTCCACGACCCTAACATCTCCTGGTCCAACAGAGAACTGCAGTTTGCTTCACCGTACTGCCAAAACCATTGCCTCGTAGCCAAGGTATGCCATGCCACAGACACCGAGCCCATCATCACCTTGCCAAAGAAGTACTCCGAGTATTGGGATGTATTCAATGAGAAAGAAGCCGAAAAATTACCCCCACATAGACCTTATGACTGTGCCATTGACTTGGTGGAGGGGGCCCCGATCCCGCGAGGGCATCTCTACTCCCTGACTGAACCAGAGCAAGAAGCTCTCAGGGAATTCCTAGAGACAAACCTTCGCAAGGGATTCATCAGACCCTCTCAATCCCCAGCCGCCTCCCCAGTGATGTTTGTGAAGAAGAAGTCAGGGGAACTACGCTTGGTGGTGGACTACAGAGCATTGAACAATATCACCAAGCGGAACAGCTATCCCCTGCCTTTAATCTCGGATCTACTGGATCGGCTTCGAGGAGCCAAGGTTTACACCAAGCTGGATCTTCGGGGGGCTTACAACTTAATTCGCATCAGGGAAGGGGACGAGTGGAAGACCGCCTTCCAGACCAAATTCGGATTATTTGAGTCCCGAGTTATGAATTTCGGTTTATGCGGAGCCCCCGCAACGTTCCAGCATTTTGTCAATGACATTTTTCAGGACTATCTAGACAGGTTCTTGATAATCTACCTGGACGATTTTTTGGTGTTTTCCAGATCACAATCAGAACATGAGAACCACGTCAAAATGGTGTTACAACGATTGCGGGATCATGGACTTTATGCCAAGCTGGAAAAATGCGCTTTTGATCTACAAGAGGTAGATTTCCTTGGTTACCGCATCTCGCCTCTAGGGCTTTCCATGGATCCAGCCAAAGTTTCAGCAGTATTGGAATGGCGGGCGCCAACTAACAAGAAAGAGGTGCAGCGTTTCTTGGGGTTCGCGAACTACTACCGCAAGTTCATTCCAGATTTTGCCCGCTGGTCCGACCCCATCACTAGCTGCATCCGTGGAAAGCAGCCTTTCCGCTGGACTGATCAAGCAGAGAAAGGGTTCCAGCAACTAAAGAAACTATTCACCTCCCAGCCAATTCTACAGCACCCAAATCCTGGAACCCCTTTTGTGGTGCAAGCGGACGCCTCTGATGTGGCAATTGGGGCTGTACTCTTACAACCGGTGGGAGATCACCTCCACCCCTGTGCCTTTTATTCTCGTCAACTAACCACACCAGAGAGGAATTACACCATTTGGGAAAAAGAACTACTGGCCATAAAGGCAGCCTTTGAAACTTGGAGACATTGGCTAGAAGGGGCCAAATTTCCCATTGAAGTCCACACTGATCATCGTAATCTAGAACATCTAAGAACTGCCCGCAAACTAAATCAGAGGCAGCAACGTTGGGCTTTATTCTTTGAACGTTTCAACTTCCAGATCCATTATGTGACCCCAGCCCAAACCAAGCAAGCAGACGCCCTGTCACGTAAACCGGAATACGCTGCAGGACGCAAGGAGACCTTTGAATCCCAACTGCTACAACCTGAGAACTTTGCCACGCTCACGGTGGGGAACACCAAATCCATTCCCATTGGTTCAACTTCCCCTACTCCAGGACCCATCTGTGCTCAAGAAATCAGGGCTAGTCAGCAAGCAGATGCCTGGGCGCAGGACCAACTTCGCCAAGGTCTGCATTTCCCCTTTTCGCTTAAAGATGGGCTGCTCTGCTATAGAAATCATGTCTATATCCCACCCGGACCGGGCAGGGAAAGGGCGCTTCGTCTGTGTCATGACTGCAAACCAGCAGGGCACTTCGGACTATTTAAAACTATGCATCTGATCCTAAGGGATTTTTGGTGGCCCAAGATCCGCAAGGATGTGGAAAAATATGTCAACACCTGCCCAGTATGCCAGCGCTCCAAGATACGAAGGGAGAAGCCCTCAGGGCTTTTACACCCCCTTCCTACCCCATCTCGCCCATGGGAAATAATTTCCGCGGATTTCATCACTGACCTACCACCTTCCTGTGGGTTCACCACGATCTTAGTGGTGGTGGACCTATTCACCAAGTTAGCCCATTTCATTCCCTGCGAAGGCCTCCCCACGGCCAAGGAAACTGCGGATTTATTTCTTCAACATGTCTTCAGACTACATGGATTGCCCAAGAGTTTAGTCACAGACCGTGGATCTCAATTCACCTCTCGTTTTTGGAAGGCACTACAAAAACTATTGGGCATAGACTCTCGCTTATCTTCAGCTCATCATCCCCAAACAGATGGGCAAACGGAGCGCACCAATGCCACTTTGGAGCAGTATCTTCGCTGTTATGTAAACTATCAACAGGACAATTGGGCTTCTCTGTTACCACTGTCTGAGTTTGCCTACAACAATGGAGTTCAAGCTTCTACAAAAGAAACGCCGTTCTTTGCAAACTACGGCTTCCATCCACGTTTCTTTCCCCCTGTCATTGAAACTTCAGAGGTTCCCGCAGCAGAGGATTGGCTGCAGGAACTCACAGCGGTGCAACAACTTTTGCTCCAGCAACTGGACCAAGCCAAGGAGGACTATAAACGCCACGCTGACAAACATCGCCAGCCGGGTCCCGAAATCAAGGTAGGAGATCGGGTTTTCTTGTCCACTCGCTTTCTGCCCTCCCACCGCCCTTGCCGGAAGTTAGATGCCCGTTTCATTGGCCCCTATCCAGTGGTGGCGCAATTAAACCCCGTGACTTTCAAACTCCAACTTCCGCGTTCAATGCGCATTCACCCAGTGTTTCACCGCTCCCTGCTCCTTCCGGCGGATGGTGTGCGTCCTGATACAGACCAACCGGCCCCCCCTCCTGTTTTGATGAATGGGGAGGAGGAGTTCGAGGTTGAGGACATTTTGGATTCTCGCTTTCACCGCCGCCGCCTACAATATCTCATTGACTGGGTGGGTTTTGGCCCTGAAGAACGCTCTTGGGAAGACGCCTCCACAGTCCATGCTCCTGATCTAACCCGTCGCTTTCATCAGACCTATCCCGCCAAGCCGCGACCTCGCGCCTCGGGGAGAGGGCCCCAGTTTGGGAGGGGCCTTGAGGAGGGGGATAGTGTGATGACTCATGGGCCTTGTAGTCCTGCTCAGGACATTGTAATTCCTGATGAAGATGAAAACTTGGGTTTTTTACCTTCCCAGTTTGAACTGGATTCCTCTCAGCCAGATCTTTCCCAGGCAGATCTGGGAACCTTGCACCTGCAAGAAAGTTGTCTCCCAGAAGTATGTCAAACAAGCCCAGAGCCTACTTCTCCCGTATTCTTGCGCCGGGAGTTTTGTAAACAACAGAGAAGTTTAGATTCAGCTTCGCGCAGGAGTGCGAGGATTGCAGCTAAGAATGTGGCCAATTAAGACTGCTTCTCGTGAGAATCTTTGGGGAGTCTCACATCTGGTCTCAGAGTTAGCTTTCGGTTCTGATTCCCAGAGAACTGCTTCGGCGGGAAGCTAGACTCTATTTAGGTGTTTTACCCGCGTAGTAACTTCGCGGAGTCAATTCGTCAGCCTACGGAGCGAGTTGTGTCTGGACAGCGCGCTCCGGTTCAAGCCTCGCTCCTGCTCAAGCCTTGCCTTGCTATCCAGCCTTCGCCTTGCTTCCCAGCCTTTGTTTATCTACGGACTTTGCCTTGTTTCCCAGGATCAATCCTTGCCTTGTTCCACGGATTTATCAAGTTATTCCACGGACCTTGTTCTTGTTCTTAGTTACCTTGTTCCACGTTCAAGCCTTGTTTCAAGTATCAAGTTATTTCCTAGCCTCGCTCAAGTTTCATGGACTAAAGGACCTTGTCATTTCCCCTCACTTTGCTTGGCAAAGTGAGTGTTTCGGTTATTGGATTACAACTTTGGACCTTAATATTTCTTATTGGACATTGCTTTTTTGGACTAATTCTGACCTTTCCTGAAAGGTCTAATTCTGGACTATTTTCTACACTTGTTTTTATTAACTTTATATATTCCTACAATAAAGATATTAGATAGATTCTGGCCTCTGTGTATGGTTATTGGTGCTCTGCAGCCTGGGTCGTGACAATACTTCACTTCGGCAGAAAAAATGGAAATCAAAGATACAGAATGGGGGACGCCTGGCTTGACAGCAGTGTGTGCGAAAAAGATCTTGGAGTCCTCGTGGACAACAAGTTAAACATGAGCCTACAATGTGATGCGGCAGCTAAAAAAGCCAATGGGATTTTGGCCTGCATCAATAGGGGAATAACGTCTAGATCCAGGGAAGTCATGCTCCCCCTCTATTCTGCCTTGGTCAGACCACACCTGGAATACTGTGTCCAGTTTTGGGCACCGCAGATGAAGGGAGATGCTGACAAGCTGGAAAGCGTCCAGAGGAGGGCAACTAAAATGATTAAGGGTCTGGAGAACAAGCCCTATGAGGAGAGGCTTAAAGAGCTGGGCATGTTTAGCCTGCAGAAGAGAAGGCTGAGAGGAGACATGATAGCCATGTACAAATATGTGAGGGGAAGTCATAGGGAGGAGGGAGCAAGCTTATTTTCTGCTGCCCTGCAGACTAGGACACGGAACAATGGCTTCAAACTACAGGAAAGGAGATTCCACCTGAACATCAGGAAGAACTTCCTCACTGTGAGGGCTGTTCGGCAGTGGAACTCTCTCCCCCGGGCCGTGGTGGAGGCTCCTTCTTTGGAGGCTTTTAAGCAGAGGCTGGATGGCCATCTGTCGGGGGTGCTTTGAATGCGATTTCCTGCTTCTTAGCGGGGGGTTGGACTAGATGGCCCTTGAGGTCTCTTCCAACTCTACTATTCTATGATTCTATGATTCTATGAAAGCTGACTCATAGAGGTGTGGGGTCTTAGGCTGCTAAGTTTGAAGCCAGATACTGGGTGTAGTACTTGCTTCATCTTGAATGTGCAGATTTTTTAAAAATAGTATCTAAATAATGAACAGGTAAGTAACTTAAATAGCTAGAACACATAGAAGGATTTTTCATTATTAAAACACATAAATAAGAAATAGACGACAATTTTCATCTTGATGTGATCTGACTAGGTATTCAAATACTGGATTGTTTTGTCTTCACATGCAAGAACAAAATATCTCAGAGGGTTTTGCAAGGCTATTTGGAATCTTTTTTGTACTGTATTTTTGCAAATTTGTTTGCAGGAAAAGCCTTTTTGTGCAATTTCTTTTCTGCAGAAAACTCAACAATGTTTTCTGGGTGAACCCTGTTAAAAATAGGCAGTTGGAATGGGGAAAAGATGAAAATTTTTGCAGCAGTCAAGAATTTTTAAAGGCTGTGTCAATGTGTCGAGGCACCCTTTCTTGTCCCTAGATGTGACCCATTGTGGAGCTTACTACCTGCACTGAGTAGGGCTTTATGCTCACTTTTGTGACATCACTATCCTTTCACAAAAGAATTCACAACCTAAAACATTTATACATATACCCATTATTTTTATTAACACCAGTCTTAACAACCTGTTCAGTTAATACCAGCAATAGAAAAAAATGGTAGTAGGAATAGAGAGGCCCAAGGTTTACTACTCTTCTGAAGTATCTAATGCAGCAGATTTAAAACTTTCTTCTCTTCCTTATCTTGCTGCAGGTCACCATGGCACAAATCCTGATACCTCTGGGACAGATCTGAAGAAACCAGCATAATCTAACAGAAGTATATCATTAGATAGGTGGCAAACTATGTATCGCCACGTTAAATTTTATTATATGTATTGGTTATATTTTGCTTGTGAACAATTGCTATTCTTCTCAAAACCACGAAGAAAGCAATGGAAGAAATATCTGAATAATGTGTTTGTGTGTATCTTCTCAAGAACCAGGCTGCATTTTAGTTTGTAAATATATAATAATGCTATTTCCTAAATGGATGGAAGTTGGTTGTTGTTGCCCTATGTAATAATGGGAAGGCACTCTGGCCCATTTGAAAGCACTCTCTACATAGATTTATTGGAAATTTGAGCTTAAAGCCAGTACTCCACTTACAAATCAAATCTCTATTTTCAGAGAATCAATTTTCCATAATTTCAAATTCCATAATGTTTTCTAACCCTACTCCAAGCCCATTCAATTATCTTGGAGTGGTGCTGGTTAATACTATGGGATATGTGAGATATGGAAAATGATAACCTAGAAAGGGTTTTGTGAAGGCACAGATTTGATTTGTAAGCAATCTGTTTTAAGTATGAATTTAAGATAATTAACATTTCTGTTGTTTCATGTAAATTTTTTAAAAGAAAGTCACTGCCATCTTCTAAAATATATCCTTTACCAAACGTCTATAATCTTGTAATGGTTTTGTTCATTATTCTATTCTAAAAGTGCAAGCTGTCAGACGTTAAATCACCCTGCATGTTTTACCACATATGGCACGATGATCCATGATTGGAAACTAGAATGATTGGCAGCATTATGGGCATCCAACTCCCTCTGCACATTATCATCCCTTCATTTAATCAATGGGTAAAATGCTATTATAAGCTTTCTGGCGGTACCTCATACAATTCATCTATCCAAGGATATTCCTTAGCACACTTCTGGGGCCCATAAAATCATAAATGCCAACAAAAATCTGAGGCTGAGAAAACACAACACACTATCAAAAGCAATGTTCAGCAGGCATTCAAGTTAGAAAATAAATTGAAAATGAGGCTATTATCATTAGATAAAGCTAGGAAATTAAATGACTTTTGGCTCCAAAGCTCCAAGGCCTCAGCTAGTATTTGTCCTACAGCTGGGCTATCTCAGTGCTAGTAGGAGTTCAGCAAAAGTGTGAAATCTGTCACAGCCTTTCTGTCATTCTGCTCCTCATCATCTATTTCAGCAGGCTGGTCCCAGAGGCCCATGATGAATTTCAGTTTCAGGCAAGCTCCATTATTTTACAAGCTCAACTCTGCCTGGGTTTTCTACTGTTACATAATTGGCAGAGAAATGAATCAAATATGAGTGTATATGAAAAGTGGAGGCTTCTATAGTCTATGAAAATCTTCTCCCCCATACACTTTTAGGAAAAAAATTATCAGACAAGATTCAAACTTGTTTTTTATATTAAAAAAATCTATTTAGAACTAGTTGACCTCTACAAAATAGTCAGTGAATATAATTTGTTCATGGTTGGTTTCTAATGGGACAATTTAGAATTGGCAGCCAACTATGACATCTGTCTGGATATGTATTATTGAAATGTAAGTTAATTGGTTATTTTATCCAATATCCTAATTGGCTATTTTATCCAATATCCTTTGACAGGGGTGTGTGGTTTGAATGTGGGGCAGGCTCTTCATCATTTCCATGATATTATAGCAAACAAAAACAATTGCATTGGAGTTAATAGACATACATTAAGCAAAAATGATTGTACCATAGCACACGGTCAACATCTATACAAAACATTTATGGTTTAGTACCATTACTATTTCTGCATTCCACCAAACTCCAAGGAAGCTGTTTTGGTTGAAAACGAGTGCCTGGCACTGGCAATGGATTAGAGAGTGAACAAGCTAAAGCTTAATCCAAGCAAGTCACAGGTGCTTATGGCCAGTTGAAAGGTAGTTTAGGGGAAAGACATTCATCTTATGCTGGATGTAGTTACTGTATTTCTGAAGAAGTAGGTTGACAGATTAGACCTACCCTAGGACTCAGTCTTGAGCCAGAAAGCCAGATTTCTAGTGATGACCAAGAAAGCTGTTGCACACTTACAACCTCACCAGATGGGGTGAAATCAGCATCCTAGGACGCTTTCACCCCATCTGGGGGACGAGGCCAATGCAGGACATTACAAAACGTTATGTGACTTCTGGCATAGGCCCCACACTGGATGCTTTCACTTCAACACAGAAGGCTAACTGTGTTGTGCTGGCTCCAATAGAGCTAGCACGGGGCCTCCCCATTAGGGCAATGCTTTCCTCATGTTGTGAGAGGGAGCTGCATGTGGGGTGGCAAATTTGCCCTATTCTTCTCTCTTTCCTCACCCACTTTGCCTTGCTTTTCTGATCACTTCTCAGTGCATCAACTGCATGCATCCCAGAGCTAATATGGCCACAGGAACACATTCATCAGTTACATGGAATTTGGATGACTATAACACACAAAAATGGATGTTTTCTAAGTTAAAAAACACATATGAAATCTGGGCAGAATAAGTACTGAAGTGGTAAATTTCTTTGACAATTTATGTATTTTTCAAAGATTCTTTCACAGTGGAAATATATTGCCTAAAATAACTAATTGCTTCATTTAGGAATGAAATGAGTGAATAATTACATTCCTAATTTGTGGACATGAAGTTGGCTAAGGTTAACATAATGTGGCCACAAGACAACTCTTGTTTCTTGTCCAGCATGATTTTTGTGCCCCCATAGTCACAAGAAATGTTACATTTCTAACTAATTCTGAAATCAGTTTATAGTTCAACAACTTGAGTATGTATATCTCAGCCACATTTCCTTTCTATTAGTGTCTGAGATTAGATGAAAAACATTCATCTAAAAATTAGACAAGAAGTTAGAATTAACATTTGCCTATTTGGATCACGAAAAACTACTTCACTTTCCATATTTCACTTTTCTAGGTTGGAAGTCAGGTTTTGTCAAAAAAAAAGGGAACAGCACATATCATTAAGAATATGGTAGGTAATACTGTATGTTGCTTCAAAATATCTTGTAGGATTAAATAATTGTATTGAAATGTTGGTGTAATCTGAATAGTTTGGCTACAAATAGTTGTAAAATCATTATGTATTAATTGCTAAGTGAAGAATATACAATATTGCAGTATGTATTGAATCAAAATAGAAACAAAATGACCAACCAGAAAATCTTCCACACATAAAGTGCTGGTATCTTTTATTTAACACATTATGCATGAAACTGTTCCTATATGAATTATGAGCCTTTGAAAGACAGACCCATGAGTACTGTCACAATGCTAGCTGCAAAATTTTTATTGCTTTCAGCAAATTTGAATGTGTCAATTTCCCACAACACTTCAGCCACTTGCATTAAGTTCGGTTACTAAATGTTTGTTGCCTTCATTATTTCATTGCCTTAGGTCACATCTGTTCTTCTTGCAGAACCATTTGGATTTTTTTTTAAATCTACCCCATAAAATGCAAAGATCTTTTATTGCAAAGTGTTCTGAAGTCACTGTTTTACTTACTGTAAAAAGTCACAAGAAGCTTAAAGGTCAGGATAACACATCTGTTGCCCAAATGAATTGCTCTTGTGTGTTCACATAAACAGATGAATAATCACAGGTTTGACCAACAACTGGGGTAATAGAGTAATCAGGAAGAAATTATTATGGTGTCTATCACTAGGCATGGTTAGGAAAAGTTACGCTGTTTACCAGTATTATTATGTTTTTGTTGGACTTTTATGTTATGTTTATATTTGCCGTTTTTAGCTTGTATGATGTTTGAGTCCCACCCATGGGAGAAAAGCAGGATATAAACAAACAAACAAATAAATAAATATCTGACAGACCTCATGCCACATCTACTTTTATAAAATCATGTATCACAGAAAAGCAGACTGGCTTGTGTGGACAAGAATTTTATTTATTCTTTTAATTCTTACATAGAACACACAATGACATGTCTATAGTCCTTTTTTTGTAGATTACCCCTAAACACCTTTCCTAATAGGACCCAATCTACCCTAAACTACATTGTATAAGTCAATGAAAAGGGGTTTTTTCCCCAATCAGTATTTACCCAGCTAATTCCAAATGATCCTGTGAGTCTGATCTAACATGAGTTCAAGATCCAGCTCAAGGCACATCCCAATAAATATATCTCTACCTGTTTAAAACTGCTAACCCAATTATCATTCCTATAACTAGGTTGAGTATTCTGAAGACATTTTAAGTATGACAAAAATAATGTCCACGATAAATAATGTTAAAATATTATTTTAACTTAGTGTAATTTAAGTTCTAGAAAGCTTTTTTGTGTGTCAGGAGCGAGTTGAGCATAGCTTTGCTTTATGTTTAAACCAACATGAATAATAGAAAATAGGATTTTTTTAATCGCCAGAGGCGAATTGAGGCAAGTCACTTCTGGTGTGAGAGAACTGGCCATCTGCAAGGACGTTGTCCGGGGATGCCTGGATGTTTTGCCATCCTGTGGGAGGCTTCTCTTCCACACATGGGAAGCTGAAGTTGTCAGACAGGAGCTCACCCTGCTTCCCAGATTTGAATCACCAACCATTCGGTCAGCAGTCCTTCCGGCACAAGGTTTTAACCCATTGCCCCACTGGGGGCTCTAGTTCTAGAAAGTGTGACTTGCTCTCTAAAAGTAAGGGGTTTGAACCTTATTCTCCAAAGCCCAATGCTCAAATGACTGGCTCTCATAATATTTATTTATTCACAGTATTTATACTCTGCCCTTCTCACCCCACAGGGGACTCAGAACAGCTCACAGAACATACATTTGGCAAATATTCAATGCCAATTATACAATTAACAAGGTCAGACAACACAAACAGAGGTAAAGGCAGTTTATTTCCTGGCATCTTGGAGACTGTGCTCAACTCCGGCCACAGGGGAATGCTGTCACCCCATCTTCCATGCCAAGGAATTTTCCTCCAATCAATGTCCTTAAGGGCACCTTTATTACCTCCCTGCTAAAAGCAGTACCTATTTATCTATTCGCATTTCTGCTTTCGACCTGCTAGGTGGGCAGGTGAGCTGGGGCTGTGGCAGGTTCTCAACCAACCTTGGCTCCAACTGCTGACCTTTTGATCGGCAAGATTTTTCTGAAGCACAATGGTTAGCCTGCTGTGCTAAGCCTGGCTCCCTATGCTAAGCCCAACAATATACAGCAAGAACCAAAATCCACTTATACCTTTTCAGAAAACCAAACTTGATGGTTTGAGCATTGGAGTATAGCTCCAGAGAGCAGGATTTGAATTCTGCTCTGTCATGGAAACTCACTGGGTGATTTTAGGTAAGTCACACTCTCCAGCCTCAGATGAGAGCAATGAGAAATCTCCTCTGAGCAGATTTTGTGATAAGTTTGCTTCAGGATTGCCATACATTGGAATTGACTTGAAGGCACACAAAAATAACGTCTTTTTATGTATCTTATTTAGAGTATAAATGAATGCATACTGGATCAGTGTACTTATGGTCTGAGTCAATCTTGATATGCTAGTACATATTGTAATCTGGACATGGTAAATGATGACTAATATAAGTAAATCTCAATTTTAGCACAGTACTGTGGGTCGGTGTCCTGCACATACCAAGAATTAAGAGTCAATGTCCATTCCACTTTCTTTCAGATGGGAAGGAATTTTGAAGGGCAATATTATAAAACAGAATCAGTATAGGGCATCACAGCTGTGCAAAAATCCTACACACAGAGACAAACACTGGTGCCTGTTATGATATCCTGATGCTGTGATGTTGAGTTATGAGCTGAAGGTGGAGAGCTGTGGAGTGCTGAAGAGGCTTGGCAGCCAGCCACATCCGTACTACACAGTACTGCATGCTTGGTGGAGTAAAGCGGCCCATAGCCAGTTGCTAGAAATTGCAATTGTCTCATACTGTCTAGAATTATGATGTGGTGTGAAGTACTGACAAATAAGGGCTGTGATTTTATGGTACAATTGAACTGCATTAGGAAACCAGAGAGGTTTTGCTTAACAGCTTTAGTCCAGAGTAATTTGCTTTTTTACTCACAGTGTGTAAAACAGAACACTATGCTTCTAGCATATGGTGAATATGAAACTACTGAAGTCTCTTATCAGTTGCCTAAATATTTGGCAAAATGATTCTCTGTGAACTCATTCTATGTGCTGAGGTGTCTGTGTTTTTCGTTTTTTTAAAAAAGAGATGACAAATGCAAGTTGAGCCTTTTCAAATGGATAGTGAGTTTTTGGGGATGGTGTGTAGAGATGGACTAAAAGAGGAGGCTTAAGGAATATTTACAAATTCTGTCATCCCTGATGTGTGAGAATTTCTTGATCTATCATGAAACTCTGTTAAATAAATTGTCAGTCACTGCAAGAATTTTCATTCCTGTATGAGAATGAATTCACTAGATCCTTTTCATGGGGTTTTGGGCAGGAATGTCTTTTTGCACAAACAATTGCATTATACCCCAAAGCGTTTGCAACAAATAGTTTTCTTACAAAATAGCTGCATTGTGACAAACTATTTTTTGCAATACTTTGCTAAGACATGAAAAACATTTTAAATGTGTTTATGTGTGCACTTCTACAGCTTTGCAGTCTTAGCCAGCAGGAAAACAATATTTGATTTTTTTTCTTTTTTTGCTTGTGAGAATGAAATCAATGAAATTTTACATCCCTAAGTGTACCTTTGAGTAAACAAGATATTGTCAGGAATCTTATGTTCAGTTTTTGCATTAAAGACAGTTCTATTCAGTGCAATTCTAGCATTTGTAATCAGAAGTAAGTCTCACGTAGCCAATCTCTGGAAAGTGTGCATAGGACTACAATCTTAGGGACAAGCAAATGTCTCTATTTCTAAGTAGTGTAGCTTGAACTTCTAAAACAAAACAAAAAACAAAAACAAAAAACAACAACAACCAGAATTCTATTCTATTCCATTTCCACACTAATCTGCAAATTCAATTCCTTTTTCTAAACACATTCAAATATGTATTTTCTCACAAAATTCATATTTTCATAACTTAAACTGCCTGCAATCATTCAGAAAAGTGAAATTTCATGAATAGTTGAGCTTTTATTTCCACATTTTAAAAGCTCCAGTTGAAGTCATTTAACAGAGGTATCTGCAAAGATCCAATGCAATGTGACATGAAAACTAACCAATAGTTCTACAAATGTAGAATTATCTGCAAACCTTGGTTGAAAATGTTGCCACTGGATCCTGGAGTGAAAGTTATCTGTAGGAACTGTGCATGTATCAGAGTCAAAAGTGATCCAAACTATCCTGTACGGTAGCTGACACCAAGACACCAAAGAAGCTGCTGTTTCAGTCACTTGAGTGGAAAGCACTGACCTAGTGTGAACTCTATTCAATAATGTAAAGAAGTGAATTGTGAATGTTGCTCTGTCATTTTTGGGTGGTCTGTTGAAGTTATGAGCTGGAGATGAAAAATAAAACTTGAAAATATTGAGCAAAACTAGGACTGCTGTACATGAGCAGAGAGGGACATGTAACCTTTTTCTTGAGTGTCCCAGTCCCATAGAAAACAATTTTCCCAAAACTCCCATTTGCTTTTCAAAGTAAAGGTTCCATTGCCACCACTAGGAGTTTCCCTTTCAATGCCA
Source organism: Anolis carolinensis (assembly GCF_035594765.1). Classification (NCBI taxonomy): domain Eukaryota; kingdom Metazoa; phylum Chordata; class Lepidosauria; order Squamata; family Anolidae; genus Anolis; species Anolis carolinensis. The sequence continues at coordinate 137,669,025 of NC_085845.1, forward strand.
GTGATCAGATGGGGAAATCAGCAGAATATGTTACAGCATCACTGTGGTTACCAAATGCCTATGCAGTCTGATTTCCATCTCTATGATTGTCACTTGTACAGCAAATTAAATGAGGTATATTAAATGTTTATTAAATGCTTGGCATTTAATGTTGGCAAAATTGCCCACAACAAATTTTTTCCAGGCTAACAAGAATAGTTCTTATTAACTGCGCTTTTTCCTGGAGAAGTCAGATCTAGCCACAGTAGTTCATGCTTTGGTTACATCCTGGTTGGTCCCAATAGAGAAATAACAAACTGGAACAAGATAAAAGACAAAGGCAGACAAGGGAACTGGATAGCGTGGTTAGATCTGTCCAGTTGAGCTCAGGCCATGAAAAGAATAGAGATAGCAGAAGCCCCATTAGATAGCTTTAATTTGTCGCCATTATTCTTTAATATAAGTATGAAACTACTAGGAACAGTTGTCCTAGGATTTAGTGCTGGGCATCCCTAAATAGATAATGCCCAATATTATTATATCTTTCCATCTAACTCTAAGGAAGCCATTTCATTTCTAAACTGGTTCCTCTCACAAAAAATAGATCAGATGAGAGTGAACAGGCTGAAGAGGAGTCCAGGCAAGAAAGATTTTCATCAGTTGAAAGAAAGATCAGAGAACAGAGATTTAACCTGGGCCAGATGAGGTTCCATAGATTGGTTATACTTTTGCATCCAAGCCTAAAACTGAGTTTCTTTTGTGGTGTAGAGTGTACTGAAATAATTAAAGTGTGTGCAACAAGTTAACATGGTATGGTTATTGTGACATGTATCATAGTTACATCCCATTAGGGTTATTCTAACACACTATGCATGGGACTACTTTTGAAAAATATTCAGAGACTCTAGTTGCTCAAGAACACTGCTATAAAATTATTCAGTAGTGAATACAGGAAACACATGATATTTTTATACAACACTCTCACTGGATATTGGTCTGTTTGGAGGTATAATTAAAAGTGAATTTACCTTAAAACACCCAAAGGGCCTCGGATGGCCTCTGATATGGGCCTCTCTATCCCATTATTATCATAGGTTCATCTTATGGGAACACAAGAGATAATATTCTCATAGGTTCTGAAACTCCCTTCCTAGGACCCTTCCAGACAGGCCCTATGTCCCAAGATCTGTTCCCAGGTTTTCTGCTTTAAACTGGATTACATGAGTCTGCACTGCCAGATAATCTGGGATAAACAGAAAATGTGGGATCAGATCCTGGAATATAGGGCCTGTTTGGAAGGGCCTATAGAGAGGCTGGGCTAGCCTTTAAATTTGTTTGTTTGAGAACTGGTTATGGAGGAAGTGCCTTTAATAATGTACTGAATATGTTTTGAATGTCTGTTAGTTTGTTTTTATTCAATAATTCAATTATCTTTTCATTTTTATGTTTCCACTGATATGAGTATCTGTTTTAATTTTTGTAATCTTCCTTGAGCCCCAGGGCTATACATTCATTTATGAGTTAATACACTTCTGTGTTCCTGGTAAGTCTCCTAGGTATGTAGATTTGAGTTATCTGAATGAATAGTAGTACCAGAAATTATCCGAAAGATTATTTGCCTATCTTTCCAGGTTGCTGTAAAACAGTTATATATGTTAAGTTCAAAAATATTATGTTCACTATTAGACTATTATAATCCCCTGATAAAGAAAGCATTGATATAGTTACCTCCGTTCCTTATATTTTCCTATGTTACGTTCTCTTTTCGGGAAACTCATACATTTAATAATTTGTTTGTTATAGAAAAATGGAATGGTAGTTGCATCAAAATATTTTAACGTGCTTTGTCTTTGGGAGAAAAAATATTGCTTTAGGAAACATTTGAAAAATAATAAATTATTTCTAAAGAACAAAATGGGAAATAATTTTTCTGTTCTTTCACAAAGCCCCTTAAGGATACCTGTTGATGTGTTATGCTGTCTACAAAAATGCCTCTAAATCCAAATGTAGGTTATAACAGAAAAGATGCATTCCTTTAAAATGTTCAGCTAATTTTAACAAGATGCCTGACATCATCAATTTCCTGTAATCCAAAAGAAATCAGATTGTGAGAGATGACATCCACACACACTGATTGGAATTTTACCTGCTGTATAAACATTGATGATTAAATCATTTGTGTCCTGTGTGCTTCTACATTCATATTTTTAAATTAGGTCTTGTCCCATTTTGAGATATGCTGCATGCAAAATGCATGCTACATTAGCATGGCAATGAAGGATTGTAGAATATCACTGTATGCATTTTACTCTAATACTATCTTTTTATCGTAGAAACCCGGTGTCAAGGACAGAACGCCACAAGATTCAAAGTAACAGAGTTTATTAGATTACAGAACTCAAAAATGCCCGTAAAACACAAGGGCCAGGCAGTTTTTGCCTTTAGGAGCAAAAAGGGGCAAAAGTAAATGTTCAAAAGATAAACCGGATTAAACCGGAGTTTAATCCGGGTAAAAACAAACTGCTTGCTTCAGCCTGGGTATAAACGAAACGAAAGCCAAGGAACAAAAGATACAAAGAATGCAACTAATTGGCAGCAGATTCCTCTCTGCTGCCAACACTGTGCTTAGAGTAACTTGCGTCGCTCCCCCACACACACAGCAGACAGGATCTCCAACACGAGTAAATCAGCCAAGGATTGTAGCAGTTGAGTAGACCAGTTCCGTTCCGTAGATCAAAGCCAGAAGCAGACGTTTGTAGTTTTTCCAAGTCCAAGAAGGGGGGAAGACAAGCCGTGGTCAGTTCAGTCCGAGTTCTCAAAGCAGGAGATGGCGTCCGTCAAGAAGACGACGGAAGGTCAAGCTAATAAGAGTAAGCACAGGTTTGCACAAACAAATGCCCACACAATCCCTCCCGCCGTCTGACCCTGGATTCCAATCAACTTACGTCACAGCACAGGAAAGCACACAAGTCTTCAGGGAAGCGTCCCACACACACACGGATCCCAAGCGTTTGCCCAGATTACCTTGCCCAACGCAATTTGCAATTGCTCTCAAGCCCCATTTTATGCCAGTTACAAATCTTCATCACTGTCAGCTGTCCTCCTTAACCCGGGCGTTTCCTCATCACTTTCCTCGTCAGAGCTGGAACACCTCTGACTACGCCCAACAGCATCTCCAGCTGTGGATCCCGTCCCATCCCTCCAGCTAAACCATGGGTCTAATCCTGAAGGTCCCCATTCATCTTCTGTCCCATCATGGCCAGTGGCACCCACTTCCTCCCTTACCCGAGTCCAATCCATCTCATCCTCCTCTGAGCTAACCAGCCCCTCCTCCATTCTCTCCGTAAACCCTTCGAAAGACTCCTCGTCAGATGGTGCTGCAAATATGTCTCGCAGTCTTTTTCTCTCTCGCTCCTCGAGAGTATCTGACTCTCGAGGAGTCTTACGCCCACGTCTGTCAGTAACAGAGCCATGAGGCTCAATCATAACACCCGGAATCATGTGGTGAGAGCTTTGAGACTGAAACTAAGTATACTTATGTATTTTCACACCCATACTTTCCATAAATGCACACTTTCCACCTTTAGCTATCAAAAATATCAGTAAAAACCCATATACTTCAACACAAAAGCAATAAGCTCAATTAAAACAATTAAAAAGAAAGAAAAAAGTATGACAAATCAGTGGGCTTTCTTTCAGCAACAACCAATCTTAAACACCCAAGGCTCACATAAATTAAAAGGCCTTTGGCTGCTGAAAGAATTATAGGAAAGATGGGCCTATAATTCTCCATAGTAGTGAATTCAAATGAATGAAAATTGCCATTGGAAATGCACCAAGAAAGCTGTCACGACCCAGGCTGCAGAGCACCAATAACCATACACAGAGGCCAGAATCTATCTAATATCTTTATTAAGGAAATATATAAAGTTAATAAAAGCAAGTGTATGAAATAGTCCAGAAGTAGACCTTTCAGGAAAGGTCAAAATTAGTCCAAAGAAACAATGTCCAATATGAAATATTAAGGTCCAAAGTTGTAATCTAATAACCGAAACACTCACTTTGCCAGGCAAAGTGAGGGGAGATGACAAGGTCCCTTAGTCCATGAAACTTGAGCGAGGCTATGGAGTAACTTGAAACAAGGCTTGGTACAAGGCAGCAAGGAACGAGAAGCAAGGACAAGATCCGTGGAATTACTTGGCAAAATCCGAGAAACAAGGCAAGGCTGAGTCCTGGAAAACAAGGCAAGGTCCGTGGAGGTAAACAAGGCTGGAAACGGGAACGAAGGCTTGGAAACAGGAGCGAAGGCTTGGAATCAGGAACAAGGCTTGAAACAGGAACGAGGCTTGGAAACGGAGCGCGCTGTCCACACACAACTTACTCCAGTAGCTGACGAATTGACTCCGCAAGGTCCCTTTGTGGGCAAAACACCTAAATAGGGTCTAGTTTTCCCACCAAAGAGCAGTTCTCTGGGGAACCAGAAACGAAAGCTAAACTCTGAGTCCAGATGCATGACTCCTTAAAGTTTCCCATGGAAAGCAGGCTTAATCAGCTGAATTCTTAGCAGCTATCCTAGCACTCCTGCGAGACGCTGCTTGAACTCCCCTCTGTTGTTTACAAAACTCGTGGCGAGAAAACACAGGAGATTTAGGCTCCGGGCTTGTTTGACAGACTTCTGGAAGACAAATCTCTTGCAGGTGCAAGGTTCCCAAATCTGGCTGGGAAGGTTCCAATTCTGACTGAGACGGTGAAAAACCCAAGTTCTCCTCTTCATCTGGTACTACAGTACCAGAGACGGGACTACATGGCCCATGACTCATCACAAAAGCCCCTTTTCACACTATTACCAAGTGCAACTTTAATGATGGTAGAGGAACTATAATGGAGAGTAAACACTTACAGAAATCATGACCTCAAGCCTATAGGTTTTCCAAGAAACCCCTTGCTGATATCATATTGCATCGACCAAAGTTTTAAAAGTAAACTGCTCTATGATCACATAGAAAAAAAAGACTAAAACAGCACTGAATGATGTTGTCTGGAAATAGTTACTCAATTTGTTGGAGTCCAATAGGTTAACTACACATTATTCAGGTATTATTTCAAAAAGATTATAAAATATTTACTGACTTTACTGCAATTTAAAAAAAGACAGTATAACCCTTTTTATACTAGTGCAATATACTCCAAGTCTTCCACATATCTTTATATGTTTCAGTGTAAACAATATTTTTCTATAAATTGTTTTATGTTGCTAATCCCTAATAAGTGTTTCTCAAAAAAAAAAAAGCAAAATGCAGCACACTGCAACTTGACCTACAAAATCAGCTACCCAGTGGCAATGAAATGTTCCATAGGAAACATCAAAAATTCTAGTGGGAGCCATCAACAGAGTGAGACTCAAAATGAAAGTTTCTTTTAATATGCTGGAATCTAGGGAAATGATTCATAGTTTTGATACTCTTTCAAGCAAAAATAAATAAATAAGTCCTGACTTGGAATACATAAAAACCCCATGGTGTTGTAAGTGGAATTATATACCAAGCTGAAAATTAAAATTCAATATAATATTTAAAAGCAAGTTAATGGTTTGAAGATATAAATATATTTTAAAATGGATTTTTGCCTTTGCACATATTTTGATTTTTTTAAAAAAAAAAACCACATCTCCTCTCTTGCTCAAAAGGAATAAAGCAGTCTTCACCCTTTACTAAGTTCTCCTGTATATGCATGACCTTAATGCCAAATACATAATAAAAACATGTGGAATGAAGAGGAATTAATCAAAGATTCTGCAAGGGTAAACAAAATGTCGAAGAGGAGTGAAAATATTACCCCATTAATTTTTGAAATTACTTTCTAGATTAAAAATATGGCTGTAATTGAAACTGCTATGTGATCATTTTCTATAATCCATAAGCAAGGCCAGGCACTGGTGTTGGTTTTCCATTCAGAATAATAGATTCACAGAATTGCAGATCTAGAAGGAACCCCAAGAGTCATTATTTCAATTGCTTGTCAATGATGAAATCCATAGCAAAAGCATAAATCACAGGTGGTTGTCCAGCCTCTTTTTTAAAAACTTTAAATGAGCCTGCATCCAGCCTGTACTTTCTGACATCACTTGTTCCACTGTCAAACAGCTCTCATTACCTAGAAGTTCTTCCTAAAGCTTGTAGGATCTTTCTTCCTGTAATTTCAGTCAATTACTTTGGGTCCTACTCTCTGAATAGGCCAAAAATAAGCTTGTTCCATCTTCTCCAAGACAGTCCTTCATATAATTAAAGATGGTTATTACAATCTGCATTTTCCAGGTTAAATGCAACCAACACCTTCAACTATTCCTCATAAGGTTTCCAGATCCTTTACCAACCTGTTGCTGTACTCCAGCCTGTCAATATTCTTAAATGTTGATGTCCAGAACCAGGCCCATAGACAGATTTTTTTGGGGGGAGGGGTTGAAACCTTTTTGCCCAAGATGATTTTTCAGGCCAGTGTCTCCTGATCTGGCACGAGATCTCAACAAGGGCCTGAAATTATCGTCATTATGCAAAGGTTCTTCGTAGGTAATAGGTCCCAAATTATTGCTCCCTCTTTAAGCTAGTTCTTGTTGGCCACAAAGACAATAGTTACCACAATTGGCAGATGTTTATTTCTGTTTTCTTCTGCTTTCTTTTTATTTCCTTTATCATTAAGATATTTTCCATTGTGAATTAGCAAGAAGTTTTCAGCCAAGCACAAGCTGTTCTGATGGTACTCTCTTTTTTGATGTCTATAGAAGACTTCTATTACATTTTCCATCACACAAATGGTTTAGCAACCAATGTATCAAGCTTCTGATATCCAACTTTACCCCCAACCTCTCCTCCAAACACAACACAGTTCTTACAGAATGTGACTTATACATGAAATAAGTAGAGTAGCCAGGGAAATCTGCTGAATCATTTGGGTTGAAATCTTAGATGTTTTGCTTCTGTTCCACTGTTTCTTTGGCAAGGCTTGGATTAGAGGAACCAGTGGTAGACACCCCTGTTTTCTCAGTTTTCACCTGTAATCTAGGTCACATCCTCCCCCATCCCACACCTTAGGCTTTGCCTGTAGGCTACCAAATTTTGGCAGCTGCCACTATGTCAGCTATTGCTGCTATTGCAATGTAAATTGGTATATAGGTAGGTAATGATAGTGTGAATAATCAAAATTGGGTTGAGATGGTGCTTGTAGTTCTGGAGGGACTCTAATTTTTGCTTCTCATATACCTGGCATGGGGATTTGGTTAACCAATTAAAATTCATGAGAAAACCTGGTTGTTGGGTGTTTTTTACGTGAAATTTTCGGGGGTGGTCTGAACCCCTAAACTGCCTCCTTGGCTGCAGGCTTGTCAGAACCAGACACAATCCTCCAAGTAATGTGCGACTTAAAGCAGAATAGAATGGCTCTATTAGCTTTCCTTGATTTCAACAATATACAAATACAGGCAGTCCCCAGGTTATAAACAAGATCGATTCTGTAGGTTTATTCTTAAATTGAAATTGCATGTAAGTTGGAACAGGTACATATTTAAATGTGTTTTTTTTAAAAAAAAAAAATTAGATAGTACAGGGAAGGGTTATCACCCTTGTAACTTTTTTGCTGTCTGTGTCCCTTTTCAGAAGATTTCACCTCACTTTCTGTCTGTAGGACAATTGGATTTTGAAAATTTTAGGTTATCGTGGAAACAAGGATTGTTGATAAAGCTTCAGTGTAGACACACCTTTTCCCAATGATAACTTTTCTAGGAGTGAATTTTCCTTCTTAGGGGTAGATTTCCTTTCGCTATTTGTTGTCTTGCCCCTGGTCTTAACTATGAGTCATATACAAGGTGGATGTTTATAACTCGGGGACTGCCTATACTTGCCTAGCTTGTATATTAGCTTGTACGCTACCATATCATGGTGAGACCATTACATCACTTTCACATGCACTGTTGGCAAACCAGTATCACACACTAATACTATTAGACCTCACCAAATTGGTAGACACAGTTTTTTAAAAACTTTTGCCCTTGTTATTTCAATACTTTTATTCCTAGTAAAAAAATAGGGGATTAAGATTAGTTCTTCGCTACTTATTCATCCTTGTTGCTTCAGGTAACAAATATTTACATTTAAAATTCCAAATTGAGATGTCAGATAAAAAAGATGGGACAGTTTTAAATTTTTATTTCAATAATTAACCTAGAGCTGCTAGAAATTGTACTGCAAAAGACTGCAGTGGGCTATGCACACACCCAGATGGTCTGAAATCTTTGCTTTGTGAATGATAAAACACAGGATGGCAAGGCCATGCTTCAGATGTAGCATACAAATTATATTCACTGTCCTAAGAGACAAAAGGTAAGCAAAAGCACAGAAGACACACAAAGAAAGCAGAACAGAGTCCTCTAAGAAAGCATAGGTTTTGCTATCAACATGACTCTAAGGGTACAGATGTATATCTAGAATACGTAACTAACATGTGTCATTATTTGCTTTCACTGTATTTATTTGACTAGCTGAGGTACCCGGTGACACCTGGGTTAGGTCTTTTGTAAAGATAAGTATTAAAATTGGTCTTTGTTTGGTTTTGGATTTTACAAATATACTCTATAAAAATTCATAAGGATGTGAGTAAACTACAACTCCCATTACCTTCTGTCATTGCCCCCAAACCACACCAGTATTTAGTTTGTCAGGATGGATGTGTGTGTCACATTTGGTCCAGATCCATCCTCAGTGACATTCACATGACAGTATTTTCCATTGGTCATTGTGGGGAGGGGAAGTCTGTGTGCCAAGTTTGGTTCAAATCGATTGTTTGTGGGAATCACAGGACCCTCTGAAAGTGGGAGTCACCTTGGAAATTGCATATAAACATATTTTCACTTTTATTATATGTATATGTATGTGTGTGTATATATATATATAGAGAGAGAGAGGGGAGGGAGAGAGGGAGAGAGAATATATAAATATAGATGATTGAAATATGCCATCTGTATCAAAAGATGTTGCCTGTTTTCTGTACTGCACCTTCATTGAGCAAAAAAATTCATTCACAAAAATAGTTAACTTTTTAGAAACGTGCTTACTAAATTCAAGGTTAAGAAAATTAAATCTGTTGCGTCCAACTTTTGCCCTCAATTTTCACTAAGCCCATCAAGATTTCATCATGCGACAGGTTATTTGAACATCACATTTGTGCCATCAATTAATGACATCCAAAAACAGGTTAGCGTCAATTCATAATTGCAAATCATTTCCCCTTTCCACCTCTCCACCTCATAGATTCTTTGGGTTTTCCTTAGCTCTTGGGTTCGTCATTCTAATTTGGGAAAATGCATTTCACCCAATCTAAAACATCATATCTACTGCCAATGAATATAGTAAAAGAAGCTGGAAATCATACAGCTCATTACATCTTAGAAATGCTTTATTGATATAAAATATCTATACATTTTTCCTGCATGCTATATTATAAGTAGAAAAGGAAAATCAGATAATCTAATTTAGAAATTCCTGTCCCACACACTGAATTAGTTTTAAAGCAGGAATTATTCAATTTGTTTCACTCTGTAAATTTTAAAAATGATCAGGGACTATTGTTTTTCACATTAATAGTGAATGCTAGCTACTGGTTTGTCCAAAAATATATGCTCTCTGCTGTGGGGAAAATTCCACAAAGACATTTTTAAATACTGATTGGTTCCAGAGGGTGGTGTGTGTGTGTGTGTATGTGTGTTTATCCCTGCATCCAGTACGAGAGTATAAATCTGGGGCTAGCAAAGTATGATTTTTTCCAGCCACTAATCCCTTTTATATCCCACACTGTCATTTTCCTTGCAAATTGAATTGCATCTTGCGAGATAGTTTAACAGCAATAATTAACTTTTAAACCAATCACATCCTTCCACCTTGTGGTTTAATATCCAAGTATCAATTTTTCAGAAATGGTTTTTTAGAAGGTGAACTTCCTAGTCACATTTTGGTAGTCTCTTGAATCCAGGCATGGACAAATGTTTTAACATTGGGGATGCATTGTGAGACAGGGCAGTTGAGGCAGGCTAGGAGAGAGGGGGAGGCAGAGGGTTGGCACAGGGGGGTGGTTGGCTTGACACATGGTTGCATAGGGCTCTCTGGAGAGCCCTGTGCCTGCAGAACTCTCATCTCAGCAGGAGGGTGTGGTGGCCTACTGTGTCCTGCCAAGAGGAGAACGTGACACGCAGTTGGGTGAGGGGGAGCATAGCTGGAGGAAAGAGGCTAAGGGGCAGCATCCGGCCTGTGGGTTTCGGTTTGCTCATACCTGCTCTAACCCCTGGGAATTTTAAGGGAAGAAAGTTGACCCCAGACCTGCAAAAGTGGCCTATCCCTAGAGCAATGGTTCTTAAAGTGTGCTCCACAGAGCCCTTGGGGTTCTGTGAGACAGTGGGGCTCTGAATGGAAGTCATGCTCTTTCCCACCTCCTTCTTGCCATTCTACTTCTCCCCAGCCCCTGCCCATCACTTCCCTCAGGCACTCCCCCCCCCCCCCAGCAAAGGAGCCAAAGGCAGCAGGACAGGCCTAGCATGGCCGCAAGTGGGGAGTGAGACCCTGGGGGAATTCAAGAGGAAGCCTTCCCTCCCCTCTTCTGCCAAGGATTTTCCCTCTCTCTCTGGGCCAGATTTCTTTGGGGTCACGCAGGCAGCTCAGGAACTAGAGGGTCGAATGTGCAGGTTTAATTCAGCCACAAAGTGCAGAAGCCAACAAAACAGAGGTTTGGGGGGGGAATGTCATATCACTCTCTTGCCCCCTCCTTTCCTCACCCACATGAACACTCCCCCTATCAGCCATTGGGACCCCTCCCCCGAATCAGAGATGAGATCAGACCAGGTGTCTCCTGCCATAGTCACACAAGAGTCCAGCAAGCAAAGAACTAAACACTTGGATAAAAGCATCAAATGGTGTTTTCTTGCAGCTTGTGGATCCTCCTCTGGTTCAGGCCCAGGCCCCACCTCTTAAGAGGAAAGAAGCTGGAGAATCCCCCCAGAGGAGCAGGGGTGGGGCACACCCTATTGCCAAGTTGCTGGACATAGCTCCACAAAATAGAGGGGAGGTAGTCTCTATCAAGGCCTTGGAGCACAATTATTCTCTCCCTCCCTCTTCCTTCTAACTGAGGTGGGGGTGTCCTTTCCCCCCATAACCTGGGGGCTCATTCAACCCTCATGATGATGTTGGTGTTTATTAGGCATGTGCAATCCAGGAAAAAAATGGTTCTAAACTCTGTTCGAAAGTAGGGGGCACTGGCGCTTCGTTTCTAAAGTCATTTCCGAATTTTGAAGGCAAAAAGTTCAAAACTTTCTGAAACTTCCGAATCTTCGTATGTACCTTGTTAATGGCAGATGCGCATGCGCATGAAGGAAAACATTATTGTCAATGGGGAAACTTGAGGGGCTTCTATCTCCCTCATTTTTTGAGTTATCCTAATGAAAATTGCTACAGTGGTAGAATACATTTACCACTGTTAGCTCACCAAATCTAAGAATGTTTGATTTATCCTCAGATTTTTGGCAAATGTTCAGTTTTTATAATTTTTAAAAAAACAATAACAAAAATCTGCTTCTGGTTTGAAAGTGTTATTTCCTGTTTCATTGGGTTGTCTTTACTTTGTTTTTGTGGCTGAAACTTTGTTAAATTGGTGGAGCAAGACTCAACAAACCATGATGTGCTATTTTTATAGGGTAATGTCCCTTGTGCAAAGACAAAGTTTTGGCAGTGTAATAATGTTTTGCCATGTTTTTACATGATTCTAGCTGGGAGAGAAAACGCTCAGGGTGTCAGGACCCAGGCTGCAGAACACCAATAACCATGCGCAGAGGCCAGACTCTATCTAATATCTTTATTAAAGAAATATATAAAAACAATAAAAACAAGTGAAGAATATAGTTCAGAATCAGACCTTTCAGATGAGGTCAAATATAGTCCAGAAATGTATTGTCCAATATAAGATAGTAGAGTTCAAAGTTTTAATCCACTTGACCGAAACACACATTTTGCCAAGCAATAGTGTGGGGAAATGACAGAGTCTTTAAAGTCCAATGTAGCTTGACAACAAGGCTGGAAAATAAACTTGATTCTTGGCTAGATCAAAGACTTGAAACGAGGCAAACATGAAGCATGAAACAAAGTCTGTGGCAAAACGTGAAACAAGGCAGGCTTGAAACTTGATCCGGGAAGCAAGGAACTGGGGTTACGAAGTCCACACACGATCTCTCTCCTCAAGCTGATCAATTGACTCCGCAAAGTTCCCCTTGCGACAAACACCTATATTGGGTCTCGTTTTCCCGCCAACAGAACACTTTCCCTAGAGAACAAGAAGCGAAACCCAACTCTGTCCAGATGCATGACTCCTTAGAATTTCCCAAGGGAAGCAGACCTAATCAGCTAGTTGTTTGGCAGCGATTCTCAGGCTCCAGCGATTAGCCTCTCTGACTCCTCTATCTCTAGTATAATTGTCCCTCCGGGAAAACGGGGGGGAGTTCTGCCCAAGGCCTGTTTGGCTGAATTCTTGAGGGCAAACATCCTTCAGGTGGAGAGGCTCCGGCTCTGGCTGAACCGGCGAAAATCCCATGTTTTCCTCTTCGTCTGCCACAATAGTACTAGGAACAGGACTACAAGGCCCATGAGTCATCACACAGGGCTTGGTTTCTATGGGGCTATTGTTAAGCCCGATGCTAGCTGGGAGAGAACACGCTCAGGGCTTGGTTTCTATGGGGCTGTTGTTAAGCCTGATGCTAGCCGGGAGAGAAAACACTCAGGGCTTGGTTTCTATGGGGCTGTTATTAAGCCTGATGCTAGCCACGAGAGAAAACGCTCTTCCCTTTCTGCCAAGACTCTACTGTATTATAATAATCAGCACTGATTGGGCAAGGAGGCAAGCCCAGGCTAGGCTGATCCTCCCTGCAAACAAAGTTTGGTTGAATTAATAACGCTTTCTCATATATCCGTAGGTATTCCGAGGCCATTAAATAAATGGGCTCTAACGCTTCGAATTAGAAGGTTAAGTCCGAAGCACCAAACCACCTCAGAACCTCGTTTGCAACCCAAAATAGATCTGATTTTATTCCGATTTATGGCAATTCTGATTAATTACCCATGCCTAGTGTTTATATACGCTCTGCGTTTTCTCTCCAGCAGGAGACTCAGAGGGGCTATGGTTGTGGGGACCTTACTTCTTTTCAGGGTGTGTGCGTCACTTTTCCACTCCTCCCCTCCCCTTTTGAGGGCCAGCTCTCAGAGGATGGCTTTTTCTCTGTGCAGGCGCAGGACATGTCTTGACACACTGTTCCCTTCGAAAGGAAGCCAGATCAGCTGTGTGGTCATTATTTAATACTAAGGCAGTGTTGACCCTGAATGTGCTTGATAATCCAGAACTTCCCCAAGGCTCCTGTTAATCCAGTGACTTTAGTGCTGTCTACTCAACTGCTCCACTTCACATTCAGAAAGTGGCACTGTTGATTAGACATGATTCTGCTTTTTTCAGGATGAAGCAGAAATAGGATGGCATCTGCCTTGCCCTCCTCAAATGTACTTTCGTGGTGCAAGTGGGCACCAAAATGGATAATCCAGTGCCTGGAATTATATCCAGGATGCTAGAAAGATCGTAGAGGGGAAGGGGAAGGAATGATTCTTCTCTTCCTTCTCCTTCCCAGTCTTTCCAGTGCAAAGGATGATATTATTGCAAGTGTCAATGACAGTCTATGTATATTTTGGTTTGCTAAGGTAAGTTTGAGGAGGGCAAGGTTCAGGTGGCTGCACTTTCCTGTGAGCCACTAGGCTGGTTCAAGGGCTGCCGGGGTAGCTACCATGCAGATCCCAAGCAGATTCAGGACCTAACAGTCTAGTTACCCCCTATGCTACTCTGGATCAGTATTGGGCTACCTGCCTGTCAAGATATTCCTAAAGTGAACAAGTTACTTGATGACAATTACTTTGATTTTTAAGTGGTCAGCTCTAAACTCAGATGCTTTATTGAGACATGAGTATGAAAAGAATTGTATTACTTGTACACTATTAAAATGTCCTTATTTGTTGAATCTGGTTGATAAAATAACTAAGCCTTGAAAATGTCAAAATTTCCTTGTTCAACAAGTGGCTTGTGCTGTCAATGTCAATACTGCCATCAATTTGAGAAAGTTAAATCAATTATGGTAATAAACTAAACTGAATGCTGAAAATATATTGTTAGTAAGACAGCTTTTTATACATGTATAGTAGGATTCCCAAAGACTTTGTTACCATATATTAAGAAATTGTGGTAAAAATAATAGCATTACTCGAACAGTGTTAATCTAGCTCAGGGGAGACTCAACAGTGGTTACATCTTTAAATTACTCCAGTTTCTGCAATTTTGTGCTTCCATGATTAGCCCCACTGCTTAGGTTCTTTTTTACCATAAATCAGCTACCTGTAGCATTCTGTTGTTTTAAATAAAAGAAGTATGTGGTCATCTTGATTTTGGTTGATTCCACACATACTTTTGTGGGAGTAAGAAAGGAGCCTTTAGCTCAAAGCTATAAGCAAATTGTTGGGTATTTTTTGATTAAAATATGAGTGATGTACTTATAGGACAGACATATTGTGAGGGCAGATTAGGTGCTGATCTTGTACTCAGGCCACCAATTCATGATCCCTGTTTTATATAAATAAAATTTAAAGGGTAGCTTAATGTTTTCACAACATACAGCATATGGTTTAGGAACCAGACAATGCAATATATATGAATAAAACTTGACTACTGGATTAACCAACATCTATAAAATGCTGAGTGGGCATACGTGAGAGTTTCAGTGGTGTCAAAGTGTAAATACTTCTATGTAAATGAACGTGAAATTGAAAGTGGAATAAGAAGATCTATAAATAATGATGAAGACAGTCATGATGTGTGTCCAGAAAAACTTTTAAAAGCGATGATGACTTGCTTAGTATGTCTACTTCTCCTTTGGGAAATACTTCATGATACAAGGGACACATAGGAGATTAAGTAACATTATGTTGTTTGTAAGAAGTTAGGCTATTCATCTTTATTGTCATTGATGTCTCTGTCTTGTTATGGCTGCTACCCAAACTAAAAAGAGTAGCTGCTCTTCACCTATGAGGATTCCTGATAAATACAAATGGCTTTGAAAGCAAGGTAATTTAAACCCTCAAGTATAAAGCCTTAATGGAAAATATGGTTTATCCCTGAAGTGTATTCACATCAAGATAGACTAGAAGATTAAAGCATCATTCAAGTACCTCTTGTGGTGTGTTTTGATCTAGGACCCTGTCTGATTTCCTCTAGAAAGTGTAGCTTTTTTAATACTTGGCTATCCAGCTTTCATTCAATTGAGAAGTATCTGAATGGCTCTTGTTCACTTACCAGAATCTAGTTGTTGATTTCATTGCTTACGTTCATCACACATTCATTCAAACATTCTCTTTTGTAAGATGTGAAGTGGAATATATTTACAGAGAGGTTGTATTAATATAATCAACAACACATTGTATTAATATATATCTAGCAAATTCCCTTATTGAATTGATTGGAACAAGAATTCAGACTTTTAAAATAATAAGTTCCAGTTATAAGGGTTCAAAACGAATTTGTTGCCAAAATAATTGCAATTTTAAAAACTGCATCTAGACTTTCACATGATTATAAAGTAACTATATTCGTTATTTTAAATTATTTTTAAAGATCAGAAAAGAATGCCACAGATGGCTGAGCTGCGCTATAGAAGAACCGAGTAATGAGGCAAAACTCATGTAGTTATAAAAGTAGCTAAATAAGTTGCCATTATACTTCAAGTGTGGAGATTATTTTCAAACCAAATCCCCCCAAAAACGATATGGAAGGCAGCACATTGTTGGCTAGGAGTAGAATATTATGTACAGATCCAAACTATCAAAATTTATCACATTGCTTTGGTACAGGGCTTGGAAAATTGCATTTTTATAGCAAAAGAATGCATAGTCCTTTTTATTCTGTAAAATTTGCTCAGATGGATTTGGTACCTTTTTGAAACAAGCTCCACAAATGGAGATACTTAGTCTCTCTTAGGTTATGGATTAAGCATTTTTATTTCTATCTAACTAATGTGAGCCTCTGAGGGTTATTATGAATTAACCGTGATAGGGTTACTGCTTCACCTGTTTAATATAAGAGATTTAACAACTGATATCAAGAAAACAGCACACACTATTAATTTTTGTTTGGATGACAGCTGATAGCAGTATTTTTTGTGTATATATATAAAGGAAAAGTTCATTCATCCCACAGAAATATCCTCTAGTAACTTCTTTCTAATTTCAGTCACATTCACTTTAGTGAGATGTGCTCTATAAAGGCCTGTTGAGGAATTCAGTCTCAATTTCTATTTTCCAAACACTAGAGCCATCCTTTCATATTTTGCTCATTCAGAAGAATGAAAAAAAAATAAGAACCAGAGAAGGTTATAAATGTTGTGACTTGGTTTTCAACTATATAAACTGCCAGTTGCTTTGAAGAAACACAATCTTTAGGGACAGATGTAATAAATAATAAAAAGGAGGAGGCACCTTGCTGTAAATAAACGATGAAACATAAATATGACAGAAGTATTAATAGTATGAAGCACTAGAAACCATTCATCACCTAAAGGGGAAAAAAATCTACTTCACAGAATAGACCCTCTGTGAATTCATTCCACATCCCTTTGACCTAAAAGCTACAGCAAAAGAACAGGAGATATTAAAGAGAGCTAGCTAACAGAAGAGCATGAAATTATAGGATTGAAAAAAATTCACACAATCACTTTTGGTTTAAGAGAGGAATTGAACATTTTTATAAATTGACTCATGCACCTAAGGCACAGAAATTATAAGTTAATGCTACCTTCCAACTTTTATACCATGCAAGCAATACACATGCAATGTTGAAGTGGTAGAAAAAATGCGGTCCTCAGGGTGTTGTTGGAAAGCATCCCTCTTATGTAGGCTAAAGCTGATTGGAGCTGAATCCAATGGCATTTCTAGAGCAACATTTTGCCTACCCCTATTATATAGTTTCAAAGTTTTAGCTCACATATAGGTCATGCAACCACTTCTGGTCACACTCTCTCCCCATGGCTTTTTCTACTTGACAGTGACACTTGAACCAGAAGACAGTCCTATTTCAGTACTACATGGTAAGCTCTAAAAGCTTAATTGCAGTTTGAACAAAAAATGAAATCCAGACCATTAGCTAGAACATATGACTCACAGGACCTCATCAAATGGCCCATGAAACTAGATCTGGATTAGGCAGTGATGCAGTGAAAAGGACCCTTAAACATAAAGTTCTTCTCTCTCTCAATAGAGAACTAGAACAAAAGACTGAACTTTAATAGTAATAAGAACTCTTCAAGCAAAACTTTATTATCTTTATCCTTTCCAACATCTTGTGAGTCAATGCCATGCAAAACCTTCCTTTAACTTCAACAGAAATTCTATGCATGCAGGTCCTAGGTGCCAGGATGTATATAATGATGGTATGCATTTAGATCAATGTGCATATAGATAACTAACTTGTGACAGGCTTGACTGAATTTTCTAATAGTCTCAGGAGATGCAGTTAACCTTATGGTTCCAAATTAATGTAACATTCCTAAAGCAATGCATTTTGAATATACACAAGTCACTCTCTATTTTAAGTGACATTTTGCAATTTACTGGCCATTTGTTTCAGCTGTAGCTACAAATGAGCTACTCACTTAAATTGTATTATAAATTTTCTGTGTAGATTAACTCAGAAGACATACACCATATAAAAACAGTAGGATGTAAGTATCTCTTTTCTATCATCCCTTAACATAAAAGATAAAATGAATATAAATCTTTATAAGCTCATTAGAAAGCTTTAGCTATTGCATTACATTATGTAAGTTGCATAATGACTTATCTGAAAGTGTTTTTTTAAAACCCATCCTTATTTGAAATGATGATTCCCACCCTGAAATAAGTTTGTATGCACATTTTACACATAACAAATAGCAGTGCATCTAGGACTGCATGCACATGGCCTTTTTATATAAAACAGACCAAAAATTCATTCCTAGAAGGAAGCCAAACCTAATACATTATTCACATAGAAACCAGTTGTACCATTGGGCACAGATCTTCCTCCAAATTATTGAGCCTCTGTTTTCTTACACCTTCTATTCCATCATTCTCTGCTGCAACCTCTCCATAGTTTTTTCTTCAGTGATTCTGGCCCAACATTTTTTTAAATCCAAAAAACCATGTAAAAATATATTTGCATTGCTTTGCTGTGAAAACTACAGCACTTCATTCTAAAATGGACAAGGGTATTATGTTAGTGGAATAAGAGAGACTTGCAATTATCATAGGCCAGGACGAGAAACTGAATATGTGGAAAGGTTTTTTTCTCACAATTTTGGTTCACTGGAAATGACATAATATCCCTCCAATCTGCCATTTGGGCAGAATCTGGGCCAATCTTTAATGATTTATACTGTTTTTGGGGAAAATCTGGAGCCAGAGTAAGAAAACCACTGTGATTTGGGTACATGGTTGGGATGGTTTTAAAAAATATTCTGGAGTCTTTGGAGGTCTTTGATAGCAATGATTGGAAATTCCATGCAATTTGCCCATTTTGGCAGAATGCAGATGCTCACATGTACCGTAGGGCTGAGATTGGGCCATCAAATTGGATGGCGGTGTGAAAACCATCTTCTGGAGTCAGCAGACATATTCCCAAAATTAGATGTTGTACTTTATCTTTTAAAAAAAAGACTTCTGTTCTATTGAGGATAAAGCAAGGTTATTATTTTTCACCCCTGTACAATTTCTTTCTTTCTGTCAAACTTGTTAACTTCATATCTGTATCCTACAATCTAGAAATGTCTCCTTTGAATCATGTGAAAGAAAGATGCTTTCTTAAAAAATCTCAAAAGTGAAACTGGGTTTCTATCTTTGAAGAAAATCACTTCTTGGGCTTTTGGCTAAGATCCAGTATGAAAAAATAAAGCAACACAACTGAAGAACACAAATCTGCATTTAGTACTGGAAGGGAGAATTACATACAGTACAATTTATGAATTCAGCACAGCATTTCAATCACAATAGATAATATTATTACATTGTAAACAGATATAGTGGTATTGAGTTTTGCCTTATGTTTATATGACATACAGTTTGGCTAGAATTAAATGTTATGTAACTTAGCATATTAGTAAAATGTTCTACTTCCTAATTTTCATTGTAAGGTACAAATATAAGTTATTTTTTAAAAAACAAAGACAATATCTAATTTGATTTATCAGTCACAAGGAGACACAGTATTCTAGCATCTAGATATGGTGGCTTTAAGTGAAAAATTAGTCTGGTTTTCAAAGTTCAATACTTAATTCAACTAGTGCTTAGTTAAATGTAGTTTCAGAAGACATAAATTGGTTAATTTTTATGGCTAAAAAATAAATACTGAATGCATTCACTTGTTTGAAGTCATATGTACTAAATCACCTATATTTCCTCTTTCTGTGCTCTTTGGATCATAATGATGTTGACCCTGGATCATAATCATGCTGGCTGATTGACACAATCCTTCACAAGATCAAGTTTTGTGATTTGTATTGACTATGATGAATGAAAAGCATAATATACAATTATGTACAGAATCTGATTTTCAACAGAATTAAATTTTGAATCATGCACAAACACAATTTGCATAGCCAGTTACCATGATTGCATAGATAAAATATGAGCTGCATATAAAAATACCTTATTACAGATTTTTCTAGTTTGGCATGCAAATATTCACTTTATGCACAAAATTACTGCTTATAGGGCATGGAAATCAGATGTATAATTACAGTCACATTTGTAAATGGTCCCTCAGATCCTTCACTTATGAAAATTGAGTAGATAGAACTGCAGAGTAAATAACTTGCATTGAATCTTTGACTTTTTAAAAAGACACCATCCCAATCTTTTTCGAGGCAAATGCTAATGCGCAGATTCTGTAGCACATGAGCAGTACTCTCCCCATTGTTAATGAAAATAATATTCTGTCAGGAAATATCTGATTTCTTTCCATCAGTCTCATGAACATGTAAGCTATATTTTATCATGTCTGTTTCTCACAAGTCAACATCAGTAATACACCAAATGAAAATATTTACGAATGCAGTATGATTACTTTTTCAAAGCCATAATGCCATAATCTGACATAAAAACTCTTCTTCATTCTACACAGGATAACAGTGTCAGTCTCTTGGCAATAAAATCAATTAAACTTCTTTAATAACATTCAGAAATCACTGTGAGAACATGAGCACATTTTGAAAAAGGTATAAAACAACCAACCAATCAAAGGAACAGACAAACTTTATGGTCCACTGCTGGCCTGAAAAGTTCTCATTAATCAACAAAGTAATTTCAGAGAGAGAGAGTTTGGTATGAAACTGCTGAACTATAACTTACAAAGAAGCTTGACAGTATGCTTAGACATATCTGTGCTCATGGTTCCCACTACAAGCCTTAATTAAATTAGCAATCTTGGGATAATTTTATTATCAACAATTGCTGCTGTTGCCAAATGATACGGCCTTTCTTTTGCATGCATTTAAATTTTATTTAAATTTGCAAGAAGTGTCCTTCTGCTGCTCTACTTGTACACAATTAAAATCATACTAGAAAGAGAATGGGACTGCCTTCAATGGCCCCACTTCAACCAACGGTAACTGATGGGTTCTATGTCCAAGAAGCAGTGAACATGATTTGGATTTTATAATAATGATATTTTTAACCTACCCTCTCTCCCCAAAGGGTCTCAGAGCTGCTTCCAAAGACAAAAGTGGAAAATATTCAATGCCACATGCAATAAAAAATAGAGATAAAGCAAAAAAAAACAAACAAAAAAAACAGTTAAAAACAAATAGTTAAAAATAAAGGATAAAAATAATGGATAAATAAATTAAAAGATACGCAAATGAAGGTACCTGTTAGGGATTACTCTTCTTCAGAAAAGGAAGGGGAGCAGGGAAGTGTTCATGAATCTGAAAGTAAGTTGGAATCGGAGGAGGAAACTTTGCAAGTACCCTCATTCCAGGAGAGCCAAAAGGAAATAAGCAGAGAAGTTGTTCAGCTAGATTAGCTGCCAGAAATGCAGCTGAGCAATTAGGAATTGCCCTAGCAGCTGTGAGAGGACGCAGAGCTATAAAGCAGAAACAGATGCAGCCAGCTTTTGCTGGTAACAAACTGACTCTAATGCCTTCACTTCACTCTCCTTGAGCCTGTTTCAAGTCTGCATCTGGATTTATTGCTGTTTCTTTGTCTGAAGTAAGACTACTGTTTGATTTGGGAGTTTACCAAGAGACTGTGTTTGCTGTATGACTTCCTTGTTTCTTTTTTCATTATTTCATTGAATTATTTCATTGAATGTGCTATACTTTATGTTTGCTGAAGTAAAGCAGTTTTCATTTACTTACCATAGTGTTTTAAGGACAAAACTGGACAGTACCCATAATATTGTGTGTACTGTGACTGCCTTATCAAGTCAACAAACACCTGAGCCCAGATGCTGTCTTGAAATTCTGCAAGTTGCATTTCCAAATCATCAATTTGCATCCATTGGAACCATTTAATTCCAAATTACTGTAGACTACTACATCAGGATACTTAATTATTTTCATGGTCTGTTCTAGGCTTCTAAATTGATTAAATCTATCACTGAACTGGTCAAGCAACGAGCCTAAACATGCTGGTACTTTATATGCAAGGGTTTCATTCATTTTGTACAGCTGCACTGGCCTTCTCAAAATACTTTTTTACTCAAGGAAAATACTTATAAGTTTTAGTTTCTACATCTCACTTGAAAATTTTAAGTTTACTTTCAAAAGCTTTTATGTATCCAAACATAACAGCAATATTTTTGCCAAAACCTTGTAACTTTAAGTTCAGTTCATTAATATGAACAGAGAGATCGGTAAAAAAAATATCAGGGTGTTGACCCACTTATGATCATTGAGCTGAGGAAAGTTGCCCAGAAACTTATCCTCAAGAAATACCTTAATTTCATCAAGGCACTCCACAAAGCGTTCAAGAACTTTGCCTCAGACCAGCCACCTTACGTTATTGTACACCAGCAGTCCACTGTAGGTGGAATCAACCTTGAGTAAAAGTGCAGAAAATTCTCACTTGTGAAGGGGGCGAGCAACTATTAAATTAACTATTTTTGTAACAACTGACATTAAGTTGTTTGCCTTGGCACATAAAGCCTCCTGGTGGATAATACAATGAAAAGGCACAATTGGATATCCAATAGCTTCTGTAAACAATTTGACAAATCCGACTATTTTCCCCCATCATGTTTGGTACCCCATCTGTTGTCAATGACACAACTTTAAGAGATATTAATGCTTAGGGCACAGAATGTATGTATAATAACCTTACATATTTCACTTCCTGTTGGCACTGATACTAACTTTATCAACTCTTCTCTCATTGTGAGACCATCAGAATATCGACCAATAATGGCCAACTGAGCATGTGATGTGACATCAGTAGTTTCATCAAGAGAGATCAAAAAATATTTACAATTACTTATGTCTCTCTGGGGAGGCCCTGCTCTCGATCCTACCTGCTTCACAGGCGCGGCTGGTGGGGACGAGAGACAGGGCCTTCTTGGTAGTGGCTCCTCGGCTGTAGAACTCCCTCCTGTGACATCCGGCAGGCTCCTTCCCTTCTAGGGTTCAGAAAAAAACTAAAGACATGGCTATGTGCTCAAGCGTTCAATGAATGAATTTTCGAGCTTGGCATGGTCAGTTTTTAAGATTCTGGATTAACAAGGTCTAGTGAATGGAAGAACATTACCTCGGTGCATGGTAATGTTTTATTATTGTATATTGACTTTTATGATGTTTTAAATGTTTTTAGTTTTTAATGCCTTTTGTATTGTATTGTTGATGTGATGGCACTGTGTTGCCAATTTGTAAGCCACCCTGAGTCCCCCAGGGGAGAAGGGCGGGGTGGAAATACCAGAAATAAATAAATAAACCATTGATGTTGTACGTTTGTGTTCAGTCTCATTATTCGGTCTTTTATGATATTCCTACTGAGTGGTAACTCAGATATTCTCTTAATAATTGCATCTTTATTCTGCATATTGTGAAATAGAACTGGTGCACATCTTAGGAGAGTTTCTTTAATAAATTCTCCCTCACTGAGTGCTTTTCTGTGCTGAGCTATGGAGTGAGCAATGCTCAAACTTGCATATGTTAATTTTGTAGAGCTTTTTACAAATTTAAGTATGGAATTAGATTGGCTCTTATATAGGTGTAGCTGCCTGGAAATGTATTCCTTCCTTTCAGCCTCACTTTTTTTCAAGAGCTGGAAATGAATAGTCTCAACACGTCTTATTTATATTCCACATTCTGCTTACTATCATTTCAGTACATAGAACACAAAATAATCTGCCATTTTCTTCTATAATGCCATCCATCTTGTTCCATGTCTCTTGAAAGGGTCTACTACTACTACTACTTCCTTTACTGAACCTTGTTTTTTTATTTTTAGGGTTCTCTATCAGGTGGGCAGTGACAGAAGATAGAATTATAGATAGCCTGTTAGCCCTAACTGGCCACAAGATGGCACATGTAACTGTCTTTTAGGAAGGCGTGGGGTTAATAAGCAGAAATAGGGGTTAATAAGGATACACAACAGTAACAGTAAAAAATGGAGTCTGCACTATGCTGCAGGATGGCGATCCTTATGTAAATTAAGATGGCTGCTGCTGTTTCTAATGGCGGGAAACGGCACCCATAGATAGGCCCTTGCCTCTCCCAGCATCCCCCTCACTTATCTCAGTAATGATGGTCAATTAAAAATCCACAACTCCCCAGAACAGTAGATTGGATGATTATTGCTGTGATTATGTGGTTGCGGGTAATGCCAATCACAGGGCCCCCAGAGATGAGTCCCCTGCACCATCCCACTACTTCCTGCTCACTGGGAGAAAGTGAGGTCAAAGATCCTCTAAAGGCCTAACTGGAAGTTCCAGAACGAGACGCTCTGTGCCGGAGTTCTCTTGCTTTGGCCTACAGACCTCTGGCACAGAGTGTCTACACTACACTACAGCAAATGTTTCATCCTCGGCTACTGCACCTGGCTGTGCAGGAGCCAAGGATGAAATGTCCTCCTTAGTATGCAGCCATGTGTCAGAAAAAATGGCTAGGTGTGTCAGTGCTGACACGCATGTCATAGGTTCGGCATCACTGTCTTAGGAAGTGAAAGCTATACCATATCCCCATGATACACAGTGTTTCTTGAAGATATATAAATTAATTTGATTAAAAGGAACATCAGTAATCTCTTTTTGTAAACAGGTCTCCAAAGAGATGTCACTGTCACTATTACGGGGAAACAGATTATCCGTAAGCTTAGAACGAATTCCAAGCCACTTGCAACATGCACACAAAAAGAAAGAACCTGATTTAATTAAGTCTGCATAGGCTCCTGGAAGAAAATGGCTTGTTAGCTGGCTTTTCAAATGCTAGCCAATGGTTCATTAGTTTTAATGATATTCTATTCATGCCAGAGAAAGCAAAATCTTTTCACACATATAAAAATGTTTTGGCTATATAAATAGAGATGGTTTAAAATGGAATTCTGCTAGGTGTTCTTACAAGAAGTGCCACTTTGAATCAATAGGAGCTATCCAAATGCTGTAGATTGACGACTATTCAATTTCATTAAAATGCATCAAAGAGAAATTCTGTCTAACCACAAGTGAGCATTTGAAATAAAAATGGTAAAGTTTTTATATTCACCAGGAAGGGGCAAACAGAGGCAATAGGCTATTGAGGCCAGTACCAGCTCAATGCAAAATCTACTTCTAAATTATATATGCTCAACAGGTAGCTATCCAGTCTCTTTTTGAAAACATCCAGAAGAGACTCCACTATCTCCCTAGATTCTATTAAGAGAAGTACAGCAATGCAACCAAATGCTTGGTGGTCAGACAAGTGGTCAGATCTCCTTTTCAGATCATCTTCTAAAGGAAGTTGGTTAGCTACTTTATGAGGATACTTTAGCTGGAGATCCTGCATTGAACTGAGAGTTGGATTCAATGGGAAGGGTTGTATTGCATGGCATGTAGCAGTTGGTTTTAACTTGCCAATCAGAAGTGTGTGATTTAGTCATGATTTAAGTGGACATAGAAAGTTATCTATAACATCAGAAGGAACCTAGAATTATTTGTAGCTACCTTTGTTGAATAGAAACTTTTGCAGAAGCTGTCTAAGAACTTCATCACATGGGAGACACCCCACCCCTGGTGCCATTTCACCATCTTCTGTGGTAAAATGGCAGAGATTAGGGGTGACTCTGTTGCCCCACACGATGCTTCATCATGGCAATGCTTCCCTCATCACATGTGGCAGAGATCTGAGCTGGCTCCACTGGAGCCAGCACAACACAAGCAGGCTCCCGTATTTGGAGGGAAATTTCCTAGAATGCTTGCACTCTGGTTGTGGGTGGGTCCTCCACCGGAAGTCCAGTGACATTGTGATGGGCAGCATACCCGTCCATCCCTGGACTGATGGGGAAGTGTCCTAGGATGCTAAAAGAGCCCCGTGTGATGACATGGTTATTTATTTATTTATTTATTTATTTATTTATGACATTTATATCCCACCCTTCTCACCCCAAAGGGGTCTCAAAGCAGCTTACAAGTTATATGTATATACAATATATTATATTATCAGCATAGCACAGTATTAGTATCATATATTACTGTATTGTACTATACCACTATACTGCAATATTATTAATATTACATGTAATATATAATATATAATTACTATATCATTATATCATATTATTATTATTGTATTACAATATTATGATCAATATTATAAGTACATACAATGCATTGAATTATTAGCATAGCACAATATTAGCATTGTATATTACTTTATTGTACTAGACCATTATACTGTAATATTATTAGTAATATTACATGTAATATATAAAATATAATTATTATATTGTATTAAATTATAATATTATCAATATTATATGTATATACAATATATTATATTATTAACATAACACAATATTAATATTATATATTACTATATTGTTGCTGGGGGGAGGGGCTCTCAACTGATGACACAGGAGACATGGTGGAAATGTGTCTTCCTGGCTCCCTTTTTCACTCTGGTTAGTAGGTGCTTCTGTTTCCCTTCCTTCCTTCCAATCACTTTCTCTACTGTCTTTCCTCAAATTGAAACCCTCCACAGTACTATACTATATACTGTGATTAAAAGAGAAAATACACTAGGTGCAATGTAGCCGTCCCTCTAAATTGCTCTTTACTCACAAGTAAATATGAAGAGCTTTATTCCAGATTGCAATTTTTCTCTTCTTATGGGGAAAATGGTATCTGATTCAGATTAGTATGCTGCCCTTTACATGTGAGAAAAGAAAAAGTAAAAGAAATGTTGAAGTTTATGTTCAAACAGCAGCTGTAACACATCATTGCTTCTCACTCTTTTTAATTTCACATTAAAAATAGATCACAGGGGAGATGATTCTGAACAGGACTTCATCATGGACAAAAAACAGAGTTCATGGGATTCCAACCACTATAGAATTCTATGTTCACACTCTCCATGGTCATCTGTAATATTACAAATAAAGTCTTATATCTCAAACTAATACTTGAGTGGCTTGAAAATCTACACAGTCAATGTAAAGTCACTGATCATTTCCTCCTTCTGTGGCTCATCCATCTTTCTGTTATTTATGACAGTTACTCATAATTTCAGTTTATGGGTAGCATCATACATATGGATGACAAAATTTGTGAAATGGTGATTAAAAGTCAGTAAAGACAAGACATTCATTCCTGTTATTGCAGAAAATCAACAGGTATCTCGAAGAGCTAAACAAATAATGCATTGGTCTTCAAGATGCATTAATCTTTAAGTTGCAGGAAATCCCATTATGATCTGGCCTGGGTAATCTTAAATGTCTTGCTAATGAAAAATATGTTGCTTTAATTTTCCCCACAATAAAGGGAACTGTACGGATCATGCCTTTCAAAATTGCCTTAAAGTTTCAAACTCTCTTTAAGGAAACTCCACCTATAAGAAAAATCTTTTTTGGATCACATGGGCCAACACTTTTGCTATCTTGGGGTACTTATTAGTCCAAAAACAAAAAGTAAAAGATTTTCTCTCATGTACTCTTTGCCTCATTATGGCAAAACATGTCTCGGTTTTATTGATTTGAGCTTTTCCTCTCTATTTCATTTGTGATTGGTTAGCAGATAAAAGGAGCAGGAGAGAAAACTCATTGGAATATTGTAAAAGGAGATAAAATAATATATTTTTTAAAAAAATAGGTTCTGAAAAGCTTGGGATGAGAATAAGGATTTATACGCAAAGGAAATTCAAGAGAATGTCTGCAAGTGTGTGTGTGTGTGTGTGTGTGTGTGTGTGTGTGTGTGACAGTTTCAATACTTTGAAAACAATATCTCACCAAATGCAACATACAGGACCTTTCTTGTGATTGACAGCTATTTTATATACTTGACACCAAAATTTCTACCAGAATGAGAGTAATTTGGAATCATATATAAATTCCCATTTAGTTGATTGGTGCTCTAGATACAGGCGTGGATCCAATTTCACATTAGTAGTGCAGTGCTAGCACAACATAACTATTACCTCCCTCAGGTATATGATATGGGACAAAATATGGACAACTTTACTGTCAGTTATTTAAATGTTATTGAGTGATAAGTTAAAATTAAAAAGGGAGAGCAAGCTGGTGTGGGAACAGTCAGGGCAGTAGGTCTCATGTAGACCATACTCTTCTGGGTGGAAACATCATAGTTCCAAAGAGAAACCCAACATAAAACTTGGTTGCTTCTTATTTATTTATTTCATACATTTTTATCCCGTCCTTCTGACCCCCATGGGGGGGGGGGAGCACAGGACTTAGGGCGGCTTCAGAACCGGCAATCATTAGATACCAAAAACAAACAGTTATAAAAACAATACAACTAAAAGAGATAATTAAAACATCAATTATAAAAACATCATTTAAAATTCCACAAGTCT
Source organism: Anolis carolinensis (assembly GCF_035594765.1). Taxonomy (NCBI): domain Eukaryota; kingdom Metazoa; phylum Chordata; class Lepidosauria; order Squamata; family Anolidae; genus Anolis; species Anolis carolinensis. The sequence goes on from NC_085845.1 coordinate 137,697,139, forward strand.
TGGCCAGGTATCAAGATGAAAGGCAGGCCAGATTGAAAGAGGGAGTGGGTTGGAAAGCCAAGGGGGAAAGGCAGCAATGCCAGACCAGAAAAAGGCACAAAAATAGGCTTGCAGACCCAACATTTGCTGATGAGTGCTTTGAAGGATACATGACCATCATATCCTCATGAAAAACCCTTACTGTAGACAGAAGCTGCTACTACTGTTTACCTCTCCCTCACCAAAGTCAGTTTGAGAGGGGAGTGAAACTATCCTTAAAGAGACTCAGCTCTACTCCTCTTCCTTGCATCTTGGTGGAGAACACCAGGGCATCAATTATACTAGCCTCCTCCATTGGAGGTCAGCGAAACAGCACCCCCCCCCCCCCCCAAAAAAAACCCCTCTGCTAAGGGTGGTAGAAATTGGAATATGGTTCTCCATTTTTCCCAGGAACATTCCCCAGGAAGCTAGTTACAAGATAGTCTGTATTCACTCCCATGGTGCTAAATCTTATGGTTAGAGATGGAAAACTTGCAATGGGGTGGTAGCTACAATACACATTTCTTTCTCCTCCCTGACGTTCTTTTGAATCACAATAGTCAGACCATACTTTTATTTGACTTGTAAACTGATAAATAAATCAGGTAACATTTTAATATGCAAATTTATTATTAAACTATGTCTTTAGAGCATGCAAAGGCAAACATGGACCCTCCAGGTGTTTTTGACTCTAACTTTTACAATTCCTATGAGCTGTTAAGAATTGTGGGAGTTGGAGTCCAAAACACCTGGAGGGCCCACGTTTGCCCATGCCTACTTTAGTGAAAACTATCCATTGAGCCTCTCTGTAAACTTGTTTTGTATAGACCACTTCTGGAGAAGCGTCAAAGCTCTGTTCATGCAAATCATGAAGGAAACTGTGCTGATACAGCAGGCATAGGAAGACTTGTTTTATCTCGGTGCCAATTTCACATTTTCATTGGAGCAGGTTAGTTATCTTCTACTGGAATGTAGTGAAAGCTCAGCAACTTAGAAGCTCTGGGTTTAACAATGTTTAGATCTGTACTTCAATACTTAATTTAATTTTTTCTTGAAGGGAAATTAATAATTGTATCCAGTGAAGCATACATTTTGAATGATTGACCCTGCAAGCTGTTTGGAGACAAGGCAGGGAAGAAGTTTTTTAAAAAAAAGTGGGGGCAAGAAAACATTAGAAAAAAATATTCTCTGGGCTACAGAGGAAGCTCATTCCTCATGTGGCATCCCTTTTAATCCACCACCATAAGTTTTGAAGTATGCCATAACCCAGTTTCTAAGGTAAGTTTCTAATTATTACTAAACTCTCCGCAATTATCAGTTAGGTAATTGTGGGTTTTTTTGGGTTTTTTAAAGAAAAGTCTTTCAGAAGAGGTACCATACAAAGATAGTGATTTGTTTTTCATTTATGCATTCAAATCAAAGACTTCTCTTGTCACTCTGCACTTTTTGACTCAATTTCTAAATGACCCTTTTCCCAGTGTGGATATCTCCTTTACATATTTTGCCATTAACAAAAAAGAAAAAAATATTTTGTTTCTTTGAGATCTTCTTGTTCTTCTTTAGTAGGCTTCATTATCACCAAGGCTCAACTGCCTTCCTAGCTTCCTGCTACTTAAGTATTTAAAGAATTCTTTATGGTGGTCTTGTTGTGATTTGTGACATATTTCTCAAAATCTTTCTTATGCACTTTTTCATCTCCTTGTATTTCTCTGTGCATGTTTGTATTCCATTTTGTTGTCTTCTAGATTCTGAAGAAAGCCGTCTTTTTTCTCTAATAGTTTCCTTCATACTGCTTGTTAGTCATGCTTATGACCTATTGAACTTCATGCTTTCTTTCCTGGTCTGAAGCATACTTTTAGTATTGTGGATTTCAGCAACTTAACGCATTTTGAAAAGGTTTAACTTTTCCTTTCAATTTCCTTTAAATCAGTTCCCTTGCTTTATAGGAGCTTCTTCTTTTGAATTTTTTTGTTTTGTTTCAGGAGCGATTTGAGAAACTGCAAGTCACTTTTGGTGTGAGAGAATTGGCCGTCTGCAAGGACGTTGACCAGGGGACGCCCGGATGTTTTGATGTTTTTATCATCCTTGTAGGAGGCTTCTCTCATGTCCCCGCATAGAGCTGGAGCTGATAGAGGGAGCTCATCTGCACTCTCCCCGGGTGGGATTCGAACCTGGCAGCAACCCAACCTTCAAGTCACAAGGCTTTAATACACTACGCCACTGGGGGCTCCTTCTTTTGAAATCAAATGTGGCTATGTTGGAATTCCCTTGCACTTTTCCAGTTACCTATATATTAAGTTCGATAGTGCTATGGTTACTGATTCAACTGGTCCAGAATATTGACAGCTTGCAACAGGTCCTGGACAGAATCTCCTATGATTAATTCTATGGTCATTTCTTTATTTGGTTCTCTATTCAAGAACACACCCCTTCAGTTATCATACTTGTTTCTTGGGCACTGAACAAGTGATCATGATTCCCTACAGATATCAAAGAAGGTATCAGTCTTCTGAATTCCAGGACAAAAACACAATTTTAGTCTAGTGAAAACAGATAAAAGGCATGTTAATCATAAATAAAGAAGAAATAAACAAAGAAGGAAAATAAAAATAAATTCAATTACATTTAGTGTACCAAGGAAAACACGCTTAGCTAATGTTTACATTCAATATTCCTTTGCATTTAAGTTAAATATTTGTTTGAAAAAAATATTGGAAAGATGCTTCATAATCCACTATTGTATTTTACCTTGCCCACAACACCTAACAACTTGTTCCAAACTTGGATTGGAGCGAGAAGGAAAGAGATCCATACATTTTTGAAAAATGTATTTCTCATTTAACTGCCCCCTAACTGAATGTTCTTGATTCTGTCTTCCTCTATTATAATCCCATATCACATCCACACTCATTCTTTATAATCCCATCACTTCTGTTAGATTATAATAGATTTCAGTGTTCAGATATTAAGGACTTTATTAGATGGTTTTCAAGCTCCATTTCCATGTGCTTAGGAAACAGAGCCATATGGGGGTTGAAAAATGTCCCATGGAGGCCATCACATGATGTAAGGTCACTTCCGATGGGACTCCTTGTTGCTCCATTTCCTAAGTGCATGGAAACCAAGCCTGAGGACCATCTTCAGGAGTCAGATATTACCTGACTCCAAACTGGAAAAAGTGGGGGAAAGCAGGGAAAAGACGGGGAAAGGCACATAAAGGACATGGGATGGTTGGCCATCCCGGAAGATGGGGATAGACGATAGGGAAAAGAGCAAGAGAGTTCCCTCCATTTTCCCCTGCTTTCTCCCCACCCATCTGATGGTCCTAAGAATTCAGTTGCCTGAGACACAGGAGTATCTATATGGTTTGTGATATAGCACATATAAGAACAATCTAGAAGCAAAGACCACACTTTTCCAAACTGCCCTTGCTACATGTTGGTTTAAAATATTTAAATTTTTAAACTAACCAAAAAAATCATACACAGTATCAATTATGAACTGTACTGATTTTCAGGGGGTGAACTATATGACTCAACCATGCCTGCCTGTTATTTACATGATTTTAAAAACTTTCCTTCTTTTAACAACAAAAAAGAGGCCACGGTCAAAAAATAAATAAATAAAATAGCATTAAATAAAATAGCATTTCAAATTAAAACAGCAGAAAATAATATGCTTTCTGTCTTGTTTTTTGTTCCTCCAGGGGCCAAGAAGGTTAGGGGTTGAAGAAAGGCAGTCTGGGTCAGCCAAAAGGTATAGAAATGAGCCATGAACAAATAATCAGGGTGGGGGATTGTGTATAGCCCCAGGGCAATGCTTTCCCTACTCCTGAGTTAAAGAAATAACATAATGCTTGATGAGAAATATTTTTTCTGCCTGAAGTTATAGAGAGCAGGAACTACACTAATTGGAAAAATAATCTGATCTGGAATTAGTAGCATTACAACTCTAGCTTTGGGAAGAAGCAAATAGGAATTTGGGCCAAATTCAATCTTGCAATTCTCTCCAATATTTTGATGTTCTATCCAGACATGTCAGAGCTTTCTCTTGCCTGTGAATAGGGAACTACTTCTTGACTTGATTAATTCTCACTTTATAAATGAAACAATCTCACTCTGAGATGACAAGATATTTTCTTCTGTCTTGGGGAAGGTGTGCATTTTTAAGACAGGTGTTCATGCATTTCTGTGAAATATGCTAAATGAAAAAAAATGTGATAACTGTTGCTTTATAATGTAGAAAACCTGGGTACTGTATCTACATGTTTTGCAATCAATCAGCTTTTCACTTTTGTCTATCTTTAGTTATGTGATTATTTTACAAAGGAATAAAGTTCTGTACAAATTATGTTTTCTGGAATTTGTGAAAAAACACCAAGAGGAAAATGTGATGTTTTGGTATCAGTCTTTAGGTGTGACATTTTGAAGGGGTTGGGTAATTCGAGTAACATTGTCATACTGTATTGAGAGTCATTTATCTAAAATCTTGTCAGTTACAATATTTTTCCACATCCCTAAATGTGGCACATCTTTCCCACCTCTAAGTCATTTTTCAAGGACAAAAGAAAATCCTTTTGTTGCCAGATTCCAATGCTCTTCAATACATTACTCCTAGATACAATTCCATTTTCCATTATTTCTATTATAAGGAATAGTGCAATACTTCATATAGTATTATGTTCCATTCAAGTGAAATAGATTTCTAAAATTAGAAATTGTGATGGATAGTGTTGGAGTCTGCCCTTTCCTGGGTTACAGTTCCAGTATATGGAACATTGTGAAGGGGTATATATGTGCAGAATATAATTAGAGATAATTGGTTAGGACTTTAGCCAACTAAAAGAAGACTGGTAATGAAACTAGCTGTTCAGTGTTACTCAGTTAATGTGATGACTCATGGGCCATGTAGTCCCGTTCCTAGCGCTGTTGAGACAGATGAAGAGGAAAACTTGGGTTTTCCACCGTTTCAGCCAGAATTGGAACTTTCCCAGCCAGAATTGGAGCCCTTGCACCTGCAGGAGGTTTGTCTTCCAGAAATCTGCCAAACAAGCCCTGAGTCAGAATCTCCCCCATTTTCTCGCCGTAGTTATTATCAACAACAAAAAGGAGTTCAACAGGCTAATCGCAGAAGCCTGAGAATCGCAGCCAGGCATTCAGCTGATTAAGACTGCTTCCATGAGAAATTCTAGGGAGTCATGCATCTGGACACAGAGATTGACTTTTGGTTCTGGTTCCCCAGAGAAGTGTTCTTTGGTGGGAAAACGAGACCCTATTTAGGTTCCTTGCCCCGAAGGAATCTTGCGGAGTCAATTCGTCAGCTACTGGAGTAGGTTGTGTGTGGACAGCGCTACTCCCGTTTCCAAGCCTCGTTCCTGTTTCCAAGCCTTCGTTCACGTTTCCAGCCTTGTTTTGCTTCACGGACCTTGCCTTGTTTCCTAGGACTCAGCCTTGCCTTCCAGGACCTCGCCTTGCTTCCCGGACCTTGCCAAGTATTTACCACGGATCTTGTCCCTGTTCCTCGTTCCTTGTTGCCTAGTATCAAGCCTTGTGTTCCAAGAATCAAGTTTACTTCCTAGCCTTACATCAAGTTCCTTGGATTAAGAACCTTGTCATCTCCCCTCACTTTGCCTGGCAAAGTGAGTGTTTCGGTTATTGGATTACAACTTTGGACCTTAATATTTTATATTGGACATTGTTTTCCTGGACTATAATTGACCTTTCCCGAAAGGTCTTCTTCTGAACTATATTCTACACTTATTTTTATTGACTTTACATATTTCCTTAATAAAGATATTAGATAGATTCTGGCCTCTGTGTATGGTTATTGGTGCTCTGCAGCCTGGGTCGTGACAGTTAAGAGTTTTGGCCAGATAAGAGGAAGAGAGACAAGGGGAAAAACTGGGTATTCATCGACACCTGCCAAAATCCTTTTGAGTAAACTGCCCCAGATATAGCATAGGAGCACTTTTTCCCCATCTGGAAGCAGAGACTTGATGACATTGCTTTTGGTAAGGTCAAAACAAGGCGCTGAGCCATGTAATCACCAAATGAAGCACCACTAGGAAGGAGCTGCTTCTCTCCAACAATATAGCAATCTATTGGTTTGTTGTGTGACACTAAATTGAAACAGATCCAGACTGAACAAGCTGTCCACATCTCAAAACCCCAGGGTCACTCCAGAGTTTTGGGAAACTCCACAGTAAATTGCAGCTGAATGTCTAAAAATGTTGTTTTCTGCTGTAAAATGGAACATATGTCATGTGGAGTATTTGCAGTGGTTGCAATCTGAGCCCATCTTATTTGACCCCTGTAGACATAGTCTAGAAGAGAAAACAATTCAAATGAAGTGAAATAGAAGAACCGCCACCTGGAAATTTCATTTTCTGAAAGAGTAACCTCCAAAGGGAGACTGCAACCACATCCCTACTTTTTTGTTGCTTCCCTTTGTTTTCTCTACCTATAGAGATTAAGAGAATTACAAATTTATTTGCCTTGAGATAACTAAGTACCGGCAGTCCCCAAATTACAAACATTTGACTTACAAATGGCCTGCTCCATCTTCCTTATGACATCCTTTCACATATTTACGATAATCGTATACATGATTATCATGTCTCCTTTCAACCTTCTCTTCTGCGGGCTAAACATACCCAGCTCTTTAAAACCCTCCTCGTAGGGCATGGTTTCCAGACCTTCAATCATTTTAGACGCCTCTAGACACCTTCCAGCTTGCCAATATCTCTTTTAAATTGTGTTATTCACAATTGGACACAGTATTCAAGGTGAGGTCTGACCAAAACAGAATAGAGAGGCACCATGACTTCCCTCAATCTAGACACCAAACTCCTTTTGATGCAGTCCAAAATCCCAATGGCCTTTTAGCTGCTCCACGACACTGTTGGCTCATTTTCAACTTGTTGTCCACGAAGACTCCAAGATCTTTTTCACATGTATTGTTGTTGAGACAGGCATAACCCTTTCTGTATCTTTTCATTGCATTTTCACCACTATTTTGTTCTGTTTCACTGGGTAACAGAAGGCATGTGTGGTGCCTCACAGTAACCCGAGTGTCCTCCCTCCTTCCCCCATCTCATGGGGGCATCAGGACAAGGTGCATAGGCGCCCTGCCCCATCAGATGGGGGAAAGGGCCAAAACTGTCGGTAGCTCTATCAGAGATACCCAAAAGACAACTTGACTAGTGTTGTTGGTGAAGAAGCATCTTCAGATACTTCCCCATCACTTTGGGCATCAATGGAGTGGGGTCATGGCCTGCGTCATGTGACGTCACTCAGCAGTCTTCTCACCAAAAGAGGTGCATGGGGCCAATTTCCCCTTGTGTGATGAGGTGGTAAGTGTAGTATATTACATTTGTCCTTGTTGAAATTTATTTTGTTAGTTTTGGCCCAGCTCTCTAATTGGTTAAGGCCATTTTGAATTCTGATCCTGTCCTCTGGAGTATTAGTTATCCCTCCAAATTTGATGTCATTTGCAAATTTGATAAATATGCCTTCTAAACCTTCATCTATGTCATTAATCAAGATGTTGAATAGTACAGGGCCCAGGATTGAACCCTGTGGCACTCCATTAGTCACTTCTTTCCAGGATGAAAAGGAACTATTGGTGAGCACTCTTTAGTTAAAAGACAACAGGAAATTAGAGGAAATCTACATATAGGATGAGAAATCCATTCTTTTAAGAGTTATCACGGGGAAAGGTATTTCCACTGAAGTTTTATCACCAATTCTTGTTTCCACAACAACCTCATTTTTTAAAAATCCAATTGTCACATGAACAGAAATGGAATGAAATCTTCTGAACAGGGGAACAGATAACAAAACAAATGTTACAGGGGTGTTAACTCTTCCCTATGCTATCCCAAACTAAATAAATGTCTAGAGGTACAATTTAAAATGATCTGACTTACATACAAACTAAACTTAAGAACAAACCTAAATAATCTATCTTGTTCAGAACTCAGAGACGACCTGTATATGCTACATTACAATTTCATAAATCAGGATTTTCATGTGTGTTGGGCATGCTTTTCTTATGCCCCTGGATAATTCTTTGTTGTGATGTAACTGCCCTCTAAAGTATATTGAAATGAGAAAAGCAAATGATTGCACTCAAATGAAATAAGCAGTGTCCTAAGCAGAGTGGAAGAAAATTGTAAGTGTTCTTCAAGTGAGCTGCAACAGGTGTTGACCATCAAGAAATGCCCACTTACAGCACAAGAGTGAAATGCAATTGATTTTATATCTTTGCCTCTCTGTTTGTCATTACAAGAACCAAACAAAAATTGTAATAACAACCTTTTAAGGTGACGAATCACAGTACATTATGAAGTGTTTTGTCTGCAGATATATGCTTGCATTTTAGATATAGATTATTTGTTTATAAAAATGTTTCATACTACCTTTCATTCCTAAAAATGGCACCAAAGGCAATTTGAAGGAGTGATCTTTCATAAAAGATTGTTAAAGTTCAGAGCAGAACATTGATTTTTTAGTAAGATTAAACAAAGATTGTCAAAAGAAAAACAAGTTGACTACTCATTTAACAGTCAACAAGGATCAGGCTGATCTAAGGCCCTTCTACACCACCATATAATTCAGTTTCTGATTCCAGATTATCTGCTTTGAACTGGATTATATGGCAATGTAGACTCATACAATCCAGTTCAAAGCAGAAAATCTGAATTTTATATGGCAGTGTGGATTGGGTCTAAGTTCTTTTGAAAGAAATTTCAATATTTGGGCATCTGCCACTGAAAAGGTCCTGTCTCACTTCCAACTAATCACAATAGTACTCATGGAAAGCAGAAAGAGTGTTTCTAGGAATTAGTGGGCTTGATAAAAATGTTATTAGAATAGGTAGTTGTCAAAGAAATCGTGAAGTTCTCAAAAATGTATATCTGCAGGGTTTCCATGTTGTGGGGAGTCTCTACTTCTGGGAAGTTCCCTCCCACTTTCAGCAAACAAAACCTCCAGTAGACATTACTTCAAGAGCGTGGCCACAGGCCCCATTTACACTGCTCTAGAATGCAATTTCATAATGCAGTTTGGCAGCATTGAACTGCATTATATAAGTTGCACTGCCATATAATGCAGTTCATTGCAGTTAAACTGCATTATAGGGCAGTGTAGATGGGGCCTCAGTTCCCAAACCCACTCTACTTTTCTGTACTACAGGATATAGGAAAAAGCCAAGGTGTCACTGTCACCTGTCAGTCTGAGGTACAGCTTTCCAGAATTATAATTGTCCCAGAATGAAATTTTGATACTAGTTCATTTAACACTGTATAGCCACCCCCATGAATTGAAAAATGTATGTGTACAGCCAGTCTCCAACTTACAAACATCTAACTTACAAATGACTCATAGTGAAGAACAGAGGTGAGACAACAGGAAGTGAGAGAAATCTACCCCTAGAAAACAGAAATTCACTCCTGAAAGAGTTATCATGGGAAAAACGTGTCTCCACTGAATCTTTATGTCAAATCCTTGTTCCCACAACAAGACACATTTCTCAAAATTTAATTATTAGAAGGACAGGAAGTAGAGTGAAATGTTCTAAACAGGGTAATTGACAGCAAAACAAAAACTACAGGTGTTAACCCTTCCTTATGCTATCCAAAGTATGCATGCATATATATATCACTGGAGTTACACTTAAATATGTACCTGCTCAGTCTTACATACAAATTCAACTTTAGAACAGACCTATAGAACCTATCTTGTTAGTCACTTGGTGACAGCCTGTACACTTATGTCCCTTGTTGTCCAAGTAAAGCATCCTTATTTGAAGATCTAAAATAATACAAAATACAAAACTGTCTACATGAATGGCTAACAGAGGGGCACATTTGTTTTCAGGTGGTTGAGTACACAAAATTTGTCTCATTAAATAAAATATTGAGTATAAAATTATTTTCACACTACATGTATAAAATGCATATGAAACACAAATGAGTTTTGTGTTTACACTTGGGTCCCATCTCCAAGATATCTGATATTGTAGATCCAAGCATTCAAAACCTTTTTTAAAAATCAAAAATATAGAACACTCCTGGTCCCAAACATTTTGCATAAGGGATGTTCAAGCTGCATTTAAAGGAGACACGCAAAAGCTCATGCTTTATTAAATGTGTTATTTCCAAAGGTGCCAAAAACCTTTTTCAGTTTTTCAGCAGTGGACAAACATGATTACCTCTCTGGAATTTAAAAGCAGATGTCACTAACCATCTTTATATCATTCTACTTTGCCTATATTTTTATTTTTAGCAGAGGTGACAAAAATTAATGGAGCAACAATGGAGCTACTGTTTTCCCCGCACAGCAATATCACTGCCACAGTACTGGCACTAATGGATAATATTTCTTAATATATTACAGGAAATGATGGAGGAGCCTTCTGCAACTGCTAAAAAGTTAGAAGTCCTGAGGCTGAAGAAGATTCAAAAGCATCAAGGAAGAGTGGGGAAGGAGAAAAATTAAAGCATTTAAATTAGCAATTTTATCAAAAAATTTAAGTGTACCAAAGCTCCTCTTGGGGCTAGTTAAAGCTTAATAAGAATATTTTTGAATATTAAAAAGCATATCTTATTCATTTGAAACTACCAACCTGATAATCACAGTCAAACATTCTTGTTAGTGTTGCTTATTAATACATACCTGGGGAACATTTGGGGCCCTCTTCTTTGCCTTTGCTTTACTTTAAATCTTTAAGGTGAGCATTAATTAATCTGCACTTACACATGGTTTGCCATTTATTAATCATAATCCTATCTCCTGTGGGTTAAAGCTCTGTGCTCATCAATATTCCCATTAAGGCATATTTTCTTGAATGTTAAGTAATTAGTAAAATGCACAGTTAAAAACACACACCTCCCTGAGTAGTTTAAACTAATAAATTCCCCTAACTAATGCAGGCACTTCACAGCCATCATGGTATGCTATTTGGAGGGCTAGTTTAGCACTTTAAGAGACCAAGGTTCAAATTGCCATTTGGTCATAGAAACCTACCTGGGAAGTCACACTCTCTCAACTTCAGAGGAAGGCAATGGCAAGTCTGCTCTCAAAAATTCTGTGATGATAACCCTAGGATAGAATTGTCATAAATTTAAGTAGACTGGATGGTATAAGAAAAAACAACAAACTCTGTCAAAGACTGAAATGTGGTAAAAGAAGGAAGGCCCCTTCTACATTACCACATATCCAGTTTCTGATCCCAGATGATCTGCTTTGAACTGGATTATATGACAATGTAGACTCATATAATCCAGTTCAAAACAGATAATTTGGGATCAGATGCTGAATTATATGGCAGTATAGATCCATCCTAAGGCCCTTTCAAACTGCCCTATATCCCTGGATCTGATCCCAGATTATCTTCTTATCACAGATTATCTGGCAGTGTAGACTCAAATAATTCAGTTCAAAGCAGTTCATTTGAGATCAGATCTTAGGCAGTATATATGCAGTCATAGCTTTCTACTACTAGTCTTCCAATGAGATATGAATGAGAACTGTAAACACACACACATCAAAAAGCCTATATTTTGAATGCAATCAGGCAGCAGCACCATTTATTTATGTTCATAGTTCCCATTCAGAGGAATATATGGAATTATTTTAGTCAAAGAACTGCTTTCTTCAGATCCACCTTGTCTTTGATTTAAAATCAGCCACTGGGTCTACACTTATGATGTTCACTGTGCCATGGTGTGGGCCTCATCACATGAAGTCGCTTAATGTGGGTGACAGCAGGGGGATTCACCAGGCAGCATGGTGAATCCATTGGGCTGAGGGGAATCCATTAACCTGTGCCACATCACCCACAGCAATACCTTCACCATAACATGGTCCTCATGTCATGGGGTAAAGCATTGCTGTCTGGTTTCTCCCTGTACTTGCCCCGTTGCTGGCAACAAGAACATGGAAAGCTTCCTGTGTTCTCCTTGGATGCACAGTTCAAGGATGGAGCCTCTCTGGAAGTAGCTCTATGTCATTTGATGGGAGCTGGTGGACTCCGTCCCGGAACTGTGCTGGATGTATCCTAGGACGGGTAAAGAGCTCAATGTGATTAGGTCCTAGGACTACCACCCATGGTGGAGGTTTCCTGTGATGGCAACTTGATTATTGAATTCCCTTTCATTAGAAATATAACTGTCATCCAATAGCTATAAACACACTGATCTGTACAATTTTTCAAAATATGTAAACATCTCATCAGGCTTTGCTTGTCTTCAATGCTTTTATTTTATCTCAACAAACTAGCAATTTCTTATTTTAATAGTTATAATCAGTGATTATAACTGTAGGTATTTGTGATTGATTATTTTAGCCATATGGTTTCATGTACATTCTTATCCATCCTGAGCTTTTATGAGAAAAATCAGGTATAAATTGAATTAAGAAGAAAGAAGAGGAGAAGGAACAGAGAAGCAGAAATAGACATTGTCCTCACAATATTGTTGAATCTAGCTCAGCATTATTCTATACTGCCCAGCAGAAGATCTGCAGAGATTCATGCAGGGTTTTTTCCTGGGCTAATAGAATCAACTTGAAATGTTCTGCATTCAAAACTTGTGCTGAGCTACAACCACTGAACTACATACAAGAGCTAGGGGTATAGCCATGAAAACCTGTTTCTGAGTATGTACAACTCATTGGTAAAATTGAGTGAGTGAACTCAATTTTGATAAAGAAAAAATCCAGCTCATTTTCAGATGGAGCATAGGAAATTTTGCAATAGGTACATATTCTGCCCAACAAAAACAGAACAATTACATTTAGGAAGTAATTTAGCATATTGTCATTAACATTTACTCATTGTGGAATGATTAATCTGAAACATTTTCCACTATACATTTCCTTTTAAAGAGCTTTTACTAATTACAATATTTATATTCTAAGGTCTGGTCATATAATAAGTTCCATATAAGAGGACCCATAGGATCCCACAAAAAGACACCAGAGTCTGCCAAGATATAGATTCTAATCTGGCGATGAACTAAAAGCCTTATTTTCAAAATGAGCTGCCAGCACTTCAATTATTTTAATGGGATTAATGCAGGAATTGATGTGTAAATCACATTGATAAAAAGGCTGTAATGCTGCACACCCTTCCTCAAGCGAATCTCAGTGTGACTTGTTCCAGAGAAAGTGTGTGGATCATGGTAGTTAGAGAGAGCGAGAAAAAAGGATAAAAAGAAAAGTAAGTAAAATCTAGGAATAGCTTGACTTTTTAACATACAAAACAGAGGATATTTCCTGCTGTTTAAAATGTTCTTTTTAATAAATGCTTTTATTTCCCCATTATGACTGTTACATTATAAGGTCATAAGAAGAGTGCTAGTGGATCACCAAATAATATGAAACCTTACTGGAGCAATTGTCTTGTCAGAGGTTTGAAAAGTTATTAATTTCATCTATCTATCCAACTTCCAGAATGCTTTAGTAGTAAATCCCAGGAAGTTAAATGAATAATCACACATTAATGTGGTTAAGATTGTAGCTTTCACCATTCTCATGCACACTTAATTCTATATAAGTCCAACTGGAACCAATAACAATTATTTTTGAGTAAAAATGCATACAATTGAATTGTTGTATTGTTCATATACATATGTTGAAAGATAAAACTTGCTTGATCATGACAACCACAAAATATCTCTACACTGGGTAAAGTGTTAATACAATGATCTATGTTTTTGCTGTCTTTTCTCACATTTGTCTGTTATACTCTGCTACAAGAGGTACCATACTTGTACATAATTTTTACAACAATACCATTAGCAGTGAGTAGTATTTCACAGGAGGTAGAAATAATTAAAATCCAATTAAAATTAATGTAGACTGAAAGAAACAATTGATCAATCAGACTGATTAGCTGATTATTTCTTGTTGCAGATTAACTGGATTCTAAAACATCACTAACATTTTCAGCAATGAAAATGGCTCCTGTTTGTGTTGAGATCACTTTTATTCACTGATCCCCTGCTTTTCATCCTTGATAATTTCCCATCATTTTATCTCAAACAAGAAAAAAGAAATTATGAAAAAAGGAATTTATCATATAAAAATGGCCTCCTTAACTCTAAAGGGCAGAAAATAAAACCAATCAATGGATACATTTTCTAAGTCATGAAGAGATTGCCTCTGACAGCCAAGTTATAGGTAATAGTTGCAAAGTGCTGTAGGGAGGAATCCAGAGCATAACTTCTGAATGCCTTCTTTGACATTTAATAAGTAACAAATAATAGCTTCAAACCAGAAAGTCAGTAAAACATGAATAACATGAACAAATGATGTAAGACAGTGAAAACTTCCAACTGAAGGGCAAGAAGGTAAATGTTTATATTCTGTGCTACTTTAGAAATGAATCCCAACACCAAAAGTCCTGAAAAACAAATAATTCTGTGGTCTTAATGTGATTTACAGTCACTAGATACTGAGAAAATTCAGCGTGGAAAGTAGTCTTCCCTCGTGGCAACCACCAAGGACAAATGCTGCCAGTAGTATAAGGATTGTTACAACTTTATATACTTTTCATGTCAAGTTGCTAAAACCATACCCAACAATAATGAGAATGGGCAGACAAGTTAGCACACATTAATGTATACTCAGCAGTGTCTGCAAAGATAAGGAGAACATTGGAAATTGGAACCAACAAGACATCTCTGATTTCTGTGAAATTTACTGAAATATAAGAACCACCATGCCAGATCAGGCCAAGGGTCTATCTAATCCAATATTCAATTAAGACTGGAGCCAATCAGAGGAATCCCACAAGCAAGGCAAGAGTGTAACATTAGCCTCTCATTAATGCTCTTAAAATTGGTGCGTCCCATGCTTTATTTTTGTTTTGCCCACTCTCTATAACATACCAGAACATTTTAATGCATATTATGGTGACTGATATTCATACCTGAATCGAGAACGACATTTGCACTGCCCTCTAGTTATTATGGGAAATGAAGAAACATAAGAAAGGTAAGCTCATGTAAGGTGGCTCTACTAATTTGGATGAAATCCAGTTGCTGGTCCCAACACACTCAATGCAATTTATTGATTTACATTTGGACAACTGATTCAGTGGATCTCTTCCAATTGTGTCTGTTTCGTAGATTCAGGCATTTTTGTATGATTCTGCACACTTCTGTCTCTTTCAATTCTTTCAATACATATCAACCTCTCTATGTAATGTCTGGAGAAGCAGTTACTTTTGCTATAGAGTATGTCCAAGGCTAAAGCTCGAACATGAAAAGTAGCATAAAACAATATTTTTCATGAGTGTGCAGTTTCTATTGGGGAAGCTTCTTTATTTCTCAATTTATAAGAGCAGGCAACAGACAAAGAACTACACAGAGAACAATGAGATGAAACAAATGAAAGGACTTCAGCAGTTATATATTTTGATTCAGCAATAAGATTTTGAAATCGCTAGTATGCACACATAGCTAGAACACTGCATATTCAAGTGTATCCATAAACTATACTTATCACAGGAATAAGCATTAAATTCACATGACCCCTGATGTTGTCTTTTCTTTTGTGACTATGAGAAAATTGGAAACTTTCACTTTTTACTCTAGCTAAATGAAGTTTACCGTTATATCCCGACCCAAGCTATGATTAAAGTTAACTAGAGCCTGAAAACAAGAAGATTGAAATAATGTCCCTTTTGGGGATAATGAGAAGACAATATGGTTACATCTATAAAAAGGTAGCATCTGTTCGGTGTATTAAGCCTTCACTTTTAAGAGAATAGTTTACTTTAAGACTGTTTATTCTCAGTATTATTTATTTATTTACTTATTTGCTTCATTTCTACCCCACTTTTTCACCCCGCCAGGGATTCAGAGCAGCTTACATATTTTGGTAAATATTCAATGCCAGTGTTATACAATAAAAAAAATCAATAATATGTAAATTACAATTAAAACCAAATAAACATGTAACCAAATCACAGCTATCGCAAGGATTCTGCTAAAAGAGAGAAGGTTTTGTCTTGAATGATGGCAGAAGTGAACCAGCGTCAGCAGCAGGAATGGTGATGTAGCTGAGTGGCAAGATGGCAGAGCACTCTATGGCTGAGGCCCCCACAGGCATGGTCCTTTTATGCCCTGGCCTCTGGAGGCAGACAGGTGTTCTTGCTGGGCCTTGCTTCACAGAGTCATCCAGTCACAGGGCCAGGGCCTCAGTTCTGCAAGGAGTGAGTTCCAGGAGCTGAGCCAGAGGCAGCAAAGAAAACAAAGGCTGCCTCTTTCCTCATAGCCTCTGGTGATCATACCATCACTCCCTTTATGGTTCTCTATTATCACATAATAGTATAATTGAACAAAACAAATTACTTATTTCACAAAATCTCATATAATTGTCTAAAAGCATTTTTTGTGTATAAAACCTCACAGTTTTCATGCACCAGCAAATTGTGTGTTTCTTTGCAAAATAATTTCCCAAAACACTTCAGGAGCTATGAATACTGGACAAGAACTGTAGAGAAATGGTTACATCAAACTTGCAAGGATTAAATAGTTGAATACTTATAGAAAGACTGGCAGACACAGTTTCTTGCTCCAGTTCACTGCTTCTTAAACTCTGGGTACTGAACTCAAATGAGGTCCCATTAGTTCCTGAAGTCTTTTGGGAAATTATTTTGCAAAGAAACACACACTTTTGCTGGTGCATGAAAACTGTGCACCAGTTTGGGGTCCCAATTTTTCTTTCTGAAGGTCACCAGGAGGCTGTTTTTGACCCTGACGCAAATATTTTGTGCAGTGTTTACAGCAGACTCTGCAGAAGATGCTTCAGCTCTACATCATGAAAAGGAAAACCAGGCTAATTGGCAAGCCTTGCAAATGCTTATTTGTTAACAGTAAAGGTTTGAGTTTTTTAAAACCTATTTTATATACTTTTATACCCAGGGTCATGTAAAAATTTATTGGGGCAAAAGGGATCCCGACTGGAAAGGTTTCAGAAGTCCTACTGTAGTTCAATGGTATTGGCTTTTATAAGAATGCACTGACTGCATAATGTTCCAGATTTAGTTTTTGTTTAACTGAACCTTATATTGTATGTTATTACCTCAGAAAAGTCTGGGTTTACCTCTGATATGTTTAAGATAGATGGATTTTAGTTTGAAGAAATGATGTAATTTTTCAAACTTAGTTTAAGTCAACATTCAAGTTGTCTATATTCTCAGCATGCAACATTATAATTTGTTTTCATTCATTTAAAAAAAAAATTAAAAGCAAGTAAGAACAGATTTTACTTGATACAAAATCATTGATGCAATGGTTTAGATTCAAAGTTGTTCCTTCATTTCAATGGGAACACCCTTGAAAATAGGGACCACATTCACCCTCCCTCAGCAAATTGGAGGAGGGCAAATGTGGTCCCTATCTTCAAGAAGGGAAAAAAGAACGACCCAAACAATTACCATCTGGTCAGCCTCACGTCGATACCAGGCAAGATTCTGGAAAAGATCATTAAGGAAGTGGTCTGCGAACACTTAGAATCAAATGCGGTCATTGCTAATAGTCAACAAGGATTTACCAAAAACAGTTCATGCCAGACTAATCTGATCTCTTTTTTTGATAGAGTTACGAGTTGGGTCGATACAGGGAATGCCGTGGATGTAGCCTACCTGGATTTCAGTAAGGCCTTCAACAAAGTCCCCGACGACCTTCTAGCAAACAAACTAGTAAAATGTGGGCTAGACAAAACTACAGTTAAGTGGATCTATAATTGGCTAAGCGAACGAACCCAAAGGGCGCTCACCAATGTGTCCTCTTCATCTTGGAAAGAAGTCGCAAGTGGAGTGCTGCAGGGTTCCGTCCCGGGCCCAGTTCTGTTCAACATCTTTATTAACGACTTAGATGAAGGGTTAGAAGGCATGATCATCAAGTTTGCAGACGACACCAAACTGGGAGGGATAGCTAACACTCCAGAAGACAGGAGCAGAATTCAAAATGATCTTAACAGACTAGAGAGATGGTCCGAAACTAACAAAATTAAGTTCAACAGGGACAAATGCAAGATACTTCACTTCGGCAGAAAAAATGAAATGCAAAGATACAGAATGGGGGACGCCTGGCTAGACAGCAGTACGTGTAAAAATGATCTTAGAGTCCTTGTGGACAACAAGTTAAACATGAGACAACAATGTGATGTGGCTGCTAAAAAAGCCAACAGGATTTTGGCCTCCATCAATAGGAGTATTGTGTCTAGATCCAGGGAAGTCATGCTCCCCCTCTATTCTGCCTTGGTCAGACCACACCTGGAATACTGTGTCCAATTCTGGGCACCACAATTGAAGGGAAATGTTGACAAGCTGGAAAGTTGACAAGTTGACAAGGAGGGCAACTAAAATGATCAAGGGTCTGGAGAACAAGCCCTATGTGGAGTGGCTTAAAGAACTGGGCACGTTTAGCCTGCGGAAGAGAAAGCTGAGAAGAGACATGATAGCCCTGTATAAATATGTGAGGGGAAGTCATAGGGAGGAGGGAGCAAGCTTGTTTTCTGCTACCTTGGAGCAATGATGTGGAACAATGACTTCAAACTACCAGGAAAGGAGATTCCACCTGAACATCAGGAAGAACTTCCTCACTGTGAGAGCTTTTCAGCAGTGGAACTCTCTGCACCAGAGTGTGGTGGAGGCTCCTTCTTTGGAGGCTTTTAAGCAGAAGCTGGATGGCCATCTGTCAGGGGTGCTTTGAATGCGATTTCCTGCTTCTTGGCAGGGGGTTGGACTGGATGGCCCATGAGGTCTCTTCCAACTCTACTATTCTATGATTCTATGATTCCTTTTATCATAACTCACATAGTTTCCCATAGGTAGAGCAGAACTACAAAGGGGTGATGCTGGTTTTTTTGTAATTACTATTAATTACAATTCTATTATTTTATCCCAGCTATAAATTGTGATAAAAGATATATGTAGTGTCCTATTTTGGTGGCGATGAAGACTTCCATATGCATCATTGTACCTGAAAACAAAAGAAAAGCAGATGCAAGGGAGGAGTTTTTCCACATTTTCCTTCTCTACTACTGAAGGAATTGATCCATCACAGTTATGGGGACTCCAAGAGAAGGAGACCAGAATTCTTGCCGTGGATGTGAAGTGCTGGGAGGAATGCTATAGGGGGTTAGAGGTAGGCAGTATAAGGCCTGAGTGCCCCTCTGTGTGTTAAGGAATTTCACCCATCATAGTTATAACATCTTATGAAATAGCATGTCAGTGATGAAGTCTGGATATCCATGATATAATACATGCTAGGTATATATTATGGATATCAATATTCATAACTTTACAGAAGAAAATAAGAATTACATTGCTATGTGAATCTTAATTCTGCATACATTTTATTCTTTCTATTCATGTCTCTATAACATGTTTATTTCAACAGTTTCATAGCTGGGTCAAATTTAATGTCACTTCAAATATACTTTGAATTTCAATGGAAGGGTGTCAATAGTTCTGAAATCACTGTTTCTGTCAAAATTAGCCAACAATCCCAGTGCAGATAGGATATCTGAGTAGTAGACAAGCAGAACAGAACAGGGATGAGCTCTTACATTATTAGTAATGACCTAACGGTAATCTTCATGTTTAGTGGTTTCTTGTAGACTGATTTTCATAAGGTAAAATCATTACAAGGAATCTGAACAATAATTTAACAGCAGCTGTTAGACAAAAGAGGCTATATTTTTCTCAGTATAATTGGGTTCTTTCAAATTGTCTGTTTACTGACCCTTTGTCACTGAATCATAATATTCTATGAGGCATGTGCTTACTAACTATATGATCTTATTCTCACTCATATTTTTAGATGATTCCCACCTCATTTTTAAAGCTAAAGGCTGGTTAAATACATAAATATCAACAATGACACAAATACCTGATGTGCATTTCAAAACAAATCACAAAAATAGACTATACCTCCTACTCAGAACTACATCAGGCAGGAAATAGAAGATGAAAACATATTTTTTTCTGTTGAGAACACAGCTGTTCAAGCATTCATGCAGGGAGCAGAAGACACTGCAAACAGAAATATTTCTACATGGATATAGTGTCACTACTGTCCTTTAAAAACCTTTTAAAACTACACTTTTGAAAATAAAGCAAAGCATAAAGGTATGCAAATCTACTAATGCAAGGCCTGTGAGCTTATTAATGGGGGACATACTTATCTTTCAGTTTCCTACTATTGGACGGAAACTATAAACATCAGGACCACCCTCTTTTAAAATTGTATGCAAGCAATTGTGCCAAAGAAAAAATGAATACGCTTAAATAATACACATAAATACTGTCTAATGATAAAAAGTATATGGTTAAATTACATATTTCTACTACTTACAGTAGACATATTGAAATAGCTAGCATTAAGCACTTATAATTAACCTGACTCATGGGTTTCAACAGATTTCAATTGATTTCAATGGGTCTAACATAATAGGTATTCATTTTGGTAAAAACGGATAGAAGGCTAATTGACCTTCTTCCATATCCATGTGGCTCAGTTATTTCTGGTGATATAAACCCATGGGGAACTGATGGTATATTGCCATTATATTTTGTATGAATCCATGTATATGTTTGCATAATCAGGAGGATCACTAATGTATCCAGCAACATGCCAGATACAATGGCCTAAATCCAACTATTAAAACAACTACAGAAGACTTATTGAACACTTTTGAACATCCCATTAATATAATGGGTTTACTTTACTTCTGAGTAATTTCAGTCATTATTTCCATCACCAGGCTATGTCACTGAGGATAACAAAATCACTCATTTGGACTAAAGGATCCATGGCTCCTAAAATCAAAAATTATCCCACTGAAAGCAAAGACATTTTAAGAAAACCCACATTTACAGTGTATTTATTTCCATGTGGTTTGTGCCAAGTCACAGACATAGATAAATCAGAAGGATGAGGCTGATAGAAATGTCTAGGTTTGCAGAGATTTATTACAATTGACAGAACACAAGGCATTTATAAGCTATAAATTCTATACAATATGTCCCTTAGTATTGGCAACAGGTTAGTCTGTAAGCCTGGTTTGAAACAATAGGACTTATCACTTACTCCAGAGACTATGAGATCTACAAGCTCAACTACTTGGTCACTTAAATCTGGGGTTGATCTGAAGTATTGCTGCTTTGGACCAGCTGCAGATTAAGAGGAGCTGCTCACAAGCTTTGGTCTCAAACCACATCAGTGTAAATAACTAGTAAAACCTCATATGAATAGCAAAAATCATGACGGGGAAAATGAGACAATAATGAAAATTTGAAAAACCACAGCTTATTTTGAATCCCTTATAATTTTCCTTATATTTTACTGATTTTTTAAAATCTGCTGTAGCATCATATTTTTTTACAAAGAAGTTACAGGAAATGAACACTTGTAAAAAGTGAAATTGCAATTTGTGACTGTCATAATATAGCAGATGATGATGAGAGACTAATTTTTCTACTTAGAAACTAATAGGCAGCAGATAACAATATAGTTTCCTCTGCCAGGAACAGATAAGAATATGGTTTCTAGAAAGACACAAGCAGACGGTGCCTGTTATTGGGGTACTTAGCTAAACAACTGTTACACATTTGCTTATACAGGATGAATATTCCTTAGGTGGAAATTAAAAATGCTTCAAAATCCACAACTGCCCACATGGATGGTTGAGACAATGGCAGCTTTGCTTTCTCATGTATCAATTTTTCATGTCCAAAATGATTACAAATTTTCTGTATAAAATTATCTTCAGGCTATGTGCATAACATTGCTGCTTTAAATCATGTGTTGGGATAAAGACAGGATAAATAAATAAATAATAAAATGATACATCCAACAAAATTGCTCTTAAAGTGCTCTAAATGATAAATAATTAGAATTCTTATGGATTCACCACACACCACAAATTCTGTATTATTATTTTAAATTGCTTAAGCATGATCTTAAAGAATGCAAAAATCCAACATATGCATACTCAATCTGAAAAGCAAAGGGCCATAAGCCCTTGTAAACAATATGTGCCTATTGAAAGTCTTTCAAGACAATTGAATACTGCACGAATTGTAAAATAAATAAATACACATGTTCTATATCTGGTCTGGGATAAATTATTTACTATGTGTTAGCATAAGAGGGCTTTACCACTTAAGAATGCAGATAAAATAATATGTTGCAACCAGTGATAACCTATGAACATTACCCATCAATTCAAAACATAGGCTCAAACCTCTGTGTATAAACAAAAAGACTGGGAAATCAAATTTGATTTCATTTTAGTCAGTGTTACCTATGACAAAGCTAACTTTATTTAAATAACAAAGAATTATTATTTCATTTGGTATTGCTCTGAACTTTAGAGGATATCTTGATATTAGTTCTTTCTATAAGACATATCATTTAAGAAGTTAATGATGCCACCGTTTAATACTTTTAGAAGACTGGCCTCTATTAGTGCACAGGAAAAAACCTGAAAAATAAACTAGGATATCTTATTCTCTATGAATTCTAAATTACATTAAGGCATATGATACCTTTAATTTTAGCCTATAAATTCATTTCTTGGTCAAACTAGTCCCTGAAATTATTTCCACATGGTTATGTGAAAACACGTTTTACATTATCTTTGAGACAATATCCAATTCTTTTCATTTCCAGCTAAAGCCAACTTATTCTGCCCCCATGCTATCTTAACTACTTGGAAGGTGAACTGGCTGCACAGGGAACAGATCGAAGACTATATAGTTGAATCAAACAAGATTGTATTAGCTGACAAGAATTTTAGACTTTCTCTCCTGAGTTTCACTATAAAGTCTTTATGAGAAGAGGTAAAGTCTTTGAGAGATAGACACAGTTCTAGCCAAACTGAGGCTCTTGAATCTTTATTTCTTCTTATTGTTTCTTTCTTGTACGGTGTTCAACTGTCTCTAAAATGGTCTCAAAATTTAACTCTGGCTGGACTTGAATATAGATTTGACTGAACTTCAATACAGCTCTGATTGGACTTGCTATGTTGTAGACCTTCTGGCTTTCTTCTCTCTTCTCCTTCCAGACAAGAAAAGGCTGACTCTTCCATGAACCAGAATTGCCTTGTCTGAGACTCCACCCCTGGGGAGATTCTTAAAGGGTGGGGCAACAGAGGCTTCAAATACAAAGAGGCTGTCTAGATTGACCCCCCCCCCCCAGAAACTGTATATAAAATATTCATCCCTCTAGTTAAAAAGGATAAACAGTGAGGGTCTTCATGGGGCATGACATAACTATTAACTCATTGCATTCAGTGAAGTTAAATAAAGAGACTGTCAGAAGAAATGGGCCATATTTATGTTTTGATATTAACAACAGTCTGCAAAGGGGGTGGGAGAATCTGTGTGGGAGTACCTGGCTAAAAATGGCATCAAACTCAAATAGTAACCAGGTGAGTCAACATAGATACACTTGACGAAGTCTCCAGATGCATGCCTTTTCTGGGCCCACTTTAATATAAGTGTTGGGCTTGAGGCACCACTGATTCTGAGAGATCTCCCTCTCTATCTGCCTGCAGAGGAGTCCTGAAGTTAAAGAATAAGCAGGCTGCAAGGCAGGCACTGAGGCAGGCAAGAGGGAACAAGTGCGGCAGGCAGTAAGAGGAACGAAAAGCAGCAAAGCAAATAGTTTTGTGCTGCTTTCACTTTTGTTTCACTACTTCATCTGTGTGGGGAGGGGTCTGCCATACCATGCAATACAAATGAACGGTACAGTACAAAAGCACAAATGAGACATATGAAACAAATACTGGGCCCTACTCTACTAAATAGGACTGAAGTGACCTAACCAACATTAAGATTTAAGCATAAATACATAAAATTAGACCATTTGAAACAGATAAAGAAAGAACCACATTCCAAATATTGGAGACCAAGCATTCTAGTTGACAACAAAGTGACCACGAAAACAAAGGGAGGTTGGTCAAATGGCCAACTGGGGTCACAGATGAAGAAAATGAGAATAAAAAGCCTTGTGTGCACCACCCATAACTGCCTTGAGAAAGCATGCCCACGTATATTGGTGCAGCCACGTTAATCTTCCCGGCTGTCAATTCACACCTGTCAGCCAACTAGTGAAATATAGCTGGCAAGTCTCCTAATTTCTTATAAGTAAAGGTACAAAATAACTGTATAAATCCATAGAAATGAATCATTTCAAATTATTTCAAATGCTTAACACTTAGTTATCAATTAATTAAAGTAGAACTCACTGAAGGTTATACATTAAGTTGAACTACAAAAACAATATCTTCATCAGAATATGACAAAGTCCAACAAAAATCTAAAAAGATAATGTGTTCCTCATCCCTAGACATGTCTTACCCATGAAACATTTTCCTGTAGAAGAGAATAATGTTCATGTGAAGCATTTTGAATGGGTCCAGACTTCAGGCAAATGTATCACAAAAGACATTCCACATGAAATATTTTCTTACGTAAATAAACCAATTCTACTCTCCCAATTGTCCTTTCAACATGTTTCCACAAATGAATGGATATTCCAAAATTTCCTATTCATGTTTTTGAAATTTCCTCACACCACTGACAAGTCATATGTTTCCTATCCACCATTTCAGAAACAGTTTCCAGTTTAAATATAAATATAAGAGAAATGGCTTCTCTTTCACAGTTGCTGCTGAAGGGTGACTGACATTAAGTAGGACAACTAGATTACAGTACTTCATTTATTTATTATTTATTTCCCATACTTGTACCCTGTCCCTCTTACCCCCAAAGGGGACTCAAGGCAGCCTCACAATAGGCAGCATTTCCTTAGGCACTTCAAGAGAATTATTATTATTATTATTATTATTATTATTATTATTATTATTATTATTATTATTATTATTATTGTATGACACAGCAAACAAGATAGATATGCTGGATTTCGTATCACAAAATCACAAGTCGAACACTTCCCAAGTGTCTAGGACTGTGTGATGTATTTTCGGATGATGCGTGCAGATCCCAGTAGAATGGCCTTTTGCAGTTGGCAGATCGTAATTTTGTCAATGTCTCTTGTTTCCAAATGCCGACTGAGATCTTTTGGCATCACCTTGTTGTGTGGTGGGGGGGCGGGGGGCTTAACTGCTCCAATGATGTTTAGAGCTGTGCTGGCAGTAGTGTAACTACCGGCAGGTCCAACCAAGCCAGAGAGGTCTCAGCTGAGGAGCAGAACTAAGAGCTCCTAACCCATTAGCATTATGGAGAATCAAACCAAAATGAAGTCTATACTGGCTCGGTCGTCACCCAGGATAAAAAGGACTGCGGTGGGCTACAGAATCAAAATACAAATGAACAGTCACAGAAGCGGCAGAAATATACAATGCCAGAAAATCGCACTATTATTATTATTATTATAAAATATGTTAAGCTATTTCCCCAACTGGAATATGAAACACTATCCATGTGATGAAAAAAACTTTTATAAAACCATTGTGGCATGAGGACAACCAGTGTGGTGTAGTGGTTTTGGCATAATGATGATAATCATGATATTTATTTATACTCCACTTTTTCTCTCCTCAAGGAAACTCAAACCCTCGGACTGTGTCTCTGGAGTTATGAAACCCACTCGGTGACCTTAGGCACATCACACTCTCAGAGGAATGAAAATATGAATGACTCTTGCCAAGAAAGTCCTATGATAGATTCACCTTATGGTCACCTTAAGTCGAAAATGACTTGAAGGCACACTATAACAAACAGTGCTCCATTCATTGCTAGTGAGGAGCTGCTGTCACTGTGTTTAGATTGTGATATAGAAGTGACTGGGGGATTAAATATTAAAAAGAAAAAAAAACAATTTACAAAAGCACCTAACAGCTGTGTAGATGTGAACCTGCTGCTTCCTTAATTGTTTATGGTGCTATTTTTAGTTACGATAGAAAAGACTTGCAGTGTTTGTATATTAATAGAATATATTTCAAGATCAGCTTGATTCTTAATTGAATTAAGCCTCCTTGAATATTTAGACAGTTATGGGATATTTTAATTGGATAATTTTATGAGCATATTGTAGGGGATATGAAACTTGAAATGAAATTCCAACTTGAAATGAAATATAATTAATATACAGTTAGCAATGAATAACCCATTTCAATCATATTTCTCACTACCTTATTGACCTTACAAGTGCTTCCTTACAAAGGCATTACAAATGTACGTTTCCAAAGCATGCCCTCTCCATACCTACAAGGCAGGTTTCATAAGGTCCCTGTAGAATGGTATCAAGTGAAAGAGATGAAATTATTTTTTACAAGGTTCTTTTCACAATAATTTAAGAAGGAAATCTCTGAGCCAAATTATTATATGGTTCTCAAGATCCAAAGAGGGATGTATCAACTATATACTGGCAGTTACATTTCTGTATATGTATCAAGAGGCCATTTTTACTTTTCTATCTTTTATAATTAGAAAGACATTTATACCTGCTATATCAAATTACATTAATAGTTTTAGATTATATGTGGATGGGTTAGGGGTGTGTTTGCTTTTATTATGTGTTGTAACCACTGCTTGATTTTTTTTCTTGTTGGTGTTTTTTAATTTGCTATTTTAACAACTATGTATTCCTAATGCTTTATGTTATAACTTGAATACTAGACCTGTTTACATACTAGCAGCATACTAGTTTATAATTTAGAATATCTGCACTTTTGAATTTAGGGTAACTCAATTGAATGCACCAGTGACTTCAATATCTATGGAATGGTTTATTTACTTTAGATTTTAGAAGGAAACTCAAATGCTATCCAAGGTGCTGAATATGTTTTGGGACTGGGATCAAGTATATTGGATAACTCTCTTAAAGTTTTGACTAAAATACTTGGGCAAATTCATCACTCTATTGATAATCAGAATCACACGCCTTCAATGCCTGAATGGACTGTTGGTTTTCAATGTGTTTGGTTCATTTGCAGAAATCAAGTCTCATACCTGTATTTATTTCTATCCCCTACCAACTTTCTGTCAATAAAATATTGGTGAAACACAATTTGAAAAATGAAAACAAATTAATTAAAACCTAATTAAAATACAACAATAAAAGAAATAGTATTGATAATTTCATGTTACTTTCTATTTCTATCTTGATAAAACCGACAGTTTGAATGCTACCTATCAGAACATTCATCAGTTTTCCACACCTTTTAAAAATTGAACTATCATTAATACACCCTAATATTCCTCTGTAATGAAGAGATCCCCACAGTGCAGATCAGAAGATACAGGGTTAAATGATCTTAGTTCAGGATAAGGAATTTCATAATTAAATAAGGAGCCCCCGGTGGCACAATGGGTTAAACCCTTGTGCTGGCAGGACTGTTGACTTGAAGGTTGGGTTGCAGACCTGAGGGTTGTTGGTTCAAATCCGGGGAGAGCACAGATGAGCTCCCTCTGTCAGCTCCAGCTCCCCATGCGGGGAAATGATAGAAGCCTCCTACAAGGATGGTAAAAACATCAAACATTTGGACATCTGGGCAATGTCCTTTCAGTCGGCCAATTCTCTCATATCAGAAGCTACTTGCAGTTTCTCAATTCGCTCTTGACATGAAGAAAAAATTAAGTAGTTCTCAGAAAATGTTGAAGGATTGCATGGGACACCAGGATGCAGAGAATCGCCTCACAAAGACAATCATAATATACACTATATGCCAAAGTGATCATTTTATGCTTTCAGTATTTTGTAGTTTCAGTATTTTCAGCCATGAATGTTTTATCTGCCTTTCTCTCACTTGTCTGCTGAACCTCTGCTGCTTTATGAACTTTTGATTTGGAGTGATTCACAATTCTTTTTAAACCATCAGCTCTCACACTGTGCAGCAGTCATAGTACTATTTCTGAGTATGTTTTACCTTCATCTATATATTCTTGGCTCAAATATACAGGAAATATACACATTCTTTTTGATTTGTTGTAGCAGCTGATTATAATTTTGGAAAAAGCCACTACATTTTCTATAGTTGTTGCTCTTTTCTACATTATTGGTTAGTTGATATAACTTTCTTCATTTTAGGTCATTCTGCTTTTTGTTTACAAGTCATCTGATACAACAGTGGTTCCAACAGTTGCCAGTGAAGACTGTTTGACACATACCCTTGTCAGCTTAATGCATTTTGCAACAGTTGTTGAAAATCTTCATGGTTTGCTTTGCGTGTCTTTCAGCATTTGGCATCACTTAAATACTAACATCAGAATAACAGATAATGGCTTGACAAACTTACTTCAATACAGGGTTTCAAAGTTGTAATAGGAAAGTTTAAGTAGAACAATGGACAACCAGGGCCCAAGCCTTCTTGAACTTCATGTGTCTCCAAATCTTCTACCCTCAAAGGATTGTTGGGGGAAAGGGAGTTTCAGCAGAAAACATGAATGAGAAAAAAGTTCCTGGATTATAGTTCTGTTCTATTCTGAAATCAAATATCAGTTAAAAACACGCACAAATGTATCTTATGTATTTGGGTCAGAAAGACCCCAAAATAACAATAACTAGGGAAATAGGGCTCATCCTTTAACTCACATGTATCAAATTTGACCTGTCATGCCATTTTATGAGGCCCTCCAGATGATGGACTATAACTCTTATGTTCCTTATCATTAGACATCATGTCAGAGTTGATGGAAGTTGTGATATAGTAACATCTGGAAGGCTACAGTTTGTACTGTTAAGTCAAGATAGTGGGGTTTAAATTTAGATATAAAGCTAGTGGATAGGATGTCTAATATTGAAATGCCTTTTAAACTTTCCTCAACCTCAGAGCCACAAGTGCTGTTGGATAGCAATTCCCATTATCCCCGGCCAGAATGGTAAATGGTAAATAATCGGATGATGGGAGTTGTGATTCAATAACATATGGGGACCCAAATAGGGTAAAAACTAAAGAGCATTGGCTACTATGCAAAAAAAAATGGAGTTGGCTCTCTGTAGTCACCAATGATCTGTTCATGGATTCAATTGCCTTTTGAAGGCAACTATAAACCTGGTGTGGCCCTCGATAAAAATGTGTTTGACACCCCTGCTTTAAACTAAGCTGGTAGACTGTGCCTCCCTGAATTCATTCAGTACTTGGGAAGTCTTCTGTTTTTCCTATGAGTCATATCTTATTATCACTGGGAAACAATAAATTACTGAATCAAGAGAATAATATAATCATAGCATTGGAAAGAACCATGAAAGCCACTTAGTCCTGTCATACAGGAATACATCTCTCCTTAAAAACCCCCATGTTCCAGTCTCTGGAGCACCAGGAAGTAATCTGGCACCATTTTCTACATGGCATCCTTTCAGATACTTAAAGAAGGCACTGAATTAATATGCCTCCTTATTGTTACCTATTAGCATTTCAGCATCTTCTCTACACAGTGGCTCTACCATTTCATGGTTCCTACTCTTGCTGTGAACATAGCTTTATACTATTTTAGCCTCTCTCATAATGTGCATCTAAATCTATATTTTCTGTTCTTAAAATGGATTCTGCAGCTAAGCAAAATCAAAAGGATATTTCACTACATGTCTGAAGATTTTACCTATAACTAGATGAATTTGTATATCATTGACTGCTGCATAAAGGTTCCACAAACAGATATATCACACCCAAGATTCACTATTTTGTTACAATACAGTCTCGCATGAGCATTCAGTACCTGGTAGAGTATATGTGTTTAGGGATGAGGATGGAAAAATGTCTGGCAATTTCCCTATAGACTGATGACTTCATTTATTGAAATCTACTGGGAACCGGAGATCTTGGTGGATGCTGTAATTGTTTGATATCTGGATATGAGAAGACATAATCAGATGCTGCTCCAATCCCCTTACCACCATGCTGTGAATGGGCATGGGAAGAAAGCTATTTCAGTGAAACATTGGGGGAAGGATTTTGGTTATCTAGAAGCGCAAAGAAAATAATAAGCTCTGCAAAGACAACAGGAAGACATATAAATTTATGTTAGATTTATGCTTGCATGTGTCACCGATAGGATTCAAGCCCTTGTATATTTAAAAAAATCTGTAGTAATAATCTTCCCATCTCATATATCTTACAAACAATTCAATGTAAAAATATAATTGGTCCTTAGTGCTCCAAGATCCTGCTACTAACCTAGAATTTTTCCATGGCTCTCACTGAAAAACAGATGCATAAAAATAATGTAGACAGTATTGCACCCAATTATATCTTAACATAATAAACTTTTTTCTTGGCTGACATAAGAAGGATGTGGCCTTAATTGCATCTGCTTGTTCCTTCTAGATTAAAACTGCAAGGGGAAAGGAACAAAATGAACTCCTTACACCTACTGAGCCAAACAACGGGAACTCATTAGTTCCTGGCAGTTGGGCTTTATGCTAATGTCTGATACTTAATTTTCAGGTACCAAATCCAGGCCTGAAAGAGAATCTTTTAGTGAAATATGTTGGGAACATTTCAAATATTGCAACAATATTAAAATTAATTGGTCCCCTCCACCAAATAATGCATCTCAGAAACAATGAAATGATCAAGTAGCGGATTATCCATACTGATCAATTGAGTATCGCTATCCAGAATTCCAAAATCCAAAATGGTCTACATGGCTACGATAGCAACCCCTTTGACTTCTTATGATTCAGTGCATACAAACCTTATTTCATGCACAAAATATTATATATAAAATTACTTTCAGGCTGTGTATCCAAGATGTATATGAAACAAAAATTATTATTTTGTTTAGATCTGGATCCCATAATCAATACATTTCATGATGTATGCACGTGCAGATAACGGTATTCCAAAATCTAAAAAAAAAAAAGCTAAATCACAACTGGTCCTATGTGTGTCAGATAAGAAATATTAAACTCAATACAGTAGAGTCTCACTTGTCCAAGCCTCGCTTATCCAAGCTTCTGGATAATCCAAGCCATTTTTGTAGTCAATGTTTTCAATATATCATGATATTTTGGTGCTAAATTCGTAAAAACAGTAATTACAACATAACATTACTGCGTATTGAACTACTTTTTCTGTCAAATTTGTTGTATAACATGATATTTTGCTGCTTAATTTGTAAAATCATAACCTAATTTGATGTTTAATAGGCTTTTGCTTAATCCCTCCTTATTATCCAAGATATTCGCTTATCCAAGCTTCTGTCAGCCCGTTTAGCTTGGATAAGTGAGACTCTACTGTAGTTTCAAAGTCTAAATACAGTCACATTTGATTAATATGCAGAATTTTGTGCAAAACAACAGTAGTTATCACACTTCTCATTTTGATGCAGAGTGACTGAGATCTTATTTGCTGTGAATAAAGCCAGATTCAGAAACAAACCTAGGTTTTCCCTGAATTGAAGTATGATTTTCTTGAAATGACTTTTAAAAATCAGGCTGCTTTCAAAACTATTACCTTGGAGACAAAAAGAATACATACAATCATTTTGTTTCAAACCAGAAAAAGGTGCATTCTCATGTAAACCTTTCATTAAAGGAATTTCACTGGCTAAGAAATGAATCTTGCCTCCACCCATCACTACAGTCTGTGAATGAGAGAGAATGATTGCAAAGATGTAGTAGTGGAAGGCAAAATAAGAACACCCCCCCCCCCAAATAAGAAGGTGCCCTTCCATGAAATTTTTCCTTCAGTTCTCAAATGTCTAGTCTTACAGAATTAAAACAAGTGGGGGGAGGGACAGTTACCAAGGGAATGTGAATGTAGCAAATAAGACTTTTGGTTGTAGATGATTTTTACTCTCTCACACTCTGCAGTGCTAGAAATGTGGGGACTAAAGGGAAATTTCATGGAGTGGCAGAACTCATATTTGGAGGGGAAATGTCCTCATTTTGCTCCTGCCAGTAATTACTTCTTTGGGACTACTAATAAAAACTTTCCTATTTGTAAAAAAAAAAAAAACAACAACAACAACTTTCATTTACAGAACTTGTAAAGTTATGTTTAAGTAGAATGAATGTGTTTACATGCTGGAGCTAGGAACTGGATTTATTCCAGTATGATCATGCTAGAGTAGAAACCTATGTAATTTGGGTTTACACTTTGGATCTGGTGACTCACCCAGAGTGCGGAGGAGATAATCACTGTGTTGACATCTGATCCTCAGCAATATATACCCACTTTTAGTTAATCGTCCCCAATGAATTGGTGGGTTGCTCAGGAGAGAGTTTTGAGTTAGTTCAATAAATGGCCCAATATTTTATCCATATACTTTTGTATGGACTTGTTATTTCATGGTGGGTCTTCAAACATTGTCTTCTGAGATTAAATATAATAATATAGAATGAAAAACTTGTATTTCCAGCATAAGAATACAAGACTATTTCCAGAAAAATAATTAATTCATTGGGGAAATTTTATGTTTCCATCCATGATATATCTATTTTATGTACTTAAAGTGCATTACACAAGAGTTACTTATTTCAAGGTATTGAGATATGATTCTACTGTGTTGGTAAATCTGCTCAAGGTATATATGTACTGTACATATACTCTCTTCTTTCTTTCAGTCTCTCTCTCTGCCTCTCTCTCTCTCTCTCTGCCTCACACACACAGATTCCAAATCTATACTAGTTCCAAGAAAATAAATTACCAGTCATGACTGTTTCAGCAGCAACGAGAAAGAATGGAAAATGTCATATTTGTTTATACTCTGGTGAATATAAGTGAAGCAACCTAAAGTGTCTGTTTTTCCTGAAATCAATTTCTATAGCAAAGGATCCTGTGGTTTGGAAGACCCTGAGGTTCCATTATCACATTCTCTCCAGCAGGTTAGGCAGAGGACCAAATTCGTCTCCTGCTGAATTCTATCGACTCTTGTCATTGACATCAGTGGGATTAAGAACTGGACAATTGCCACATGCCTTTGCATAAATACAGCTTCAAGACTGCACTGTTTAAAACAGACCCATGGATTATTTTGCTGCTTACTATACATGGTAAGACAACAGTCTTTCTTCCTATAAGAACAATATATTTCAAATTTAAAACTGTCTTGCAACTTTGAGAAAACAAGGGTCATTATGTGACTTTTGAATATCAAAATATTCTCATATTTAAATTCATGCTGTAACTCACACACCATGATGTAGTGTCACCCACAGTAATAAGTATAACATTTCCCATCATTCAAGGTGCTGACACACCAAATGTTTTGGCTCATCAGGTCTTATTACATAGTTCATATATACAATAAATGAAGTACAACTACAATTGGAGATGTGTTATGACCAAAATCAAGATTTATAGGTTTCAAGTTTAGATATGATGGTGTTTGTTTGGATTGCACTTAAAAATGCTCCTATAATTTGGTAGTTACCACAACTATATTTCTTATTATTTATATTCATCTGGACAAAGCCTCATTCCCTGAAGTTTAAACTGCATGTTATTTCATGCACACTTTAAAAAAGTGTTTAGAATGGCCATTTTTTTCCTTGTCTTCTCAGCTGTAGTATGTAAGAAGAGAGGCTTAACACACACAACCCAACATCTACATTTAAGTCACCCAAAATCACACCCATAAGCTACCCATTCAATTAAAGTAAATTATTTATAGTAAACATAGTACTACTGGTTTTTTAAAATGACACTTTCATTGCATTGTGTCTCTGGTCTGTGTTCATTGCTGCAGTGGGATATGGACAATGCACTGTTCAACGACATCAATATATAAGAAAAACCGAAGGAGGGGATGAAAAAGGCTAAGGCTTTTTTGGTGACAAAATAAATTTTTAGCATAGCTTTTGGTACCATCCTTAGCCAGTATCTCCTTTGATATCCTGACTGATAAATCCCATTTATCTTAGTGGAATACTTCCTAGCAATAATATTTTACATAATAGTTAATTTATGTATATTAATTTTAAAACCACATTCAAAGTCCTTCTTAACAAAGACTAAATGACAGAATGGATAATAAATTCTAAGTAATATATTTTTTCATTCATTCTATGCTATTATTACTTTTCAACTGGCTTCATGTGTGTGGGTGTGTGTGTGTGTGTGTGTGTGTGTGTGTGTGTGTGTGTTAGATTTTCTAAAAAAGCTCTGTTTGGCTCTTACTTGGATGATATAATTCATTCAGCCAACCAAAAAATAACTTTTCACTTCTGTCTTAGAAAGCAAGTTATTAGGGATAATATAACTGCCAGATCTAATCATAGGCAAGAAATGTATTGCCCTCTTTTTTATCAACCTTGGTTCAAAATAGAATTTCTTATTCAGCCTCTTTT
This sequence comes from Anolis carolinensis, assembly GCF_035594765.1. NCBI lineage: Eukaryota > Metazoa > Chordata > Lepidosauria > Squamata > Anolidae > Anolis > Anolis carolinensis. The sequence continues at coordinate 137,731,439 of NC_085845.1, forward strand.
CTCAATTTCTTAGTTCATTTTAGTAACCTTTATTATGTGCCCACAGAACTGACTATTTCACACAGAAATAATTAATTATATGTAAAGACTGCTGTACAAGCTGTGCTCTGGCCAAAGTAGTTTTACCAGAGAATACCTTTTGTAAAGCCTCTTCTTTTTCCCTACTGTCTAAAGATTAAAGCATAAATCTGTTTTTGCACTATAGGCACTAAATTGTAAATGCAAGAATATTCACCATGCTATTTAACATCTACTTTATGCATGTCTTCATTCTTTGAGTGTCTATTTCAATTTTCAATACTTATAATTTTCAATACTTGTATAAAGATTTTCCCTTTAATGTAGCAGATGTATTCGTTTTAGCTTTATAAATTACAGGTTGAATGCATGTGCAGAAATAAAATAGTTTTTAATGAACTAAGTGAAGATTTACATTCTTAATAGTGATAAAAGAAATGGGCAGCAGGTACAAAATAGTATTTTCAGTACAATCAAAATGGACATGTTTAATATGCAGAAAAGGCTATGTATATTAATTTCAGCATATTTTAAAATATCCAACTGCAGAAAGAATACAGGAATAGATAACTATGTGAGAGAGGGCAACTTTTATGACCTCTGTGGGATCCATTGCATGCAAATGGCATGCTGAGAGTAATGTCTATCATGCCCAATTGCCATCTTAAAACCTATTTTCAGCCATTTTTGCTATTTCGAAGGAGAGCTCGGGAAGCATTTGAAGGAAAATTGCCACATTTGTAGGCTGTTGTGGTGAATATTGAACCATTCTCAGGTTCAACAATCATCCGAAAATAAGTCAACTTTTAGAATAAATGGGGCCCTAGTCTTGAAAACATCTTATCAGACTAAGTGCAACCTGTGGCCATGTGGAATAATAGCAATATCTTTGATTTTTTTGTAACAATTTATTATTAAATCCTGTGTAACATGTCAAGAGAAAACATATTTTAATAATTCAAAATATAGCAATATGTAATCAATGTGATGTTATGGAAGCCCTGTAGCAGATGTTAAATTTGAGGCCCTCCAGATGTTTGGGCCTCCAACTCCCAAAAGGTCTAGCCAGCTTGTCCAATGGCCAGGAATTCTGAGATCTGAAGTCCCAAACACCTGGAGATGATCCAGTATTTGACACTCCGGGTTGGCTCCAGGATAAACGGTGAGTGCAGATATGCCCACAATCTGCTTTGTTGGAAATATACACTTTAGTGCTGCTTTTCTAAAAATGATCTCTTTCCACTGTAAAATGTTTTTTTCTAGTTTATTTTGCCATGAAAGCTTTAGTTTTTTATATAATCTGCTTTAAGATATAATCCTCAGTGTTCTTTCCAAGTATGTCTGAAACAGACTTTTATCATGCAAGGTTATGAGCATTTCACCTCCTAGATCTCAGTTAATGACACTAAAATCTAAATCAGCAGGACTTTGTTCTCTAAAGATTGTTATCTTAATATTTAAATCAAAACTGCTTTTGTGTACAATCTGCTGTTTAAATGCATTTTAGAATAAATCCATGTTTCATCCCAACTCGGTATTGCATAAAATGAAACATAAGTGATACTCTTTTTCCATTGTTGATAAAATATGGCAACACTGGACAGAGTGATGTGATGGTAATTGCAGCCAGATAGGTATGGTTTTGGTGGATGTATAATATGATCCCATACATATTACACAGTATTCAGATGGCACTCTTCATCTGTTACTACTCTCAGGGAAGCTTCGGATTCTGTCATTATCAAAGGCTTTCACCTCAGTCAATGGAGAGTTGTGTGGAGAAGCCATACACAGAGAAGCCATTGAAATCCATAAACACATGGACAATTTCATCAGAAAGAAAGAAACCATGAAAACGAACAAAATCTGGCTACCAATATTGAATGAACACCACCCAGGCACAGGAAGCCACCAGGCAGGAACAATCAAGGGACAGTGAACACCACCCAGGCAAAGGATGCCTCCAGCCAATAGACACTCTTAGGGAACAAACGGCCTGACTATTTCCAGGCAGATACCCTCACTATTGACTATGCAATCTTCCTAGTTATTCACATGCTAATGGATGGCTCCCACTCAAATATTTGCAAATCGACTTGCTAATTGCACTCTTCACACTTGGCTAGTAGACATTGGTTCTTTCTCCCACCCTGGACATTCCATAGGTATATATACTCCCCTTGCTTTACCACCATCCTCTGAAGATGCCAGTCAAAGATGTAGGCAAAACAGCAGGAGAAAATGCTGCTAGCACACGGCCATACAGCCTAGAAACCACACAACACTCCAGAAACTTGGTAGCATCTGATCATCTTTCCAGGCACAACATCTACTGTCTCGAAAAAGGAGAGACATGTTGAAACGGTAACCTCTTCAGATTCTTTCCTCTTACTCTGTGAGCTCTAACTATGAAACTCAGCCTAAATGTCATGATGTGCTGAAACACTCTTCATCTAACTCCATGAAAAGAGCTGCATTCACTGTATTTGAGAGTTATGACAACATCAAAGGTCCATGGCTTGGAAATGTGTCAACTCTTTGCAGAATTCCAGTTCTTATTCTAGCTGCCAGTTAGAGTCTAGGAAGGAACACCCAGCCTAACAACTAACTAGCTCTATTTGATTTTAAAGTATTACCTGTTACTCAGCATTTTTCTATTATTGTGTTTCTGGACTATATGCTTATTTGTTTTCTGATAGGTATCCTTGTACTTTTTAAATAAAGAGGGATGTGCATTGTAAGATTATTTTCAAAACGTATAAAAATACTTGCACAAGCATGTATACCCATTACACTATTTTCTCTAGGAAATGAGAATATTTCTGAGAATGTTCCATTTTTTCACTTGATATTATAGACTCTCAGCTGTCTGGGTTTAAAAAGTCTCTTTTTTTACATAATGCTAGTTTAGACACCAGTCAGTAGAAAATCCCCAGAGCATAGCAAAGTGTTGGGACTCATAGATAATAATCCGTATGCTGTATCTCAAACTTACATTATGTGTCTTAAATTGTTTGCTACAATGAGACATGATGCACACATTTTGATAATAATTGAATATTTCAATAATGAATGAATCACTACATGGAGCACATTTCATGCTGGAATGTATATTGGCTTAATACATCCTGATGTTCAGAATTAACTTGCATTTTATTTCATAGTTTTCCAGTTACTATAAAGAAAAGGAGTGTCTCAAGGGCCTCAGACTTAGAGTCTTTCTCAAGTAACAGACTTTAAATCATGGGCTTTACATGTTCATAATTAAGTTAGAATGAGTGGAGGTTTAATGAGAATAAAGTCTATAAGTCTGGTGTTTAGGCAACCACTTCTGTGGCAGGGAGGGAACTAATATATAAACAGTTTACAGATATCAAAGGCAAAATTCCTTACTGAAACCAAGCAGTGCCCTGGACTATATGTTGTAAAGCCTTTGTAGATGAGAGCATTCCTTTGGATTTAGTTTAGAAGAAAACATTTTATTCTAGGACTTGTGACCTCTGGAGGGAAAGATTGAAGATGACAACAGTTTGTGTTTACAATAAAGCTTTGATAGCATAACATATATAAATCAAGTTAAGTGGTGTGCATTAATTTTATTATAAGACCCTATAAAATTAATTACAAGGTTTGGGCTCAGTGAGATTATGGCATAAGATCTCATATCAGAAGAGCCAGTGAAAAACCCTATGATATAGAGCAACTTTAAATTCTTCTCTGGTCCTGAGCATTATGAATAATATTTGTTTTCCTTTATAAAGGACCACCTCATCATATTGACTCATGCAACAGAAAACCCATTAAATTAATTAGAACGGAAACTGTAAACTGAGTCTGCAAATTCTTTGTTGATGGCTGCTATGTAAAAGCCTAATTAAAAATGATGCCAGTAAAATTCATATTCATTTGATCAGAGTAATTTACTTTTTGGTCACTCTTACTTGAGCGTACGAAGTTATGAGAACAGCCAAATGCTTGGGGGAATATTGTTGGTCAAAGGCTCACAAAATAACAAATCTGTACCAATGCCTACATGCAACAAATAAGATGCAGAGTAGGGATAATACAAAGAAACTAGTTTTATGTTTTGTATTTTATATTGTGTATTTTATACTGTTGTATTTTATTGTATGTTGTTGGGCTTGGCCCCATGTGAGCCACCCCGTCCCTTTGGGGAGATGGGGCGGGATATAAAAATAAACTTATTGCTATATTATTATTATTTGTTTCTGTACCAACACCAAAATCTATATGGGCCCTATACCATCTGTTCTTTTTGCATGTTTCACTGTGGAAACATGTTTCACTACTTGTAGTGGTTCCATTTCACAGGGGAATAACCAGCATTTTGAAATAATGCAATCCCAATGCAAAGTTCCATGGGCTTACAAAATCAGTGCACTGTCAAGAACAATTGTACATGCACTGTGAAGTTTTATAGCTCTCTCAAATACTGCTGTGAAATTGCTTTTCATGATTCTGGGTGGAAATCTCACTAAGCAGGGCTTGGCAAATTTGGAAGATTGGAAGTAATTTTCTGCTCATGAAGACAAACGGCCAAAAATGCTATTAAAACACCCAAGCCAGCGGGAGAACATGCACTTCTGGTTTTTTTTTTTTTTTAAAATGTGGGGGCTTAATCCTACTGAATAGTATAGGAGCCTGGAACTCATTTATAACAGTGAATCACCAGAGAAGCAATCCATGGGTGGGTGGGGAGGGACTGGATTGGCTAGAGAGGGCGGAAAATCTCCTTTGCTCATTCCTGGTTTAAAACAATATTTAATCAGCTAATGCAATGGAGATGTATGTTACTAGTCCTCAGTGGAAATTGGTGGCCAAGACATAATCAGACTACTTAATATTCTGTATGGAACAAACTCATTAAATCAGAGAAGATGAGTTAACACCAGAGTTTGAAAATGTTTTTCTAGACTGCAACTAGAAAGTTGTCAATGTCTTTTAAAATGACGCAGAAAAATCAAAGTCTGGTTCATAAACATATACATGTTTTGGGAAATTAGAAGATGCATTCTGAATAGGATTAGTTCTTCTACTTTCTCAGATGCAATACAGTATGACCCCTGTACCCATGAGACCAGTCTCCAGTTTCATTTATTTGTGCACAGCAAAATCCTGTGGCATTTTCTAGATCCTCCAGCATGACTATGGTATTCTTGGATCAGAAATCCTTTAATTAAATAGGGTTAATTATTATCCACAGTTTCATACATCCACACAAAATCCAGGGACATATCTCCCATGGATACAGTGGTTGCACTGTACTCCCTTCCTTCATACCTTTCACTGGACTGCTGACTGCATCATCAAGCTCCAGCAAAGCTGGAAGCTTTGCCGGGCTATGGGGAGGAAAGTGGGAGCAGTGGGGTGAATCTGCTGCCCTGTGTGCAGTTCTTTCTCCATGACACTTTCTCCATGACATGGGGAAAATGTTGCCATTGCGAGAAGGCCCCATTCTGGCTCCATTGTAACCAGAACAATATGGGAAGCCTCCTGTGTTGCCAGGAAAGCATCTGGCAATGCTTTCACCCCGATTAGGGTATGAGTTTCCACAGGAATCTCCCTTGCCCATCAGTGAGCCCATCAGTCCCCCAGATGGGGTGGAAGCATCCTAGGACACTAAAATCACCCCAACTGACAAGGTGGCAAGTGGAAAGGAGGAGTGCTGAGAAGACTAAAATATCAGATCTTTGAGCCCAGGTTTTAGGAGGCCTGTAAAGTGGGGGGGGGGGGGGGCTGTTAAGAATTGTAGGATTTGAAGTCCTGGGGTGGGTGGGGGGGAGTTTGCTCATGCCTGTTTTAGACACCTTGGTAAGGGAGTTCTTATAACAATGCATTGAATACTGACTCTGAAATACTCCATTGCATATAAACTTTAACCATTACTTGGCCATATCTTAATTGTAAATCTCAAATATATTAAATAATGAACCAACAAAAATACCAGCAAAGGCTATGAATTGATGAGAAGAAAATAAAAGTGTAATTCATTGTTCATTTTCCTCTTGAAGTAATTTTATCAATTTCCATCTTATTGCAATATACGTTTTCTTATGTGGTGGCCCAAGATTATTTACAATTCAATACTTATTCTACATGAAATTGTTTGTTTTGTCCAAGGAACAGGAAACAGGAAACAGATGTTTTTTAGAAAACAACTACCACTGCAAATTTTGCATAACTGCAGATATTCTCAACAATTTAGGATTTATCCTATGAAAGTATCTTCATCCTCGAGAAACAAGTATTTTGAATATGGTTTGAATATTCTATCCATCGCAGGAAGAAAGTGAGAGGAAAGAAGGGAGGATTTCTCACCGAAACTCCTTGGATTAGATTGAGATTTACACCCTGAAGTTCTGATGCTACTAAAGAAATGTGGGTGAGGTGGCAATTTTCATTAATTTCCTGTTTCTCAAACAACATGAGAAACATCCAAGGGAAACTGATGTTTGCAGCTGCAGAGAGATAAAGAAACTGGAGAAGATTCCTGTCCCACTCTTTTTTTTTCAATAGGAAGGATCCCCTGAAGCCTGCCTGTTCCATAAACAGCAGATGTCCTTCTATTCTTGGGGGACCACTCATATACTTGATCCAAGACTAATAACATTTTGCTATAGACCCCCAGATATGCCGAGGACCCAAAACAAGAGAACTTCCCTGGTGGCTCAAAAGTTCTCATGAAATGGGTATATTCATCTATACATTCATTGCTGTTTCAATAGTTCAATAAATCAACAATTGGCAGAAAAGAAAATTGAGCTCTAGGTAAAATGTATTTGTTTGTTTTACATGTAGTTGTTAAAATGGAACAGACACCATAAAACATCAAATTCTATGAGTTTTTAGTTTTTCTGTCACAACTCGGTGCACTTAATATCCTTCTGTCAAAGTATTTATGACTTCAGAAAGAAATGGTTTATTTCCTATTATCTCTTCAATAAATAGGTAAATCAGCACATACTGCAGAACTACAATTTGTTAATGAGACAGGCTAAAAATTGTTATGGTCTCTAGCTTCAGATGCTTGTGCAGCATCTAACCCTTATAGCACAATACTGACGAGTAATTGCATTTTCTGATCTGAATTATACAAACCAGCAGAAGAATCTGACAGGAATAACTAATAATGTTTTCCATGTGGGTATTGAAGAGAAGATGGTTGGTTCTGCCTCCCTGCTAATCATTAGTCAAGGGTGGCTGCCCAGATACTGCTTTACAATCCTCATAATTCCAAGTCAGTATGATCAACAACCAGAACAGACCGGAGTTGAAGACCAACAACATCTGGAGGTGACATGTTTCCACCCCTTCTTCAGACAGGAAGAATACTTTTTATGTTTTTGAATTTTGTTTCTTCATGATGCTATTGTTCTGGGTGCTTTTTGTGAAGGGAAAACCGTCCTCCCCCCACCCAAAAAAAAACCCAGAACAATGATAATCTTCAACATTAACACAACTATTAATGGTGGAATGCATATGTGGGGAACTTATACAGATGTTGCTGAATTACAACTTCCATCATCCCTGATCCTTTGGTCATGTTGGTTGCGGGTGTTGGGAATTGAGGTCCAAAAGCCTCTGGAGAGTTAGAGATGGTCTCTAGTGTTTTGTCTTCTTTTATAAAACATTCACATTTACAGTTCTGGACCTTAAGGGTAATATAGGGTGCATCGTTCTATACTATAGAATTAATGCAGTTTGACACCATTGTAACCGCCATGGCTTAGAGCTATGGAATTATAGGAGTTGTAGTTTTATAAGCTTTTTAATCCTTTCTACCAAAGACTGCTGGTGCTTTTTCAAACTATAACTTCTTTTATTCCATGGCATTGAGCCTTAACAATTAAAGTGGTGTCAAACTACATTAGCTCTATAGCGTAGATGTGCCCACAGACAAAAAACTACCATGCAGCTGAATGAACAGGCTATTCATTTAACTCCCACAGTACAGCATAAAACTCAAAAAAGTAATAGGACCAGACATTACAAGTCAAAAATAAATAATTAAGTGTATCTTCCACAAAAACTATGCTATTGTAATGTAAAAGGGTCTTGCTGTTACATGCCTTCAAGTATATTTGACGCTATGCAGTAGAGGTTAACAATTACCTTTTCTAGACTATGGACTTTATCACATTGAGGTCCAAAAAGTGGGCAATAGTGTGTGTGTGTGGGGGGGGGGGGTATTTGCCAGACAGAGTGGTGAATCCAGTGGGCAGAGGGGAAAACCATTGCCCCACGCCCCGCACTGCCTGCATTGGCTTTTCCCCCATCCAATGGGGGAGGGGGGGAAGCATCGCTGCCCGGCTTACCTCTGCACTGGCCCTGTTATTGTCAATGAGAACATGGGAAGTCTTCTGTATTCTCTGGGTGGCATCCTAGGACACTGCCAGGATGCTGGGAAGATGTAGCCCTGCTGGAAGTAGCTGTGCATCAATTGATGGGATATGGCAGGCTCGTCCCCCCGCCCCCAAGGCTGCCTTGGTTTTCAGTCTAGAGCATTGATTTGGAGAGAAAGAAGATATATAAAAGGAGAGAAGAATACAGCACTCTGCTGTAGTACTGGAAGCAATGTTTTGTTTACTGATTATTGATACTGCTTTTCTCATCCAAGCCAACATCCATGCAAGCACTGCAATATATTTGAGCAGTTTTGTATGAATCCGAATGCAACACAATGCTAATATCCATTGAATACAAGAGTGTCCATTTTTAATGTTGTTCTGGATTACAAGAAATCCCACAGTAAGAAATATAATATTTTTGCTCAGTTGTATTATTAGGTCAAACAGTCATTATAACCAAATTATACTAAGAGTGCCACATCTTTCTTTTTCCCTGTAGAGAGGGGGGAGGTCAGGAGAAAGGAAGGGGGGAGAATAGAGATACACCACTGTTTTTATATATCTGTAATTTTACCCTAGTAGTGTTTGTTGTCCCATCCTCCCCAACACATTGTTCTGATACAACATGTCCTGATTGCTGCCCTTTCTGTGATTAAAAGGATTCTTATAAATCATATTTTCCTCGGCACATTCAAATTGCTCTAGAGTGGCATCCTTTTTAGCCCCATTAAGGAAAGAAATCATATGCAATAAATAGTGAATCAGCAGGAGACTTAAACATTAATTAGATGGAGCCATTAGGATCTATTACTAATGAATATAATTCTAGGTTAGTCTTTTTAAAAGGAGATTTCATAATACAGGTATATAGTATAAGAAAACATTTTATAACTAGGAACCATTTTGTTAGCCTGCCCAGGCATTTTCAATCATTTTGCTTCATTTATTCTATAATGTTCTAGATTCGAATAAATACAGTTTACCCCAGTCACCTCAAATTATTTCAATATGTAATGTAACAGACATCACTTTTCATGCTTCATGTTCTATGGGACATATTGTGAATTAAGAAATTTTAAATAAGTTTACTCTGCTATTAAAAATATGTCCATCCCCAAATACAAGCAGATGACAGAAGGCTTAATACATAATGTTCTCTGAACTTTTGCTAGTACACTGGTGCTATTATTTAAGCTATGGTTTCCTCCTCAGCAGATGCTGCCTTGTTTTCAGTGTTCATTCTGTAAGGTTTCTAATCAGAAGAGCAGCCTTTCAAAAAAAAACTTTCACAAAATTATTAGAATAAAAATATTAGTGTTAGCTTATTGGCTGCAGAAGAGTATGTGGAATTTTAAGGTGACATCCCACTTTATGATTGTTTCATTTATTTAGTGGACAAAGGGAGATCATATCTCCTAAAGCCATTTAGCATTGCATGTCTTTCATCATGTGGGCCCAGTAAGGATTGAGCTTTGTAGTAAAAGATAAATTAAGATCCCCTAAATCATAAGCAATACATGTTTTGGTATTATATGAATGTCTGGTTAGCAACTACACCATCTGTGAAATAACTCTTTTAAAAGCAAATGCCTAGAGGAAAATAAATATCATTTCTTAATAAATCATAAGAACTGAAGCAAAGGTGATTATGACTCAGATATGGTTGCCTTGAAGCACACTATTCTCCTATAAATATAATTATTTCAGTCACTGAACCAAAAATAGAAGTAGGGCTATAGCACAGTGAAGGAATACAAAGCTTCAAGATTCAATCCCAAAGTAAGTTTAGGGAAGATTCCTGTTTGAAACCTTGGAGAACAGCCTCTGGTCTTTCCAGACAAACTCACCTAAATGAATAAATGACTTAAACTAGCACAAGGTAACCTATTCAATGTTTGCCCAAACCAAGCCACAAAGGCTAAGCCTGTAACAAGGAGGGGAGTTTGAAGGCCCACGCGAAAAGGCCAGATGGGACTTTGTGGGGATTGGCTGGTTTATTTTATTTATTTATTTATTTATTTACAGTATTTATATTAAGCTCCCTCACTCCCACACATGACAAGGGCTGGAGTAGTCTATAAATAGGCTCCACCCCGCACGCTCAGCCTCCTTTCCAGTTGCCTGACCCACCCTCAGGATAGTGTGAGTTTATTACTGGTCCCAGGTAAGATTCCCACCCACCTCACCACCAAGTTTGATCGGAGGAGGGGTTCCACCTACCACACACTGTTTCTGTTGGAGTTGGAAACTGCTTGAAGGTGGTGTTACTTGAATATTTTTTCCCCAGCATGCAAAAAGTTAAAAGTAGATATGGAAGGCACCAATGCAGCTTTTTTGTGGGTGAAGGGTGGTTTCTGGAATGGTCTATTTAGGGTCTCCAATGTGTGGGCTGGAGAAAATAGTTTCTCATGCTTGTAAAACCCTGTGGTTTGGGAGGGAAATGCCCCAGAATGGTCTCCCTGGTAAGACTGGCCAGATTGAGCAACCAAAACTAGTTTTGATTTCCCTTGAAAGTTAGGTGCTGGCCCAGGATGACCTGAGGAGATAGTGGAGTAGCGTCTGTCCCTCGACTGTACTCATCAGGTCAATTTAACCCCCCTTTTTCCTGCAGGTTGCAGAATTTCAACAAATAAATTAAAAAATAGTTTAAATACTGGCCCCTTTATACCATATGTCTGTTGTCTGGCCTCTTTATTTTGTGGTGAGGTTTTAATGTTCCCTTAGAAGAAAAGTTAGTCAACTATTGTGGGTTAGCCGGTCACAAGGTCATAAATATTGTAGCATAAAGAGTCTGGTTTTATATTTTAAATTACTGACTTGCCCAAACATTTCTATCTACCATCTGGTGTGCACCTCTATCTTTGTATTCATATATGTTCATGGTTATTATTATTATTATTATTATTATTATTATTATTATTATTATTATTATTATTATTATTGTATGACACAGCAAACAAGATAGATATGCTGGATTTCGTATCACAAAATCACAAGTCGAACACTTCCCAAGTGTCTAGGACTGTGTGATGTATTTTCGGATGATGCGTGCAGATCCCAGTAGGGTGGCCTTTTGGCAGATTGTAATTTTGTCAATGCCTATTGTTTCCAAATGCCGGCTGAGATCTTTTGGCACGGCACCCAATGTGCCAATCACCACCAGGACCACCTGTACTGGTTGTTGTTGTTGTTGTTTGTTGTTATTATTATTATTATTATTATTATTATTATTATTATTATTATTATTATTATTATGTAGATTTGGTTTATTGATTGATAGAAACATTAGTTGCATTCTGAGAAGTACAAAATAAGTTCAATAGTTCAATTCTACTTTAATTCTTTAATTTACAAAATCACAGAACATCTCAAAGTTCAGATGTTTTAACTAAAAATTCCAAAGATAGATTTTTCCATAGATAGTAAAAAATCAACTGATGGCTCCCATTTGCTCAATTTGACAGCAAAAGATGTCAGTAGTTTTTGATAGCATGCTTTAGCTTCAGGGTTTGAATGAGAAAGCAGGCAGACAATACCAGAAAGGTTTAGGAGGTGATGTAAACGAGTTTTCAGAACTCCAAATGCATTACTTATAGAATAAAACTGGTTTTGGCTTGCCTGAAATACTGGCACAAAATATGAAGCAGATATGGAAGGCCTAGAAAGGCTTGTGATTATGGAACCAAATGTTCATGTCACAACCAATTCAAATGGCTTCAGACTTTCTCTCTTCTAAACTGAGGATATTTTAGTTTAACAACCATTGTAATAGAACAAACAGCATAATTATGCTTCTAAAGACCAGGTTTTCTACATCTGTCTAAAGAAATATAAAATCAATTGGTGAAATTATAGTAATTTATTATTATATAAAAATACAATTTAATCAACTCAATTTAACCTAGCAGGACCGCAAGTGCACAGCATCAGGAATTCCATATACCTGTCCAATTTGGAAGAGGAATTACTTATTTCTTGAACAAAAAAACTTATGCCATATCAGAATAGGCATACTTTCTTCTTCATCAAGTTGATGTGTAACAAAAGAGGAGAGAAGTAAATCTACCTTAATCCCAAAATGATTGAGATGATGACAAAATGTGTGATTTTGGAAGCTAAACTGACAACCTCATCAGACAGGGCAAATTTGGCAACAGGCACCAGTTTGCCTAGTCTTTTTACGATGGAGCCCACCAGTTCCCATCTCACGATGCATGGCAACTTCTGGCGGGGCTATGTCATAAAAGGGAAGGTGAACTGGAAAATGCCACCTCAGTAGCAACACAGGAGGCTTCCTGTGTTGTCTTGGAACAACAAGGGGAAGTTGAGTGGCGGACGCTTCCCCCCATGGGATGGGGACTTGGGTGAGTCGGATGATGTAGGGCATGTGGTGAAGGGTCCGCTATGTCCCCAGATGGGCACTGCCAGAATCTATGTCCCCAGATGGGCACTGCCAGAATCGCCACAATCCGTGGTGATTCTGGTGGCATTTTGATGAGATCGAAAATCTGTCATTGATAGTATAATGGGGACCACTAACAAATACCTGGGGCTATTAGGATATATTTCAGAAGAATGAACTGGCAAAATCATTTCTTGAGTATTCCCTTCTTAAGAAAATCTTATGGAATTCATGGCATCAAGTCAGCAGGTGACTTGAAAGCACCTCTGCATATTTATTTATGATACTTTTACCCCGCCTTTCTCACCCCGTAGGGGACTCAATGTGTGTAAAGTCTTGGCTCCTCAATTTGAATGTCCCTCCCAGAATATGTGAATGCAACCCAATTTATTACAAAAAATTGTGTGGTAAAGAAAAAGATGTGAACAGATCGGTTTCCAGATGAAGGAAAAAATGCCATTTACTTTAACTACTATGAATTGCCTACATTATTAAAATGTTTATAACTTGGATCCTGCAGTAGATTAATGGGGAGAATCACAAACCCATTACATCTGCGTTTTCAAAAGAATGATGTTCCTCTTTAAATGTTTTGGTTCACATCAGTAGGCAGATAAAATTCTTTTCCTAAATCTAATGTAAGTGCTTTCTTCTCATTTTCTGATGGGCAACATATCTCCCATTTTTCAGTATAAGTGCCACGGTGCAGTGGAAATCCACCATAGCAAAATGCATCAACTTTATTCCTTAGCAATTTTAGTGTGGCCTTGTTGTGCCTGTCCAGGCACAACAAGGCAGCTCAAAGAAATTTTCGCTAGCTGGTTGCAGACTGTATAGAAAGAGATTACAAAAAATGATTGTACCATCTCTGTGCCATTCTTAGCATAGCAATAAGATAAAATAATAAAATGCAACAGAAATGAGCACCTTTCCCCCAGTCAGACCTGCAGACATAGAACAATTAATTCCTGTTGGCTGAAAGAAGCAAATTCACTTGATACAAATCCAGAATACAGAAAATGTTTAAAGGTCATACCCTTGTATGGCAAGTAATGAATAGTTTTCATTTGTAGAATTATTTGTAGGAGGAGAACCACTAGTTGTAAATAGTACTGAGCCAAATCCTTCACATTTGTTAGTTCATGTTTTGTGTAATCTTTTATTTATTTTGTGTTTTTATTGTTCATTTATTTAATTTTTGAATTGTTTATAGGTCTCTTATCATGTATTTTGTTAGTTTTATATTGTTGCGAGCCACTCCAAGTTGTTGTTATTATTATTATTATTATTATTATTATTATTATTATTATTATTATTTCATGTGGGGGGGGGGGTAGAAGATGGGGGGGGGAATCTATTGAGAACTTTTCAGTTGCCAAAAATGCAACAAACATTTTAAACATTTTCTTAAAAAGAAAATACCCTTGTTAACATTTTAACAATGTCCTATTTGAATTATTCCCACTTAATTATTCCACATAAGACAGGGGGCTGGAGTGTTTCTTTTAAACTATGTCTACTCTCACTGACACATATATGAAGGCTAATATAAGCCAGTAAGAACAAGAACTGAACATAAATGTAACATGCCTTACTCAATCAAGCACCTGTCCCACATCTGGTTTAAAAAACTCAAATACCCTAATCAATTAAGGTGGAAACACTGTCATGAAGTCAAAGAGTAAGAATTAATGTCCAGAAAGTTCTAGTAAAACAAGTCACATTGAAATAAGGGCTGGGCTGTGGCACAGGCTGGTTAGTAGCCAGCTGCAATAAATCACTATGACCAAGAGGTCATGAGTTTGAGGCCAGCCCATGTCAGAGTGAGCACCTGACTATTAAAATAAAAAATAGCCCTGCTCATTGTTAACCTAAGCAACCCGAAAGACAGTTGCATCTGTCAAGTAGGAAAATTTAGGGACTGCATATGTGGGGAGGCTAATTTAACTGATTTACAACACCGGATGAGGAAGTACTCCATCAAAAAGACTCGTCATCACAGTGGATGATGAAGCAGCTGGGAAGTTAAATAGCATCTGTGTCTGTCTGTCTGTGTGTTGTTTGTCTAATGGCATTGAATGTTTGCCATATATATGTGTAATGTGATCTGCCCTGAGTCCCCTTCGGGGTGAGAAGGGTGGAATATAAATACTATAAATAAATAAATATTGCCTACCATTCTCATTCTAACACAACAGTAGTTTCCCTACCTCACTTGCAGCACCCTCCGCCTCAAAAAATATTTGGATGTTATATTTACACCTGTAGATCCCAGAGGTGACAAAAATAGAGGTCAAATAATTTGGCTAATCATAGGTTATAATGTAGCAACGTTCATATATTTACGATTTTTCACATTCTATGACCCCCTAGACCATGGAGCAACTGGTGCTGCAGGAAAAAATGTTATATTTACCTTGGTGGTAAAGACTTAGGGTTACTTAAGGATAAGAATCTCATTTTAAAAAGTTTTCCTATTTCATCTGTTTTATTCAATGAACATGGCCTGAAGTGATTATAGTTTAGTCTGCTAGTTTTACTCACTGGATTTGGTGAGGCAATGAGGATATCTGATGACGTAACTTGGTCCATAGGATGGTGAACAGGAAAATGTTGAATGCCCTGAGTAAAATTTTGGAAACTTTGTTCCATATCCTGGCAGTTTTCCAAACCTAGAGCTTTACAGGGCTGATGGCATTCATTTGTCAGCAGAGGGAAATATATTGATCCTAGGAGATTTGTAGGAAGGGTCAGAAGCCCTGTGGCCTGGCTAGGTGAATGAAAGGGATGAAGCGGATGCTTTTACTTGTCAGTGAAAGGTGCGCACACACTCTTGTGGTGAAGTGTGGCATTCTGGAATGGCTCCTTTATGTTCTAGGACCCAGGGTGTTTCCTCTCTCTTATAAAGTCCTGCAAGTTAGAAGGGAATGCCCTGAGTTGGCTTTCCATTATGACTGCCCAGAAGAACACCACATAGTTTGGACTGCTCTCGGGATGAGGTGTTTCATCCAAGAGACAGGCTGGGGTGGTGATCATGGTGTTCTGCTCAGCTCTGAGAGTGAGGATGAGGGGTTGCTGGAAGAACCAGTGGTGGAGTTTGACACTAGCAACTCCCATCAGCACCCCACCCCACCCCCAGCCTAGCATAGCTATTTTAAAAGAGCAGCCATCAGTGGTAGCTACCACATCCCAGAAGAAGGCAGTAAATCAAAGCAGGCTGGTGAAGGGCTTAATGCAATGTTCCTTTTGGAATGCAGACAACATAGTTCAGACTGCAAGCCTGCACAATTAACAGTAAAATAAGCCTTACACAGGCAACACTTGACAGCATATGATAAAAGGCTCTCAAGGTGAAGTCTTGTAGAGGGAGACAACATTGTTGTTTCATGGTGTCAATCTTGACTTCGCTGCTCTTTAGATTTTGGCTTTGTTGATCCTGACAGGCCCTATTTCCCAGGATCTGATCCCAGGTTTTCTGTTTATACCAGATTATCTGGCAGTGTGGATTCATATTATACAGTTTAAAGCAAAAAAAATCTGGGATCAGATCCTGGGATACAGGACTTGTATGAAAGAGCCTCTGGACTGTGGCCTTGACTACCCTATTATGAATTTCTGATTCTGCTGTTTTCAGACTACTGGATTTGTTGATTTAGTACTGGGACTGTGGCTTGCTCCTAACTGAACTCTGGAACTCCTCTGGTGTACTACAGCAAATTGGATATAAATTTTGGCTTTATAGCACCATCCATGTCTGTATGTACCCTAATTGGGCTAGTCTACAAGGACTCTCATTGGGCCTTTTTTGTTAACAAATCAGGACTATGTTTTGTTCTTTTGTTGCTTGTGAAACCTCTGTTTGGATAACTGGGACTTGGTAAAACACAACACATGGGTTGATGCCTGGCCTCAGCTAGACCCACATCAGGTTGCTGCCCTCATTGCTTTGTTCATCTCCAGACACAAGACACTTAAATTGTTATAAATCAAATAAAGTGGCTCTTCTTCAATTCAATTTTGGTGTCTGGTTTCCTTATTTAATAGTTGGTCATCAACTGGTTTCTACCAATAATGTGACAAATATATAATTAATGCTAGTATAATTTTTCCCCCTATGTGGCAGATAGAGAGCTTTTGTGACATCACTGTCACACTCCACATAAAGTAGAAGGTGATTGTGAATTGAGAATTTGTAAATACATAGCAGAAATTTTAGGTGGCTGTAAGTCTTTTTGAAATTCTGCCTGCATCGTAGGATGCAGCATCTTTTATGTGTGGCAGTTTCTGTTAAGCACATGTGCTCTTGAAATGCCATCAATCTCCTTGATGTTGTCTCTGCCTCCATGTTTACTTTTCTTCAGCATACAGTATTTAAAATGAAACAAGCTAAAAGGTTCCCCCTACAATTTAATAGAACAAAAATAATTTTGAGAGGTTTCTGGTTAAAAACAATGACTTTTGTTCTCAAGATAGACTGCACCTTTCACCATCACAAAAGTATAGCAGGAAAATAAATTTCTGTCTCTTCAACTGAAGAATTATTAAAACCCTATTATTTTCATATGTAACCCCTACTTGACTACTTCAGTCTTGTGTTCTTCAGCCTTTACCAGATCTCATCATGCATCCTTCTATCTATTCCAGCTGAGAGGTAACAGTCATTTTCTTGGGTAATTGCTTCAATTGCATCACCTTTCCACTCTATCTTTCCTACCATATCTAATACAAAATTCACATTCAAGGCTCCTCACAAGGTTATTTCCAACCTACCTATCATCTTTAGAAACTATCAAGATGTCAGCTCTCATCTTAGCTCTGCCAATGATGCCAGTTTTACAGCATTCACTTTTAGCAAGTTTTGAATGAACTCTCTTATCACAGAGTGAAATCAGACAACCACATATCATGGAGTACTCACTGAATTTTTTCTGTGTAGGATTTAACCATGTGAGGAACCAGATGCGAATAGATTCTGGCCACATGCTGAGATACATGGAGTGTTACCACCTGCGTACTTCCTGCATTGCTACAAATAATGAGCTTATCACAGATGTCTTGGATAAATTTAAAACATGTGAATACAATAGGTGATTGCCCCTTTCATTGTTGTTTTGAATGAGGACAGACTTCCTTGTTATAATTCCTATTTTCTTCTCTATATGCTTTTTAAAAACCATATTCATTATTATATCTTTAAATGAGTAACAGCTTAGGCAGGTTGTGTAATGATTGAAACTCCTGTCTTTCTCCTTCAAAGATCAAGAATGTAGATACAGTGTTCCCTCACTGGTTACATTCCAGGACTATCCGCAATAAGTGAAAATCAGCGAAGTAGGGGCACTATTTTTATTTTAATATTTATACTTTTTTAAAAATAGTTAGGTGGTCTTTCTCCCCCTTGCAAGCCCTGGGGAACCAGTGAAGCCTTCCCTACCAGCGCTGATGGGCCCCTTGCTCTGTGCCTGCCATTTTGCTCTGGCTGCCTCTGCTCCTGCAGCCAGGGAAGAAGGAACACCACTCTGGCCCAGTGAATGAGCGAGCAAGCGAGGGTGGGTGAGAGAGTGAGGGCGGGCGGCAGCAGCGGCAGGAGCCTGGAAGAGGCTGCCAGGCTCCCGCTTCTACCATTGCTCCAGCCGGGCCACACTGGGAAACGTGGAGGACTCAGAAGGGGAGGGGGGATTCTCAGGAATCCTGATCTTCCCCATAATGGTCTCAACACATATAATACATAATGTACAAAGGAAGAATTTGGTATACATAATATGTCCTTAGCTCTGGAACAAGTTGCGTAAACCTATATGCAGTTGATCCTGTTTTTTTCATGTAACTGTTGAACCCTAGTTGGAGTGTTTCACATAATAAAAGCAATTGGATAAATTAAGTATATAACCTTTTGTGAAAGTGTTAAAATCAAGGCAACAGAGAAATATAGAGTGGTTTTAGTACTGTGTTGATAGTCATTAGAAGGCATTTAGTTTTTAAATTATGGCTGAACTTTTAATATACCAGTTTTGGGGAAAATATGAAATATAAAGGAGGAGAAAGAATTGCTGTTCTTACAATTTACAGGAGGCTGTACATAGACATTAGAAAGCCAGGGAAGATTTCTAAATGTGTCTTTCATAATGACCATATTCATAAAAATGGTGAAACATCTGCAGTGTGAAGGAATTGAACCTTTATTTCAGTAACCATAATTTTCAATATATGCAACAAAAAAAGTTTCATCTTCTCCAAAGCAGTAATCTTTACATACCTAACCATGCCTGTCTAGACCCTGGTAAATTAGGTCATATATTTTGGGTTTCTTTGTTTTAGATAAATGTACAGGATTATATCCCTTAACTTAACTTGGATTACATTGGCTCTCTTCAAGACACCACACATTTTTCAGTCAAATATTTTGAAGGGGAGAGTGAAGATGTATGTATTCATTTGCTGTGCCTTGTCACTATATTTCCATGCTCCAAAGTTACCATGCCTTAGAAAGGTAACTTTTTCATAGTATTGGAATTTATAGGGCATGTGAATATAGCAGAGGGTCCTTCCAGACAGGCCCTATATCCCAGGATCTGATACCAGGTTTTCCGCTTTAAACTGGATTATATGAGTCTACACTGCCAGACAATCTGGGATAAACAGAAAATCTGGGATCATATCTTGGCATATAGGGCATTTCTGGAATGCCCCTGATAGAATGCCCAGTTTTATAGCTGTACAAACCATCGTGTACACTGTGATCAAAGAACCTTATTCCACATATAAAACATACCCATTTAGAAGTATGTTCTATAATATGCGTCTCATACAGGAAATTCTTCTGTGACTATGTATGAATGTGAAACAAACCAAATATACAATACACTTTTTTTCAAATTCCAATTTTAAGAACAATTCAAAGGAAATAGTAAAGATCCAGTGAGGTGAGTTGAAGAGAAAGAACAAACTACTGAGCCTGGTAAAAGGTTGAGACCCTGTATAAATAAGTACATCATGTATGAAGGAAAACATATAGACAATTTTAATGATTATTGCAACATTTCCCCCATGAGTTTCTTTTTTAAAAAGTCTTTTCTGTTTCAGTTGAAAAATTCTATGTTTGTAGACAAAACATATTAAAATATTTAAGAAGAAACTATTTACATCAAATATCACATTGTTTAGTAAGGCTTGTAATCTGGATGAACTTCTCCTTTCAGATGACTATGTGTGTTCATTATCAATGTACAGATTAATCTATGTATATCCCATTGTAGGTGAGATGCAAGGTTTTAGCTAACTTAGGGCCACTTCTACACTGTCCTTATATCCCAGGATCTGATCCCAGATTATCTGTTTATCCCAGATTATATGGCAGTGGAGAAATATAATCCAGATCAAAGCAGATAACCTGGGATATAAGGACAGTGTAGAAGGGGCCTAAATTAAACAGTGTCTTGTGGCACCTCGAAGACAAACATGCTTCAGATGTTCCATCAACTGCATTTGATGAAGTAGAGCACAGCTGATTAAGTATTTTCACCAAGAAATGATATATTATTTAAAATGCCAAATTATTGTGGTTGTTGTTGGTTTAGACTCGCATAGCTAAACCTTTGCTAGTACTTGTTAAAAAATTGACAGAATATACAATCCATCACACATGTCAAACAAATGTGCAAGCTTTTTCTTATCGAAATAGTAAGTCAATAATCTGCAAATAAATGTCTAAAAGCAAACAAAGAAATTGTAATCTCATTCAATCCAAGGAATCACAGATATAGAAAACTCAACATATTTTCCAGGGTTTTCTCAAGGGAAGAGTCAACTAGTTGTGAAACTGACAGGGCTGTATCTAAAACCATATCATTTGAATTTTGTTCCTTGATTGGTTTTTTAAACAATTGCTTTTTATACCTTTAGATCCTGATAGTCTTGTCACTTGGCTAGATATAAATTAGGAATTACTCTGCAGAGCTTGAGGCATTTACAGGAATACTATTCTAGATAATAAAAAAAGTAATAAGGCCAATAAAGTTTGCTGGTAAATTATGAACAAGTTGAGCACTTTCACCTATGCTTGTGAAATGCTGTTCATGTCAACAAGATATCAAATAAATATTGGATTTGGAGAGCTTATTTTATATTTCACCGTGATGCACAATGCAGTTTCCATTTCCAGCCAAAGGCATATATAGTAAGAATATTTCAGCTTCTGATTATTATAGATTTTTCAGGATTTTTGAAAACCCTCCTCACTCCTTACCTCAAGGAATGAGATACCTAATTCATTTCAAATTCTTGGATTTTTTTCCCTTGCCATTAAGTTTGAATTTACTACCATTCATATACTTCAAAAAATCGGCCCTTAAAATATCGTGCATAAAATATGCTAGCTGACATTAGTGTAGCATGAAAGCTCATAATGCTACAGTATAATATTCTGATGTCCTCAGCACCATTTATTTTTACTTATAATGATGCAACTTCCAGAACATCAGATTCCATCTCTTTCTAATAAAAAGGAGGAAAATGAGATACCTGTTATCAAATGTAAGAAAATGATTGTTCAAGAAGCAGTTATGTTCTATTCACAAGGTTATTTCTGTTTCCCTTCTGTAGTCAGCACACACTATTTGCCTTTAGCTTTGAAGTTCTTTATTGACTTGCTCTGCCCAGCCTTTCTCTCTATAGTGTTACTATAGTTTTGTCTACAGTCTTTGATCCTCCAACCATACCTACCGAACTGATCAAAAATTTCCTGGCTTTTAAAATTACTTCTTTCTATTCTTCCTTGTCACCCGCTGTGTCAGTGACTCTCTCCAAAAACACTTGCATTGTGCCATTTCTCTTTTTTCCTTCATATCTTTCCTCCCCCATTTTTCTCACATCAAAGCCTCCTTATTTCCCATATCCAAAAGTACATCTAGCTATATGTTTCTCCGTTTGCTCCTATAGAAGCCTGCTATTCTTTACATCTTACTTGCATTCCTCCTAATTTCTTTCTTAATGTGTTGGCTGTCAATGTGGAGCTCCTTGAGATATACACACACATCCTATAGTTAGTTTTTTACTCAGTAATACACCATGTACACGTATTGTCCCACATAAATAATAAACATAAACTTATAATTAATTTAAATGATTGGATTCAAATGCAGGTGTTTGCAGCTAGATTAGTTGAAGTGGGCTTTCCCAAACCCTTCTTCTTATGACAGCTCTTTCAACCCCCTAAATGCTATACAGAATGTCAGAAGAAGTTTCTGTAAATATGGTTTTGGAAGGGATGAACTATCACAAACATATGCCCCAACTGTTAGAAGTTAAATTAGATTTGGTAAGCATTGTGGCAACCCCTTTGGGGATGAAGGGTGGGCTTTTAGAATGGCCTCTCTAGGGGTCCTTCTACACGTACCCTAAAACAAAGAAGAAACCAGGATAAAAGGAGGTTGGTGGCTAAATGACGTTTCATGAAAATGTGCACTGATTCAGATTAACAGCTTAAAAAGGTGCACTTAAACCCCAATTTCATCCAAAAATGTGCATATTTGCATCACTGTATATCTCCACAGTCAAGGAAAACATGTGATTTTGTTTGTATATCCTGGTGTGGACTTCTCCAGTGCATGTGCACATTTTAAAATCCTGAAACAGCTGATCTGAGCTGTAAATAAATGGAGCCACAGACACACAGATGCCTAAATGGAAAGCAATTACAATAAGAACTCTCTGGAAGCATTTCTTTCGTCTGATTTTTATGAAATTAAACAGAGCTTGAATTTACAAGAGGGCGAGAAATAATAAGAAATCTGCTTGTGTGTCCATTTAGATATCTGCATGAGCACATATGAGGTCCAGTGCATCTCAGAGTATCATTTTTTTTAAAAAAAAAAAACTTCTACTGGATGTCCCCCATCTATCTTGCAGATTTCTAAAACCCACTATAAATGAAGGTGTCAGGGTGATGGGGGACCATTTACCGGAACTGACAAGTCTGTGTTTGGACTTGATGTCAAGTCCCACAATTTTTGCCCCACTTATTTGTCCTGCATTTTGACTCTGTCTGGTTTTTTGGCTTAGGGTGCTTGGAAGGGGGCTCCTCTTAGGGCTAGAATGGGTTTTTTTCACTCTTGTAAAACTCTGTGGTTTGGGAGGGGGTGCCCCCAAGACAGCCTTCCAGTTAAGCCTGGCCAGGGTGAGCCATCAAGATAGTTTGGATTGCCCTCAAAGTTTAGGTGCTAGCCCAAGTTACTAGTTTATGGAGGGAGACAGACACCTGCCCATCAACTAGACCCATTAGGTGGATTTGATCCCCTGTTTCCTGCAGATTGCAGAAGTTCAACAAATAAATAATCAAGTTTTAGATGGCCCCTTTATACCATAAATATGTTGTCTGTCCCCTTATCTATGGTAGGGGATCAAATTCCATGACTAGAGATACTACACCAGCAGAAGACAGATCATGCATCAGATCATTTTCTCTAGATTACTTAATGCTTCTTTTGCTTATTTTTCAGGATGATCACATACTGACAAGTAGAATGTGTAGAAAGGCACAGAGACATATTGTTTACTGCTTGAACACACAACACAATCCCATAAATGTCTATTCATAAATAGGTTTTACTGAGTTCTAAAAGGCTTAGTTCCAAGTAAGTGTGTACGTATTTGCAGCCTAAATGTATTTGAGGATACCATTGCTCTTCATCAGAAGAACTGAATATACTGGAGGTGTATTCTTGGGACAAGAAAGGTTTATAAAAGTTCAAGGGTTCCACTGTTCAGGAACCAATAATGATGAAACATCAGTGGGGAGGGATTGTTTATAAACAATATTTATTCTCTCTGCTTTTTCAACCTCTTTTATCTTCATTTTATCACTTCATTCATGTGTACATAAGTATTTATCATAAAAGCATCATAATCTGCTACTAATCTCCCACTAGAAATTGATATAAAGTGTAGAATTCCAATACGAATGCATCAGTACTACACTTCAACAGTACTGCTGCTTTAAATCGGTGATTGACAATACTGATTACTGGATACCATTCCAGAGCAGAACCTGAAAAAGAAACTTTTGGAGTCACAATTTTAAGCATTCTTAATTAGAGGAAGGTTACTTTTTCAACTCTGCTCCAGGAATGTAGAGATTTTAGATAATATCTCATTTACTGCTGGGATTATTACCTGCAAGGTGAAATGTGGCATGTTTCCCCTGGACTATTTTCAAAATTTCAGTCACATTTCAATCCTGGAGACCCAGATGTCAAACTTCCAACCTACATGTTGCATTTGATAGACTCTTCCATAGCCAAGCTATAACAACATAATGAAATCTTAATGACTTCCCATCACGTCATCAGAGCTTGACTACAGATGAGTCTTCAAACTCACTCCTCAAGCTTTAAAAAATTGACTGGTTGGTTATTTCTCCTCTGAGGTATTTATTCAGAGAAAATACCCCTACTCCCCAAATTATCCAATGCCAATGTACATCAGTGATATTGCATTACTGTCATCAATGACTATATGAAAAAAATCTAGATAATAGCAGACCCCTGCAATCTTTGGAATTATAGACAGTCTTGTGAGTGAACATATAGACTCTAGAAGAATTTGTTCAGGAAAAGAGAAGTTTTTATGAGATCAAAAGAGTTCAGAGTTGAGAACTGCAAAAACACATTATTACTTGTGGTTCTAGCTTTTGAAGAAAATATAGACAATAAGATCATTATAATATTGATGATATAATTAATAAATGTGAGACATCAGATTGCATCTCTAAGGGCCCTCTATACTGCCATATAATCCAGATTATCAAAGCAGTTAATCCACATTATCTGCTTTGAACTGGATTATATGAGTCCATACTTCCATATAATCCTATTCAAAGCAAATAATCTGGATTTCATATAACAGTGTAGAAGGGGCCAAAGAGTAATGTTCTACTTCATGGCTCCAGACAGTCGAAATCACATGGCTTGTAGAGAGAAAACCAACCCACATGGCTTGTAGAGATAAAACCAACCAACCCACCAGGGCTCTTTCACCTATTATGACAACATAGTGCTAAAAGCCTACCAAGTGGAAACTAAATTATTTTATATCTTTATGTAAATTTTGGTTCTGAAGAATCAGAAGTCATTCCTCCCCAGGCTGAACCCCTTCTTCTATGAAATGGTTTAACTCATTTGGGAAATCTTTATTTCAAGTCCCTATGGAGCCAAAAATGACAGACATATATTGCATAATGTTTTACGTTCACTGGAGAAAAGGTGGGATATAAATGTAAAAATAGGTTGTGTAAGCAGGAAGAGCTTGAAGAGGGGAGTTTGAGGAAATCATCTCCTTCCCGAGGTGGGGGGTATGAGTCAGTATGAGATATGTTGATTTCAACTTATCTACAACCACCCTCAGACTGTCCCAAAGTGCATTTCTTAAAGCATCTCAAATAGATTTTAGCTATGAACATGATTGACACATTGTTTCTTTAGAATCTTTTCCATCCAACATCTATAGGACCAACAGTGTATAAATTGTCATTTTCTTAATATACATTCATAGGTTTCTTTTGTGTGTAAAAATCCTCAGAGTTTACACCTCTGTTCTTCTGAATATGTTAGATGTTCCTTCAGTATAAACAAGTTTTACATTATTTTTGATAAGTTTATTTTGCTCCCATACTGATATTTTACTCAATTTGTCATTAGAAGGAACAATAATAACCAATGACAGTTTAATGTTTTAAAGTACATAAAGCTATCAGTTCACAACTGTTCATCTACACTTGGAGATAAATCAACCATAAATACTGATTGTAAAACCTGAAATGTAAAATGTATTATCTAGATGGTTACTTTGACTTATTTACAAAAAAGAATGGTTAGTGTTTTCCTCAGCTGAAGAAGTGTGTGGTGGTGCATGAACTAATGAACTAAACATGCATTTTGCTTATCTATACTTTATTAAAGTTTTCCTGATGGATTAAGATTCCAAATCTTCAGCACTGAAGCAAAGACCATAGAGGAGCTTTAGAAGATGGTGGGTTCCAATATAAGTAGCTGTTGTTATCACAAGTTTGGGATTGGAGACATGTAAATTCCCATTTTATGAAAGAAACCGAAGCATGTCTTTTAAGATATTTTTTTGGCTGCTTTCTTGATTTAAAGCATCATAAACTGATTTGTTTTTGCATGTTAATAGGATTTAACATGAGAGGCATTTATGAGTACAAAGGCATGAATACTGTCTTGCATTTTCAGAGTACTGTTTATTTACCTAGCAGTCACAGAGGATGGGAAAATATGGCTTTGTTTCCAGTGTTATAACTTCTGATATAAGCGTAACTGCCATTCAGTATCCTTGCTGTCTCAAGGAAAATTAGGAATCATGCCTAAAAGGTGTGACATACAGAAAGGCTTGTATTTACTTACTTTCAATCCTCTTATGGTTTTATAGTATGCCAGATAATTTGGGCCCCCTCTACACTGCCATAAAAAACTGAGATTATCTGCTTTAAACTGGATTACATGGCAGTGTAGACTCATATAATCCAGTTCAAAACAGATAATGTGGATTACCTGATTTGATAATCTGGATTATATTGCAGTATAGAGGGGGCCCTGATGAGTACTACAGAAAATAGGAGTCTCTTTAACGATTTTCCATATTAAAGCATTCTGCTTTTGCTTTAATGATATTTAGTTGTTTGAAGAACACCATTAAAATCCTTATTAAGGCTTCAAGACTGCTATATATATTGAAGGCAATACTCTCTGTGGATAAGTGGACAACTGAATACTCATTTTAAAAATCAGCCTATATGAGAACTTTTCTTAACTTTATCCTTTCCTGTCCTTGCTTGGCCTTGTCCCAAAAGAACATAAGGCCAGAAATAAATAGGGAGGTAGTGCTGGGATTCTTTTTTTTTTTTTTTTTTATTTTGCTATTGCATGACATTTCAGTCACAAATTTTATACAAGTAACAGATCTGATATAAAAAGACAAATTGAATCTGTTAATCTGCTGACATGTGTAATAAAACATCATAGAAAAACTCATTACTTGCAGTGTTTTATGTGCTTCTTTGCCAGCACCTTCAAGCCAGCTTTAACATTAATGTTCATCTTGGTATTAGCAATTTCCTTTCTTACTGAGAGCATTAATAAGGTCTATAGCATAACTGGGAAATCAAGTGGGCATATAGTAGATGAGGAAAACTCACTAAAGGTATTGTAAAGGCAATGCACAAAAATGTTAACACTTTTCCACTGATTGTAGCACTGAAAGCCCATTAAAAAAATTACATTAATATTACTTATGTTTGCCCCCCTTTACCTGTGGCAGCATTTGATGCTACAATTCAAACAAACATAAGAAGAAAAGGAAGAGGATGGAGAATTTACTTTCACCTTGGATTACCAAGCTCCAAGGCAATGAAATGAAAAATTGTGTTATTTTCAGTACCATGGACAATGTGAGCCCGAAAAGTTATTAACTGTTAGACACTGTTATAAACATTCACTCAATGTTGTATGTTATCTTATGAATAACCTTTTCTCTAATTTTACAATTAATAGTGTAGTTAGTGAGAAACTAGATTTTCTTTTTAATTTAACATTTCAGTTCCAAACTTTCAATACCATTTCATTACAGTATGGTTGTAGCACATTCAAGATAGGATTCCCCCACTTTCAATATATAGGCAGTTTCTGAGTTTAAAATATCTGAGTTATATACAACACCTAGTTAAAATCAAGGGTGAGACAACAGGTGAGAGGAAATGTACTCCTGGAAAGGAAAATACACTCCTGGAAGAGTTATCATGGGGAAAAGATGTATCCACTGAAGCTTTATCACCAATCCTTGTTTCCACAACAATCCAACATTTTGAAAATCCAGTTGTCACAGGGATAGAAAGTAAGATGAAATCTTCTAAACAGTAACACAAATTTCACAAGGGTGCTAACCCTTCCCTATGCTATCCAAAACTAATTTTGTCCATCTGGAGTTACATCTGTTCTGGCTTACACGCAAATTCAATTTAAGAACAAACCTACATAACCTATCTTGTTCCTAATCCAGGGACTGCCTGTAGAAATGTCCCTAAATTATTTATTTATTTCATTTATATACTGCTTTTCTCACCCCTAGGGCAGTTTACAACATTATAAGTTGCGAAGATTTAATACCATACATTCATATAAAAACATTACACATCTAAAAACAATCACATATAGCCATAAATTAAATCATTGAACATTATACAAACCATCAGCATAATTATAAAACATTAAAACATTAAGCATTAAGACATTTAAACATTTAAATTACCTCAAAATAGTGTGAGGAGTTCTAATTGTGAGAAAATAGGAATGAAAAAGAATTGTCTGCTAGCTTACTCTTTCCTTTGGATTATCTCAAGACACTGCCCTTCCCCAAGTCCCCAATACAAGAAAAATGCCAGAATGGTTGTGACTGGTCTCAAGGCAGATTAATACTAGTCATCAATACTCATTGCCAAGGCGTTCCTATGGCTGTTACAATCACCCTTACAGCATACCCACATTAGCTCTATCCTGACTGATATGTTTTAAAGAAGTGGTTCTGCCATTACTTCTAGTTTTAGACTACTTTATGGTCAATCCATAGTTAAGTATTTTTCCATCCCATTGATTCCAATGATGCTGTTAAGTGCATTCTTAAATCTCCAACAGAAACCAATCAGGTTTAATTAGATATATTTGTTCTGCGTCCAAAACTACATTAGAATGGATAGCAATAAGATAACTCTCTCTTTCCAACACCATGGAAAAGACAGATGTCTCTTTCTAGTACTCCATTTCACTATATACTGCCAAAACACGTGCGACCTTTCTGAAGTAGTTTTTTCACTATACAGAATTTACTCCCATAATATCTTCCTTTAATTTCAATCAATAAATAACCAATTTGATGTCAAAATGCTCCTTCCATCTTCTTTTAACACTTTTCTCATGTTTTATGTATTGAGATGTGCTGTTCATGTTGTGATTTTTGCATAATCTCTCATTCTTTCTTAATTTTATTTTGATACAGGGTGACCTTATCTTTAAAGGTTTTTAATAAATAAGATGAATTATTGGCCTTGTTGGTCATAGATTTTACTTTTAGCTTACCAGTTTTCATCAATGTCAAAATACTGTATATCTTTTTAACATTTCATTTCAGTCAATATGTTGAAATGAATAGGGTGTTTTCTTTGAATACATTATTCCAAGGCCTTCGATTAAAATGAAGAATATGTTTCTAAAATTAACTTACCTCCTCAGGCCAAATCAGCATCACTGATTGCAAGAGGAGATTAAAGTTTAACCACAATGTATTTCCATTCAAACTTACATTGTGTTGTAAAATATTCTTCCTTAAGCAAATACAGTTGTACGACTCTATCTTCAGAAACATATCATAACACCAGCTATTCATCCTCTTGATAAATTAGTATCCTTTCCACATACATTTCAACATGACAGGACATTTAAATGCTAATTGTGGTATTTTCAAACTCATCAGCAGTTTGTATTTATAATTAGAATAATATTTCATAAATATTTTGAAAAGTAACATTTGCACAATATCATAACATCTCATTTTGAGACCCTAATGTTAAGAGAGATGCATCTAAATTTATAGCTATCATGACAGTTGTGATCTTCTTGGAGTACTGCATTAGCAACCCCGCCCCCTGGAAGTCAAGAAAAGTTTATACATAAACAATAAACTACAATACAATAACAAATATAATCTTGATATACAGGGCAAAGGAGAGCAAATGCATAATATCTGAACTCATGTCATCACAGAGCACATTTCACTTCCTTTTTAAATTCTAACTATGAAAGGAAAACAGGTGGTACTACTTTGAGAGGTTAATACTGTAGTCTAATTACTTGAGCAAATTAAAATGTGAAAATTAAAGCATTCGACAGAGATCTTCCCATTACTGCCATACTGCAATACTTTAGATCAATTCAGAGATGGTGTATTTCTGTGTATCAGCATTATAGATTGTGAGCATTTCTTTCATCTGGCCATAAGTGGGTGTCACCACTTTCTACACCACACTTTTAAGACCTATAAAAACAATCCAGCTGTTTACTTATTGGCCAGCCAATAATGAAACTTCATACAGACTTACCCTAGAGTGGTCATAGTGACAATGGTATACCAGAAAGCAGCAGGAATGCTGGTGAATTTGCTGGATGTAGAGCCTTTCTCAGCATAGAACATGACTGTAGCAAAGATTATGATGGCCATAGTGAGAGAAAACAGGAGAAAGCCAAGCTCTGATGCACAGCTTTTCAGAGTGTAGCCCAGGATGCGCAAACCCTGTGAGTGGCGGGAAAACTTAAAGATCCGGAAGACCCGGAAGACACGCAATGTTACAAAGGCCCCACTGACATCCTCATTGTTGGTCATGACAAGACCAATGTAATAGGGCATAATGGCCACAACATCAATGATGCTCATGACACTACGCGCAAACTTGTAACGACTGGGAGCAGCCACCAGACGCAACAGGTATTCAACCGTGAAGATCATGACACATGCTGTATCCAGGCAGAAGAAAGCTACATCATAGCGCTCTCCACAGGATAGCTCCTTGATGGCACCAGGACTTACCCCACAGGGTACTGTCTCCACCACATTGGCAATGACAGAAACTGCAATGAAGAAGCCCGTTACATAGTAAAAGACCAGGGCCAGCGTGCTGGTGTGTGGATTCTCAAAGGCCCGCCACATCCTTTCCCGAGCTGTCATGGAGGGCAGATTACATTCGCCAGCATTATCCTGATCAGCATCATCCTGAAGACGTTCAGCATTTTCCCGTCGCCGATCCTTGTATTCCTCATAACAGCAATCACCAATGATCTCAGGGATAATACCAAAGAAGGCTAGCTCCTCATCATAGGCTGAAATGCATTCTTGACGGGGGTAATGGAGCTTCCCTGTTCGATAGAAATTGAGGATATGTCGGAAGATGTCAGGGTCCCGATCAAAAAAGTATTGCTGTGTCTCTGGGTGGTAGAAGAAATCCCTCTCTGAACTGCCCAGCAGCGTGTCTGGATAACGTTCCAGGGTATCCAGCCAGGTCTGGAACTGGGTGCCACTCACATTCAATATAATCAGGGAGTCCTGGCTCCGCTTTCTCTCCTGTCGGGGGGCATTCGGCATCGGGCTTGTGGCCACTGGCATCCATCCTATGGCTGCTGCCCGAGCAAAAGGCAACCATGCTGCCACTCCTGCCGCCATTGTCTCAGCTGCTTAGTTGTACTGCTCTTGCTTCTACTAAAACTAAAAACAAATATATCAAGAGGTTAGGACATTTGTTGTTTTAAAAGAATAAAAACTTGTTCATTTTTCTCTGGTCATGTTGTGTTATCTTCCTCAACCTGTCACTGCTCTCTCTATCATTCATATTACTTAAGGACATTTGATTTAATACCCTAACAGTCTATGGGACATGAGCAGTTGTCACATACTCTTCTCCTTATCTGAAGTGCAGCCTTTCTCAATAGTTGGTGGCAATAAGGAAAGATCCAAATGTGGCAACACAGAGCAATAGTTTCCAATAGTTAATCAGCAGCCTGTCAGGTCAGGTAAGCAGTAAGAAACAAGTCTGACAGTTGAAAGGCACAACTCCTGGCTAGGAAGTTTTCTGTTCTAGACTGATTCTGGGAACTGTGCTTAAAATACCAATTCAGATCTCCTCCCACATAGTCTTACAACAGCTGGCCAGGAAGTGAGGTAAGAGGAAAGACAAAAATCTGTGTCGTCTTGAGTAAATTTATCCACTAGTACTGCTAGAGAAATACTTGCTGATTTTCTCCCCATTTCAGCAGGTTTAGAAAGGAGATGTGAAGAATATATCCCCTCTGAATAAAACAGCTGATTCCCTTCATCCTGATCAATGATATCTCATCATAACAACCACTTACCATCTTCAGACTATTCCTGTTCTAAGGAAACAGGGCAGATGGATAATGACTGCCCTCTAACATTAGGAAAAAACAGCGTTAACAAACAGAGACACATGAAAATGGTACTGACAAACAGCATCCTTCTAGACAAACAGGTGGGTATTTAGATGAAGATAGTGTTTAGGTGGGAGAATCGAACCTCCTTAGGGAAGGTAAAGGAATTTAAAAACATTAAAAGGGATAGATATAGAGATAGAGACATATATAAATAGATCAAAGGGGGGAATATATATATATATATATATATATATATATATATATATATATATATGTCATGGAGCCAGATCCCAGGGCTGAATTTCCAAGCCCTGAATCTGACTTCATAACATAAAACAACCCTGCAAGCACCTGGCGGGAGGAGATAAAATGAGCCTGGGAACTCAGAGTTGAAAGTATAAACAATTATAATTGCTGTAGTGTGTGGGAATAGAAATCATGGTAGAAATGTGATCCCGAAGGTGGGGTTTGATGATGATATTTGCGTGTGATATTACGTTGCATCAGAAGGGATAAAATTAGATGTATGTAAACATTAGGTCATTCTCGACTTTTCCAAAGTCATGTATTCTTCAATAAAGATTGAATTTGAGAGCAGCTATCTTTGATCTGCGTTCAGACTGGTCCTTTGAAGTGAGCCTGACATTAAAGTCGAGAATCCATTTCTCACCCTCCTGCGGAATTCGCAGTGAAGTGATAATGAGTGAAGAAGGAGATCAAAGCCCAAATGGGGCAGAGAGACCTTTGCAAGGGGCCCGGCCGAAGAGAGAAGAAACGCTGCAAGCCATAGCTTCCTCTACGGGGTACCCCAGGCCGAACGGCGTGACCCAGAGAATTCCCAGGGGAGGAAGAGGCGTCTCTGCGGCTGCAGAAACCAGTTGGGGATCTGGAGGAAGTATGCCGGAGACCGTGGCCCTGCGGTTATCCATCCTGGAAACTAATTTATCCAGGCTGTCGGAAACCGTGGGGAGATTGGTGCCATTATTGGAAGAGAATCTCCAAAAGGAGCCCAGCCGATATGGCGCCGAGAGAGAACCAAGTAAAGAAGGAGATTGGAGCCAGAGGGGCCAGCGAGCGTCAACGCAGAGTCCCGTGGCGGCAAGGGACGAGGGAGATGAGGAATACTGGCGGGAGCTGGAGTTCCGGGACAGAATGGCGCGAGAAGTGGAGCGTCAGCGAGCCCTGGGAACTCTGAGGCCGCCATCTCCAACAGAGCTCCCAACCCCCCGAATGGGCGTCGGGGTGGAAAGGCCACTGGGGCCAAGGATCGGGTCCAGTGGATTGGCAGACGAAGGCGGAGAGGAGCGGGGGATCCAGGAAGAGGAGGAGGATGTGCCGTACGACGAGGAAAGGCGAGATGAGGGGGCTACAGCAAGGCCAGTATGCGGATGGGCGGAAGAGCCGACAGCGGCGGCAGACTTTCGGGAGCCGCGCAGAATGACCACCGGAGTGGGGCGCGGCGTGTTCCAAGGAGCCGCCCGAGGAAACCTGATGCAACCCTTCCCCATGCCTCCCAGACAGCATCAACGGGCTGCAGAATGGATGCCTAGAAGGGAAGATCTCAAACTAGAATACGGAGGGGAATCAGATGAACTGAACTTTTTTCTAATTAGCATCAGAGGATACATGGAAGACAATGCACACACATTCCCCTCCGAGGCAAGCAGGGTTCGAGCCATCGGCAACACACTAAAGCGAGGAGCAGCCAGCTGGTATGTGCAGCTTCATGCCAGACGCGACCCATGCCTGAGGTCAGTGCCCCGCTTCCTCGCCGCACTGGAAAACCGGTTCAGAGACCGGCTAGAGCAATTGAGGGCTCGAGACCAGCTGAAAGGAATAAAGCAGAGGGACAAAACAGTGCCCGAGTACGCAGAGGAATTCCTTCACCTCGCGGAAAGGGTACCAGAATGGTCTGAAGTGACCAAAGTGGAATTATTTAAAGAGGGACTACGCCCCGAGATTTTCAGCTGGGCAGCGCACAGAGACGACCCCGAAACGCTCCAGGGATGGATTCAACTAGCGGGGCGCGTCGAATCCACCCTGGCCCAAGTAAAGCGCTTCAGGAGCGGCAGCGGCCAGCAAAGACCGGTGGCGAGGGGTCGAGGAGAAACGAGGAAGCAGGAAAGACCCGGAGGGAGGCCGGGGATTCCCTCCAGAGGAGACGACAACAAACCTAAACCGGGATGCTTTGTATGTGGGAAGACGGGCCATCGAGCAGCAGAATGCTGGGCCCGGAAGGGGGAGCCGCCAAAAGCCCCAAAGCCCAAGCCAGCAACCGGGAGGCGCGCGGAAGAGGAGGTGCAGGCCCCAGAATCTTCAGAAAAACTGGTGAGTCGGGACAACCGCATGATAGTAGTGCCAATCTGCCTCTCAGGGCTAGAAAATCGGGCCACCTGCAAGGCATTTGTGGATTGTGGGTGTTCTAGAAATATTATAACCCCGGAGTTAGCAGGAGCGCTGAAATGCCAGCAGATGGCGCTTGACTCCCCAATTGCATTTTCGCAGCTAGATGGATCAGTCGCTGCTGGGGAAGTATCTACAAAGGAAATACGGGGAATCCCATGTAAAATAGGCAAATGGGAAGGAAGAATATCCTTTGTGATAGCCCCTATTGCCACATACCACGTAATATTAGGGATACCATGGCTCGAACAGGCAAATCCTGAAGTAGATTGGAGAGGAAAAAGCCTAGCATTCAAAGAACAGCAGATGCAATGGGAGATAAGCAAAATTGCAGAAGAGGAGGACGAGGAAGATGAAGCAGGGGAAATAGACCCACAGCTATTGCCACCTGAATACAGAGACTTTGTGGATGTTTTCAATCAGAAAGAGGCCAGTAAATTGCCTCCCAAAAGGAATATAGAAGTAGAAATTGAAATAACCCCAGGAGCAAACTTACCCAAACCAAAAGTGTATCCCATGTCTGTGCAGGAGAAGGAGGAATTGAGGAAATACATTGATAAAAACCTGGCGCGAGGCTTCATTAAGCCATCCAATTCTCCTCTCGGGGCCCCAGTGTTATTTAGGAGAAAGAAAGACAACTCCCTAAGATTGTGCATTGATTATCGAAATTTAAACGCAATTACTAAGGACAATAAATACCCTATGCCCTTAGTCAAGGATTTAATTACCGTATTGAAGAAAGGAAGCAGAACGTCTTGGCAGATGCTCTTTCACGCATGCCTCAACACGAAGGCATAACCACAGCAAAAGAGGGGACAATATTCTCTGACAAACAATGGGGCTTAGCTGTCAGGACAAGAGCACAAACCCAAAAGGAGGACACGGCTTTTGTTGAACTCGGCGGGGAAGAAAACTGGGGAAATGAACTGAAACAGTCTTATGAAGGAGATCAATGGATCGCGTCCAACGCAGAAAAGGGGGAACAGAAGGGGGGATTTTGGTTTGTAAACAAGAAACTGTATATCCCAGCAATATTAAGGATTAAGATTCTGCATCGTTTTCACAACAACCAGAGCGCTGGTCATACAGGAATTACAAAAACAACAAAGGCAATAGTAAAACATTGTTGGTGGCCAGGAATGAGGAAGGACATAAAGAATCATGTTGTTCAATGTGATGATTGTGCCAGAAATAAATCGGGAGGAGGGAAGCCTATGGGATTGTTACAAACAGTAGCGGAACCTACCAGACCTTGGGAATGTGTAGCTATGGACTTTGTGGGAGAACTGCCGGTTAGCAAAGGACATCGTTATATTTGGACAGTATTAGACCTGTTTTCTAAACAGGCTCACTTTATAGCGCTGACGAAACTACCATCGGCTGAGAAACTAGCCGAATTGTACATAAATCATATTTACAAACTACATGGATGTCCCAGTAGAGTAGTCAGTGACAGAGGAGTACAGTTCACAGCAAAATTTTGGGAAAAATTCTTGGAAATGCTAGGAGCAGAAAGGAGTCTAAGTTCTGCTTTTCACCCCATGACAAACGGGGCGGTAGAACGTACTCAGCAAACGCTTGGGCAGTTCCTTCGAATGTACTCTAACTTGAGACAAAATGACTGGTCTAGGTGGTTGGCTTTTGCGGAACTAGCCTTTAATTCAACTATACATTCAGCAACAAATAAAACCCCCTTTGAAGTAGTTTACGGGTATGAAATACAACCTTTACCCCAGTTGCCAAGGTGGACAGAAAATGAGGAAACAGAGGCAGGGAAGTGGAAAACGCAAATGCTAGAATGTTGGAGTCAAGTGACTGCATCCTTAAAGGAAGCACACAAAAAGTATAAAGCGTTTGCAGACAGAAAGAGGGTGGAAGGCGATAAATTAAATAAAGGAGATCTAGTGTGGTTAAGTACCCAAAACATCAAATTGGGGCTACCTTCAAGAAAACTGGGCCCCAAATATATTGGACCATTCAGAATACAGGGTGTTATCAATGAAGTGACTTTCCAGTTGGCATTGCCAAAAAGTTTAGGGAAAATACACCCAGTATTCCATCGCAGCTTACTGAAAAAGTATATGGGGACTTTGGACAAAATGGACACATAGAGTTATTGTTTGATTTGTTTCAGAACTATGATGAAAGAAGAACCGAAGAGGAGGACGAAGAAAACGAGGGCGCCATGTCATGGAGCCAGATCCCAGGGCTGAATTTCCAAGCCCTGAATCTGACTTCATAACATAAAACAACCCTGCAAGCACCTGGCGGGAGGAGATAAAATGAGCCTGGGAACTCAGAGTTGAAAGTATAAACAATTATAATTGCTGTAGTGTGTGGGAATAGAAATCATGGTAGAAATGTGATCCCGAAGGTGGGGTTTGATGATGATATTTGCGTGTGATATTACGTTGCATCAGAAGGGATAAAATTAGATGTATGTAAACATTAGGTCATTCTCGACTTTTCCAAAGTCATGTATTCTTCAATAAAGATTGAATTTGAGAGCAGCTATCTTTGATCTGCGTTCAGACTGGTCCTTTGAAGTGAGCCTGACATATATATATATATTCATTCATTCACTCACTCACAAGGGAAAAGCCACTGCTAAAACCTGGAGGAGAGGAGTCAAAATGTTGCTCGGTGTCCATCTGAGCCAAATTTTGGAAACAAAATCATTAATGGAAGGGAGACTTAGGAATATAATAATTTGTGCTACGATTGTTATTAATTTCATTCATTCATTCATTCATTCATTCATAGAATCCTAGAGATGGAAGAGATCACATGGACCATCCAGCCCAACCCCCTGCCATGCAGGAAAACACAACCAAATCACCCTGGACAGATGGCCATCCAACCTCTGATTGAAAGTTTTCAAAGAAGGCCAACCTTTGGGCTCCATGGTCATATCAAATGGAATAGAAGAAAGAGAGACACCAAGAGCTTCTTTGAAGATCAGGCACCAGGAAGTAATATTTAGGAGGGAAAGGAATGAGGAAGATGGGAAGAGAATGACACTGGATCCCCTGGAAACAGAGGCGTGATTTAAGAGGACCCTTACATCTTATTTGCATTCCTCCTCATTTCTTTCTTAATTTGTTGACTTTCAGAGTGGAGCTCCTTGAGCTCCACATCTTACAGTTAGTTTCTTACTCAGTAATACACCATTAACATTGATTGTCCCACATGAATAATAAACACAATTCATAATTTATTTAAATTGTTGGATTCAAATGCAGGTGTTTGCAACTATATTAATTGAAGTGGGTTTTCCCAAGCCCTTTTTCTTATGACAGCTTTTTAAACCCCCTAAAATGCTATGCAGAAAGTCAGAAGGAGTTGCTGTAAAATATGGTTTTGGAAGGGATGATCTACCACAAAAATATGCCCCAGTGGTTCGAAGTTAAATTAAATTTGGTTAGCACTGCGGAGACTGCTTTATGGATGAAGGGTGGGCTTTTAGAATGGCCTCATTAGGGATCCTCTACACATGCCCTAAAACACAGAAGAAAATGAGATAAAAGGAGGGGGTAGCTGAACAACGTTTTACGTTTAAGAGGACAGAATGAGGGAGATGGGAAGAGGATGACATTGGACCCCTGGAAACAGAGGCGTGATCTAACACATGTCCAGAGAAAGGTGTCCAGAAGAGGGCGACTAAAATGATCAAAGGTCTGGAGATCATGCCCTATGAGGAGTGTCTTAAAGAACTGGATATGTTTCACCTGCAGAAGAGAAGATTGTGAGGAGACATGATTGCCATGTATAAATATGTGAAAGGGTGTCATAAGGAAGAGGGAGCAGACTTGTTTTCTGCTGCCCTTGAAACTGGGATGAGGAGCAATGGGTTCACATTACAGGAAAGGAGATTCCACCTGAACATTAAGAAGAACTTCCTGACCTTAGGAGCCGTTCAACAGTTGAACTCTCTGCTTCAAAGTGTGGTGGAAGCTCCTTCCTTGGAAACAGAGGCTGGATGGCTATCTGTTAGGGATAATTTGATTGTACTTTTCCTGCATGGCAGGGAGTTGGACTACATCAGATAGTGGCAAACCCAGGCCCAGGGGCCAAATGTAGCCCTTTGGCCTCTTTTCTCAGGCCCCTACTCTCACCATCCTATCCTTCTTTCTCTCTTTCCTTCCTCCTTCCCTCTATCCCTTGTCTCCCTCTTTCTCCCTTCCCTCTTTCTCCCTCCTTTCTTCCCTCTTTCTCCTTCCTTCCTTCTTTCCTCCTTCCTCTCTCGCTTTTTCCTTCCTTCACTTTCATCCTCCCTCCCTCCATCCCTCCATTCCCTTCCACCATTCCTTCTCTCTTTTTTCCCTCCTTTCCTCCTAGGGGATGTTCAGCTGAGAGAAGAGAAGGTAGAGAGGGAACATGAGAACCATCTTTCAAGATTTAAAAGGGTGTCCCATTGAGGAGGGAGGGAGTGGAAAAACTGAAACCAGGGCACAAGGGAGGAATGGTTTCAAATGGCAGGGAAAAAGATTTGACTGAAAAGACTAGGAAGAACTTCCTGAGAGTATGAGCTGTTGGAGAGTGACACAGACTGTCTGGGAGTGTGGTGGAGTCTCCTTCTCTGAAGGCTTCTCAG
Source organism: Anolis carolinensis (assembly GCF_035594765.1). Lineage (NCBI taxonomy): Eukaryota > Metazoa > Chordata > Lepidosauria > Squamata > Anolidae > Anolis > Anolis carolinensis. The sequence goes on from NC_085845.1 coordinate 137,770,223, forward strand.
GGGCTGTCTATTGGAAGTGCTTTGATTGTGCCCTCTTGCATGGCAGGGGGTTGGACTGGATAGCTTAGGGGTCTCTTCCAGCTCTAGGATTCTAGGATTCCGTATCAGAAGTAGGTAATACAGGCTCTCCAGTCCACGATCCAGGGCCGGCCGGAGATAATTTAAAATATTAAGCGGGGGTGGAGAAAAGCGCCCCCCCCCCCGCCGGCGCTGCACAGGGGGTGGGGAAAAGCGCCCCCCCGCAGGGGCAGGGGAAGCCTGACGGTGCCCCCCCGGGGACCTGCGCCCGAGGCGGCCGCCTCACGTGGCCTCTATGGTGGGGCCGGCCCTGCCACGATCTCATCCTGACCAAGACCAAACCTTTTGGGATCCAAACGTTTCCCATCTTTCCTTCACTTTCTGCCTCCAAAAGGAAGAGGAGGAAAGGGCAGGGAGGAGACTTGGGGAGAACTCCTCCCTCCTGGTCCGCCCACCCGGCTGTTGCCCGCCATGTGGCCCCCAAGTTCGAGAGTTTACCCATGCCTGGACTAGATGGCCCACGTGGTCTCTTCCAACTCTAATATTCTATGATTCTAGGATCCTTCTAGGGTGCTGTAATGAGGAAGTGGGGAAAGAAAGAAGCCTGAAAAAGGTGTCTACAAGGCTGTAAATGACTGTAAATGAAAGAGGAGTCCTTAGGTCAGGCATGGGCAAACTTCTACTCCAACCCCCACAATTTTTCACAGCCTACCCACTGGGTTTCTGTGAGTTTTCCGGGCTGTATGTTCATGTTCCAGAAGCATTCCCTCCTGATGTTTCATCGACATCTATGGCAGGCATCCTCAGAGGTTGTGAGGTATATTAGAAACTAGATCAGTGTGGTGTATATATATGTGGAAGGTCCAGGGTGGGAGAAAGAACTCTTGTCTGGTGGAGGCAATTGTGAATGTTGCAATTAGCCACTTGATTAGCACTGAATAGCCTTGCAGCTTCAAAGCCTGGCTGATTCCTGTCTGGGGGAACCCTTTGTTGGGAGGTGTTAGCTGGCCCTAATTATTTCATGTCTGGAATTCCCCTGTTTTCAGAGTGTCCTCATTTTAGAGTGTTTTAATACTGGTGCCCAGATTGTGTTCATTTTCATGGTTTCCTCCTTTTCAGTTGAAATCTATATGCTTGAAGATTTCAAAGGCTTCCCTGTGTAGCCTGACAGGGTGGTTGTCAGAGTGGTCCAGCATTTCTGTGTTCTCCAATAATATGCTTTGTTCAGGTTGGTTCATCAACTGCTCTGCTATGGCTGACTTTTCTGGTTGAGTCCAGAGACAGACAAGAGTTCTTTCTCCCACCTTGGACCTTCCAAAGATATATAAACCCCACCTACCTAGTTTCCAACAGACTTCACAACCTCCGAGGATGCCTGCCACAGATGTAGATGAAATGTCAGGAGAGAATGCTTCTGGAACATGGCCGTACAGCCTGGAAAACTCACAGCAACTCAGGGCCCTTCCACACAGCCCTATATCCCAGGATATCAAGGCAGAAAATCCCACAATATCTTCTTTGAACTGGGTTACCTGAGTCCACATTCAGATAATGTGGGATTTCCTGCATTGAAATTCTGGGATATAGGGCTGTGTGGAAGGGCCCCCAATGATTCCCGGCTATGAAAGTCTTTAGGCCAGGACCGTAGCCAGGATTTTGATTAGGAGGGGGCTGGGATTTTGGTTTGGGGGGGGGGGGGGTGGCTGGGTCTGAGTGCGGGAGGGTCTAGCAAACCTTTGGTATCATCACCCCAATACCCCCATGCATATTTGATATATGGAGCATGGTGATCAGATCATGATATGAATAAACATAACAGTTTAAATAATAAGGGGCCCCTGGTGGCACAGTGTGTTAAAGCGCTGAGCTGCTGAACTTGCAGACCAAAAGGTGCCAGGTTCAAATCCCGGGAGTGGAATGAGCGCCTGCTGTTAGCCCCAGCTCCTGCCAACCTAGCAGTTCGAAAACATGCAAATGTGAGTAGATCAATAGGTACTGCTCTGGCGGGAAGGTAACGATGCTCCATGCAGTCATGCCAGCCACATGACCTTGGAGGTGTCTGCGGACAACGTCGGCTCTTCAGCTTAGAAATGGAGATGAGCACCAACCCCCAGACAGGTCACGACTGGACTAAACGTCAGGGGAAAACCTTTACCAAACCTTTTAAAAATAATAAATGTAAGGCCTTCTCGCGGACCACCCTGAGAATTTCGGGGGGGGGGGCTGAAGCCCCTCGAGCCCCCCCCCCCCCCCCCGCTACATGCCTGCTTCAGGCTGTTAGGAATTGTGGGAGTTGACTTCCAAAACACCTGGAGGGCCGAAGTTTGCCCGTGCTTGGCCTTAGGCTGACTCGGGGCAAAGTTGAGCAGAGGTCAACAAAAAGGTGCCCTGGAGGATGGCGAGCTCAAGGAAGTGTGAGAGAGGGGAGAGCGGGCGCAAAGGGATCAAGAGGAGGCCAATCCACGCAGGAGATTATGATGAGCCACATAAAACCCGAGGGCACGCAGAGGAGAGCTTAGGCGGGGAAGTTCGTCCGGGAGTCTGGCACTGGCGAAGATGACAGCGATGCGACTGAAATATGACAGGGGGCGGGGTCCTCACGTGAAAAAAGAAATGCGGGTCCAGAGCCCAGCCCTGCACGCCCCCTTAGGATGCATGTGCCTCGCCTCAAAGGGGCCCTTCTCTCTCCCCTTCTCCCTTTCCCGCCCTTCGCGCCCTCTCCAACTCGCCACTTGATGCTGCTCCCCTTAATAAAGCAGGGGAACCTTCCATTCCAATTGGGAGGGGGTGGGTGCGCGCGCGCGCAAGAGTGTCCAAAATGTTGCCTGCCCAGATGTTTCCTTCCCCTGAGAGAGGGGCGGGAATGAATGGCGTCGGGTGTCTTAAAGGGGCAGCCTTTGCCCTCCTCCTCTCCCCTCCTCCTCCTCCAATCTTTGTGCTACCATCAATACCCCCCCATCCCCCCCCCCCCTTTGCAGTCGCCTCACCTGGCAAAGTCTGGCCAGAGGAGTTGGCATGGAGTGGGTGGGGAGGTGGGAGAAGCAGCTGTGGAGAGCTCTTCTTCCTGGCCAGCCTTCTCCCCTCAGCAGCAACAAGTTCAGCGGGAAGGGGAGGCAGAGACTGCACTCGACGCTCTCAATGCAGCCCCTTCTTCCTCTTCCTCAGCAGCCCGGCTCTCTCCAGTCAGTCAGTCAGGCAGGCGTCTCCGCCGCTGTCCTCGCCGCTCTTCCTCCTCCTTCTCCATGCCGCCTCGCTGAAGCCGGGCGAGGGGCGACAAGGCTGCTCTTCTGCTCTTTCTGGCGAGGCTGCGGCGAAGAAGAAGAAGAGGCGGCCAATCCCACTCACACTCTTCCTCTTCTTCTTCCTCCGCAGCAGCAGGTTCCCTGTCAGGGAAGAGCAAGGAGCGGGACAGAGAGGATTCTTCCAAATAGGAGCCCAACCAACACTGCTATCAGGGAGTCCGCGTGGGAAAGAGAGAGAAGAGAGCGCGCGCGGGAAAAGGAGGGGGCTTTGAAGGCGCGCGCGAGGGGCTTTACCTCATCCTCCGCCGCGTCCCTCTCTCTCCCTCCTTCTCTCTCTCTCACACACACACAGTTTACACATTCCCTCCTTCTTTCTCTCACACTCACCTTTAGGTCTTAGAGCCCGTTCAGACAGCCCTATATCACAGAATATTAAGGCAGAAAACCCCACATTATCTGAGTGTGCACTCAGGTAACCCAGTTCAAAGCAAATATTGTGGGGTTTTCTGCCTTGGTATTATGGGATATAGGGCTGTGTGGACGCAGGGATATTTAGACGGGGTAAAAAAACAAACAAACACACACACACCAAAAGACACTTTCTCTCCTCCCCACAGACATAGTGTTTCTGAAACTTTGTGCGGCTCCCTCCCTCCATTTGTGTGTGTGTGGTGGGAAAGGTTAGTTGCACAATGAAGACCCTTCCACACAGCACTATATCCCAGAATATCAAGGCAGAATAATCCACAATATCTGCTTTGAACTAGAATATACGGCAGTGTGGACTTAGAGCTCTTTCATACAGCCGTATAACTCAGAATATCAAGGCAGAACAACCCACAATATCTGCTTGAACTGGAATATCAGAGTCCACACTGCCATATATCCCAGTTCAAAGCAGAAAATGTGGGATTTTATTCAGCTGTGTGGAAGGGGCCTCAGATAATCCAGGGCCTTCCACACAGCCATATAACCCAGAATATCAAGGCAGAACAACCCACAATATCTGCTTGAACTGGAATATCAGAGTCCATGCTGCCATATATTCCAGTCCAATGCAGAAAATGTGGGATTTTATTCAGCTGTGTGGAAAGTGCCTCAGATAATCCAGGGCCTTCCACACAGCCATATAACCCAGAATATCAAGGCAGAATAACCCACAATATCTGCTTGAACTGGAATATCAGAATCCATGCTGACATATATTCCAGTCCAATGCAGATAATGTGGGATTTTATTCAGCTGTGTGGAAAGTGCCTCAGATAACCCAGGGCCTTCCACACAGCCATATAACCCAGAATATCAAGGCAGAAAATCCCACAATATCTGATTTGAACTACAATATATGGCAGTGTGGACTCAGGACACTTCCATACAGCCATATAACCCAGAATATCGAGGCAGAATAACCCACAATATCTGCTTGAACTGGAATATCAGAGTCTACACTGCCATATATTCCAGTCCAATGCAGATAATGTGGGATTTTATTCAGCTGTGTGGAAGGGGCCTCAGATAACCAGGGCCTTCCACACAGCCATATAACCCAGAATATCAAGGTAGAATAACCAACAATATCTGCTTGAACTGGACTATCAGAGTCCATGCTGCCATATAGTCCAGTGCAGAAAATGTGGGATTTTATTCAGCTGTGTGGAAGGGGCCCCACAAAAACAAGGCAGAAAATCCCACAATATCTGCTTTGTTACCTGAGTCCACACTGCCATATACCTGGGGCCCCTTCCACGCAGCTGGAAAAAAATTCCCACATTATCTGCTTTGTACTGGGTTATATGGCAGTGTGGATGCAGATACCCCAGTTCAAAGCAGATACTGAGGGATTTTCTGCTTTGATACTCTGGGTGTGTGAAAGGGCCCCCAGGCCAAAGCTGATAATGTGGGACTTTATACAGCTGTGTGAAAGGGGCCTGAGCCCCCCTCCCTCTTTTGTCCCCAAAGGACTGCTCCATGGGAACAACTCCTGTTTAAAGGCCCTTCCACACAGCCATATAACCCAGAATATCAAGGCAGATAATCTACAATATCTGCTTTGAACTGGATTATCTGACTCCACACTACCATATAATCCAGTTCAATGTGGATTTTATAAGGCTGTGTGAAAGTACCTCAATCATCTTTTCTAACATGACCAAATGACACTGCCTGGCAGGTTGGGTTACTCCCCCTCTCCTTCCTCTCAATCTCTCTCCCAAATCTACTTTCCTCCTTTCCATCCTTCACTTATTTTTTTGTCCAAGCTGCAAAATTATTTTACGTTTGGACCACTAGATGGCGCGTGGAGGACGAGGAGCGCCTTCAAGAGCTCAACATTTAGAACAGATTAGGATTTTGAAAGGATGGGTGTTCCCACCTGCAAACTGAAGTGGAGACAGATTTCCAGAGACAGCCCTGTTGCTTGGAGGATGCTGAAAGATGTACAGTAGAGTCTCACTTATCCAACAATCGCTTATCCAACGTTCTGGATTATCCAACACATTTTTGTAGTCAATGTTTTCAATACATCATGATATTTTGGTGCTAAATTCATAAAGTAATTACTACATAGCATTACTGCATATTGAACTACCTTTTATGTCAAATTTGTTGTTAAACATGATGTTTTGGTGCTTAATTTGAAAAATCATAATTTAATTTGAGGAGCCTCTGGGGGCTCAGTGTATTAAAGCGCTGAGCTGCTGAACTTGCAGACCGAAAGGTCCCAGGTTCAAATCCAGGGAGCGGAGTGAGTGCCCGCTGTTAGCTCCAGCTTCTGCCAACCTAGCAGTTCGAAAACATGCAAATGTGAGTAGATCAATAGGTACCGCTCCGGCGGGAAGGTAACGGCGCTCCATGCAGTCATTCCAGCCACATGACCTTGGAGGTGTCTACGGAAAACGCTGGCTCTTTGGCTTAGAAATGGAGATGAGCACCAACCCCCAGAGTTGGACACAAGTGGACTTAACACCGGCCACTAATTCCGCTCCTGGGATTTGAACCTGGGACCTTTTGGTCTGCAAGTTCAGCAGCTCAGCGCTTTAACACACTGTGCCACCAGGGTATTCCAGGGGATTTCTTTAATCCCTCCTTATTATCCAACATATTCGCTTATCCAACGTTCTGCCAGCCCGTTTATGCTGGATAAGTGAAACTCTACTGTAGTTCCAAAAGAAAGTAACATTTCCAGATTGGTATTCACTAGTTTAATTGTCAGTGGAGGTCTGAGGGTGTTTTGAAGTGATGGGGCCCAATTTCAAAGCAGTCTATTTCATGAGGGCAACATATTACAATTACACAAAAAGTCACTGATGGATTAATGAGTTATCAAGTTCTACCAACCATTTGAGCCAGAAATAAATCTTTAAAAATAACTCTGCAAATGGAGAACATCTTGAGGCCTAATGTTGCAAGTTCACCATCTTGCAAATGACTATGAGCTGTTTGTGCACCAGGAGGCTCCTTCTTTGGAGGCTTTTAAGCAGAGGCTGGATGGCCATCTGTCAGGGGTGCTATGAATGCAATTTCCTGCTTCTTGGCAGGGGGTTGGACTGGATGGCCCATGAGGTCTCTTCCAACTCTACTATTCTATGATTCTATGATTCTAGGAGAGGCCTCTAAAAGTAATCATTTGAAACTCTATGCCCATGCTTTCATGGGAAGTCCATGATTGCAGAAATACTGTGTTTTCAGATTGGGTCCATCTTTTTGAAACACCCTATAGGTTTGGCGAATTGGATTTAAAGTTCAGACCAAAAGCTAGAGTGGTTTTGTAACTTCATCCACATGAAATCATTGGCTGCCACTGCTTTTTTTTTCACTCACCAGCCATGGCTGCTTACCCTGCAATGAGATTGGGCCTTTCTGAGCAGCCTTTCCAAAAGATGCTCTGTACAGAGATTACTTCCAGGCAGCTTCACAGTACTGTAATTATTAAAGGTACAGATATTTTACCACGCAGCAGTTAGGGGAGTGATTTATGATGGCCAAGAAACACAGTCATTGTTTACGGTTCAATCTTGCATTGCATTTACATAATGTTTCACTAAGTGAACTTGGTAGAAAATGAGAAGCTTTTCATTTGAAACAGAAATGCTTTACTTTCTATACCTCTTAGGAAATAAATATCAGGAGGATCTTTCAATAACTTTAAACCAGATACACATTTTAAAAAATCTAATTCTGTGGAAGGTCATGCAATATATGTGACGTTTGCAGGCAGCTGAGTACATACATTGTTCGTTCCAAAACTGGAAAATCACGACTTCTATGACACATGTTGCAAAGCAACATGCAAGGTATACATAGATGGTGGAAAGTAAAAGCATTTGGGTAAAATCTTGATTAGGTTTTGGCAGGGTTTCTAAAAAACCATATTGAATTGAATGGCACAGAGCAATTTTTTACACCCTAGAGCAGGGGTCCTCAAACTTTTTAAGTGGAGGGCCGGTTCATGGCCCCTCAGATTGTTGAGGGGCCTAATTATCATTTTTAAAAATACAAACAAATTCCTATGCACACTGCACATGTCTTATTTGTAGTGCAACCCCCCCCCCCCAAACAACAATTATTTATTTATCTATTTGTTTACTACATTTATACCCCACCCTCTCTCACCCCGAAGGGGACTCAGAGCAGCTTACAAGTTATATGTACATACAATATATTATATTATTAACATATCACAATATTAGCATTAAATATTACTATATTGTACTATACCACTATACCGTAATATTATTAGTAATATTACATTTGATATATAATATATAATTAATATTATTATAATATACAATATTATTATATTGTATTATTATTATTAGCCGCCCTGAGTCCCCTATTGGGTGAGAAGGGCGGGGTAGAAATACTGTAATAAATAAATAAATATTATATTGTATTACATTATAATATTATTATCAATATTATATGTATACACAATATATTATATTATTAGGATTGCACAGTATTAGTAAATTAAATAACAATACAATATTTAAAAATAAAAACAATTTTAACCAACATACTGTGTAAACCTATCAGGATTTCAATGGGAAGTATGGGCCTGCTTCTGGCCAAAGAGATAGTCAAGTTAAGTAGGATTGTTGTTGTTGTGCTTTCAAGTCATTTCGGACTTTGGGCGAGCCTAAGTCTAAAACTGAGGGCGGGGGCCAGGTCAATGACTGCTGCTGTTCACATGGTGCCACTGAATTGCCGTTCCAAAACATGTGAGCACTACGAGCATTGCTGCGGGCAACTGCCACTCGTGCAATTGGTCAATCGCAAGGCCAAAGCCTGGAACGGCAGCAGCAGTACTGGCAGTACTACCAGCAGATTTTGGAGCATGCTATGATTTCCCGTAATTATTATGGGAAAATTATGGCGTAATATAACTCTAAGTTAGATTGTTGTGATATTGTGACAAGTTAAAGTTAACTAACAAATAGTATTTATTTTAGTTTGTTTTTTTATAAAAATATTTCAAAAATTATTTTAAAAAATATTGATTAAAATATCTCCATAAATTTTTGTTTTTTCTACAGATAATAATGGCTCGAATGTTTTAACTTTTTTTATTACCTTTCTATTCTGAGTTCAAAAAACAGTTTCATAATTTCAAACTTCAGTGTTTCTAATTTACACCTTTCTTTACTATATTTTACGAAAAAGGTAGAAACATTAATACATATATCTTTCTGTTTAATTGCTATTAAAATTTAAAATTAATTTCCAGAGGGTGCTGAGTAATATTTTTTCTGGAGAGGGGGCAGTAGGCCAAATAAATTTGGGAACCTCTGCCCTAGAGGCTACTTTTTTTTTGTCAATAATTATATTATTGAAAGGCATGAATGTCCAATTTCCGGTAAGCAAGTCAGGGCAAGGAGAATAAATGTCAGTGATACCATATTTCTATTCTAAGTGAAAGGCAGGGCCTCTGATCTAATAATGTTGGAAGATAATGTTTTGACTGCTCTCAAAGCCACTGATTGATGGGTTCATTCAGCAGAACAGCAACAAGTTGTGTATTACAAATAGTGCCATTAAATATCTCTTTTCCAGCTGCCCAATCTTTCCCAATGTCTGCTTTATAAAAAAAATCTTCTGTAAATTTGAAATATAAGTCTATTTAATCAGAGGTTAGTTCAACTGAACTCTGTGAGAATTACTCTATAGTATGTTGTGTTAAAGATGACAAGACTCCAAAATCAATTGAAACACGTTTCTGTTTAAGGTTTAGAGCAGTATAAAATAAGAGGCATTTTTATTGGTCTTCTGTATTTAATTCTGCACCAATGTGTTTTGCTCTAAGTGTTGAAAAGAATTTGAAGGCATCTAGATATGAAACACTTCAATATTGTCTTCCAAGGAAGAGAGCTGTGTTGAATCATGGCTGGCATTTGTATAAGCATTGCTTTGTTTACACCAATTGTCATTAGTCTTCTACTTGGGAAAAGATTTGTGCCAAATATTGTCACCAGTGTGGTAACTCAGGTTGTCACTCCCATGGACCTCCTACAATATTAGACCATATCTCGACTTTATAGCCAAAATACCAAAAATAGTTGCAAAAAGCCAAAAACAAAACAGCAGCAACAAAAGCAGCAGCAAATGCTTGTAATGCACACAAACAAAACCACTTGATTTAAAACGTCTTTGTAATTGGGTAATAATGATACCTCTAGCTGGAGTGCATATGTATGAGAAAGTTCAAAAAGTAAATTACCATAGAATTTAAGCCTGTTAGGTATATTGATACAGTACATGTAAGATGGATTCCAGAAAACATTTTTGTATTTACATTTAACTACAGGGAAATTTTAATAAAAATAATACATTTCTGCAGTCATTTGGATGTCATGTCCTCTGACAGTGTCACCTTGTGTGGTTTGCATCCCCACCCACACTTCATAATTACACCTCTGAAAGGACCTAGTATTATAATACTGCATGGATTATGTATTTAACATTGATGATTAACTGTCTATGTAAATGTATTGCAAATTGGTGCTTATATTTATTAGCTACACATTTATTAGCTACAAACACACAAACTTATGCTTATTTTCTGACTCCGCTGGTTTGTTAATTATTGATTCTGTGAATCTGGTCTTATATTTCCTTTTTTTAAATTGTCAAACAATTTAAAAACTACATGTTTATGAAAGTCATCCAGTTGTCAGGATGAACAATGTTAAGATCAGTTCTATTAGCTTAAACTAGATGACGAAAATCTGTAGCAATGATTGTATAACTGTTGAACATGTGTTCGCCAAGACATATAATAATTCTGTATATTTTGTGCAGGTCTGTATTTTCAGGCTGAACTTTGACAATAGCTGTGTGCTGTATACACAGACCATGTTTGCTGTTATGCCACTGATGTACTGATGATCCTCATAGCAAATTTGTATGTTAGCGATAAACTGGACTGAACATGGCCACATCCCCTCACAGGGAATAAAGCACTGCAGTCAGGATGTGTGTGTGTGTGTATAGATGAGTTTAGAGATGCCAGAAGGTTTTCAGTGGCCAAGCCAATAGAGAGGAATAATGAGTACACCTATTTAATGCACACCTGCCTTTTACTGGCACACTTTCCTGGCAGCTGTGTCATTTCCTTCTGCCCCAATAGTGAATGCATTGTGATTTTGTTTAATTTATGGTGAGTACACTTTTTAATGTGAAAAAATATCATAAGTGTTGTCATGCATGATGAAAAGATTATTTGTTTCAACATGTTAAGACATCTTACCAGAAAAAAATGTTAATGGCTGCAGGCTTCTCTGAGTGCATTAAAGTGAATAGATTGATTTAATTTTCATTCTTGCTTTAGAAAAACCCTCAAGAAACATTGAGGGCTGTTTTCTTTTTGGCATGTAATGCTATTTGCACAAAAATAGTTGGATTTTGTGCCAGATGAAATGTTTTTTATGTAAAAACACCCCCAAATGTTTTTTTAAAAACAAAAAGCACAAAATAATAATAACAAAATGAGCAAAATGCCTTGTAATTATATCCAGTGTTTGCATTTCAGTTTGTGCTGATACAATGCACAAGTATACATACCATACTTGAATGGGAACACCGGTGGACATGTTGAAGCATCAGATGGTGAAGGGAAACTTACCTAAACTGGTCTTCAAAAGCTAATAGGTGAGCAGAAAAATAAAGGGGGTAATATCTTAGAAAATGTAATGGATTTTACTAGGCCCCCTTTGGCAGGGAATCATGTACAGTGGAATCATGATTTTGAAACATGTTGCTCTTAGTAATTGAATCAGTATAGAACCATATATAACAGCAAAAAAGCAGTGTTGTAATTTTTTAAAATTATGAATTAAGGAGTCAACGGAAAGCTTGGGACACAGGTTGCATATCAGCTAATTTATTAATGATATGATCTTACTTTCTCATGACCAGAAGACTGTCCACCAGTGGTAAACTGGTCACAACAACCATGAATACCGTGATGTGAACCAGTTCTGAACTGCATCTGCAGAGGAAAAGCCAGTTGTAATCAGGGCCGGCCCAAGGAAATTTTCAAGTGTAAGCGAAACAGGATTTTGGTGCCCCCCCCCCCCAAAAAAAATCAATCACCGAGAAATAAAAGGTAGAAGGTAGAGGTGAATAGAATGGATAAAAGAGTTTACCTTACAACCAGACGTTTATTAACAACATTATGTTCATATAGTAACATTACATAGAATTAACACCAATCTTGCATTTTAATAAATAAATATTTTAATAAACTTTGCAACAATTTTAATTTTTTTGTTATTTCTAGTCTACAAGTACTACACAAAGGTTTCCTGGTCATGATATCTCTTCAGAAGATTTTTCAGACTTCAGACTAGCTTCAGATCAGTTTTGTTTGGGAGAACGCAGCCCCAGGAGAATAGACACTTCCTTTCTCAGGAAGTGAACTCTTGTCCTTCAGAAGTGCCACGCCAGCGTGGACCATTGTAATGGGTGTAGCAAAGCAGGGGAAATCCAGTCATGAATCAATCAGGGCCAGCTAACACCTCCCAACAAAGTATTCCCATCATCAAAGTCTGGTAAATCCTCTGTTTTCTCACGGCCACAGACGGCAGAAGCACATAACATATCGCATAGAACACCACTCTGAAAACAGGGGAATTCCAGACAGGAAACAATCAGGGCCAGCTAACACCTCCCAACAAAAAATTCACTCAGAGAGGAAACAGCCTGGCTGTAAATCTGCAAAGCCATTACATCCTTATCATTTTTCCTAATTGCAGCATTCATACTTGCCTCTAACAGACAAAAAAAAATCAGAAATATTGTATATTCACAACCTTTAAGAAATAATATCCCCTGATGGCACAGCATGTGAAAGCACTGAGCTGCTGAAATTCTGGACCGAAAGGCTGCAGCAGGTTTGAATTGGGGGACCAGAGTGAGCCCTCACTGTTAGCCCCAGCTTCTGCCAACCCAGAAGTTCAAAAACATGCAAATGTGAGTGCATCAATAGGTACTGCTCCAGCGGGAAGGTAACGCCGCTCCATGCAGTCATCCCACATGACCTTGGAGGAGTCTACGGACAAGGCTGGCTCTTTGGCTTAGAAATGGAGATGAGCACCAAACCCCAGAATCAGACATGACTGGACTTAATGTCTGGGGAAAAACATTTACCCTTTAGGGTTGTTGTATGTCTTTCGGGCTGTGTGGCCATGTTCCAGAAGTATTCTCTCCTGACGTTTCGCCCACATCTATGGCAGGCATCCTCAGAGGTTGTGAGGTCTGTTGGAAACTAAGCAAGAGAGGTTTAGATATCTGTGGAAGGTCCAGGGTGGGAGAAAGAATTCTTGTCTGTTGGAGGCAAGTGTGAATGTTGCAATTAATCACCTTGATTAGAGTGAAAAGCCTTGCAGCTTCAAGGTCTGGCTGATTCCTACCTGTGGGAATCCTTTGTTGGGAGGTGTTACCTGGTTGTTTCATGTCTGGAATTCCCTTTTTCAGAGTGTGTTTCTTTATTTACTGTCCTGATTTTAGAGTTTTAAAATGCTGTTTGCCAGATTTTGTTCATTTTCATGGTTTCCTCCTTTCTGTTGATATTGTCCACTTGCCTCCTCGTTGCCCAATTCTCCCTTCCTGGACTCGGCCGCAGGTCGCCAGGGCGAGCTGCGGCCGCGTCCAGGAACTAAAGGAGGATTGGGCGATCTCTGCTGTGTGCGTGCACACAGCAGGGATCGCCCAATTCTCCCTTCCTGGACTCGGCCGCAGGTCGCCAGGGCGAGCTGCGGCCGCGTCCAGGAACTAAAGGAGGATTGGGCGATCTCTGCTGTGTGCGTGCACACAGCAGGGATCGCCCAATTCTCCCTTCCTGGACTCGGCCGCAGGTCGCCAGGGCGAGCTGCGGCCACGTCCAGGAACTAAAGGAGGATTGGGCGATCTCTGCTGTGTGCGTGCACACAGCAGGGATCGCCCAATTCTCCCTTCCTGGACGCGGCCGCAGGTCACCAGGGCGAGCTGCGGCCGCGTCCAGGAACTAAGGGAGAATTGGGCAATCTCTGCTGTGGCGCTATAGGCTGCTGTCGACGCCTCGACAGCGCCCCTAGCGGCCAGCGCCCGAGGCCGCCGCTTCAGCAGCCTCATATGTCCAACCGGCCCTGGTTGTAATAAAATCATGGCTCTTCAAGGTATGGCCTTGGTTAGAGATATCCATGCCTTTCATATCTTTATTTTCAGATAATAAAAAGATAATAAGAATGAAATATACATCTTCTCAGTGTTTTGTTAATTTTCAAATCTCTCATTTCTACTTTATGCTTTATTTGTGAACCACAGTGTAGCAGGAACAAACACAATTATTGGGCAAAGTATGGACTCAGAGAAATATTTTGAGCAATGCTAGATTCATTAAAAAAAACCCATGGTTTTCCCCATAAAATTATTTTTGTAAACCTTGGTTTCCCACAAAGTGAAGCAGAAAGTGTATTTTTTACCTGGATAGATTTTTTCTCTTCTTACTTTTTAGCATCCTTGTGCTTGAACATCATTAATTTATAAGTTATTAAACCCAATTTTATGTAAATTAAAACTGCTTCATAATCAATTAATCCCTTAAAGTCATAATCCTCTTTCTGTGACATCACAATCATTTGCTTGGAAATTGTCATGATGTGATAAAACGGATTATGACTTCAAGTAAGAATTAAGCAGCAGGAACTATAAAGAGAGAGGGAAATCCTATTTTCATGCAAGTAATCTTAGACAAATGCAGTGATGACAGTGAGGATTTTAGCAAGTGTAATGGAAAAATGAATTTCTTAAGAGCTTTCTTGAAGAGATCCCTAACAACCAATGTTCAGTGGTGGTAGAGTCCATTGTATTACATTGAATCATTAACTATAGGAATATATTTGTATATTTCTGATCTAGAATTCATTTTAAATGTTTGGGCTGCTTTAGAAGATAATGACATTTTAAATATATTTGGATGGACATTCCCTTATCCAAATTCACAAATCCAAAACACTCCAAAATTGTCCATGTGTGAAACAATGAAATGGTACTCTGCCTGATGCTTCTGTAACTCCCTACAACCGGCAAGATAAACAGTAGCTGTCCAAATAGATAATTCCCAAATGGAGCATGTGTGAACAGTAAAACACAGAGCAAATGGGACAGCAGATAAACCATCATTAACAGATCTCTCAGCAGAGTAAACCAAAAAAACATAATGTGCAAGCTTGCCTAATAAAATGGAAATAAGAAGAGTGGAAGCCTGTGAAAGAAAAGTTTTCCCTGGATATATTTTGGAAGAAGCACTGATGTAGACTCCAAAGGGTTCCAAATATATTTGGGGGGACATTCTTGTCTTGATCATTATAGTCAAGATGATGTCCTTATCTCCAGTCTGAATTCTAGGTGACATTTCAAGCCTTCAACAGGCTGTGACCTCAATACTTAAAGGCACACTTTTCCCTATATACACCTGCATGAGCACTAATATCTGCTGGAAAGGCTCTTCTCTGTATCCTAGCAGTAGGAGCAATATAATATGTAGTGACCCGATAAAGCTGTTCCCATCATCCTTAGGGCCAGAAGTGGATTTCAGATGCCCCCCCCCCCCCCCCTAGAGTTTGGAATACTTGTATTTGCCTATTATGTACCTAATGAGATGCCTTGGAGAAGGGAGTGAGGTGTAAACATGAAATTAATTTATGTTTCATATTCATGTTATACACATAGCTTGGATTTAATTTTACACAATATTGTTTATAATTTAGTGTTTATCCCTTAGAGGTCCAATAACACTAGCTTCACCCCAAAGCAAATATCGATTTCCACCAAAGCCTTAGGCTTCGGGAGTCTTGTTCCAATCTATAAAGGTGCACATTTTTAAATCAACTTAAATTATTTAAAATGACACATATGTTTTCACACTTTTTAAATTGTTATTTTTTCTCCTTGTTTAAAAGTGTTTCTTGTTTAAATACCACTTCAAGATCTCATGATATAGTATGGGATATTAACAGAATTAATTAATTAATTAATTATTCAGAATTTGGGGTGACAAAGTGGCTTAGATTTGAAAGCACCAGCTGTAACTAACAAAAAATTACATGTATTCACAAAAAATACATAACTTGGAATATAGTCAGTGAAATAAACAGAGTAAATTTTCTTTTTGACTTCTATATTTTTTCTGCCTAGTTTAATAGACAAATAATTCATCTCTTACACAGAAAGGCGTCTGTGTTAAAAGACTGTAGTTTATGTGAAAACGAGAACTCTGTCTTCTGGCAGGTGATGCAGCACTGGAACTAACCAACTCCAAAGAACTAGAGCAGAGCTTTCCAAATATTTCATGTTAGTGACACACCTTTTAGACATTTTGTGACACAGTAATTGTTTTACTAACAAATCGGCAAATAAATCGACACCTTATACGTGATACACATAAACCTGAAGATACTCAAGTTAATCAAAGTAAATCAATGAACTAAATTAACTACTGGTGATTAAAATAACTGACTAAAATATATAACTTAACATTAAAACAGCACTATGATTAATTAACAAATTAATAATAAATTAATAAATTAATTAAAAACAAAAATAAACCATGGGGATCCTCAGATCTACAACCAAACTACGTCCTGGTGACCTATTTCAGCACACACAGTCACCAGAGAGAACAAAAGGAACAAAGAAAACCACAAAAAGACCAGAAACAAACAAGGTGAAAGAATTCCTTAAGAAACACAAGCCTGATGCCAAATAATTAAGGCTGGCATTCCTTCAATTGGCCCTCCCATCTCTATGCATCTGGGAGGGGTACTAATCAGCACCTTTGCTGCAACACACCTACACACTGCAGCAACACACTAACATGTCATGACACACAATTTGGAAACCTCTGAACTTATTGACAACCTGTGATGACAGAAGTAACTAGATCCATGTGAGGAGAGCAACACTGAAGAGAGGTTACAGGGTCTCTTTTTCATGTGCTGACTCAACCTAAGCAAGTAACACCCAAACATGGCTCAGGCTTCATATCAGTAGGGATTTGCTTTTAAAACTGATGCATTGGACAGTGTGATCTGCTTCAGGATATTAAGCGGGGTGAAATATAGGTCAATCAGTGTGGGAATTTGTCCTCTGGATAGGATGTCATGCTATTAGCGATATTATTTGTAATAGTTTATGGAAGATGAAATTGTCCAAATCAGTTTCTGCATAATCTAGGGAAGCAACACAAAAATAATTTACATGTGGTTTTTAATGTCAATAATAATGCCATAAAATTTTCATCTTAAAGAGGTTTAATTTATCCAGTAATTATTTTCCATGAGAAAGTTTCTGTGTTCTAGAAAGAAATCTTTTAAGGCATAAGTAATATTACTAATCAACAGGTTCATTGTTGGCATTGTTGAACAGAGTTGGCAGAGTTGTGTTTCAGTACTTCACTAAGATCTCTCCCTACAGAATACTTAAGTCCTTCTGTTCTGTTAACTCAGAAGATTGTGACAGCTGTGGAGATTCACTGGGATATTTTAGGGTGCATCAATCTCCAGTGTTAAAAAAGGAGCAATTAGACAGCCACTTAATTTGGTTTTGTGATTTCCTGTGGGGGAGGGAGCTGAAGAAAGAACTTTCAGATAAATAATACAAGCATATCAAGCCCACATATAGCATTTGTTAATTGCTGCAGAATCCAAGCAACCCAGATTGTGGCCTTTTCTTTTCAGTGACTCCCCTTGACTACAGTTATGCCTGGTGATTATTTAGACAAGAGAGGACAGAAGGGAAAAAATAAAATTTGAGAATTGCAGTGGATTTGTATGAAAAAAATAACATTTAGCTCATTTGTAATAGAAATAGCTTATTGAAAACACACAGAGCAATGTCAACCCTGCAACTCTGATCACCTTATAGCAGTGGTTCTCAACCTGTGGGTCCCCAGATGTTTTTGGCCTTCAACTCTCAAAAATCCTAACAGTTGGTAAACTGGCTGGGATTTCTGGGAGTTGTAGGCCAAAACACCTGGGGACCCACATGTTGAGAACCACTGCCTTATAGAGTGAAGCCAAACTAGCTAACCCCATTGCTTTTTCAGGGAACTGATTGTGATGAAATGAAGACTGGGGCGATTCTGGTGCCAGTCTGACTAAACATGGACCAGAACCTATTTCAAAGTCTACTCTGTAGCAGTTCAGAAGAAATTATTTTTTGTTGCCATTGTTGCATCTGCAAGGAGCTATCCAGCAGAGCCATGCAGACCACTCAACAATCTGCTATGAATAATTTGCACAGATCTTTGCAGATAATGGTCAGTTGCCATCATAAGTTCTTTGTCCACCTTTCCCCACTTCTATCCATCTTCTCTTGATGGGAATCAGGTAGCACCTGACTTCTGAAAATATAGTCTTCCCTCCATTTCCCTGCAGTGCCACAACTGACTCCAAAGGGCAGCCACAGAAAGTAGCCTTGCATCATGTGATGGCCTCTGTGGGACTCTGTTTTGGCAGTGCAGAGAAACTGAGATAAGACTATGTGTGATGAGAACCTAATATAATTCTTTTTAAAACCCCAAATAATTATAAAATGATAGGAACAAAGACTCTTCAACCATCAAGTCAATTTTTTTAAAAGGAGCCACTTAAATAAATCTCAGATTTTTAAATGCTTATGAGAATTTTAGGATTAAATCTTGATTTCAAAAGAAATGTTTTAGGGATGTATATAACTTTGAGCAAATGCCCATCTTTGGCTGAATTGGTTCCACTGTTATTAGTTAGAACTTCTTTAACTTTTTACAGACATGTGCTACTTTTGAAATATAGAGCCTTCTGAATTGTGCAAAATATGCTACATAGTATAACCAAAAGCTATTTGACCTACTTTTATGCTTACAGCAACATTTATTTTTTTAAAGCCCCTCCAAAATGAAAGTCCTATCTACTATTTGAACTCTAGAGTAAAATACATATGAGACTGGATTGAATTTTTTTTTTAAAAAAAAACAAAAACCCTGGCTCATGGAAACCAAATGGAATTTATATGTTTTATAGCAGAGAGGCAGCACCTGTAGAATCTTTTATGTAACATTTTTAGCCAAATGAATGTGCATTTCATTATTATTTTCTTTTCCCAGTGCAGACTGAAGCCATTAGTGTTCTGAGGGTTAACAGCTATCTTTTTGCTCTAAGAAAAAGTGAGGTGTGGAAAACCAATTTGTTTTAATTAAAGGCTTTTATGTTAGGTAGCACAGAACAAGATAATACAGCAGGGAATTATGGAATCAAAGAATCACAAAATGAGGCACTCAACTAGGCACAGGAATGACTGAATGTATGTATACATTTATTGTCTGATGGGCTTTTGGCTTGTGGCAGTGGAGACCCAGAAGATGCAAAAGGAATGGAATGAATGATCTTGGCGAGGTGGACCAGTAAGAAATATTTTATGAGGAAATTACAGGTGTGAAATGTGTGGTAGCATAGTTATTTGATACCCACATAAAAGATTAAGAAATTACCGCTCTGTTACTTGACAATTCACTACTGTTGCGAGAGAATTGGCCGTCTGCAAGAATGTTGTCCAGGGGATGCCTGGATGTTTTACCACCCTGTGAGAGGCTTCTCTCATGTCCCTCCATGGGAAGCTGGAGCTGACATATGGGAGCTCACCCCATTCCTTGGATTCGAATTGCTGACCTTTCGGTCAGCAGTCCTGCCAGCACAAGGGTTTAACCCATTGCACCACTGGGAGTTTGGAGGAAGGTTGTTCAAATTGCCCTTTACAATTGACAAAGTAGTAACAAATACCCAGCATACTGTGTACTTATTGATGCACAAACAGGAAATATATTGTCTGTTTTCATCTATAACCAGATACAGACGTGTGTAACGAATGGGTCATCTAAGAATTGTATGCATGCGACCTATTCATTCATTTACTTAATACATTTTTATCCTGCTTTACAGCGTATCTTCACCCACAAGATAGCTCACAACACTCTCAAAAAAGTATTTCCCAAATTGGATTGGGGGGGGGGATAAGGCAGGGGGATCAACAACATCAATTAAAAGCAAATATTATTGTTGGAGTCACATGCCTCAAAGCAAGAAAATTCAAAACATAGATAATACTCTGCAAGTGTTAGTGCAAGATAGCAAAATATTGACAGAGTTCTGTTGTTACTTTAACCACAAGTAAACATTACAACATAATCCTACATGCTCTATACCAGTGGTTCCCAACGTGGGGGCGACAGCACACTGGTGGGTCATAAGACCTAAAACAAGGTCCATGAGACATGTGGGGAAAATTAGCTCTAGATTATTAAATACGGTTTTCTGTGGTTGAGCAGATGGTGACTACTGTATCAAAAACTAGAACTGATGTGATCTATCCAAAGCAGTTTTCTGAATCAGCACCTCAAATAACCAAACTAAATCTAAATTTGAACAAAAACTGATTCTTAACCCTTTTGGTATTAATGTTGGAGAGTGGTCCCTGGTCAAAGTGGTCCCGGATCAAGTTGGCCGTGGTCAAAAAAAGGTTGGGAACCACTGCTCTATACCATATTATTAAGTGTGTGGAAGAACTGAAATAACACATTGGTTTTGACTAGGTCAGCATCTGCAAACATCACATTTTCAGCATAATATTGTCTTTACAAATACAGTTCCACTGATCCATATGTAGATAAAGAAATCTCAGTCCCAGAGCAGTCAGATAAATGATTCTTTGGTACTGTTCTATTATCTGGGCGGAGGCCACTAGGGGGCACTAGAGAGAAGGATAATCAATTTTACTTGGGAGGGAGTTGAAGGAGGAAAACAATTTTCCCCATTTTCACTTGTTATCCCCCCTTCCCACTTCCCATATCATAAACAAGGGTTGTTTCCACGATGGGGACATGGATGGAGAGAATAACAGGAAAAAAAAGATAAAATGTTTTACTCCTTTAACCTACCCTCCACCCCCATAAAATCGACTATCCTTCTCTCTCTAGCACCCCATGGCCTCCACCTGAATAATGGAACAGTACTGATTCTTCTTCTAAAAAAGATTCAACTTTAAAAAATTGGGGTAATTTTTAAAATTCATAACCACAACAAAGTATGGCAGGTTTGCAACTTCTGTTTCCCCATCCACAAAACTTCCCCAAAAGCAAAGTGAAAGGAAGCTTAAAATCTATCAGTCTCCCTCCTAAAAAAAAAACCAAACCAAAAAAAAACCCACTTAGAACAAGTATCACATCACTTCAGGTTTTGTTTGGCTAAAATGATACAGACCATTCCCGGCTTGAGGTTTAAAATGACTTCTGCCTTGGTGCAGATGCCCACTGCAGTATAAAATTCCCACTTACTGTCTATTCCATTTGTTTTTCACATTATATGATTTCCTTTCACTTTCAAAGTTCTTCTTGCAAAAGAAGTTCACTGATACATTCAGCATGCACCCCACTCTGGAAAATAAACCATTCATTTTCTCTCCCCCGAGCTGTGGTGGAGTCTCCTTCCTTGGAGGCTTTTAAGCAGAGGCTGGATGGCCATCTGTCGGGGGTGCTTTGAATGCGATTTCCTGCTTCTTGGCAGGGGGTTGGACTGGATGGCCCATGAGGTCTCTTCCAACTCTACTATTCTATGATTCTATGATTCTATGATTCTATGAATTTCTTCCCATTCTAAAACAATATGCCTTTGACATCAAGTATTAATCATCAATAAGACTGGAGACCAGAGTACACTTTTGCTTATGGGGTAGTTGTTAATGGGAAGTTCTGTTAATGGCTAGCAGGAATTCGTAGTGGCTCCAAGTTTATTTGTTGCTGTTGGTTTTAACTTTGACCTGATTTCAAATTTTATGGTAATTTATTGGTTTAAAATTTTCATACCCTTAATTTTTTACTATGTTTTAACTATTATAAGTCACCTTGAGTTTCAAACTGGGAAAATGGCAGAAGATGATGTTGATGACGATGATTGGAATTTGTTTGGTATGTATTAAAAATGCTCCAAATTCTTGTGTTTGGCCCATACAGCCCCACCACCTTGACTTTTAGATTTAAAACTGAGTTTAAAACTAGAACACCTTCCTGCAAACCCCTGGGGAAAATTCATTTGAAAAAATGAATACTATCACAAAAAGTCAGAATTTTGTGGCAGCAGAGCAACCAGTAGTAGAGAACATGTAGACACTAATACTGCTGGTCTTTATTTAATTTAAAGAGGGAAAAATTGTAAGGAGGAACTGAGACTGCAAAGGAGACACCCACATGGGAATCAATTCATTACAGAGGGAAAAACAGAGGAGAAACAATTAATTATGATTTAATTATCCAGTCCTTCTTACAGAACAAGACTTTCTTGAAGCATTTCTTCCTGAAATAGGGTATCAGTTTTTTACACCACTTCCTGGCTAGGCAACCTCAGGTCTCCATGATACTGAGACTCAGCTGGGATCTTTTAAATCATGGGTGGGGAAAATGTAAAATGCAATTTTACAGTAAGAAGCCCCATGCTAATTAAAGTTAATCACAGAATTTTTTTAGTCAGTCACTGTTAATTTATTTTAGAATGCATTCATATTTACTTTAATGAATTTAATCCTCTGTAGTATACATAAATTAAATGTAATAACTGAATAGTAACCCATAATGATTTATTAATTATTTTCAGGTCACACAAGCACTTGACTGACCTGGAAACAGGAACCTGGCCTTGATGCAGTTCCCTACAAGGCATTTTTCTGCCCATTACTTAGACTGTTATTCTCCTTTGAGAGTTGTTGCCCTTTTTGAAGTAAACAAACAAACAAAAAAGATTATAAGATAGCTAGAGCTGCTTCTCATTACTGAGAGAAAAGCAAGATATAAATGAATAAAATAATAAATAATAAAATAAAAACTGTAACCAAAAATATAGTGAATAACGAATGGGAATATAACAGCTTAGACTCACTGTATAAAGCTAACTGACTTCTCATAGCAATTTTTAGAAAGTGCTTTAAAGTTCCTACAGCCATGTACAAAGGAAAGAAAGCGATGATTGCCATTTAAGCCTGTTTTCTAATGAGACAGGATCTGCATACCACTAGGAATAACTGATAAATGAGCCTTCTGCTGTGTATTCATATGGCACTCAAAATTTCCCTTGAGAAACACATTCCAGGAACATAAATGTTTCACAGAAATCTAGTTGTATAGCAGGAAAGATAAAAACAACGACAGTTATCATGCCACAGTTTTCACTCTTCAGAGCAGTGGTTCCCGACCTTTTTTTTGACCAGGGACCACTTGACCAGGAACCTCTTTGACCAGGGACCACTTGACCAGGGACCACTTTGACCAGGGACCACTCTCCAACATTAGTATCAAAAGGGTTACGAAACAGTTTTTGGTCAACTTTAGATTTGGTTTGGTTATTTGGGGTGCTGATTCAGAAAACTGCATTGAATAGACCACATCAGCTCTAGTTTCTGATACAGAACATATGCCATCCAGTAGTCGTCATCTGCTCAATTACAGAAAACCATATTTAATCATCTAGAGCTGATGTGGTCTATCCAATACAATTTTCTGAATCAGTACCTCAAATAACCAAACTGAATTTAAACTTGAACAAAAACGGATTCTTAACCCTTTTGGTACTAATGTTGGAGAGCGGTCCCTGGTCAAAGTGGTCCCAGAGCAGTCAGATAAATGATTCCTTGGTACTGTTCTATTATCTGGGTGGAGGCCACTAGGGGGCACTAGAGAGAAGGATAATCAATTTTCTTGCAGTGACACCAGAGGCACTCTAAGTGGAAAGAGTCTGGTCAAAGGACATTTAGTATACTGCCAAGTTTTTAACTTTGTTTGTGTTTCTAAATACATTACAATTGTACCCTTGGTTTTGCCTCTGATACGATAAATAAATAAATAACCTGGGTAAGGTAGTCATAGCATAGTCAGACCATTTCTGGTCAGACAAATGTTGTCTAGAAGATTATCCAAAACTGAGGTTGGCCATAGGATCTCATCCCATGAGCAGGGAGAAAATGGAGGAAAGAGGAAGGAACTGTCTTAATCTGTTCCCTCCTGTTGAAGCCCGTTTTCTGGGATATCCAACTATCCCAAATCCTTTCCCCATTGAGGTCCATCTTTCCCTCGCTTTCCCCCATTTGGATTCGGGTAGCAACCCTCCTCAAAATGCATTCTATGCCCCATTTTCATGGGCTGCGGAAATGGAGTCACAGGGAGTCCCTCCAGAAGTGCCCTTACATCATGTGATGTCCTCCATGGGACTCCCGTGGGACTCTATTTATTTATTTATTTATTTGTTTGTTTACAGCATTTATACCCCACCCTTCTCACCCGAGGGGACTCAGGGCAGCTCACAGAATTGACAAAATTTAATGCCCAATAACATAATTGTAGAAACATCACAGTACATATACATCAATTAATAATACAGTTTAAAATGCAATATAAAACTTTAAACATATATATAATTAAATCCATTCATCCAGAACCTCATGCAAAAACCTTAATTTAGACCATTAAATGCTTATTCGTTAAATGCTTAGGCACACAGCCATATCTTTACAGCTTTTCTAAAACCCAGCAAGGTTGAGGCTTGTCAGATGTTGCTCGGGAGGGCGTTCCACAGCCAGGGAGCCACCACTGAGAAGGTTCTGTCCCTCGTTCCCACCAGCCGCACTTGCGAGGCAGGTGGGACCGAGAGCAGGGCCTCTCCGGATGATCTTAGGGTTCTTCTTGGCTCATAGGAGGAGATACGTTCGGACAAGTAACTTAGGCCAGAACCATTCAGGTCTCTATAGGTCAAAACCAGCACTTTGAATTGGGCTCGGTAGCATATTGGCAACCAGTGGAGCTGGCTTAGAAGGGCGGGGTTGTACACTCCCTGTATGCCACTCCAGTTATTAATCTGGCTGCCACCCGTTGTACTAATTGGAGCTTCCAGGCCGTCTTCAAAGGCAACCCCACGTAGTAATCCAAATGGGATGTAACAAGAGTGTGGACCACTGTGGCCAAGTCAGACTTCCCAAGGTATGGGCGCAGCTGGCACACAAGTCTGAGTTGTGTGAAGGCTCCCCTGGCCACTGCTGAAACCTGGTGTTCCAGGCTCAGCAATGAGTCCAGGAGAACACCCAGACTGCGAACCTGTGTCTTCAGAGGGAGTGCAACCCCGTCCAACACAGGTTGTAACCCTATACCCTGTTTATAAAGCACATGGAAACTGAGCCTGGAATCCATGAGGTGAGGTCCTTAGTAGCAATTCCTCAAATATTTCAAAGTCCACCATTAAGTGTAACCTGTCACAATGTACAAAGCTGAAGAAGTAAAAAAAGATATACAGCTCACAGCCAATACCCTGAATCCCAGACAGGGAGGAAGATGGAATATAGACAAAGTCATGGATAGTTTGGGAATTCTAAATAATCCAACAGCATATGAAAACATATACCATATGTTCACCCATTGTATGTGTACAATAAAATATTTACTTTTGGATTTACATGTATCCAAAATTAAATAAAACACATGTATTGCAGGCCCTTGACATTTTTCTGAAATTTGGATATTTTTCCCCAAAAAGTGAGTTGGTTCTATTTACAGGGTACATGTGAATTCCACCATCATTGTTGCAATTAGGTATTCTTTTGGGACAATGTGTGTCACAGTACTACCGTGTTTCCCCAAAAATAAGACAGTGTCTTATATTAATTTTTGCTCCCAAAGATGTGCTAGGTCTAATTTTCAGGGAATGTCTTATTTTTCCATGAAGAAGAATTCACATTTATTGTTGAACAAAAAAAATTAACATTTATTCTATACTGTACAGTAGTTGTCATCACAAACCAGCATAACCAGACAAACTGTGAATCCTATCAAGAATTTCTTGTTATTACCATTATTTCCATGTACAACACTCTATGGTATGTACATTTACCAATCCCGTATACTCTGGTGTTCTGTTTGGCGGGCATGCTTCCAAACAAAAACTTTGCTAGGTCTTGCTTACTTAGCAATTCAGCAAAACTTCTACTAGGTCTTATTTTTCGGGGATGTCTTATTTTCGGGGAAGCAGGGTAGAACAATTATAACACTTCTAGATTTAGAAAACTTTGGAATTGTGCAGGTGTCTTCTATTTGTCCTTCAGGTTTTTTAAATGGTAGGTCTCTTATAATATATTAATATCAAGACTTTCCTGTTTCATAATGATCTACTATCTCTGTCTTTTAACTGATCCCCTGAAACCATGGCCATTAAATGAACATTATTGTAACATTAGTTATCTCTCAAATTAATAGCATTATTCAGAGTTTTCTCATTCTAGTCCTCATTATTATTAATTTTTGCTTATTTTTATTCTACATACTCTGTCATGATTAATTTATTTTTTTCTTCTGATCTATGGAGCATTTTATCAAAAAGGGGGGAATTTTACAAAAATGTTTACAAGGAACCTTGTACTTAGGCTCAAATGACCATTCTAAAAGTCTTAGAGCTAAAAGGAACCTATTAATCTTGTAGATCATTCTCCTGCCAAACCAGGAATCCTTAAAAGTTAATGTAAACTTCCCTTGTAATTTGATGAAACGTTCACATAATCAAATTGTAAAATGAACGTATTTCTTTCTTGAACAATAATTTGACTTTCAAATGAGGTTGTTTTCAAAGTTACTTTCAAATAATTCTAACATGTGTTTATTCATGGATATTATTTGTCTTTGAAAATCTAAACTCTAAGATATGTTCACCGTCACTTGTACTGAGAAAATACCTTATAAGTCCCTTGAGTTACATTTAACTTCTCTTGGGTCTTTGGGAAATTATAATCTTTTTTAGTCATTCCCACCTTGGTCAGAAGTTCCTATACTTGACAGAACTTTAGGAGTGGCAATTTTCTCTTAATAGTTCTTATTATGGGCCCTTGATGTTCACTAGGGTTTGGTTGCTGGACCCCCTTTGGATTCCAAAATGTATGAATGTACATATCCCATAATATAGAATGGGGCCACGGTAGCACAGAGCATTAAACCACTAGCTGCAGGAGATCTGCTGACCGGAAGGTTGGCAGTTCAAAGCCACAAATTGGTGTGAGCTTCCAATTGTCAGTCCTAGCTTCTGCCAACCTAGCAGTTCAAAAGCATGCAATGCAAATAGATCAATAGGTTTCACCTCGGCAGGGAGGTAAAAAGGCGCCCTATGCAGACATGCAGACATGTGGGCAACTGTCTATGGACAACAGGCTCCTTGGCATGGAAAAATGTAACAAGAGCACCTCCCCATGGCTGGAGTTGAGCATTGCCTCCAGACACCGGAGATGAAAAAGGAAGCCTTTACCTTTGTCTGCCTATTGTATGTCATTGTCATTGTCCACTGTACAAAAAAGGCATTGTATGTTTGCCTTATATGTGTACTGTAATCTGTTCTGAGTCCCTCCATGGAGATAAAGCGGAATATAAATAAAGTGTGTTATTTATTATAATAACATAGTTCCCCTTATATAAAATGGCAAAATCAAGGTTTGTTTTCTGGATTTTTTTAAAAAATTATATTCTCAAGCTATGGATGGTGGAATCAGTGGCCACAGAATATGTGGATAATATGGATGGGGCAACTATAATTATTGCATTGACTGCCATATCTTGTTGCCTCATGGTTTTAAAAGGGAATCCCTACGAATACCTAATTTTTGTTCCTTTACTTTGGTCAATTATATATTTTAATGAATAGTGCTGTTGCAAAAAGTATCATCACACATCCTGGTAAGGTTTCATTTGTTCACCATTATGTCAGATATGATCCATCTATTTTGCTTGTTCCAGAATGGCATCTTGTTCTTTTCCTACCTTCCTTTTTTTCCTCTTCTGCACTCTCCCCTTCCTTCTCTCTGGCCAATTCACATTAAGAGGCAATCATATCTCATCTTTATACCAATTCTTTGATCTCTCTTGCATGCTAGTTTAGAGGTATGCTGTGATTTTCCAGTGGTCCCAGGTATTGTTGGAAGCTTCTAGTTGATTTTAGAAGTCTGTGGATGTCTATTGAAATATTACAACACACATATTTCCTCATATTTGCTAATAAACACTGTCCTTGCATTTTGGAATACCCCTACCCAAATAAAGGGTTTTTCTTGTTTGGTTGCATTTAGGAATACATTTGCACTAACCCAGGGGTTTTTTGCATGTAAAATCAATATTTTTTTCAGAACTGAAATTTTGTTTAAACAATTCAAATTGGAGGGGGGGGGGATCTCAAAAAATGTAACTATTTCTGGGTTAATTTTTCCAAGTATTTTTTTTCTGAATGAAGCAAAGAAAAATAAACTTCTAAAGTCTTGAGCCACCTTTTCTTGCTTCTTTCCTGTCTTATTCCAAACATTGTTGTATTTTCAGAATACCAATATTTCACATAGCAAAACCATTTTTAAAGTGTCTTCTTTTTGGAAGACATTCTTTTTGTGACATTATCACCTCCCCGTGTATTTGGCTAAAACAGTTTTAATACATGAGCATATTTGCAAAATTATGTCTATGAAACAACATAGATAATTTGTGTAACATCTCAGGGAGAAGAAAAATTATATAGCAATTTGTACAGGCAGTGAGTCACAGTTGGCCTTATTTTTTAAAATAGAAGATTAATGGTGTCCTATTGGTAGTATTTCTTGAGACCCTGTGGGAAATTGGAGATCTGTATGCAAGAGAGCCCTCAGTGCCATGTAAATTGGAAACTTTTTTGAAGTCATTAATTCTGAGAACTAGAAAACTAGAACTACTTGGGGCAAATTGGGTGTATTTCCTTAATTGATCTTACTGATATTGGGGTGGAGGGAGATTACCATACAATGGAGATATGACAGTCTGACAGATACATAGAAAGGAAGGAAAAATATAGTTAACTATGTGCCACTATGATTATGTTAAGTATTGGATGAAGATATGAGAATATGGCCAGTTTTAATATTTAGATTTTTAGAAGATGTGAGAATCTGAAAAGAGACATGTCAAATCTTGTCCAGCAGCTTGCTTCTCTCTCAATAACTACTCAGATGTCTCCATAAGCAGATCCTACAAATATCATAACATTGCAACATAAGCATGTGAAATGTACTGTTGTGTTAGAACATTTTCATAGCTCTTTTTATTGTAGCACCTCATTTTGTGAAGTGTAGTTCATGTAGCTCTCAAGCTCATTTGATGGGAACAAACGAGAAGGCCTTTTCAGTGACTCTAAAACTCCCTCCCTAGAAAAATCAAGATGGCCCCATCCATGCTTGCTTTTCGTAGGCAGGTGAATATGTTCCTATATCATCAGGAATTTATGGATTGACAAGTGGCAGGAATTCAGAATACTATAACTGGGATTTGAGCGTGCATGTAAAGTATCAATACATTATAATATTTTAATGGTTAATGGTTTTAATGACAGAAATGGTTTGTTTGCCACCTTGAGTCCCTATATTAGGTGAAAGGTGGGATAAAAATGAAGTAATTAAATATTAAATACATTATATTGTGCTTATCTTTATGACTTTTTTATTGTTTTGTTCATCTGGTTCATCTTTCTCTCAACATGTCCCAAGACCAACATTAGCCAAATAAAAGTAGGTTAACAGCAGTGTTTCTCAACCTGGGGGATCGGACCCCTGGGGGCGGGTCACAAGGGGCTTCAGAGGGGTTGACGAAGACCATTGGAAAACACATATTTCTGATGGTCTTAGGTGACCCTTTTGGCAGAGAAGTCTGATTCTCTCTCCGCCTGTCCTTTGGCCAAATTCTATCATTGTTGGGGTTCAATGAGCTCTTTGATTGAAGGTGAACTGTAAATCCCAGCAACTACAATTCCCAAATGTCAAAGTCTATTTTCCCCAAACTCCACCAGTATTCATATTTGGGCATATTGAGTATTTGTGCCAAGTTTGGTCCAGATCCATCATTGTTTGAGTCCACAGTGCTCCCTGGATGTAGGTGAACTACAACTCCCAAACTCAAGGCTTACCAAACCTTTCTAGTATTTTCTGTTGGTCATGGGAGTTCTGTGTGCCAAGTTTGGTTCAATTCTATCATTGATGGATTTCAGAATGCTCTTTGATTGTAGGTGAACTATAGCTAGCAACTACAACTCCCAAATGGCAAAATCAATCCCCCCAACCCCACCAGTATTCAAAGTTGGGTATACTGAATATCTGTGTCAAATTTAGTTGAGTGAATGAAAATACATCCTGGATATCAGATATTTACATTACGATTCATAACTAGCAAAATTACAGTTATGAAGTTACCACAAAAATAATTTTATGGTTGGGGGTCACCACGACATGAGGAACTGTATTAAGATGTCGTGGCATTAGGAAGGTTGAGAACCACTGGTCTACAGAATTCCACTCCCTTTTGCTCCAACTGTGCAAGCAGCCTCTTCTTTCTTGTCATTCTGTGGCATGTTCTTGGCTACCAGCTATGCTGCCACTTGGGCAAACAATCCATGTGTTACAATAGTGGAAAATGCATGGATCTCCAGAGGCCCTTCCATACTATTATGGTTATCATTAAACTATTGTGCTCATAGTTAAAAATAAAGACTGATGATTGCACTTTCACAGAAATAGTCCCATCCTTTGGAATCCTGTGATTTACAATTTAGGATGGAACATTTAGAATTTTGAGTTAGAGAATACCAAATCTCAGAATCTGCAGGATGCTGACATGGCAGTTAAAATAGATCATACAACAATAACTGTGTCAAACAAAGCATTCTCAGATGTTCTTGAACTTCAACTCCAAGCTTGTGCCTATCAATGAACATGATATTTTTGCACTATTCAAATGGTACCACTCCATTCTAGACATTCTATTTTGTGTGCAAATGTTAGTCTTGGTGTTTTGAAAGATTAATTGCATGTTCTTCAACTGATCAGGCACTTTGGGTTGCATATTCATTCGCTTTTCAGGTAAGTAATGAGGTACAGACACTTGACAGTAGAAGGTTATGTATGGTAGCCGCACTGGAGTCACCCTCTTGAAGACAAGACACTTATAATGTAAAGTGTCTTTACTCTGTGTTACTTTCCTGTCTTTTGTTTGCATTACAAAGGTCACAGGCAGAAATTAAATTTCATTATTTCATCTTATCATTAAATTATGCCACCAGCTGAACTTTTTTTGGAACAATAAATTATCTAATGTTCAATTATTTTCAAGTAGTGTCAAGCTTTCTAAATGATCTGAAGACCACCCACAGTCCAGAAGAAAAAGAATGATAAAAGAGTTGCAAGTAATAATAAGGTTTTAATAGAGTCAAATTAACTTTAAAGACAGATCATGCTATTTGTTTATCAATTAAAGGGGATGTCCCTAAGGCAATGTTGCCTATAAAGCAAAATGTCAGGGCAAATGTCTTGATGCATTATTATTTTATTAGTAAAAAATAGCCACAAGCATGATTTTTGCTTTTAATGTGTGTTCCATAAACTCCTTCCTTCAGCAGAGGAGTGCCGTTGTAAAACCCTTGTTTGATGGCATAAATCAAACTCACTAGAAAATCTGCCAAAATGAACTGGAGAAATACAAGACTTTCTTTCTTGCACACTGAATCATTCCCTCCCATGCAGGAATTATATGAAATGTATCAACCCTTTTCCCCCCAGAAAAATTAATGTCTTGTCATTCAAAATTTACAGTACTGTGAAGTAGAAATTTCTGATTTCCTCTCATATATTATATTCTATTGAATGTATATTATATGGATGTTTTCATTATTGTTATTGTTTAATTGTAATTGTTTTTATAAACTCTGTTTTATATTTGGTTGTAAGCCGCCCTGAGTCCCCCTCAGGGAGAAGGGCAGGATATAAATGTTTGTAATAAATAAATAAATAAATAAATAAATATTTGTCCAGTATTGGAAAGGAAGCAATATCAAAGCAAACATTCTTTCAAATCAAACATTCTGCTCAATATGCTACATTATTTCATTTCCAGTTCAACCCAATGTCTGTTCAGATATTATTTTAATGAGTTGAGTAGAACCTACTTCCAGTTAAATGTGAATAGAATCACAGCCTATGAGTAACATTGCTTCTGTGTTGTTTTGGAACAAAGTCTTGCCCAGAATTTCGTATCCTTTGCCCTTCACTGTTCTTAGATTTCTATTGTTACCATGCTGACCAGTTTGTTCCATCTTGCTCTATCTCACTATCATTTGTCTCAGTCTTCATGGCCAGCCTTTCTTCCAGATCATAATATCTTAACTCAGTCTTGACATTTTGTTCTTATTGATCTTAAGGGGCCGGGCTGTGGCGCAGGCTGCTGCAATAAATCACTCTGACCATGAGGTCATGAGGTCATGAGTTCGAGGCCAGCCCATGGCAGGGTGAGCACCCGTCAATTAAAAATAAAATATAGCTCCTGCTCGTTGCTGACCTAGCAACCCGAAAGATAGTTGCATCTATCAAGTAGGAAATAAGGTACCACTTATAAAAAAGTGGGGAGGCAAGTTTAACTAATTTACAACGTTGGAATGAGGAAGTGAGGAAGTGCCATCAGAGTGGATGATGAAGCAGCTGCTCCCCCTGTGGCCAGAATCGAACACCCCCTCAGGAGAAGGTTAAATTGCCTCTGCGTCTGTCTGTCTGTTGTCTCTGTCTCGGTTCAATGTGTTTATGGGCATTGAATGTTTGCCCTATATGTACATAATGTGATCCGCTCTGAGTCCCCTTCGGGGTGAGAAGGGCGGAATATAAATGCTGCAAATAAATAAAATAATAAATCTTTGTCATCAATATGTCTTAAGAGGCACAGAGTATTCTTTGTCTCCTAAAATGCTGTCCTTCAACTACGGATTTCAGTATAAGGCAGGTAGAGTAGTTAGTGACGCACACTTTTGCCACACAGAGGGAAAGTACATTTGTTTTTGGATAACAGATGTGAGGGGATTAAAGTGACATATGGAACTCCTCTGCAGCTGTTGGGTACAATCCAAGGCAGTTAACTCTTGGGTCTGCTGGCAGAAAAAAAAAATCAAACTAAAATGAAAAAGGGCGAATTGTACAAGCAGTCCCCAAATTACAAATAAGATACGTTCTGTAGGTTTGTTCTTAAGTTTAATTTGTATGTAAGTCAGAACATGTACATTTTTAAGTATAACACCAGCCAATTATATGTATGTATATAATGTAATATAATATATGTACTAGCTTTAGATTGAATAGGGAAGAGCCAACACCCCTGTGGACTTTCTTTTGCTTTCTGTGCCCTTGTTTCAAAGATGTCACCTCACTTTCTGTCCTTATGATCATTGGATTTTGAAAGATTTGGCTTGTTGTGGAAACAAGGATTGGTGATAAAGCTTCAGTTGGGACCCCTTTTCACCATGATAATTCTAATGCATTGTTTTTTAATTGTTAATAATGTATTCATTTTAATTGGATTTATTTTAAGCTTTTTGTATGTGATGAGATATTGAATAGTTGCCATGTGTAAGATGCCCTGAGTCCCCTTTGGGGTAAGAAGGGTGGGGTATAAATGGGGTAAATAAATAAATAAATAAACTCTTTCAGGAGTTAATTTCTCTTCTTAGGAGTAGATTTCTCTCACTTCCTGTTGACTCACCCCCGTTTGTAATTGTAAGTTGGGGATTGCCTGTAGTCGGAAACAAAATACTGTTCCATGAACAGAGAAAATTTAAAGTTTCTCAGCATTCATTGGATCAAAGAAATTATTTTTATCTTATTCCAAGATTACAAGACAGGCCACAACTATACTGAATCTGATTTAAGTCCTCCTATATTAGCACTTAGATATCAAAACTGCATGTCTATGTCAAAAAAAGAGGCAAAACAGCAATAGAAAAGGGGTGTTTATTTGGTCAAGAAAACCCCATGACAGGTTTGGCTTAAGGTCACCATAAGCTAAAAGCATACAACAAAAGTATATTCAAGTATTGTCTTTTCACAAGTAAGGATTCTGTCTTCTGTACAGAAAAAAAATATATTTCAGCACAACTCGCACCTGCTACCTGCACAATCTGAAGGATTTTGGTAATTATTATATGCAAAAAACATGTGGGGTTTTTTTTTGCAGCAGAATTCTGATATTTGGCAAAATCTGCCTCAGGTGGCTACTTTTTTGAAGTGTGCAAGACTGCATTTTAAATTCAACTCCCACCAGCAATGTTGCACAATAGACATCTTTCACAGAAAGCAGGATTCCCGCACAACAAAATGAAATGGATTTTCCCCCCTGCAACATGGCTTTTTCGTATATTTTTACTGAGCAAATTTCAATTTGTCTCCAATCCAGACTGCCAAAGCAAGCACTGCAATTTTAAGATTGGGACAAGTTTGGTGATCACCTTTAGGCATGCCTGCCTTTAAAACAACTCCACCTGAGAAAATGCTTCCTTGTGAGCAGGACCATCTTCAATTAGAAACCTCCTGCCTAACTGCTTGCACCTGAGCCCTTGGTGTAGCTCTGAAGCTCAGGCTCAAAAGCCTCCGTTCCACTCAAGGAAAGCTTCTGGAAGCCATG
Organism: Anolis carolinensis; assembly: GCF_035594765.1. Classification (NCBI taxonomy): domain Eukaryota; kingdom Metazoa; phylum Chordata; class Lepidosauria; order Squamata; family Anolidae; genus Anolis; species Anolis carolinensis. The sequence continues at coordinate 137,804,501 of NC_085845.1, forward strand.
GTTTTTTACATGGTTCTATAGCTCTTGCTACATTACATCCATTAGATCCAGCATTGAAGCTATGCTCCTACGCCATCAACTTCGCTGGACTGGCCACGTTGTCCGAATGCCCGATCACAGTCTCCCAAAGCAGCTATTTTACTCCGAACTCAAGAACCGGAAACATAATGTTGGTGGGCAGGAAAAGAGATTTAAAGATGGGCTTAAAGCCAACCTTAAAAACTGTGGCATAGACACTGAGAACTGGGAAGCCTGACCTTTGAGCACTCTAATTGGAGGCCAGCTGTGACCAGCAGTGCTGCGGATTTCGAAGAGGCACGAATGGAGGGCTTAAAGGAGAAACGTGCCAAGAGGAAGGCCCGTCAAGCCAACCCTGACCGAGACCGCCTTCCACCTGGAAACCGATGTCCTCACTGCGGGAGAACATGCAGATCAAGAATAGGTCTCTTCAGCCATCTACAGATCCATCCCCATCATCCTTGAATTACGAGGGATCGCCTAAGTAAGTAGATCCATTAGCTCATCTATATCAGAACTCACTGTTGTCTTTTCAGACACTGGCAGGATAGGTCTGCCTGCACTTTTCTCTTAGGGCACACCTAAGAAAAGTTGTGCTCTTCTTGTAACATAATAGGGAAGGGGGCATCTGTAAACTTTGCCTGCTCATGTTTGGGATTGCAAAGTCTTTTGTTTGTTTGTTACATGGATAATTGAACTTAGTTTCCTTTCAGTTTTTGAAATTGGCACTTTCTTGTGAACATTTTTTAAAAACAAGAATTTATGTTTGTTTTTCATGTTGCTTAAAATAAACAAAAGACACAATGAATTTATTTAAGTTCCTTTCCTTTATTATTAAATACTTTTAATTTAATTAATTTTTATTTATTCACCTCCTATGGTTATACAAGAGTAATAGAACATGCAAGCACTTGTTTCAGATTATATATATTTTAAAACTACACATCTACATTAAGCTCTCTACAATACTACAATTAAATTCTAAAATAACAAAATGTTGACATACAAATAAACATGCTTGCACAAAACACAAAGCTGTTAAACACAAAAAACACACAAGCCCTAATCTATGGATTTCTATCTGATTGTTACATCTCTTACTAGTCTGTTTCCTTTAAATGATATCATATACCGGTAGTCTTACTTCTGCTTTAATGATACTTTCCTAATTCATAAATTTCATAATTGACTCATGTTCCCATCATTATTACTACAACAAAGTGATAAAACAAATCCCAATGTTTCTTAAGGATGGACAAATACTTCTTGTTAATTAATTGTCCATCTCAGCTGTTTCACAAATCTACATCAGCTGTTCTCATAATGCTTTATTTCCTCCATATATTTGCATCCCTTCTTTGCCGATCCTGTTCCCATTCAAGTTTTCCCCTCAATTGATACATTTCTCCATGAGAGCATTTTAAAAATGTTTGCTTGAATGCTTACTTTTGTTTTACCAAAATACATTTCATACTCAGAACTGTCAATTAAATGTTTTTGCCCACCTGAAAGTAATTTGTATCCTTATGCATAAGATCTCAAGCTATAAGAGTTACTTCTCTGGGTCTCAAATTTCTATATATAATGCAGGATTCTGGGAGCTGTAGTCCTAAATATGACAATCCTAAGCTATGGAATACAGCTGCTAGCAAATGGCATGCACATTATTTAACAGGATCTTGAAGAGCCAAGGCCAGTCAGAGATGATATTGAGCTAGAAGAACAAATGGTTTGACCTGACACAAAGCAGGTTTTTGTTATTCATGAATTTTATTGAAGAAGAGCAAAACAAACAACCCTGTGACATAGTGTCAACAATTCAGATGCTGATTCTAGCATAGGTTAAAAAACAGCATTTCTCAACCTGGGGCTCGGGACACTTGCAGGGGTTGCAAGTGGGTATTGGAGGGGTCGCCAAAGACCAGTATTTTCTGTTGATCATGGGGGTTCTGTGTGGGATGTTTGGCCCAATTCTATGGTTGGTGGGGTTCAAAAAACTCTTTGATTGTAGGTGAACTATAAACCCCAGCAACTACAACTTCCAAATGTCAAGGTCTATTTTCCCCACACTCCACCAGTGTTCACATTTGGCCATACTGAGTATTTGTGCCAAGTTTGGTCCAGACCCATCATTGTTTGAGTCCACAGTGCTCTCTGGATGTTGGTTAACCACAACTCTCAAACTCAAGGTCAATGTTCACCAAACCCTTCCAGTATTTTCTGTTGATCATGGGAGTTCTGTGTGCCAAGTTTGGTTTAGTTCCTTCGTTGGTGGAGTTCAGAATGCTCTTTGATTGTAGGTGAACTATAAATCCCAGCAACTACAACTCCCAAATGACAAAATCAACCCCCCCCCCGAACTCCACCAGTGTTCAAATTAGGGTGTATCAGATATTTGTGCCAAATTTGGTTCAGTGAATGGAAATACATCCTGTATATTACATTATGTGTTGTCGAAGGCTTTCATGGCCAGGATCACAGGGTTGTTGTATGTCTTTCGGGCTGTGTGGCCATGTTCCAGAAGTGTTATCTCCTGACGTTTCGTCCACATCTATGGCAGGCATCCTCAGAGGTTGTGAGGCATGGATAAACTAGGCAAGGAAGGTAAATATATATCTGTGGAGAGTCCAGGGTGTGACAAGAGTCCTTTGTCAGTTGGAAGCCAGCTCTAATGTTTCAGTTAATCACCCTAATTAGCATTGGAAAGGTTTGTCTCTTGCCTGGGGGGCATCCTTTGTTCAGAGTCATTAGCCATCCTTGGGGCTCCTCTGCCCCCAGAGTGTTGCTTCCCATCTACTGTTCTGATTTTTGAGTTTTTTAATACTGGTAGCCAGATTTTGTTCATTTTCATGGTTTCCTCCTTTCTGTTGAAGTTGTCCACATGCTTGTGGTTTTCAATGGCTTCTCTGTGTAGTCTGACATGATAGTTGGAGTGGTCAAGCATTTCTGTGTTCTCAAATAATATACTGTGTCCATGTTGGTTCATCAAGTGCTCTGCTATGGCTGATTTCTCTGGTTGAGTGAGTCTGCAGTGCCTTTCATGTTCTTTGACTCATAGCACCCAAACACACGTGCAGAGGAGCTCCAAGGACGGCTAATGACTCTGAACAAAGGATGCCCCCCAGGCAAGAGACAAACCTTTCCAATGCTAATTAGGGTGATTAACTGAAGCATTAGCGTTGGCTTCCAACTGACAAAGGACTCTTGTCACACCCTGGACTCTCCACAGATATATATTTACCTTCCTTGCCTAGTTTATCCATGCCTCACAACCTCTGAGGATGCCTGCCACAGATGTGGACAAAACGTCAGGAGAGAATACTTCTGGAACAAGGCCACACAGCCCGAAAGACATACAACAACCCTATTACATTATGATTCATAACAGTAGCAAAAATACAGTTATGAAGTCGCAACGAAAATTTTATGGTTGAGGGTCACCACAACATGAGGAACTGTATTAAGGGGTCGTGTCATCAGGAAGGTTGATAACCACTGTTTTAAAATCTTTATGTGTTTTCAATATTCAGTGTAATATATTGCGTCTTCAAAACAATGTGTTGAGATGAGATTTGAATGCGTACAATCAAGATAGTAGAAATATCCCCAAATCCTTCCTATAGCAGAATCCACATCCCTTGAAAAATCTACAGAAAGAATTAGAACATTGTGGGGTGGTGATCCCCAGAAATCATGGTACGGTACCATGTTTGAGCAAAGTGTTCATAGAACGCAGTTCTTTTATCCAACGAAATATTTCCAATTTCCCAAGTAATTTTGTCAAGCTTTGGACATGCAATGGATATTTGAAAAGTTTGTCATGTATTATAACACAACTGGCTTGGTCATAGATTGTAAGTCTAAGACAAACTTTGTGCCAGCTGGGGAGATGCAATGCCAAAATACCAGTGGAGGTCCTTGAACTAAAAAAAATCCTAAGCTTCTCAGCCTTAAAGGCTTGAGACCATTTCAGGGTCTCTTCCAAGAGCACCACGATCTCTGAAGCCAGCTATCAGATCTTTGAGAGATGGAGTTGTGGGCTTCAATCCTGGTACTTCTTTCTCCAAATCTAGGGGCTTATTAACCAGATGACGATTAGAACTCATGCATAAGTGAATGCCAACTCACGTTTAAAACTGACATGAGCAGAAGTTGAAAACAGTTCTTTACAAGCAGAAAAGGAATAGAACTGCTTCTCAGTTGCCACTTACCACATTTATTAGACTTCATATTTCTCAAGTTTTTCAGGGGTTAAAAAAAGGAAAGGAAGATCCTAGGTTATATTGGGAAAATATGAGTAAGGAGACCTGACCTATTGCTAAATTCAGCTGGGATAAGGTTGATTCATGCTAATGTTATCAATAGTACATTGACAAAGCTATACTACATGGCTGTGTAGAGCAGAGGTAAGCCCCACTAAATAGGATTTATTCTCCTGTAAATGATCATAGGCATTGTTGCATTTGTTGCTCATATTTCCCAATTTATATCATCATAGAATTAAAAGGATTGCCTAATTCATCTGCCTCTATCAAGAGAAATACATTGATACCGTGTTTCCCCGAAAATATGACAGTGCCTTATATTAATTTTTGCTCCCAAAGATATGCTAGGTCTTATTTTCAGGGGATGTCTTATTTTTCAATGAATAAGAATTCACATTTAATGTTGAACAAAAAAGAGAACATTTATTATATACTATACAGTAGTTGTTATCACAAACCAACATAACCAGACAAACTGTGAATCCTAACAAGAATTTCTTGTTACTACCATTATTTCCATGTACAACACTCTATGGTACGTACATTTACCAATTCTGCATGCTCTGGTGTTCTGTTCCAAACAAAAACTTTGCTAGGTCTTACTTTCAGGGGATGTCTTATTTTTGGGGAAACAGGGTAATGTCTTAGTGATTATTCTGATGACAGAAGTGGTACTTATTGAAGCAAGGCTGTTGTGGACTGAAATAAACAATCATCTATTCATAGCTGATTTAAAGGGAAAGGGTCAATTGATGAAATAGGAGCCTCCAGTGGCACAATGGGTTAAAGCCTTGTGCTGGCAGGACTGGTGACTAGAAGGTTAGGTTACTGACCTGAAGGTTCAAATACAATCTGGGGAGAGAGTGGATGAGCTCCCTCTGTCAGCTCCAGCTCCATGGTGGGACATGAGAGAAGCCTCCCACAAGGATGGTGAAACATCAAAAACATCCAGGCGTCCCCTGGACAACATCCTTAAAAGGTAAAAGTAAAGGTTTTCCCCTGACGTTAAGTCCAGTCATGTCTGACTCTGGGGGTTGGTGCTCATCTCCATTTCTAAGCCGAAGAGCCGGCGTTGTCCATAGACATCTCCAAGTTCATGTGGCTGGCATGACTGCATGGAGCGCCGTTACCTTCCTGCTGGAGCGGTATCTATTGATCTACTCACATTGGCATGTTTTCAAACAGCTAGGTTGGCAGAAGCTGGAGCTACAGCGGGCGCTCACACCGCTCCCAGGGTTTGAACCTGGGACCTTTCGGTCTGCAAGTTCAGCAGCTCAGTGCTTTAACCCACTTCGCCACTGGGGCTCCTTGGACAACATCCTTACAGACAGCCAATTCTCACACACCAGAAGCGACTTGCAGTTTCTCAAGTCACTTTTGACATGGAAATAAAAACCCCAGATGAAATCCTTTTCCCAACTTGCATAATTTACAACTCAGTTTGAATTCAGCCACCTAATCATGTATGTGCTCAGTAAGGGCTCAATAAAACTACTGTTGCTTCCTGCTAAAAAGAGCAAAAAGGGAACTGCTGAATGCTTGGTGGGCCATAATATGTGACTGGTGGAACATATCTAGCCTAATGAGTTACATGTTTTACAGGACCCTCTAAGAGAGGATATATTGTTTATGTGCCTTGCTAGTATAGACCTGGAGCCCCCGGTGGCGCAGTGTGTTAAAGCACTGAGCTGCTGAACTTGCGGACTGAAAGGTGGCAGGTTTGAATCTGGGGAGTGGAGTGAGCACCCGCTGTTAGCCCCAGCTACTGCCAACCTAGCAGTTCGAAAGCATGCAAATGTGAGTAGATGAATAGGCACCACTCTGGCGGGAAGGTAACAGCATTCCATGTAGTCATACTAGCCACATGACCTTGGAGGTGTCTTAGGACAATGCCAGCTCTTTGGCTTAGAAATGGAGATGAGCACCAACCCCCCAGAGTTGGGCACAACTAGACTTAATGTCAGGGGAAAACCTTTATCTTTACCCTAGTATAGACCTGTTTTTTGTGCAACTATGTTAGCCTAGACATTTCTTGAAAAATATATTCCCCATATCTATGTATTTCAGCTTCTTGCCATAAACCAGAAAAACAAGTGTAATTTAAGTTTCAGTTTAAACTCCTTGGAAACATCCTTTTGCACTGGAAATTTATATAATCCTTTGGGCTGCCAGTCAGAGATTAATATAAAGGTGAAAAAAGAAAGAAAAAACCATGCTGTTCTTTCTTTAAACATTGTGATTTCAGATCAAAAGTATATTGTTCTTTGTTGAAACATATAATCTCATACTGTTTTGTACTCTTCAGTGTGAAAATTCTGCATTAGTCAGAATTCATTCAATGACACTCAAGTAATTTGGAAAATGCCAGAATGCGAATGTTTATCCTCCAGACAATGTACTCCTCCAGACCTTCCTTAAAACATCCATCTTGATTTTTGGACTGCATCTTTTCTGAGAGGCTTCTGAATCACTCGGAAACAGGGGCAGACCCAAATGGCAGCAAAGTGTATGCCTCTCATCTGGCTGTATAGCGAGGAATATAAATCTTCACTTATGTCATTCTCATATGTGAGAAAGAAATCTACTTTTAAAAAACTTTTTGTCCCGCTGAGTGAGAGTATGAGATTGCATCCACTTTATGTGTGTGCATTTCTGAACAAGAGCAATTTTGCACAATATTTTATGTTGCTGATGCTGATAAAGAGTACTTGGGTTGTTTTACTCTCATGGAGAGATTTTAAAAACCTGTGTGGAAATTGAATTATGATGAGGTTTCTTGATGTGTTGAGACAGTATTTCTTTACTAGTGTGAAAAAAGTTCATATTTTTGACATTATTAGCTGCCAGTCTAGCTTCAAACTTACAACAGTATTCTGTTCAAAGCTTACCTGAAACAGCCTGCCTTTTCTTGCATAAGGAAGACTATCCTCCTCAGGCTTCTTAGGTAAGCCTGTTACATAATGGTAACTTGCATGTAATAATTCCTGGTTTATGTGGAAGCTAGTACTTGGAACCATCTCTAAATAATAATAATAATAATAATAATAATAATAATAATAATAATAATAATAATAATAATTTGTATGCTGCCCTATCTCCCCGAGGGGACTCAGGGCGGATCCCATCATAAAATGGCAAACATTCAATGCCTCCATAAACAAACAAATACTGACAAAAACCCAGAGAAACCCCACATATAAAAATAACATTAAAACCTCACATCAATTTAAATGCCTTCTTCAGTAAACTGAAAAAAAATGTGCTTGGTACTTTAGAAATACTATATGTTCTGCTATCCCCTGCTACAGGTTATAGTGGGAGGAAAGGTTTTATAGGGCATCATGAAATAAATTAGACCCCCTGGTAGCATAGCGGGTTAAACTGCTGAGCTGCTGAACTTGCTGACTGAAAGGTCAGTGGTTCGAATCCGGGGAGCAAGGTGAACTCCCACTGTTAGCCCCAGCTTCTGCCAACCTAGCAGTTCGAAAGCATGCAAATGTGAGTAGATGAATAGGCACTGCTCTGGTGGGAAAGTAACGACATTCCATGTAGTTATGCCGGCCACATGACCTTGGAGGTGTCTTAGGACAATGCCAGCTCTTTGGCTTAGAAATGGAGATGAGCACCAACCCCCAGAGGCAGATATGACTAGACGTAAGGTCAGGGGAAACCTTTACTATGAAATAAATCTTTAGAATATCTTGACTGCACATAAACAATCAGCAAAATAGACAATGACTAATCCAATATGGTACTGGTGTTGCAGACCCAATGTAGTGTAACATCTTCATGTACAACTCTTGGACATAATAGAAATCTGCTTCCAGTGGTTTCTCAGCGTTTTAGAGCAGAAAGGAGAGCATATACTAGCTGAAACGTGCTGTACTACCAGTAGAAATTCATCATCGAAGGTTTCCCAATATAAGGAACACATGAAAGACAATCTATTTGTCTCTGTATTTACAGTGTTCCCTCACTACTCCAAAGTTCACTTTTTGCGGATTCGCTGTTTTGTGGTATTTCAATAAACTCGAAAAGAATATTCTAAATCATAAAAAAATTACAATTTACAGCCTAAGGAAGGGAGGAAGGAGAAGCCGAAGGGAGAGAAAAGGAGGCCAAGTGGCAATGGGGGGGATAAGGAGGCGATTTATGAAACACAATTGCCAGGGATGGGAGGAAGGTGGTGGTGTTGAGGAGCTGACCATCGCTCCATTGTCATGGACGACCATCACCTGATCAGGTTTAGGCTTACTGTGCCCCCTAATCCTTGTAGGTGTGGAGGACCTATTAAAATGGTCCACCCCAAGAGGCTTATAGATCCAGAGCGATTCCTGGCAGTTCTTGGGGAATTTCCTGTCACCTTGGTAGATGATCCTGTTGATGCTCTGGTCTCTCTCTGGAATAGGGAGATGACTAGGGCAATAGACACAATCCCTCTGGAATGACCCCTCCCATATAGCCGAGCTAAACCAGCTCCTTGGTTCAATGAGGAGCTGGCAGCAATGAAGCGAAAGAAGAGGGAACTAGAGTGTGTGTGGCGTTTAAAGCATAGCGAATCAGACTGAACATGGCTGTGTTCCTATTTAAGGGCATATGTCGCGGCAATAGACACCGCAAAGAAATCCTTCTTTGCAGCTAATATTGTGTCCACAAGGAATCGTCCGGTGGAGCTGTTTCGAGTTGTCAGAGGTTTGTTAAATCCCGTCTCCCAAGACGGGATCCCTGGCAACTCAACAGCCCGCTGTGAAACATTTGCTCTCGGTCCCGCCCTCTTTGCAGGCGCAATCGGCAGGGACGAGAGATAGGGCCTTCTCGGTGGTGGCCCCTTGGCTATGGAACTCCCTCCGCAGCGAGATTAGATCAGCCCCCTCCCTCCTGATCTTCCACAAAAAAATGAAGACATGGCTCTTTGACAAAGCCTTCAGAAATCTGGTGCAGTAATAGATATGAAAGATATGGAACTGACCAATGGAACGGCCCGGACTATGCCTATAGATCATGTGATTTACTCTGTTGTTCAGAGTTAAATGTTAATTGTTTTAATTGTTTTTTAATGTTTTACTTTTAAAATGGTGGCTTTTGTACTGTTTTTGAAGGCATTGAATTGTTGCCATGTTGTGAAGCCACCTTGAGTTCCCTCCAGGGTTGAGAAAGGCAGGGTAAAAGTACAGTAAATAAATAAATAAAATACTATTGAGTTTGAGTAATGGGGCTTTTTTCTACCATGTATGGGCTTTGTGAAAAACCCATTAGCAAACAAACAGACCCACATAGGTTAAATCAATTCATGGAACATGGTTTTGTTGTTTGAATACATAAAAGACAGAACTTCTGATTTGCCCCCAATTTTTGCCACCTGTGATTCTGGAGATACTTCATTTAGCTGATATTCTTGAAAACATCAATGTAGTAAATTATCAGACTAGTTTGCAACTTACAAGGCTATTATTTCATTCATTTTGTCTTTTGATGAGATGGAAATTACAATAGCACAGTCAAAATGATACTTGAACAAGAAAGATCATTTAAGTTTTTGTTTTGCTTTTGTATTAATCTTGTTCAGATATCCTGCATAAACATGCTTATATATTTATACGTTTGAAACAAATCAATAAAGACATTTAAAAAGAGCCCTTGTCTTATATTTTCTATGTATTAGCCTATGAATCATGTCATAGTGAGGATACACACACTTTGTGCAGGTGTACATTCAAATAATATTCTGCCCATTTCATGTGTTCCTTTTCCTTGTACATCAACATTTTGTTCCTTTGTCTGTTTATCAGCTAAACTGAGATCTTGGGCTTCCAGAAAGCTCGACTACCATATTACTTCTTTATAATCAGATCATATAATAAAAACCAAAACCAACACATGCAATTTTGTGTGAACTTTATTGTATAGTATTGTTCTTTCAGAAAATATATGGGACCCTAATTGATTCTGGCATTCATCCATGCAAGAAATGGGGATAACACTTTGCCCATCTCTGATTCTTTGCATGATGATGTCTCATTTTAACATCTGATCATTAATTTTCCTTACGTTAATGAGTTTTAAGAGTAGTTAAATATTCCCCATATAGAAGATCATAATTTTTTTAAATGGACTTCTGTAGAGGTTAATAATATTGGAAAGTATCACAATATGATACCAGGAACATGCAGGGAGAATCCAGCTGCCTGCAGCTATACTAAAGAAATAAAATGCCATGAGAATGTCCTTGCTATACTCCAAAAGGCCAAAAATCTCTGGATACATGTGTAACTATATTTGTTATTCTATATTAACTTTTTTAAAAAGAAAGACTCAAATTTGTTCCATCTGAACATAAAGAAGAATGAAACTCTTGTGATCAAATTAACTAAAATATAGTTCTTTCCCATTTGCAGCAACTAAGGCACTGTGAAGTTGTGATGTTTATGTTGGCTGCTTATTGTTTTATGTTATTGTTTTTGCCCTTTTTATATTTTGCATATTGCACCTTGAGTGCTTTGTGAGCCGCTCCGAGTCCTTCTGGGAGATGGTGGTGGGGTATAAAGTTTAATATTAGTATATTATTATATTATTATCATTATACAGTCATGAAGATAAAATGATGCTCAGAAAAGAGGAAGAAAAAGAAATGGTAGAATGTAAGCCCAGCCTTGGATCAATCTGTTTCAGATTTTTTTCTTCACATCTGAACTTTTTCACTTTCAGTCTTTCCATCCAAATGGGAAGAAAATTTGCAAATTGTGATAAATATATATTTTAATATATATATACATAATCTCACATTGCTACTGTGTTTCCCCGAAAATAAGAAAGCATCTTATATTAATTTTTGCTCCCAAAGATGCACTAGGTCGTATTTTCAGGGGATGTCTTATTTTTCCATGAAGAAGAATTCACATTTATTGTTCAACAAAAAATGAACATTTATTATATACTGTACAGTAGTTGTCATTACAAACCAGCATAACCAGAAAAACTGAATCCTATCAAGAATTTCTTGTTACTACCATTATTTCCATGTACAACAATCTATGGTACATATATTTACCAATCCTGCATGCTCTAGTGTTCTGTTCAGCGGGCATGCTTCCAAACAAAAGCTTTGCTAGGTCTTACTTTCAGGGGAGGCCTTATATTTAGCTATTCAGCAGAATCTCTACTAGGTCTTATTTTCTGGGGATGTCTTATTTTCAGGGAAACAGGGTACTCATGGTGAATCCTATTATACATATATATGCCACTTATGGGAAAAGAGAGAACATACAGGCCCCGTCTATACTGCTAATTTAATGCTGTTCAAAACTAGCTTTGCAATAAAGCACATGAAAGAAAACTCTTAGTGCACATCAGTATTCTATGGTTTTAGTAATCACCTTCCAGGAATCAAACTGGTTCCAAGTTTTCCTATTTAATCATCTGCACAGTGAAACCGCTTTCTTCAGTAATGTTTTGAAACTGCATTAAGTGGACAGTGAGCATTAACTGTATTTGTTAAATGTTTTAAAATATGTTTATTTATGACTTACTGTAAACTTGGTTTTATAGGTTTTTGTTATATGTATGGTTGCCTTGTATTGTTTTTTTTTTTAAATGTTGTAAGCTGCTTTGGGTCCTGTTTAGGGAGAAAAGCGGAATATAAAGATTTATTATTATTTATTACAATGTAGATTGGGCCATATTTGCCCCTTATAGGGAATGAATAAGACCATAAACATTGTATTTGTGGACTTAATGATACAGTTGACAGTAAGAGTTACAACTCTTTAAACAATAGGTTAACAAATGAAAAAACACTCAATTATATGATTTCATCCATTTTGGGTAGTAATGACTAATGGTCCACATACATTTTCCAATAAGTGTTTTTTAAGTCTTCTTCCTGATATTTTATATAATTATTACCATCATCCCACATTTTTCTGATTCCATAAATTTAAAACCAGTTTGAAAACAAAACAACACCAAATCAAATCAAATCATTTCGGTCACAGACCAGCACAGGAAATAAAGGACACCGTTTCATACAAACTTGGTACATTTAGTACATTTAAGATATAAAAATAGTTATAAAAATAGATACTGAAGCACAATAGGGGAGGTAAGAAGCGGAGGGGGAAACGGGGTAAAAACATACAATATCAAAAAAAAAAAAACTCCAAGCAACCAAACACAATTATTCAAGGCCCAGTCCCTTCATCAGTCAGTCTTCAAAAGCCTATAGAAATAATATAAAAAAAAAAATCTTGACCTGCCCGTAGAAATATGGGAAAGGGTGTGCCAGTTATGGATGAAGTGCTTAAGTGCTAGAAGAATTCTGACAGGTGAGATTATTTGGTTAGGACTTATTCTGCAAAAAAAAAAAATCAAATGTAGTTGGCTGGAGAAAAAAAAATCAGCATTTGTTGATTTTATTGCAGAAAAAGCAGCCTTTTTTGTATGGTAAATAACATTTCAATGCAGAAATAGTTGTTCTTGTACAGAAAATTCTGAATACAATATGTGTTTTTTCCAGTTCAAATTTTGACAGAATAAATCCAAAATGACATCATTCTGTCTAATATAGTAGACATCACTGGTAAAGAGCCATTTCTTTTTCTCTCAGATGAAGCATTAAGATTCAGTGATGTCTGTGCTAATCAGAAAATAAAATGCCAGTTCTGTACTTTAGGGAATTATTTCCCTTAAATGTGATATCAACCATCCCTTTTAAAATGACTATACATAGTGCATAAGAGATGGCAAGTTCAATTATAGGTTGCTCTTCATAAATGAGAGTAGTGCTTATTTTGTTACTTTTCCCACTTTTAATTTTAAAGAAAGCTTTTACTGGTTATTTAAAATATATTACATTGGTATTATGTTTTTTATTGTTTGAGGAGAAATGAAAAATCACTTGTGACAGGAAACACTTCAAAAATGTGTTATTTAATCAGTTTAGAAATAGGTGAAGCCTTGAGTGGGTCTAATGAAGTTCAATGGACTTAAAAGCACATCTTCAACTTGCTTTGTACTGACAATGCACTGTTCCATTTTGCACAAACATTATTTGTAAGGGAAAAAAAGGATGAAGGCTGTATTACAAAATCCCAGACTAACCAAGGGGTTATCAATGGTTGGGAAGTATGTTCCTCAGGGATAAGTGACAACATTTATGAAATACAAAACTTGATTAGATCTGTTTTGAAGACCTATAGCTCTCTTTCGCGGCTCCTGATATGTCAGCCCAGGGAATTTGAGTTCAATACTGGGCTACAAACAACTTGCTGTATTTTCAGGGACACAGAATAAAGACAGCAAAAGCTACTTCATGCGTACATAATTTTTTCCTTCTAGATGATGATGATGATACCATTATTCTAATCAAATGACCATGATTTATTTAGGGTTCATCTACACCAGTGGTTCTCAACCCTGGGGCCAAAAAATAAAGATAGAAAAAGGAACTAGACAGGGGTGCCCTCTCTCCCTATTGATATTCATTCTGGCATTGGAGTTCCTTCTGAATAATATAAGAGAAGATCAAGACTTGAAGTGGGCCAAAATCAATAAAGAGGTGTACAAATTGAGAGCATTCACTGATGACCTCATCTGCACAGTGGAAAAGCCACTAAATAACATCACTAAATGGCTACAGGAGATACAAAATTTTGGGAAAGTTTCAACACTCAAAGAAAATATGGAAAAATCTATGATTTTGACAAAAACATGACAAAGAATAGAAAATAAATATTGAAAGAAATGACAGGCTTGAAGGTAGTCAGCAAAATCAGATATCTAGGCATAATCATAACAGCAAAAAACTCACAATTGACGCAAAACAATTATGAAAGCAAGTGGAAAGAAATAAAAACAAGTCTTAAGAAATGGACATATCTAAATCTATCTCTTCTAGGAAGAGTATCTGCCATCAAGACAAATATACTCCCAAAAAGGATGTGTCTCTTCCAAAATTTTCCCATAATCAGAAGAAAACAAATTTTTGAGGAATGAAACAAAGACATCAAAAATTTACTGGAACAACAAAAAAACCAAGAGTAAATTTTACAAATTTGTCAGATGCAAGGAGAAAAGGAGGATTCGGTTTGCCAAATTTAAGTTTATACTTTGAAGCCAGTGGGTTAGATTGGATCAAGGACTGGGTAAGCTTAGAAAAAAGGAAGACATTAACAATAGAAAGCCACAATCTAAGAGCAGGATGGTATGCATACCTATGGTACGACAGAAAAAAAGACAGAAAAAAACTTTGGGAATCATTTTATATGCTCAGCACTATTAAAAATTTGGGCCAAATAAAAAAGGTTTTATAATAAAACTCCTCTATGGGGGTCTTCCCTGGAAGCATGTCAGAGAAGGGAACTAGGCTGGCCCACTTACCAAGACATATTGAAGAAGGAGAACAAGGAAGTTATGATAAAATCCCAAGAAGAACTAATAAATAAATTTCTAAATATATCCTGGTTCCAGTATTGCCAAATAAAAGAATATTTTTATTTCACAGAGAAAGCAACAATTTTGGGGAAAAGATATGGTTGAGAAGAAAAAATAATCACAAAGATATATAAGCTGCTCCTAGAATGGAATACTGAAAACGAATAAATTAATGACTGTATGACGAAGTGGGCCATAAATCTAGGCAGAATAATAATGTAAGATGAATGGGAGATAATCTGGAATAAAAAATTAAAATGCACTTACTCATATGATTTGAAAGAGAATTGGCTGAAAATGATGTACCAGTGGTATATGACCCCCCCCCCCCCCGCGCAATCGCTAAATTTTCAAAAGACCTAAATAATAAGTGCTGGATGTGCAGGAAATGTGAAAGATCCTCCACCATAAGTGGTGGTCTTGTGAACAAGCTAAAAGCTATTGGAAAGGAATACATGAACTATGCCAAAAAAATCCACAGAACAAAGATCCCACTGAAAGCAGAATTCTTCCTATTAGGGATGACCAATATGGAATGGGAAATGAATAAAGATACATTATTCACATATATGACAACGGTGGCTAGAATCGTCTTTGCAAGAATATGGAGGCAAAAGGGAATACCATCAAAAGAAGACTGGATAAATAAAATGCTGGACATTATCAATATGGACAAATTGACTTTCTTGGTCTCAAAGTCACAAGGTACCAAGATTAAAATGACAGTCTGGACTCCATTTAAGGAATGGATGAAAGAGAATAGAATAAAGATACTAATATAGAGGGATGATAATAATAATAATAATAATAATAATAATAATAATAATAATAATAATAATAATGACACTGAAGAACAAGCTCAAAGAAAGGAGACAACTGAACTCTTTTTTTAATTTTTTTCCTACTGCAAACATCATCAAAAAGAAGAAAGGAAGTACATCAAATATAATTTTTTTTCTTTTTTCTTTCTCTTCTTTTTCTCTCATTTCCTCCCCCCCTTTCCCCCTCTCTACCCTTATTACCCCCTTTAACAAACCCCACTCTATTATCCCCATTCTCCTATATCTCCCCCTTTTATCTTTTTATCAGTCTATTGAAATATATCAATAAAAATTATTTTAAAAAAGACCTTGCAAAATGACCTCTTCCATGATGCCATAGCATTGAGACGTGGCATTTAAAGTGGTGTCAAACTGCATTAATTTTGCAGTATAGATGCAGCCTTATTTTGTCAGCTAGTGTTATATGAAACTACAAACTCCAGATGGGATATAAATAAAGTTGAGGAGAAACTTACAACCATAAAAATAATAAGTAAAGTGCAACCAGAAGATTTTTTTAAGTGAAGTTTTGGACAAGCTTAAGCCTGGAGCCTAAACCTCCTTCACTTGGGGACCAGATGAGCAATACTGAGACTGTGTTCATGAGCTGTAGCATCCCTACCACCGAAAAGTCCTTCCCAGTTGTCGTCTGCCTTGTTTAACAAACAACAAAAGGTTTATAATATAAAGAAAACCTCACTAAAGCTGCTTGTCACAAACACATGCAGATGCTACATCTAAAAGTGTTTTCAAACTATTCCCCTTAGGTGAATAATCCACCGTGAACAAGTGTAAACAACGGAATATTGGTTCCCACTGCAGTACAGTGTGGAAGATGATACATAATCAATTCTGCCCTCATGTGTATAAGAACTTATTAGAATTCACAACTGATGTTTTTCTATTCATGTGTTAAAGTGAACAGTGATGCATTTCTTCATCTGTGAATTTAGATATTCTGTGGCAGACAATATTTTAAAAGTAAATTTGGGTCCCATAGACTGTCCAATTTTTATGGCTCCTTTCCATCTTGTAAAAGACAGATTGCATGAGGCTTGATGATGATGATGATGATGAAATGATTATACAAATTATTATTTTAGTTTATGATGATGATGATGATTGCTATTTAAAATGCTTTGGAAACCATACAGTAATAAATAATAAACAGCAGCACAGAAATTTTCCTGAGGTATAGCTGTCTTTGGGTCATTAATCTATTGAAGTTACCAAGGACCTCATCACATGGAGATTCAGAAGCCTGGGGACAGCAGGGGATGGAGGGACATTGTGGGAAACTATGGGATAGTGTCCAGCTTCATCCCCTTACTGTTGTTGGTTTATTTATTTTGTTTCAAAAGCATTGCGTAACAAATACATTTTAAAATGATGGAAAAAAAGGAAATCACAAGCAACTAAATAGTTTTAGACCAAAAGCGGGCAACAGCAACCGCATTGTCCGTAGCTTTAAACAACTCCTCCTCTGTACATGAGGCAGGATATTGTGGGCAAGCATACATATGCGGAGTTGTTTGTTCTGCTCCACAGTCAAACAAGGTGGAGGATTCCTCCAGGTAGTGCCACTTTGCCAAGTTGTCTTTAGATCTGCCCACTCTGCTTCTGAGTCTGTTCAGGGACTTCCAAGTTTCCCATTCTTGGTTTGCCCCTGGAGCAGGACCCTCATGGGGGGCCATCCAGTTAGAATTGCCAGGTTTAGCTGCCCAGAGGGATACTCTTGCTGTTGCTGGAGGAACTTCAAGAGCAGTGGTGGTTCTCATGAAGCCCTTCCTTGATTTGAGTCTGGTGGGAGGAGGCTGATAGTCATGCAGTGGATGGCTTTCACAATGTTCAACCTTATTTCTCTCGCAATTAGCAGCAACTTCCCGCCGCACATCAGGAGGGGCAATGCCAGCTAACTTGTAGAGTTTATCAACAGGTGTGGGTTTAAGGCATCCTGTAATTATTCTGCATGTTTTGTTTAGTGCTATGTCCACCTGCTTCGCATGGGCAGACTTGTGCCAGACAGGGCAGGCATACTCAGCAGTTGAGAAAGACAAGGCCAGGGCTGATGTTCTTATTACTTGTGGGTCTGCACCCCATGCACTGCCAGTCAGTTTCCGCAGGATGTTGTTGCGTGCAGCTACTGTTGTTGGTTATGGGCTGCCATCCCACAATGTTTCTGTGCTGTTCCTGGCTTCTTCAGTTAGGAAATGGGTAGTCACCTTGACTCCTCAGGGCTCCCTCTCAGTGCTCTGCTGGCACATGGCCAGCACAGAGCCCAACGAAGCCCCACCGGAAGTAGCCCTATGTCATTTGATGGGATCTGGCATACTCCGCTCCGGTAGTGTGCTGGCAATGTGCAGAAATGGGGAAAACCTCTTGTCTGATTCACTAGCCTTCTGTTCAATGATATTGCACCGAAATGGCCAAATCAACTTTGGTGCCACAACCAACTAATACATTTATTTATTTATTTCCAATATTTATATCTCGCCCTTCTCACCTGAAGGAACTCAGGGCGGCTTACATAGAAGCTTCAAGAAGAATTGAAACATTATTGAATTCATGGGAAAACAGAGGAAGATGACCACAGTAGGATTTGTGGAAATAACACAAATGGTATATAGACTGTTAGCACATTCTATATTTAAGAGACTCTAGAGACCTTAGATAATTGATTAAATAGTAATTTCTAATTTGAACAGAAATTATTGTAAGCCTTGTTATTTGGATATTTTAGAAGAACATACAGTTATACAAATACATAACTTTCTGTAGTGTTTAAAAGAAGAGGTGAATATATGACAGTGTAATATAGTGAAGTCTCATGTATATAATACTAATTTACTAACACAGGGAACTCAGTCCCATGGATTTATAGTGAAACAATTAAAACTAGAACAATATAGCCAAAGAACTGGAGAATAAGATTGAAAGAGTACTGGATATGAGAAGATATGACAACAAGTTTTGACATTGGATGACAAAAAGAATGTATCTGCTTTGCTGAGGACATCTGGAACTTTGACATTTTTAGATGGTGTGTATAATCATACTTGTGTGGCAGATATGGATGTAACAACTATAAAAAGCACACACACACACACACACACACACACACACACACACACACACACAAAATATCTCCTCAAAACCCTTCCTCTTCTTCGGTGGTGCAGCAGATATTTACATAATTCTAATCTGTCAATGTGGTTCTGGACCTCTTCTGGATTTTAGTCTGAACTTTAAATGAGCTATCCAAGATTATCTATTAATTCTGGGGATAGGATTTAGTACCAAAGAGATACAATCAGACTAATAAGGACATATTTCACTGCCCTTGTGGTGACATTCAGAAAAGACTTTGTAGAGGAGTATGGTTGCCCCTGGATTGCAACCTCATTACTATAAGTCATGGTGTAGCTGTAGCTGTTGCCCCCAGGTATGGCACCCAATCTCCACTCCCAATGCAAACAAACAAACCTCCCTCAATATTTTTTCTCAGTACTTTCCTGTCTTGTTTCTATGGACAAAAAGGAAATATATGGTTTCTAATTAGCACCCTCCTTTTTTCATTCTGGGCACATCTACATTGACGAGGCATCTTGGAAAGAAATGATGCACTGCATTACATGCATGCAGGAACATGCTTTCAAAGTGTTAAACTTCAAAATAAGGTCTGTAATGCACATCAGTATCTAGGTTTAAGCCACATCACACTGACTAAGGGATGGAGATACACACGTGCAGAACACAAAAGCCACACCAAAATCCCCCACAGCTGTCAATCCTCGGATCAGGTTGGAACTGACCTCTCCAGTGTGTATAAGCATGTCAAGGAGCTACAGCCTTTGCTTACAAGAATAGTTGATGGCAGTCCAAGGTCATCACAGAGACAGTACACACAAAAGGAATTCTAAGACTCTGGTCCAAGGATCAAAAACACGAGGCTCACCAACTACACCATACACGAAGTCCAGGGTCATCCACAAAGGCAGTGCAAACAGTGTAGCCCTAGTAAACACAGAGAGTAGTCCAAGAGTCAGGTCCAAGGTCAAATACACAAGAAGCTCACCAATTGTCCAATACATAAAATCTAAGGTCTAAGAGTCAATATCACTAGTTGGAACATCCTCCACAACTATTTTTTCCAGCAAGGTACTGTTTCAAATGCACAGGTTTTATGCAAAAGTCCTACAGCTGGTCATTCTTCTTTTGGGTCAACCTCTTTGAAATGCACAGCTGAATCGCATCCACCTTGAGTTGTAACCAGGCAGGAAGTGTTAAGTCCTTTTCTTCCCCCAAAGAGCCTCATTTTGCCTACACTCAGTGGCTTCTGCAGGGCCCAGCTCCTGCTCAGCTGTAATACTCTTAGTTATGTCAAGCTGCTCCTTCACCATGTAGGCTGCTCCTTCACTCTGCTGCTGGGAGGCAAGTCTCCTCCTCCTCCTCCTCTTGCCCCATGGTCCTGACAAAGCACCACCCAGACCTCAACCTAGTTTTTGCGCTTTACCTATGATGATGCAGTTAGCTTCACTTTCACCTCTACCACTTTCATATAACACAACTTGGTCTGTGAACATTTGCCATCTGTCTCTTTTTTTCCATTTGCACCCCATCTTTTTCTTCCCGTGCTCCCAGTTCACTGATTCAATCAACTCATGGAAGAAAGTGGGGTTACATTGGCTGACTCAAAAATTTATTTCATAATCCTTGCAATTTGGAACCATACATGGCCATAGTGTCCAGATACTATATGATAGGGTTTACATTCATCTGCCAAATAGAGAGGCTGAGTATGATGAGCAAAGCTAGCTTAACTGACAGATCAAGCAATTAGACCTACCCCAGCAAAACTTCAGTCAATTAATCATGATGTTTTGCATTTCAAAATAAAATGGTTTTGGAAGGCAGACCTTGATGGAGTATAGAAGAGGTCTAGCATGTTTATAGTTTTATACAGTAGAGTCTCGCTTATCCAGCGTAAACGGGCCGGCAGAACGTTGGATAAGTGAATATGTTGGATAATAAGGAGAGATTGAGGAAAAACCTATTAAACATCAAATTAGGTTATGATTTTACAAATTAAGCACCAAAACATCATGTTTTCTAACAAATTTGACAGAAAAAGTAGTTCAATACACAGTAATGCTATGTAGCAATTACTGTATTTACAAATTTAGCACCAAAATATCACGATGTATTGAAAACATTGACTACAAAAATGCATTGGATAATCCAGAATGTTGGATAAGTGAGTGTTGGATAAGTGAGACTCTACTCTAATTGTATGCTTTAGGTTTGGCAGGGGCACTTGTCTACATAAATTCCAGATATCTGAAGTAAATTACTTTTGTTAACTGAGTTGTAGACAGCCGCTATTTACAGGAACATTAAATGCACTTAATCTGCGTAGTCTGAGTTAAGCCTTAATCCATCCTAGGGGACTAACGTCAAGTATCGTCATTTCTTAAATAAACCAGATCACATTTAGTATAATGCTAACTTGGGGTGCCAAGGGAAAAGAAAACAGCCTTGAGATAGCAAAGGAGTGAACTGGTGCCTTTGAAAACTAAGATTACAAGTTTGAATAAAAAATTGTGCGTAGAATATTGGGGAGGAGGGGAGGTCATGATAACTCATGAAAAGTAAGAATAAAATAATAGATTAATTTTAACTTGGGTGCCTCAAATTACATGAGGAAAAGGACTTTGATGTGCTCTGTGCAATGTGCTTTAATTTGTGACTCTTTGTCACACTATGTCAAATCTTGAGAAAACTGCATTCCACATTCAGTATAGTTGTTGCCTTTTATGTCATCTGCCCCCCTACAAGAGTATTATCCGATTCTTAAACTATCACAATATTTTGATTACTTAGCTAGCAATTGCCAACTGACACTACATATTTTCATTATGTTAAAATTGTAATTGTTTGAAAACACTACTAGGCAGGTTTAATAAACTCACATGCTTATCTCTGAATGCAGTCATCTTAAAAGCAATTTCTCTTCAGGAGTTTATGAAATTGTCGTTAATTGCTGAAATTATTCTTCAGCCAGCCACCTCCATGCTGCAATCATATGCGCAGTACTGTTTTGACCATAATTTTCATAAGAAAGAAAATAAACAAAATGTCACCCTGCTGTGATATGGAACATGCTCCAGTAAGGTAATTATTTTTGTATTAGTGCCATTCTAATGTATTTCTTAATCACTGGGATGTTGTAATTACACAGTCTGATAGATAAGACTTTGCTTTACAATATATCACAAAGTATTGAAGTATTGAAGTATGGCATCTTTGCATATTTATCACATCTGTTTTAGCATAGCAGACTGTCATGTTTTATGGCATGCACATTCTTTAGTGAAGTAAAATATATAAATCTAGAAATTCACCACTTGTGCTATAAACACCTTTTCTATTATGAACGTATTATGAAATTTATTATAATTTCCATAGAGTGTAAAAGTTTGTCTCAGTGTGTTTTTGGCCGCTTTTTAAATGCGTGATCCTATTCAAAATGTTTTGCCTCCTTTACCTTCTGCAATTTTCCATCATGTTATTTGTTCTTTCTTACAAATTTATTATTGTTCAGTGTGTTCCATATCTGTGATCCAATTAAGCCATCATAAAATAATAATCTACATTCCTGAGGCTTAAAATTTCTTAGAAAAGTCTAGCAGGAACAGAATCCTGAACCAAAAATTGGCTTAATCTAAGCTCTGTAGTGCTGTATATCTATTATATTCCTATCACTGGAGAGGAGGAATCACACACCTCCCTTTCTCTCCTCCACAATCTGATCATCTTAGTGTGCTGGATATTGTCATCCCAGGTTCCTGGTGGGCAGCACTAGGGGTGTGCCATTTGGCAAAAACCTGTGCTGTTTTTGGTGTCCATTTTTGGCTCCCCCCTGTTCCATTTTTAGAAAACTTCCCAAATTTAGGAGGTGTTTCTGTTTTCATGCCAGAAAGATTTGTCCATTGGCACTAATGGTGAAACTTTAGAGGCTTATTTTCCAGATTGGGGCTTTAGTTCCAACTCTGGGCCTTTTTTGGGAGTTGTTGCTTTGAAATCATGACTCAGCACTTTATATGTTTTAATCTATTTTACTGTTTTATTTGCTTTAACTGTTTATATGTTTTAATATGTTTGTTTTATAATTTAATATGCTATGTTTTTGATATGTGCACAGCATAGAATTTTTGCCTTCGGGGTGAGAAGGGTGGGTATAAAGTATATTATTATTTTATTGTATGACACAGCAAACAAGATAGATATGCTGGATTTCATATCATAAAATCACAAGTCGAACACTTCCCAAGCTTTTAGGACTGTGTGATGTATTTTCGGATGATGCGCGCAGATCCCAGTAGGGTGGCCTTTTGCAGTTGACAGATCATAATTTTGGCAATGTCTATTGTTTCCAAATGCTGGCTGAGATCTCTTGGCACAACACCCAGTGTGCCCATCACCACCGGGACCACCTGCAGTGATTTCTGCCAGTCTTTGAAGTTCAATCTTGAGGTCCTGATAGCGGCTGAGTTTTTCCTGTTGTTTTTCATCAATGCGACTGTCACTTGGGATGGCGACATCAATGATCCAAACCTTTTTCTTTTCCACAACTGTGATGTCTGGTGTGTTGTGTTCTAGTGTCAGTCTGGATTCGGAAGTCCCTCAGTATCTTTGCGTGCTCATTCTCTAATACTTTTGCAGGTTTATGATCCCACCAGTTCTTTACTGCTGGGAGGTGGTACTTGAGGCATAAGTTCCAATGAATCATTTGGGCCACATAGTTGTGCCTCTGTTTGTAGTCTGTCTGTGCGATTTTCTTACAGCAACTGAGGATATGATCAATGTTTTCATCAGTTTCCTTGCACAGTCTGCATTTTGGGTCATCAGCTGATTTTTTGATCTTGGCCTTAATTGCATTGTTCTGACGTTAAACAGAATAGGAGCTAAGATACAGCCCTGCCTTACCCCTCTGGTCGTTTGAATTGGTCCTGAAATTTGACCATGGGGATCACATCTAGCCTGTAGGCTGCTATCTCTGTAAGGTTCTTTAATGAAAAGAAGCAGTCTTTTATCAGTTAGGTACTTATCTAATTTGGCCCATAGTTTGGGTCTGGAGACTGAATCAAATGCAGCTTTTAAGTCCATGAAGGCCACAAAAAAATTGCCTTTCTGGGTTTTGTAGTATTTCTCTGCTAAATGAGAGAAAACTAAGCTATGGCCCATTGTGGATGAGTTTTTTCTGAATGCTGCCTAGGCATCTGAAAGATTTTGATTTTCCTCTAGCTCCATTGACAGTTTTGTACAAAGAAACCTTGCATACAGTTTGCCTGAAATGGATAGCAGGCTGATCGGTCTATAGTTTCCGGGGTCTTTGGGGGAGCCTTTCTTGTATATTGAGACTGCAATTTCACGTTTCCAGCTTGCTGGAATTTTGCCTGAGTTTATTTGGGTGAAAAAGGCAGTGAATAGTGGAGCCCACCACTGTATGTTTGATTTTATAAATTCTATTGGTATGAAGTCATTTCCTGGTGCTTTGCCATTTTTAAGTTGTCAAATGAGTTCCGCTATCTCCTCTGGTGTAACTGCACTCCAATTTGGGGTCCCTGTGAGTAATAACTCTTGGGGATTGGAGTATTGTGGACTGGAATAGTTATTATCAAAGAAGAGGCCTCTAAAATAGCTTTCCCAGCTCATGGATGGTAATTGGTGACTCATTGCAGTGGGGCGAGAGTTAAGGGCACCTGAAATAATGTGCCAGAAAAGTCTAGAATCATTCTTGTGTGATGCTTCAAGCAGGGTGGACCAAGCTTTTAATCTGCTTTGATTTTTTTATATAAATTATTAGGGCAAAAAAAACCCCCAAAAAACTAAAGATGGCCCTCACCTGTCCTGCCTGTAAGCCATAAAAGAATTTTTAAGGCCTCTTTTTTCTTCTGACATTCTTCATCAAACCAATTTGTTGAACCTGGTCTGTGATGGTTTCTCTCTGCATTTTGCTGATTCTTCTCATAAGAAAGATCCTCCCTAAACAGAGAGATCACAGTGTCATATGCCTCAATCGCTGTCTCAATGGCATTTCTCTTCATCATTTTTTGCCTCAGCAATTCTATTTTGTCTCAGAAAAGATGGTAAATATTTATACATAACTCTAATTTCTTTCTTAGGGAGAGTCAGTAACAAGGTTTGTGGCAAGTAATCGCTTTCAATTTTAGGTTCAAATTTGAGTGTGCGGCCCAATTTAAAGCACCTCTTGTTATCAGACAATAGTTCACCGTGCTAGCTCCCCCTTTGTTATTAAAGGTATATTCCCTTTTCAGACTCCTCCTTTACTGTGCAGTTAAGAACCAAGAAGTCCAACCTATAGATCATTTGTAGCATACAGTATCCTGCGTAGTTTGAAATTTTGTCTTTTGAGATCCTATCAAGGAAGACTCTACCCGCTTTGAGATCCCTCAGAAACGGGTACTTTGCTTCTATCACAGTGTCATTTGCTCCTATACTGAAAATATGTTGTAATATGTGTATTTTATGGAGTGTTTTAAAATGATTATGTGTTTTGGCAATGTTGTAACCTGCCTCGAGCCTTGAGGAGAGGCAGATGAGAAATAAAATTCTTATTTTTATTCTTATTATTTCATTAATTTCAACAAATACTTTTCCCCATTTTTAATCTTTTTACATTTCTACCATAAATGTAAAAGTCCCAGTTTCCTTATTGCACCTCCAACAATTTTGTAGATTGTTTCTATTATAATAACCTGTACCATTTCCAAATTGTTTCATAACTATTCTCTTTAATTCTCATTGACATATTTTTCAGAATTCTTTGTTTCCAAATTAACAATTCCTCCTCTGCAATATCAATTTCTAAGTCCCTTTCCCATTTAGTTTTTCATTCCGAATTGTATTTGGATCATTATTTTATAAATTTTACTTATTAATCCTTTTGTCACTTCATCTGTACCATTCTGTTTTAATTGTTCTATTCTTTGAATTTTGTTAATTGTCTGCATTTCCCATGTTGCTTTATCAAATTCTTAGTCCATGAATACAATTGCAGTACATTATACCAAGATGGAGACCCCGGTGGCACAATGTGTTAAACCCTTGTGCTGGCAGGACTGCTAACAGAAAGGTCTATGGTTTGAATCCAGTGAGCGGGGTGAACTCCCATCTGTCAGCTCTAGCTCCCCATGTGGGGACATGAGAGAAGCCTCCCACAAGGATGGTAAAACATCAAACATCCAGGCTTCACCTGGACAACATCTTTGCAGACAGCCAACTCTCTGAAACCAGAAGTGATTTGGAGTTTCTCAAGTCGCTCCTGACACAAAAACCCCAAGATATTTCACTCTGCTTATATATTTCTATTATATCTTCTTTTTAGAGCCTTTATTCATCCAATCTTTTTGTTCTACTACTTCAACTCTTTCCATAATTGTTGGAGTTTGATTATATCTCTGCTTTATAACTCAAATAAAAATTATTGAAATATTTGTACATGCTTACATATAACTGCAGAGAAGACATGGTAAATAATCAACAGGTTTCCAGTAGGCTTGTGCAATTTGGCTGGAGGGAAATCCGTTTTTGGTATCCACATTTGGTTGGGCAACCAGATCCATTTTTGGGAACCTCTTGAAAATTGACTAATGGAAATAACTTTTTTCAGCTAGGCAGCTTAAAGATCTGGGAAGATCTGGCCAATTGGCAGCAAAGGGGAATTTACAAAGGTCCCCTTTCCGTTCCTGGGATCCTTTCCTTTCTTGCCAGTTTGGGTTCGATGAATAGGGTAAAGGAAGCACCCTTTCTGGGACCCTTTCCTTTCTTGCCTTCAAGGGAGCCTTGGTTTGAGCAAGGGGGGTTAAGGAAGCATGCACCTATTACTCCTGATTAGAAGGGAAGAAGCCACGTGGGACATTTCAGGTGAAAATAACATGGTGGCTGAGCTTTTGCCGTTACAGCCATCCAAACAAGTCAAACAAGCCAGATTGAATGAAGACAACCGACCAAACTAAATCCATGCACAAACCTAGTTTCCAGTTCATCATCAATTGGCAGCAATAAGGACCTATATTTTTTTATCTATGAAGTATGTTCATTCCTCTTGTCTTTAATAGCAACCCCCTTTTTTGATCCCATAATCTTCAAAATCAATGAATAAGGAATATATATATATATATATATATATATATATATATATAGAGAGAGAGAGAGAGAGAGAGAGAGAGAGAGAGAGAGAGAGAGAGTTAGAGAGTTTGTTAGACAAAGCATGATGAGAACCATGCTGATGCATTCTCCCACAATTTGAACAATAAATAAAGAGGTTTAGTATCTTTAATGGGTATTGTATGAGTAGAGAGAAAACAAAAATACATTGCACTTTTTTGTGGTCAGGACTAGGTAAATTGTAGAGTGAAATGTTCAGTACTTATTGTCTATTTTAAATTATACAGAAATACCAACTATAATTTAAGAGATGGTAAAAAGTAACAAATTGAGCTGTTTGGAAATAGGGAATGAATTATACAGATCACTATTCTTTTGAGTTAATACTTATGTTCAGAAAATGTCAGTTTTCTGAGAGTCTGAGTGTTGTAGATTATTTCTTTCTTTATTCTTGGCTAGCTACTCTGGCAAAGGGCCAATGAGTGCAGAGACTGGAAACACAGCTCTTATTAAAAGAGGATTAGACAAACTCATAGAGGTGGACAGGCCTATCAGTAGCTATTCATCATGATGACCATATGGAACATCTCGGATCATCAGAGGCAGTATGCTACTGAATAACAAGTGCTAGGAAACAAAAACAAGTTGTCTTCAAGCCCTGCTTCCACTAAGTGTTTGTGAGGCACCGGATGTTGGACTAAACATAGATCTTTGATTTGATCTAATAGAGGTCTTCTCCCCTTCTTTGACTTGATTCTATGGTCCCCACCTAGACTTTCATGGGCAGTAAACCAAAAGTAAGGTTGAGGAACTAGGATGAGAACTTATAGTTAGAAGGACACATTTTCACTCATAAGAAGATAGAATGTACAGGCAGAATTGCACATGTTGTCTTTCCTTGGAGCATTCCCTGCCTAAGAAAATCCTATGAATTCATGTAGTCACCATAAGCTAACAGGTGACTTGAAGGGACATCCATACAAACCTCTGCCAAGTTAGTCCTCATTGTTAAAAATTCTGGCTTATGTATAGGTTAAAAAGAAGGATAATTATCTCCCTCCCCCTTGGACAGCGGAAACTGTTTTGGCAGAAAGAACAAATATAGTTATGGATGTGTGCTGTTCTGCCTCACGCAGCCACTGCAGCCTTGGAGAGAAATAAAGATAGCTCTTGTGAAAATTATTGATCCATACAAAGAACTGGCTCATTAACTAAAAGTGATGCTGGCATAATTAAAGTTCAAGATCCTTTTCTCCACAAACCAGAAATCTGTTGTTGCTTTTCTAAACAGATGTTAACACTGTGAACTCCAGTTCAATTTCATCTTTGTCAAGTGGTTCAAATAAACAATTATCTTCTATCAGTGGTGTGTATTTTCTGCCCCATTTCTAACTGTATTGTGTATCTAATTCCTCTTGAATGTTCTTAGCAACTCAATCCACAAGCCAGCTAAATCAAAGTGCTAAAAAGTCAATGGGACAAAATCTACATAAATCCTAATACTGTGTCTTAACTGGATTATTTATTAAGCTGATTGTGTGCTAGCATGGAAGATGTCTATTAAGGTCAATGGTTCTTAGATATTATCAATCATTAATGCTTATAAACAAGCTATATGACAATCTACAGAGAAATTTATGAATGCAAAATAGAATTTTGCAGATTAAGCGATATTAGACATTAACATAATAATTGAACATGACAGTGAATGGCAGAGATCAAAGTTACAAAGGTTATGTTGCCCAGTCATTAAGCTCCCAAAGCAACAGAATTCTGCCTGTAAAGGAGGGAAGGCAATCTGGAGAGGGAGATACCGTGTGCCCTTGCCATTGTGGAGAAGCATTCCTGGAACTCTAGGAGGGGAGGCAGAAGAAATAAAGGGGAGAATTGCTAAGCTTCACTGCTTGAACTGAGACCATAAATTGCCCCCAGCCTAAAAAAGATCAATTGTTGCCACCACTGCACCCCCAAGCAATGCCAGAAATCAATGCCCTATCTCTCAAGGCCAATGACTCTGTCCTGCTACCAGCAGGGTGGAAATCTCTGCACACATCTGTCCTTCTCAAGCACAGATGTCCCAAGACTGAACAGAAGAGGAGCCACATGGAGAAGGAGAAGAATGAGGACAAAAGATATTTGAGCAAAAGGAAGGGATGAACAGACGATTAAGGGAAGGAAGAGAAAAAAACCACAATTTAAAGGTAATCAGAATCCAATATCTCACCATAACCCTGGAAAAGAGGCTGAGAGAGCGGGTGGCATCCCTTAAATGCAACTAGTCACATTCATTCTTCATGTGCTGAACTGGCGTGAATTGCTTAGCACTGGCTTCAATTCACAGAGGCCTTCATGTTTTCTCCTTCAGCCAAAATGGTCTTGCTGCTTGGTTCCGGATCAAATTCTTTTAACAATTCTTTAAATTGGAGACCAGAGGCAAAACAACATGGGGTACTGAATGAATCCAACATTGCAAGAAAGCACAGTAATTCAACCTGTTTCAGGAAGGCTTTTTGTTGTGTAGCATTACAACTGGAGAAATATTTATGTATTAGGCTTGTGTTCTTTGCTTTTTATACAGTCATAAATGTTTGGGACTAAAAATATTTGCGATTTTGGATTTTTTCAGATTTTGGAATACTTGTATTTGCATATAAGTACATTGTGAAATCTTGGAGATGGGACCCAAATTTAAACATGAAATTCATTTATGTTTCATATACATCTTATGCAGGTAGCCTTACAGTAATTTTATATGCCATATATTGAATTCTTTTGTGAATGAAACAAAGCAAATGTACATTGAATCATCAGAAAGAAAAAAATCACTATCTTAGCCAACCAAGTGGACATTTTGGAATATTTTGGAATTCTGGATAAGGGTTTATGTAAATATAGTTACATGAAACCATTATCCAAGCTTGAATGACACTTCTGCAGATTCAATCAGAATCTACATGGCAGGCTTCAGACGAGGCACTGGGTCAATGCAAGGGCTTGCCAGTAGAAGGTGCTGCTAAGGTACTTTCTGCCCTGCTTCAGGATTACTTTGGTATGATTGAAGATTTTCTGTTAATATACGAATTTGCCAATATTCACAAATTCCTTTATATTCAGGATGGAAAGTGTATGAATTTTTCAAAAAAGCATCTATTGTGAAAGCCAATGATCCACCTAGGGTCAGGTCTTTCCATGATGAGCAGCTGATGCATTAATTCAGGGGTCCCCAAACTAAGGCCCGGGGGCCGGATGTGGCCCATTGAAGCTATTTATCCGGCCCCCATGGCACAAGGGCAGAAGGGGGTTGGACTAAATGACCCAAGGGGTCTTTTCTTCTCTTACAACCATTATTATTATTATTATTATTATTATTATTATTATTATTATTATTATTATTGACACAACAACGTTGTATGACACAGAAAACAAGACAGATATGCTGGATTTCGTTTCACAAAATCACAAGTCGAACACTTCCCAAGTGTCTAGGACTGTGTGATGTATTTTCAGATGATGCGTGCAGATCCCAGTAGGGTGGCCTTTTGCAGATCGTAATTTTGTCAATGTCTATTGTTTCCAAATGCCGGCTGAGATCTTTTGGCACGGCACCCAGTGTGCCCATCACCACCGGGACCACCTGCACTGGTTTCTGCCAGAGTCTTTGAAGTTCAATCTTGAGGTCCTGATAGCGGCTGAGTTTTTCCTGTTGTTTTTCATCAATGCGACTGTCACCTGGGATGGCAACATCAATGATCCAAACCTTGTTCTTTTCTACAACTGTGATGTCTGGTGTGTTGTGTTCCAGAACTTTGTCAGTCTGGATTCGGAAGTCCCTCAGTATCTTTGCGTGTTCATTTTCCACAACCTTTGCAGGTTTGTGATCCCACCAGTTCTTTACTGCAGGGAGGTGGTACTTGAGGCATAAGTTCCAATGAATCATTTGGGCCACAGAGTTGTGCCTCTGTTTGTAGTCTGTCTGTGCAATTTTCTTACAGCAGCTGAGGATATGATCAATGGTTTCGTCGGTTTCCTTGCACAGTCTGCATTTTGGGTCATCAGCTGATTTTTCGATCTTGGCCTTAATTGCATTTGTTCTGATGGCTTGCTCCTGGGCTGCTAGGATCAGGCCTTCTGTCTCCTTCTTCAGGGTCCCATTCGTGAGCCAGAGCCAGGTCTTCTCCTTATCAGCTTTTCCTTCAATTTTGTCAAGGAACTTTCCATGCAGTGTTTTGTTGTGCCAGCTGTCAGCTCTAGTTTGTAGTGTGGCTTTCTTGTACTGGTTTTTTGTCTGCTGTGCTTTGAGGAGTTTCTGATTTTTGACTTCAATCAAAGCAGGTTCTTCACTTTGCTTTACATATTCTACCAGGGCATGTTCTTCTTCTTTGACTTCTTGTTTTATTTGTAAGAGTCCTCTGCCCCCTGATCTTCTAGGCAGATAGAGCCGGTCAACATCACTGCGAGGGTGCAGTGAATGATGAATGGTCATGAGTTTTCTTGTTTTTCTGTCCAAATTGTCTAGTTCCATCTGTGTCCAGTTTATGATGCCAGCAGTATATCTTATGACAGGTATGGCCCAGGTGTTTATGGCCTTGATGGTGTTGCCTCCATTGAGCTTGCTTTTGAGAATTTTTCTGACCCTTTGTGTGTATTCTTTGCTGACCACAGTTTTCACATGTTCATGCTTGATGTTGTCCAGTTGCAATATGCCCAGATATTTATAGGTCTCTGGCTGGTGACACCTTATTGTTTGGCCATTAGGCATATTTATGCCCTCACTTTCAATGATTTTTCCCTTCTTCAATGCCACTGTCGAACATTTGTCCAAACCAAACTCCATGTTGATATCAGTGCTAAAAATTCAGACAGTGTTGGTCAGAAACTGGATTTCAGTTTCCGTTTTCCCATACAGCTTCAGGTCATCCATGTACATCAGATGCGAAATTTTGTGAGAATTCTTAGATATTTGATAGCCGAGATTTGTTTTTTGTAAGATTGTTGACAGAGGGATCATGGCAATAATGAAAAGCACAGGGGACAATGAATCTCCCTGGAAAATTCCTCTTCTGATGTTGACAAGTCCATAGCTTTCATTTCCAACAAACAGTTAAGTTTTCCAGTGCTCCATGTTTTCAATGAAGGTGCCAACGTTTTTACTAATCCCGATGGCGTCCAGGCACTTGATGATCCAGCTGTGTGGGAGTGAGTCAAAGGCCTTTTTGTAGTCAATCCACGTCATGTGAAGATTAGCTTTTTGGCTCTTACAGTTCTCCAGAATCATTTTGTCAATCAATAACTGGTCTTTTGTGCCCCTGCTTTTCCGTTTGTTGCCTTTCTGTTCATCTGGCAAGATGTTTTTTTCTTCAAGATAGTCTTGAATTCTGTCAGCTATGATGCCAGTCAGTAGTTTAAACATAGTGGGCAGACACGTTATTGGCCTGTAGTTTCCTGGTGCTGCTCCTTTTGTTGGATCCTTTTGTATCAGGTAAGTTCTTCCAGTTGTTAGCCATTCACTGATACTTCCTTTCTGCAGCATCTCATTGAATTGTTGGGCCATTTTTCCATGTAAACTAATCAGATGTTTGAGCCAAAATCCATGAAGTTGATCACTACCAGGCGATGTCCAGTTCTTGACTTTTTGCACTCGTTTGCTGATCATTTCAGTTGTTGTTTCCATCTGTTCCATTTTGTTCTGTGAGAATTTTCCTTCGAACTCCTTTATCCACCCAGCGTTTTTGTTGTAGTTTTTATTATTTTCCCAAAATTCTTTCCAGAACTTCGTTGTTGCAGTTTTCTCTGGCTTTATGGTTACTGTGTCTGTTGTTTGGTTCAGGCTCTGGTAGAACCGTCTTTGGTCTGATTGAAACAGTTGATTTTGTCTGTACTGGATGATTCTGGCTTCATATCTTTCAATTTTTCTGGCTGTTGCTGTAATTTGTTCTTTCACGATTTCCAAAGCTTCTTCAATTTTTCTGGTGTTCAGCCAGTACTTTCGGATCAGGTATTGCTTGATTTTGTCATTCTTCAGTTTCTTCTCTTTCATATTTTTCAGGTTACTTGCATCTGATCTAAGCTTTTTGATTTTCAACTCTAGCCTGACCTTCCACTTTGGTTTTCCAGTCGATTTTCTTTGGGGCTGCCTTGGTTGTAGGAGCCCAAGCTCTTCTGTTACTATCACTGCTGCACTGTAGGCATACTGGTTTGTTTGCTCAATTGATGTTATTTGGACAGTGGAGAGTACTGTATTCACATCTTTCATGAGAGGCGTCAGGTGTCTCTTGGGCACTGTTTTTAGAGTTGGGAGCCGCTTTCTTATGGCATTTGTTGCAGCATGAGCCATGATCTTATCCTTGAGCTCTTGTTGTCTTGCTGTCAAGTTTCCTGGTGGTTCAGCAGATGTTTCAAGTGCTGGTTCTTCAAATTCTTGCAAAAGCTCCACCCTTTCTTCTGGTTCAATCTGTTCCACCATTCCAAGTGTTGCTGGAGTCTCTGCTGCTGTCTGTGCTGTGGTCTGATGGTAATTTACTTTGCAAATTTTCTGGATTTCTTCGAGTTCAGCTTCACTGAACACTTTGTTTCTGATTATGAATCTTCGTTGGTCAGAACCTCGATTATTATTATTATTATTATTATTATTATTATTATTGTATGACACAGCAAACAAGATAGATATGCTGGATTTCGTATCACAAAATCACATTATTATTATTATTATTATTATTATTATTAACATTGAGGCTGGGTGGCCATCTGTCAGGGGTGCTTTGCTAGTGCTTTTGGTGCACAAAGGCAAAAGGGGGTTGGACTTAATGGCCCAAGGGGTCTCTTCCAACCCTCTTTATTAATAATAATAATAATAATAATAATAATAATAATAATAATAATAATAATAATAAACATTGAGGCTGGGTGGCCATCTGTCAAGGGTGCTTTGCTTGTGCTTTCGGTGCACAAAGGCAGAAGGGGATTGGACTCAATGACCCAAAGGGTCTCTTCCAACACTCTTTTTTGTTGTTGTTGTTGTTGTTGTTGTTATTTATTATTATTGCTCAGTGGCCAACTATAGTCCGGCCCTCCAATGGTCCAAAGGATCGTGAACCGGCCCCCTGTTTAAAAAGTTTGGGAACCCCTGCATTAATTCAATCAATCAACAATTTTATTTATGCTCCAACTTTTCCCCAGGATTGAGATTCAAGGCAGTGACTTTCATCATATCAGGGATGAATAAGATGTTCTCTTAAAAAAAACTTCTATTATCTTTTTTTACATTTCTAGTGAGTAGGTAAAACATGGTCTGCGACATATCAAAATAAGAGTCTCATGCTATTTCTGGGCACAATTCAAACCCTCAAATGACACACTTCCAGGACATTTCAAGGATTGTATTCGTTCTTATGATATTTGGTATATTTTTTTCTCTCAGTCTCTCCCACTACAGTATGACCTCATTATTCATAGATTCAATATCCATGGTTTTGCTTGCATATACTCAAAAATAAAATTCTCCCCAGGAAATTGTCTATGGGCTTCTCCAGGTCATCTGATGTAATTCTATGCTATGCTTCCAGGCCAGGTATAGTCAAAATATAGGGTTCCCTATTATTCATGGTTTCAGATATCCACATAGGGTGTGTGTCTTAAAAGGTATCCTCCACTGATACGGGGTTCATACTGTACCTTCAAATGTACATTGGGTGGGATCATATGGAAGGGCATTCTTTATGGCTGCTTTATCCCCAAAGCTGCTGAACACACTTTTCAGAGAAGTATCTAACTTACTATATTTCCACCGATAGTTTCTGTTTTGACAGGGCTCTTGAGAACGGATTGTACAAAGTCTGTCTGACCTTAAATATGTGCTGGGTTTTCTATCATTTTTATTATTATGGGGTTTCTTTGTTTTTACTTGAAAACTTGTGAAGATTTTTTAAAAATACAGAGAAGGGATTCCCCGAAATGCAAAGGCAAGAAGCCACTATAACCAGAAATGTAATCTAATAATATAAACTATAAGACAGTATTTCCTATATATGCTATTGTCATAGAATATTCAGTGTACAAACAAGGATGATAGAGATTCAAACTATACTAAATGCTTCCAAAAACATGTCTCTAAACCAAAATATAATCAATGTGTTACAAACACACATACATTCAAAGAAAGCAGAACTCTTATATTAAGGGTTTATGAGTCCAATGACAACCAGAGTTCATGTTCCACATGGAGGACTGTATAAATCACTACTTGTGAGTCCAAATCTATATGTCCAAGTTAGTGAATCCTTATTTTTAAATCCAATGTTTTAAACAAATCCAAGGTTTGTCACCATCCACAACCGGTTTCGACTGTATAGTCTTCCTCAGGTGATAGTTTATGATGGTACGGAAAACCTAGAATAGTCCATTTTTCAATGTAACACGTTCTTCGAGTAAGTCAAGACAATGTATCAATAGCAACGTCAGAGTGGACCTACAGGGAATACATATGAGTGGCTAGATACACTTGTACAGGATAAAAATTACGAAGTATAGTAAAAGCATTAAAGACAGGAGCATATATACTCACATAAACTCTCCTACATGGGTGCTCTGCTACTGGTTTGATTCCTTAGGCAAGCACAGGAGAAGCAGGTTCAACTCACTGTATATAGAGATAATTTTAAAGGGGCCCAATATGGATATAGGTGTGGCCTTGTCCCAGCCATCTAAAACAAGTTTCTCATAAAAAGAACATATTTGAACTTCACCAAAGGTATACACAGGCTCACAGAAAACATTGAAATGAAATAGAATCATTGAGACCCTTAGGATGAACAGTTTTAAGAGTAAATATCCAGAAGGCTTCCCATTGTTGTTGTAGTTTGGTGCATAAATCTGTGTTTGAAGAAGAATAAATTTCTATTATTGTATTAAAAAAACAACCCAAATGAAAAAAAAACACCCTTGAGATTTGTTCTGAATGAGAGGGAAAACAACGCTGACGTATATGCTCACTACTAGTACCATTGCAATGTAGAGTTGCATTTGCCAGCCTGTTTCAGTCAGTACTGAGAAAACTAATCAGAGCTGGAAGTAAATAATGTATACATCATATTATTCCATTTGGCTGTACTTCCTATCATTTAAATTATTTCTGAATGGCAAGTATGAAGAAATTACAATGGAAAATATGAGTTTTGTTCCATAATTGTTCTGTTCCAATTTAGTTTAGTTCATCCTTTTGCAGTAGAATTTATCATGTGTGCTATTTATCTACAATAGAATCATAGAATCATAGAATAATGGAATTACAGAAACATAGAGCTGGAAGAGACCATAAGTTCCCTGTCATGTAGAAATATGTAATTTAAGCACTCCCTACAAATGGCCATCCAGCTTCTGTTTAAAATCCTTCAGAGAAGGCAACTGTCCCACACTCTGAGCAGCTTTCACTGCCAGGAAGTTCTTACCAATATTCAGGAGAACCGTCTTTCCCTGTATTTTAAATCCATTATTCCATGTCCTATTCCCCGAAGCAACGGAAACAAACTGGTTCCACCTTCAACATGACAACCTTTCAAATATTTAAGCATGACTATCATGTTCCCACTTAACCTTTTCTTCTCCAAGCTAAACATACCCAGTTCTCTCAGGATAAATGTATACAGAGAGTTTGTCATGTTTTTTAAAGTGCAGTGGCAAATGCGTATCTATCATTTTGGTTCTCGTCCTTTGGGAATAAATTATATCAGCTGGCTGATGTTGGATGGGCAGGATGTGGCTTTTTATTTAAGAAAATCTGGAAGTAACATGTTCTTGCATTCCACCTTCCCTTATTTTCAAAATTATATAGTGATGGAATTATATCATTGCATCTTTTACCATTCGACAATTTTCCAAATTAAAAAAAATTGGATAAAGAACTGGGAAATAACAACACTCTCTATTTTAGATTATTTGTCTTCAAGTCTTTTCCAACTTACAGTGATCCTATCATAAGGTTTACTTGGTAGGAAACTAGATTCTGATCTGGACATTGTGGACATTCATAATCCTCCCTGGGTCCCCTGGAATATAAATAAAGTTATTTATTTATGTAATTATTTTAGATAATTGGGCAGAATTTTATTTCCATCTTAACAGTTCATGAGCATACAAGTGACATACAAAATGTTACATATAGATTGAATGCATTGGATTTATGCAATTAATTCACAAATACCATTACAGCTAGTGATGCCATACCTTTCCAGGGCTGGAATCTTTTTTTTTCTTTATACAGATATTTGCATGTTGTTGTTATCCAGACTTGTATAACAATTCTGTTGGTTCAATAAGAACGTATGAAATAGTGGTGTGCATTTGTATGGAATTGTTGTTCGTTGTGTTTAGTTTTATTGGTTTTGTATCAGTTTTGCATTTGTCCCCATTTCTAAAAATGGGACACCTATCTGAAGAGAATTTTCATCTCGCTTATGAAAAAAAAGAAAATTTTCGGACCATTCTCAGCAAAGGGAGGGCTTCTGAGGCTCACCCGGTCCCCCGCTTGGTTTTTGGGCCAGTGGGGTGAAAATTGCCACACACGGAGGACATTTCGACCCCTTTTAGCCCACCAACTTTGAAAACATTGGGTCTTCCTTAGAGTATTATTGTTATTAATAATATTATTATTAACACCCATTGGCACACCTCAGCTGTCATG
The DNA here is from genome assembly GCF_035594765.1 of Anolis carolinensis. Lineage (NCBI taxonomy): Eukaryota > Metazoa > Chordata > Lepidosauria > Squamata > Anolidae > Anolis > Anolis carolinensis. The sequence goes on from NC_085845.1 coordinate 137,841,898, forward strand.
GGGAAGTAGACTTCTCTCAGACCCGGCTTAGGGTCCCAGAGTAACTACTGCCATTAATAATAATATTATTGTTAACACCCATTGGTACACATAAACTGTAATGGGAAAGCAGCCCTGTCAGTACCTGCTTATTGTTAGTTAGCCCGAAACAAAAGGAAAATGAAAGCAAGCACAGTGACCATGCAGCTTTCTCTTTTGTGTTGCCTTTTGTTTTGTCCGAAAATGACATCTTTTGTTTCGTGCATCCGAATGGACGATACTAAATGAATAGACAAATGAAACTGATGAAACAAAGACCACACACATCTCTACTATGAAAGCATGAACCATGTGGACTTGGATGGACAAAAACTGCTTTAGGCCTAATTGCCTAAAGCTGGGTTTGAGGGGGAAAAAGATCATGCCCCATATATTAGTTCTAACAGAAGAAGATTCCATCATTCATAGTTAACAGCATATTTCTAGCAGGATACCTTTTAGCAGATTCGTGACTATCTTTATTTATTGTTTGCAAGTATTTATATGCCACTTACATCCACAAATTTCACAGTGTTATACAGCTTTAACAGGATAGATTACCTTTTAGTTTCTCTTTGCCTAATTAAAAGCTTTTGGAGCTTTAGAGATGTATTGTAGAATAACATATTACAGACGGTTTGCTCTGGGAAGGAAAGCAACCTAAGTTTAAACAAAACTAAGATGAAGGTAATACCTGGCTTAATGTGACAACAATCCTGACAGCACAAAGTTACAGGCCCAATGCCAGCAAAACTCTTCTTGCCTGTATGCAGGAAAAGAAGATAGCATTAGATTTGGTGAGAAGTAAAACCCCAATATGTACATTGACTAAAATAGGTAAAAATAGTAATAATGTCTCTCTTAGCACAGATCCCTGGATAAGAGAGCAGGGAAGGAGTGACTAAAAAAAGCCGAAGATGCTATAAAATAAAAGACTTTTTGAGCAGCAAAACACCGGATTTGGCTTTATACAACAGGTCAATCTCTAGGCTGCTGCTACCAAGCAATTGCTGATAACCTAAATTCCTTCATATAGCATAATACTAATTTCTTGATTAATCTTGTTGTTTAGTACCCAACCGAATATCAATGTATAGCTAAACAGATACACTAGGATGCTTGGATATAGAATTCTAGTAGAGGCATAAAATTGTGCTTAGGGTGATTCTAGGTCTATGTTAACTGTGTCGATGAAGACAGAATACTTATCAGTGCTTACTTGAGTTACTAGATGAATAAGTGTTAAAGCCACAATTTGTTATCTTGTTAATTTCCTGATAGACAGAGCTTAAGAATACTGATGTTGATCTGACTACTAGTGCTGTGCAAAACTTTGTAACTCATTTGTCATATCTATTTGGCAAGATTCGTACATACGAAGTGATATTTAGAAACACGAGGGGCGCCCATGCATAAAATTTAAGATTAAAAACACTGACTTATGACTTATGTTGTAAGAGTTATGTAAGTCTCGTAAGTGGCTCCAAATCTCCATCGTGGATGCTGCTTCTCCCCCCAAAAGGGCTGGGTTTGGTTCCCCCAAAGGGCCCTGAGGAGGACGATAAGGCCTGGAGTCGAGGGAGAAACCCTGCTCTTTCCCCAAAGGGGATGGCGAGGGGGTCTGGGGTGGGTGGGCAGATTATGCATGACTGGGTGGCCAGACCAGAGAAACAGGTAGAGACTACACTCACATTGGGGCTTTAAAGAGGGCAGCCCCAGTATTCTGAAGTGAGCATAATTCAAGGAAATGTCGTTTAGGGTAAGGCCTTTTGAATTCTCTGGTGCTGCTGACCTGGAGGCAACACAGCACCTCCATTTTAAAAGTAACTTCTCCAACTTGGAGAGGGAAAACCCAAGCCATTTTGAATTCTCTGCCACAGGAGTCCTCACCTTCTCAAACTTCATTTCCCAGAATTCTGCTTACCTCCTTGTGCCTCCTCCTCCTCCCTAAAAGTTTTGGTGGGAGAAAATGCATGTTTGCTCTCTAAAAGGATTTCAAGATAAAAGGGGATTGTTGGGAGTTGTGCGGTAAGCAAAGTCAAAAGTCAGTAACTCCAAAGTTTACCAAGTAGGTTTTCTGTTGTTGTTGTTGTTGTTGTTGTTGTTGTTGTTATTATTACTATTTCAAAGCCTGGATTGACATCTGTTGGGGATGGTTTGACTGTTCTTTTCCTACCTGGCAGAAGGAGATTTGACTTAATGGTCCCTGGGGACCCACTGTTAAGAAAGAAGCCCCGGAAGCCCCCCCCCCTTGTGCAATTACTTATTGAAAAAGTAACAAAATTGTTATATCATTATAGTTACAATACAGGCCCCTAACAATATTCTAGAAAACTATTATTCACACCTCCCCTAACTTAGTAATGAGAATTGGAAAAAAAAAATCATTGATCCCAAAGACCTACTGACTACTCGATAGAACCTTGGCAGCTTGGATTACCAAGATGGCAATTCATGGAAAGTCAAAACAAAATCAAACCAACAGGAGTCAGGCAAAGGATGATCAGTCTTCTACAGATTCTAGGAATGGAAGAACCATCATTGTGTCACAGCAATACAGTATGAAAAGGTAAAGGTTTCCCTGACATTAAGTCCAGTCATGTCTGACTCTGGGGGTTGGTGCTCATCTCCGTTTCTAAGCCGAAGAGCCAGCGTTGTCCATAGACACCTCCAAGGTCATGTGGCCGGCATGACTGCATGGAGCGCCATTACCTCCCCGCCGGAGCGGTACCTATTGACCTACTTACACTTGCATGTTTTCGAACTGCTAGGTTGGCAGGAGCTGGAGCTAACAGCGGGCGCTCAAGCCGCTCCTGGGATTTGAACCTGGGACCTTTCGGTCTGCAAGTTCAGCAGCTTAGCGCTTTAACGCACTTCACCACCGGGGCTCCTATACATACCCTGTTTCCCCTAAAATAAGACATCCCCAGAAAATAAGACCTAATAGAGGTTTTGCTGAATTGCTAAATATAAGGCCTCCCCCGAAAGTAAGACCTAGCAAAGTTTTTGTTTGGAAGCATGCCTGCCAAACAGAATACCAGAGCATGCAGGATCGATAAATGTACGTACCATAGAGTGTTGTACATAGAAATAATGGTAGTAACAATAAATTCTTGATAGGATTCAGTTTGTCTGGGTATGCTGGTTTGTGATAACAACTGTACAGTATATAATAAATGTTCATTTTTTTTGTTCAACAATAAATTCTTCTTCATGGAAAAATAAGACATCCCTGAAAATAAGACCTAGCGCATCTTTGGGAGCAAAAATTAATATAAGACACTGTCTTATTTTCAGGGAAACACAGTAGTATGAAATAGTATACATTACATGGCATTGTATTTCTTGTGCAGAACCACATTAGCAGAATTCTGTCTGTCTTTCAAGACCTTTTGCAACTGACTATTTATAAGACCTTTAGAAGTAGGCTAGGACTATGTAGAAGCTGGAACAATGGCTGGATGCTGTAAATGATTGGATGAAAGGCGCCAATAAACTAATTCCCAATAAAACACTGTCTGTGGGAGTTTACATACAGTTTGGGAATACTTTTAGGTCCATGGAGAGCCATGGGGTTTGTCTAGTCCACCAGCTTTGGCTTTTCCTAGACAAGGGTAATATTTGACCTCATCATTTGGAAGATGAGAATCGTCTTCCCTGTGCTAAGTTGTGGTGCTGGCACAGTTTCTTGGAACCTAACAGATGATGCAGGACTACTTCTGGCAGGGCTCCGTACTGGCAGTGCAGAGGAATGGAGCCCATATACATCCATAACTATCTAGTCTTCAAAAGCTCCTAAATTATATTGTTTGCTTCCTTCAAGAAGAAATGAACAAAGAATGACATCTTCCAGAAAAAGAGAAGAATAGCTTAACATAGACTTCTTCATGCCAAGACACTTTGCATGGGATGGAATGGAGAAACATATGTGTATATGCTTTATATTTCTTTCTGTATCCCTCTATATTTCTAACTCATAATTTTCTTTCCTTTCTTCCATAAAGGAACTTATTTTTTTCCATTGAGAATGCAAGGCAGAAGGCAAGACCCTTTTCTTTCTAGTTTCTGTATTGCACCTAGAAATTTTAGGTCTGTTATAAATACCAAAGACATGTAAAGTCACCTGTTTCCAAATGTACGGCAAACCTTATGTTCAGCACATTTGCCATCTGAATATGTAATGTCATTTATGGATAGAGAGAACCATTAATTGGCAGTGTAAATGTCATGATTTATAGGACAATTTCAAATTTAAGCCTACTGAAATTATGTTGCCCTTTTTGAACTGTGTTGGGAGTTTCTTCATACTAAGAAAGACGTACATGTATATATTTATAACACATGCTGAACACAGTAAACAAATCAAAATATGTAGCTTAGGTACCCATAAGAACACCCTCATAATACATTCCATTTTAGTGCAATGACAATGATAGAAAAATACAACCTTGCTGTGAGAAGGTGCTAGCATTTAGCAAGAAGCAGAGAGCATAGAAATAATTGTGTTCAGTTTATACAGCTATGTTGCTTTTCTAAATGAAAGCAAAGCATAAGAGCCTATTGAACCTGGATAAATATCGCTGGTTTGTTTCACATCAGCCCTGAATGTCCACTTTATTTGAAATATCAGTGCCACACACAATTTATTTCACTCAAATAAAGGCAAGCAACATCAGCTGGAAAGAATATACAATCATTTCTTTTTTCCCTTTGATGGCATCACAAAATAATGTTGCTCTTTGAGCGGCAATACTAGGGAGAAAAACACTATCAGTTTTAAGCAAGTAAGTAATTGAATGGCCTAAAGTGAAAGAATAGAAGGGAGTAGTTTTTCTTTTATTGTTGAAGAATGTTAATATTATTGCTAAATACAGCTATAAACCACACTTGGGTCCATAATACACATATATGTAACACACGCACACACTTAACTCACAATGAAAACTTATGAGTCAACTGCACCTGTTCCTTGAGAAGCCAGATCTGGCCATGTTCGTACATGCCTTAGTTGTATCCAGTTTGGATTACTCTAACACTCTGTACATGGGGCTACCTCTGAAGAGTGTGTGGAAACTTCAGCTGGTCCAAAGAACTGCAGGCAGATTGCTCATTTGGGACTGGCTGTTGAAGCAGTTCCACTGGATGCCAGTTTGTTTCCAGGTGCAATTCAAAGTGATGGTTAAATCCCTAGACAGCTCAGGTCCAGGCTATTTGGCTGACTGCATCCCCTTGTACGAAACTGTCCAGGCCCTGAGATCTTCAGGAGAAGCTTTTCTCTTGGTCCCACCTCCATCTCAAACTCGGTTGATGGGAACGAAAGAGTGGGACTTTTTGGTGGCTGCCCCTCGACTCAGAATGGCTCCCTCCCTGCTATCCTTCTGGCAGCATGCTAAAACAGGCAGGCTTTTAAAGAAGAAGGTTTTTAAGATCATGTCAGAGGCTAGAATAATAGAATCATAGAATAGTAGAGTTGGAAGAGACCTCACGGGGCCATCCAGTCCAACCCCCTGCCAAGAAGCAGGAAATCGCATTCAAAGCACCCCCGACAGATGGCCATCCAGCCTCTGCTTTAAAGCCTCCAAAGAAGGGGCCTCCACCACAGTCCAGGGGAGAGAGTTCCACTGCCCAACAGCTCTCACAGTGAGGAAGTTCTTCCTGATGTTCAGGTGGAATCTCCTTTCCTGTAGTTTGAAGCCATTGTTCCTCGTCCTAGTCTGCAGGGCAGCAGAAAATAAGCTTGCTCCCTCCTCCCTATGACTTGCCTTCACGTATTTGTACATGGCTATCATGTCTCCTCTCAGCCTTCTCTTCTGCAGACTAAATATGCCCAGTTCTTTAAGCCGCTCCTCATAGGGCTTGCTCTCCAGATCCTTGATCATTTTAGTTGCCCTCCTCTGGACACATTCCAGCTTGTCAACGTCTCCCTTCAATTGCGGTGCCCGGAATTGGACACAGTATTCCAGGTGTGGCCTGACCAAGGCAGAATAGAGGGGTAGCATGACTTCCCTGGATATAGATACTATACCCCTATTTATGCAAGCCAGAATCCCATTGGCTTTTTTAGCAGCCGCATCACATTGTAGGCTCATGTTTAACTTGTTGTCCATGACCGTACGAACCTGTACGGTCTCTTCGGTCATTGGGGGAGGCCCTCCTCTCGCTTCCGCCAGCATCGCAAGCGCGGTTGGTGGGGACGAGGGACAGGGCCTTCTCTGTAGTGGCCCCCCGGTTATGGAATTCGCTGCCTAGGGAGATCAGGCAAGCCCCCACCTTGATGGCATTTCGGAAGAGTCTTTTCACTTGGCTTGTCTTTTCACTCAGGCCTTTGGTTAAGATCATCTTTTTTCCATCACAGTTATTATGCTCCTCGACCTTTTGCACTGGTCGCTCTTCCCAATTCCTGATTGATTGATATTACTCAGGACTCCTCCCTACCGTACCTAATGTGACCTTAAATGATTCTAATGCACTTTATCTATTTATGAATTTGTTACCCATAATGTGCACCGTACACTTTGCTTATCCACTATTGCAACCTCATTGTTTTTAACCTGATGTTTTAATTCTGCGTTGCGTTTTTTAACTTATTGTGTATATTTTTTATTGGTTTTTGTTTTTGTCCTGATGTTTTATATTTTATCATTGTTTGTATTTTGATTTTGCTGTAAGCCGCCCCGAGTCCCCTTCGGGGGAGATGGAGGCGGGATACAAATAAACTTATTATTATTATTATTATTATTATTATTATTATTATTATTATTATGAGGACTCCAAGATCTTTTTCACATGTACTGCTGTCGAGCCAGGTGTCCCCCATTCTGTATCTTTGATTTCCATTTTTTATGCCGAAGTGAAGTATCTTGCATTTGTCCCTGTTGAACTTCATTTTGTTAGTTTCGGCCCATCTCTCTAGTCTGTTAAGATCGTTCTGAATTCTGCTCCTGTCTTCTGGAGTGTTAGCTATCCCTCCCAGTTTGGCTACTATGGTTTTACATATTTTGTTGGATTTAATCTGAATTGTTTTTAATACTATATATATTTAAATCTGTTTTAATGTTTGAATATTTGAATATTTTAAATTGTATGCTGATGCTTTTATGTTGAGCAGCTTTGAGTCTCCTTTGAGAGAGATCAAGTGGGGTATAAATAAATATAATAACAATAATAGCTGTACAAGGTCTTTACCCTTCTCTGCCAAAAAAGTGTGGGTGCTTCATCAAACTACAAACTCCATGATTTCAGAACATTCTGCCATGGCAGTGATGCCTGGTAATATAGAGAGAACCTCTGGATGGGATGCTCCTAAATCAATGTGTTTAATTTGGTGACTTTTCTGGCATTAAATGTCATTGAATTTTCCAAGAAAGTCCTCAAGCCAAAGTAGAATTCTGCAGCATTTAGCTCCAGAGTTTTCTCCATACTATGGATGGAAGCTTCTTAGGATCCCATGGGTCTCTCCAAAAAGAAGACTTCCAATCCTAAAACAGAATTTAAAAAAGAGTTAATTAAACACATTCAATCTGACAAGTTGTCTAGAAGTATTAGCTAGTAAGATTGTAGACTGTCAATCCTTCAGGCTTGCTTTCTTCTGGGACTTAAGACTACTTCCAAGGGACCTCATAGTATGCCAAATTGTGTTGTAGTAAAACAGTAAGCTTCCTACATTGGTTTCCATGGCAACTGCTAGTTTCCAGAAACTAGTTTCTCAGAGTGCTGTGTGTGAAATAGTTGGATGGTGTACTTTTACCAGCAGGCTAATAAAACAACAATAACTTTCAATGGTTTAAAATATTTATTACCTTAATGCTGAAACCATGAGGGTGTTTTGAGAAAGAAATCCATACCACATAGTAAGAGAGGATGAATCAGGGTCTTTATATTGCCTGGTGAGATGCAATAGGCTCTTTATGGAAATGCTTTTTATAAGAATGACTACAAAATTTCCCTCACGCTTCGAGGGGGAAAAGAAACAAAATAACTCCATAGTATTGTGATCCCTGATTCTTTTTTCTTACTAATAATTCATAAACTGAAAGCAATCTGAAGACAAAACAAAAACAAACCCCGATGTAAAACAGTTTACATTTTTTCTTTTGCTTTTAGAAACAATGCTTGTTATCTATTTGCACCATCATTGTTTATTTCTGAAACTTTGCAAAGTTGCCAGAATATTCTGAGATAATACTCATTGCTCACATACACACACACCATTAAATCTGTCAGAAAGAGTGGCTCCACAGAAAAATATCACTGTTTCAATTGTGTTCATGCTCACCAGAAAAAAAGTGCTTTTTGATTTCATTTGAAATAAAAAGGGAAAGAAGCACTCTGGAAAAAAAGAGATATTAGGATTTTGCAAGCATAAAGAAAATGATCATACCCAAGGTCTGGCATTCAGATTTTTAAAAAACATACGTAATCCTCTGGAAGGACAGCCTCATTGAACTAAAATGTATGAAAGCATTCATGCATACAAGTAGTAAACAACATTGTATATATCCACATCTTGAGGCTTATTATCAACAATTTCTTTTGAAAACATTATGGCCTTGTGTAAGTGGTAATTTAAACAGTTTGAATATTCTGCATTCAATTTCTCTTGACCTGGGAAAGATCGAGAAGTGGAGGAAGCAAGATTTCACAATTCTTCCTTTCATCAAGAAAATTTAAAACAGGGTGTTGAGGTCCAGCAAATAATAATAATAATAATAATAATAATAATAATAATATTGAAGAAGGAAAAATCATTGAAAGTGAGGGCATAAATATGCCTAATGGCCAAACAATAAAGTGTCACCAGCCAGATGCCTATAAATATCTGGGCATATTACAGCTGGACAACATCAAGCATGAACATGTGAAGACTGTGGTCAGTAAAGAATACACACAAAGGGTCAGAAAAATTCTCAAAAGCAAGCTCAATGGAGGCAACACCATCAAGGCCAGAAACACCTGGGCCATACCTGTCATAAGATATACTGCTGGCATCATAAACTGGACACAGATGGAACTGGACAATTTGGACAGAAAAACAAGAAAACTCATGACCATTCATCATTCACTGCACCCTCGCAGTGATGTTGACCGGCTATATCTGCCTAGAAGATCAGGGGGCAGAGGACTCTTGCAAGTGAAACAAGAAGTCAAAGAAGAAGAACATGCCCTGGTAGAATATGTAAAGCAAAGTGAAGAACCTGCTTTGATTGAAGTAAAAATCAAACTCCTCAAAGCACAGCAGACAAAGAATCAGTACAAAAAAACCGCACTACAAACTAGAGCTGACAGCTGGCACAACAAAACATTGCATGGAAAGTTCCTTGAAAAAATTGAAGGAAAGGCTGACAAGAAGACCTAGCTATGGCTCACGAATGGGACACTGAAGAAGGAGACAGAAGGCCTGATTCTTGCAGCCCAGGAGCAAGCCATCAGAACAAATGCAATTAAGGCCAAGATCGAAAAATCAGCTGATGACCCAAAATGCAGACTGTGCAAGGAAACCGACGAAACCATTGATCATCTCCTCAGCTGCTGTTAAGAAAATTGCACAGACAGACTACAAACAGAGACACAACTATGTGGCCCAAATGATTCATTGGAACTTATGCCTCAAGTACCACCTCCCAGCAGTAAAGAACTGGTGGGATCACAAACCTGCAAAAGTATTGGAAAATGAACATGCAAAGATACTGTGGGACTTCCGAATCCAGACTGACAAGGTTCTGGAACACAACACACCAGACATCACAGTAGTGGACAAGAAAAAGGTTTGGATCATTGATGTTGCCATCCCAGGTGACAGTCGCATTGACGAAAAACAACAGGAAAAACTCAGCCGCTATCAGGACCTCAAGTTTGAACTTCAAAGACTCTGGCAGAAACCAGTGCAGGTGGCCCTGGTGGTGATGGGCACACTGGGTGCCGTGCCAAAAGATCTCAGCTGGCATTTGGAAACAATAGACATTGACAAAATCACGATCTGCCAACTGCAAAAGGCCACCCTGCTGGGATCTGCGCGCATCATCCGAAAGTACATCACACAGTCCTAAACACTTGAGAAGTGTTCGACTTGTGATTTTGTGATACGAAATCCAGCATACCTATCTTGTTTGCTGTGTCATACAATGTCGTTGTGTCAATAATAATAATAATAATAATAATAATAATAATAATAATAGCTTTATTTTTAAAACCCTCTTCCATTTCCCTGAAGGGACTTGGGGCAGCTTACATGGGGAAGGGCCAGCGGTGTTGCCCACTCCATCAGAGTCCCCGCCGTCCTCGGAAGCAGCCCAGCAGCAGACAGCAACCGTGAGTAACTGCAAGGCTGTGATCAAGAATGCAGGTATGTCTGAGGAGATGCAGCAGGACTCGGTGGAGTGTGACACCCAGGCCTTGGAGAAATACACCATCGAGAAGAATATCTCTGCCCACATAAAGAAAGAGTTTGACTAGAAGTGCGCAACCCTACTTGGCACTGCATTGTGGGAAGAAATTTTGGCAGCTATGGGACTCATGAGACCAAACACTTCATCTACTTCTGCCTGGGTCAAGTTACCACCCTCCTGTTCAAGTCTGGTTAGATAATTGGACTGTTTCACCCAAAGATGCATTTGGTGATGGGACGAACACACTAACACCAAATAGACATCTTCAGCCTTCCCCAGAGCACACACTTTGGTTCTTGAAGTCTTTTGTTTAATGGACAGGTATTTCTCTGTACTGATTTGTTTTGTTGTGGCCATAAAAATAGCAAAAAAGGTAAATTCAAAACCGGCAAAGAGCTTGGAATGGATTGTACATGTTTTCACAAAGGGATTTGAGGCAGGGCAGGGTTGTAATAATGGGACAAGAAATGATACCCATCCTTGTTCTAGATACTGAAACACCATAATTGAAAGTATTGATACAGACATTATCTTCATTTACCTTGAAGAGCTGGAATTTGAGGGCATGGAGGTATCAACAAGTGGGAAATAAGTGGCAAGGAGGAGAGGAATTGAAACATATTAGAAAAATCTGGTGGCGGGGAGAGAAAGCAGAAGGTAAAAGAAGCAAGCAGATATTCCATGTGGAAATGGATGAAGGTGTTCTTGGGAAAGGATATCAACACAGTGCAGCCCAAGTAAAGGAAAAGAAACATTGAATAAGAAAGCAAGCCAAGGGCAATCAGAACGAAAGGGCAAAGAGTGAGAGAATCAATTGCCATAGGAAGAGCCTCACTAGAAAAGAGGAGGAAGTAAAAGGGAGCAATAACTGAGAAGAAAAAGGGTCAGGATCAATCAGATCAAAACACACCGAGCAGCCAGCAAAACATTTAAAAGCCCAGAGAAAAACAGAGCCTTCTACTTCTCATTTGGCTTCGACACTCAGCGCTAGAAACATCCCCAACAGCAACAGCCACATTCATTCTCTTACATCTCTTAGTGTTCCAAAGATCTGGTATAGCTTTTCTATTGTTTTTTTTTTCTAAGCTGATTCTACTTGTCTATTTCTACTTTGAGTTACCATTCTTTACCTAGTTCAAAGACATGCATGTCTGGCAGATCTGGGGACCAATGTCTCAGCACTCACTATGGATTACACCAACGTGAAATGAACAGTATTGATTTTGATGTTTTTTTTAATTATTGTTATTGGGGGCCAGTAAATAGGAAGGACTGCAACCTCACACACATAATATTACAGCTTCATTCTCAAGGCTATGACCAAAAATGCCATCAAAATAAGCTTCAGTTAGAAGTGGTGGTGATAGGTCTAAGAGATGAGAACAGAATCTGATCTGAGACACCCATATACCTAAACTCACAAGAGCAGCACACAACATGCAAACTCAGGTATGTGTTATCAGGAACTCAGTTTTAGCAAATTTCTCCCAGCGACTGACATAGAATCATACAATTTGGAAGAGAACACAAGAGCCAAAGAGCCCATCACTCTGCCTTGCAGAATCAAAGCACTCCCAACAGATAACCATCCAATCTCTAGAGAAGGCCAAACTCCATTTATCTTCCATAGGATATCTGAACCATCCCTGTGTTTATCTGTGGCCCCTTCCACACAGCTGAATATAATCCCACATTTTCTGCTTTGAACTGAAATATATGGCAGTGTGGACTCAGATAACCCAGTTCAAAGCAGATATTGTGGCGTTTTTTGCCTTGATATTGTGGGTTATATGACTGTGTGGAAGGGCCCTGGGGCCTCTTCTACACAACTGTATAAAAGCCAGATTATCACTCCCAACAGATAACCATCCAATCTCTAGAGAAGGCCAAACTCCTTTTATCTTCCATAGGATATCTAAACCATCTCTGTGTTTATCTGTGGCCCCTTCCACATAGCTGAATAAAATCCCACATTATCTGCTTTGAACTGGATTATCTGACAGTGTAGACTCAAATAATCCAGTTCAGATAATGTGGATTATCTACTTTGATAATCTGGATTATATGGCAGTGTAGAAGGAGTCTAACTCTTTCTTCTGCATGCCATACCTATCAGTGTGCAGAGGGATAATTCTGAAAGGAAGACCCATGATTATCACTTGAGTTGGCAAGACCTCCATAAAGCTGCCTCATATCATGAAAAAACCAGAATATCTGTCTTCCTTCTCCAAGGGAAGGGTAGTGGACATAAACTTTTTCATGCTTAGACACTGCGTGATATGGAATGGAGAAGACATATGCATACAGATCCGTTTAGGTTTCTTACTCAAGTCTTTCCTAGATGGAACCCACAGCAATCTTGAGGATCATAACTAGAGAGGTTCCATTATAGTCAGATACATTCTGACCTGATATGCAACTCCAGAACCAATGTGCAGAGCAGAACCTATTTATCTGAACGACTTCATGCTTCCTGTGAATGAGTTAATTCAGATATTGACTCTAAAAAAAAAAAAACACAAGCATAAATTTAAAGCTGCTTATTTGGAGAGGAAACATGTCTAGACATTTATACCAAGAGATGAAGTGGTTAAAATTATATAAGTAAAATAGACTTTTGTCTGGTTAATTATTTTAAAGGAAATTCCGAAATGACAGATGCAATCCAAAGTATTTGAAAACTAGACAATTTTGATAATAAAACAAACAGGTGTCATTGGTGCAATGCACCACTGAAGGAAAGAAAGCACGAAAAAGCAACCAATTATGAGAAGGAGAATCACCTGCTATTTGGAAAAAAGAAAAACTGATACTGAATAGTATTTTCTTTGGATGTTCAATTGCAGGGTGTTTGTCCCTTGGGGACAGAAAAGGTGCCTAGGGAGCTTAATGAAGGGAAAAGGATAGAGTACTTTCCCCCAGTGACTTAAAGTCTGAAAATGCACAGTTAAAGGTGGGCCTGATAAAGCCCGCTGTGACAAAGACTTACCTTTCTCTGGTTTAGAAAGAGCCCTGGTATCTTAGCTCTTCATCACTTTCTCTGTAGTAGGATTTAGAAGAGATTTAAGAGCATTTCTGCTCTGGCAGCTCTAGCAACAGTAACAGGAAAAGGTAGGATAAGAAATTGCAAGAGAAGAGCTTGCTGTGTTATGCTTTTATATCTTGCATCAGTGGATTTGCCTTCCTACATTTTTACAGAGTGGACCTTATTTTCACTGCAGCCTATTCTGGCATACATATTTCTGTACATCAGTGACTGTGCTATGAGAAGGGCCTGTAAAACTAAAGCTGGATATTTTTCAGTTCAGTTCCTTTAAAAGTTCTTCATATTTGGAATGGAAAGAACTTGCGAGTATAGGAAATCTAAGAAATGCAAAAATGATAAAAGCTAGACTACCTGATCTATTCATCCACTCCTGGGCTTAGCATACTTGACTCTTCAAACCCGGGTATGCAACTGTGTTAGTACTTCATGTCATGTTAGCTTCAGCTACAGTGACACTTGTGTGAATTGCATCTCATTTTGATTACTGTAGTTGCTTTTGTACACTCTTTGAAAACATCAGTAAATCCAAAATGCTTGTCAGACTGCTGACTGGAGCTACATTTAAGTCCCTTCTTTCAATGACTTTGTGACCTACTGATCAGAATTAAAAGTTTGGGTTATGACTCATAAAGCTCTATAGGGCTTGGCTCCACACTACCTGTAAGATAGTATCCTATTTGAGGATTGAGTTCCTCAATCGAGAGCTTTTGTTTGGTCCCATCAATATCACAGGTACATTTAGTGAGGACACATAAAAGGGCTTCTTTGGTGGCTGTTCCCAGGCTTTGGAAGCCTAGCCACAGAAAGTTGTTGTCTCAATCTCTATGCTCTTTTCCACCAGCAGGGAAATAACTTTTTATTTAGACCAGATTTGAGCTGTTAACTAGCTTTTTCAAAAGGGCCTTTTAATGAGAGGTGCTGTACTTTTATCTCATTGCTATGTTTTAAATGTGTTCAAACTGTTTTAAATTAGTGCTGTCTTAAACAGAATTGCTTATTTAATTGGTTACATTTTAAACAATTTGAGATGCACTTTGTTTTTATATGTACCATAATGGGTGAAAGACAAGATATAAGGGAAATGAAATAAAATAAAGTAGGATCAGCAGTTGTTTATTCCCCAAGAGGTTCCTCATCTTTAACATATATCAGTCAGATGCAAACAGATGAAAAACCACACCTCTGTCTAATATACAGTCTCAACTCCACCTCACTGATTTGGGAGCCATCCTGTCATACCCCAGCCACCTTTGGGTTCTGAACCTGATTCAGAAATGAACTTTGACCAGGATGAAGCTTATTCTGACCTTTTGCCCAGTTCTCTGAGCTCCTTTCAATTACAGACCCCAGCTGTGGATAACTCCGATGCTTCTTTAATTGGGAGAGATACTGAAAACATTACTCCCGTGGTAGAACCAGATGTCTCAAGTTCCCCAGGGAATGTATCCTTTAACAGAAGGGAGTTTTTGCATTGCCAGAGATCAGAAAAACAGGAGCTTCGAAGGAGTCAACGTTTGGCATCTAGAAGGGATAATGGCTAGGAGATTCCCTTGGGAACCTTTGTGGAGTTGGTTTCCCTTTGCTGTGATTAGATCTAAGTTCTATAAAAGTGTCTTACACTGTGAACAATTCGTGGTGTCAACATAGCGACTTCTGAGAACACTTCACCGATTCCAATTCCCTGATTTCACCAAGCCAAGTCTCCTGTTCCTGGTGGCCAAGCCGAGCCGCGACTCCCAATTTAATCCGGAGTAAATTCACGTGCTTGCCTTGTTCCTGAATCGGGATTGCTTTTAGCTTCGTCTTCTGCCTGCCTTGATATCAAAGACTTCCTAGTGACTTTGGACCTTGTTATTCACTCCTGCTTTCTTGTTGTTTCCCCACTCAAGGACTTCCCAACAGTTTTGAGAGCGTTTTGGTTTCTGGACTTTGGACAATAATATTGGACATATCTCTTCAACTCTTTGGACTAATTCATACCATATCATAAAGGACTATTGCTCACTCATCTTTTCCACTTATTCTTTCCTGAATTTATAATTGTTTCAATAAAGATATTATATGATTATTGGTCTCTGTTTGGTTTCCAGTGCTCACGATGCCTTGGGGTGCAACACATCCACTAATATTGACTGTGTTCTAGATTTGTGCCAGTCAGTCTCCTGGGGCCCTTTCACATTACACAGTTATAGCAATATGATTCTACTTTAACTGCAATGGTTCCATCGTATGAAAACTGAATTGCCTTCCCCGAGAACTCCAGGAGAAATTAGAAGGCCATGCTGATGAACTACAGATCCTATGTTATTGAATGAAACACATTTCTTTCTCTACTCTGACATACAAGAATTTGAATGAAAGTCCTGTGCTCAGCATTGTACATTTTAATATGGAGGACACCAGGTTATATTATATTATACATGTATCAGGGGAACCTTCCATTCAGCTGTTGTCCCTGACCTGATGTTGACATTATCTTTCCAGACTAGATGTCAGAAATCTGCTTTATACAAACTCCTTCCAGATTTCTTGCTATTGGAAGGCCTTTGATATGTCAAGGAAGTAGAGACATACTGGGTGTAACTCTAGGTGTGTCAGCTTCTTTGTCTAGAAGAAATCTCTGAAACAAAGACACACGCAAGCATTTTTCTAAACCTAACGAAAACCTCAGTTGTTACTCCTTCTTCTTTATTTTTCTTCAAACTGTGATTTGCAGTTTAGAGAACGGTGTTTAACATTCTCAGACAGAAAACTCCAGGATTCCACATCATGCTTCCATGGCAGCTAAAACAGAGCAATAGATCCATAACTGAGCAACAAAAGAACACCATAACTGTGCCCTTTTCGCAACCCTCATTCACAAGCCTGAGATGCAAAGGCTTCAAACAACAATCACTAGATTATGAGAACAAATTAACAAAACAAAAAGACACATTGCACCCTCGCATACACATATAACCATACAATACATTAGTTCCTTGGATGTCAGGATCCCTGTGAATATGTTTGTCCTTGTAAGCAACTTGTAGCAATTCTGTTAATTTTCAAGCAAGAGCTGAATGTACCTGTGTGCCTTGAAGAGCATATGTTTAACTTGCAAAAGATTGATAGGGAAGAAGTAAGTTCCCGAGGATAAGGAGATTTAAACCTACGTAACTAAAGTATTTGAGGATTAGATACTCTTTTCTCCAACATTATGTAAAATGCAGAATTTGCATCTTACATTTCTCAGATATGTCAGATAGAAGAAAAGAAACTAAACTGATCATGCTGTGTTAGGTTAATGGCCTGTATCTATCATTTTCCACTTGTTAGAATGCAAAGGGTATTACTCACAGAAACTTAAGGGTTTGTTTCTGGCAGACTAACTTTACGTACTTATTTTATAAACATCACCAGGATGACAGTTAAGACTTCTCTTCCTACCAGTATAAGTGCGGATATAATTTTTATACCTTTGGATGTGAAATAAAACGGATTCAGAAGAAGTACATCACAGTGTGAAGCTTGAAAACCTATTTGGAACATTTGGATATGTCATAGACATCCGCATGGAGAAGATACAGTTGTTTAAGAATGTGGAGATGAAGCTGTCATCTAGAAAAAGGGAAGGCATTTGTGACAGAACTGGAATGGAAGGTATAGTCAGTTTGAAAACATGTCTGAAAGTAAGAATAACCTTCAGAAATGACACTGAGAGGTGACATGGAGCACCAAGAGATGTCAGAGTAACTGAACAATAAAGTTAAAAAGTTAAATGACACAGTTGAAGAAGCGATAAACTTCTCAGAAAAAGTTAGAGAATCTAATGGACAATTAAAGGGATAGACAGAAAGTCAGAGAACACAGCAAAGAAAAACCAAGAGAGAGAAAAAATGAGACAATGCACTTTTTATTTTAAATTTTTACCAAGTGTGAGGGCTAAAATTGAGTCACATCACCCCATGTGAAACATTCCGTTACAAGAAGTTTTACTTAAACAAAATGAAACAAATATATACACAGGATTGCCATGAGCTTATCTGGGATATTACAATGCAAATGTTTACAAATAAAAGAAATAAATTTAATCAGGCCAATCTTGCAATTCTTATTAAAGGATAAATTAAACCAAATAAGTCCTCCAGGAACATCAGAATCAAGTCTCATATTTATGTGCAGAATGTCTATTATCTCATTAGGTTACTCTTGTAATAACAACAAACTAAATTAGTTCTTTTTTTTTTACTTCTTACATTTTTCATAAAAGCATGTGGATAACATGTCTAAATTTATTATTTTTAATATGTTAGATGAGAGATTTATTTTTCATTGTCTCTTAATTATAAAGTCTTCATAAAGAAGAAAAGCAATACAGATGCAAAACTAATTCCGTTGGATGCATATTGTTTGGTCATTTATTATATACCTGGAAAAACACATAATTATTGAATACTTTGTTCCTTGTTACTTGAAGAAATGGTATCCCAGTTAAAACGCTCTGTTAAATAATAGAGATTGTGCTTTTGGGGTAAACCTTGACCCGTTTCATGTCCTGGCTTTCAGGAGCCCCAGATCTGGTTTTTTGGGAGCTTCCCAAAATCGGTAGGGCAGATAATCTGTTTTCGCTCTGAGGTGCCAAAAATCTGTTTTCTATTGGACCATTATTGGGTGGGGGTGGCTTGCCAGGCTCCCCTCCCTTGCGCGCCCTTTAAGGAGGCTGTGTTGTGGCTCATCCTTTGCCTTTGTGTGATTCTGATGTGTCTTTGCATGACTCTGGTGAAGATTCTGGGTTATATGTGCTTAATGATGGGATTCAGGATGAATTCGAGGATGACTCTGATGCTGGGAATTATAGCAGTGTTCCAGCTGTGGGAAATGAAGAGCAGGGAGTTGTTTCCATGGGAATAAATCATGATGTTTTTAACAAGGAATTTCAGGTGCAGGGAGTAGAAAGGAAGGATAGTGCTTTGCTGCCTGATAATGAGCTCAGTGGCCTTGACTCTGGGGATCTCGATCGGGCTACAAGACTGGAATTTAGATGGTTGCGGAGAAGCGTTTGCATAGCCAATAAACGAGAGTTCAAAGGGCAAAGGAACGCCTTTATGTCATGCTTTTAAAACAGTCTGTTTGCAGAGAGCTCTCTGTCAATGCAACTCCATCGCTTGATCTAGAACCAATTCTGTTTTCCTTTGCCAAGTTTGCTTTCCTGTAATATCCTGTGGATATATTCCATTTGTTGGGACTTTTGGCTTCTGTGAAAAGGACCTTGTTTTATGCTCTATGTTTCTATGGACTTTTTTTTTTTTTTTCCGTGTCAGGAGCAACTTGAGTCGCTTCTGGAGTGAGAGAATTGGCCGTCTGCAAGGACGTTGCCCAGGGGACGCCTGGATGTTTTGATGTTTTTACCATCTTTGTGGGAGGCTTCTCTCATGTCCCCGCATGGAGCTGGAGCTGATAGAGGGAGCTCATCCGCGCTCTCCCCGGGTGGGATTCGAGCCTGGCAGCTATCAGGTCAGCAACCCAACCTTCAAGTCACTTAGTCCACTACGCCATCTGGGGGCTCCTATGGACTTATTGCTTACAGCCTTGGTTTTGTACCTATCTTTTGGAACTGAACTTTTTCCCTTTTATGAACTATCTTTTGTCTATTCTAAATAAACTACAAAAGTCTACTTCCTGTGTGTGGCTTGGTATCTTTAGCAAGGTGAAGCTAACCTGAGGTGCGATAGGCTTCTTCTTAGTTGCTATTTCTATTCTAGAGGAGGCACTTGACTGCAGGCACTGGCAGATGCATGCTTTCTGGGTCTGCATCTCCCTACACACACACTCTTTGCAAGGAAGCAAGTTCTCTCAGGTGCTCAGCTGCAGGAACCAGCAGACACGTGCACTTTCTGGGCCTGCCTGCATGCCACAAACACACTCTCCTTGTAAAAAGAGTAAAAGATGCTCAGCTCCAGGTACTGGCTGGCACACACACTTTCAGGGCCTGCATGCCACATGCGCACTTTGTTTCCAAGGCAAGGAAGCATGTTCTCGGAGGTGTTTGACTGTAGGCGTAAATACTTTCTCTTCCAGGCTACACCACGCCAGCCACCCATGCACTCTCCAAGGCATTTTAAGGAGGTTTCCTACTTTCAACTAAGGAAGAGTGACGACCTCTTCAAAGAAGAGAGTAGTTTTCAGGGAATGAGAGTACTTTTTGTTTGCTGGGGGATTAAGAAAAAAAATTAAACTGTGATACCGAAAAGCAGGCCAGGAGCTGAGACCCACTTTTGTCTACTTTTGTGTCAGGCTGATTTCCATACCTGGGGGGGGGGGGGACTTCCCGTTTCATGCTCCTGAATGAAATCAATGGATGAAAAGGGAGAAACAAATTCCGCATACAACTCTATGAAATATGCACTCATTTGATTGAAGTTGCAGTCACAAACAAACAGGTCTGCATGGAGATTGTTGCTTATTCACTCAAATCATTCAGGAACCTTGATGACATTTTGTTCAAAATTTCCTTATTAGGGAAGCAAAGACCAAAAGTATAGAAAATATGATATTTTTATTTGTCTCAGCATTACTCTGAATGCCATCAGCTGTTCTGCCATATCTAAGTTTGTCATTAAGTTATAAAACTGCCCATTGCCCATGTGGTAATTTCTGCATATTTGGATACAGGTGTTTCCAAATGTACAACATTTTGTGTGCATTTTCTTAATACATGCACTATTAGATACTTTCCCCCATAGGTGAAAATTGGTATGATAAAAAGAGTTCTTATTCTGGTGTGCTTCAGCTGAAACCCAAGACAGGTTTGCAATGTTAGTCCTGTTTTTAGAGCCTTGTGTGATAATGTCCCAAACCTTGCTTCCTTCCCATTGGCTAGAACTAAAGCCTGCCATAATTCAGGGACACTGGCAGTATCTTGCAGGACCTTCTGAACTCACTGCTCATAAGCTCTGAGAGATACTGGCATTGCTAGCATGATAGAATGAAAATCCTGAACCTAAAGCCAAGAAAGTGTTAGTTGAATTATAGCACGAGTCACTCTTTTAGTATTTAGAGAAGAAGAAAAGAAGAAAACGAACACAGAAAGTAGCCAAAATACTTTTATTGTGAACTAGGTAAAGTATTTTAAAATTAATTTTGTTTTTCTATTGAAATGAAGGTTTTCTCCTCATGGAACCAATATGCTGTATTTACTCGAATCTAATGCTCACCTTTTTTTGGCTAAATCACCTTGCAGAAATTAGGGTTTGAGTAATATGGTAATCTTAGTGCTGAGACAAAGCAATAGGGGAAGCTGCTTCAGGAGCACTTGGAGCTCCTATCTGTAATTTAACTGTCATAGCTCAATGCCATG
Organism: Anolis carolinensis; assembly: GCF_035594765.1. NCBI lineage: Eukaryota > Metazoa > Chordata > Lepidosauria > Squamata > Anolidae > Anolis > Anolis carolinensis. The sequence continues at coordinate 137,862,683 of NC_085845.1, forward strand.
TAATCCTGGGATTTGTAGTTTGTTAAGGCATCCACACTCTTTGGCAGAAAAGGCTCAAGGCCTTGTAAAGCTACAGCCCCCATGACTTCATAGCATTGAACCAAAGCAATGGATTCATTCTACAGTATATATGCCACCCAAGGTTATTTCCCCCACTACTGAAAGCTTTGGTGTTCTAACACATTTGTTTTTAAATAAGGAATTATAAGCAGGCAGCAACTGTAATTGATATATTACAAAGAGTGCACCTTTAGGTGCTTCACATTACATTCATCAGGAAAAAAAATTGGTTTTAGGGTTTTGAAAATTGAGGTGAGCATTAGATTTGCTGGCACATTACACTTTCACATTTGAAAGTGAATTAATTTAAAACTCTATAAAATTGAGCTGCTGAACTTGCTGACCAAAAGGTCAGCAGTTCAAATCCGGGAAGCAGAGTGAGCTTCTGCTGTTAGCCCCAGCTCCTGCCAAACTAGCAGTTCAAAAACATGCAAATGTGGTAGATCAATAGGTAATGCTCTGGCGGGAAGGTAACGCCGCTCCGTGCAGTCATGCCGGCCACATGACCTTGGAGTTATCTACGGATGACGCTGGTTCTTTGGCTTAGAAATAAAGATGAGCACCAACCCCGAGTCAGACATGACTAGACTTAATGTCAGGGGAAAACCTTTATCCTTACCTAACAAACAAAAACAAGAAATACCTGCTTGGAGGCAAAAATCCATATTTCTCTTAATCATAATTTGTTGTAGAGTCAATGATATGCATCTTTGATGTTTTCCATGACTTTTGCTTGCAAAATATTATCTTGTTGCAATTTTTTCTATGAAGACACATTTTCTCCATATTTAATAAACATTTCATGATCTGAGACCACATTAACAAAAGAAAATAAATTAAATTTGGGACAAGGGAAATTCACATACTTTGACTTTTGAATTGGGACAAGTTTTATAATTTACAACTTCTTTTCTACTTGCACAAAATGTATATTTAATGACATTATTAACAATTACAATAACCATAATTGTAGGTTAGTCACACCGTTGCAAGGTTTTCTCCTCATGGAACCATTTTAACAATTTTCTTACAAAGTGGCCCTAAGTTTTTGAAATTTTTTTCTTCTCTTATATTTTTCTCCTATGTTTTTGTTAACATCTCATTTTCATCCTGTCTTACAATAAGAACTCTGCTTTTTCTAAGAGAGTGGCTTTAAAAAGTTTCATTCAAGGTGTCCTGAGAGACAATATAACCACTGTAGACTTTTATAAATGGAATAATCAAATAAAAGTATTCCAGACACTTTTTCACTTTCTGATATTTATGCCATTTGTATTGCTATCATTAGACCAACTTATTCATTTCTGAGCTGTCAGTAAAAAAGAAAAGGTCTTCAATTCTTTTTCCCAGAACAAGTTCTATCACTTAAAGTTAAAGCAACAAAGGAGATAAATTAATATGCCATTAATTTGTTACATATTCCTACCCGATTCTCAGAAAACGTATATAGTAATGTGAGGGTCAGGAGTGGAGATCATGAAAATATGGTTACCGGATGGTCAGGCTGAAATGTCAAGATCTCAGTTTTTTTGCATATTCAGCCTAAAATTATATGTGATCATTTGGAAAGAAACATGCAACAAGCAATCTAACGCAGATTTCCATACAGAGGCATAAGTTAATTTTAAATCCTGGAAAATATACATGTCATCACCATAGCTGTGATACTAAAAATCCAACTCTGATTTAAAAAAAAAAACCCAAAACAAAACAAGGAAAGCAGTAGAAAATGCAAAAAAGAGAACTCAAAACTGACCCTTGTGAAATGTCTACAATTATGAAATGAAACAGAGGGAGAATAAGCAAACACAAAAATTTAAACCAGGAAAAAATGTTCCCAGTATTTCCAACAGTAATAGTAATATCTGATGTTTCACAGTATCAAAGGCTGCAAGAAGATCCTACAAGATCAACACAAATATTTGACATTGAGCCTTAGCCACTGGGATATCATTTACTACATGTCAAGGCTCTAAAGGTCATAACGAAGAAAATATTTATTTGTGCAAATTTTTCATAGACAAGATGCCACTTCTTCAGATACACAGAATGTTATGCTAAGCTCGCAAGGGCCAGTAGATTCTTTGTTGTTTTTATTGCAACGGTCGACTGGATTTTTCTCTCTCCTCATTATTGTTCACTTCAGTGCACATTTGTACTACTTTTAATATTAGTTGCATCTCTGCAGCTATCTCTCCACCAGTAATCTCTAGTTCTTCAAATGTTGTTAGAATCTTATAGCCATCTACTCCAGCCAACCTAATAATCAGATATGATGGAAGCTATAGCTCAACATCTAGCAGGTCATAGTTTACCTACTTTTGACTTTCAAACAGCTGAAATAATGTTGCTGAAGGAAAGTGGGGTGGACCTTCTCAAGCCTCCTCTATTTAATGTATTGTCTGTTTTAAAATGTGTTGGTTTATTTCCTGAAGTGTATGTCTTCTTTGGTTTGCAGTTTCTTAGCTCTATGTATTTGAAGCACTGTAGTTTTTACAAGGTCTTTAGCCTTCTTTGTGAATGAATTCTTGTGCCTCACCAAAAAATAAATCCCATATCAATTACAAATTCTAACAAAGCACCATTAGTTTATATTAGAGATGGATGGAATTTTATGTTTATTGTTTTGGTAAGAACTTTCCCAGAGTTGCAAATTTCTTCATAAATTTGATAGTAAACAGTAGAGCAGACATCCTCAAACTAAGGCACGCGGGCCAGATGTGGCCCTCCATGACCCTTTACCCGGCCCCCACCTGAAGCTTTAGACCTAGGGTCACCCTAAGTCTGAAACAACTTGAAGGCAGACAATAACAATCCTAACTGACTTGATGCTCTCATCAGCCACAAGCAGGCCCACACTTCCCATTGAAATACGGATATGTTTATGTTCGTTCAAATTGTTCTTTATTTTAAATATTGTATTGTACTTTCTTTTTTTGTACTGCAAATTACATATGTGCAGTCTACAGAGGGATTTGTTCATGCTTTTTTTGAAGCTATAATATGTCCCCCTAACAGTCTGGGGGACCGTGAACCGGCCCTAAGATTCAAAAGTTTGGGGACCCCTGCAGTAGAGCCTCCATCCAAGGAGAAGGGTTTGAACGCTTAGCTTCTCAAAGTCTGGCTTTCAGTCTCATCCTCTTTTTTTCCTGGCAGGCTTCTCTTCTTTCATAGTTAAATGGCAGCAAGGCACACCATGACACTTTTTACAGTGGCAAGAAAACCTATGAAAATTTGAAAGTAGTTGAGAATTTCACTTGTTTTATTTTTGATACGAGCTTTCCAAAATTCACACCCTTTGAATGTAAGATTTTTTAAAAAAGTAATTGTGCATGAAAGCCAAATTGGTAGATTAATCTATCTGAAATTCATGATTACATTTCCAGTGGCTCATCCCTGCCCCATTGTGTGTTATTACTACTTCACTTCTCTATCCATTTCGTGCCATTCCTACCCGAGTGGTATGAATGCAGGCGGATATATTAATCATGTCCATTGGAGGAATATGATGAGTCATTTCCCATACATGCTACATCTGTTTGGATTGTATAAAACAGATCTCCTTATAAGAGAAGGATGACCTGAATTGCTACAGATACACATAGTCTGATTTTAACAGACCTAATCTAGTTCCAAGCATTATTCATTAATGCACTCTTGATTGCCCTTGCTTGCAGATCACTAATGAGAATGGTAAACAATGCAGGCTCTGACCCAGATGCACAGTCGAGTAAGCTCTTGCATATTTGATGCTGATGACCTCCGGTAGCAGCGAGAAAGGCGCTAAGCATTTCAAGTAATATCACGGATCAGTATGTGCTCTGCACCAAATGACGTCCCAACTATTTGCTAAGGCACAAACATTCAGCAGTCTTGATAAATGATTCAAACTAAACATATTTGTTTACACAAATTTCTGAGGCACATTTCATCTCCAAGATGGCAGGGTATGTGTCATAAATATCCCTTCCCTATTTCATAGGCAGCTCTTCCATTTTAAAACATAACTAACTATTCCAAAGGTCTGCTCAAATACTTAACTGCCATCACTCTTTTTTTCATGTATTTCTCTAGTTGAGAGTATTCTTAGTCTTTATGATCCAGTCAGTGTGTGCATCCACATTGCTGAATTAATGCAGTTTGACTACTTTAACTGCCATGATTCGATGCTATGGAAAACTGGGATTTGTAGTTTAGTGAAAAACCAGCACTTTTTGGCAGAGAAAGCATAAAGACCTTGTGAAACGGCAATTCCCTTGATGCCATTGTATTGAGCCATGGCAGTTAAAGTGGTATCAAACTGTATTGATTCCACAATGGAGACACCCACAGTAAGCAGGAGCAATGATAAGAGATCATGAGCAAAGCTGCGACCACAACTTTGCTTGTGGTTTTTCTATACATTATAACTTTTTTTTTCAATTCGCTTCTGACATGATAAAAAAATAAATAAATGGGTAAAGCTTAGGAGGATACAGTCCTAAAATTGCACTATAGCATTCTGTGAATATTCACAGTAGGACTGAATAGCAGTGAAAGAAAATACACTAAAAGTAGTTCTGAGATGGCATCTCAGATTGCCACATATCATCAGCAATTTATTCCCAGCTTGCTGGTGAAGATAGAATATGTGACTTGCATGACCAAAGATCAATACCTTTTGGATACAAGTTCTGGATTCTCTTTCTTAAATGTCCTATCAGACAGTTCATTTTTGGGAAGTAAATGTTGTTGCTACTGTCCATATTTTACAGAAGAAAGGGGACTAAAAAGGATAAAAACTCTTGATATTGATCCTAATGGCAGCAGCAAGAATAGAAATTGCTCACCAACAGAGACACTCAAATCATGCTGCAAATGTCTAGACAGAGTATAGTGAATAGTCGTATCTGAAAAACTGACCTGCAGATTGAAAATGTCATCAAATAATGACAGAAATAGCTTCATTGAAACTTGGTATTTTTTCACTGTCTTTGCTAACAATTCCCAATTCAAACAACCATTTCATGTGACCAAATTTTGACTCAATACTTTTGGGGCAATATAGATGGACTGGTGAGTTAAACAGCGATAGGAATATACTGCCTCATGGGTATAAGTGATGCTTTTGATTTGTTATGACTATAAGTATAGCAACTGTGATTGTGGTTTTATTATTGTTGTTGCTGCAGATGCTGTCTTTTCCTGTCAAAAAAAATGTCATAACTAAAAATGCAGAGTTTACAGAACTTATTTTCTTCTTTCACTTAGATTAATTTAGCCTGGTCTGCTCTAACTTGAGATCTGAGCCCAAACTGAGATTTGAACTTCTGAATGTTTGTCCTTCTCATTGATTTGAAATAGAAGTCTAAAATGAAATCTAACCTTTCCCTCCTTCTTTTTCATAATTGGATGGAGTTTGTGGCCACATTATTTGCACAGGGGAGGGCTGTGCCAGCTGGATTGAATACAAATAGTTGTAAGGGTTCTTCTGCTCTAAAGTTTGTTTTTATCATATAGGCTATGATAATTAAAATGAAACTGTTGTTGTTGTTACTTCTATGACTACTCTGCTTTTTCTCAGCATTGAGACCCAAAGCAGCTCACACTTAAAAAGCAATGCAGTTAACCACAATAAGCAATTAAACTGTGGAAAGTCCCAAATCCATACTTTCTAGCATACCTTTTCTTTAAATATGTGATTGGTTTTGCATGAAGCCTGAAATCTGAACTGAATTGAAGTTCATAGCTGTAGGGATAGTTTTATGTATATTAAGTAGAATGCAGTCTGGAAGTGAAGTATGAGCTTGTTGTAGGAACAGGAGAAATGATTCTGGATGGTATTGTAAGGTAAAAAGAACTTACATTTATTGTCTTAGGAAATCTATTTTACAATGGTGACACTGATAGACAAATGAAGTTGACCAGCTATCATTGGTGGAGGTAGACTAGCATCTATGGTTGGAGTTAGTTCCCTAAAGATGCTCCATCCCAGAATAAAAGCAAGAGAGACTAACCAACTCATTAAGAGAAAAGACAAGTCACAGATAAAAAGGAAATAAAAGACTTAAGTGCCAAAGAAAAACTCAATAGGGTGAAACAAACATTGTCTAACCTGTTTTTGCAAATGTTGGTGTCTCTTTCCTTCCAACAACTGGGACCAACTCAAGTATTTTTGAAGGTGAACTGAATTTCCCTGCCAAGCTATAAGGACCAAAGCTTTATTCATTTTCTGGGCATTGGAAATGCAGTGAGAAAAACAAACAAAAAGTGTGTTTTGGGTTTTAGCAAGAAGATCAAATCAGTCCATACTCCAGGAAATAATGCTTGACTATTCCCTGGAGGGAAGGATATTAAAGGCAAAGATGAAGTATTTTGGTCACATAATGAAAAGACAGGAAAGCTTGGAGAAGATAGTGATGCTTGGGAAAATGGAAGAAGAAAGGAAGAGGGGCCGACCAAGGGCAAGATGGATGGATGGTATCCTTGAAGTGACTGGTTTGACCTTGAAGGAACTGGGGGTGGTGATGGCCAACAGGAAGCTCTAGCGTGGGCTGGTCCATGAGGTCACGAAGAATGGGAAGTGACTGAATGAATAAACAACAACAAAAAGGTTTCATTTCTATATAAATGGCTGGGAATGGGGGAAAAGAAGGAGGGAATTAGATTGAATGACTGACTGGTTCATCTTTGAATCCTAGTGCATACTTTATGAAGGTTTCTCGAATCTGCAGAGAAGATTGCTTGTTCAGTTTATGAGTTCACTTTTCTTTTTCTTTATTGAAGAGAGAGAAATCAGATCCCTTTTGAGTTGAGATTTAGGGGTGTTAAAAAGTTGTGCACAGTTGTACATAAATTTGCTTTAATCGTCTTTATGATATGATTGGAGCAAGCAAAGATGGCAACATTCTTGCAGGCCTTAAACTCCTTTTTATGCACAATTACTTCCCTAGTAATCCTTCTGAAACCTGCAACATTCCTGCCTGATGACACCTCAGTAATGTTTACTATTTGAATAGAGATTATCTCAAAAACTGTGATATCGCACCTACTTTTTATTAGTCTGTTCTACATAAATTGCTTTACCTATCCCCTAATATTCTCCATGCCTGGTGCTTTAGAATATCTCCAGCATTAACACAAGTGAAATAAGAAAAAATGATGTAATCTATATATATAAAAGAGTGATGGAATCCTGGCACCGAGCAAAACAACAAAACTAAACACCCCCCAACCTCAACACAATCCATCATCCACGCCTCGAGGTTGAAACCACAAAATATCATGTCACAAACCTCCACAGGGCCTAAAAAAAACCCAAAATCGGAGCTATTCAGTGCAATTCCAATGGGCCACAGCAACGCTTAGCAGGGCACAGCTAGTATTGTATAAAATGGCTTGCTATAGGAAGAGGCCACTACAGTAATGAATACAAATAATTTTGACAAAACCACAGATTAAAACCTGCAGATTTTTTTTTCAAAATCATAGACTCTCAGATTTTTTGATAGCAACTTCTCCTGAAAAAATTAATACCTTTCTAGTGTTTTAATGTACACTCTTTATTTATCCACACTCAGTTTTTGTCATTCCCAAAGCACTGTAAAGTAGCAGTTTGTTAGTACATTTCTGTACAAACTGATGAAAAGTCTGCTTAAGTGCACTTAAGACAATTGGAATCTAACAGCTACTTTACGAGATGAATTGCCTATACTACTGCAGGAAATTTGTATTTATTTTTCATATTAATATCCCACTGCTTCTCTGAAGAGCTGCAGGCATTAAACATGTGGTTTGAAGACAAGCTGCACCTACCACAGGAAGTCCTGAATACCAGCTGGTGCCTTCAGTATGTATAAATACCTAGGTATTCATTGGAATTGCAAAGATGGATAACCATTAATCCCAGATATGTGAAATGGAGATCAGTCAGGAAATTAAAATGATTTTATGGTATCTAATATGTTCACCTGGATAACAAATCTGAAATATTTCAATTCTGCTAAGCTAGATTTTTCCCCCTTGGAGAAACCCAAGAAATAAAAATGGCATACAATAAATGAAGTAATACTGTAGGCCAGTGGTATTCAACCTGGGGTCCCCAGATGTTTTTGGCTTTCAACTCCCAGAAATCCTAACAGCTGGTAAACTGGCTGGGATTTTGGGAGTTGTAGGCCAAAAACATCGTGGGACTCCTGGTTGAGAACCACTGCTGTAGGCCATGGCAAAGTCTTTTCATTGAAACGTTATCACTTATTCCAAAGCTCTCTAAGAATTTTGCTTCATCGTTTTTAGCCACCAGGTCTGATATACATTGTATACACATACATCTGCGTACAAGGCATGTATGGAGCTTTCTTCACTGCTGAAGATACTCTGGGATTATCTCCTAGTTCTGCAGAAACTCATGATGGGATGAAAAGAGCCTATAATATATGCTTTTTAATGGGACAGAAAAGATACCTCACTGGGGTTGGAGTATATCATTGGAGTCAAGTGTTCCAACAATTGGGCAAGTCATTGCCGGCCCAAAGAAAGAGGCCCTCTTATCATCACACATAGAATCATAGAATCATAGAATAGTAGAGTTGGAAGAGACCTCAAGGGCCATCTAGTCCAACCCCCCGCTAAGAAGCAGGAAATCGCATTCAAAGCACCCCCGACAGATGGCCATCCAGCCTCTGCTTAAAAGCCTCCAAAGAAGGAGCCTCCACCACGGCCCGGGGGAGAGAGTTCCACTGTCGAACAGCTCTCACAGTTAGGAAGTTCTTCCTGATGTTCAGGTGGAATCTCCTTTCCTGTAGTTTGAAGCCATTGTTCCGTGTCCTAGTCTGCAGGGCAGCAGAAAATAAGCTTGCTCCCTCCTCCCTATGACTTCCCCTCACATATTTGTACATGGCTATCATGTCTCCTCTCAGCCTTCTCTTCTGCAGGCTAAACATGCCCAGCTCTTTAAGCCTCTCCTCATAGGGCTTGTTCTCCAGACCCTTAATCATTTTAGTTGCCCTCCTCTGGACGCTTTCCAGCTTGTCAGCATCTCCCTTCATCTGCGGTGCCCAAAACTGGACACAGTATTCCAGGTGTGGTCTGACCAAGGCAGAATAGAGGGGGAGCATGACTTCCCTGGATCTAGACGTTATTCCCCTATTGATGCAGGCCAAAATCCCATTGGCTTTTTTAGCTGCCGCATCACATTGTAGGCTCATGTTTAACTTGTTGTCCACGAGGACTCCAAGATCTTTTTCGCACACACTGCTGTCAAGCCAGGCGTCCCCCATTCTGTATCTTTGATTTCCATTTTTTCTGCCGAAGTGAAGTATCTTGCATTTGTCCCTGTTGAACTTCATTTTGTTAGTTTCGGCCCATCTCTCTAGTCTGTCAAGATCGTTTTGAATTCTGCTCCTGTCTTCTGGAGTGTTAGCTATCCCTCTGAGTTTGGTGTCATCTTTGAGCTGCAGCCTTTTTTAAAAATCCAGGTGTATTTTTGGAAGTAGTTATCTGAAGTTTTTCTCAGCGAAATAACACAATGGTTAAAGAGCTGATCACATGCTAGGTTTATTAAACATATTGTTTTCTGGTTAACGTGTGACCCTGTCTAGTTTCCCACCAAGATAGAAACAAAAAATGCTGTTGTACACTTAAAGCCCTTTGGACTTGCTTTCATTATAAATTGTGACTTTGATACATTTCTCTGCAGCTACCTATTTGTTCAATACTGCTTTGGTGTGGCTTTGCTTCCCAAAGTGACAAGGGCTTTTGCTCACATGCTCTCAAATTTTGCTGCTCTGTGCCAAAAATATATCAAAGCATCAGTTCCTTTATCTCAAGGAGAAGAACATGCGGCTTCTTCAAGGCCCATTTAAATTAGGTTTTTGCGCTCCAATTTTGTGTACTTTGGATAAGATACTGTATCAAAAGCAGAATTATCTATGGCATTTTCTACAGCTTTAGGGACAAAAGATTAAGGGAGCTTTGTTTAAAGGGGTAAAATAGTATATAGGGAAATATTCAGTGATGTTTGAAAACTTATTATTTTCCTTTTGCATGAATTCTTGAATAAGAGAACTATTCATAAAAGGAATTCAAAACTTTAGAATACAAACTAAAAATAAGAACATTTTGTTACAAGATACAAATGATGAATTTACAGGGGAGTAAGTACTACTGATTCCAGAGTAATGTATTTGCAACAGAGGTGGGGGCTATCCCATTCTACAGATATTATTGGATGGCAATTCTCATGGTCAGTGGAGAATAATTCTAGGAGTTGTAATCCAATAACAGAAGTGAAGGAAGTGTGACCTCATGTGGCCTTGGTTCCCTCCTTTGTGGTTCTACAACTACCCTCAGTTTCCCAAGACCTCCAACCTCTCCTAACTCAATTATATTCAGAAAGCGTTTTGGACAATTTTTGCAACTAAATCATCACCATCAATCTTTAGGGTAAGGTAAAGGTTTCCCCTGACGTTACGTCCAGTCGTGACTGACTCTGGGGGTTGGTGCTCATCTCCATTTCTAAGCCGAAGAGCCGGCATTGTCCATAGACACCTCCAAGGTCATGTGGCCGGCATGACTGCATGGAGCGCCGTTACCTTCCCGCCAGAGCGGTACCTATTGATTTACTCACATTGGCATGTTTTCGAACTGCTAGGTTGACAGGAGCTAGGGCCAACAGCGGGCGCTCATTCTGCTCCCAGGATTTGAACCTGGGACCTTTTGGTCCGCAAGTTCAGCAGCTCAGCACGTTAGCACACTGTGCCACCAGTCTTTATTATTAATCTTTATTATGGCCCAAAGATCCAATTTGCTCAGCAGAAAAAATGCACGGCAAATTCATGAATGGGCAACAAATTCACCCATTTGTTGCCCATTTGATCAAGGATAATAAGGTCTGGAGTGTAATTTGGCCCAATGTCTTTGGAATGCACTTGAGAATGATGTGGGTTCAGCTGAGGTTCATGGGTGTTCAGAGTCAACACAGGTTCGGAATTTCATGTATTGTGAGATTTTAGCTGGGGCAGATGAAAACTTTCTGGCTAGCCTTTTTGAGTTAGTGAATACAGCTTCAAGGAACTGTCATATAAGTGTGCATCAGTTGACACTTTTTTGGCTTGTGAGGATTCAGGTGTAGGCTTTGTAGTATTTGTTGTTTGGTAGCGTAGTCCCACAGCTGGGCAAAATGGGACTGCAAGACTCCTTGTTGGAATTAGTTGTGTGATGCATGGGTCTATAAACACCTGAACTGAAAAGACCCCATATGCTTGCAGCTGGGATTTTCCCTCATTATCAGGTTGGATATGGATGAACTGGTGAGACATATCTGAAATCATCTATAGCCAAAGCAGAAGAATAATAGTTTCACAGAGGACACAGGGGCGCAGTTGATGTTTAGTACCTATCTGAAGTTCAGATTTGCTCTTTGAATTGATCCCCAATAAGGGATTTAGCCATTTAAAGACTAACTTTAGATGGCTGTAACATCAGACTAGGGTTAGTCTGCCTCAAGGCTTTTTCTCTGGACCCTCTGAATTGTCTAGAAAGTGTGCTCCTCCTGGTATCCAAATCATACCAGCCATAGACTCCAGAATATGTCTGTGTGCTATGTGCTCACATCCTCCAAGATGAGTCTGACAGAAGGATAAATAAAGTGGTGAGTCGAAATTGGACTACCAAGTCTCCTATGTACTAGAACCTCCTTAGGAATTATCCATCAGAAATGTACTAAATGATTATTATTTTGCTACTGATTTCATGCTATTTAGATTGTAGCCAGCTTCATTTGGATGTTGATTATGATTTTATTTAAATGCATATTTTATGTTTTAATAGTTTTGCAAACACGTAACTGAAAGTGGTAAAGATTACTAACTACCTGCCAAGGCTGACAAGCCCCAACTTTACGAACAGTTCTGGGCTCAGTCCTTCCCCAAATGAGGGCAAGTGTGCAAAACAAAACAAAACAAAAAAACAACAACAAAAAAACCCCACCTCTTTAAACCACCCTCTCTAAATCCCAACATCCTCAAACACATCCTTATATTGTTTCTCAAAAGTGGTGACAGGAACTAAGAAACAGTGAAATGTGTGCAATGGAGGAGGAAATGAAAAAATGGAGGTAGTTGGCATATTGGGGACATGGGGACAGCCCATATTGCAGGAATGGGGTCCCATATCCGTGAATTACAATGCTTCCACACTTGTTATAAATAGATAATACTGAAATCAACAGAATTTACATATCTGTAAATTTACTTCTATATTACCTTCCAAATGTGTTCATCATTGGTTATACTGGCCAGATGCTGCTGGGAGTTGGTCCTACAGGATCAGGAGGGCTGCAGAATTCCCATCTTTTAGTTAAAAGGTAAAAGTAAAGGTTTCCCCTGACCTTAAGTCCAGTCATGTCTGACCCTGGGGGTTGGTGCTCATCTCCATTTCTAAGCTGAAGAACCGGCGTTGTCCGTAGACACCTCCAAGGTCATGTGGCTGTCATGACTGCATGGAGCGCTGTTACCTTCCCACCGGAGCGGTACCTATTGATCTACTCACATTTGCATGTTTTCGAACCGCTAGGTTGACAGGAGCTGGAACTAATAGCGGGCGCTCAAGCCGCTCCTGGGATTTGAACCTGGGACCTTTCGGTCTGCAAGTTCAGCAACTCACCGCTTTAATGCACTTCGCCACCGGGGCTCCCTATCTTTTAGCTATGGGGACTTTATTCAAAAGTTATGACACATCCTTAAGCCATGCTCAGATTAGCAGAATTTGGGGAGCAAGAATAGAATGCCAGTTCAAACAGTCTCCAAATTACGAGCAAGATATGCTCTGTAGGTTTGTTCTTAAATTGAATTTGTATGTAAATAAGAACAGGTACATTTTAAAGTGTAACTCCAGCCACACACACACACATATGCAAGCTTTGGATAGTATAAGATTTCACTTCAAATTTTGTCCCTGTAAAAAATGGCTTGTGGAAACAAGAATTGGTGCTAAAGCTTCAGTTGAGACACCATAATAACTCTTTCAGGAGTAATTTTTCACACTTCCTGTTGTCCCATCTCCATTTTTAACTCTGAGTCATTTGTAAGTCAGATGTTTGTAACTGGGAGACTGCCTGCATGTTTACATTCATGAGAAGAGGGCTTAATACTATTAATATTAACAGTACCTTCTAAATATTTCAGGGATTTTTTTCCAGAAATGTATCTGCCACTTGAATATTGAAGGAAAACTTTACGGTTGATTGTGAGAGGCAATGAAACTTGACTGTACAGTGTCAATTTTTTTAGTGTCAGGAGTGGCTTGAGAAACTGCAAGTCGTTTCTGGTGTGAGTGAATTGGCTGTCTGCAAGGGCGTTGCCCAAGGGATGCCTAAATGTTTTTACCATCCTTGTGGGAGGCTTCTCTCATGTCCCCTCATGGAGCTGGAGCTGATAGAAGGAGCTCATCCGCTCTCTCCCTGGGTTGGATTCGAACTGGCAACCTCCAGGTCAGCAATCTAACATTCAAGTCATCAGTCCTACCAGTACACGGGTTTAACCCACTGTGCCACTGGGGACTCCATGTACAGTGTCAGTGAAATTACAGATTACATAACTATTTTAAAATTATATTTACTAAGGAATGCTGGGAGATGGTAAATTTTATTTTGTCCTGTTGAATTTTGTAAAGTTATTTTAATTTCAGTAGTGGGAAAAAGCAAAGACAGATTTATGAAAGCAGAAATCTGTGCCTATGTTCATCCTTGTCTTGACTATATTCAAGCTGTTTTCAAATAATGCATTAACATCTGGAATGGTTTATGGTCTGAGGATAGGAATGGGATCCTTTTTCTGAAATGGTAGGGAGCTGTCCTTTTCCCAGGTCAGACCACAGGTCACCAGTATGACCTATCCTCCACACACATATAGGTGTCACGCTCACTTCAAACGACCAGCATGAACGCAGATCAAAGACAGCTGCTCTCAAAACCAATCTTTATTGAAGAACACACGACTTGGAAAAGTCGAGAATGACATAATGTTTACATACAAGCAATTTTATCACCTTGGTTGCAACGTAACATCACACGTAAATATCATCACCAAACCCCACCCCCTGTATCACATTTCTACCATTCCCACACAAACTACTCATTATAATTGTTTAGATTTTCAACCCCGAGTTCCCATGCTCTGCTGCCAGGTGTTTTCATGAGGCATTCAGGATTGTTTATGTTATGGCTCCAAATCCAGGGCTTGCAAATTCAGCCCTGGGAATTGGTCCCATGACATGGCGCCCCCCTTTTCTCCATCCTCCTCTTCTGTGCTTCCTCCATCACGACTCTGAAATAGATCAAACAAGAGCACTAGGTATCCATTTTGTCCAAAGTACCCATATACTTTTTTAATAAACTGCGATGGAATACTGGATGTATTTTCCCCAAACTTTTTGGCAAGGACAATTGGAAAGTCACTTCGTTTATCACCTCCTGTATCCTGAAAGGCCCAATAAATTTGGGGCCTAGTTTTCTTGAAGGTAGCCCCAATTTGATGTTTTGTGTGCTTAACCACACTAAGTCGCCTTTCTCCAATTTATCGCCTTCCACCCTTTTCCTGTCTGCGAATGTTTTATACTTTTTGTGTGCTTCTTTTAAGGATGCAGTCACCTGACTCCAACATTCTAGCATTTGGGTTTTCCATTTCCCTGCTCCTGTTTCTTCATTCTCTGCCCACCTTGGCAATTGGGGCAGAGGCTGAATCTCATACCCGTAAACTACTTCAAAGGGGGTTTTATTTGTTGCGGAATGTATGGTAGAATTAAAAGCTAGTTCAGCGAAGGCTAGCCACTTAGACCAATCATTTTGTCTCATATTAGAGTACATGCGAAGGAACTGCCCAAGCGTCTGTTGAGTACGTTCTACCGCCCCGTTTGTCATGGGGTGAAAAGCAGAACTTAGGCTTCTTTCTGCTCCTAGCATTTCCAAGAATTTTTCCCAGAATTTTGCTGTGAATTGAACACCCCTATCACTGACCACTCTACTGGGACATCCATGAAGTTTGTAGATGTGGTTTATGTATAATTCAGCCAGTTTCTCTGCCGATGGTAGTTTTGTCAGTGCTATAAAGTGGGCCTGTTTAGAAAACAGGTCTAATACTGTCCAAATGTAGCGATGTCCCTTGCTAACAGGCAGTTCTCCCACAAAGTCCATAGCTACACATTCCCAAGGCCTGGTAGGTTCTGCTACCGTTTGTAATAGTCCCATTGGCTTCCCTCCTCTCGATTTATTTCTGGCACAATCATCACATTGGATAACATAATTTTTTATGTCCCTTCTCATCCCTGGCCACCAACAGTGTTTTGCTATCGCCTTTGTCGTTTTTGTAATCCCCATATGACCAGCGCTTTGGTTATTATGAAAACGATGCAAAATCTTAATCCTCAATATCACTGGGATATACAATTTCTTTTTCACAAACCAAAATCCCCCCTTCTGCTCCCCTTTTTCCGCGTTGGATACGATCCACTGATCTCCTTCATATGACTGCCTCAGTTCTTTTTCCCAACTATCTCCTTCGTCAAATTTGACAGTAGCAGTGCTCTCCCTTTGAGCCTGCGCTCTTGTACTGACAGCTAAACCCCATTGTCTTTCGGAAAATAACGTTCCCTCTTTTGCTGTGGTTATGTCTTCGTGCTGAGGCATGCGTGAAAGAGCATCTGCCAAGACATTCTGTTTCCCTTGGAAAAACTTTAATTGGAAATCGAACCTGCTAAAGTATTGTGCCCATCTAATTTGTTTGGGGGATAATTTTCGAGGAGATTTTAAGTACTGGAGGTTCTTATGATCAGACCAAATTTCAAAGGGGATTCCACTCCCTTCGAGGAAGTGTCGCCAGCATTCCAATGCCTTTAATATAGCTAATGCTTCCTTTTCCCATATGGGCCAACATTTCTCAGTTTCACTGAACTTCCGAGACAAATATCCGCAAGGTTTTAAGTTCCCATTTTGATCTTTTTGTAATAGTACTGCTCCGTATGCACAATCCGAAGCATCACAATGTATTACGAAAGGGCTTTGAATGTCGGGGTGCTTTAGGACAGGTTCTTCTGTAAAACGTTCTTTTAGGGTTTCAAAAGCCTTTTGGCATTCTGGCGTCCAACTCAACTTGGCGCCAGGGGCTTTCACTTTCGCCGTCTCCTCTTTCCCCTTTGTTTTCAAAAGTTCTGTGAGGGGTGCGGTTATTTGCGCAAAGCCTTTTATGAATGATCTATAGAAATTTGCAAATCCTAGGAACGATTGCAATTGTCTCCTGGTTTGAGGCACTCCCCATTCTCTTACGTCCGACACTTTGGATGGGTCCATAGCTAACCCCTCCGGAGATATTCGATACCCCAAGAAGTCAATTTGCGTTTTGTTAAATTCACACTTGGAAAGTTTTGCATACAGTTTTGCTTCCCTCAGTTTTTGCAAAACTTCCCGGACTAGTTCAATGTGTTGCTCTCTGTCCTCGCTTACGATAAGGATATCATCCAAAAATATGAATACTCCTCGATATAATAGTGGATGTAATATTTCATTTATAAGCTGCATAAAGCAAGCGCTGCCATTTTTTAAACCAAAAGGCAAAATTTGATATTCAAAATGTCCGAATGCGCAGGAAAATGCAGTTTTCCAAGTATCCTCGGGTTTGATTCTTAATTTATGATAAGCTTCAATTAAATCCAGTTTGGTAAATATGCTCCCTTTCTTTAACACGGTAATCAGATCCTTTACTAAGGGCATAGGGTATTTATTATCTTTAGTAATTGCATTTAAATTTCGATAGTCAATGCACAGTCTTAAAGAGTTGTCTTTCTTTCTCCTAAATAATACTGGGGCTCCCAAAGGGGAGCTGGACGGCTTAATGAAGCCTCGCGCCAGATTCTTATCAATGTATTTCCTCAATTCCTCCTTCTCCTGAACAGACATGGGATACACTTTTGGTTTTGGTAAGTTTGCTCCTGGGGTTATTTCGATTTCTACTTCTATATTCCTTTTGGGAGGTAATTTACTTGCCTCTTTCTGATTGAACACATCCACAAAGTCCCTGTATTCAGGGGGCAACAGTTCTTGGTCTATTTCCTCCGCTTCATCTCCCTCGCTCTCTTCTTCCGCTATTTTGCTTATCTCCCATTGTGTTTGTTGCTCTTTAAATGCCAGGCTCTTTCCCCTCCAATCCACTTCGGGGTTTGCCTGTTCAAGCCATGGAATCCCTAGTATGATATTGTAGGTGGCAATAGGGGCTATCACAAAGGATATTCTTCCTTCCCATTTGCCTATTTTACATGGGATCCCCTGTATTTCTTTCGTGGATACTTCCCCAGCAGCAACTGATCCATCTAGCTGCGAAAATGCAATTGGGGAGTCAAGCAGCGTCTGCTGGCATTTTAGCGCCCCTGCTAATTCCGGAGTTATAATGTTCCTAGAGCAACCACAATCCACGAATGCTCTACAGGTGGCCCGATTCTCTAACCCCGACAAGCAGATCGGCACTACCAGCATGCGTTTGTCTTGACTCACCAGCCTCTCCGGAGATTCTGGGGCTCGCACCTCCTCCTCCGCTCGCCTCCCGGCTGCTGGCGTGGGCTTTGAGGCTTTTGGCGGCTCCCCCTTCCGGGCCCAACATTCTGCCGCCCGATGGCCCGTCTTCCCACATACAAAGCATCCCGGCTTAGGTCTGTTGTCGTCTCCTTTGAAGGGGATCCCCGGCCTCCCTCCGGGTCTCTCCTGCTTCCTCGTTTCTCCTCGACCCCTCGCCACCGGTCTCTGCTGGCCGCTGCCGCCGCCGCTCCGGAAGCGCTTTACTTGGGACAGGGTGGATTCGACGCGCCCTGCCAGTTGGATCCACCCCTGTAATGTCTCTGGGTCATCTCTGTGCGCCGCCCAACTAAATACCTTGGGGCGCAGTCCCTCTTTGAATATCTCCACTTTGGTCACTTCAGACCACTCTGGTACCCTTTCCGCGAGATGGAGGAATTCTTCTGCGTACTCGGGTACCGTCTTGTCCCTCTGCTTTATTCCTTTTAGTTGGTCTCGAGCCCTCAATTGCTCCAGCGGGTCTCTAAATCGGGTTTCTAGTGCGGCGAGGAATTGGGGCACTGACCTCAAGCACGGGTCGCGTCTGGCATGTAGTTGCACATACCAGCTGGCCGCTCCCCTCTTCAGAGTATTACCAATGGCCCGAACCATGCTTCCTTCGGAGGGGAATGTGTGTGCATTGTCCTCCATGTATCCTCTGATGCCAATGAGGAAAAAGTTCAGCTCGGATGATTCCCCTCCGTATTCCAGTTTGAGCTCCTCTCTCCTAGGCATCCATTCTGCGGCCCGCTGCCTTTGCATGGGTGGTCTGGGGAGGGGTTGCATCAGGTTCCCCTGAGCTGGCCCTTTGATCACTCCGCGTCCCAGCCCGGTGGTCGTTCCCCGCGGCCCTCGGAATTCCGCTGCTGCTGTCGGCCCTTCCACCCATCTGAACGCAGGTCCTGCTGTAGCCCCCGCACTTCGCACTCCTTCGCCGTACGGTGCATCCTCCCCGTCTCCATGGATCTCCGGCTCCTCCTCGCCTTGCTCCATCAACCCGCTGGACCCGATCCCTGGTCCCAGCGGTCTTTCAACCCCGACACCCATTCGGGGGGTTAGGAGTACTGTTGGAGTTGGCGGTCTCAGAGTCTCCAAGGCTCGCTGGCGATCCTCCTCGCGCGCCATTCTTTCTCGGAACTCCAGCTCCTGCCAATACTCCTCATCTCCCCCACCGCCTGTCGCCGTTGGGCTCTGCGTCGATGCGCGCTGGCCCCTCTGGCTCCAAGCCTCGTCCTTACTCGGCTCTCTTTCGGCACCGTATCGAGTGGGCTCCCTCTGGAGATTCTCCTCCAACAGCGGCACCAATCTTCCCACGGTTTCCGACAGCCTGGACAGGTTGGTCTCCAAGATAGACAACCGCAGGGCCACGGTCTCCGGCATGCTCCCTCCAGACCCCCAACTGGTCTCTGCAGCTGCTGAGATGCCTCTTCCTCCTCTGGGAATTCTCTGGGTCACTCCGTTAGGTCTGGGGTAGCCGGTAGAGGAGGCGATGGCTTGTAGCGTTTCCTCTCCCAGCGGCCGAGCCTCAGGCAAGGGCCCCTCTGCTCCTTTCGGGCTTTGATCGACCACTCATTTTCACTTCACTGCGACTCCGCAGGAGGGTGAGAATGGGATTCTCGACTTAAATGTCACGCTCACTTCAAACGACCAGCATGAACGCAGATCAAAGACAGCTGCTCTCAAAACCAATCTTTATTGAAGAACACACGACTTGGAAAAGTTGAGAATGACATAATGTTTACATACAAGCAATTTTATCACCTTGGTTGCAACGTAACATCACACGTAAATATCATCACCAAACCCCACCCCCTGTATCACATTTCTACCATTCCCACACAAACTACTCATTATAATTGTTTAGATTTTCAACCCCGAGTTCCCATGCTCTGCTGCCAGGTGTTTTCATGAGGCATTCAGGATTGTTTATGTTATGGCTCCAAATCCAGGGCTTGCAAATTCAGCCCTGGGAATTGGTCCCATGACATATAGGCAGCTATAACCCTGCTAAATTGTCATGTGTAAGCAGCTTCTCAATAGGGAGAACAATTGAATGGGATTTATCTTATAAAAGAAGAACGTTTAGTTAAATGCTGTGATCACAAGAATATTTTCTGAGCAATTGTGTGTCTTTGATTGTGGATCATCTGGGTCACATTTTCTCTTCTCTTCGAGTGCACTTCATAGACATTATGTGAATGCCTGAATTGGCCTTGTATCCAAGTCTATTCTCAAACTTTTGTGGAAGTTCAAAA
Source organism: Anolis carolinensis (assembly GCF_035594765.1). Classification (NCBI taxonomy): domain Eukaryota; kingdom Metazoa; phylum Chordata; class Lepidosauria; order Squamata; family Anolidae; genus Anolis; species Anolis carolinensis. Next base: position 137,882,573 of record NC_085845.1, read on the forward strand.
ATATGCATTTAGCTCTGCCTTGAAGAAAGAAATGCCTGGATATTCACAGTAATGATATAAGTTGATCTGTTGGCGGAAAATTATAATAGAATCTTAAAATAACAAGCTGTAGCCTGCGAAATGGAGAGAATGATTTTGGATGGGGGGAGGGGGGAGATATTCTGTGATTCATAAAAAGGGTTTCTATTTGAAATTCTTATCAGAGCAGAATGGGATATTTGGTTGATCTTTCTGCTTGTGTAGAGAGTTGTTACTGATGGATATAACTAAATGAAAGTGAAAGACTTTGAAGAACCTGGCTTGTTGAAAAGTAAGATTTTTACATTAAAGTACATAATAATGTTTCCCTTTACTATCCCTCTAGCATTTAAACATAATGATTCACAGATAGGCAAACATAAGGGCTTCAGATTTATTAGCATAAAGACACAAGCAGCAATAAGCTCCAAGAGTGTAATGACCTAATCCTACAGAGCAGGACATGTAGACTGATGTAAATATTGACTTTTGTCAACCCATTCTCTGCCTAAATAGTACCCATATTGAGAAGTTTTGTTCTCTGAGAGGGCATACTTCACAAAAGCACTCAGTCACCAGAGGGAATTTTGTTTTTTAAAAAGTTGTTTGCTTGCTGTGCAGTCTTTCCTGTGTATCTAGAACTTTCATATCTCATGCCCTAAGGGTCCATTTGAATACTATCATGTTTCTCTCACACATTCACTCCAACTCTTTCTAGGGAAAATCAAATTCCATTTGTTATAGTATTATTTTCAGGGTTTCTTCTCTATATTATATATAGTTCAAAGGACTTGATCACAAAGGTCCCATATATCCCATGCTGTGATTACTAAAAGTCAACATGGATTTCTCAAAAACAAGTCATACCATACCAATCTTATCTCTTTTTTCAATAGAGTTACAAGTTTGGTAGATGCAGGGAATGCTGTGAATATAGCATACTGTAACACCCCAAGGCAGCTTGAACACTGGAAACCAAACAGAGACCAATAATCATATAATATCTTTATTAAAACAATAATAAATTCAGGAAAGAATAAGTGAAAAGGATGAGTGAGCAATAGTCCTTTAAGGAATGGTATGAATTAGTCCAAAGCATTGAAGAGATATGTCCAATATTATTGTCCAAAGTCCAGAAAACGAAACACGCTCAAAACTGTTGAAAAGTTCTTGAGCAGGGAAAACAACAAGGAAGCAGGAGTAAATAACGAAGTCCAAAGTCACTGGAAAGTCTTGGATTTCAAGGCAGGCAAAAGACGAAGCTAAAAGCAATCTGGATTCAGGAACAAGGCAAGGACGTGAATTCACTCTGGATTAAAAACAGGAGTCGCGTCTCAGCTTGGCCGCCTGGAAACAGGAAACTCGGCTTGGAGAAATCAAGGAACTGGAAACGGTGAAGTCGCTACGTTGACATCACAAGTAGTTCACAGTGCAAGACACTTTTATAGAAGTTAGATCTAATAAATCAGTGAAGGGAACCCAACTCCCCAAATGTTCCCAAAGCCATCTGCTATCCAGTATCCCCTCTAAATGCCAATCATTGACTCCTGCGAAGCTGCTGTGTCTGGGATCTTTGTTTCTGGAAAGACTGTCTTCTGTTAAAGGATACATTCCCTGGGGAGCTTGAAACATCTGGTTCTTCTACGGGAGTAATGTTATCAGTATCTCTCCCTATTAAGGAAGCCTCGGAGCTATCCACAGCTGGGGTCTGTAATTGGAAGAAACTTGAAGGAGAACTGGGTGAAAAGTCAGAGTAAGCTTCATCCTGGTCAAAGTTCATTTCTAAACCAGGTTCAGAACCCAAAGGCGGCTGGGATATAACACATATCTTGATTTCCGTAAGGTCTTCAACAAGGTCCCCCATGACCTTCTTGCAAATAAACTAGTCAAAAGTGGACTAAGCAATGCTACTGTTAAGTGGATCTGTAATTGGTTAAGTGACCAAAACCAAAGAGTGCTCACCAATGGTTCCTTTTCGTTCTGGAAAGATGTGACTAGTGCAATGTCGCAGGGTTCAGTCCTGGACACAATTCTGTTCAATATCTTTATTAATGACTTAGTTGAAAGTTTAGAAGGCATGCTTCTCAAGTTTGCAGATGACACTGCATTAGGAGGGACAGTTAATACTCCAGAGAACAGGATCAGAATTCAGAATGGCCTTAACAGATTAGAGAGCTGAACCAAACTAACAAAATCAATTTCAACAAGGACGAATGTAAGATACTACATTTAGGCAGAAAAAAATGAAATGCAAAGATACATAATAGGTGCCGCCTGGCTTGACAACAGTCCATGTGAGAAAGGTCTTGGAGTCTTGGTGGAAAACAAGTTAAACATGAGCCAACAGTGTGAAGCAGCAGCTAAAAAAGCCAATTGGATTTTGGGATTCATCAAAAGTAGTATAGTATCCAGATCTAGGAAAGTCATGGTGCATCTCTATTTTACTTTGGTTAGACCTCACCTGGAGTACTGTGTCCAAATCTGGCCATCACAGCGATATTGACAAGCTGGAAGGTGTCCAGAGGATGGTGACTAAAATGATGAAAGGTCTGAGACTATACTCTATGTGAAGAGTTTTAAAGAGTTGGGTATGTTTAGCCTGCAGAAGAAAAGGTCGAGAGGAGACATGATAGCCATGTATAAATATGTGAAATGATGCCATAAGGAAGAGGGATCAGGCTTGTTTGCTGCTGCCCTGGAAACTAGGATTCAGAGCAATGGGTTCAAATAACAGAAAAGGAGATTCCACCTGAACATTAGGAAGAACTTCCTGATGTAAGAGCTGTTTAGCCGTGGAACACTCTGCCTCAGAGTGTGGTGGAAGCTCCTTCCCTGGAGGCTTTTAAACAGAGCCTGGATGGCCATATGTCAGGGGTACTTTGAATGTACCCGGTGGCGAAGTGTGTTAAAGCGCTGAGCTGCTGAACTTGCAGACCGAAAGGTCCCAGCTTCAAATCCTGGGAGCGGAATGAGCACCCGCTGTTAGCCCTAGCTCCTGCCAACCTAGCAGTTCAAAAACATGCAAATGTGAGTAGATCAATAGGTACCACTCCAGCAGGAAGGTAACAGCGCTCCATGCAGCCATGCTGGCCACATGATCTGGAGATGTCTATGGACAACGCCGGCTCTTTGGCTTAGAAATGGAGATGAGCACCAACCCGCAGAGTCGGTCACAACTAGACTTAACGTCAGGGGAAACCTTTACCGTTACCTTTACCTTACTTTGAATGTGCTTTTTCTGTATGGCAGGGGGTTGGATTAGATGACCCATGTGGTCTCTTCCAACTATATTATTCTATGATTTTATGATATACACTTATACTATAATGCACCTTCAAGACAACTCAAAACTGTGTCATCTACAAAACACACACCAAATACACACAATCGGCGCATGTTACAATGGCAGTTAAGGTATACAGCATATTAAAAAATTCACGGCGAAGTCTTAGTTCAGCCATAAAATGTGCTGCAGGAGATGCCAGTGGATTCCTGATCAAAGAAGAAATCACTCAGCAAAATGCAATAGAAAGTACTTGCCACGGGGCAGGCCTTTTCCTTTAGGACCTCTCCAACCTTTCTTAGGAGCCATGGCTCAATTATGACCACTAAGGCAACAACAGAAACCTGGGGTACTAATCATTTGACAAATACACCACTGATCCTGTTCAACACCAAGATTTGAAAGAGGAAGAGTGGGGTTGCCTTCCTTAAATAGCTTCCCAACCCTCCCTTAGGGTGCCTATGCTCAACTCCCACAGGTAGCCTCACTTCCCTGGAAGCCATTAAATGAGGCTTCAGTTCAGCATTTTCATGCCTGCCGAGCTAAATCCCAGTTTTCTCAATCAGCTCCAAACAGCATTATAGTGTAAGTATAGTGTATAGTGTAAGTGTAGAAGTGCCCACAGTCATTAAATCATATGTGTCATGTAGACTTTGTTAAGGGATTGGCTTACACATCTTCAGTTTTATCGTAAACAAACACTTTGGATTTCTTTATTTTTTCTATATATCTTTTTTTCCCCAAATTTGATATTTGTAGCTAGGCTTACATTCCAAACAGGTTTGTGCACATTTTGGCCTTATTCATAATTTTTGTCATTATCTGGCAATCACTGGGCTTGGCTGATTTTACATAGAGCTTGCCGTGAAATAAGTTTTAAGGGTTGCAGATGCTGCTGAGATCCATTATGGCTTATGACTTGAATGTTGGTTTAGAATTCTGGCAGACCAGGGACCAGTCCCTTCTTAGTCACCAAAACCCACTAAGCAACTTTGGGCAAATCACATGGATTCCGAGGAAGGCAGTGACATTCTCTTTCAGTATAAATCTTGCCAAGAAAATCTTGTGATATGCCAGGTTTAGGGTAACTAAATAAATTGGAAATGACATGAAAATAGAGCAACAAGTGTTCCTACTCAAACCTTTTTTCCCATACAGATAATAAGCAAAATCAATCATCAAGCCATTTATACCTTAAATTCCATAGTAGAGTGGGATTTTTGGATGTTATAGTACAAAAGAGTCACTTTTCTAGACTGACTATATAGCTGTTCCAAAGACTCATCTTATCGCTTTTGTATAGAAGACAGTTTTTGCATGGAAGGTGGGGGCTGGAGACTCTGTCTTTCATGAGACACATCGCTGATGCATTAGAGACTTCTGTAGATTATTACACATAATTCCCACATTACACTGTAATGTCTCAACTTTGCAAAGAAAAAATGCCAATGCAGATGTATATTCTCACCCCAGCACACTTATTTAGGAACTCATCTCTACATCTGCTAACCAGCATGTATGCTGGCATAAAAATACATTTATACTTCATGTGCTATGAGTGTCACATATGAGTAGCTAACACACACCTACGAGGGTTGAATGAAAAGTAATGCCTCCACCTTCGTTACTTGGGTTTGGATGGGAATATTTTAATAAATCAGATGCAGAAATAATTCATAGAATGTGCTCTTTAATTACCACTATTCACTTTTCCACATAATCACCAGACAATTGGATACTTTTCTGCCAATGATGAACAAGTTTTCTGAAGCCGTCACGGAAGAAGTCAACACTCTGTTTATGCAACTACGTCTCACAGTTCTCTCAACGTCTTCATCAGAAGCATAATGATGTCCCCACAGATCTTCTTTCATTATAAGGAACAGATGGATTCTCTGATGAATCTCCTTTGGGGTGACACCTTCTGCTGTCAAGAATTCAATGACTGCACGTTGCTTAAGTTGCATTGACTGACCGTCTGCGCAGGGTTCCATACTTTGCACTTTAACAACACAACCGTTCAATGCTAAGGCTTCCCGCCAAATGGAACTGTAGAGGAGTGTCTACTGAACAACCCAGTACCTGCTGCATACCAGTACTGCCATCTCTTGAGGAATTACGAAGGTGGAGGCATTACTTTTCATTCAACCCTCATATATTGCAGTGAAGCAATAAATAGGTTATCATTTGTAATACTTCCCTTTTTCTTTTTCACCTTGAAGTCCATTCTGAGTAACAGCTGCATTATCATAGGATTTTCTTGGCAAGATTTGGTTATCATTGTCATCTTCTTACGTTGAGAGACTATGACTTGCCTAAGGTCACCCAGCTGAGTAGGGATTTCAGCTGTGGTTTCCTGTAATTCTAAATGAATACTCTGACTCGACACTGTCTCCACATGTGTAGTATTCCCTTCAACTCTTTCTGTCCTCAGGTTTTCATATTTCTGGCATAGTATGAGACCTTTTGCAAATAATGGATCATATGGTACATTTCTTTGGCATGCTGAATTAACACATCCATTAACTTAATGAACAGGAGATAGCTTAGCTGTAATGACCCTTAATAAACTTTTTTAAACTGATATCTTTTTTTCTTCCATCCCATGAAGTTTCTTTCTGATTAAACTAATTTTCATGTACAGTATCCCTGGTCCATTAAATAAGATCCTTTGGTACCACATGATGGTCTCCTCAAGGTAAACAGAAGAAGAGCTACTTCTTATTTTGCTTATCGTTCTTTTGCAATATTATATATGTCAAGGTATTATACTATAGCTCTATTATTCATTGAAATCTGGGTACTGAAGGACTTTATTGAGTGCCAAAGCAATGGTGACTATATATTTACCCAGAAGGTAGGACACATGTATAGGTTGAACTAGGGCCACAGCTTTATCTAACTGTTTATATAAAGGATTTTTTTGCAGCAAAGCAAACCAATGAGCAGACATCAAATGAGCCAGGTACTGCATATGCTGAGATTTTCCTACACTGAAAAATTTGAAAATGCCCCAAACCTATCTCTGAGAAGGGTCAAGCAAGAAGGCCTTCATAGGTTATCTAGGGTGCACTCTGTGCTGTTCACTTTCTCACTGTGATCATTGTGTTTAAAATCTGAATTTTTCCAAGTCTTCCAACTGAGTCAGTGTAGAATACAGGTGGAAATAATGTGTAGCTTCAGAAGCTGTTGGGATGTATCTCATTAGAAATCTATGCTAGCTAGGATCAGTGGGATTTGCTTTCTGAAAGGCCACATCGATTCCCATCAATGTTTCAGAGCATCTAGAAATGTAATAGCTGGTTTCTAAGATTCCTTTTTGGTCCTACAGTCATTAGGAACATCTACATTGAGTCCCTACAATGGATGTGTGAGTAGAAAGCAGAATTGTAGAGAGGAATGACTTACATAATTTAAAGTTTTCCCCATGTTTAATGTTAGAGCATGTACCATATGGCCAATAGCTGGTCTGGCTTTATTCGGAGATGAAATCCTCATGATTTACATATGAACCTGGCGTCAGAAACCACCAAATCTAGTTACTTGTTCAACATATATTAATAGAATCAATGTTCAGTAAAATAATTGTTAATATTTAATTAAAAAGCAACATGTTATATATATGATTGCTGTTTTGTCAGGCATGTTTGATCAAAGCTTTATTGGGGATCATCATCCTTGCCAAGAGCAATACACTTCTGAAAATTATGCCAAAATCAACTCATTTTAATAATACTATAAGAAAAACAATTGTGTACACAGGCTGTTTTCTTTGGCTAAAGAACACTTTATATTGAATGATTGGTTATTCACTGGTTGCTTGCTGTTTTTTGGCATTTTGAGTCTTTTTAATAAAAATGTTCTCCAACTGTCCAAAAACATGTGGGCCTTATTACTCATTCTTCTTCACGCTCCCTTTATCTTTGCCTTCTCTGAGCACACCAAAATCATTATGTTAGTTGAAAATAACATATACTCATAGGGATATTGTATTTTCTATCTCCTGAATTGTCCTGCCTTTTCTTTGCATTTATTTTAAAATATAAACCAATAATGATTTTTTTCTGCATGTTAAGTAGATTTGTTTGGAAGTAGTAACACTCAAATCGGACTTATTTCCATATCATTTGCTTTCCAAGGTCTTTCACAAGTGCTTCGATGCAAAAAGATATGTGTGTCGGTATGTGTGTGCGTGTTCAAGAACAATTCTACCAACTGAAACAAAAAAGAAAAGTTGTATGCAAGGAACATTTTTCTACTAACTTTGCTGGAAGCAATATGCAGAACCGAGCAGAAAGAAATGATGAGGGATTGAGCACTTCAGAGAAGTACTGAACTGGCCAGAAACCAAAGTGCTTGGGAAATCACATCTGAAGGTCAATTGGAAGACCCATTTGTGAATATTGTGCTGATAAAGATTGAGGAGATTTTTTACAGCTATCCATTGAGAAGCACTCATAAAATCTTAGAAGAAAAGGATAAAGATATGAATCTCCTGCACGCACGCACACACACATACATATACACACAGAGAGCACAAAGTGCTGGAACAAAAGAAAATTTAGAACTTTCTGGGGGCAATGGAGAGAGGGAGCATCAGAAACCCAGAGGACATTGATGTTTGTGGATAATGTAGAGATTTCAGGATGTCAGCGGTAAATTGATGGATGCTTTCAGTGAAAATTCTGAACTTTACTTCTCCAAAATCACTCAGGTGTCCTCCCTAAATGAGCTCATTTCATTCTCATTTCCAGCCATTGCCAGTAAATGATGGCATTAAACATCAAAAGGAGACATCAGAAATTATGAGCAGTATTGCTTTTTGCACATTCTTCTGTTTTCATTATAAATTACTACTGTTACTCATGCAATTACATGAAAGCTGCTGTCATGTAGCCGATTTCATGGTGTCCTCAGTGGGGCAATGTTCTCCCAAAGAATTAGAAACCTCAGATTCCCAGCTTTCCTTTTTGCTAAAAAAAAATGCAGGGTCCTTGCTCTTAGAAAACTCATTGTTTAAAGCAAAATGTCTGCTCCTGTTCTTTCCTCTTTTGAGAAAGCCATATGTGCTCACTGTAAGTAAAAAGTAGATGATAAGAACATACACTCATGGAAAGGTTTGCCACACCACATTCACAACTCAAGAAATGAACTGTATGAAGCCTACCTATGTTATGGACTTATATCAATTTTTTAAAAAATTATAAATAGATACAGAGGTAATCTAGAGCCACCTGATTCTTATATTAGTCATTGAAATAATAACTTAACTTGAAGACTATAAAAAGAAATACATGTACAATGAGTCCTTGGTTTGGATCAAGGACCACTGCATGGACACCGTTATACAGAATGGTGTAGTAAAAGGCTGTCTCTTTTACTACATATAAAATGGCAAAATCAAGGTTTGATTTTGGAATTTTTAAAAAATATTTTCAAGCCATGAATGGTGAAAGCTATAGGTACAGAATCCATGGATTTGCAGGGCTGAGTGTCTAAAGGTTTCTTACATCATTTTTAAAGAATGCTGACTGTCTGAAGTTTTATTTTGTTCTATGGAAATTGGTTATATTATATTTCTTCCAATGGAAAAAAGGAGAAACATGTGAAAAGTCACATCAATCTTCCAGACACTTTAAAAATTCTAAATCCCAATCACGCATATGACATTTTCTTTCCCATGGCGACAACACATCCTGAAGATTTACTTAATGCTACCAAGATGAAGAAAAAAATTCCAGGTCTTAATAATCTGTTTCCTGATAAGTGATGACAGCCTGATGATGGAAGCAATGAATCCAGAAAAAATATGCCATTCTTCCAAATATATTACAATATGTTTATGCATCTGTTTCTATATGTTACTTTTTAGTGTTTTTTAAAATACACCTCACTACAAATACTGAAGTTCATGATACCTTTTATGTGAAGCTTTCATTTATTACTCTGTCAAATTAATTGGGTTTTATAAAAATTATTTTAAGTCTTCTAAATGTTATAGAAAATGGTACAAAATGCACACAGAGAGATGAGGCACAATTTACTTGTGCAACTTTGCCCTGGAAAAATTCTCACAGATGCCAATGCTTGTTTTGGACACTTTCACCACGCCACATGAATGACATCTCTTTAAGAGTCAATAATGGGAACAAGCATGCAATGTGCTCACCTATCAAAGGCACTTTGTGGGTTGACTTGTGCATAGAGATAGGTTTCATTCATCTATTTTCCATCTGTATTATGTACTATGTGTTCACTCTTAACTCCATTCTGTCCTATATGTTCTTTAATTTTGGATTTCCTCTCCCAAAAAGCTGAACAAAAGCTCAGTTTTAAATAAAATGCTTCTATATATAGTTTCCCCCAAAATACCCACTTCTATTTTCCTTTCAACAGGGTTTTCTAAACAGTTATTTCCCCCTCAAAATAAACATTTTTCTGCCACGAACTGGATCAGAACATTAAGAAACTGTGAAAATAGATGCAAAAAATTGTCCTGATTTTCACGTTAATCCAGGAGATACAGGTTACATTTAAATAAAATTCAGAAAGATCAGATTCTGTGGGCATTCTAAGTCAGACCATTGCTTCTTCTGACTCAGTATTTTTGGCACTAATTGGCAGTGGTTTTCTAGGGTTTTCAACAGGAGCTTTTCCCAGCATTTACCTGGAAATTCTATGAAATAAATTGGATAGTTTCTGTATGCAAAACCTGCACACTGCCATTGAGCTACAGCCCTTCTGATTTACTAAGTGCCAAGGAAAGTTAAGAGTTGTGGATACAATAGCAATTCTGAATGAGAGAGCATGTTTTGCATATATAAGGCCTCAGTCACCAGCTCCAGAATCTTCAACTAATGTGTCTTTCCAATAAAAATACTTTCAGGAGTTCTCATCTTATTAGAAAAGACAATACTAGGCAGATGGATAGCTTGTTATTGGAGTATATCCATATTACAATTTGTCTAATGATCCTGACAAGTCTCTAGGGTATTCCACGTGGTATTTCACATGGTTCAATGAAATGAATAATACAATCATTTTGACTTTAAGTACACATTGGCAATGAACCATTGGGCCACTGGCATTAGTAATACCAACACTCAATTATTCAAACTCATGCAAATGATTCCTAAAAGCTTCTTCATACTGATGGTGTGACCTTAAGCAATATAGCCTTTCTCCCTTCCTTAGGTGAAGTCCATTTGTAGACGGTTTGGGGCAACAGGCAATTAATCCATACTAGTTCAAAAGTGACACAGGATGGGACATTTGCCTTGGAACAAGACCAGTGTGAACACCTCTGTAATGCTGGAACAAAGTATCTTGTCAGTGAAGTATCCAATAATAATAATAATAATAATAATAATAATAATAATAATAATAATAATAATAATAATAATACAGGTGGTCCCGGTGGTGATCGGCACATTGGGTGCCATGCCAAAAGATCTCAGTCAGCATTTGGAAACAATAGACATTGACAAAATTACAATCTGCCAACTGCAAAAGGCCACCCTACTGGGATCTGCGCGCATCATCCGAAAATACATCACACAGTCCTAAACGCTTGGGAAGTGTTTGACTTGTGATTTTGTGATACAAAGTCCAGCATATCTATCTTGTTTGCTGTGTCATACAATGTCATTGTGTCAATAATAATACTACTACTACTACTACTAATAATAATAATAATAATAATAATAACTTTATTTTTGTACCCTGCCTCCATCTCCCCGAAGGGACTTGGGGTGGTTTACATGGGGCCAGGCCCAACGACACAGTTAAAATGTAATTACATAAAAATGCAATTCAATGATGCTGCTGCTCAGTCGTTTAGTCGTCTCTGACTCTTCGTGACCACATGGACCAGTCCACGCCAGAGCTCCTTGTTGGCCGTCACCGACCCCAGTTCCTTCAAGGTCAACCCAGTCACTTCAAGGATACCGTCCATCCATCTTGCCCTTGGTCGGCCTCTCTTTCCTTTCATTTTTCCCAGCATCGTGATCTTTTCCAAGCTTTCCTGTCTCCTCATGATGTGGCCAAAATACTTCAGCTTTGGCTCTAATATCCTTCCCTCCAGTGAGCAGCTGGGCATTATTTCCTGGAGGATGAACTGGTTGGATCTTCTTGCAGTCCAAGGCACTCTCAGGATTTTCCTCCAGCACCAGAGTTCAAAAGCGTCTATCTTTCTTTGCTCAGTCTTCCTTATAGTCCAGCTCTCGCATCCATAGGTTACTATGGGGAATACAATTGCTTTGACTATGCGGACCTTCGTTGCCAGTGTGATGTCTCTGCTCTTCACTATTTTATCAAGGTTGGCCATTGATCTCCTCCCAAGAAGTAAACGTCTTCTGATTTCCTGACTGCAGTCTGCATCTGCAGTGATCTTCGCGTCTAGAAATATAAAGTCTGTCACTGCCTCCACGTTTTCTCCCTCTATTTGCCAGTTATCAATAGGTGTAGTTGCCATGATCTTGGTTTTCTTGATGTTTAACTGCAACCCAGCTTTTGCACTTTCTTCTTTCACCTTGGTGATAAGGCTCCTCAGCTCCTCCTCACTTTCAGCCATCAGAGTGGTATCATCTGCATACCTAAGGTTGTTAATGTTTCTTCCAGCAATTTTAACTCCAGCCTTGGATTCCTCATGCCCTGCATGTCGCATGATGTGTTCTGCGTAAAAGTTGAATAGGTAGGGCGATAGTATGCAGCCCTGCCGCACTCCTTTCCCAATCCTGAACCTGTCTGTTATTCTGTGATCTATTCTTCCTGTGGCTACTTAGTCTTCATACAGATTTTTCAGGAGACAGACAAGGTGACTTGGTATCCCCATACCTCCAAGAACATGCCATACTTTATTATGATCCACACAGTTGAAGGCTTTAGAATAGTCAATAAAGCAGAAGTAGATGTTTTTCTGAAACTCCCTGGCTTCCTCCATTATCCAGCGGATATTGGCAATTTGGTCTCTTGTTCCTCTGCCTTTTCTGAACCCAGCTTGGACATCTGGCAACTCTCGCTCCATGTATTGCTGGAGTCTGCCTTGCAGGATTTTGAGCATTACCTTACTGGCATTCAACGACAGAAACAGGATAAAACAGCAACATTATAGCAATAAATAAAAAAGCATCAACCAGCAACCAAAATCATGACCTGGGGTTCAAGGGCAATTGACCAAGGTTCCCCAAGACTCCTACATAGATGGGGGAAAAATGTATATTTGCTACAAGCAATGAATTCTGCAGTTCTGGTCCCAATATTAGTGCTGATTCTCATCTTTGAAAACACCAGCTGATACTTCAGAAACCCCACTGCAATTTTCTTTCAGAAATATATTTCTGCTTTAGTAACAATTTTCTATTTTCTAAAAAATGTACTCAAAGGACAGTAAGCATAGATCCTTCTGCAAATGGTTACTATGCTGTCTTCTAGAAATGTTCTGACATCTTATGCCGAAGGGCATTGCAGTTTTTTTTTTTTTTGCTATGTCTACCAGTTTTTGCTATGAATATCTGGAAATATTTATAGAGACACCATTACATCTCTCTCTGATCCCATGTATTTTTCATCCCCCTTGCCAACTGTTATTCCTGTGGGATCTGTAGCTGCTTCCCAATTTCCACACTATTTCTACTTTAAATAAAATTAAACTAGGTAAAAATGTAGGTGCCTCATGGTTAGCAATCTTATAAGGTTGAAATCAATTAAAGTAAGCCTTTATTTACTTGAAGTGCATATGTGAATGCATTCTTGTTCCCCCTTCTGTAAATACCCAGTTGTGCCATTAGGATCAAAAAGCTTGTTCTGCCCAAATACAATACAAATGAATATGAGCAAAATGCAGCAGCCTTCGGATGCCCCGTGAGTGATTTTTGAAGGACAAATACATGCTAGGGAAGAAACAATGGGTGGCAGTGAGTACATTAAAAAATTCACCACTAAGCTGAAGGCACGGGAAAGGTGATAATGGCAAACATTAATACCCACATTATAAATAGACAGACTATTCACCAGGAGTAAAGAGAGATTTCTTTTTATCTTGAAACATCCTGACAGGCAAAGAAGAACCTCGCATAGTTGGCTGAGGGAGGCACAGAATATATATCCCGCTCACTGATGATTGACACAAACACACATGAAAAGTGAATATGATTTAGTACCTTCCAGGATTTGTCACACTATGCCATTAGAATATTAGGTACACTGCCTGGAAAGCAACAGAGCGATACAAGAGAGGGAAAATATGCACGTTCGTCCAGTGGAAAGTTTATCAGGCAACGGGCACAAAAAAAAGTTTATGGTGATCTATGCATTCACCTGCAAATGTTACAGTTTTCACAAGTAACCTTTTATTCAGGGGATTTCTTTCCTCTTCAGGAAATTGCCCTAGCCTAAGCCAAGGCATTAATCTGTGTAGCTCAGCATTTTTTGTTGCAGACTCCAGGTTTCAAGTATTTCACTCAGGGATTGGTCCCAGTTCCAGCTTAAGATGCTTAGAATTTTATTTAGTATCTTTTGCAAATAAATCTTGTGCTCTGCCTCTGAGCTATGGTCTTTGCTCTGTAGCTCCTCTGGTAGAATAATAATAATAATAATAATAATAATAATAATAATAATAATAATAATAAAACTTTATTTATACCCCGCCACCATCTCCCCAACGGGGACTCGAGGCGGCTTACATGGGGCCATGCCTAGGACAATACAATATAGCAAAATATAAAAACAACATATCATAATACAATTAAACAATACAATAAATAATCATGTACAGTACAACACAAAATCAAAAAAGCAATATAACAGGGTGGGCCGCATGAACACTCAGTTAAAACTTGGGGTGAGAAAAAGATAATAATAAAACCACGGGGAACAGAGACATAAGATAGAAAAACAGTCTAGAGGATAGATGATGGGGGGAGTAACAAAACAAAGTGTGTAACAGTTACTCTCCGAAAGCACACCGGAAGAGCCATGTTTTTAAATCTTTCCTAAAGGCTAAAAGAGTGAGGGCTTGCCTGATTTCAATGGGCAGTGAGTTCCACAAACGGGGGGCCACAGCAGAAAAGGCCCTCTCCCTTGTACCCACAAGGCGGGTCTGGGATACAGGCAGTGGCGACAGGAGGGCCTCCCCTGACGATCGAAGAGATCGGGCAGGTTTATGGTAGGAGATACGGTCACGAAGGTAGGTGGGTCCCAAACCGTTTAGGGCTTTATATATGATGGTCTGCACCTTGAATTGGGATCGGAAAATGAACAGCAGCCAGTGGAGCTCCTTAAACAGGGGAGTAGATCTCTCCCTGTAACTCGTCCCCGTTATTAATCTGTCAGCCGAGCGTTGGACCAATTGTAATTTCCGAGCCGTCTTCAAGGGAAGCCCCACATAGAGCGCATTACAGTAGTCCAGTCTAGAAGGGTCCACTTGTCAGAATGGGAAGATTTTTCTCAAGGTTTTGCAAGAGAGTAATGAATGTATGTTCTACTGACTCATTATAAGTTAAAACACACAGAAGAGGACTGCATAACCCTGGGATTAAAATTCAGGTAGGAAAGGAAGGAACTGCCTAAATAACCTTGATTTCTTGCCTAAGAAAACCCTTGGAAAAACTAAGGTCACCATAAACTAGCAGGTGACTTGAAGACACATACAGGTTACACATGGCTTATTCATTTTATACTTTAATGCCTCAACATGTGAACATTAGCAGACAGGAGTGCATAAAAATAGAAAATTCAGACCAGCAGACAAATGCATGACTAAATTAACAGTCTAAAAATAGTAAAATTGTTTGTAAAACCCAAAAGTGCATATGACAAAATATAACATTAGATTTTTTTTTTAAAAAAAATCTATAATTAGATTTATAACCATACCATTCCTAACCAAGTTTTAAATGTTTTTCTAGGGTATGTTTTCCAAGTATGTTTGAGTATATAAGAGTTATAGGAGGAAAACCCCATCACCAGGCAATTACTTTCATCATCGTCGTCGTCATCATTCTGAGTGTTTGCAGACTTTTACAGTTTCTGAACACAAGATCCATTCTTAAAATTCCATGACATTCAGAAAGTCAATAAAAAGAATTCCTGTGTGGCTTCATTTCCATACTTGGCTAAGTCTGTTGAATCATCGTTTGCCATGTAATTGTATAGTCACCACCAACCTAACAAAAATAAGTACTCTTAAACTAACCACTATTACAAATACCATCTACCATGTGTCCTTCTGATTACTTTGCTAGGATTGGACTATCTATCTCAGAAGGTGATGCTAGGAGATCATTGTTAGGCCACATGTCTTTAAACTATATGGAATGACCACTGTAACAAAAGCAACTTCAGTTCATCTTAATAGTAATCAACAGAAGGCTAAAGAGAAAAAAGTATTTTACAGTGCTTCCTAACTTCTTCTATGATGTTTCTAATTTAGAAGATTTGGGTAAGGCAGGAATGCTCATCATTTGCTCCCTGCAGTGAAAATTCAATTATTGGATACCACTGTTGTATCATTATTACTGTGATGCACAGCAGAAAAACTACTGTTGTCCACCACTCTCATATAGACACTTAAATACTTCCTCTGTGAAGCCACCTTTATCAAGCAAATTCCATATTTAAGACTTTCTCCAGGTTACTTTGTCTATTAAAGGTAATGGTAAAGGTTTTCCCTGACAATAAGTCTAGTCGTGTCCAATTCTGGTGTTTGGTGCTCATCTCAATTTCTAATGTTGTCCAAAGACACCTCCAACGTCATGTGGCCGGCATGACTTCATGGAGGGCCGTTACCTTCCTGCTGGAGTGGTACCTATTGAACTACTCACATTTGCATGTTTTTGAACTGCTAGGTTGACAGAAGCTGGGCCTAACAGCGGGAGCTCACCTCACTCCTTGGATTCGAACCGTCAACCTTTCAGTCAGCAAGTTCAGCAGCTCAGTGGTTTAACCCGCTGTGCCACCAGGGCCCCCCACTTTGTCCATTAGGCACTTTATATATTTAGGGCCTATGAAAAAAGGATTAACAAACAAAAAAGAATTGAAAAACAAAACAAAAACATTCAAAATAAATGATTTTTCTCTTCTTGTTTTTAATGGATATGCATATTTTTAGGTCCATATAGATAGCATAGTTTTCAAAATGATGTCTTCTTATCCCTAGCGGTATATCCGGATGAGATTGGGAGCTGAAAACAACAGTTCCAAGGGACTAGGAAAATCTTAATGTGGTCCTGGGTTTTTTATTACACTGTTCCACTCCTTCTGATGTTTCTTCACTTCATTAGGTTTATCTAATTTATTTTCATGTCACAATAACCATGAGCACTTGAAATTACTATGTGGGGAAATATGGGAGAATTAAGTACATGTGCAATCATACATATTCACATATTTGTGTAGGCTATTTCACATTTCAAAGGATGGGAAAGTACTTTTATTTTCTAAGATATTACAGTTCTGTATGAGGACTATCTTTATAAATTCTGGAGAATGTGGCTGGCTAGGCTGCTACTTGCTCATTTTGTTCAATGAATGTGTGTTCCATTGACTCCTTAATTTCTTCTTTGTCTCCCTTTCAGTTCTCTATATAGGCATGGGTGTTTCTCTGTCTCTTTATAATTTTCACTTCTCTGTTCAGCCTTGTCTAGGAGACTATCCAACTGAGACACACAACCAGTGAGTCAGTGACATGACTGAAGTGGCCATGTCAGAATCCAAAATTGAGGTCAAGCACTAGATTGAGGAGCACATTTGTATTGTAGAATCTTTTTGTTTGTTACAACAATGGCTTGATATCAGATCTATTCTTAGAAGTCGGGTCTTGCACAGGCTTTTATTTACTAGACTTCCACAATGAATTTAAATTTGGGCCCTAACAGGATGATTCAAAAGAAAGGAAAGAACAGAAGATGAATTTCTGGTCCATTGCCTTCCTGTTTCCCTACAATGAAAACAATATCTCCTATAATAAGGCATACAGAGTTCCTTTGATGCTTTGTTCGCTATTATTTTAATATTAAAGCAGCATTTCAATGCAACATGATTTATAAATTGTCAGGAATATTCTTTTTTCACATTACAGCAACACCTTTTTACAGATTGAACAGCACAGATGCAATAATGTGATACAGTGATAAGGAGAAATGAAGTGACGTGCATTCAACGAATAGTTCCAGCAAAGATTGTTCTCAATGCCTTCACATCTTTGTGAGTGTTAATTCATTTTTAGGGATTAAAGAAGAAAACAAAAGAAGTGGATACTCTGCACAGTACATTAGCAGATCTTTACTGGACATGCTAATCGCTAACTGACAAATGCAGATGCATTTAAATATATATATGCATATGGTTTGTATTTTAAGATCAGTTAGACTATTTGGTTAAGGATCCATATTGTTTTACATTATTGGGTTATAGTGTCTTTGTATTCCTATACCCCATAGGACATAAACAAAAAAAGATGGACTGATGGATTTGTATATGCATTTATAATGCTAGTCTTTGCCTACAAAAATGTTATGGCTCAAATAAATTTTAAAAAGGAAAGGGTTGTGATATGTGTTCCACCGTGCTAATAATAATAGCATTGACCATGTCTGTGATTACCCTTTCATTTCCTTCTTTCATTCTCACTTTTGTGTCATTCACATGAGCATTCCTTTTGAAGAAGCTCACTGATCAACCTCTTGCATATTAGATGGTATTGGTTATTCTGTTTCACTTGGCTCTCATTCTGCAGCAGTCTGGGTTTTCTCCCCATTTATTTTCAATAAGAGCTGTGGATTTGTCCAGAGAAACCTGGGGCACAAACATTTTAATGAATAAGTAAAACAAGGACTATATGTAGAAAATCACCTCTCAAATTAAATCTAATGAAATGTCGATGTGTGTGAAGGGAAACTAGTTGCTGGTGTAGCAAATTTGGAATCATGTGGTCCTCCAGGTATTGTTGAATTGCTAACACCAGCACACTCACCCATGGTTATTCCAGCTAAGGGTGTTTGGAGTTCCATTGTAATAGAGCTGCAATATACAAAATATATCCTTATACAAAAATGGAGCTTTGTACAGGTATTCTAGGCACATTGCAGTGCAACACTAGGGGTTCATTGTGGGGAATAGAAAGTAAAATATCTTAAATTGTCTGATTTACCAAGTATAAACAGATGGCAGTAAAAGCCTTTGGGCTCATTAGAAAAAGAACTGAACAGCCCAATTCCCACTTTCTGCAAACCTTTCTCTTGGAAACTATAGTCAAAAAGAGCAAATCCCATCACTGCTATGATGGAAAGATTAACTGAAACATTCATGTGTTTAATTGTCAATAGTTATTGGGCCCATCAGTAGATTATATAATGCAGCTCCAAGTCAACTGGGAGGCTGCTGTGGCCACAAAACACAGCATGGATTAAACAGGAAACAGAGCATTTAAAAGTCTCGGGAAGCTCCAATTTATGCCAAATAATGTGCTGCAACTGATCCCATTGTATCCCAGATCCAGGTGAAATCGGCTCAAAAAATATGAAGCACATTGTGGACATCTGCCTTCTGAAGCACAATGCTGAACTTAGGAGGCTGGTGAAAAGCACCCCAAGGGTATAGCTGGGCAGGAGGGAGCTAATCGACCTCTGGGAGGAGTAATTGATTTCCTCTTGGATAACTGTGAACTTTCCATTTCTCCCCACTTTCTATGCCTCTGGTGTGGTGAGAAACATCTCTTAGAGCAGTGGTTCTTAAACTGTGCTCCATAGAGCCCTTAGTCAGGTGCTCCAGGCCCCCATCCCTGCCCCTTTGCCTAGGAAGCAGGTGGCCTGTGGAGCCCTGCTGCCACTGGCACGGCCTCTCTGCTGCCAGTGCAGCCTGCATGACCTCCCAGCCGTAGCCTATGGGGTCTCCTCGCTGCCAGTGCAGCCTGCAAGGCCTCCATACTGGCTCTTTGACTGTGCTTTTCCTGCAAGGTAGAAGGAGGTTGAACTGGATGGCCCCTGGGTTACTTCTACAATGATGATGATTGATGATGATGATGATGATGATGATCATGGCTGAATGGGGTTAATTTGACTGTGCTTTTCCTGCATATCAGAAGGGGGTTGGACAGGATGCCCGCTGGGGTATTTCACAAGCATGTGGACAACTTCAACAGATAGGAGGAAACCATGAAAATGAACAAAATCTGGCTACCAGTATTAAAAAACTCAAAAATCAGAACAGTAGATGGGAAGCAACACTCTGAGGGCAGAGGAGCTCCAGGGACGGCTAATGACTCTGAACAAAGGATGCCCTCCAGGCAAGAGACAAACCTTTCCAATGCTAATTAAGGTGATTAACTGCAACATTCACACTGACTTCCAACTGACAAAGAACTCTTCTCACACCCTGGACTCTCCACAGATATATATTAACCTTTCTTGCCTAGTTTCTCCATGCCTCACAACCTCTGAGGATGCCTGCCATAGATGTGGGCAAAACGTCAGGAGAGAATACTTCTAGAACATGGCCATACAGACCAGAATACATACAACAACATATTTCACTGAGATACTGTTAAGTCTTTGTTGGTTAAAATATTCTTTCTTTTAAATTTTCTTTCTTTCTTTCTTTCTTTATTTCTTTCTTTCTTTCTTTCTTTTTGCACTACAAACATGATATGTGCAGTGTGCATAGGAATTTGTTCATTTTTTCCAGTTTAGTCCACACAAACATTCTCCATCCCTCTGTCATTGGCCTGGCCCATCTGTCAAATTTTAAAACGCAATGAGGCCCCTGTATCCAAAAGGTTCTTAGGGCTCCACGATAAACTTTTCCTTCAAAAAGGGCTCCACTGCTTTAAAAGTTTGAGAACCCCTTTCTTAGAGAAATAGAAAAAAGACCTGCAAAGTGGTTAAAGGCCAAGTTCCAGACATGGAAATCGGATCACCTACGAGACCAAACCAATTCTTTCCAAACTAGTTCCAAGCTGCATTATAGTACAGGTGTAGAAGGGCTACGCTGTCTTGAATTGAGAAAGCTTAAACTCACAAAATGTCCAGGCCAAAGCAATGGGGGAGTGTATTTGCTCAGTATGGCCACCATCATTTTTTGTGGGTTCGTCATGTTTTTTACAGGCTTCTTGCTTAAATGGGGAAAATGAGACTATTCGATTTGGTGCAGTTGTGTAGGCAGGCCTTCTCTGGCAAATATGTAAGTTTCACTCAGATATGCTTGAGAGGCATAAAACTGCTCTCCAGGTCTCTCAGCTTTTTGTGATAGGAAGATAGCCATGTGTGTCACTCGAGACTCTTGGAGAATGGAAACAAATAAACATGCAATAAATAAATAGTTTGCCTCCAAATTTCATGGAGTGCAAACCTCCACAGTGTTTCTGAAAGTAGAGGCATGAAGAATTTCAAGACAGTAACATTTTACAATAAAGCAGAGACATCTAGAAATGTTTTCTGTCACTTCTCCTGCCCCCACAGTAAACTTGGCCTTATCAAAATTCTTTGGGCTTTCCTTTGAAATTTGTAGGGTTTTATCTTCCTTAGCCAGCAGATCCATCTTGAAATTTAATTTTAGAGAAAACCAAGAGGCAATTTATAGTAATATTCTCTTGAGTTGAAATGGTGTCAATTGATTCCATTAACGCTTCATGAACTATTTTATTTTAGATGCTTTTGAATATCTGTCTTTCCTTTCTGCACTTCATTTGGGGAACTTAAGAAGTAATTAAAAAAGTATAAATGTTGCCTTCTCTGACTTGTCTTCTCCAGAAGCGTGCCACAAGAGTTAGGAAAAGCTCATATAAAGAACAGTCACTCTATCCCATTGCCATGTGCCAGGGGTGATGAGAATTGTAGTCCAACTTTTCTGAAGGGTGCCAAGTTACTTAAAGCATAGTTATCCTGGTAGCCATGGTGTGATGATAGAATGAAAAGATGCAGGGAATAACCACTGATCAAATCTCAAACATTTCTTTTTGAATGTGGTTGAAGCTTAATCCATTCTCCTTCTCTGCTTAGATTTTATATAGATTTGTTGTTTGTGAGTTTGAACAATAAATGTATGAAAACAGCTCTCCATAACAGCGAATCATAATCTGAACACTTTCATATTACAGCTGTCTTTTTTTAAAAAAAGAATCAACATTCTTTCAGTTGCAGCTTTACGGAAATGGTTCCTGTTAGCTATGCTTGATTTGGAGGATGTGCATGCATATAATCACATTAGCTGTCTATTTTATGTATGGGACAGAAGACATCAAGCTGGAAAATTCATTAACAAGTGCCTCTAATCCTTCAAAGATGTTTTCAGCTGTGTGAAAGAATGATTGCTCTGACAGTGGAAGCTTTCAATGACTTGGCTGCTGCTCTTCATTTAGAAAAATGCTCCCTCTCCTCTGAGTTTTATCTATTTTGCACTAAAATCACCATTGAGGAGAAGGATTAAATGATTCAGTGCCTTCCAGTTTCATTCTGATGCAGTGGAACAGGTTTGAAGCTGAAGAAGGAGGAGAGTAGGAGGAGGGGAATTTCCAAATATGATGCAAATATGATGGACATTGGTTGTGGGAACACAGCATGCTGCAGAAAGTTGCAGTGTTTTGATGCCTTCCTAATTAGGCAGATGGATAATTAGTCACATTACGGAGCCCATGTTTTTTTCCAGCTCTATTTTCTTGGAAAAACACACCCTGGAGCCCTTGTTGAAAATATTTAAAATGTTTACGGATTGAGCAGTAGTATCTGTTTGATGGAGTCCTCAAGCAGCATATGAGACAAGAGTTGGTCTGCTCTGTACAAAGATGAAGTACAATTTTTGATCTGCATACATACACACTTGGATGGTACTCGCTGGGATGGTGAAACTATTCCGGTGTTTAGTTTTAGATTTAAAGAGCAAATTCTTACACTGAATACTCCGACTTCCAAAATGATTGAAGCATCTAGGAAATAATAGATTCCGCTGTGTTCCTTCAAGCATTGAAGCAATAGGCTTCTACTGACCATATCTTGTGTTTTACTGCAGTGTTTCTCAAACTCTGCTCCATCAGGTGTTTTGGATTTCAGCTACCACAATTCCTAACAACTGATAAACTCTCTGGGATTTCTGGGGGCTGAAGTCCAAAACAGCCGAAGGAGCAGTTTGAGAAACACTGTTTTATTGGAACCAGGGCTCGATTTGTCATAGCTCTGGGATGTAGCAAGGAAAATGACATGATCATGCTGACCCCCCCCCCCCCCAGCACACAGCTGAATATTTGTCTCTGAATTCAGCTGTGACAAAAATAGTCTCCTCCCCCATTTAATAACATATTTTATTCACCTATCACTATTACAATGCTAGATATTTAGAGGTATTTTGTTCTTGAACAGGTAATGAAGCTGATTAAGTTTTATGAAAGAAACACTTCCTATGGGGGCTAAAAATGCTTGGGCTGCTTTGTTGTTATGGAATCTCATTGAGGGCATAACCATGGGAACTGTCATGGTGGGCAATTTTACACCTACATCCTGGTGCCTGTCTTTCAAAAGATTGGGATAGTCACTTTGTATACAAAATGTGGGCGTATTCAGAGGAAAACAAGCAGAAGTGGCATGAAAAAGATGGGTTCACTGCCCCATTAATTCTTAGAATCCATGCAATCCTCAAATGCAAGGGGGGGAGGAGGCCAGGAAAGTAGAGGTGTTTATGGTATTCATTTGTCCTGTTTATTCGTTCTTTCGTGCCTTTAGTTTCGGGTGGTAGCATGAAACAGGAACACCCCCCTCCAGAATGAAAATTAGCTCAAAATGAAAGAAAGCAGGAGCGTGTACCGTTTCCTTATCTGCTTTTCATGAGCACAGTTTAATTTTTTTTTATTAATCCTCCAGCAAACAAAAAGTACACCCACATTTACTCTCCTCTTCCAGGAGGTCATCACTCTTCCTTATCTGGAAGTGTGAAGCCGCCTTAGAATGCCTTGGAAGGAAGGCATCTCCCTCCAGTGCCTTCCTCTTTCTCCTTCGAACCTCTTACTCTAAACCAGGCAGCAGCAGCAGCAATGGCCCAAGGCACCGGTGTTAGTTCCAAGAGCTGAGGAGAAGAGGATAAGAGGCACGAAAGAGGAAGTGGGGAGAAGCTGGAGGTGCCTTCCTTGCATGAGAGATGGAGGAGAAGGAAGAGGGTGCCCAGCGCAGCAGCAACACCAGTAGCAAGCAAGGACCCAAGGCGGCAACTCAAGACAAACCATGCCATTGTCAAAAATTATGGGAAGGAGAGGGGAACCCCCCCCCCCCATTGCCACCAGTTAAAGAAGTAGCAAGCTGTGTGAGGAGCATCATTTGGCAGGAAGGAATGATCCTTGCCCTGCCTCCCTCTTGCCGCCGCTACTGGAGAAGTTATAGAGCGGGGCCAGTGAGGGGAAAGAGGGAATGTTTTTAAGGAGATTTTATTTATAGAAAGAAAAAAAGATCCTTATAAATTGGAGGATGACCCAAACATTATAAAGCTTGTTGGTCTACAAGTGGCAGATATGCCCTCCATGTGTGGCAATTTTCACCCCTCTAGCCCTAAAACTGAGAGGAAGGGGAGCCTGGGGAAGCCTGCTCATAGTGGCCAATGGATTGAAAATACTCATATTTTTGGATGCAGAATGAAAATGCCCATTCGAAAAGGCACCCCTTTTTGGAAGGCATTCAAAAATGAAAACAGGGACCTTACAAATGAAACTGTCGCACCTCAGCACTGGTTCACCTTGCTCCATCACACAGACTCCACCACAGCAGGCTTAAGTCTTTTCAGTTTATTGAAGAAAGATAGCAAAAAATAAGTAAAAACCAATTGCAAGTGCAATCCTTAAACACAGTTCAATGATTTCGTAGATATTAGTCCAAAATCCCAAAAATAACACAGTAAATCCAAGGTAACATGAATACATGAGCTTCAAAAGTAATCCAAGCACAGATTCTAGGCATGAGACAAGGCAAGAGTTGTTTCTCCAAAAGCGAGGTTGCTCTGACTGGAATCTTTCCCAAATTACATCTCTTTTAACCCTCCTTGTAAGACATAAACACATTCCTGTGCACTCTTGTTTCTCCACGTCTGCCTGCAATTCTCACACTGCAACGGAGGCCTGATCTCAACTTTAATCTGGAATCTCTGTCTAACAAGCATTCATCCCCCTCATTCCCATCAGAGCTCTGTTGACAATTTTCAGACTCCTGTAGAAGGTCATCCTTATCTTTGCTCGACTGAGAACTTTCCACATTCCCTTCCATCTGTTTTCCCAAGCCATCCTCAGCTCCCAAATCCACCTGCCTTCCTGAGTCAACAACATTCCCTGGGACAAACTGGAGCTCCACATTTCCTGGAACAAACTGCTATTCCCAAAATCCCCTTTCATTATCATCAGACTGAACCACAACAGAAACAAACAGAAATGGATAGCAATTCTACACAAATGCACAAAACTACAGGAAACCCTGTTAGGGCTTCAACTTCTTCTGTACATGGAGGTGATTATAGTTGTGGAAAGGATCTGTTTCCGACCTTCAGCCTATAAAATATAAAATATTTAATGATTTTTTCATTATATATTCTCTTTTCAAAGAACTCAAGAGCCTCTGATTTAATTCTTATTATGTCAGCAAATGTAATAATGCTTGTTTATTATTATTATTATTATTATTAAAAAAGCAAGGTTTTTTTAATGTGCAAGTCTGAATCCATATTGTCATTTGGCTCAGTTTGCTCACAGAAATTGTCCAATCTTCTCTGGAGCAACTGAACAAATATGCTTTTGACCCGCACACCTGAGACTGTGCTTCTAAAAAATATAGCTCACTATTGGTTTGGATATGATGCACGGGAGTGTATAAGGAAATAATAGACTATGCTGCTGCATTCATTTTAATTGCCTTTCATGTTGAACCTCTGAATCCATTTTTTCCAAAGGTCATAAATTGCCCACAATATTCAGTACCAACTTCAGGTGCATTTTTTAAAAAAGAGTTCTGTCAAATATTTTGAGTCCCCAAACTTGCAAGGCCATAACCCCCAACTTCAAGTCAGGCAAACTGCTCATTGCAAAGCACATTTCAAAAGGTAATTTGATAACCCGGCAGTCCTTTTCTCACAGGCTATATATAAAGGTCTAGACAAATAATGGCAGGCAGGAACGGGGTGAGACAAGTCACAGAAGGTGAACCTAAATCTATGGCTCTTATTGTTTACAGTATTATCCCGCTTTATGAGAAAGGTGGAAAGTGATATTTGTCAAGAGATGTTTGCTTATAACTACAAACCACTGATGAAATTTGTCATCTGTGATTCCATTTCCTTTTGACCAAAATGAAGACTGAAGAATATTTAGTATTGCTTGGCATGATTGTACAGCACATCTAGTTGGATGTCTGCAACACACAAGTCAAAGTGGCTTTTTCCTGATACCATAAAAGACGTGAGGACCATTTTGAAGTCTTTGAAGATATATGTGAGATTGAATCAGCCTCAGTGCCATCTGTCCATGTTAAATCACCATCAGAAATATTGTGAAGCAAGCCTTTTCAGTGACTGCTGCTAAACTGTGACATGCAAGTGACATGCAAGAGTCTTTCACTTCACTGTGGGTGCTATAGGGGAGCTTTGTTTCTGGTTTAGTAATACAGTCAGCCCTCCACATTCCTTGGGGTTAGAGTAGTGGTTCTCAACCTTCCTAATGCCATGACCTCTTAATACAGTTTCTCATGTTGTGGTGACCACGAACTGTCAAATTATTTTGTTGCTACTTCATAACTGCAATTTTCTACAGTTATGAATCATAATGTAAATATCTGATATGCAGGATGCATTTTTATTCACTGGACCAAATTTGGCACAAATATCTGATATGCCCGAATTTGAATACTGGTGGTTTTGGGTGAGGTTGATCTGCAGCAAACTTGACACATTACCTACATGGGCAACTTTAAATACTGGTGGGGGGCTGTTTTTGAATTCTGGGAGTTGTAGTTCACCAGCACTCAGAGAGCACTCTGTACCAAACAGGTGATGGAACTAGTGAACTTGCCACACATACCCAACAGGTCAAACTTTGAATACTGGTGAGGTCTCAAGGGGACTGACTTCAGAGGTTGGGAGTTATAGTTCACCCACACTGACAGAGCAATGTGCACCCAACTGATAGATCTGGTCCAAGCTTGGCACAAATACCCAACATGACTAACTTTACTGGTGGGGTTTTTTTTTGGGGGGGGGGATGACTCAATATGATGGTAATTGTAGCTCTCCCTGCATTCAGAAAAACCTGTGACCCCCACCAATGATGGATCTGAACCAAACTTGGCACACAGATCCAACATGGCCAACTGTGAATACTGGTGGGATTTTGGGGAGGATTGAATCACGATTTTGGGAGTTGTAATTAACTCACACCCTTATGCATTTTCTAATGGGAGCATTAATAAAAAAAACAAAACGATAGATGGACTTTTTCTAATAAATAGCATTACAAATTACCTAAGTTGCTTCTTCTGCTCCTCCTCCTCCTTATGCTGCTGGGCCACTCTCAGTCTCATGTCACACGGGCGCCTTTCCCCCTGGCATGAAGGGATTTGCTGGTGTGAGCCTCCCTCCAACCTCGTGTGCTCACCCTAACCCACGCATGCACACCATGCTGCCATGTGCCGAGCATACCTGCTCTCCCCCCCCCACTTGGAGTCTCAGAAACAGCTTTCCCCTTGGCTGAGAGACCAGCTGAGAGACTGGCCAATCACAGCAGGAAGAGGGCTTTTGATGGATTTGCTGTCTGTTTCCAAAAAGGAATGGAAGGACAGATGGAGAGATCTCCTACCATCTCTGCCAAAAAGGTTCCTAAAACTATCAGATGTTTTCTGATGGTCTTTTGTGACCCCTCTGACATCCCACCCAGGGATCCGGACCCCCAAGTTGAGAAACACTGAGTTAGAGGGACAGGTCTCCTGTGAAAATAAAAAGCCACAAATGGAATTGCTATTATTTTATTTGAGAAAACACCTCTCTAAGACTTTCTTGGTCTTCCAGCATGACTCTGAAGTTTTTTGTTGGCAATGAACACAGAATTACATTGCAGGACCTACAGATTCCTAGTGAGGTATTTTCTCTAGAAATTTCTAGGGACACATCTACACTGACCCACTAACCTGGGACTGATCTATTGTTGTATATGCAGGATTAGCCTCAGAATGAGTTACACAGTGCCCCTCCTTTCCCCTCCCCCAATCAGGATGACATTACTGTAGGTGCTAGATAGTCCATCAGTAGGACCACTGTGACATGGAAAATGGCAGAGAAGGAATAGGTGCTTTTCCATGTCCCTAGGCCTCCTGAATCCGGAAAACACAGGATGGCAGTAAAAACAGTTGTGGCTGGCTCCATCTCAGAACTGGCCCAACATTTTACATGAGCCCAAATTCAGGTGATACTCCCAACTTGGGCTCATGATTTTGGACCAGAATTCAGAGTATCCCCCAACTTTGTTTGACACAGGTGAAGGCCATGTTAAGTTTGCCTTTTCCCACATTATCCTGGATCAGGTCTCTGCAGAGTTTGGCTGCCACAGAGGTTATTTGGGGCCCTTTTACATTATGTGGTCATTGTAGAGGTGCCTCAGGTCATTGAGCATGAAGGAAGAAAGTTGATCATTGAGTCGCACTGGAGGACTTAGGACTGGAGGATTTATAGACAGAACATTTAAATCAAATCCATGAATAATTAAATCTGCAAAAGTCAAAGCCACAAAAGTGGAGGAATTGCTGCAATAGTTTTAAAGTATTAAGGGTCTCTACTTTATTGGTATTTTGCCTTGCATTTTCAGTTACTTCATTAAAATAGCAGCAGGATGTTGATGACTAACAAAAATGAGCCATCAACAAATTAACAATTTAAAAGAACTTTAAAAGTATAACAAGAAGCCACTTAAATTAATATTTTGTTGATTGTGGGTAAATTTAAGCTTACTTTTAATTATTATTGTTAAACTGAATAGTTCATGGCTAATTTATAGCATTATGCTTGCATTAACTTCCTTGTGCTTTTGGGAGAAAAAGAAGGTGACACATACTTTAAATAAGTAAATAAAAGAATCACCAAGAAGTTACAAATCAGATAAAACGAAGATAGACAACTTGTCTAGAAATGTTTACTCTTCTTAGAGCCATGTGTCGATCAATGCAAAGTGAGTGTTATGTTGTTTGAGCAACAAAGATGCTTTTAGGCTTGAAACAGCCAATTACTGTTTTTAGAGAATGATAAACAGTATCAGAACCATTGTTACCTCTTGTACTTGTTTAGTGTGTGTGTTTTTTTAATGTTAATATAATTTATGGTCAAATTGGTTGATTGAGTTTCTGTTGTTTTTCTTTAAAAATGCTTCAAACCTACAAAAATCCTCACATTACCACCTCATCACACATACAGCCCCCCCCCCAATTTTATGGGAAGTCACCATAAATTTTTTAAGAGTTAAGGCTGCCCTTAGACAATTTCCAGTCATTTTTCTCCCCTCCCCACTCACTACAGAGCAATCATGAAATTGGGCAGATCTGTAATCACGAGGAGAAGTAATGACTTTAGCCAAAATACTGCTAAGGACCCTTTATTTTGGCTCTAAACAACTTGTGATGAGGTTCGTGACAGTCTCCGTTCTGTTTTGGAGCTTGTCATGGTGAAAAGAGGTGTTTCGATGGGTGATCCTTAGCAGCGAGCTGTCATCCCTCTTTACAGATGTGCATAAAAACTTCTTCCCTTTGCAAATTCCTTTTTTTTAAGTTATTAATGACAGATATAATGTAATACAGGTATTGTAGAACAGGCAGTTTTCCTTTGCTTTCAATTATAATATTGTACTTAGCAGAGAGCTATCATCCCTGTTTATAGAAATCCATGCTTACTCGTTATGGAAAGAGGTAGTTTAAAACAGCATCTCTCTTTCAAGGGTCCAATGGGGTTTGATGCAGAACAATTGCATCCCATGGAAAGCAATGGTTTAAAACAGCATCCCTGTCTCAAGGGTTCAATGGGTTTTGTTGTAATGAGGAAGATAGTGGGTGCCTATGGGGAAGCACTAAAAGTCTGATGAAAGGAGAATGAATGAAAATGAGTGAGGGAGGACTGGAAGGTACAATCACCTTCCTCTCTTTACTTAACAGTACCTCTCAATACTGCCCTCTGATAAGGTCCTTGGTCAAAATGGTGTTGGTGTTGTAGCCCAGCCTGAGATTGGCCCCATTTAGCCGGTGATTGTCCCTGCACCTTCCTTGCCAGAGGACTCTGGGTTTGGGCCTGAGATGCAGCCAGAGCCTGAGATTTAGCCAGAGTTTGACCCAGTGAATTCTGGGACCAGAGACAGAATGGTTGCAAGCAGGCATTTTGAATCACATTCCCCACAGCAGTCAAGATCAGATCTCCAGCTGCCAGATGGACATTCTAGTT
Source organism: Anolis carolinensis (assembly GCF_035594765.1). Taxonomy (NCBI): domain Eukaryota; kingdom Metazoa; phylum Chordata; class Lepidosauria; order Squamata; family Anolidae; genus Anolis; species Anolis carolinensis. The sequence continues at coordinate 137,912,295 of NC_085845.1, forward strand.
TGGATGTGGGAGCTGATACAGTGGAGAGGGATAATGAGTTTGACAGGAAGACAGCAATAACTCACCAGAGGAGGAAATGGGAGTTTTTGAAAAGAAATAGATGTTTGCTTTTGAAGAAAAATAATGAGCAATTGTCTCATGGGAGAAAGACCTTAAATTTCCCTTAAAGAGGTTTGCTTTCCCTGACACAGCCAGAGGTGGTAACATTGCTAATCCAAGAGAGAAAGATCTTTGTTCCGTGTTCCTGTGTATTCCTGCAAGCGTGTATCTTGCTTCAAGTTCCAGCCTCGCTTTGGCCTGTTAATCCAGTTGAATATTCCAGTGACTTTGCTGTTTGGTTTCTATTCTACTCAAGACCCTCGTCTTGTGTTTCAGCATTGACTTCATACCTTGGACTATCTTGGAGTTTGATCCTGCATTCTAGTCTTGTTTCCTGTGGTTATCGTTTGACTCATGCTTTGGAATTAATCTTGTTTGGACTATTCTTGATACCTTGCTTGGGACTTACTTTGATATCCGGTTTGGACTATGTTCTTTGAGTGACTTTTATAGACTCTTGCTTCAAGATTTTCAAGTACCTTGCTCTTGTGGTTTTAAACCTATTTTATTGACTCTGAACTTTGTTTTGCTATTGCTTGCATATAACCTTTAATAAACAGTTTGCTTGCTTATATTCTGGGGCTCCAGTGTGGCTTTGAGGTGCCTACATAACCTAGGGGTGCAACAGTTGGAACAAAGATGAACAACTATAAACCTCTAAAAGAATGTCAATGTTGAATGTCTTGTACACATTTTAGTGACCTACATTGAGCTAAATCTAGTGTTGTACAAGATCATGGAAGAGACTTCTCCCATCCTCCTCTTCTTCCATGAGTAAATCAGCAAATCTGCTCCAAGAGTTCCCCTAGTTGTTCAAAGAAGGAAGGGAGGTATGGGGAATTGAAAGGGGAGGTCTGCTTTAGTGTTGCATGTACTGCTTGCAGAAGGAAAGAGTTGCTTCATTATTTATTTATTTATTTGTATTCTTCTCTTCAGCCACAAATGCTCTGGGTGGCTTGTGTACACTGTATTTATGTATAAGTCTAGAAATTTCAGTCCAAAAATCAACCCCAATAATCTGGATTGATTTATCCATGTATCAGTGTAACTAGTACTTTACCTTAACTCTTATTGAAAAAGAAACCACCCCTTCTCTAAATAGAGTGGTGATAAAAGGTAAAAAATTAGCCTGTCTCGGGAAAACCACATAGGAGCACTGACAAGCTCTCTTCTCTCAGATGTGGGATCGCTTTTGGGGTGGGGAATTGGTGGTGGAAGCCAAAAGTGGCTGGCTCTCCAAAGTAGCATTGGTGTTTTCCCCTCCCTGTGAAATGACCCTCAACTTATCCATAGGTCATATCAAAATCCATAAATTTGGCTCCCAAACCTGCCTTCGACTTATATATGAGTATGCACAGTTTCCTACCCTCAGGCTTACAATCTAAATAAGACAATACACACAAAATCAAGGGAATGCCAACGGAGAAGTGAATTCAGTCCAACAGATACTGCTGGTTGTTGTTATTGACATGCATATTCATGTTTGTCAGGCAGCCAGAATTTGAGAATTTGCTGTGTGTCTATGTGTGCTTTGCATCACAAAGCGGTGAGAAAGTAGTCTTTCCACAAATGAGTAAAACTGTGTTCCTTATCTTGTTTTTCAGTAGAGGTGAGAACTCTGATGGAGGCTGGTGATTTATGGGCTGTTTTAACACCTTGAGAGAGTTTCTTGTTTCAACAACACTAAATTCTGTGAATGTTCACATCACTACTTTTCCTCCAATCCTAAAATCTCAGTAGGGCCACTCTAAGGCCCTACTGTATTAAAAGGATCAGAAATTTTTCATTTCTGCATTATCCCCCTTCTGTTTGCTTCACAGTTTACACTTTGTACATTGCATCTAATCTTTATTTGTTATTGTTGACATAGTCTTATGAACTGAACAAATCTGCTTTTCCTTTCCTTTCTAGATAGAGCCTGAACGAGGCAAGATTATTAACTATACTGAAAGGGTTATTGTCTAGTTCACAAAAGAAAGCAATTTTCTATTTTCTGTGCTTTGAAGTTTCAGTAATATCTACAAAAATGCTGTGCCTTCCGCATACAGAGCCATGTTCCTTCTTTAGCAGCAAGCTGATGCTTTTATAAATTAATACTTTAGTAGAGGGCAATAACAGGGGAAAGGAACAAAGCATCAGCTCACCCTTGAACCTTTGCTATTTGGAAAACGCTGAAATGACTGGGATTTATTTAAAATATTTGCTCTGGACCATCACACTTTTCTGTGCAGAGTTTCTACAGAATGCCAAATGTTAGCAAAATGTAGATGTGCCTAACTGTAAGGATAAGTTCTTGAGAACAGTTGCTTCACTGCACTGTAGCTAACTACATAAAAGAGCTAAAACAGCAAGGAACAACCCACAGGATAAGTTTCCTTTATACATTTTAAAATTACTCTCCATGATAACAAACTTAAGGTCAACTTTCCTTGTTTTTGTGCTGAAGTACATGCAGTCTTACTGCTCAAAATGTTCAAAGAACCAGCAGCAGTTATATTTCTCCTAACAGATAATCCATGTGTTCTCGAAGTATTATCTCCTGATGTTTCACCCACATCTATGGCAGGCATCCTCAGAGGCTGTGTGGCATTGATAAACTAGGCAAGGAAAGGAAAAAATATATATCTGTGGAGAGTCCAGGGGATGGCAAGAGTCCTTTGTCACTGGGAAGCCAGCATTAATGTTTCAGTTAATCACCCTAATTAGCATAGGAAAGGTTTTGTCTCTTGCCTGTGGGGCATCCTTTGTTCAGTCATTAGCCGTCCTTGGAGCTCCTCTGCCCTCAGAGTGTTGGTTCCCATCTACTGTTTTGATTTTAGAGTTTTTTAATACTGGTAGCCAGATTTTGTTCATTTTGTTCATTCGTTCATAATCCATGGCAAGTAGAAGCCTATGTGTGTTTGTTGGGTACACATTTCCTCCCTCCCTTCTTCCCTCCCTCCTTCAAAATTTTAATCTGTGTTAGATGGTGATGGTGGTAATGATGATGATGATGATATCACATCTTTACTTTGGATAACAACGTCAAGGGAAATCAATATTTTTATATGCTGAAAATATGGTTATGATCCTGATACAATTAACAGTCTTTTTATGCCTATACTCAGTAACTGGTGGCTTGTATTATGGTGATTTCTTGTTTATCTGACTTGCAATATCCTGAATTATTATAACTTGCTGCTGTATTTTCTAAACAAAAAAGAATCAGAAGTTACATTTATATGTTTTAGAACAAAAGAGTCAGCTTTGATTATTTTTCTGTTATTTTTCTACATGTATGAATGGGTGTGGATTCAAACATGTAGAATGATTATTGTTCAGTTTCTGTTTTGTCAATCTAATGACTCTGTCTGTGAATTCCAGTATTATATCTCACATTTCCTAAAACCATTGTTACATCAGAAGCATCATCTTAATGACTGACAGAGAGAAGCAATCCATGAACTGAGCAGGTATTGCCTGAGAAGCTCATTATGAGAGCTCTAAGGCTGGGTTCACCTAACATCAAACCCAAGAACATCTTCAGAAATGAAACACCTAGAAGAATTGAACCAAATGGGCCTTAAATGCAATTGGCTTCTATATAGACAGCTGTGTGAGAAATTTAAATAACAATTTAGAATCTCAGATTTCCAGACTGCGAAAACATGGTTTGATGTGGCGATGTTCCAGAAACCAAAAGGATACACACACACACACACACACACACACAAATCTACTGACTTGGCACACGGAAGTGGAAGTAGTAAAAGACTCAATGGTTAAATGGGCTCTATCCAAGAGATAAAAATGGCCCAATGGGAAAAGACATGGAAGAGAAGAATGAAGTACACCGCATGTCAAAACTGAAATGAAAATGTCTATAAAATGCACCTGCGACAGTATTTCCCTCCAGCGAGATTAGTAAAGATGTACAATTGCATTGACAAAGGTTGGAAATGTGGGAAAGAAAAAAGCACATTTTACCACATGTGGTGGTCATGCAACAAAGTAAACAACTACTGGAAACAGATTCATGTATATCTTGAAAAGATAAATTTCAAAATGACACTACAAATGTACCTTTTTAATATGCCTGACAAAGAACTAGAAAGGAAATTCAGAAAATAAAATTGTTTTACATGACAGTGGCAGCTCGAATACTATATGCTAGATATTGGAAAACCTCAGAGATACCTCTCTTAGAAGAATGGGAAAAATACATTACAGATTTGCCGTTCATGGATAAAATAACTACTCTTAAGAGGAGAACTTTTAGAGAACTTTGTTAATGAATGGCAAGCAATGATCCAAAATTTCAATGTAAAATTAATCTAAAATGTATATAAGGGAACATATAAGACTGTAGATAAGGAGGAAAAGGATATTAACTTAGAGTCTATGATATCTTTATATGTACTATTTAAATAGAAGACTGTGACCCCTTCAAGAAAATATATTATCTGAGAAATGATTATGGAACACTAATAGCTAGAAAATATTGCACTGTATGAAACAAACACTTAGAAATGTATGTCTCTTTGAATAAATAAAAAAGGAAAAAACCAAGAACATCTGAAGTCAACACTGTTTCTACTTAAATTTTGATATGTTTGTCCACAAGGTCCATATTGTCCAGAAATGCTATTTATCAATATACAGTAGAGTCTCACTAATCCAACACTCGCTTATCCAACGTTCTGGATTATAAGTGAGACTCTACTGTAAATATTTCACCTGGCAAGAATTAGTGCAAGATGTAGTAGAATGCTAGGCTGTAAGCCAAACTGAAATATGGGGTAATGGAAGAGATAGCAAGTTTTTAAAGGAAACATTGTCTGCTCAAAACTGGCTGACCTCTGCTATATTTTACCTTGACATTTTGCTCTGATCGACTAACTATGTTTGGCTGAACACCCCCTTTCTCTTGGTTACAGGTTTTTATTTTCTGCCAGGACAGTTTGTTAGATTTACTAGAATTAACCCAGTCACCTAGTATAGACATGAAGCTCTTTTTATTTGGGAAAGGGACAGTGATTTTGATAAACCAATATAAGAAACTTCCTGAAGGAGAAGCTCTCTATAGTTCATGTTTATTCAAATTAACTTATGCAGGCAGAAAAACAGAATTAATTTCTCATATCTCTCTAGGCAACTCAAGAGCAAGACCTGTGAGAATAAATAAAAATGAATGACAGCTATTTAGCAAGGCAATGGAAGGGGGCATATTTAGGGTGTAGTCCTTTGGTTTATAGAAAATGAAATAATTCATTTACTACCCACCTCTCCTTACGGCTTAAGGCTTAGCATAAGATCAGTTGGCTTTGCTGACTCCCCAAATGGACTTCTGTCTTTTAAAATATTTGCAGCTTTTATGTTAAGCAGACAACTACGGGACACTGAATATATTGAATTGTAGCTTCAAGACTAAGGAAATGAAACAGAGGTTGTACAATTTCCTATTACTCTTCTACTCTTGACAATCTGCGGGAGGTGAGCATACAAGCAATGTTGGAATGAGAATCAGTGTGACATTTGCAACAACAACAAAAATGAAAATTCTTATAAGAACCATTTCTACAACTATATGAATGTGAAGCTTGTCATAACTATGGAAATGACCATATCCCTATCCCATGCCCAGATACTAAAGGCAAACTAAATTATATGAAAGACTGAGACCTTTAAACTCAGAAGTGATAGGAACTGCCCCAGACTGTGGTGGAGGCTCCTTCTTTGGAGGCTTTTAAGCAGAGGCTGGATGGCCATCTGTCGGGGGTGCTTTGAATGAGATTTTCCTGCTTCTTGCAGGGGGTTGGACTGGATGGCCCATGAGGTCTCTTCCAACTCTACGATTCTATGATTCTATGAAAGAACACTAAAAAGATCAACTATTCAAGAGGTTAGGATTCCAAAAACAGAAGGATTCTTTCTGTGCTGAATGGTCCATAACATTCCAGGAAAGCAGTTAACAGAAATAATAGCTGTCAAAGTTTTACTCGGCTAATCTCAGTGAAAAATGTTGGCAGGTCACAAAAGCACACAGTAGATGATGAATTTAGAATTCTTCGAGTTTCTTCTTTAGCTCAGAACAAAACCCTCACCTGAGAAGAACTTCCAGAACTTTGTTCACTATAGCTCAGTGACAAATTCAGCACACATGTTACTGGTCAGGTAAGGAAAGGAGATGATGTTTGGGGAAATGGGGCAGAAAATGAAGATGACACTGTCAGACAGATGGATAGGAAGTGTAAACAGCTCAAATATTGGATGGTTAAAAGAACTGAAGAGCATTTCTTAATTATTGTAGGCAATTTAGAACATCCTCCCCTCTCCTGCATTTATGCAGTATACTTCATTCAGCTTAAGGAGTTTCTTCTCTCCTTAAATTTCTGACTTTTATAGGTAGGCTTGATCATCTGAATGAGTTCTTGGCATTGCCAATACTGAATACATTTTTCCTGTATTCAGACACTGTGTGATTTATACAGGAAAGAGATGGGGGAACTTCAATTTTGTTTCTTCTTCGGAACCGTTATACACATTTTGATACTCTTATTGATACTCTGGTCGATCTCTGGAATGGGGAAAAGGCCAGGGCGGTTGACATGATTGCTCCTGAACAACACAGAACCACAACACCTCCTTGGTACACCAGGGAGCTGACAGCAATGAAGTGTGCGAGGAGGGGACTAGAGCATTGCTGGCAAATGATTTGGAGTGAGTCTGACCGAACCCAGGCTAGTGCTAAGCCTACTCCATGGCAATGGAGGTAGAAAAAAAATTATAATCCTGCAATGCTGCCAACATTGTGTCTGCAGAGAACCATCCAGCTGAGCTGTTTCATGTGGTCAGAGGACTTTTGGATCCTAATTTTTCAAATGGGATCCCTGACCAGTCGACAGCTCACTGTGAAGATTTTGCTTGGTACTTTGCAGGTAAAGACTCTTAGACCCATTCTGATTTGGATCCAAATTTGACCACTGTTTCCATGGATGTGACATGGGCACCCCGCTTGTCCAGTTTTGATAGATTCCTTTCAGTTTGTCCAGCTGGAAGATACAGACAAGATCCTAGGAGAGGAGAGGCCTACCACTTGTGTTTTATACCCTTGTCCTTCTTGGCTTATTAGGCGAGCCAGAGGGGTTCTGGCGGAGTGGGTGAAGGTGGTAGTAAATGCCTTTTTAAGAGAAGGAGGATTCCTCCCAACTGAACAATTATCAACCAATATCAAATCTCCCCTTTCTGGGCAAGGTTCTGGAGTGCTGAGGACCTTGCAACTCCAGGTATTCTTGGATGAAATGAAGTATTTAGATCCTGACCAGTCCAGCTTCAGTCCTGGCCATGCAACAGACATTGCTTTGGTGGGAAAGAGAGAGGGCCTTCTCGGTGGTGGCTCCTCAGCTGTAGAATGCCCTCCCTAAAGACATCAGAATAGCTTCCTCCCTGCTATCCTTCAGAAGGCAAGTAAAAACCTTTTGCTGGAAGGAAGCTTTTGGGGAAGACAATGGGCAATCTGTTAAATGGCTATCAGATTTGACTATGGCAATGAGATGGAATTGACTTTTAATATACACTTATCCAACAGTCTCACTTATCCAACATTCGCTTATCCAACGTTCTGGATTATCCAAGGCATTTTTGTAGTCAATGTTTTCAATGTATCGTGATTTTTTGGTGCTAAATTTATAAATACAGTAATTACTACGTAGCATTACTGCATATAGAACTACTTTTTCTGTCAAATTCGTGGTATAACATGATGTTTTGGTGCTTAATTTGTAAAATCATAACCTAATTTGATGTTTAATAGGCTTCTCCTTAATCTCTCCTTATTATCCAACATATTCGCTTATCCAACGTTCTGCTGGCCCGATTATGTTGGATAAGTGAGACTCTACCGTAATTGGTTTTAATATTGTCTAATACTGTTTATTATGTTTATTATATATTGTTGTTTTAACTTTTGTGTTCTTTGGTTTTTATGCATGTTGTTGTTATTGTATTATGTTTGAACGGCATCAATTGTTGCCAAGTGTTAGTCCCTCAGCAAGGGAGAGAGGGTGGGATATAAAACAAAGTAAATAAATAAATAAATAATCCTTCTGACTGGGTTGTTTGCGTTACATCTGGAAACATGATAGTTCTAAACACATAGCACTGGTATCATTTAAATCCCCATCTCCTTCTGGTTGTAACTCCTAGTTAAAGTTATTTAAACAGCTATATTATGGTTTCTTACATTTTTATGCAAATTCCAAATAGACGTTAAGATAAGTCTTTTTCAGCAATAGCATGTTTTTAAGTACTCCTCAAAGAGCCCAGCTTTGTGAAGTGTCCAGATTGAAAGCTGTCCCAAGGGCAGTTTCTCCCATTTCAGCTGTTGATCTCCCTAACTCCTTCAGAGTTATTTACCATTGATCTCTTATCTGGGTAATGGCATCCTTATGTGTTCATTGATATTTCATGTATAGCCTTCTCTTTCAATTTTCAAACAATGGGTTTAATGATAATTAAGGAGATGATCATAGTTGAGTTCTTGTTAATTATCAACTCTCAATGGGTGCTTGTGCATAATTTTATTCCATGCTTATTAGTAGCAAACTCTGGAGCCTTCCAGAAATCTGAGTTTACTTGCTATTGGAACTACACACCAATGGACTACATTTAACTATTTAGCATGCTTCAATGTATCACAGCAAGGAGAGAGGAATACTTATGGAACAGTGTGAGTTTTTGATTACTTAAATTTTATACAATTGTTAAAATATTATGTCTATTCAAAGTGTTATGTATAGTACAACCCCTGTATCCACAAGGGATGCATCTTAAAAGCCCATATGGCTGCCTGGAACCATGGATAATAATGAAACCTATATTTTGATTATAATTGGGCTGGAAGCATACCAGAAAATCACACTTAGGATGCTAGAGATGCCCACAAACACTCGAGAGGGTTTTTTTTTAAAAAAAAAGTGAAACCATGGATATCAAATCTGTGGATAAGGGTGTCATGCTGTATATTGTGTTACATTAAGAAGTAGCGATGCCAATTAAATTCACTTCAATTTCAAGTTGTAACATAATCTTTTTTGAAAAGTTAAAAGGATAAATACATATCTGCAAGGTTTTCTAATGCTTCAGTCTGATCTGCAAGACGTTTCTTTTGTACTTTTGTTCCCCATTTTCGTTCTCGAAAAGTGGCTTTCTCAGCCTATGTGTAATACTCACATAAACCTGTCTTCTTAAAGTATGGCTGTTTTTAAAATGTTTTAGGTATATATAGACAGGAAGCATACTGTGAGATTCATCAAACAATAAACTTCAAGATAACAAAAAAATTCTTGGAATCATAGCTTTCATTGCCTCACCTAAAAATAACTCCTTTATATTGTACATGACAGATGCACCTATGATGCAGAACATCTTAAGTTTTCTATTGCTGACATCTTGTTAGGGCCTTCTTCCTTAAAGTATAACCATGATCATTCTTCTCTCTAGAATTTTGGTTTCTAAACATTCATATGCCATTATAAAGAGAAGCTGATCTACCATATTTACTCAAGTATAATACTCACCTTTTTTGGGCTAAATTACATTTCCAAAATTGAGGTCTGAATTAGATTCAATGGCATGTTAGAATCTTACACATAAACCTACCTGTGTGAAAAAGCCCAGAGGAACCCAGAACCCTGGAGGCCAGACAGGGAGATGGAGGGTATGAAGGTGTTGCTCCTGGTGGTGATGGCAGTGTTAGGGCTCCGTGGTGTCTGGAAAAGTAGTAGGAGTGCCCAAGTAGTGACCCAGTCATTTGTGAAGATAAGTCACAGATCCTGGCTACCGGTGGGCCTCGGGGTTTTTCGCCCAGTCTTCCAATGTTCAGTCTCATGTGATTACCAACTGGCCTCAATCATGTTGCCTGCTTCCCTGATGTGCTATGCCCATGCTGTTGGACACATTAAATCCATTTTTTTGTAATGTGCACCTTCAAAATTGTGATGTGGATTACATTCAATGGCGCATTATACACATTACATGTGCAGTTTAAGAACAAAAGAAGGGCCATGCTGGATCGAAACAAAGCCAATATCCAGCTCACATAGTAGTCAACCATGTCCACACAGGAAACCACATTAATTCAATAGCACCCTTCTATCCATGTTCCCCAAAAACTGGAGTTAAGAAGCATACAGTAATGAAGATCCTATTGTTAGCTTTAACCTCCACAGATTAATCTATTCTCTTATTTTGTCTATACCATTCATATTTACTGTACTTCTTCTAAGTTATTCTACTCATGCCCCAACATGTTCTCATAGAACAGTTGTTCAGCCAATGCTATTCTTCTCTATATTGTGTTGTCAAAGGCTTTCATGGCCGGGATCACAGGGTTGTTGTATGCCTTTCGAGCTGTGTGGCCATGTTGCAGAAGTATTCTCTCCTGATGTTTCGCCCATATCTATGGCAGGCATCCTCAGAGGTTGTGAGGTATGGATACCTCACAATCTCTGAGGATGCCTGCCATAGATGTGGGCGAAACGTCAGGAGAGAATACTTCTGGAACATGGCCACACAGCCCGAAAGACATACAACAACCCTCTTCTCTATATTCTTTCCAATTGTATAGAACTTGCTGTTTTATTTCCAGTTTGTTTCTTAATGATTTCATATTTGAAATTTGCTCCTTGTTTGTCTTCAACAGAAGGCACATATTGGGCTGACATTTCTTTAAGCTATAGACAACAACTCTCAGATCTTTTGCTTGGTCAGTCACTGTTCATTCTAGCCCTATTCGTGTATATGTGACATATTATGGCCCTCATCATTTTTGCTTCTTCTCCCTCTTCCCTTAACGTGCAGATGAAATTTGCTTTGGCAAATCATCTCATGAATTTTAACAAAAGAAGTGGCAATCCAAAACACACTATCGATAACAAATTCTATAGCATTCAGAGCAATCCTCACACCATGATTGTAAGCCAACTATTACATTTTCTCAATGTGACTGAATATGTCATCCAAAAATTTGGGGAAGACACCAAGCTGGGGAAAACTGACAGAGTGGGAATTATGAATGGAAAAATTGATAGGGCTAACAAAATTCATTCCAAGGTGGGTGATACCTGCATTTTGAATGAAACAATCAATTACCTGTGAATATATAAAACCCACACATTTATTTTTCATTGTTTTTAATCTCCATATCAGATGTTTATATAGTTACATCATATCAAGGCTTTATAGTTTGGCGCAATGCTAACAGGGCTAAGACTTTCTGGAAGAGAATTCCCACTGCTTCACAAAACAACATGTATCAGAATCTTATAGGATGATGTCATGGCGGTAAAATTGATATCAATCTCATATGATTGGGTAGTATAGACTGAACATTGGTTCAAAGAATAAGTTGTTCTGAAATAGCATCCATTACTTTCAAAATGAGTTTCTTGTGTGTGTTTGTGCCTTTAAGTCACCTGCCAACTTATGGCAACTCCATGAAAGTCATAGGGTTTTCTTAGGCAAGGTATACTCAGGACACTGTAATCACACAGACACTATAAATCAGTTTGAAAGGGAATTAAAACAAACTAGTTTCACTGTGCAATACTTACACAAACACTCCAGGAACCGGTTTGAGGCTGGTATGGTGATAACAGTATCCCTTGAATGCAGATTTGAATCAAACTCAGGAACTTCAGTATCTGTTTCCAGACAGTCGTTGGAAATTGCAGGGTTTTTTCTTACCTAGTTCACAAAGATATTCTGATGCACATATCAATGTCCATTTTGGATCAGTGCTGGAATATAGGAAATGAGAACGAAGAGGCAGGAAGCAAGAGTTCCCATGGAAATAATGTGTTTTTCTCTCCCAAGGGAGTAATTGTTTACCTTCTGTCCAGCTCTGCTTTGGTGTTTTTAAAGTGCTTCAGTGTTAAGTGTGTCCGGACAAGTGCTCCACATTTTCCAGGCCTAGTTTTGAGCCCTGCATAAGCTATACTCTGATTGGTTACAGTGCATTATTTGCCTCATTGCAGACTTTCTGATGAATTTTTAACATGCTGTTTCTTGTTTAATGCATGCTGTTGGGGATGTTCATTTTATAGATAGCCTACCCTCAAGCCTCCTTTGAACTATATTATATGGTCCGCATAGAACCTTCCTCAAAGGTAGTGTTGCTAGTTATATCCTTTGAAATAAAGCATACTACACCTAGTATTAATTAGTTATCTCCCATCCAAGTACTAAGCAGGGATGACTCCACTTAGACTACATGAACAGACAGGATTTGGTGTCTAAGAGTATATCTATATGATACAATGACTCCTTAGGCATTTTCCCGATAGTATGTCCCTTTGAACCCAAAGGGACTTTTTTCTAAGATTGTGCTTTCAATCTGTTTTAGTGCTCATGCAGCTGCTGAGTATGAATCATACTTGGAGGCACAGAGAGTAAGAGCTCTATCTCCACCAGGATATGGTTCATATAATCCTTTAAAATGTGATGGAGCCATTCAATTTATGACACATTCAAATAGATCTTATTGCTTCCACGCCAAGGTCTGTGTTCCCTCTCTTACTGAGTCTAATTTCCCAAAGTGAAATGCTCAAGAAATCAGTAAATTGAGAAGCAAATCTAAAAGATATGGAATCTATGCTTAGTTTCTCTGGTGCTCCTTTGCTGCACAAAGCAAGTCATTACAGGTGGTAAGAATCAAATTGAACCAGTGCATAATGGCAGAAAATTACAATTCTAGTAGTGAAATAAAAAATGGTGATTTTACATCATTGTCAGCTCTGTTTTAAAAAATACATCATCATAGAATTCCATTAATGGATTAGGAAACGAGGTAGTTGTCAGAATGGATGGAGAGCACTGGTTTACATTCTCCAGACCATTTTGACTTTGACAGGTGTAGTATATACACGTATTTAACAAAAATACTTTCACAGTTTCATTCATGTTGGAAATGTGTTTCACTGTCCAATGAAGCTTTCCTAACCAGCACACAAGTTTAGCACTAAACAGAGCAACTAAGAATTGACAGCTGGAATAAGATGCAAGGCCACAGCACTCTCCTGAAATTTATCCATAAATGTTACAGTCCATTTCTGATCTTCTGAAATATCATAATTTATTTGGTAGTGTTCTCTGTATAAGGATATTTTATTTTCCTGCACTGGAAGAAGATCAACTGATTTGAAATGTAGTACTAGACAACTAAAAAGACAAATGAATTTGTTTTAGTAAAAAGAAACCTGAACTCTCCTTAGATGCCATGAGGCTATCCTACGTTGGACATATCATGAAATTACACAACTCAATGGAAAAAATAATGATGCATTATAAACGTGGAAGACACTAAGAAAACAAGACAGGTACACCACAGGGGGATAGATACAAGGAAACTTCCACTGCCCTGAGTTTGCAAGACCTAAGTAGAGCTGTTGATGACCAGGATTCATAGAGGTCTCATTAACAGTACAGATTATTTGGTGGCAAAAACAACAGCAAGCTGCCTCAACAGCCAACTAAACCACAACTGAGTTGAAGGATTGGAACATTAATGGGCTTATTTTAATTATGAATGCATAGAACTGGGTTGCATATTTCCTACTAAAATTATTTAAACACCCAAGGCAAAGAGAAAGGATTTTCAGAAGAAGTAAACTTCTGGGAAGATATAATGAAATCAGAAACTGATAACAAAAATTTATAAGAAACTACTTGAATGGGAAATAGCAGAAAAAGAAGAATAAAAATACATGAAAAGATGGAGAGAAAATATTGGAAGAACAATTAGGAAAGAAAAGTGGGAAGAAATCTGGAAAAAGAAACTAAAATATACATCCTCAATAGATCTAAAAGAAAATTGAATTAAATCTGCATACAGATGGTATATGACACCAAAAAAACTGGGAAAATGTTACAAGAATACCAACACAAGCTGCTGGAAATGCAAGCAGAGAGAAGGAACATATTTCCACTTATGGTGGACATGTGAAAAGGTGAAAAAATTCTGGAAAACAATATATAAGGAGCTTCAGAAGATTCTAAAAATTGCTATACCATGGAAACCAGAAACATTTCTACTAGGAATACACGAAATAAAGTAGGAAAAATACAGACAAATTGTTATTCTTACTTACCACAGCCGCAAGACTGTGTTATGTGACCCTGTTGCCCTAAGAGACCTCTCCAAGAGCACATGACTCCATCGTCTTCACCCGCAGGTTCACTAGAACTCACAAGCGCCCTCATCACAACAAGATGGTAACTCATGGGCGGGGGGCGGCGGCGGGGAGTTCTAATATTGATATTGCTTTACTATGGATTTTGAAAGTTGAGTAGTGTGATTCATCAGGTGAAAAGTCAACTACATTAACATAGGGATTAGCACGTATTTATTTGAATGTGAAAAAGGTGGAATTGAACTGCTGTTGTATTTCTATTGTGTAGCACTATTGATTCCAACTGTGAGATGAAAATTTATTCTGATTGACTCTATCATTCTTGTTGTGGCAGAAAGCAACTAAAACAATATCACTTCAACTGTATGCCATTTGTATCCTGAACTATTTCTGGCTTGATTTAAAACTGCTGTTCTTCTTGGTCAGTAAAAAATACTATTAACTTTTGTAATAATTTATTTCCCTTCCCTTGTAGAAGGTTTTTGGTTGGCTCATTGCATCACTCTGGATCAGATGGGCTTTCCTAAGAGACCCCCTGTTGGGAAGCTCTTCCTTATTGAATTTTTTAGCAACATATTTATCTATTTCATGAAGCTTCAATATTTATGGTTTCAATAGGGTTTTTGAGATGCATGTCTTCCATTTTCCCGTCTGAATTTAAATTGCATTTTTCTATCTGATGTCTAGAAAAAGACTCTAGACATTTCCATACAAACCCCATGTATGAAACAGTATCTGCCTGGCATACTTTCTCTTGTCTTCAAAATGCTGACATAACTGCTGTTGTCATATTATGGAACAAAATTGGTTTTATTTTGATGACCATTTCATACTGCCTTAATAAAGTTTACTGGGGAATTTTTCTCAGATATTCTCAGATAGCTCCATGGAAATTTCAATATATATGATTTTGACAGGTTACTCAAAAGGCTCACCTGAGATTTAACAAAATAAATGCAAATTAATGTATCTGACAAAGATGGGATATAGGGTTGCTTAGGAATCCAGTGATTTACAGAGGTAGATACTTATCTGTTTATCATTCTTAAACATTTTAGGCTAGCCTGAAGTTGACTTTAACTGTATTTGAAGTCTTCTGTAAGCTGTGCTTTGATGGGTGAAAACCTGGCCCTGATCCAAAGAACTTCTACAGGTAGAATTGCATGTGAGTCACACTAATAAGTAATTTCTGATGATATTTGACAGCACTGATGACCTCTTGGGTAAGATAAACTAATATTGAAAGCCAATATTATCATTCCTCCCCTCACTGTAGTATTTATATGTGCTGTATATTTGTTAAATAACAGGCAGAAGAGAAAATAAGAAAGTCTGACTGTTCTGAGAACCTACTAGCAATCTGCATAGGGAGGTCCCAGCTAAGGCCATCACAGATCTCAAATACAGACCCATAAAATGATGAAGTAGGAAATATTGAAGAGCAGTCACTCCAAATGGTGGTCCCTAAATTGATATCATGAGGGGAAGCCAGAAATACTAGATGCTATGTTGATTTATATTTAAAATACACATTATATTGAATATCAACTCCACTAGAATGAGATCTTTGGTAAATATAATGGGTTTTAATTGTGTCCTGTTTTGCCCCAGAAGCAGCCTTACAACATGGGTTAAAGCAACTAAAGAAAGCTTTACTTCAGCAAAATGATATTAATGTAACAAACAGCAGCAAGGGAACAGAAGGTAAATTCCAAAAGCAAAGCAAAAAGTTTTGCATTAGACATGAAACAATAGTCTTTGGCAAAACGTCTTTGCGAGGCACTTTGCAGATGCTGGAGCTGCAAGCAAAGAAACCAGAGCACAGAAGCATGAAGTAGAATGGTTGCTGCCAGCATTGACCACTTGCTTTACTGATGATTTATAGCCCCCAGCTGTTCTTAGGGCGAAGTCTGATTGCTCAGCATCCTTGCAGAAATTCTAGCTGAACCTTTCTTCGTTCTCCCTTCAGTGTTCCTGAAATGTAGGAACCGGCAGTATATTTTCCTTGGCCTCTTCTTCCTCCTCAACACTTGACCCCAAATCCCCAACTCCTACATCTTCATCCTCCTGTTGTACCTCCTCTTCTTCCTCAGAAGAGTACACAACAAAAGGAAGAGCGTTCCTGCCAAAATACTGTGGGTTTGCAACAGGAATAGCTATGGCACTATCTTGTTTGTATGTTTTTACCTGGTCCAAGTTTTGCAGTTATATTGAGGGTTGAGCTAAGCTCAGAGGTGATAAAAAAGGCTTGAGGGGGTTTCAGTTGACAGACACAACCTCTGTTAATTAAAATGTCATAAAAGCGTTTACTCCCTTAAACAAATGGTTCCATATTTGACTGCACAAAATTTTATTTAAAAGCACCTTGTTTGTTAGTTTTTCTATACACAGTGCTACACACACACATCATTTTGTATGTGTGTTTTCTCACAATAAATTAATGCTTTCAGGAATATACAGTGACATTTGATACCTATTTATTTTTCCACAAGATTTGTTTCCTTTTACTCCACAAAAAAAGTGTGGCCCAGCCAAATATGGAAGATATGACTTTATTATACACTAACTTGGGGACCCAGCGGTGCCCGGGTTATTAGAAGAAGGGATTGTTTGTTTTGGGATGTTAGGTAATATCACTTAAATTTGGTCCAGTTTGGTAAGAATGAGCTACAACTCCAAGATTCCCAGGGCAATCACCCCCAAACCCTGCATATATGCACAGTTGGCCATGTTGGGTCTGTTGCCAAGTTTGGTCCAGATCTGTCACTTGTTGGGTTCAGTATTCTCTGAATACAGGTGAACTATAATTCTCTGATGCCAAGGTCAATCCCTCCAAAGTCCACCAGAATGAAAAGTTGGCAGTGCTGGGTATGTGTGCCAAGTTTGGTCCAGATCCATCATTGGTGGGGTTAAGAGGATTCACGGAATACGGGTAAACTATAACCCCCAGAGTTAAGGGTCAATCACCCCCAAAGTCAACCAGTATTCCCAGTTAGCCATGTTGGGTCCAGATACATCATCAGATGGGTTCAATGTTCTCTGAACATGGGTGAACTGTAACCCTTGGATGTCAAGGTCAATCATGTTCAAACCCCACCAGTATGCAAATTTGGCCATGTTGGGTTTGTGTGCTAAGTGATTTCCAGGTCCATCATTGGTGGGATTCAGAGTGCGCTTAGATTGCAGGTGAACTATACATCCCAGTCCCTACACCTATACATCATGGTGAATTAATAATAATAATAATAATAATAATAATAATAATAATAATAATACTTTATTTATACCCCGCCACCATCTCCCCAACGGGGAGTCGGGGCGGCTTACATGGGGCCATGCCCAGAACAATACAATACAATACAATTCTCCCCAAACCCCTCTCTCCAGTATGTTCAGTTGCTAATCAATTCCTCTGTTTGTTGTATGCCATAGGAAAGGGTAGGAAAGGGTTAAGGGAGAGGCATTGGGTGGGGTCATGCAAATGGAGAGAGAAAGGAACACTGGGATATGCTCGCTGCAACCTGCAATGTCCTGGGAGGAAGTGACTTGGTAGCTCCTCAGCACTGGGAACTATAGCCTGTTTGTGGAGGCTGAAAGTTGTCTGTGTGAATAAACACCAGTGTCACGTACACACATAGATATTTTTACTTTTATTATGTGTATAGATTATCCCAAAAATTCAAATTGCACAGTGAAGTGGCCCTTGCTACTCATAAATATTCCTGTCTTTGACTGTAATTGTCTAATCATTTATGCCAGAGAGATCCAATTGATTTTGGTGTCCTTATGTGGTTTGAGGATTTCAAGCCATATGCAGCATAAACTATAGACATTAAGATGGTTAAATGTATATCACTACAAATTACATGAAACCTCCTCATAAAGTCCCCATATTTTTCTTGAACAAGCAGCCTCTTCTAAATTTGAGGAAACAATAGAATCTTTTCACCACTCTATAGCTCATGAAGTCCTTTAGCAGAAGAAATAAATTTCATTGCCATCAGGGGAAAGTGACAAAAGGCAGAAAGAGTTCTGTTAGGATTCAACTTTTCAAAAAAAAAAATACCATCAAGACAACCTGTTCATTATTTTCCCCCAGGGCTGATCGAAGTTCATTCTGCCAACAAACTGCCAGAGACCGTTAGTCTTTAGAGCACTATTTGCATTTGATTTTCATGTAATGTTGAGGAAGTGAAATGATGGGAATAAAACTTAAAAAAAAACTTCTGTGCACATGTTCTGTAATCATGGTGCCAAAGACCCAATGTATTATTGGGATTTGATTTGTGACTTCAGCAGTAAAATGCCATGTGGCAAGCATCTGTGTGATGTGGATCTCCATGTGATCTGTGAGTTTGCAAATACTATGTATGTTTATGAAAGAGCTGTGTTCACTTTACTGAACAAAGAGTGGAAAATCTATTTTTAAATATCTATCTCCTAGAATCTCCTAAGCAGAATGTCCCCCAAATCTGACACTAGAACAGCCATTGTGCCCCAGTTACAGAGAAGACAGTATGAATCTCATTTGTCATTGGGTGAGGTCAGGAATTAAATATTGCATTTCTGCCGGTAGATCTGGCTAACACAATTTTCCAGGCAGTCCTCTGAAATATATTGCAATTTGAAGGCTACATGAAATATTCCAGAGAAACAGTCTATTTACAAAAGAAATAACGTAGATTTTCAATGAGCTGGTGATATTCTGTGGTCTTGCGAAGTCAAGAAAGATTGAGTTGGTTAAGACAATGGAGGTAAAGGCAAACAGTAGTAAACCAGAAGCTTGACCCTTTTAGTCAAGCATCTAGGTAGGGGAAAACAAAACTGAGACAGAGGCTGAATAAATAGGCAGATTGTCAGGACAAAGACACTGAAGAATAAGCTAGCAGGTTCCCTAGATCAGGTGTGGGAATCATGCAGACCTTAAAGTATTTGTAGACTAGGAGCCTCCAGTGGCCTAGGGGATAAAAGCCTTGTTGGGTTGCTGACCTGAAGGCTGCCAGGTTCGAATCCCACCCTGGGAGAGTGCGGATGAGCTCCCTCTATCAGCTCCAGCTCCATGCGGGGACATGAGAGATGCCTCCCACAAGGATGGTAAAACATCAAAACATCCGGGCGTCCCCTGGACAGCGTCCTTGCAGACGGCCAATTCTCTCACTCCAGAAGCAACTCCGGTTGCTCCTGACATGAAAAAAAAAATTGTAGACTGCACCCTGCCAAGATAATCTCCAAATTAGGAGCAGTACCCTCTGTAATTTCTGTGAGCTAAAGTTAGGGATGGTTATTTGGTTCTTAAAGGTCATTTTACTTTTGTGTAAAGGACTCAATTTATTTATTTTGAGGGATTGCTGGACCCTCTGATAACTTGTTGTCTTGGTGGTACAGGAATTAAAAAACTGGTGACATGGCTTTTAGGCTTTTTTGAATTAATTTACTGTTAATTAATTTACTTATGAATTAATTTACTATTTTCATTCAATCTACATTCTACTGGTGCCACACTGATGGAAACCATATTAAGAATGGCATCACCGTAGCCCCATATTATGCAAAGGACTCTTGTAGCACCTTAGAGACTAACAGCAAATATGAAGTTGGTTGCATAAACTTTTGTAGATGAAGTTTACTTTCTCAGATGCACCATAGCTCCATAGGGGAAAAATATTTAAATGGTAATTGTCATAGGTATATTCATGATACTGTATGTGATAGATTTTAAATATCTTGAAGGCAGCAGATCCCATTTGATTTGGTATCTAAGTAATACCTGATTACTATTTGGATAAGGGACTGCAAAAATACCAGCTGCTATTTGCTATATTTATTTATTTATTTATTTATTTACAGTATTTATATTCCGCCCTTCTCACACTGAAGGGGACTCAGGGTGGATCACATTATGTACATATAGGGCAAACATTCAATGCCCATAAACACATTGAACCGAGACAAAGACAACAGACAGACAGACGCAGAGGCAATTTAACCTTCTCCTGAGGGGATGTTCGATTCTGGCCACAGGGGGGAGCAGCTGCTTCATCATCCACTCTGATGGCACTTCCTCACTTCCTCATTCCAACGTTGTAAATTAGTTAAACTTGCCTCCCACTTTTATAAGTGGTACCTTATTTCCTACTTGATAGATGCAACTATCTTTCGGGTTGCTAGGTCAGCAACGAGCAGGGGCTATATTTTATTTTTAATTGATGGGTGCTCACCCCGCCACGGGCTGGCCTCGAACTCATGACCTCATGGTCAGAGTGATTTATTGCAGCAGCTGTTTACCAGCCTGCGCCACAGCCCGGCTATTTCAGAGGAAGGCAATGGCAGACCACCTCAGATTCTCTCTTGCCTGAAAAAATGAAATTCATGGAGTCACTCTAAGTCAACAGATAATTTCAAGACACGTCTGCACACACATGAGACAGTACAATCTCTACTTCTCTCCCACTAACAATGTTCAGGACCTATTAAGAAATGAAAGGGCATAAAAGGATCACTCTTCAATGACTGGGCTATTCGGGGGAAATATACCTGTGGCCCAAATAGATGGCATCTTTAAAGTTTTTCATCAGCATGATTTCAAATCATGGTATCATTCATTTTCATTTCCTTTCATTCACAACACTGGATATTTTGTGTGATGGATATTTTGAGTCAGGAGAAAGTCATCTAAGTCAGGCAACCAACTTGGCTAATTCATTCATAAACAGAACACACTTCTGTTATACCTAGAGGAAAATTGTGATTATCCAGTTGTCCAGCAAGCTGTTAGATAATCTAGAGACAGCTGTTTTCTTTTTTTCAAGGAATGTCTTATTTGCTTAATATTCCCATTATAGGGTCAAGTTGGTGAATAATAAAGGAACAGATTGACTACACATAAGGTTCTAAGAACAGTCAAGAGTAGCCTTATTAAAATGCAACACTATTGAATCTAGCACCACCATTTCTGTCCGAGCCCTACCTATGGATACACTCTTTTTTCAATTACTAGCTGTATCTGTAAGACTAATATAAAGAGAGCAAACGATGAACTGTGCTGTGATCTTTTTACAGAAAACATTATTGATGCTGCTGTGCTTTTATCTTGTATATCGGCTTGAGAAGGTTACACATGTCAAGACGGCTGGAAAATATTATTTGTATGACTTTTCAGAGACAACAAAGAAACCACAGTCCCTCTAATTTCAATGCCCTCAAAAAGGAGATGTCATTTGTATATGTAGATAGATACCTCTAAACTTTTGTTTCCTGTTTATGGGTCTGCTTCTTCAAGGTATGCACAAGAAGCCACAATAATTTTAGCAAAAACAATGCTTTGAGTTTTCGAAAATGTTTGTCTTTGCATTTTTAAAATAAGGTTTTAAACTTCTATCAGCAATGTAAACAGTGTTCAATCCAGGGTTGTTGTATGTTTTCCAGGCAATGTTCTAGAAGTATTCTCTCCTGACGTTTTGCCCACATCTATGGCAGGCATCCTCAGAGGTTGTGAGGTATGGAGAAACTAAGCAAGGAAGGTTTATATGTATCTGTGGAAAGTCCAGGGTGAGAGAAGAACTCTTTGTCAGTTGGAGGCCAGTGTGAATGTTGTAGTTAATCACCTCAATTAGCATTGAATAGCTTCATCTCCTGGCTTCCTGCCTGGGGGCATCCTTTGTTCAGAGTCGTTAGCTGCCCTTGGTTTGCATGTCTGGGCGAAACGTCAGGAGAGAATACTTCTAGAACATGGCCATACAGCCCGGAAAACATACAACAACCCTGTGATCCCAGCCATGAAAGCCTTCGACAACACAGTGTTCAATCCTTCTGAAAAAATCATAAAATTCAAGTTGCAGAGATGGAAAGCAACCGGAAATTGTAATCATGCAAACCTCCTTGTAAAAAGTTGTTTCTTTCAAGATATCTAGGAAGACATTTTTCTTGTGTGTGTTTGTGTGTGTGTGTGTGTGTGTGAGAGAGAGAGAGAGAGAGAGAGAGTTAGTTCTAGGGGGTTTCCTTCCCATTTTCACATCTACAAGACCACTTTGCAGAATTTTGAATGGTGACCACCATTTTTTCTCACTGAAACCCTGAAAAATGATGTCTTGGAAGGAGTTTAGATTTATATAATTGTGGGAGATGCAAAGGGCAGGCTGCCAACTCAGTTTCTGCTACAACCACTTACATTTTCATTTGTACTCCCTCCCCTAAAAAAACAACCAGAAGCAGCTCAAGCCCAAGGAAAAAGAATGTAGCAGTGTTATTGCCTGCCATTGCTATTTCCTGTCTTCCTGAAGAAACCCACTGCAATGGTCCATCTGATTTCAATGCTCCAAAATAGACTAGAGGGCCCATCTGTGTATGAATCCTGTTGGGAATACTATTGCATTTCAATAATTATGTTGAATCCTGAACAGTTTCAGCTGAGATGGTTTCTATTTTCAATTTTAAAAACTGCTGGAAAATGACAGATGAGAAGAACGCTATTTATTGTATTTAAATTATCTCTGTTCACATGAACAAGCCCTCTTAATAAATTGTGGCTGTCTTTTCAGGACCACATGTAGGTTACTAAGATAAATGAGTTTATTTTTGTTTTACAAATTAAAATCTTTCCAAGATTTCTCTTCTCCATTCAGTGCAAAGGAATTAAGATCTGCCTGCTTATGAACAAGAAGATCAGGTCCTCTGAAGTATTTTTGTGTGTGTGATTTTTTTAAAAGCTGGAGGGGTGTGAATGGTGTTGGATCTAATAATGGGCCATATTGATCAAAATTTATTTGGAAATGGTTGCATTTCCTTTTATTCCACCAGCCGTTTAATTTTTGGTTTAAATACAATATAACAACAATATCCATAGAGGATTTGCTCCAGGACATTTTATGGCTATGTCAAACTGTGGATAGTAGCAGACCCTCTTGAAATGTAGGTCTTCTGACTCAACAATACCATAGAATCACACTGGATTCAAACAATTCATAGAGAAGACATATTTGGTCAGATGTGGATAAATGAAACTGCAGATGAATAGAGTGTATTTATGGGATCTGCCAACTTTCTAGCCCCACCCCAGAATGACAATTTGAACATTTTTGGGTGATCTTCATTCCTTTCAATGGGGTGATGTGAGGCTTCCAGAAGTATGACATAGATCCTAGAGATTGCAAAAGGCCTCTATGTGGTTGCTTGGCTATCACTCATCCTCCCCTAACTTCTGGATAGGTTTGGAGAGGTTTGCTCTGGCACTCTTCTCCAAACATAGGTCAAACATGTCAGAAGATGAAGTATTTTACAATTGGCCAGTGTGGTGCAGGATCCCGTCTTATCCTGTGAAAGACGCTAGTGTACAGAATAGAAATTAACTGGAAATTAGCATTGTAGAACTGTTTCCTCAAAATGAAAATCAGCCTTGTAGAATTGGTTCCTCTAAATAAAATAAATATTTGGAAGAGGTCTTGAGTTAAGCTTTCTGTGGGGAAAAGTCAGACAAAAGTCTTCAAATATTCAAAGAGAAAATTAAATTAACAGATATATTAATATATAATATTGTGATAGCCCTATTCAGTCATTATGACATTGTAAGCATGGAGGGAGATCACAGAAATGCAGGTCCAGCGTTGTTGCATCTTAAACCCTCTATGAAGACAGAAAGATCTCAAGAAGAATAGGTAACCATGTTTGCCTATAAGGAATGACAGGACTCTGTGAGATCAGAAAGAATCTGTGCCACCAGGGTTCCTAATCATGCAGATCACAATATCTGTTCAGCTGAATGTGAATACAATTTCTCTTTAATCCTTCTTTGACAACAAAAGGATGGTTGAGAGGGAGGAGATCCTATTCATACACAACCTACAGTCTCTTCATTCTTAACCTTTCATATTTAAGTAGATTTGTAAGACATCTGGGGCATTGCTTCAGCTTTATTGCACTCAGTTCCACTTAGAATACACAACTAAAGTCCTTAGCCATGGGACGAAGGGCTTGGGAGACAGCCCAGGTTAAGATAGTAGGGGCCGTAGAGCAGTATTAAAAAAAAGACTCATTTTATGCACCAATTTGAGGTATTTCAGAAGTGTTCTGAGAGTCAAGAAATTAGAGAAGATGACAAATTAAGACCTACATTCACCTTTTCTTCCAACATGAACTCCAGCTTGTAGGAGACCTAGAGCAATTATGCCAGTGAGTGATAATGTAACCCTAGTGGTAAGTGTGTTAAGGTAAAGGTAAAGGTTTCCCCTGACGTTAAGTCCAGTCGTGACCAACTCTGGGGGTTGGTGCTCATCTCCATTTCTAAGCCGAAGAGCCAGCGTTGTCCAAAGACATCTCCAGGTCATGTGGCCGGCATGACTGCATGGAGCGCCATTACCTTCCCGCCGGAGCGGTACCTATTGATCTACTCACATTTGCATATTTTCGAACTGCTAGGTTGGCAGGAGCTGGGGCTAACAGAGGGCACTCATTCCGCTCCCGGGATTTGAACCTGGGACCTTTTGGTCTGCAAGTTCAACAGCTCAGCGCTTTAACACACTGTGCCACCAGAGGCCCCCGGTAAGTGTGTTACATGTATTTAAAATGGCTTCATCTGATTAGATAAGATTATACTTATCATTACATATTAATCATTTGAAACAGGCATCACACAAGTGCTTAGCAGCCAAAATCTGACATTTTACAACAAACAAACAAACAAACAAACAAACAAAAAAAGACAAGAAAGACAACTTTTAAAAAAAGACACGAATTGGGTCTGAAGGAACACAAATCATGATGGCAATGAAAATACTATATTGTACTGAACTGAGACTAATGGCATATGGATTCCCCATAAATACAAGTAAACAAAGGATGGCTTGGCAATGCAGAACATGCCATCCCCACTGTATTCTACATTCAGTGAAGCGGAAGTAAAGTCTTAAAACATTATCAATGGAAAGAGCGCATTTTCCGTGCATGGTTTATTTTACTAAATGGATTGACAGAAATGTTAACAAATGCAGTGCTAAAATACCACCTTTGAATTTCTTTTTAAGTGATTCATTTAAGGCACTCTTTCCCCTCTCATTACTATGGTGCTTTGAAGACAGGGGAGAAAAAACAATGTAATATAATTTCTCCTTTTTCTGTATTGGAAAGAAAAGTATGCTTGGCCTGTCATTTGTGTACATCTTTGTCATCTCCTTGCATTTGCTTTCAGGAAATACTGTATAAACCTGTAATCTTGGAAGGCTTAAGAATAATGAAAGTGTAAAGGCTTGTTCTTCATTTAATGTCAAGAGATAGCTTGGGTGCATTTTTCTCCTAGTGCACAGGAAGCACAGCAGCAGAAAATGTGTTGTTGTTTCCCCCTGAACTGTGTGTTGGCCTTGTGGCTTTTGTAGAGAACACTATGAAAAATTTTGTAGTAAAAGAATAATATTGCCTAGGTGATAGAGGATGTTTACATCTCATTTATGAAAAATATGTATTTGGACAGAGATAGCCTTATGTTTTTGCATCTAAATATTTGCTCAGCAAGTAAAGGTAAAGGTTTCCCCTGACATTAAGTCCAGTCGTGACCGACTCTGGGAGTTGGTGCTCATCTCCATTTCTAAGCTGAAGAGCCGGCGTTGTCTATAGACGCCACTAAGGTCATGTGGCCGGCATGACTGCATGGAGTGCCATTACCTTCCCACCAGAGCGGTACCCATTGATCTACTCACATTTGCATGTTTTCGAACTGATAGGTTGGTAGGAGCTGGGGCTAATAGTAGGCGCTCATTCCACTCCTGGGATTTGAACCTGGGACCTGCAAGTTCAGCAGCTCAGTGCTTTAACACACTGTGCCACCAGGGGCTCAGTGAGTATCTATCAGCAATATCAGACCAACTTTCAGAACTGCTAGAGATGTCTTTCTTTAAGTTCTAACTAGGCCTGAATCCTTAGCATGAGGGTGGGTGAGTCAGATAGAGAATCTAATACCACATGTAGCCTTCTGGCCTCCATTTCTTAGACAAGGACAGATTGATAGAAGACGTGAAGCTCATTTCATAAACTATTCTCATATATATCTTCTTATCTATTTTCATTTGACTACTTTTTTTTTTGATCACCCCAACCAAAATTTCTAGCTACAAGTCTACTTCGCTGCTGTACCAAAATTGTGGACTTTTCTTTGGTTTTATGTTGTTGTTGTTGTTGTTGTTGTTGTATATCTCCAAGGCATTTCCAGCTTATGGTGGCCTCAGAAGTGAAACTATCATGCAGTTTTCTGAAGTTGTGTGGTATGCTCAGTGTCACTCAGTAGGTTTTCATAGCTGAATGGAGTCCAGGGCTCAAACCACTACACCTGTAACACCTCTAGGCTGTGTGAGCACTGGAAACCAACACGGAGGCCAATAAACAATCTAATATCTTTATTAATGCAATAAAAGAATAAAACAAAAGTATGTAGAGTATATAGTCAAGCAATTGTCCTTATAAGAAAGATCAAAAATAGTCCAAATAAATGAAGTTATATGTCCAGTATTAGAGTCCAAAGTCTACAATCCAATAACCAAAACACACTCAAACTCTTTGGAAGTTTGAGTGGGGAAAGAGCAAGGATTCACCGGGAGATTCTTGAAGTTAAGTCCAGACAAGGATTCGAGGCTAGGCAAGGTAATTCGTGGTGGATCTGAAACGCAGTCCAAACTGGAACAGGAGTGAAAACGCAACTCCCGGTCTACTCGTGAGTAAGCACACCGAAAGGCCGCTTAGGAGCTCGGAAACAAGGGACGATGTTCTTCTTTGATTAGTCACATTGACACCGTGATAGGGAGAGCTCAGTGCAGAACTTTTATGGAAGTTCAAGAGTTCCCCCCAACAGGTGTTTAACTCCCCTATTGTTCCCAGAGAAAGTAGCTGTTTCAACATGCCTGCCTCCCTGAAACTTCCCAAGGGAAACGGTTTAATTATAATCCTCTCTCTTCGCTAATCTCGCACTTCATCTCAGAAACTCCTTATGGGAGCGATGTGTTTTGAGAAAAGACTTCCTATCAAACACAACAATTTCCGGGGAACCAGGCTCTGTTTCAAGGGCGTCTGTAATTGGCTTTGGCACCAAAATGTCAACAGGGGACATCTGGAATGGAACAGAATCTTGCTGAGATGGGAAAAAACCCATATCCTCTTTGATCTATGATGGCTGGGGGGTCATGGATCAAAGGTCCCTGAGACATCACAACACCACACTGACTCTTTCTCGGGTTTTATTGCAGAGTTTTCATTTTATTAGAATTTTATTGTAGCTTCTGGTCAATTGTAATCATTTTTAGCTAGAATGAGGCATATTTTTCTGGATAACATAAATAAAGAAAACAAATAAGTTCCAAGAAACATGCATATTGGCCAATTTTCTATGTGGCTGTATATGCATTTACCAGAGAGAAAGAGGGAAGTTTACTTGAATCTGCATTTCCATCAGTTGTAATATCAAGTGATGGCTGAACAAGCTGTTTAGTTATCAAAACAGTGACAAAACCTAACATTTGTCTAAGAGCATGCTTTGAGTTTAGCTGCCAGTCACTGAGTGATCAATCACTGTACATGAATTGTCAATTCATTAGGTGTTACAGGGAAATTATACTTGTTGAAGTCTCTGAAATAAATTAAATACTACTGAGTTCCTATCAGTAGGCATGTGAGAGGAAAAATACTCTCATTCCTGCTTGCGATGGAGATTGGAAATGACATAATTCCCTTCCATTGTAAGTGATGGGATGGAAGCTATTTTTACCAGTGTAAACTCTGACATCTATTACCCATCATGCTACAGCTATGGTTGGGAAACAGAGATTCAAAGAATGTTCCCAATTTTTATCACCCTCAATACAAATGAGTATAAGACAGTTCACTAAAAATAGTCTTAAGATTTTTCACATTTTGCAACACACAATTATGCAAAAGTCTTATGCAAACAAAATGCACTGTTTTCTATAGGGACAATGTCATCTTCTTAAACCGCAAACACATTTTTAGATATGAAGTGAACAAAAGCTTTTTAATCTCACCTAAAGGGGTGTCAACTGTGGAAATAATTTCTCCTTGAACTTAGAAAGCAAAATAACATTGACATCCAGATCTTCCATCCTCTACCTCTTACAGCATTGGAATTCTGATATTAGGGATATAAATGATCCTAAAATTTCCACAGGGGTCAGAATTCAAATCTAAGCATGGCATTCCCCCTCCAAATGTGAGCATTTTTCATTGCCCTAGAAAAGGGGGATTAGAACAATGAGACTGTGTGATGGCACACTTATTGATACCTTTTACTAGACTTCTTGAATTTATAGCATTTTCATTGTCCGTCAAATACATTTTTCTGTCTCTTTGAAGATACTTTGAACCATTCCATTTCACATTGTGAAGAATGCTGATAGCAACGTGAACACTGTGTGTGAATATTTTGATTGGTTGTTAAGTGTAGTTTTTTGCTCAGAGTTTGCATTCCAGCTAGTCTTCAGTTTCCAAAAATGAAAACTATCTAAAGTTGTGGTTTAAGGAACTGGGGGAATGTGATCTGCTTTTAAAATATATAAAAATAAAGGCAAGATGAATTTATTGTAACTTTTCACAGGAAGCAATAAAGTCTTTCTATCACAATGGTACAGGTGTGGAGTGATTCATGATTCATAAAAGGAAGTGTACAGTAAAGCCTTTACCTGAATTTAGATAGCAGTGCCAGATTAAATTCTCTATTCACTCAGTAGACAGCAGTTCAATCATGGCGGCTGTTTCTAGGATGAACTGTGATCAGACAACTCCCTGATAAAAGAGCTGAACTTGTATTTATACTTACCTGGTTGAGGTTTGGGTTTGTATACTTTAACTGAATCCAATACTTTTGCATTTCATCAGAAAAAAAGAATTGCCCGAATACATCTTCAGGTTATATTGTTTCCAGATTTGCAGTATTGAAGTCTCTCTCTAAAGTACTGATGTAGGAGGAAATTAATTTTGGATTACTATTCCCAGAATCACCCAGCTTTAGCCTAAAAACAACTTTTCTATGAGCCTCCAGTGGCCTAGGGGATAAAAGCGTCGTGACTTGAAGGTTGGGTTGCTGACCTGAAAGCTGCCAGGTTCGAATCCCACCCGGGGAGAGCGCGGATGAGCTCCCACTTTCAGCTCCAGCTCCATGTGGGTACATGAGAGAACTCTCCCACAAGGATGGTAAAACATCAAAACATCCGGGTGTCCCCTGGGCAATGTCCTTGCAGATGGCCAATTCTCTCACTCCAGAAGCAACTCCGGTTGCTCCTGACACGAAAAAAAAATCAAACAATGATTAAGTCAACTTCATATCTCACAGGTGGGGTTAGATTGTAGCTCAAAGGAGTAGAATGTTATGTAACTTGGTTGCAGAGAACATTATTTCTATGTACAGTTTGACACACACACCCCATATCTACTGGGGACACATTCCAAGAGCCCCCCGTGGATACCAAAAACTGTGGATAATAATGAATCCTACATTTTGATTATATTTGGACAAGAAGCATATCATATAATGACACTGGAGAATCTAGAGACCCACAAACTTTTGGGTGAGTGGAATATTTTAGGGGTGCATGGATAAGTGAAGCCATGGGTAAGATATATTGTATAACGTTCTAGGTTAAATCCCCCAATGTCTAATCAAAACCGATTTTGCTGTAGACTTTGGTCCCCCCCCCTCCCCAGGCAAATCAAATAATTGTACAAGCCCAAGGCCATGACAAAAAGATACAGGTACAGTAGACTTTGTAGAAGAAGTACAGGATAAAAATGAAACAAATGGCATACAATACTGTGACAGTTTTTATGTTCATACAGGAATACTTCAGTGAATAGAGGGACATATAGCCTTTTCTTTTCTTCCTTACCTTTGCTGTTCAATAAGCTAAACATGTCTCACTTTTTAGGATTCCAGCTGCAATGCCTATGCTGGCATGTGCATTACCTCAGCAGGTGGGATTGCGTCCAGCTCTCCTGTGGATTTTGTTTAGCATTTAAGCACAGCTGGGTGTGGCCCATCTGTCACTTCAGCAAACACCACAGTTGCATTTTCTATAAAAGATATTATAATGCCTACATTTAAAATAAGATGGGGAAAATTGTAACAAAGAGACTGAGTCTCCTGACTAGTGTGAGCAGAGCAGCAGCTATGCATACTGATTTAAAATTGCTTGTGGCAAGTATCAAAACAGGAATGCTTTGCATAGAGATGTATGTATATACTCATGCATATGTGTTTGTTTGTATTTATTTATTTGACATGTGACTGCAATTATTCCATAACTCCTCTTCTCATGTGGAATACTAGAAAATGTTAGGGGTATCCAAGGCTTTGGCAAGTATGTAGAGAGAATAGGAAAGTGTTGTTTTTTTATTTTATTTTATAACACACCAATATGATTCTTGTTCCTGGCACATTCAGAAAAAAAAAACCCTTTCCATCCTCCACTCAGATGGCTTGACACCCACTGGTTTAAATATTTTTCCATATCTATATATTCACGCCACTCGTATTTTACTTGGTTTGTGGGTGGGAAAGTGGTGTAGGGAAAAAAAAAGAAAGAAAACAAATTATCTTGCAGGCAAATGAAAGTTCTAGGGTGGAAAGATGAATGGTAATGGAAAACAATCGGCCACTTTCTCTTTGCAAACCAAGGGCCCCAGGAGTTTCTACTATAAGATACAAGAAAATCATGCATTATATGAAATGGGTTGAAACCAGACTTAGGGTGCATCTTCACATACAATTTACTGTCTAGGGTTTCCAGATCATCTCCATGGTCTTTATCCATTGACTTCAGGCCCATATAATCAACTGTGTTGCTTTCCTTTTCCTGGGCTCAGGGAAAGGAACAGGGACCACTAAATCCCTGTTATTACTTCAAAGGAAGTAATAATAATTCATTTAAGGAGTTATAATTGTTGTGTAGTCAGGATTTTCACTCATATATTATTCACTCTATTTTAACTTTGAAAACAATAGCCTATCTTACAAATTCTTGCCATACATTGTATAGCTAATTCTGATCTAATTCAAATTAAAATAGAATTTAGAAACTAAGATACTGAACCTCCCATTGTCTCTATGATGCAACTCTGGACAAATGTTATTGGCATATCATATTCCAAGGAACTTTGATGTTGACATTTTAATATGTATGCAGGCTGTTTGAAGGATCATATTTTCCCATATGAGCCCATTCAAGCTTTAAGATCTTTTTTTTTTCGTGTCAGGAGCAACCGGAGTTGCTTCTGGAGTGAGAGAATTGGCCGTCTGCAAGGACGTTGCCCAGGGGACGCCCGGATGTTTTGATGTTTTTACCATCCTTGTGGGAGGCTTCTCTCATGTCCCCGCATGGAGCTGGAGCTGATAGAGGGAGATCATCCACACACTCCCCAGGTGGGATTCGAACCTGGCAGCTTTCAGGTCAGCAACCCAACCTTCAAGTCACTTAGTCCACTACGCCATCTGGTGGCTCCAGCTTTAAGATCCGACGGGCAGGCATTTCTCCCGTCTCCCACCACCTTCCCAGACATTGCTGGTGGAAACACAGGAGAAAATGTTCTTTGTGACTTTTGCCACACTTTAGAACTCCTTCCAAAGGGAAGTTAGGATGGTTCTTATTTGTTTTCCTTTAGCCAATTTTAACAAAACTGCCTTTCATGGTACTCTACTGTTTTTAAGGCCTAAATAAATACCCAAAAGGTACCAGATCCTAGAAGTTAAGAAGGGTCTGATCTTGTTGTGCTTTGATAAGAGACCACCAATCATACCGATTGCTATAGGTTATATTTCAGTGGAAGGAACTGGCAAAACCACCTTTGAGTATCCCTTCATAAGAAAACCCTGTGAAATTCATGGGGTTGCTACAAGTCGGCAGGCAACGTGTGGGCACACATACACACTGTTCTTCAACTACTTTGAATGAAATTTTAATTGGTTTCAATTCTGCTTTATTTCATATTGTTTCAATCTTGATTTTGTATGTTTTGAACTGTAAGTGTTTTGTTGTATTCTATCTTTTTGTAAGCTGCCTTGAGTTTTAGCCAGGGAGAGAGTGAGGATGGATGGACATCCTTCAACCTATATTGTTGGAACCGTATAGAATTCATGTAATAGAGCAGCACTGAAAAATTTATTTGTCTCATGCCCAGAAGTTTGATGGACTTGTCAGCAGACCACAGAATAGTCCACTAATGATATAGGACAAATAGGCAATAGTCCTGCTCATCTTTTACTGAGATAATCCACACCGAACAGTCTACATTGTTTATTATTAAACATGAATACAATTGTACCTTGCAGGCATATTGACAAACCAACCCAGTTTTGCTAATAATTTTACCTATCTTTTATAATGAATGCCAGTCCTTTTGCAATACAGTTTAAAGCATACAAACTGCCTTGAATCAAAGATGAATTGTTTGCTCCTCACCCTGCTCCTTTTACTTTTTGATCAATGACTCATATTCATTCAAACAGTGTAGTAAACCGTACTCAAAAAAGTGAACTTGCCATTGATGTTCTCAGCTCAGTTGTAGTGCTCTAGGAAACAAAACTGAAGTCGCTAAGGAGCTGTTTTTCTCACACTTAGTCATTTAATTTCCATCAAACACTGTTATCCTGTACTTGACATTGTATTGGACACATGAAAACAGAAACAACATTCAAGTTTTTCATGGAAAGTTAACATAATAAAACATTTATGAAACAAATAACTTGTATTTAACCCTTGGTATGTGGCAGTCTTGCAAAATCACATTTTGTTACAGAATTCATGCTGGTATAAATTCAAGGTATATATTCTAAAACATTCTCAACTGCACGTATATAGACACACATAAACATTTACTGATTTTCCCCCTACTGGGTTAGATTTTCATAGCCAATATAAACACATTTACATGGATGAATATGATTTTAAAATGTTCATGTCATCATTTCCCTCCAAAGCATGGTTCATCAAAGCAGAATATACAGGCAGTCCCTGAGTTACAAACATGTGATTTTCAAATGACTCATAGTTAAGAACAGGGGAGATACAACAGGAAGTTAGAGAAATCTACCCCTGGGAAAGGAAATTAACTCTTGGAAGAAAGGTGTCTGCACTGAAGATTTATCACCAATCTTTGTTTCCACAGCAAGCCATTTTTTTCAAAACCCAATTATCACAGGGAAAGAAAGTGAGGTGAAATCTTCTGAACAGGGTCTGTTTTCAGGTGACTGGGTGGAACACATTTGATTCCGTGTTCACCCACATTCATTTGGATATATGACCTCTTTATATCGCATAATAGGTTCACTTGTGTGGACAGGGGAGGAGAATCACAGACACAAGACACAACCCATGAAAAATATTTTGCAATAAGAGAAACAAAAGTACAATACAACAATTAAGGAAGCAACCAACAGTACAGGACATAGAACTGAAGCTTCTGGATGGTTATATAAAGAGTTGCAATGAAAACTGACAATATGGATTGTAGATATGTGCAATTACATATAGTAAGTTATAGAAAATAATAGGAAATGGAAAGAAATGACCACAATGTTGTGGTTCAAATAGATGAGGATGAGGGGATTGGGATTCCAGACCCTGGAGGGTCTGGAAGAGTGGTGAATGGTTCGTGCACTGAGGAAAATGAGGGGATTTTAGATCAAAATTCTGTCTGTGAGACGAAGCTTGAAAATGAAACTGTTTCTGAGTTCAGCAGACAGGGAGATACAGTGAATGGTGGAGATAACTTATCACCTACAAGTACCTTAACAAGGTTTAAAATGTCAATTAAGGAATATTTACTTTTGGAATGATGTATAATGAAATAAGTCCTGTATGGCAAAAGTATGTTAATTGTCGGGTTGTATCAAATAAAAAAAAAAGTAGCTTAACAACTCCTGATAAAGGCCTAGAAGGCCAAAATAGCTTGCCTGAGAGCAGGTGTGTTCAATAGGGGTATCAGGCTTGATCTTAGGGAGGAAAACATCCAGCTTAGGAAATCCAAAAGGCTCCATGAGAAGGAAGCACAGCTGGATGTTTTCCTTCCTAAGATCAAATCTGATACCCCTATTGAACACACCTGCTCTCAGGCAAGCTATCTTGGCCTTCTAGGCCTTTATCAGGAGTTGTTAAGCTACTTTTTAATTTTATTTTATACATCCCGACAATTAACAAACTTTTGCCATACAGGACTTATTTCATTATACACAAGCAAGAAAGTAAAGGTCAAATAAATGCCTTCTTGTTTTGCAGCCCTTAAATTAGAGAGTGTTTCTTTGAGAATTCAGATCAGGCAACACTGCTAGATAGTGAGGATCTCAAGTCCTGTTTCCAGTTCATGTTTTAGCCAAGGTTTGTGGGTTTTCTGGATTCATGTTCATGTTTTGATTCTTCTTTCCCTGGATTTATGCTCCTGTCATGACTCCTGCATAACTGTACTTTTTGGATTATTCGAATTCTTGCCTTTGAAGTGTTTTACTCATCACCATCTTGGCTGGGCTTTTTACTTATGGATTGCCTTTTCTGATTACATGTTGGATTTTGCCTGGTTGGTTCCTCCTGCAGAGGAAGTTGGAGCCATACGTTGATCTGGATCCAGGTATCAATCAAATTGTCTGTTGATCAATGAGCCTATAATACTGACCTGTGTCAGTTATATCCAGAATGATGTATGGAGGATGCAATTTGGTAGGCATGGCCCTCATGGGCTACCTTTCCTCCTACATCACCAAGGATGACTAGGGTGGACTTACCGTACTACAGCTCTTGCTGGCTGCCAACACCTCTTCATCCCCATACACATGCCCAGAGGGCATACATAAATTGCCAATTCAACAGCTGTGACAAAAGATACAAAATGTACAGAAACTAAGCATCATGAGTTCAGAGTGGGATGCCCCAGTTGTTTTCCCTCAGGTTGGTCAGCCACAGCCAA
Organism: Anolis carolinensis; assembly: GCF_035594765.1. Classification (NCBI taxonomy): domain Eukaryota; kingdom Metazoa; phylum Chordata; class Lepidosauria; order Squamata; family Anolidae; genus Anolis; species Anolis carolinensis. The sequence goes on from NC_085845.1 coordinate 137,947,496, forward strand.
TCAGTTTGAAGCAGGACAGCATACCCTGATTGTCTAATGTTCTCATGATCTCTTTCCTGGCTGGCAGTGTATGCGGGTAGGGGGAAGCCAGGAAGCAAGTACATCTGGAGAACGGGCATCCAGTTTCCCCAGCCCATTCCACAACAGCCCTCCCACCAAGTAGTGAGTTGTGGGGGGGGGGGGGGCATTTATCATCAGGCCTGTGAATATCCACAACTTGATATAATACAAATGTTTTATCTTTGTACAGAGAATTGAATTTATATTACACCAGAATCCTAATTCCATTTCCTTAGATATAATCCAGTGAGTTCATTGAATCTCAGTTTTCAAGTGAAAGTATGAATGGAACTGCACTGCAAGCTGTAAGCCTGAAATAGATCTGACGTTTCTAAATGTCACCTGGAAAATATGCACCTGCTCATGTTCTCAAATATTTCCCCTAAACTGTTGCCTTCCAGATGTGTTGGACTACAATTCCCATCATTCTAATCCTAATTGGCCATGTCATTGTCGTCATCGTCATCATTTCATCCTGCAGTGATTTTCAGAACTCAACATTAGAAAAAGAAAATGACACAGTTCATACAGACTCTATGTCTGAGATTTGTAATTCATCAAAGATGTTAAGGCACAGCCAGGGAAAAGCCACAGTTGAGACCCTAGCTGCTCTTAACACTAATTTGCATCAAATGAAGGGACCTGAGAGCGGTGTTTCTTTTTTTCAAGCAGAGCCTTTGTTATGCAAAAGCTTCCTTTCACCTGCTTCCAGCTTTTCAGAGCTGCCAAAAACATCAATGGAGCAAAGCTCACAGCTTTCTGTTTCTCTCTTTTAAGTGCAGTCATTAGACACACCAAAAACATAGGCTCCAGTATCTAAACCCACACCTTGCCCCATGTCTCGTCTGCTTGCTGTCTCTGCAACTATGTGCTAGGACAACCACCACGCTCTCAGCTCTGTCCATAGGATTGCTTTGGATTTATAGTTGGAGATGCTATGTCTTACTTGTGCTGGTGATAATAGAGGAAGCCAAGGGATTTTATTTATTGGTATAATGCAAACACTATGAAGGTTGCCCTTAGAACAAGAGGAGAACAGCGAGATAGGAAAGTAGGAGATGGGGACATCCGTGAGCCTCTCTGAGCTCCATGGATCCTGTATATCACCTTCAGCCACACTGTTGTCCATACTGATCAGCAGAGGTTCTGCAGCATTTCAAGCACAGATTTTCTATAGTTTTAACTTTGAATATAATTTAATGGATTTTAACTGTGAATGTTTTAGTGCTACTTGTGTTTAATTCTGTTTTAATGTTTGTAAATCTGTATATTTTAAATTGTATACCAATACTTTTATGTTAAGCCGCTTTGAGTCCCCTTTGGGGAGATAAAGCAAGGTAATGATGATGATGATAATGATGATGATGATGATGATGATGATGATGATGGTGCGGTTTTCTGGCATTGTATATTTCTGCCGCTTCTGTGACTGTTCATTTGTATTTTGATTCCGTAGCCCACTTGTCGATGGATGTCCAGAATCAGTAGCATCCACTGCGGTCCTTTTTATCCAGGGCAACGACCGAGCCAGTATAGACTTCATTTTGGTTTGATTCTCCATAATGCTAATGGGTTAGGTGCTCTTAGTTCCACTCTTCAGCTGAGACCTCTCTGGCTTGGTTGGACCTGCCAGTAGTTACACTACCGCCAGCACAGCTCTCAGCGTCCTCGGAACAGTTAAGCGCGCCCCCCCACCACCACGGTAAGGTGGCACCTATGGGGTGCTATGGCTCACGAATGGGACACTGAAGGAGACAGAAGGCCTGATCCTTGCAGCCCAGGAGCAAGCCATCAGAACAAATGCAATTAAGGCCAAGATCGAAAAATCAGCTAATGACCCAAAATGCAGACTGTGCAAGGAAACCGACGAAACCATTGATCATATCCTCAACTGCTGTAAGAAAATCACACAGACAGACTACAAACAGAGGCACAACTATGTGGCCCAAATGATTCATTGTAACTTATGCCTCAAGTACCACCTCCCAGCAGTAAAGAACTGGTGGGATCACAAACCTGCAAAAGTATTGGAAAATGAGCACACAAAGATACTGTGGGACTTCCGAATCCAGACTGACAAAGTTTTGGAACACAACTTACCAGACATCACAGTTGTGGAAAAGAAAAAGGTTTGGATTATTGATGTTGCCATCCCAGGTGACAGTTGCATTGATGAAAAACAACAGGAAAAACTCAGCCGCTATCAGGACCTCAAGATTGAACTTCAAAGACTCTGGCAGAAACCAGTACAGGTGGTCCCGGTGGTGATTGGCATATTGGGTGCCATGCCAAAAGATCTCAGCCGGCATTTGGAAACAATAGGCATTGACAAAATTACGATCTGCCAACTGCAAAAGGCCACCCTACTGGGATCTGCGCACATCATCCAAAAATATATCACACAGTCCTAAACGCTTGGGAAGTGTTCGACTAAATTTTGTGATATGAAATCCAGCATATCTATCTTGTTTGCTGTGTCATAATAAAATAATAATAATAATAAAAAATTGAAAATACCAGGAATTAAAAATGGGACTAGTTGCATGAAAATTATGTCCTCTATCACTGAGCCAAGTTAGCTGGCATTGCCCCTCCTGACGTGCGATGGGAAGTTGCTGCTAATGGTGAGAGAAAAAAGGTTGAACATTGTGAAAGCCACCCACTGCATGACTATCAGCCTCCTCCCAGTAGACTCAAATCAAGGAAGGGCTTCATGAGAACCACCACTCCTCTTGATGTTCCTCCAGCAACAGCAAGGGTGTCTCTCTGGGCAGCTAAACCTGGCAATTCTAACTGGATGGCCCCCCAAGAGGGTCTTCCTCCAGGGGCAAACCAGGAATGGGCAACTTGGAAGTCCCTGAACAGACTCAGAAGTGGAGTGGGCAGATCAAAAGACAACTTGGCAAGGTGGCACTACCTGGAGGAATCCTCCACCTTGTGTGACTGTGGAGCTGAACAAACAACTCAGCATATGTATGCTTGCCCACAATGCCCTGCCTCATGTACGGAGGAGGAGTTGTTTAAAGCTACAGACAATGCGGTTGCTGTTGCCCGCTTTTGGTCCAAAACTATTTAGTTGCTTGTGATTTCTTTTCTTTTCTATTTTATTTCCATTATTTGAAATGTATTTGCTGTACCAATGCTTTTGACACGAAATAAATAAACTGAGCCATGGTACCTTCTCACCCTTATTTTCATTGGGACTGAAATAAGATTCAACTGCTGTTCAGCTGTTGTCCATGAATGGAGCATGGCAACTCACCCTTTGCCTCAGCCCAGCCCTAGTAGTATTCTGTTTAGTTCATCTTTGTCAATAGAAGCACGGATGGCTACAAATATGTAGCACAAAATGCTTTTGCTCTCTTATAGTATTTCTCCCCCAAACTATGGCTCAGATTAGCCTTCTGTTGAAGTCCTCTAAGTATACTGTGCCTTTTTTTCTCCCACTCTAAGCTACATTTTGTGGTTTGGATCATTTTCTGGAGTGGAATGAGAAATGGCACTTTGTATTCTGAATGATTCCCTAGAGAACTGAAATGTAATACAAACAGACTGAGTTTGCTCAGAAATTCCAATCATGTTTCTGGCAAGCTAGAGTGGGACGTGTGACAATTCAGGACTAATTCATAACTGATACTACACAAGGCCATATTATGGCTAAATATTTCGAGAGCAACTCTGAATTGTGCATTGCCCTGCAGATGAGCTGGGAGTCCAGCCTTTGGTACTTTCAAAAGAAGACTGGGTGGGGTGGAAGAGATCATTTAGTTTGGGCTGTAAGATAGTCTACGTGAGTCTGTTTTTAAAAGCATTTGAGAATGACCTGGAGATTGCATCTATCGAGAAAGCAAAGTAAAGGGTAATTCAATCAGCATGCCTTCTCAAAATACGAGTAAAGAGCAAGGTTTAACCAGAGCTCAGGGTCAATTCTATCTTCAGAATGTCATAATTCAAGGCTAGAATGACTATAGAAGAGGCATGCTTCCAAATTCACCTACAGTTCAGTGTTATAATTTGAAAAAAATCTTCAAATTGAAATCTTAGGCCCCAAAGCACACTGGGAACAGTCTGATATGGATGCTATTCTTCATGCTCCAAATGTGCATTATGAACATAAGTCCCTGTTACAAAGAAGCAACATCAGTGCTTCATGTCTGAACTCTGAGACCACGTCACTTGTTATTGGCTGCATACTATCATGTCTTCCCCACCTCTAGGACTCCCCCCTCTGGGGCCATCTGGGGCAACAAGGGATGGTTGGGGTTGTTTTGTGTTTTCTGGGCTGTATGGCCATGTTCCAGTAGCATTCTCTCCTGACATTTCACCCACATCAATGGCAGGCATCCTCAGAGGTTGTGAGGTATATTGGAAAAAACTAAGCAAGGAAGGTTTATATATCTGTGGAAAGTCCAGGATGGAAGAAGGAACTCTTCTTCTCCGTTGGAGGCCAGTGTGAATGTTTTAATTAATCACCTTGATTCGCATTAATGGCCTTGCCAGATTCATTTTCTGACTTCTTCCTGTCTGGGGGAATCTTTTGTTCAAAGGTGTTGGCTGCCCCTGATTGACTCATGTCTGGAATTCCTCTGTTTTCAGAGTGTTGTTTTTTATTTACTGTTCTGATTTTAGAGGTTTTTTTTAATACTGGTAGCCAGATTGTGTTCATTTTATTGGTTTCCGCCTTTCTGTTGAAATTGTCCACATGCTTGTGGATTTCAATGGCTTCTCTATATAGTCTGACACGATCGTTGTTAGAGTGGTCCAGCATTTTTGTGTTCCTAAATAATATACTGTGTCCAGGTTGGTTCATCAAGTGCTCTGCTATGGCTGACTTCTCTGGTTGAATCAGTCTGCAGTGCCTTTGATGTTCCTTGATTCGTGTTTGGTCAATGCTGCCTTTGGTGGTCCTTATGTAGACTTGTCCACAGCTACATGGTATACAGTAGCCTCCTGCAGAGGTGAGAAGATCCCTCTTGTCCTTCACTGAACGTAGCATTTGTTGGATTTTCTTAGTGGGTCTGTAGATAGTTTGTAGGTTGTGTTTCTTCATCAGCTTCCCTATGTGGTCAGTGGTTCCCTTGATGTATGGTAAGAACATTTTCCCACTGGGTGGATCTTAGTCTTTACTCTCGTGGCTCGTTCTTGGCCTTGCAGCTCTTGTGATGTCTCTGGTGGAGTATCCATTGGCCTGTAGAGCCCATACTACTAGTGTAGCTGGTTTAGTTCACCTTGGAGGAGGTGAGGTTCGCAGATTTTTTGTGCATGGTCTGCCAGGGCTTTGTTTGTGCTTCTTTTTTGACGTGGGTGATGGTTGGAGTTTTTATGAAGGTATCTATCTGTGTGTGTGTAGGTTTTCTGTAAACTGTGTGGCCCAATTGTTGATTGGGTTTGCGGATGACTAGAACATCTAGAAATGGCAGTTTTCCTTTGTTTTCTTTTTCCATGGCAAATGCTAGAATGGATGCTGTTGAGGTGGATGAGGAATTTGTTGAGTTCTTCTTCTCCATGGTTCCAAATGGTAAAGGTGTCATCCACATATCTGAACCATATAGTTGGCTTTTTTGATGCTGTTTCTAGGCCTTGTTTTTCAAAGTGCTCAGTGTAGAAATTTGCTATGACCAGGCTGAGAGGGCTCCCCATGGCTACTCCATCTTTCTGGCCGTAGAATTCTTTGTCCCACTGAAAGTAGCTTGTGGTGAGGCAATGGTGAAACAGGGCTGTGATGTCTTCTGGGAAATTCTGGTTGATAAGTGTGATGGTGTCTGCTACTGGGTCCTTGGTAAATAGAGACACCACATGGAAGCTGATCAGTATGTTCTTGGTGCTGAGCTGCTTCTTTTCAATGTTAAAATCCTGGATTATTTTGGAGAACATCTGTCAATGACAGAGGAAACAGCAGGGCTGGCCCAACCACAAGACAGGATGAGATGGCAGCTTTGGATAACAGTTCTGGATTGTCATGAAAGGAAAGAAACTGGTTATGTTTAAATTTAGGTATAATAGCTTCTCTACTGCATGGGTGGAGTTTGCAGACTTTTCTGCCTTTTTCTTCTAAAATACTTTGGATACTCTGTACTTTGAATTACATGGGGTGATAATAACAATTGCTACTATATTTCAAGCAGCAAACTCTCTTGGGCCAAGCTTGTTAAAGAAGCACAATGGGCATCAACACAAACCTTGAAGAATACTGTTGACATTGCTACAGAATCTGCAAACTTTAAGCAAACCATTGTATTCTGGAAAAACAAACCAGATGGCCATCAGCCAATTTCCATAAAAAGAAACAAGAAACACTCAATTAAACATATTGAAATAAATGGGGTTTTGCCATTTTGAAAAATTTAGGGATTCAGAGTATATTTATATTGCTTCTGGATAAGCACAGTCCATTTGACATTAGGACTCTGGACTTGGTTTCCGTAAGTGAGTTTCATTTCTCCTTTCATTTTCTCCTCCACTCTGCTCCTTCATTCTCTAACCAACTTAGCCATAGGTGAAGTTGTGCTATTCTATAAAGGAAACCAATTAAAGGCTTTTGTGTAGCAAAGCTCTGGGCACCTCTCAAAATTAAGTTAAGATGTAGTTAAAGTTAAGCACATGATGAATGAACTAGTTGGAATGTGTCCAAACCAACAGTGGAGAAAATTTGCTGATTGGAATTCATTGCCAAAAGGATAAAGTAGAAGTCAAGAACTGAAGAAGATTTAAAACATCAGAGCAGCGGTTCTCAAACTGCACTGCAGAGCCCTTAGGGTTCGTGCACAAAATGATTAAAAATTTTGTACAAAAGTATCTTCAGGCTATGTGTATAAGGTGTATATGAAACATAAATGAATTTTGTGTTTAACCTTGGGTCCTATCTCCCAGATATCTCATTATGTACGTATATGCAAATAAAAGTATTGCAAAGTCTAAAATCCAAAACACTTCTAGTCCCAAGCATGTTGGATAAGCGATACTCAACCTGTGCCTCCTTATGCAATATCTTTGTCCTTGATAGTGAAGGACAGATACAGTCCTGCCCCCTGGCCACTGACTGTCCATGAGACTATGGCTTTTTGCCATTCAGCTATCATTATGCTCTTGGTGAAGAATTATCAATTGTCACCTTCAGTGCATTCGTGGGGATTTATACTGTGCCAGAAGGCAAATAGCAACATGGCAATTTTTGCTAACTATATATTATTGGAGCCTGTACATTCTTTATTTCAGTGCTCAGATGATCAAGTTGGTATATTTTCCCCCTTAGGGGGAAAGAAACTTGGTAGGGTTGAGAAATCATAGAGAAATCACCTATTTCACCTCTCCTGAGACTTACTACCAGACAAAGTGTGCCTTGCTGAGAAACTGAAATCTGTGAAGCATTGGGGACATCAAATGTGTACAAAAGCATGAATATCTCCCTTTAAAATAAGAACAGTTCAAAGGTGCTGAGTGGAAAATCACTGACAAGCAGCATTTGGTCTATGAGAAATGTAATAATAATAATAATAATAATAATAATAATAATAATAATAATAATAGATATGCTGGCATATCTATCTTCAGCATATCTATCAGCATATCTACCTTGTTTGCTGTGTCATAATAAAATAATAATAACTTTATTTTTATATCCTGCTCCCATCTCCCCATGGGGACGCAGGGCAGCTTACATAGGGATGAAGCCCAAACAATATACAATGAAATAAAACATACGCTAAAATACAAATACTATAAAATGCATACTAATCATCACATATTAATACATCAACAAATGTAAAAACAACACATCTCAAGTAAAAGCATGGTCAGTAATCAAGGGTGACATAATTGGCACTTCATACTTCAGTCTTGAGGGGACACATAAAATTATAGTTGTATATATGTTTATGTTCACTAATAAGCATATGATCATAAAAACGTGTATCGAAATCCATACAAATTCCCATGAAGGGGGAAAATGCAAGCCTGTTCAGATGTATGGATGTATGAAATGGGAGACTGAATGCAGAGAAACATAAAATTGGGACTGAGATATATTTTTTCCCTATAGCCTTATGTTTTCCCTAGAATGTCACTGCTGTTCAGAGATCAGAAAGCCTGCCAGGCAAGCCAGATATGGGTATATGATGGATACTAATTTATCTCACAGAGTCTATTTGACGTGAAAAAGGCAAAATCACTACAACAGCAGTAACATTGTGATCAGTGTTTCATCTTCATGCAAGAACCCAAAACCAGCCAAACTATTGTTGCTCCATATGGCATGGAAATTTCGCCAGCACCTCTCCACACTCGTGGCAATAAAATACAGCACCAATAAAACCAATCAGTAGTCATCTTTCCATAATACCTCAAACTGATGGCTCAAATAATTCTTTGACTGTCTTCTCATGTCTAGCATATTTGATTTCCTACATCAAAATGATTGGAAGAAAATCTCCACATCTGCATGAGCAAGTAAATAGAAGGCTGTTTACAGTCATTGTGCAACCATAAAGACTGTGGATAAATAGCTGGACCCACTTGTTTATTTTCTGATGCTGCTTTCATTATCAGAATTATTGAAACTCTCCCCTTCAGGGGAAGAAACTACAGGGAAACTCCAGCAGCAGTGAAACAGCTCCCCCTTTGCACTTAATGAAATCTAGGTATGCAAAGACTTCTCACAACACTACTAGTTCCCTAGGATATTGTTAGTACACATTACATAATTTTTGAAATTTATGCTCATTTTTAAAAAATAATATTAACTTGTGACAGTATCATAAACCATACAAGCAATGCATATATAGTTTGGAATGTTTTCTTCTTCTTCATTCACACAGTCATTTCTGACTCTTCGTGACTTCATGGACCAGTCCACGCCAGAGCTTCCTGTTGGCCATCGCCGCCCCCAGTTCCTTCAAGGTCAAGCCGGTCACTTCAAGGATACCATCCATCCATCTTGCCCTTGGTCGGCCTCTCTTCCTTTTTCCTTCCATTTCCCCCAGCATCGTGATCTTTTCCAAGCTTTCCTGTCTTCTCATGATGTGGCCAAAATACTTCAACTTTGCCTCTAATATCCTCTCCAGTGAGCAGCCAGGCATTATTTCCTGTAGGATTGACTGGTTGGATCTTCTTGCAGTCCAAGGCACTCTCAGGATTTTCCTCCAGCACCAAAGTTCAAAAGCATCTATCTTCCTTCACTCAGCCTTCCTTACAGTCCAGCTCTCACAACCATAGGTCACTATGGGGAATACCATTGCTTTGACTATGCGGACCTTCGTTGCCAGAGTGATGTCTCTGCTTTTCACTATTTTATCGAGGTTGGCCATTGCTCTCCTTCCAAGAAGTAAATGTCTTCTGATTTCCTGGCTGCAGTCTGCATCTGCAGTGATCTTGGCACCTAGAAATATAAAGTCTGTCACTGCCTCCATGTTTTCTCCTTCTATTTGCCAGTTGTCAATAGGTGTAGTTGCCATGATCTTGGTTTTCTTGATGTTTAACTGCAGCCCGGCTTTTGTACTTTCTTCTTTCACCTTGGTGATAAGGCTCCTCAGCTCCTCCTCATTTTCAGCCATCAGAGTGGTATCATCTGCATATCAAAGGTTGTTAATGTTTCTTCCGGCAATTTTAACTCCAGCCTTGAATTCATCAAACCCCGCACGTCACATGAAGTGTTCTGCATACAAATTGAATAGGTAGGGTGAAAGTATACAGCCCTGCCGCACTCCTTTCCCAATCTTGAACCAGTCTGTTGTTCTGTGCTCTGTTCTTACTTGGTCTTTATACAGATTTCTCAGGAGACAGATAAGATGACTTGGTATCCCCATACCACCAAGAACATGCCACAGTTTATTATGATCCATAATAATGTTTTACAGATATATAATTTGATAAATCTGTTAGGAGACCATGTTTATGAGACAGGACATAAATATAGTGAACAAATAAACAAACCTTGATTTTTTAATGTTCAACGGCCTTGGCTTGATTACTCTCTCAATGAAGCAAACAGAACATTCCCCTGGGTGTGTACTTACAACAATTGAATCCTCATTATTTACCCACAGTAGGTTATAGATCTTGCTTTACACTGAAGGAGATAAATTAAGGTCTTCCAAGTGGCGATGTTAAGAGAGCTTCCCTTGTCTTTCTTGATTGTGGGCAGTTAATGGAGCAGATGCCATTACCTCAAACACTTTATTGCAAGACTATTTTTTTAATATCTTGATGCCATTAAGGAAATTGGCTAGCTAAATCTCTCTATAAGAAAGAGAAGAAAACTGCCAAAGCTCTATTCCAAATCAGGCTGTCTCTTCAGTTGTACTGCGAAATTGTACATGTTATGTGTTGTCGAAGGCTTTCATGGCCGGGATCACAGGGTTGTTGTATGTCTTTCGGGCTGTGTGGCCATGTTCCTCTGAGGATGCCTGCCATAGATGTGGGCGAAACGTCAGGAGAGAATGCTTCTGGAACATGGCCACACAGCCCGAAAGACATACAACAACCCTGTACATGTTATTTCAGCAAAATACTGATTTTTTTTATTATGCATTTTAAATTATTATTTCTTTAAGTGACGTAATTTCTTATAGTAAATACTTACAGTAAATGCTTACTGTATTTGTGCCTCTTCTCTATACTGATGGTTGCTTCTACCAGCATTGAGAAAAGTTAAAACCTGTGAGACAAAAATGATCTTTGTTCATGTCAAGAGTGATTTGAGAAACTGCAAGTCACTTCTGGTGTGAGAGAATTGGCCATCTGCAAGGACATTGCCCAAGGGATGCCTGGATTTTTTTAAAAATTTTTTTACCATCCTTGTGGGAGGCTTCTCTCATGTCCCTGCATGGGGAGCTGGAGCTGACACAGGGAGCTCACCACTCTCCCCAAATTCGAACCACTGACCTGTGGGAGGCTTTTCTCATGTCTCCACATGGGGAACTGGAGCTGACAGAGGGAGCTCACTCACTCTCCCCAGATTCGAACCACCAACCTGTTCATCCACAGTCTTATCGGCACAAGGGTTTAACCCACTGTGCCACCGGGGAATGAAATGTTGAAACGGTGGCATTATTGTCATTACCACTTGGCCTGACAACTTGAAAATAAATCATCTGGATTTGTGATGAATATTGCAATGAACAGAATAGTTATTTCACAATGGGAACCGGACTAATCATTCCTGAACATGCAAATTTTAGGACATCGTTAAATTGAATTTCCATGCAAATGGGCACAAACTAGAATGAAGTTATCATCTTAAATCAAGCTAAGACTATTCTGGTCTACCAGTTTTTTAGTCCAGAGATATGTACCCCACTATGTTTAGCATCCCCATACTATTTCTTGTGTGAGGAAAACAGAAGCAAACAGGAATAAAATAAGATACAGTAAATTCACCACTCAGTTGCTCTGCTCTCAAAAGAAAACAGATCACTTGAACCTTTTTTGCCTTATTTTTTCTGACTCTAAAGGGATAACACCCCCTCTTTCCTTTTTGCCTTCCATCACTTTATTTATATCTTTCCCTTTCACCAAATTGGGATTCGCAGTAGAAAAAATGAAAAGAATTGCAATAAAAACACATAGGAATAAAATCATACCCACCAAAAAGGAGATTAGACATATTAAACTAACAGCAAAATTTAAACCATTTGAAATATTTCGTTAACATAAAGAATGAAAGTGGTGCATCACTATGAAAGGTCTGTCTTTTATAAAACTTTTCTCTTTCCCTTCCAAGAGAGATTAGACTGGCATCCTCCTTGCTATCTTTCCATACAGAGGTTAAGACTTTTTTTTTAAAGGCAGGTTTTTGACGATTGACTGCTCAAAGGGGTTTCATAGAATTGTACTGAACTATCTGTGGGAGTCTTTGTTGTTGCTTTAGAAACAATACTTTAAAAAACAGGTTTTAATTTTATGTGTACTTTAATGCTATTTTTAACAATTGTGTTTAGCTTTTTAAAAAAGCAATGTTTCTTCTAAGTGTTGTAAGCCACCTGGCTTTCCCAAAGCAGGAAAAAGGCAGGTTGTTGTTGTTGTTGTTTTACAATTCCTCCTTTTTTAATCCTGGAATAAAAAGATTTCCACCTGCTGCCAGAAGGACAGCAAAGAAGAACTTCACAATCCATAAAACATGCCCAGCAATGGAAAATTTGGCAAAGATGTCATTTTCTTCTCTTGCCAAACAAGCCACACACTCAGATATATTCTCTTATGGACAGCTGTTAACTGTACCAGAAAGATTTGGAATAAGGATGTTGAGAACAGTTTCTTTATACTCAGTTCATTTAGGGATGAGACACACATAGCATATATATTACATTTTATTGATGAGCCCATTGGCCACATCAAAACACTTGAAAAACACATGTAATGCATGCATACAAAATACAACAAAAGTTAAAACAAGCTGTTAACAAAGGAGCAAAATCCTGATCCAGATCAAATATCTGCATCACCCCTATAGTTTACTCAGTCGGCTCCAAATATGCAGTTCTCGGCTGAGTTGCTTTATATAGAAAAAGGGCCGTTTTATATGTTATTTTAACATTCTGGCCAGGCAATAATAATGTAGCATTGTTGTATGTTTTCCGGGCTGTATAGCCATGTTCTAGAAGTATTCTCTCCTGACATTTCGCCCACATCTATGGCAGGCATCCTCAGAGGTTGTGAGGTATGGAGAAACTAAGCAGGGAAGGTTTATATATATCTGTGGAAAGTCCATGGTGAGAGAAGAACTCTTTGTCAGTTGGAGGCCAGTGTGAATGTTGTAGTTAATCACCTTGATTACCATTGAAAAGCTTCATCGCCGGGCTTTTCCTGCCTGGGGGCATCCTTTGTTCAGTTCATGGTTTCCTCCTTTCTGTTGAAACAAAATCAGATGTTTCAACAGAAAATGGACAAAATCTGGCTACCAGTATTAAAAAAACTCAAAAATCAGAAAAGTAAATAAGAAGCAACACTCTGAAAACAGAGGAGTTACAGACATGGGAATCAGGGGCAGCTAACGACTCTAAACAAAGGATGCCCCCAGGCAGGAAGAAGCCAGGAGATGAAGCTATTCAATGCTAATCAAGGTGATTAACTACAACATTCACACTGGCCTCCAACTGACAAAGAGTTCTTCTCTCACCATGGACTTTCCACAGATATATATAAACCTTCCCTGCTTAGTTTCTCCATACCTCACAGCCTCTGAGGATGCCTGTCATAGATGTGGGCAAAACGTCAGGAGAGAATACTTCTAGAACATGGCCATACAGCCCGGAAAACATACAACAACCCTGTGATCCTGGCCAGGAAAGCCTTCGACAACACAATAATAATGTAGTTTAAAACTAAGGATCCCAGTGTGTCTTTGTATAATATATGGTCCTAGGTATTGGCTCTTCTCTTTCTTTTACAAGTTACAACTAAAGAGAAACACATAGCTTATGATCTATAGTTAGATCCTGACCAATATCTTTGCCACCACCATTCACACCAACTTTACATCTGAAATCTGGCAGGATGAGTCATATTTCTAAAACCAGGCATACAGATAGCATGAATCTTATTTTAAATTCAGTTGAACTAATGGAACCTTTATGGAAATGTCTCCGCATGACTCATTAATGTGTGTGGATAGAAGGGAAGCTGTTATGGTGCTGAAATTTCGACTAGGGTTAAGCAGAGGGAGGCAACATCAATGGGACAGAGACTCTGCTGGAGTTGGGAATGAAAGAATATATCCACAAATAAAACTGAAATTAGCAATATTTTACTGGCCACCCTGATCCTTTTTATTTTTACAGTGAATATTTTTTTACAGTACATTAATAATCTTGAACAGAGACCTAAGTTCAAATTTGAGAGTTTTTGTGAAAGGACTAAGATGTGTACTTATGGCAAACACCAGGTTGCATTTCCACTTAAATGTACTACGTGTCATTCCATTACATGCCCTAAGTTTCAAGATCATAATATATGCTTGTTAAATATCCACATGTTTAGCCAAGCATCTGCTTTGTGTGGCCATGTGTCTGCTCTATTTTCAGAACAGTGGGTAATGCCTTAGAATGCCATGCCACTTATTTAAGCATTCTGTGTAGAGAAGAATACCTCATTTAGTCACAGTCTCATGTAAATAACCAGCATGTACAGCACTTTGCAATCTAATTGCACTGAAGATTCAACATTAACATGACAGCAAATGACAGCACTTTAAAATGTTTATTTCAGAAATGAGCTGTTACCGTTTCTGAATTTTTGTATATTAATTGTTCTTCTAAAAAGACAGTTGGCTCACTTACTTTTCCTTTTTTTATAGGCTCCTTTTTCTATTATATCACCACCAGTCAAGTGAGACTAATTCAAATGTTCACAGCTACGTGTAAGTAAGAGGCTGCTGTGGCATACATAAGAGAATGTGAGGCTACTTTGTGACAATTTCTGTTTCCTAATAGGAAAAATGTTTTTTGAATCTTATTTGAAGCTTCTATATTTAGGGAGACTGAATTCCTTCATATGAAAATACCCCAGATATTTAAAATGACAAATCTTATCTTTCCTTATCTAATCCCCCATAATCAATAAGTCACTTGTTTACTATCCTGCCTGTCTTTAATAATATATAGAAAACCATTCATCCAAAAGCAAAACAACAGCATAACACTACTAAAGAACAATCAGAACAATTTCATTACAAATATATTGCCGAGCATCCAATATCAGTTGGTGGCCACAACTTCAGTGGACCTATTAATGTGGTTTGAAAGGAGCTATTGAATAGACTGAACTCTGTCTTCTTGAATAGGTTCAGCACTTTGGAAAGCTCCTTTAAACTAAAACCTAGAATTGATTAATTGCCCAAATGACATAGGCTCCATCTACTCTGTCCACTTTGGTCAGTGTAGAATTCGATCAAGCCTGCAGTGGCTAAAGCCACACAGAGCTGATCCACAGTAATATCATTGCCATTTTTTCTGTTTACTTAGCAATGGTGTTTGCTGGCTCCCATCCCATGAAATACAGCTACTTCCGGTGGTGCTCTAATAGCTAAACTACAGTGGAACTGGTGTATGTTGTCAAAAACAGCCCTATCTGATGAGGTCATATACCTGTTATTCTTCCTTTCTCCCAATATAGGACCAAGACATCACCGTCATTTAGACAGTACAGATGATTAGGTCCTCCTGTTAGGACTCTGGAGCATTTCTTTGGCCAGTGATTCCTGTGTTGCACCAGCAACAATTGCGGGGGGGAGGGGGGGGGAGCCAGACAGCAGATCCTTCCCTCTGAAGGAACGGGTTTATGGTAAGATAAACATGGAGCATGGAGTGACGGGTGCCCACCAACAGACACCATGGCGATTCCGGTGGCCAATATGATGAAGTCCATAGATAAATGATAGATAGACAGAATCTCTTTTCAAGACTAATTTATTGTCAGCTTTGGGCAACAAAGATTCTGAATATCCATGAGTGTGCAAGACAGGCCATAACTCAATATTGATTCATTTATTTTTAAAGTGAGAATCTGAACTCCATTTCAAATATGCAGAATAATATACTCTGAAGAACTGGGTAGTTAATTTTCTACAATTCCTTATTGAAGGGGGTATTGCAAAATATTTTGATGCCTACACTAATCTGATGATAATAATAATAGTAATAATAATAATAATAATAATAATAATAATAATAATAATAATAATCTTTATTTATACCCCACCACCATCTCCCCGTGGGGACTCGGGGCGGCTCACAATGTTACAAAAGTAACAGTGCAAATATATTAACAATATACACAGTTTAAAACACAAGAAGATAATAAAACAGAAGTTAAAACAAAGGTTTATACAACAGTAATAATATCAAACAACCACCAATGCAATTCAGTCAACTTCAAAGGTGTGGGGGGGGGGGACTATAGCAGCAATATAAGATAAAATCATTAGATTAAAATACCCCGATGAAAGGATCCTAATAACATTCAGAATAGAATTATAATGAGGCTGGTCATCCAATAGCTGTCTCTCCAAAGGCCAGTCCAAACATTAAGGTTTTCAATTGTTTCTTAAAGGGACGACGCCAACCTAATCTCCCTAGGGAGTGAGTTCCAGAGCCGAGAGGCCACAGCCGAGAAGGCCCTCTCTCTCGTCCCCACCAAACGTAACTGTGAGGAAGGCGGAAGCGAGAGAAGGGCCTCCCCGGAAGAGCTCAGAGATCGCGTAGGTTCATAGGGGACAACGCGGTCACGAAGATAGGCAGGTCCCGAACTGTTTAGAGCTTTATAGATAATAACCTGCACCTTGGATTGGGCCCGAAATATTATCGGCAGCCAGTGATACTTCTGTATCCAACAATTTACAAAAAAGAAAACATGGAGAATAATGTCAGTTCACCTTGAATGTCATTTCTGCATTTGACTCGTTGTTTCTTTCTTCTGGATCATGCATCCACAGTCACAGTGAAAGGAAAGACAGGACCAGTTTTTCATAAGGCTACACTTGAAGATTTTGCTCAAACTGGAAAAAGATAGCATCCTGTCTTTTCTGTGCTCCAAACATCTGAACCTTCTTTTAAAACTCCTTCTATGTGGACTGTACTTTAGTACTGCTACTTTCTATAATCAGCTTCCCAGCCTGTACAAATGTTATGCTTCTTAAGAATTCACGTGTTGCGGAAAACCAATCTTTCCCTAGCCTAGTACTATAGGAATTTGTATTCTGTTCACATTTTAATACAAATGTTTCACATTGTACTTCTTAATTTAATATTTGAATTGGAACATAATGTTTTGGCTCATTCACCATCATTGGTATTTTGTGCTGTATATTCAAAAAGGTACACATTAGAGGAAATTGTGCCCCAAAAATCTAATTAGGATATAGTGTGTATAAACATATGTATATTCTTGAAAAAACCTGCAAAATACATCATAAATACTTACAAAAATGTTTATGCTTTGAAAAGGATCTAGATAAACTTTTTAATTGGGCAGAACTTAAAAAATGAAATTCAATAGAGAGAAATCCAAAATTATTCATTAAGGCCACAAAAACAAATGTACACTTAGAGGGTGGAAGATACATGGCTCAGCAGTACTACATGAGGAAAAGACTGTGGGATTATTGTTGATCATAAACAGAGCCGTCCTTAGGTAATTTTTAAGAGTAGGCAATCAAAATTTTGCCCCCCCCCCCGAATTTTGGCACCCCCCCCAAAAGCGGGGGGGGGGGGGGCTGAGCAGCAGGGAGGGGAGGGGTCTGCAAAGTGCCGAGAAATGAGAAGGAAGGCGTTCCTCGGCGCTTTGCAGACCAGAGAAGCGGGCACTGCTTCTCTGGTCTGCAAAGCTCTGAGAAACACCTTCCTGACGAGAAGGAAGCTGGTCCTTGGCACTTTGCAGACCAGAGAAGCGGGCACCACTTCTCTGGTCTGCAAAGCTCCCAGAAACACCTTCCTGGCGAGAAGGAAGCCATTCCTCAGTGCTTTGCAGACCAGAGAAGCGGGCACCACTACTCTGATCTGCAAAGCTCCCAGAAACAACTTCCTGGTGATAAAGAAGCCGTTCCTTGGTGCTTTGCAAACCAGAGAAGCGGGTGCCACTTCTCTGGACTGCAAAGTGCCGAGAAACGCCTTCCTGGCAAGAAGGAAGGCATTCGGCGCTTTGCAGACCAGAGAAGCGGGTGCCGCTTCTCTGGTCTGCAAAGCATGGAATACCTTCCTGGCAGAGCCAGGATGTGCCTGAATGGCCCCCAACAAGATGGCGCCACAGGCAAATGCCTAGTTTGCCTGGCAGGTGAACCACCCCTGATCAAAAAGTGAACATGAGGTGTGGTGTTGCAGCATAAAAGTGAATGCTGTTTTAACCTGTTTAAATAGAAGCATTATTTCCAAGGTGAGATGGGTTAGGCATCATCTGGAGTACTCCAGTTAATTTTAAGAAGGATACAGATAGGCTGGAGTAGTTTCAGACAAGAGCAACAAGGATGATAAGCAAATAAAACCTGGGAAAGCTTGAAGGAGCTCTGCATATTGGTGAAAAGAAAACTAAAGGTTTAGATTATTGTGATGCTTAAATTCATCAAAGGCTGTCATAGAGTAGAGGGAACAGACCTTTCTTTGATGCCCAAAGTGTAAAACCAGGTTACAGGAGAGTAGATTTTGATTATGCATGAGAAGGAGTGACTTGACAATGAGAGTAGTTCAACAAGGAAGCCAGTTGCCTAAAGAAGTGGTGGTGCATCCTTCTTTTGACCTCTTCAAAAAAGAGGTGGAACAGCTACTTGGTAGGAGGGCCTTAGATACAGTGCTTACATTAAGCAGGGTGTTGGACTTAATGGCCCATCAAATCTCTTCCATTCTATGATTCTTTACCTTTATGCCTTTTAAAGTCTAAAACGGATAAAGAACTAAAGGCTGGAAAAATTCAAAATGAAGTGAAGATATGGAATACTATGTCCAATTCTGGGCACCGCAGTTGAAGGGAGATGTTGACAAACTGGAAGGTGTCCAGAGGAGGGCAACTAAAATTATCAAGGGTCTGGAGAACAAGCCCTGTGATGAGCGGCTTAAAGAACTGGGCATGTTTAGCCTGCAGAAGAGAAGGCTGAGAGGAGACATGATAGCCATGTACAAATATGTGAGATGAAGTCATAGGGAGGAGGGAGAAAACTTGTTTTCTGCTGCCCTGTAGACTAGGACGCGGAACAATGGCTTCAAAGTACAGGAAAGGAGATTCCACCTGAACATCAGGAAGAACTTCCTCACTGTGAGGGCTTTTCGGCAGTGGAACTCTCTCCCCCGGACTGTGGTGGAGGCTCCTTCTTTGGAGGCTTTTAAGCAGAGGCTGGATGGCCACCTGTCAGGGGTGCTTTGAATGCAATTTCCTGCTTCTTGGCAGGGGGTTGGCCTGGATGGCTCATGAGGTCTCTTCCAACTCTACTATTCTATGATTCTAAGATACTCACCCATCCCTTGATTCTATCTTCTACTGATGGTTGCAATACTGTACGTCTGTTTCATTTGAATTCATATTCTCCTTTTCCAGCATCACACAACTCACCTCACAGTTGAATCAATATTGTATAAGGAAACTACCTCATTATACAGGGGAATAATATTTATTTATTTATTTACAGTATTTATATTCTGCCCTTCTCACCCCGAAGGGGACTCAGGGCGGATCACATTATACACATACAGGGCAAACATTCAATGCCCATAAACACATCGAACCGAGACAGAGACAACAGACAGACAGACGCAGAGGCAATTTAACCTTCTCCTGAGGGGATGTTCGATTCTGGCCACAGGGGGGAGCAGCTGCTTCATCATCCACTCTGATGGCACTTCCTCACTTCCTCATTCCAACGTTGTAAATTAGTTAAACTTGCCTCCCCACTTTTATAAGTGGTACTTTATTTCCTACTTGATAGATGCAACTATCTTTCGGGTTGCTAGGTCAGCAATGAGCAGGGGCTATATTTTTTTATTTTTAATTGATGGGTGCTCACCCCGCCACGGGCTGGCCTCAAACTCATGACCTCATGGTCAGAGTGATTTATTGCAGCAGCTGTTTACCAGCCTGCGCCACAGCTGGGCCCAATAGGCGGCATGCTCCACTTTGCCACCCCTTTGAGTGCGGAATCTGCCAGCTCTCATTACCAACATGGTCATACTACTACTTTTGGTGGGACTCCATGCTTAAAGGGGCAGTGAAGTGGTGCATGCTGCTGTGGCAGCAACACAAGAGGCTTCTTGTGTTGCCTTGGAGAAATGGGGGGATGCCAGATGATCGACGCTTCCCACCATGAGATCGCCTTGTGGGTAAGCCAGGCAATGCAGGGTATGGGGCGACAGGTTCCCCATGCCTCCCGATTAGTGGTCACCAAATTCGCCACAATGCAGGGCAGTGCTGGCAGCCCGTGTGAAAAGGTTGTTAGCTTATTAGACAGATCACTGTTGTTATGGGATGGGATCATGAGTGTGAGTATATTTGTGACTATAAGAAGGAACTATTCATTGTTAATGAAAAATCAAGTTAAACATGGTTATTTCTTGAACTGTTAAAGTAATCCAATTGGAGGTTGGATTTCTGTGGAAAATTCTTTGCTGAACCTCAAATAGTCTTGAAGCTGCCAAGTATCTATGTGTATTGTAATGAATTTTGCTTTTCTGACCAGATGGAAGCTGTTGGCAATTATGTGCACCATGTTGCAATCTGCACTACTGACCAGATGCTGCGATATTTGAGTCCTGACCAGTTCCATTTTACATAGAAGGAAGGAATCCAGCTAAAATGAAAGAAGCTGGATAGGGTTTTAAAGACACCCTTATTCTATTTCACAAAAATACTCTGCAAATATCTGAAAAAGAGATATTGTTTAGATTTTAATGTAAGAATCTGCTAAAATATTGCATCACTGTCATTATTGATTCAATAATCCACAGAAGTATTGAATGCAGAATTCACCAGCTGGAGATTATCTGGTTTCTTTCCTCTTTTTTTTTTAAGATCACAAGATTATAGATTTTATGCTAGCAAATGTACCTTTAGAAATATGTGGGCATATGTAATGAATCTTCAAATGGTGGTTGGGCTAGCCAGGAGGGCAAAAGCTCAGGGAGTGTGTTTGGTATTCAATTTATGCTCCTGCAGTCAGACTTTCTCTCTTCACCCCATAAGCAAGGGCAGATGAAAAAAAAAAAGAAACTCAAAAACCATTCCCTACAATTTATATGGCTGATTGATCTCAATCTTTCCACAAATTTAATTCAAGTGCAAACAAAATATACCATCCTAGCTCTGCCCTCCACCCCATATTTATAAATTTCAAAGTCAGTGTGTCAGATTTTTCTCTCTCCTCCATATCTTATCATGCACACTAGTAGTATATGCATTCAGGGCCAGCTGAGAACATTTTGCCAACTGATGTAGAACTGAAAATTGTGCCTCCTCTCACTCACCTGCAAACCAAGGCTGTGCATAGTTCTCAAGGCTTTTCATATTAGTTGATACGTTGGAAAATCTCCAAAGTGTTTTATTCTCTTCCTTGCAGTAAAAATGCATTTCTCTTAAAGTTGCTATCCAGGTTATGAATTCCATCTTTGAAATAGGTACAGTATCTTGGATAGTTCCTACACAGTTTGGGCTGTACCCTGGTGTGGATTCGTCACCCTACAGAAAAGGAAGTCTTCATCCATTTTTGATAATGTTATTCTCATGTTTTCTTCAATGAGATTTTTCACCAAACTCCACCACCACCTTATTTCTCTCATGTTATCTCTCCATGTTCAGAGAGCAAGCTGATATGTCCAACTTGCTCTCTGTTGCTAGTTAGTCAAGCTGTTTCATCACCCACAGGGAAAAAAGAAGACTACATAACCAACATTTATCCCCTAAGCATGTGAGGGAATCACCATACCCTTCTCAGGAGCTTTCCAGTCGGCCACAGATGAGAGCTTGAGCTGGCCAATGCATTGTACACATACCATAAAAAAGGTAAAGGTTTCCCCTGACATTAAGTCCAGTTATATCTGACTCTGGGGGTTGGTGCTCATCTCCATTTCTAAGCCAAAGAGCCGTCGTTTTCCATAGACACCTCCAAGGTCATGTGGCCAGCATGACTGCATGGAGCGCCGTTACCTTCCCGCTGGAGCGGTACCTATTGATCTACTCACATTTGCATGTTTTCGAATTGCTAGGTTGGCAGAAGCAGTGGGTGCTCACTCCGCTCCCGGGATTTGAACCTGGGACCTTTCGGTACCATAGCAAGGCATTTATGGAAGATGCAGAACAGCAAATAGCTATGAAACGGGTTTTGATAATATTTTGTGCCATAGAGAGAAGGAATAAAGGGAGTGGCTGGGTAAGACAAGAAGAAAATCCTAATTGTCTGTGAGAAATGGAAGAACAGAATAGAAGGATTGATCTCTTCTGATTAAACAAGCTTAGGATTTGATTTTCAAGGCAATTTGCAGAGGACAGAACAGATATATTAAAGCCACTGTAAATCTAGCCACCATTGCCACTTAAACTAACACAAATCTGCTCTCACTCATCTGTTTATTAGGTTCTCTTCCTTCTCTGGCTCTTCTTCCTTCTCATTTATTTTATATGGAGAAATTGCCTTTCACACTTACCTTTTCCAAGTTCTAGTGACTTTCAGGAGAGTAATTCTGTTTGTGGAAGAAGGGAAGTAGGAGACTATTTAAATCAGTGGTTCTCAACCTGTGGGTCCCCAGATGTTTTGGCCTTCAACTCCCAGAAATCCTAACAGCTGATAAACTGGCTGGGATTTCTGGGTGTTGTAGGGCAAAACACCGGGGGACACACAAGTTGAGAACCACTAGTGTAAACAAATGAATGAATGACCAAGTGAGGCAATGATGGCAGAAAGGTGAGGCAGAAAGAATGGTACAGAAAGGAGGCAGAAGCAAGTTGTGGCTGAAAGGTAGAGAAGGTGGGCAGGCAGACAACCGAATTACCTAACAGTGTTGGTGGCACAATTTACTATTTCTAATATCCTGCCCCCTGAGAAAAATGCCTCACTTTGTGCAATGCTGCAGTTGCTGTGTATGTGCATGAAAGTAAGGAATAGTAACAAAATACATCTTCATTACAGATTTAATAGAAAGGGACTGCTGTGCCTAAGAGCACACACACTATCTAAAATGAAATGCCTCAATGGATTCTTTCCTTAGCCTGTAGCTCTATGTTTTGGGTGAGGACATAGCTTTGTATCCCTGGAAATAGATAAAGGGCCAGATTAAAATTCAAGGTTGCAGTCTGTTTTCATCCTTTCCCTCCATTGCAGAGCATCTCCTCAATGCTTTGGCAAGCAACCTTTGCACCTGGGTATAACAAGTTGTTCACTGGCTGTCGGTGTGAGTTTCGTGAAGAGAAGAAATACTGTGAAGGGCAGGTGCTGGCAGCCTATTTTCAAAGCCCTAGTTAGGAACCTTCTGGAATTCATGTCAGTTGGAGAATAAGAGTAAAAGAGTTGCCAGGCAGGATGGATAGTCAACCATCGTTATTCTTAATCTTGCAGTTCAGTCAGACTAGTACACCAGGCTCCAAACTATACTACATTGTTGCCAGTGTATGAAATTTAGTTTCAAAATGCAAGCTTCCATGAAGCTTTGGTCTCAGTCCGGTACTTCCCATAAGTTTATGACACTGGAGGGCTGAAGTTAGCATTACTGTAGAATCTCACTTATCCAACATAAACGGGCTGGCAGAAAGTTGGATAGGCGAATATGTTGGATAATAAGGAGAGATTAAGGAGAAGCCTATTAAACACCAAATTAGGTTATGATTTTACAAATTAAGCACCAAAACATCATGTTATACAACAAATTTGGCAGAAAAAGTAGTTCAATACGTAGTAATGCTACGTAGTAATTGTGTTTACTAATTTAGCACAAAAATATCACGATATATTGAAAACATTGACTACGAAAATGCATTGGATAATCCAGAATGTTGGATAAGCGAATGTTGGATAAGTGAGACTCTACTGTACTTTAATGTAATATTTCTGTGTTCTGTTTTATTGTAAAGTGAGGGTCTAAATATCCTGAAGGTATCAGATCCTGTTAGGACCTGGAAGCAAAACAGGGTCAGGGCTGGTTACTAGGCTTGAGCAAATTTTTCGTTATTTCGTTAAATTCGTTAAAAATTCGTTTCGTAAGCAATTTTGAATTAATATTGAACCATCTGCTCACTGCCCTTACAAATATTACGAATTTGAATAATAAAAGTACCTTTTTTCGTTTGTTTCTGATGTCTTCGGATGAAGCTGTAGAGGAGAAGCCATGTTGGCATGCCTCTCAGTCAATCAGAGCGGAAGAGGGAGGGAGGGAGAGGCATGGGACATCGATCTGCTAGCATTTTAAAAAAAATGTTGCTTCAAAAATCCCCAAAAATCAGTGGATGGGTCAAACATTATGAAACTTGATAGGCAAAGAGTACTTAATTTTTGCTTCCATTCTGGCAAATTTCATCATAATAGCTTTCATAATGCAGGAGAACGAAGCCTCTGAATATTGACCATTAATGAAGCAATTCGCCATAACGAGAGAAAAAACTCCATTTCCCAGAAGCCTTAGCAAGCCAATCAAAGTGGAAGGAAGAAGGACAGGGAGGCGTGGCTATCGATCTGCTAACATTTTAAAAAAATGTTGCTTCAGAAATCCCCAAAAATCAGTGGATGGGTCAAACATTATGAAACTTGATAGGCAAAGAGTACTTAATTTTTGCTTCCATTCTGGCAAATTTCATCATAATAGCTTTCAAAATGCAGGAGAACGAAGCCTCTGAATATTGACCATTAATGAAGCAATTCGCCATAACGAGAGAAAAAACTCCATTTCCCAGAAGCCTTAGCAAGCCAATCAAAGTGGAAGGAAGAAGGACAGGGAGGCGTGGCTATCGATCTGCTAACATTTTAAAAAAATGTTGCTTCAGAAATCCCCAAAAATCAGTGGATGGGTCAAACATTATGAAACTTGATAGGCAAAGAGTACTTAATTTTTGCTTCCATTCTGGCAAATTTCATCATAATAGCTTTCAAAATGCAGGAGAAGGAAGCCTCTGAATATTGACCATTTATAAAAGCATTGGGCTGAAGCAAACGTTTCTCCAATAGTATTATGCCCGCTTTAAAACTGCAATTCCCAGGTGTTCCAGGCCCTCTCTCCTCTTAACATTCTCCACCCCCTTTTGTCCTCGCTTAGAATCAGAGAGTCATTGAACAGTAGAGTTGGAAGAGACCTCTTGGGCCATCCAGTCCAACCCTATTCTGCCAAGAAGCAGGAAATCGCATTCAAAGCACCCCCAACAGATGGCCATCCAGCCTCTGCTTAAAAGCCTCCAAAGAAGGAGCCTCCACCACAGTCCGGGGCAGAGAGTTCCACAGGTGAACAGCTCACAGTGAGGAAGTTCTTCCTAATGTTCAGGTGAAATCTCCTTTCCTGTAGTTTAAAGCCATTGTTCAGTGTCCTAGTCTGCAGGGCAGCAGAAAACAAGCTTGCTCCCTCCTCTCTATGACTTCCCCTCACATATTATACATCATGTCTCCTCTCAGCCTTCTTTTCTGCAGGCTAAACATGCCCAGTTCTTCAAGCCACTCCTCATAGGGCTTGTTCTCCAGACCCTAGATCATTTTAGTTGCCCTCCTCTGACCATCTTGACCAAACTTTCATACAGTATGTGAATTCTTGGAAGGTATGAGAAGTTTAGAGAGAAGGAGGGAGGAAGAGGTTTGAATTTTGGACTCCAATTGTGGCATGATTCCCCACTCTGCCACCCACTTGGGCAAGTCACACACTCTCAGCCCAGAAAAGCCAATGGAACAGGAAATAGCACTTTCAAACCAGGAACTAATTTCCTTATTCAGAGGCTGATAGCCATCTGTCAGGAATGATTTGATGGTGTACTACGATTTCTGTTCCTGGGTGATAAATGTCATTTCCTAATTGGTTCTGTCATAGAAACATGGCAAAATCTATGACACTGCCTGAACTTTGTGCAAGCGACATGGATGGAACATATTATGGTTTGGTCCACCAATTTAACAAAGTTTCAGCCACAAAAACAAAGTTTCTGAAGTAGAACAATGACTTTCACAGTAAAGACAACCCAATGAAACAGGAAATAAGACTTTCAAACCAGGAACAGATTTCTGCAATTATTAAAAAATTGTTTATTATAAAAGCTATGAAAATTTGCCAAAAATCAGAGGATAAGGGAAACGTTCCACATTTTGGTGAGCTATCAGTGTTAAATGTGTTCTACCACTGTACCAAGTTTGAAGAAGATCACTCAAAAAATGAGGGCGGGAGAGCCCCCTAAGTCCCCCCCCCCTGGGGCTGTTTTGGGGCGACCGCGCATGCGCATCCGCCATTAACGAATTAATTTCGAAAATAACGAATTTTCGTTAATTTCGAAAAATTTTGGGGGCCAAATTCGTTATTAGCAACAAAAACGAAAAACTGCCCCCTCTAGTTTTGAAACGAGTTTAGAATCAAATTTTTCATGGATCGATCAAGCCTACTGGTTACTATTCAAATTACCAGGTTTTGTGGCCTATATTTTAGAGAAAGTGTCAAATAACTTCAGGGTTTTCCTTGCCTTGGAAAACCTGATTAAATTAATGGAGTCACTGTAAGTCGATAGGCAACTCAAAGTCTTATACACTCACACGTGTATAATTGCATCTCTTAGCATGGGGACGTAAGTCTTTCGATCATCTATAGTGCTAATTTGGACTTAGGAAACTTTTCCTAAATTTATATTACAAAAATGTGATCCATTAGAATGAAATTGCACAAGATGTGGTCCACAGGCTAAATGTGCCCCCATTTACTTTTTGAAGTCCACTGCTAACCCCAATTTTGGCTATTCAGCAGTAACAGTGGTGCCCCTACATACACACACATGTGCGCGCACACATTTTCACATGATAAGTGCATTCATTCTTTTGTAAAAATCACCCTTGGAAGAATATGAACTTTTTTCCAATAAGAAATTTTGGTGAAGACCATGGAGGTGGGAAGGGAGGTGGTAGGTCTCTTTAACACAGGGATGGTTGTATAGATAAAATGGAGTGAATGGAAACTATGAGTTCTCCTTTACATTTCCTGGAAGAAAGATGGATATGAAATCAAATCACTAAAAATTGTGGGAGGGGATTAAACCCCCATGGCTATCATCAGTTTTAGCAATGTTTGTTGAATACTGACTCCATCCCAAACAATTTAAGTGGTTCCCAACTCATAACATTTTGGACTTAGTTAATATGCAAATGACAGAGTTGGATCTTGATGTTTGTACAAGAAGGATTTTCTTAAAAAGAATTGGGAGATATGCTACTCATGCAAGTTTGAAATATAACTCTCAGACAGAAAAGTTTATATGAATTTGAAGATCTAAACTTATATAGAAGTTGACAATTACATGGGGAGAGATGGAGAGAATTCCTAAGAAAACAAGACAAATCCAAAACACATGGTATGACTGTTAAAAAGTATTTAGAAAAGGGAAGTCCTATTAATGGGTTGATCTTTTCCATACCGACCCCATTGACAAAACATCCACCCTTTGATGCATACAGGATTAAGTTTTGGAAGAGTTAATCCAACAGAGAATGCAAGCTTTTTTTTCCATCTCAGCAATCCTATTGATGTGCATAGTGCTCACCTTTAAGCACAATAATCTCTCTGCAACAAAGCTTGAAGCCTCCCAAGACTTTATGATATTTTATTTTCTGATGCTGCGTTTGCATGGCAAATAATAGTTGATGTGTCAAATGTACACAAATGCTCCTTTGATAGGAAAACAGGAATTGCAAGCATAGAATAGCGAGTGTAATGGATTGCTTACTATCTCTGCATATGTTAAATATCAAAGAAAAATCTAAACAGACTAAACAGGTTGTGTGTGTATATGTGTATTGAAGTGCAGTGATAGCTAAATGTAACTACACAACTATTTTATTGTATACCAATGTTTACTTTACCAAAAAGCGGAACCCCGGTGACGAAGTGTGTTAAAGCGCTGAGCTGCTGAACTTGCAGACTGAAAGGTCCCAGGTTCAAATCCTGGGAGCGGATTGAGTGCCCGCGGTTAGCTCCAGCTCCTGCCAACCTAGCAGTTCGAAAACATGCCAATGTGAGTAGATCAATAGGTACCGCTCCGGCAGGAAGGTAACGGCGCTCCATGCAGTCATGCCGGCCACATGACCTTGGAGGTGTCTACGGACAACGCCGGCTCTTCGGCTTAGAAATGGAGATGAGCACCAACCCCCAGAGTTAGACATGATGGGACTTAACGTCAGGGGAAACCTTTACCTTTTAGTGTTTACCAAAAAAATGGAAGAGTAAAAATAGTAATATGAAAACTATGTTTTCATCCACTGTAAGATCTTTCTGGAAGATAAATACCCTATACCTACAAATCGTTTATTTATAGATTCCTATAAATCTTCATAAATAAATTCCAAGTACAGTGAGCCCTGGATATCCACTGGGGTTCGGTTCTAGGACACAGCATTTTCCATCGCACCTAAGACTGGAGGTAATTGTAGAGAGAACAGAGCATACACAAGTCTGTCCTAAAACAAGGGAAACTTGTGTGTGCAGTATGTAATTTTTGTTCTTTTCCTCCCTCTGTGAAAAAGGCCACAGTTGTGTATAAGCACCAGAATGGTGGGGTGAAACGTTTCGCATGAATAAATAAAAACATTTTAATCTGAGTGAGACAAAAGCACACATACTGCAGTGCCTACCTCACTCCCATGACTATTTATTCTTCCTCATCCCTTCCATTGACAGCAGGTAGCTTGCCACTAGCAGTCAACCCCGTGCTATGCAATGTCACTGTGAAAGTCTTGACCAACCAAAAGCTCTGATATCAAAGCAAGACCCTTAAAGCACTCTGACATTCCTTTTCAAAAGTACATGGCTGAAATATGCCTTCAAGCTAGCATGCAATAATGGCCCTTAATAGGCCTTTTAAAACAGGATGTTCATATTGGGTGGTTACGCTCGATAAGAGAAAAGGGGGAATTAAATAGAATTCTATTACCCATTAACAGCAGTATTACATACCGCAGTGGCACAATACCTTTCCCTAGTTCTTTTTTATACTTGTTTATGGCATTCAACTAAATTCTTTTTTTTGAAATGAAACTATGAACTAAATCATAGAATCATATAATTGGAAGAGACCTTGTGGGCCATCCAGTCCAACCCCCTGCCATGAAGCAGTAAAATCACATTCAAAGCACCACTAATAGATGGCCATCCAGCCTCTGTTTAAAAGCCTCCAAAGAAGGAGCCTCCACCACACTCCAGGGCAGAGAGTTCCACAGCTGAATAGCTCTCATAGTTAAAAAAAAGTATACCTAATATTCCTTTTCTGAAGTTTGAAGCCATTATTCCACATCCTAGTCTCCAGGGCAGCAGAAAACAAGTTTGCTTCTTCCTTCCTATGACTTCCCCTCACATATTTATACATAGCCATCATGTATCCTCTCAGCCTTCTCTTCTGCAGGCTAAACATGCCATTATTTAAGCCACTCCTCATAGGGCTTGTTGTCCAGACCCTTGATCATTTGTATCACCCTACTCTGGACACATTCCAGCTTCTCAACATCTCCCTTCAATTGTGTTGCACAGAATTGGACACATTATTCTAGGTGTGGTCTGACCAAGGTGGAATAGAGGAGTAGCATGACTTCCCTGGATCTAGACACAAAATCTGTTGGCCTTTTTAGCCGTCACATGACATTGTTGGCTCATGTTTAACTTGTTGTCCATGAGGACTCCAAGATCTTTTTCACATGTACTACTGTCGAGCCAAGCGTCCCCTATTCTGTATCTTTGCATTTCATTTTTTCTGCCTAAGTGGAGTATTTTGCTTTTGTCCCTGTTGAACTTCATTTTGTTAGTTAATCTGTTAAGATCATTTTGAATTCTGTTCCTGTCTTCTGGAGTATTGGCTATCCCTCCCAATTTGGTGTCGTCTGCAAACTTGATGATCTTGCCTTCTAACCCTTCATGTAAGTCATTAATAAAGATGTTGAACAGAACCGGGCCCAGGCGGGAACTCTGTGGCACTCATTACTGCTTTCCAGGATGAAGAGGAAGCACTGGTGAGCACCCTTTGGGTTTGTTCACTTAACCAATTACAGACCCAGCTAACCATAGTTTTGCCTAGCCCACATTTGACTAGTTGGTTTTCCAGAAGGTCATGGAGGACCTTGTCGAAGGCCTTACTGAAATCCAGATATGCTACATCCATGGCGCTCCCTGCAAATGCCTTATACCCAGTCAGATTATTGGTTGATTTAACTTTTTTATGTAGAGATGAAAAAGGTATTTGACAGTTTTCTGACTGGGGTTGTATTTTGTTATTCCTAGTACCTTCAGAACATTTGCAGGATAAAACATAGAACCTGGAAAGTTCCAACAATTTTGTATGAACTTCTTTCTGATTCTCAGTGTAACAAAATTTGTACACTTGTGAAAAACCGTGCAGCTTCCAAAAAAAAGTTATTTTTCTATGTGCACTGGTTTGGTTTTTTTTTAAAAAAAGCTCCATTGCTCTTGGAGCTGTGAATCATTTAGTTTTATAACTTTTCCTTCTATCTTTGTACCTTTGGGGGCTTTGTACCTTTGGGGGCCGTGTAGCATTCCGTTTTTTAATTGCCTATTTAGATGGAGCCCCGGTGGCGAAGTGCATTAAAGCGCTGAGCTGCTGAACTTGCAGACCGAAAGGTGTCAGGTTCAAATCCCGGAAGCGGCTTGAGGGCCTGCTGTTAGCTCCAGCTCCTGCCAACCTAGCAGTTCGAAAACATGCCAATGTGAGTAGATCAATAGGTACCGCTCCGGCAGGAAGGTAACGGCGCTCCATGCAGTCATGCCAGCCACATGACCTTGGAGGTGTCTACGGACAACGCCGGCTCTTCGGCATTGAAATGGAGATGAGCACCAACCCCCAGAGTCAGACATGACTGGACTTAACGTCAGGGGAAACCTTTATCTTTTTATTTAGATGTGCAATTTTAAATATATACAATATTTGAATTTATGCAACTTTTAAAGTTGTGCAACATTCCATTGTGTCCCCCCCCCCCCACACACACACACACACATCTTTTTAGACAGCTGCATACCTCTCAGGGGAATACCATATACCTTTTTTTTTTTTGAAAACTATGCTGGTGTGAGTGAAAGTCTGTACTTTATTTCAAATTCCAGTAATTATGAGGGAGTAAGTTCCTAAATGACTTGACATTGCAAAATGGAACAAAAGGAATTGTTTTGTTCCAATATGTCTCAGGAATTTTTTAAAAATCTAGCATTATAACCTTAGGCCCCTTCTACACAGCCATATAATCCAGATTATCAAAGCAGATAAACCACATTATTCACATTATTATGGATTCTATGAGTCTACAGTGCCAGTTCGAAGCAGATAATCTGGAATTTATGTGGCAGTGTAGAAGGGGCCTTAGTCTATATAACTATTCTTGTCTAAATTGGCAACAGTTCTCCATGGTTTCAAGGAAATGTTTTTTCAAACAACCATATGTGAAAGTGTCAGGATTTATTATATTTAAAACACGTTATCTACTATTGAACTAAGGTAGGCAAAATACAATCCTTTTCTCCCCACATCAGTGAGAAATAAGTCCCAATAGTGGGCTGCCAATAGATCAGTAAGGTTATGCCATAAGCTGGGTCATAAGCCTGACCACCAGTTATAAGCTTTAGTTACACCTCTGAGCCCTGGGAAGCAGAGTAACCCTTGGAGAAAAAATCAACCCAGAAGCTGAGCATCAATGCTCTGTGAACTGGAAAGATTTGAGACTAAATTCTCACTGCACTCTTTCCTTTAAGTCATTGTCTGCTCAGCCTTATGATGCCTGTGCTATGTCAAGATTTGTTGTCTCATGGGAATAAAGGCTTTCTTTGCTTATGGAAATTGTCCCGTAGTTAATGTCACCACTTCTCTTGTTGCTTTGATCAGATATCCCTCTGGCTAGTCAGGTTAATTTGTTTCATGTGAACAATGCAATGTTTTCAGCTGTTGCCTGAAAACTGATAAAAGCTGGTTTTGTTCTATATGTGTTTGGCATTTAATTTGCATCACCTACTCTGAATGAAAGAAGGCATTTTCTCATTGTGGAATTTTTCTCCAGAATCCAGGAATAGCAAACAAAACAAAAAGAGTCACCTTGGATCAAACCAGGGCAGGCATTCACAGAAGTAGGAATGTGTGGGGAAAATTGGGGAGTAAGTAAGTAAAAGAGGTAAATTAGGCTTGCAGGAAAAGGAAAAGCTGGACACCAAAAGTCTGTAGAGATAAAAAGGCTGAGTAAGAGAATAGGAAAGGGTCTTGGAAGCAGATTTGGGAGATAATGCTGTGTTGCAGGAAATGCTTCCCTCCCTTCCAAAAGAAAAACCTCATGGAGGGTATATAAGTAGAATAAGGATTGTTATTAATTAGAACCTTGTTTACTTTAGATACTATTAAAATCCTTGGCCTTTTCTGCAGCTAGTCCTCAAGACCAACAACAACAACAACAGTAGCAACAACATCATTTCATTTTTTACCCTCCTCTCCTCACCGTTCACAGTGTACTACACAGATAAATACATTCAGAAAAAAGCACATATAAAGAGACATTTCTATAAAACACACATATAAAAATACTCGGAACAAAGATTAAAATACAATAATCATAGAATGCAATTTTAAAATTCATAATTTAAAATGGATTTGCCGGAAGATAGGTCTTCAATTGTATCTTGAATTCTGGCAGCTAACTGAGCTTTCAGGTCTCTTCTAGCAGATCATTCTACAGTCTTGGGGCAGCAATGAAAAAGTTCTCTGAGTGATAGTTGCCAGTTGGGTTCAGACTGGCTGGAGTAAGCGTTCCCCAGATAACCTAAGTGTCGATGGAGGATTGTATTTATTTATTTATTTACAGTATTTATTTTCTGCCCTTCTCACCCCAAAGGGGACTCAGGGTGGATCACATTATATACATATAGGGAAAACATTCAATGCCCATACAGAACATAGAACTGAGACAGAGACAGATGCAGAGGCAATTTAACCTTCTCCTGAGGGTATGTTCGATTCTGGCCACAGGGGGGAGCAGCTGCGTCATCATCCACTGTGATGGCACTTCCTCATTCCAATGTCATAAATTAGTTAAATTTGCCTCCCCACTTTATAAGTGGTACCTTATTTCCTACTTGATAGATGCAACTATCTTTCGGGTTGCTAGGTCAGCAATGGCAGAAGGTGATCCTGTAGGCAACCTGGGCCCCAACCATATAGGGCTTTAAAAATAAAAACCAACACTTTGTATTTTTTCCAGAAACTAATTGGCAACCTAAGCAACCTAGGCAAGACTGAAAACAAGAAGGAACTGTTCCTATTTACTAACTAGATATTGTACCAACTGTTTCAGTGTGCTTTCAATTAAGTAGTCTCACTAGATACTCGGCGCCCAATAATAACTCACTATCAGCTACTGCACTTTATTACTATCCCTTGCCCTTCCAGCCCTATTTACGATTGTCCTTACACCTTCCAACCAGCCCTACCCGGAAGTTCTATGCACAAACTCCTACCCACTGAATCCCAGTAATTATTACTGTTCAGGTTTAAATGGTTGTTGATGTTGTTTTTTGTGGTTATAATGTTGTTAATTTTACTGATCTATGTTTTAATCTATGTTGATTGGACTTGTCCCCATGTGAGCCACCCCGAGTCCATTTGGGGAGATGGAGGTGGGATACAAAAATAAAGCTATTATTATTATTATTATTATTATTATTATTATTATTATTATTATTATTATTATTTTGTATGACACAAAAAACAAGATAGATATGCTGGATTTCGTATCACAAAATCACAAGTCAAACACTTCCCAAGTGTCTAGGACTGTGTGATGTTTATTATTATTATTATTATTATCATTATCATTATTATTATTATTATTATTATTATTATTATTATTATTTCATTCTCATCCCTTCTGAACAGAGCACTCAGGAGAAATGGCATTCAGTAGCCATCACAACAAGCTGTGCCCACTGAGAAGGGAATTTCGTGAAAGTGTTTTTGCTGAACCTCCTTCTAGTTTGGGATTGGCAATGAATAGAAGGAGGAACTTTGGAGAACGTTCTTTATGGCCTTGAGAACCATAAAGCAAAGGGAGAAAAAAAATATGGCAACAGCAAACCGAATTGTCTGTGTTTAAGCAAATTAACCAGCCAAAATTTAATTTCCCAGAACTCTGATTTGAAATTGATCCATAAGCAAAGATCTCAGCAATTTATATTGGTCATAGATGATGATACTAGATGATACTGTAGGATATCATTTCACAGAAGCCGTTGGAGAGAATAATTTTCTGATCCGAGCAGCAGCATTTGTCTTGTGTGGTTGGCGAAGTCATAAAGCAACACTTAATTTGAACTATGTTATTAATCAAAACCATATTTATTTCATAAAAGGTCTTTGTACCTTATTCTTGGGGACTTCAATTTGTTGCAAATACCTCAGACCTTTGAAGTAAAAGCACCTTGAAGAACTGCTCTCATACATCAGTGTTCTCAGCATCATCAAAAGGGTACGACCTCAATGCTGACTTTGAAGTTGCACATAGACACATTAAATGGGGTGTCTCATCGCCACAAGGAGAAATTGAGGACCAAACTTTTATTGTACTATTTGAACTAGCAAATGATATAATTTGGATTTTTTTAAAAAGAAAAATCAGGTATAATAGGAGCCATCTATTAAAAGGTGCAATTAACTTTAGAGCCCTTTTATTAAGATAAAGGTCATTTTGAGTGATACTTCTGGAAAAAAGTGTCCTGTACTTTTCCATAATGTCACACAATGATGCTGCAATTTTTATAAGTAATTAAAATGGGGAAAATTGTTCCTAGTTTAATTCAAAAGATAATTGAGTAATAAGCTTATATTTAAATAATTCAACAGATGCACAAAGCCTTTATTTAGAGTAGAACAATAGCTGCAGTTTTGCATTCAATAGAGGTGATTCTTCTGGACGAGAGGGATTTATGTGAAATAATAGAATTTTTTATTTAAAAAGGTTAGACAAAGTGGAGAATAATTGCTTCTGGTATGTATCTAAGAAAAGATCTTTAATAGGAAAATTAATGATTTTCAAAGATTATTTTGGGGGTTTTGTTGTAAAGACATTGTCCTACACAGATAGTAAAAAAAATAATAATTCAGTTTGTGTCAAAAGTGAAAGTACTTCTTAAAGATATCATTTTCAATGTGACACTACTACTGCACTATTTCTATGAATAGGTCTTGTGGAGTGTTTGACTGTTGTCTGTTTTAGTGTCCCAAGAGAAGTATTGATACGGTAAAGATTCTAAGCACGCTGTATTTGGTTTGACACAAATCTCTTTAAATACTTTAATTTGCATTCTACAAACAAACAACCTCCTTCCATTCCTACAATGTTTCATACTTAACAGGGGATTCTGCTAATAGAAGCGATGAAGCAATTTTCATTGATCCCTCTGTGTCTGGCACTCGGCCACACTGTTTCAAAATGCTATCAAAGCCTGGTGGTGGAGAGCACTACCATTTGGGTATATCAATCTTTCTTTATTACAGTCCATGTCCAGCACAAAGTGGGCCACAAACACCCTGGGAAGGGGAAATGCAGTTCCTTAGAGAAAGCAGTTATTTAAAAAACCAAATTAGAAAACTGTCATACCCCAGCCAACTTTGGTTCTGAATCTGAGTCAGAAATGAACTTTGACCAGGATGAAGCTTATTCTGACCTTTTGCCTAGTCCGCAAAGTTCCTTTCAGTTACAGCTGCCGGCTGTTGATAGTTCAGATGCTTCCTTAATTGGGAGAGATACTAGAGATGTTACTCCCGTGGCTGAACCAGATGTCCAGAGTTCCCCAGAGAACGTGCCCTTCAACCGAAGGGAGTTTCTGTATCGCCAGAGAGCAGAAAAACAAGGGCTTCAAAGGGGTAACCGCTTGGCATCTCGAGGGGGTTGCGGATAAGAAGATTCCCTTGGGAACCTTTGGGGGGTTTGGTTTCTCTTCGTTGGGATCTGATCTTCGTTCCATAAAAGTGTCTTGCACTGCAAACACTTTGCGGTGTCAACGTAGCGAAAACCTAAGACCAGTTCACCGACTCCAGCTCCTGGTGTTTACCCAGCCAAGTTTCCTGCTTCTGGCGGCCAAGTCAAGCCATGACTCCCGATTACAACTGGAGTAAATCCTGTTCCTTGCATTGTTCCTGAATCAAGTTTGATCTTATTTATTTACAGTATTTATATTCCGCCCTTCTCACCCCGAAGGGGACTCAGGGCGGATCACATTATACACACATAGGGCAAACATTCAGTGCCCATAAACACATCAAACAGAGACTGAGACAAACAGACACAGAGGCAATTTAACCTTCTCCTGAGGGGATGTTCGATTCTGGCCACAGGGGAGAGCAGCTGCTTCATCATCCACTCTGATGGCATTTCCTCATTCCAAGTCGTAAATTAGTTAAACTTGCCTCCCCGCTTTTATAAGTGGTACCTTATTTCCTACTTGATAGATGCAACTATCTTTCGGGTTGCTAGGTCAGCAACGAGCAGGGGCTATATTTTATTTTTAATTGACGGGTGCTCACCCCGCACAGGCTGGCCTCGAACTCATGACCTCATGGTCAGAGTGATTTATTGCAGCTGCTCAACAGCCTGCGCCACGAGATGAATCTTTGCTTCATCTCGTTCCTGCTTTGATATCCACAATCTCCTAGTGACTTTGGACCTTGTTATTCAGCCTTGTTTCCTTGTTGTTCCCCGCTCAAACTTTCCAACAGTTTGAACGTGTTTCGGTTTTTGGACTTTGGACAATAATATTGGACATTTCCCTTCCTCTTTTTGGACTCATTCATACCTTTTCACAGAGGACTATTTCCCACTCATCCTTTCCGCTTATGCATTCCTGAATTTATATTTGCTTTGATAAAGATATTGTATGATTATTGGTCTCTGTCTAGTTTCCAGTGCTCACGCTGCCTTGGGGTGCAACAAAAACAGTTTGAAATTACAGTTTAAAAACACAGTTAATGTAGCAGGTATGGAACCAAGGGCAGGGGAGAGAAGACTGATAGGAGGGATCAAAGCACTGGGGAGGGGCATTACAATTTTAGTAGCATTTCAACTGTACCAGGTTGCTCTGGCTACATACCTGACTTGGTGTTGCCGTATGGGTTGATCATCATCATCCACCTAATTTTAATTGCTACAGCACAAAAATTAGCAACACTGTAAGTTATGGTAGAGCTAACGTCCGAAAGCAGAAGAGTGGAGTAGTATTTTTCAGTGCACCCTGGATATTTTAGAAGCCATGATGTAATGAGATTAGTTCTAAGATCTCTGTAGAACGTGCATTGAAGGAGCACATGCTCCGGGCTCACCGGGGCATAATTTCTCCTTGAAGGGGGTCTTCCGATACCTCCCCCAAAATATAATTGATGGGAGGACATGGTGTGTTTATGCACCTCCAGGTTTGTTAGATAAGCCATGGTGGTGGTGAGGTATCTATTAGCTTCACTAATGATAAAGGCTGGGGCTCAGGCTAAGTCTTATTAGCGCTCTGTGTCCAGGATTCGTTGCTTAATGAGATCTCTGGCTTGGTCCCATCCCATACTTAGCAATTGTCCCTTGGAGCGTTGTGATTTTTCCTGCCACTATTTTAGTCCATTTGGACTGGAAGTCATCCGTCATAGTTAGGGGGGAAAGAACATGTGGTAAGAAGGACAGATGTAGCCAGTAGTTGAGAATGGCTTTCCATACTCGTCTCCACTTTCACGAAGCCTGTCTCCAATCAAAGGATGTCATTAGAAACACATCTAGGAGCCTGTAAAGCTAATCTTAGGAATTTTGATTGAATACGCTCTAGTGGGACAAAATTTGAAAAGGGGCCAAGCTAGGCTCCATACAACATTTCTGGCATTGATTTAGCTTCGAAGAGCTTAAGTGTCACTGGTATAAAATGGCCACTTCCCACCTTGAGATATCTTAAAATGGTGGATGAGCTCTTTTGTGCTGTCTCTGCTGCCTACTCTGCATGGGCTTCCTTGCTTCTAGTGCAGTGGAAGGGTACTCCCAGGTATTTAAAACTTGAGACCTGCTCAATTTTATGTCCATCTATTCTCCAGTTGTGAGTTTTGGGTTGTTTGGCGAACATCATAATTTTAATTTTCTGAAAATTGAAATGAAGTTGTTCTGCATCACAATATTGGGTATATGTGATAAAGAGATCTGGAAAGATCACAGTGATCAATGATTGTGTGTGTAGGTGCCTTGCCTTCAAGTTATCTATCAACTTAGGGTGACCCCATTAATCTCATAGGGGTTTCTTAGGCAAGGGATATTCAGGTTTGCCTGTTCCTTCCTCTGAAATATACCCTACGTCACCTAATTTTCATTGGTGGTTACCCATCCAAGCTTAGCTTCTGAGATTAGATTATTTTACCACAGTAAATTTGCCAGAATTCAAACTTTGATTTAGAGTAAGCCAATGAATCAATAATACTTACTGGTATCTGCACATGCTTCTCTGCTATATAATTAATGCAGTTTGAGACCACTTTAACTGCCATGGCTCAATACTATGGAATCATGCGGATGTTAGTTTTACAAAGTCTTTAGTCTTTTCTGCCAGAGTGCTGATGCCTACCAAACTACAACTGCTTTGACTCCATAGCCACAGCAGTTAAAGTGATATCAAACTGTTTTAATAAGTCACAGCAATTTAAGAGGTATCAAACTGTATTAATAATACGGTATAGAGGCAATTGATTCACATTGCTTGTGTTCTAGTAGATCTCTTCTAGATGGAACTAACAAAGTAAAGATTGTATTACACATCTCTGCAAGCTATTGTTATACTGCAGTTGCTAGCATAGGTTGCTACTGAATGTGCTAGCTACAACTAATGGAACTTGCTATTCAACAATACTAGAAAACCACAATTTCAATCCCTTGAACAATTGGATTGAGCCACAGGTGTTGCAATTATCCTTGTTATTGTTATTTTTTTATAGAAAGCTAGTAGTATTTTCCCTGTCTGAAAGGTAGGACCCAATTAGTTCAAAAAATCGATTACTGAATCTTCCAATTTTTTCCCCCAATGGCAACTAGATTACAGGACAACAATTCAAATAGACCTCACCATGTTAGGCCAAAGTTGATTTAAACCTTTCCCTTGCCTTATTTCTTTCTAGATGAAATCATACCTCCTCATCTGAATTTGGTACCTACATCCTATGACAACTCTTGAGAGCTTAGTGCAGACTAAAATTAAAGGCAGTAGCTCTTTTATACCCTGTTTCCCCCAAAATAAGACAGGGTCATATATTAATTTTTGCTCCAAAAGATGTGTTAGGGCTTGTTTTCAGGGGCAGTCTTATTTTTCCAAATTGACTTTTTAAATGAAGTACAGTAGAGTCTCACTTATCCAACATAAACGGGCCGGCAGAACGTTGGATAAGTGAATATGTTGGATAATAAGGAGAGATTAAGAAAAAGCCTATTAAACATCAAAATAGGTTATGATTTTACAAATTAAGCATCAAAACATCATGTTATACAACAAATTTGACAGAAAAAGTAGTTCATTACACATTAATGCTATGTAGTAATTACTGTATTTACAAATTTAGCACCAAAATATCACAATGCATAGAAAACATTGACTACAAAAATGCATTGGATAAGTGAGTGTTGGATAAGTGAGTGTTGGATAAGTGAGACTCTACTGTATAGGTAAAGGTAAAGGTTTCTCCTGGCGTTAAGTCCAGTCATGTCTGACTCTGGGGGTTGGTGCTCATCTCCATTTCTAAGCCGAAGAGCTGGCGTTGTCTGTAGACACCTCCAAGGTCATGTGGCCGGCATGACTGCATGGAGCGCGGTTATTTTCCCGCCGGAGTGGTACCTATTGATCTACTCACATTTGCATGTTTTCGAACTGCTAGGTTGGCAGGAGCTGGGGCTAACAGCGGGCGCTCATTCTGCTCCTGGGATTTGAACCTGGCACCTTTTGGTCCGCAAGTTCAGTAGCTCAGCATTTTAACGCACTGTGCCACCAGGGCTTTTTTTTTTTAAAAAAAATAGGGCTTATATTTTAAGCATCCCCAGAAATGCTGAAAAATCATGATAGGTCCTATTTTCAGGGTAGGTCTTATTTTGGGGAAAACAGGGTAGTATTTTTGACGATCAAATTAAAGTTATGACAGACAAGTCCTACCAAATGCTACTGGGGAACCATATTGAGGAAGGAGGCATCATAATCTCAGGTGGCAGATCCCACCCGCCTCCCCCCAACATATAGGTTTATGAACTGTGTTGCTTGCATTTCCCTGCTTTACTACCGAATGTCAGCTTATGCTTCAATTCACAAACAAGCACAATGCAAACTCTAACATTGCCCTTTCTACTTACTTCCACTGTGAAAGGAATACTAATGCTACAATACAATTGAGCAAGGTGAAATAACTTGCTTGGAAACCCTTTGAAAATATGGGCCAAGTGTTAGCTTGTTGGTGTCATAGATCTGTCCTAGAATTCATCCTGCTGCAGCTCTTCTGAAATTGAATGTCTCCCTGCCAACAAGAAAAGTGAGAAAGGTAATAATAATAGTAGCAATAATAATAAAAATCCTTCACACACAATCTTTCCTTCCCCCACTCAGTTTGCTCCATTCCTGCTGTGTATCGCTTTGGAGCTTCAAAAATCAATTTGTCCTTTTTGCTTGCAAGTGCTTCTTTTTCATTACTAAAAAGTTATAATCTCTTCTGCTCACAGCCAGGAGGATCTCACAGGGTACTTTAGCAAGTCAGACTAGGCAACATTTAGAAATACATTTCTAAGAGGGGGGAGGAGAAGTATTTGCATTCTAATCTGTATCAATATATCCCCAACAGTTTTCTCTAACTGATAGATAATGGCTATATAGACAAGTATCAGATTATTGCAAAGATCAAATTTGTACAAGAATATACATAAAGAGTAGATTTCTTACAGTCTTTCTTTTCTTCCATTCAATCGTTGAAACAATTGTGTAGTAGGCCAGCTATTTTGAAAAGTTTGTAATGCACCATTGTTTCTAACTTGGAATCATTTCACTGGCTACATACTGGCTACATTCATACTCATGCTTATCTCCCCTCATTTATGTATTTTGCCCGAACATATACATTTTTTCAAGCAGTTCCACCTTATGCACTTATTTCTTATTTTTGAACATATATTTGCACATATATTTATTTTGGGAAATTTTAGGAAAACAGGCCCAAAATTATAAATCTATATATCAAAACGAAATCCATATCATTTTAGCATCTGATTTAGCTTTATTGTCCTGTCAGCAAAGTTCAGCAAGTCATGCCTGTCTTGCCTGTATGCATGACACTGATTTTATTATCCTGGCTGTATGTACATTTGGGGTTTAGTCTAACTGGTAGTTCTCTGCTAGTTACATTTTATGAATTACACTGGTGTAAACTTCATGAATTCACTAAGATAAGTTTGGTTGGAATTAGCAATCATATTGTTTAGCTTTTTGTTCTTACTGCAAAAGCTTTAATTTTTGTCATGTTTCATGTATGTACTCTTCAACTGTGACAATAGAAAAATAGATTCTGCCAAATGAAAAGTAAAAACAAAGGAAAATAAAAACAACTACAAGGCCCTTCTCAAGTCATATAAGCCAGAGAAAGAAAAGCTTTCACAAAGAATGGCATAACTGCCATATGAAGCTGTTTATAATCACCCAAAGAAATAGTTGCTGCCAAAGTTTACGCATAACTCTTCTCTGCTTTATGTGGAAAAATTTCACTGGCCTAAAGCTGAATACACAAATGTCAGGCACAGCAGAAGCTTGATATAACAGCTACTTAGAAATTCATGGAAATATAACTTGTGCTTGGGACACGTTAGAAGAAACAATTTCAAATATTTGTATGTATGAATGTAGACTGTCCTTTCAACTGTCAAAGCATAAGCAGCTATTCTGCGATATTATACAGAGCTAAATCTTTCCGTAAAATACACTACTTCTTAAACCCCTTAAAGATACAGAGAACTACTTCTAAAGATATCCTTATCTATTGAAACAATCTATTTCTGCTTGCCTTTCTTAATCTTTGTTGATTTCCTCTCGAAGTTCATCCTTAAGAGTTCAACTTTCTATGCTGCTAAACAGCAATGGGTTCCACTATGCTCCAAGCATAACATCTGAGTAAAAGCGAAATGAATTGGAATAGATTAGGCTCCTTCTACACTGCCATATATTCCAGATTATCAAAGCAGATAATCCACATTATTTGCTTTAAACTGGATTATATGAGTTTACACTGTCTTATAATCCAGTTCAAAGGAGATAATCTGGATTTTACATGGCAGTGTAGAAGGGGCCTGGGACTTATCAAACACTCCTCTCACACCCACCCATTTATACATTAGTTCATCCAATGTATGGCCTCCTATTTTATTGTTATTGTTATTGTGTGCTAATATGTTTTGCTTTGTTTTAATATTATTTGTTAATGATGTTGTGTTAATGCATGTATTTTATTTGGTTTTATTTTGAGTATCTGGGCTTGGTCCCATGTTAGCCACCCTGTGTCCCTAGAGGGAGATGGAGGCAAGTTATAAAAATAAAGTTATTACAGTAGAGTCTCATTTACCCAACACTCGCTTATCCAACATTCTGGATTATCCAACGCATTTTTGTAGTCAATGTTTTCAATATATCATGATATTTTGGTACTAAATTCATAAATACAGTAATTACTACATAGCATTACTGTGTATTGAACTATTTTTTTCTGTAAAATTTGTTGTATAACATGATGTTTTGGTGCTTAATTTGTAAAATCATAACCTAATTTGATGTTTAATAGGTTTTTCCTTAATCTCTCCTTATTATCCAACATATTCGCTTATCCAACATTCTGTTGGCCAATTTACGTTGGTTAAGCGAGACTCTACTGTATTATTATTACTACTACTACTACTACTACTACTATACCATTAATAGTGATAAGGAACTATGTTTCTCATGACCAATTACACTATGTAGCAAGATTTTTGTTCCTGTGTTATAAATGTCATTTCCTAATTGGTTCTATCATAAAAACATGGGAAAAGATTATTAAACTGCAAAAACTTTTTTTGCGGGACATCCTACAGCATGTTTTGCTATAGTTTTTCAATGAATATCTCATTGAGTCTCAACCAATTCAACATAGTAGTCACAAAAATGAAGTTTTTACAGTATAACAAAGTAAGTACTACAAAATTAAACAGGAATAACAATTTCAAACCAGGAACAGTTTTTTTTCCAAATTTTATTA
The DNA here is from genome assembly GCF_035594765.1 of Anolis carolinensis. Taxonomy (NCBI): domain Eukaryota; kingdom Metazoa; phylum Chordata; class Lepidosauria; order Squamata; family Anolidae; genus Anolis; species Anolis carolinensis. Next base: position 137,990,471 of record NC_085845.1, read on the forward strand.
CATAGTATTATGCCAGTATTATGTCCTCCCTTGAATTGGGTGAAGGAAGGGAGGGAACTGTTTGAGGGAAGAGGCTGGTGAGTCAAAGGGCCTTTCTACACAGTAGCTATTATCTGGGAGAGAACTGGTTAAAAAGGGGGTGGTCAGATGATGTTTGCGCTAGATGCGCACTCAGTCACAGTAAGGGAGGGAAAACCCTGCTCAAAAAGGTCCTCCTTTATACCAGTTCTGGGTGAAAAAAGTAGATTTTCTCATGACTGTGTGGCCCTGCAGTCATGTAAAGTTCAGAATTTCCCTCTTTAACACCTGTGCTAGGTTTAAAAAGCCCAAAACAGCTGATCAGCTGTTTAGGCTGCCACAGAAACAATATTAATAGATCGTGAATAAGCAATTGGCAAATGAGGGAAATCCAGTGGATTAAAAAAAAATTCTCGCCATTATGTGCTGATGCTTATATGCACATATGGGAATCTTTATGTGAGGACAGCAGGGGAAGAAAGCCGGAAACCAGCAGGTCTGTGTGACACCCGCTCTGAGGTCTCAGGGTTTTTTAATCCCCCTTTCAAATCCAAATTTTGGCATTTTCTGGGTGCGCCCAGAGAGGGAAAAATGAAGTTAACAACTGTTGTCATTATAGATGATGATGATGATGATGATGATTGGCTACACACTATTTTTGTTGTCATTATTATTGTTATAGCCATGCACTATATTGTGATTATTGTTATCATTGTAGCCAAGCATTATTTTTGTTATTATTATTGTTATCATTTATTTATGTAGAACCATTATTGAACCAGTGTGGTCTGAGCACTGGACTACAACTCTGGAGACCAGAGACAAGTCATACTCTCTCAGCTTTAGGCAAAGGTCAAGAGAACTGAGAGATAGGTTCACCTTAAGAGTTGATATAAGTCAGAAATGACTTGAAAGCACAATGTAACTGTACTGGCCATATGATGTCTCTGCTTATTTAATAATATGTTAAAGGACCTCATCACATGGTGGTCCTTTGGCTGGGGACAGCGGGGCACCTATCTATGTGGTAGCGTGGCAAACCCGCCAAGCAGCAGAGTGAATAGTCAGGTAACGCCCCTTATTGCTCACTTGCCATCCCACACTGTTATCCGTCTGGCCCTGGCTTGCTCCCACACTGGTCCCGGCTTGTCCTATGAGATTGCACAGTGTGCTGGATCTTGTAGAACTGTGATGCACAGTTTATCTGTGTTTGATATTCATGGTTTCATTTAACCATAATTCAAAATCATAGAATCATAGAGTTGGAAGAGACCTCATGGGACATCCAGTCCAACCCCTTGCAAGAAGCAGAAAAATGTTTCCCTCTTGCAAGTTTGTGTGGGCCTTTCTAGGGCCCCTTCCACACAATTGTAAAAAATCCACATTGAACTGGATTATATGGCAGTGTGGACTCAAATAATCCAGTTCAAAGCAGATATTGTGGATTATTTGCCTTGATATTCTGAGTTATATGACTGTGTAGAGTGGCCCGAGTCTCCCAGTACAATTTTATGGTACAGTTTCAGCCTACATATAGCCAAACACACAGTTTGCTATTAGCTACAATTTCAGGCATTCACAACAAATCTTGAAACATATTTCCCCATGGATATAGCATTGTACTGTTTTTAATAGCTATGCTTTTGACTGCTTTTTTATTATTTTGGTAATTTAATGATATCTTTGTATATGGTATATTTTATTTATGTTTCTTTCAACTTTTGAAAGTTTCATGTAAGATATCAGCTACAGAAGTTTATCCTACATTGGAGCAGAATAGAATAAATTGCCATATGCAGAGTTATGTGAAGTTTTGTGTTGCTGTTATAAGCCTTCAAGCTGACTGCAATCTGTGGTGACTATTGTAAAGTTTTCTTTACACAATTCATTTAGAGGAGCTTTGCCTTTGCCTTCCTCTTAAGCTGAAACAATGTGATTTCACTTGTCCATAGTCATTCAATAGATTTCCATAGCTGAATAGAAATTTGAACCCGAAGTCTTTTTATTTGGCACTAAAATCACTATACCAGACTGGTTCTGTTGATTGTACTATATGACTGTTCCATTAAATGACAAACAAATGGGCAGTCAGATGCAAAATGAGATAGACAACCAAAGAGTACTATTGTTAATTTCAGCAGAAACAGATATGCATCCGCTGAGGATGTATATTGATGTGTACAATAGCACTAAACATGGATCTCTTTTTCATTGACCTAGAACTTCATGTGAGTGTGGCATATTGGACAATATCGTCAAACTACTTCTGTTAGGAGAATGTATGGATGCATAAGATGCCAGCAGGGTTCTGACCATCATTTCTTCCACAATATTTTTGATCATACCTTCTATTTGTCTCACCTATGAAGGAATTTGTGTGTTTTAGAACATTCTTATCAAACTAATAGAAATAAGTTTCTCAAATTCCAGAGTCTGGATTTTCTTCTGCAATTCTTAGAGAAAAGAGCCAGACTTTTAAGGTGGAAGTGCCACATTGGAATATGTGTGCATGCATTTTTTTTTTCATTAATAGGACTTGATATTTTTTTATTTGAGTAGGATACTCAGTAAAGCTATGGTTGATGCTTAATGCCTTGCCTCAGGCTTAATGACATGACCAAGGGCTGCATCTTGTTATAGCATCCCTATAGTATCAGTACAGCCCATTTTGGCCTTGACAATAGAAAATACTTCATTGTATTAGGAACAGGACAGGAAAAGAGAAAAATAAATTAGGTTTAGTTTCCTAGGCAATCTCTGTTTTTCTTGAACAAGATGCCATTTTAACTTTGGGAACACAAGCAAAGCGAGAGCATTGAGCTATAAAGCCAAGGTAAATACACATACGTGGAAGTCCAATAAAATGCTTTCAGTATTAAATATTGGGCTACAATCCTAAAATCTCACCTCATCAACCAATTGACATTCATCACTCAACCTTCAAGTTACAGGTCAGAGGTTTTGTACAGTGGTTGTGTTTCTTCCTCTATATTTTTGGTCAACAAACACACTTCTATGTGTCCTTTATACCAGCTACTTCTATTACGGGATCAGCAAAAAGTGATTTGCTCATAATATGAATTTGAAAAGAACATGGCTGTAAATTATTTTAAGTGTATAATTGTATTAGAATACCTTTCAATTCTTTCCAAGGCCTCGTCATGCTCTCTAAGCCTATTTTTGTCTCCTTAACCTTGAAATCTGTGGAAATTGGATTTTTATTCAATTTGCCACTTAAAGGCTGCAAAGAACCAAGACAACTCAAAGAATAATTTGAACTATTGTCATGTTGTGGAAGTCTTGTGAATCAGAATTCGTACATTTATCTGAGAATGGAACTTCTAATAAGATGCTCATGGCTTAAATACGATAAAAGGCTATGGGTCTGGCTTTTTTTCTAGATTCTATATATAATACATGAATTCATCACTGCAATGTTATTAGAAGCATTGAGGTAGGGGGGGGTGTACTTCAAATTTCACATGAATCCTGAATCCAAGCTGCTCTTACACCCCTGCTCTTGTTCTTAAATTTGGCGGGCTTGAATCCATCATAAGCCGCAACCATCCCTTCAAATGGCACCCAAGATCTAGTGTGTGAACACATTTCATGGAGGATAATGCTATCAGTGGCTATCACTGCCTGATTCAAATGCTGGTAATCTGTGGTGTTCATATCAGATAGTTAGTAAATCTGCTTTGGGTTTTAGTGTGAACTTTAAAGGAGTTATCCAAGATGGTGAGACTATTTGGAAAGGAGAACTTAGTACTTCTGATTAATACTTCAAGTCACACAACTCCAATGACATAAAGGCTACTGTAAGGCCAGACATATCAGTTGTTAACTTTCTTGAAAATATTACAGTACAGAATATAATCTGATTATCACTATATTTGGCCTGAGACAATATCTTAAGATGCCAAGTTATGCTGGTACTAATCAGGTTCTTCTAAAATAGATGTAAATTGGAGTTGTATGTCCCATTAACTAAGAGATTAACCTTTTAAATCCTGTGCACTCACAGAAGCTACTAGATATGTGAAACTCCTCAAATGAGAATCCTATACACCTGTACAAGTTTAGAAATTGTAGTCAAAAACCATCCCAAAAACCTAGTTCAACAAGGGTCAATGTGAGCACTGTACATTAACTCTTATCAAAATGGACACAGCCCTTTCTCTGAGTAGAGTGGTGAAAGATGAAAGCTTTGTCCATCCTGGGAGAATCTAAAAGATACACCAACTCCTCCATCATGGCACCACTTCTGGTATTATTATTACTGTATTATTGACACAACAACATTGTATGACACAGCAAACAAGATAGATATGTTGGATTTCGTATCACAAAATCACAAGTCGGACACTTCCCAAGTGTCTAGGACTGTGTGATGTATTTTCGGATGATGCGCACAGATCCCAGTAGGATGGCCTTTTGCAGTTGGCAGATCGTAATTTTGTCAATGCCTATTGTTTCCAAATGCTGGTTGAGATCTTTTGGCATGGCACCCAATGTGCCGATCACCACCGGGACCACTTGTACTGGTTTCTGCCCGAGTCTTTGAAGTTCAATCTTAAGGTCCTGATAGCGGCTGAGTTTTTCCTGTTTTTTTTTTGTCAATGCGACTGTCACCTGGGATGGCAACATCAATGATCCAAACCTTTTTCTTTTTCACAACTGTGATGTCTGGTGTGTTGCGTTCTAGAACTTTGTCAGTCTGGATTCGGAAGTCCCACAGTATCTTTGCATGCTCATTTTCCAATACTTTTGCAGGTTCGTGATCCCACCAGTTCTTTACTGCTGGCAGGTGGTGCTTGAGGCATAAGTTCCAATGAATCATTTGGGCCACATAGTTGTGCCTCTGTTTGTAGTCTGTCTGTGCAATTTTCTTACAGCAGCTGAGGATATGATCAATGGTTTTGTCGGTATTATTATTATTATTATTATTATTATTATTATTATTATTATTAGTTTTTATTGAGTATATTAATTGCATTCTTGTCTTTTTGAATGCCTGGATGAGAAAATGGGGGGGGGGGGTTAGCAGCCAGTGGCAGGTGGCTTGAGGTAACACTAGCATGAGTAACCCTTGACTTATCCATGGTTCATATCAAAATCCATAACTTTGTCCCCTTAACTTATACATGAAGTCAAGTTATACATGTGTGCATATAGTAAATGGTTAAATTGTAATATTGAGATGCTTATTGAGATGTTAATACTAATCCAGTCCCCAGCTACTTATGTCACTTTCACAAATGATCCCACCTGTTGGCCCTCCTCTCAGCCAACTGACTGGTTCTCCTTAGTTGAATGACATCTTCTTACATGGAATTTGTCTAGTTCAATTTCTCTCATGAGTTGAGCACTTAGGTGACCAAAGGTTGATAATGGTGACCTCAAACAGGATCTAGATTAGCTGACAAATGGAAAGGACCCTAAGTCCCACTGTCTGACAGGGGTGATGAATCACACCTATTTTTCTTTGGTTATTCTTGTATGTCTTCAACGACTTCATCGTATGGACTGATTTGCCCATCATACGCCGCTTCCTTGCCCCTTTCACTATGGAGCCCATTACATGATGCACATCTACTTCCAACTGGGCTGCATGGTGAAATGAGAGAGGAAATGGTGTATGCCACCACCGCGGCAATATGGGAGGCTTCCCATGTTGCCTTTGCTCCGATGGAGGAAGCCAGGTGGTGGATGCTTCCCCCTGTGGGATGGGGCCAGTGGTAAGTTGGGTGATGTGGGGCATGGGGAACCCAACGGGATCCCATTGATTTGCCACGATGCATGGGAAATCCCTCACTTAATGTGATAAAGTTTCTTGTCATTCCCTATTTAGACCAGTTCTAACTTTTCCCCTGATTGAAGTTCCCCATAGGCACCTGGTTGGCCTACATGGGAACAGAATTGGCTCAATCAGTATGGCTCTTTTTATATATTTCATGTGTCTACAGAGTTCCTCCACTTGTTAAATATTTCCAAAATTTTCTTTAGTGGAACAATCAGTTCTGTACTGAACTCATCTCTTTCTCCAAAGTGAGTTGACTGGTTAAGAACTCCGAGCATGTTCAGGGTTAGAATGGGATAGTGATTATACTATTTAAAAGAATGTATTGCTACCAAACATGGAATGGATTCATCCCAGTTTGATATCACATTAACTGCTTTGGCTCCAACCTATTAAATCTTGAGATGTGTAATTTGGCAAGTCTTCTGTGCTAGAGAGTTCTAATTCACTCCCCTGGTGTGCACTATTATTGCTTGGCAGTAGAGAATTTTAAATATATCATTACTATATTTCCAGGAGTCTTTAGGATGGAAGTTATGATGATTATAAAATGAAACTGTAGATACACTCTGTAACACCATTGCCTTCTGGTGGGACATAGCATTTCACCTTTTTCTATGAATAAGAAAGTACTCCAGCTGTAAGTGGTAATGGGATCACATGTTAACATCCTGTGTGACATTATCAATGTTAATTACTTTTGAGTGCCATTCTTCCATTATATAAGAGTTAAGAATATGGGACTTTTTAAAGATCATTGGGATCCAAAATAATCTCAACTTTTGACAACACGTCTGCCTACATTTATTAGAACCACAGCCAAAGTTATATCAAATTCATCGTTATTCAAAGTTCTTAAAATTAATCTTAGTCTAATCAATTAAAGAGAAGTGGCTGACTTTCACACCCATCCCCAAAGTGTTCTCTAGCTGCAGTGGGTTAAGAGATTTAAACCTTTTCTTGAAGTTCATATTAGAACAGTTTACTGTATTTGGCCTTAGGTAATTGCAAGTTTTATGGTGATAGCCATGGCCATTTCAATAAGATGAATTTCTAATCTCCAGAGTTAATTCTAGCTAATTTGTTTAAAAATTTAATTAGTATTACATCACATAAAATTGCATAATGATCTATTATTCTAAAGAAACTCCATTTTTCAGCTCCCCCCTTTTACAATTTACTTAATAAGGATAAAAAAATCAGTTCCAAATTAAAGGCAAATTGTTGACATATAAAAGTCTCATTTGTGACAGTTATATCATTAGCTCAACTGCAACTTAACAATGCTAGTTATTGAGAACAACTCTGTGAATGTGGAAACATATGCTAAGCAAATACAGATAGGGTATCTTTTTTTCTGAAATGCTTGAGATTGGAAGTATTTTCGATTTCAAAATACTTGTACTGTATTTGCATTAATATACATAACGATATCTTGGAGATGGCACCCAAATCTAAACATGTAATTCATTTATGTTTCATATACACCTTATACACATAACCTTAAGGTAATTTTACACAATGTGTTTAATAATTTTGTGCATGAAACCAAATTTGTGTATATTGAACCATTGGAAAGCAAAGGTGCCTCTATCTCAGCTGCTCATATGAAGAATTATGGATTTTGAAGTACAGTCTCACTTATCGAACACTCACTTATCCAACGTTCTGGATTATCCAACGCATTTTTGTAGTCAATGTTTTCAAAACATCATGATACTTTGGTGCTAAATTCGTAAATACAGTAATTACTACATAGCATTACTGCGTATTGAACTACTTTTTCTGTCAAATTTGTTGTATAAAATGATGTTTTGGTGCTTAATTTCTAAAATCATAACCTAATTTGATGTTTAATAGGCTTTTCCTTAATCCCTCCTTATTATCCAACATATTCACTTATCCAACGTTCTGCTGGCCCGTTTATGTTGGATAAGTGAGACTCAACTGCATTTTGGGTCTGGGGATTCAGGATGAGAGGTGCTCAACCTGTATTGCTAACACATAACACCAGCATTTGAAAATAACACATTATATGAAACATATAATATGTTACTAACAGTCATAAAGATACTTCTTTTATATATGAAAATGCTGTAAGGACTGTATAATACCATATTTTCTCTCATATAATAATTGTTACATAGGAGTGAGACTGGAAATACTTTTGAGGGTCTTTTTTTTTTAGAGGCTTCATTTGCCTACCCCAATTTTGGGCCATTTTTTTCATTTTGCATGTGGATTAAAGAAGTAATTTATTACAAACATAAGTACAGTAGAGTCTCACTTATCCAACATAAACGGGCCGGCAGAACGTTGGATAAGGGAATATGTTGGATAACAAGGAGAGATTAAGGAAAAGCCTATTAAACATCAAATTAGGTTATGATTTTAAGCACCAAAACATCATGTTATACAACAAATTTGATAGAAAAAGTTGTTCAATACGCAGTAATGTTATGTTCTAATTACTGTATTTACGAGTTTAGCACCAAAATATCATGATGTATTGAAAACATTGACTACAAAAATGCATTGGATAATCCAGAATGTTGCATAAGCGAGTGTTGGATAAGTGAGACTCTACTGTAATTGATAAATGGATCCAGTGTTAATGATGGCAAGCTGTTTTATGGTGCTTTACAATGAGTTATATAATTAATAAAAAATAAACCTTCCAAACTTTTTCATGTTCAGGACTCATGAACAATCAACAGGGATGTGATGCTCATACATAAAAATGGTGGACCTTATCAGAATAAATCTATGCCTGCATGCTCAGCAGTAGGTCCCACTAAGTTCAGTGAACTGGCTGTGATGCCATGGTTGCAAGTGTCATATGATTTAGACTAGCTGCTACAAATAGCATGAATGCTTCCTGCACCATATTCATTTTACATAATGTATGGCTATTGACTACTATAGTGGTGATGGTCTTTGGTCTCTTTGGAGTTGGTATATGGATTAGACAGACATAAAATCAACAACCTTTGCTCCAATGCAGCTCATTGTTATGTTCTCTTCACAGCTCAAAAATCTATCCCTAGACAGTTTATTGGCAAAGGCGCTATCTATAAACCTTCCCCACTCTCTGGCTCTTTTTCTGAAAGAAATTACATACTCTTCTTGCCTTCTAACTTTGCCTGCCACTCCACACCCTGTCTCCATTATTATCAATTCCCTTTATGTTCTCAGATACCACACTTGCCATGGGGGAGACCTGTATTTTTGCCATATGTTTCTGCTGCTTATGTGTGTTCAGGCTAATTCCAGAGACATGTGGTAATGAGATTCCAAAAAGCCAATGGCTGTGGCTGAGTCTAGGTTTTATGAATTCATTTATTCAGAAATCACAATATCCTATCATGACCTTCAGTTCAGCTATAACTCCCAAGATGGTTCATAATTGTAAAAGAAAAAAATTAAAAATTACAATACAATAAAGGGAAGCAACAAACAGGCTTTTAAAATGTTGGGAAGCTTCAGAGTATTAATGAAGTATAGAATTATAAATTGCAACGCCTGAATAAAAATATATTTACCTGTCACTGATAGAATATAGAATTCAGTCCTAGTTACTAGGGGTGTGCAGAATTCTGTTTGGTGATCCGGGGAAATTCAGTGATCCAGATGATGGATCACTAAAAACGGACCAGGCAGCAACTAACCAAAGCCTTTATTTATTTATTTTTATTTATTTGCAATATTTATATCCCGCCCTTCTCACCCGAAGGGACTCAGGGTGGCGTAAGATCTATTAATCATAATAGATTATGAGTAGCCAGATCTTTCGGCTAATGGGGACGATGGGGCTGAGTGGCACTCTACCTGAGACAGAGGCCACAGCATGTGGGTGGCCTCACAAATCAGACAAGTGTGGGTGTCTGGTGGTGGCGGCTCCTCCACTTCTTTCTATCCCTTCCTGAAGGCCCCCGCCCCCCCACCCCAGAGAACTACGTGCTTGAGGCAAATAAGGTTGGAAAGAGAGAGAGAGAGAGAGAGAGATAAAGGCAGGAAAGGCTTCCCTCCAGAGAGGTCCCCGCCAGGAACTTGCATTTCTAGAAACACTTTGCACAGTGTAGGCATTGAAGGAACCTCTGCGCTCCCTCCTGGGGCATGATGGGAGTTGACGTTTTTCTGTTTCTCTCTCTCTGTTTCTCACATTTCTTTCTCAGAAAATCAGAAGCCTTGTTGACTGTGTCTATTCTCCTCCCTTCTTGTGATGCTCACTGTTCGGGACTTCAATTCCCAGAACCCCCTCTTGTGGGTTTTTAAAATGTTATGGTAAAAACTTTAGAAAAATTTCAAAAATTAGTGGATTGGTTTAATGTTCTGAAACTTGGCAGGATTGCAGTTGTAAATGTGGCCTACAACTGAGGCAAGGTTCATGTTGTGACTCAGCAACAGCATAGCTTGCAGAGCCAGAGTGAGGATGAAGAAGGGGATTCTGGGTTTCAGTTACAACAGCCAGATGATGGGATGCAGGATGAATTTCTGGATGATGACATGGGGATGGGAATTATACAGGCTGATTCAGAGGCTCGAGAAATGCAGCTTGAGCAGAATGAACTCTTGACTCAACCGGCCATAGATAACAGCCTGGATGACATTCCCATGGGAATTAATGAACAGGAGATGTCTCAAGCCCCGGTTTAGGTGCAAGATAACGAAGTTCCCGTCCTTGAAGGGGCACCATCATTATCTAGGGCTGATCGGTTGTTATGGAAAGGAGTGTCTCAGCCTCGTAGGAGTGTAAGGTTGGCTGGGAAGAGGGAGGCCTCTGAAGGAAAGAGGAATGCATTCTTGGGTTGCTTTTAAAACTGTGTGTTTTGAGATAGATTTTTTGTCAAAGCAAATTCTTGCTTCATCTGAGTGGATGCTCCTGATTCCTGCCTTAGAAAAGTCTCCTGTTCTTGGATCTTTGTATCTTTGGGTCTATGTTCTTTTGGATTTATTGTCTACTGTTTTGCCTGTGGACTATTGGATTTTATGGCTGATGAACTATTGGATTTTTATTGACTCTTTTACAGCAACTTTGGAAACTTTATATTTGCCTGCCTTGATTCATATATATTTGCTTTTGCTCAATAAAACTATAAAAGACTTCCTTCTGTGTGTGACTTGGTGTCCATAGCAAGGCGAACTACTCTGAGGTGTGACAGTTCATCCTGATAGGCCTAAAAAAAGAAACAAGCTTCTAAAGTTTCCCCATTAGCATCAATGGTCCGAATCTTACCAGAATGAAAATGACACCCCCTTCTAGTTTTGGAAATTTCCCAGAAAATGAAGGGGGGGGGGCAGCTGAAAAACAGAACTTAAAATGATACATTTTGGGGGATTGTGCACACCCCTACTAGATATATATCTCTGGAAAGAGATTGGCACAACCTGATGTACTTTAATCAATTCGAATCATCCTTAGCTAATGGCCTTGCTGCCTGAAAGTTATAGACCAGTGGTTCTCAACCTGGGGTCCCCAGATGTTTTTGGCCTAGAACTCCCAGCCAGTTTACCAGCTGTTAGAATTTCTGGGAGTTGAAGGCCAAAATAATCTGGGGAACCCAGGTTGAGAACCACGGTTATAGACACTGTACTATAAAAAATCAGAAGGATACTTGTTATTGCTTGGGAAGATCTACTTTTTGATCTTCATATGGGTCCAGTTAAGATTATCTTAATATTTTGATAGTTTCATGTGGAAGTAGTTGTTCTTCAGCAGTCTTGACTTCTGATCCAACTCAAAAGTATTTGTTGAGATAATTTCTCCCCCTTCCCAGACCATCAATCAGCAGTATGCTTTTAATACCTGAGTCTTGAAACTTATGAACTCAATTTCAATCTGTATTTGGGTGTGTGTTACGGAGACAGCCTTGATCACATCCATGGGTGATCTATGTTGGGAACTGGAGAATTGTTGGTTCTGATGGATCTCTCACTGTCTCTCAATGCCATCAAACACAATACCCTTCTGAGCCACTTCCTTGTGATAGTATGGGGACCTCTTCTACAATTTCCATTCTTCTTGCATTCAGAAAATGGAACTGAGGAATTCCTGTTTTACCAGTTGACCATTGGCCAGGGGAATCCATTGGCCCAATTTTGTAATTTGTGATATTTAACATCTACATTTAATTTCTGGGATAGATCATGCAAATTTCTGGCATTGGATGTCATCAGTACGCTGTGTCTCTATACCTGTATCTCTATAACCCCATCTACATTGACCCTTTAATGCAGTTTCAAACAGGTGTTGAAGAAAAATGTCTAGCTGTGCAGATGATTACATAGGAAATGATGGAACTAGTTTGAGGACTGGATGGTGACACAAATCACAGAGTACTGGGACATATTAAGACCTTCCTTTCATGAATTTTCATGGGAATTTGTTTTCTGATCACTACTGTTTAAAGCTATCTTCAAACTGAATTAAATGGTCAGTGTAGATGAGGCCCATATCATCTTTCCATTCAGTTACCAGCTGTCTGGTGTTGACAATGGATTAGATGAAGGGAAAGGCAATTTGAACTACAGGCAAGATGGAGGAGCTCCTGGTTAGTCAAAAAGCAGATCAGGGATTTAAAATTCAGCCTTTGTGAAATGTGATTATGCTTTCCACTGAAATCACAGATTCACAGCCTGAATGTTTAAATTTTAGCAATGGCCAGAAGTTCATTTGCACAATTAAAAACTAGAGTGCCATCTGTGCTTGTTCCTTGAGATGTCAGATCTGGTTAGAGTGACATATGCTTTGAATTTCATTGTGTTTGGATTATTATAATGCACTCTTTATGAGAATGTCTTTGAAAACTGTTTGGAAACTTCTGTGGGTTCATAAAGCTGTGACCAGGTTGCTGTCTGAGGCTGATTTTGGAGGATGAAAAACTCACTATCAGCCTGTTTTCACAAAATTCAAAGACCTGATTATGACATTCAAAGCTGTCATGGCTTATGCCCAGAGTATCTGAAGGACCATATCTCACTATGTGAACCTTCCGAGTTTTAATATCCATGGTACATGACATTTTGCAGTTTCACCCATCATCAAAGACAAGTTTGAGAGGACACTGGATAATTTTTTCTCAGTGGACATGGTTATGCATCTCATCTAGTCTCCACTATTTCCTCTCAAACCAGCCTACTGCTCTCAGTTGTACTGGAGAATAACTTCAGTATATAAGTAAAATGCAATCACTACTCTGTCCAGGTTTTGCACAAAGAATTGGAACATATGCCATCTTGCCCTTCCTTTTAGATAAGAAAGCTGTGTAAAATATGTATTGCTGCTACCTGTGTTACTGTTGTCCAACAGAAAGCCACAGATACCTTTCTGATTTTTTCTTTGTAGCCTTTATCCCTAAACAGAAATGACTGCTGTCTTGAGAAAGAAAGTGGTGAATAAAACATGACCAAGTTATTCTACCACTTACTTTGATTCTGGGAACAAACAACATGGGGTCTTACTGGTCTTGTTCTTGTGAACTTCCCTGAATTTCTGGCAAAAAAATACAAAAAACGTGTGTATTGTGAGAGAAAGCTGAGACAGGGAGGCTGTTGGTCTGCTCCTGTACAGCAATACTTATGTTTTGATCACTATAAGAATTTATGGAAAATTTATTCCCTTTTGTATTGCTTACACGCACATATCATTCATAAATCTCTCAGTCTCTCAGTAGTTCATATCCCCATAAATATTTCATCCATTTTCCACCTGCTTCTTAAATCATCCCTTATATCAGTAAGGAAGTGTGCAGTTTATAGAAGAATAAGAAGCATGGACAGGATAGAGGAGACTTTTATATTTGAATAAAGAGGGGTTCAGATGATTATCCATCACCACCCTGAACCACTAGTGATCAAAAGTTGTACATGAATATGCTTCAAGTTGTCTGTTTGTGGAAATATACATATTGGACCAATTCTATCATTAGACCAGGGATGAGAATACTCATCTGCATGCTACACACTACATGCAACTCCCTGAAATTATTGTTACATGCCTTTGCTTTATGCTGCCCAGAGCTCTTTATTATTTGAAACACTGGTGAAAAATAATTCAAGCATACTTCACAACCTCTGAGGATGCCTGCCACAGATGTGGGCGAAACATCAGGAGAGAATACTTCTGGAACATGGCCATACAGCCCGGAAAACACATAACCAACCAATTCATGCATAAATGCAGTTTCACTCTTCTAGAGGTTTTTGGGAACAGCAATTTTGCAGAACAGTGGTGCACTACCTCACCTCCCCAAATGAAATCAGAAGCATGTTTCCAGACACTACCAGGGTTTTTTTTTAATTTCCAAATTTGAGGGTGCCTCACAATGGGTCCTATGGAAGAAAACATGTCTTTCAACTGTCTGAAGTTCCTTATCCTTATGTGTTGGAGAATGAAGCAGCAGGGAAGCATTATTGTATTCGTTAATACATCATTTTTACTACTACATAAGGATTTTATATACTATGCTGAAATCCTCTTTGTGAATTAACTTTGGAGACATGATACAAGAAGTTATCCAGAACATATTAATCATCCTGTTTTGAGATTCCAAAATCTGAAATATTCTAAAAGCCAAAACTGTCCACATGGATGGCTGATAGGGTGCTTTCTGATGGTTCAATGTGCACAGACTTTGTTTCATGAAAAACAAAAAATGTTGGAAACTATTAAGTATAAAATTGACTTCAGATACATATATAAGGTGTATATGAAACATAAATGAATATCGCATTTAGGTTTCTCTAAGATATCTCTAAGATATCTCATTATATATATGTAGGTATGTCAAAATATGAGTGGGGGGAATCCAAAATATGGAATCTTTTTAGTCCCAAGCTTTTCACTTTGGGGATATTCAATCTGTACTTGTGCAATGTGTTTTTTTTTCAGGTCAAAAGACACACAGACATAAGTCTGTCCCATGCAGTTTCATGGCATATTTGTCTGGCCATAAGATTGCATTGGGAAAGTTCCCTCATGTCATTGCCAAACTAGACTTTCAGTGTATGTATGCTGGTTGAGTTTTATGCTCCATGTCATTAGACAGGATCTTGGTCTATGATTTGTGTTGGGATTGCCATTAGCTACTGCACCTCAGGCAGAAAATCGAGGCTATCCTTGACTATCTGGACTTAGAGTTTTACAGGACAAGAATTGAAAGCAAGCTGAGCTCCATCTAATCCAATTCCAAAGGAGAGATTGTTTTTTCACATTTGAAAGAACAGGGAAAAGGAACTGGTCTTGGATGATGTCCTTGCTGATAACTGAAATGTTTCTGTCACGACCCAGGCTACAGAGCACCAATAACCATACGCAGAGGCCAGATTCTATCTAATATCTTTATTAAGGAAATATATAAAGTTAGTAAAAGCAAATGTAAAAGATAGTCCAGAAGCAGACCTTTCAGGAAAGGTCAAAATTAGTCCAAAGAAATAATGTCCAATATGAAATATTAAGGTCCAAAGTTGTAATCCAATAACCGAAACACTCACTTTGACAAGCAAAGTGAGGGGAGATGACAAGGTCCTTTAGTCCATGAAACTTGAGCGAGGCTAGGAAATAACTTGATACTTGAAACAAGGCTTAAAACGTGGAACAAGGTAACTAGGAACAAGAACAAGGTCCGTGGAATAACTTGGTAAAATCCGTGGAACAAGGCAAGGATTGGTCCTGGGAAACAAGGCAAAGTCCGTAGATAAACAAAGGCTGGGAAGCAAGGCGAAGGCTGGATAGCAAGGCTAGGCTTGAGCAGGAGCGAGGCTTGAACCGGAGCGCGCTGTCCAGACACAACTCGCTCCGTAGGCTGACGAATTGACTCCGCGAAGTTACTACGCGGGTAAAACACCTAAATAGAGTCTAGCTTCCCGCCGAAGCAGTTCTCTGGGAATCAGAACCGAAAGCTAACTCTAAGACCAGATGTGAGACTCCCCAAAGATTCTCACGAGAAGCAGTCTTAATTGGCCACATTCTTAGCTGCAATCCTCGCACTCCTGCGCGAAGCTGAATCTAAACTTCTCTGTTGTTTACAAAACTCCCGGCGCAAGAATACGGGAGAAGTAGGCTCTGGGCTTGTTTGACATACTTCTGGGAGACAGCTTTCTTGCAGGTGCAAGGTTCCCAGATCTGCCTGGGAAAGATCTGGTTGAGAGGAATCCAGTTCAGACTGGGAAGGTAAAAAACCCAAGTTTTCATCTTCATCAGGAATTACAATGTCCTGAGCAGGACTACAAGGCCCATGAGTCATCACACTATCCCCCTCCTCAAGGCCCCTCCCAAACTGGGGCCCTCTCCCCGAGGCGCGAGGTCGCGGCTTGGCGGGATAGGTCTGATGAAAGCGACGGGTTAGCTCAGGAGCATGGACTGTGGAGGCGTCTTCCCAAGAGCGTTCCTCAGGGCCAAAACCCACCCAGTCAATGAGATATTGTAGGCGGCGGCGGTGAAAGCGAGAATCCAAAATGTCCTCAACCTCGAACTCCTCCTCCCCATTCATCAAAACAGGAGGGGGGGCCGGTTGGTCTGTATCAGGACGCACACCATCCGCCGGAAGGAGCAGGGAACGGTGAAACACTGGGTGAATGCGCATTGAACGCGGAAGTTGGAGTTTGAAAGTCACGGGGTTTAATTGCGCCACCACTGGATAGGGGCCAATGAAACGGGCATCTAACTTCCGGCAAGGGCGGTGGGAGGGCAGAAAGCGAGTGGACAGGAAAACCCGATCTCCTACCTTGATTTCGGGGCCCGGCTGGCGATGTTTGTCAGCGTGGCGTTTATAGTCCTCCTTGGCTTGGTCTAGTTGCTGGAGCAAAAGTTGTTGTACCGCTGTGAGTTCCTGCAGCCAATCCTCTGCTGCGGGAACTTCTGAAGTTTCAATGACAGGGGGAAAGAAACGTGGATGGAAGCCGTAGTTTGCAAAGAACGGCGTTTCTTTTGTAGAAGCTTGAACTCCATTGTTGTAGGCAAACTCAGACAGTGGTAACAGAGAAGCCCAATTGTCCTGTTGGTAGTTTACATAACAGCGAAGATACTGCTCCAAAGTGGCATTGGTGCGCTCCGTTTGCCCATCTGTTTGGGGATGATGAGCTGAAGATAAGCGAGAGTCTATGCCCAATAGTTTTTGTAGCGCCTTCCAAAAACGAGAGGTGAATTGAGATCCACGGTCTGTGACTAAACTCTTGGGCAATCCATGTAGTCTGAAAACATGTTGAAGGAATAGATCCGCAGTCTCTTTGGCCGTGGGGAGGCCTTCGCAGGGAATGAAATGGGCTAACTTGGTGAAAAGGTCCACCACCACTAAGATCGTGGTGAATCCACAGGAAGGTGGTAGGTCAGTGATGAAATCCGCAGAAATTATTTCCCATGGGCGAGATGGGGTAGGAAGGGGGTGTAAAAGTCCTGAGGGCTTCTCCCTTCTTATCTTGGAGCGCTGGCATACTGGGCAGGTGTTGACATATTTTTCCACATCCTTGCGGATCTTGGGCCACCAAAAATCCCTTAGGATCAGATGCATGGTTTTAAATAGTCCGAAGTGTCCTGCTGGTTTGCAATCATGACACAGACGAAGCGCTTTTTCCCTGCCCGGTCCGGGTGGGATATAAACATGATTTCTATAGCAAAGCAGCCCATCCTTAAGCGAAAAGGGAAAATGCAGACCTTGGCGAAGTTGGTCCTGCGCCCAGGCATCTGCTTGCTGACTAGCCCTGATTTCTTGAGCACAGAGGGGTCCTGGAGTAGAGGAAGTTGAACCAATGGGAATGGATTTGGTGTTCCCCACTGTGAGCGTGGCAAAGTTCTCGGGTTGTAGTAGTTGGGATTCAAAGGTCTCCTTGCGTCCTGCAGCGTATTCCGGTTTACGTGACAGGGCGTCTGCTTGCTTGGTCTGGGCTGGGGTCACATAATGAATCTGGAAGTCGAAACGTTCGAAGAATAAAGCCCAACGTTGCTGCCTCTGATTTAGTTTGCGGGCAGTTCTTAGATGTTCTAGATTACGATGATCAGTGTGGACTTCAATGGGAAATTTGGCCCCTTCTAGCCAATGTCTCCAAGTTTCAAAGGCTGCCTTTATGGCCAGTAGTTCTTTTTCCCAAATGGTGTAATTCCTCTCTGGTGTGGTTAGTTGACGAGAGTAAAAGGCACAGGGATGGAGGTGATCTCCCACCGGTTGTAAGAGTACAGCCCCAATTGCCACATCTGAGGCGTCCGCTTGCACAACAAAAGGGGTTCCAGGATTTGGGTGCTGTAGAATTGGCTGGGAGGTGAATAGTTTCTTTAGTTGCTGGAACCCTTTCTCTGCTTGATCAGTCCAGCGGAAAGGCTGCTTTCCACGGATGCAGCTAGTGATGGGGTCGGACCAGCGGGCAAAATCTGGAATGAACTTGCGGTAATAGTTCGCGAACCCCAAGAAACGCTGCACCTCTTTCTTGTTAGTTGGCGCCCGCCATTCCAATACTGCTGAAACCTTGGCTGGATCCATGGAAAGCCCTAGAGGCGAGATGCGGTAACCAAGGAAATCTACCTCTTGTAGATCAAAGGCGCATTTTTCCAGCTTGGCATAAAGTCCATGATCCCGCAATCGTTGTAACACCATTTTGACGTGGTTCTCATGTTCTGATTGTGATCTAGAAAACACCAAAAAATCGTCCAGGTAGATTATCAAGAACCTGTCTAGATAGTCCTGAAAAATGTCATTGACAAAATGCTGGAACGTTGCGGGAGCTCCGCATAAACCGAAATTCATAACTCGGGACTCGAATAATCCGAATTTGGTCTGGAAGGCGGTCTTCCACTCGTCCCCTTCCCTGATGCGAACTAAGTTGTAAGCCCCCCGAAGGTCCAGCTTGGTGTAAACCTTGGCTCCTCGAAGCCGATCCAGTAGATCCGAGATTAAGGGCAGGGGATAGCTGTTCCGCTTGGTGATATTGTTCAATGCTCTGTAGTCCACCACCAAGCGTAGTTCCCCTGACTTCTTCTTCACAAACATCACTGGGGAGGCGGCTGGGGATTGAGAGGGTCTGATGAATCCCTTGCGAAGGTTTGTCTCTATGAATTCCCTGAGAGCTTCTTGCTCTGGTTCAGTCAGGGAGTAGAGATGCCCTCGCGGGATCGGGGCCCCCTCCACCAAGTCAATGGCACAGTCATAAGGTCTATGTGGGGGTAATTTTTCGGCTTCTTTCTCATTGAATACATCCCAATACTCGGAGTACTTCTTTGGCAAGGTGATGATGGGCTCGGTGTCCGTGGCATGGCAGACCTTGGCTACGAGGCAATGGTTTTGGCAGTACGGTGAAGCAAACTGCAGTTCTCTGTTGGACCAGGAGATGTTAGGGTCGTGGAGAGTCAGCCATGGAATTCCCAAAATCACAGGGAAATGGGGAACCTCGGTAACAAAGAAGGAAATCTCTTCCATATGTTCCCTTATCCACATCCTGGTGGGTTCCGACCACTGACTTACGGGGCCCGTCTTGAGGGGGCGGCCGTCTATGGCTTGCACCACACGGGCATTCTTGAAATCATGATATTGTAATCCCAGAGAGTCGGCATACTCTCTATCAATGAAATTGTTGGTAGCTCCAGAGTCTATCATGGCGTGGATCATGACGGGTCCCCTTTTTGCTGACCATAATGTGACCACGAGAAGGAACAGGACCCCGGTTGGCGGCTCTTGAATGGATTTTTTGACCGGGTTGGCGAGCCTCTCTACACCCGGTCGTTGGCTTCCCCCGCCGGCTGTGTGCCAGTCGGCTCAGACGCCTTCGTCTCCGTGGAGGACGCCGCCGCAAGACGGGCGGCAGGCTTCCCTTTGGCTGGGCACTCTCTGGCGAAGTGGCCCCCGTTCCCGCAGTACCAACAGAGGTTTAAGCGTTGACGACGGGCCTTCTCGGCGGCATCTAGTCTGGGACGCACATTGCCCAACTGCATCGGCACCTCCTCGCCTCCTCTGGGGTATGGGGTTGGCGGTGGGGGTCTCCACACTGGACGTGGCTGAACGCTGGCGGGAGCGGGGGGTTTTGCCCCGGCTCTACTGCCCTGGCCTCGAACCCACTGTTTCCTGTTGGCAATCATGACTTCAGCCCGTAAGCATTGATCAATGAGTGCCTCGAGGGTCTGGGGAGGATCCACCTTGGAGATTTCTTCCAGCATTTCAATGTTGAGACCCTCCCGGAATTGTCCTCTGAGGGCTACATCGTTCCAGCCGGTGTTGTGGGCCAGCACTCGGAACTCGGCTATATACTGAGACATAGGTCTGTCTCCTTGGAAAAGGCGACGGAGTTTGTGACCGGCTGCCTCCAAATTGTCCTCGATTCCCCAAGTCTCCTTGAGGTGGTCCAAGAAGTGTTGCGCTGATCTTAGGTGTGGAGAGGCTTGGTCGAACAGTGCCGTCGCCCAATTGGCCGCTGGCCCGTCTAGAAGACTGTAAACCCACGCCACTTTGATGTCTTCTTGGGGAAACTCGGCATCACGGGCCTCTAGATAAGCTTGACATTGGCGACGGAAAACATGAACCTTAGAAGCTTCTCCAGTAAACTTGGTAGGCAACGCCATGGCCGGGAGGCGGATTCCGCGCTCCCGCAAGCCCTTTATTTCTCCATCCTGGGCGTTGAGTCTGTCGCGGATGCGATCCACTTCGTCCTTGCTGATGGTGTAGCTCAGTGGCTGCCCACCGGGCACGGTTCCGGTAGACATTCTGGCCGAGGTTAATTGGTGCTTAGGGTGGC
Organism: Anolis carolinensis; assembly: GCF_035594765.1. Taxonomy (NCBI): domain Eukaryota; kingdom Metazoa; phylum Chordata; class Lepidosauria; order Squamata; family Anolidae; genus Anolis; species Anolis carolinensis. The sequence goes on from NC_085845.1 coordinate 138,011,001, forward strand.
GGAGTCAAACTGTCACGACCCAGGCTACAGAGCACCAATAACCATACGCAGAGGCCAGATTCTATCTAATATCTTTATTAAGGAAATATATAAAGTTAGTAAAAGCAAATGTAAAAGATAGTCCAGAAGCAGACCTTTCAGGAAAGGTCAAAATTAGTCCAAAGAAATAATGTCCAATATGAAATATTAAGGTCCAAAGTTGTAATCCAATAACCGAAACACTCACTTTGACAAGCAAAGTGAGGGGAGATGACAAGGTCCTTTAGTCCATGAAACTTGAGCGAGGCTAGGAAATAACTTGATACTTGAAACAAGGCTTAAAACGTGGAACAAGGTAACTAGGAACAAGAACAAGGTCCGTGGAATAACTTGGTAAAATCCGTGGAACAAGGCAAGGATTGGTCCTGGGAAACAAGGCAAAGTCCGTAGATAAACAAAGGCTGGGAAGCAAGGCGAAGGCTGGATAGCAAGGCTAGGCTTGAGCAGGAGCGAGGCTTGAACCGGAGCGCGCTGTCCAGACACAACTCGCTCCGTAGGCTGACGAATTGACTCCGCGAAGTTACTACGCGGGTAAAACACCTAAATAGAGTCTAGCTTCCCGCCGAAGCAGTTCTCTGGGAATCAGAACCGAAAGCTAACTCTAAGACCAGATGTGAGACTCCCCAAAGATTCTCACGAGAAGCAGTCTTAATTGGCCACATTCTTAGCTGCAATCCTCGCACTCCTGCGCGAAGCTGAATCTAAACTTCTCTGTTGTTTACAAAACTCCCGGCGCAAGAATACGGGAGAAGTAGGCTCTGGGCTTGTTTGACATACTTCTGGGAGACAACTTTCTTGCAGGTGCAAGGTTCCCAGATCTGCCTGGGAAAGATCTGGTTGAGAGGAATCCAGTTCAGACTGGGAAGGTAAAAAACCCAAGTTTTCATCTTCATCAGGAATTACAATGTCCTGAGCAGGACTACAAGGCCCATGAGTCATCACAGTTTCTCAGTTCTTCTCCCTTATAAACTGTATACAGGCAGTTCCCAAATTACAAACAAGATGGGTTCTGTAGTTTTATCCTTAAGTTGGATTTGTTTTTAAGTCAGAACAGGTCCAGCAAAAAGTGCACTCTTTGTAATTTGGCCCCAAATATGGCACATTATAATTCCTGTGTGATTACAATCCTTTAAAAAAACACCAAAGCTTGCAAGAAATGGAAAGGAAAACCATAGAAATAGATAACCCTTCCCTCAAGGAGCCTCTCCTGTTTACCCTGCCCTAGCTTCCTTTGGGTGTACTTATGCTGTGGAATGAATGCATTTTGATGTCCTTTAACTGTCCTGGTTCATTGCTATGGGATCCTGGGATCTGTAGTTTTACAAGGTCTTTAACCTTCTTTGTCAAAGAATGCTGCTCAACAAACTACAAATCCAAGCATTGTGCCATGAAGGATGGAAGATGAAGGAGAGATGGACAAGAAGAAAAAGGAAAAAGGATTTCGACAGATTGATAGGAAAAACAAGAAAGGGGGGTGGAGACATATAGTCACATTTTGGCCCAGCGCTAAGATTTCATGGCAAGGAGGGAGGGGAGAGGCCTGTTCATAATTTTAAGTTATTTGTAAGTTGGATGTTCATAACTTGGGGACTGCCTGTATATCATATGTTAGTGATCATTGTTAATTTTTTAGGTTTCTGCTAAGAATCGTATCATACAGAAAGCCTATCACTATCACGTGTAATGGCACCAAAGAAATGCTATCATCACTTTCCCTCTGCCCATCTATACATGACAGTGCTGATCTGAGGTCATGATGTGGTTAGAAATGATGGAATTGTAGACTGAAACATCTGGAAATAATTAGGTTAAGAAAAGCGATTTTATTACAGTACTAGAACGGCGCTCCATGCAGTCATGCTGGCCACATGACCTTGGAGGTGTTTACGGACAACGCCGGTTCTTCGGAGATGAGTACCAACCCACAGTATCAGACACGACTAGACTTAATGTAAGGGGGAAAACCTTTACCTAACCTTAGAACGTCTGGGATAACTAAATCCCAATTCAGACATTATTTTGTGATGTGGAAGTCACATATTGCAATTCTTACTGACTGAATTCCCCAAACAACTGTAGTTGGATGCAGATTCACTATTTGTGCATGAAAATGAGAGATAAGTACACAGATTGAACTACCTACCTTACTGATTTTAGGATTATACTAGAATGTATGAATATGTACAAGTACACAAACGAAATAGTAAAAAAATATCTGATCATCACAATGTGTGGTTTCCATCATCTATAGAGCATTCATTTTTTACGACTCTCTTTGTAATGAGTCACTAGAATGTAGACATGTCTAATATTTGTTTGACTGCTCTGTAATGGGCCACTAGAATATAAACATGAGCCTAATGTTTATGTTTGACTGCTGACAGATTTTTGAGGAATCGCATTTTGAAAGCCGAATAACATTAAGCACAGAGAAGACATGTATAGCTTGACATTCAGTAACTGTGAAAATGTTTTCTGGTTCCAAAATCTCCCATTCTGCCTCTTTGTATTCTTGTCTTCAAGTACACAAGAGTTGGCTCTACCATCCAGATATATCAATACTCTTACCTTAAAAGTAAATATAAAAGGACTGAAAGGAAGTATCCTGCCATCCTAATAGGCTGTTTGCCAGAAAAGGAGTTTTTCAGAGTCATTCTATGTTTTTAATGGGAGGAAATAAGCCTCTGTCTCATGAACAATTGAACCGTGGCACAGGCCAAGAATGCCCCTTCCTTGGCTGTTGTTATTGCCTTGGTATGAACATCAGGCCAAAGTTCATATGCACATCGATTGAGACATTCTTCAGATAAAGGCACAGTTCAGCGATGAGCAAGCTCATCAAATGTCTGTGGTTGTAACTTTGTATTTCATGATGATCTCTGAGGCCTATAGCTTTTATCTTTATTTCAGCTGATTCCATTTTGATATGAACGATCACTGTTGGAACAGCGTCATAACGGCAACCTATTGCAAAAACTAATCTTTACGACAGAACTTTTTTTCACCTTGGTTTGTCAATTTTGCAGTACCTGCTGTGCCAAAAAACTATCTAGATATAAAAACAATCAGAATCAATTGTGTATTTCTTCTTCAGTGTGTCAATAAGTCTGGAATCATTTTCAGATTTTGTCTGGGATGAATGTAAATTTGAACTTTCAGCAAAAATGTGTTTATATTCAACAGAGTGTATGGGAGCTGAGAGGGAGGACTGAATGCCAAAGACAATTTGTCTAGGGCTTCAAAACAAAATAAAGATAAATGTAAATAAAATGTATGCAGGTAAATTGAAAGAAATGTCAGGACATGAAGGGACAAATTCTTTGAAATATGTTTTTAGACTGACTGCAAAAATTCTATTGGGAATATAAATGGCAAACAAAGTAGCATGACTTCTAAATCTATAACCAGAAGAGTTTCTTTAAATTCACATCAGAGCTACATTGATCTGGAACACATGACATCTAGAAAAAATACAAAATATTAAAAAGAAACTCTTATTGAATATGAATGGCATAAGATTAAAATGTGGTTAAGGGATAGTCCTTTGAATACACTTTTAAAATTACTGAAAATTGTAGGAGACCAATGTGAATAAGCAACACTGACTCTGAAAGTAGTTCTGTTAGAAAAACCTTTTTCTCCTCATCAAGACTGTCATGATTGCTGTTTTAATAAACCTACATAACACAAAGAAGATAGGTGGCATTAATCATTCTCTAAGTAAACCTCTAAAGCTTACTCTTGTTGAGTCATTGCACTCAAAATTCAGCAGAAAAAGCTGGAATTGAATTGCTCACCCCTAATACCAGATCATTTCTGAATAAGTTGAAAAGTGCCAGTTCCCATCTCCGGCTCGGGCTGTGGCGCAAGCTGGAGAGCAGCTGCAATGAATCACTGCAATGAATCACTCTGACCAGGAGGTCATGAATTCGAGGCCTGTTCGGAGCCTATGTTTGTCTTGTCTTTGTTCTATCTTAAAAGGCATTGAATGTTTGCCTATATGTGTAATGTGCTCCGCCCTGAGTCCCCTTCGGGGTGAGAAGGGCGGAATATAAATGCTGTAAATAAATAATAAATAAATTCTTAGAGATCCCACTATTTACCTACCTTATGGTGAATATGCATTGTTTATTTCTACTTTCTGCTTTCTGTTCTTTGACCAATTATCTATTAATAATAGGGCCTCTCCACAGCTACTTTGCTTACTGTGCTTAGTATGGGGTTAGTATGGGGTTTCATCTTTTAAAAAATAACTATAGAAAAGATTATTCCTATTCATGTATTTAATGACACTTTTATAAGTAAAGGTAAAGGTTTTCCCCTGATGTTAAGTCAAATCGTGACCGACTCTGTGGGTTGGTGCTCATCTCCATTTCTAAGCAGAAGAGCCGGCGTTGTCCATAGACACCTCCAAGGTCATGTGGCCAGCATGACTGCATGGAGTGCCGTTACCTTCCCGCCAGAACGGTACCTATTGATCTACTCACATTTGCATGTTTTCGAACTGCTAGATTGGCAGGAGCTGGGGTTAACAGCGGGCGCTCATTCTGCTCCCGGGATTTGAACCTGGGACCTTTTGGTTCACAAGTTCAGCAGCACAGTGCTTTAACACACTGTGCCACCGCCCCCCCCCCCCCCCCAAACACACACACACACACTCTTTTATAGCATGCCCTAAAATTATTGAAAATTTACCAGCAGAATTCACCCTTCTGCATGCTGTATTTTTTTAATATATCCATAGCATTCAAAGATCTAGCGGTCTGGATCTGTAGTACCTGTGAGATGGACTGAAAAAAAGATGTTGGTAGCATAAATCTTAGTAAATTGAAGTCGGCTTCATTGGATACAAATATTCATAGTACTCAGAAACATGCTTTATTCCAGACTGAGATCACTTCTGCTGTATTTCTCATGCATATGTGAAAAGGATCTAGAGATCTTAATGGACCACAACCTAAATAAGTGTCAACACTATGCTGTGGTGGTTAAAAAAAGCCAATGAAATTCTGGACTTCATTAAGGTAAAGGTAAAGGTTTTCCCCTGATGTTAAGTCCAGTCGTGGCTGACTCTAGGGGTTGGTGCTCATCTCCATGTATAAGCCGAAGAGCCGGCGTTGTCCGTAGACACCTCCAAGGTCATGTGGCCGGCATGACTGCATGGTGCCCCGTTACCTTCCCGCCGGAGCGGTACCTATTGATCTACTCACATTGGCATGTTTTCGAACTGCTAGGTTGGCAGGAGCTGGGGCTAACAGCAGGCGCTCATTCCGCTCCCAGGATTTGAGCCTGGCACCTTTTGGTCTGCAAGTTCAGCAGCTCAGTGCTTTAACACACTGTGCCACCAGGGGCCCCCTGGACTTCATTAACAGCAGTACAATGTCTAAATCAAGGCATTCAGTACTGCCATTCTTTTCTGCTTTGTTAAAACCATACATGGAATGCTGTGTCCAGATCTAGACACTACAGTTCAGGAAGACTATTGACAAGCTGGGACATGTCCAGATAATGGTGACCAAAATTATCAAAGGTCTTGAGTTGACTCCAGAGACAAGAACACAAACCCAATGGATTCAAATTACAATATTCTAGCCAAACATCAGGATGAGTCTTTTGCTGTAAGAGTTACATGACAGTGTTATAGATTCCCTTGTAGAGTAGTAGGCTGTCTTTCTTTGGAGATCTTTAAGCAGAGGTTCAATGGACATTTTACAGGAATACTGTAGATATCTTGGTAGGGGATTGACTAGATGGCCACTGCAATCCCTTCCAACTCTAAGCTTCTATGATTCCATAGTGTTTTATTTATCCACTTTGTATAGATTCTGCACAAGTGAACAAGCAACACTTGAAGCTATCTTTATGCTAACTTCTGTGTGGGAGTATTTTTGTCACATGTCAGATAGCACATTTATATTCATGCATATTTTTCAAAAATGTTTCACATTTTTAGTTGTGTCATATGTAATTTTTCAAATGTATATATGCTTTTGTGTACCTCCCCACCCCTGCCATTCTTTGTAGGCCTCAGAGATGTGTGGACTTCCTGGGCAAGATAAATAGCTGCTAGTCTCAGGAGTTAGAAAATCAGTAATTCCATAGATAAATATAATCTTGATTACCCCATATACTTAGGTATAAATCCAGGAATTTAAGTAAAAAAAAATCAATCCAACAAACCTGGATCAACCTATCCATGGGCCAATGTGAGTTCTGTATCTTATCTATTATCAAAAAAAGGAACCCTCCCTTTCAGTGAGTAAAGTAGCAAAAGGTAAGAGCTTTATGTAGCCTGAGAGAGCCTAAAAAAAAGCACTGATCACCTATACTGTTTCTCCAGTGGTGCCATTTCTGCTCTTTTTGAATGCCTGAATATGAAAATCATGGGAGAGTCCCCTGCGTTGGTATTGGCACTTTCCCCTCTCCATTTATCCCTGAATCATATCAAAATCCATAATTTTGGTTTCAAATCCTGCTCTCGAGGTTCACTAATATACGAAGTCGATTTATAAAAGAATGTCTATGGACAGGCTGACATATTTGTTGACAATTAACCAGGGTAAACCAAGAAGACAAATAGACTGGTGACCATTTAAGGACTATTTAAAAATGAGAAAATTAAAATATTAATCTAACAGAAATTAGAAATAAAACAAGGAAAATTACTGTTCCGGATTAAGAAACAAAAGTTGAAAGGAGACGCTGGAGACAGTATGAAGAAAGGAAGAGGAATCAAACTTTATTTGTAACACCATACAGTAGATGGAAGTCAATATATATTTTTACTTTTTATTACATATACTTTTTACTTTTTTTCCTCTCTTTATTTTTCTCTCTCTTTCTTTCCTTCTTTACCTCCCCTTTAGCTTTTCTTTCTCCTTCTCCCTTTCCCTTTTATTCTAGCTATTGTTTACTATAAAATATAGATTTGGAAAATGTAAAATCTGATAAAAATATTTTTCAAAAAAGAATATTTATGGTAATTTCTTTTCCATCCATATTGTTGTCTCTCATCTCTATCACTGCCTAGACAGCTGGCTATGTTTCTCCACCTGTCTAAGAATGATGTTTGCTTTGATAATGCTGCTGCAGCTTAAACAGGCATTGCATTTTAAATGATAAACTCACTCATTCATTAATAATAGTTTAAACTTCACTGGACAACTCATTAACACTCAGATAGATATGTCCCGTTGCTATTGAGCAAAGATTTTCCACAATAATGTTTTATCTACTTCATTTCTATTCCCTTCCCTTTTTTTACTTTTGTGATGTTTTTCCCTTCAAGGAGTCCTTGTTGGTGGTATTGTTTTTTCTTGAAGAATGTTATCTCAAGTATGCCTTTAAACAATGCACAAAAACATCTGCCAAGTAACTGAGCTTCAGAGGAAAATCAGTAATAGGATCCACTGCACACGTTTGAAACCAGAAGTTGATAAATGACGGGCATGACAGAGACAATAAGAGACATATAATGCAAAACTGTTTACTTCTTGGAAAGAACACACATACAACAGTAAGAACACACACAGAATCACCTAAAAATAAATCTAGAATGCTCAAAATAACACAAATGCTTTATAAGCACTGAAAGGCATTTAGGAAGTTACACCCTGTTTAGCTTTGTAACAGTTTTGTTCTGAAGTTCTGAAACACTTATTGTGAAGATGTCTATTTCACATTAATATTGTATGTGGCTGAAAGCTGCTTGAAGGGAAAGGTTCATAAATATATCATTAAACAGGTGTGTACACTATTCTTTGATATAATCAAAATGCACAAACCAGAGAAAATCAGTCAAAGACACCATGGCTAATAACTTATTTTATTATTGACGTGCAGTTCATATACATTTCTGTCTAAACTATGGTGACATTTTTATAGCATGCCTATTTATTAAATATGTCAAAGAACAGAAGTCTGGAGCCAAATAACTGTTCTGTTAATTCAGACTAGTATATGAAATGCAGTGCTCACTTTCGTTCAACTAATTCTTGGGTCTTGTTCTTCTGCTAAGGCAGCCAAGCCACAATGTGGTCCTACAAGATTTCTAATCCACCTTTCTATACCTTGAAGTGTAGGGCAGGCATTACAAACAAAACAAAATGTACACAACAAGAACTTTTAAAATTTAATGACCAGAAAAAAAATACTGACACCTTAAAATACATACTTCAGGGGGAGGTGGGGGGGGGGGAGACAATCTCTTTTGTTTGGAGCAAAAATTCTTTCAATGCTGGAAGGCTGAGAAAGAAGGTTGTATCTACACTTAAAATCAGTGCAGTTTGACTGTATAATTAATACACTTTAATTGCTATAGTTCAGTGCTATGGAATCATGGGATTACAAGGTCTTTAGACTTCTCTGCCAAAGATTGCCTCCACAAAGTACAACTTACATGATTCTATAACAATGAGCCATAGAAGATAAAGTGGTGTCAAACTGCATTTATTCTTGCTTTTCTCAGTCGCATAGTCGTTTCTGACTCTTCGTGACCTCGTGGATCAGTCCATGCCAGAGCTCCCTGTCGGCTGTCTCTACCCCCAGTTCCTTCAAGGTCAAGCCAGTCACTTCAAGGATACTGTCCATCCATCTCGCCCTTGGTCGGCCTCTCTTCCTTTTTCCTTTCATTTTCCCCAGCATCGTGATCTTTTCCACGCTTTCCTGTCTTCTCATTATGTGGCCAAAATACTTCAACTTTGCCTCTAATATCCTTCCTTCCAGTGAGCAGCCGGGCATTATTTCATAGAGGATGGACTGGTTGGATCTTCTTGCGGTCCAAGGCACTCTCAGGATTTTCCTCCAGCACCAGAGTTCAAAAGTGTCTATCTTCCTTTGTTCAGCCTTCCTTATGGTCCAGCTCTCGCGACCATAAGTTACTATGGGGAATACCATTGTTTTGACTATGCGGATCTTTGTTACCAGTGTGATGTCTCTGCTCTTCACTATTTTATCAGGATTGGCCATTGCTCTTCTCCCAAGAAGTAAAGGTCTTCTGATTTCCTGGCTGCAGTCTGCATCTGCAGTGATCTTCACACCTAGAAATATAAAGTCTGTCACTGCCTCCACGTTTTTTCTTTCTATTTGCCAGTTATCAATAGATGTAGTTGCCATAATCTTGGTTTTCTTGACGTTTAACTGCAACCCAGCTTTTGCACTTTCTTCTTTCACCCTGGTGATAAGGCTCCTCAGCTCTTCCTCACTTTCAGCCATCAGAGTGGTATGAACATTTATGCCTATGAGTGAGAAGGTTGTAGGTGTGAACAGCAATTTCCTTAGGAGTATCTGGATTCTGAATTAGTGTTTCTAGATTATCTGGATATTTTCCAAACCTGAATACAAGAGCTGTCATCACCACAACCACAATACAATATGATATACTAAGCCACAGGTGCAGAAATAATAATGTGTGCTTAAATTCTATTATTCTGGACAGTGTTCCACCAGGGCTAGCAAAAAACAGGGCTGTTAGAGTAATTGTGCAAGTGAGGAAACTTCAGGGGCCCCTTTCTCTCTCATTTTTATAGCTATTGTGGTGAAACATGCAACAATAGCAGAACACATTTATTTATTTATGTTATTTATGACATTTATACCCCTCCTTTCTCAAGGCAGCTTTATACATAGAGTCTATTTGTTGCCTTGAAAACAATGTACAATTAAAATAAACATTTTAAAATAGAATTATAAAATACATTGAAACATTTAAAACATTTAAAATAATACCTTCACTATTAACCACTCTACCCACAATCATAGTCCGGGCTGTTCCAATAGTCATTTCACATAATTTAATATCTATCTATTGCATAAGTTCTCCAAAGGCTTGATCACCATAAGCCACATTTTCACTCTCTTGTGGAAGGTCAGAAGGGAGGGCGCTGATCTAATATCCTTGGGAGGGAATTCCACAGCCAAGGGGCCACCACTAAGAAGGCTCCACTGTTACTGTTAGCCCATTAAGTTTCAGAACGTTTCACTTATCCACAGATTTTTGGAGAATTTTGCATGCAGAAAATCATATCAATCATGCAGGACTGTAGAACATAAACTGAAAGATTTCCATCATTGTCTTTCCAAATAGCCTCCCAGAGAGGAGCACATGTTGGGCAAGGCTGAAGCTAACCTTGTATCACCACCTAGGCCATCACAGACATGCTAAGCCACAGTAGGAATGATATTAGTTTCACACGATTCATTCTTTCTTCCTACTTATAAAATCATTTTATAGTGTGGGCCAGCTGAGTCTGTTTATTGTAAGTGGTGCTCATTTCATCATCTTAAGTTTGCTTTCAACAATATCATGCTTATTCCCAAAGAAAGGTGTTTTTCATCCGAGTATTTTATGACCCAGTGGTTTGAGCATTGGACTATGGCTTTGGAACAAGGATTTAAATCTCCATTTGACCATGGAAATCCACTGGGTGGTTTTGGGAAATTCACTCTCTCTCAGCCAATGAGGAAGGAAAAGACAAATTTTTGCTGAAGAAATATTGCCAAGAAAACCCCATAATAGGCTTGAAGGCACATAACAACCAAATGACATTTTACTGCTGTAGTGACAATGATATTGTTATTTAAGTGAATTTCTTCACACTATCTCACTCTAATAGGTGATGTGGGGAACCTTAATGGATGGAGTAAGGTTGTTTTCCTTTCTTTTCCTTTTAAAAAAACACAACCTCTAACATATTAGGAATATAGAAGAAATTGTAAGGCACAGAATAGTAGTGATGGAAGGCAAGAAAATCAATTTTAGTTGTCTACTTTACTATGGAAATAATATATGTGGCTGTCCAAATGCTCTTTAGATACAAGGTCTAAAATCACCTAATTACACTACAGTTGTCTAATTAGAAGTACCCATATTTTCCAGCATATGACAACTGGGTGTATAAGACAACCCACAACTTTTCCAGTTAAAATATAGAGTTTGTGATATACTCGCCGTATAAGACTACCCCTCTTACAACACACACCAAATAATAAGACAATCAGAGTGGTAGAGCAAATACACCTCTTTCACCAGTCTGGCCCACTCTTGTATCCTATTACTGTACCTCCTTTTCTGCCTCTCAGATCTCACACATGCGCACCTGTGCTGCTTTACTGCAATCCTCAGGGGTGAGATCTGCGAGACAGAGAAGGAGATATGGTAATAGGATACAAGGGTGGGCCAGACAGGTGAAAGAGGTGTGTTTTTATGGGCACAGCAACGGTCTATCTTTTTTCCTTACCCCGGATGTCCTGGATGCCTGAAGCTGCTCCACCCTTCACGTACACCTTCCCAGTGAGGCGCCTCCTCACCTTGCCATTGGGACTGCGTTAAGTCACTTCTTTCAATGAATCCTGATGAGTGGATTTTCTTCTACCATACTTGTACAGCGTTGCCCTTGCTGCTTTCATACGATCGCTGCATACAGTAGGGATGCGGCCATGGCTGTTTTTGACTCTCCCCACCATATGCGGCTACCACAGATTCTCCAGTCCAGCTCGGAAGTTTCAGCACCCGCCCTATAAGATGACACCTGGCGTATAAGATGACCCTTGACTTTTGAGAAGATTTTCCTGGGTTAAAAAGAAGTCTTATATGCCAGAAAATACAGTAATTCCTACTGAACTCAGTGAAATACTTCCACAGTTAGTGTGCTTAGTGTAATAGTCTCAAACAATTAGCATACATTTGAATTCCATCTAATCTTTTACATTCCTTCCTTACAATTTGTTACTTTTAAATTTATCCTGGCAATGTTCAGGTTAGGTTCAATAACCCTTTTATATGTAGAACAGGTAACCACATAATTAGTTGTTCTGCATTTTCTGTGCAGAAAGCTGATTTTATAAACAGGAAAAATAACATTTCCTGTAAAGAAAACTACATTTTTGTGCAAACTACACAACAAAAACATAATACATGGAGCTTTTGTGCAGAAAGGTCCTAAATTGGGAAGAGTCTTGATAGGAGGTATTCTAATCCCAATGGATTGGCTAATTTTGAATATTTTTTCCTTCTCTAGCGTACAGATGGCTTATATGTAGCAGCTGAACACTCTGATTCTAATCACATTTAATGGACCTAAATTCTAAGGACAAACAATACAGTCCTAAATATGTTTACTCAGAATCTGATTCCATTGATTCCAAAGGGATGTACTTATAAGCAAGTGTATAGGAATACAGTCTTAATTCATAATGTCAAAAATGCTTAAAGCAATTTGTTGCTTAAGTTCATATACAGATTTAATGATAGGTTTGGCTTGTGGGTAAGAGTGCTTGCTAAATGCATGGAATTGCATTTTTAGAATGAGTAAGTAAAACCATGCATATTGAACCCATATATTAGGGGGTTGTACTATTTTAGAAAGAGTCTTCTACATGTTTGTTTTAAATAAAAGAACTGATTTCCCCTCTAAAATAACAATAGTCATCTCGTCACAGGAAGCATTTTAAAGGAAAAATGGGTTAAAATTGGAAATAATCTTTTGTAGTTTGAACAAACCAATTGGAATTTTAAATCGAGAGAGATGCTCTTTAAGGAAGTCAAAGTCCTTAATTAGTTTGCTTATGAGCAACTTTAAGATTACGTTTAATCAATGTAAGAGAAATATAGCCATGGAGATGGGAGAAAGTGAGTTTTATTTAGAGTTGTGAAAAGACAATGACCATGTAATTAAAAAGGTCTACAAATCACTCTTGAAATTAGAGACAGAACATGTATGTGGGTATAATGTCCATATGTATGTATGGGAAAATGTGGTCCAAAAATGGCAATTTAAAGGAAATTGTCTATAACATGATTACAGATGGCATCATACCCTAAATAAGCTGTCAGAAATGTTTCAGAATATTTCAAATCAATGTTGGGAATGTCAAGATAATGTGGACTTGTAAATTTATAGTCTAATCAAAAATGTAGGTTTTGTAATGCTGCTAAAATGTTTCTGTTATCATTATGGGTTGGGCAGTAAATATGGATCAATTTGATACATGACAACAATAGCAAGAATATTGTTTGCTCAAAGCTGGAAATGGACTGAAGTACGAATAGTGGAAGAATGGATTCTTAAGGTCTCAGAGTTAACCTAATTGCCAGATTCAATATTGGCAATATAAACCAATTGAAAGTTTTCTGAAAGACTGGAAACATTTGTGGATTTTTGAACAATAAAGAAATCTAACAGTATACTAATCTGTGACTATAGTTATCACGAATTAGTGGGGTTATTTAGTTGGACCTATAATGGTAGAATAACATATTTTTTCTTCTTTTTAATTTTTATTTTCATTATAGTTAAGACCATAGCCCTACTGTGTTTTAGTTTTATATCTTTTTCCCTCTTTTCCTCTTTCCTATTATTTTCTTCTTTCTGACTTGATTTTATCTGAATGTATCTTAATTTGTTTGTGAATTAGTTGGCTGTTATTAAAACCAATCCGTTAATAAAAAAGAGAATGTTGTCTAGAAAAAAAATATATAAACAAAAAAAGAGAAAAGTTATTTACACCCCATCTAATCTGGACAATTTGAATAGGTAGACCTATCAAAAAGGACATTTTGAATCTGCTGTATAGATGCTTAGCAATCTTGTGTGTTTTGCCTGCTTTGTTATTATTTTCTTGCCTGAAACAAGCAATTACCCATAAAACAACTCTGATTTCTTTTGGTACATGTCTAAACCTCAGTTTCTAGTCTGGAAAATGCCTAGTAGATATATTTTTGCCATAATCCTGAAATGACATCCTAAGACCTCCTTTAATATAAAATAAATACCTTGGACAGAGCCAATATAACATCCCTGAGGAGGTTATAGCAGCATTGCAGAAAGATTACTTCAATGCTTGACAACAGTTCTGTGAAATATAATTTACTTTTTATTAGAACCTGCAGATCTACCAATCAGAGTTCTAAACACAGAAAGGTGTTTGGAGTATTGGAATGTAATGAGAATTACTTCTGGTTCCCTCACAAGCCATTCATTAGATTATGCTGCGAGCTTGTATTATTTGTTCCTGTTATGTACCTTCATGGTTTACAAAGCTAAGCAGAGATTCATATCCTGACCCCCCAGAATCCTTATCCAGCACTCAAACTATTACATACAGCTGTTCCCAAAAATTAGGAAATTGTTCTGTCTTTCTAATACATTTCTTTGACATGTAATAATCCATTTATGGGGTGCTGTTTTGATACCCAGAATGTTTCCCAAAGGATTGGAAAAGAGGAAAGGAATAATTTTTGTGCAACTCATATCAGGACTAGAAGAACTAATTAACTCACAATTCACTTTTTTGCCTGGGGTGAAAGTATGAAAAGAAAACATCAGAGGAAAACTCCACAAAACTATGTGCCATATATAATTCAGAACTGAGAAGAATGATCTGTAACTGTACCATAAATGTTAGAAGTATCATGTAGACATCTTTTCTATGTCCTCTTTTTGAGTCTCCGTTGGTTTCCTTTAGCTTGTTAATGTCTGCTGAACAGTGATGCTCTCCATAGAAGTATCCCCAAAACAGTTACAGTAGAGTCTCACTTATCCAACACTCGCTTATCCAACATTCTGGATTATCCAACGCATTTTTGTAGTCAATGTTTTCAATACATTGTGATATTTTGGTGCTAAATTCGTAAATACAGTAATTACTACATAGCATTACTGTGCACTGAGCTACTTTTTCTGTCAAATTGGTTGTATAACATGATGTTTTGGTGCTTAATTTCTAAAATCATAACCTAATTTGATGTTTAATAGGCTTTTCCTTAATTCCTCCTTGTAATCCAACATATACGCTTATCCAACATTCTGCTGGCCCGTTTATGTTGACTCTACTGTAAATTCTACGGGCTTATCTTTCCCAGTGATCTCTCCTTTGACTGGGCCAATTTCCCTGACCACACAGAGACTTTGTTTCATGCCAGTTGGTCAGTAATTTTGGCCTAACTACTGCTTGTTGTTTGGTTCATAGTTGTAATTGAAAAAAAACCATCCATTATAGGGACAGCTGTAGCGTAAAATTCAGCTACAAATGTTGTTTGGGAGGGGATACATGTCAATAAACCTACATTTACATCTAGAGCACAATATACTGCTTGTTTTTTTGGAAATCTGATTGTCGACACTAAAAATGCTTAAGTGAAAATGTCATTTCCAACAATGTGTGTATTTTCAGATGATGAAGTATGCTTTTTGCATGAGAACATCAATGCAGGATGAAGTTACCTGTGCTAGGAGAAAGGCATGATATAGACTGCATGAAAAAATATTGTAATGAGTAATACAGCAATTTTCCTTTGGGAGCAAAAAAAAACAAAACAACAGATTGCTTCAAGTAACTTCAGCACAAACACCTTAAGACTGGTGTTTCTAACAGGAATACAAAGAGGCCAAATACGTTTTCTGGTAATGATGGCGAAATGCACCCAAATTTCTTTCTAGAAGAAAGAAGGCAAGGGATTTATGTATGTATTAATTGTTGTTCCCCTCAACTATTAACCAAAATTGTCTTGCCAGTATACAATTTATTAAAATATGAACTACAATAA
Organism: Anolis carolinensis; assembly: GCF_035594765.1. NCBI lineage: Eukaryota > Metazoa > Chordata > Lepidosauria > Squamata > Anolidae > Anolis > Anolis carolinensis. The sequence goes on from NC_085845.1 coordinate 138,026,584, forward strand.
TAGTACATACAATATTTATATAGTACAACAGTCCTAGATTTGCTAGTTTCCAAAACTCTTGAATTTTTTAAAAACTCAATTGCTGGGACCCTCTCCCAACCTGATTATTCAGCTAGTCTTTTATTTATGTACATCATAGATAGGAGCATATGGTCACTGTTATATTGTTGGCTTGTCAGATTTTGGTGAAAAACCTCCAGATACAGTCTGCAGCTATAGATGCAGGCTGCAGCAGAGAGTATGCTACTGGGATGTAAACCTCACCAATATAAATTCAACCCGCTGTCAAGTCAATGTGCTTAGGCTATAAATCTGGGTGGTTGGATTTTTTAAAAATCTCATTTTTAGAAGATGACTGCAGGCATCATATAACACCAGGTGTTTCTCTTTGGCTGGTGGAAGTCATCAGTTTGCCTCAGTATGTACAGGACATATTTCACCATATTTGCAGTTCAGTGACAGTACTGAAAAATGTCCATTGAGCCAAAGGAGGCCTATCACCTCCTTGCTCTTCATTAGTTGGTTCTAAGCGAGCAGCCAAGGAGTGAAAACTACTTTGGCATCCAAGCAGTAAAGTTGAGCTGTGCTCCTGGCAGACAAACAATGCCTTTGAGTCTCATTGGCCAGTCCCTTGAATTTAGTACAGGCTTTTGGATCCTTCCCAGTGACAAGGTTTTGATGAAGTGACACAGATGTGTGATATACTTTCCTTTCAGCCAAAGTTCTCGTGGCATCCGTTTATTCATCCATTCATTCATACTAGAGGTCTCGTTACATAGTCAGGCATCAAGCACACAGCATCAGAGCCAGCGACTGCACATTTAGGCCTGAATGAATTACGCAAAGGTTTTAAGAACTAGAAAGGTGCACAAAAGAGACACGGCTGTTGGAGCAGTAATTCTTTGCCTGGTGGCTGTTTCAGGTGGCAACAATGTGATATGCCTCAGTGACTCCAGAGAAGTGGGTGGATGAGGAGCATACAACAGAGAAAATAATATGTGTTTATAGTGTTAACTACAAGGCTGATTTTAGCCATAGAGGATTCAATCACCTGCTCATTTTGGACACTGTTAATGCATATAGAAAGCATTGCAGTGTGCTCTTAAACCACTTCAATTACATAATAGGGTCATATCTAGTAGGGATGATATAAAACATAGCTAGTTAGCATTGAATCATAAAGAAAATTCATCCTGCTTGCAGAATTACTGTTAGGAAGATACAAACTTGGGACCAATAATAAGCACTTTTTCAGTTTCTCCTTGTAATTGATCAATTTTTTCTGTGACCTATCAGAAAGTTACTATCTTGCTTTGATCTGAGCCAATATGCCAGGAAGGCAGGTATGTAGCTGGGGGGGGGGGGGTGTTGAGGAGCTTCAGCCCCCTCCCTGAAATTCTCAGGGTGGTCCATGTGAAGGCCTTACTGGTATTATTTAAACTGTTATGTTTATTCATATCATGATCTGATCACCATGCTCAGTATATCCTATATGCATGGGGGTATTGGGATAACAATACAAAAGTTTTGCTAGGGTAGATCCTCTCTTACTCAGCCCCCCCCCCCCCAAATCAAAATCCTAGCTACGGGCCTACAGGAAGGGATTAGAGTTTGGCTAAATTTTCTTCCACTGCATCTCCTACCTACCCACATATGACATGCTCAATGAAATCAATGTTCTGTGTTGTAGTCCAAAAGATAGCAAAGCACCAACCTCTGACAGGCTGATCTGAGAGCTCTCTGAGAGGTCAGACTCACCAAGTCAAAATTTGCCACCCTCCTTTGCCATCATTATTATGAGCTGTGGCAAGGGGACTGTCAATGCAAAGATCTGGGAAAGAAGGGTATAGTCCTTCTATTCCTAGCATTGGTGATGGTCCCCAGGCATGATTTACCCAGACTTCTGATATAATAATAATAATAATAATAATAATAATAATAATAATAATAAGGAGAAGACCTGGCTATGGCTCACGAATGGGACCCTGAAGAAGGAGACAGAAGGCCTGATCCTTGCAGCCCAGGAGCAAGCCATCAGAACAAATGCAATTAAGGCCAAGATCGAAAAATCAGCTGATGACCCAAAATGCAGACTGTGCAAGGAAACCGATGAAACCATTGATCATATCCTCAGCTGCTGTAAGAAAATCGCACAGACAGACTACAAACAGAGGCACAACTATGTGGCCCAAATGATTCATTGGAACTTATGCCTCAAGTACCACCTCCCAGCAGTAAAGAACTGGTGGGATCACAAACCTGCAAAAGTATTGGAGAATGAGCACGCAAAGATACTGTGGGACTTCCGAATCCAGACTGACAAAGTTCTGGAACACAACACACCAGACATCACAGTTGTGGAAAAGAAAAAGGTTTGGATCATTGATGTTGCCATCCCAGGTGACAGTCGCATTGACGAAAAACAACAGGAAAAACTCAGCCATTATCAGGACCTCAAGATTGAACTTCAGAGACTCTGGCAGAAACCAGTACAGGTGGTCCCGGTGGTGATGGGCACACTGGGTGCCGTGCCAAAAGATCTCAGCCGGCATTTGGAAACAATAGACATTGACAAAATTACGATCTGCCAACTGCAAAGGGCCACCTTACTGGGATCTGCACGTATCATCCAAAAATACATCACACAGTCCTAGACACTTGGGAAGTGTTCGACTTGTGATTTTGTGAAATGAAATCCAGCATATCTATCTTGTTTGCTGTGTCATACAATAATAATAATAATAATAATAATAATAATAATAATAATAATAATAATAATAATTGTTACCTGCCTGTCCATATGGCTTGAGGACATGGCTTGAGGTGTGGTACAACATGGTCAAAACACATCATAAAATACATACAATAAAATACATATATTAAAATACATAGTAGAAATATTAAAATGCAGTAGTAATAGAATGTAAATTTAAAATTCATGATTTAAAATTGACTGGATAGACATGCTGAAAGACATGGGTTTTTAGTTGTGCTTTAAATTTGGACAGTGCATTTATCTATGGCATCTCTTTCTGCAGGTCATTCCATAATCTAGGAGCAGCCAATGAAAAGGTCCTTTGGGTGATGGTTGCCAGTCAGGTTCTGGCTTATTGCAGTAACACCCCACAGAGAAACTATGTGTCCTAAGGGGTGGATTATACAGGAGAAGGCGATCCTATAGGGAACCTGGATCCAAACCATGTAAAATGTGTCTCCCGCCACGACCCACCACATAATTTAAGAACTTCAGGGGAGGCCCTGCTTTTGGTCCCGCCAACCTCACAGGTGCGGCTGGCGGGGACGAGAGACAGGGCCTTTTCAGTGGTGACTCCCTGCTTATGGAACACCATCCCAAGTGAAATCAGGCAGGCTCCCTCTCTCCTATCCTTCAGTGAAAGAGTTAAGACTTGGCTGTGGGACCAGGCCTTTGAACAATAGTAGCAGCATCAACTACAACTATATGTCTTAGGACACAATGACAGACCTGGTTTGGACTTGAAACGTGCTTAAATGTATATTTATATGTGTATTTTATGAATGTTTTAATGTAACTTCATTTCTTAAATTGAATTGAAATGTTATTGTAATTTTATATGTGTGTTTATATTGTAAGCTGCCCTGAGTCCCCTTATTGGGTGAGAAGGGCGGGGTAGAAAACTGTAATAAATAAATAAATAAATAAATAAATAAATAAATAAAAATAAATAAATAAATAAATAAATGTTAAACCAACACTTTGTACTTTGCTTGGAAACTAGTTGACAACCACTTTAATATGAGTTTAATAAGTTCACTCCTAGATGTTCCCGTAACCAATCTTGACTGCCATGTTTTGAACTAATTGAAGTTTCTGAACTTGGCATAAAAATAGCCCATTGTAGAGCACATTGCAGAAGTCCAATCTTGAGGTTACCTGTGCATGCATGCACTATCATATTTTGGTCTGCTGATTCTAGAAAAGGGCACAGCTGGTGAATCTGCCAAAGCTGATAGCAGAGCACTCTGGACTGTCGCATCTACCTGGGCAGAGCACTCCAAGGGTGCAAAGACTGTCTTTCAAGGAGAGTGTAATCCCCGTCCCCTCCATCAAGAGCAGTTATTTATGTTCTTCCTTTCCTATATGAAGCCTTAGCCCTAATGGTTTAGTACCTCTAAAACAGTAGTTTTCAACCTTTGGTCTTCCAACTGTTTGACTTCTGCTCTCAGAAATCCCAGGCAGCTTACCATTTAGGAACTGTGGACGCTGAAATCCAAAACACCTGGAGCATCAAAGGTTAGGAACCACTGCTCTAAAACATAACACAGATAGGTCTGTGCATGTGTACATATGTGCTTAGAAGGGGGGGAACAGGGACTGGGACCATTGGTCTTTGAGGGGAAATGATCACACAATGACATAAATAGATACTAGATTTGGTAAATATTTTCTTTTTTTTTCCATTCATAAGAAAGAATTAAACACCATCCATTCATCAGTGTGGTAGATGTAATTGTGGATGGCCAACTGTAATCTGACACATGCTTATGGACAACACACGATCATAAGGTTTATTGTTACTCACAGAGAAATATTTTCCATTGGCTGATACACTCTGGAATGCATGTTGTTACCTTGATTTTTTCCCCTCTCTCTCAGTGACAGAAGATGTTGCTCATAGTCTGAGAAGTCAATACCCTTCCCATCATAATACATTTAGGTGAAAGAGGGATCACCTGTATTTAGTCTCACATTTCTAGAGTCTAGACAGGACAGGTACATTTTTACAATACCTGTATTAAAAATTCATGGCGTCTGGAGAGCTGCCACAGAGTGTTATTGGACCATAACCTTTTCAACCCAGGTAACTATGGGAAAGCTCCGAAGAAAGGAATACTTTAACGCAGAGTCAGCACACATACACACAGGCGTCTGTGTCAGCATACTGAACATGGGTGCCTAGGCTGACTGTATTTGAAATCAAGTCCTTCTGAACACATAGTTTATATATAGTGTCTGTGATAAACAATAATGGAGATACCAGATTGTTGAGACAGTTCGAGATCTACTTTCTTGGAAGTCAAAATTAGGAAAAAGTGTCTGGATCAAAAAAGACAGTTTAACAGATGAACAGATGTTTCACTTCTGAAACATTTCCTTAGAGACAAAGAAAAATATGAGCAATTCAGCATGTCCAGTTGTAGGGCACAGATATGGATGCAGTAAATACAGACACACACACACACAAATGTATACATAGTGTCAGAGCCGGACCTAGGTATTTTTCAAGTGTAGGCGAACAGAATTTTGGCACCCCCCCCCCCAAACCAATCACTGAAAACTAAAAGCGTCGGATAAGTCAAAATGTTGGATAATAAGGAGGGATTAAGGAAAAGCCTATTAAACATCAAATTACATTAAGATTTTACAAATTAAGCCCCCAAACATCATGTTTTACAATAAATCAACAGAAAAAGCAGTCTCGACTGCGCCCCGTATGTTTTGCGCCCCAAGCGACCGCTTAATTCGCCTCATTGTTGGACCGGCTCTGCATAGTGTTTACTTCTAGTAAAGTGATGATTTTTTAAAGTAGGTTTTAAAATCCTACTTTCCTGATTCTGCTCTTTCCCTTTCTCAATAAAGCAGATTAATGGACAAGGCTGTAGGTGAGGTATTGATGAGCCCATAATGACTACTGTGTGTTCATCTTCAAAATCATTGTGTTAACACTTCCTAAATCACTGCCTGAAGCTTCATGTGATGTGTATGCAAGTTGCTTACTATCAAGAGTTTTGCTAGAAGCCTGTTTTGGTCATTAGGAGACAAGATGTTTATTTTGCTCTAAACTTCATTTGCCAGAAGGTTAATTAACTCATTTTGTTGAAAAGAAATTGCCCAGTTTTATGGGAACAAACAAGATGTGAATGAACCCATAGAGTGAAGCACACTTTCTTTTGCTCTCTGTACAGCATGATGAAGTACTGAGGCCAAGGATCTGTGAAATAATGGGAGGCCAGTACAGGGCATGCCACAAAAAGCATAGTGCCCAGCCAGTGACAAAATCAAAATTTGGTTTGGTGGATTCCCCCTCCCAAAATATTTTCAAGTTGTGCATAGTTGAATCCATGGTTGCTGAACCTATGGATATATTCAGCTGACTGCATACACACCATAAGCTTCATATAATTTCATGTCTCTTTGTCTATTTCCCAATAGAGAATAATCTGTGTTATATATCATTGTGTGATTCACGATATTTATTTATTTAAATTTATATGGCACCTTTTCCCCGGAATGAAACTCAAGACAGCTTCCAGAGAGAAGTTCTTAAAAATGTTTACAATAAAATTTTAAAATAATTAAAAATCACCCCATAAAACATTTTAAAATCATTTTAGCAACAAACTCCAATAAAAGAGCTCTGATGAAATATGATGCATATTTGAACTCCCTGTTCAACTCTTCCCTCTTCATTTCATAGAGCCTTCTTGTCTCAGAGCAGTAAAATACAACAACATACAAAATCCATAAAAATATTAATGCCTTTATTAGGCCAACCCAAAATGCACAAAATACATTTTGCGAATTCCCTAGCTCCTTTGGCTTTTTCATTAGGCAAAGGTACAAAAAATCCTTGTTTTTATTATGTGCCTTCAGATTGTTTCTGACTTATGGTGACCTTATCTTGTCAATATTTGTTTGTGAGGCATTCCCTTTGTCTCCCTCCAAGATTCAGATAAGGTAACCCACTCAAGATTACACCGTGAGCTTTTATGCCTGATTGGGGATCCAAATCCTGATCTCCAAAATCATAGTGCAAAACTCTCACTGCTGTACCATACTCTCATTAAACGCCATACAGGAGAAGAAGAAAAAATGTGATGTTATGAGTCACAGATCTACATTTAGTAACGATGTTGGTTTTGGATGTAGTTCATTTATAGCACTTAGCCCTTTGGGGGAAGTTGCTAACTCGTTCACCCGAATTTGTGAACAGAAAATGGTGACCTTATCTTATCGGGCTGTGGTGCATGCTGGTAAAGCAGCCTGATGCAATAAATCACTCTGACCAGGAGGTCATGAGTTCGAGGCCAGCCCGTGGTGGGGTGAGCACCTGTCAATAAAAAATAAAAAATAGCCCCTGCTTGTTGCTGACCTAGCAACTCAAAAGATAGTTGCATCTATCAAGTAGGAGATAAGATAAAACTTATAAAAAGTGGGGAGGCCAATTTAACTAATTTACAACATTGGAATGAGGAAGTGCGGTCAGAGTGGATGATGAAGCAGCTGTTCCCCCTGTGGCCAGAATCGAACATCCCCTCAAGAGAAGGTTAAATTGCCTCTGCATCTGTCTGTCTCTGTCTCAGTTCTATGTATATGGGCATTGAATGTTTGCCCTGTGAGTGTATAATGTGATCCGCCCTGAGTCCCCTTTGAGGTGAGAAGGGCGGAATATAAATGCTGTAAATAAATAATAAATAAATAAAATGAAATAATCCAATGTATTATTTTTCCTTGACATCATATATATTACATAGACCTACCCAACCAGCCTGGTATACAGCACAAAAGTCTGAATAAGGATTTTCTGTGTGCTGAAGAGATTGATGAACTGACAAATAAGGCTCAAGTAGACTAAACACATCTCATCTGTTGTTGAACCCTGAGTCATCACCAAGGTTAATCTCTTACACATAAATATTCTACTCTAAGGACCTTATCACAAAGACTTTATAATCTAGTACCACGAGATGCAGAGCCAATCTTACGAAATGAGGCCATAAAGTGGAGTCTACAACATACGAGTGTGGAGAAGAGCAAACCACAGACCACCTCTTACAATGCAGTCTGAGACCTGCCACATACATAATGAAGAACCTTCTTAACAGAGGCACTTGAAGTGGCCAGCTTCTATTCAAAGACAATTTAGCATAATGTCAAGTTTTTAATTGTGTGGGTTTTTTTCTACATTATAACTGTGTTATCAGTTTGCTTCTGATACAGTAAATAAAAAATAAATCATAAAGGCCCATGGATTCACCCTGCATTGGGGCAAATCCATGGACTCCCAGTGGGGTGTGTGCAGAAGCCACTGCCCCACGCGCCGCATCGCCCACCTTATCTTGCCCCTCATTCCATGGGGGAAGTGTCACTGCCCAGCTACCCCCCATTGTAAGGAAGGTAACACAGGAAGGCTCCTGTGTTGTCATAGCAGTGCTCATCATCACTGAATATGGAGGGAAAGCAGCATACAACGGGCAAATCGGCCCATCTGATGAGGTAGTAGTTTGGATTAATACTGGTGATAAGGCCATTGCAACTGAGTAGTGGAAGAACTAGAGGCTCTCCTTGGCTAGTCTCCCTGCTGGTCCATTCTCTTCTTTATGTATCCATACAGGGATTCAGTATATATCCTCTGACAAAGCCCAGACTCTGGGTGTGCACTGATTAATAAGAGTGTAGGCCAGATTTGGCATAACCTCAAATGCTCCTTGAATGGCATAACAATTACACAAGTCACAGGGTGGTTGTAAATATTCTGAACAATTACTTTTCACATTACAGCATTCCACAAATGAATCACTGGACTCAATGTCCTTATCATGAAAGAAAGGTGAAGGACTCGCCAGCCGATTGTCAGACAGTGAAGACGGATGCTTGAACTGGCTTCCATTAGTGTATTTAAAGCTTTCAGCACACTGATTAGTGCAGTCTACCTCCCAGCTCTCTCAATATCACATACATTTCAGTTCTCTTGAGCCCCATTAAAAATCTTTACTTCATCACTTCTTTCTTAGAGTCTCCTCTGTGGCTTGGAGTGTGTAACAGAGCCTTCGTGGCTACCCTTATCATCTGATAAAGTGGGTAATTTCAATACACCTGCTCTGCTTTTATGGTCCACAAGTAACGTTAAAGCATTTGCTAGCAGGAATTCTCCCCAGTTGTGGTAAAGTATTTGTAGGATTCAGTACACATGAGTGTTCAAGGCAATTCTAATTCCAGCACTGAGAGTTTCATTCAATACAACAGGCAATCATTTCTTCTCCTTCCCTGCTGCTCTCTCACTCTTTGGACTGATATACATAAAGTAATTCTGTCCTTTAATTCACTGCAGTTGCCCAGCATCTAGTTATGTACTGCGTCCTACATTCTCCAGTCGATAGTAATGGGTAGTAAAAGATTTTTTTGCCTTACTGCTTACTAATTCATTGAAAACTATTGTGTTGTAATGTGGCAAAAAGTGTTAGAGAAGGTATATGCCTCCTGTTAAGAATACTTGGAGGTAGAAGCAAGGGCTTAGTTCTCACCAGCAGGAGTTGCAAATGTATGTCTAGACTACACCAGTCCAGAATGCAAATACATGGGTCCATCTGCAAACACTTAAAAGTAGAAATTTATCTATGTAACTTTCTTTGTGACATATCATTGTACTACATAAAGAAAAAGCTATTCTATGGAAAACGTCCAAGCAAAGGATATAGTTCCACATCTTTTCTGCCATTTATGAGACATTTTTTGGCATTTGCCATGGGAATGGTCCAAGTGGCCATGTTTGTAGAGGTCCAGGAATCATTTCAAATACACCCTAAGCCTGTCTGCCTCCTCTGTCTCTGTCTCTCTCCTTTCCTCTTCGACCTCTTTGCCTTGATTTCTTTGAGACTATATTACCATCTTTGAACTCTTTCTTACCTACGCAACGTATTTTTTCACTGCCAAGATTCAATGGCTGAGAGGCTCCTCCATTTTTAACAAGGCCCCTGTGAAGTCAGGCAGACTATAAAGCAGTTGGATGAGGAGAAAACTGAAAAGAAGGAACTCCTGAGGCCTGTAGTATTACTTGGAACTTGCTGCAGTTGGTTCTTTCACTTCTTTCCTTTTAAGTATATACCCTGTAGTAGGCATGATGGTAACAAGGTTGCTTTCTTTTATATAGAAATGGTTTTAATGAATAAACTAAAGAATAACTTAGAAAAGGTTTAAATGAATATACCCAATTAGTCATTGAGTACGGTTTTAATGCACTTTTTAGTTATACATAGATAAACTATGTTCTAACAAAGTTATCTCATCAAATAAAGGCATATAAAATGTTTATATGAGGAAAAAATAAAGACTAAAATTGAACACTGGGGTAAATCTACAAAGAATCTTTACATTTGGAAAAATTACTTGCAAAATCCTGGTAATTATATGTGTGTGTGTGTGTGTGTGTGTGTGTATATACACACACACAGATACATACATACATATACACATACACACACACACATATTATATTTATATATATGGCAGACTACTGCAAAAAGAAATTAAAGTTGGAAAAAATGAGAAATGACAGAAATTCACAGTGACAGATTTATCCATCCCTTATGCAAGTATCAATCTCTAGGTTTTGATCTATTGGTTCAATTGACATTCACTTTTTATTCACAGTAGGATAGAAGATCCAATGATTCATCTAAACTCAACCAATTGGTTCCATGGTAACTCAGAGTATTTAGAAGTGTAGAAATACATATCACTAATTCACTCATTTAAGAAGAGCTTATATTTCATTTTCATTCTGTCATTCAAGAAGTTTACTGTGGGCTAATACTTGCTCTGTAACTTTACCTGCACCTTCAAAAGAGGAGCACAAGAACTATTTGGTTATAAAGTAAAATAAAGCATTTCCTGTATTCATACCAATTCTAAATATTACCATTCTATAGTTGATGACATAGCTATATATCAGAGCTGAATTCTGGGTGTTAGCTTGGAGCAAGCCAGGATCTGGGAGCTAGCAGTCCAGTATTCTGAATTAATTTTAATAAAGGATTAGTGAGGGGACAGGACCAAAAGCAACACTACTGGAAAGCAAATCAAATATGAGATCAGAGAACCACCTGAGAATCAGGACCAAAGAATGGGTGAAAACATAAAGCCTCACCAAGAATAAGATAGATCTGTCGACTTTATAATCCTTCAATGCAGAAAATGACCCATTTGATTAGACAAAGACAAGGTAGATTGAAAATGTCCTTTCCAACGAGGATGCGGAGATACACCCCTAAACAAAAGGGCAGAGGTCAACAGGGGGGTACTTAAAGGTTTTATTCAATTTTGAAATAAGAGAGGCATATTCTTTCTCAGCTAAACCCACCCAAAATATCACATTCCCTACTCTTACCAATTAACCTGCCTAAAAAACCCTGACTTCACATATCATATGTTCTCATGTATAAGTCTACCTCGTATATACGTCAAGGGCACGTTTTGGAGGCAACATCATGGATTTTGATATGACATGTGAAAACACTGAGGGGCATTCTGTGAAAAGGTGAAAAGTGGCTGCCAAGACGTTGAAAATAGGGCTTTTACTACTCTACTCAGAGAAGAGAATGATTGCTTTTTTTTGCTAAAAGTTAAGGTACAATATTATAATCATTCCCTTCTCTCAGTAGAGTGACAAGAGATTAGTCCTATCGAAGAGAACCTGAACTTCTCAATCTTCTCTACTGTAGCATTTCTGGCCTTTTTGAATGGGAAAATGGGTGGGAAAATGGTGTTGGCGGCAGCTCTTTGGCGTTTTCCCTCATTGAAAGAGTAGAGGTAGAATACAGGTAATTGGAGTTTCTTTTAGGTTTTCCTTGGAGAAATTAAACTTCTATCATTCCTCACTTGACTCAGGGAAGGGGTCTATTCCTTATTTGATAACAGTTAAGATTAAAAAAAAAAGCTTACATTTACCTATGGATAAGTTGACCCAGGTTTATGGAGCTGATTTTTTGACTGACATTTCTAGACTGACACATGAGTATATACAGTGATTCATCCACCCTTGTTTATACATACAAACAGAATATCAACAGAACACAATAGATACCCATGTACGAATAGAACCACAGTGGTCAACATTTCTTGAAAACCTCCTTCAGAAAGTGGAGAAGAATAGTTCTTCACATTAAAGTCATCTGGTATATTTTCTCCATATATCCTACATGAAACAGTGCCCAAGCATGCCCAAGGACAAGAAACAAATGCATCCGACTCAGTCAGGGTTATTTTGCTAAATTTCCCCAAAAGGACAGAATTGATGTAGATGCTCAAGAGTGACCTTTCATGCATTACATTTTTCTGTAAGCATGAGATGTTTTATGAGCACACTGAAAATGCAAATTGTGGACTTACTTAATGAGATGCAACCTTGGTGTTTAACAATAAATATAATTGTGTATAACAAAAAAGAAAGACACTTTCTTGTATTAATTGTTATTATAAAAAATCACTGAAATACTAGTCATTCTATTTTCACTTATAATTTCATCCATATTTTCTACCATTCCTTCACATACTTACACCAATTGCTCTCAATGGAAAACTCAACTCATTTTTGCTACCTGTAATATAGCTTGGTTTCATTCAAACTGGAGTGATATTTTAGGCATGTTGCTGCTCCTCCAAAGGATCGTAATTCTCACATTTCAATATGAGCTTTCATTTTTAGGTAATTAAAAAGGAAATATAGTTTCACTACTATCTAAAATTCATCCATTTTCTATCCGCTGTGCTAAATTCCAAGAGCTATAATGTAAGACACTTAAAAATTAAAAGGTGTTTTAATAGTCTAGAGAACATAGAATTTTAGAGCTGGGATGTGTTCTATAGGTTATCTAACGGAATTTCAGTGTTCATTGTAGGAGAGTCTGACCTAGAACCTCCAGAATTTGTCAACAACAATGTCATGGACTATTTATTTATAGATGGGGTGGGAATAGTCTAGGATGGAGATTGCAAGGTGCTCCAAGAGCTTTCTTGCAGTCTCTAGTGTTTCCCACCCTCCAATTGCACCTGGATTCTTTCAAAATGTAGTTTTAAATAGTTTGAACATTTTCACCCGAGATTACAGGACTTCAGCCTTGATGTGGCAAAATGATTTTAATGGTGTACAATAAAAAGAGTCCTTTTGATCCTCTGTGCTCTCAGGAAGTTTCTTTTCTTACCTTGGCTGCACAGAGTTCACCAGTGATTTTATCCCCTCCTCTGTGTCCTCTTAATACTAACCCCTCCTAAAGTATTCCAGATTTGCCTTGGTGTCCTTAATCTAAATCTTCAAGCCAAAGAAATTATTAACGTTTTATTTGAGCAAGAGTTATAATAAATGTCTTTCTATACTCTTTTAATAAGAGTATACAACAATGCAAGTGGATATCTATAAAGAACTGACAAACTGATGTTTTTCTCCAAAACAATTGACAGCATTCGTCATTTCTGATTTTATAAAAATACATTTCTACCAAGAGAGCTGAATACAGACTAAGAATGTCAACCAAACAGGCATGTGAACAATATAAATACTGCAGAGTAGAAAAAATGAATTTCTGATTCCACAAAACTACTGAAAATTTGATGAGCAATTAGCCAAGTGGGATTTGCAGACTATAAAGCTGATTTTTAGTACCTTACATTAAGTGGGTTATGCCAGCCAACTGTTCCTTGTAAAGAAATGTTTATTTTTCATTTTGCGGGGTTTCCTGTAACATTGGATGAATATTCATAGGCCCTAGCTTCCTTTTTTAAACAATGTGCTGCCAAATTAAAGTTTCTACTATATACATATCTCCAATCTTAATTTTTTTTTCTTTAGGCCAAAATATATATGTAGGCTTTTGCTGTTTGATCATATGGGAAATGTTTTAATATTTTGCAATTCATACTTCAGTCTTTATAAGAAAAGAAGAACCTAATCTCAGATGGTTTGATCATCTGCCTCATATCCTTAGTTCCGTTCTTGCATATTGGGAATTAGAGAATGCACAAAAATCATTTGACAGCAAACAAGAGAACAGTCTTGACAGAATTAAGCTTAAGGTGACATCACATAAGTTCAAACCCAAGAATCTTTGAATAAAAAGGAAGTAGGCCAGTAAATATTCCACAATGAAGCATAGACACTCATTTCAGAAAGTATTTGGGAGGAAGGTGCTCCATTTCAAGGCTGGGAGATGTATTATACAAGCAGACTTTTATTCCTGATATCTCCAGTTGAAATAAAGATAGGCAACTTGTGAACTGTGAGGGGTATACAGACCCCAAACCATAGATCCAGCTGTATTATGCTGTTACTACTACTACCAATTTTATGCTGCTTCCCTACATTTTCGTCACATCAAAATCATGACTTTTCATTTTGGATATTCTACTCTGTTGTCTCATAGGGATTTAAAGTGTTAAAGATGCTGTGCCATTCTAAAACCATGATGAATCACAGTAGTATGGATGGATTTAGTGGTAGATTAGTGTTAGGGATTCCTCTTCTTCAGAAGAGGAAGGGGAGCAGGAAAGTGTTCAAGAATTAGAGGGAGAGTTGGAATCTGAGGAAGAGATTTTGCAAGTACTCACATTTCAGGAAAGGCAAAAGGAAACAGAGCAGAATTGCCATTCAGCTAGAATAGCTGCAGGAAATGCTAAAGTAATTGGAAACCACCCTAGCAGCTATGGCATGGGGAAACTCAGGGCTATAAATCAGAAGCAGCTGTATGCAGCTTTCGCTGGTAACAAACTGATTCTAATGCCTAAGCCTTCTCTCCCCTTGTGCCTGCTTCGAGTCTGCATTTGGAAAACTTCTCCTAAGGATTTATTGCTCTTTCTTTGTCTGAAGTAAGACTTCCTGGCTTTCTTTTGTATTATTTCACTGAATGGACTGTACTTTATGTTTTTGCTGAGGTAAAGCTGTTTTTATTTACTTATCACAGTGTCTTAAGGCTGTTCTTGAAAGACAAAACAGGACAAGACTTAAGAAGAGATTGAGATTTCTTGCCTTTCTTTTGCATTATACAACTGCATGTGCTGTTCTTTATGTTTGCTGAAGTAAAGCAGTTTTCATTTACTTAGCACATTGTTTTAAGGTTGTTCTTGAGAGACAAATCAGGACAATTAGCTAATGAATTATAGCTACTGTTGTTGGCAGTACCAAAATGCAGTGACCACTTCTGTATTTTGGGGGTGGCAACATCAGTAGTTAATTCAATGATAAAGGCAATCTCCTTTGATTTCAGGGTCCAGCCCACTCCTTCAACATTGGAAATTTGCTTATCTCTGAGTTAAAAGAACATACCTAAGATCTTGGAGAGTCATTTCCAATAAGAGCAGGCACCATTTAGCAAATAGATAAATCATCTGAACTGACGTGAGTTTCTGACCTAAAGAATGCATGGTAAGCAGAAACTAAGATCTAAAATAGGTGCTGCTGGAAATTAGAGTTCAGTAAATCTAAAGGTTTTTGTAAAATAACAGCAAAAAATACATCTTCCTTTCAACAGCCTGAAATCTATCCTGCTCTAATCTAATGATCTCTTCATAAGTCCCACCGGAATTTCAATGGATCATGGGGATTTTAGTGATGCATGTCTGGGGATGTGTGGAACCCGTCACCCCACACCCCACATTGGCCAACTCACCCATATTACCATCCCACTGGGGGAGCATCCTTGGCCTGGCTCCCCCTCCACCCATTGATCCAAGAAAACACGAGAACATGCCAGAAGTTGTGTCATATAATGGGAGCTGGTGGGCTCCATCTTAAAGGAGAAGGCGATCTAGCACATGCTGCTGAATTTGCCCCCATGTGATGAGGTGGTAAGTGGAATACCCGAAAGGACAGAGATACATAGGAGATGTTTATTTAGTGGCACAAATCTGGGCTGTAGGCAAAGTCTTCCCAATCTTGACATTACTTTTGAAAGTGCAGTTGCCTGGTGGTGTGGGGAGTCTGAGAGATAGGAGTTTTAAAAGTAACTTTTCTGAGCTCTAGATTCTAAAAGCCAAGCGATAAATTGACACTGTTGACTTCCAGTACTCAAGTTGATTCCCCAGAATATTGAAGTGGAAGATTAAGCAAAATCATTGTTTGATAGGCAGTTATTTCAGGGAGGAGACTAGCATATCCAATCTTCTCATCAAGAGCAAAAATAATAATGTGTGAAAATGTTATTGTCCTGCAGTCTTATTTAGTCCTTTTCGCAAATCAGAGTGCTTTTTCCAGCATGCCACCCCACTTTTAATCAGAAGGGTGTTGGTTGCCATGTGTTCTTTTAATTGTCCTGTTTCATTGTGCTTTCTCAAGATGTCTGGAAGTGAAGAAGATATTTGATGAACAGGGCTCTTCATCACAATTAAGAAGACTGAGCAAAACGGAGGTCAGTGTTGTACCTGCAAAAGATTAAATGCAATCACTGGAACCAGAACCATGCAACCTTGACACTTAACCACAGAAAGTAATAAATTGCTATAGTAAGAAAGAAGAACCATTAAATTGTCTAACTGATTGCAGAAGGGCATTAATTCATTCAATTAGTAATGAGGAAAACAATCAGCAAAAGAGAAGTGATAGACATACGCTTCAGGAAAAGTGCTGGCCTTTAATTAATCACCAAAGTATATATAGCATAAATTATATGAGCAGTTGGCTTTGAGCATTCCACCTTCTTAGCAGTCTTTTCAATTAACTCATATATGAATAGGTGAGAAAAGCCACAAATGTTTTTAAGAGAGGAAAATGCTTTCTGATTTCAGACATATTTTATATTCTCATATTATCTACCATTTGGCAAATGATAGTTTCTCATGAAGCCCAAAGGAGTGGATCGATTACTATCAAATAGGATAGGATATATATTCTCAAAGTTAATAGTAGTTGTCAATTGCTAAAAAGGCACTGGCCATTCTAAAAGGGAAAAATTGACAAATGTTGTCAAATACAAATACCTGCCATTCTTGCACCCACCCTACATGTAACTGTGTGTTTATAGAATCTTAGAGTGCAAAGAGGCCACATGGGTCATCTAGTTCAACCCCCTGCCATGCCGGAAAAGCCAATCAAAATACTAACAGATGGCCATCCAACCTCTGTTTTAAAGCCTCCAAAAAGAAGTATCCAGCACACCCCGAGGCAGAGAGTTCTACTGTTGCACAGCTCTTACAGTCAGGAAGTTGTTCCTAATGTTCAGATGGAATCTCCTTTCCTGTAATTTGAACCTATTGCTCCGAGCTCTAGTCTCCAAGGCAGCAGAAAACAATACTGTTCCCTCTTCCTTATGACATTCTTTCAAATATTTAAACAGAAGGTCTTGTCTCAACCTTCTCTCCTGCAGGCTAAACATTCCCAGTTCTTTAAGCCACTTCTCACAGGGCATGGTCTGTAGACCTTTGATCATTTTAGTTGCCCTCCTCTGGACATCTTCCAGCTTGTCAATTTCTCTCTTGAATTGTGGTGCCTAGAACTGGACATAGTATTCCAGCTGAAGTCTGAACAAAGTAGAATAGAGAGGCACCATTCCTTCCCTTGATCTAAGCCAGAGGTTCTCAAACTGTGCTCCGTGGAGCCCTTGATGCTCCGCAAGTGGTAGTGAGGAGTTTCATGGTGCCATGGTGTTTCCCGCCTCTTCCTCCTTTCTTTCTCCTCCTCTTCCTGAAAAATGCAGGGAACTTAAAGTTTGGAGCTGCCAAAGGAACAGCAGCAGCAGCGTCCTCCCAGGGTACAGATTGTTTTTCTCCCCCAACTCCCTCACTGCCCGGACACTTTTACTTGCCACCCAGACCCTTCCCGCACCCTTACTTCACAACCCAATTTCCCTCCCACTCAGGGGGTGCTTTGATTGTACTTTTCCTACATGGTAGAAGGGAGTTGAACTGTATGGCCCCAGGGGTTGCTCCTCCTCCTATGATGATTATTATTATTACTACTACTACAAAGGTTTGATGGCCATCTATTGGGAGTGTTTTGATTGTGCTTTTACTGCATGGCAGAAGGGGTCTAGACTAGATAGCCTCTAAGGTCTTCCACTGAAATACTGTTAAGTTTATGTTGGTTAAAATTGTTCTTCATTTTGAATTTATTATTTTTCTTTCTTTCTTTGCACTACAAATGAGATATATGTAGTGTGCATAGGAATTTGTTCATGCTTTTTTCAGTTAGTTCACACAAACACTTTCCATCCATCTGCCTCTGGCCCGGCCCATCTGCCAAATTTTAAAATGTAACGAAGCCCATGTGTCCAAAAGTTTACCCATGCCTGATATATATACACTACATATATAATATAATAATGTAATGTAATATATAAACTTTTCTTGGAGCTCCACAAGATACTTTTGCTTCAAAAAAAGGCTCCAAGGCTGAAAAAGTTTGAGAACTCCTGATCTAGACACTATGCATCTTTTGAAGTAGCCCAAACCCCATTGGTTTTTTTAGCTGTTGCATCACATTACTGGATCATGTTTAACTTGTTGTCCACTAAGACTCCAAAGTCTTTTTCACATGTACTGTTGTCAAGCAAGGCATCATATATCCCGTATTTTTGCATTTCATTTTTTCAGCCTAAGTATAATATCTGACATTTCTTCTTGTTGAAATTTATTTTGTTAGTTTTTGCCCAGCTCTCTCATCTTTTGAGGGTGTTTTGAATTCTGATCATGTATTCTGGAATATTAGCTATCTCTCCTAATTTGGTGTCATCTGTAAACATAATAAGCACACCCTCTAAACCTTCATCTAAGTCATTAATAAAGACGTTGAATAGCACCAAGCCCAGGACAGAACGCTGTGGCACCCCACTAGCCATTTTTTTTTTTTTAGGATGAAGAGGAATTATTGGGGAGCACCCTTTGGGTTCATTCTCTCAATCAATTACAAATCCACCTAACAGTAGTATAGTCAAGCCCACATTTTGCTACTTTTTTGAAATAAGATCATGAGGGACCTTGTCAAACTTCTTACTAAAATCAAGATATGCTACATCCACATCATTTCCTGCATTTACCAAGCTTGTAACTCTATCAAAAAAGAGATAAAATTAGTCTGGTAAGTTGCTTTTTGTTGACTTTTGGTGATCACAATATTCTTTTGTAAGTGATTACAAACTGCATTCATAAAACCCAGCCAGTTTTAAGCATGAATGTTAAACTCTTGTCTTGTGTTTAATTTCTTTTCTGTGAACTTTAGTACGTATTTTATAGAAATATTTCAATATGTATTTGTATAGAAATACTTTTTAATATGTGTATTTATAGAATGTTTATGATGTTTATCTGCTTTAATTGTGCTATAACCGACTTAGGGCCACAAGGAGAGATGGGTATGAAATACAATTGTTGTTGTTGATCGGCTCCAGAATTTTTCCTGGTGTCAAGCTGACTTGATGGTAATTGTTTGGGTCCTCTTTTTAAAATAATAATAATAATAATAATAATAATAATAATAATAATAATAATAATAATAATAAAGCAGCTTCATTTTTAGACTGCCATGTCTCCCTGAGGGGACTCAGGGCAGTTTACACTCAAAAAAGGCAAGCATTCAATGCCCAAAGTATTTTTCCTTTCTTAAAGATAGGGACAAAACTTGCACTCCTCCACTCTGCTGGGACTTCTCCTGGTCTCCAGGTATTCTAAAAGATTATTGCCACTGGTTCTGAACTTATGTATTTTGCCATTTCTGCCCCATATTGCTCAGGTTGAATACTAATTCCCTTTTGGGAAATACTGAGGCAATGTTGAATAATTCTGCCTTTTCCCTATCAACTGTCAGCATTTTGCCATCCTCTCTACACAGAGACACTGCCATTTCCTTGGGTTTTTTTTTTCTACTAACATAACCAAAGAACCCATTTTTTGTTTTTAATCTCTCCAGCAAGCTTGAGCTCATTTTGTGCTTTAGTCTTGCAGAACTTTTCCCTACATGTGTTGATTATTTGATTGAATTCCTCTTTGGTGATTTCCCCTTTTCCCATTTTTTGTACAATGTCTTCTTTAAATCTTAACTCAGCTGAAATTTCCTTGGACATCCCTTCTGGTTTCTTTAGACTTCTCTATTTTTTTTTCCTTTTTGCTAGCACTGTTTGCAATTGTGCCTTCAGTATCTCAGTCTTAAGAAAGGCCCATCCTTCATTAATTCCCTTCTCTTTAAGTATTCCTGTCCATGGAATTGTGAGCTGTTAATTGATTTTTCCCATCAATAGAAAAGAATTAGTTAATTTCAGGAAGGAGGCAGACTGTCAATGGGGTGCACATGGAATTTGCTTGCCTTGTCCAGTAAAGTCTTATGATTTCATACTCATGAAAAAACTTGGTTTTCCTACTAGTTTCAAATATAGAAGTTTTCAAACAATGTGCAGCTGCTAGAGATGGCTATTGAGAACTAGAGACACAACCATTACCATTTCACACGAGTATAACTACCTGATTAACTCCTCCATGTTAATGAGGACATTGCCCCTGTTACTCTTTGTTGGCTTCAAATTGTATCAGCTGCAAACTTAAGATGATTATGAATTCTTCCATCTGGTTGCTGAAGCTGTTTCTACTGGCTTCAATAACATGAACACAATTTAATTAATTAAATTATTACATGTTGCATTCAACAATACAAGGTGCATACTCTTAGGTCCCCTTTGGTATGCACTTCAAGTTTTATATGTCTAGGGTTCATACTATTAGAACTGTTGCTGTAGCAGAGAGACATTATGTTTTATTACTATACGTGTTTAAAAGATTAATATAGTTTGAATGGTTAGAACTTTGGCCTCTAATCTGATTAAGGATTATGCTGAAGTTTCTGTATTCACTATGCTACTTGCATATTGATATGCACTACCTATCTGAGGATTTTGACCCTCAATTGAGCAAATTAAACAAAATGCATGACTATTCCAGGAACACCACTTGAAGAAGTGTTCCTGGAATGGGGTGAGCAGCTGATGAATACGCATCAAAGTGAATGAATGAGTGATTGTGTGGGCAAGTGAATCTTTGACCAGGTGGACTGATGGGTGGGTGGCAGCAGATGGATGGGTTTCTGAGTGAGTAGATGGGCAAGTGAGTGAAGCAGGCAGATGGGTCTTTGGACTTGAAGCAGAGTTCATGGAAGATGGTAAGCAGTGGATAAATGGGTGACTGAGTGAGTATAGGGCAAGTGGGTCTTTGGGCGGGTGGGTGGGCAGTGGATGGGCATCCGAGTGAGTGAGTGAGTGAAGCAGAACAGTGGGTCTTTGGGCAGGCAGGCAGATGGGCAAAATATGGGTGTTTACAGCAGGGAGGATGCCTATTAGTAAATCAAGGGTGTGAAAATATCAAAACTGGACTTAAAAATGGAGGTGCAACTATTATGTGATGGTGACTATTATGTGATGAAATCTGGTATATTGTTTTTATTGGGCTTTTTGTATATTGCAATTGTATGCTGCCTTGGTTCCAATATACTGTAGTAAGGGGAATCTAAGAAATTTAACTCTCCTCCCTCAACCCTTTTTCTTGTTCTTGTTTTCCTCCTCCATTTGTACGATCATTATCTCCGGTCAATGAAGTTAGTCACAGTGGACTAGTGTTGCTAAGTTTTCAAATTGGCAATAGGGTCAATCCAACTTCATGACATGCAGGGCTGACCATCAGGAAGTAACTACAGTAGAGTCTCACTTATCCAATATAAACGGGCCGGCAGAATGTTGGATAAGCAAATATGTTGGGTAGTAAGGAGGGATTAAGGAAAAGCCTATTAAACATCAAATTAGGTTATGATTTTACAAATTAAGCACCAAAACATCATGTTATACAACAAATTTGACAGAAAAAGTAGTTCAGTACTCAGTAATGGCATGTAGTAATTACTGTATTTATGAATTTAGCACCAAAATATCATGATGTATTGAAAACATTGACTACAAAAATGCATTGGATAATCCAGAACGTTGGATAAGCGAATGTTGGATAAGTGAGATTCTACTGTATCAAAAAGTTTGTGTTTTACCCATTTAGGAAAACCCAATGAGAGTACTGATTTCAGTTACCGTTTCTTTCTCTGTAAAATTAACATAGTGTCCACATTCATAAACTGCATGAGGCAGTGTTTTTGAACAAACAGTATGAGATTTTGGCATTTTGTTTGAAGGTTTGAAAATCTCTCCAACTATCAAATGGAGTGAAATAGAAATAGAGTAACTTTATCATCATTGTACATTGTACAGTGAAATTAAATGCTTTCTCCAGTACACATCACAAAAACAACACACCAGTCTCTCCACACTTCAACCACCACTACACAGCCCCCAAACGCCATATCAATGTAAATCCATTGAGCTCAATATAGTTACATCTCTATGATAAAAGCTATCTCTCAGTCTGTTTATCCTTGTCTTTGTCACCTGTTCCATCTCCCAGATGGTAATAAGTAAAAAATTGTTCTGAGCTTTCTTAAGGCTGCAGGACTTATAAAGTTCTTCCAAAAGGCACTTGACAAGAGACCAGTTCTCCAACTCCAACTCATCATTGGAGTTTCCTATTCAAAGCCCATTATTTATCATTCATATTTACGCAGACAATGGACACTAGCAATTATGAGCCTCAGGGTTCATCCCCATATAGAAAGGAGATATAGAATTGAGGGTGCACGACACTGGAATATGATTCTGCTTTGTGGCCACAGCATTGTGCTGGAGGGTGGTAAGGATTCTTGCTATATATACAACCAGAGTTGCCTCCTTCTCTACAATGCAGTATCCAGTGGATAATAAATCATCAAGATTCGGGAGATTATGAGAAATACACACTTGCTTGGACACTGTTGCCTGTCTTTTCCCTCAAGACATTTTTCAAGATGATTAGAATAATGTGCATAAACCAAATGTGAGCTCATTTAGAATTCTTAGAAAAGTGTTTTGTTTCTATTATTGCTCATAGAGAACTTATAAAGCACCACTTCAGTAACAAATTAGATAATAGGCATACCACGAGGAAAGCTAAACATTTTTTTAATCCTCTTGATTTCAATGGAAAAGCTAAAGCATGTACTTAAACCTCTCCTTCAGAAATCAATGAGGCTTTAAGGGCAATCCTATGCATTCTTACTCAGAAACAATACTCATGTGTTGGAGCTTACTCTAGCATAAAATTCTATAGGACTGCACCCCTAAGAATGAGTGACTTTGACTGGGCTTATCTTTGTGCTATTGTGATAAAAATGAGAGTGGAAACTGTACTGTCAAAGAAAAAGAAGAAAAAATGCCAATATTGTAGAAGATTATCCATTGAGAGGCGGCAGAAGAATATATATATATATATATATATATATATAGAGAGAGAGAGAGAGAGAGAGAGAGAGAGAGAGAGAGAGAGCGCCCAGAAACACAAAACACACATTAATAATTGGGAGAGTACACTATTTATTCTGAATTGCAAACAGTTAATAGTTCTTTTCAGAAACATGTAAACATATTTTTAATTGTCACTGAAGGAAACAAAGGAAATGGGAAAAGATTTAGGAAGTTGTCAAATGCAGTTCCCAGTTCTGGTATGAACTGAATAAAATTTATTTGTTTAATATGTTTAATGCTGACTGAAAAATAGTTAGGGAGCTATCTGGTTAGACTGAATTTTATTTTGGTCTTACTAACCTTGAAATTTGATAGCTTTCCAAGTTATTGTGAAAGTTAAAGAACAGAATACTCGTGGAGAAAGAAGAACATTAACTGTCCTTTTGCCATTGTATGCGTTCCATGAACATGCAAGTTGAGGAACACAGCACTTCATTTAACAAGTCCATTAGCTCAGATGGAAACTTGTAGCTAGTGTTCAGGTCAGTTTCAGTTCATTTAGCCTCTATGAAACCCAAGTGTCACCATCTAGTCACAATAAATGGGATTTCTGCAGCTACAGAAAATACTGTAGTACTTCTGAGAGCATCATGAGATCAAGAGGTGGGGGTAATAAACTAAAAACGATTAGACAAATAATCAAAGCTAAATCCATTTCTTTCAAGCTGAACTATCCTGGCTTTAATGGCCTGAATTCCAGATTCCAAATTAACTCCCCTTACGTCAACTACAATTTGTCACACACAAGACCAAAGAAAGTCATTGAACAGTGAGAGCATATTCCAAAGGAGAAGAGGACAGGAGGTAAAGGATCTTTATTTACTCTATCTGTCCCTCATGGAAGTGCTGAACTGAGCTTTCTCAGAAAAGAATTTTCAGAGAAATCTTCTGAGAATCCCATCCTCCACAAAAGTATGGGAGAACTTCACACTCTCAGTTTCATGCAGCCCCTTTCCCAAGAAATTTTGTTCTCCTGACATCCTGTTGGATAAATGGGAAGAGGGAGACCTTTTTGAAAAAGGAAAAAGAGAAAACACTGTATAATCTCCAAATCTGCAAGGAATATGTTCTTAGCTGGATCATGGTTATGTGAAACTGTAGCTAGACCAAACACATTTAAATACCCCCTTTCAGTCCTAGCATACCATAGAGTTGTGTTAGAAGACTTAGAGATTCCTGAAGAGGTTTCCTCTCTAGGAATTTGCTAGTTCTAAAATCTAACTCTATGCTATCTTCTGAGATAAATATAACATAGAATTGCCTAGAGGACCTAGAACATCCCTAGAAAAACATTTTTTCTCTTGACTGTGAGTAAGTGAAACTGCAGATATGGGTTATGTTATCAAAACCTAGGAATCCCAAAGGGACCTCAATACATATGACCTCAGAAGTGCCAAGAAAGACTTCAGTGATAGAGTCCATGGGTGATCTTTCCCCTTGAAACCCAGTTTAGATATCCGCCATAGATATCCTCTAGCCTGAATCAACAAGTGACACAAGCACAGATACACACCGGGGGGGGGGGCACACAGGGCAAGTCCCATCATTACTTCAGGCAGCAGGCCTAACAATACTTCCATGGACCCAACAATGAATTTAGATGAAAAGTTCAGGGAAGATGCCCAATAGCTGGTAAAACAATGGGTTCCTGGGAACCTACTGAAGAATGCCAACAGCCATTGCCACCCATTATTTAACCAGCCGGACTCATTATCCCACCTTGGGCTGGCAAAAATAGCACTTTAAGGAGGCTTTATAGAATGCTTGTTGCCTTTCTCCAAAAAAACAGCAAGCATTCTATAAGGCCTCCCTAAAGTACTAATGTGCTTGGCACTCTACAAGACTCTAGTGTAGTGGTTCTCGACCTGGAGTCCCCAGATGTTTTTGGCCTTCAACTCCCAGAAATCCTAACAGCTGGCAAACTGGGTGGGATATCCAAGAGTTGTATACCAAACACATCTGGGGACTCCAGGTTGAGAACCACTGCTCTAGTGTTGCCGCATTATGATGTTCTAGCACTACAGCTCTACACAGTGCTGAAGTGGGAAGTGTATCATCATTAATTATTCCAGGAGAATTCCCAAAGTGCTTGCAAACATTTTTAAAATTTCTGCATTTCCTGCATGGTTTTGATGATGATTTTAAAAAGGTTTAATAAAGCAGAGGTTTAAGAAAAATGGAGGAAAGGAAGTCAAGATTCTGAGGAGAAGCTGAAGTTCCTTCTAGTCTACAAAGAAGCATCAGTTGTGGGCTAATATTTTAAAACATGAAAAAGTACTGATTATAACATGTTAATAAATGCCGAACAGTGAATTACTTAAAAAAAAAAACTGGGCTAACATTAGCAGCAACGAACCACTAACGTTTCACAATAATAAGGAACATTACAATTTCCATCTCTGAAATGACAGTTTTCAGATTTGTAGGTTTCATTATCTTGGAGCTATAGAAGATGCATAGATATGCACATTTTAAACATTCGCTGGAGTTAGGGACAAAGGATCCCATGAAAATGAAAAATCGTGAATAAAAAACTGCAGTTTTTCCCTGAGATAACAGTTCTCTAGGAAACTCTAGGTCAACTTCTGCTGTAAATTGACCACAGAATTACACTGGAGGACAAAGAAGTTCCTAGAGAGCTGATCTTTCTAAATGTTTAGGTTCTCCAACATGACTGAGGAAAGTGACCTCAGAGTCACACTGCAAGACTTATAACTTCATCAGATGGGA
Source organism: Anolis carolinensis (assembly GCF_035594765.1). Taxonomy (NCBI): domain Eukaryota; kingdom Metazoa; phylum Chordata; class Lepidosauria; order Squamata; family Anolidae; genus Anolis; species Anolis carolinensis. The sequence goes on from NC_085845.1 coordinate 138,052,414, forward strand.
CTTTTTTCAGCAACATACGCTGGTTCAGCAATAGTTTAGCCACAGAGCCTGCTGGTAATACTACTTCCGGTGGGGCTCTGTGGCTAAACTACAGCAGAACTAGCGTATGTCACAGTGGCAGCAGCACAGGAAACTTCTCGTGTTGCACCAGCAACAATGGAGGGAAGTCAGATGGCTGATGTTTCCCCCTTCCCATGGGATGGGATTATTGGTGAATCGGGCAATGTGGGGCCTGGGAAGACGGGTTCTCTATGCCCCCTGACAGACATTGTCGGATTCACCACTTGACGATTCTAGTGGCCTGTATGATAAGGTTCCTGGATAGAACATTTTAAATCAAATCTGCAAAAGTAAAAACCCCAAATAAGGAGGTGCTATTGTAGATTGCTTTGTGATTGAAACAAAGTCATGGCGTAACATGTTTACTAACTTTTCTAATAATAATAACCACCTTTGCTTCCATATATATATTCTACTTTAAAGATTAATATGGAAGTATTTGGAACTGGCCCACCCTCCAGTGGATGTTTTTTGCTTCTAGAAATTTTGGTTTCTAGAAATTCTTCAGAAGTAATTAAAGCTTCACACACACACATGCACTGCCTTCCAATATCTATTCTGGAGCTATCTTGAGCAGATTAAATGAATATATTCTATAAAAATCTCTTAATATTGTCCTTCAGAGGCATGCTAGAGTGCTGTTGTGTACAAGGCATAATTTCTTGGTTGTGCATCTGATGGACTATTACAGTGAGTTAAGAAATGCTGCCAGAAACTAATTGGGAATGTGTGTCTCTGGATACTACCTGCTTGTGACATTTACAACAGATGTGACACATGTTCCCAGTATTTGCTTCTTACCTTGATCATTTCCTTGACCTTTTTAATGCTAAATAGCTTCCTATTGTGTAAGTCACAGCATATGATTTAATTCCCGTGCTCTCCTAATTGACAGACCCTCTTTCATTTACTGATTCTTGTAGTAAACTGAGTCATCAATCCCATCCTCAACAATGGCATTATGGGCCACCTCTTTTGAGCTCATGGAATCATGAAGAAACATGGGCACCTTTCAATAATTATACCAGGAGAAGTATGTTGCATAATGGGCACAGTACAAATATGGTTTGCAATGTTTCTTGATATGTTAATACCATAATGTCTCCCTGAGTATATTAGTTGAGATCTAAACATAGATAGAAGTCAGCTTCTGCCATGCAGGCAGGGCTGTAGCCAAGGGGGGGGGGGGGGGGGGGTTAGGGGTTCAACCCACCCCCAACAATTTTTTCAGATTTTAAACAAACCTGGTTTACTCATAAATTTTAACTGGTTAACCAAATCCCCATGAGTGTCCACTGAAGTTTATCGATGGAGCCTGATTTCTAAATTATTTTGCATTATGGAACTACTCTTCATGTGTTGTCGAAGGCTTTCATGGCCGGGATCACAGGGTTGTTGTATGTTTTCTGGGCTGTACGGCCATGTATTCTCTCTTGACGTTTCACCCACATCTATGGCAGGCATCCTCAGAGGTTGTGAGGTGGGCAAAAAGTCAGGAGAGAATACTTCTAGAACATGGCCATACAGCCTGGAAAACATACAACAACCCTACTCTTCATGATTCACTAAAAAAAGTTTCAACCCCCCCCCCCCCCCATTTTTTCTTACTATGGCCCTGCTCTTGATATACACAGCAAACTGAGTGTTGAAATGTAGATGGTTCTCAAGACAAATTTCAACATGTGGTCTGTAGCACAAGCAGAAACTGGCCTCTCCCACTTTTTTCTAGAATGGTGCTACTACATTTAGACTCCAAGCTATCATTGAAAGGAATGAACTTTTCATTAACATGAATGATGGTGATAGTCCTTGTCCACTTTAAGTCCATTTTCTGAGGGTAATTCTTATTGCTCTCAATGAAAATGCTGGCAGCCAACCAAGCCATAGATTACAGAAACTTCTGCCACTAAAACCCACTTTTGTTTTCTGACCTCAGATTTTTTTAACAACATGTTGGTTCTAGTACTAGAGTAGATATTTAGCATATCTTCAACTGCTCCCAGATAAACTTAATTGGCCTCGCTTCATTTTTGCCAAATAGTTAATTCAAGTTGAAAATAAAATTCTAAATTAGCAGGGACATCTAAGTTTTCCCTGTGTATATGTTAGTTCAAGTCACCAGTTAATTTATGGAACACCCATTAATTAACTTCATCGGATGGGGGTATTGCAAAGAACATTCAGACTTTTTTTTCAGTTGCTTTCTCTGAGATATAGCCTATAGCACCTGGTATTCATTGGTGGTCTCCTATCCAAGTATTAACCACAGATGATACTACTTAGCTACCAAGATCAGATGGGATCTGATGTTTTTAGTATACAATCAGCACTCCATAGCAACCGTCTGAATTCATAGAGTCAACCGTCTACACTTTGAAAATATTTTTAAGAACATAAAGTGCAAACTTGTTTTTTCCATTTTATATAACAGTTATCATTTTATTATGCCATGTATGTAATGGGAATTGAACACACACTGATTTTTGTTTACATGAGGATTCTTGGAACAAAACCTTAGTATACACCAATGGCCCACTAGATTTAGGCTAGGTATATCTTCAGCTTTGCCTTTATGTCAGTATGATCCATCTGGGAAAAATGTTCTGTATGGTCCTAGGACTTCCTTATGTCCACATATAACATTTTCCCAAATTGATCTTGCTGCCATGAAGGCAAAACCCAAGACTTCAAACTCAAGATAATGAACTCCTAATGGATTTATTATTAAAGGCACAAACCTTACATAAATATTTTGTTTCCACTCATAACATAGCTATCTATAACTCTGATCTCACTCTCCATTCTTCATTGCTAGGAAAGAGAAAGATGATACATTTTCACAAAAACTTTCAAAAGCCATATTTTTTTTTGAAAAAAGAATGGCCCATAAGAGACATACATCTATTGAGAAAGGTGCTTTACATTTCAAAGATGCTACCGTCTTTCACTTTTGTGCACCATAGAGAATATCTAATGGCTTCCAGTGGGATACAGTATTCATTCCACTTAAAATGAAAAGCGCCTTTGGTATTTGAACATATTTATGAAACTGTGAATGTAGAGATGTGCTTACAGCTCCACAGTAATCCACAAAAGGATTATACCCAGGCTCAAGATAAGTACAACTGCCTGAAGTAATACGAGGGCATAAAATAAGAAACATCCAGAAGAACATTAACTGTTTTAATAAGCTGAGACTTTTTTGCATTTCTATTTTTGACTCAAATGCACACTGTGGTAAGATTTCTCCACTATGTTTTTGTGGTGGAGGTTTTTTAAAGTCATTCTTTAATCAAGCAGCTAAACTAAAGACGACCTTGTATTTGCCTGCTAGTTGTAAACCTTATGAATTAGTGAATATATTTATTCTTTTCACTAATGATACAAAACTCTCAGAGGGGAGCAAAGACGATAACATTAGATCTTCTTTATACTCTATAATTGTATTAACCTCCACATGGAAAAGGAAAGCTCATTGCTTGATCCAACATCATGCTTAGTTTCTATCAGGTAGCAGCTATCATTCAAAATAAGACTGAGCAAATATTTTGTAAACATTTCAGTGTCAAGTTAATTCACATGAATAAATTTGGACTCTTAGGAGCTGCTTTAGATGGAAAAATAAGTATAGTAATGATGGGAAGGGGAGGAAACTAAATGCCTTTTTTGCTAGATCTCAAACAAAGAGGGAAGGCAATACAGTTAGTTCTTCATATTAGCTGGGGTTAGAGGCATAGGACCCCACAGGAAAATGAAAAAAAAAGCATTTTTTAAAATCTCTTTCTAAGAATTTCTAGGTCCTTCAGCCATAGAGCTGCACTGGAGGATGTAGAAATTCTTAGAGAGAACATTTTAATCAAATCCAGAAATAATCAAAGCTGCAAAGTCAAAGTCGCAAATGTGGAGGGCTGACTGTACACTGCTTCCAACTAATGATGTATGTTTTCTCAACGTGTCTTACCAGAACTGTAGACAAAAGTCAGAGGTGTGGAAAGAGAGACAGTAGAAGTCACTTTTGCATCTTTTCTTGAACAGCCATTATACTACTTTGAGTCAATTTGAGGGAAAGTTTGCATGAGTTCGCTTTCCTATAGAGCAGTGGTTCTCAACCTGTGGATCTCCAGATGTTTTGGCCTTCAACTCCCAGAAATCCTAACATATTATTATAGATATTATTGAATGAAATTATTCACATGTAACATGATCACCATCACAGCCTGGCTTCCACTTAGAGACATACACAAACACAAAATGCCATAATTGAATACTCAACCTGTTTTACTGATAATGGAAGAAGAGGAGTTGTGAAGGCATGTTACTTTGTGCCTTGACTATTTATCTTGTGATTGTGTATTATAAATTACATTGTGCATTTTGCATTATGTGTTACAGTTGAATGCTTTATATTGTTTTTTGGAGTTGTACGTTGTTTATTATACATTGTGTTGTGCAGCATATATTTCACATTGTGCATTGTACAAAGTCATTGACATGTATTGCATAATGTTGCTATTCTGCATGGAATTGCAAAGTGCTCACACAGAGTATATGCATGTATGGTTATTAATACTAGTTGATGTTGGATTGCAACCACACTATTCATTCACATATTATGGTAAACTCTAGGAAAATTTGTGGAAAACAAAATTGACAGCCATGGTAGTCTAGAAACACAACAATAGTTTGTTTCATGGCCTAGAAGGCATAATGATAACATAGTGTATACATATACTATCCCATACACATAAACACTGCTTGGCATTGGATTTGGAAACATTTTTAAGAACTTAGATTTACTCTTAATGGTCCTAGGAAAGATATAGCTATGGGTGCAAAATAATTTCAATGGTTCTTCATTAAATTCAAGCAATTTTCCTCCTCCCTAGTTGTATTGCAAGACAAAACATCCCTTACCTCAGATACCTGTGTTTTTTTTTTAGACCTGCAACATGCTTTGGAAGGAAATATATGTTGAAGTGGGAATGATTGTATATAGAGTTGTTTAAATGTAATTGAGTCATGGTGGTGCAATGTGTGCTGGAGATTGCGTCATACACTGTGTGCTGCCTACTATACCAGTGTGTAAAGGGTCAAGCTTGGATTGCATCAGACAGCAGAGGATGAGATAAATAGCCTCTACTTCCTATCTCTGCCCCTTCCCGTGTGTGCCTGCGTGAGAGCTGTGTATTGTCTTGTGGATTTCCGTTCGTAAGTAAACTTTTGATAGAAAACCGAAGACTGCAGTGTCGTCATTTATCTAGAGCTTCATCGTCAGCTACTTCTGCTGTGTGTGCCTAGCAAAGCCACTCTGATAATATATACAATACTATTCAATTATCCATGGGGAATATGTTCAAGACCCTCCATAAATATCTGAAACTGTGAATAATAGTGAACCCTATATTTTGACAAAAATCAGAGGTATCTAACAGAATCACAAAGAGGTCCCAAATATTTCCTGGGGGTGTGGGAGACATTATTTGGAATGTGGGGAAGTCAAACTATGGAAATCAAATCTGTAGATAAGCAGGTTGCACTGTACATGCAAATAATTCAAATCTGAAGAGTTGAAAAATACTCTACAAACACGTTTTAGTCAGCAGGCTAAATATTAGGCATGTACAATCCATAAAAAATGGTTCTAAACTGTGTTCAAAAGTAGGGAGCACTGGCACTTCATTTCTTCTCAATTTTGGGAGTAAACATTTTGGAACTCTAACTAAACTTATGAATCTTCGTAAGTACTTTGTTAATGGTGGTCGTGATTGTGCAATAAGGAAAACATCACTGCCAGTGGGGAGACTTCAGGGGCTTCTCTCACCCTCATTATTGCGCTATCCTGATGAAACTTGCTACAGTGGAAGAACACATTTACCCCTCTTAGCCCACCAAATTTCCGAACATTTGACATATCCTTGGATTTTTGGTGAATTTTCAAAGTTTTTATAAAAAACATGTTTTTAATAAGAAAGAAAATCTGTTCCTGGTTTGAAAGTGTTATTTCTTGTTTCATTGGGTAGTCTTTACTTTGAAAGTAGTTGTTCTACTTCAATGGTTGCAGTTCAACAACCTTTGGAGGGACAGACTCAGACTCATTTCACATCTATAAAGAGTCAATACATTCAGGAATGTGTATTGAAGAGAAGAGTATATAAAAAATAAGCCACTCTAAAAAGGAGAATCAAAGTTCAAAAAGTTATTTCCAAGATAGCCAAGATTCCAAAATCCTTTCAAATACAGTCTTCAGAGTTAGTCCACATATATATCCATAAACATGATAACATGAATCCAAGGCAGGCAACCTATGTCACACACAAAACTAGAAACAGGAACAAACTTAGTAACTTGAATACATATACAGTAGAGTCTCACTTATCCAACATAAACGGGCCAGCAGAATGTTGGATAAGCGAATATGTTGGATAATAAGGAGAGATTAAGAAAAAGCATATTAAACATCAAAATAGGTTATGATTTTACAAATTAAGCACCAAAACATCATGTTATACAACAAATTTGACAGAAAAAGTAGTTCATTACACATTAATGCTATGTAGTAATTACTGTATTTATGAATTTAGCACCAAAATATTACAATGCATTGAAATCATTGACTACAAAAATGCGTTGGATAATCCAGAACGTTGAATAAGTGAGTGTTGGATAAGTGAGACTCTATCTAAAAACATAGGACCAGGAACTAAGAGCTGTTCACCTGAATACAATGTTGCTCTCAAAAAAGATTGTACCAGCACTTAAAAGGCCTCAGTCCCTCCCATGACATCATTCCTCACAAACTTACTTTTCTTCTCCTTATCTCTAAGCTGCTGGGAAAAGTGAGTCTGTCTCTGTTGTACTCCTGACTCCGAAGTTCCAAGTGCCTTGATTTGGACAAGCATTTGTCACAGCCTGCACTTCTGGCAGATTCTCATGATAACTGATAGGCTTGATCGATCCACGAAAAATTTGATTCTAAACTCGTTGCAAAAGTAGAGGGGGGCAGCGTTTCGTTTTTGAAGGTATTTCCGAATTTTGCCCCCAAAATTTTTTGAAATTAACGAAAATTCGTTATTTTCTAAATTAATTCGTTAATGGCAGACGCGCATGCGCAATTCCCAAAAACAGCACAGAGGGAGAGGACTTTACAGGACTCTCCCACCCTCATTTTTTGAGTGATCTTCTTCAAACTTGGTACAGTGGTAGAATACATTTAACACTGATAGCTCACCAAAATTTGGAACGTTTCCCTTATCCTCTGATTTTTGGCGAATTTTCATAGCTTTTATAATAAACCATTTTTTAATAATTGCAGAAATCTGTTCCTGGTTTGAAAGTCTTATTTCCTGTTAAATTGGGTTGTCTTTACTGTGAAAGTCATTGTTCTACTTCAGAAACTTTGTTTTTGTGGCTGAAACTTTGTTAAATTGGTGTGTGTGTGATATATACTGTGTATATATATATATAGTCCCTGCATATGTGTGTGTTTGTGTGTGTGTGTGTATAAGTAAAGGTAAAGGTATCCCTTGACGTTAAGTTCAGTCATGTCTGACTCTGGGGGTTGGTGCTCATCTCCATTTCTAAGCCCAAGAGCCAGTGTTGTCCATAGACACCTCCAAGGTCATGTGGCCGGCATGACTACATGGAGTGCCATTACCTTCCCGCCAGAGCGGTACCTATTGATCTACTCACATTGGCATGTTTTCAAGCTGCTAGGTTGGCAGAAGCTGGAGCTAACAGCGGGCACTCACTCTGCTCCCGGGATTTGAACCTGGGACCTTTCGGTCTGCAAGTTCAGCAGCTCAGTGCTTTAACACACTTCGCCATCGGGGCTCATGTATATATAATATACATACACATACACACAATGTGGAGAATATGTGGAAAGGTAGATAGATAGATAAGTTGGGAGCCACAGCGAAGGCACCTTCCTGGGAGCAAGGTCTAATAATAATAATAATAATAATAATAATAATAATAATAATAATAATAATAAATCCCTTACAATATCCAAGATGGGTACCATTATTGGCAGAGAAAGCCAAGCTGTAGGAGTTGAAATCCAATCATTTATCCTCCCTATAGAATCAATTTTATATGCATTTTTAGCTACAGAAAAGCTAAAATCAGGACAGTAAAAGAACAACACCCAGAAAATGGGAATTCCAGACAGGAAACAATCAGGGCCAGCTAATACCTCCCAACAAAGGATTCCTCCAGGTAGGAAGCAGCCAGGCTTTGAAGCTGCAAGGCTATTCAATGCTAATCAAGGTGACCAATTGCAACATTCACACTTGCCTCCCACAGACAAGAGTTCTTTCTCCCACCCTGGACCTTCCACAGATATATAAACCCCACTTGCCTAGCTTCGCACAGACGTCAAAACCTCACCGCCGGGCCCCTCTCTGTCTCTCTCGGTCTCTCCATTCCCAGCTCCATCCGCCGCCTTCCCGCCTCACAGAGAGACACCAGGCCTGAGCTGAGGCGAGGCGGCGGCGGCCATTTCCCCCCTCCGTCTTCCTCCTCCTCCTCGGCCTCCTTCCCCCTCGCCCCCTCCCATTGGCTGAGCCCGTGACGCCCCTTTTGCTGAGGGGCAAAAGGAAAGGGCCTGAATGGTGGGAGTTTGGGTGATTTGCAAAAGCTGTTTTTTCCTAACGAAAAAAAGACGACATAACGAAAAACGGCCTCTCGCGATTCGAAACCGCAATATCCAGACGTGTGGACATTCAAGGTCGTATATTGCTTCAAAACAAACGAAAATAACGAATTAATAACGGGTAACGGGAAAATCAAATTATTTGAGCAAGCCTAATAACTGATATAGTTTTCTACAGGCTCATGGGAACTGCCAGTTCTATCCTCCTCTTGGCCCTCCAAATCTATCCCAGCATCCCTTTCCTAATCTGAGCACTCAGAATCTGACAAGGCTACAATAAGAATATCTTAGAATGGTCATAAAAATCTTGAAATCAAAGCTCAATTGAGGAAATACAATAAAGGGAATCAATACATGGACTGTGCTTGTAGTACCATACACTGCAGGCATAATTAACTGGACACAAGCCAAATTGGACACCCTGGATAGAAAAACACAAAAAATTATGACCATAAATCGAGTGCTGCACCCAATAAGAGACACAGACAGCTTCTAATGAGCAAGATCTGAAGGAGGAAGAGGGTTGCTCCAAGTGAAGCAATCAGTAAGGGAAGAGAAAAGGGGCCTGAAAGAATACATCCAAGAAAGCCAAGAGCCAGCAAAACAAAAAGATCAATGGCTAAGCAAGTCACTCCATGGGCAGTATTTTAAGAACATTGAAGGGAAGGTCGACAGCAAGAAAACATGGGGGTGGCATGGAATGGGAACCCTAAATAAAGAAACCGAAGGCCTGATTTTTGCTACACAACAACAGGCCTTATGAACAAATGCTTTAAAAAAAGAATTGAAAAGTTCTACAATGACCTAAAGTGCCGTTTGTGCAACGAGAGTGATGAGACAGTGGAGCACCTCATTTGCAGTCGCAAGAAAATAGCCCAGACTGATTATATTGAATGCGACAACAGGCTAGCAGCAATGGTGCACTGGAACTTTTGAAAGAAGTATGGCCTATCCTGCAGTAAAATTTGGTATGTGCACAAGCCAGAAAAGACGATGGAAAATGAAGAAGCAAAAATACTTTGGGATTTTAGAATCCAAACGGATAAACACCTGCCACATAACAACCAGATATAATGGTTATGGAAATGAAACGTGTTTTTATTAGACATTTATTTATTTATTTATTTATTTATTTAATATACCGCCCTTCTCCCCCAGGGAGACCCAGAGCGGTCTTACACAATGGCAAAATTAAAAGCCACATATAATACAAAATGTAGTAAAAACCAACAATCGTAAAACACACTTAAAAACCAATATCACATCCAATTAAAACAGTAAAACACCATGTGACCATTACAGCAAGGCCAGTAGAATTGAGCCAAAAGTCAGAGCCAGTCCGTATTCAACTTCACATTAATCCAACTAGTACATCAGGTCCTATCAACCCATATCCTAGAATGGGCCAAAAACTTGGGCCCACATCCAGGTCTTCAGCTGCTTCCTAAAAGACATGAGTGAGGAAGCTTCCCTAATCTCCCTTGGCAAGGAGTTCCACAGCCACGGAGCCACCACCGAAAAAGCCCCGTCTCTCGTCCCCGCCAACCGCACCTGTGATGGCGGCAGGACCGAGAGCAGGGTCTCACTCGAAGATCTTAGTCTGTGGGACGGCTCATAGGGGGAGATACGTTCAGAGAGGTAAGTTGGACCAGAGTCATTTAAGGTTTTGCAGGCCAAAGCCAGCACTTTAAATTGTGCCTGGAAGCTAACAGGCAGACAATGGAACTGTTTCAAGAGAGGAGATGTATGCTCCCTGAATGGCGCTCCAGTTAGTAACCTGGTTGCGGAACCTTGGACTAGTTCCAGCTTCCGAACAGTTTTTGAAGGCGACCCCATGTAGAGCGCATTGCAATAGTCCAAACGAGATGTAACAAGAGCGTGGACCACTGTGGCCAGCTCAGGCTTCCCAAGGTACGGGCACAGTTGGCGCACAAGTTTGAGTTGTGTGAAGGCCCCCCTGGCCAGCACTGAAACCTGGGGTTCCAGGCTCAGTTATGAGTCCAGGAGGACTCCCAAACTGTGAACCTGCGCCTTCAGGAGGAGTGCGACCCCATCCAGCACAGGCTGTAACCCTATACCCTGTTCGGCCCTACGACTGACCAGGATAATTTAACCCCAGGTTTATTAAAACAGCACTGCACAATTAAAAAAAAGTATGAAGGGATTTTCCAAAAAAAAAAAGTAGTTGTATGTCAGTCGGAGTTATCCATGATGATTTTGTGACTGTTGAGTAATACTGGAGGTCAGAAGCAAAGGTGTAATTCTTTGAGACCTTCAGCTGTCCTGAGGTGTTGGAACATTGCTTCAGATCATTTCTGCAGCACTAAATTAAGGCATAAAAGTTTATTTATTTATTAAATAACAGAATAGCACAATGAAAAAAGCATGAAGGGATTTTCCCCCAAAAAAGGAGTTGTATGTCAGTCGGAGTTATCCATGATGATTTTGTGACTTTTGAGTAATACTGGAGGACAGAAGCAAAGGTGTAATTCTTTGAGACCTTCAGCTGTCCTGAGATGTTGGAACATTGCTTCAGATCATTTCTGCAGCACTAAATTAAGGCATAAAAGTTTATTTATTTATTTATTAAATAACAGAATAGCACAATGAAAAAAGTATGAAGGGATTTTCCAAAAAAAAAAAAAAGGAGTTGTATGTCAGTTGGAGTTATCTATGTTGATTTTGTGACTGTTGAGTAAGACTGGAGGACAGAAGTAAAGGTGCAATTCTCTTTGACCTTCAGCTGTTCTGAGGTGTTGGAACATTGCTTCAGATCATTTCTGTAGCACTAAATTAAGGCATAAAAGTTTATGTTTCTAGAAATTAAATGGCTCTAGTATAAACATAAATAAAACAGGTGCCAGGGTCCATAGCTGAAAAATGCTCTGCAATGTCAAACAGATGATATTTCACCGTCATTTCATTTTGTTACCCACTTATAATCTCATTAAAATAAATGGTTTTGATTCCACAGCATCCTGGGTTTCTGCACACTCACTGACTAATTACCAGGTTGGGATATACACTTGACAGAGCTATTCAGAGGGTGAAAAAAGATGAACACAGTACAAACACAAACCAGTTCAAACCTTGAATTAATTGCTTGATATTATATAAGTAAAAAAAATCTCTTCTTCCTAGTTGGCACATTTATATTTTTGAAGAACAAGTTTCCAAAATGAACAATATAAAATTGTACAGGCCTATATATACATTCAGAGTGAGTCCTGCTGAATTTAATATGATTTATTCCTAGGAAGCCACCCGCAGGATCACATTCTAACTTACTTGGAAGTAAAAAATATCAGCTTAAATTCAGTTTGAAGTTGTTCATTCAATGCACTTATTCCATAAGAAAAAAAAAACACTTATCATTTACAAGAGACCAAAATATCTGCTCTTGCAACCTTTGGAATTTTCTTTCAGGGAAATAGAACCGATGCCAAAAAAAGATCATATAAATCCAACAGCTAGTCCCAACTAGTGCAGAAGCAATGACATTTACTTAATTGATACTATTCAGCAATTGACTTTATGGGTCTACAATAGTTAATAATGACCATTGGTATTTTTTTCATTTTTTTTTCAGGTTCATGCACCAGGGGAAAGGGAAAGCAACCAAAATCTGCTAGCTTTGAGTGTCTGTAATGCCTTGCTGACTTTATGGCAGATACATCTTTATCTGTTAGCTGTCATAAACTTCACTGGGATGAGGCAGTAATAATATGTGTATGTGTATGGATATTTGCATGTACACATATATTTAAATTAGTTGATAAAAGCTTAAGATTTTGGATTTGCAGAGCAGATCCTAGTTTGTTTCATTTTTTTAAAAAAATTCTGAAATTGACCTTAAGGTGACACACAATTTTAAAATAAAATGAATTAGAACATATCCCCTTTTTAGAATAAATCACAACCTTAAAATGTCAGTTAAGCAATATATGTGCTGGATATTAGAAAAGGAACAAATGAGACCAAAAGTGGACAGTGTGGCTTAGATGTAAAGTGAAGGAAGCTCCAAAACAGCCCACTATCTAGAACCGTGGTTCTCAACCTGGGGTCCCCAGATGTTTTTGACCTACAACTCCCAGAAATCCCAGCCAGTTTACCAGCTATTAGGATTTCTGGGATTTGAAGGACAAAAACATCTGGGGACCCCAGGTTGAGAACCACTCATCTAGAAGTTTTGGAATATAAGGATTGGCAGTGTTTGGTATGATGGAGGGCATCAATACTACTAGAAAGAACTGTGTTGGAGTTGCTAAAATGTCTTGTCCAAATAAAAAAGAAGGAATATAAATTCTCAAAATTAGTGGGTGAACTCTCATCAAAGCAGGTTGGATGACGGATGAGAAATTTGTGGGAAAACTATTGTGGTAAGAACAGAAAGTTAGTTTTCACTGCATGGGCAGCTCATGGGATGAGTGATATGGAAGTTCACTGTATAATGTGAGGAGGCGATACCTTCCCCACTCAGTCCATGAACTGCCACTGTTTTATAGATATGATAAAACCATTCATTGCAGAATGCTTCTCTCCTCACCCTCTTTATTTCTTTTTGCCCAAATCAATCTCCTACTGGTATCATGCTGCTTTTCGCTGTTAAAAAGCATGCTAATTGAAAAGAAAATACTCAAATGGAATGATCAAAACCCCAATTTTTCTCTTTCTTTGAATGCTTTGTCATTTCAGTGAAATTTAACAGGGGGAAAAAGTTTCAATTGAGATAATAAAACACTCTAAACACTAAAATCAAGACATAACAACCATTCCCCAAAGGCTGGAAAGCAATCTCTCCCCACCCCCAAATGGATTGATACAGGAATTGATGTGCTTTATGCATCCCAAGTAGGACTCTACAGCTCAGAAGCAGGCTGAAGTTACAACATGATATTTCAACAGATCATAATTACAATAGACTTTCAAGATCTGTGAGTCTTTCCTGATCTTGAACAGTACCATATCAAGCAGTCCTTGTTTGCTCTTCTAAGGCATTGTCTACACTGACAATATAATTTAGTTTCTGAATGTGGATCATCTGCTTTAAATTGGATTATATGAGTCTACACTGCCCTGTAATCCAGTTTACAGCAGACAATCTGCATTCAAAAACTGGATTATATGGCAGTGTAGATGGGTCCTAAATTAATAAATTAATAAATTGGTTTAAAAAAATTCCTTAGTTAATATGTTATGTCTCCTGGTTAGAAGACCTTGATGTTTCAGTGAAAAACAAAGTCTATGCTGCAAGTCTAATATTGTCTCTTCCCTGCAATAAACACCTAGGGGCCCTTCCAGACAGGCCCTATATTCCAGGATTTGATCCCAGGTTTTCTGTTTATCCCAGATTATCTGGTAGTGAAAAGTTGCGATCAGATCCTGGGATATAGGGCCTGTCTGGAAGGGCTCTAGGATGCATGTCTTTAAAAGAATAGGGCAATGCACAGGTTTATGTTGGAAGTCCTTTACTGTATGTTCTTTCTGCTTATTTTAAGGTGTCTGAGGCAGAGATGGAGAATATGCAGTACTACAAATGTTTTTGGATTGCAACTCCCATTAGCCATAGCCAGCATAGCCAATGGTGAAAAATGAGGGAATGATGATGCAACAATCACTGGAGGATCACATACCCACACTCCTGATCTAAGTGAAGGCTTTAATTTCCAGAAATTTAATTCCCTTGCAGTTGTATTTTCCTATACAGAACATTAGGGAATATATATTTTCCTATATAAATATTCCTCCCTCTGGGAAGTTTTCGGACAAGTGTATGAGATAGTTTGAGTGTCACACTGTGGGCCCTTCCAGACAGGCCCCATAATTCAGGATCCAAACCCAGGTTTTCTGCTTTAAACTGATTATATGAGTCTGCACTGCCAGATAATCTGGGATAAACAGAAAACTTGGAATTAGATTCTGAGATATATGTCCTGTGTGGAAGAGCCCTGTGACTCTAGTATTCAAATTCCTAATCAGGCATAGAAATCCACTTATAGAAATCACATTTTTTCAGCCTTATAGGAAGGTAAAGATGAGCTCACTATAAATAAAGCTTGCCAAGAAAACTTTGCGATAGGGTCACCTCAAGATCACCATAAAGCAGACCCAGTTTAAAGGCATGCACCAGCAATAGCAACAAGGAGATAATTCCATTTCATGCCATCAAACCAGATGATGGGGATAATTTTTGTTTTGAAGCAATCCACACAATTTCATTTTGACCCAATATTTGCCAAAAATCATAATCGGAAGTCACTTCTACTGGCGATGAACTTTAGTGGTTAGAAGTGGTTTAACCACATCTCACTTCTTGGAGGGTGAAATAGGGGAGTAATGTACATTTTTAAAGTTCTGGGGATTTGGGGTGGTTGAGAGTAAGCCTAGATTTTGCAAAAGGTGCCCTACATTTTAGAGATGTGCATTCAGGGGAAACCTTATTTCATTTCATGTCATGGCTTTCGTTGGGGGGCCCAATCCATTTTTTTGTAAGCCTCCCAAAATTGGGAGGGTTGTTTTCAGTTCTTTTGTTTTGGGACCCAAAAATTGAACTATTATGGGGGGCACCTACTTGCAGGCGCACTCTGAGAGAGGCCTGCCTGCCTGCTCACCCCACCACACACACACTTTCTTCCTAAGGCAAAGAGGCAAGTTCGGATGCAGGGTTTTTTAATAAATTTTTATTGATATATAAAATAATTAAGTACAACGAAAGAGTGAAAACAATGTTTGGTAACAGAAAGTGAAGAAAAAAAGAGAAAAAAAGAAGAGAGCTGAAAACTCTGTATTGAGAAAAAAGTGAGAAAGAAAAGATGTGGGAATGAGGAAAGGAAATAAAAGGGGAAAATGCCAAAAAGGGAGAAAGAAGAGGGGGAAAAAAAGAAAAAAGAACAAAACCCCTATGATTACACGTAAAAATGACTTCCATCTTTGCCTTTGCGTTTCCCATTCTATATATATAAAAAGAGGATGATAAGGAAATAATAATAATAATAATAAATCAGCCTCTTTTTCTATAATAATAAGGACAAACACTAAAAAAAGAAAAGTTCGGATGCAGGTTTTCATGAGGGGAGGAGCTTCCCATTCCATGCTTCTGAAGAAATGGAAGACATGGAGGAAATGGTAGAAACGGTAGGAACGAGTTTTGCGCACATGCCTACTACATTTTGTGTACAGCTTTTGTCTCTGTATTTTGTAAGCACAAAAACATTGCATTTTAGTTCTTTGTTTTTGAAAGATTAAAAAGGCTTGCAGCTCTTGTCTTGAGAGACAACCTTTCTTCTGTGTCCCAAGTCTAAAAAAAGAGAACAAAATCTTCCATCTACTTGATTTGGCATCTTGTCCAATACAATACAATTCAGTTCAGTTAAATTGATGATTTCGTGCCAACACACCATGATGAGTAGATCAAAGTTTGAAAGGGTTGATCTTTTGGATCACATGTGACCATGCTACCTGTAGAATGGTGGGCTGTATAGTTTTAAAAAAGAAAGTTTCCCAAGCCTGGTGTGGACATGTTTATTATTTATTTATTTCCAATATTTCTACCCTGCCTTTCTCCCCGAGGGGATTCAGGGCGGCTTACACAACTGGCAGAATCACTACCAGTATATCATAATACAATAAAATAATAAAACAGTTAAAATAGTTAAACAACATAGTAAAATACAATATATAAAAGATTTAAGATGTTCTTGGTTCTGCTAAACCCTCCCTCTTGCCTGAATTCTTATTCAATATCTGCTCAGGACATGCCTGCTGTTACTATAAAACAAATTACTGTAATGCTGCATCTAAACATTCAAGTAAGCATGGAGAGGTCTATTATGACAAAATTCAGATTCATAAAATGCTTTGAATATTCTCAATGTTAAGTGATACGATACAATCTCTCCTGGGTAGGCTTATTGTCAATATCCACAGATGCTAGGCACTAAAACAGCTGGTACTGAAAAATACTGTCTACCTTTCCTCACAATGCAGGGACTAGGATACCTTTACTGTGAAGGCTAAGAAATATTGTTCCCCTTGCTCTTTATCACCCCATGATAAAGCCTTAATCCTAAACATGCAGTTAAAAAGTAATTGTAGTCTATAGTTCTCCTTTTTTCTTCCCATCTGTCTTTCAAGTGCTTTATCCTAATCAAGGCTATAAGGTCACAAGATTATTCAAGGGTAGAAAATAGTCAAAGAAAACCCAATTAAGGTCAACCCAAAATGTACAAATGTGACCAGTCCTGAGGATTTAGGTTCAGGTACAAAATTCATTTGTCAAGGCTTCTTTTCACCCTTTAGATACATCACCCCCAACAAAATGCACAGGTAAAGGGATCAACTTAATTTTCAAATCAGCCATCTCTTTTCCTAGAGGAAGGGATAGGAAAAGCTTTCTAATGCTCTTGAATGTTTTATATCTCAAGTTCTATCTGTTCCAGAGATGTAGAAGACAATACTATTATTGCTTCCATATAGGTGTTAAAAATGGAAGATTCTCTCCAGAAAAAAATGAGAGTGGCAACCATATATCCCACCAATATGGTTGAATGGAAAGGAAATTCAAACCCAGAATTTTTAATCATCACTCAATCTCCTGGTCTAGATGGGCAAATTTGTCAGTTCTGGTTCTTTCCACATTTAGGGAAGGTAGGTAAGTAAGTAAGTAAGTAAGTAACTTTATTTTTCTATTCCGCCACTATCTCCCGACAGGGACTCGGGGAGGCTAACATGGGACAAAGGCCCTAAAACAAGCAAGTACAACAAGGCATATTACAATAAATAAAACACAGTAAGATCAACATTATAAAAACAATACATTACATTAATCATAAGAACACATTAAAAGCATAAAATGAGTAAAAACAAAATAAAATGAGATAAAATGAACCACCAGGTTGATGGAGGGGAATGGTATGAAGGGGACATTTGAACTAAAGTTCAGTAGTATAGTTAGAAAATGCTTTGGGGCAAACGCACGATGGAAATATTTCTTAAGAGATTGATGGAGATGGATGTGTTAAGGTGGTAAGACCAATGGCCATTCCAGACAGGCCTTTTATCTCAGGATCTGATGCCAGGTTATCTGTTTATCTCAGATTATCTGGCAGTGCTGACTCATATAATCCAGTTTAAAGCAGAAAACCTGGGATCCGATCCTGGGATATAGGGCCTGACTGGAAGGGCCCATCGTTTCCAGTTATGTGGCACTGCTATATAAAATCTTCTACACTGCTATATAAAATCCATATTATCTGCTTTGAACTGGATTGTATGTGTAGACTCAGATAATCCATTTCAAAAGCAGATAATTTGGATTATCTGCTTTGATCATCTTGGTTATATGGCAGTGTAGAAGGGGCCTCAGTCTCATGAATCCTTCTAACTGGGTTATCTGCATTTTGAGATGAATTTGAAGATTTAAAGCAAATCCAATCCTTTGTATTCTCCATAAAATTAAGGAGCTCTTAGGCCCCTTCTACACTATAAAGGAAAGATAATCCATGTTATCAAAAGGCAGCTCAGTATGCAACTGGGCTAACTCCTCAAAAAGGGAGCATAACATTTCATCTTCAAAACAGGCTGTGGCGCAGATGGGAGAGCAAGCCAGTGCAATTAACTGCAATGAATCACTCTGACCAGGAGGTCATGAGTTCGAGCCCCGCTCGGAGCCTATGTTTGTTTGTCTTTGTTCTATGTTAAAAGGCATTTAATGTTTGCCTATATGTGTAATGTGATCTGCCCTGAGTCCCCTTCGGGGTGAGAAGGGTGGAATATAAATGCTGTAAATAAATAATAAATAAATAAAACATTGATGAAACCAGGTACAATGCACTAGAAACTGTGCACCTTTGTGCCTCATCACCTCATCCTGCAATGTAGGAACTTCATGGGTTGACTAAAGATATTTTGGTACAAAAAGCAGAATAATAAATGGAATTCCACACACAATAAAGTAAAAAAGATATGGTATTAGTATTTTGTCAAGTTACTTCAGCAGAGGAGGCAGAAAATCCTTTGAGCACCTTTCTCTATCTTAGTGCAAACAATGACAACTAATAAGAAAAACCTTCCATTTCATTACACCCGACACTTGCTTTCTAAGGCAGCTGTCTCACTCTGTGTAATAGAGAAGCTGACCCTGGGCCATCTTGTATAAGTAGCAAACTCTATCACTGAACCTTTTCCTGCCCCCTTTATTATAATGCCAAAAACTAATCTTTGTATTAGTGGAAACTTATAAGAAACTTTACCAAAAATCTGCACAATTTAGGGGGATAACGGAAGGATTTAACAAAAAGATGAGGTTAAAACAGTAATCTGAAAACCTTTGGATATTTTTCTTTCTAATTTTTTTTACTTGAATGCTATGTTGCTCTTTAAAATAATTTCATTCTGATAGACCCACCTATGTGGTCTTTCCTGTTGATGTTTTATCTCACCATAAGCATTAATAGTTTAAAATAATTCACTTGTAGCTGAAAGTGTGTGGTCAGCCACTCTTTACACCCAAGGAAAGGTGGCTTGACAAGTGACCCTGAATGTCTTCCAGAGCTGTCTGTACGCAAGGGAACTGGCCCCAATCCAGCTGTCAGACTTGATTCAGGGTGAAAGTCTAGCCAAGGCAGGAGTTATCTATCAAAAAGGCAGCCATAGGCTGGGGAAAATACATCTGATCTAAAGCTGATAGTGTGTGAAATCAAGGGTTGTGAATGGCCACTCAAGGGAAACCAAATACATTTCTATGGGGTTGAAGTACAAATGGTGTCTGTAATGGATTGTGGCAGCACAAAGGCTTGAAGGATTGAATGCAAACCCCTGACACATGTTCACAATGTTGGCTGAAAGCTGTTTGAGATGGTGAACATAGAAAATATAAACATAATTGTAATGCATCTGCACTTTGTCATTGGCTATTATTTTTTCAGCTACTCACAGATTGAGTCATTTGACAAAAACACTGAACCTAGTGAAATTGGTTCAGAATTTTTGCTTATTATGTTGTCAGATAAAACATTTTTGAAGGGTATTTCCATGTTTAGATCTTTGTTTAGCATCTAAGTAGACTTTCATTGCTGGGAGACCTTGGAAAACTGGATGGAATCTATCAAGTCTACAAAAGAGAGCATTTTTCATACCAGTGAAAATATGGATAAAAATGCACTCCTTCGTGTGACACAAAACCTTGCTGTAAGTTCTAAAGATTTCTATAATACATTTACAATATCATGACTGGAGACCTTCAGTGTCAAATGTTCCAACAGAGTAATTCTTCATAAAGCAGTGTTTGGAAATGATATTTGAAATGACCGTTTAAACACTTATGAACACCTTAAAATATTTACATGTGAAAAATGGAGTTGCAATCCTCAAAGGCATTCAGTCATCTTGAAGAAAGGATTGAAACTGGGTTTCATGCCACTTTTGTACCCCAAACCTGTTCTACATGATCAGTGCTTACACATTTATTGAACTGCTCAATCCTCTAGAAACCAATATCTGTCAGTTGTCAAATCCTTACTGGATTTTATAATCTGATTTTTTTTTCAAATTTACTCGCCTCCCTCCCCCCCTCCCCCACTGCCCCAACGCAAAAAGAAGAAAAAAAATCTCCTGGGAAAATTTAAAACATTCTGGCCCATATTGTACATAGATTGTACAAAGTCTTCAGTTTTACTGAAATCACTTGCTCTATTGATTTGGACAGACTATTGCAAGCAACTATTCTAAGCACATTCCTCAGAGAAAACACAGAGACAAGTACTTTTACAGATCTTTTGCCATGTAACAAGGCCCTATTCTGAACTGATGTGCTTTGGGCTGTGTGTGGATAGTGCAGGGCAGCTAGAATGGGCCCATAGGCAAGTTCATTAACATTTTATACAAATGGTACTCTAATCAAAATCACAATTCAGATTCTGCATTGAACTGCATTATGAGTTTACACTTATAATATGATGCAGTTTCAAACTGGCAATGGAGATGGGGCCTTGGGCACAGAGCAATGGATTCAAAATGCAGAAAAAGAGATTCTACCTAAATTTTAGAAAGAGCTTCCTGAGGGCAGTGGAATATGTGGTGGAGTCTCCTTCTCTGGAAGTATTTAAGCAGAGGCTGAATGGCTATTTCATGGGAGAGCTTTGGTTGTGTGTTCCTGAACAGCAGGGGGTTGGACTGAATGGCCCTTGTGATCCTTTCCAATTCTATGATTCCATTTTAGGATTTTGAACACAAAGAACCTGAGTGAAGTACAGAATTAATATGCACTGTTATTATTGTGAATTTTCAGAAGAGGAAAAAAAATCTGAGCATATTAAGTACATATTTTGCAAGGTGACAAGAAGTGTTAAATATACTTAAAGAAGTTTCATTTCTTTTCTCTACTGAAAATGGGCAACTTGCATATGGAAACTACTGCTATTTCCTATTTTTAAATAAATAACTACTGTCCAGGTTTTTGTGAAAATATAATGTAACTAAATCTGACCCAAAACAATTTGCTCTCTTGGCCATTTCATATAAAACTATCTGGACTAGCAGTGGCTTTGATATTGGTAATGGGGAAAGTTTGCTACACCACACCAAAGGCGTACAGGTAGCATATTTTGCAGAGCAGGCCACATGACACAGGACTCCCAATATTTCACAGCCATTCCTTAGCAACTAATGCTTGACATTACAATCTTGTTAGATGCATATCTTGTCCTGACTTCTGTTATGCCAGTGTATGTACCTGAAGCTGAACCTTCCTACATCTTAAAAAATATGTTCTCTATATGTATTTTCTAGATCCTTTACATGATTCCATGGTATGCATCACCAGAAGTTACCATAGAGCCAACACTTCTCTAGGAATTTTTGAAGTTCTCCAACATAACACTATGGTAACTTAAGTTAGAAGGTCATTTCAATAGAGTTTGCTATTATCCACAACTTCCTGTTTCTATGGTTAGTTCAGGAATATATCCTCTGCAGGTTTGGAGGGTCATACTGTACTTGTTTTCGTTGTTGCAAAAGAAAGTATCCAGTGCCTCTTTGCATAACAACCCTGTCCCTTACATGAAACTTCAACTTTAAAGTTCTACACATGATCTAATGGCCAAACAGCTTCCTGTTGCTGTTTTGTCTGCTGATGTTATAGTGGGGGACCTGCATGACTAGCAAGAAAGGGAAGGGTCACTATCACCTCTTTGGTGGTTTCGTGGGCACCCTGTTCTTTTCTCAACACACATAACCATGATTGCCAGACACTAGAAGGGAGCTGTATAGCTGTCAAGAAGTAGGGCATATGCAGTCTCAGTCCACTTGGATCATCTGGACACCAATTTGGCACCACAGTAAATTTAACCTGGTGTGCCTGGTTACCATCAAGGTCAGTCACGAGCATAATGTAATGGATTAAGTTGCCACAGTAGACATGATGGTAGTGGAAGTCCAGAGTTTTAATTTTCCTGGCTTTTTACTACACCCAGATGACACCGAAGAGTCCCCCACCTTCAGCCAGTGGTTGCACTTTAGCACATACACACCCAACTATGATGCATAGATAACAAAAGCAGAATTCTGGTACTTAAGCATTTGTTCCCAGTTTCGGTCTGGTTTCATTGTGCTTTGGAGGGCTGTAACTCAGTGACTGTTCTTATGTTTGGCATGTTATTTGTGCTTCCCCAGCTGAAAGGCTCTCAGGTCACCATGGCTAAGACACAGAGACCTAAGCCTGACCTTGGATGACCAATGTATAAATTGTGGTCAGCATAACATTTACATAATAATTTGTGATCAGAAGGTGCCCTAGTTTAGTCAGAAAAACTCAGCTCAAATATAAGAGGTAAATAAGCAAATCATGGGGATTTTCTTGTATTAACAGTGCTACAAATAAAGACATTGAGATGCCAGTCTATCTGTTGGAAAAATAATGACTGCCCTGTATTATCATGTGGATCTCAGTGGTTCAAAAGGTGATGAAGCCTGCAGCAAACTTTGACATGGATCTCATAACTTTTCATATATCACAGCTGTAAAATTATAAACAATGCTGTAGTAAAGACAAGGCTCAAAGCATTATTCTGGGACTTTTTCATTAGTAGGGTTAGAACCATAATCCCCTATTCCTGCTCAAACTAACCTTAGATTAATGGCATAATTCCCTGTTTGGTCTAAGATGACCTTAGGTTAATGATTAAAATAGCTTGGGATCAGGCTTAAGGTGGAGCTATTCCAAACAAAACAACTGATGTCAGCTATTCCTGCTGTGGAGTTGAGGTACCTTCATCAGGAATGGATAGTCAATTTGATTTACAAATGTCTTGCTCTTGGTGGAGAGGAAAACTGTTTGACTTTTGTTATTGTTTTGAAACAAGTTTCACTGTGGTGATGGGGTGGGAGAAGTAATATGTGAAAAATTTTGAACAGGTGGTCTTATGTTGTATGTGTATACCTTTTGTGCTTCTTTCCCTCCTTATAATGCAGAGTCTGGTCTATCTAGCCTAGGTCTAGCATGCCACTATATCATGTTTTGAGTGTTCTCTGTTCTATGACTTGGATATTATGCTATGTACTACTGGCCTTTGATGTGTACATTCACAGGAAAGCAGATATAGGTCAAGGCGGCTGCCTCTGAATGTTTGGATTCATCTTGGCAGCATGGCTGTGGAGTTGTCATGATCATCACATACATTTCAAAGGTTACCTTTTCATGAATGGTCTTTGTGGAATGAATGAATATATACTGGGCCTTTGGGCATAATGTGCAATCCCACTTAAAGACAGGCTTGTGTTGGATCTAAATGGTTCAGTTTGTTGCTGATTTGTAAACAGCCTGAAGTGCATTCTGTATAATTCTGTATAATTAAGATAATTTGGACATTGGCATTCTCAATTATCAGCATAGGTTAGTCCAGTAAATAATGTCAGATAATCAATCATGTAAAAATTATTCCTTCAAATCAATTTTGAGGATACCATGCAACAAAGAAAATGTAACTTGAACCATGGATTGAGGAAGGAAAAACCTGATGTAAGAAGTGCATACTCAATTTTTGCATCTCAGTCTTAGAAAAACATGTGCCTTGTGTCATATTATATTATCATTCATGGACATATGGCTTCTGGAATCAGATATTATAATATTAGAAATTAGATTTTAGCTATCAAGCCATTGATTTGCACTGGCCTGAAATATGTTTCCAGGAACCATCACCTTCCAGATGCAGTAGTTCTGGGAATTAAGTTACAAGGCAATAGGTCAAGCAGGTAAATGTGAAAGGCAGTAGATTAAATGCCCAAGAGCAGTGAACAATCTTTACTGATTTTATACTTTATTCCAACTGCATAGACTGCAGAAATGTTTCAGTCCTGTTGCTTACAAATGAGCATAGCCAGTGTTTTCCAGCCGTCTAGCAAAGTGGAAATGAATGATGGCATAAGCTGCAATTTATGGTGAATTGAGAAGAGAAAACATAGCATTTTGGACAGAGTAACTCTAAATGAAACCACAAAAGGCACTGGTCAAAGAACAAGAAGGAGACACTGAAGACCCATTTCAAATCACTAATGTGTTTTTCATTTGTATAGGCATATTTCCCACTCACTGATCAGCAAGATAATGAATTCAGTATATTCATGTGCTTAAAGGGAATAAGAGCTGGTTTAGCTGTATGTTGAATGAAAATGGTCCTACTTTTCACCTCCTACATTTCCTCCCATTTTCTCCCTCATATGAGATTAAAACTCCCTTTCATGATTTCTATGAAGTGGATTCATTATTCTATCCTCTTTTATGTGGTTATATTTAATGACCAGTATTTTGCAAACAATTCTGCATTGCTTTGCCAGTTTTCAGAATCATCATTTTCGTATCTAGGTTTCCATGAGATCACGCTATGGCACTCCTGTTAAACACATGTGCATCCTCTTGCATTTCTCTATACTTTCTTTGAACTTTGTCCTAGGAAGGCAAAAATCATTAGTGAGTGAAAAAGCAAGATGATGGGGAGGAAGATGTGAATATAGGGAGAGAGGAAAGATTGTCCCTGTGTAGGTGTGGGGAAATTATCATTTATTTCATGTTATTCTGTGGCCATAATTAACTGTCTTCAGACTTTTAAAAACTCTGAAATAAATAAGTTACTTCAGTCTGTGTGGATATATATATATATATATATATATATATATATATATACACATACATACACGCGCGCACACACACACACATATTCCATAGAGGGCTTTAACAAGAAGACTTTGCATTGGGTCATTATTCTTACAAGCCTGAACCATCCTCTTCACTTAATAATTTGAGTACTTGTAATGTAGTTCTTTAAAAAGGGTTTCTGTTTTTTCAAGGGCTTTGGGGGAACCGGGATTTTAACCGCGATAGTCACTATGAGAACACTGCAGAATTAAAAAGCAGTCGACTAATGTGGCATTATGATAATGCTCTGGGGAATGGGAAAGGAATTCAAAGTCATATCTAATGAAACAATGAGGTAGTTAAAGGATGTTGAAAATTAACCTGCTCATTCTGCAAAGTGATCTTGAGAATTCACCTTAAAGCACAGAATGTAAGAGCAGAACGAGGCTTGGAATTAATTCTGAATTTATTAATTGGGGAAGTACTTTAGCCTCCTGCTTTTTAAAAAAGACTCCTTATTCTTTAACAGCATTTTTTTTAAAAAGAAAGAAAGAAAGAAAATTTCATGCAGAAAGTTTCAGGCTCACTCTCAGCATCTTTAGCTAAGACTTCTTCCTGTGGCTCAGAGAACCACTTCTAGCTGGAATAGACAAACTGGGTTGGATAAGAAAAGGATCAGACTTGGGCTGTCTTTCGTTTTACTTGTCAACCATACAACTCTTTTTTATCAATTGCATTTCTCTTTGCTCGTTGATTCTTATTCTTGGTCTCTTTTACACACATACATCATATTCAAGATTCTCTCAAGGAGAAGATGGGGCCCTTCAGATCTGTTGAATGATAGCTGCTGAAATTCTTTAACACTGAATGTGCTTAGGGGACTTGACGGGAGTTATAAACCAAATGGATGAAAATTCAAAGGTTCCTCACTCCTGCTTTGGGATACAGTGCATTTGAGAGGAAATGATTTATTAACAGCTTTCATTGTGATTTGGCAGTTATGAAACTGTGCAAAAACCAAAGAGGAAAGATAAGATGTCATCTAATATTACAAGCATCAGCCTAAATATATTAAGTGAAGGAGCATTGATGCTGAGTCCCTACCGGGAATTAGAAGACCTAAAAATAGTAGTACGTGTGCTGGTAGCCTCAAGGTTGGACTTCTGAAACTCACTATACATTGGACTACTATTGTACCAGGTTCATAAACTCCAATTTGCTCAAAACATAGTGATTTTGATATTTAAAACCCTACATCACTTAGGTTCAAGTTACCTACAGGATCACCCTCTCCCATATAATCCACTTCTTAAGACACTTAAGTTCTCTAAGTGGCAATTACTCCAGCCAGTCGGAACCCGATTGGCCACCACCACCCATAGGACCTTTTCATCTGCCACCCCAAGACTGTGGAATGACCTGCTGGAAGAGCTTCAATAGTTAAATGAGCTGTCGGGATTTAAAACACAACCAAAGCCTTATCTCTTCTGGCAGGCCTACCCAAGTTAATTTTAAACTGTGAATTTTGATCTGCATGTTATTGTTGTTTTGTATTGGTTTTTGTTGTGTATGTTTTGGTATGTAAATTTTTAATATTTTTGTGTTTTATCTTTCTGTTTTAACTGTGTTGTACCCCACCACGAGTTGTGAAGAGAGGTAGGAAGCAAATAAACTATTGTTAACAATAATAATTATAAGAGTAACAGCAGCAGCACCAATAATATTCATTTCAGAAACAAAACAAAACCCCAGGCTTTTGACAAGATTGAATAATTACAAGTGAACAATTCTAAGTTATACATTCATAGCTGCATTCATGAATTCTAGCCCACAAAATGTCTGTTGAGGCAACAAAATACACACATACAACATTAGGTTGTTACATTTGGTAGGGAGTCTAAAACCTGGAATGTAAGTGTATTAATCATTATGATTCATTTAATATATCAACATTGTGTTGATGGTACAGATATGTACCTTCTGTACCATCAATTTCTGAAGAAGATTGAATGTTGTTGAATAGGGAATGGCCACAACTCTGCAATTTGTGTTTCCATTAACAGTTTTATATGCATTGCTTATACTGTATCCTAATGGCTAATGCAACTCCTATTTTTTACTGATGATTTCTTTTGCACAATGGCAATTAGTGTGTTTTGTAAATAATCATGCCTTTTATGAACAATCCATCAGTGGTTTGGAGTTCAGTTTTAGTCTGAAAAGTGCATTTCTTTAAATGGAGATATGTAACTTCTGTACCATCAAGCACAAAGAGGATCTGATTAATATTCAAAATACACAGTTGATGAATGCAGTGCTGACTTACAAGGAGATCACAGAGATGAGAAACAGGTAGAGTAATTATACACCTATTTCTTTTGGAGCAAACCTCTCCTCACACATAAACTAAATGGGGCTTATTAAAGTAAATGCTGTTATTTTAGGACATTAAATCCTTAATTATTATTTTAGGGGTTATTTACAGGAGTCCTTCCTCATGAAATGATGAAAACCGCTGTTCTTGGCTTCATTCTACCAATTACATAGTTATGTTTCTTGATTTTCAATGAATGTTGTGGGAGAGCTGCTTTACACAATTCAGTTTCTGTGATTTCATTTCCCTAGTCAGGAAATGTTTTTAGATAATTATGCTTTTATAATAAATATTTAGATTAACTCAAATCAACTACTGTTGCAATCATGCACGCAAAGCCACCAGAGATTATTAATTAGCAGGAAAAGGAGATCATCCAATATTTAAACAATCAGCTGAGTCACTGATGTGTATTCACTTCCCCTGCTCCAATGATAATAGAAGGCCATTCTAGGTTTTATTGATTTGTCACCAGTCTGAATCAGCATTTGTCCTTAAGACAGAAGCTCTACATCTTAATAAAAAATGGGAGTAACAGTCTTTCTTGATCTGGGGGGCAACTAGGCATTTTCATGCAATCAAAGATGGCTAAAAGGAGAAAACTAAGAAATTACAATTAGCTTTATAACCATGTCTCAGGCCCTTGCTATCAGAATAGGTAACCTCATTAATCTTCAAAATGCAGTTGTAAAGTGTGCCTGTCAATGCTCTCTAGAGATCTTTGCAAATGTCCAATCAGTTGACTCAATAGACTGCCCTTTACACAGACCCCATTTGCTCAGCCTTGAAACTTTCTTTATCCCAGGATGCTTCATCATCAGGGAAGGCAATAAATTAGATTTAGTAGATAAGTGGTGTGCCATATGAAAGAATAAACTGATATTCAGTTCAGCACTGATTTTATCCTTCTGAAGTAGCTGAATACATTGACCCATCATTTGCTAAAATGTATGGTTTATAAAGAAGATGCTCTGTGTTTATGTTATTATTGTTGTTATTTGAAGAGCCATGAAGATTCACAACAATATTAGAAGGGTATGAGTGAATTCTTTCAGGTCCAAGCACAAAGGTAAAGGTAAAGGTAAAGGTAAAGGTAAAGGTTTCCCCTGACGTTCAGTCATATCTGACTCTGGGGGTTGGTGCTCATCTCCATTTCTAAGCCGAAGAGCCAGCGTTGTCCGTAGACACCTCCAAGGTCATGTCGCCGGCATGACTGCATGGAGTGCCATTACCTTTCGCTGGAGTGGTACCTATTAATCTATTCACATTGGGATGTTTTCGAACTGCTAGGTTGGCAGAAGCTGGAGCTAACAGCGGGTGCTCACTCCGCTCCCGGGATTTGAACCTGAGACCTTTCGATCTGCAAGTTCAGCAGCTCAGTGCTTTAACACACTTCGCCACCAAGCACACACTCCAAGCACAAAACAATAGCCTAAAGCCCAACCAGAGTAAACTCAGTGAATCAATGAGATTTACATACATAAATGTTGATTTGTCAAGTATAAGAACAGTCAATGGGTGATCAGCAATTAGATTTAGGTCTTTATTCTCTGGACTAATTGCCATTGAATTTAGGTGTCCTACGGATGAGCTTGAGCTAGTATGCAGCATTGCAATATGGTTAAGCACATGGAGAGCTAATTTCATAGCCACTTCACATTTCATCACCAGCAATGACGTATGAGATAACCACTAGGGTTGTCCAAATATTCGTTATGTTTCTCGTTTCGTAATTATTTCGGATTGTTCTCGTTTTTTGAAACGAGTATTGAAACGTTTTCCCTGGGCGCAACTGGCAATGTAATTCGAACCATCATTGGCCCATTCTCTAATTGTTTCTTAAAATTTTCGTTAATTTTTTTCCTTCCAAAAATTTTTTAAATTTTTTTTAAAAAAAATATTTATTATTTATTTTTTTGTTTCTGCAACCTAACATGAATGGGAGCCTAGCGCAGCCTAACATGGCCGCTCCCTGGCCAATCAGAGTCTTCCACGATGGCTGCCAAAGGTGGGGGCTAGCGTCCTCCGTGTCCACGTGGAGGATCTCTATAAAAATCCCCAACTGCAGCCGACCCAAGCCATTTTGGGTTGGGATACTGAGGAGAGAGGGTGTTTGGTGCGCGCTGGGAAGCTGCTGCTTGCTTGTTTGGGGGAGAGAGGGCTAACTGGGGGTAGAGTGTTTCTGTTGTTGCTGGTTCGATATTGTTTTTTTGGGGGGGAAATTGGCTAGGGGCTTGGGGCAGAGTCCTTGCTGTGGCTGGCTTTAGGGAACTTTTTTTTCCCAAAGGACGTCTGCATTCCTGCAAGTGCATTGCTTCCCTCCCGCTCCATTTGTAATCCCAAGCCCCCGGGCTGAGTGTTATTGCAGCAATCACAAAGACACACATTGTTTTCAAACCTAAAGGGTACATTGGAAGAAATAGTTTCCAAAGGACGTGGGGCACCCGCCAAGGCATTGCTTCCCTCACGCTCCATTTCTATTCCCAAGCCTTGGGCTGAGTTTTATTTCTGCAATCACAAAGTCAGACATTGATTTGATTCAATAGAGGGTCCACAGCAATTTATAGTTTCCAAAGGACGTTGCCAATCCTGTCAAGGCATTGCTTGGCATGTGCTGCATTTCTAATCCAAAGTCTACACAAGTAGAAGAGGGACTTTTACAGTGATAAGAACCCAATTGAACAGGAAATAAGACTTTCAAACCAGGAACAGGTTTCTTCAAATATTGAAAAATAGTGTATTATAAAAAGTTATGAAAATTCGCCAAAAATCATAGGAGACAGGAAACATTTTGCAATTTGTTGAGGAAAGAGTGTGGAATGTGTTCTCCCACTGTACCAAATTTGATGAGAGTAGCTCAAGAAATGAGGGCGGGAGACCCCCAGAAAAGTCCCCCCCCGGTTTCCTGTTTTTTGGCGATTGTGCATGCGCGTCTGCCATTTTAGAAACATTTTAGAAACATTATGAATTTTCGGAAATATCCGAAAATTTTGGGTGAAACATTAAGAAATAATTTCTATATCGAAGAGCCGGCACCCCTACTTTAGAAACGAGAATTGAAACATTTTTTCCATCGATCGGACAAGCCTAATAACCACAATGAGTCAGACCATAATACTCTAATGTGAAATGCATGACTGTTTGTATGATTGTTTTAAATGAACCATTGCCCTTTTTTTATTAACCCAGTAACTTTTGTTTAAGACAAACAAGTGTGTGGATAACTGTCCTATGATAAGATGTTAAGAGATCAGTCAACATACCCATGGCTTATCCAGAATCACATTTGTCGTCGTCGTCTCACTCGTTCAGTCGTTTTCAACTCTTCGTGACCTCATGGACCAGTCCATTCCAGAGCTCCCTGTCGGCCATTGCCGCCCCCAGTTCCTTCAAGGTCGAGCCAGTAACTTCAAGGATACCGTCCATCCATCTCGCCCTTGGTCGGCCTCTCTTCCTTTTTCCTTCCATTTTCCCCAGCATCATGATCTTCTCCAAGCTTTCCTGTCTTATGATGTGGCCAAAATACTTCAACTTTGCCTCTAATATCCTTCCCTCCAGTGAGCAGCCGGGCATTATTTCCTGGAGGATGGACTGGTTGGATCTTCTTGCAGTCCAAGGCACTCTCAGGATTTTCTTCCAGCACCAGAGTTCAAAAGCGTCTATCTTCCTTCGCTCAGCCTTCCTTATGGTCCATCTCTCGCAGCCATAGGTTACTATGGGGAATACTATTGCTTTCACTATGCGGACCTTCGTTACCAGTGTGATGTCTCCGCTTTTCAGTATTTTATCGAGGTTGGCCATTGCTCTCCTCCCAAGAAGTAAATGTCTTCTGATTTCCTGGCTGCAGTCTGCATCTGCAGTGATCTTCGCACCTAGAAATATAAAGTCTGTCACTGCCCTCTATTTCTCCCTCTATTTGCCAGTTGTCAGTCGGTCTGGTTGCCATAATCTTGGTTTTCTTGATGTTTAACTGCAGCCCGGCTTTTGCACTTTCTTCTTTCTCCTTGGTGATAAGGCTCCTCAGCTCTTCCTCACTTTCAGCCATCAGAGTGGTATCATCTGCATACCTAAGGTTGTTAATGTTTCTTCCCGAAATTTTAACTCCGGTCTTGGATTCCTCAAGCCCCGCATGTCGCATGATGTATTCTGCGTACAAGTTGAATCACATTAAAATGTTACAAATGAGAATGTTTTTGGTAAGAAGTATTGTTGTTCTGAAGTCCCTTCCATGAAGTTCCCAAACCTTGCTCCCAGCGCTGCATCTATAAGAGTTGATGGCATATTTAGCATGGTGTGTTGATGAACTAAAACTCTAATATAGCTCATAACCTCTGAGGATGACTGCCTACCATAGATATGGGTGAAACGTCAGGAGGAAATGCTTCTGGAACATGGCCATACAGCCCAGAAAACTCACAGCAACCCAGTAATTCCAGCCATGGAAGCCTTAGACAACACATAAAACTCTAATGATCCTTCATCATTGGCTGCACTGGTTGGGGCTACTGGAAGTTGCAGTCCAACATCTTCTGGAAGGCTATAAGTTTCCCATCCTTGGGCATAATTTGCATAATTTGGAAGATTCCAGTAGCAAGTTGTGCTGCTGCAGCAAGAGTTGGAGTCTAAGCAACAATGAAAAAGAATAACAATGTCACATCAACATGAAGGGATAGAGGAACCCTGTAAAATCAAAGGTGAAAACACTTTCATCAAATGAAAGATCTGAATGGCAGCTTTCCATTCCCATTTCTTTCTGCTCCTCCTTTTTGAGGCTGCCAAAAAGTATATTGTGACCTCACAAACAACTCGATGAAAAGATTCATTTCTTGTGTATGACAAAACTCTTGATCTGCTTCCCTCCACTCATTTTTCTGTCAGCATTACAGAATGTCAAAGATAAGTGTCCTTGCTAACATGTAGTCATGCTTAAGGACAACAAAAGGACAAGCTCATTTCTGATCACTACTTGACCAGGTAGAACAAAAGCAGGAATGAAAACTGTTTTGAAAATTATTCCATATCTGCTATAGAATTGTACGGGTCTTTAGAACTGCCTGCCAGAGAGCTTTACAACCCAATTCAGAGAACTGGAGTAAAATTCTCACAGAACATTAAGACAAGAAATCCAGAAATGCCATAGAATGCAGCCATGATAGTTACAAAGCAACAAAAAAATCCAGTGGCATCTAAATCCTCTTCTAGTTGAATAGGCCCATTGACTTCAAATCTGCCTTCAAATCAACTTTGACTTAAGGCAACAATACGAAATAGAGACCTCCAAGTCACCCTATCTTCAACAGCTTTTTTCAGGTCTTTCAGGGCTGCTAGAGATTTATCAATTCATTTACTCAAGCAATGTTTGATTCATGTATCTTCTCTACTTGGGACTAACTAGTAGGTTTTTGTCTTATAACTGTGCAGTTGCAGAGCAGAGAAACCCTTAAGCTGAAATCTTGTTAGTCCATTATGCAGCTGTTATACTTTTTACCAGGGTCAAGCAGTTCTGGTAAAGGCAGGGAGATGAAATCCACTAACTCCTATCAGCCTATTTCTCCAATACCTTCCATCCTTCATGGTTATTTTTTTTATCTACAGTCTTTTCTTCCTGCCTGCATTGCCTATATCAGTTTAGCGATTAAAAAACAATTGTGTTGTCAAGGGCTTTCATGGCCGGAATCACTGGGTTGCTGTGAGTTTTTTGGGCTGTATGGCCATGTAGTAACCTATGGATGCGAGATCTAGACCATAAGGAAGGCTGAGCAAAGGAAGATAGATGCTTTTGAACTGTGGTGTTGGAGGAATATTCTGAGAGTGCCAAGAAGATCCAACCAGCCCATACTCCAGGAAATATTGCCCGACTGCTCACTGGACAGAATTAGTTTGGCCACATCATGAGAAGACAGGAAAGCTTGGAGAAGACAATGATCCTGGGGAAAACGGAAGGAAAAAGGAAGAGGGGCTGA
This sequence comes from Anolis carolinensis, assembly GCF_035594765.1. Classification (NCBI taxonomy): domain Eukaryota; kingdom Metazoa; phylum Chordata; class Lepidosauria; order Squamata; family Anolidae; genus Anolis; species Anolis carolinensis. The sequence goes on from NC_085845.1 coordinate 138,085,593, forward strand.
ACAAGGGTAAGATGGATGGATTGTCCTTGAAGTGACTAGCTTGATCTTGAAGGAGCTGGGAGTGGTGACGGCCAACAGGGAGCTCTGGTGTGGACTGGTTCATGACATCACAAGGAGTCGGAAGCTACTGAACGAATAAACAACCAATGGCCATGTTCCAGCTGCATTCTCTCCTGAAGTTTCACCTGCATCTGTGGCTGGCATCTTCAGAGGTCTGTTGGAAATGAGGCCAGTGGAGTGTATATATATCTAGAATGTCCAGTGTGGGAGAAAGAACTCTTGTGTGTTTGAAGCAAGTGTTGCAGTTAACAAACCATTATTTTCTGTTTTAATTTCTTGTACACTGGCCCATCTGAAAGCAAACGTGTCACTATCTCAACCACTCATGTGTCGAATTTGGAGTGTTTCAGATTCTGGGATTCTGGATAAGAGTATACAGTAGAGTCTCACTTATCTAAGCTAAACAGGCCAGCAGAACCTTGGATAAAGCGAATATCTTGGATAATAAGGAGGGATTAAGGAAAAGCCTATTAGACATCAAATAAGGTTATGATTTTACAAATTAAACACAAAAACATTGTTACACAACAAATTTGACAGAAAAAGTAGTTCAATATGCAGTAATGTTATGTTGTAATTACTGTATTTACGAATTTAGCACCAAAATATCATGATATATTGAAAACATTGACTACAAAAATGCCTTGGATAATCCAGAACCTTGGATAAGCGAGTCTTGGATAAATGGGATTCTACTGTATTCTCTATAATAACAACATTAGTGATGCCTGGATATTCTGTCTCGGGGCAAGTTTCTTGTTGCAGGATAGTCATAGAAGTAATAACAAGAGCCCAACTTTCTTTGATATTGAGAATTACATAATTTTAGATTTGAATGACTAGAAATAGATTGTAACATATACGTGGCAGCACTGGGGGAAAAGTAGGTGTTAATACATTAAATGTCATGCTAGTAATGAAATGTCAAAATTTTGTCACAGACAGTTACAGCTTGCGGCTTGAGTCAACAACAAAAAATGCCATATAATTTTGAAGATAATGCTGAGCTTCCCCTTTCTTTACGCAAAATTATAATTGATTTTTTAAAAAAAAGTCTATTGTATAAACAAAAACAAATCTCATTGGCTTTCCCCTCAATATAGCTTTGCTGGAAAAGAATATACTTCTTAATAGGAAAGCTTTGCTTATTCATTCAGTTTTCACCAAGTGCATTAGTCATGCTTCAGTAGAATCTACATGTTTGATTCTAATTAATTCCCTTGTAATACATCCAGTTCACTTTGGGACCTTAATGACATTTTCTTGGGATATAGCCTTTTTTTTCTTGGGGTTTGAATTTGCTCTGAACACAAATAGATCTCAGTCGATGCAAAATGTTATTTTTGCAACTCATTAAGTCATCAATTTCCTAGCATTTTAAACTAATCCCCAAATGAGACTGTTCATAATCTGGTGCAGAAATTGCAAAACCTAAATCTGGACACATTCCGCAAAGTGTTCCTGTTGAAAAATCGCTATTTATGTTGGTACAGAGAAGCTACACCAAATAGCGTAGTGTCATATGAACCGAATTTTGCTTGAATAAAAAAATCCAGCTATGCAACAGCAGACAGACACATTCTGCACTGGCATATCATATAAGCTATGCAGTCCCTCTCCCCACAACCTGGCCACTTTTGGGTTACCAGAGGGAGATGGCATCTACAATGACATATCTAGCTAAGTTCCTGTAACTCACACATATTAAATGCAAGGTCTGTGATCCGATTCCAGCCTGCTATGTCATGCTTTAATGCACTGGTGGCACAATGCATTAAAGCGCTGAGCTGCTGAACTTGCAGACCAAAAAGTGCCAGGTTTAAATCCTGGGAGCGGATTGAGCGCCCGCTGTTAGCCCCAGCTCCTGCCAACCTAGCAGTTCGAAAACATGCAAATGTGAGTAGATCAATAGGTACCGCTCCAGTGGGAAGGTAGCGACGCTCCATGCAGTCATGCTGGCCACATGACCTTGGAGGTGTCTACGGACAACGCCGGCTCTTCGGCTTAGAAATGGAGATGAGCATCAACCCCCAGAGTCAGTCATGTTATATCATGTTATGTGGCCCATACGGCTTTCAATGACAAGGCAAAAAAATTATATTTATACAGTCTTAAAATTATGAATGGCCCTTTGAAGGCAACCCTAAGGGTGATGTGGCCTTCAGTGAAAACGATTTTGATACCCCTGCTGTAACTGAATATACTTTGACCAGCATTTTCTGGGACCTTCAGGTATCCTTGGGATCTCCCTGAAGATGACATCCATGCAGTGCATCCAGTAGATAGATGGATGCATTGAAACTGATCCTTTCACTCTATGACATCATGGAGATGGCCATGTGGGGATAGTTGTGCAGTTTACAAAGTGGGGGGGGGGGGAGTTGAGTGGTGGGATTGGGCTGTAACAGTAATTACCCACACAATAACTGAAAAAGTGAATTGTGATCACATACAAGAGATTTAGGTAAGGTAAAGGTTTCTCCTGATGTTAAGTCCAGTCGTGACTGACTCTGGGGGTTGGTGCTCATCTCCATTTTTTAAGCTGAAGAGCCGGCGTTGTCCATAGACACCTCCAAGGTCATGGGGCCTGCATGACTGCATGGAGTGCTGTTACCTACCTACCTATTGATCTACTCACATTTGCATGTTTTCGAACTGCTAGGTTGGCAAGAGCTGAGGCTAACAGCAGGCTCCCATTCCACTCCCAGGATTTGAACCTGGGACCTTTTGGTCTGCAAGTTCAGAAGCTCAGCGCTTTAACACACTGTGCCACTAGGGACCCACACAAGAGATTTACAATATGGTAATTTACTAAACCACTAATGGGTCTGATGAAATTACAAGCCCCAGAATTCTCCAGGAGACAGCCACAGGATTTCAGATGGGCTGCATACTCTTTGCCTATTCTTTCAGCTCTAGTGTGATAGGTCTTTCATTCTTGCTATATATTTTTTGGGTTTTTTTGGAGGACATGGAACATTTTCTGTGGCCATGTGACAAGGTCAATGGTTTTAGAGAGGGCTGTAGCTATTGACAGTAGGTTCAATTTTCTCTTCCATTATTACTGTAAACTTTTAAAAATAAACAAATCAGTCCCCACATTTTTAACATTGCAGAAAATGATACATGGAAAATCACTCACTCCAAATCTCCCGTATTTGTTCTTATTCCAAGGGCATCACACCATTTTTCTTCCCCCATAGCAAACTTAAGTTGAATGCCAGAGCTCCCTTGCATTGTAGTATCTTCAATGCAAGGGAAAGCATAGTGTCTTCATTCCTTCACTAAAGAAAGGAGCCATTTATGTAGCACTGAGGCAGCAATGTGGAAGGGGAAGGTGGAGTAGCAGAGTTCATGAAAATGGCCACATGCAGGACAGAAAGAAGGGCTGCTGGGCAGTGAACATGTCACCCATTAAACACATATATATGTGTATTATGGAAAATAGATGAAAAGAGATCTCTTTCATGCCTCACAGAGACTCCCCCCCCCATAGGTAAAGTCACTGTCCCTGCAAGGAAAAGGATTTTGCTCCACCTCCCTATCTAGTTCTGGAAATGTGACACAATACCTTTAAAGAACTCAACCAGTTGTTAAATAAGCCTACTGTTAGGTCTCTAGCTTGAAAAGAAATACCTGTGGCAGGGTGTCTATTTCTGTCTCTTCCCACAGGCATTGTGTTTCTGTCTCTAGAGCTGTGCAAAAGTTGGAGGAAAAGAACTGCTGGGAATTCATTTATTCCTCTTTTCCCTGTCTCTCCACGTTATATTTTAAAACACTATCTGGCACAGTAGCTACCAGATCTCACCATTTTGGGGTGGATTCTGCTAACAACTTAGGTTGAAAGTTAGCTGTATCAAAGCTACTTCTGTTACCCTTCTGCTTAATATGACTGCTTTTAAACCCGGGGCAGAGAAAGTGTGGCATTCCAAATGATATTAGAGCATGAATCCCATCAGCCCCATCTAGAGTAAAGGATTATGCAAACTGAAGTCCAAAACCTCTGCAAAACAAAAGGTTCTCTGATTCTGTCTTAAACAGTAATTTTCAGTTTTTGTAGAATGCTATATAAATCCTTCAATTCTGATTCAAGTCAATTTGAGGAATTGTACCTTAAATGATGGAAAATATGTAGTTCCACAAAACAAGTTCAGGCAAGTTTTGAGGCCCTTGGTGAGACCTATCACAAAGACTCTAGATGTGAAACTAAAACATTTTAGGTCAACAGAAGAGTTATTTAAGCTTGTCACAGGTGGTCTCATAATAAAAAAAAAATCCTATCTCTTTGTGACAGATATTTATAGCAGGTTTTCTGCTAGTGTTACAACTTGGAGCTGCCTAGTTATGGATAGATATTATTCAATTGCTACTGTAAGTTGAGTTGGTTTGCTGGCTTTTTAAGATTCCCGAAATGTAGAGCATAAATATGAGAATTGTGAATTTATTTATTTATTTACCTAACTGCTGTCCTACCTTTGTCCCAAAATAAGACTCAAGGCAAGCTACAACCATTTCAATGCAAGTACAACTAAAAAAAAAACAATTAATGAAGACTGGAATCCTGTAAGGCAGTTATGTCTTTGTAAGTGAACTTACATATGTGGGAATTACAGTCAATTTTGCAATGTCTGTACCTAGCAGATAGTAATGTTCTCATATTACTATGTAGCAGAGCTGGCAAAGTGCCCAATGCGCATCGAGCACTCTTGCCAATGCACTGATACACATTTTCACAATTTACTAACTGGCTTTCTTAAGGCTTCTGCCAATTAAGTATAGGAAAAGTTATGTCATATGGTAGTTGTTATAGGATTCCAGCAACAGAAATTTAAACAAAATTAAATGAGATTTCTGATTTTAAAACATAATGAAATGGAAACACAACACCCCAACACATTCCACCACATTATATTAAAAATAAAATGTCTCACTAAATAAAAAGGCATTTACTCTGTCAATGACGAGACAACAGGGAGAGGACCAACCAAATATCTCAATGAGTTGGACTGCACAAATTTATTGCCATAACACAAATTGTTGAGTACATGTCATTTGAACTTTCATTATCCCTGCCATGTTAATATAATTTCTGCCAAATATTAGAATGCACAAAAGTTATTTTTGGGATTATCAGTCCCAGAATGCTTAGTTAGCATGGGCAGTATTCAGGTTACCTGGGATACAGCAGGAGTTGTCAAAAAAGGCAAATTTTCCAAGCTCTGCTAAAGATAGAATACCCAAGGTAAGATATCCTTAATATGATATCAAAACAAAATTTGAAAAAATATTATTCCGTATTTGTGGCATATAACATTACATCTATATATCATGAATAGCAATACCAGAAATCCTCGGATATAAGGAAAGATGTAAACACTTTAATAAACAAAAAACAATAAAAAATATATCAATCCATACATTAAGAACATGACTACACTTGATCTTAGCCAAAAGGCTGAGAAGCGACAACAGAAATTTAATATCCATACATTAGTTGAGAAGGTAAATAATGCATACATTTTTTTCATTCTAAAGTTCTTATCCATACTATTGAGATGTGCTTACATAATATACAAAGCATAGTGGCATATATTAAGGGAAAATATTTAGATATCTTTCTTGATATCAGTCTGAAAGAGGGGCTTCCAATGTCAGAAAACAGGTGCACTACATAGGACAGGCATCTTGGAAGAGAGCATGGAAAGATCTACCATATTCCAAGAGTCAGGAATTATATGAGTGATAGTCCAAAAAAAAAATTAAATTGTTCCAGGCTGTAACTGGGCAAGTCTATTTTGCAGTACAGAGTGATATTAAGGCCTCAGGTAAAAAGCATATTTAAAGCTAATTTCCCTGGCTTCAAAACTCTCTCTGAAATCATTCCTGTTGTTGTATGTGCAGTAGCAAGAACTCTGCCATTATGTTTTTCACTCTGCTAATATTATGCTAAAGAAAGGTTAAACTCTTTCAAACGATTTTTTTGCCTCTGGTCCAACAGCCTGAGACCCTTCACACTTTTTAGCATATATATCTAACAAGATACAAGGGCAAAAGCATCCTTTGGCTCATGTATCTCAGCACCTGATACTGATAGACATAATGCCACTAGCATACAAGTGATACTAGTAGCAAGTTTGAAAAAGGAGCTGTTGAACTACACTTCCTAATATTCTGGAGTTTGGGAATTGTGGAAGAGACGCCTCTCACCAGAAGTCATGACCTTATCATCCATACTGTTAACACTCTTTTAAATTTTTCCTACCTTCCATTTCACAGATAAAAACTGAGACACATCTGGCCAAGCAACCTTAGAATAAGGTTTATTTGAAAAATGTTCTTAATGAGAAAAAACACACAAACTAGAAAGGTATATTGTAGTTAACTGTTCCCTGAGTCTGCAGTGAAGGGAAATAATCTGTCCTCTTCTCTCTTAACTGTTGGATTAATTTAGTGCAAATTACCTTTGCCCATTGAACTCAGTCTGCAGAAGTTGAAGTAAGATAAGGACAAAAGGGGGGCGTAAGAGGACAAAAGGAGAAATAGACATTTTAAAAGTTAGTGAAAACTAGGATAACAGAGATTTCACGAAGCTCCTGCCAACTTGGGACAGTTGTAGGATATGATATTGTGCTGTCACGCGCTGGGCCTGTAACTATTGTCTTTGTATAGGACGTATACTTTATGCCCAGCGGGAAGCCAGGGTGCCTCAAAAGAGAGATTGTTGAGAATTTCCTGAAGAAGGATAGTCCTTTGGGTCTTTAATGTGATAACAAAGTCTTTATTGATGAACAAATAATAAATCTTCAAGGAGTCGAATAACACATCAAAGTTTCCTTAATAAACTGTTGGCCCTTTCAGTCTTGTCCTCAGGGGACAGGCAATTGGCTTTGGATAACTGTGAAAACCCTCTTATAACCTCTCCAAGGCTGTCTATCGAAATGGGCCTAGCTGATGTGGGACCCACTACAGATTCTAAATGCGTCTGGGTATCGAGTGGACCTACCAGCCAAGGCTTGCAGATGTTTCAGCTGGGGTTCTGTGGATCTGTGATGCTGTTCTCTCTTTGAGTCTTTAGAAACTTAGGGCTGTTTCCCTCAGGAGCTGTGAGGCTGAGAGGCTGTAAGCTCTCAGCCAGAGCTTTTGGGATTTTTCCCCTGGAATTTCTGTTTCCTCAGATGTTCTATATCCCCAGATGTTCATGAGAAATGAAGCTTTTCTATGGGACGAGAGGGTCTGCATCCTATAGCTTAGCTTCCTAAGTGAGACAGACTTTAAAATGGCTCCTTCCCTCCCAGAGCCCTGAACAAGGGGCAGAACCAAACTTAATGATGATGGACAGGTGGCCTGCCCTATGACTGCAAACATTAGCAGAAAGAAAATAAAGTTGGAGCTTCTGGTACAGCCGTACCAGCACAGATATCCTTATCATCCATATTTCAGAGTCATCAGATTTTGTGGCCATTGCTACATGATCTGGTAGTGAAATCCAGACTCTATGGAATTGTGAAACCCCCCTTGTTGAAATTCATCTGCGCTCCCTTGAACTTTGTCAAATGAGTAATCTGAACTAGAAGAAATATGTCATTTTTTGCCTTTGTTGAAATTTCAGTAGCAACCTTATACAACAGTATATCTTGCTTAAGCATTATGCCCATGATACCTATTACCATAATTCTCCCATGATAGGAACTGAATTCTTAAGCATTTTTTCATTGCATTGCAATGAGTGTCATAAAACAAAGCAAAACAAACTACTTAATCCTCTTTTGAGTAATTCATGATTGTAGTCATTCATTACATAAAAAATACCAGTTTCTATAATGTGCTTGGCTTGCAGTGTTTTATGTGAATCAAAAGCAAACACTTGAGTGTGTGTTAATTATACTTTGGCTGAAGAAGTCAATACCATTTCCAATTTAAGTGCATTTGAGAGGTGGTGTTCACACGGCTAAAATAAAGTTGTGTCACACTATATGAATCTCTGCATGTTTGCTGACATGTGTGTTTTATATGGCTTTTTGAATAATGCTCCTGAGAGTGAACGTATTTGTTTCTGCACCTCATACTCACCTTTAGTGTTTGCATAAAACAGGAAAAATAAAGCTTTGCTCTGAAGAACAGCAAAATTCCACTATACAGCCACTAGAGAAACGTTACTAATCCACAAAACCTCTAGAGTCCCAAGGAATTCTCATGACATTATTCTCATATACAATTTTGAAAGTCTGTTCATTTATTTTTATAAGATTTCTACTTCTTCTTGTATTGTATGGTTTCTGGGCAGCTCACAACAAAATCAGTTAAAAATATTTAAACTGTAAGTCGATAAATATTTACAATAAAAAACATTCCCCTCCCCCTCATGTTGCTACTAGCATCTTTGACAGCAATAAAAAGTATTTAAATATTATAAAATAATAAATATTGCAGATTTCAAAAAAGATGACATTGAAACAATATAAACATCTATCTCTACAGATAAAGTGAAGAGCCAGCATGGTGTAGTAGTTTAAGTGTTAGATTATGGCTCTGGAAATCAGGGTTGGATTCCCCACTTGGCCACAAAACCTATTGAGTCACTTTCAACAAATCTCATATTCTCAGCCCCATAAAATCCTGTAATAGGTCTGCCTTATAGTCACCATAAGTCAGAAAAAGGCACACAGCAGTAACAAGAACAATAAACATATAGTTAAATCATGTGCCAATTACAGCTCCAATAGAGAGAGATTATATAATCAGGTTGTCACAGGGGAGAAGGTTGACCCTTATATCCCTACAAAAGTTGTTATTCCCACTAGTGGGACACAGTAGAAGGCCCCTCCAACAGATCTCAGTCATTTCATGTTGGTGACACACTTTTTTAAGCGAGTATCATTTTTTTTGTGATACAGTAATTCAGTTTTCTAGCAAACTGGAAAATAAACCAACCCAATATAAGAGGGACAGACACATATATACAACGTAACAACAAAATATTTGGAGGCACAACATATCTAATGAAAACCTTTCATTTATATTCTTTTAATATATGATTTATTGCTTATTTCACCTAGACTCTGAGGTTTGTCGTTACATTTGCGTGACACACTTACACACAGTTTGGTAAGCTTTGACTTAGGGCAAGCACGGGCAAACTTTGACTCTCCAGGCATTTTGGACTTCAACTCCCAGAAATTCTAGCCAGCTTACTGGCTGTTAGAAATTTTGGGAGTTGAAGTCCAAAACACCCAGAAGGCTGAAGTTTGCCCATGCCTGCTTTAGGCTTTAAATGCCACAAGCAGCATATTGAATGCAGACTGGAAACATATGGGCAGCAAATTCAATTCATTTTTTTTTAAAAAAATAATTATCCTATCAACAGTGTAGCTACTATATTATAGAAGTATTTTAAAATTGCATGGCAGAGTCAACCAAGGAGGCTCTCTTCTAACCCCATTCCCCTCCATTGGCATCCAGGTACAATTGTGCTCAATGAACTTACACTTGACATCTTCTCACTGAAGGCCAGCAATAGCAGCTTCACCCACAAAGTGACTCACAGGAATTGAACATTATGACTGCTCTACAAATGCAGCAGAGTCTCACTTATCCAAGCTAAATGGCCCAGCAGAAGCTTGGATAAGCGAATATCTTGAATAATAAGGAGAGATTAAGGAAAGCCTATTAAACAACAAATTAGGTTATGATTTTACAAATTAAGCACCAAAACATCATGTTATACAACAAATTTGAAAGAAAAAGTAGTTCAATACGCAGCAATGTTATGTTGTAATTACTGTATTTACGAATTTAGCACCAAAATATCATGATATATTGAAAACATTGACTGCAAAAATGGCTTGGATAATCCAGAAACTTGGATAAGCGAGTCTTGGATAAGTGAGACTCTACTGTGGTTAATAGTTTCTCTTAACACATTAACAGAAACATAAGAAAAAGAAGTTAATAGAAACTATGATAATGCAGCCAAGGCCTGATTTATCCTTAATGAGGGAAAATAAAGGGAGGGGGTATCAGAAGAAAAATCAATGTTTAAAGGAATATAAATGCCCTGAAGATAGAATTCACAAACAGCATCACATTTTTTTTTCTGATCTGGTTGGTAATACTGCCAATTGGCATTCATTGTTGTGCCCTGTGATCCAAAGTAATTGAAAGGAAAGACATAAAGATATTAATTATAGTTACACATTTTCCCCCTCTTGTTGACAGCAATGAATTTAGCCAAGTGAGACATGGTGTGCCCGGAAAGATTCAGAATTGCTGTACTGTGCTTTGAGAAGGGAAAATTGCACACATAGAATGGCCTCTCATTAATTGCATCCAAAGGAACATTTTGATCAATACTCGTAATTTGCAGACTCTGAAATGACAACTAAGACATTAAATTAATATTGAACTTATTTTCAAAGTCTGTCTGATGTATCAGTCATGAGTGCACACATGGGTATGTGTGCATATATGTATAATATACGTAGTGTGTAAAGTGACATTATATTTCTAGTATCATGCCTTGGTGCCCAAAATGATCGCACAGAAATATGACGTCACCACAGCAAGTCCCTGGGACTCCATCTAAACTGCCATATAATCCAGTTTCTGAATCCAAATTATCAATTTAGAACTGGATTATGTGGCAGTTTGAAGTCATATAATCCAGTTTAAAGCAGATAATCTGGATTCAGAAACTGGATTATATGGCAGCATAGATCCAGTCTGGGAGAGAGCTAATTGCTGTCCGTAAAACATCAGTGGATTTGTTGATGAAACAGGCCAGAGCCAGCCCTATCCAGCTGTCAACATCTTCAGATCTGTGGTCTTACTTTAGAACAGTGGTTCTCAACCTGGGGTCCCCAGATGTTTTTGGTCTACAACTCCCAGAAATCCCAGCCAGTTTACCACCTGTTAGGATTTCTGGCAGTTGAAGACCAAAAACATCTAGGGACCTCAGGTTGAGAACCACTGCTTTAGAACTTCTAGGAAGCTCCAAAGGAAATTCTGTGTTCTACTGTCATGGATTAATGGCTGAATGCAGTAGTTCCACTGCAAATCCAGAAATGTGTTACCTGGACTCACCACAGCAGCCAAACAGTAAATCCACAATATTTTGGCTATGCAGACATCAGAAGTTTATGCTAACAATCTGGTTATTCTGTAAGATGTTATAAGATCCCTTTGCGTACTGACATGGCTATGTCTTTGATCATACATGAAGATAGATATAGATAACAGATATTGTTAAGAACTGTGTAATCTGCCCTTTTTAGACATTCACCAAGGCAGTTCAAAAAGATTCAATAGAACATAGCATGGCCGCTTTAATCCCTATACTATAGTAGCAATAAAGAGCATGATCATTGTTTCAGGATTTCTGCTTAAATGCTGTGAGAAAAATACAGATATGCATAGCTATTCTTCATTGTAATACAAACTAATCTATCTCAAAATTGTCACATTTCAGTGGAAATATTACTGACATTTCTTGTGATTGCAGCATCTGTAGAACATAGATTTTTCCAGCTGAATCTGATACAAGCCTACCCCAATTCATCCATGTCAGATGAACACCTGTCAGCATTAGCACTCCAGTTCAAGAGTAATGGTGCCAGTTTATCAGAGTATGTCTCTTTTATTGATGACTCAATTTCAGGAAGACACGTATGTTTGTGTTCTTAGTTTGAACAGAGACATTTCTGCCCACATTTTAGGTATGTCACATTTACGGAACAAAACAAAATGATCACCTATGCTGCTTCCAATCAGCAGTAGATGTGAAATTGTTGCAATCCTTTTCTGTATGTTTTTTGTGACATGAGAAGGATCCCTTGTAGATTCTAATTTGAATAGAAAGTATGACTATATATTTATTTTTCAAGCTTATATAACAAACACTAGTAATGAACATGATTTGTTCCATCCATAACAATATTTCCTGGATATTACATTATAATAAGAAAAGAAATCATTTAAAATGTTCAAAGGGAATTTATGGTCTGAATGTTGTTGATAGTCTTAATAGAGCAGGTCAATTGAATCAATATTTATGTAAATCAGATTGATTCAATGAGTCTAGTCAAGTTAGGACTAATAAAAGGATTCAGACCTATATCACCAGAATTATATTTATTTTTATGTTTTGATAAACACCGTTTCTGAAATAGTACCAAGTAGGAATTACAAACAGCAAAATTCACACACATGGCACATGGTTGTTTGCATAGAAGTTATATCATCGACTTTTGGTGTAAAATGTTAATTTATTATGCACATTAAGACAATTGGTTTATTGTGTGCTATATGGATTGTGTGCTATATGGATATAAGGTAAACATTTGGTGGGAGGGATGGGAATCTGGTATGTTGGGAGTAAGTGGTGATTGGGGGAATTTGAATGGGTTTGTGAATAATACCTAATATAATAGAATAATTAGAGAAAGAAGGAGGACTGAGTTAAATGTGGATTAAGTTTGAGAGAGTGTGGATTAAGGTTAAAATAATCAGTTTCCTGTGTAATTAATGAATAGTGTTTCAGAATCTGAATTAGCTGGGGGACACGGAAAGAGCCTCCCCGAAGATTGAGTGAATTCAGTCGGGCGTCCCCTGGGCAACGTTTCTTGTAAGCGGCCGATCTTTCCAAACCCAAAAGCATTGGATGAATGGATGAATATCAAAGGTCTTTATCAAGACCATTGCTAACGATTATGTCTATTAATATAGAAGATTTGTCACTTGCTAAGGAAGAACTATTAGCCAAAATGTCTGAGAACATCTCATGTGACATCCTATGTATACAGGAAACACACAGAGACATCACAATGAGAAGACCAAAAATTCTTGGAATGCAACTGGCAGTGGAACGACCTCACAGACAATATGGCAGTGCCATTTTTGTACGATCTGGTGTAGCAATATCTGCAACTTCCCTCACAGAAGTGAACAACATTGAAATCTTATCTGTGGAACTTGATAGTTGCACCGTATCATCACTCTATAAACCACCTGGGGCTGATTTCTATTTTACACCCCCAGCCAGTTGCCACAATCATGAAGCCCATTTTGTTGTGGGAGATTTCAATAGCCACAGCTGTGTCTGGGGCTATGACGAAGATGATAGAAATGGCGAAGCAGTTCTAACGTGGGCCGACAATAGTAGAATGAGCCTCCTTCATGACAGTAAATTACCACCATCATTTAATAGCGGCCGATGGAAGCGTGGTTATAACCCTGATCTGATTTTTGTAAAGGAAAGCATAAGCCACCAATGCACCAAAAGGGTATTAAACCCAATACCTAACACACAACACAGACCAATATGCTGCATAGCATATGCAGCTGTAAGACCAAAAAGTGTCCCATTCCGCAGAAGATATAACTTCAATAAAGCTAACTGGACAAAGTTTACAGAGACCTTGGAAGCTGCTATTTCTGATATAGAACCTTCTATAGAAAATTATGACCTGTTCGTAGAAGCTGTGAAAAGATCCTCAAGGCTCTCAATCCCTAGAGGCTGTCGCACAAGCTACCTACCAGGCCTAAACGAAGAATCACTAAATCAGCTACAAGAATATCTCAGATTATTTCAAGAGAACCCATACAGTGATGGGACTATAGCAGCAGGCCAAAAACTATCTACAGCCTTAGCTAATGCTAAGAAAGACCGTTGGATAGAGCTGCTTGAGAACCTGGACATGTCCAAGAGTAGCCGAAAAGCCTGGCAATTGCGGAGACGCCTGGATAGTGACCCTCTGGTCAACCCTGGACACGCGAACGTGACACCAGATCAGATAGCTCACCAGCTAATTCAGAATGGGAAAACCAACTGCAGCAGAATAAAGATGAAAATCAACAGGGTGCCAGAACTTGAAACCCACCAGTTGTCTTCTCCTCTAAACCTGAAAGAACTCAGAGAAGCCATCAAGCGATGTAAGACTGGTAAAGCTCCTGGCCTAGATGACCTGATGATGGAGCAAATTAAATACTTGGGGGCCAAAGCTGAAAACTGGCTTTTGAAATTCTACAATCAATGCCTGGCACACAAACAGATTCCCAGAGCATGGAGGAAAACTAAGATAATTGCCATCTTAAAACCTGGTAAAGATGCCTCCAATGCCAGGAACTACCGACCAATCTCCCTCTTATGTCATCTATATGAAGTCTATGAGAGGATGCTATTAAATCGACTAGGACCTGTTATCGAACCCAAGCTTATTGCACAACAAGCAGGTTTCAGACCAGGGAAAAACTGTACAGGTCAAATTCTTCATCTGACTGAACATATCGAGGAAGGCTATGAGAAAGGCTGCATTACGGGAACAGTCTTTGTGGACCTTACGGCAGCCTATGACACGGTGCAACATAGAAAAATGCTGCATAAAGTCTACCATATCACCCAGGACTTTGATTTTACAAAAACTGTCCAGACCCTCCTAGAAAACCGCAGCTTCTATGTGGAGTTTCAGGGCCGGAAAAGCAGATGGAGGAGGCAAAAGAATGGTTTACCCCAAGGCAGTGTTCTTGCACCGACCTTATTTAATATCTTCACGAACGACCAGCTACAACCACCACTCACAAAGAGTTTTATATATGCTGATGACCTTGGCCTTACAACACAAGCAAAAGATTTTGAAACAGTTGAAAAGCAACTCACCAATGCCTTGAAAGATCTCTCCAGCTACTACAAAGAGAACCACCTGAAGCCTAACCCTGCCAAGACACAAGTGTGTGCTTTCCACCTACGTAACCGCGAAGCCAACAGGAACTGAAAGTTACTTGGGAAGGCCAAGAGCTCGAACACTGTTTCCATCCTAAATACCTTGGTGTCACCTTAGATCGAACACTAACATATAGGAAACACTGCATGAACACCAAGCACAAAGTAGCTGCACGCAATAACATCCTGCGGAAACTGACTGGCAGCGCATGGGGAGCAGACCCACAAGTAATAAGAACATCAGCCCTGGCCTTGTCTTTCTCAACTGCAGAGTATGCCTGTCCTGTTTGGCACAAGTCTGCCCATGCAAAGCAGGTGGACATAGCACGGAATGAAACATGCAGAATCATCACAGGATGCCTTAAACCTACACCTGTTGATAAGCTCTACAAGTTAGCTGGCATTGCCCCTCCTGACGTGCAACGGGAAGTTGCTGCCAACGGTGAGAGAAAAAAGGTCGAACATTGTGAAAGCCACCCACTGCATGACTATCAGCCTCCTCCCACCAGACTCAAATCAAGGAAGAGCTTCATGAGAACCACTACTCCTCTTGATGTTCTTCCAGCAGCAGCAAGGGTGTCTCTCTGGGCAGCTAAACCTAGCAATTCTAACTGGATGGCCCCCCAAGAGGGTCTTCCTCCAGGAGCAAACCAAGAATGGGCAACTTGGAAGTCCCTGAACAGACTCAGAAGTGGAGTGGGCAGATCAAAAGACAACTTGGCAAGGTGGCACTACCTGGAGGAATCCTCCACCTTGTGTGACTGTGGAGCTGAACAAACAACTCAGCACATGTATGCTTGCCCACAATGCCCTGCCTCATGTACGGAGGAGGAGTTGTTTAAAGCTACAGACAATGCGGTCGCTGTTGCCCGCTTTTGGTCCAAAACTATTTAGTTGCTTGTGATTTTCTTCTTCTTCTTTTTTTATTTCCATTATTTGAAATGTATTTGCTGTACAATACTTTTGACACGAAATAAATAAATAAATCTGAATTAGTTAACAGTAGAGTATGTGGGAAAGCGGAGAAGTGTTTAAATGTATTAATTAATATATTAATTAAACGGTATGCTCAACTTCTGTTAATAAGTATTCTTTTTGTATGTATACTTTTTTTGCCTACTGGAACACTATATATGAGAATAGTTGGACTCAGACAAGGTGTTTGATGGGAATATAAATTGTATAATATATCACAGACATATGTTGAGGTCATCTTGAGGTCCTCACAGTTGGTGGCACAAACAGTAGGAGAGCGGAAGGTCCTTAAATTGATATCAGAGCTGGGGACAAAGGAAAGTCCTCACCCTTGGTGATAACAATGAAATTTGTGGATGCCTTCATATTTGATGCCAGAACCTTACACCTGATGGAAAAGCAGTGAGTAATTGGTAAAGAATATAATTTTACTAAATCACATTTTAAAAAATATAGACTGGAAGTCATGGTCACAGTTACAAAGCCTAACACAGAGTTATGCATTCATGACTAGTTATATTCATTATCTACATGTATTCAATAGTGTTGGGGATATGTAGGCATCATAAAAAAGTTCCTCAGTACTGATTTGACAAACAGCAGCTGCTGTGTACAACAATGCTCTGTTTTCAGGACATAGCAGACTGACATTCTCATTTTTGTCATTCCAGCAGCCTGGAAATTGGGGCAAGTTACTGCTTCTGACTATCACACTAGATATCACTGGAGAAAGGGAGGTGGGAATGTCAGTCTGCTGTGTCCTGATCAATAGGAGAAACCTCTCCCCCCCCCCCCCCAATTTTCGCTGCAACTGCTGCCTGGAAAGTCAGGATTAGGAGGTAGGGTTGGGCCAGGAGATGCTACTTAGCAAATTAGCAAATAGAGGTTTCATAACTCGATATTACAAATATTAGATTTTAAAAGGTAAAATACAACTCAGCTTGAAATGTAGCATCCATGTCTGATAAACTGTTCAGAAATTTTTAATTCTGGAAATACAAAATTGGGATGATAGAGGAGAAATTAAAATATAATCACATTCAATTAATATTAATTATTATTAAGATATCTATATTCTATTCTCCTAAAAACAAGCCAAAATGGAAGACAATAAAAGCATAAAGCACCCATAAAAGCATACAACATCCATTTATTATTTACAATATTTTTTATAAAATATCATAATATATTTCCCCTCATGGATGCAAATAGGACATGCAGATGTATTTAATCTTATTATAAGACATCTAACTTAGAGCTAAAAATATTTATGTGGAAACCTATTTTGTTCGCCTGTAGCAAAGGTTTTTATTCTTCAGCACCAGAATCCAGGCTCTTATATTTGATAGCACTAAA
This sequence comes from Anolis carolinensis, assembly GCF_035594765.1. Taxonomy (NCBI): domain Eukaryota; kingdom Metazoa; phylum Chordata; class Lepidosauria; order Squamata; family Anolidae; genus Anolis; species Anolis carolinensis. The sequence goes on from NC_085845.1 coordinate 138,102,697, forward strand.
ATGATGAAATAATGTAGAACTTCTTCTGCAAAGTCAAATGATAGGAATGCACTGGGGTTTAATTTTTAAGTCTTGAAGCCTGATTAATTCATTTTAGTTACCTCGAAATAAAAGTTTCACTCTAGTTGTTTTTCCATTATTCTTACTTTATTCCCATTGGAATTATTTTACTACAAAGTAATTTATCCTAGCTCCATAACCTCAGAACCTGAACCAGCATGTATTAACCTATTGAAGAAATAAACCGCATGCACAGTTCTGCCTGCTTATATGACTGAAGCCTTCAACCATTTTCTCCTCTCCTTTCCCAGAGGTATCAATTTGAAATTAAAACCATCCACCTGTCAGATTTGATGCTCATTTGTGGTGCGCTCAAAATCATTTGTCCAAAAAACGCAGTCATCAGGCACATAAATCTGGATTTTATTTATTAGCATTGTAGAGACAATTACCTGTGTTATCCTAACTTCACATAAAGCAAGATGAAAAGAACCACATGGGTCAAATCTAAATCTAAGCACACTAGCCTCTAGGAGTACTTTTATGAAAGGGGCTTGTTGAAAACATTCTCTGTTAAAAGCCCAGGATCTCTGTTCCAATGAACAGGTTTCTGGCACATTTCCAAATGGCTTCTACAGAATGAACATTATAGCCTGAGGTTGAGTGCTACAGGCCTTATCCTACCACATCTCAATAATATTTTTCTTCGATAATTGAGGAGGAGTATTAGCAAACACTGGGTTGTGTCATTTCTGATGATACATTTTCCCAGAATGGAGTAACTTGTATCAGTGATTTGCCTAATAATTTGTTTACTTGTTGTTTATTAGATTTACTAATAAACCAATAATAAATTTTGGCTGCCATCCTATATTACAGTTATGGATTCATAACCTAGAGGTGAAGCTACAGCTGATCTATATTCAGTTATACTACATATTCATGATTGTGGCACTGTTGCCATGATGATAGATGCCCCTTAAATCTAACCTTAAACTCCAGGAAGTCATTCTAAGTGATGAGGGACCTTTCTACTTGTGACTGTAATACAGTAGGATTAGGTTTCCAGCTCCTTCCACCAGCGGGTCAGGCTGGGACAATCAGAAGCAGGACAGCATGCCAACTCCACATCATATTGCAATTTTCTAGTAGGCAAGGTCTGCAATCATCATCCTGCTGTGCCCTGATCATGAGAAAAACATCAGCATTTGGGTAGTATGGGATCAGGCCAGGTGATAATACTTACACATTCATAACTAGGTTGGAGATGTAGGATCATCAACTATTTGAAATAAGCACTCCACAAACTAAATTCTCTAAACAACATAAATCTATGCCAATATCAATCCTACACTAATTTACCCAATGAAATCAATGGGAATTAGGATCATTGGGTTTACTTTGAATCTATCTTGATTTCATTTTTGAAAATTTATAAATGTATATGTAAATATTTGTGAACTCAGTTATACTTTCCTTAGGATTCAAATCACATGGGAAATAATAAGGAGGCAGATTTTTTTTGTACCTGCCTTATTTACAATGTGTCCTGATAGTACAAATGACAGAAGTTTGCTCAAAGCTTCTGTTAATTGAAAGGAGTGTTTTCCAGTTGAGAGAAAAAGAAGGGAGTATGAGAGACACCCGTTATGGAAAGTTCAGATCTTTTAAAACATTGGCTGAAAATATTCATGAGAACCCCAATACATAATTACAGCACTTCAAAACTATTTTAACTGTCATGGCAACATCCTGTGGAATGCTGGATTTCCCAAATCCAAATTTCATGATTTTGTCAGATATCGCCATGGTACTTAAAATGGAATCATAGCATTATATTTGTGTAATGAGTCATGGTTTATTTCTCCAATAAAATGGATATTGGCTTGTTGGTTCATTGTTTCAAGCTTAGGGATATGGACATATTGTGTTAGCCCCTGAACTTGTATCCAGTTTTAGGCACATAATCCTTTGGTCTTAGGGCCCTTCCACTCAGCCATATAACCCAGAATATCAAGGCAGAAAATCCCACAATATCTGCCTTGACCTGGGTTACCTGAGTCCACACTGTCATATATTCCAGGTCAAAGCAAAAAATGTGGAATTTTATTCAGCTGTGTGGAAGGGGCCTAGATGTTTGGAAGCTGAAGTACTGGTTTATGTTTTAATGGTAATGTATGTGCTGTTCAATAAGTCTGACTGGGTTCTGAATCCAAAACCTATCTGTTTGAATATAATACTGAGAAATACTTGGAAGTCTTGGCAATAGTGGGTTGCAGCCTGCTCAAATGTTTTCAAGTAATTTCAAGAACTTTGCTGAGTCCAACTGTCCCTGAGTTAAAACAGGAGTAGAGTAACTCTGTGGTGGTAGCAGTTTCCATCACAAAATATTGAGCCTAACAATGTGGAAAATTAATCTTTCAACCAAAAATGGAGCACATGAGAATCCCAATGAAACTACAATACAAATATCTTTTTAAAGGATTTAACTGCACAGCCAGGTAATCAAGCTCATGTCTTTTCTCCCCCAATTCATTCCAAAACCATCCTTAAGAAATTACCATTTGATGAGAAGAGAATTCTGTGTATCAAAGTTTCTTGCTGTTATTATCCAGACAAACTCTGTTTCTTGGGACTTCCAGGAGGACATAGATCAGGGGTCCTCAAACTTTTTAAGTGGGGGGCCGATTCACAGTCCCTCAGGCTGTTGGGGGGCCAGACTAGGATGAAATAGTCCAAAATTAGGATTGTTGTTGTTGTATGCCTTCAAGACGTTTCAGACTTAGGTCAACCCTAAGTCTAAAGTTTAGGACAAAGGCCAGGTCAATGACCTTGGGGGGCTGCATCCAGCCCATGCACCTTAGTTTGGGGACCCCTGATCTAGATTATTTCATAAGACCATAGGTAAGCAAAGAGACCTCCAAAGACCATTTAGATGGTCTCATAGGACCATAGATAAGGAAAGTGACCTCCAAAAGCCATCTAGATGGTCTCATAAGACCATAGATAAGGAAAGGGATCCTCAAAGACCATCTTGATGGTTTCATAAGACCATAGGTAAGGAAAGGGGCCCCCAAAGGCTATCAAGACGATCTCATAAAACCATAGATAAGGAAAGGGACCCTCAAAGGCCATCTAGATGGTCTCATATGACCATAGGTAACAAAAGTGACCTTCAAAAGTCATCTAGATGGTCTCATATGGCCGTAGCTAGGCAAAGAGACCTCCAAAGACCATCTAGACGATCTCATAAGGCTATAAGTAAGCAAAGAGACCTCCAAAGACCAGGTAGACTTAGGTCAATCCTAAGTCTAAAGTTAAGGACAGGGGCCAGGTAAAAGACCTTGGAGGGCTGCATCTGGCCCCCGGGCCTTAGTTTGGGGACCCCTGACATAGATGATCAGAGGTCTGCTGTTCTTCTGCCAGCTACTGGAAAACTTAATACTGTAACAACTCCCCACAAACTGGCACATGTGTGAGAGTGGAAATTTTTACTGGTTGCTCAGTTTACCCACAGCCTCTATTTTTCTTATCTATCCCCTTATTTCCCCCTTTGCTGTATTCACTACATTGTTTCATTTCTATCTCAGGCCCTTCCTCTCTTCAATTCTCCTTACGTCTTCCAGCAGTTGAAAAAATCCTTTTGATACAGCCCTTCCTTTTACTCTGATCCTGTTCTATTTTTAAAGTTATGTTAAAACTTCTCTGATAATATAATTTCTGGTTTCACAGGTAGTAATGCCTTCTTCATGGTTATAATTTATACAATGAACAGGAAAAAAAATGAAAACGTGCATCATTTCCCAAGTCCCCATTTACAGTCTAATATTTCAACATACCTTGAAGTTATTAATAAGGAAAATTAATTAACGGTTAAAAATCCTTCTTCCTGCTGCTATAAATTTAGAAATGGAAGAGCTACATATTCATAATTATGCTCCATGCTGTGTGTCTGGAGTGAACTTAGGCTGAGCAGGTCATTGTTTTTAACCTGATAGAATAGGAGGAAATTATCCGTAGCAAGCTGCTCACTATATTATTTTCTAGGATAAGGCCAAATATATAGAGGCTGAGGTAAAATGTATATCTATAGGTGTTCGACTTAAGAAACATGACAAAGCTGTACTTAATTGCTTTTCTAGCTTTATGTCAGTTAAGATTATGCTTGAAAAGGTTATATTTCACTACGAAGATCTACAGTATATAACCCTGATCATCAATTAGTTTGGAAAAGCCTTTGATAATAGAATGTCAACATTTTCCCCTTTAAGATGCAAGAGGCAAACATCAACCACTAGCAGGCATGTAACCGGGAGGGGGGGGGCTTGAGTGGCTTCAGCCCCCCTTGAAATTCTCAGGGTGGTCCGCGATAAGGCTTTACATTTATTATTTAAACTGTTACGTTTATTCATATCATGATCTAATCGCCATGCTCAATATATCACATATGCAAGGGATAACAATACAAAAGGTTTGCTAGGGTAGATCCTCTCTCACTTAGACTCAGCCCCCCCCCCCCCTCGAATCAAAATCCTGTCTTCAGGCCTGACCACTAGTGTTCGAATGTATTCTCAATCAAGATCCTTGATTGATTAATACAGTAGAGTCTCACTAATCCAAGCTAAATGGGCCGGCAGAAGCTTGGATAAGCAAATATCTTGGATAAAAAGGAGGGATTAAGGAAAAGCCTACTAAACATCAAATTAGGTTATGATTTTATAAATTAAGCACCAAAACATCATGTTATACAACAAATTTGACAGAAAAAGTAGTTCAATATGCAGTAATGTTATGTTGTAATTACTGTATTTACGAATTTAGCACCAAAATATCATGATATATTGAAAACATTGACTGCAAAAATGGCTTGGATAATCCAGAAACTTGGATAAGCGAGGCTTGGATAAGTGAGACTCTACTGTACTAGGCAATCTTGTCAAAGAAGTCTGTAGTTTTTAAATCATGGTTGTTGTGAACTAGGATAGAATTGAGTACATTTAAACAGATACCCTCCTTTAAATCCAGAAGTTAAAATCAAGACAGACACCCAAAGTCAACTGTTCTGATGCTCTCCTACTCCTTACAGTAATATTTATTGTATTCTTATTACATTCTAACCATTGTGGAAAATCATAAAAAGACATATTGACCTGCAGGGCTTCATCTTCTCCAACATCTTAGGGCCCTTCCACACAGTCATATAACCCAGAATATCAAGGCAGATAATCCACAATATCTGCTTTGAACTGGGTTATCTGATCCACACTGCCATATAATAGTTGGTTAAAGCCTCGTGACTTGAAGGTTGGGTTGTTGACCTGAAGGCTGCCAGGTTCAAATCCAACCAGGGGAGAGCACGGATAAGCTCCTTCTATCAGCTCCAGCTCCATGCGGGGACATGAGAGAAGCCTTCCACAAGGATGGTAAAAACATCAAAAACATCCAGGCATCCCCTGGACAACATCCTTGCAGACAGCCAATTCTCTCACACCAGAAGCGACTTGCAGTTTCTCAAGTCGCTCCTGACACACACAAAAAATACAGCTGTGTGGAAGGGACCTTAGACAGTTCCATGTTGGGGAACTGTGAGCCAACATTTAAAAACACCTCACTAGTACTGCCTAAAAGGTAAAGGTAACGGTTTTCCCCTGACGTTAAGTCCAGTCATGTCTGACTCTGGGGGTTGGTGCTCATCTCCATTTCTAAGCCGAAGAGCCGGCGTTGTCCGTAGACACCTCCAAGGTCATGTGGTCGGCATGACTGCATGGAGCGCAGTTACCTTCCCGCTGGAGCGGTACCTATTGATCTACTCACATTGGCATGTTTTCGAACTGCTAGGTTGGCAGGAGCTGGAGCTAACAGCGGCCGCTCACACTGCTCCCGGGGTTTGAACCTGGGACCTTTCGGTCTCCAGCTCAGTGCTTTAACGCACTTCACCACCGGGGCTCCTATAGTACTGCCTACGACTCATTCAACAAAATGTACAAATTAAAATGTTTACAAAAATGTACAGAAAGGTTGTGGTGTTATAGTGTGTTCATAAATACCACAAATCCCCCTTAAAGATAAAATAGCTTGCAAAATGCCCATTAAAAATTGTACTCATTGGAGATACACAGACTGGAAAAAGCTCACAGTGTGGGGTGGATTTTAAAAATGCAACTTCATAAATGAATGCAGAAATGAGACACCGGGAGAAACCCATCATGTTAGGAATAATGGGAATATGTGCAAAATTGAGCTGGATGGATTCACTCATCCTTAGAAACCAGCTCTGCTAACTGGAATGGAAAATTCTTCATGAAAGTTTCACCTCTCCTGTTGGCCAGTTTGCTCTTTCTCATATAGTGCTATTCCTCTCCCTTTTGCCTATAAACATTAAAACCAAGAGTGAGCTACACCAAGTCATTAAAAAGATGTGGTCAAGTGTGACTGAATAGCTATATGTGATAATACCCTGATCTTGCCATCCAGAAGAAGGCCCTATAGTTCTAGGAGCATAGCCTATCAGAAAGCACTAAAATACTTTATAGCTTAAATGTTCATTACTGGGTTTGGATTACCATGAAGCAGTGTGCTAAAAGCTCTCGGTGGGAAAAGACTGATTCAGTATCATTCATTTACTGTCTAGCAGGACTGCTATGGTAAGTAGGCTGATATTCCACATGTGGGTGTGCAAATGCTGCTAAACTATTTTAAGTTTCAGAAATACCAAAATGGAGTGCTAGGCTCTGAAGGAAATATAATATATAGGACAGAAATACAAATACGTATTAGAGAGAAAGGATTGTTTCCTACTTAACTGTTGCAACTGCCCATAACAAGACAACCATGAAAGTCAATTCTTTATTGGCTGAATGAGTCACCACTGAGTATTGACTCTCTATGAGAAAATGGATTTTTTGCAGCTTGTTTGGAAAAATGCTAATGAACTGATGTAAGTCTTCTACTCACTAGAGCACTAAGTTGTGTAAGTAGAATATATATTTAGACAAGGAACATACAGGATGAATACTGTGTGCAATGAAGGAATGAAAATAAGAGCCAGTTAAGGTCTACTTACTACATTAACCTTTTACCAATTGTGAGAACTTTCTCATATGGGACACTCTTATTTCTCTCTCCCTCCCTCTCATTGCAGGAAAGCAATTAGGATGATTTCTTCTACCACCTGTGATATTCAGGTATGACATTGTGAGTATATTTTTAACAGGGATAAAGTGGCCTATAGAAGCACTGTAGAAAAAGGTATGAAAGAGTATAATTGTTATTTGTTTATTTTCAGCTGGCAATACACAGGAGACTGTACAAAAGGATATAGACAACTGTACTAAGCCATGCAGTTTAAGGGCCCTTCCACACAGCCATATAACCCAGAATATCAAGGCAGATAATCCACAATATCTGCTTTGAACTGGATTATCTGAGTCCACATTGCCATAAATTCCAGCTCAATGTGGATTTTTTACAGCTATGTGGAAGGGGTCTCTGTGTCTTTGCAAATGAGGAAGTTCATGAGAGTTGAATACCAGACTTAAGACACCTCAGAAAATGCATTTTAAGTAGGCAACCCATTGTTTAAAAATGCTAGATGAGCACCACATACCTACTCAGCCCATCTCACACATTTCTCTTCTTTCTAAATCTAATAAAAGAATATGTGTCAGGCATATCACACAGTTGAGAGATGACTTCTCCCAATCCAGGTAATGTTCCCCTATGTCACTGTCTACCGTTTCTTTTTCTTTTCTTTTCTGGCAGATCTTGCATAACTACACAAGTTTGTGACCTCTGTCCCAATGATATAACCCTCCACAGTGGTCATAAAAAGATATGTAAGATAAATTGGATCCACATCTGTGTCATTTTACTAATGGTAGGCCAACCACAGACCCCAAAACAGGTTATTGCACATATTAACGGGAAAGGAAAATTGAAGCTTTAATTTAGCTATTTAACATGACAAAAGAAAATTAAAAGAAATTGAAAGACTCAGGGAGACCATCCACCCAAACCCTCACCACCGTGATTGCAATCTGCTACTGACAAATCTAGCAAGATAACAAAGGAATGATTGCCTATATACACTTGGTTCAATGATCTCATGGAACTGCTCCCTTTTAAAAATGAAGCTGGGCTTAAAATTAGGGCAATGCAAGTTTGTTTCTTGATTTTTCTTGATTGTGCATTCTATAAGTTGATCTTTGTTACATCTGAATTTTTACCTATGAATAGTTTGATGTCATTTTGAGAATGCTGTGTGATTTCCTAGAATCCTTCCTTAGGGCCCTTCCACACAGCCATATAACCCAGAATATCAAGGCAGAAAATCCCACAATATCTGCTTTGAACTGGGTTATCTGAGTCCACACTACCATATATTCCAGTTCAAAGCAGATAATGTGGGATTTTTTTCAGTTGTGTGAAAGGGGCCCTAGATTCCTTTCCCACCAGTACTAGGAAGTAGACTTGTGCACAGATTTGTTATGGATATTGGCCTTCAGCTTGGTTGGTTGGTTCGGAAGCTTGTAATGGCATGGGCTCTGCTGCCATTTTTTTACCGGCCGCAACAGAACAGTGGCTGTTGAAAACTGGCTGCTTTCGGTTACACGTGGACTGCGGGGAGGGAGGCAGCTGATACGTAAAGAGTGAGGGGGGAAAGGCACCACCCCCGTGCCTCCAAATCAAGAGAGAAGAGATGGCTTTTTAAAGGAAGCCCAGGGTAGGATTCCTCCAGGTCGATCCCTCTTCCTTCCCTGGGAAGTGGGAAGCCTCCTTAAAATGCCCTATTTATTTTATTTATTTCAAATATTTCTATCCCGCCCTTCTCACCCGGAGGGACTCAGGGCGGCGTACAATTGGCAACAATTCGATGCCGATACATCATTAAAAACAACAACATATAAAAATATATTACAACCAATTAAATACAGTATAAAATATAAAACATAAAACATATGCTTAAAATTCTAAGGATTTTCTAAAATCCTTAGAAAATTGACTGCTGCAGGGAGAGAGTGCACATGCCTGTAGCTCCTGTTTCCTCTAGAGTAGAAACAGCTTTAGAGAAACATTAAATCTGAAGCAGAAAGCAAGGGGGAAAAGACACCACTCCAGTGCCTCCAAATCAAAAGAGAAGAGAGAACTTTTTAAAGGAAGCTCAGGGTAGGATACCTCCAGGTCAATCAGCTTTCCTTCTCTGAGAAGCATGAAGCCTCCTTAAAATGCCTTGGAAAACTGCTTGCTGCAGGAATAAAGTGTGTGTGCCTGAAGCTCCTGTCTCCTCTACAGTAGAAAAAGCTTTAATGAAGCATTAAACCTGGTCTTAATGAAGCGTATAAGCTCAAGTGATGCCTAAAATGACAGGAAGGGGAGCCTGTAGGAAGTTCCCCCCACTGCTACCAATGGGTTAGATTGAAATGAATATTTTGGCTTCCTGGGTCAAAAACAGATTTCTGTCCTTCCGAATTCAGGAGGTTTCTGAAAAATGGATTGGGACCCCCACCAAAATCTAGGACACCAAAACGGATTACAGTTAACCTGGATTGCACAAGCCTACTAGTATGTCTCACTCTCAAGGTTTCTACTGTAACTGGGAAATGAATGTCAAGAGTGTTCTTAACTCAGTCATGTGAATGTGGCAAATGTGATAGTGGAAAAGACCTTAATTAGTTATTAATAAAGATGTGAAGAAATCTCACTAAATCACACATTATTGACAAAAGAAACTGTCTTGACACATCAAGGCAGACTGTAAGGATGTTGTTATCCTCCATGAGATTTCTCCCTTCCAGTATGAGAATGAGATAATGAGTTTGTGATCCCACTACCATCCTCCACTTAAATTTCCACAGTTTGCTTGAAATGTCTTTGCAAAAAAATTACTGTCTTTTCCATTTGGAATGCAATGCAAACATACTGGAAACACTGAAAGAGTGTTTGATATATCCACCTAGTTATTATTCTTGCATGCTTTAAATCACTTCCAACTTATAATGTCCCTAAGCTTAACCTGTCATTGAGTTTTCTTGGCACAGTTTGTTAAGAGGGGAGTTACTTTTACCTTCCTCTGAGGCCGAGAGATTATGATTTACCTGAAGTCACCTAGTCAATTTCCACAGCTGGGCAGGGATTTGAAACCTGGTCTGCAGAGTCATAGTCCAACATTCAATCCACGATGTCATTCTGGCTCTACTAGTGCCCAGCTTCTAATCTTTAAAAGTCAATGCAATATGGCAGTATTTCCTATGCACAATTTCCATAATTTCTGCAAATATTTCACACTCATAAATATCAAGCTTCTCTCGAGACTAATAGAAGATTTTACTGGTTTCCAAGCAAGGAGAAAATTTCAGAGTTTCTCCTTGCTGCATGCAAGATCACAGACGATTTATATTCTTGTTAATTAATATTGAAGCACCACTTAAGCCATAGGGAATGTGTCTGCATGATAATTACATGTTTTCTATTTCTCATCTCTTCTTGAAAAACTGTTTACAAAACAAGGGTCTTATAGATTATCATATGCAGGAATGTTCATTCATGTCATGATCAGTATTACCAAGATGTGATCCTATTGTTATAATTCACATTAATCTGTGCTATCTTGTACAATGCAGTTTGACCTCATATCTGCGTGGGATATGTTCCTGGACTTTGCATACACAAAACTGAAGATAATAGTGAAACCTATTAAAGAACTTCAGGCCCCATAATATCACAGAGCCATGCTGGAAGACTTAGAAAATGCCTAGAGGGAATATATTTTGTCAGATGTAAATAAATGAAACTGCAGGTACAGACCCATAGATTGATTCAGGGATTTCACTATACTGTAACATTAGTCATACAAAGGGCCTGGAAATATTGGAGATTGATTTGTGTTTTGTAATCTAAATCTGCAGCATATTGACTTTTGTAGTAGATCATCCAATTCTTTTTTATGTGTGATCCACATGGGCTTAAACTTGCCTACAAACATCTACATTATAAAAACATGTCTGAAGGCTGCTCACACCTATGTAAAGCTTCTTGTCACCAAACAATGTAATCTATTACAGTATAAGGCTACTAAACATATACTCAGAAAAGGAGCAGGTTGCTAGCATGGTAGGGAGCACAGGGCAAACAGAGAAAAGTCAAAATATCTGATGGGAATATCTTGTCTGAACAAAAGAATCTGTGACATAACAAAACCTCTGCAAAAGAACACATCATTATGAAATTATTTTATTATGGGAGATATATGATTTTCAATTGTATAGAGAGGAGTGTCACGTTATATTTTATGTCATAATGTGTTCCTCATTTAACATAGCCATAGTTTAATTTTTTTAAAAATTGAAGGCATTTGTTTTTAAAAAATTGGTATAACATAAATTTGCTTGAGAAATCATGAGATAACATTCCTAGGATTGCATCGTCTTAACAGTTTGAAATATTTGGTGGTATAATTTCAGTTCTAAGATATAGATCATGTGTTGTAATTAAAGAGAGAAAATTATAGATGAAATAGAACAGAAGAGAGATGCACTTTGGATTTGTAAGTTGAAATCAATGTCTCAGCTGGAATGGAGGAAAAATGGATTTATATGCTTATTTGAGAAAGAGATGAAAAGAGCGATATATATTGAAGCCAAAAGACAAGACATAAAAGTAGAGCCCCCAGACATTTACGATTTGCAATGACTTGTGTCTCTTTTTGTTTTTAAAAAATAAAATAAACATTTAATATTTATTAACCTTTTTCTGAACCTTGAATTACTCTTGAGTTGAGCATATATATGCAATCGAGTTCTTGATAGTTTGAGGGGCATGACTAGATATACATATGTTAAAATGTTTTACTCTCTGCTTTCAATGCATAAGACATTCATTAAATTATTCCATTGACTAGAGTGAGAGGAATATTTTCTTTTATTTATTTCTTACCTGCATAAGGTTAGCACAAAAACTAATTTCAACATGCAGTGGAAAAGAAAGGGAGGAGTTAACTAAACTGCTTGAGGATAGCAAATCCATTCTCAGTTGTATGGTGACTTGTCCTGCAGCTACTGTAGATTAAATGGGAGCCAATATCCTGACAAAGGGAGTATTCCCACCAAACATATGGTGGTCATAAAAGTGAGGCTGGATTTGATGTTCACATGGCAATAGATCCACCAACCAATCCTTTTTCGGCCTTTTTCTATTTTGTTCTTATACCAACATTGCCCAGGTGTCTGTTGGAGGGGCCACTGCCTGCCTGTTTTCTCCCTTCATCAGCTCTGAGAAGGCTTACCTCACAATGTATCCATAGCAATGCTTTAGCAGCAGAAGGCAGATTCTTTTTATGGGTCTTGCTTTCCTTCCTCGATTTCCCTCTCTCTTTTCTTTTTCTTTTCTTCTTCCCTTGATGTTGAGGCATGATCTGAGGAGGAGGGGGACTCTGGTGGTGGGGCCTTGAGCTTCTAAATTGGAGCCAGAATTGGAGTCCACCACTCCTGTAATGCCTCAGGCAGAAAGTAGCTCTTCTCAGGGTGATGGGAATTGCTTCACAGACAGATCTGCTTTGAATGAGAATGTTTCCCATGAAACACTGCCAGAGGCTCTTCCTGACCCCAAATAAGAGACAAGGGAGGGGGAAGAGGCTGGGTTGTTGCCAATAACTCAGTGTCTCCAGTTACAGAGAAATAGTGCTAAGGAAAGACAATTAAGGTTTTCTCAGCATTTGAAAGATAAACAAAGAGAGCCCAAGTGCAAGTCTGATAGTGTCTCCCTCGATTTCTTAATTTAGCACCTTTGTTGGGGAAATCTGCCTGTCAAGTTCATTTGGACGCAGCTGATGAAGAGACGGACAGCAGTTTTGGATTTCAGCACTTTACTATTTACAAAATAGTGCTGACAGTTTCAGCTCGTGCTGAGTAAAAGTACTGCCACACCTGCTGTTGGGGTGGACTTCCAATTATAGTATTTTACAAACATGTGCAGAAGGCTAACTAACAATCGAATTTTACTGGCTATAATGCAATCTTTGGGACCCCTGGTGGTGGCGCAGTGTGTTAAAGCGCTGAGCTGCTGAACTTGCAGACAGAAAGGTCCCAGGTTCAAATCCCGGGAGCGGAATGAGCGACCACTGTTAGCCCCAGCTCCTGCCAACCTAGCAGTTTGAAAACATGCAAATGTGAGTAGATTAATAGGTACCGCTCCGGCGGGAAGGTAACGGCACTCCATGCAGTCATGCTGGCTACATGACTGGACAACGCCGGCTCTACGGCTTAGAAATGGAGATGAGCACCAACCTCCAGAGTCGGTCACAACCAGACTGAACGTCAAGGGGAAACCTTTACCTTTACCTAATGCAATCTTTAGACATGTGCAGCTGACTCTAACTTATATTAACCATTAAATCAGGCAAAACATCTATAGTCCACATCATGTAGGTCTTATCTAGTAAGCCAAATGTCAAAGCTGTTTGCCTAAGCTGTCTCAATGGGTTTGTAGTTATTTGCACAACCTAGCCTTGCGGTTTTGTCCTAGTCAGTTATTAAGCCAAATGTCAAGCAGAAATGTTCTGTCAACAATTTCAGGGGGCAAATTCTGGGTAAGGGGTCAAAAAATTTCCTACCCACCACAGCCATTCTCACACTTGAGTTGTTTGGTGTGAGAGCAACTTTAAATTTTCAAGAGAAAGACACCTTTTTCATGTGTTTCTGGCCTTGTTTTCATGTCATTTTTCTTGCTTAGTATTAAGGAATTACATTTTGGGTACAGTTCTTTGTGTACATTTTATGGATTTTTGGCTTCACTTTCAGTATTGGATTCTGCTGTTTGTTACATCAAGAATATTATGAATATAACCATTTTTTTGGAATGATTTTTGAATACAGTATTTGGCATGTACTTCTGCTTTTGCCTTTTGTGTATACCTTGAAAATACTTGACTATTTTCTATTCTGGAATGTAATATTGAACTAGCTTTTTCTATAGAATCGTCTTTTCTTTAATACGCTTTAAATCAGTTAATTGATTTCTATTGGCTGAGCTATATTTGGACTAATTAGCTCTTCATTTTGGGTGAACAGGTGTCACATAGGTGTGCTGGGCTGCAACACTTGCTTTCTCTCACACACCTTATCCATCCTCAAGAAGTGGTTAACGAGGAGCATGGGTTAATGGAAGCAATTTACTAAATGCAAAGTTTGGAAAGTTTTATTTTAGTTTTGAAAATCTTATTTGGGCGTATGACAATTTCCACATAGATATAAGGATCACAGGATCATAAAATTATACAGACAGGTATCCTTTATTCACTCAACTCATTGTTGGGCCATGACACCCCCCCCCCTCCCCAAACGTTTATGGACAACAAGAAGACTTCAAGAAAGAGATATGTTTTTTCTTTATTTTTAAAACATTTTCTGTGGTTTCAAAATTTCACAATATTGAAGCCACTATAGGCACCAGAATGACCTAGCAGCAACTGTACTCTGAACTCTATCAAAACTAAACCTTTTAATAAATGTATAAAATTATACTTTTGTGTCTTGTATTGCTTGTGTACTGTATCAATTTCTAAATGTATAAACTTGTATCAAATGTATCCTGAAGGCAGCTGCTATTCCCATTCCCCCATTTGCACAAGTTCTTGGGAACAGAGATCACTATATAAGTAACAAAGGTCCTTCTAGCAACCTCCCAAGCAAGATAAAATCAAATATTTTATTTTATTTTTATTTGATCAACTCTTAGCTCTTCTTCTTCTCACCACGGGGATCTCCTCCTCCTGTCAGTGACATCAGGGGAACCTCTGGCCAATCCCTAGCCAGTATAGATCTTAGCCAGTATGGTTTCTCAGCCAATCAGGAAGAGGTGTAGGAAGTCTAAATAGGTGTCAGAACTGCAATAAATATCTTGTATTTTCCTGTGAACTTTTATTGGTACATTTGAAGCATTTGCTGGTTTTACGGAAACTCACTGAGCGCAGAACTCTTTATCCATGACCTGAGTTGAAATCTCAAAAAATGACAATGTAGATTTTAATTTATTCACCATTTCTGACAATGGATGAATCAGGAGCAGATGACACCCACCAATTCACCTTTTCTCTTGTACTCCTTTTTGTTCCTTGAGCCCAAGACTGGTGACTCTCTGGAATAGTTAAGAAGGAAAGGAAATCAGCAAATGTTGCCTCCATTTTTTCTAATTCAGGATTCTCAGATAAATCATGGTCCTATTTGTGAATAGAATCCCTTCTAATTACTACACGGGATCTAAGACATGGAGTCTCGTGTAATTGTTCTATTATCTTATTTTGCGGGGTGAGGGGGGGAATGCTCCAGCCCTCCATCACTCCACAACCTCCCCCCCCCCCCGGGGGGGGGGAGATATCAAAATTTTGTCCCATCAGTACTAACTGAAGCATGATAAGTTATCATAACTGAAGCAAACCAGTCTGCTGCAGTAGTTAGATTGTTCAACTTAGATTTTTTTTAAAAAAAACTGGCTTAGAGTTTATTATTCTTATTTATCTCTCTGCAGCCCTGCTACACTTCCATATCCATAGACACAACCTATATTCAAGTCTTTTGATGGAAGCAGGGGAACTTAAATTATTACACACACAGCTACCAGTTTAGGGAATTTATTATTACCACAAACAAAGCAAGGTCAATTCTGACTAATACTTGGGTGACAGACCACCAAGAAATACCAGGTGCTGTATGCTATATTTTAGAAGCAGGCAGTGGCAAACCACTTTTGAATATTCCTTGCTTAAAAAAACCTCTGGAAAATCATGGGGTCACCATGAGGCATTCCCAGGTTACTTCTACACTGCTATATAAATCCAGATCATCTGCTTTGAACTGGATTATATGACAATGTAGACTCATATAATCCAGTTCAAAGCAGATAATATGGAGTATCTGCTTCCATAATCTGGATTATATGGCAGTGTAAAAGGGGCTCAGAGAGACACTGAAAACCTCCTGCCTTCAACTCACACAGTTTTGTTCACTAACTCTGAGGTGCATCTCCACTGTCAAATTAATGCAAATTAATGACACAACTTTAACTGCCATGCTTTTTTGCTATGGAATCATGTGAGCTGTTGTTTTACAAGATCTTCAGCCTTTTCTGCCAAAGAGTGTTGATGCCTTAACAAAACCACAACTCTTGTGATTCCATAGCATTGAATCATGGTAGTTCAAGTGGTGTCAAACGGCATAAGTTTGACAGTGTAGAGGTACTCTTGAAATGATGTCCTGGGGGTCATAAGAAAGTCTGGAAATTCCACATTCCCTTCCTTGGAAAAATGTAAAGGAAAGGAGCCAGAAACTAGCAGGGCTGAGGATATGTCACAGCACTCTGGCACAACAATAGGGTTGCCCTGTAAACCTGCTATTTTATTGTCATTATCATTCTTTAAAAGCTAATTATAGTTATACTTCTCAGTGCTGCTCTCTTATAATTGTTGCCTTTTTCTGTGGGTTTAGAAAATTACTTAGCAATGTTAATTCCTGCTGGGACAGAATTTAGCCCACAAGCTATCAGTTTGGGTAGTTTCTTTTTAGGAAAAAATCAAAATGAAAAGGTGCTTGAACGGAGCTAAGTACCTTCTTTGATATTAACAAACAAACACTGAGTTTTTCAGTACAGATTATTTGTTTTTTTGAAAGGCACATTAAACTGTTTATTTTTCTACAGGCTGTGCACTTGCAAACAATTATCTCTATAATCTTTTCTTTTTCGTTGGGAAACTTCATTTTCTATTTTTAAACACTAAACCAAAGTGCTTATAATTCACATTGAGGGGGAGATTTAGCTGACAAAATATCAGAGTTCTTCAAAGTTTCTTTTTAAAAAGAAAAGACGTAAAATAGTGTCTTGAACTGAGCTAAGTATCTTAGAATATGAACTTTTACAATAAATTTCACAGTGTAGATCATTTCTTCCTTTCAATCCATCTAATGCCATTAATTTTTCAAAAGTTTGTGATTTTGAAAAACAATTGGCTCTAATCATTTTTTTTCCTGAACATTTATTTTCCGTTTTGAAGCACTAGTTGATGTAAACTTTAATGGATATGCTGACAGAAAGATATGATGTTTGGATCCTGTTTTCAACACAGAACAAATGTTTCAGAGCGATGGTATAAGACTCTAAAATTTTTAAAGGGGGCAAATCTTTTTAGTAACATTATTTAAACAAGAACAGCAAAATCTCACTTCAAGAAGAATTTTATCAGTGTGTTGTAAAAGCAGTATCATCTCTTAAATTTCTGTGCAATCCAAATACCTTTTTAAAAAATAAATAGTTCTACGTTGTATGTAATTGTTCTGGATGAAAAAGAAACAGAGTTGTATATGAAAGAATAATGATGAGGTGGAACAATAACCTAAAGATCCCAGATCCTATCTGATCTTGGAAACTAAGCAGGTCTAGGTCTGGATAGTGTTTGGATGCTATAGCCTATATTTCAAAGAAAGAAATTGGCAAAACTATCTCTGGATTTTTTTTTCTTAAGAAAACCCTACTAAATTTAAGGAATCACCATAAGTCAACAGCCAACCTGAAAGCACATTCATATATATTTGTTTTTGGACAGAAAATCTCCTTGTGGAGAGAAAAAGTGGGGTATAAATAAATAAGCATAAACATAATAATACACCAACATGTGTCTATTTTGAACATAAGTATATTGTATCAGATATATCTAATGAACAATATGTTTTAAATCCTATTGTAAGAAATTTCAATTTAATAATTCTCATACATGTTATCCCTGACATTTTCCAGTCTACTCACCGTTGCAAGAAACCACCATCTGATACATATGTATATGGCATACTATATTTGTGTCTTTGCCATTTTTTTGTTGCTATTAAGGTCAATACTCTCTCTTTTTTGAACAAAATAGGTGATGCAATAGAGAATACACTGTGTTAAAATAAGTGTTTTGACTACAGATATTACTATACAAGACCATCTCTGTTGGCAATCTGCTATGTTCACATGAGTCTGACTGATATCATTCCCCAGATCTCTCTCACTCTGTGTTTAATGACTTCAAAGGCATAGGTGATATTCCATATCGTTTAGTATGAAGGACTGATCACAGTTTCACCAAATGCAGAGGAAAAAGATCCAGATAATGAAATTCTGTAAGTGTAAACCTCCTTGGCAAGTCTAAGGGATCAGCAGTATTACTCCAATTAACTCACAATGAACTGAATTCATTACATTGAGAAATGTACTTGAGAACAACCAACCAAGTAACACTTATGAATGCATGCAGCTAAAGAGCTTCATACTCTAGAGTTTCCTGCAGCTAGCGAAACTTCAGTGTTACAGAAAGGCCATGAATCTTTTCATGCTACACAATTATAGCTCTATGATTCCACTTTCAAATTTTCAAACAGAGAGCTCAAGTACTTCAGTGAACTATCAAACCCAAGATCCCACAAGATGTTGTCATGGCAGTTAAAGTAAAATTGCAGCACTATAACAGTACCATGTGAAAGTAACACATGTTTTAACTTGTTTTGGGGTCCTATTTAGATAATCATTTTTCTCAGGTGGGTATAAGACCATTCTTTTGAGATGATATAAAACATTCCAGGTAAGATAAATGCACAAGATAGATTAAGCTGTGCCAATTTTCCTTTGGGTATATCTTACTTTTCCAATTCTAAAATAAATGGAGAGTGTGCCCAGTTGTTCCTGTAGGATCTTGCAGGTTTCTCATCTTTGTTCCCTTCATGCCAAAACACTCCACTTCCAAAAGTTTCTTTAGCTGCTGGGGAAAAAAATCTTGTTTCATAAAAGGTGAAATCACTTTACTACAAAAACTAGGGTTTGCCAGAAAACTTTCTTAGTCTTCTTCCCTTTTAGGTGTGGGGAATTTCACTTTCGACTAGGTTCAAGCTCCAGGGACAAAGCAGCTGAAAATAAGAAGGCTATAAATTCTATAACCAGTAAGATGAACAAAATTGCATTATTGGTAGGCCTTGGCTAGAGTAGGGGAAAAACATTGGAAAGTCATAAAGTGATGTGTTTTTCCATATTGTTACCAAAATCACCTATCTCCCACAAGGGGCTGTGCAGGCCCATTGCCCTGCACAACATGCTACTTTGAAAGCCAACATGACCTGTTTTGAAGGTAATAACAGAGGTTTTTATACACCTGACCAGATGAATGACAGAACAGCGTAATTGCCAAAAGAACTGACATAACATAAAATAAAGTGCCAAGTATTTTATCCCTTTTGCCAACCCTTCAAAAGATCATTTCCCTCCCCTGATTGGCTCAGGAATGGTACCAGAGTCAGGAACTGCCTTCTCATTGGCTGAGACTTCTTCCTGACATCACAGACCAAAGTAAAGAAGAAGAGAGAATTAAAGGTCTGTTGTTGTGTCCATCTCTGAGGTGTGTGGGTCCCAGTGTCCAGACTAGAAAGAATGGGTATTTAGCACTAATGGAATTTGGAAGCTTAGAATAATCTCTACACAAAGAGTGAGGTTTGGGAAACTGGAAAGTAAATCAAGTGAATAAACAAAGTCCTTGATGAGTCCTGATCATCAGTCTTTCAACAAGGAATCCACTGAAATACTCTGTGTTGTTTCCCAAGACACTTAAGCTACATAATAGAAGTTATGAAATTTGACAACTTTGAGTCTAATGGATCTTGTGCTGTCTGTTGTACAGCAGAGGCTCAGTTGTAGAAACAGAATGTTATATTTGCAGCTGGCAGTTTGATTATGCAAAGTTTTGCAACAGTGAAGAAGTTAGGGGGAAAAAGAAAAAGACACCCAGTGCACCTGGCAGAAAGAAAGAGTCGAGTCTGTTTTGTTAATTAAAGAAATGTATGGTTTCATACATATCTGTATGAGTAGGTGTTACTTCGGATGACAAAATTAAGGGAATTTTTCATTTTTATTTTTATTTCTCTTGAGGCTGAGAGGGTGGGGCTCAGGAAGTGAAGGAAAGGTTATTCCTGAGGTGTTGGAGTCTTAACAGGGAAGAAGGAGGAAGAGGGAGAGGAAGCGGATAATGTGGTGACCTGAGGGGGTTCCTACCAAACCATTTTTAGGCCTGGTAAACGGTTAGATTAATTCTCCCAGTAATGTTTGGGGTTGGGCTGGGGTTGGGCTCTACAATTATGTTATAAATTTATATTTCTTATTATTGGGGGGGGGTGTCAATTTTTGATAAAGTTATTTTCATATATTAGTTGCTCTTACCATCAATTGTTTCAAAATCTATTTCTCCCCTAAAAATGCCATCCCAAAAAAATGTTGCCTGCTTTTAGGACCTTGGTCTGATGTCTTCATTCCTTAAATCCATTTCTAATGGTCTTTCCAGTCTATTCCAGTGAGTGGCCTGAGCAGAAAGAAAAGACAAACAAGATATAGATTCTAAGTAACAGATAATACGCTGCTTTGATAGAGGCAGCAAAGAAAAGTATTTAGTTATTGACAATGGTGAGGAAGATATAGAGGTGTTGTTGGTAAATTAAGTACTTTACTCACCTGGATTCCATTTTATGTTGACGGCCACAACACATGAGTCACACTGGCAAAAATACCATTTCTTTTCATAGATAATAATCTTTCTGTAAGTGTATGTGAAGTATTCATTTGTTTAGAGCTAATGATAAACCGACCACATTTTTTTAAAAAAAAATATTCACCTCCTTTCCCTACCCTGTATCCCATCAGCTTTCCCCAAAGTCCTATTATTTGATGATGTACAAAGAAAAAAAAACAATTATTCCCCCCATTGATCTTGATAGTAGTGTGTTAATTAGCTTCTCTAACCCCAGGCATTAAAACAGCAAGTTAAGAGTTTCCTCTGCATTTGATCAGAACACTATGAAGGTTTTAAAGGAGATGGGTTGAGCTGTTTTCTTCTAAAGCTCTCCCATTGATACTGACTTGTAAGACACACTGCGGCAATTTCTATTCCACAACAGGAATGTAGCGAACCTGAATCAAGCACAAATGTGAAGGGCATTTGAGGCTAGCAGAAATGCAATTCTGTTCCACAACACAATTCAATAATGACTCAAAATTCAAATTAGGTTATTTGAGGCTTGGTTTTTACTGTGAAAACAAACCTTCTAACTTCAGATAATTTCATGATTGGGCCAGGTTTTCCCACTTTGGTTTAGATAAGAGAGTATTGATACCGTAGACTCTCAGTTAATTGGCACTCTTAGGAATTGCTAGATGTTGAATAAATGTAGTTTCTACTTGTTATTAAAAATAGGCCTAATATTATACCTCATACTATATCATGCCATAAACTTTGTATTGACTTTGTATTAATATTGAAACACAGTGATTAAAAACTAAAAAATAAATAAAGGCAAACTTAATGTAACAGTTTTACTGTATGACAAAAACAGCTCTGTGAATGCAATATTATTTCTTCAGTTTTTTGAAAGAGTTTTAGTTGCTTGGGTTCCAGTTAACTGAGAGTCTACTGAACATTTATATATAAAGCAATAACTCTATACTCCTTTGTTTTATTTTTTTATGGGGCATGGCTCTATGCCTTTCCTATTTTGCTCTTTAGTAACCCTTAATGAATTTCTTTGGAATGTTGCTTCACCAAATTACCATAATTATTCACAATGAACTGGAAACACTTGGGGGGAATACACAATGGGTTTGCATCAAAGCCCCCTGGGTCTTTTTCTTGTTTCACCTAAAATTATCTTGGTTATTGGTGGTTATTATTTTTCTCCAATGCCTCCCAGACTCATCTTTGCAACATTCATTGAGATTGCAATCTCCCTAAAGCACCCATTGTTTATCTGAACGAATTCCATTGTATTCACCAAAGCCAGGACATTAAACCCATTACACTATGCAACACGTGGGCCGTTTCAGTTGAAAAAAGCAAGGCAGCTGAGCCCTTATTGTTACGGCCAGCCAAACAAGCTGGATTGGCCGAAAGGAACCAACCAAACTGAATCTGTGCACAAGTCGGCATTAGGGGGAACTCTAAATGGATTTGTTCACCAATTATATGGAAGTTACTGTTGTGTAGATGTATCGCTCTGTCACAGAACAGATACTCTACATGAGGAAAGTCCTATATTAAATCTTCAACATCTGCATTTAAAAAGATCAGATGTTAAGGAAGAGTCCTTTCTAACTTAGAATAGAACCTAAAGAGATATTGCAAGTCAGAGTTGACTAGCCAAAGAATTAATAATCCGACCTGAGGTATTACATTTTCCTATGTTCCTGTTTGAATTTTTTTTTTTAAAAAACTATTGTTTACAGTAAAAAAATCAATCAGTAGATAACACATTAGAAGAAAGCACAAGACATGTCACAATTAGTAATTATGACATCATTTGACCACAAGAGACCTTTATTCCTAAACCAATCTGTCAGCTGACGTTATGCTCTAAGGCACATCTAATGTAGCGATGGATGTACTCATTATTCATTTAAAAGGTGACTTAGAGCTGGGATTTTACTAAATAATTTGACCTTGGCAGCATTTTGTGATAACCAATTCTACAAGCTAATTAAGGGTTAATTAGTAATTTAGAAATTAATAATTCAGGGGCCTAAAACTGAGTTTACTAGCAGCACTGACTTTCACAGCATTTGCACATACAGAACTTTGATGGAATGCATCATTTGTCACTTGCTCCTTTTATTCTTGATTTGATTTGATATATATTTCCTTGTTATCAAAACAGACTCAAATTATATTTTACCACTGAAGAACCCCGTGATATTCATGACTAATATTGCAACTGCAGAATCAACAATCTGTTTAGAAATTTCAAGTGCCCAAAGAGGATTTTATGCAATAAGTATTGATATATACCATGACTAAATCTTAAACATGCTCACTGGGCTTTAAGGCACATTGAACTTTATTCCAAGGAAATATACAAACAATTGTACCGTGATTGTAAGTAAAAAAAAATTGACCCTATTTTAGTCTTTGGAAAGATGTTGGATTGGATCCAGATTTAAGTCATATTTAGATTAGGTCTGTTGAAGTTACTAGGACTTGCTAGTCATGACATTTTAGTGTATCTGCTCTACATATGACAAGTTCAGGACCAAATCTATTCACTAATATAAAATGGAAAAAGTGATATGCATTAGAATGTGTGTGTATTATATTACTCCAGGCTGATTCCAGGCAGAA
This sequence comes from Anolis carolinensis, assembly GCF_035594765.1. Lineage (NCBI taxonomy): Eukaryota > Metazoa > Chordata > Lepidosauria > Squamata > Anolidae > Anolis > Anolis carolinensis. The sequence goes on from NC_085845.1 coordinate 138,125,861, forward strand.
TGCCTACTCAATTGTGAACAAAGGGATGGGAATGCCAGCATAACTATTAACATTATGATATGAGCAGATTTGACTTTGCCCATAGCAGGTGCTATGGCTGATGCAATTTTTTGGAAGGCAGCCAAAAGCCAAGATCTAGATTCTATTGTTGGCAAAAATGGGGTACAATTAGTGCTTTTGTTTAGACTGGACCATATATGACAGCTGAAATGTTGGGCAGATGCTAGGAAAAGAATAAAAGGTGATAGCAATCAGACTACTTTGGTTGTTTGCCACATATGAAGAGGAGGCTTCAATGGAACACCAAGCCAGGCTGTTCCTGAGAAACTAATAAACTGCCCAGATATGCTGGTAAATACTACTAGTAAGAGAAACAACAAAGCTATGCTAAAATAGATATATTCTCCAATTATTGATGCCCATTATGGATATTTATATATAAGTACAGTAGAGTCTCACTTATCCAAGCTAAATAGGCCGGCAGAACCTTGGATAAGCGAATATCTTGGATAAGAAGGAGGGATTAAGGAAAAGCCTATTAAACATCAAATTAGGTTATGATTTTACAAATTAAGCACCAAAACATCATGTTATACAACAAATTTGACAGAAGAAGTAGTTCAATACGCAGTAATGTTATGTTGTAATTACTGTATTTATGAATTTAGCACCAAAATATCACAATATATTGAAAACATTGACTACAAAAATGCCTTGGATAATCCAGAACCTTGGATAAGCGAGTCTTGGATAAGTGAGACTCTATTGTATGTATGCTTTTAGAGTCAATAATGCCCAAGGAGGTTAACCCCTTAGTTGACTATGTAGCAACAATTGTTTCAACATATAAGGCGGTATTTATATATGAAAAAAATGCCTTAGTTATATTGTTTAAGACTGTAATATTCATCCCTATTGAAGAGACATGCAGAGCTAAAGGTACAGTTCTTATGAAAGTATAACATCTTATTTGCTAACAGTAATTAATACATGTTGCCTTGCATGCAATGTAATGTAATGCAATGGAAGCAAAGTGCCCAGACATTTACATTTCTCTCTAAGCTGACTGTATATCTTTTTATAGGTAAAGGTAAAGGTTTCCCCTGACGTTAAGTCCAGTCATGTTTGACTCTGGGGGTTAGTGCTCATCTCCATTTCTAAGCCAAAGAGCCGGCGTTGTCCGTAGACACCTCCAAGGTCAGGTGGCCGGCATGACTGCATGGAGCGCTGTTACCTTCCCGCCGGAGCGGTACCTATTGATCTACTCACATTGGCATATTTGCAAACTACTAGGTTGGCAGGAGCTGGAGCAACAGCGGCTGCTCACGCTGCTCCCAGGATTTGAACCTGGGACCTTTCGGTCTGCAAGTTCAGCAGCTCAGCTGTATCCAGTGCTTAAGAGTATTTAATTGGTGCATTGTCTCTGCTGTTCTGGATTTCACCATCATCACAAGTCAGATATCCGTGTGGCCAGAAGATGATGATGGGATCCCAAACACAATTTGGATTAGGTGATCCCCCAGGTTACAGAGGTAGGGGTGGGGAACATCACCTGTTTCACCAAAGCCAGTTGCTACTTCTAATTTAATTAGATCAAATAGGATTTGCATAAACGCTGAATTATCATTAAGCAATTATAACAGCGAGACAACTCTAGTTGTGACTAGTAATTGGATCAGCCTATTGTTTTGCCTGTTGGTGATAGACTGGCATTGGGCCACTTTCAATTTGAACAGCTTGGAAATCACTTTTTTCTCCATACTAATCACATTTCATACAATTCATTGTGAAGTGGTTGATTTCCAATTGCTTGTTTTATTAATTGTGTTAATTTCCTTACATTCCCAGGTTTGCAGTTAAGTGAATGACTTTAAAAGGTAGGCGACTTTCTGAAATCACTATAACATATGTAGCAAAGAACATCGAGCTTGGTGACCATACAACAGATCAACCACACAGTGAGAACTGCAAAGCTATTGTGGAAAGGGAGTGTGCAATTTGCCATTTTGACAGGAACCAAAGCTTTATACTCAGCAAGACCGAAACAGAATGATCTGACGGATGGGAGCAGTTAAACATATGCTGCTCAACAAATGTTGGAGTTCCTCTATTTTTGTGCATTTCAGTGATGTGTGAAAAATTCAGCCCATTGAGTTTTTATAGAAATTTAGTCAATTCCACATTATGTGAACTGAACTGGACACAATCTAGGGCCTCAAATCCTTACAACTAAAAATAATGACCACAATTAGTGACTAAAAGACCCTTGAAAGTTTCAGGGTTGTGGTTAGATCCATAAATAAAGAGAAAAGAAAATCTGTACAGCATGCAAATAGCTCAAAAATGTATACAACACAATGCAAATGATTCTAAAAGCTCACAAACATGTTTTATTCACTGCAGGCGCGTGTTCATTAATCTATCTTTAATGAGTGGGAGCATTCAATTTTAATATATCTTGTTCCACTACATTACATATTCATTATTCATTCATTGGATGTGCATGAAAATAGATTTTCTGTTTTAAAATGCTTTGAATTGGCATGATCAATACTTGGATGATAGAAAAGTATGCCTTGTATCCATGGGTCTAATACCTGCAATTTCACTTATCAATGTCCCAAAATTTCCACTTGAAGTTGATATAGAGTCTTGATGGAGGAAGCTGTAAATGCTAGAAAAGTCTTCTCTCTATGCATTTTAGATCCTTCAGCATAATTCTATTCTGTACATTCATTCAGTACAATAGGATTCACAATTAACAGTGGTTTCACATTTCCATGGTAAGTCCAGAAACATATTTTCCACAGATATGGGGTTTATAATAATAATAATAATAATAATAATAATAATAATAATAATAATAATAATAATAATAATTTTATTCTTGTACCCCGCCCCATCTCCCCGAAGGGACTCGGGGCGGCTCACATGGGGCCTTGCCCAAACATCACAATATAAAAACAAAACAAAAAACACAAGTTTACAACAATAAATCAACAATATCGGTAAAACAATCATAAAAGACAATCTTACAGGATATACTGAATGGAGAAACAAATCAACCAATCCTGACTGCAGTCCTCTTCTATCTCATTTTACAGAGGAGAAGGGAAGAGAGGATAAATTAACAAACAAGGCATTGGTGGACACGAAAGGGACAATTTTGAGGGGCACCAGAGTTTTCCTAAGAGAATTCTCATCTTGAATTATAATTGGTTATTCCTATTGTAATTAATTTGGATGAACTGGGGAGGGGATCTCATTTCATCTCCCCCCCCCCCCAATAAATGTCTTCATATTTAGGGTGCAGAACTGAAGATTTCAAAAATGTAAATGTGGAAGTAGATTTTCACATTTTCATTTCTCACTGATAATTCAGCTCCTGGTTGCTTATGGAAAATATTTTTATAGATCATTGGCTATACATCTGGAAAAAACACAAGGAAGAGGTTTTTTCTTTATTCTTTGGCCCCTTATAGCCCTAATCGGATGCTTATAATTTTAATGATATCTCAAAATAAGAGTTGCACATGCACCATCTCTTGTTTTCAATGCATTTCAATAAGGAATTTCACTTTGAGGTAAGAGTGTTTTGGGTTAAGAACTCAGTCACGGCATGAATTACACTCTTAAGTCAAGGTGTCGTATTTTGAATGTGAAATGATGTCTTTTGGTGCATTTCTCAGAAAATTCTGGCTTGATATTCATTACCAACATCTCTAACACCAGTGTGTAGGTGAATTAATTCGTATCAGCAATGAATTATGAGATGGGTAGATAAATTTTTCCTTACCTGAGTAGGGCTGTGAATTCCTGCTCTTCTATTTCAGCAGAATTCCCATTAGCTTTTTCTCCTTCTGATTATCTTATGCCTGGTTTTCATTATTTCTCTCATTAAGTTTCATGCTTTTGAAATAAGCCAGACTCAATGGACCTGTATAACAGGTTTCCTTCCTTTTCCTTATATTTTCCTAACCTTTTCCTTCTGTACTGCAGACTTCTATTTATATCTCATAATGCTAATTCCATCTTAAAACAATTCCAAAGCACATAGAGACTTGCTCCAATGTGTTGTGATCACAAATGAGAAGACAAACAAATCCCCCTATTAGCCTTTCCCCCCTCATTTCTTCACTCAACTATGTATTTAATGCAATATGTCATCTGGCCATTAACTTAACTTCACATTTGCTATGCCACATCATTAGATAAACAGTGAACTGGTGATGTAATTTCAAAAAAATGCCACTTATCATAAAGTATGAATCACTTGTTTAGTAATTAAACCAGCTTTAGTATCATTTCCCTTAATGAATGACTGGATATTGTGACAGACGTGGTTGATGTTCTCTTTCTCTCCAACTCACGTGGCCTTCTTTACCAAAGGGAGTGCTATGCCATGCAGATTCATGCCAATCAGTTTTGAGAAGCTGAACAAGTGATATGTGCCCACTCATTTAGAATTCTGTATTGTAGTTAATTAGAGCTAGAGAAGTACTGAAAACAGAATCTTAAATTGGTCTCTATTGCATTCTGCATTGAAGAGGATGGCAATGAATCCTTGGACCAGCTTAGAGTCCTCCAGGGCAGAATGTGTACAAAAAAATCCCAAAAGAATAATCTATGAGAGTTTCAACCCAATGAACCCTAACTAATTAAATCTTCAGGCTGCACTCTTCACAAAACCAAATCTCCACTCAAAAGCTCTCATCTCTGCCTGCTTTTAAATAAATTCAAGACAATCTATGTTTAGTGAAAATCTCCACACATAAGACAAGCACTAATCCAACAGGCAAAAGGCCCATCTAATTCGGCTTTCTGTTTCCATCAAATGCCAAGCTAAACAAAAGAAAGTGTGCTGGAAATTAAGTCTCAGTGTCTATTCAAGTACAGCCAAAAAAGTGAAACACATTGAAAATATGGTGATGGAAAGGAACGTATTGACGAGAAATCTGGCTTCCAGAATAATCCCCTTGACTCCTGTTTGAAAGAAAATGCTGGATTCTATGGACTTCCAAGCAATTATTATTTTATTAACATAAACATTTGATAAAGCACAGACTACATAAATGAACCAAATTTTACAGTTCAGTGGATATAACTGCATAGTGTACATGGTCATAGACATAATTATGAATCCGAATGGGAAGTCTAATACATTTTTAATTTAGAAAATCTCCTTGCAATTATACATTACTACAAATCTGACCTACAAGAACTACAAGTGATGAAATTTCTAAGACATAACTTCCATTTATAATGTGCTTGTAAGAAGAATGTTGACTTTCTACATCTCCCAAAGGCTGAGATCCTATTGAAATATTCTAGTAGAATCATGTAGCTGCTAAGGATAAGTAAAAAGTGTATTTCATTATTGTTTGAATAAAAAATTTAAAATGTTTTCCAATACATGAGATCAAAATAAAAACGAATATGGATGAAAGAAGAAATGCCAAATTTACCATGCCAGGTGGGATGTAAGCATGGTGATACTACATTGAATCCAGGAAAAATGCCCTATCTCCTGAATATTGGTTCTTGTTGTGAGTGTTTGTTCTGCCCACTTGCCCATAAATTTAAGGACCAGGTAAGCATTTGGAACCTAGGTTCACCATCTTATGTTAAAAATCTTAGCCAGGAATTTATTGCCTACCCTGCACTTAAGCTTTAAAGAACATTTGTAGGCATTTAAAATATAAAGTCACAGAGGTAGTAGCTATTGTGGAAGGTGTATGGATCTGTTTTTGCCACTTTACTTTGGCTAAACTGGCTTCTTCAGCACTAACAGATAGTCGTAACAGCAAGGGCCCAGCCATCATGATTTCTTGTCCGTAGAAAGATTGGTAACAGGACCACATGGCAGCCAATCACTGATCCTTCTGCCCTATTCAGCCTCACAGTTGTGTCCTGGATTCAATGTATTTTTTGGCTTGGCTTCTAGTTTGGCCTCTCTCTTAAATCTTTTTTATTTTCCTTTATTTTCTTAATAATTTTTATTTAGTGGGACTGACTAGGAATTGGGAACATGCAGGACAGGTGGGTGGGACGTGCACATTCATTTGGGGGCTTGGAGAGTCACTCTTTTAGCTTCTTTTTCTCCTCCACTCCTCTCTTTCAAAAATACTTCTAAATTATTATTATTATTATTATTATTAGTAGTAACAGTAGTAATCCCAGCAAACCAAATGAAAAGCCTCATTTTCAGAAAACTACTACCACCTAATTACCTCTCCTAGAGTAAAAAGTAGAAACAGCTTTAAAGAAGCATTAAACCCTAAATAGAAAGGCGTAGGGAGGAAAGGGCAGGCACCACTTCAGGCAGGGCCTACAGTGCAAATCAAGAGAAAATGGAGGGCTATATAAAGGAAGCCCAGGGTAGGATAGCTCCAGGTCATTGCTCTTCCTTCCCTGAAAAATAGGAAGCCTCCTTAAAATACCTTTGAAAACTGTGTGCAGGGAGAGGAGAGAGTACACACACCTGCAGTACCTGTAGCATCTGTACCCTCTAGAGCAGGGGTCCTCAAACTTTTAAAGCAGAGGGCCAGTCCACCCTCCTTCAGACTGTTGAGGGGCCAAATTATCATTTGAAAAAAAAAACCAAAAAAATTCCTATGCACACTGCACATATCTTATTTGTAGTGCAAAACAACAATAACAATGAAAGACCAATACAATATTTAAAAATGAAAATAATTTTAACCAACATAAACCTATCAGGATTTCAATAGGAAGTGTGGGCCTGCTTCTGGCCAATGAGATAGTCAGATAGTCAGGTTAATTAGGATTGTTGTTGTTGTGTTTGGGCGAGCCTAAGTCCAAAATTATTTATTTATTCATTTACTACATTTATATCCCACACTTCTCACCCTGAAGGGAACTCAGAGCAGCTGTATGTACATACAATATATTATATTATTAGCATAGCACAATATTAGCATTATATATTACTATATTGAACTATACCACTATACTGTAATATTATATGTAATATATACCATACAATTATTATATGGTATTATTATTAATATTATATTGTATAAAATGATAATATTATTATCAATATCATATGTATATACAATATATTATATTATTAAAACTGATATAAAATATATTATAAATGAGGCCGGGGGCCGGGTAAATGACCTTGGAGGGCCGCATCCGGCCCCTGGGCCTTAATTTGGGGACCTTTGCTCTAGAGTAGAAACAACTTTAATGAAGCATTAAACCCAGGTTTCCTCTACAGACCAAACAGGAAAGCATCACAGAGTGGTATCTTAACTGTGATGCTTTTTAATCCAGGTCTTAATATATTAAGGATATAAGTGTTACACCACAGCCAGAGTTTCACCTTGTCCTTAGCACCAATCAAGACTCCAAAAGCAGCAATAAAACAGTTTGTTGAAGAAAGTACATATAAAAAGGGAAAAAATCACCAAAAGGGATAAGAAAGGCAAAATCCAACAGGTAATCAGAAAAGGTAGTCCATAAGTAAAAAGCCCAACCAAGCTGGTGAGGAGTAAAACACTTCAAAAACAATAATTCAAATAATACAAAATGTATACGAAAACATGAGTCATAACATAAGCATAAATCCAGGAAAACAAGAATCAAAACATGAACATGAATCCAGAAAACCCACGAACTTTGTCTAAAACATAAACTGGAAACAGGACTTGAGATCCACGCTATCTAGCAGCATTGCCTGATCTGAATTCTCAAAGAAACACTCAAATTTAAAGGCTGCAAAACATGAAGGCATTTCTTTGACCTTGTCTTTCTGGCTGTATGATTTTTTCCATGCTTCCTTCTCACCGAGCCTTTTGGATTTCATGAGCTGGATGTTTTCCTCCCTCAGATCAAGCCTGATTCCCCTGTCCAACACACCTGCTCTCTCAGGCAAGCTATCTCTGCCTTCCAAGCCTTTATCAGGAGTTGCTAAGCTACTTATAGGTGAGAAGTTATACCCACCATTCACTGTATCTTTCTGTCTGCTGAACTCCGAAACAGTTTTGGGAGGCACGCAGAAACAGATATGGGGGTCTACCGGTATCCGGCCAGCAGAAACAGATAGAGTTTGAGGCAAAATGCACAAGTCTAGTGAAAGGCTATACAGTACAAGTGGATCAGTGAGAAAAGGGAGCTTTGTGAGACAAGGGGTTTTTCATGTTGCACCTAGAGTCCCAGGATTCAGGGGATGGTTTGGAGAACAATTGTTGGGATCACTGTAGATCTCACTCCTTCCTTAAAGCCACAGAGCTTGGGGGATGAATAAACTCAGTTATTCCAGAACACTCCTTTCATGGCCCATAGTTGCAGTCATTGTCATTTCACACATCCTCCAATGGTATCATTGGACCCCTGTTACTCAGACAAGAGCCCTCAGAAGTAAAAATGTACAGAACCTTGACCAATTTTCTTGTCCTCAACACACACAGAAGGTGTTTAGACACTCTGAGACACTCTATCAAGGCAATGGATAATGTCTTTAAAATTTGGGTGTTTTTTTTTTTTTTGGTGACTTTTCCAGGAAGACTTCAGTCTTGATTTACACAGGGTTGCATTTATTGGTAATTTTGAGTCGTCTTTCAGCACCACATGAGTTGATTCTTCTCTTACTAGTTGTCTTCATTGTCCAGCTTTCACAACCATGAATAAAAATTAGAAATATCATGGCATGGACAATCATGATTTTCACATTCAATGATGTGGTATTGAATGATCATTCAAATGCTCAGATATTCAATAATATATTTGGTGGCAAGGATATAATGATGAATAGATCGAAACAAAATAGGTAGAAAGTAAAGTTTTCCAACCTCTGCCTGCCATAGATAAGGGCAAAATGTCAGGAGAAAATGCCATACAGCCCGGAAAATACACAACAATCTAATGTTTTCCAAATACTTTTTAAAGCATATTTTACCATAGTAGAGTATTTTTAATAATGATGTTTTTAGCTCATACAATTATCAATCCTAAAATTTTATTGAAATATAGCAAAAAGGCAATGAGCAACTCTATAACTGATATAACTGTTAATTTTTTAAACATTGCAACAATTCACAACAGTGAATAAACTAATTTTAAACAGCAACTTTTCAAACTCTGGGTTGTGTGTGTCTTTCAAAAATGCTTGAAAAGCTTCTAAATAATTGTGAAGACTATGAGAGCCAATTTTAAAAGGACAACCCAAAGAAGAGATTAGCAGAGTATGAAAACTTGCATTAACATTTCAGGTGGAGGGGAAAAAACCCGCAAGTCACACACTTCATAATAATTAAATGCTATGAAGTGTCATTATTTCTACCTTTAAATCAGAACACAAGAGAGCTTTCCATACTTGCGCCTGGCATTCATATTCTTAAGCATTGCCAATAAGCCCTTAAGACACAAGCAACTCACTTGTAATGCACCAATTTCGATGCTTGTGAAACACAAAGTGTGTCTTGGTGATAACATTTTATTTAATTATGTCTGCAAGCATCATAACTTATATTGATGAACATGGATTTGTGTAGTTGTTTAAGCCTGTAATGAACTAAATGTTACACAGAATACAATTTTCCTCTTCATTTACTTTAATTTATTCTGGTTGTAAATACTGTCGCTTCCATGATTACAGAATAAATCTCACTGTAGGATCAATTAGTACAGTTTAAAAATTAGACTTAAGAGATGTTTGGTAATTATGGACAGACCTCATGCTGTGATATCTCAGCATTGTTCTTTATAAAAAAAAATTTAGTCGAAATGACATATGTCATTAAAGTCAACCTATGGCCTTTAATACGGAACTTTGTCAGAATATAACTTGTGTCTAAATCTGTTCATTTTTTGAAAAGTCCTACATGTTAAATCATATGTCTACAGCATTCCATGCAGTCATGCCGGCCACATGACCTTGGAGGTGTCTAAGAACAACTCTGGTCTGGCTCTTCAACTCTTAGAAATGGAGATGAGCAGTAACTCCTAGAGTCAGACACTACTAGATTTAATGTCAGGGGAAAACGTTTACGTTTACCTATAGAACAACCCAGAAAAAAACAAATTTAATCTTAGTTGAAACCAGTGTCCTGTGGACAAGTCCATAGCCAAGGGGGAGGGGGGTTAAGGGTCCAGCCCCTGCTTAACTTTAGGTTGAGAAAAAAAATACTCATGGATTTTGACTGGTTAATCAAACCCCTATGCTAAGTCTATGAGAAGCAAAAAATTAGAGTTCCTCCAGAATTGCAAGCACTTTCTCAACCAAATTTTGATAATTTATTCACACTATCATTACCTACTTTTCCACCAATTTACATTGCAATAGCCGACATAGAAGCAGCAATCAGGTTTTGACGTTCTGGATGTTTAATCAACATTTTTGATGTGGATTATGTAATCCTCCAAAACTCCCCAGGTTAAACTCCATAAGAAAAACGGTATATGACAACTATGACTATTCGTGCTTGCTTCAAAAGTTCATACTTTATTTTCTCCTAAACTATCAAGTATCTTTGAGTAACATTAACTAGGTACCAGATTAAAAATATTTTATGTGGTTTCTAAAAATGTAATAATATATATGGGTCATAGATATTGATTTTTAGGTACTCAAATTTAAAGTGAAAATATATGTATAAGAAATCTTTCAAAATGCTGTATCTCTGATTCTAATCAAGATTTTTTCATGAAATTTTCAACATAATTATAGATTTTTATTATGTGGATTCATTTATTTTTAACGCCATGTAATTATCTTTAATAGTTTTTGAAATATTATGAAAAAAATACCTGAAAGTAGTTATGACACTGCTGTCTTGCTCTTCCCCCCTTCAAAGCTTTCTCTTATATCTGCCTTCTTGCTCCTCTCACTGGGGTATAAAAGAAAAGCATGAAAGCAGCTGTGGGTCATTCCAAACACAGTTGTCTTACTGTGCAATTGTCTGCTAGCTTGAGTTGCTGTTCTGAGACTTAAAGCCCTGTTGGTTGCTATTAGTGTTTCCTTTCATTCACCTGACTCCAGAAGTTGCCTAAATGTCGATCAAAGCTACTGAAAGTCTTTGAGTTCATGGCAAAAAATAAAAAGCCAAATATTGAAGACCAAGAAGGCAGTGGGTTGAGAACCATTGCAGCACCTGGTACTGAAGAATACCATAGAACACGCACACCTAAATTGCAAGTGAAAACTGTGGAAACTGAGGTGTCTATTAGGTTGGTGCAGAAAAGTTGTATCCTGTCATAAGAAATTCGTTAGCTTAGTACTTATGACGAGATATCAGACGTGTGTGCATGGCCAGCACGAAAAACTTTAGAATCGAAATTTACCTAATACATTTTTGTTTGTATCTTGTAAATCTCTGAAGGCTCCCTCACAAGGTCAGCTCCATCTTCATTTTCATGGAAAGCAAGCAAAGCAAAGCCAAAAAAGCTCCAATTCCTCTGTAAATTAATGGCCTCTCGCCATTAGGAGTAGGTTCAAACAGAACAACCCTGTAAGCCTGCCATAATTTTAGCATTTCGGCCACACAGACATTTTGCTATCTGAGATGAGGCAAAAGAAAACGGCATTCCATAGATTCCAAGCTAGTGGACTCATTTTGATATCTTCCATTACTTCCATTTTCCTGGAAGTAAAAATAACTAATAGCTAACAATTTTCTGCCATTTCAAGACACAGGAGCAGAGCAGCTGGCAAAGAACTAGTTCCAGCTGCTGCTACTATCATTAAAAATCTTGCATTTTTCCCATCTCCTCTTGAAATTCCACCTGCCCTTCTCATTCTTTTCATCTCACTCACTGGTGCTACTCCATCCTCTTTGCTCACCAGCACCAATTTTCTTTTTCTTCTACCCTTCACTTTTCCTTCACCTCTTGTAGCAATGATGTCCCATACTGAACTAATGTCTGCTGTCTGTAATGGAGTGGATGAAAGCAAACATCTGAATCTTAAATCTGGACAACATAGAATTTATTCCTCATCAGTTAAATGGTAGATCAGGCAATAGGGACTCTGTTTGTGCTGGACAGGATAACATGTCCCATGAAATCTAAGCCCACTTCACTGCATTTGGTTCATTTCAGGTATTTCAAGTTTATGTCATGATTTATAAAGCTCTATATGACTTGGATCCAAAAAGAGTGTATCTCCAAAGAAACCTGCAAGAGCTTTAAAATCATCAAGGGGATACTTTCTTCCAGTCCTGCCACATTTGATAGGCTTGTTTGGTAGGGACACAAGTGAGAAGTGTCTCAGTGTCTCAATCTTTGCATTTATTTTAAAATGATATTGTTAGATTTTAACTCATTTCTTCTGTGAGCCGCCTTGGGTCCCAATATGAGAGAAAGGTGGCATGTTGAATGAATGAGGGCAACCAGGATTGCCCAGTATCACTTACCTTGATGGGTGTCACTTATTTGGGAGTTGGAAAGCTTATTGCCTATAGGACTAGTAGGTATCTCTTATTATATGGGATGCCCCCTTTTATATAGGTTGAATAAGTAAAAAATCCCATAATTTGTTTTGATGGATGGAAAGAAAGTACTCATGAAGAAAGAAAGACGTTCATCATGTATGAATGTAGATAATATTTTGATTTTTTTTCAGAGGTTAAGTTAACAGAAATCAATAGTGTGATTTGGTATTTTGGTAGAACAGACACTTGTTAATAGTTATTTCCTGATTGTTAATAGCTGTTTCCTGATTCATGATAGTCAGCCCTGCATGTCATGAATTCCAATTGCTGTTTTGAAAATGTGAGAATATGGATAACACAAGCCTGAGTCCCATTCATGTGATGATAAGCCATAATTTATCAGATACTTCAAATAAAGAAACAGAGGTGTGGGTGTGTGCATGTCAATGTGTAGTTGTGTAACTGACTAACTGAAAAATTATTCTTTTCTTGTTCCCCAATTATATTTGCATCTTGTGCACACAAACATGCAAGCATCACAATTGCTCGGAGAACCCATATTTTTATAACACGGTGGTTAGGTCACAGTTCAACATAAAAGCATGCAAAAGAATTGAAGCCTTTCATGACAGCCAGATGAACATGTGTATCTAAGGCAGTTTGTTGCAATGGTCTCTTTAGTTTAGATGAATCCAGTAAAATATATCCATACAAATTCAATTGCCTAATGATCAGAGTTTGTAAATTCTGATAATCCAAATGAAAACCAATGAACCTGATGAAAGATAGTTTGGGGTGATCAATCAAACATGGGATATGACTTTGAGAATTTTATTATGACTCTGGAGACCCATTTGGCCATGGATACCCACTGGGAGATCTTGGGCCAATTGCACACTCTCAGCCCCAGGAACCCCACATGATGGGTTCACTTTGGGTCAGCATAGGTCAAAAAAATTTCAAGGCACATAACAACAAATGGCCCCATCTCTTTTTGAATTGTTCATACAGAGACACACATTCTTCCCACATTGTTCACTATACAGCACATGCTATCATTAATAATGTGATTTAATAACACAATGAAATCCATTAAGAAATCAAAAAGCCTAGGCATCCATGGTTGCAAATGCAGACTAAAAATTAATACACATTTGAATAAACCTACTGCCTTAATATAAATAGTCTTGCCCTCTTGAAATTTCATAGCACTACAGAAGAAATAAAATGAAATTATGTCCCAAATATTAAATTTATAGTACCCAACCTTTCAGTGTTCCAGAAAATGATTTAAATGTCTCGGGAACCTCAAAAACCAGCTGACAAAAGCAAATCTTTGATTCCTGCTGATGTCTACTTTATTTTTGAGTAAAGTTGTCTGACTTTTAGAGCCAAGATCTGCTAGTCGTTTGGATAGACAGAGATTAGGTAGTCCCTTCAATTTATGTTCTTCTCTTTATTTTCACGGAAGCTACTGGGATTTGAGTTCTTAGAGAAAGGTCAAAAATTTCCTCTGGCTTTATAGAAGAAAAACAACTCATTTCACAAACATCACCTTCTTTCAATTCTCTTCAGCCAATACAGCTTTTGTGAGATCAAGCATTAAAAAGAAATTTTGCTTGAATTTTACAGCACAACTGGACAGTTCTTTAAAGCAGAGGTGAGTAACTAGAATGGCTTTAGGGTGAAATTTTCAGCCACATAGACTACCGAATAAGAGAAAAACAAACAAACTTGAAATTGACCAGACAGCCCTTAAGTTTTTGACTTTTTAAAACATCGCAATGCTTTTGGCCACTTAATTTAATGTGTGGTTTCACTCAGAAAACAGGAAGTTAGACTTTATTAAGCCTGCTTTATTTATCACAGTCATGCAATATGATGAGTTAAGGAAAGGATAATGCAGAGCCTTCTTGCATGAGGCACACCTTCTCTGAGTCTCTCCTTTTGAAGGATTATTGGTGCCAGAGCTAGATTTAAATCTAAAGTACAGTGGAACCTCAACTTAAGAGCATCCCAACCTAAGAGTGCTTTGAGTTAAGAGCTGTCACTTGACCAGAGTTTCACTTTGACATATAAGCAGCAGTTTAAGTTAAGAGCTAGCACCAGAGGAAGCGCTCCGCTAGTGTCCGAGGGAGTGCTAGCATGAGAATACAGGGCTTTAGGGCTTCAAAGGAGCAGCCTCTGTGCCTCGTGCTCTTGTCCACTTTGAGAGATTGGAATGAGTACAGTTTGAAGAAAATGACACTTCTGCCTCTTCACTTCGTGCTTCATTGCCACAACTTTGTGTTTCTACCATCATACCACAACTATGTGCTTCTACCACTTTAAAGCTGATCTTTCTTATTGTTCCATATGAATGTGCATTTATACATTATTAATAGTATTTCAATTAATAGCATTTCAATGGGAAAATTCACTTTGAGATAAGAGTGATTTGAGGTAAGAGCTTGATCATAGAATGAATTAGACTCTTAACAGAAGTTATCACTGTATGTCAGATTTATGAAAGCACAATGTTGGTCTCTTTTCTCCAAAAATGAACAAAAAAGATGGCATTATAGATTTAAGGAATAACAATAATCAAAGAGAGATTGAGTGACCCCTCTTCTTGCTGATTGCACAGGATCTCTGTTATTTATTTCAGCAGGCATGGCTGAGGGGGGTCAATGGCAGCACTGATCAGCAAAGGAGCATCATGGTGTTGATTTGCATGTGGACAATAAACAAGGCCAATATGGACCCAATCCAGCTGTCCAAATGGCTGCAAACTCTAAAGATATGGCAGTTTCCTGCAAACTCTAGAGTCTGGAGTAAAATTGGTTTAAGTGCGAAAAACTCCAGATGCTTACTGGAAGTCATTCTGCATTATGAGGACTGCCAGCAGCAGCTTTGGGGTGAATATATTGTGTAGACATAGCCTTAGAGACCAGAGTTGATATAGTTTAGTTGGAGGTAAGTTGGCCCCTATTTGCCCACTATTGTTCTCCTGCACAGAGCACTATTTGACAGAGTTGTCCAGTTTTTTGTTTTTGTTTTGGTGTTCTCTGGATCTCTGCACTGGGCAATAAAATTATCCTTATATGGCATACTGCAGAATTTTATTGTCAAATGTACACTGATGCTGACATGGAATGAAAGAAAGGTAAAGATTGTGAAAATCAGAAATTAAGAGAAATCAAAAGAAAACTATTTCTTTATATCTGACAGTTTCTTTTTATACTTTCCTACTTTTTCTACTTTCCTACTGTGTTCTGCAGGATCTAGCATTGCCCCCTGTGAGAAACCAACCATGCAATGTGCAAAACTGTTCTTTTTAAAATTCAGTCAAATGTTTGCAAGGCAACCCACTGAGCACATTAGAGTATTGACTTTGAAGGACCCAGGAGGTCTTTCCTTCACCATCAACCTTGACAATGAGGTTAGCTGAGCTTCCCAGTTCTCATTGGCTGTGGCAGTTCTTCCTTTCTTTCCTTGTAATCATGCAAATTGTTGCATGACCCCTCACATTACTCATCCATTCTTGAAAATAACACTATATTGCAAAGAACAGACATGCAAATGTTTTTGCTATCTTCAGATGAAGACAGGCTGCTACTAGCTACACAGCAAATATGTCTTCAGGCCCTTTCACATCACAATAATATTCCACTTTAACATTATAACATCCTTCGGAATTCCAAGGAGAGGCACTAGAACTCTATGGCGTAAAACCTTGATACTCTTCCCTAAATTTCAAATCTCAGAATACCATAAAATTAGAACCATGACAGAATAATTTTGCAATTGTAGATAGCACAAAATATCTCTTCCTCCTGGACACTCAACCATTATTGCAGAATATTCAGGTAACCATGTCTGGCCTTATCATTTTCTTTTTAATGATGCCACACTTCTCATTTTATACTTCGTTCACACAGAATATGAACGTAACTTGTGACCAATAACAAGCTGCTTGTAAAAAAATTCATTTCCCCAATAATGAGGTAATAAATTAACTACCACTGCAATTTAGTAAGGGATAATGCCATTGTGTTTGCTGTCTATCTTTTGAGTTATATCATTTTGCTGTGGCCTTGCAAAATTGTGATGGAATAATACCACATGGTTGGAGTGTTCACTTGTGTTGTACTTTGTACGTCTGCCTTTGTTGCGAATGCAGAAGTAACACTGAAGTGGGTGAGAATAGAAGGCATTCTGTACCATACACTTGTAGATTTAAGTTTTTTTTAGAAAATATCTAAAAGGTATTAAAATCATACATATAATGGTGCCTTGGAACAAAGGATCTGGGTTCATCAGTTGTACACTTGTTTTTGTGTGTATGTGAATGCAAGGGTGCTTCCAGACAGCAACAAAATGTGGGATTAATATGTGGGACAAATAAACCTGGGGCCTCAGAGCAGGTCCCCACACAGACCTGCTGGTTCCAGGCTTTCCTACCCCACTGTCCTTACAGCCCTTCTGTGTTTTGGGATAAAATGGAGGGCAGACAGGGACATCTGCTGGATGTTTTTTTAAAAAAATAATTTCTCAATTATGTGCCGATTCTTATATGTGCACATGCGAATATCCTAACACAAACAGGGAGAAATTCCTATGTACACATATAATTATATACATCAGCGTACAATGGTGGGATTTTTAAAAATTGCCTTTGGATTTCCCTCTTTCCCAATTGTTTATTCACGATCAATTTAATATTATAAAGTTTAAAATAAACACTTTTAGAGACCTCTAATGGTTCTCTGCTTCTCCTCTCTTGAAACCAGCTGGAAACCAGCTGGAAATCTTTTTAAAAATGTCATGGGTAAAAAGCAGTCTCTACAGGGGTAAAGAGGGAAATCCCAAACTTTACATGACTGCAGGACCACACAGTCATGAGAAAATCCACTTCTTTTGCCTGGAATTGGGATAAAGGGGGACCTTTTTGAATCGGCTTTTCCCTCAGTTGCTGCAATTGAGCATGCATTTAGCACAAACATCATCTGCCCCGCTCTTTTAACCCGTTCTCTCCCGAATTGTAGGTACTGTGTGGAAGTGCCCTAAGACACATAGAGAGAATGAGAAAGAGATCCTTTTGGCTATTGCAATTTTTCCCAAATTTTGGCTGCTGCTTTGGAGAATTAAAACTTTAATGCTATACATGCTTATTGCAGAGCAAAGCAATTATATCAAGATAATATTTTGAGAAATTTTGTTTAGGATTGTGCTATCATATTCAAATACTTGCCATAGTCCATATCCACTACCTCCCAGAACAGAAAAGGTAGCTTTTACAGATGTCAATAATTTGCAAAACTCTGACCCCTAACTTTAACTGACATGCTATATTACATGTTATCAATCTTGTCAGAGATTTGATAGTGGTGAAAAGATATTTTCAGATGAAGATTTACACCTGGATCATGAAGGCCTAGAAAAAAAGAAATGTAAAAGAAATAGAGAAGTATGAAATGCTCAATTTTATTCATTTTACAGAAACACAATTAGGAAAGGGCAGCAAAACCTCTAGAAACAAAATAAGCAATTTACTTGCCCATGATTTCAGATAGAAATGGTGCAAGCTATCCTCACAAACTGCCCAACTTGAAATGTACAGTATACTCCTGGTTCCTCACTCAAAATTAGACATACAACAGCTTCCAGCTTTATGCATATTTTCTATCTCTGTATTTTTGGCCAAAGAGATATAGACTCCTATACAGCCATCAGTTTATTTTACGGGAGGAAAGCATTTTGATCTGATACTGAAAGTGATAGACTGACCCACAAATAATGCACAGCTTTTGGTATCACTTTTTGGTATCACCTTTTAAGAAACAGGGTCAAATCTATACCATTTCCTTTCAAAACATTCTATAATACTATTTGCCTGTGCCATCACTTGGGTTGCCAACTCTCAAAGCTTAGCTTTCTTTTCTATGCCTAAGGAGTAGATAGCTGAGTGGGAACCTTAGGGCAAGAGGGTTATCTTGAAAAGTGTGTGTGTGAATTCCTCAGTTGTTAGTCTTGGCCTTTTTATTATTTTATTTTTTACTCTGTGCAACTGGGGTCTATGCTTAAGTGTGTTTACTATATGATACCATGTCCTGTGAGAGGCAGGGTTGCCCTCAGCTCCAGATTTTAGACCTGAAAAACTCAAGGCTTGGAAATAGTTTTATTGTGGCAACCAAACCGGATGTATCAACTAATAGCAGAATTATTTCCAAAAACCAGAATCCTAAAATCCATTCACTCCAAGCAATCAGTGTCCCTGTCCAAATTTGTCCCTGCAAACATTAAGATAGTACCTTTGAGAATAGAGAGAGTAGCACCCAGTTTTAGGAGTCTGTGCACTGCTCCAAAGCTTTGTGATAATATGGATAGAATATTATAGTTTATGTTTGTATGCTAACAAGAAGGACACTGCATGACACTGATGGTATTTGCTTTTCACCAATCATTCCAAACCCTACTATGATCGTCTGTGCTTATTGGTGGCCCAGGCAGTGCTAATTTGGGTTTGTTTCTTCCTAGAAGACAGCATCACACAAAGTTAAACTGTCCTCAATCATGGGATCATCTTGCTGTCTTGATCTTTAGCTTTAAAAGATCTGTTAAGCCACAAAGTAAGAATCACATGTATTGATTGAAAAGTATATTTGGAAGGACGTGTTCCTTGCCCATAGACAGAAAATATTAGTTGAGTTTATTCTTCCTGAACTGTTATAAAGCAAGTCTTTCCCCATGAGGACTGACGGATGACAAATAAAACATTTCCTGCTAGTCTCATATTGTAGATTGAAATAAACATCTTTTGGGACATTGAAAAGGCCACGAAAAACTAAAGCAAAATTTACTTCTAGCTGTATGCTGTTTGTTCAATCACAAAGACATAGGGGAAAAAATCCCCAGATACAATCAGAAGGAAACGGTTTGCTTAAAAACTTAATCTCTCCTTGTTTTGTTAAACTTACATTTAATTAATTAATAATTCCATTTATTCCCATTTTGCTTTGGGGGCCCAGTTCACTATGGATCTGGGCAAGTTTGAGAAATGTTGCTGTCTTCCAGCCTCCTCCCCCTTCCCAAAAAGCACCTGAAAAGTAAAATTTACTAAATATATTTCCCAAAGATCCTTGGAAAAAGGCATTGGGGTTGTGTTTGTTTGTTTGTTCAAAGATGTAAAATGTATTCACTTTTTAAAGTCAGCCCTCTGTATTCATGGAGTTCTCTTCCATGGATTCAACTATTCATGACTTGAAAATATTTTTTTAATTCCTAAAAAAGCAAACTTTGTTTTTTTTTTTCATTTTATGTAAAGGGAACCATTTTGCCATTTTATAAATTGGGGCTTGAGATTCCACAAACTTTGGTATCCATAAGGGAAGGGACTAAGTGCCCACTGTATATACGCTTCATATTTGGGGAATGCATCTCATGAAGGCCCTAAACTGCAATTAAAGTGAAAGTAATTAACTTATTATAAATACTTGGATACCACATTTCCATGAACTAAGCTAAGGATATACACACAATTCAAATTACAAAATATCACATTCAGTATTTTGATGTTGTAATATTAGAAGACAGATGAAATACTGACCCTTCCATATTGAGAGCAAAGATTAAAAAGAGTCAGTAAAAATGCTTGATCAATTTCAGCACAATTTATAATTAAGACAGATATTGCTATCATGTCCTTTTATTAATTTCTGGTGGGACTGCTCATTAGTCTGTTAGCAAGCTTAAAGAGATAAGGTTCTCAATTTTTTTCAGTGGAAAAAGGAAGCAAAAAAGAAATCCTAATGGAAAGAATATGTATTTTATAATCCTTTCAATGTATAGTGATCCTTACTTATGCTGTTCAGCTATATTTTAACCGAAGCACAATAACCAGCATATTATAGGTCAATCACAGAGGATAAATTAACATAAATCAAACACTAGGAATGAGACTACACAAAAACCAGTTGCAGAACACTTTTGATCTTCCTGGATATTCCCTCTCTGACCTCACAACAGTAGTCCTTGAACAAAAAAGAGTTTGCTGCTCAATCGCATACTCGTTTCCGACTCTTCGTGACCCCATGGACCAGTCCACACCAGAGCTCCCTGTTGGCCATTGCCACCCCCAGTTCCTTCAAGGTCAAGTCAGTCCCTTCAAGGATACCATCCATCCATCTCGCCCTTGGTTGGCCTCTCTTCCTTTTTCCTTCCATTTTCTCCAACATCATGATCTTTTCCAATGATCTGTCTCATGATGTGGCCAAAATACTTCAACTTTGCTTCTAATATCCTTCCCTCCAGTGAGCAACCAGGCATTATTTCCTGGGGGATGGACTGATTGGATCTTCTTGCGGTCCAAGGCACTCTCAGGATTTTCCTCCAGCACCAGAGTTCAAAGGCGTCTATCTTCCTTCACTCAGCCTTCCTTATGGTCCAGCTCTCGCATCCATAGGTTACTATGGGGAATACCATTGCTTTGACTATGCAGACCTTTGTTGCCAGCGTGATGTCTCTGCTCTTCACTATTTTATCAAGATTGGCCATTGCTCTCCTCTCAAGAAGTAAATATCTTCTGATTTCCTGGCTGCAGTCGGCATCTGCAGTGATCTTCACACCTAGAAATATAAAGTCTGTCACTGCCTCCACGTTTTCTCCCTCTATTTGCCAGTTATCAATAGGTGTAGTTGCCATGATCTTGGTTTTCTTGATGTTTAACTGCAACCCAGCTTTTGCACTTTCTTCTTTCACCTTGGTGATAAGGCTCCTCAGCTCTTCCTCACTTTCGGCCATCAGAGTGGTATCATCTGCATACCTAAGGCTGTTAAAGTTTCTTCCAGCAACTTTAACTCTGGCCTTGGAATTGTCAAGCCCCGCATGTCGCATGATGTGTTCTGCGTACAAGTTCTGCGTATTTATGATTGTGCTTTCTAACAGTGGTAGGGTGAACTAGGTAGGGTGAACATTTGCTTCCAAAATACAGGGTAGGAGAGGAGGATGTGATGATACATCTTATAGGCACCTTTATATTCACTTAATGCTATGGTTCTCAACCTGTGGGTCCTCAGATATTTGGCCTTCAACTCCCAGAAATCCTAACAGCTGGTAAAATGGCTGGGATTTCTGGGAGTTGTAGGCTCATCTCCATTTTTAAGCCGAAGAGCCGGCGTTGTCCGTAGACACTCCAAGGTCATGTGGCCAGCATGACTGCATGGAATGCTGTTACCTTCCCGCTGGAGCGGTACCTATTGGCATGTTTTCGAACTGCTAGGTTGGCAGAAGCTGGAGCTAACAGTGGGCGCTCACTCCGCTCCCAGGATTTCAACCTGGGACCTTTCGGTCTGCAAGTTCAGCAGCGCAGTGCTTTAACACACTTCACCGCCGGGGCTCCTAGTCCTGAGCCTACACCTACCTTAAATAGAGTTCTGGGGTTCCTGGCTAAATTAGTCCTCCTTACCACCCCCAAACTCCTCCATCAATAGCTAAGTAAACATCTGCCAGTTTTCCTTGAGTATTTTCTATTTGCATGCACATTGTAGTCCCACAATAAACTATTTTCAGCCATTCTAATCTCTACATCTAGTCTCAATACCACTGTTAGAAAGCACAATCATAAATTTAATGCTACCTGTTCTGCATGCCAAGACTTAGAAAACATATATTTTCCACACACATCAAGAAAACATGCATGAACAAAGATATGTGCTTTTCCCACTAGTGATAATGAGTGACAGTTTGCACCTGACTTGCTTTAAAAACATTTTGGGGGAGCGATATTTATTTTCTTTTATGGTTTTCTATTTGTCCATAGCATGTGCACTAAGAATGACTTAAAAGAGAAGCAAGAAAGAATCTGAAATTAAAGGCATAGCAGGGAAAGAGGGGCAGGGAGAAAAGCACACCCTTGATTCAGACACAAGGATGCGTTGAATTCAGCTGACATCATTCATGACTGAGTGTCTCCAGAAGCATTCCCTAGATGCTCAAACCACAATCCATAATCAAATGACAGAAGTTAATGCATCTTATTGTTTTCAGTAAAAGCTCTTTGATGACCTCATCACATGGGGCTTTCCCCCCATCCTAGGACATTGCTGAGACTTAACCAGGATGGAGCCTGACAGAGCCCATCACATGATGTAGGGCTTCTTCTGGTGAGGCTCCGTCCCAGCTCCGACTCAGCAGTGTCTTGGCAGCATGTTCAGAGGCTGCCCTAATAATATGGGAGTTAAAATTGCTGGAAAAAACATTAACAACCTTAGGTATGCAGATGATACCACTCTGATGGCTGAAAGTGAGGAAGAGCTGAGGAGCCTTATCACCAAGGTGAAAAAAGAAAGTGCAAAAGCTGGGTTGCAGTTAAACATCAAGAAAACCAAGATCATGGCAACTACACCTATTGATAACTGGCAAATAGAGGGAGAAAACGTGGAGGCAGAGACAGACTTTATATTTCTAGGCACGAAGATCACTGCAGATGCAGACTGCAGCCAGGAAATCAGAAGACGGTTACTTCTTAGGAGGAGAGCAATGGCCAACCTTGACAAAATAGTGAAGAGCAGAGACATCACACTGGCAACGAAGGTCCGAGCAATGGTATTCCCATAGTAACCTATGGATGCGAGAGCTGGACCATAAGGAAGGCTGAGTGAAGGAAGATAGACGCTTTTGAACTTTGGTGCTGGAGGAAAATCGTGAGAGTGCCTTGGACCGCAAGAAGATCCAACCAGTTATTCCTCCAGGAAATAATGCCCGGCTGCTCACTGGAGGGAAGGATATTAGAGGCAAAGCTGAAGTATTTTGGCCACATCATGAGGAGACAGGAAAGCTTGGAAAAGATCATGATGCTGGGGAAAATGGAAGGAAAAAGGAAGAGAGGCCGACCAAAGGCAAGATGGATGGACGGTATCCTTGAAGTGACTGGCTTGACCTTGAAGGAACTGGGGACAGTGCTGGCCAACGGGGAGCTTTGGCGTGGACTGGTCCAGGAGGTCACGAAGAGTCGGAGATGACTAAACGACTGAGCAGCAGCAGCACCCATGTTCTCACTGACTAAGCTGCAGACAGTGCAGGGGGAAGGTGGAAAACACTGTAGGATGGTAAGGGGACAGTGCAGGTGCTGCCTGACAGTTTTCCCTGCTGCCCCACAGATTCCCCTGCTGTTTCAAAGCTTATGTACCTCTGTCTGATAAGGTCCTTAGACAAAGCTCTCAAAAGAAATGAAAATCTGCACAATGTCCTCATTTTGATAAAAGCAAGAAGATACATAAAATGTACCTAGGGATTATTAAAAATCTCTGCTCTTTGCTCCCCTTTATTTATAGCAACAGCACCATTTGAAGAAAAAAATAATTCAGCTGTAAGAGGTAATGTGATTGTAACTTCTGCAATGTATTTGCAGAAAAGGCAGCATGTCTAGTAGAAGCAACCGTTGGGCTTTCCAGTAGCAACTCCTTAACTAAAAAGAGTGGGCACCTAATTCTGAAATGTGAGGACATAAATATCTCTCCACTTGGTCCATGAGCTTCAAGACATTCAGCCAGCCCTCCATATATATGGATTCAACCATCTTGAAAATGTTACCCAAAAAAATCTGAAAAGCAAACCTTGATTTTGCCATTTTATATAAAAGACACCACTTTACTTGAGTATCTATAGATTTTAGTATCCACTGGAAGTTGTGGAAGCAAACCCCAACAGATACCAGCAGCTCACTGTAACCAAAATGTAGCTGTATCCTTTAACTGCTAGCAAACCAGGACTAACAGTTGATATTCTTATATAAGGACCATCTCTTATTCTTGAACATGCTGTGAAAATGTACGATCATCTGGATGTTGTTCAACTGCAATTCTCATCAGTTGTAATCAGTTTAGTTGATAATGGGATTTTTCATTCCAACGCAGTAGCAACTATGGGCTTCTATGTCAGTGATGCAAAGAATCCAATGCACTTTTCATCTGAATTTTAAACATTTTATCCAAGGTGATGGACACAATCACTCAAATGGACTTGATACCATGCTAAGCTCCTTGAAAGTTTGGACCAAAGTTACTAGCAGATACACTACCCTCCTGACCTGGAATCCACCAGCTCTTCTGATCTACAAACCCCACATTCCTCACCTCTGCTCTTAAACACTGCAGGCTATGAAACACAATGATTTTCTTTTTCTGTTGTACAATGCATCACTTTTCATACTTTACTCTCTTCCTTTTTCTGAGCCAGAGATTAATCACTTTATTGAGATTCATCCATAGACTCTGTCAAGAAATACAATGGATGTTCCTCGTTCAGGATATTTCAGTACCAGAATGTCCCCTTTCAGAAATTAGTTTTGTTAAGAATGATGGACAGGAAAAGCAGTTGCCTCCATGAAGTAATTATTTGAAGGTTAATTGTAATCATTTCTAACTATTATTACAAATATAACTGAAAGTTCAGTTTTGAATTAATGAGACCTTTCCAATAAAACTGGTTTTTGAGAGAGAACGAGAGAGGAGGAAGAAGTGCTCTGTACATCTCAAGGATGTTTGTATGAAGCACAAAATGACAGTGTGTATCTGAGATGCAATAGATTCGAAATCACTTCTCTTGTGTTTTCCTAACAGACCAAAATGATGGAGTGGATGCGTATGCACATATTTTTGTTTTGCAATTCAAGATTTGTTTCAGTTTTTTCCAGACATTTTTGCCAAACCTTTTTTAGCATTTTCATCTGTGTAAAAGTGTTGTATTATGTTCAGAATATAAGACATCTAATTATGTAATAAAATATGGTTACACTTTTAAATGGTTTGTTAGATATTTAATGGTAGAATGATATTTTATTATGTTTATTTTATTGCATTCAGTAATTGAGGGTTCAAATCCTATTGTGTTTTATTTTTCTTTGTTTCTCCTCTTCCCCCCTCTCTCATTTCCTTCCAACAGTTTCTTTAAAAAAATGTGAATGTACATTATTTTGAATGTAAGTCAGATTGTTAGTCTTAAAGATCAATAAACAAATACATTGGGGAAAGGGGATATGTCATCCAGCACATGAAGAAAATTCATTGCCACCGCAGCCCATGGGTAATGGTAGCTGTTTAAATGAAGAGGTTCAAAGGAATGGATGCATCCACAACTCAATGGCCATTGGTGTTAGAAATAGAGAAATCTGTCACTTGGTTTCTCGTGCTCACTTTTTCTTAAAATTTCAAGTTATTTCCCCCAAATAATTGGAGAAATTTGCACATGTCCATAAATTCTTATTTTAAAAGGAACAAAAAATCTTCCTTTCATTAATTGTCCTTGATTTCATTGTAGCAGTTACTTATAGGCTTAATGGCATTCAGAAATACTAAGCATTAGATGCTATATGAAAGCAACCACATTTTGTAGCTGATATAATCAACCAAATAGCTATGACTGGGTCATGGCATTTGCCATATTGAAGGATGAACTGTGTGAAAAGTTTCACAAGGGAGCTTGCACAAAGAATTTATCTAAGCATTCTCCTATTTTCTAATATTAGTTGTTGTCTGTTTGAAATTGACTAATAAGTCTTCAAAAAAAGAAGAAAATGATTTAATGTCTGTACAATAGGAATGTTAAAACCAAACAGACCAGAGGTATATGTTTCAGTTTCCACTAGTTCATTCCCTTGAAGTCTAATTGGCCTTGTCGTAAGACTGGGAGTAGCATCTGTCGTCAGTTCTGCTGTTTTCTGGTGCTGGGAAAGATTAATCAATCTCCATCTAACAGGATTCCTCCAGTGCAACATATATCTGAACAACAAGACAAGTGACTTGATAGAGAGATTTCTCTCTCCTGGAATGGAAGCTGCCAACAAGATCAAGGATTCTGGGCTCTTTCAAGAAGAATTTTCCAAGCACCAGAAAATTGGAAGAGAAATTGGTCTTTCCTCTGTTAAGCCAATATAAACCACTGTCAGGCAGAAATTGCATACACTGTAGTAAGGGGTAGTTGCTTTAATTTGCTGAAAACCCCTCCAGCCACTGAATAATTCTACACTGCCTATGCTGAAGGACTAAAAACAACACAATACAATACAAAAGTTGTGGGAAAGTGCTCCCTATCATTTTGAATGGCTCTCCAAAAATAGAAGGGGAAATGAGCTGAGTCACCGAAATATTCATTTTTGGAATAATATATGATGGCAGGTGTCATGCATCAAATGCTATCAGTTTGGGAAAAGAGATCCAGAATCCCCCTACTGCTTGTCAGTTTGATTTGTGTTACACAGGGGCCGGGCTGTGGCACAGGCTGTTGAGCAGCCTGCTGCAATAAATCACTCTGACCATGAGGTCATGAGTTCGAGGCCAGTCCAGCAGGGTGAGCACCCATCAATTAAAAATTAAAAATAGTCCCTGCTCGTTGCTGACCTAGCAACCCGAAAGATAGTTGCATCTATCAAGTAGGAAATAAGGTACCACTTATAAAAGTGGGGAGGCAAGTTTAACTAATTTACAACTTGGAATGAGGAAGTGCCGTCAGAGTGGATGATGAAGCAGCTACTCCCCCTTGTGGCCAGAATCAAACATCCCCTCAGGAAAAGGTTAAATTGCCTCTGCGTCTGTCTGTCTCTGTTTGATGTGTTTATGGGCATTGAATGTTTGCCCTATGTGTGTATAATGTGATCCGCCCTGAGTCCCCTTCGGGGTGAGAAGGGCGGAATATAAATGCTGTAAATAAATAAATAATAAATACTTATATCACTGTTCTTTTAACATCAACAGTATTGTACTGCACAATGATATGCCGTGCATACCACTGGAGCATATCTGCACAGTTTTGTTGTGTGTGCAGGGAATACATATTTTATGTAAGATCCCTCTATCTACTTTGCATAATACTCCATAATGTGTACAAGAGTATACAGAAAGAGACAAACCCCACAGAATGGATAATATGACACAATAATATCAAGGAGTATTATAGTGAGATGTCACATTACAAATGCAAACAGAACTGACTCAGAACACATATCTACCTCTATAGGCAAGTGTAGTGCTGATATAAGATCCCTCTATCTGTCCCACAGTCCCTCCATTTCAGCATTGTTTAAGAGCCAAGTATATTTTTGTGTAGTATGTATATGACCACCAAAGGGCAGAGGGACACCATGCCACAGGTGAAGAGGGAGCATTGTAGGATGGGCAAATTTGCCCATCTGATTTATTTAATTACAGTATTTATATTTCGTCCTTCTCACCCCGAAGGGGACTCAGGGTGGATCACATTACACATATGAGGCAAACAATGCCATAACATAGAACAGAGACAGAGACAAACGCAGGCACGGCTGGCCTTGAACTCATGACCTCTTGGTCAGAGTGATTTGTTGCAGCTGGCTGCTAACCAGTCTGTGCCACAGCCCAGGTCATCAGTTAAACCAGGATACTTGGGCTGATGAAAACTAGATTGAGAGTATTTGACTAAAAATTAAAGAGACATGAGTTAACAGTAACTTCATTGACAAGGTCTTCTAAGGCCCCCAAGCCAAAGTGAAGATTTGGATGATGGCTACCATTTTGAAAAGAGAGATTTTAAAAGAAAGTTACTGGGAATTTTCAACCCCAATCACTTATTATTCATTCAAAGTCAAACTCTGCTAAACAAATTCCTCACCAGCCTTGTAGAAAATTTCACTGTACAAACAGAGGAGGCATTAAGGTGATTAGCCATTTTGGATTTGATCCTAACCAACAGGGATGAATTGGTCAATGGAGTGGAAGTAGTGGACACTATATGGAATGAACTATGTCTATATTTTGTTCTTATCAATGCTTTCAAGTGGACTCCAGCTAATGATAACCTTATTATAGGGTTTTCTTGGCAAGATATATTCAGAAGAAATTCCTCATTATCTTCCTCTAAGGCTGAAAAAGGATGACTTGCCAAAGGTCACCCAGTGGGTTTCCATGGCTAAATGGCGATTCAAATCCTAGCCTTCGGGAAATATATGAAATCAAAAAAATCTCTATTTTGTGCCTTTTAAACTCTTTAGCGTTTTTAGAATATTTCAAAGGATATATTATCAGTATCAATTCATTAATTTACTACATTAATGCAGTAAATTAATGAATTGATATTGATAATATATCCTTTGAAACCTCTTCTTTGAACCAGTGAAATCTTTCAAGTTGAACATGTGCCTAGATTTCTAGGAGACGGATTACATGGAGGTCCTCCAAAGAGTAAGCAAGGAAGCCTTTTGTTTTTATGTCCTCCTATCAAAAAACTCTCCCTTCCAGCCTATAGTGGCAGGCCCACTTCTGCTGTGACCAAAATAGTGTTTCTTGTTTAATACTACATTAATGCCTGTATATTAATATTATTAAGATGACTTTCTTTAATTAAGGGTAATTCACCCTTAGATCTTCTTACAAGTGTGTATGTTAAATAGACAACATATGATTGGATTGAATTATATTAGATCACTTTCCGTTTTTTGCTGTTCTGCAATCAGTCTAATGATTATGGTCTGGCAAAATATTTTAAAAATATTTATCCAAAATGTTGACATTTCTGCCTTTAAAGCTTCATGCAACTAAGAAATGCCATTTCGGTATAGCCAACTACACCATAGTTAGCACTACGCGAAGAACACAATGAGATGCAGATGGTGAAATGAATTCCATGTGGGAATTGTAAAGTGAATAACCTCTAATGATGTGTTTCAAATTGTAAGGGAAGGGGATCGTAATTGAAGCAACAAGCATCAACGTGTACCTC
Organism: Anolis carolinensis; assembly: GCF_035594765.1. Taxonomy (NCBI): domain Eukaryota; kingdom Metazoa; phylum Chordata; class Lepidosauria; order Squamata; family Anolidae; genus Anolis; species Anolis carolinensis. Next base: position 138,154,987 of record NC_085845.1, read on the forward strand.
CCTTGTGCCTCTTTGTCTTCCAGACTGTTGATGAATTTTGGAGGAGGAAGGAGCTCAGAAGAACTGGGTTGTTTATTGGAACCAAAGAACAGATGTGGATGATGAGCATCTGGGGTAAAATAGAAATGTGTGCAGCCATATATTACAGAAGAATTTCTCCCTCTATCATTCTCAATTAGCTTTTGGAAAGCACTGACTACAATGTCACCAGCTGCTTTCCTAAGCAACTGTGTGCACTCTGCAAAGGGAAATAGACCTTACATAATGGCTGCTGCCTGACATTTCATTCTACCACCTTCAGATAAGTACTATTAATTCTGCCTTCCTTTGAAAGCAAAGGCTATATAGTTCCCAGTTTCTAGTTGGCATTATCCTTGTTCAGGCTCAATTATTAAAAAAAAAATGGAATCAGCTTGAACGGATGCAGTGTCTATTTTTGGCAGAAATGTCAAATGAGTCTTCATAAGAAGACTGATCAGATGCCAAAGAGGTCATGAGCTTTTGAGAGAAGAGTGGCAACCTCTTTCAGTCTCAGGTCTAAAACCAATTTTAGATAAAATCTATGGGGTGGGTCATTCCAGTGTGGACTGGGGTCAAAGGCAAATAGGTGAAGTCAAAAATATCAGTACATTTTAACATAAAAGCTGCTACTATCAGAATGAAGCCTTTAAGAGAAGTTTCAAAGTTTCAGAAGTGGAACGAAGGACGAATGTTGGAAATTACCAGAAGTCATGGAAGAAGAAACATGACCTGCTTATTACTGTTTGTCCGAGTTATGGAGGCCTGTCTGATGTTAACATTGAGTAAAAACATGACTTTTTATTAAAGACTTCAAGGCCTAACTGGTTTTATCCAAATTTGCACATGTGCAGTTTTAAAATGTAAATTGTTTTGTTCTCAGTGCTAAAGTAAGCATGTGTGATCAATAAAAAATTTTTTAAAAGTAATTACAAAATTAGGGGGCACTGATGTTTTGTTTCTAAAGTATCTAAAAATTGTTACTGTATTATAGTAATTGCACATGTGGGGAAACTCCATTAAGTTTTTCAAGCTCTTCAGTAAAGTTCCCATAGCTCTATTCTTAACATGTCTACCAAGCATTGCTTTGCTGAGTCCCCTCTCGGGTGAGAAGGGCGGGATATAAATGTTGTAATAAATAAATAAATTTTAAGCACCTTTAAGGTGCTTAACACCATATGAGCATTGTTATTCCCGCCTCTAAAAATAACCTTGCCAAGCAAAAAGAAAATTTTCTAAGCCCTGCTTTTAATTGGTTCATCTGTTAATGGGTGTCCCTGACTAGCCACCTTTACTATGTAGTCAGGTGCCACGGTGGTGACCTGAAGGTTGGCTGAACTGCTGATTTGAGCAGTTTGAATCTACAAGATGGGGTGAGCTCCCATCTGTCAGCCCTAGTTCCCACCAACCTAGTGGCTCTCAACCTGGGGTCCCCAGATGTTTTTGGCCTACAACTCCCAGAAATCCCAGCCAGTTTACCAGCTGTTAGGATTTCTGAGAGTTGAAGGCCAAAAACATCCGTGGATCTCAGGTTGAGAGCCATTGCTCTAAGCAATCTTGCTGGCCCCATGACTAGGAAGTGACAACGCAAGATCTTGGCTTGAAAATGGAAGAAAGCACATCCCAGAGCCAGAGATGAGCACCGCCTCAAGAAGTCAGAAATAGAAGCCTTGCCTTTGTTTGTGTTTGTGTGTCTCATGTGATTGTAAAGGCATTGAATGTTTGCCTATGTATGTAAATGCTGTAATCCTCTCTGAGTCCCCTAGAGGAGAAGTGGAAGGGATGCGGGGAAGCATCTGGAAGAGTGGGGAATTCATCTTACCCATTCAAGATCTGTCTTTGGGGATGGCCAGACATCTCATGCCCTTTCCTTGTCTTCTTCCCACTTTCCTCCTCTTTCTTTAATCAGGAGTTGGGTAACACCCAACTTTTGAAAATGGAGTCTTCTCTCCATTTTCACATGTTAGGAAGACAGATTCCCATGTGTGGCCACCGAAAGTGACTGTGCATCATGGGATGACCTCCATGGAACTCCGTTTTGCCAGCATACGAAAATGGAAAGAAAATGGGGCCAAACTTGCATGGGATTTCCAGTCTGATACCAGGGTTCTCAGATTCCATCCAGCAACCTGAGTCTATGCTCATGTATTTGTCTGCACTAATATAGTGAAGTGGAATGCCATCACCCCATCAATGTTCACTTAGCACAAGTCAGAGGAAGGATAGATCTATATCAGCAAGTCTTGGGCCCCTTCCACACTGCCCCTATATCCCAGGATCTGATCCCAAATTATCTTCTTATCCCAGATTATTCAACAGTGGGGACTCATATAATCCAGTTTAAATCAGACAGTCTGGGATCAGATCCTGGAATATAGGGACAGTGTGGAAGCAGCCTTGGACTCCAAGAAACTATGGTCAGATTTCCAACCACTTAACAACAGCCTTAGATACGAAACCAGAAAGAGAAGTACCAAGGCTGGATTTAGTACTCATAAATTTATTTACAGGTGATGGGGACAGAAAAAAGGTTGGCTGTTTGCAAACAAGACTATTCTTTAAGAAATGTGTTAAAACAGACAAAGCTTCCTATTTCTATGCATACCAAAGCCAAAAGCTGGATTTTCAAACCCCACATAAGCATGTACAAAATGTAAAACTCTACACACCAAGACCGATATAGTGGCTAATGTATCCAGTTAATACAAATGTAAGCATGAAGTGAAACATTATAGAGAATCACAGGTATGTTTTATCACTATTGCCTTAGGCAATCAAAAGATCAAAGGCCCTCAACCTTCTTGAGGATTTTCACACCAAACTCCCAATGGCCAAATTGCTTTCACGTGGGAAGACGGGAATGATTTTTAGTCCTTTCACTCTGTACAGTTCCACTTTAAGTGTCATGGTGACATCTTATGGTATCCTTATTTGGTGGCCACTACAGCTGTTTCATAGAGAATTCTAGATATTCCACCTAGTCATTGCACTACAGTTGTATAGAGAAAGGGCCCTTCTACCAGGCTTCTTCACAGATATATAGACACAGATAAGTGTAACTACAGAGGCTAAGTAGTGTCGCAATGGCAAGCCTAAGAAACTAAGCTGCTTTGGAAATCTGAGTCAAAATTAACTCCCCAAAATCTGTTTTGATGATAGGGAGGAAAGGAAGGGAGGGAAATATGACTTTAAGTGTTAAAAGCAAAAGAGAATTGAGGACTTGTTTAGCTAGCACTTGCTATGTTATTTTTAATGTTATTTAGGGACAATGACATTTGGGACAATGTTATTTAGGGACAATGAAGGAGCCCCGGTGGCGAAGTATGTTAAAGCACTGAGCTGCTGAACTTGCAGACCAAAAGGTCCCAGGTTCAAATCCCGGGAGTGGAGTGAGCACCCGCTGTTGCTCCAGCTTCTGCCAATCTATCAGTTCAAAAACATACCAATGTGAGTAGATCAATAGGTACCGCTCCGGCAGGAAGGTAACGGTGCTCCATGCAGTCATGCCAGCCACATGATCTTGAAGGTGTCTACGGACAACGCCGGCTCTTCAGCTTAGAAATGGAGATGAGCACCAACCCCCAGAGTCAGACATGACTAGACTTAACGTCAGGGGAAACCTTTACCTTTACGGGACAATGAGATAGCAATGGGAGCACAAACAGCAATCGATATTCTACAGTCCCTCAAACAGTTCAATCTATTCAGATTGCAGATTGCAGAATCCTTTTTCTCACTGAGTCCTAAGCATATTATGAAAAATACTGAGAGGCCAGGTGACTCTATTGGAGAATCTACCACAGCTGCACCAAAAACTCAGTAGACAATTAGTTGCCTATAGGAAACTTGCCAGGAGGATGTAATACATAATCCGACCCATTCATCCAAGAAATTGATACACAGAGGCTTATTGGTTCTGATACTCCAGGTCACACTTGCACAACTTGTCAATAGTAGGAATTAAATAAATAAATAAATAATAAAATTTTATTTATATATCACCACCATCTCCCAGAGGGACACGGGGTGGCTCACAAAACACTCAAGGTGTGACACAAAATACAAAATACAGTAAGTACAAAACATAGGCAATAAACAGTCAACACAGCGTCATAAATTCACAGTAACCCCTGGTTAAAAACAATAAAATACAGCAATTGCAAACCTCGGGGTTTGCAAGGTAGTATCTTTTCCTCAAGGCAAGCAGCAAATTGGATTACTCTGTTTCCTCACCTCCACCCAAAGTGGTAGTAAGTTGCAGTTCTTGTCTAAGTGCTTGTCTCCACTGCTCTTCCTTTTTCTTTGCCTCTGAGTTGTCTCTGTTGTCTCCTCCTCCAGAGAGGAAAAACTACCAACTCCACACTACTCATGTCCCTCACTTGTGAGGGAGGAACTTAGCTTTGCCACAAAGTTTTCTCCATCATAAACGAGGAAAAGGAAAGGCACAGAGTTTTGTCACCAGATTGTTGATGTGGGATTTGTGTATTAGTAGTGTTTAAATGAAATTTGTGTCTAGCATGTATTGCATCATCCAGGAAATGCTATAGTGTGTAAAGAGTTAATTGTTAAGAAGCTGTATTGACCTTGGATATGTGGCTGGAGCCAGAGAGGAGTGTCCAGACTACAAGTGTGTTTGTATATTGCTGATTGCATCAGATAAGATCTTTTTCTGCCACAGATGAGAAGACGGCAGAGGCAAAGAAAAAGGAAGAGTAGCAGAGGCAAGAACTGAGGCACTTCTTTACCACCCCCACCTCCCTCTAAAATAGCCAATCTAATGTTAAATTTTAACATAATCTGGAGCCAAAGATTCCACACATCACCCTCAAAATAGGTCTAATACACCTTAAAATTTCATCCTTGCTTCCCACTACTTTATTCCAACAACCTCCCCTCTCTGTTTTTCCAACAGGCCAGAAATTCCAGCATCCTGACCAATGCCCCCCCAATATGCTCAAATACTTTTCTGCTGGTTAGTTTGGTATCTTTGGTGCATAGAGAAAGGAAACATTTAGATGTAAAATACTTGGAGGGACAAATGGTGAATTCTGATAGTCACTCAGCCTTGGCTACACGTGACCTCCCTCTCTAAGGCTTAGGCTCAGAGCCTCTGAGGGCTGCACCAAATGCTTGTGAGGGCTTCATTCGGGGACCCAAGCCACATGTTGTGTGGACCTGCCCCTACATACTATATAGATATTCCAAATAGTCATAATTAATGGACTTAACTTCCAGGGATGTATCCAATCCTCTGGTAAAGACATCCAAGTGGGCACTCACATGTACATCTTATGAAGGTGAATATATATATGGTATGAAAAAGTACACTTTGAAAGAAAATGCAAGGTATAAATGATGATTTGTGATGACGCCCTCCCTTTTTGCATGTGTGTGTGTGTGTGTGTGAGTGAAGTTTTCAGGTTTCCCATATGAGCCTGCCTGAGTTTTGAGATCTCCAAGGGAGAAACTTCTATCTCACCAACTTCACAGGTGCAGTTGGTGGAAACACAGGAAGAGGTCTTCTCTATGGCTGCTCTCAATTTGGAACACTCTCCTTAGAGAGAGGCTAGGATGATGACTCCTTCTTTGTTATCCTTTTAGAGACAGGTTAAGTTCACTAATTTCCAGCCTGCCTTTGATAAATTTTAACAAGAAAATGCCTTATGGTGCTGTACTGTTTTATCTTTCTTTTAAAATAAGTTTTTAAATGTGTTTTGATTCCAATGATGACTTTCTGTTGTTTCAATCTTATTTTTGTATGTTTTTAACTATGTGTATTTTTACTGCAATTTTCTGCCTCTTATATAGACTGCCTTATGTTTCAGTCTGGGAGAAAGGACAGATATAATCAAAGGATGGGTGGAGGTTGTTCACAAGGCTGGCAAAAAACTGAAAGTGCTCATATGCTCTTTTGATTTTGTTGAAAACTCCTCTGAGAGTTTTGATTATTTTTAATACTTCAAGGACTGATTGCAAAACCTAGTCACCTTCTGAGGCAAATGTAACTGCTTCTGATGTATTGATTAGCATCAGACAAATGGTTCTTATGCCGTGTGAAATGACTAGAGATTGGGAGGAGGATGAGTTCAGAGGAGAAGAGCATGCATTGCATGAATTAGTGTTGATTGAATTCCTGACATCTCTGTTTCAGAGAGAACACCAGTTAGTACAGCTGAGAAAGGCATCTGATGATTATTCTATAGACATGTTCCTGCCATTCAATATATATAGCTTATGCCAAATATATTCTTACATATGCACACACACTCATCTGTGGTTTCCTTCAAGTTTTTATAGATTAATTTTTATAGATGGCCAAGCAACACCAGAGTGCAATCAAAATGGCAAAAGTTATTAATGAGAAAAAACAGATAAGCTGAAAGAGGATGAGGTTGTTCACTTTTGCCTGAACCTACTAGAAAGGGCAAGATTCCATCCCCATTTCTCCTTTTGTGCCACTGATTTAATATAATGCAAATTACTGTTGAACTTTGAACATGTAACTAATATTAGTTGTGGATGAAAGGAGAAAAGGTAAGATGAGGCAGATACCAGAACATTTTGAAGGCAGCTAAAAAATGAGATGGCGGAAACCTAAGTGGGACCATTCCTTCCAAATTAGAATAGGTGTGATAGGCATGGCTATGCAGCGTACAAGGTCTGCTCCCCCTGTCAGATCCTGGTCGTTCTGTGCAGGCTGCAAGCTGAAGCATAGAGGGAGACGTAGAAAGTAAAAACTAAAAGTCTCCTCAGTGAAGTGAGGACCAGAACACTTTGCTTTAGGTATTGTGTGTCCTCAGGGGGGAGAAGTAAAGCAGTGGCTGCTGTTTTACTCGGCACAAAAGGTCTTTCTTCCCCAGCACCAACCAGCAACAGTCTGTGGGTCTCTCTTACTCCACACAAACAGCAGAGGATAAAGGAAAAGCTTCAGCAAGCCCTCTGCTACTAAACCCAGAGAGATCATGCCATAAATGCAGATTGTTGTACCATGCTTAATAAAAATAAGACATCCCCTGAAAATATTTATTTATTTATTTATTTATTTACATCACTTTTACCCCGCCTTTCTCCCTGAGGGGGCTCAAAGCGGCTTACAATAAATAGGCAAAACTTCAATGCCTAAAAACAATGTACAAACAACAATTCATATAAGACAATGTACAAAACAACACTTCATATAAAAACAGATACCATTACAAAATAAAATCACATTATATAAAATTTTAAGCATGTCCAAAATTAGAATCCATTCATCCAGAATCCTCAATAAGTCTTCGTACAGGTCATGTAAAGTCCATGTTCTCATTCATTAAAAGCTTGCGTGCCATAGTATAAGCCATAGTGTTGTAGTTCAGCCTATGTTACCTGTGTTAGTGCCTGATGTCAATGAGGTTTCTGGGCCTGGGCCTGTGTCTGATTCTGGGCCTGTGTCTGATTGCAATGGGGATGATGGTCTTGACAGACTTGCCTTAGAGCTAGAGGCTTCTGAAGAACAGAGACCAGAGCCTCAAGGCCAAATTCCTGAAAGGGACCACTTTTCTGAGGGTGATTCTTCAGATACAGATGTAGCTGCAGAGAGTAATGAACTGGCAGATAGGAGTGAGACTTTTGTAAACAGAGAGAGAATTCCAAGCTCCTCCATTGGTAAGTTCGTCTTTGAGAAAAAAGAGCAGATAAATTATTTGCTGAGAAAGTGAAACTAAATGTCTTTTTCTCAGGGGAGGAGGTTTATTAAGGCAAAGGAGAAAGCTTGTTACTTCATTGGGGTCAACGTTGGTGCTTCAAGTCAATCATGCCTGTTCATGCTCTAAGTTTCCTACATGGATTTTGATTCGTCATGCCAAGTTTTGCTCTTTGAATCCAAGTATTTTATTTCCTGGTTCCAGTTTGCCAAGGTCATACCTTGTCTTTTGGATTTTACTCTGTCTCGTGTTTTTGGATTTTACAGCCTTGTACCTTGTGATTTATTCTTGTACCTTGGAAGTGGTGGACTATTGCTGATGTTTTGAAGAAACCTTTTGAGACTTTACCTTTTAATCCTTTTTATTGCTTGGCGTTTATATATATTCTTCAATAAACTGCTTGCTGATATATTCAGTTGGTGTGGCATCTTATGGTCAGAGAGATGTAGCTCTGGAATACAACACATAGTGTTCCTTTTTGAGGAAAAATAAATATAAGACAGTATTTTGGGGAAAACACTGCATTATTATTTGATACACAAAAAGATTAATACACAGCAAACAAGATTGCTATGCTGGCTGTTGTATTGGATCACACGTCAGACACTTCCCAAATGTCCAGGACTATGTGATGTATCGGTGAATAAAGTGCAGATCCGAGTAAGGTGGCCTTTTGCAGCTGACAGATGGTAATTTTGTTGGCACCAATTGTTTTTACGAGCTGACCAAGATCTTTAGGCACTGCACCAGTGTGCCGATCACCACTGGGGCGGCTTGTGCCAGAGTTTATGCAGTTTGATCTTTAAATCCTCATATTGTATCAGCTTTTCCAGTTGCTTCTTGTCAATTCTGCAGTCACCTGGGATTGCAACATCGACAATCCATACTTTGTTTTTTTCCCTACGATCATGAGGTCAGGAATATTGTGCTCCAAAACTCTGTCAGTCTGAATTTGGAAGTCCCAGAGTAGTTTGACGTATTCATTTTCTATAACCTTTTCAGGCTTGTGATCCCACCAATTCTTTGTCACAGGACACTTCTTGCTGTTGTTTTTGTTTTTGTTGTTGTTATGGACCAAATCTACTAAAGTTCTCTTTAGGTTAAACATAAGAAGTAAGAAATGAATTATTACAAGCATCTGATTTTATAGCTTGTTATGCTCATCTGAATCAGTCCCGACAGTATGTTCCATTTTTCATTTTCTTTCACAGAAAAAGGGACTAATTCTTTGTTAGGGATATCTTTTGTGGTAGCACATTAATAGTCAATTACTTTCTATTTTAAGATGAGCCTTCTGTGATGTGATCAGTAGATTCCCCCCCCCCCCCAATCCTATGTTAAAGGTATCCTCTGTTTGATGAAAATCCAACTTTGATATGGACATAGTTTGCCCACAGGTTGTCTAACATAATGAGTGTTTTTCACTAAATTAGCATTTCATTACTCATTCCTAACTCATTGAAAAATACAGGTCAGCGAATGCAATTCAGAAGTAAGAACTTATGCTTATTTCACCCAGAGCTGAAGCTTCAATTCCCTTAAAGATATGGTTGGTTAACTTTCTATACTCAGCTATCGCTACATTGAATACTATGCACTATTAAAATTTAATTCTTCTAAATATTACAGACCACCTCACTCTTCTAAATTAAAATGACAAAATGAAAAACTATCAGCAACAGGGAAAATGTGAATGAATGTAGCGGGAGCATATGCAAGAGCAATACTTTCCTAATGGACAAAAAGATAGTGCAACCATCTTTTGTGCATATTTCAAAATATGTTCTGAACATATACTAGTGAGAGCAATAGTAATTTAATTATGGGCCATATTTCAATAGTAAATTATTCACTTCAAACTACAGACCATTTTCTGCTTCAGCCAAAATTTAATGAAACCTAACAGCACTAGCAACAGTGCTGTTAAGGTAAAACAAATGGCATTGTTTCACATTACCCTGTTCAGGAAACTATGAAAGTGGACTCAGAAGATGTTCTCGTTAATACTGCACAGCTTTAATACAAAACTAACACATTCAAATTAATGGCCCCCGGGTTTCAACTATTGCTTACAGTATCTGTTAGTCCTAGAGGCAGTTAAAGATTGGTCATTCATTTATATAAACAAACACCGAAGAAGTGTTTGCACACCTACACGGATACTATACATTCTGAAGAAAATCAAGATTCCCATGATCTGGAGGATCCCACTCATGGCTGCTTAGCTGACACTTTGAATCTTTAGTCTGATCTGGCTGATAACAATAATGGCAGCCAGGGATCAGAGAGGAATCAATCAAGTATCCAGGGAGAAATGGAGAATTTTCTAAAAAAAATATCCCCACAAACAGACAGAGATGAAAGTGGGTTCCCGCCCCCTCTCAATGCCAAATATTTTATCAAAGAAATCTAATATCTAGCTGTACAATGCTGCACATGTCACAAGAGAGTTGGAAAGTTGAGTTTAAATGGCAATGTGTTAAAAAGTAGCATGGTTGACCTTTCTCTTAACCCAGAACAATCTATATATATAAAATGATAAAGTTGTTTGCGCAGTGACTATAACAACAAAACTAAATGCCCCAGAAATACGAAATTTGGCACACAACTAAACGCCCCAGAAATACAAAACTTGGCAACACAACACAAAAGCCTTGCCTCTCAGTTGTAACAACACAACCACACCACAAAACCACAATCTGGACCCACAAAACTCACAACAACGCATTGTGACTATAACAAATACAAAATCTGACAACACAACTCATCCACCTCCCCAATCCCTACATTCACACTTGGCCTCCAAAAAAACAATTACAATAATAACAATTACAACAACAACAACAACAACAATAAGAATCAACACCATCACAGGCAAGAAGCAGCCAGGCACTGAGGCTGAGAGGCCAGTCAGTGCTACACTGGGCCTCCAAAAAACAATACAGTAGCATCTAACTTATCCAACCTTCATGACCACTACAACAACAATAATAATAAACACCTACACAGGCAAAACAAAAAAAAAAGACTATTGTACCACAATAAAAATATAAACCGCACTCAGCAGAATCAGACATTACAATTAACAACAAACCAAAGACAACAGGGATCTCAAGCAATTATCAATCAACACAAAAATTGAAGAAGGTAACAGACTTCAAATACTACTACTAATGTGAGTATAAAGAAGGGTGGAGGTCACAGCATAAATACAACCTAATGTAGACTGACCAACACCACCAGACTAAGCCACAGCAACGCGTGGCCGGGCACAGCTAGTGATACTATAAAATGCTTGTTTTTTAACCGTACTTTACCTGATCCAGCCAGACTGGTTAAGAAATGGTGACCTTTAGTTTCTATTTGCAGTGTCTTAGTGTAAACTTGGTCATTCTGATAGTTCCATGGGTAAATTCTTATAAATGCATGTTTAACTTCTGTGCAAAGGAGTTAGCTGGAGTTAGCTGGGAGTGTGGTGTAAAGTTCATAGTATTCATTCACTAGTGTGATAACAAATGACACTATTTCTGGGGCACACAAGTAAAATTACCAGTCTGTCTTGAAAATTAAGCGGGTTTAATATTTATAACTACTGTTGATGTGAATTTGAATTGACTGGGATACTCTAATTTTCTGTAGGGACATTCAAATGTTGAAAAACACGATTTTTCAGTGATGAGTAACCAATATAGTGGGAACATTGTAGGAATGATGAGAATCTTCATAGTTTGTATTTTCCCCTCTTTGTTATCTATTTCAGACATTACAGCATTAGCAGTAAAAGATTTTTGATGCCTCCCTCTCTTTTTTGGTGATACAATTTTTTATGTATCAATAGTTTGGCAGTTTGGCAATAGTGTTATGTGGAATTTGTTGTTTCTTTGGTGGTACATTATCTCAATATGGGTGAAGTGATTGAAAATTAAAGAAGTGTGTCCATTAGTAAAGCAGTGTTTATATTTCACTGAGGGCACATCTAAACTGATCATTTAGGTCAGTGTGGGATCAAATCAGCCTGCAAATGACCACAGAAATATTTGGGCTTAAAACTGCTCTACCCTGGGTTAATATACGTCAAAGAGAAACCTAAATCCTGCACCAGGTTTTGTGGTCCTCCTTCAATTTATGGCAGTACAGAGAGCTGCAGCCAATTCCTAAGCAGAATAGATCTGGCTTTATTTAGCTGTTTAGAACTATCGAGTCTCTCCAGATCTGACCAGGAAGAACTTTTTTCCTAGTTTCATGTTAGACAAAAGAACTTCATATTTCCTCCTGAGCTGAAACTTGTGCGCATGTTTATGCCTTTTACTTCTGTGCATATTTAGTTATGAAATTCATATAGCATATGCCATTTCATTTTTGTGCGTGCCTTCCATTGTGTGCATAGTTTGATTTTTATATTTTATTTATTTTGTGTCAAAAGCATTGTACATTTCAATTAATGGAAATAAAAATAAAATTAAAAAAAAGAAAAAAGAAATCACAAGCAACTAAATAGTTTTGGACCAAACGCGGGCAACAGCAACCGCATTGTCTGCAGCTTTAAACAACTCCTCCTCTGTACATGAGGCAAGGCATTGTGGGCAAGCATACATATGCTGAGTTGTTTGTTCAGCTCCACAGTCACACAAGGTGGAGGATTCCTCCAGGTAGTGCCACCTTGCCAAGTTGTCTTTAGATCTGCTCACTCTGCTTCTGAGTCTGTTCAGGGACTTCCAAGTTGCCCATTCTTGGTTTGCCCCTGGAGGAAGACCCTCTTGGGGGGCCATCCAGTTAGAATTGCCAGGTTTAGCTGCCCAGAGGGACACCCTTGCTGTTGCTGGAGGAACATCAAGAGGAGTGGTGGTTCTCATGAAGCCCTTCCTTGATTTGAGTCTGGTGGGAGGAGGCTGATAGTCATGCAGTGGGTGGCTTTCACAATGTTCGACCTTTTTTCTCTCACCATTAGCAGCAACTTCCCATCGCACGTCAGGAGGGGCAATGCCAGCTAACTTGTAGAGTTTATCAACAGGTGTAGGTTTAAGGCATCCCGTGATGATTCTGCATGTTTCATTCAGTGCTATGTCCACCCGCTTTGCATGGGCAGACTTGTGCCAAACAGGACAGGCATACTCTGCAGTTGAGGAAGACAAGGCCAGGGCTGATGTTCTTACTACTTGTGGGTCTGCTCCCCATGCGCTGCCAGTCAGTTTCCGCAGGATGTTATTGCGTGCAGCTACTTTGTGCTTGGTGTTCATGCAGTGTTTCCTATATGTTAGTGTTCGATCTAAGGATGGAAACAGTGTTCGAGCTCTTGGCCTTCCCAAGTAACTTTCAGTTTCCTGTTGGCTTCGTGGTTACGTAGGTGGAAAGCACACACTTGTGTCTTGGAAGGGTTCGGCTTCAGGTGGTTCTCTTTGTAGTAGCTGGAGAGATCTTTCAAGGCATTGGTGAGTTGCTTTTCAACTGTTTCAAAATCTTTTGCTTGTGTTGTAAGGCCAAGGTCATCAGCATATATTTTTATATTGATGTGCACTTTAATTCTTCAAAATAATCTGTAAGCCTCTCAGATGCGCAAATGCTCAAAATGAGGTGCTCATTTTCTCACATGTCTCAAAAGGTGTGAGAATACTTATTTTCTTTGAGATCATCATATCCAATAGAATTTCTTTCCAATGACAGTGTGAATAATTCACAGACATCCACAGAATAACAAAATTATTAAAACTAATAAATCAAGCAGGTGGTTGAAATAAAGTTTAAAAAGATCCCATATGTGCTTAGCAATTAAAATGAATATAGATTATTAAAAACTTTGAGAACCTGACAATCACATTATTTTTTTTGTTTTAAAATTTCAGTTTTAAAAAGTCCTCCTGTGTTAATCACAATGGGATTCGAATTTACTTTTCTCTTTATTGAAATTCTGACTGTCTAACCAGTTTCTCTCTGAAGCCTTGCAATCGTTCCCTTTTTAAATCCTTTACTTCTTTTCCATAGGTGTAAGATTAGTTTAAATTACAAATGAGAATGTTAGTGCCCAGAACACTGTATTTCTTTAACTATTTGTTTAGGAGCTCCCGGTGGTGTAGTGGATTAAGGCCTTGTAATTTGAAGGTTGGGTTGCTGACCTGAAGGCTGCCAGGTTCGAATCCAACCCGTGGAGAGCGTGGATGAGCTCCCTCTATCAGCTCCAGCTCCATGCGGGGACATGAGAGAAGCCTCTCACAAGGAGGGTAAAAACATCAAAACATCCAGGCGTCTCCTGGGCAACATCCTTGCAGACGGCCAATTCTCTCACACCAGAAGTGACTTGCAGTTTCTCAAGTCGCTCCTGACACACACACAAAAAAGCCATTTGTTTAAGTCTCCTCCAGTTGGATGGGACATTTTAGTTTCCTGGTGTTATGTTTTGTTCTGGAACTCATACAAAACTAAACATACAATGATAACATTTTGCGGTATTGTCACTTCAGATGTATGTCTCTCAATGAAGGATCTCAGGAATCTGGCATGTTGCTAAATTGGCATAGCTACATATCCCAGCATTTATAACCTCCAAACCCATACTTTTTGATACACCCCCAAAGCCCATTATGTGAAAAGGCAATAAATTGGTGTCCTGATCCTTGTCGAGGAGAAGTGAGATAAGATACCGAAAGGACAGATCTAAATGGAAACATGAGTGGATAATGACAGAGAAGAAAGAGGGCACATCTACACTGACCATTTAGTTCATTATAGGGTCAGATTGGCCTTCAGGTGGTCATAAAACGCGTAGGGACACATCTGCATTAACCTGGGAAAAACTGCTTATGTGGATGAACCCTGGGTTAAAAAAACATAGGGGATGACTGGATCCAGTACCAGGATTTGAGTTTTCCTATGTGTTTTGGCAATGCAGGCACCAGCAGTTGGTTGCTATGTAGAATGGGCTGTGGATGTCCCAACAGCCACCCCACACTCTATGGGATTAAGTGGCCTGGAAATATAGGTTGGTTGACTTCTCCTTGCAAAGGAGCCTGGTACAGAAGTAGGAAGGGAGGCTGCCAAGGAACAGGTCCTGTCACCACTGTAGCTGGCAGCAACGGGAAGTGACAGGGCAGGAGAGGACAGCCACCATGTGAACCCAGGCCACTTGAGCCTAGGGAGCATGGGATGGCTGTCGCCACACTCACAGATGGTTCTGCATAGCAACCAACTGCTGGTGTCTGTACTATCATCTATGTAACTTTTCTAGTTTTGAGTTTAAAATTATAGTTGCAATGTTTTTAAAAAACAGAAACTCTCTGTTGAGTTTTATTTTATCATTATTATTATTTTTGCTTTAAAAAGTAATTCCAACTGCTACACAAAAGAAACATGTGAACTGTTGGCTTTTGGCTCTGCTTCTTGGGCATTGATCCTGCACTCCTGTGAGCAAGGGTCAGTTTCCTACCATGGAATACATTGGAATACAGTTTGAAAATACCCTAAAAGACACACAATCCCACTTTCTTTATCCATCATAATGAAGGCTGAGTATAATTTCTGAGGAGTGCATAAATATTTTATTTTGAAAAGGTCTTTATTTGTAGTTGTGGGAACATTCTTATTTAGCAGTTGCTCTTTCACTGCAGGCAGATGGGGATCAAAAAGAAAATAAGGCATACATTGAATATCATCTGGCTTTCATAAAAACACCTTTATAAATCTTTCAGTTAATTATTCCAGTTCGATGTATTTTTCACTTCCACTCATGCCCCCCACAATGAAAGAAACTGCAGGTTTGAATGTCTTTAAGTGTGTTATTGAAGATTACATTGTGGAAGCACTTCAACATTCCATTAAGGCATGAGCAAAGTTCTCTATCTCTCTTCAGGGGAAAAAAGCTAAAGTTATTTTTATGATAAATTGTACATTTAGAGGTTTGGAAAGTTCTGTCGTTAATGCATTCCATACAGACCGCCCTCTTTGAATTTCATTTTTAAAAATACACCTCAGTCTCTTAATTAGTAGGAATCTATTTGATTTACACAAAGCAGACATTCTGCCTATTGAGATTCACTTTAGCAAACATGTCAGGTTCCTGATGTGGCATTAACAGCCAGAATTTTTGAAATTAAAATTTAAACATCTAATCTCACAAGAGCTCCCCACAGGAGCAGGAACAACTATAGCAAATTGGCAGCCCTGTTAAAGGCTGAATATGACGGTGGTGTGTTTATTTTGTTGCTCTGGGAAGACTAGCTTCCTTCAGACAAACTTTGATCTTGTGCCATGTAAACATGCCTCTTTGACTAGGTACATTTGTACAGCCAGTCTATGCTGACAAACCACAATGTTTTCTAAGCTTGGAATTGTCCTGATCAAATCTCATGTCAACCATGAACTCATTAAGTGAACATAGGCAAACTATTCTTTTTCAGTTTTTCAGTCTCAACATCCCCTTCCAGTATGTCAGCCACAGGAGTAAGAATATTGACAAATTTTGCAGAAATATTCTAGGGCTAGATCACAATTTATATCTGAAGAATATTAAGTGCCATGGAAGTGCTATAAAATATTCTGCTGTTTCTACTGAAACAAAAAGACAAAGATCTAAAGGCAATATATTAATGTCTGCTCACTAGCATAGGAAAAACTTCATCCGCTTCCCACTATAGCCTCTAGACCAGGGGTCCCCAAACTAAGGCCCGGGGGCCGGATGCGGCCCTCCAAGGTCCTTTACCTGGCCCCCGCCCTCATTTATAATATAATATTTTTATATCAGTTTTAATAATATAATATATTATATATACATATGATATTGATAATATTATCATGTTATACAATGTAATACTAATAATAATACCATATAATAATATTAATTACATGTTATATATTACATATAATATTACAGTATAGTGGTATAGTTCAATATAGTAATATATAATGCTAATATTGTGCTATGCTAATAATATAATATATTGTATGTACATATAGCTGCTCTGAGTTCCCTTCGGGGTGAGAAGGGTGGGATATAAATGTAGTAAATAAATGTAGTAAATGAATAAATAAATAATTTTAGACTTAGGCTCGCCCACTTGACTTGAAGGCACACAACAACAACAGCAACAACAATCCTAATTAACATGACTATCTCATTGGCCTGATAGGTTTATGTTGGTTAAAATTGTTTTCATTTTAAAATATTTTATTGTTCTTTCATTGTTGTTGTTGTTTTGCACCACAAATAAGACATGTGCAGTGTGCATAGGAATTTGTTCGTATTTCTTTTTCAAATGATAATTTGGCCCCTCAACAGTCTGAAGGATTGTGGACCGGCCCCCTGCTTAAAAAGTTTGAGGACCCCTGCTCTAGACTATTCTAACTCCCACTCTGGAGGTATTCATAATCCTTTAAAGGGGAGTAGCATTCACACTATGGAATTCACACTATGAAATTATGATTCCATGTTAACTGCTATGGCTATGTCCCGTGGAATACTAGGACTGGCAGTTGAGGAGGCCATTCTCATCCCGAGAACACAAGTGCCTTGCTAAACTACATACTCCAGGATTACATAGGAGGGAACCATGATAGTTAAAGTGGAATAATAACATTACGATCATGAAGTTTGAATTGACCCCAGTTTTTGACAGTGCTCTGTAAGTTAATGGGAAGAGAGGACTCCCCATCCTTCTATGTTGCACAGATTGAAGGAATTCCATCCATGAAATTCCCTATCAGTTGTTAGCTTTTGTCATGATTTATTATAAGGAGGATTGTCTCTGCCATCATATTTGTTTCTGAGAAAGATTGAATAGCTAATAATAAATGCTTAATTCTGCACACATTCATATTTTCTTGACCAGAGTCTCCATGTTGATTTATGACTGAGCCAAGATTGAACTCCTCCACTATATATAGGTCATACATCAGTTAACAAACCCTGAATTGCAATCTCTTTTTACACTTCAGGCCTACCTTTTTTTCTCATCCTCTTCTTGCTTGGTATTTTTGTTGCAGAACTAGCCTTGACAGGATGATCAAGGAAGCCTGGAGAAACACTGACTTTTAGTGTTAGATTGTAGATGACTGTTTATCTGCAGTAAATGATGCAAGATTTAATTGGGAAAGGATGTAATTCTACTGTATATAGCTGTGTGCACATGCCTACAATAAGCAAGGCAAACAGCAGTTGCCTCCCAAATCCGCTAATAAACTTATGTGAGAATAGCAAAATCCATGTTATCAACAACAGATCTTATAAATTATCTTGATTCTTACTCATTTCCGCAAACAAAATTCCATAGAATATTTACATGTTTTGAATACTAAGGAAAAATGGCATGATTAAAGATATGCTTTTCCAAGCAATGTTTCCATAACTCATGTGAGCAGCTTTTTCTATCAAACTTCTTTGGTTAAAGGGCTGTAGCATTAGAGAAGAGCATATTCTTTACAGAAAGGAGGCACTGGCTTCAATCCTTGGCATCTCGTGTAATACTGTCAACGTTTCTGCCCATATTGCAGCACTGCAGACAGTACTATGCTAGATGAACCAAAAAGATAGCTTTTTAGGTTTCTCAATATCAAACAATAGCTGTGCATGCTTCATCCAGAAGTTTCTATCACAGGTAAGAGTAAAGTGTGGGTGAACATTTTATTTAGTCGCATTTTAAGTCACTATTTAGCTCCCACACATATCAGTTGCAACTAATTGATTTTCCCATTTCTGGTGAGAAATGCCTGTAAAGTTAATAGCAGGAGAATATCTTACGTCAAATGGATGCAGATGCATTCCCAACTCTCTCTTCCATGCTGAAGTTTTGACAAGTTTGATGGATCTTTGTTTAGAACAACATTGGCAAGGATGATTAAATGATTATACTCTTGAGCAGATTATGATATATTTTCCTGGGGAAAGAAAAATGTTTTTTATTGTTCAATATTCTGTCAGGTCTGTTGAAAGGGGGTAAAGAAGGGTTTCCATGTAAGTCTTCCAACAGTGTTAAAAGGTGTCACCATCATGATAATTATGTTTTCAAATAAATTTAATGCACTGATTTCCTTGGGGATGATATTAACCAATTTGTCATTCAGGAAGCAAGTACAAACACAGTATTTTTGCATTTGCAGATATTCTACCTTTCTTTAATGGCCTTGCAAAAATATGATATAAAGATAGATGATAGAGATATGGATGGCATTCTTCCTTGTACCCATGTTTTCATGGTGAGTACTATTAAGCATATGCAGACTGAATGATAAGTCACTACTAAATGTTCACAAATCCAAAAAGGGTATGTCAACACATATCTCTGTGTGCCCCACACATTCACTAATCATCAAAACACTTTCTCTCTTATAGAACTATTCCACCACAATCAAAATTCTTTTTCTGCTGAAGACACTCCATCCTAGTGATTGTCCCCTGTCATTGGTAGTCATCATTCTACATTTGTGGTTTTGACTTTTGAGAATTTATGTTACAGGGATTTGATTAAAAATATTATCTCTAGGAATTTTTAGGTCCTCCAGTGTGGGTCCATAATCCCTTCCTCCAGTCATGCTAGAAAACCTAAACATTTCTCAAAAGAACCTCTCTAAAGAAATCTCTAGGTTCTCTAATGTGATTCAATGGTTAGCTTCCAGCTGAAGTTTGTCTTAAGGTTCCATTGGAAGACCTAGAAAACCCTTGATAGGTGTTCTCACAAGTAACAAAATAGCAATTTCTTTAGTCATTTTTTCTACTCTCATGGGGGTCCCTGTGCCCCAACCCCTGCTAACTGTATTATGATGATGATCATGGACTTGTGTCTTATATTGCAATGACAGATCCATAACTCATCCGGAGATCATCTGGAGTTTTGGAGTTGAGTGCCACCTATATGCAGATGACACTTAACTCTACTACTGTTTTCCACCAAACTCCAGGGAAGCCCCTCGGATCCTTGATCGGTGTCTGGCTGCTGTGATGGACTGGATGAGGGTGAAAAAGCTGAAACTTAATCCTGACAAGACAGAGGTCCTCCAGGTCAGTCGTTCGGCCAATTGGGGCCTAGGGTGGCAACCTGCGCTCAACGGGGTCACACTCCCCCTTAAGACGCAGGTCCGCAGCTTGGGGCTCCTCCTGGATTCAGCGCTGACATTTGAGGCTCAGGTCTCAGCGGTGGCCAGGAGGGCCTTCACACAGTTAAAGCTTGTGCGCCAGCTGTGAGCGTACCTCGTGAAGTCTGACTTGGCCATGGTGGACCATGCCTTAGTTACCTCCAGGTTGGATTACTGCAATGCACTCTATGTGGGGCTGCCTTTGAAGACTGTTCAGAAACTACAGTTGGTACAAAGATCAGCGGCCAGATTAATAACAGGAGCAAGTTATAAAGAGCAGTCAAACCTCTTGTTTAAACAGCTCCACTGGCTACCAATAAGTTTCCGGGCCCAATTCAAGGTGCAGGTTACCACCTATAAAGCCTTAAATGGTTCAGTACCTGCCTATCTCCGTGATCGCCTCCTCCCCTACAAACCTACACAGACCCTAAGATCATCCGGGGAGGTGCTCCTCTCATTCCCACCACTGTCTCAAATGCTGATTAAACCCTAGTATGAAGCCTGCCAACTCCCATCAAACGACACTGGCGGACCTCCATGGATGATGTAGGGCGGATCCAGCACATGCCGCCACCACAGCAACACAGGAGGCTTCCCGTATTTCCATAGGAAGCAATAAAGGGAAGCAGTACTGTCAACTCTTCCCCTGATGGGATCACCTAAATCAGGAACTGGGTGATGCAGGGTGTGGGGCACCAGGTACCACATGCCCCCCAAAGATGCATGGCAATTCTGGCAGCCATGTGATAAGGTTGTTACACCTACCTTATCAGTCAGAATCCTCATCAACCAATGGAATTCTGCTCTGCTGACAATCTGACTCAGCAGAATGACATTTTCAACTCTCTCTAGTTAGTGACCATCGAAAGCTCATTTTCATACCAGATATAGCTGGTGGGAAAGGAATTGGAGACCCCATTCCACTGTCTCCAATTGTTGGTAGAAAAAGATCTCTGTTGCTCAGTGCAACTGCTGGCTATTAATGTGAGTTTGGGAGATCTGGTTGGAAGACAAGAAGTAATTACAAATTTGTAACTAGATCACTGGTGCAAAATCTTAGTGATTCGTATTATTGCATACATTCCAATTTTTTCACTGGGATCCAAACCATCTCACCAGAATTAACTTGTTAATGTCTTGCTCTTGTTTCCTACAGTTGTTTTATGCTTTTTCCATTGTTGGAGCTTCTCCAGGCTATCTAAATATCTCCCTCTGATACACATACAGTTTTTGGTTTAGCTATCAAAGTTTTAAGATTTATGGCAAAAATAGAAATGTTCTATAAAATTCAATATTGTGTGAATTCTACATAGAATAAATCACAATTAAAGTTTTTCCTGTGAAGAAGATGGTATTTTCTGTGCCAGAATTAATATGTCTAATCTATATTTCTCTATTTATACTGTTTCCTAAACAGAAAAGACTGTTTTCTGGGCAAAACAACTACATATACATTTTGCATTGAATAAGTATTGATCTTGGATTCTTCTTGTCAACGTTCCTTGACAAAAACATTTTTCAACCATTTTTAGAATATTTTCTGATGTTACTTCTATTTCTAAGCCCCCGGAATCTAGAGTTAGGAATGTATACTATCACTTACTTCATTTTAACACAGAAGAATGATAAAGCTCTCCCCCTTCCATAAATTAAGATGCTGAGAGGTTGTGAGCACATCTCATTCTTCCCCTAGTAACCGTCCTTCCATTTAAATATCAGAAATTTAGGAAAACTTGTGTAAATTTTTCATTTCTAATCTGATATGACTGTTTACACTGAATAAAAACAATATCATATCGTACAATGTAAGATAATATTTGAAGTTATGTCTGGAAACTAGACTCATAACACTAAATCTGCAATGAATTTGAGAATGTAGGATGATATAACTTGATTCTGTTAAATGCCTTTGATTCTAAATGGTTATTGTGGAAGGATCTAATTACATTCCTATCAGTGATATAGTAAGAGCGGGGAAATATTTCTGTTTTCTGGATGTTGGATCCCAGAATTCCATACTCTGTTCTGGAACTTGTATTCTGAAAACAAAAGACGTGCACAAAAATAAGGTGTTATGGTTTCCTTGCTCTTTTGTAAAAAGTTCTCTTGGCCATCTATCTTTTTATTTTTATGAAATTTTCCTCACTCTTTCAAAGTTAAAAAAAAATCACCAGAATACCTTAGAGGTTAGTGAAGTTTTAAGTTTCTTTTCTTCAGCTTTCATCTCTGTGTTTTAATGAGATTTTTTTGAATGTTATATTAGAAGTTCCACTCTTCCTTACCTAATTGACCATTAGTACTATTATAGGTGCAGAAGTTTTATATTAGATGGAATTTAATATTCAAAAATTAAAAGCATCTCATAAGAACTATGAATAGAGATAACACCTTTCCGCGCTAGAGATGAATCTCTATGAATCGTGATAATCACTGACAATATAAATCCATGTTCTCTTTTTCCAGAATGGCCTTCTGAAGTAAAATCTATATTTGTCTTATTTTTTTTTCTTTTGGCATCATTATTTTCAGGCCGGATATTCTATAAGAGTAAGGAAGAAGGGTCTTTATCTGAAATAATAAGACATAAGGAAATGCTTTGAGGGCAAGAAACGAATTGCAGTTAATTTAACTATGCTCTACTCTTCATCGTAAGTGCTATGGTGTATCTTGAAGAGCAAAGTATAACCATTCCATACAAATGGCATGCATAAGTGTTATGGACAATCCATCATTTGATCCTTGTGTCCATCTTTGTGACCAGGCCTATGAAATATGGAGCAATGTTTCCATTGATCTATGGAGACTAGTTTAAGTCATATATAATAAGTCCAATAGAGATGAACCATCAGTGGGTTGAAGACTTTGAATCATGGTTACATTTTTTTCTGGGATGTCAGAAATTTGGGGGATCCTTTTATCACTATAGTCCAATGACATCTTGATGATATACCAATTGAGTGAGTGAAAAAGAAATGGCACACCAGCAAATCATGCTCGGTCCATGACATGGTTGGTCACCCATGCATAAGCTGGCATGAACAAACCACCCAAGGAAAATCATAATTCAAAATTGTTCTATTGCACTTCCTACCAGTTATCTATAGTGGATTTTCTAATAGATAAGAAGAGAGGCTAGTATGCTTCTGGCTCCCTGGATGGACATATACAGGCTTTAATAAGATAATGGATGTTGAGCCAGCCAGCATGAGGTAGTGGTTTGAAAGTTTGGCTAGGATTCTGGATAAGAAGGTTCAACTCCCTGCTTGACCATGGAAATGATGCTGAGTAAGTCACATGCTCTTAGTCTGAGAGAAAAACAAAAACAGCCCCTCCTGAACAAATCTTGTCCAGAAAATACTGTGAAAGGTTTCCTTTAGGGTCACCATAAATCAGAAATAATGATGGATGGAGAAGAGTAGTGGCAAGAGAGCTTTTATTAAAAACTGACAGCTGTTGCTTTAGCTCATCAATTCTCCTGCTTAATTGTGCTTTCATAATTGAACAACAAATGCATATTCATTTCAGAAATTGCAGCGATTTATTGACTTTGGAGTCCACACTCACTTTTGGATTGTTATTCTATCTGTTTTCTCCTTTTCTGTTTGATGTCATCAGCTACTTCTATGTTGCTTTACCACCTGAGATAGATAATAATGTTATTATTATAATAAAGAACAATGTGCAGTGCATCTGAAAAAATGGCTTTAAGCTCTTCAAACAGACCAAACAGTTTAATACATGGTTGGCTATCTGAAGCATTATTGCACTTTGCAGGCTTCTGGGAAAATGTATAATATACCAAAGAGAAAATAATGAATTCCATATCTTGCTGCCTCTTCCCAGTTTGCCAATGAAATCTTGAAGTAAGTCTGGGGATCCATGTTTCTATTCTCCATGGACTGTGAGCTATTCTTCATACCATACATCTTTGCAATTTGGCAAGAGAATCAATATACATTTGAGCAACTTCTACCAGAGGTCACACTGAATATCTTTAGTTAATCTATTTTAAAAGTCACTACCAATTTTGTCATGACAGATTTTTCAGAATGTGGGATAAAATATCCCTTAATGCATTTACATAATTTCAGAATTTATTCTTGAATTACCCTTAAGGGCATCTCTCTTTAACATTTTCAAATGCCTACAAGTGTGCATCTTCGTTAACTTATACATATGTAAATGGTGACAAGTCAGAAGTAATAAAAGTTTATGTCATTCATTAAAGCAATTGAATATCTGACATTCCATTTCAGATAAACCATCAAGATTTTATTTTGCTTAGTCACTCTTCCTGGAATATAACTTAAGAGCATGTCTTTAGAAATGCTAACAAATTGCAGAAATATTACTGGAAATGAGTAATTTCTAGTGTACAATATGATTCGGCTGATGAATGGTCATGGGTTTGACAGTTTCAATAGATTTCATTAAAAAAAAGTAACTCTAATTGGAGATTTCTGATAATATTTTGAAATAAGAGGGAGTTGTAAAAAGTTATGTGTCAGCCATTATTTGCTACTGAGTAGCACAAAACCAAAAGAGAATGCAGTAAGATAATATCTTTGAAACATCTAATTAAAATGTGTGTTTAAGTGAAAAAGAGATTGAATAACAGGAATTACAGTGCAGATGTAATTCCTTATCAGGAGAAAAAACAATGATGATGACACAAGATATTGGTTCCTCAACAAAGTGGATTGGTTCCCACTTTAGACATATTGAAACAATAAAAACATATATGCCAGAAGTGATCAATCTGTATGGATCATGAGGAGAGGCGGGTAACAAATACAATTTGTTGTTGCTGTTGTAAGCTATACACAATCTTCCACAAAACATATCATCTGTCTTGAAACCACTGTGAAAAGGGATTATATAATCTGGGTGGAACTGTTGTTTACATAATAGCCATTTTAAAAATCTAGATATGTTGCCTATAGCAACATGACAATATGAGATATATGGAACCCACCATCTAATTTATTCTAGGTAAAATGTACTAATAACATATGAATATGGTGAAGAACCATCTATAGCAGTAGTTCTCAACCTGGGGTCCCCAGATGTTTTTGGCCTACAACTCCCAGAAATCCCAGCCAGTTTACCAGCTGTTAGGATTTCTGGGAATTGAAGGCCAAAAACATCTGGGGACCCCAGGTTGAGAACCACTGATCTATAGCTTTCAGCTTTGAGGTATGTCCAGAATGATTCTTGTACAGCCAGGCAATATGGTCATTCTGAATTTATCACATGGCTTCCATCCTCTCTCTCTCTCTCTCTCTCTCTCTCTCTATATATATATATATATATATGTGTGTGTGTGTGTGT
Source organism: Anolis carolinensis (assembly GCF_035594765.1). Lineage (NCBI taxonomy): Eukaryota > Metazoa > Chordata > Lepidosauria > Squamata > Anolidae > Anolis > Anolis carolinensis. The sequence continues at coordinate 138,180,072 of NC_085845.1, forward strand.
GTGTGTGTGTGTGTGTGTGTGATATATATATATATGGTCTTCTAGAGTTTGTGGACTTTGAAACTCATAAGTTCAAGCCAGCATGGCCAACAACTGTAGTTTTAAAATGTTTTATAGCCACAATTTCTTCTTGTCTAGTTGACATTCAGCTGATGGCATAGTGACCAACAAAGTTACAATCAAGTTCATCCAGAATAGAAAACAATTTGTACTGAGTGAGAAAAAAACAGATAGAATTCAGACAAGGGGTATTTTTAAGATGAACAAAAATAATGTTTCCCTGTTCTTTTCAAAAACTCATTCATTCATTAAAAACTAAGACTTCAATTGCTACTGTTTGATACCAGTTGGCACAGAGAGGCTTTGAAAGCAAACAAAAAAAAAATCATTGATTTCAAAGTAATAGAGATCCATATTCTTTTATACATCATAGTTCAAAGTGCTTTTATATATGTAAGAATATGTAGCAGCTGGAGTTGGTTTATGAAGAAGAGAAAAAAACAACCAAAGTGTTTTCCTTCAAATAAAAATGTCAAAAAAATGTTGATCAGATGGATAGTAATGATATCATTTTTTGAACTTGTCCCATGGCATCTTTCAGGTTACACAGATCAAATTGGTTAAAAATATTCAGGAAGGATGAGCGAGAATTTTGTTTCAGTACGGGGGTGATATCTTTCATTTTATTCTTGAAGAATGTTTTCACATTTTCACATGTCTTCATATTTAGCATATAAAGAGTTTGAGGTTCAATGAAATGAAGGTAAGGGAAAACAAGCCTAATTAAAGTTGGATTCCTGATATTTTACACAAATCTGATATTTTTTAATTAACAGTTTAGTATTTATCAAAACTCAGATGCCTAAATAAAAAATCAATCCCAGCTAGAACAGAACTGGTAAATCATGAGGTTCCCATTGATTAAATGGATCTTATCTAGCTGGGACTAACAATTGACCAGGACAGCCAAATTTCTATAGTGCACTTAAGCGGGACAGTCAAATTTCTATAGTGCACTTAAGCGAAAACATGATTCTCACTGAGCTGGCAAGCCTTTGTCTCAATTGTAATTCATACTGCAAATCACACTTCACACAATACAATAATCCTCTTTGTTTGTTTTTAATGCTGCAGTTTTTCTCAGAGAAAACCAACACTACAGAAAAGGCTGGTGACAGATGTTTCTCTTTTCCCTGTGTGCAGATGTAGCAGAGAGAGGTGCTTTCCTCTTTAATAATATTCATGTGTCAATGGCATCCTGTTATATATTCACAGAGCTTGGAAGCATTGATTTTAAAATTGTAGTTCTATATTGGTAGCCACACCAGAAATCCTGAACATATAGTTTCAAACAGCAACTTTTATAAAGTCTAAATTTACTTTACAGTCTGGACATAAAACTGGGACAACAGAGGGACTAAAGCAAGAAAAAAACCAGACTTGGGCATCTCTCTTCTCGTAACCAAATAGACTGAGCTGATAGGACTATGCTATAGCGAAGGCACATTAACTCAGCTGCCAGTTTCTAAATCAAGAAACTTATAAAGAGGATATCAAGGAGGATATCAAGAAATGCACAGTCAAGAAAAGTAAATAGCAAGGGGCTAGCTAATTCTTCTCTGAATACAATCTCTCCATTATTTCCATGAACTGAAACTAAACAGTGTCATCCTTCTAATGGGCAGTGGAATACACAGGACTTGTCCGGAGGTCAGCAGGAGAGATTTCCCAAGTGAGCAATGACAAAGAAAAAAGAAAATATAGAAACGAAAATATGTTAAAGTTGTGCTCCAGGAGGAGGCACAACCATGTGATCAGATAGAATTCTTGAAGACTGCAGGATTCACACATACATACTGATCACAATACTTAGTCTTTTAAAAGGTCAGCTTTTCCTTAAAGTATGGTGGAGTCTCCTTCTTTGGAGATTTTAAACAGAAACCCAATAGCCATCCGTTGGGAGTGCTTTGATTGTGTGTTCCTGCATGGCAGGGGATTGGACTGAATGGCCATTGTGCTCTCTTCCATCTCTATGTTTCTGTGGTTCTATGATAGAGAAAGGAATCCTAAGGTCAATGACTTGGGGCTTAATAAGGGTTGTTTGGTTTCTCTTAACAGAACATCTAGTGACAGGAAATTCTGTTCAAAATCTGAAGCTCTAGTTAGATACTAGTTTACCACATTAATGAGCTCTAGGGTCACTCCAAGAGGAATAAAAAGTAACTTAAATTGGTTTTTAATGGAGGAAAGAGGGGAGTGGTGAGGTTACAACCTCTAGGAAATGAGCCTGATCTGAGTTGTATGAATATTGATACTGCTTCACTTTGTTAAGAAAAGGAAGGATGTGCTTCAATTCATCCTGCTTTGTAAAACTTTATAATGCACAATATTTTTGAAAAAGAAAAGGCCAATTTCATTCTTGGTTCCAGCATAAATATGATAAACCAAAACACTTCCAGAAATAGCTACAGTAGTTCCTTTTCAGTCCCCTTACAGGAGTGACCGCAGAGTCCTTGTGGACTAGAACAATACCCGTAACAAGCTCGGTTTCCTGACCTGAGTTGCTGGAACCAGAATCTGTTCCTTAATATTTTATGTTAATAAGCTGAGCTGTCTTAGCATATGTAGGTCACATCTAAATCCAGGCTTTTCAAAAAGCCTAAGATATTTTTCTTTTCTTTTCTTTCTATTTTATGCATTTCACTGAGCTCTTAAATCCATTAACATTCAATAAGACCCACTTAATATTGCTTCCATTGCAGTGATTCAAAGGACTGAAGAAAGGGAGGAGATAATAAAATGCTGAAGAGAATAATCATTAAGCAATGCACATTTCATCTGAAAGCAAGAAGAAACTATGCAGATTCTGTATGAAAAATAGAAGTGCAAATCACCTATACAAATGGAGTGAAGACAAGAGATATGCAGATTGCAAGTTATTTATTGTTCTTCAGTATCTTGGTTCTGCCTCACATTCTATGATGTCCTCTCATTTTATGTGAACAATATCTATTTAATCTCAGCCTTGGTATATTCAGAATTTGCCTCCATTTGGTTTCTTTGTTTTCTCTCATAGTAACCCACATACGTAAAGAATAATATGTAATGAACCTCTTTTCTAAAAAAAAAAATGCAATCATGAAGAGCTCAGGCTTTCATCATTACAGCATGGAAGTGGAAGGAATGTGAATGATGGAACTCCCCACAAGAGCTTTGCCATAAAGAAGGGAACAAGCATTTCTATGGGGAAAAACTGCACCTATTATTTGGAAATATATGCGATATTACCATGTACATATTCCTCCATACCCATGACATATCCTCTGAGGCTGAAAAAGTATGATTTGCTCCAAGTCACTCAGTGGCCAAGCAGAAATTTGAACCCTGGTCTCTATAGTTGCAGCCCATTGCTCAAATCACTACACCATCTTGTCCATAACACTATGTAACACGATTTTTGTTCCTGGGTTATTGATGTAAATTCCTAATTGGTTCTATTATAAAAACAGTCAATTAAACTACAAAAACTTTGTTTTTACAGTACATCCTAGAGCACATTTTGCTATAGTTTTGTAATGAATATCTCATCGAGTCCCTTTCTACACTGCCATATAAAATCCAGATTATCTCCTTTGAACTGGATTATATGGCAGTATAGACTAAAATAATCCAGGGCAAAGCAGATAATATGGGTTATCTGATATGATGATCTGGATATGGCACTGTAAAAGGGGCCTCAACCCATTCAATCTAGTTTGTGGTAGCCACAAAAACAAAGTTTCTGGAGTATAACGACTAATTTCAAAGTAAGTCATGCACAATTAAACAGGCTAAAACAATTTATAACCAGGAACAGTTTTTTTTCCAAATTTTGTTACATAAAAAAGTAAATGTTTCTCTCTGACATTAAGTCTAGTCGTGTCCAATTCTGGGGGTTGGTGCTCATCTCCATTTGTAAACCGAAGAGCCAGAGTTGTCTGTAGACACCTCCAAGATCATGTGGCTGGCATGGCTGCATGAAGCACAGTTTTATCTACTCATATTTTCATGTTTTCAAACTGCTACCATGTTTCCCTGAAAATAAGACAATGTCTTATATTAATTTTTGCTCCCAAAGATGCTCTAGGTCTTATATTCAGGGGATGTCTTATTTTTCCATGAAGAAGAATTCACATTTATTGTTGAACAAAAAAAATGAACATTTATTATGTACTGTACAGTAGTCGTCATCATAAACCAGCATAACCAGACAAACTGTGAATCCTATCAAGAATTTCTTGTTACTACCAATATTTCCATGTACAACAGTTTATGGTACACATACATTTACCGATCCTGCATGCTCTGGTGTTCTGTTCAGCAGGCATGCTTCCAAACAAAACCTTTACTAGGTCTTACTTTCAGGGGAGGCCTTATATTTAGCAATTCAGCAAAACCTCTACTAGGTCTTATTTTCTGGGGATGTCTTATTTTAGGGGAAACAGGGTAGGTTGGCAGAAGCTGGAGCTAACAGAAGGAGTTCACCCCACTTCCTGGATTTGAACCACCAACCTTTTGGTCAGCAAGTTCAGCAGCTCAGCGGTTCAACCCTCTGTGCCACCAAGGCTATAGTGATATAGTGGAATCAAAATATAGACTGTTGGTTCTTTCCAGGTAGAGTAGGCACATTCAATCCATTGTTGAATGATGAGTCTACACTGATTCAATAAATCCACTTGACTGAGGACAAAAAACAGTATTTAGACTATGCTATATCAATATTTAGATTGCATACTGAGAAGATGAACCAAACTAACAGAATTAACAAACTTTGTAAGAAGGTCATAAAACGATAGAATCATAGAGTTTGAAGAGACCACAACGACCATCCAGTCCAATCACAAAAACCACTCAGTCCATGGAGGAACACAAATTCAAAGCATCCCCAACAGATGGCCATTCAGGTTGTGCTTAAAAACCTCCAGAGAAGCAAACTCCTCCACATTCCAAAGCAGCATATTCCACTGCTGAACAACTCTTACCATCAGGAAGTTCTTCCTAATGTTTATGTGAAATATTTTTTCTTGCAATTTGAATCCATTGCTCTGTAGTCCTTGTTCTCTAGTTCAGTAAAATGGTTCAGCATGATAATGGAAAGAAGATCAGATATTTTAGATTAAATTACGACAACAAAAATTATAGGGGCAGCCATGAAGGCCATATGTGATAACAAACACCAAAATACACATCACACTGAAATCTTGAGTAGTCCAACCAATAGCTGCAAAACACTTCATATTACCTTTTGATGTACATTGGCATCTTCATCAGGTCAAGATAGTAAAAACCACTGAGGAGAAGAAAAGTTATAATGTTGGTGTCACAGGTCTTCATCTTGTTTCCGATGTTTGCTTAGATCTAGTTTAAGTTGGTCTATGGTAGCCTTGTCCAATCCACAAATCATGGGCTGCATGTGATCCAAAAGTTATGAATGCAGCCCAACATAAAATTGTAAACTTACTTAAAACATTTTTTTGTGATTTTTGTTTTGTAACCCAATTGCACAGTTCACAGTATAGAAAGGAATAATCAGAGTATGTTACATCCAGAAATATCAGAGTATTATCCATATTTAGCATTATAATTGCAAACTGTTCAGACAGAAGACCAACTTGATGACTTTAACAGACTCTCCGAATGGGGCAGCGCATAATGAGGATGATTATGTGAGGACTTTTTTTTTTGCTTATCTTTGGTGATGGGTATCATGAAAATAATGCATGGGTTATATTCATTTATTTATATATTTATTTATTACCTATCGGCTATTGTTAGTGTATTTTATGTGTGGCCCAAGATTAAACTTCTTTCACTCTGGTCTAAAGAGTTGGTGCAGATGGAAACTACATGTGACGGCATGAGTGGCACCATCTATATATCGAACTGTAAGTTGCAAGATTTGAGTTGTTGTATCATGCCTGATTTTGCCTTTACCCTGTATGCCTTTACCCTTGATTGGTTATTTATAGCTGTCAATCAATGTTGTTTGCACCAGCTATATTGCTTCCTCAGCTCAATTGTTTGGCTCCACCTCTTCCTGGAGTAGGACAGTGTTTCCTTTTTTCATTCCACCATCAAGCTTTCTACCAGATGGACATGAGAGAGAGACTTGGCTCTAAAAGCCCTTGATTAAGTTACCTCTCAGCACCAATTCTGAGGTTCTTACCCTTGAGACTTATGCTTCATGTTCAGGGCCAACCTGGACGACGTTGAGGAGTCTCAAGTGCCTTCAAATCAGTTCTTTGGCATCAGAGGAAGACTGTGTCTTCAAACATAGGCCATTTGGACTGAGGCTGAGGATTGCTCTGGCAAACACAGCCATTGAGAAAGAGGGACCTGGAAAAGCTTCTCAGCTACAGAGCTCCTTGGACTTGAGACAACCAAAGACTGTAATGTATATTTTCCTTTACCCCTTTGAAACTTCCAGCTTATTGCCTTAAAGGGATAACCTTTTGTGAACAATAAAACCAGTTTTGAGTTATCTACAGTGTTTTGGTCCTTGGAAGTTCCAGTTTCCCTAAAGGAGGGCAAGAAGCAATCCCTTGGGGAAAGATGTCATGTCCATGCCTCTTTCGCTAAGAGTTATAGCCCCAGGCGTGACAGCACACTACATCCACCATTGGCCTTTAGGATACTTGAAACAAAGGCAATAAAGGAAAAGCAATGGAATTCCCTTTTCCACTAATGGCAGACATATAACTTCCTATTGACATCTAGGGCTGTATCTAGATTTTGATGGTTGTGCAATTGTGCATAATTCTTAGTGTAATCCAAGCCCTCAGATTTCTAGGTGGTGGTTTAAAGTGAGCTTTTTTTAACTCACCATTAGTTCATAGTCAAGGTTTAAATCCATTAAAAACATACTTAAAACCATTCCAGTGCTTCTCTGTGCCTATTGTAGAAGAGTACGTATGTACCTGTATATATCACCTGTCACATCAGCACTTTTAATCTTGTACCCATTATTCTGGCCCGGCCCAGTTCTATTGTGTTCTAGCATATTGTTATTGCTTGTGGTTTATACTGTTTTAATTGTTTTAATTTGCCTTTTGTTTTGTATTGCTACATTGTGTGTTGAGGCCTTGGCCTTTGTAAGCCGCATCGAGTCCTTCGGGAGATGCTAGCGGGGTACAAATAAAGTTTAATAATAATAATAATAATAATAATAATAATAATAATAATAATAATAATAATAATATGTATGTATTTATTTTGGGGCAGACAAGAGAATGAGCTGTCTCTCAGACTGACTAAACTTATAATTGTGAGTATAAGCCTCTCATCCCACACATTTCCCCCTCTGACAGCCCACTGAGATGTCATAATTTGAAAGCAGGATGGGTGAGATCTAGCTACAAAGAGGGAGAAATCAACTCACGGAGATAACTTTGATTTTAATGAAACCTAAGTGTGTTGAAAATGTGGCTGTCAAAAGATGTACTATGGGCAAACTGGGAGTGATGTTGATTTCTTCTGTCTTTCTTTTGAGGTTATGTTTTCTCATTATAGTCAGTAGTCACTATTGTCACTGCCCTGTTCCAACAAGCATTTCCTTGGAGATTTTCCAAATAGAAACAAGGGCTTATGATGACTGAGTCAACAGCTGATGATCAATTATTGGACACAGATAGTCCAATCTGGGGAGAAATGTAGTTGCAAAACAACATATGAACATATGTAGTTGATCTGCATGTGGGAATGTAAATAATAACCCATATTCATAAAGGAGGTCAAAGCTTATGGGCTTTGGTGGATTTTTAGTGGTTAAATCCTTTAAGAAGTACAGATGAGTAACATGTACTCATTATGAACTCTGAGGTAAATGGGCAATATCATCATCAGCAAGATATCTGAAGGACATACAACGTAATATACAGTGTTCCCTCACTACTTCGTGGTTCACTTTTCACAGATTCACTATTATGCAATTTTTCAATAAACTTTAAAAGACTATTATAAATCATAAAAAATTACAATTTACAGCCTAAGGAAGGGAGGAAGGAGAAGCCAAAGGGAGAGAAAAGGAGCCCAGGTGGCAATGGGAGGAGAAGGAGGCGATTTATCAACACACAATTGGTTGATAAAGACTTAAAATAGTGTATAACTACTAAAATAATATATAAATATTAAAATAAATATAGCGTCCCTACTTCGCGGATTTTCACTTATTACGGGTGGTCCTAGAACGTAACCCCAGCGATAAGTGAGGGAACACTGTATTGCATATCTCTTCAAAAATAAGTTCCTCTGTATTCAATGAGACCTACTCGTTGTCAAAAAGTGTGTATATTATAATTGCAGCCTTAAAATATAAAAGCAGCATCTATTTGGTTATGGGATATATTTCTCATGCACAAATTGGTGTACTCTAATAATTTCATCAAGGAAAGCACTGCCAACCAGGAATGATCTACTATAGAATGAATACAGTAAGGAAAACCATTGAATACAGTTTCCTGTCACTGCTTAGAAATACCATCAGTAAGGATCACTGATCTATAACTGAGTGATCTACAACCCATCCTGGATAATGACACTACCTTTTCATAAGTCTTGGTTAGAAGCCATATGCCCACTCATCAACAGCTTCCTAACCTAAAATTCTAGCAAAAACAGAATGCAACAAAGATGCAGAAACAAACTCTTTCACTGTTTACCTTATGAAGCTGGATTTTGTTGAGGCAAGCCACTACAGAAATATGTGTATTATACTTCAAATCAAAAAGTAATTATTTCTACCCAAATTCTACTTACACAACATAAACTAAATAGGTATTATTAATTACATGTTTCATATTGGCTAGAGATATAGCATATACTCAAATGACTGTGGCCCGGATTCAGCGTCATGCCGAACACCACTATAATGGAATAGTCTTTTTGCTTCCCTTTGAGCCCAAAAGTCAATGTGGTGATACATGTGATAATGTAGATGGAAGGTATGGCTACAGCTCTATTACTGGCCTATCCTAGTGAATCCTGGACAATATTTATAAATTATTCCTTTCTCTAAATAACTTTGATCCAGCTTCCTTTTCACCTCCACTCCCAATAAAATTATTGATTTGCTAGGAAGTTCTGGGTGTTCATTTACCATTTATACGTTTATTTTATTTTATTTATTTATTTCCAATATTTATATCCCGCCCTTCTCACCCGAAGTGACTCAGGGCGGCTTACAATATTGGCACAATTAGATGCCTATACAAAATCAATCAACAGTACATAAAATCAGTTAAAAAACAATTAAATACAATATAAAATTACAGTATATAAATTTTAAAAATATATATGCTCAGATCTGTTTCATGTCCTTATACTTTCCATGAATCCTGCCCTGATTCCTGCACAAGCTTCCCTCTGCATATGCAGTATCTATGGCCAGGTTTTAAAGTTATAGATGTGTTTTATCTGTTTATTTAAACTTATGTTGTTTATATTGTTTTAACCCTTGGATTGTATTTTAATCTGTGTTATTGTTGGACTTGTCCCTATGTGAACTGCCCTGAGTCACTTCGGGGAGATGGTGGCGGGATATAAGAATAAAGATTATTATTATTATTATTATTATTATTATTATTATTATTATTATTATTATTATTTAGTTAAGTGAATACATGATGTATTATGAACTTTTCTCTGGATCACAACAAGAGAATCTTTTAAAAAAACTGCACATTTTTAAAGTCAATTTGCAATTCAAGACTTATTATGTGCAAAAATTGCATGTGGTATCTCCATGCCGAAAACATGTTCTGCAAAGGAAACAACATTTTTTGTGTGCTGAAAAATTATATATTGTGCAAAAAATGCTGTTCTGTATGCAAGAAATGTTATAATGGGGAAACTATTCCATGATAATTTATGTGTCATTTTTGCATTGAAAATCACCACATCAACTTTGCACCCAATAGGTCCAATTAAAATGATCTGTCCACCATCACGGGCACATTTTTCAAGCAATTTTTGTCCAGTTTTAGTTATTTCATAAAATCATAGAGTTGGAAGAAACCTCATGGGCCATCCAGTCCAACCTCCTGCCAAGAAGCAGGAAAATTGCATTCAAAGCATCCCCGACAGATGGACATCCAGCCTCAGCTTAAAAGCTTCCAAAGAAGGAGCCTCCAATTTCATCCAACTGCTTCACAATGACTAGCTTTCTAGACTGCAGCTAGAAATCTCTAGCAATCATATTATCAGTTGGCCAAATCATAGACTTATACAGTTGGAAAAGACCCCAAGGACCATCTAGCCCAACCCTATTCTGCTATGCAGGAATCTAGAGTCAAAGCACTCCTAACAGATGGCCATCCAGCCTCCAGAGAAGTAAACTCCACCACATACTAAGACAGCATACTCCACTATTCAACAGCTCTTACCATCAAGAAGTTTTTCCAAATGTTTAGATGGAATATTTTTCCTGCAATTTGAACCCATTGCTCTGAGTCCTAGTCTCCAGAGGATCAGAAAACAAGCTTTCCTGCTCCTCAATGTGACATCCTTTCAAATAGTTAAACATGGCTATCACATCCCATCACTCTATTTTTTCTGAACAGATGTGATGGAACATTTTCTTTACAACCAATCAGACTTTCCCAGTTTGGACGATTTCATTTAGTACATGAGGCATACACTTTTTTCATCTATATTCGGTTTTGTGATAAGCTATAAATGTGGCAGTTTAACAGCTGTTGTCAGTCTGCCAGGCAGACATTTAAACATTGTAACCTTCTCTTACACTTAAAGCTTCTATTTTAAAGACAAAACCTAGTCTTTTATTTTGTTTTTTGACACAAGGCACACACGTATACTTTCTTCACAGTTTTCTCTTTTTTAAAATTGCATATGCATAGCAACTGTTTCAAACTGGAGATTAATTTAGTATAATTTTATCTTATGGTGCTCAAATCTGTTATTGCAGTAACACTTCCCATGTCTTTTTTAATGGCAGGACTGTTGTGGTGCCAATATTTATTATCAACATTGCTGCACTTTTGAAAAGACTGATGAATATGCAGGAAACCATTTAAAAACAATAGATGAATTCATGTAAAAATTAAATGTATTTGGAGATACAGCCTGTCAGAACAATGTTTGTATAACGAATGACACAACAAACAATTAGTTAATTTAGCTTGCTTTGTTTGCTTACAAATTCATAAATGTTTCTCCAAATGGCTGCCAGAGAATATTGGAGAAGTAAAATAGCTTGGAGTATTTCATTTTTATGTTTGCTGCCATAATATACAATGAAAGCTGTACTAAGATACCAGTTCCCGTACATTTGATTTATAGAATGCTTATAAACAAGAGTCCTTTTAGCAAATTACTGAGTATATCTACTAACTCCCTGATGGTATAATTTATATGCAGTCTCAAGTGGATGTTTTTTTTTTTGGTTTTTTTTTCCAATTTTTAAAATCTGGCTTCCATTCCTGAAAATGTCTAAATCATGATCAATTATAGTGGTATGCTAATATAACAATGTTATCTTTTTTTGTCTTTGTCAAATTTAATCTAATAAAGAAATGCACTATTTTAACTGGCATGGCTGTAGAGGAATGCTTTGTTTATTCCCTCCAAAATATTCATTTTCTTATTAGTTCACTTATGACAATGGCAAAGCAGAAGATCAGAAATGTCAATCCTGTTTAGCAAATGTTACTAGAGATGAATTGTAAAATGTGGATTATAGTTGATGTCAGTCTTGAATACATTATTAGAAATGAAATGTTATGTTAATAAAAATAGTAATAAAAACACACTTCCCCTGCATAAAAAATAATTACTAAAGATTTCACTATGATTTATTATAGGTAGAACAACAGTAACAATTACCAACATATAACCTTTGTTTAAGCAATATCTTGCAGACAGGATCTTCAAGAGTCCATGATGGCACAAAGAAGGCAGGAAAGGTATGCCTCCTTAGGCAAGTGTAAACTGGTTTATATCCCCCCGCAAAAAATGTGTAATTACTGTTGTTTTGAATATGCAACCCTAAACCTGGGTGTATTCACACTGTAAAATTGATAAGGTTTGGTGCCATTTTAACGGCTATGGTTCAATACTACAAAATCATGGGAGTTGCAGTTTTACAAGGTCTTTAGTCTTCTTTGCCAAGGAATGCTCGTGCTTCACCAAACTACAAATCCTGGGATTCAATAGCATCAGCTGGTAAACTGGCTGCGATTCCTGGGAGTTGTATGCCAAAAACATATAGGGACCCCAGGTTGAGAACCACTGGTGTAGATGCACCTTAAATCACTGGGAAACTGAATTCATGCTGGGATTGTGTTAAAGTTTTAAAATGCTGTCCAAGGTGCTGAACCTATTTACAAACTAGGGACTCAGACAGAACCTGTGAAGTTCAGAGTACAAGTCAGAGGAGATTCACAACTTGGGTGTTATGGAAGTTATCAACCACATCTGGTCCCAGAGCTTCCTCTGAAACTCCACTAAAATGTATTTTAGTGGAGTTTAATGCATAGGTAAAGGTAAAGGTTTTCCCTTGACATTAAGTCTAGTTATGTCTGACTCTGGGGGTTGGTGCTCATCTTCATTTCTAAGCCAAAGAGCCGGCGTTGTCTATAGACCCCTCGAAGGTCATGTGGCCAGCATGACTGCATGGAGCACTGTTACCTTCCCAACAGATCTACTCACATTTGCATATTTTCAACTTGCTAGGTTGGCTGAAGGAAAATTTTGAGAGTGCCTTAGACCGCAAGAAGATCAAACCAGTCCATATTCCAGGAAATAATGCCCGACTGCTCACTGGAGGGAAGGAAATTGGAGGCAAAGATGAAATACTTTGGCCACATCATGAGAAGGCAGGAAAGCTTGGAGAAGAGAATGATGCTGGGGAAAATGGAAGGAAAGAGGAAGAGGGGCCGCCCAAAGGCAAGATGGATGGATGTCATCCTTGAAGTGACTGTCTTGACCTTGAAGGAGCTGAGGGTGGTGAAGGCCGACAGGGAGCTTGGGCATGGGCTGGTCCATGGGGTCACGAAGAGTAGGAAGCAACAGAACGAATAAACAACAAGGTTGGAAAAATCTGGGGCTAACAGCAGTAGTTTATCCTGCTCTCTGGATTTGAACCACCGATCTTTCAGTCAACAAATTCAGTAGCTCAGTGATTTAACCCATTGCGCCGCCAAGGTTATGTATATGCATCTTCACATAGGGTACCAATGAGATTCAGAATGATCTGGCCTTGTACTGTTGCCTGTGTGCTCATTAAAAGAAAGGTGGAGATTTTGCATATCTAAAACATATTTGGAACATTACAAATGAGACTCCAACCAAAAAAATAGTATGTTCCGAGAGTGGAACGAAATGATATTTGAAAGATCTCCCTTCCTGGACAGCAATCTCTCTTCAGTGAAAAGGATGGAAAGGGATATCAGATGGAGGAAATATAACAGTAAACTGAGCACTGATTGTGTTGTCGAAGGCTTTCATGGCCGGGATCACAGGGTTGTTGTATGTCTTTCGGGCTGTGTGGCCATGTTCCAGAAGTATTATCTCCTGACATTTCACCCACAACTATGGCAGGCATCCTCAGAGGTTGTATGGATAAGCTAAGTAAGGAAAGGAAAGAATATATATCTGTGTAGAGTCCAGGGTGTGGCAAGAGTCCTTTGTCACTGGGAAGCCAGCATTAATGGTTCAGTTAATCACGCTAATTAGCATTGGAAAGGTTTTGTCTCTTGCCTGGAGGCATCCTTTGTTCAGTCATTAGCTGTCCTCTGCCCTCAGAGTGTTGGTTTCCATCTACTGTTTTGATTTTAGAGTTTTTTAATACTGGTAGCCAGATTTTGTTCATTTTCATGGTTTCTTCCTTTCTGTTGAATTTGTCCACATGCTTGTAGAGCACTGATTGTCACGAAAGAGAATAAAAGATGGGTAGATTCATCTCTGTATTTATTTTCTGTCATTTTTTCCCCTATCTAAATTAAATTCCCCTTATTTTTCTGCTTCCTAATTTCTCTGTCCTCCCAGACTGGAAGAAGGAAAAGTAAAATCCCTGGACAGGCTGTTTGAACAGCGCTATGCTATTTTGTCTCCATCCGAAACACTGTCCTTAACCCCCATAAAAAATGTGGTCACAACAAATTTATTTGTTTTCAAAATGTCCAATAGCACCCTTTAAATGTCCATCTGGGTTGCTATTAGATATTTTGCTTTTTTTCGTGTCAGGAGCAACTTGAGTCATTTCTGGAGTGAGAGAATTGGCTGTCTGCAAGGACTTTGCCCAAGGGATGCCCGGATGTTTTGATGTTTTTACCATCCTTGTGGGGGCTTCTCTCATGTCCCCGCATAGAGCTGGAGCTGATAGAGGGAGCTCATCCGCACTCTCCCCGGGTGGAATTCAAACCTGGCAGTTTTCAGGTCAGCAACCCAACCTTCAAGTCACTTAGTCCACTACACCATCTGATATTTTGCTGATCTTGGGTAGTTTTTGGGGGTCCCTTAACCTTTTGAAAGCAGAGATGACGTTTTTCTTCAACAAGATTGAGGCAAGGAATCCTCAGAGAGGGTTTTGCCACTTTCTTCCTCAACTGACTTTTTTTTCACCTCTGCTTCCTAAACTTTCATGAAGTGAAATAGATGGTGTGTAAAACACATGAAATTGAGTTTAGAACAAAGCAAAACAGAAACATAAGAAGCATGCTCTATTATGAAAACCAAATGTGCAAGGTGTCTGATTTATTACAGGATTTAAAACAAAATTAGGTTTTTTAATGCAAAAAAAGTACTTACATTAAGTTTCCTGCTGTTATGAATAATGCAGCTTTTACTCCCTTGAAATAGTCCTGGAAATCTCATAGAGCTGGCACTGAATGTAGTGAGCACTTCTTCAGAAATTAGCCCCAGAGTACTATGGGTTTCTGCCACCCTGATGACAGCCTGAATGTAAATGCAATATACATTTTTATTCTCCCAGCTGTTTTGCTTAACCACCTGGTATTATGTAAGTTAATGAGAATCAGACTTCAAATGAGAATTCTCATTATTGCTACAGAAGGGTGATGGGAAATCTCACTGCAAGCATGCAAAAATGTTTAATTTAGGACTTTATTGTTTATTGAATATGGCCTGCACTCTTCCTTTCTACGCCGGTGTCTTCTTACCTTCACTATTCCCAGCAGAGACAACATTTCAGTTTTGAATTCATTTCATGGGAAGTTGTTGTTACTTGGGCTACATCAACACTATAAAATTAATGCAATTAATTTTTATCCTGGGCGACGACCGAGCCAGTATAGACTTGGTTTTGGTTTGATTCTCCATAATGCTAATGGGTTAGTGCTCTTGGTTCCATTCCTCAGCTGAGGCCTCTCTGGCTTGGTTGGACCTGCCGGTAGTTACACTACCGCCAGCACAGCCCTCAGCATCCTCGGAATGGTTAAGCCCCCCACCACCACCACCACCACGTCATGGTGGCACAACACACCAGACATCACAGTTGTGGAAAAGAAAAAGGTTTGGATCATTGATGTTGCCATCCCAGGTGACAGCCGCATTGATGAAAAACAACAGGAAAAACTCAGCTGCTATCAGGACCTCAAGATTGAACTTCAAAGACTCTGGCAGAAACCAGTGTATGTGGTCCCGGTCATGATCGGCACACTGGGTGCCGTGCCAAAAGATCTCAGCCGGCATTTGGAAACAATAGACATTGACAAAATTACAATCTGCCAACTGCAAAAGGCCACCCTGCTGGGATCTGCACGCATCATCCAAAAATACATCACACAGTCCTAGACACTTGGGAAGTGTTCAACTTGTGATTTTGTGATATGAAATCCAGCATATCTATCTTGTTTGCTGTGTCATAATTAAATAATAATAATAATAATTTATTTATATCCCGCCACCATCTCCCCGCGGGGACTCGGTGTGGCTCACAATGTTACAGAAGTAACAACACAGATACAATTAGCACAATATCCACAGGTTAAAATGCAATAAGGTAATAAAACAAAAGTTAATACAACAGTAATAATATCAAACAACCACCAATACAATTCAGTCAACTTCATAGGTTGGGGGACTGTAGCAGCAATATAAAGATAGAATCATTAGATTAAAAAAAAACCCAGATAAGATGGACCTAGTAAAATTCAGAATAGAATTATGAGACTGGTCATCCAATGGTAGTTTTCAAACACAACCCTGTCTCCACATCTATTCTGAGAGCAATATTACAGGTGCAATAACATTATCCATAACATCAGAGATGCAGTTACTTGTTTTTCCTTCAATATGACATATACCATCCTATGGCACCAATGTCCCTCTGCACTATACATTGGACAAACTGGACTGTCCCTTTGCATGGAGTTAAAACAACATAAAGTGACGTTAGAAATGGCAATACTGTAAAACGATTGCAAAACATTTCCCTTTTCCTGGACATATAATAAAGAATGTACAGGTCATGGTCCTTGAACAAGGAAATTACATCGGTAGACTAGAAAGAGAAACAGCTGAATTCAATTGTACTCATAAATTCCAATCCCTTGGCAGAAGCATGGCTACTACATATTCATTTCATACAAGAGTCCTCAATACTGTAGAAAAACAAAAGGAATTTTCTCAGAAAGACTTTTGCACCTAGGGTAACTGACTTTTAGTAAGCAGATTTATTGCTTTCACACACCAACCCTAAATAACAACCATAAAGATTTTCTCTCCGCCCTTGAAAATGTAGGGCAAGTGACATCATTTGCATCTTTTTCGATCCTATGACATTCTATCTCACTCCCATAACTCAGTATATATGCTTTACACCTGAGGCATTAATATAACTCTGTACTACACCTGAATATGTGGATTAAAATCCATAAAAACCCATGCTAACTTAAAACAAAAAGTGCTACCAGATTCTCTCCCCCCCCACAGCTTCTTTGTTCCTTTATATACTGTGAGAGATTAACACAACCACTTCTCTGAAAATTGGATGCTATTAGATATCAAAGCCAGATCCATTTGCAAGAAAACTGCTGTTTTTTTGTTTGTGTTAGGCTGCAAAAAGACTGTGTAGTGCACTATCTTCACTCTGATAAAGAAATTCACATTATATACTTTAAATTCAGTTGACTTCTGATCCCAGTCTCACTCCTATAATTACCTTTGCTTAAAGTAAAACAAGTTTTGTGACCATTTTTGATATGACAGGAATTGTCCTGGATAGCAGCACCCGTCCTCAGATACACAGGGCGGTGCCTCAGTTGACAAACATTCTGTCCTTGGCCAAAATCTTGCATTAGGAGACATATTTTAAAAAGTTTTACCATAGTGAAACTATGAAATATTCTCCCTTTCTTTTTGTAGGAGTCACCTTCCTCATGGATGGCCCCAGCATGCCCTTGGAGTTGATATTGGCAAACAGGACATGACTGATGAGCATTTGACTATGTGACCATGGGCAAACACACAATGGTGTAGGCATCTTCCAGGATCTTCTGGGGCTCTTTATGTCACTGTCTATTGACATATATGTGGATTGCCAGGGAGTTGGGTTGTTGTTCAAGAGAATAGGAAAATCCAACCCCTGTAATAATGAGAGAGAGAGAGAGAAAGAGACAGAGATCAGTTCTACTTGCAGCTCCATTTGCCACGAATAGGATGCCAGCATTGGATTTTGACCATGGTCTAAACCAGGGGTCCCCAAACTAAGGCCCGGGGGCCGGATGCGGCCCTCCCAGGTCATTTACCTGGCCCCCGCCCGCAGTTTTATAATATAATATTTTTATATCGGTTTTAATAATATAATATATTGTATATACATATAATATTGATAATAATCTTATGTTATACAATATAATACTAATAGTAATACCATATAATAATATTAATTATATGTTATATATTACATATTATATAATTGTATAGTGGTATAGTTCAATGTAGTAATATGTAATGCTCATATTGTGTTATGCTAATAATATAATATATTGTATGTACATACAGCTGCTCTGAGTCCCGTTCGGGGTGAGAAGGGTGGGATATAAATGTAGTAAATAAATGCAGTAAATAAATAATCAATTTTAGACTTAGGCTCGGCCAAAGTATGACATGACTTGAAGGCACACAACAACAATCCTAATTAACTTGACTATCTCATTGGCCAGTAGCAGGCCCACACTTTCCATTGAAATCCTGATAGGTTTGGGTTGGTTAAAATTGTTTTCATTTTTAAATATTGTATTGTTCTTTCGTTGTTGTTGTTGCACTACAAATAAGACATGTGCAGTATGCATAGGAATTTGTTTGTATTTTTTTTTAAATGATAATTCGGCCCTTCAACAGTCTGAAGGATTGTGGAACGGCCCTCTGCTTAAAAAGTTTGGGGACCCCTGGTCTAAACGAATGGATATTAAATGGGGTTTTAACCTTTTGAATGTTTAAACTATGTCTTTGCTAGCTATTTATTACATGTGTTGCAGATTTTATAATTTTTTTATTAGATATGTTGTGGTTTGATTATTATGTTTTATGCTATGTCATGTTTTGGTTTTCATGTTGTTCGCTGCTTTGAGTCCTGATATGGAAGAAAAGCAGGATAGAAATTAACAATAACAACAACAACAACAACTCTAATCTACAGTGTACAGTAGCACACTCCAAAGCTCAGGGAAAGTACTTTTCAAACAATATTAATTATGTAAAACATCACAAAAGATGCATTCCTAAGTAATTTATTATTGTGAATATAACCCCAAGCAAATTTGGTACTGCTCGATTCTTGGTACTCATTTGGTACTCATTGGAGTATTTGTCCCTTTTTATGGGGGAGATGGCTTTAGGATTGTTGAAAGGAGGGTATAAGCATGAAAAATACAACTTCAGCATTTCTAAAATGCCTCCTATTAATCAAAAATTAGAACATTTAGTTGTCCTAACATTTTCAAATTAACACTTATTGAACCAAAGCCAATTACTATTTCTAACTGGAAGAAATCAATTATATCTATGTGATTTGCATATCAGTTGTTTTATCATTTAGAAATAGTCAATAAATCTTCTCAGAAACTAAAATGTTACATTTTACATGTAACTTCATTAAATCCACATTATTAAAACCAGATAATTCAATATAGATAATTATACTACTTGTAATACTCTATTTCTGAATTCTAGTATGGTCCATATGCAATTCTTCACAATGTTTCAGTCAGTGGAGCAAACTGGGAATGTCTTCCCACTGAGCGACGCTTAAGTAGATATTTCATAGGGATGTAATTCTTCACTCAGTTTGCAATAAATGATTTCAGCACTTTTCTTCTCATTGGGGGAAGTTCCAGACAGGACTTTAATGTGGGCCCAGTCGGGTTTAGAATCTAATCCACTGTCAAATTATTTCGGAACGAAGCAGGTTTTCCTGCTTTGTCCTGAATGAATTCATTTTAACATGGGTCATCATTGTCTGGATGTGCCCTGCGATAAAGTCTCCAAAAATCATGCAGCAATTCAAAACTTGTTCACATGTGGTTTTTTTATTCAGACATATCCAAACATATTTCCTGGCAGAGGTTTTTAAACAAAGGCTGGATGGCCATCTGTCAGGATTGTCCATCCCTACATGACAGAATGGGATTGGAGTGGCTTGTAGTCTCTTCCAATTCTATGATTTTGTGATTTTATGAATATTCTTTCTATACTTAATTTCGGTCCAGGACAAAGGCTACTTTCCATTTTATGGATAGTCTTGTTTCCCAACTATACTCATATTCTGATATTGATATTCTTTCTGGCTTTGCTTCAACCATGAGCTATAGCTTTCTGCTCCCAGCTTGATTCTAATACTACCAAATGTATCATTAAAAGAATATATTTCCAAGAAAGAAAAGGCTCTGCTTTATTATACTTTATTTATTTATTGTACTTCTCTATTATTGTTACCATCTTGCCACTCTGGACATTTGGGCCCTTAAGCTAAGACAGCACAAAAGTATGTGATTAATTTTGAGCATGAATGCAGCTCCATTGAAATCAATGACATTATTAATTTGCCTATTAGATATTTTCAGTGAAAAATAAAGCCCACCAAAAAGCAGAGGCTCTAGGCTATAGGAAAAGCATCAACGTCTCTCAATCAGAACAATCAGAGATTAGATAACTAGAAAATTCAGCGCAGGGAACATTTTCTATTGCTTCACATTTCATTATTCAAACAAAGCACATATCATGTAGCTAAAAGGCAGAATGAATTATTTAGAAATCTCTCATTTTACAAATAATGTGGCCATTTGACTTCGATACCAGAATTACATTAATACACAAGTCTGTGAATGTTAATCTGACAGGGATCTTCTACAAAGATTTTTAGCACAAAAACTGTGTGAAGATATTCCTTGAATGTGCTGCAAAACCAAGAGTTTCACTTAGTATTTTAATTTTAAAATGTTCCTTCTGGCCTTTGCATCTTAACCGACCTTTAAAGAAACTTACATTTAATTTTTTAAACAATATGCAAATGCACAACCCTGAACAATACAACTGAAGGCTTCTAACAATACACCCTAATATTCAACATATGCTGGAAACAAATAATAGGCGGGTTTGTGTTGTTTACTAATAAAGACTGGAGAGGACAAGAGATGCTTGAAAGGGAAGCCAAAGGATAGCAGAAACATTGGCATAAAATGAATGGCACAGGGAGGAGATCCACAGCCAAGACACAAACAATAATGGGGTTTAACTAGAGCAGACCCATGGACTCAATAGGATTTATGTAAATGTAAATGTTGTAAAGGTGGGTTTACCCTAGTTGGGACAAACAGCTGGATATGCACTCAACTGAGATAAATTTTTGTATCCACAAAAGATAGAGTCCTGTAGAAACTATGCAAATTAAGGAAATGTGCATCTCTTTCCTACATTGACATATCTTGTGTTTCCATTTCATCTCAGGAATTGACATACCGTGTTTCCCCGAAAATAAGACAGGGTCTTATATTAATTTTTTCTCCCAAAGATGCGCTAGGTCTTACTTTCAGGGGATGTCTTATTTTTCCATGAAGAAGAATTCACATTTATTGTTGAACAAAAAAATGAACATTTATTATATACTGTACAGTAGTTGTCATCACAAACCAGCATAACCCCAGACAAACTGTGAATCCTATCAAGAATTTCTTGTTACTACCAATATTTCCATGTACAAATGGTATGTACATTTACCGATCCTGTATGCTCTGGTGTTCTGTTCGGCGGGCATGCTTCCAAACAAAAACTTTGCTAGGTCTTACTTTCAGGGGAGGCCTTATATTTAGAAATTCAGCAAAATTTCTACTAGGTCTTATTTTCTGGGGATGTCTTATTTTAGGGGAAACAGGGTAGGCATTGTCACACGAATCTCATTATATCCTTTTTAAACAATGTCATTTTTGATGGTGACAGTAACAGCCTGTGGACAGAATATAGGACATGCATTTGGCAAAGTTGATAGGGTGACTTAAAGGGAAGGATCCTGGAGAAAGGGGGGTCATATGCTGTTTCTGTCCTCAAAGATGGCAGAAGCAGCCAGTGTGGGAATGTCAACTGCTAGGCCATTGAATTCAGCTTATTGAATATGGTCCCTTATCTTTGTATCACCCATAGCAGCAATTGAGGAATGGGAAACACCACTTCTCTCCCCAAAAGGGAGAGGGGACCGAATGTATCATGATACTAAGTGTCACAATGCAAGATGTATGTGAAAAACAACAAGTTTCTGCTGTTAATGTTATTTATTTTTCAGATGTCTGACACCAATTTGTTCAGAGCTATGTGTTGGCCAGCAGCCATAGCATAGTTTTTTGAGACTGCTTAGCCAGTACAGACAGTTAGGGCTCAAGGACTGAATGGTTCAAAAGGAAGGGCTTCCATGGATGATGTTTCCTTCCATTACTATTTTAGGAGAGGTTGCATTCAAAGGTTCTTCTCCTGCCAACTGAGTAAAAATTATTTGGGCTTGTGGCAAGGAAGGGTAGATAGATATCCTATATAGTCATGTGTAAATCTAGAAGTTTTAGTTAAAAAAATCAACCCAAATAAATCTGGATCACTGGGTTGCTGTGAGTTTTCCAGGCTGTATGGCCATGTTCCAGAAGCATTGTCTCCTGATGTTTTGCCCACATCTATGGAAGGCATCCACAGAGATTGTGAGGTCTGTTGGAAACTAGGCAAGTAAGGTTTATATATCTGTGGAATTTCCAGAGTGGGAGAAAAAAGTCTTGTCTGTTTGAGGCAAGTGTGAATGTTGCAAATGGCCACCTTGATTAGCATTGAATAGCCTTGAAGCTTTAAAGCCTGGCCGCTTCCTGCTTGGGGAAATCCATTGTTGGGAGGTATTAGCTGGTCTTGTCTGGAATTCCCGTTTTCTGAGTGTTGCTCTTTGAAGGCTTTGAACATTTATCTAGTGATGTTCATTGTTGGCTACCTTAGAAATCTGGAGCATTGGTTCCATGTTTAACACAGTCATGATGGAATGGATTCCAAAAATGCTCTCATGCACTGCGTCTTAAATTGTGGGTCCCAACCCCAGATAGGGCCCCTTTAGCTCAATGTTGGGGGTCATGAAAAATTTGACAACTGTCAATCTGTTAGCAACAATGTGCAATGCTGTTTACAGTGGACGCTGCAAAAAATGTTTCATCTGTACTTCATAAAAGGGTGAAATCAGCCTGATTAGCAGACCTTGCAAATGCTGATTAATTATTAATAAATGTTTGATTTTATACCTATTTTATATATCTATATACCAGGATTGCATAAAAATTACTTGGGCAAAAAGGTCACAAGTGGAAAAAAATTAAGGAGCCCCTCTCTAATGGGCTTACCTGACTGTGGAAATGATGGGCTGTTGAATGTGTTGTCAAAGGCTTTCATGGCTGGAATCACTGGGTTGCTGTGAGTTTTCTGACCTGTATGGCCATGTTCCAGAAGCATTCTCTCCTGATGTTTTGTCTGGTACAACTCAGGTAGGGCACTGAACAATCCACTTTAACTTCCCCAAAACCCCCACAGTGATGCTGTGTTGGAAGTGCTTTGAAATTTTAAAGATTTAAGTGTCAGCTCCGAGCCATCTGATTTCATAGATGGGCCAAAAAGGTCTATGTGTCTGTGGACTGGGCAAAGCATGCATTACCAGTGGATATAACTGAGGCCCCTTCAACACAGCTGAATAAAATCCCACATTATCTGCTTTGAACTGGAATATATGGCAGTGTGGACTCAAATAACTCAGTTCAAAGCAGATATTGTGGAATTTTCTGCCTTGATATTCTGGGCCTGTCTGGAAGTGGCCTGAGAGATTGTGATGCCAGATGCTTAAGAATGTTGATGCAACTTTAGGAAACAATGCTTTGAAGTAACTAGTCACAAACAAATACTTATTTATAATTCATTCTTTTACTCAATAAAAGTATAACAACATTATGAGTATAACTTAACGTGTGATGACATCATTAAGTTTATGAGGTAACTGCAACTTTCAGTTTTTTTCATTATCAGACTGAGCTCGCGCTGACTAGTGAGGGAGAAAGTTCATATGGTTCAAATGTTGGCTCATTTTTCTGTTTATGTTGAACATACACTGTTATAGATGCTGATGTGATGAAGATTAAACAAATATGTATTTTGTACCACAAGGCTTTTAGAATATAGAAAGTCCTTCATCATGAACCTCTTCTCAGTCCTTTTTATTTTAGGGATTCACTAGGCATTTCCAATCATTTCTTTCAAAGATAAATCCTTGAAAATGAACATTTTTATATAAGCTGTACAAAAATGGTAGAGATTTTGATTTAGTTTTGCTTGACTCCATCTCCTGTGAGGTGGTCATAGAATGGCAAAAGAATAAATATGCACCACTTCCCCCATCTATTTCTTTTCCCCCTTGAGATGCTGTTTTATTGGATTGAACTGAAACACCTTGTAAAAGGAGTTGACAAATATCATGAGGAAAAATGACCATTTACCTTTTTTTGATAAAGAAACCATCCCTGGCTGTCTATGAAGCACTTTGCCTGCCTTCAGAAAAATGTCACCGGAATGGGCTCTATATGAATTTTGAATTTATTCCTTTCTACTTGCAGGTCAAAAGAAGATTTTAGTATATACTCAATGGAATAAAATCACATTGTTATTAGATTTTTATCCTTCTTTATCTGTTGAGCTAGCTTTTTTGTGACTGGCATTTCCCCCTTTTTTTTTCCTAAGGGGGCATCATTTCCTCTTAGCTCTTAAAGGTGAATATTGATTGGTTTCTATGTCATCTCAAGGACTATCTACCTAACTGTCATTCTTAGTTCAAAAACCTCTCTACTTTTGCACTGTTTGAATCACTTTTTCATCCGCTTTGAAACAGGTCCATCAGAGGTATCTGAAATACAGCCATTAGTTGATTGTAGCTTCTACCTCACTGTGGAAGAACATGACATGAGGCATGTTTTGAAGACTATGAATCCTAGAAAGGCTGCTGGACCTGATGGCATTTCTGGTCAGGTGCTTAAAGACTGTACTGATCAGTTGGCTGATGCATTTGTTGTGATTTTTATCTAAGTCCATTATTTTATCTTGTTTGAAAGCTTCCATCATTGTTCCATTACCAAAGAAGTTCTCCATTGATAATTTTCAGGACTACAGACCAGTGGCATTCACTTCCATCATCATGAACCACCTTGAAAACATTTCTTGCCTTCCATATACATTTAATAAACATCACTTTACATATAGAACTAACAGATCTACAGAAGATGCTATATCTGTCACTCTCCACATCTGTAATGACAATGTGAGGATGTATTTGCAGACTTTTGTTCTGCCTTTAACACAATCCTTCCACATAGATTAGTGTCTAAACTTATTTATCTTGAACTTTCATATTCAATCTGTTTTGGGATTATGGACTTCTTGTCTGGATGTTCCCAGAGAGTTATATTAGGTAATCATATCTCACATTTAGATCCCGCCCTTCTCACCCGAAGGGACTCTCAACACTAGTATGCCACAGGGCCGTGCGTTGAGTCCTTTACTTTATACTCTGTATACATATGATTGCACCACTATTTATCATAGTAATATCATTATTAAATTTGCAAATGATACAACAGTGGTGGGGTATATCTATGGAGGGGATGAATCTGCCTCCTGGGATGAGGTGGATTGGCTGTTCTCATAGTGCAGTAACAATAATTTGGTTCTTAAGAGCAATAAGACCAAATTACAGAAGGAATGGATCAGAAATTCAGCCTTTGGTTATAAATGGAGATTGAGTGGAGTGGATGCCATTTTTTAAGTTCCTGGATGCTAGTGTCAAGGAGGACCTGATCTGGGGCATTCATTAAGAGGGCCCAGCAGAGATTGTATTATCTGAGACTTTTAAGGAACCAACAAATGAATGAAAAACTGCTGTGACTTTCAACCACTGTGCTATAGTGTTCTAATATATTGCATATGCATATGGTTTGCTAATTGCACAGTGGCAGATACGAAGGTGCTCTGGAGGGTAACCACTACTGCCGAGATCATTTTTTTCAGTAAACTATGTCTCCCAAATCAAGATGTGCATTAGACTCTATGGCACATTAGAATCGTGCTCAAAACCTCACCTATTGGCAGCTCTGCTGCCCCCCACCATCTGGCCAGCCAGCTGGCCTTGAAAGAGATGAGGCCGCTTCTCTAGATCTGGCTAGTTGTTTGGAATTTTGGGGGTTGCTCAGAAGTCTCAGAATAGCAAATAAGAGGGAGGTCAAAGGGCAAAGAAATGCCTTCATGTCATACTATTAAAACAGTCTGCTGAGAGGGAAATCTTCGTCAAAGTAATTTCCTCGCTTGAATCAAGAACCAAGTCTGCTTTCCTGTATTATTTTGTAGCCTGGATGTATCCTTATTTCTGGGACTTTGGCTTCATTTTAAGGACCTTGTTTCATGTCTAATGTTTCCATGGATTTGTTCTTACAGCCTTGTTTTTGGAACTATCTTTTGGAACTGAACTTTTACCTTTTATGAACTATATTTTCCCTATTTCCTAATAAACTACAAAATACTACAATCTGTGTGCAGCCTGGTGTTTTTTTCAAGGTGAAGCTAACCTGAGGTGCGACACACAGTATTCCAGGTGATAAAGAAGGAAAGGAGGGGAGGAAAATGGCTTTCTTCTTGGAGCAGAGCCTTCCAAACTTTCCAAAGTGGTGGTGCTTTTGGGCTGCAAGTGTCTGGAATCAGGTTAATGGCAAAGGGCAGACAAAAAGGAGCCACATGAGTGGGTAGGCAATAGAAGTGGGGGCCCCTCATGAGCCTTGAGGGTGGCTTGGGGAACTAAGAAACCCAGAGGTTGGGCGGTTTGGAGTTGCTGCCATTGAGTCCCACCAGCCAGGGAAGCGGGGCCAATGCAAAGCACCCAACAGGGAAAACATTTGTTCCCCTGCCAGGCTTTTGAAAATTGATGGCACACTAGACTCGAGTAAATACAGTATAACCCTAAATACCTTTGCGTGTGGCGTATTGAGACACCGCTGCAATGGTACTCCCTGCGTTTTCAGCTACATCCCTAGAAACAAGTCCAGTCTTCTTTCAAAACAATTAAAAGTGGATTTTAAAATAAATTATTTATGTATATTCAAATGCATGGTATTATGTAGAAGAAAGACTAAACAACACAAAATGGATGCAGATAGTGTGACCAGCGTCACAAAATATGCAGATAAACCATCTGTTTAGACATGCAAATGTTGCTATCCCTAACATGTCTCATTTGAGATGCTCAGTTCCAATCTGAGACAGGCTTGTACCTGAAATGAATGAAAAGGACAGGCTTCTCATGTGATTCAGCAGATAGAACAATATATCTAGGAACTGCGTTTAGTCGCTGAAAAAAAAAATTCCAAGTTGTGTGCAGAACAAGGCTGAAGAAACACGGGGCATAGAAAAGAGACGTTTAACTCTTTCCCTGCTGTGATGATTTAACCCAAGCCTCATAACCTCCCAAGGTACATTTTGGATTGGGAGGAAACCTGCCAATGTCATCAATGCCAATGCAAATAGCAATATCTGATTTCCATCAAAATCACACAGTGGGAGGTGAAAGTTAAAACTCCCTCTCCTTCTGTAGTCCCAGTCATGTCTGAAGGGGCCTGCTGTGAAGTGCATTAATATCACATCAGATTTGGCCCTAAGTAGCAAATCAAATGAAGGACCCTACTGTGTTGGTACAGCCCTTGACAGATTTTTGGATTCCAGCTTTTCTAAATATTGCAACTATGCCCCCAAACTAATATTGTGCTCAGTATACCTTAGCTGTCACTTATCAATGTGGAACTTGAAAAACTTTGCACATAAATTCTATATATGACTTACTAATGCCATGGATGTGAATAATACAGCATCACTATTGAATTTCCCAGGGGATTTAAAAATTTATAAAACATAAAAGCATTGATATAAAACAAAATGTTAATTCAGAGTTTAAATCATTATGCTTTCTCAGATTTGAATACATTAATTAAATCTACTAAGCCATTAATATTAACCATCTCAGATACCTTTCCCAGTTTTATGGATTTTTACAATTATTGAAACAGTTGCTAATAGCAACAGATCTCATTTTAAGCCATAACAAGCATCCTAGAAGAATTTAAAGACTAGACTCAATTGAAATCCAAGCCAAAAATAAGATTTGGCTTTCCAGTACAGTCTTTCAGAGTGGTCCTTGCTAAATCTCTTTGCAGCATACAAAGTTGTTCATTATTTGATTTAGAAAAGAAGAACTTGTATTTACATAATAAATGGCATAAGCACTCAAATACAGTCCTCATTTATTTGTATAAAATTACATTACATTCAACAAGAAGAAAATTCATCATAATTTCAAGGCAGGAGTTCATGAGGTTCATTATACTCTACCTAGCAAAACATATCAAAACCGGTTCAGCATATTCTAGTTCAAAGTGCTTCTTTAAGGCTTAGCACATTTTGTTTCACAGTGTGCATACACTGAAGAATTAGCAAGAAGAATACACTATATATACAGATTCAGTTTAAAAATTCATGTTAGCCTCTGCTGATCATAGTGGGAGAGGCCACTAATAATATGAAAAAAATGCATCCCATTCCAGAAGCCTTCTATAAAAAAAAAACTTGGTGTCTTGCTTTTTAGGCTGTTTCTAGAGTTATTTGGGGCACTGATTTAGAAAATAGAACAACTGTACCAGCAGTAGTTTCTTAGATATAATTATCATAGTTTTCCATGGGCAATGGTTTCCCAACAGACAACCACACAGCCTCGATGAATCTTAGAGTTGGAATCCAACCTCCTTCTAACATAAAGAAAGGCACCATCTAAGCCCTCCTTGCAGATAGCCCTCCTGAAGTATCCATCCACCACTATTCCATCCTGAGAGTTTATGGAATAATAGAGTTCTAGAGTTGGAAGGGACCCCCAAACTC
Source organism: Anolis carolinensis (assembly GCF_035594765.1). Classification (NCBI taxonomy): domain Eukaryota; kingdom Metazoa; phylum Chordata; class Lepidosauria; order Squamata; family Anolidae; genus Anolis; species Anolis carolinensis. The sequence continues at coordinate 138,208,551 of NC_085845.1, forward strand.
AATCCAGCCCAAACTTTCTGCCATAACGGAAGGCACCATCTGATTCCTCCATTTAAAGGCTTTCATTGATGGAGTATGCACCACTATCTAGTCCAATTTGACTCTTTCCATCTTGGAATTGTATAAAATAACAGACTCCTAGAGTGGGAAGTGACCCCCAAATATCATCCACACTAACCCCCTTCTTTCTGCCAGACAGGAAGGCACCATCCAAGCCCTCCTAGCAGATAGCCTCATAGAATCCTAGAGTTGGAATCCAACCCCCTTCTAACATAAACCAGTGTAATCCTTTCTGGAGGGTACACTCTTCAGCATGAATAGGTTGGGCTAGATTGAATACTGAAAATAGTTCACCACAAATGGAAATACTCCAACCTGCAATTCTATGACTTACTAATGAGGCAATTACACATGGCGTCAATGACTCCTGATTCCAGTCCACTACTTCTGTCAGACTCCAGTAGGGAAAAAATATCCTGTTTGGCTCAGAGTGTATCTGTACTACACAGTTATAGCAATTGGATATCACTTTAACTGTTTTGACTCAATTCTATGGAATCCTGGAATTTATAGTTTTGTGAAATACCTAGAATTCTGCTGCTCCAGAATTTCAGAACAGTTTTCTAGCAAAAAAAAAAAAAAAAAACTTCAACACTGCACCAAATAGCAAAACTCAAGGTTCTGTAAGGACCTCATCAGATAGACCACTGGAATCACCATGCATCATGGTGAATCTATTGGTGCCCTGCATCACCCTGCATTGCCCAACTTCCCCCTGCCTCATCCCATGGGGGAAGCGTTTGCTGCCCAGGTTTCCCTTGTTGACGCCTATTGAACATGGGAAGCCTCCCGTATTGCCACGGTGGTGACATGCGCCAGTTTCTCGATAGTTTTATGAGCCCTGCAGGAAGTCGTTTTATGTCATGGGATGGGAATCGGTGGGCTCCGTCATAAAACTAACACTGTAATGATGATATAGTCTTAGTATCCCTATGGGCATGTCTCTATGAAAGTAGATTTATTGTTTCCATATTTTCTTTTGCTTTTTTCTTGCCTTTCAGCATTTGTCTGGAAGTGTGAATGCAGCGAGCCACTTCTAATACATGTTTGATAATAAAAACTTGCTAGTATTAACTGTACCAACAGTGTTTGTTCCTATCAGCAATGAGTAAAGAAAAAGAGGTAACTGAGGCTGCCAAAGTTTTTTTTTTTTTGAGCTCACAAAGACAGCATAGTCAACCAGAAAACTGATATTTACTACATAAATGTTTTAAATCTTCCTCACAACTGTTTTCCTCTTAAAATCCATACCTTTGCCATCTTGACTTACAGCTGACAAACTTTCTTAAAGGAGTTTTTTTTTTTTTTGGAAAGATATAATTTACACCCATACAGTTTCTGCCAAACATGCCAGACTGTCTACACATATGCTGGCATCCATCTATCTATCTATCACTGACATTTATTCTAGCCTGCCCCCTGAGTCTGAAACCATCAGTCAAAGATAAATTGGCAGTTCTCAGTATTTAAAACGCTTACAGATCTGAGAAGAGGATGGAAAAGGTATCTGTCCCATGAAACCACTTAAAGGGATTCAAAATTTCTTTTTCTGATTTTGATCTAGAATTGGGAGGGCAACCTTTGTAGGCCTGGGGCCAGTGTCAGCCTCCTTAATCCCCTTGTGGACCATGTGCTGATAAAATGTAGCAGTACAGTGGCATCTGAAGTGGGAAATGGGAACATCTTTGGTTGCGTGAAATTGCCTTTCTGTACTAATACAAGGCATGCAGTGATAAGAGCAATACCTGGGTTTAATGGTTTGAGAGAAAAGCTCTCTACAGGATCTTTGAAGCTAGATGCTTTAAAAATGGACAATTAACTTAGATGTGACTCCAAAAAGGAAAAGAAGTTTGGTAAAGCAAAAACAATTATTTCTATATTAAGACAGAAAAAAGATAACAATAAAAAGAGAAGTACTAAAAATCCATGCTCCTGACCAAAGAAGGCTAAACTTTATTTTTTAAAAATAATTTTTATTAAAGTTTCTGACACCACATTACAACAAAACATTTAACATAAAATCTAAAAAGAAAAACAAACAAACAAAAAAACGAAAAACCCATCACAACATCTGAAAACATAAAAACATAAAACATGATTTGTACTCCCATTCTTCCCTTATGGGGGCCTATTAATTTGCATTGTAATAATTTTAGTCCTGATTGCACTATCTCATCTATTTAATCATCTAATTACACTATCAAAAATTACTTTTTACTGGTTAACCATATACTCTCTAAATACATTCCATTCAGTCTTATTTATTGAGTGTCCTTTATGTGCTCTTAATAAAAATGTTAGTTTATCCATATCTCTAATAGCTTCAATTTTTTCTTGCCATTCTTCCTTATTCGGAATATCTTGTAATTTCCAATGTTTCGCATATATAATCCTTGCTGCCATGCTGATGTACATAAATAATTTGTCTTCATTTAAATTAAAGTTTGTTTCTGAATCTGTCAAACCTAATAAATAGTATTCTGGTTTCAGGGGGGAAAAATTTCGTAGCATTTTTTGAGACTAAACTTTAAAGGGATTTCAGACTAACAGAGAGAGAGATTTTCTCACTCTCATATCTAAAGAAATACCCAAATAAGGCAGAAAAGCAGGTACTGGTTGAAGGGAACTTTAGAGATTTCTGCTGCTCTTCCTTGAGGAATCTTTTTCTACTCTGTTTCCTACTATGGAGATTTAGCTAATTTCTAAAATCTACAAGATTTCTTGGGAGTCTCTGCCTTTGCAAATCTCTCTCTGTGCTGGAAGGTCCTCTTCCTCTTTGCCCCTCTGGAAATTTCTCAAACCCTAGCTTTGCTTTCCTGCTCTGTCTATATTTATGTTCCTAATATGGGGGCTATCACTTGGAGTGAAGAAAATACCTCTTGGTGGGACAAAACATGGCTTTAATGTTGTCTCATAGTAAGTTCAACCTAGAAGAATCCTCCACCTTGTGTGACTGAACAAACAACTCCGCATATGTATGCTTGCCCACAATGCCCTGCCTCATGCACGGAGGAGGAGTTGTTCAAAGCCACGGACAATGCGGTCGCTGTTGCCCGCTTTTTGACTAAAACTATTTAGCTGCTTGTGATTTCCTTTATTTTATCACTTTTGGACTTGTTTGTTGTGCAATGCTTTTGACACGAAATAAATAAAGTAAGTTCAAAAGAAAAGGCACCATGTGCTTGAAGTGATGAGTGCAGAAAAAAGGGTTCCTTGTACAAAGGAGCAGATATGAACATGACCTCTGCTTGTATACTCTGATAATGTCTCCTACGGACTCTTAACTGATCCTTTGAACAAAAAAGGAAGTTAGGACAAAGCCAATTCAGCATAGGCAAGTATAAATTTTCCGATTTCAAAAGATTTCCCATTTATTAGAAGTGTGATGTTTAAGCACTGATTGTCTTCTTGAATGCAACAATGTGGCCATTTCCTTCCTCGTAAGCATGAGATGGGAGGTACAGTAGAGTCTCACTTATCCAACACTCGGTTATCCAACGTTCTGGATTACCCAACACAGTTTTGTAGTCAATGTAGTTTATACATCGTGATATTTTGGTGCTAAATTCGTAAATACAGGAATTACTACATAGCATTACTGTGTATTGAACTACTTTTTCTGTCAAATTTGTTGTATAACATGATGTTTTGGTGCTTAATTTGTAAAATTATAACCTAATTTGATGTTTAATAGACTTTTCCTTGATCCCTCCTTATTATCCAACATATTCACTTATCCAACGTTCTGCCGGCCCGTTTATGTTGGATAAGTGAGACTCCACTGTAGTTTCATAGGAAAGTTTCAGTTTGTACTTTTAAAATGGTGTTTGTCTTCTCTCAAGATGTTCAAGGATATAAGAGGTAAAAGATCATACCTGGCCTCTTGTCCAGAGTATGGCAGGAGGCATCTCTCTGCATAAAAGCTTGCTTGCAAATCATATTTATTGAGCATAGCTCATAACAGTGGTGGAGGCACATTCTGTTTGAAGTGAAGAATCCAGGAACACATCTGGGAGTGCTATTCATCCCTAAAATGAGGTATGCTATCTCTGTACACCTTGCTAAACAGCAGAAATGTGCTTTATTTTTCAACCATGCTGTGTTAATGCTAAAATTGAAACGCAGCAAAAAAGCTCCAGGGGGATAGAAAAACAGCTAGCAGGTGCATGAGCCTTGTTTCCCACAGGACATATGTTGCCTGTGACTGATATAGAACCAGTCTTTTACAAACCTGGGAAAATTAGAATTTCAAAAGGGAAGTCCGTAATTGAATTGAAGGCTTCAGGCCTTTGGAAGGTCCTCATTCTTAAAAAGCATGACACACACTTGTTTTCAAAAACACACCTGAGAGTGGCTGGCAAGATGCCTGGAATTAACTAATCTCAATTTATACAATTTGTGGACAATATGAAAGCAACGCTGTTTACAAGTGCTACCAATTAAGCTGACCAAAATGCAAACAGACATAGAGTTTTGCTGGGAAAACACACTGCTTCTGATACAGCAAGATCTGCCTGAAAAGTAGTACATCATGGCCCCACGACCTAGGAAATCTACCTTTTAGAGAGGAGGAATGAGCTATGAATCCTGACAAGTTAATTTAATGCTAGCCTCCAAGAAATCCACATAGCTTATAAATAATGTATAATTTGAGGTCATGTTTTAGGGCAAAAATTATGGATGGTCCCATGGCTAAGACAAGGGTAATTCCATGGAGATGGGAAAACATTAATGCTGCCTCAGGAGACCACTGCCATTTTCCTTCTCGGGCATTCAAAATGGCCAGAAGTAACGCCACAGCAGAGAGAGTAGAGGGGGCCAGTGCTTCTTTTAGATTATTTCAGGATGGATTAAACTCTTGTCTTTTGCCACGATACTCAGAGAAAGGGGTTTTTTCCAAGTGTCCATGTGCATGAGTTAATGTACAGTACTTACATTGGCCCAGGGAATAATTCGATCCAAATTTTGAGGTTTTAATTTTTTAAATAAAATTTCTAGACTTAGAGCCGGCCCTAGGTATTTTTCAAGTGTAGGCGAACAGAATTTTGGTCCCCCCCCCAAACCAATCACTGAAATATAAAAGCGTTGGATAAGCAAAAATGTTGGATAATAAGGAGGGATTAAGGAAAAGCCTATTAAACATCAAATTACATTACGATTTTACAAATTAAGCACCAAAACATCATGTTTTACAAGAAATCAACAGAAAAAGCAGTTTCAACTGTGCCCCCATATGTTTTGCGCCCGAAGCAACCGCTTAATTCGCCTCATTGTTAGACCGGCCCTGCTAGACTTATACACGAGTATAAAAAAGGTAAAGGTTTCCTCTGACGTTAAGTCCAGTCATGTCTGACTCTGGGGGTTGGTGCTCATCTCCATTTCTAGGCCGAAGAGCCGGCATTGTCCGTAGACACCTCCAAGGTCATGTGGCCGGCATGACTGCATAGAGCGCTGTTATACATGAGTATATAGGGTGTATTTTGGTTTGCCCTGCAAGAATTCTTCCAAAAAATCTAAACAAATTATTTGCTGTATCAAATACACTCATATGAAAAATACTGCTTGTTAAAGAGACTTCACCATGATGAACACAATCTTTAGAAATAAAAGAATGATATTCATAACATGTTCTATTTCAGGCTTATTTTTAGAGCTCGCTATTGGTATTCAATACAACACAGCTGGTAAGTCTAGGCAATCAGTCAGCATTGTATAAGTTTAAAGTAGGACTAGATAAAAATTCAAAAATGGAGCCAACCCAGACCATTCAGCCTGTAGCAAATAACAAAGATGGAGCTCATCTTGTATTCAGTGCACCCAAGCCTACTGAACTAGAAGTTGAAAGTTTATTTAGTGCTAGTGATTGGATAGTAGCCTCCTCCACTATACACAGCCTGGCTTTGGAGGCACACTGCTACTTTCCATTTTCAGTTGCCTTAAATCCACTTTAGTCTCTCTAAAGCAGTGGTTCACAACCTGTGGGTCCTCAGATGTTTTGGCCTTCAGCTCCCAGAAATCCTAACAGCTGGTAAACTGATTGGGATTTCTGGGAGTTGTAGGCCAAAACACCTGGGGACCCACAGGTTGAGAACCACTGCTCTAAAGGTAAAGCCAGTTCTTCCACAATGAGATAAGTTCTTGAAATTTTTGCTTCAGTATGGTTGAGATGGGATGGAGACAGCGTCTAGTTTCAGTTCAGTATCTGCTGATAATTAAAGATATTTAAATATATTGCATGGAAGAAAAAATGAATTTATAGCTGCAAGTGTGTTTTGTTTTAATCTTAGAAGTGTCTGAAGGTTGAAAAGGTAGTGTTAACTTCTTTAGAAGTGGAAGCCAAGTTAGATTTGAAAGTAGCTGTGGGAATTGCTTCCATACAGTGCTTAAGATAAACTACTAGTAGTTGATTGCTCAGTATTGTGACACGCATTACAATGATTAATTACAGCAAGCAAATGTCATTAAATTATTATAACTGAGTACTTTAGAGTTAAGTAGTTGAAGTTAAATGGTTGACCTCTGTACAAAAATATTCAGCCAAGGCTATGGTTAGGAACAAGTGACCTTAATGTGTTTCTAATATCTCATGGTTTTGTCCATTTTATCACAAAATTGTTCAGTTGTGTCCATCTACCTTTTCTCACTTTTATATAGATTTATTAATTCCTCCCTTCCCGCTTCCTTCTGTACGTATCCCCAGGAACTTTATTGCTTCATTACTGTTGAGAATATCAAGAGATATTTCAATAAAGTAATGAATGAATTTTGCATGAAATGGAATTTCCATTCCAAAAATCTTTCTATAGTCATTCTGTGTCATTAAGCTCCCTGAAATGTCTTGAAATGCCTACAAATCATGTTGGTCATTTTCGAAAGCCACCTGGTGGATTAATACTAGTGATTTAACTACATAATAGCTTTTAAGAACAAAATATTACATGTAGATAATGCTATACCCTTTTTGGAAAGGAAATAATTTGTTTTGAGCATGAGTCTATTTTAATAAATTTGGATGTGACATTCTAAAACAATGAATCACTCTCTTTAAAATATTGATGGCTCTCCCAGTTCCCTTTTGGCTGATTGCAAAATGCCAATATATTGTATTCTCACTTTTACATATGTGCATATAACAGATACAGATAAAGTCTCTGCTATGGCTGAAATAGCTCAGATTCTCTTTGGATTCAGATCAATGAAGATTTAATATTCATTTGAATGCCCACTGGTTTAGTTCCGAATAGGGATGAGCCAGTAAAGCATTTCTTTTCACTCCATTTGTCAAATTTCTATTGTTCAATGCTCTCATTCTCATTTCTGTTTTCAGTTTGTGAATTCCTCAGACTCTGAAATAGAACTGACCATGGTTTTTTTAATGGACAAATGTACATATTTCTGGGTACATTTTTTTAAAAGTCCGTTTTTTAAAAGCAGGTAAAATGCAAGGTAAAGTGCCTTTGCACATATTTCCACACAATGTGCTTTGAAACTGAACAAGTTGAGTTTTAAAACCATAGATTTTGAAATGTAATTGTGTTGTGGTTCAGAGAGCAGAGAGTACAAATTAAATAAATTTGGATTAAAATGGAAGCTAAATAGAATTCTCCTCCATCCCTAACTCTAAGATCTGGAATGGAAACAATATTCACTACATAGTTTCATGTGTAAGCATTCAGATTGGGACTCTTTCAACGAACATATGATGGAAACTCTGTGAGGTAAAGAGAGAGTCTTAAAACCTCTGTCATATCTTCATTGTGCATCCTTGTAGTACTCAACTTAAAAAAAGTACCTTTTAACCAGCAGACTTCTCTCTACTTATAAGGTCCCTGAATTATTTAGAACTCTAGTTTAAATGTTTAAATGCAACTAAGGTGGAAGTTTGTCAAATCCAATGAGATCGTCTTAACTGCCTCCCTACAGATTATCATGACACCCTACTTACCTGGAGCATCCAGGTTATCTGGCCCCGGGGGGGGGGGGGGGTAGAGCCAGTAGGCAAGAATCTCAATGCCACACCAGATTTCCTTATTTGGATCTAGCACCAGGTCAGGAAGGGGTGCCAGTCAATTAGGTAATTTCACTCAGAAGAAGTGACTTGGCTGGAGTTTTCACTCCAGTGAAACATATGTTTAAAGGCTGGAGTGAGCTAACTTCAATTCACTCCAAGCTTTGAGCAACCCATCCTCCCTATGTTTCTAAGAGTTTGCTTTGTTGATAATTGTCACAACTTTATAGGGGTGGTTGGCATTGGTCAAGAATCCAGGACTGGGTGACCAGTGTACCAGGTATTAGTTTGAAAGGGATTCCCATCAGGGAGTGTGAAATAGAGGTCTCACAAGGAGAACCTCTCAGGCCATCCTTTGTGGATTTGGCACTGGGCTGGATTGGTAGGCTCATAGATCAACTGGCTGGTTAATCAATGTCTGGATCCAGACCAAATTGCAGGCCAACCCTTGCCTTCAGCTGTAACCTAATTATGATGTTCAGTGTTGTTCTTGTATTGTATGTGGGCAGGATCCCATATCTGAACAAAAAATCCCATTCTGCAGAGAAATACAGAGCGTTTCAAAATGATGGACTCAATTTCAAAGTGGTATATTTCATGATGGCAACATGTTACAATTTCACAAAAAGTTAGAAACATTTTAATAAGTTATCAAGTTATACAAACCATTTTGAGCCAGAAGCAAATTTAAAAAAATAACACTGCAAATGTAAATAACACATTAGGCCTTATATTGCGGGGTTGCCATCTTGCAAATGACTGAGGCCAGGGCTGTTTGTGCACTAGGAGAAGCATCTAGCAGCAATCATTTGAAACTTGATGCCCCAACTTCTCAAGTTTCATTCATGGGTGATTCATGGTTACAGAGATATAGTGATTTCAAATTGGGTCCATTTTTAAGAAAAACTCCTTGTATTTGTACAACTATGATAAAATATGTTATAAAGGAGAAGGAAAAAACAAATACAAAAATAAATATTAAATGATATTATAGATTAGTTATCAATCATCATGTGTTAGGAAAGTATAAATATTGGAATTTTAAAAAAAGATTTGGGAGATTTTTTAAAGGTTTAATTTTTCTCAAGCTAACTTATGTCTCCAAATTTTCCATTAGGAGAACTGAAAGCCAATCTAAAAGAATAGGACACTAATCTTAGGAATATCATGTTTGATTAGCCTCCCTTAAAATCTTTTGCATTTTCAAAACCTCAACATGGAGGAAGAATAAGTGAAAGGTTGTATGATCAAATGGGCTCAAGATATAGGTACTAGACTTGAGCAAATTTTTCGTTAGTTCGTTAAATTCGTTGAAAATTAGTTTCATAATTACTTTTGAATTGATATTGAACCATCTGCTCACTGCCTTACAAATATTACGAATTTGAATAATTTTTTACATTTTTTTCGTTTGTTTCTGATGTCTTCGGAAGTAGCTGTAGCCCCTCTGAGAGGAGAAGCCATGTTGGCATGCCTCTCAGCCAATCAGAGCGGAAGAGGGAGGAAGGGAGAGGCATGGCCATCGATCTGCTAGCATTTTAAAAATGCCATTGAGACGCGCCCCCCCACCACCACCACCACCGGCTCAGTAGAAGCCTTCCGCATCTCTCTCCCCTCCCTGCTTCTCTCTCTCTCTCTCTCTGAGAGAGAGAGAGAGAGAGAGAGAGAGAGAGAGAGAGAGAGAGAGAAGCAGGGAGGGAGGGAAGAGAAGAGATAAGAGACATGCCTGCCTGCGCTTGGCCTTCTCCTCTGGAGCCGCGTGTTTGGTTTTGCTTCTTTCCAGACTTTCCAGCCACTGGCTTAAAGGGGAATACCAGAGCCAGGCAAGCCTTCCTAAACGGAATCCTTAGAGCCAGAGGATATCCCTTTAAGAGATATCTCCACTGAGGAGATCTCCCGGAAAGGATTATGGCACCAGCTCAATTGCAACAGATTCAGTGCCATGTAATCATGTGAGCTGTAGTTTTACAAAGTCCCTAGCCTTCCCTGCAGAAGAGAGCCAGTACCATGCCAAACTACAACTCCCAGTTTTCTGTCAAATTGTTTTGGATTTCAACTCCTACAATTCCTAACTCCAGACATGGGCAAAGTTTGCCCTTCCCTGGTATAGAAGCATTCTATTCTTCTTCTCCAGACATGCCAACAGTATTAAGTGATAAAATCTTGGGCATTTTTTCCTTTAATGCTAAAAGTTCATAGGTTGTTCAGCAACAGCCTACTGGCTGGGTTGCTATGAGTTTTCCGGGCTCTATGGCCATGTGCCAGAAGCATTCTCTCCTGACGTTTCACCCACATCTGTGGCAGACATACTCAGAGGTTTTGACGTCTGTGCGAAGCTAGGCAAGTGGGGTTTATATATCTGTGGAAGGTCCAGGGTGGTAGAAAGAACTCTTGTCTGTGGGAGGCAAGTGTGAATGTTGCAATTGGTCACCTTGATTAGCATTGAATAGCCTTGCAGCTTCAAAGCCTGGCTGCTTCCTACCTGGGGGAATCCTTTGTTGGGAGGTATTAGCTGGCCCTGATTGTTTCCTGTCTGGAATTCCCATTTTCTGTGTGTTGTTCTTTTACTGTCCTGATTTTAGCTTTTCTGTAGCTAAAAATGCATATAAAATTGATTCTATAGGGAGGATAAATGATTGGATTTCAACTCCTACAGCTTGGCTTTCTCTGCCAATAATGGTACCATACCAAACTAAACCTCCCAAGATTCTGTAGCAGTGAGCCATCTTGGATATTGTAAGGGATTTTATTATTATTATTATTATTATTATTATTATTATTATTATTATTATTATTATTATTAGACCTTGCTCCCAGGAAGGTGCCTTCGCTGTGGCTCCCAACTTATCTATCTACCTTTCCACATATTCTCCACATTGTGTGTATGTGTATGTATATTATATATACATGAGCCCCGATGGCGAAGTGTGTTAAAGCACTGAGCTGCTGAACTTGCAGACCGAAAGGTCCCAGGTTCAAATCCCGGGAGCAGAGTGAGTGCCCGCTGTTAGCTCCAGCTTCTGCCAACCTAGCAGCTTGAAAACATGCCAATGTGAGTAGATCAATAGGTACCGCTCTGGCGGGAAGGTAATGGCACTCCATGTAGTCATGCCGGCCACATGACCTTGGAGGTGTCTATGGACAACACTGGCTCTTGGGCTTAGAAATGGAGATGAGCACCAGCCCCCAGAGTCAGTCATGACTGAACTTAACGTCAAGGGATACCTTTACCTTTACCTATACACACACACACACACACACACACACACACACATATGCAGGGACTATATATATATATATATATATATATATATATATATATATATATATATATATACAGTATATATCACACACACACCAATTTAACAAAGTTTCAGCCACAAAAACAAAGTTTCTGAAGTAGAACAATGACTTTCACAGTAAAGACAACCCAATTTAACAGGAAATAAGACTTTCAAACCAGGAACAGATTTCTGCAATTATTAAAAAATGGTTTATTATAAAAGCTATGAAAATTCGCCAAAAATCAGAGGATAAGGGAAACGTTCCAAATTTTGGTGAGCTATCAGTGTTAAATGTGTTCTACCACTGTACCAAGTTTGAAGAAGATCACTCAAAAAATGAGGGCGGGAGAGTCCTGTAAAATCTCCCCTCGTGCTGGTTTTTTTTGGCCACTGCGCATGCGCGACCGCCATTAACGAATTACTTTTGAAACTAACGAATTTTCGTCAATTTCAAATTTTTTGGGGGGCAAAATTCAGAAATGACATCAGAAACGAAACGCTGGCGCCCCCTACTTTTGAAACGAGTTTAGAATCAATTTTTTCATGGATTGCTCAAGCCTAATAGGTACGCAAAATTCAATTAGAACAATGGGAGAAGGTGGGAATGACATTTACTTTGAGTTGTGATTGGAAAGAAAAAAGTGCACAATGATGTACAAGTTTTAAATAGCTGTTTAATTGTAGTGTATAGTATGTAGGTGTGCAATTTTGGTATTTTTATATATCTCAAATGTCAATGTGTTATTTTATGTTTTTCTTGAATATATTTTTAAGAAACTTCAACATTGTGTTGTCGAAGGCTTTCATGGCCAGGATCACAGGGTTGTTGTATGTCTTTCAGGCTGTGTGGCCATATTCCAGGAGTATTCTCTCCTGACGTGTCGCCCACATCTATGGCAGGCATCCTCAGAGGTTGGGATTTTGTCCATACCTCACAACCTCTGAGGATGCCTGCCATAGATGTGGGCGAAACGTCAAGAGAGAATACTTCTGAAACATGGCCACACAGCCCAAAAGACATACAACAACTTCAACATTCATTATTATTATTATTATTATTATTATTATTATTATTATTATTATTATTATTACCCCACTTTATAAAAGGGACTCGTTCATCTGAAGCTTCAATCAAAGATGGATGGTAGCAATGTCCAGTGGGAGAGAACTACAGGTACAATATCATTCAACTGAAAGAAACTAAATGCTTGTAACCATGCATGATATGCACTGTGAGTGCTTGCACTGAAGAAACCAGACACTTTCAAAGATTTTCCCTCACATGATTGATAGCATATGGAGAGAGTGATAAGACCATGTTCTTTGTCTTTATTCCCATCATTATGTCCTATGCTGATGCCTGCTCTTTGCCTGTAATCCATCATCATGTTCCTTGCTGGTGCCTGGCCTTGTTGGCCAGAATGAGGGTAAAGGTTAGAAGCAGGGACTTGCTGCATTTATAGGTTTCTGGTGTGATTTAGAATCTGAATAGGTTCTAATTGCATAAGGAAGGAATAACCAAAGGAAACATTAGTAAAAAAGATACATATTGCTACTTGCCTTGTTTTTTAATATATTATTTTAAATAAATGTATGCTTATTGCCCCCTGCTGGTACTAACATCACTGGCCAATTTTGACCATCATCTACCCTTCCCTCCATCCATTGTCACATCTAGTATTAACATTATTTAAATAATGATTCAGTGTCAGCTCACCACAGCCGCTCCTGAATGAACACACAAGACTCTCTGTGATATCACCAGAAACTTTTACTGTAGGAAACATGAACATCAGAAAAGCCAAGAATGGGATACTACGGCCAACCCTCCTTTATATACCCTCCCCCTCATTTGAACAGTCTCTTCCCGCTCAGTAAAACCCCGCGCAAATTCCCCGCCAAGTCCAGCAGCCGTTTCTTCTCCAAGTCCTGAGCCGCAGGTGTCTTATCAATGTCAGTGACCCTGAAACTCAGAGCCACATCCAGGCTCTAGTAGCAGGGTTCTGACATGGCGTCCTCCTCCCCTTCGTCCTGGAAGGAAAAGATTAAACACAACTATTGTTCTCCGCCGTCCAGAGTTCCTTTATACTTTTTTAACAGGCTGCAATGGAATACCGGGTGTACCTTTCCTAGGTCCTTGGGTAGCCTCAGCTCATAGGTCACTTCGTTTATTCTTTTTGCTACCCTGAATGGTCCTATATAGCGTGGAGCCAATTTCTTGGATGGGAATCCCAATTTTAGGTTTTTTGTGCTCAGCCAAACCAGATCTCCTTCGCCCAATTTGTCCCCCTCTCGGCGCCTACGATCCGCAAAGAGCTTGTACTTCTTTTGTGTTTCCCGCAATGCCTCTACCACGGTTTGCCACCCTTGCTTGATTTTGGCCGGCCATTCCTCGTCGGTCTGGCCCTCCCCTTCCTTCCACTCGGGTAGCCTGGGGAAAGGTGCCACCTCCTGTCCGTATACTATTTCGAATGGGGCACGACCTGTGGCCGAATGTACGGCCCCGTTAAAAGCCATCTCAGCAAACGGTAGAAGGTCCGCCCAATCATCCTGTCTATAATTGGTGTACATCCTTAAGAATTGGCACAGTGTCTGTTGGGTACGTTCGACCCCCCCGTTGGTCGCGGGATGAAAGGCTGAGCTCAGGTTCCTTTCTGCTCCTAACAGCTGTAAGAATTTTCCCCAAAATTTTGCAGTAAATTGGACTCCCCGGTCGCTAATTATTTTGTCGGGACACCCATGTAGGCGATATACATGCTTCACATACAAATCAGCAAGTTTTTCAGCTGAAGGGAGTTTTGGCAGGGCCACAAAGTGTGCCTGTTTTGAGAATAGGTCCAATATTGTCCAAATGTATCTGTGGCCTCTGCTGGGGGGTAGTTCGCCTACAAAATCCATGGCTACGCATTCCCATGGCCTCATGGGCTCCACCACCTTCTGCGATAGCCCCTGGGGCTTCCCCGGTGGTGTTTTTCCCTCTGCACATAATTCACACTGCGTGACGTACCCCCTGGCGTCTTTCCTCATTCCGGGCCACCAGCATTGTTTGGCCAACAGTTTAATAGTCCTGGTGGGGCCTAGATGACCCGCACCTTTGTTATCATGGTACTTCCTTAACATTTCTCGTCTTAAACATTCAGGGATATACAATTTCTTATTTACAAACACCAAATCCCCACACAATTCTCCCTTTTCTTTGTTAGTTTGTAACCATTTATCCATTCCATACGCTCGCTTCAACTCTTCCTCCCATATTTCTCCTCCCCCCGTGGAAATGGCAGTACGTTTGTTTTCTTTGGCCGCTTGTGCTCGAGTTAGTACTGCCAGGCCCCATTGCTTATCTAGGAATAGGCTCCCTTCAGATTCCTGAATTCCTCCCCCGTGCTGAGGCATCCGAGAGAGAGCGTCAGCGAGTATGTTATGTTTCCCCTGGAAGAATCTGAGTCTGAAATCAAAACGGCTGAAATATTGGGCCCATCTAATTTGCTTCGCCGATAGTTTACGAGGGGATCTTAGATACTGTAAATTTCTATGATCAGTCCACACCTCAAACGGTGTTCCACTTCCTTCCAGAAAGTGTCTCCAGCACTCTAGTGCTTTTAGAATAGCTAAGGCTTCTCTCTCCCAAATTGGCCAGTTTTTTTCTGTATCGCTAAACTTTTTTGACAGATAGCCACATGGCTTCAGGTTCCCCCCCTCGTCTTTCTGTAGCAGAACTGCCCCATATGCCCGGTCTGACGCATCGCAATGTAATACAAAGGCTTTAGACATATCAGGGTGCTGTAGGACAGGCTCCTCAGTAAAACGCTTTTTAAGGGCTTCGAAAGCTTCCTGGCATTCTATTGTCCAGGTCAGTTTGGCCCCTGGGGCCTTCACTTTGGCTGTTTCTCCCCTGCCTTTAGTCTTTAACAAATCCGTTAATGGCAAAGTGAGGCGCGCAAAGTCCTTGATAAATGTTCTATAGAAGTTTGCGAACCCTAGGAAGGATTGCAGCTGCTTCCGTGTTTTGGGGGCTTCCCACCCCCTCACGTCTTCTACCTTCGCAGGGTCCATCGCCACTCCCTGGGAGGAAATCCTATACCCCAGAAAGTCTATCTGGTCTTTATTGAACTCGCACTTGGCAAGCTTCGCATACAGTTTTGCTTCTCTCAACTTTTGCAGGACTTCCCTGACTAGTTCTATGTGTTGCTCCTTAGTCCGAGATATTATCAATATGTCATCTAAAAAAACAAAGACTCCCTTGTACAACAATGGATGCAACACTTCGTTGATTAATTGCATGAACGCGGCACCTCCGCCGCACAAACCGAAGGGGAGCACACGATAATTGAATAATCCGAATGCACAGGAGAAGGCCGTCTTCCACCTGTCCTCTGGTTTGATCTGCAATTTATGGTACGCTTCAATTAAGTCCAATTTAGTGAATATCTGTCCCTCCGATAACTGGGCGATCAAGTCCTTCACTAAGGGTAGGGGGTATTTATTTACAGAACTGATTGCATTCAGGCCCCTGTAGTCAATGCAGAGCCTCAGCGTTTGGTCCTTTTTCCGCCTGAACAACACAGGCGCCCCTAAAGGGGAATTTGAAGGCTCTATGAAACCCCTCGCTAGGTTTTTATCAATGTATTTTCTCAGTTCCTCCTTTTCCCTAGCTGACATTGGGTATATTTTTGCCTTGGGAAGCTCTGCTCCTGGGACTAGCTCTATCTTCACTTCAACTCTCCGCTTCGGTGGGAAACTGTCTGCTTCCTTCTCATCAAATACGTCCATAAAATCCCGATACTCTGGGGGTAATTTATCTGCCAGTTCTGCTATCCTGATAGAGTCTTCCTCCCCCCTTTTCCCTGGCTCCCTCTCCACTTCCTGGCTCCCTTCTTCCAACTTCATCCTGAAAATCATGCTCTTATCCTCCCAGTTGATTTGCGGGTTGGCCTGCCCCAGCCATGGCATGCCTAGTATAACATTATAGCTGGCTATTTGTGATATCACAAATGATACCTTTCCTTCCCAACTCCCTATCTTACACTTTACATCTTCGGCACTGTACTTAGCTAATGATCCCGATGCTGTGGATCCGTCCAACTGCGAAAAAGCTATTGGGGATTCTAGGTTCGTTCTTTCGCATCCCAATCCCTCGGCTAATTCAGGGGAGATGATGTTCCTGGAACATCCACAATCCACAAATGCTTTGCAGGTTGCTTGTTTGCTGCCACTTTCAAGCTGAATGGGGACCACTATCATGGCTTTGTCCTGACTTACCAACCCCCCCGAGTGGTGCCTCATCGGTGGTTCTTCCTCGGCGCGTTTCCCTGCCACGGCTCTTGGTTTGGGCTGGCCTCCGCCTTCCCCTTTTCTCTGCCAGCACTCGGCAGCCCTGTGGCCCAAACGGCCGCACACGAAGCAGCCCCTCCTGCTGGTGCTCACGTTCCCTGTCGGCTCCGTTCTCCTCCCGGCTGGGGTTGATCCCTCCTTCCGGCTCCCCTCTTTCATCTGCGGCCGCTGCTGTAGCCCTCCTCGGTGCCTCCTCGCCTGGGCCAGCGATGTCTCGATGCGCCCCGCCAGCTGAATCCATCCGCGCAGTGTGTCAGGCTCATCACGATGCACCGCCCAGGAGAGGATCTCCCGCCTGAGCCCCTCTTTGAAGAGTTCTATCTTTGTCACTGCAGACCATTCCGGCACCTTTTCAGCGAGGCATTGGAACTCCTCCGCATACTCAGATACCGATCTCTGCCCCTGGGAGACGGTCTTCAACTTCTCCCTCGCCCGGATCTGCTCCAGTGGATCTCGGAAACGGGTCTCCAGGGCCCCCATAAAGCGTCGGAGTGACCCCAGACATGGGTCGCGCCGCGCGTGCAGTTGAACGTACCAGCTGGCCGCTCCCCTCTTCAACACTGCACCAATGGCCCGTACCCGGCTGGATTCCGTTCTAAAAGTGTGAGCATTGTCCTCCATATAGCCCCTCACCGTGGTCAGGAAAAAATCCAGTTCAGAGGACTCTCCCCCAAACTCGATCCTTAGTTCCTCTCGTCTCGGTAGGGGTCCCTGTGGTGGCAATCCCCAATTCTCCGCCCGTCGCAAGCCCCCTTGCGGACCAGTGGGCCCCGCTGCTGCTTCTCTTGGCCCTGTGCCACGCCCGGCATTCGCCAGGGGCACCAGGGTCTCAGTTGGGAGCGTAGCCGGGATTCTCGGAGGCTTTTCCCCTTCGTCGTCACTCTCCTCCACCCGCGTCAGGCTTGTTTGGATCTTGGGCCGGGCACCGGGCTCCTTTCGCATTTCCCTTCCCTTCGGTGCTGGGAGGTCTGCAAAGCCCTGGCTGCTTCCCATGCTCACGTCCCACATTGAGCTAGCCCGAAGTTCCCTTCCTCTCTCCGGCTCCGCCAAAACCGCCAGGCGCTCCATCGCCCTCGACATCACTGCCAGGGTGGTCTCCATCGCCGACATCCTCTCCTCCAGAAATACCATCCTTTGCGGGCCTGGGGAAGGTGAACCTTCCTCTCCTCCGGTGCTATCTCCCCGCACCACTCCGCGCCTCTGGGTTACCCCATTTGGCTGGGCATAAGCGGTGGATGACGCCAGGGCCGCCAGCTGGTGGAACTCAGCGTCCGGCTCGGGAGTGGCCCTTTCCGACCTTCCTCCTCCTGCGCCCAAGAGCTCTTCATCCTCCACTTGCATGTTACACCTCACCGCTACAGCGGGATGGTGTCCGTATTCTTGGCTTAGTGTCAGCTCACCACAGCCGCTCCTGAATGAACACACAAGACTCTCTGTGATATCACCAGAAACTTTTACTGTAGGAAACATGAACATCAGAAAAGCCAAGAATGGGATACTACGGCCAACCCTCCTTTATATACCCTCCCCCTCATTTGAACAGTCTCTTCCCGCTCAGTAAAACCCCGCGCAAATTCCCCGCCAAGTCCAGCAGCCGTTTCTTCTCCAAGTCCTGAGCCGCAGGTGTCTTATCAATGTCAGTGACCCTGAAACTCAGAGCCACATCCAGGCTCTAGTAGCAGGGTTCTGACAATTCTGTATTTCCCCCCCTAATAACATATTAAAATATTCATTTTCCACTATGATCTGGTTGGCTATGCGAGTTACTTCTTAAGATTCTAGTGCAGCTCTCCGATCAGCTTTGTTTACTGAAGATATACTTTACATAATTATTAGGCTAAATTGCGTTACTAAGTGTTTGAATGTTCTAATCCTTGAGATCAGTAATGATTCTACACACACAAATATAGATTCACACAATTGAACAACTGTTTCCTCGGTGCTTTGAAAAAAAAAATCTATAATATATTTTTTGTGACTATTTTTCAGTAACATAATTGCGGGGAGGGGAATTAAACAGAATTTTTATCTAAACATTTTCTCAGTCCTAGTCCCTAGGGTAGGCAGGCAATGTCTATTCATTTATAATTACCAAATAGACCCTCTCTGTGACTGTAACAAATAGTGTTACCCCTCATACGAAGCCTGGATTCCTCAAAACACAAAACAAAGAAATGTTACAAAATTTCAATTGGCTGAATTTTGTGGCAGATTTAGCACAAATCCACATCCATCTAGAAGTCCAGTATTCTATCTAATACATCATTCCCACTGAAATTGCAAATACAAAATTCCAGTATTTGATGCATTCCATCACCTGCAGTGGAGCAATAAACTTCAGCTTCCACTGTTCAAGCTATTCAAGACAAGAAACAATTTGAAAAGTTGCCTTTCACAAAGCTCAGGAAAACTATTTTCTGTTGATGACAACCACCAGAATTCAGCAGCCAGCAAGGCAAATGGCCATGAGTGCTTATGATCGGGGGGGGGGGGGGGTATTGTAAGAAAAGTAACTTTGTAAGTGTTGGACTTCAACAAAAAAGACATTTTTGGAGCTTTATCTTCCAGCAAAGCACAGAGGACATCTTTGTAAATTGTCTTTGTGAATCACAGCATTTTATCTGAGACCACATCTACACTGACAACTTAAGTCAATTCACAACTGGTTTGCCAGAAACTAGTTTCTCTGCACAGATGATTACACTGACATTTCTGGAACATGTGTGAGGCCAGGAAGGTGATTACATTAAACATAGGACGTGACATCAAACCAGTTCCAGAATCTGCAGTATCCATGATTTGACAGCCATCGGAGAATACATTTTCCCCATTTCCCAACCAGATGCACACCAACACTCCAGAAGCATACAAGAAGGGGAAAAAAGGAAAAGTTAAAGTTTACAGTTGAGGTAATCAGTTACCCATCTCAGGGGATCAATTGGTCCCCTGCTGTCCAGGTAAGCTCTTGCGGCATTTTGGTACCCACTTTCCCCATGTTCCAAATTTTAAAAAGCAATTCTGTTTGGGCAATTCATCATCATCATCATCATCATCATCATCATCACGTTTTTTCTATCTGAAAAAAGATTCAAAGGGGCTCACAATAGCACCAATATGATACAATCGAAAACCTAAAAATATGTGTAACAGAATGGGCCTACCTTGCCAGGCCAGTGTGTAGAAAAAAGGTTCTGAGCCTTGGGAAAAAAGGCCGAGCCAGGCAAGGGGAGGAGAGATCAGCCAGCTCCATATATGGTAGCAAAGTCTGATTGGTGGATGGAGTTAGAGAGTGTTGCCTAGCAACAGGAGGTAGAGGGCGACAGAGAGAATTATTCAGTCAGAGAGTGGAGTGTGAGGAGAAAGGAGGGAAGTGTTTGGAGCTGGAAGAAAAAGAACCTCTGCAAGGAGGAAAGTTACAGGTTTCTCCTGACGTTAAGTCCAGTCATGTCTGACTCTGGGGGTTGGTGCTCATCTCCATTTCTAAGCCAAAGAGCCGGCGTTGTCCGTAGACACCTCCAAGGTCATGTGGCCGGCATGACTGCATGGAGCGCCGTTACCTTCCCGCCAGAGCGGTACCTATTGATCTACTCACATTTGCATGTTTTCAAACTGCTAGGTTGGCAGGAGCAGGAGCTAACAGCGGGCACTCAAGCCACTCCCAGGATTTGAACCTGGGACCTTTCGGTCTGCAAGTTCAGCAGTTCAGCGCTTTAACGCACTTCGCCACCAGAGCGTTACAATAGCTTTCGGGGAAAAGTGCTATATATTGTACAGTGTTTAGAATAAGAGCCTCTGGAAGGGAGGACTGAGTGGTTCTGGAAAGCCTGATTTGTTCTCTTGTGAGGGAACAAAGTTCTGAGGAAGACAAGTTCAGGAACCATTTGCTTTTTAAGTAACCAGCCTGTTAATCTTCTGTAACCACTATGCAATTATCTTGTTCTAGTTCTAATAAACTTCACAAATCTGTGTTTACTTCACCACAGTATTCAGCGTGTCTTTCTGTATATCAATATAAGAAGGGGGCCTGTCTGCATATTAGCCAATACTCTGTAAGTCGTAGTTTCCCTCAATTTTTGAGTGGCTCTGTATGCTGTATGCAAATGTGAGTACATCAATAGATACCGCTCCGGCGGGAAGGTAACGGTGCTCCATGCAGTCATGCCGGCCACATGACCTTGGAGGTGTCTACGGACAATACTGGCTCTACGGCTTAGAAATGGAGATGAGCACCAACCCCCAGAGTCAGTCACGACTGGACTTAACATCAGGGGAAAACCTTTACCTTTACCTGTATGCTGACTCGGTGGTCAGTGGGATATATGCTAAAATTGGTGGCAATGGTGGCACATATACTAAAATTGGTGGCAGTGACAGTACGTATGTGAAACTATGCAAACATTAAAATAGAATTAAATATTAAAAATAAACAGTTAAAAATCCTTAAAAATCAATTAAAGACCTATTCTTAGCTAAAACCACAGTACCCTTTGACGTTAAAACGTTCCTCCTTCAAAAGCTTGAATAAAAAGATTTTAGCTACTGGAAGGACAGCAGGGAGGGAGCCATTCTGGATTCCCTGGGCGGCCACAGAGAAGACCCTCATGTTCCCACCAGCCAAGCTTCGAATGGATGTGGGATCGAGAGAAAAGCCTCTCCTGAGAATCTCAGGGCCCAGGCAGGTTTGTATAGTTTGGACCTGAGTCGTGGTTTGCATTCTGCAGAGCTGTGCATTGTGGTCTACACTTGGAACTTAGTGATGCACATTCAGGGACTTCTCTGACTTTCACTTGATTTTGATGTGCTTTAAACCCTTTACCCTGCACTATAGCATGCTTTAGCAGCATGTATTATCTAGCCTCTGCAGTTTGAAGCTAGTTTCAAAAATGCATTGTATACTGTAATTCAATTTGAAGAAATGTCTGAGTTCTCTTTTTGCCATCCTTATCCTTCATATTTCAATACATTTAAATAAAGACAAGTCATTGTACAGATCAGGCAGCCATTGAATGCTTACAAAACAACCTTTAGGAATGGCACTTATGCAATGCTGTATAACAAATGATGCATAACAAAAGTTTTAATAAATATTATTTTTAAAAAGGAATGGCACTGGGAACCATGTTAGAAGAAAATATAATAGGTTCCTGGGCAAATTATAAGGAGGAGATAGTTACCTTCCCATAAGCATTTCTGTTCTATCACAAACAGAATGGAAATATTACATCAAGGTGACACTTACCAGCAGACAATATTTAAAGTACAGTAGAGTCTTTTCAATGCATTGTGATATTTTGGTGCTAAGTTCGTAAATACAGTAATTAATACATTAATGTGTAATGAACTACTTTTTCTGTCAAATTTGTTGTATAACATGATGTTTTGGTGCTTAATTTGTAAAATCATAACCTATTTTGATGTTTAATAGGCTTTTTCTTAATCTCTCCTTATTATCCAACATATTTGCTTATCCAACGTTCTGCCGGCCCATTTATATTGGATAAGTGAGACTCTACTGTACTTGCATTTAAAAGAATTATAAAAACTGTTGCCTGTATATTAATAAAGTAGATTAAGGAGTTCAAATGACACAGATACTGGTTTCCATGTTTCCTTCCACACTCAATTCACAATGGCCTTAAACCACTGGGATAGGAGTATCTGAATGGCTACTTTCACTCACTCATTAAGATAACTACTGTGGCCATTTTATATATTCCATAAAAACCAGAAGCTAATTTAAATTGAAGGAGGGAATAGTTCTTCATGATTGATGCACCTGGGCTTTGGAACTCAATGACGCTTATCAGGATAGGAAGGTCCAGGGAACTTTTCAGCAGAATGAGCAAGAACCTTTCACCACGTTTTCACTCAGAGATCTTAATATTAAAGTTAACACATTAAGATGAAATTGAAAGTGTTAATACACTGACGGAAATCATTTTGTAACAATGAATAATTTGTCATCTTGTGTTAGCAACACATTTTGCTAAAACACAAGTAATGTGCTTTTCTCATTTAAGAATGATCTATTTTATACTCGTATCTTTTCTGGTGTGATTTTACAAGGAGGAGGTGAGTTCTTAATGGGTCCACATAGTTTGTTGTGTTATGTAATGACCCTGTTACTGTGTACATAATATTTTATTCTACTGCTTTGGCTGTTTGAAATTTAAAACAAAAAATTGTGGGGTTATTTTGTTAAATTTGAATGTATTAGCTAGTTTGAAGCCCTGAATATGTAAATGGTAAAAGATTTTGATTAATCATGAAAGTTTTCTTAATTAAACATTAAAGCATTTTAATAAATTAATATACCTGAGTTCTATTTCAGGTTAATGGTTTAAATCCAAAAAGGGGAGGGGGAGACTGAAGACTATTGCAAAGTTCGAATTAGCTCATACTGTTGATCTGAGCTAAATCTGATACATTACAAAATATCCCAGGACAGATCTGATGATTCCTAAGGAGGCAAGTTATACGCCATTGCACTTTGGTACACATCAGGTGTACACAGAAAACCAGCACAAAAACCTGGAATAAAGTACTACACTCAGAAATTGATATGAATGCACAGCGTACAGTATTGGGTCAATAACACTATTTGTCTCAATGGGAGGTGAGTCCAAAAAAAGGAACACCTTTAAGTGACAATGTAATGCTTTTACAATAGGAATTGTAAGGCACTATCCAACTTCTTACATGACAACTGGGAAAAACATCACTTTCTGGCAGACAACCAGCCACTAATGTTTACCCATACTCTTCCACATACTCAGAAAAGTGCTAGTGAATGCAAATGGTTCTGGAACATTGCATTTGTAATGTGACTGCTAAAGACTTGCTCTTTATGAGCTGAAATTAGAGCTTATTGACAGTGGTGCCATTATATAAGTTTTCCATTCATTATCAAAGTACAAATTGAATGGAAGTGAGATGGAACAAGGAAAAAACAAGCAAGGACTCTGACATCAAATTGGAAAGGTTCAACACAACAGAAAGATCTTCTTTCCAAAGCTAAACAAAGCGAAATTAAACTACTATTTCTCAGAACCAAATGATCTCTGGGTGGTTACATTTAGTTTTGACACTTTAACACCCTCTTGATACAAATCTTTATTCTTCTGTTCCATCACTCCCAAGAAAGTGGAATAGAGACAAGAAGTCTCACCAAACTATGTGGTGAACACTTTCAGAGGCTAGCTTTCCATGGATTTTCACAGCATTTTTAGCAGTGAGAATATGTGTTCCATCACTAAGACTAAAGGAAAATCTTTATAGCATAAATATAAGTTGGAAGATGGATCGATACAATTTTCATATAGATGATGTTACAAGGTATTTTCAATAAAAATGAGTTGCAAGCAACATGTTGTCATAGTAAACAGAAGAGGCAAAGAAGGAAAGGATTTCTTGGATTCCTGGGCAACCTTGGGAGAAGGTGGCCTCATTCTAAAAGATAAACTGAATTTTTCCTTCAAAATCCCCCTCCTTCCTGCTGACAAGGAAATTGTCTCATTTTTACATTCATGAGAGCAATCAGCCCTTAACTATCTTGTTTATTCCTAATGAATGGGAGAACATGTCAAACTGGTACAGAATGATACGCCTTACACTTGCTTGCATTGTCCCGTGTGTTGCAACTCCATTGTTTCTACTAAAAGACGATCTAAGGCCCCTTCCACATAGCTGTATAAATTCCATATTGAACTGGATGATATGGCAGTGAGGACTCCGATAATCCAGTTCAAAGCAGATATTGTGGATTATCTGCCTTGATATTCTGGGTTCAGAGCCGGCCCTAGGCAATTTCCAAGTGTAAGCAAGCAGCATTTTGGTGCCCCCCCTCCTGAAACCAATCTCTGAAAAATAAAAGGTAGAATGTAGAGGTGAATAGAATATATATGTGTGTGTGTGTTATAGTCCCTGCATATGTGTTTGTGTATGTGTGTATATGTATGTGTGTGTGTGTGTGTGTGTGTGTGTGTGTATGTATACATACACATACACACAATGTGGAGAATATGTGGAAAGGTAGATAGATAAGTAGGGAGCCACAGTGGAGGAACCTTCCCAGGAGCAAGGCCTAATAATAATAATAATAATAATAATAATAATAATAATAATAATAATAATAATAATAATCCGAAAATACATCACACAGTCCTAGACACTTGGGAAGTGTTCGACTTGTGATTTTGTGAAACGAAATCCAGCATATCTATCTTGTTTGCTGTGTCATACAACGTCGTTGTGTCAATAATAATAATAATAATAATAATAATAATAATAATAATAATAATATAAAAATCATCCCTTGCAATATCCAAGATGGCTCACTGCTACAGAATCTTGGGAGCTGTAGTTTGGTATGGTACCATTATTGGCAGAGAAAGCTAAGCTGTAGGAGTTGAAATCCAATCATTTATCCTCCCTATAGAATCAATTTTATATGCACTTTTAGCTATGATTTATTTGTGACTTTATTGTGTTGTGTTTTTATTATTGTATATGGCATTGAATATTTGCCTTTGCATTTGGAAGCTGCCCTGAGTCCTTTTGGGGAGAGAGGGCAGGTTAGAAATAAAATAGAATAACAATTATTATTATTATTATTATTATTATTATTATTATTATTATTATTATTATTATTATTATTATTAAATATCTGGAGGACTAAAGTTTGCCCATGCCTGCTCTATACTGCACTTTCCAGAACTTTCCCATCACAATCTGCTATTGAGCTGGATACATGATTAAGACTATTTCCAGCTTACTGAAGTTGGCTGTATATGTTTTGGCTGAGGGGGCAGAAATTGCCTTAAAGCCATCTTGTGCAGTTTCAAAAACCCAACACTTGAGAACATTTTGCACTATAGCCAGATATTTCCAAGGTCGTACCCAAAGGGATTGCCAAATATACCCTTTTTTGAGATGGATCTAAATCAAGCATGGGCAAACTTTGGCCCTCCAGATGTTTTGGACTTCAACTCCCACAATTCCTAACAGCCAGTATTTGAGAACACAGAAATGCTGGACCACTGTAAAAGCCACCATGTCAGACTACACAGAGAAGCCATTGAAATCCACAAGAAGCACATGGACAATTTCAACAGAAAAGAGGAAACCATGAAAATAAACAAAATCTGGCTACCAGTATTAAAGAAAAGTTAAATCAGGACAGTAAATAAATAACAACACCCAGAAAATGGGAATTCCAGACAGAAAACAATCAGGGCCAGTTAACACCTCCCAACAAAGGATTCCCCCAGGCAGGAAGCAGCCAGGCTTTGAAGCTGCAAGGCTATTCAATGCTAATCAAGGTGGCCAATTGCAACATTCACACTTGCCTCCCACAGACAAGAGTTCTTTCTCCCACCCTCGACTTTCCACAGATATATAAACCCCACTTGCCTAGTTTCCAACAGACCCCATAACCTCTGAGGATGTCTGCCACAGATGTGGGTAAAATGTCAGGAGAGAATGCTTCAGGAACATGGCTATAGAGCCCGGAAAACTCATAGCAACCCAGCCAGTAGGCTGTTGCTGAGCAACCTATGCACTTTTAGCATCAAAGGAAAAAATGCCCAGGATTTTCTCACTTAATATACAAACTGTTGGCATGTCTGGGGAAAAAGAATAGAATGCTTCTATACCAGGCAAGGGCAAACTTTGCCCGTGTCTGGTGTTAGGAATTGTGGGAGTTGAAATCCAAAACAATCTGAAAGAAAACTGGGAGTTGTAGTTTGGCATGCTACTGGCTCTCTTCTGCAGGGAAGGCTAGGGACTTTTAAAAACTACAACTCACATGATTACATGGCACTGAATCTGTTGCAAGTGAGCTGGTGCCATAATCCTCCTGGAGAGATCTCTTAAAGGGATATCCTCTGGCTCTTAAGGATTCCCATTAGAAAGGCTTGCCTGCCTCAGGTGTTCCCCTTTAAGGCTAACTGGCTCTTGGGTAAGTCTGGAAAGAGCAAAACCAAACCGGGGAAGAGACTTTTTTCCTAAGAGGGAGAAAGAGAAAGAGGCTGGTGCTGGTTCCCTTCTTTCTTCCCTCCCTCCCTGCTTTCTCTCTCTCTCTCTCTCTCTCTCTCTCTCCCTCCCTCCCTCTCCGACCTCTCTCTCTCTCTCACTGCGACCTCTCTCTCTCTCTCTCTCTCTCCCCGACCTCTCTCTCTCTCTCTGCGACCTCTCTCTCTCTCTCTCTCTCCCTCTCTCTCTCTCTCTCTGCGACCTCTCTCTCTCTCTCTCTCTGCGACCTCTCTCTCTCTCTCTCCCCCGACCTCTCTCTCTCTCTCTCTGCGACCTCTCTCTCTCTCTCCCTCCCTCCCTCCCTCTGTGACCTCTCTCTCTCTCTCTCTCTCTGCGACCTCTCTCTCTCTCTCTCCCTCCCTCCCTCTGCGACCTCTCTCTCTCTCTCCCTCCCTCTCTCTCTCTCTCTGTGACCTCTCTCTCTCTCTCCCTCCCTCCCTCTGCGACCTCTCTCTCTCTCTCTCTCTCTGCGACCTCTCTCTCTCTCTCCCTCCCTCCCTCCCTCTGTGACCTCTCTCTCTCTCTCTCTCTCTGCGACCTCTCTCTCTCTCTCTCCCTCCCTCCCTCTGCGACCTCTCTCTCTCTCTCCCTCTCTCTCTCTCTCTCTCTCTGACCTCTCTCTCTCTCTCTCTCTCTCTGCGACCTCTCTCTCTCTCTCTCTCCCCGACCTCTCTCTCTCTCTCTCTGCGACCTCTCTCTCTCTCTCTCTCTCCCTCCCTCCCTCTGTGACCTCTCTCTCTCTCTCTCTCTCTCTCTCTCTCTCTGCGACCTCTCTCTCTCTCTCTCTCCCTCTCCCTCCCTCCCTCTGCGACCTCTCTCTCTCTCTCTGCGACCTCTCTCTATCTCTCCCTCCCTCCCTCTGCGACCTCTCTCTCTCTCTCTCTCTCTGCGACCTCTCAGAGAGAGAGAAAGAGAGAGAGAGAGAAGCAGGGAGGAAGAGAGAGCCATGCCCACTGCTGCGGAAGGTGGAAGGCTTCAACTGAGCCGGTGATCCCCGTGGGGGGGGGGAGGGGGGAGACACCTCAACGGCGCCCCAGGGGACCCTGCGCTCCAAGCGGGGGCCTCACTGGCCTCCATGTTGGACCGGGCCTGTCTGGGTTATATGGCTGTGTGGAAGGGCCCTTAAGAGTTAATTAGGAGAATTACCAGATAATGACAAGGTTCATGATCACATCTGACCTTTGCACATAGGCCCTTATTTTCTGCAGTGCACAGGAGGCAAGAGCTCTGTAGTCACTTTAATCACATGGAGACTTTTCTTTTGAATTCCTCATAGAATCACATGTTTTGACTACCCAGGGGTGACTCTTTCACTCTAGTGATCTCAAGTTAGAAACAGGTTAAATATAAGCACTGGAACAAAGTAAAGCAAAACAGAGGAGCTCTCCAGAACACTGGCAGATCTCCAAAGAAGGAAGCAGAGAAGTTTCCAAATATTCCCCAGTAAAGCAAAGCAGAAGGGATTTTCTTCACACTATTCTCTTCATCTAGAATGTGCTTCCCTGCCTTATTTGAACTTTTCTTCACATCAGAGTCTGAGGAAATTCAAGTGTGCATTTGAAAAATCTTTAAGATTAGTTGCACCACTCATCGCCTCCTTTTGATTGATCAGGAGTAGGTTTTTAGCCCCTGTCTTTTTTCCTTTGAGAAACAATTTGAACTGAAGATTGTTCTGTTTGGTTTCTACTGCAATCATGTTCTGGCTTGTTAATAAAGAAATAATTGTACAGTGTTTTTTTGTTTCATATCAGCTTGTTCTTGAACTTACTTCTTTTCCTTTTTGGAGTCACACAGCTTAACTGTTCATTTTTAAAATCTTCAGCCTGCAAGATCCTGCAAAAAGCTTTTTCCCAAACCAGTAGACCCAGGTATTGCTCTTATTCATGGCAGATGGACAGACAGCCATACAGATGATAGACGCGTTATCAAAAGTCCCATGGTAGCTAAAAACATGGAATGACTTATATCATGGGTCCCTAAACTAAGCCCTGTGGGTCGGATGAGCCCCTCCAAAATCATTGACCCTGCCCTCACCTTAAATTTTAGACTTAGGGCCACCCTAAGTCTGAAATGACCTGAAGGTACACAACAGCAACAATCCTAATTAGCCTGACTATCTATCTCATCAGCCAAAAGCTTTTTGAGGGACAGCAAACTGGCCTTCAGCTTAAAACGTTTGAGGGCCCTGGCTTATATGCACATTTGGAATAATGAGTTTTTACATAAGTCTAAACCAAATGCTAGTCTGAACCAGAGGAGACAGACTGAATCAACTGGTGGATGTGAAATCAGTTTTCATATCCACATAATAAGTCTTATTTTTGGTTTCAATATGGATCTGGTAGTGTTTGGAGTGGGATGGTTATTTGTTGATTCGTTTTTCCTTTGTTTGCTGACTTTGTTGTTCACCGTCCTGAGTCCCTTCACGGAGATAGGACAGTATCTCAATAAATTATTATTTGAAGAAATCTGATGGATTCAGTTGGTCTACTTTAGTCAGGACTAATAACTGGAGTTAGGCCATACATATTCAGAACATTTTCCAATTCAAGGGTTCAGACGAGAGACTAAGGGTGCATCTCCAATACAGTTTGACACCACTTTAACTGCTATGGTTCAGTCCTATAAAACTGTGGGATTTGTTATTTTACAAGACCATTAAACTTCTTTGCCATAGAGTGCTGGTGCCTCTCCAAACTACAAATCCTAGAATTCCATAGCACTGAGCCATGGCAATCCAAGTGGTGTCAAGATGTATTAAATCTACAATGTATGCATACATTCATGCTTTTAGTAGCCATGATGATCAGGGAATTCTGGGAGTTGTAGTGCAAAAACAATGGATATGAACGGTTTGGGACCCATCTACCTTCGGGATCGTCTCTCCCCCTACAAACCTGTACGGTCTCTCTTCGGTCATTGGGGGAGGCCCTCCTCTCGCTTCCGCCAGCGTCACAAGCGCGGTTGGTGGGGACGAGGGAGAGGGCATTCTCTGTAGTGCCCCCCCCGGCTCTGGAACTCGTTGCCTAGGGAGATCAGGCAAGCCCCCACCTTGATGGCATTTTGGAAGAGCCTGAAAACCTGGCTTTTCACCCAGGCCTTTGGTTAAGATCGCCCATCCCCATCATAATTACAATTATACTCCTCGACCTTTTGTACTAGTTGCTCTTTTCCTGATTACTTGATATTAATTCAGGGCTCCTCCCTATCCGATGTGATCTTAAATGAATCTATCACACTTTATCTATTTAAAATTTGTAACTCATAATGTGCACCTTGCTTATCCGCTATTGCAACCTCATTGTTTTTAATTCGATGTTTTAATACCGTGTTGTGTTTTTTCGGCTGCTGTGTATATATTATTATTGGTTTTTATTATTGTGCTTTGATGTTTCATATTTTATTTTGTTATTGTTTTGTATCTGATTTTGCTGTGAGCTGCCCCGAGTCCCCTTCGAGGGAGATGGAGGCGGGATATAAATAAACTTATTATTATTATTATTATTATTATTATTATTATTATTATTATATGCGATTTGCCTAAGACCACCCAATGGGTTTCCATGGCCAGATGAGGAATCAGACACTGGTCTTCAAACTGCACTTCAGTTCTCAAATTATTCTTACTTTCAATGGTATAAATATTACACTATGATTAGAAGATAAAACACACAACAACAAGAAATAAAATTAGTTGAACAAAAAAATAACCGCAACAACCGGAGTCTAGTGGCTAGACTGAAACCTATTTAAACTACAAATTACTTAAATAAATAAATAAATATTTGTCTGGGGTGAAAAAGAAAAAAACCCCATTGTTGGCTGCTAAGAGAAGAACAATATTGCTTTAACCAGATTGACTTTCCTTGACTGGGGCCCCTTCTACATTGTTATGTAAAATCCAGAATATTTGTGTTGAACTGGATTATGTGAGTGTTCTGAAGCCTGTATCCTCATTCAGCAGATGAGGAAATGTTCTGCAAGTGGTATGCAACCATATGAAAAATGTATTGCTTTAATTGTGAACATTGCTAGAACTTACAACAGCTCTTTGTTAGACCCAGTTACTTGAATAGGGGAGAAGCCGGGACAGTGTGGGACATGGGGTGATGGGTTCCCACACTCCTGGATGTGTTCCACCAGAATCGCTATGATCCATAGCGATCCTGGCGGCACATCTGAAGATATTCTGAGTTATAGGTTTTCAAGTGATCATAAAGACATTGCCTTTGTTTGATCCATATATATCTGTCGTGGGTCCTCTGAATGTGATTTGCCTGTTTCTTGGCAGGGTGTCGGATTGGATGGCCCATGAGGTCTCTTCCAACTTTATGATTCTATAATTTATTGAATTCTATGTCTCAGTCCTTGAGCCAATAGAAATTGCTTGTAGATGCCGAAGTAAATATTAAATTGATGTTTTTATAATTGATGTTTTAATTATATGTTTTAATTGTAATTGTTTTATAACTGTTGTGTTTTTGGCATCTAATGACTGCCGGTTGTGAGACCGTCCTGAGTCCCCCGCCAGAGCTGAGAAGGACGGGATACAAATGTATGAAATAAATAAATAAATAATCACTTTAAGGTGGAAGAAAATTCTTAGTTGTGTGTTAGTGTGCCACGCCACAACTAATGACTTATCTTTAGCTATGCTGAAAGACTGCTGTCTATCTTGAGTTGCTCACAGCAGACAGTGAGTCACACGCTACATAAGCTTGGACTAGGCAGTATGAATGATTAATTAAAGTCATGGACATAAAATATTACAGAACCATCACAACAAACTCCTGTTTTCAGCAAATCCTGACAATGGGAGGCCAAAGAGGGCAAAGCAGAAATGGAAGGAAGAAGAAAAAATCAAAAGAACAAGGTCTGAACAGATGTCAAGAAGTATTTCTCACATAAAGAATTATAGAAGTGTGAAGATGCCTCTGAGGCAAAACTACTGAGGCAAAACTCCAGGGTCATTAAAGAAACAATTATGTACCATCGTAGGGAAGTGGTACACTAAAGAAAATTAGCTTTAATAAGTCAATTGGTTTTTACCAATTTGCTGGAAGACTTTTTCTTTTCTTAAATCATCTTTATTTGTTTAGGCTTGGGGATATAGAACTTCTTACACAGTGAGTGGGGAAAATACAATGAGATCTGAAGTGAAGATGCATGATATAAATATACGCATATAGTAGAAAGTTCATGGATAATAGATTCTCTCCAGCTAAACATATGGGCTATGCTTTGTGTGTTCTGTGTTGAAATAAAGGTTGGTGGTATAGACAGAATTATAATAACACTACATGCAGGAAGATCTTTCCCATATCATTTCCTGGTTTATCTGAACTTTTGATTGTACCAGACTTAAGAATCATCACAATTTTTCCATGGCTATATATATATATATATATATATATATATATATATATATATATATTTGTCTCCTAGAAGAAGTATCTTCTACCATACAGCTAATCAGCACTTCAGACAAGCTGACATTTTCCCCAGGAAATGTCCAAAACCTGCATGTGTCACCATTGCCAAGGGTCAAACAGAATGAGAGTTCCATGTTACATATTTAATGTAACACAGCTCACTTTATCTTTTCCTCTTAGTCAAAAGCAAGTGGCAGAGGGTCAAGAAAATCAGGAAAAGCAACACACTGTGGGTCCATCCAGACAGGGCCCATATCCCGGGCACTGTCAAACTTTTACTGGAGGCATTCAAACAACACCTTCAATAAAAGAGCATTAATTTGAGACAAAGCAGAAACCCTGCTTTATCCTGAATGAATTTGGTATCCCATTAGAACCATGCTTTTGTGAAAGACACGGGTCTAATGGGCTGTGGGCTCTGTGGGGATAGACTGCTGGGTAGTCCTGGGACTACCCGGGGGCCTTTCCACACACCCATCTCACACCTTTTGATTTTAAATTGTATTTATATGTTGATTGTTTCTATTTATGTAATGTAATGTGAGAAGAGTGGGATAGAAATGAAGATGATGATGATGATGATGATAAATTGAAGTAAAAGCTGATAAGGAGATGACCTGGCTCTGGCTCACAAATGGGACACTGAAGAAGGAGACAGAAGGCGTGATCCTTGCAACCCAGGAGCAAGCCATCAGAACAAATGCAATTAAGGCCAAGATCGAAAAATCAGCTGATGACCCAAAATGCAGACTGTGCAAGGAAGCCGATGAAACCATTGATCATATCCTCAGCTGCTGTAAGAAAATCGCACAGACAGACTACAAACAGAGGCACAACTATGTGGCCCTAATGATCCATTGGAACTTATGCCTCAAGAACCACCTGCCAGCAATAAAGAACTGGTGGGATCACAAACCTGCAAAAGTATTGGAAAATGAGCACACAAAGATACTGTGGAACTTCCGAATCCAGACTGACAAAGTTCTGGAACACAACACACCAGACATCACAGTTGTGGAAAAGAAAAAAGGTTTGGATCATTGATGTTGCCATCCCAGGTGACAGTCGCATTGATGAAAAACAACAGGAAAAGCTCAGCCGCTATCAGGACCTCAAGATTGAACTTCAAAGACTCTGGCAGAAACCAGTGCAGGTGGTCCCGGTGGTGATGGGCACACTGGGTGTTGTGCCAAAAGATCTCAGCCGGCATTTGGAAACAATAGACATTGACAAAATTGCGATCTGTCAACTGCAAAAGGCCACCCTACTGGGATTTGCGTATATCATCCGAAAATAAATCACACAGTCCTAAACACTTGGGAAGTGTTCGACTTGTGATTTTGTGATATGTGATATGTCTATCTTGTTTGCTGTGTCATACAATAAAATAATAATAATAATAATGGCACCTGGTAAGTTTTATTTTTATTTTAAGAGCTGGGAGGGGGATTTAATGGCCAGCCATCCTGAAAATTTTCGGGATGGCATGTGGACAGCCAATGGGCATGCAGACTTAAATCACCTTTGGAGCAGGTTTCTTAAACCTGCTCTGAAGTGGGTTTAATGTCTGACTGGGACCGCCCTAAGTTAAAATTAATGAAGGAATGTAGCACCCTACTAGGATCTCACTGCCACCATTGCTATCGTTGCTCCTGTCTTGTTCCTGCTTCTCTTTCTCTCTATTTCTGCCAGTTTATAACTATTTCCAAGGCAAAAAGCTGTGAGAACAACAAGGAGGAACAATCACAACCTGTCTCCTCTATCTGTCTCTCTGCTTGAGAGGAAGTGATTATTTGCCTCATTGATAACAACTGTTTTTACCAATGAGGTAACAGTATGGAACACTTAGGGTGGGAGGTTCAGAGAGAATATATTGCCTGACAGCCCCAAAAACCTGAAGATGACACTAATACATCACAAGCTTTTTGTCCAACCATGAACTTAACCACTCTTTTCCAGCTCAACCCTGTATCCTTGATGCCTAGACATCTTAGTCAAGAAGGTAAACTCTCCCAATAACTCATTATATTTTAATAGTTTATCCCATTTCATTGTGTATACTGCTTTTAGGATGCTATGTTAGAAAGTAGTGTACAAATTTTACACATAAGAAAATTTTTTAAATGCAGGGCCATCATCTCAATGGAGTGTTCTTTCATGGCAAATGTAGAGATATCACTAAAATGAAAACAAAAGCTTCCAGGTCAAGCCTTTAATAGCAAGGATACTGCTTGCAATGTGCTTCTTGTTGCATGGGCCCCAATACGCATTTGCAAATCAAAACACTCTCCTTCTACTTTCATATTCCCTTTCATAATGGCAGGGGCTTTATTAGTTTGTTAATAAAGTCCAAATATTTATATGATACTAGTTAATAACTAGGCATGCTTTATTCATTGTATCATGAACAGGAAAAAAAACAAAGAGGGCTTCATTCAATAATGGCATTGTATTTGTTGTAACCAAAATTGTATGGGAAAACATTTTGCCTATATTCAAGCAACGATAAGGGGAGCAAGCTCTAGCAATGCTTTAAATCATTGTGGCAGAACATGTCAGTTTCACATCATCAACTGTGCATCTGCTACAAATGAAAAGATTTAGGATGGGCGAGGTGGAAGCTGTAACGTTCCAGCTGAACATGTTCCATTCTGTATTCTCTGCCCATGAACAGGAAGCCAAACATTTTCAGTACAATAATCTTCTCACAATTTGAGTTTGTTTGTTCACAAATTGTTCACTATTCAAAACTGTTTGAAAGGCCTTTTGATGCAAATAAATTACAGAATAGCAAGTGACTGTTTGATTTTCAAATAAAATAAAATAAATGAAATGAAATGATTGAGGGAGGCAGATAAGCTAAGCAACAGGCCATCCCTGACAATGCGCTTTCTTTTTGCCAAAGCTATGTCCTGTCCTGTACATAACCAACCCAAGTTGAAACTTTAAAAAAGGATTCAGAAGTAATGTTCTTTCTCTCAATGAACCCATAAATCATTCTCATGCCTCCACAATCTGATTTACAGTAGAGTCTCACTTATCCAAGCTAAACGGGCCGGCAGAAGCTTGGATAAGCTAATATCTTGGATAATAAGGAGGGATTAAGGAAAAGCCTATTAAACATCAAATTAGGTTATGATTTTACAAATTAAGCACCTAAACATCATGTTATACAACAAATTTGACAGAAAACGTAGTTCAATACGCAGTAATGTTATGTAGTAATTACTGTATTTACAAATTTAGCACCAAAGTATCACGATATATTGAAAACATTGACTGCAAAAATGGCTTGGATAATCCAGAGGCTTGGATAAGCGAGGCTTGGATAAGTGAGACTCTACTGTACTTTGAATCCACACACTTCATACCTGACCAGACACAAAGAAAGGTATATCTAGCCAAATGAAGTGAAGCACAAGTTTAATCCACAAAGTTAGGATTTTATCTTTGTTCTTTTTTAGTATTCCATAAATGCATATTTCATTGTGCCATTAAGATCTAGTTCTTACTCAGCACCTGTTCATACTTTCAGAATTATAGCTGCTACAGAACAATGGTTGGACTAGGTATTCACCTTTATCACTTGCTTTTAGGTGTCATGTGGGCAACTCTAAAGAAAAAGAAGCTAGGCCTGATAGGCCTTTGGTCTAAAACAGCATGACTCTTGTTGCTGAGTAAAACAATCCTAATAGAATCTGGGCTGTTCCATTGCATACTGCATCTAGAAGTAGTTTTCTGAATAGATGAATAGAGTAGCAAAAGGCAAAAACTTAGTCTGAAAAGAAGCACTGACTACTCCCTGTGCTGTGTCCCTGCTTCTTGCCTTTTTGAATGCCTGAGTTGGAAAATGATAGTGGAGGTGATCGGGCTGGTTGTCCCCCTTAGGCAGCATTGGTGCTTTCCCTTCTGTGAAGAACAACCCCTTAAGTCATATTAAAATCCATAATTTTGACCCCTTGATTTTTGCATGAGGTCAGTTTATACATTAATACAATATAGCTAAGTGTTAGAGGCCAATTTTACAGTCCAACACCTATTGTGGGTTCTTGCTGCCATCACTAGGTATATCCTGAAATTCACTTTCAGGCCCCAAATACTCTTCCATATAATACAGTTTCAGAATGCAATTCAACTGCATTGAACTGCATTATATGGCAGTGTAGACTCATATAATCCAGTTCAATGCAGTTAAATTGCATTCTGAAACTGCAGTATATGGTAGTGCATATGGGGCCTTGGTCTCGGCCTCTTCCCCTTTAAACAATTTTTAACCAAAAACACATGGAAGTTGTACACCTCAATCTAAAGATGTGATTCTCCATGTTTGAATAAAATATGAGCTAGGAGCAAAAATATATGGAGTTTTATTGTAATGGCCTCAAAACACTAAAACTTGATACACACATTTCACACAATTCTGGCATGTATTGTTAAAATTCACTACCTACCTATCAGAGGGACATATTGGAGAAAACATATTAATAACTAGTCTCGTGCATTTGTACTGAACCACTACACTTTCTGTTTGTCCCATCATTTGGCTCCAGTTCCATTTCTGGCTGCCACTTTCGAAAACGGGCACCTATATAAATGAGCTTTTCCACCCAGGTTCCATAAAATCCCAAAGATATTCAGACATTGGGTGGCAAGGTGCCAGGGCCTACCAGGGCCTTTAGACCCTGCCAGCCAGGGCCTACATTTGAGCGGGCCCAGCACCCAGATGTAGGCCCTCCCTGCCGGGCCTACAATCATTGAGTGCTTGGCTGTAGGCCCTGGGCCTATGAGCATCGAGTGTTCGGCTGTAGGCCTTGCCTGCTGGGCCTACAAGCGTCAGTGTGACGCTTGACTGTAGGCCCTGCCAGCCAGGGCCTACAGCCAGTGTGCCGAAAATCAGCTGACCAAATGGCTACCATTCCCCCCCCCCCTTTTTTTTTCTGTTTCACTGCTCTTGCCATTCCAGAGGAGGTTGTACCGAATGGATGGAACAGTAATGTCCAGTTTTGTCCTTCAAGAACAGCCTTAACACACTGTGGTAAGTAATGAAAACTGCTTTACTTCAGCAAACATAAAGTATAGCACATTCAATGGAATAATGCAAAAAGAAACAAAGGAAGTCATACAGCAAACACAGTCTCTTGGTAAACTCCCAAATCAAACAGTAGTCTTACTTCAGACAAAGAAACAGCAAAAAATCCAGACTTGAAGCAGGCACAAGGAGAGTGACGTGAAGACATTAGAGTCAGTTTGTTACCAGCAAGAGCTGGCTGCATCTGTTTCTGCTTTTATAGCTCTGAGTCCCCTCACAGCTGCTAGGGCAGTTCCTAATTACTCAGCTGAATTTCTGGTAGCTAATCTAGCTGAACAACATCTCTGCTCTGTTTCCTTTTGCCTCTCCTGGAATGAGGGTACTTGCAAAGCTTCCTCCTCCGATTCCAACTCACCCTCAGATTCATGAACACTTTCCTGCGCCCCTTCCTCTTCTGAAGAAGAGGAATCCCTAACAAGTACGAATAAACAAAAGAAACAGATGAAGTGGTATCCGGGCCCAACTCTAATAATAACTAATTGTTACTGTGTGTCTTCATGTCATTTCTGACTCACAATGACCCTAAGGCAAGCCTAACATGGGGGTTTCTTGGCAAGATTTGTTGAGAAAGGGGTTGCCATGGCCTTCCTATGTAACTAAGAGAGAGTGATTTGTCCACAGTCCTTCGCATAGATATATGAGTAGGAATTTGAACTAGTCCAGCACTAGTCCAACACCCATACCATCCTGGCTTCCCCTAATGCTAATACTAATATATAAATGTCCTATTAATAAAAGAATGAACTAACCCAGCAAAGAATAAATACAATATTTAGATAATAAACCTGACTTAAAATTGCCCACATATCTTCAAACCCATTTTGTTTATTATTAATCTAGTTAAATTCCCAGGAAGGTGCACTTGTTGAGCCAACAAAAAGAAAACTGTTCTGATTTCAGTGCAGAATTTTAATTATCTTGAAGATGACCTACATTTTTCCACTCAAACAAAAAGAAGTGTATTTGATCCCAAAATGTATTAACAGATTGGCCCAAAATGTGACTTCATCTTTATAGCTCGTTAACAGAAGCAAATACAGCACCACTGTAGACATGGCATATGCTTAACATATGCTTACCCTTGCCTCAAAAACAACAATATAATAATATAGAGGTAAAGTTATTTTCAGTTTTGATCCTTCAGAAAATGTAATCATTTATTTGGGAGTAAGCCTCAATAAATTCAGTAGTTTTTACTTCTGAATATAAACGTAAACACCTATATTTCATACATATCTTCACAAAAGTAAGACCACTGACTTCAGTAAGACTTAATTTTTGTTAAGTGTTATGCAGGTACAATCTCACTTTCTAAGTGGATCCAGTTCAGAGAAATTAGTAGCATTTAAACCCTATGCCATTCAATAGTGTAATATTTGCAACTTGTGTATATGTATGCAAATGGGGTTTGTGTACTTGTGACTTTAATTGCTTTTCACCAAAAGGGTTTTTTAAAGACTTTTATTTTACTGTAAGCTTTACAGGCTTTGAAATATGATAGTCCTTTTCTCAAGTTGCACCAACAAGTCTAGAAGGTGATAAGTTCAAAAAAGCACTTCAGCTATTTGGGGAATGGGGTGATACTATGAAGTAGGAAATGTACTGGCTTCAATGACCCAGCTGCTGTCCTCATTTTGGTTTGTCTTCATGACCATAATGATAGCAGAAGCCAAATCTTCCTATATTTGTTCTAAAGTCGGTGTATGGGTAAAAGCAAACAGAAGAAGCAGCCATGAAATAGGTTACAAGAATGAAAACGGAAAGTGGGAGCAAAATTTGAATGACCATAGTAGTGGCAGAGTTTGGGGAGTTGTGGTTCCAAAAAAAAAAAGAGGCAATTTCTCCAAGTTCAGAGTAAAACTTTGTCTATTGACATTGATTAACCTGGTCTCTACAAAGAATTTCCATGTTGGGAAGTAAGTAACATTGTCCTCAGAATGCTAAGATTTGAACTTACCCCCAGAACTTTGTAATTTATTGGCTGCCCCATTTGTCAAAATGATAGGCAATTTGCTAGCAGTTTATTTCATACTGATAAAATTATTTTGCATGATTTTTCCTTTTGATTTCTTTAGATTCAAGGTATCTTTGAAAGTATCAAATGACCTCATTACACTTACCATTTTAAGCCTCCTAGGATGCTTGCCAGCCAGTTGAAGGACGTCCTTCAACTTCTGGCAGAGGCCCCATCCCCAACCAGCATGGAAGTGTCCTAGGACACTTCCTCATCAAGATGTGAAGGCTCCCAATGGAGCCAGTAGACTTCCACCCCGTTTGAGTGATGCTCCCCCCATATAATGGGGGAAGCGTCACTTTTGCTTGCTGTCAAAATGGCACTAGGTGTGTGTGTGTGTGTGTGAGTGAGATAAGGTCCTTAGAGAGGATGTAGCTGTTCAGCTTTACCCTCCTGTTTTCTAGGATGAGAATTTTGTTTCTGTTACTATTTTATGAGAATTAACCACAGTTCATAAATTTCTTCCTAACCAACATTGGAAAAATCATCAGATTTTTTTTTAAAGGAAAGTGGGAGAAAGTGAAACTGGCAGTTTTGTTCATCCTGTTCTCAGGCTTTGGAGTCTTGAATCTTAAAAGTCTAAGTTGAATCCCTGCATATTTTTCTATGTTATTCTTTTGTTGGTTTCCCACATCTTTTTTTCTGAAATATTTTCTCATTCTCTCCCCTCTTCTCTTCAACATCTACGTTAGACCCCTTGCTAGTTTGGCTCGGAGTTTCGGCCTAGATTGCTATCAATATGCGGACGACACCCAACTCCTTCTGCGCTTGGAGCCTGGAGCAACATCAATACCAGACAATTTCACCTTATGTCTGGAGGCCCTGTCGAACTGGCTACGTGCAAGTAGACTGAAGGTGAACCCGGTGAAGACTGAGATTCTTTGGCATGGCCGCTCGACCGGTCTGACCCATTTGCTACCCACCTTCGATGGTGCTGCCCTATCTCCTTCGCCTACCGTTAAGAGCCTGGGTGTCATTTTGGATTCGCAGCTGACAATGGAAGCTCAGGTCTCTGCTGCTAGCAAACAGGCCTTTTTCCATCTACGACAAGTGAGGCAACTGGCACCCTATCTATCTGATGAGGCTCTGGCAACAGTCATCCATGCCACGGTCTTATCTAGGCTGGACTACTGAAACGCCCTGTATGTTGGCCTTCCGATGTCCACGACCCGAAAGTTCCATATTGTTCAGAATGCGGCAGCCAGGCTACTCACAAGAACACCCATGAAATGCCACATAACACCAGTGCTGCAGCATCTGCATTGGCTTCCAACTGCTTACCGTGGTTTATATAAGATGCTAGTTCTGACCTTTAAAATTCTTTACGGCCAGGGCCCATCGTACCTTAGGGACCGTCTCTCCTTCTCCCATCATCGGAGGTTGCAATGACCATCCCAACGTGACTTACTAGGCTGGACTATTGCAACGCCCTGTATGTTGGCCTTCCGATGTCCACGACCCGAAAGCTCCATATTGTTCAGAATGCGGCAGCCAGGCTACTCACAAGAACACCCATGAAATGCCACATAACACCAGTGCTGCAGCATCTGCATTGGCTTCCAACTGATTACCGTGGTTTATATAAAATGCTAGTTCTGACCTTTAAAACTCTTTACAGCCAGGGCCCATTGTACCTTAGGGACCGTCTCTCTTTCTCCCATCATTGGAGGTCGCAACGACCATCCCAACGAGACTTACTTTATGTACCGGGTCCTAGAGAAGTGCACTTGGGAAGGACCAGATGCAGAGCTTTTTCTATTTCTGCCCCTGCCTTATGGAATGCCTTGCCGCCCTATATGAGAGCCATGCGTGAGTTAGGGCCTTTTACCCAAGCACTCAAGACCTGGCTCTTTACTAGAGCTTTTGATCTATGTTAATTTTATCAATATTTGTATGTATGTATTTTTTATCCTTTACAATTTTATCTTGTAAATCGCCTAGAGCATCTTGGATGGAGGACGATTAATAAGTAATTAAATGATGATGATGATGATGATGATCTTTAGTATGGCAGGTGAAACTATGGTTTCCTTATGATGGGAACAGCTGTAGCTTTTTTTTTATTTGGCGAGTCCAGGTGGGGAAAGAAATATATTTTGTTTCATTTTTTTAATGAAATGCAATAAAATTTTGAAGTATATATACACTGCTTCTGCATAGTTTGGTTTGGTCAGTTTCCAGAACTCTGAGAGATCAGGATTTGAATCTCCATGAAGCCATGGAAACTCATTGAT
The DNA here is from genome assembly GCF_035594765.1 of Anolis carolinensis. Taxonomy (NCBI): domain Eukaryota; kingdom Metazoa; phylum Chordata; class Lepidosauria; order Squamata; family Anolidae; genus Anolis; species Anolis carolinensis. The sequence goes on from NC_085845.1 coordinate 138,250,035, forward strand.
GACCTTGGGCAAGTCACACACTCTCATCCCCAGAGGAGGGCAAAGGCAAATTCTCTTTGAACAAATCACACACTGAAAATAGGTTCACTTGACGGTCACCATAAATCAGAAACAGCTTGAAGAAACACAACAACAAAGTTCAGATAGTGTTGGTCTCTACATTTTCTTTCTTTTTTTTTTGTGCAAGATTTTATGCACTCTCTGCTCAGGGGATGGTGGGTAGCATAGTGGTTTTGATTTCTTGACAGTTTCTATATTTTGAATGAATAAAATGCATTTTATATGGATAATTCTTCTTTTTAATCATGAAAGAGGGAATCCGACTTTGATTGTCAACAATTTGTGACTTGGCAGTTAAAACTGGCAGAAGTTCACGAAGCTACTAACAGAGGTTTGTGGGCCTTCTGAATTCTAATTAAGCCAATGTACTCTAATTCATGAAAATCCCAAAGTAGGTAAAGAACAAAATGTTCTCGCTGTAGTTAATAATTCAAATCAATGCATTTATATAAACTGTATTACTTTCATTAATATTAAATGATGTTGTTAACTTGGTATAGGCAAGTCTTCTGTAAATATAGAAACTTGGTAATTATGTCTTTTCACTACTCTGTTTGCAAGATCAACAATAATTAATGCACAGTAGAAATTAGCAACGCCATAGAAAGGAAGAAACCTTGTCACAATAAAATGTACTGGGTAGTAGGGAAACAATTCTATTTGATTCATTTTTTCCCATGAGAGCACATGGAACATCCTTGCTAATCATTCAATGCCAATGGTTGCAAACGGTGTTTCAGAAGTCTAGTGGGGAAGTCCTCATTTTTTAAAAAATGAAAAATAAAAAATGTATAAGCTTCTCTGAAAGACGGTTTGCCAAAATCTACTATTCTTCTCATACAACAGAAAGGAAAACATCTGATGTGTCACTAGTCACAGACACATCGTATTATGTGTCAAAGACATTCAATAGAATTTATTGGATAAATTGGGAACAAAAAAACAGAATCACAAACATTCCCATAGCTGGCCTTTTTCTCTCAAACCTGTACTATAAGATCTTAACCTCTGAAAGGTTAAACAAGTCTACCCAAAAGAAAGTAAGGCTCCAATTAAAGTTAACTTGAAGTGAACTAAACTAATGTCACATCATTATATAATGGATAAACAATGCAATACATTGTACAATGTAATATATATGAATAAATAAATGCACAGAAATCATGCATGTTCTTGCTATATGCTCTTATTTATATTCTAATTGTGTGTGATAATGTAGAGATGGTTCATGGAGCTCCCTTGAGTTGAAGAAGTTAGGAGGAATACTGTATCTTAAGGTCAAGCATCAAGCTCGAGAGAGACTGTGAGGGTTTCTAATGAGGCTTCTCATGTTAAAATGGATCATGGATTTTGCATTTGTCTGCCAGAAGGATACAGAAGGCTGGTAGGGAGGAAAAAATAGGTATCAAAGGTTACTGAGTGCATAGCAGGTGTGAGTGTCGATAAATTAGCATGCTATTATTGATTGACAATGTGTATACATATAGCCCATTGTTAGGTGTAAACCTATTGATTCTAATTCATAATCTGTTTCATTTCTGTAATCTTTTAGAAGTTAATCAATATACTTAAGTGTTCAACCAAACGTGAGTACTACTCAGTTATGGCAGACTGTCAGAAGGAAAATACAGAATTGGCCCAAGACGTTTTGCTATGTTAAGAAAACGATGGCCCATTTCATGTATCAAAAGCAACTATATATCAGTTTTATATCTCTTGCATATTGTAAGCTTGTGAGAGAGAGCAGGGCTCTCTTCACCAAAACCTTGCTATTACATTCAAGTATCTGGTGTTTTGAATCAATCACCTCACATATGCCTGCATTTAGTCTTTCTGCTGGCTCCCAAGTCTGTGGGGGTTGAGAACTTACTTAAAGGCCCTTTCACACTATATAAACATAGATTTAACTCTAATTGCCATGACTGTACCCTATAGATTCCTGGTGATTGTAGTTTGATAAATGTCCTGGCAGAGAATCGGAAATGCTCATTCAATTATAAATTGCAAGATTCCATAGGATGGCACCGTGGCAGGTAAAGTGAAATCATGACACTATGCTTAGTGTAAAGTGGATCTTAGTTTCAGCACTTTGGATAGCTCCTTTACAATGTACATTAGAGCCTAGAGTGAGTTTACCACCCCATTAAGGAATCAAGATCTTGTCCCCACCTTTTCAATGAGGGAGGATGGACTATCAATCAGTTAATCCATATCTTCTTTGTTTCCTCAATCTCAGCATAAAAGGATACAGAAGAAACATTAATCTCTTTCCTTTCCTCCAGTTTCACAACAGTTGCAATGTTCTGGTGTGAGAAAGAATTGACCCTTAAAGCACAGCTGCAAAGAGCAATTCTTTATTGCAGGAAGGTCATCATTTCACTTGACCAAAGGGCTAAAATGAGGCCTTATCTGTCCTGATAAAAAGAACATTCAGTTCCACTTGTAATATATGTATTATTTATATCAGTGGCTGATCCAATTTGTCACTGTAGTTTATCCGCCACTCTTTTCCAGGCAGGCTACTGGGACCTTTTCCTGAACTCTGTTCAGAACATTACAAGATTTGTTGCTGCAGTAGGGGTATGTCTAGCCAAGGGAAACTCATAAATCTTCGGATTTACAGATTACAAATTTACAGCATTTCTTAAATCTGTCTTTGATATATGGGAGTCTCCCTCTTTCTCATATGTTCTCTTGCTTAGGGGTATACTTAAACAACAGTTGCATAGTATCTGTGAAAATGTTGTGTCCAATGGTCACGTCAGCATTTTTTATGGATGCATTACCAGGTCAGGGTTTAATCTTAGCCAGTGCTGATATGAATTTTCTTAAAAATCATTTTGTAACCAAACTCTCTAGAGTATGTTGGCCCAGTGGAAAAATTACTTCTAATCATGTGTAAAGATCCTGGCCATTTTAAAGTGTTATTGTTGTTAATTGCCATCAAATCAAGCGTGATGCATGAAAACCTCATGAATGAGATAGTTTCAAATTTGCTCAACTCTGGCAGATTCAGGGCCATGATATCTTTAATTTAGTCCATCCATCTGTAATACCATCTTCCTCTTTTCCTATTGCCTTCCTACCTTCCAGGCATTATTGTTTTTTTCTAGTGAATCATGTCTTCTCATGGTATGGCCAAAGTGCAACGACCACAGGTTTTAGTCATCTTGACTTCTAAGGAGAGTTCAAGCTTGATTTGTTCAAGGATCCATTGACTTGTCTTTTTAGCAACCCACAGTACCTGAAGAACTCTTCTCCAGTACTACGTCTCAAATGAGTTGATTTTCTTCTGTTGGCTTTCTTCAATGTCCAGCTTTCACAACCACACATAGAAACTGGAAATACAACAGCATAGAACACCCTAACTTTAATATTCACTTCAACAGTCTTCAACATACCCTTACAATTATTTCATTTTAACAAATCCTTGAAGTGAAGCTTCAAAATGTCTATGGGTCTTGGCATCTACACTAACCATTTAATGCTGTTTCAAAATGGTTTTGAAGCAAGTGGTTTCACTGTGCAGATGATTTCACAGAAAATCTTAAAACCAGTTTGAGATTACACAAACTGAAAACCACAAATTCGCTTTAAAGGCTTTCTTTCTTTTGTGGGAGTTCATTGTCTAAGCACCACAGTTTGAAGCTAGCTTTGAACTACATTAAATGGTCTTTGTAGATAGGGCATCAGAAGCAAATCCAACTAAAGCAGTTAACCCTCTACCTTTCTCTCCAGGATTCCTTCACAATATCTCAAAGAAAATGATAGAGCAGAAAGCCAACAGAGGAAAATCTTAAGATAAGACTCACATCTCTTAAACTGATTTCAACCTTTTTGTGAGCAAAGAAACGAGAGAGAAAAAGAATAAATGCATCCATCCAGTTGACAAAATGGTGTTACTTACTTACTCTAACAGTTCTATACTGCTTTAATATTTGTTACTTATTTTATTTTTATATTGCCCTGTACTATCAAGTTCTCTGAACAAGTTGTCAAAGCTTATAAGTAATTAATTACAAACAATTTATTCTTTGCCTGTTGACTTATAGAAACCCAATGTATTTCATAGGGTTTTCTTAGTCAAGGAATACGCAGATGTGATTTTGCCAGGTCTTTACTCAGAAATACAGCTTGCAGTGTTTAGTGTTTATTAGCCATCTCCAATCCAAGTACTAAATTAGGCTGACCCTGCTTAGTGTCCAAGACCTGACAGGATCCTGGTGCCGTGAAGGTCTTTAAGGCTGTAATTAATTACTTCTTGCTCCGTCTCATAACAAGGGTTGGCACCATAATTTTATAACGTATCTTTTATAGTTGGGGAGTGATCAGTAAATGATGAGAGTTTTATCACGCGGTGAAAATGCTGGCTTATGTAATGATTTGTGTTGTTCCCTTATGCTCTACTTTGTGTTTTGAGCCTAGAACTATACGGTGTCTTCTGAGTGTTGAGGGGAACACGTTTTTCACCAGAAATAGTATTTCTAGCACTCATAATTGCTATAAATAACTAAAAGATACCAGATCTAGTTACCTTTGAGAAATGGGAATATTGAAAAAGTTATACTGAGATCATGCATCATAAAATGTAATGACAATAACAGAGGTTCATCATCATAGCTACTTCCAATGATGCCATCTTCCAAAAATCAACCACTCAGTCAGTACCCCATTTCAATGGATTTCCCTGATCATGAAGCATGTCAAGAATAGATGGCAGAAGAGAACCATCTTCATTTTACCACAACGTCTTCTCTCAATGTGTCCTACAACTAGTAGAACATTGAACACATGATTTCCCAGTGCCTCAGTCTGCAGAGCCTTCAAAATCCTTCACTTGGGCAGGGCATGGCATGACTAAAAAAGCACTTTCTGGAATTACATTGTAATGACTGCAGATAAGAATCCCCAGAGCTAAATACTGAACAAGATGTCAGCCTTAGTCTTACAGTTATAATAATTATTTTGGTGAAGCTATAATTGTAACAAATTATGACGTCTTTATCTGCAGAACCATTTTACATTTTCAGTTATTAACTTGGGATGTTCCATACAAGCTAAACCATCTTCTTAGTATTTCTATCATTTGTCCCACTGAAATTTAGAGTATTTGGTACAATCCAGGGTTTCACATATCCATATATAATCTGGGAAGGTATTTATTTATTTATTTATTTACAGTATTTATATTCCGCCCTTCTCACCCCGAAGGGGACTCAGGGCGGATTACAATGAACACATATATGGCAAACATTCAATGCCAACAGACAAACAACATTCAGTTTTAGACAGACACAGAGGTATTTTAACATCTTTCCAGCTTCACGATTCCGGCCACAGGGGGAGCTGTTGCTTCACCGTCCATTGGTGGCTGTTCTTCCCCATTCTTTTCCTCATGTTTTGCTGGCAGTTTTATGGTGTTGTAGATTAGTTAAATTAGCCTCCCGCATAAAGCGTACCTAAATTTTCCCTACTTGACAGATGCAACTGTCTTTCGGGGCTGCATAGGTCAACAGCAAGCCAGGGCTATTTTTTTTTAATGGTCGGAGGCTTAACCCGACCCGGGCTTCGAACTCATGACCTCTCGGTCAGTAGTGATTTATAGCAGCTGGTTACTAGCCAGCTGCGCCACAGCCCGGTATCCCACATGGCTCCTTTTGGTTGTGAACTAATAAACTGTATTTTTACTAACGTCTGGTCTGGCACTTTAAGGAGTCTGTGTTGCAACATGATGCCATTGCTTACTATTGAAAATCTATATTTATTTATTTTGTCTTGTAATGGTTGTTTTCTATCATAATATCCTCTGTGTGTCTTATAATAAACACAGATTTTGATCCAAACTTCTATGAAGTGAATTACAATCATGACATAGGATTTTCTTCCCTCCCACTTCCCACCTGCAGTCCTTGTGCCCTGCAAAAAATCCAGCCTTAGAAATTAGGTCCAAGTGGAACACAGGTTAAAGGGGGAAACTGCAACAGGAAGGGAAAATCAGAAAAGAGAGTCCCATTGTCCAAGCAGAGGTACCTTTCTATGTCTAAAAGGTAAAATTGGGTCTAAACAGCTGGTCCTTCTGAATTATGAATATAGCACCAATAGCAACAATGGGTTTCCATATACTGTATTTATGCCACATAGCTTCTGGAGAATCTACACAATGTACTGCATCAGAAGAAATATTGTGAATAGTTATGTAGCAAGCCAAGATGACAATAATTTAAAAATTATAGGGTTTTAGTGAGGTCAGTAATCAAACAGTAATTATTATACACAGTTCTCTGTTAATGAAAGCCATGGAAAGAACCCCATTTGTATTAACTAATGTTAAATCTAGGCTAGAGTTACAAATACGTTGTGTAAGTGGCAGATTAATGGCAAGATTTGAGAGCATAAACCTATTGTGATTCTCTAACAAACAATGAATGCTGGCGCATTTCCACAAAAGCTTTTATTTAGTAGCCATAAACTATCCACTTACAGTTTTAGCTGCTTGCAGAATTGATATGATTTATATATTTCTTTTTCTCCTCCACATTGTAATTCAGTGAACAAGATAGCTTGCAATAACACCAGGGCAAAGTTCATGCTAACCTCCACATAAAACTGAATGCTCTTACTTTATACTGATTGTGGCTTGATCCAAAAACACTTACACTCCCTGGTTTCAAAATAAAATACAGCAGAAGGTACACTGTCAGAATTGTTTTACGGACTAGTACCTTTGTCAGCATAAAAATCAATTTCTATAAATACTGTATAGTATTTGGAACTACAATCACCCAAGTTACATTAGCTGGTAAATTCTGGGAGATGTAGTCCTAGCAAGTTAAGTTTCATAGTTCTGTTTATGGAGTGTTAAATCCAATTATTGGATAGTTTAATCACATGGAACTTTGTCATTGACATCTTCAACGATTATGGAGTCCACAAAGAACATCAAGCTGGAATCCTATTGGTTAGTCCCAACTAGAGTTGACCTGTTTAGTCAATTGTTGAATGGTGAGTGAACATGAAAGTCAAACTAATGGATAGTTCTAGTTGAGATAAAGGACCTTTCCACACAGGCAGATAATGTGGCTCAGAACTAGCATGAAAAATGTTGGTTCTGAGCTGCATTGACACATGCAGAACAGCCCAATCTTATTAAAGCCGATTCAGCAAGGCTGGGAATGGGCTCAGTTTTCTACGTTCCCTACCCCCCCCCCCAAAAAAAAAAAAGCTCAGAAAATCCCACTCACTGGCACTGCCTGCTTTTAACTTTATGATTTTTCACATTCAGGGTTCAAAGCAGCCTGGAAGGAGTGAGCCCCCTCCTCTCCTCTGAAGCTGCTTTGTTGCTTAAAAGATGAAAAATCAGAAAGTAAAGAGAAGGCAGTGCCAGTGAGAGGGAATTTTCTGTCATTTTTGGGTGGAATGGCATGTTGAGTCTGGAGAATACAGGATGCATGTAGGGATATGTTCTGGATCCTGTATAGGGATCCAGGATGGCTGTCTGTACTGCTCCAACATGGCAAAACATTTGAATCTCTATGTAGTAATTTGACCTTTCCTGGTGGTTTTTTTTTTTAAACCCAGATCCAACCACATTAAGCTACTTATCTCAGATTAAATCTCATTAGCCTGTGTGTGTTGTATAGTTCCCTTTTGGTCCCCCATGCTGTTTTGTTGATAATAGTGCGAATGCAAGCTCCACTCAGTCATACTACTTTATGGAACAAGATCCTTGTTTCATAAAGTAGTATGACTGAGTGGAGCTTGCATTCGCACTATTGCATTTGCACAGGTTTATATGACATAGAAAAGGATAAAAACAAAGAGATTCCATTCAACTATTTAATAACGGCAGTGAGAATGATATATTCAAAAAATTGGAGGGAAAAAAGCAGGCCAAAGATAAAAATGTGGTACAACAAAATTTTGGAGATTATGAGCATGGATAAACTAATCTATTTATTATCACAAAACCAAGGTAGACCAAAAAACTAAACAAATTGGGAACAAGTTAAAAACTATTTTAAAAAAGAAAACTGCAAAATAATAATATGAAAATAATTGCCTCAGACAAAGCTGCGTAGACGGCAGAGAGATTAACTACAAATAGAGAATCATTATTTACATCATACAATAAATGGAAGTCATTTTTATCATTTTTTTCTTTTTTCCATTTGGTTTTTTTGTTTGTTTCTTGTTTGTTTTTGGTTTTTTTTTTGGGGGGGGGGGGTTGTGCTGTTGTTTTTATCTCCTTGTTCCTGGTCGGGTGTAGAGCAATTGTACCCTATGCCGCTATGTTTCCTCATGTCAGGACATTTATACTCAAATCTTTCTATCTGATTAGAGTCGATGTCCTTCTCCCCATCCCAACCCCTTCCCTGTCCTCACTTAATTTCCGTTTTGTGTAACCACTGAGATGTGTGTATGTTTTTCTGGTTTGTCAACTGTTTAATAAAATAAAAAATAAATAAAAGATCCTTGTTTCAATCATTCTTGTATCAACTAAGATTTATCCTCCCTCCTTTCTGCCCATTGGAGAAAGGAGATCCTTTCTCATTCGGGATGAAAATTTACAGATAATGATTTCACATCCCTAAACTACTCAGAAAAATCTGGGTTTCAAATTAATTCTTCATGTATTGTGTTTTGTTTTGCTTTTGGTGACAAAGTTCAGCCAATGAATCACAGATTTCTACTTAAAATGCAGTATAAATTCCACATGTCTGACATCTCTCCTCCCATGGCTTTGAAAAGGCCCTAAATGCCACCTTTTCTTTAATCTTGGATTCACCCCCCCCCATCAGATACTGACCTATTGATTCTTTATTCTTTTGGGTGAGTCTCCCTCCCCCAGCTGTCAAGTTGTTCAGTCTACCAAACCATAACTTCATTGAGTTGGAAGATAAGGAATAGGCTTTGAGATATGAAATCCCTTTGTTGCTCATGGCTTTAACTAGACAGCACATTTTCAGATCTGAACCAGGTAATTCTTGTTTGAAAGAACTCTAAACAAAACAAAATTTCAAAACAGAGTGAAGACCTGGCTTAGAGGATTTGGCATCCTGTGATTACCATACATCAAGGGAACCACTGACCACATAGGAAAACTGATGAAGAAGCACAACCTACAAACTCTCTACAGACCCACTAAGAAAATCCAACAAATGCTACGTTCAGCAAAGGACAACAGGGATCTTCTCACCTCTGCAGGAGTCTAGTGTATACCATGCAGCTGTGGACATGTTTACATAGGGACCACCAAACACAGCATTGCCCAAACATGAATCAAGGAATATGAAAGGCAATACAGACTGATTCAACCAGAAAACTCAGCCAACCTGGACACAGTATATTATTTGAGAACACAGAAATACTTGACCACTCTAACAACTGCCATGTCAGACTATACAGAGGGGCCACTGAAATCCACAAACATGTGCACAATTTCATCAGAACGGAGGAAACCATGAAAATGAAAAAAAATCTGGCTACCAGTATTTAAAAGCTCTAAAATCAAGACCATAAATAAAGAACAACACTCTGAAAACAGAGGAATTCCAGACATGAAACAATCAGGGCCAGCTAACACCTCCCAACAAAGGATTCCCTCAGGTAGGAATTAGCCTGACCTTGAGCTGCAAGGCTATTCAATGCTAATCAAGGTGATTAATTACAACATTCACACTTGCCTCCAACAGACAAGAGTACTTTCTCCCACCCTGGGCCTTCCACAGATATATAAACCTCCCTTGCTTAGTTTCCAATATACCTCTGAGGATGCCTGCCATAGATGTGGGTGAAACATCAGGAGATAATGCTCCTGGAACATGGCTCCTGGAACATGGCCATACAGCCCAAAAACCTCACAGCAACCCTGTGATTGTTTTTTAAAAAAACCTTTTAAAACATTAACTACGGTTCTTCTGGTACAGTGGAGGAAAATATTGCCATGTCCTCTCCCTATGGTTGTTTTAGTTCTAGAAGATGTCTATTTTCAACCAGGAAGTAAAATTAAAGTTGACTTTCATTTTATTTCCTGGGTGTAAAACAATCTATGAAGACCAAGAACATGAGGAAATCCCATCCCCACAATTTTAGGGGCAAATTATGTGGAAGGTTGGTAATTCTTGGGACACTCAAAATAATATTAGGAACCTTGGTTTCCTTATTTTCTTCAGGGCTCTTCCACACAGCCATATAATCCAGAATATCAAGGCAGATAATCCACAATATCTGCTTTGAACTGGATTACCTGATTCCACACTGCCATATAATTCAATTCAATGTGGAATTTATACCGCTGTGTGGAAGGAACCGCAGTTATACTAGTTACAACCGCCATATCCATGGGACCAGTATCTGCAGTTTCATTGAACAGGTCTCTAAACATTCTCTAGATTCTCCAGCATGACTCTTCCATGGCATTCTTCATTTGAAGAAGTTCTTCATTTCAATAGGGTTCACTAATATATGTAACTTTTGCATATCCACACCAAATCCAGATATGTATCCCCTGTGGATACAGGATCACATTATATTTCCTAAATTGAAACCATAGGATCAGTTGGATATTTTCGGATTCCAGGGTCCAAGTTAAAACTTCTGATTGAGACAAAAAGTGACACCAAAAGTATGCTACATGCTAGGAAGCGTATTGGTTCATTTAAATTTCTATAAATTCCTCTCTGATACTGCTTATGGTGAGCTACAGTGTTCCGAAATAGAAGTTGTCTTCTTTTTCAAACAGGGATTTCCCAGAAGGAGTCTCCTCTTGACTAAGCTGAGGATTTCTAAACATGCTTCTAAATCAAGCCCAAAGAAGGAGCTGTTCACTTGATCTGTATTTTAATATGATGAAATAGTTTTTTTTAAAAAAAAATCCTGCATCAATGTGTCTGAGATTAATTTGCAAAAATACACATTTTGGGATATCTAAAAGCAGTGTTGCTAAGCAACAGGATAAAAAAATATGAGAATGTATGACTCAAAGGCAGTAAATCACTTCCACCTACTACAAGCATATGCAGATGAATTCTGTCCTATAAACCTGGCAGTAATTTCTGGCATCTCCCCCCCCCCCCCCCGCCATCCCATATATATTTATACATACAGTTTTTGTTTTGTCTTTTTAGTGCGTAATTTTCAACTAGGATTCATGGTGCAGACCCTTGGAAGCCATTTCATTTATGAAATGCTTGTTATGTCTGTCATGAATGTGATTTGGAGATATTGGGGAAACGTTTCAAACAATGCCCAATTTGCATCTCATTATGCATCCCACCACTGTGCCAGTATTAGTATTCTGCTGGGCTCTAGAGTAATATTGAGCAGTCATTTTAGAGATGTTTCCAGATCTAGTTTATTCTCTGAAGCTTATGCCTTTGTACGTGCACCATTTCCTGAGGGACGGAGTGCTATTGGCAGGCCAGCAGAAATGGTAATTGTGTCGAAGGAGCATGGCAAATGATGAGGTGCTCTAGTGGGAGGCTGAAAGCGAGTGCAGAGTTTAATTACAGTCTGCAGATCCACAAACTGTGTAGAAAGCAAAGCAAAGCCTATGCTATGTATTTGGCATTGATTTGTGAGTCGTTATTAACTTTCCAGCAGCCTCTTAAGCATTACAGTAGATAAAGCTTTACATAACAAGAGTTACACCTTTTTTTCCTATGCAGTGTTAAATATCCCCAGCTGCTATTATAAGTGTCACCTAACAAGTCGGAGACCATTATGCAAAAAGAAAAATGTTATTTTACTACATTGGCTGGAACAGACATAGAGAATAGGAAAGGCAGGGGAAGCAGCTTCCTAGTCTTTATGAAAATGAAACTAGCAAAAGCCAAGCTCTAACCCAGGGGTCTCCAAACTAAGGCTCAGGGGCCGGATGCGGCCCTCCAAGGTCATTTACCTGGCCCCTGTCCTAAACTTTAGACTTAGAGTTGACCTAAGTCTACTTGGTCTTTGGAGGTCTTTTTGCTTACCCATGATCTTATGAGATCGTCTAGATGGTCTTTGAAGGTCTCTGTGCTTAGCTACGGTCTTATGAGACAATCTAGATGGCTTTTGGAGGTCACTTTCCTTACCTATGGTCCTATGAGACCGTCTAGATGGCCTTGGAGGGTCCCTTTCCTTACCTATGGTTTTATGATATTGTCTAGATGGCCTTTGGGGGGCCCTTTCCTTCTCTATGGTCTTATGAAACCATCTAGATGGTCTTTGAAGGTCCCTTTCCTTAGCTATGGTCTTATGAGACCATCTAGATGATCTTTGGAGGTCTCTTTGCTTACCTATGGTCTTATGAGATCGACTAGATCAGGGGTCCCCTAACTAAGGCCCTGCAAGGCCATTGAGCTGGCCTCTGTCCCAAATTTTAGACTTCGAGTTGACCTAAGTCTGAAATTACTTGAAGGCACACAACAACAACAATCTTAATTTTGGACTATTTCATCATAGTCCGGCCCCCTAACAGTCTGAGGGACTGTGAATCGGCCCTCCACTTAAAAAGTTTGAGGACCCCTGCTCTAACCCTAAGTGGGCACTTTTAATAGCGGTGACGTGCATGGTGGATTTACTCTGGGTTTCAACCCAGACTTTAAATAGATTTCCAGTGGTTTGGATCTTATCCCTTAAATTGTTTCAGCAACTCAGATGGCTGCTTTAAAGTTTGGACTCAACCCAGAGTGGACTCATCTGCGTGGAAGTACCAGTTGCCTATGCTTAACACGAACTGAGTTATATCAATTGGCCTTATCGAAAATGTCTGTCGCCTTATCCACTGAAGTTTATTTATGGAGCCTGATTTCTACATTATTATTGCCCAGATTCTGTACGGCGCCCCAGTCTGGGGATGGGACGATTCACAGATACCAAAATTGGAGGCTATCCAGAATACATTCCTTAAGAAACTGCTGAGACTCCCACCTGGCACTCCAGCAGCCTTGGTCAGAGCAGAGGTTGGTTTACCCTCCATAAGATCTCGCATTCACTTCTCCCTATACAACTATTGGAGAATCGTAGAGGATTCCCCAACTAGGGTTTTCCCAAAGCTATGCTTTGAACATCTATCTGAATGCAAACTTTGGAGCTTAAAACATCAGAAATTGCTGAACATATACCCTACCCTGTCTCATACCCTGAGTTCAAGAGAGAAGTTGCATGAATACATTTATAACCAAGGTATTCAAATGGACAGGCAGGCTATTAACAGCTCCAAATTCTCAACATGGTACAAATTATACAAACTCGACCATGAAAGGGCTATGTATCTAACCAACCTCACATTCCCTAACCTCAGGCAAGCTTTTACAGCTCTACGATTCCAAAGCATGCCTTCAGCAGTGCTGGATGGTAGATACTCGGGCACTCCTTTGCCTAGCCGGATATGCGTATGCGGGGCCTCAGAAATTGAGGACCTGCCCCACTATTTGTTTGCCTGCACTCTATACTCTGCACCAAGAAATAAATTCTTAGGGCCCATTCTATGGTACCTACGATTGAATACGGTTGCAGAAAAGATCTTCTACCTTTTATCTGACACCAACTCCACAATCACATATAAGGTCTCTCTCTTTACCTTGGCAGCAAACAAAATCAGAGCAAGACTGATTGCGGACATTGCAGTCGACTGCGCCGGAGATGCTTTTATCTAGTTTTTAACATGACTGATATTTTATATTGGCTTTTTACTGGTTATATTTTGCAAGCTCTGTTTTATACTCCAGGCACCGTGGTTTTAACTGTGTAAGTTTACAGGGTTTCTACAGATGCTTGGTTGATATTTTTACATATGTTTTTTAAATGACTGATTTTATACATTGGCATTTTACCGGTAATTGTGCAGCCCCCAGCACATGTTGCACTTGTGCTGCTGCACCACACAATGTATAGTTTGCATGTTCTGTTTTATCCTGCTTGCATCCTACTTTTAAGTGTTGAATTTTACAGTGTTTTGTATAGACGTTTGTTTGATGTTGTTTCTGTAAATGCATATGACCATTGGTCGGAGCATTAATAAATTGATTGATTGACTACATTATTTTGCGTTATGAAACTACTCATCATGATTCGTAAAAAAAAAAAAAAAAAGGTTTCACACACACACACACCCCTTAATTTTTTTTCTGGCTTTGGCCCTGCTTCTGACCATCCTTTCACATGATCAAAATCAAGACTAACCTAGGGCACGGGCCATATATAAAATAAGTAGGAAAATAAATGTTAAAAATTAAAATAAAACATGATACTTTTCTACCTTTAGTTTAAGTACCAAGGACAAAGTTTGATTTTGGAATCTGTTAACACAGGTAGAAATAATGCATTTTCAGGCCTGTCTGGATGGATTGTATTACATTAACAGACATTAAAGTGAGCAAAAATCATGGAGTTTTCCAGATGTTTATTTATTTATTTATTTATTTACAGCATTTATATTCCGCCCTTCTCACCCCGAAGGGGACTCAGGGCGGATCACATTACACATATAGGCAAACATTCAATGCCTTTTAACATAGGACAAAGACAAACAACATAGCTCCGAGCGGGCCTCGAACCCATGACCTCCTGGTCAGAGGGATTCATTGCAGTTAATTGCAGCTGGTTTGCTCTCCCGTCACAGCCCCGGGCTGCAGCTCCCAATATCACTCAGCATTAGGATCTGGAGGATTATATGGCCCTCCCCACAAACAGAAAAAAAGGAAATTATGTTCAGTATCTTTTTTAAAGATTGAAGCATAAAGCCTACCTGTAAATTGTGTGTTTTCCGCAAAAGCTATTTATTTTCTCTCAGTGTGTGTTTTTCTATCAGTCTTTGCCTTTATCCTTGCTTTAAAACACTGGGACCTTTTATATCAAATGGTTGTTGGATTCCTTGTTTGCTTCATCTTAGACCAAGGTCTATGGGTTAAATCTGCTCTCTTTAGGGAAAGGCCTTTGGACAGGCATCAAATGAGGCTGCCTTTTCCACTCATCCATACACACCAACAACATATCTGCAAAGATCTGTGTGAAAATATCCCTGGGTGGTGAAATCACACCACTGAAATACAAACTCTCTTCCTAGTTGGTATGGATGTGGCATTCCTATGTGGACATGAAAGCATCCCTTTATAGTTACTGTTTCTGCTGGTCCGCACAGGCCTCCCTGCTCCTCTTTTTCTTGCCAGGGTTATTTCTCTAGTTTAAAGGTTCATCTGCCTTTGAGAGAACAAATACACGGCTGGAAATTAGCCAGGAAGAAACTGAGCCTCAATAGAACTCTATGTCAAAAGACACACTTTTTAAAGGGAAAAAAATAGCAATCGCCCAGTGTTTCCTCCACTATTTTGGCTCTTTGGAAGCCGTGCTCAGGACCCAGGTGGCTGAATTCTTCCTTACACTGAAGCCCTTTTTGTTAAGCTGCCACAAAGTTAAAGCTTCTTTACATTCCCTATTGACTGAAAAATGGTTCAGTGTATGTAGCAAGTTTTTAGAATATTTCTTTCTATAAATCCCTCATCCTATTATGTCAATTAATAACATGGAAATGAAGGGTAAACACTCCATGTCTTTCTAAAAAGGGATGCTTTGCTGTGCTGCAATGAAAATATTTCTTATGTATACCTACTGGAAATAGCCTTCATAAAAGATAACAAGAGCTGACTGCTGTGTGGCATACTTAGAAGAAAGGGAGCAGTGGTGAGTTGGATCCATTACAAGGACTCCACAGGCAACGCAAAAAGATCAGCTAGCATACTGTTAAGTATTTATACCATCATGAAGGTGAATTGCCACATTGTATAATGCTCCTATTCTGAGAAAGAGACCAAAGATACAACTGTACTGGAGCCCCCAGTGGCGTAGTGGATTAAAGCCTTGTGACTTGAAGGTTGGGTTGCTGACCTGAAGGCTGGCAGGTTCGAATCCCACTCGGGGAGAGCGCAGATGAGCTCCCTCTATCAGCTCCAGCTCCATGCGGGGACATGAGAGAAGCCTCCAACAAGGATGGTAAAAACATCAAAACCATCTGGGCATCCCCTGGACAACGTCCTTGCAGATGGCCAATTCTCTCACACCAGAAGCAACTCAAGTTGCTCCTGACACACAAAAAAGCGATGTACTCAAGATCATTGTATAAATGAAGCCAACGGTATGATTGTTGTGTCATTGGGTCCCATTGTACAACAGGTATCAGAGTGCTAGAAGACCCACTACGCAATGAACACCACAATGCTATAAGAGTGGCTACACAATGGGAACTCCCACTGTACAACAGGGCACCACACAGGGCACCTTGATAGACAAAAATGATATAGCTATATCCTTTTGGGGATATGGCTGGATGGCTATCTGTCAAAGGTGCTTTGAATGCAATTTTCATACTTCTTGGCAGGAGTTGGACTGGATGGCCCATGAGGTCTCTTTAACATCATAAATTTGCAAATCATAGCCTCTGGAGCAAAAGATCCCAGGACCCCACTGATTTGTTTAGTTGGCCCCCATTTATTTGTTTACCTAAGACCTACCATCTTCTTTCTAGCTGAATTGATTGTAATAGGTAGACATTCAACTGGTTTAACTTCCCTTTTTTTTCGTGTCAGGAGCATTTTGTTTCTAGCAGCCACAAACCAAGGCAGGTAAAAAGGGGGTAGTAACCCAAATGGTATGGCCATATGACCACTTATTAAATATCTGCTCTGGACTATATGTATTTTAAACATAAGCAATGGCTCAACAAAAAAAAATTGCTTTAAAATTTTGGAGCTTACATTTTGTTTGGTGGTTTACCAAATGGTAAAATAACAATATTGAGGGCGGATGAGGCAACTTTAAGCCAGTTTGGGGAGAAGATGACAAAACTAATATCACAGCTGTAGTCCTGCCAATTTGTGTTAATTGAGGCAAAAGGATGTAATGGGACTTTTCTATCCAATACATCTCTGACTCCTTCCTTTATTGAAAAATATGGTTAGGTATATTAGTCCATGCTGATATTGGTGGTCCATAGAATCATAGAATCATAGAATAGTAGAGTTGGAAGAGACCTCATGGGCCATCCAGTCCAACCCCCTGCAAGAAGCAGGAAATTGCATTCAAAGTACCCCCGACAGATGGCCATCCAGCCTCTGCTTAAAAGCCTCCAAAGAAGAAGCCTCCACCACAGTCCGGGGGATTCGTGCCTTCTTACAATGAGAGAGATCTGTTGCTACTTGCTATCTAAAAACCTCTTTAAGAGCTCTATAAAATAGTGAAGAGCAGAGATATCACACAGGCAACAAAAGTCCACATAGATAAAGCAATGGTATTGCCCGTAATAACCTATGGATATGAGAGCTGGACCATAAGGAAGACTGAGTAAAGAAAGATAGATGCATTTGAACTGTGGTGTTGGAGGAAAATTCTGAGAGTGCCTTGGACCACAAAAAGATCAAGCCAGTTCATACTCCAGGAAATAATGTCCAGCTGCTTATTGGAGGGAAGGATATTAGAGGCAAATATGAAGTATTTTGGCCACATAATGAGAAGACATGAAAGCTTGGAGAAGATAATGATGCTGGGGAAAATGGAAGGAAAAAGAAAGAGGGGCCGACCAAGGGCAAGATGGATGGATGGTATCCTTGAAGTGACTGGCTTGACCTTGAATAAGCTGGGGGGGGGGGGGCATGGCCAACAGAGAGCTCTGTCCATGAGGCTAGTCCATGAGGTCATGAAGAGTCGGAAGCGACTGAACAAATAAACAACAAGAGCTCTATGCTCCTTTTTTTCATCACCAGGGTTAGCTTTCTACTTGCAGAATTATCTCTATATGCTACTGAACTTCTACTGTGGGGACTATCCCCTTTGTTGATCCATAGAAAAACAACTCTGTCAAACTCATGGGAAGGGCATTTGTACAGCTTTATGATTCTATAAAATCCCAATCAACTATGCATGGTAATGTTAAGGAGTCAGGTCTCCTCACTAAAGTCTTGGCTTGAAAATGTTAATTCACATACTTTAGCATCACCAGAAGTTTAGGAGAAACATTAATGCATGTGGAAAATAAACAGAATACAGTGTTCCCTCACTACTTCGCAGTTCACCAACACGATTGGTTGATAAAGACTTAAAATAGTGCATAACGACTAAAATAATGTATAAATATATAGCGTCTCCACGGATTTTCACTTATTGCGGGTGGTCCTGGAACCTAACCCCTGCGAAAAGTGAGGGAGCCCTGTACATATTTTCTAGCTACTTATTTTTTACTTTTGTTTTTTCAGTCTTTGTCTTTTAAAAAGGCTGGTGGCAGTGGGCCTGGACTAATTCAGAATTATTCAGCACAACTTAATGATATTTGGTGGATATTGTATTATTGGTCACAAGATGATCAATGGAATGTTCTGTGGATGGAAGCAAAAGAAGTGAAGTGTGAAGTGATCAGTAATGTGATAAAACATTTGGAAGGATAAACTTAAAAGACTTCAAGCATGGAGAGGGGATCAAGAACAATAGTCTAGCATTTCTTGCACGGATCTGATTACTAAAGGACTCAACATCCAGTTTTATAATTAAACAATAAGCCTCTTTTAAAATGGTTGTGATGTAAGATAAACCCCAGCTTCTCATATGAAAATGCTAGGCTGAGTAAACATTAATCCATTTTTCCTCTTTGTGTGAAGATGTGTGTTGTTAACCCTAATGAATCCCTTTCTTATGTCAAACATGATGAAGGGGGAATTAAGGAGGCAAATTATTGAATCACTATAAAGATCTTAGATTTCATAACCATGTTTTCTTCAATTTGTTTACAACAATGCAAATTTTAGGTCTGGATGGGCTCAAAAAAACCCATTTGTTGTTAATATTTGTTGTTTTCAAGAACAGGAAAGAATGTGGACCAGGCAAACAAACACAAAATGTTTAAATACGGTATTGCATTGCACATCCAGGTATGTAAAGTGAATTAGCATATGAATCCTGCCTTATAAAGGATATCCCCCTACTTCAAAGCATCATCATTAAGGGCCCAGTGCAAGACTAACATAATAAACAAACAGAAACATGGGTCATTTTATCAATCCTTTTTTCATAAAGGAGAGACATATAATCTGTTGACATGGAAATCATTATTTTTAAGTTTGCACAAATCCTCATACAAGCAATATAGATTAATTTTAAGCAATTGTCTCTTCCACTATCTCTCCTTCTTCCTTCCCTTCTCTGCCTTTCTCACTCTTTTTGTTTGTTTTTTTCTACATTTCCAGATCTTGGATGTTAAATTGTTTTTTAAAAATACAAAGAAGGAAAGAAAATATTACTTTCAAGTGCAGAGGACTGTTACTATTACCATCCAGAATCCTGTATCAGCCAGAACCCTGTATCATCTAAATAGTTAAGTATATTTAACTTTATTGAGGTCGGTGGTTCAAATCCACAAGTCGTGGTGAGCTCCCATCTGTCAGCCCCTGCTTCCCATGCGGGGACATGAGAGAAGCCTCCCACAGGATGGTAACACATCCAGGTGCCCCCTGGGCAACATCTTTGTAGATGGCTAATTCTCTCACACCAGAAGTGACTTGCAGTATGTTCTCAATTCACTTCTGACACAATTAAAAACGTAACTTTACTCAGTGTCTGCTTCTCACCTGTCCCCACTCCAAGAGAGACAGGAATGTCATTCGCCCATGTTTTGATCATTGGCAGAATGTACCTCCCTCTCCGCATGCAGTTGATGTTCAGTAAAGTATGTTTTGGGGGAGTTACAATCATGGCAATAGTGTTGCAATCATGAATATAAAACAGTTGCATTAATATACTCATCTATAACTGTTTCCTATCCACGATTACTACATAGTCATTATTTCGACATATTGTTCCACTCCCACTCCAACCTACTTTTCAGGATATCAGCTTCATTAGAAGATATATCCTGCTGATAATTGAAATACAAGTTACTCCTGTTCCAACTCCATAGTGTCTCATCATGTGACTCTATTAACAAAACTGTTTTGGGGAAAGGAGAGGTCAGTTGGAACTTAATACTTAGTTAAAAATACTTAATTATATAGCTGCTAATTGGATTCCAGCCATTATTTCAACAACTAATTTACAATACTTGCTACTACCACACACAGTTAATATTACTATCCCATCTTTGGCAATCTGAGTTCTCCTTCTTTGCCAATTTTCTGTTCAAATCGTGATGCTATTTGATCAGACCTACTAAATTGTTGTTTACCATGAGAACACTGGACTCTCTCAGTCACCTTCCTTTTCTCTGTCTTCATTCAGATTGAGGGAGCAAGACATCCATGTGCTTAAGAATACTGCTAGTTATTGGGTGCCAGACAACTCTCACATTATCATTAATTGTTTTTTTATTCTTTTATGTCCCACTTTTGTTCCAATAATGAGACTTCGCTGAGGTCCTTTTACACAAATCAAGAATCACTGCAAAAATGGCATTCCCATGCTCTCTGTTGGATTCTGGAAGAAATTGCATGCGACACAACATGACAAGGAGTTAGATTCAGATTAGATAGCCTTTTGGTCTATTCCAACTATTCTATGATATGTACACATTTCTCTCAGATGTGTTGTTTTCAAGTTCTGTGTATTTCATCCTTTTTGAATATGACCACCAGTCAGATATCAATTTGTTGTACAACTCAAGCTATTAGCTGGTACCACAACCATTGTGAGGTAGTCAAGATTTGGAGAATAGTCATAGCTCAAATATTGATTCAGATAAAATGATTCCCATATTTCTTTATATCTCTATAAGTCTATGAACCTGTAAATGATTCTCCTCATCTACAAATGATAAATTCTTGTCATTTAAATTTTTTGTCTGCAATGAAGAGTTGTTCTTCAAAAAATGTTCTTCTGCGGCATTTACATCTCCTTTGCAACCTGTAATTTATTTACAACTAGCTTGGGGACCCGGTGGTGCCCAGGTGATTTGAAAAAGGCATTGTTGTTCTGAGACATTAGATAATAACACTTGAACTTGGTCCAGATAAGTCATCGGCTGGGTTCAGTGTTCTCTGAATAAGGGTGAACTACAACTCCCAGATTCCCAGGGCAATCACCTCCAAACCCTGCCAATATACAAAATTGACTGTGCTGAGTCTGTGTTCTAAGTTAGCTCCAGGTCTGTCATTGGTGGGATTGAGAGTGCTCTTAGATTGCAGGTGAACTATACATTCCAGTGTCTACAACTCCTATAAATCATGGTGAATTCTCCCTAGACCTCTCTAGTATGTTCAGTTGCTGATCAATTCCTCTGTTTGCTGTGTGCCATAGAAAAAAATTGGCAAGGGTTAAGAGAGAGGCAATGGGTGGTGTCATGCAAATGGAGAGAGAAAGGAACACTGGGATATGCTCACTGTTACCTGTAATGTCCTTGGAGGGAGTTACTTGGTGGCATCTCAGCACTGGGAACTGTTTGTGAAGGCCGGCTGTCTGAGTGACTGGACAACCGTACCACGTACACACATACAGATTTCAACTTTTATTATGTTTATAGATGTGTAAATAAGGTTTCTAGTGTGACAAAAACTAACAAAATTATTTTTATAATAACAAAATAGTTCAATTACTCTTTTTTTTTTTACTGTTCCAGCATTACTGAAATGCACCAAGTTAGTTTTTAATATAAACTATTCTCAAGAAACAGTAGAATAATATTATCAAGGGAATAATTTCTTCTCTTTCTCCGTATAAATCAAATGACACTGAATGATAACCATTTGTAGGAGCTCCATACCTCTTCACTGTCTTTAATCGTTCTCATACATCCTGTCTCCTTTCAGATTCACTTTAATGGTCTATTCACAAAGTGTAAATTAGTCCTCAAAGCAATGAAGGGATATGTCAGGGACAGAAAACCTGTGCACAGAACAAGAATACATAAATTACTGGAGACTGCTGTCGCTGCCCGCTTCTTAAATCCAATTAATTTCTAGAGAAATTTGAGAAATTCTCCATCTATTATTCCTCTGGCTGTCAACATCCACATGTTCTCATATGTAGACAACCTACATATTGAGATGACTGAAAACTACTCAGCCACATTAGTGGACAGAGAAATCCTGTACTTACGTTATTTTAAGGCTAGAGATAAATCACAATGACATTGGGTTGCAGTGAGCTTTCCGGGCTTCATGGCCATGTTCAAAAGCATTATCTCCTGATGTTTCGCCTACATCTGTGGCAGGAATCTTCAGAGGTTGTGAGGTCTGTTAGAAACTAGGCAAGTGGGGTTTATATATCTGTGGAATGTTTGCATAGGGAAGCTGATGAAGAAACACAACATACAAACTATCCACAGACCCACTAAGAAAATCCAACAAATGCTACATTCAGCAAAGGACAAGAGGGATTATCTCACCTCTGCAGGAGTCTACTGTATACCGTGTAGCTGTGGACAAGTCTACATAGGGAACACCAAACGCATCATTGCCTGATCACGTATCAAAAAACATGAAAGGCACTGCAGACTAACTCAACCAGAGAATTCACCTGATGAACCAACCTGTATTATTTGAGAACACAGAAATGCTGGACCACCCTAACAACCACCATGTCAGACTACACAGAGAAGCCATTGAAATCCACAAGGATATGGACACTTTCAACATAGAGGAGGAAACCATGAAAATGAACAAAATCTGGCCACCAGCATTTAAAAGCGCTAAACTCAAGACAGTAAATAAATAACAACACCCAGAAAACAGAGGAATTGTTAGGAGCTAACACCTCCCAACAAAGGATTCCCCCAGGCAGGAAGCAGCCAGTCTTTGAAGCTGCAAGCCTATTAATTGCTAATCAAGGTAGCCAATTGCTACATTCACACTGGACATTCCACAGATATATAAACCCCACTTGCCTAGTTTCCAATAGACCTTGCAACCACTGAGGATGCCTGCCATACATGCGGACGAAACGCCAGGAGAGAATGCTTCTGGAACATGGCCATACAGCCCAGAAAACTCACAGGAACCCAGTGATTCTCACCACGAAAGCATTCGACAACACACAATGACAATAGAACTGATGCCATATTTTAAAAGGTCTAAATTTAGATAAGAGGGGGAAACAAAAAAAAATAGATAACATAAAATGACATTCAAAAACAGATATGGAATCATTGTGAAAGACCAACAACCAACAACTGTAATGGTGATGGCACACACACACCAGGACATCAAATGGTTCTGTAACAATGTGGACTACAGCAAGTATCACACTCAAACCATGCAAAAAAAAGTGCTCCCACAAGTAGCACAGTCAGCAATAATCTCATCACTGCCCATCTGTAGATATTGCTACTCCAAGAATTCAAATCCCCTCTGGTCCTCACAAATATTGTTTGGAGCCCAACACAAAAAAAAAAGAATAGGATCTCCCACAAGACAACTCCTTAGGGCAGGACAATTACAGATACAATATAAACTCTTGCCTGAGATGCTTTTGCCCAGCAGGCAAAGGGACAGAGGAGTCAGAAGGGACAGAAAACATTGTTATTATTATAATTATGTTTATGTTTATTATGATGAAAATGTTGATGTTTATTTTTACCCCACTTTTCTTCTCATAGGTAAAAAAGGTTTTCCCTTGACATTAAGTCTAGTCATGTCCGATTCTGGGGGTTGGTGCTCATCTCAATTTCTAAGCTGAAGAGCCAGCATTGTCCGTAGACACCTCCACCGTCATGTGGCTGGCATGACTGCATGGAGCGCTGTTACCTTCCTGCCGGAGAGGTACCTATTGATCTACTCACATTTGCATGTTTTCGAACTGCTAGGTCATAAGTGCTAGAAATGAATAAATATAATATAATATAATAATTTCTAATCTAAATGATCTGTGTGAAGTAAATGACTGCTGACAGAATTTTCTTTGTCTATACATATTAGTAGGACACTCAAGGAGTCCTGAGTATCTTGGATGGAGAATGAAACCACCTTTGTTAATAGATGCTATGATAGCTAACCACTGAAGATTTGATTCGATACAGTCATTTTGTTATGTAACAGCTGAAAGAAAAATTGTGGAACACAGTGGGCTATCTCAATATAAGGTGTGAAAGAACTGATTTCATGAAAAGCCTATGTAACTCCTCTCTGCTTTAGGGTAACATAACACATTGTCATAGCAGCTGGTGCATTGTGTCATTAGAAGTCACTATCTTTCATACAGTGTATCTTCGAAGCTATACTAGAAATCTTTAGGCTGATATAAAGAGAATAATTGTTATTATCATGACAGTTTCCTTTTCCTATTATCTGGTTTGCCTTTGATCTTCTGAAAGCCTTTTCATCTTTCTGTGTATGATATTTCCCTTCCGTAAGTGCTCTAATTTGAATCTGGCCTACAAACACTGCAGCCCACTTGAATTGCTCAAAAATCTTAAATCATCTTAAACAAATGCTCAGTTAACAAGAAATACCTTGAGGGGTGAAAGAAATACAGCGCTTCCTTTAACAGCTTTCCATGGCACCATGTTGAGTTTTGATTCATTTCTTCATGGTGGCATGAGAAGTAACTGCAACCCCTTCTGCACTGCCATGTAATCCAGATTATCAAAGCAGATAATCCACTTTATCTGCTTTGAACTGGATTATCTGAGTCTACACTGCCATATAATCCAGTTCAAAGCAGATAATCTGGATTTTATATGGTAGAAGGGGCCTGCATCACACACAAAGTCTGAAATAGGATCTCTTTAAAAAGGGAGTGATATTTTCCCTTAGAGTACAAGTGTTGTGTAGTTATTTTAGTGCTGGATTATAACAAGGATTTGAATCTCTGCTTGGATACTCTTGAGAACCTTCTACATCAGGGGTCCCCAAACTAAGGCCCGTGGGCCGAAGGCGGCCCTCTAAGGACATTTATCTAGCCCTCGCACTCAGTTTTAGACCTAGGCTTGCCCAAATTCTGAAATGACTTGAAGGCACACAACAACAACAATCCTAATTGACTATCTCATTGGCCAGAAGCAGGCCCATACTTTCCATTGAAATCCTGATAGGTTTATGTTGGTTAAAATTGTTTTTATTTTTAAATATTGTATTGTTTTTTCATTGTTGTTTTGGGGTTTGTTTGCACTACAAATAAGACATGTGCAGTGGGCATAGGAATTGGTTTGGGTTTTTTGTTTTTTTCAAATGATAATTCGGCCCCTCGACATTCAGAAGGATTGTGGACTGGCCCTCTGCTTTAAAAGTTTGAGGACCCCTGTTCTACAAAGTCATATAGAATCCAGAATATTTGGTTTGAACTAGATTATATGACAGTGTAGACTCAGGCCCTTTCTACACTGTCATATAATCCAGATTATCAAAGCAAATAATCCACATTATCTGCTTTGAACTGGATTATATGAGTCTACACTGCCGTATAATCCTGTTCAAAGCAGATAATCTGGATTTTATATGGCAGTGTAGAACGGGCCTTATATCAAGCAGTTCAAAGCAGAAGATGTGAACCATCTGATTTGATACTCTGGATTTTATATGGCAGTGTAAAGGTAAAGGTAAAGTTTTCCCCTGACGTTAAGTCCAGTCATGTCTGACTCTGGGGGTTGGTGCTCATCTCCATTTCTAAGCCGAAGAGCCGGTGTTGTCCATAAACACCTCCAAGGTCATGTGGCCGGCATGACTGCATGGAGCGCCATTACCTTCCCGCCGGAGCGGTACCTATTGATTGACTCACATTGGCATGTTTTCGAACTGCTAGGTTGGCAGGAGTGGAGCTAACATGCCGCTCCCAGGGTTTGAACCTGGGACCTTTCGATCTCCAGCTCAGTGCTTTAACACACTTTGCCACTGGCAGTGTAGAAGGGGCCTTATATAATGCAGTTCAAAACAGATGGTGTGAATTATCTGATTTGATAATCTGGATTATAGGGCAGTGTAGAAGGGGCCTTAGTCTGTGAGTGTAATAAAATAAAATTAAAAAATTCCTACTTAGCCATAGAAACTGACTGGGGGCCCTTCCACACAGCCCTATATCCCAGAATATCAAGGCAGAAAATCCCACATTATCTGAGTGTGGACTCAGATAACCCAGTTCAATGCAGATATTTTGGGATTTTCTACCTTGATATTCTGGGATATAGGGCTGTGTGGAAAGGCCGTGGGTGACCCTGGGCAAATCAGTACACTCTGCTTTTCCTCTCTTTATCTCTAAACCGCTTAGAAAAGTGAGTCTGACTCTGTTGTACGCTCTTCCTCCGAAGTTCCAAGAACCTTGAGTTGGACAAAAATTCATCTCCCACATTTCTCTCAGCCTGCACTTCTGGCAGGTTCTCATGAGAACTGATATCACTTTCTCCAGTCTCATGGGAACTGCCAGGAGATTTCAAAGCAACTATCTCCATGCTATTTCTATCCTCTTCTGGGCATTCAGGTTCTATGCCAGCACCCCCTTCCTCATCTTCTGAGCACTCAGAATCTCACCAGGCTATAACACATGGCACACTTGTGTTTCTATCTTTTCCTGCTCCAAAAGAGGTCTCTTTGGACTACTATACACATCCTACATTTTTGAACTTGCTTGTCCTTGTTTCTCTGTTTGTCTGTCTTTCAACCTTAAGACAAACTATTGATCTTTGGATTTTGCTTTTCACAGTTCACTGATCATGTATTACCCATGGTTTAAGAGTTTTGTGGATGAGACCTAAGCATCTAACAGTGGTTTGGTCGATGCAAAGTGCTATGTGCAAATGTTTACAAGAGAAAATGCCACATGTGTTGTTGAAGGCTTTCATGGCTGGGATCACAGAGTTGTTGTATGTTTTCCAGGCTGTATGGCCATGTTCCAGAAGTATTCTCTCCTGACGTTTCACCCACATCTATGGCAGGCATCCTCAGAGGTTGTGAGGTACTGCACAACCTCTGAGGATGCCTGCCATAGATGTGGGCAAAACATCAGGAGAGAATACTTCTGGAACATGGCCATACAGCCCAGAAAACATACAACAACCCTGAAAATGCCACACTTACTATGGAAAACCAAAATTTGTCTCCAATTGGAAAAGAATATGGAGAGTCATTGCCACAACAACTGGCAATCACTATGCAAGTTAATATAAGCCAGCAGTATGCACACACTGCAAATAATGTAATGAAATAAGCAATAACTTGTAATAAAAAGTCTTGAGTAAGGCCTTCTAATGTCATCCTGTCTGCCTGTAAAGATTCAAAATGAGGAATCACATCCAATTGTTTGTCAGAAATATTTTGCAGCATTTGATCAGTTTCTGTCACTTTCTGCTTTCACTCATTTTTCATCAGTCATGCAGACACAGAGATCTACACATGCTGCATTTTTACAAGTTTAATTTAATAAATAGCATTTGATAAATTATTATTACAATCAATTAACATTTTCACTGACCAACTATTTGCCACAGAATAGAACATATAGAGAGAGATTGATTATTTTTATCTTTGTTTGTAAATCTAGATCTCCAAACCAAGAGAACTGTCAACATTTCTCTTATAGTTAATTACTTTATGGATATTCAGGGAGAAATAAGCATGTTGCTTAATAGACCCTGTCTAGATAATACACAAAAGAGTTGCTATTGTATCCCAGCCCTAACTGACTTGCAGTTCCTGTTCTGTCCAGCCTTAGTCCAGTGATGATCCACCTTGAGAAAAAAAACATTGAAGGGCATCCGGTTACTAAATATGCAAGTGCTTTTCAACCACATTTATCTATTCTTCCTTGATACTCATTCCCATTAATGGAAAGATCCGTCTCAATGCCCTTGGAGTAAATAGCTGGCACTTACAAAAGCCAAGTGACACCCATTTTCAGAAAGATTACTTATGTCACTTCAGACTCTTTAGAGTCAGATCCAAATTGTCTTAGATGACAATCTGAACTTTGGATAAAACTGGGATGACCCTGATAAAAATGCAGATGGTTCTGAAAAGTTTTAGAATCATTTTACTGAAAAAAGAAACTCATGGAAAGCAAGTCAATCCAGGCTACAGTTAAATGGAGTTTGAGATAGCTTAACCCAGATTGCTGTTATTTTTTTTCACTCATTAATAAACTCCTACGAGTTACTGATTCTGTTCCACAGTTGTAAGTATCTAATTATCTGCTTCCTTGTCTCTTTCAGTTGATCAGTCATTGTCTTGAAACTGTACCAAAGGCTGATGTTGCTATATGCATATAAATTACCCAGGGTAGCCTTGAGAAAATCAGATGTTGACTTTTATCCAATATAAATTGGGAGACAATAGTTGTTTCAAGGGGATTCAATCTAGCAACTCTCCTTATTAAAGGGAAGCAGATTGTGGGGACAACTTTGCTGCTAAGTGGTAAGATTGATTTATTTATTTTGCTCCCTACCTACCTTTTTTTTGTTTTATTTAGAACTACCAAAGCAGTTGATGGTTGGTTGGCTTGGGAGATGCCTAGAAAAACTGATTCCTGGAAGCTTTAACTTCCACTTGACACATCTATCAAGGCTCCAGAGATATACGTTCAATTCCTAGTATTAAATATTGAAACACTGAGTCATACTGAGGAATTATTTATTCCTCAGTAACAAATTACTCATTTATTCCTATTCTTCAATCCATTACAATTTTACTTTTAATTGAAAATTTGAAAATAGATTTTTGTGAAAGAAAAGACAAGGATAAGAGCATATAGAATCATAGAATCATAGAATAGTAGAGTTGGAAGAGACCTCATGGGCCATCCAGTCCAACCCCCCACTAAGAAGCAGGAAATCGCATTCAAAGCACCCCCGACAGATGGCCATCCAGCCTCTGCTTAAAAGCCTCCAAAGAAGGAGCCTCCACCATAGTCTGGGGGAGAGAGTTCCACTGTCGAACAGCCCTCACAGTGAGGAAGTTCTTCCTGATGTTCAGGTGGAATCTTCTTTCCTGTAGTTTGAAGCCATTGTTCCGTGTCCTAGTCTGCAGGGCTGCAGAAAACAAGCTTGCTCCCTCCTCCCTATGACTTCCCCTCACATATTTGTACATGGCTATCATGTCTCCTCTTAGCCTTCTCTTCTGCAGGCTAAACATGGCCAGCTCTTTAAGCCGCTCCTCATAGGGCTTGTTCTCCAGACCTTTAATCATTTTAGTCGCCCTCCTCTGGACGCTTTCCAGCTTGTCAACATCTCCCTTCAACTGTGGTGCCCAAAATTGGACACAGTATTCCAGGTGTGGTGATGGCCAAAATCCCATTGGCTGGCTCATGTTTAACTTGTTGTCCACAAGGACTCCAAGTTCTTTTTCACATGTACTGCTGTCTAGCCAGGTGCTCCCCATTCTGTATCTTTGATTTCCATTTTTTCTGCCGAAGTGAAGTATCTTGCATTTGTCCTGTTGTTAGTTTCGGCCCATCTCTCTAGTCTGTCAAGATCGTTTTGAATTCTGCTCCTTTCTTCTGGAGTGTTGGCTATCCCTCCCAGTTTGGTGTCGTCTGCAAACTTGATGATCGTGCCTTCTAACCCTTCGTCTAAGTCATTAATAAATATGTTGAACAGATATTATCATTTATGGAGGAGGGAGGGAGGGAGGAAAGAGAGAAGGAAGGGAGGATAGGCTGGTGAGAGAAAGGAGGGCCTGAGAAAAGAGCCCAATGGGCCGCATCCAGCCCCCGGCCCTGGGTTTGCTCATATCTAGTCTACACTGACCATATAATACAGTTCAAACTGCATTCATTATATGGCAGTGTAGGTCCAGCCTCAGAGTTGCAGTCAGTACTTTTAGGAAATGTAGGGGGATACATCTCTTCAAAGTTGCCTTTCAAGCATTGCTTATTGATTTCTCGTTGTAAATGTTTTATTATTTGGGGGTTATGCCTTTAATGGTTTTATTGTTTAATTTTCTTTTAATGATATTATTAGCTGCCTAAAGTGCTATTTTTTGCATAAAGGCAGGACAAAGTCATAATACATCACAATATAGACATGATAAATAGGAGATTGGTAAGCAGGGATTTCACAACAATGCAGGGATGAACTGTTTCCTCAATGTAGTGTTGAATTTCATCTGTTCTAATTCAGTTTAAAACAATCCATAGGATTTCACAGTGAAAAACCTAAGCAGCAATGCTTTGAGCAAGAAGTAAGTAAAGAAGTGGAATCCTGATGTTATCACAGCATGAGGGGAAATGTCTACAGTTCTTGGAAGTAATGTTCTTTGATTTCCTGGAATTAAATAATTACCACAAGAAAGAGGCATCTTACCTCCCTGCATTGAGTGTTAAATCTTTTATGTTTAAATGCTCAGCTAATAGCAGAGCTTTGTTCCAGACACTGTGAAGAGTGTAGATCATCAATTTATATTCCAAACGGGACTTTGTAGTATTGCAAAGCCTCTTCTCTTGAAGGATTAAATAATTAGAACTGTTATTCACAAGAACAAACTCACTGAGGTGTAAATGACAGCCCTAAGTGTAATATATGATCTGATCCCCAAACATTTGACATAAAGCATTAAAAATGCAGCTGAACTGAAACAGTATTTTTGGTTTATCCCATTACTGTAAAAAAAACAACAACACTTATCTCCTTTTGGGGGTAGGGGTAGTGAGATTTGTCAAGTATTTTTTTCCAAAAAAATGTTTTGTTTAGTCATGAGACTAAACAAAAAGTGTTATTATAATATGCATTGGCACAATTTGCCATCCACAATCTACCTTTCAGCTGCCCCTCAAATATTCCACAGATCTTTTCTGTGCATCTCTCATAAAAATTGTGATTAGATTTTTGGGGATATATCATTCATTTCCAGTTATTTCAGTTGCACAAGGATGGTGGAGGAGGACAAAGATTTTTTCAACATTCCTAATGTTTTATTTATAGGTTTAGGAATGTATATACTGTGGTTATATTCAGATGCTGTTATAGTCAAGCTCTTTTTTACTTGCTGTAACCACAAAACGGTGAGTTGAATAAACAGATAGCATCAAGTAGATCAGACCTAAATATCCTAAAGGCATCAAAGCCTGTCTGCTCATGGAAGTTAAGCAGGGTAAGTACTTCGATAGGAGATAGCCAAGGAATACTAGAGGCCAGAGATTACAGGTGCAATGTGTTGTCGAAGGCTTTCATGGCCGGAATCACGGGATTGTTGTGTGTTTTCCGGGTTGTATAGCCATGTTCCAGACTGGAAACTACAGGTGCATCTACACTGGTAGGAATAATGCAGTTTGCCATTACTTTAAATGCCATGGCACAATTCTATGGAATCTTAAGACATTATAGTTTTGCAAAACCAAAGAGTGCTGGTGCCTTACCAAATTACATCTCCCATGATTCTATAGCATTGAGACATTTCAGTTAAAGTGGTGTCAAACTGCATTAATTCTACAGTGCAAATACACCATAAATGTCAAAGGAAGATAACCATCTCAGAGTAATCCTTACCTAAGAAAATGCTCTCAAGTTCATGGAATCACCATAGTTCAATAGTAGATTTGAAGGTACAATGTTCCCTCACTTATTGCTGGGGTTAGGTTCTAGGACCACCTGCAATAAGTGAAAATTCGTAAAGCAGGGACGCTATATTTATTTTAATATTTATCCATTATTTTAGTAGTTATACACTATTTTAAGTCTTTATCAACCAATCGTGTGTTGATAAATCACCTCCTTCTCCTCCCGTTGCCGCTTGGGCTCCTTTTCTCTTCCTTTGGCTTCTCCTTCCTCCCTTCCTTAGGCTGTAAATTGTAATTTTTTATAATTTATAATAGTCTTTTATTTTTTTATTTTTTTAGTTAAGAAGGGGGAAACAGGGAGGGAGGCGACAAGGGGAAAAGAAAGGGAAGAGTAGGGGTTTTCCTCTTACAAGTAAAGTGTGGGAACAATGTAGTGATAAAATGGTAGGAATTGATAAAGAAAAAAAGAAGAAGAAATACAAATAAAAAATCAAAATCAAAATTTAAAAACAGAAGAAAAAAAGAAAAAATCTCAATGTTGACTTCCATCTAGCCTTTTGTGTCATTATTTGCTCTTTATCCATGTCTTTTGTTGAAGGTATAGATTGTTAACCTTGACCTAAAGTAAGTCGGTTCTTCTTGATTCTCAATCAAATAGTTAAACAAAAATACAGCCTTTGGTGTACTGTTTATTTTCCCTTTCTTCCATATCCTTCTACCTTGGACCAATCTGTATATTTAATCGGATTTCCCGAATTTTTCTTTAATAAAAAGTTAATTTGTCCATGTCCTTGGTATTTCCTTCTGCTTCCACTGTTTTGCGTAACTAATTCTATAATAGTCTTTTAGAGTTTATTGAAAAACCGTGAAACAGCGAATCCACCAAAAGTGAACTGCGAAGTAGTGAAGGAAGACTGTACATACAAACACACATAAGTGGATCACAATTAACTACCCCCTCTTGACACACACATACACACCAGTTCTGTTCCTTTAGCTTGGTTTCAAAATCCTCTCTTTTGCCCAAGTTCAGGAAGACTTCTAATTCAAATCCAAGGTTATTATCTCATGACTAAACATAATTCCATTTAATTTGGGAATACAGATATTCCTCTTTTAACAAAACAGCAAAGGGATATAATGCTATTTGTGCAATTTTCTCTTTCGTAAAGGGCAAAGCAATTACCATGCACAGTGGTAACTGGAATACAGTTATGCTACCAACTGTTTCTTTCCCTTTCCTCTTGCTGCTGCTCTTCAGCACACACTTTTGTCTCCTTCCTCATATGCTGTCTTGCATGAGTGCCAGTCAGGAGGTGTACTTGGCAGTTACAGTATCCATATGTCAGTGCCTGGAACAGACTCATTTCCCCACTTCTCTTTTAAGCAACGGTCTGTGTCTAGTTACCTGCAACAGTCTAATTGCCAACTTTTGTTTTGCCTCACTAGGAAAGAGGTGAAGTAAACACCTAGGTGCACAACATGGTGCCTGCTGACTAATTGCCGTCGTAGAGGTGCTTGTTTCCCACATACATCTTTGAAATTCATTTAGGAGGAAATTTGGATCTTTGTGTGCTTAGCAAATCAAGCATTTCCGCAGGTTGCTAATGAGAGCCATATGCAGACCCATCAAAGGATGGTGTCCCTATAGCCACATATCACTGCAAACACACATAGGCCAAAGAGCCATTCACAATGCATTAATCAGGATTCCTGCATCAACTAAAGGCACTTTGCCTCACAAAGGCAATGAATTTTTATTGGTTGTCATTCAGCTAATGGTAGAATTACATTACTCTTGACAGAAATTGCCAATCCAGCTGGCTTTAGGCATCCTTCTTTCATGCTAAACACTCCGATTACAATTAAGCTCTTTTTCCTTACTCATTAGAAGAATCCTACACACTGGAGTGAGGGTTTCTTTAACAAAATATATTGGAAAGTACAGTGAACTTTGCAGATGAATTGTATATGCTTGCATGCATATATGTGATGAGCTCTCTTGGCTAAAGCATCTTTCTACAGGAAGTAGATTCTTGCCTATGAAATCCAAAGGGTGAAATTCAATTAGAAGTTCCAAATAAAGCCTACCAATTAAATCAGCGGGAATTACCTAAATGTTAGCTTACCCTACAGCAGCTGATTCAATAGCTATTTTCTACTCTCACTGTAGGTGGGAATTGTGTGGTCCTCTAGATGCTATGTAGTTTTGTTCCACACCTTTTGCTAAACTGTCAAAGGGAGCTTTTTTCTTTTTTTACATAAGATGGACAAGAAGTTTAATAATTGTAATTCTCATTCACATACACACTAGTTATAATGCAGTCTAGTTGCATATGCCTTCCTTTGAAACTTCATGGCTTCATTGTACTTTGTTTGAGCATCACCTCTAAGCCTTAAACAGAACCATAAATAGAGAGTTGCCATCTGTCCTACAGTAAGAATCTTACTTCTCTCTCAGTCTCAGACAGACTGGTGGGGATCATCTCATATCTTCTAGAAGACTTTCTCTAGGAAGATATATGATATCTGGGTAAGAGGGTTTCAAAGGCTTTAGAGCAGTGATTCCCAAAGTGGGTGCTACCGCCCCCTGGTGGGTGCTGCAGCAATCCAGGGAAGCAGTGATGGCCACAGGTACATATATCTTTCTGTTTAATTGCTATTAAAAAATTTAAAAATTTCCAGGGCGCTGAGTAATATTTTTTCTTGAAAGGGGGTTGTAGGCCAAATAAGTTTGGGAACCACTGCTTTAGAAGAAGGAAACTAACACCTTGGCCAAAAGGCTGAAGGCCCACAAAGAGCCAAGGAAATGACATAAATAGTTGGTAGAGTAGACCCAAGATCATTTGCACTTAAGGCTGTACCAATATTCAGTCAGGGACATGAGACTACTTTCTTTGTCTATCTCTGTTTCCTCATCTTTCCTCCATTTGTTTGTCATTAATCAAGTTGCAGCTTGTTCTCTCAGTGGCTGTCTTTCTTTTGCGGTGGATTTTTCAGTCTTCCAAAACCAAAACCCTTCAACTGGTTTCACTGGAAGGGGGGGGGGAGAGGTCTATCAGTAAAGGAACACATCTGGATCCTGATCTTAGCATTTAAGATTATACAAGACCCTTTTTGAGATTAAAAACAGGTGGGCATGTACATTGGGCCGGGCTGTGGCAAAGGCTGTTGAGCAACCAGCTGCAACAAATCACTCTGACCAAGAGGTCATAGTTTGAGGCCAGCTCGGAGCCCCGTGTTTGTCTTGTCTTTGTTCTATGTTAAGGCATTGAATGTTTGCCTTATATGTGTAATGTGATCCGCCCTGAGTCCCCTTCGGGGTGAGAAGGGCGGAATATAAATACTGTAAATAAATAAATAAATAAATAATGTCCATGTTTTTCATCTTTACAGAGAAAAATAAATAGCACTTCCACAAGTGAGTGAGGCAGCCAAAGTTTTGAAATAAATCTCACCAAGTTTTCCTGGTTTTTCCATGGCAGAGAAATACTGTCCATCCTGGGAAGATTGAATGAGTCAATGGCTGGGGAAATGACAAAGGAAAATGGTATTGTGTTTGGAAGCGGGACATAAC
This sequence comes from Anolis carolinensis, assembly GCF_035594765.1. Classification (NCBI taxonomy): domain Eukaryota; kingdom Metazoa; phylum Chordata; class Lepidosauria; order Squamata; family Anolidae; genus Anolis; species Anolis carolinensis. The sequence goes on from NC_085845.1 coordinate 138,285,040, forward strand.
TAACCCTTCAAGGGAATGGCTATGCTAAGAGGAAGGTAGCTTTGTATGTCCATATGGCTTATTTAGAGAGCTGGAGATCCCTGTAATGGATCTTGTGGTTCCCTTTTCAGGCCAGCTATGAGTCAGATGCAGGTGATTGTGTCCTTAATCAATGCAAATGAAGGCCAGAAGGGGCTTGTTGACTTGCCTTCCCAGGGCAGGAAAAGGTCACCTTTGGTGGCTGGCATCATCAATGTATTTTATATAAAGATGTGAGATAACTTTTATTACAGTCCATGGACCCACAGCTATTGAATAAATAGGTAAAAAGGTAAAGGTTTCCCCTGACGTTAAGTCCAGTCATGTCTGACTCTGGGGGTTGGTGCTCATCTCCATTTCTAAGCCAAAGAGCCGGCGTTGTCCGTAGACACCTCCAAGGTCATGTGGCCAGCATGACTGCATGGAGCGCCATTACCTTCCCACCGGAGCGGGGTGAGTATTGATCTACTCACATTGGCATGTTTTCGAACTGCTAGGTTGGCAGGAACTGGAGCTAACAGCGGCTGCTCACGCCGCTCCCAGGGTTTGAACCTGGGACCTTTCGGTCTCCAGCTCAGTGCTTTAACACACTTCACCACCGGGGCTCCTGTTGAATAAATAGCATACAGGAATTTACAAATCCCTTGTAACTGGGGAAATAAACTATATAAAGATATAAAGCATAGGACTGAAACATATACACATAAAAACGGACCTCAATGAATTAATTGTGGGACCCTATGCTGGAAACCCAAACCCATGGGTGGCTGGACATGGACAGAAGGGGTGCATAAGGGTCCCCAAGGGGCTCCTACCCTCCCCCCCCCCCCGTCCTATTATGAAAAAGAAAAATGTTGGAAAAGGGTCAAAACGTCAGGAAAGACTAGTGGATACATAGTGACTCCTGGAGCCTGCTGAGATCCCAGAGAAGGGGAACATATGCAAGAGATCTGCAAAGCATGAGGAGACCCTATGTCAGGGGTCCCCAAACTTTTTAAGCAGAGGGCCGGTCCACAATCCTTCAGACTGTTGAGGGAGCGAATTATCATTTGAAAAAAACAAAAAAAATCCTATGCGTACTGCACATGTCTTATTTGTAGTGCAACAACAACAACAACAACGAAAGAACAATACAATATTTAAAAATGAAAACAATTTTAACCAACATAAACCTATTAGGATTTCAATGGAAAGTGTGGGCCTGCTACTGGCCAATAAGATAGTCGAGTTAATTAGGATTGTTGTTGTTGTTGTGTGCCTTCAAGTCATTTCAGACTTTGGCCGAGCCTAAGTCTAAAATTAATTATTTATTTACTGCATTTATTTACTACATTTATATCCCACTCTTCTCACCCCGAAGGGGACTCAGAGCTGCTGTATGTACATACAATATATTAGATTATTAGCATAACACAATATTAGCATTATATATTACTATATTGAACTATACCACTATACTATTATATAATATGTAATATATAACATACAATTAATATTATTATATGGCATTACTATTAGTATTATATTGTATAACATAAGATTATTATCAATATTATATGTATATACAATATATTATATTATTAAAACTGATATAAAATATTATATTATAAAACTGAGGGCGGGGGCCAGGTAAATGACCTTGGAGGGCCGCGTCCGGCCCCTGGGCCTTAGTTTGGGGACCCCTGCCCTATGTGGTCTCCATGGCTGCAGGAATTAGGGGCAAACACATCGTGTGGGACCCTGGAGAAGGATGGGGCTATGGGATACATAGTTTGGTTAAGGGAGGATAGGAAGAGGAGTGGGATTCAGGAGTAGATAGTGGGGGCGTGAGTGAATTTCCCCCTAGACCCACTGGCCAACTATGGGGAGGAAGCAGCCAGTAGAAGGTGAAAAAACAGCAAGTTCCTGTATTCACGGTAATGGTGGGCCTGGGAACTAGGTCAAGGGCGGGTTCACCCAAAGACAGCCTCAATGCAAGTCAATGGCAAAGGCTGCTCATGGGAAAAGGCTCAATTCCTGGGCCCATGGGGGTTCGTAGATAGTTTAGTGTGGGGTGATATGTTGGGGCACAAGTGTGGAGGAGGGGGTTGTTGGTGGGGTTCCTCCATAGAAGCTGGAAAAAGCTTTTTCTGGAGAAAGGGCTGGAATGCAAAAGTAAGTGGAAGAGTCAAAGAGAGCCAAAAGGCAGATCAGATAAGAGTTCATCCTTACTATGGGTCATAGACAATGCGAGTGGGGGACATGGAATCTTACTGGACCTTGATAGCTGCTGCTGGATAACTTTCATTCCCAAAATTCATTCAACTGTAGATCCCAGCTGCATTAACTCATGGAATGCCTTGCTGCAGCATAACATTGATCAATTTAATATCTTGAATTGGGGGATCTTTTGCGCTCAATAACATCAGGAAGAAATTCCTAACTGTGAGAGCTGTTCAGCAGTGGAACTCTCTCCCCCGGACTCTGAAGGCTTTTAAGCAGAGGCTTAATGGCCATCTGTCGGGGGTGCTTTGAATGCAATTTCCTGCTTCTTGGCAGAGGGTTGGACTGGATGGCCCATGAGGTCTCTTCCAACTCTATTATTCTATGACTATATGATTCTGTTAGTTGGTACGCCTGTAAAGAGCTGCTCAGAGGAGGAAAATGCAGCTAGTCTAGACTCCTAGGGGGAAGAAATAAGCATGTAACCTGAAATAGAGAGCACAATTATTTTCCTTCTTTTCAGAACAAAGACTTGCTCCTAAGAATTGGCTCCTTCTTTCCACTCCTTCCACCAGTTCCTGGAGTTTGACTGCTGTAAAAGAAAAAGTGTAGAATAGCATTTGTACCTCACTGAAATATAGGAGTTTGCACACATATACCATACCATACGTAACACTAATGATGGTGACAGGACTAGGTGCCATGTTATAAAGTTTTATGATATTTATGTTTGACCTTTTTTACTGTTTTATATTATATTGTTTATATATTGTTGAATTGTAGCATTGAATTGTGCCAAATTATGTTAGCCGCTATGAGTCCCCTTCAGGGTAAGAAGGGTGGGGTATAAATATAGCAAATAAATAAATAAATAAATAATGTACACAAGCCACTAATATGATTCTGCTGGTGTTTTCTGTGCAAACTGCACTATTTCTCATGCAGAAAACCTGCTTTTGTCCAACAATATGTCTTCTGCGCAGAAGACATATTTTTGCTTTGACAAATAAAGCTAAAGCACCAAGAATCTCCTGACTGCCTCACAGCCATCTTTATTTCTTTCTCAGTTAGGAAATGAATAACAACAAATCTTAATTCTATCCCTAGGCAGAGCAAAGTAATGGAGGTTCCCTTCCGCAGTCTATCAAGGGAAATATTGCATTGCCATAATGATTTCAGTCTTGCTTGTTACAAGATGCAGAAACATATACTTTCGTAAGAGAAAAAGCAAATGCATTCCTTCGATAGTACAATTTATATATTATATCAGTTAAAGCAGAGGTACCAAAACTAGGCCCTGGACCTAAACTTTAGACTGAAACAACTTGAAGGCAGACAACAACAATAATCTTAATTAACTTGACCAACTCATCAGCCAAAATCAGGCACTAAAAATAAGACATGTGCAGTGTACATAGGAATTCATTCATTTTTATCTAACTATAACCCCCCCACCCCAACAATGTGACCTGACCCCTCTGATTTAGAACAATAAAATAAAATTATGGCACAATAAAGAGTCACAAGGTTCATTTGGAATAAACTTTTGTATCATGTATGGGTCTTGATCAGGTGCAAAATTGAATAATGAATATGTGAAAGTTTAAGCTTTTGTGATGCTTGTTGTGACGGACTTCATGGCTATCATACACACACACACAGTAGTACTTAGAAGCTCAAAGGCAAAATATTCACAATAACAAAGAAGAAAAAGAATAAATCAATAATATCTCTATATTGCATTACTATTTTACTGACATAGTTTGGTAACACAAAAGTAACTGAAACCTTAGGTTAGAACAATTTTGCACTCGTTGTTACTGGCCAAGCTTAGCTTTTCTCTCACATAAAAACATGCAGAGTTAAATATGAGAATGGGATAGACCCATACACAACCCTAAATCATCCACACTATCTCTGAAAAGAAGTAATAATGTGTGTTTAACTCAGAGCTCAGGACCTCCAAGGTCATGTGGCCAGGATGACTGCATGGAGTGCCGTTACCTTCCCACAGGAGCAGTACTTATTGATCTACTCACATTTGCATATTTTCGAACTGCTAAGTTGGCAGAAGCTGGGGCTAACAGCATGGGCTCACTCCGCTCCCTGGATTCAAACCTGCAACCTTTCAGTCCGCAAGTTCAGCAGCTCAGCACTTTAATACGCTGCACCTTCGGGGGCTCCTTTACTCATGAATTTTAACAGGTTAACCAAATCCCCATGAGTGTCCACTGAAGTTTATCTGTCTTGTGTGTCCACTGAAGTTTATCAATGGAGCCTGATTTCTAAATTATTTTGCATTATGGAACTATTCTTCATGATTCACTAAAAAAAAATCATACACATCCCCCCCTCCCCGGCGAAATCTTTTTCTGGCTATTGTCCTGGGAGAGATACATACATTTTTCAGAATGAGGAAAACCTCATACAAACCAAGAGAATCAACAAATAATTGTGTCGTATTAGTTGGAGCATGGCTACCTGGAAAATCCAGAGGACCAAATTAGGGTCATATGAGGTTCCTATTCAGTCTAAGGAGACCAGGTTTCTTACTGCTGCATTAGGGGCAGGAATGCTTTGAGTGTATTTTCCTACATGACAAGGTATTGGACTAGATGGTCCTTGTGATTTCTACCATTCTATGACTCTATGATCAGAGTATGGGCCTGTCAACTCCAGGCATTTACTGTAACACCTGAATATAATGCAAAAAAAGAGGTGACAGTCAACTAAAAATATAGGTCAGTGGCCTATACATTAAAGAGGCAGAGCAGAAGTTTATAAGCAGTTTTATCATGTCACCTCATTAGCAAATGGTGATGTCACACAAGCAAATGTGGATCAAAGCACAATGTGAATGTACCTATGTGCACCTCAATGTGCATGCATTTCAATCTTCATCAGTGCACATCTATGCCCAACAAGCAAGCATGACAAGTACAATGGCATGACATGCATGACTCCACTTCTCTAAATTAGAACTGGATCCAGACATTGCACAGAAAACAAAACTGTGTAACTGCTTCTATTGGGAAACTAGGATTAAGTGAAGAAATACCTAGGAAGCAGGCTTTAATTTAGAGCAGATATTGTATTTGGTGGATCAGTGCTTTGACTTGGTATATAAAGAAGTTTCCTGTGTACTTTCTCCACTAAGTATGCAGATGACTGACCACAATTCAGTGATTAAGCTTTTGTTAAAATAATTTGAATTTATAGTGGTTCTTGCAAGTATTCACATTTTCACTGAAAGCATATTGCATAAGCTGTGGGTTTTGAAAACACCTTCATTACAGATTCATATTTTGCACTGTAATGAAACATTCCTGATACCTTATGTTTATGTTCTTCATTTTCTTTTGAAAACTGGGTATACATGCATATGTAAATTCAGATTCCTCTTATAAACCCAGGAGCAAAACTTTTTACTTAGCAAATGGTTATTTATAACATAATGATATACACACTAGTAACTAACTAACTATACATCCAAAGCTTTTTTCCCCTTAAGTATTTCTTTTTCATACATCACAAGAAAGAATTACTATGCTCTCTCTGCCTATTTTAAAGGCCATAATATGTGGTGTTTGGCTTTAAGTTGAAATGTGAGCTATGTAAGCAGATTTTTTATAAATCTTAATTCAGTATTGCCAGGGTTATGCACCAATATGGAGTAAAAAGCATTATTGAATTGTTGTTGTTTATTCGTTCAGTTGTTTTCGACTCTTCTTGACCTCAAAAGAAAACATCTTTTGATCTATTAATTAAAATATGAAGATAGTTCATACCACACAGACTTTATCTACAGCTTCCTTGGTGGGTAAATGCCAATGAGAAATTGGTAACCTGCTGTTTGGCTAACAATGGGGATTAACTGAGTTCAACAACAACAACAAAACCATGTGATTATTGGAAAAAACATAGCCTTTAATGAATAGTGTTTGCTTTCTTATTTCTTTCTTCTGCAAACTGTTTGGAAGAAATAGAGATTTGTAGGTGAGCTCCTATGATAAAAGTACTGAAGATTAACTTGGTAAGTATTCCCCCTAACCTTACTGTTATTTACTGAATAAAGAAACCTAACATGCCAGTAACAGCAGTATGAGGTAGTAACGGGAAATACAAGACATTTATTACACAAATGCACAGCTTTGAAGATTTTGCAGTAGTTTTCTTTTGCTTGAGTATACTTGGAAAGACAAGACTCCACCTCTCGTTCCTGTTTCCTGTTAAAGGAATGTATACTGATTCTCCAGTCTGAACTTAGTTTGCAGTAATTAAAGTCACTAAGGTCCCATCTACACTGCCAGATAATGCAGCTTCATAATGCAGTGTAGACTCATATAATGCAGTTCAATGCAGTTAAACCTCATTATGAAACTGCATTATATGGCAGTGTAAATGGAGCCCAAAAGAGGTGACATGGGAGAAGGAGATAAACAGATATTTTAAGAGCAGCTGAAAAATTAACTAGGACTAGTAAAACAAAACCAAACAAAACATATGTAATAATAATAATAATAATAATAATAATAATAATAATAATAATAATAACTTTATGTATACCCCACTGTCTCTCCCCGAAGGGACTCAGCGTGGTTTCCAAGTATAACAAAAGTGGCAAACATTCAATGCCAGGAGCAAATAAACAACAGTCATAATGAAACATGAAATAAAATAAAATAAATATAACTTATAAAGGGGGGGGCCTGGTAGCACAGTGTGTTAAAGCGCTGAGCTGCTGAACTTGCAGACCAAAAGGTCCCAGGTTCAAATCCCGGGAGCGGAATGTTAGGCCCAGCTCCTGTCAACTTAGCATTTTGAAAACATGCAAATGTGAGTAGATCAATAGGTACCGCTCCGGCAGGAAGGTAACAGCGCTCCATGCAGTCATGCCAGCTACATGACCTTGGAAGTGTCTACGGACAACGCCGGCTCTTCGGCTTAGAAATGGAGATGAGCACCAACCCCCAGAGTCGGTCACGACTGGACTTAACATCAGGGGAAAACCTTTACCTTTACCTTATAACTTATAAACAACAGAACTTAAACCAAGGATAAGCTAAATATCATTCAAAACACAATACATGAATACATTAAAGCCTAATAAATTATATCACAACAGTAAGCAGAGGTAGGTATCAAATGTCTAGGTGAGGATGTGTGTAAAGAATACTAATCCTCCTCCTCTTCATAAGCTAGATTGCACAGGTAGGCTTTTTAAAGGAGATGAGATATTAGTAAATGTATTAATATGTATGATCAGGAATTATCAAAACTACTGCAATGTCTCCACCTGGATACGAAACACGTTGGTTTTTCAATCAAGTTGAACTGAGTGCAAGGAGCTCACAAAGAAATTTATTTGATGGGACACTACAGAGACAAGTAACTTCCTCTTGTGACTTCACCAATCATAAGGTATTATTACCGCTTTCTGACAGTATGCATTAGGGCTGTCATGCATTGATAATGAATTGGATTACCAAATAACTCTGCTTTGAGGGAGTTTCTTCCCTGTTGGTTGCCTCCTATAGCTGCCTGCAGCATCTTCTATCAAGACAGCTGGGCATTGTCAATCAAGCTGGCTGAAACTAAGGTAAAAAAAAAATTATGCCCACATTGGTTATTCACTGTGTGACTATAACTGAATTTTGGTATTCACTGTACAAGCAGGTTTTATTAATGTAACCTGGTGCTTTGGTAACCCATCCTTCACCTTCTCTGAGGAAGCACTTAAAACCTGGGTGCAGAAATCACAGTGCACCAGCTCTGTGTTCTGCATTGTAAAACAATTGTCATGAGAGGGAGGAAGCAGACTGCATATTACAGTTCAGATAGCACTTAATTTCCTATCTGTCACAAAATCTAGTCAGTGAACATCAGGATAATTGGAAATAATGGCTGGTGGCTGCAGTAATTCTGAATAATCTAAATTTATACAGTGGAAGATGTCACGACAGATATGAAACAAAATCATGGCACTATTGTATTAGAAGCACAACACCAGCACTCTTAAAGCACTTTGAAAGAATTGTATGGAATTCTCTCATATTTTAATTCATAGGTGGCTCACATATGGTCATTTGGGGGTCCGGTTAGACACATATTACCCTCCGCTCTTTAGTTTCCCCCAAAGAATAAACTGGAAAAAGATGGATTTTGGCTTTAAGGTGCTTTAAAATCTCTTTGCATACCAGCCCATAAGTTTATGATGTACACTTATATAATGTTACTGTCAGAACCCTGCTACTAGAGCCTGGATGTGGCTCTGAGTTTCAGGGTCACTGACATTGATAAGACACCTGCGGCTCAGGGCTCGGAGAAGAAACGGCTGCTGGACTTGGCGGGGAATTTGCGCGGGGTTTTGCTGAGCGGGAAGAGACTTTTCAAATGAGGGGGAGGGTATATAAAGGATGGTTGGCCGGAGCCTCCCATTCTTGGCTTTTTTGATGTTCATGTTTCCTACAGTAAAAGTTTCTGGTGATAACACAGAGAGTCTCGTGTGTTCATTCAGGAGCGGCTGTGGTGAGCTGACACTAAGCCAAGAATACGGACACCATCCCGCTGTAGCGGTGAGGTGTAACATGCAAGTGGAGGATGAAGAGCTCTTGGGCGCAGGAGGAGGAAGGTCGGAAAGGGCCACTCCCGAGCCGGACGCTGAGTTCCACCAGCTGGCGGCCCTGGCGTCATCCACCGCTTATGCCCAGCCAAATGGGGTAACCCAGAGGCGTGGAGTGGTGCGGGGAGACAGCACCGGAGGAGAGGAAGGTTCACCTTCCCCAGGCCCACAAAGGATGGTGTTTCTGGAGGAGAGGATGTCGGCGATGGAGACCACCCTGGCAGTGATGTCGAGGGCGATGGAGCGCCTGGCGTTTTTGGCGGAGCCAGAGAGAGGAAGGGAACTTCGGGCTGGCTCAATGTGGGACGTGAGCGTGGGAAGCAGCCAGGGCTTTGCAGACCTCCCAGCACCGAAGGGAAGGGAAATGCGAAAGGAGCCCGGCGCCCGGCCCAAGACCCAAACAAGCCTGACGCGGGTGGAGGAGAGTGACGACGAAGGGGAAAAACCTCCGAGAATCCCAGCTACGCTCCCAGCTGAGACCCTGGTGCCCCTGGCGAATGCCGGGCGTGGCACAGGGCCAAGAGAAGCAGCAGCGGGGCCCACTGGTCCGCAAGGGGGCTTGCGACGGGCGGAGAATTGGGGATTGCCACCACAGGGACCCCTACCGAGACGAGAGGAACTAAGGATCGAGTTTGGGGGAGAGTCCTCTGAACTGGATTTTTTCCTGACCACGGTGAGGGGCTATATGGAGGACAATGCTCACACTTTTAGAACGGAATCCAGCCGGATACGGGCCATTGGTGCAGTGTTGAAGAGGGGAGCGGCCAGCTGGTACGTTCAGCTGCACGCGCGGCGCGACCCATGTCTGGGGTCACTCCGACGCTTTATGGGGGCCCTGGAGACCCGTTTCCGAGATCCACTGGAGCAGATCCGGGCGAGGGAGAAGTTGAAGACCGTCTCCCAGGGGCAGAGGTCGGTATCTGAGTATGCGGAGGAGTTCCAATGCCTCGCCGAAAAGGTGCCGGAATGGTCTGCGGTAACAAAGATAGAACTCTTCAAAGAGGGTCTCAGGCGGGAGATCCTCTCCTGGGCGGTGCATCGTGATGAGCCTGACACACTGCGCGGATGGATTCAGCTGGCGGGGCGCGTCGAGACATCGCTGGCCCAGGCGAGGAGGCACCGAGGAGGGCTACAGCAGCGGCCGCAGATGAAAGAGGGGAGCCGGAAGGAGGGATCAACCCCAGCCGGGAGGAGAACGGAGCCGACAGGGAACGTGAGCGCCAGCAGGAGTGGCTGCTTCGTGTGCGGCCGGTTGGGCCACAGGGCTGCCGAGTGCTGGCAGAGAAAAGGGGAAGGCGGAGGCCAGCCCAAACCCAGAGCCGTGGCAGGAAAACGCGCCGAGGAAGAACCACCGATGAGGCACCACTCGGGGGGGTTGGTAAGTCAGGACAAAGCTATGATAGTGGTCCCCATTCAGCTTGAAAATGGCAGCAAACAAGCAACCTGCAAAGCATTTGTGGATTGTGGATGTTCCAGGAACATCATCTCCCCTGAATTAGCCGAGGGATTGGGATGCGAAAGAACGAACCTAGAATCCCCAATAGCTTTTTCGCAGTTGGACGGATCCACAGCATCGGGATCGTTAGCTAAGTACAGTGCCGAAGATGTAAAGTGTAAGATAGGGAGTTGGGAAGGAAAGGTGTCATTTGTGATATCACAAATAGCCAGCTATAATGTTATACTAGGCATGCCGTGGCTGGGGCAGGCCAACCCGCAAATCAACTGGGAGGATAAGAGCATGATCTTCAGGATGAATTTGGAAGAAGGGAGCCAGGAAGTTGAGAGGGAGCCAGGGAAAAGGGGGGAGGAAGACTCTATCAGAATAGCAGAACTGGCAGATAAATTACCCCCAGAGTATCGGGATTTTGTGGACGTGTTTGATGAGAAGGAAGCAGACAATTTCCCACCGAAGCGGAGAGTTGAAGTGAAAATAGAGCTAGTCCCAGGAGCAGAGCTTCCCAAGGCAAAAATATACCCGATGTCAGCTAGGGAAAAGGAGGAACTGAGAAAATACATTGATAAAAACCTAGCGAGGGGTTTCATAGAGCCTTCAAATTCCCCTCTAGGGGCGCCTGTGTTGTTCAGGCGGAAAAAGGACCAAACGCTGAGGCTCTGCATTGACTACAGGGGCCTAAATGCAATCAGTACTGTAAATAAATACCCCCTACCCTTAGTGAAGGACTTGATCGCCCAGCTATCGGAAGGACAGATATTCACTAAATTGGACTTAATTGAGGCCTACCATAAATTGCAGATCAAACCAGAGGACAGGTGGAAGACGGCCTTCTCCTGCGCATTCGGATTATTCAATTATCGTGTGCTCCCCTTCGGTTTGTGCGGGGGAGGGGCCGCGTTCATGCAATTAATCAACGAAGTATTGCATCCATTGTTGTACAAGGGAGTCTTTATTTTTTTAGATGACATATTGATAATGTCTCGAACTAAGGAACAACACGTAGAACTAGTCAGGGAAGTCCTACAAAAGTTGAGGGAAGCGAAACTGTATGCGAAGCTTGCCAAGTGCGAGTTCAATAAAGACCAGATAGACTTTCTGGGGTATAGGATTTCCTCCCAGGGAGTGGCGATGGACCCTGCGAAGGTGGAAGACGTGAGGGGGTGGGAAGCCCCCAAAACACGGAAGCAGCTGCAATCCTTCCTAGGGTTCGCAAACTTCTATAGAACATTTATCAAGGACTTTGCGCGCCTCACTTTGCCATTAACGGATTTGTTAAAAACTAAAGGCAGGGGAGAAACAGCCAAAGTGAAGGCCCCAGGGGCCAAACTGACATGGACAATAGAATGCCAGGAAGCTTTCGAAGCCCTTAAAAAGCGTTTTACTGAGGAACCTGTCCTACAGCACCCTGATATGTCTAAGGCCTTTGTACTACATTGCGATGCGTCAGACCGGGCATATGGGGCAGTTCTGCTGCAGAAAGACGAGGGGGGGAACCTGAAGCCATGTGGCTATCTGTCAAAAAAGTTTAGCGATACAGAAAAAAACTGGCCGATTTGGGAGAGAGAAGCCTTAGCGATTCTAAAAGCACTAGAGTGCTGGAGACACTTTCTGGAAGGAAATGGAACACCGTTTGAGGTGTGGACTGATCATAGAAATTTACAGTATCTAAGATCCCCTCGTAAACTATCAGCGAAGCAAATTAGATGGGCCCAATATTTCAGCCGTTTTGATTTCAGACTCAGATTCTTCCAGGGGAAACATAACATACTCGCTGACGCTCTCTCTCGGATGCCTCAGCACGGGGGAGGAATTCAGGAATCTGAAGGGAGCCTGTTCCTAGATAAGCAGTGGGGCCTGGCAGTACTAACTCGAGCACAAGCGGCCAAAGAAAACAAACGTACTGCCATTTCCACGGGGGGAGGAGAAATATGGGAGGAAGAGTTGAAGCGAGCGTATGGAATGGACAAATGGTTACAAACTAACAAGGAAAAGGGGGAATTGTGTGGGGATTTGGTGTTTGTAAATAAGAAATTGTATATTCCTGAATGTTTAAGACGAGAAATGTTAAGGAAGTGCCACGATAACAAGGGTGCGGGTCATCTAGGCCCCACCAGGACTATTAAACTGTTGGCCAAACAATGCTGGTGGCCCGGAATGAGGAAAGACGCCAGGGGGTACGTCACGCAGTGTGAATTATGTGCAGAGGGCAAAACACCACCTGGGAAGCCCCAGGGGCTATTGCAGAAGGTGGTGGAGCCCATGAGGCCATGGGAATGCGTGGCCATGGATTTTGTAGGCGAACTACCCCCCAGCAGAGGCCACAGATACATTTGGACAATATTGGACCTATTCTCAAAACAGGCACACTTTGTGGCCCTGCCGAAACTCCCCTCAGCTGAAAAACTTGCTGATTTGTATGTGAAGCATGTATATCGCCTACATGGGTGTCCCGACAAAATAATTAGCGACCGGGGAGTCCAATTTACTGCAAAATTTTGGGGAAAATTCTTACAGCTGTTAGGAGCAGAAAGGAACCTGAGCTCGGCTTTTCATCCCGCAACCAACGGGGGAGTCGAACGCACCCAACAAACACTGTGCCAATTCTTGAGGATGTACACCAATTATAGACAGGATGATTGGGCGGACCTTCTACCGTTTGCTGAGATGGCTTTTAACGGGGCCGTACATTCGGCCACAGGTCGTGCCCCATTCGAAATAGTATACGGACAGGAGGTGGCACCTTTCCCCAGGCTACCCGAGTGGAAGGAAGGAGAGGGCCAGACCGACAAGGAATGGCCGGCCAAAATTAAGCAAGGGTGGCAGACCGTGGTGGAGGCATTGCGGGAAACACAAAAGAAGTACAAGCTCTTTGCCGATCGTAGGCGCCGAGAGGGGGACAAATTGGGCGAAGGGGATCTGGTTTGGCTGAGCACAAAAAACCTGAAATTGGGGTTCCCATCTAAAAAATTGGCTCCACGCTATATAGGGCCGTTCAGGGTAGCAAAAAGAATAAACGAAGTGACCTATGAGCTGAGGCTACCCAAGGACCTAGGAAAGGTACACCCGGTATTCCATTGCAGCCTGTTAAAAAAGTATAAAGGAACTCTGGACAGCGGAGAACAATAGTTGTGTTTAATCTTTTCCTTCCAGGACGAAGGGGAGGAGGACGCCATGTCAGAACCCTGCTACTAGAGCCTGGATGTGGCTCTGAGTTTCAGGGTCACTGACATTGATAAGACACCTGCGGCTCAGGACTCGGAGAAGAAACGGCTGCTGGACTTGGCGGGGAATTTGCGCGGGGTTTTGCTGAGCGGGAAGAGACTTTTCAAATGAGGGGGAGGGTATATAAAGGATGGTTGGCCGGAGCCTCCCATTCTTGGCTTTTTTGATGTTCATGTTTCCTACAGTAAAAGTTTCTGGTGATAACACAGAGAGTCTCGTGTGTTCATTCAGGAGCGGCTGTGGTGAGCTGACAGTTACCCTTAAACCCATTCCCAAATTGGAATAGGTGTGGCTAGGTTTTGTTTCACATATACAGGCAGTCCACTTACAAATGACATAGTTAAGAATGGGGGTGAAACCACAGGAAATGAAAGAAATCTACCTCTTGGAAGGGAAATTCACTCCTGAAAGAGTTATCATTGGGAAAAGGTATCTCAACTGAAGCTTTGTCACCAATCATTGTTTCCACAACAAACCCAAAATTTATTTATTTATTTATTTATTTATTTATTTATTTGGCTCGGAGCGGTTTACAGAAATAGATTAAAACAATGCAATTAACTTTAAAATAACAATAAAAACAACAATAAAAACAACAATAAAAACAACAATAAAAACAAACATAGCCCCGAGTTTTTCACCCATCGAAAGCCTGTCAGAAGCGAAAGCTTTTGCAGACTTTCCGAAAGGCAAGTAGGTCTCAGATAGTTCGAGTTTCAACTGGCAAGGCATTCCATAATTGAGGTGCTACAATTGAGAAGGCTCTCTGCCTAGTGGAAGACAAATGATAAGTCCGTATGTTAGGGACTTCAAGCAAATTTTGGTCTTCGGACCGAAGTAATCTCTGGGGTTGGTAGGGGGATAAGCGGGTCCTCAGGTACGCTGGCCCCAGACCATGTAAGGCCTTGAAAGTTAGTACCAGTATCTTGAAAGTAATCCGGTATTCAATCGGTAACCAGTGCAGCTGTTGTAGAATTGGGGTGATACGCCACCTCGCCGGCACCCCGGCGAGAAGACGAGCCACCGCGTTTTGCACCAGCTTCAGTTTCCGGATCACTGAGAGAGGAAGGCCAATGTAGAGGGCGTTACAGTAGTCGAGCCTTGAGATGACCGTCGCCTGGATCACCGTAGCCAGGTCATTCCTAGATAGGTAGGGAGCCATTCGCCTAGCCTGACGTAGGTGGAAAAACGCAGATCTGCTCACAGCAGAGATCTGGGCCTCCATTGTGAGCAGAAGGTCCAATAAGACACCAAGACTTTTTACAGAAGATGACGGACGTAATGTCTCACCATCCAGGGTAGGCAGCTGGATCTCCCTCCCACCCGGACGGCCCAGCCAAAGGATCTCCGTCTTCGCTGGATTCACCCTCAACCTGCTGGCACGCAACCATCCAGTAACGGCCTCAAGGCACTGATGGAAACTATCGGGTACAGAGTCCGGCCGGCCCTCCATCCTCAGAATGAGCTGTGTGTCATCAGCGTACTGGTGGCACTCGAGCCCAAAGCTCCGCACCAGTCGGGCAAGCGGTCGCATATAGATGTTAAATAATAGACTCCAATTCAAACTCCAATTATCACAGGGACAGAAAGGGAGGTGAAATCTTCTGAACAGGGGCACAGAACAAACACTACAGGAGTGTTAACACTTCCCTATGCTATCCAAAGTATGTACTGTATGTGTATATATATCTGTATGTATGTATACGTATATGTACCTGTACACACAAATTCAGCTTAAAAACAAACCTACAGAACCTATCTTGTTTGTAACTTGAGAGAAAGAGAGAAACTGAGAAAGAGAAAGTGAAAGGGAGGTGTTTCAGGGAGTTCAAATCACAATGAACTGATTTAAAAATGGGTTGGCCATGGCCACTGTTTTACATATAGTTTGGATCCTCATATCAATTTATCATTTGCACACAATGGACATAATCACAGTTTAGTACACAGCTAGACACCAACTGCCAACCCAACTCCCAAAATGTGGAAAAGTAAAATCCTACATAATGTATTTGTGACCACTGTGAATTAATTTATTTCTAGACATCAATCACATTTTAAAGAAGAAAGACAGGAAACAAATTTAATTTTTAAAACATGTGTGGATTGAATGGCTTTCCTCTTTTACCTGATTGTTTTTTTGCAACTCAATTTCTTTTCTTCCCAAATATGGCATTTGAGAATTGTAGTAAATTCTTCAAACTGAACTGTATTATCTCCACTCACATACATACACACAGACAACTCAATAGACACATCTATTCACAGTAGGGAGAGATATTTACTTGCTTGTCAAGTATTAGAGTTGAGAAGCTTCTTTGAATAAAAGGAGTGGCAACACAAAAGCAAAGCAGTTGAATATGCAGGAATTCCATCAAGGAATTTAAAGCACATTAATTACTCTCCCAAATAGATTAATCTGTCAGTTTTCATTTCTTCTGTTCTTCATTTAAAAAATTCTTCCTACTTAGATAAAGGCCTTCTCTAGGAAGAGTTCTTAAAAGTAAATTGTGCAAACTAAAGATTTCTGACCTTGATCCTTTGGATTAGTTCCAAGTCCTGAAATAAAATACTAAATAAAAGAGCAAAGAAAGTTTTACTTGATGTTGTAATAATAATAAATCCATACTAGCCACCAGGGTAGATCAGAAAGCTATGATAAAATAAGTATTAATTCAAAAAATCTTGGCATCACAGACAGAGATGAAGCAACAGCAAAAGCTGTAAGAGCAAACTCCTCTTGATCTAAAACTGTGTTTGCTTGGAGAAAAGGTAATTACATTATCTGTCTTCATGATGAAAGCCATTCTTGTTTACTCAGGAAGTTGATATTAACATTATAATAATGTATTGTTTCACTTAATCAAATGATCTAGCTTCCAAGAGTCTTTGCTCTGTGATTGAACAGTCAGAGGTACACCGTAATATTGTTACCATTTATTTCTGCTCCTTAGACCTTAAATGTTAGCAATATACTTTATCAAGCAGGGGTGAAGTGGAGATCATATTCAAATGATAGTGTGCAGTGCAAAGAAGAAAAAAGCAGAACCTTTTGCTTCTCCTTTAGAACTGTTGCATTAGCTGCTACATTTAAAGAGGCTGTCTAATCCTGTAGAAGGAGCTTCATGCTCAGATTTGCCAGTAGAATAAAGACCTCATCAGACAAGCGGGGAAAAGAGGAGGAAACTGTCCTTCATTCCCTTCCATCTTTCCCCGTCTTCTGGTATTGCTGGCCATCCCATGTCATTTCCCATCACTTTTTGTACTTTCCCTGCTTCCTCACCATTTTCTGCAGTCTTCTCTCCGTTTTCAAATGCTTGAAACACAGATTCCCACAGAAGTAGCCATGCATTGTGGGTTGGTCTCCATGGGATTCCATTTTGCCACTACCTGAAAATGGAGAAAAGATGCAGAGAAGACCTCATCTGATGACGTCCTAGATGAATGACTCTGAAATTGAAAGAAGTATTAAGTTATGTCACTAAAAATATAAACGTTTTCCTGAAAAATTATAGCCTTTGCCCCAAACAACAGACCAAGGTCCGAACTACATTTGGCAGTAAAACAGGGGCCAGTCCAGAGCAGTAATGCCTCAGATTGGCCTGGTGACAGGCACTAAACCTTCAAGGGTGATGAGTCGGAGTCCACACAATCCAGCCAGGCCAAGATTGAATTAATGATGTGAGAGAATGCTCACCTTATGATCCCCTTCTTTCTTCCTGGTCATGTGGGAGCCTCTGTTGATATCATCACAGGGTGGCTGCAACAGCTAGGAGCTGATAATGTTGGGTTATCTAGCAATCATGCATGCATTTTCAATGTGGGATGGTTTATGTAGTTAGTTTTGTTTGTTGCTTAGTAACCTGAAGCCAAAGCTGCATTCCAGAGTTGATGGCACCATTTTGAGGTTTTGCATGTTATGTGGGAAATGGGAATATACTTCCTGGAGGCATACAGGAAGTTACATATGCCTTTAGAATTTGGGGCATAAAAGAAGAGACTTTCTTTTGTTCTCTCTCTTCACCTCTTCCTCCTTCTTGATCCAGCCATGCTGCCTGATATTACTTCTTGTTAAGAGATATGTAGTATCCTGAACTTTTGGAACTAAGTTTCTTTTGGAACTAAGATGTTTTTACCTGTATGACCATCATCATACAAGATTGTGAGTAAACATATTTTTACTATTTCACTTTTGATGTCTCTGATGTTTATTTTATGCACATGACTCTTTCAAAAGGAAAGGGAGGCTGGCTATTTTGCTTTTTCTCACCTCTGCCCACATAAACCCCTAGACTTCTGTGTTTTGTTACTCTGCACCAATATCTAACCATATTGGTATCACAATCCTAACAGGTTATGAATATATTCCTTACAGATAATGAGCTCTATGGCCATCTAGGAGTAGTGACAGCAGTGACACAGGCACAATCCATCCCCCTTTTCCCTGTGCTGAGGAGTGCAGAGAAAAGAAGATGGTGCTGATGCCTCATATGGACAGTGGGTCAGTTGAAATCTGATCCATTCCTGCTGTCTACACTGTGCCAAAGCTGTGTGGTTGCTCCAAAATTTTAAGCAGACTGCATAGCATTTCTTAATATGAGGATAATCCAGATTAACTTTATTTAACCCATGATACATACCAGAAGTGGAGCAACATCATGAATATAGCCAAGACTGAACTCATGGTAAGCATGGGTTATTGTGCCCATATAGACGAGGTCTGATACGCTGAATTGTTTCGATTTCTGCAACTCACAAGAGTAGCTTAAAAATAGGTAGTATGAAATATTTATTTATATATATTTAATATATATATATATATATATATTTAATATAGTAGAAATATTTATTAGAGATGTATAGCTATAGCTAAGAATAAGAGCCGGCCCTAGGTATTTTTCAAGTGTAGGCGAACAGAATTTTGGTGCCCCCGCCCCCAAACCAATCACTGAAAAATAAAAGCGATGGATAAGTAAAAATGTTGGATAATAAGGAGCCATTAAGGAAAAGCCTATTAAACATCAACTTACATTATGATTTTACAAATTAAGCACCAAAATATCATGTTTTACAACAAATCAACAGAAAAAGCTGTCTCGACTGTGCCCCCGTATGTTTTGCGCCCCAAGCGACCGCTTAATTCGCCTCATTGTTGGGCCAGTTCTGCTAAGAAGCAATCCACATGAACTTGGAGACTTTACATTTCGGTTTCTTTTAAAATATATATATTTATTGTAATATGTTTCATTATACATTATGCAATCAATATTTTATTTAGTTACATACTCATATCACCTCACTCTGATTTTTAACTAAAACTAACCCCCTCCTTTTTTCTAAAGTGTTTACCATGGAAAAAATAACATAGAAAATATTTTACAGAAAAAAATTGTTTGCTATGGGACAGTTTAGCTTTGTGCAGAGAAAACATGCATTTCTGTGCAAAATAATTTTTGAACATTACCACAAAATGAATTATTTGCAAGAACCTTGCAGAAATCATTTCTCCACTGTATATGAAAGATTATGATAATCTTAATCCCTGCATGTTAAAATGAAAAATGAGAAGGGTTACATCTGTCAGGTTAGGCAAAGTAAATGTCAGATTTAGCATCTCATATGAAACTCAACCTTCAAAATAGCTACAGTTCAGTGCCATACTGACAAGGAATATCCACATATTAGTCACACAATGTCTCATTTTAGCCCAGTATTGTCTACTTTGATCAGGAAAAGATCTTCAGAGTCTCATGCAGAGGTATTTTCATCACAATGGTCTTATGAGATTGTGAATATAACATATAATTATATCATTAAAATAGGTTCGTGATCATGGAAGCAAGCCCTGCTCTTGGTGCCTATGTCTTCCTTAGACCTTTTACACAGTGTGTACAAAAATACACTTTTTCCACAAATAGGATTTGTATATAAAGTCTGACCAATTTATGGAAGTCAATGAGGAACCAGTATTTTATAATCCTGATCCTTTTTCATCCTGTCATTAGATTACATATCTATACACATAATAAAAGTGAAAATCTGCATGTGTGTATGTGGCACAGGTGTCCGCTCACACAGCCTCCGGTCTCCACAAATAGGTTATAGTTCCCAGTGCTGTGGAGCCATCAAGTCACTCCCTCCCACAACATTGCAGATTACAGCGAACACATCCCAGTGTTCCTTTCTCTCTCCATTTGCATGGCCTGACCCCACACAGTGCCTTTCCTTTAACCCTTTCCTATCCTTTTCTATGGCACACAGCAAACAGAGGAATTGATCAGCAAATGAACATAAAGTGAACATACTGGAGAGAGAGGTTTGGGGAGAATACACAATGATTTCTAGGAGTTGTAGGGACTGGGATGTATATTTCAGCTGCAGTCTAAGAACACTCTGAACCCCACCAATGATGGACCTGGAACTAACTTGGCACACAGACCTAACATGGCCAAATTTGCATACTGGTGGGGTTTGGGGGTGATTGGCCTTGACATTCAGGAGTTATAGTTCACTCATATTCAGAGAATACTGAACCCATTTGATGACTAATCTGGACCAAACTTGGCACACAAATTCAACATGGCCAACTGGGAAACTGATGGACGTTAGGGGTGACTGACATTCATCTCTGGGAGTTATAGTTCACCGGTATTCCATGAGCCCTCTGAACCCCACCAATGACAGATCTGGACCAAACCTGGCACAAAGACCCAACATGTCCAACTGCACATATTGGAAGGCTTTGCGGGTGATTGACCCTGCCATCAGAGAGTTATAGTTCACTGTATTCAGAGAACGCTGAACCCAGCAAGTGACGGGTCTGGACCAAATTTGGCACATAGGCTCAAGATGGCCAACTGTAAATACTGGCAGGCTTTGCAGGTGATTGACCTTGGCATCAGAGAGTTATAGTTCACCCATATTCAGAGAACACTGAACCCAGCAAATAACGGATCTGGACCAAATTTGGCACACAGACCCAACATGGCCAACTGTGAATATTGGGGGAGTTTTGGGAAGGCTGACCCAAACAAAATGAAAGTCTGTGGGGGGGTTTTTTCCTAAGAAATAGCATGTTATAACATATGACCAAACTGATATTACCTAACATCCAAAAACAAACAACGTCATTTTCAAATAAGCTGGGTATTGCCGGTTACTCAACCTAGTAGTTTATAAATATTCACATAGAGCAACCATGTCTGAGAGGTGTCAATTATTGTTGCAGAAAAACATCCAAAGGGATGTCTTGAGCTGATGTTAAGGTGGTGTTAAGGAGTGAAATGTCACCTGGAAAATGCCAGCTCAGTTCTGTACATTCTATGAAAAGCAACTGGACTCAAAGATCTTGGAATAAATTTGCAAAAGAAAATGAAGTTCTTAATACAAAAAGGAAAACTTTCTCACAGCACTACAAACCTATCTGACAAAAATGCCTTTGTTAAAGTCATGAGGCAGAATGTTACTTTCTATAGTGCCTAGAAATAGAATAGCCATATCATTCCCTATACATTTTGACAATTTTTATCAGATCTAGTCAGCATAGTAAATAGTGAAAGCATAATAGAAACTGTAGCCCAACAACTGTAATGCTGAAGATTGCCTAGCTTTTTCTTGTGTGTTCCTTCAAAATGTTTCCAAATTATGGCTACCTTAGCACAAACCTATCACTGATTTTCCTGAGAATGCCCAGGATCACCCATTGGGTTTCCATGGCTGAGCGAGGAATCGAATCCTGGTCACCAAAGTCATAGTAAAATGCTCAAACCATCACATCATATTGTCTCTGCCATTACAAAAATCAGAGGAAGAGAGAAAAGGTACTCATTGGACCTAGCAACTTTTTATTTTCTATTTTGTCAGGTCAGTGTGAGGGAAAGGTATTAGCAGAAAAATTAAATTGGCAGCACTAGTCCAAGCCACAAGAAGTCACTTGATGTTTCAAAGCTCTTATTTCATTTCAGATATCATAATAAAAAAGCTGCTTAAGCTAGTGAAGTAGAAAGCATAAACAACCAAAACCATTTTCAGTGAATGCAGCATTGTTACTTACGGCATAATATAAACATTTGCTGATGACATAACACGGATCTTAGCACTTTTTAACAGGGATTTTACAAAAGTTGTTTTAACCATTCTGAGCCTGATCTATAAGCCCAGAAGGGGAAACGGTATTTACAAATTGAGGCTGGAATTAATACATATGTGGAAATAAGGTGAATTATTAAATGTAGAAGACAGTGTATGCCTGATTTGTTCACTTTAAACTGAATTCATTCATATTCAATTCCTATTCAAGGCTGCTTCCTAAAGAATTCTCTCTCTCTTTCTCTTTCTCTCCCTCCTCTCCATGTATGTGTATGTGGGAATGGATAAACTGGACAAAGAGATGAAAATAAAATTTGTTGGACTTGACAGCTATATCATTTTATTATCCCCACAATTTGTGAGAAAATATTCACTTCATTTCAAGTGCTGGGTGCACAGGAATTTTTCAAGTAATAACATATGAACCAACACTCTGAATAAACTATGTATAGCTGAAAAATTATGGAGACATATTCAATACTTCAGTCAATAGGAATGATATAGTAACTTGCATGACTAAATTCAAAGATTTCAGAAAAGGCATTAAATCTGAGCAAATTTTGGTGTGGAAAGAAAACAGAAACTGTTGCAGCCCAGCATGGAAAGGATGTGAAGAAAATGTAAGTGACAGTTGGAGAAACTCTACAAAATAGAGGGTGAGGGATTTCCACACCTCACATTGGGAGAGAAATAAAACTCTTGGAACTGTAAAAAGACTCTCCAGTTGAGAGTGAGAAAGAAAATGCCAAATGTTGTGGGCAATAAAAAGATACTGTTGCAAAAGCTGCTTGGATTATTTTCGCAACAGGATCACAGAACTGGACTTCTGCCCAGACAGCGAGGGTTACAACCCCAAAATGGGCACTGTAGAATAGTTAACCAACACAATTGCCAGAACAGCTTGTAGCATCGGAAAACATAATCGGATCCTCTAGCTAGATGATGCTTTAAAGGCATGGCTGCCACTGGAGTAGCAACCATTACAGTTGCTGTAAAGACTTCAATGCTAGCATATTCCAAGTTGAAACAACACAATCTGCATATATACATACATGCACAGTGACCAAATTAAAATTGATACTTAATTTGCTTCAGTTCATTTGAGTACAGCAATGCATTTTTCACCTCCTTGTACATCAATAAAAATTATGTTTAGCAGGCAAACAGATGGTATGGCACTTCTGTGACAGTATCATCCCTGAGCTGCACCATTCACCCCTGAAAGAAGGCGAAAATGGGCTCTTCCTTTATCAAAAGGGTGCTTTTATCCAATGTCTTGGTGTGCGTAGATGCTTGTGTAGCTAGACTGGCCCTTGTTATTCATGCTAGGAGAGAGGGAGATATTTCCTCTTGACATCTATTGATGCCAGTTGTCAAATTAAAGCTAATCAACATTTCAAGGAATAATCCAGTGCACAACTGCTGAAGAATTCCATCTCTCTTTGAACTGTTTGCCTTCTTTTAGAGTTTTGTGAATTATTTTATTTGAGAAAGCAATAGATTCCTGGACATGAATAAAGGATATATTTCCCCACCTTTGGGTGCAAATTGTGCCCTTCCTGGGTAATGGGAGATTCAAAGCTGATGAGTCATCTCCCTTTGGGGAGTATTTAAACATTCGATTTACCTTTCCAAACAAACAACAATACTTGACATTTGTCTGGTGATGAACCCTCAATGTTAAATATAACTATAACTAATTTAAAATTAGTTATAGGAGCCCCGGTGGCGAAGTGCGTTAAAGCACTGAGCTGGAGACCGAAAGGTCCCAGGTTCAAACCCCGAGAGCGGTGTGAGCGGCCGCTGTTAGCTCCAGCTCCTGCCAACCTAGCAGTTCGAAAACATGCCAATGTGAGTAGATCAATAGGTACCGCTCCGGCAGGAAGGTAACGGCGCTCCATGCAGTCATGCCGGCCACATGACCTTGGAGGTGTCTACGAACAATGCCGGCTCTTCAGCTTAGAAATGGAGATGAGCACCACACCCCAGAGTCAGACATGACTGGACTTAACGTCAGGGGAAACCTTTACCTTTAATTTAAAATAAAAGTAGAAATTAAATCTTCACAACAAATTACTAAGATCCAAATTCATGCTGTACATGGATGCTATTTAAGAGGTTAAAATTTCTTCCCCAAACATAGGTCGTACAACATTTCAGATCATATTATAGCTGCTGTAGAGTCTCACTTATCCAACATAAACGGGCTGGCAGAACATTGGATAAGTGAAAATGTTGGATAATAAGGAGGGATTAAAGAAAAGCCTATTAAATGTCAAATTATGTAAGGATTTTAGAAATTAAGCACAAAAGCATCATGTTTTAAAACTAATTGACAGAAAAAGCAGTTCAATACACGGTAACGTTATGTAGCAATTACTGTATTTACGAATTTAGCACCAAAATATCACAATGTATTGAAAACATTGATTATGAAAACATTGACTACTAAAAGGCAGATTGCGTTGGATAATCCTGAACATTGGATAAGTGAAGGTTGGATAAACGAGATTCTACTGTATTTGAAATAAGTATTAAAAGCATATCCTGCATTGATATGGACCATAGTAAAATTATATGCTAATAACAAGAGAAACCATTAAAATACAATATGGTACATGATTCCACTGATTTCAGTAGCAACTCAACAAAGTTCAAAAACACTCCCACCCAGGTAAGACTAAGGCTAAATTAAAGTGTTAATATTGTGATGAACATATCAAGTAAAGCAGCAAAAGATGGCCAAGATCCTGCATTCAACACATAGCCAAAATGGCATAGCTATGTTTTAATGCCCTCCTGTTCCTGATGCCCACCCTAAAATCAATCACACATCAAAAGTAACAGAGGTCTGTGCTGCTAGACTGGGGGTCACTAAGGTAAAAGTAAAGGTTTCCCCTGACATTAAGTCCAGTCGTGTCCGACTCTGGGGGTTGGTGCTCATCTCCATTTCTAAGCCGAAGAGCCGGTGTTGTCTGTAGACACCTCCAAGGTCATGTGGTCAGCATGACTGCATGGAACGCCGTTACCTTCCCGCCGGAGCGGTACCTATTAATCTACTAACATTTTTTCCTACCATCAAGTAATGCTGCAATGAAGAGTTGTGGGAGATCCCCACAGAGATTCCTGCTTCTGCTCCACAAAATATTGCTCAGTGGCAGAAGAAGGCTGGTCATATCATCCTGCAGTGACCCATTTGGAAGCAGCATAGACCTTCACATGGTTGACTAAAGATGGCTTTCAAGATCATTTATGGCAATAGCAATATGATCACAAATGAAAATATGAAATACTTGCAAAGTACTACTTTGGGACTGACTAACAGAATATGTTTGTATCAATAAAGCAATGCACAAGCACCTTTATAACAATAAACACATTAAAACCACAGGAGAATGAAATTATTTTATTTTGTACCAAAGTTCACAAAGTTGATGCAGAAAACCCCAACCACAGAAAAGGAAACACAAAGAAGATTTAATTAGACACACTGATTTATAGGGAAATGGGCATCACACCCTCACTGATCATGGATGCTAAGGAGTCTCAGCTCTGGTTAATATTTCGGCAAGAGACTACCAACAATACCAGGTGCTGTAGGCTGTATTTCAGAAGAATAAACTGGCAAAACCACCTATGAATATTCCTTGCACCATAAATCAACTTCAAGGCACATACTTAAGATAAAGGTAAAGGTTTTCCCCTGACGTTAAGTCCAGTCATGTCTGACTCTGGGGGATTGGTGCTCATCTCCATTTCTAAGCCGAAGAGTCGGCATTGTCCGTAGACACCTCCAAGGTCATGTGGCCGGCATGACTGCATGGAGCACCGTTACCTTCCTGCTGGAGCGGTATCTATTGATCTACTCACATTGGCATGTTTTCGAACTGCTAGGTTGGCAGGAGCTGGAGCTAACAGCAAAAAGGTGTACATGAGTTAAGAATGGCTGAATTGTTGAACTGAATTGTAACTAGAAATAACACAAATATATTTTTCATACAATATGAAATTTATTCTCAATGGCAAATCCCATTAATTCATTGAGCACCTTTTCACTACACAATCATAGTGCTTGATTCCCTGTAACTGTCACAGTCTGTAGTGGAGCGAGGCACTAGACCAAACTGGCTGAGTTCTAAATGCTTCTCCCTAAATTGCAAACCTCATAATAATTGTGTTTTGTGAAAGAGCCTCAGGCTATCATATCCCGAAACTGAATATTCCTCGAGATATCCACGTCCCTCATTTTTGTGAGGATTAAAAAGTTGAAATACCAGCTTCAATAAAAGCAAATCTAATCAAGGAGAATGTAATAAAAACCTTGATGGATCAGAGCAAAAGTCTATCCAACGTTCTGTTTTCACAGTGGTCAGCTGAATGCCTCCAGGAAACCCACAGGCAGGATGTGAGGAAAGTAGTCCTCTCCTATTGTTTTCTAAATGACTGAAATTCAGAAGCATGCTGGTTGTGACTCAAGAAGAGGCATATACCTATCATCACTGTCCCTCTCTTCCATTGTGTAACTTTTTAAAGAAAAAGGAATAATTTTGAGTGGCTTTCACTACATTATATGGAAGCAAATGCTTCAGTTTAACTTCTTGATGAAGTAGTGAAGATTCTGCTGTTACAAGCTCCACTGTGACTCCTCCTTCTTTTCCTTTTTGTATCATACCTCCTTCTTTTCCTTTTTGTGGAGTCAATACCTACAGTTTCACCTACCTACATCTGACAAAATTGTCTTCTGTAGGAATCTTTTAGACTCTCCAAGGGTTCTCCATTGTGACTTTATGCAAAAGTCATTAATTTAAATATGGGTTAGTATTACCCGTAGTTTCATGTTTTTGTGGTAAGTTCAGGAATATCTCCTGCTTGGATACAGGAGTCATACAATGTGCATACACAATTATGTTGAAACATTCTGTTTCCCCATATGACTCCAGTGAGACTGATGCACCCCAACTTCTAAATCATGTGTGTTTGTTTGCAACATAGAAACCATGCACCAAAAGCCTTATGTTGGTTGGTTTTCAGATTTTGTATTGTTCGATCAAAATTTTCAGCAGGTTTTTCTTTTTTCTCCATGCTTTTTTAAAACACATGTATACACATATTTCTTGATTAATCCGTTTTTTTTTAGAACATGCTGCACAATTTCAGTCTGTTTTTGTTTAAGCATAGTCTCCATGATCTTCAGAAAAGAAAAACTCCAGCATGTGGAAACCCAGATCTGAGTGCTGCAAATGTTCAGAGTTACTTTTCCAAGATGTGTATCACTACTATTCTTATAGAATGGGCTTTCAATACCTATGTAGTTTGAATAACTTTGACAATATGGAGGAAGGTGACATTTTTGGTTGTTGGGGAACTTCTTTGCTTCTTGCCTCGTTCTTTCCCATTTTTAGTGTGGGGTTTTTAGTGCTTTCTTTTATTTTGTGGATGTTTTACCATGTGATAGAGCATGTTTTGTGCTATACCGTTTCTAGCCATATTTATTATAAAAGCATTCATATTCCAGTTCCTTTTAAAAGGAGACATTGCATGCCACTATCAGATACCACTGATGTACCTCTGTTCTGATTGCCAATAATAGCTATAAATGGTAGTCATCTTTGAGACTTAGTATACTAGTGTTGGAGGATTTGCATCTTGCCACTGTCCTTGTTTCAGGTTACTTATTAAATTTGATGTAAGAACAGGCCATTCTTCATCACAGGCTAAATCATGATACTCTTTTTGCATTGGTGTTAACAGAAATGGACTGAGCCAAGAAAATGGGAAAAACCAAGCCTGATCAGTTTTCATTCATTTTGTGTTAGTTACTTACTGTATATATTCATTTATAAGTCTAGAGGGAGAGGGCCTTCTCGGCAGTGGCCCCCCGGCTCTCCCCAGGGAGATCAGGTTAGCTCCTTCCCTGCCCATTTTCCGCCGGGAATTGAAAACATGGTTGTTCCGGAGTGCGTTTGAATGAATAGGCCCAATAGAGTTGTCATCAGAATACTTCTTTATGTTTATAAAACCGTATGGCACTTTATCACTGTTACTCATTTCCATGATACAGCACTTTATGAAACCTATCCCCGCTGGTTTGCTTTTAATTACTCTGATTTTATCTGCTTGGATTTTAATGTATTGTCCATTATTTTATTTTGTGTATCATTGAAATGTTTTAAGTTTTGTCAAATATGTTGTGTCGTTGTTTCAGACTTGTCCCTGTTGTGAGCCGCTCCGAGTCCCTTCGGGGAGATGGGGCGGGATATAAAAATAAAGTTGTTGTTGTTGTTATTATTATTATTATTATTATTATTATTATAAATGCTACTATAATACTAACATAAAAACATGAGTTGGTTTATTCACTGATTAATAACTTAAACCTTATTTGTTTAAAAAGAGGGAACCATTCCCTTCTCTGAGTTAAGTGGCAAAAGGCAAAGGTTAAGTCAATTCCAGGAAAACTTAAAAGAAGCACTGATCCCCTCTACTCTCCACACCATGGTTCCTCTCCTGTTCTTTTAGGATGCTAGTTTGGAAAAAATGGCAACAGTGGCCCTCTAGGTGCCTAGGTGCTTTCCCCTTTCCATGAAATAACACCCAACTGATCCACAGTTATTACCAAAATCCATAATGTGGCCCCAAAACCTACCCTTGACTTATACATGAGATAAACTCATACATGAGTTTATACAATACATTTTAATAGTAAAGGAAGCATTTTATTTTCCTATTCTTACTCTGTGACCATCCATTATTCTTGTATCTTTAATTCTAGATAGGTTCCATTAGAGTACATGTTCTGATTTAGGATACAAATTTTGCCATTTGGGTAATTATGTAAATTATAGTGAAAGTATTTTGTTTCCAAAGTTTATACCTTTAATGTAAATCACGAAGTATTTTCACTTCTGAAGTGATATTAAAATATGTCAAGTCAATTTTCAGTTCCTAAATATTTGGTTCATAATCCTATTCTATAAGTCAATGAAAGAGTGAAATATTCCCTACATGGGAATAAATAACACAGAAACTATGCATATTAGCTATGGCACCCGTGCTGTTTTATACTAATTGCCTTACACGAATATTTATGGTAATTACAATTGCTTAGTTTCCTTGTTTCTCTGGTGATTTAATTGTCATGTTATATGCATTCTTCTTCTTAATTGTCTTAATTTTTCATTTTTTAAAAATAAAATTCCCTTGTATGTGAGGCTGTGGAATGGCATTATTGACTATGACGTATTTATTTGTTTGATATTCAGATCTGGAGCAGAGAAATTGACTTCTAACATGTAATCCTCTCTAATTTGCAACCTTTGAACTATAATCTCTCAAGATATATAACAGCAGGAACCCATATAAATGACTTCCTTGTATTTTGCTGCTCTTTTTCTCCCATTATGACAGCAGTGAATCTTTTTACTTATTTAGGAAACCATTGATGCAAACTGAGGTTCTTTGCTAGGCTCCAGCACTGCTGAAATTTAAAGACATCAAGTTGCTTAGCTTTTGTTTTTTTGAAGAAACTGAAAATTGCCCTGGGCTAATTCTGCCATAATATCTCCAAAGATGCTTGTCTAGCATATATTTTATTTGCATCAGTTATAAAAATCGACAGAACTCACACAGCTGTTTATTGAAGCAAAAAACTATCACTACAGTGATAAATGGATAAAAAGAAGAAAGGTCAGTGCCAGTCGGTTCTCTGTCTCAATAAAATCTCATCTTGGAAACCAGGTTTATTTGACAACCCAGCTTTACTTCTCTGGCATGAAGCAATATGAAGTGAAGTGTGCAGCTGTCAGACCCAATGTCTGTTAAGAGGAAAGAGGAGCTTGTCTGTCTGAAGGACTATCAACAGTGTCCCTTGTTCAAAGCTGAGCAGTTCTGTGCCCTGAAAGCTTTTGTTACAACAGCCAATAATACATGACCACTCAAGGCTTGTCTACACCATCCAAATAGCCCAGATGCAATTCAGACTAATCCACCTTGAAGCTTGCCCCAGATTCATCCTCTTAGTGTCACACCTACCCATCATATACCTCACTGAAATTGTATTGCCGTCTACACCCCAAATTTGAGTTAGTACTATTTTAGTACTATGGAAGGCTTGTGTCGACTCAAGTCTACCATTTCTGCTTGATTTGCTATTGCATCCCTCCCTCACACTGCACAAAAATATAATGATCTTAAATGTCCAAAAGTTCATATCCCTATCCCACAATACCTTCCATCCCAAAAATCACGCTTATCTAGATTATACGCCTGGGGGAAAACAGAGCAATAGACTAAATGTTCTATAGAGCAAGAAGTGAGTTTTGTTATATTTATTTATTTTATTTATTTACAGTATTTATATTCCGCCCTTCTAACCCCAAAGGGGACTCAGGGCAGATCACATCACACATATAAGGCAAACATTCAATGCCTTAACATAGAACAAAGACAGAGACAAACACAGCTCCGAGCTGGCCTCGAACTCATGACCTCTTGGTCAGAGTGATTTGTTGCAGCTGACTGCTTTATCAGCCTGCGCCACAGCCCGGGCTGTGGCTAATATATTGTATTAAAGCCTAAAAGAATTTTGTTCACTGCTAAAGGGGTTGTTCATTGTGTATCAGGAACAAGAAAACTATGAGGTGATTCTGATTTTTTGTCCATGTAGACATGAGGATCCCAGAGGTTACACAATTACACCTGGAAGTGCCCTTAAATGCCATTTAAGGGTACTCTGAATTCCTTTAAAATAGTATCTGCATTCCCACTGCAGATCTCCTAGTGATTTATACCTGCCACAGTCACATACACTAGTAATCGAGGGGAGATGAAGAAATGCAGAAGCTCTGGCTTGTTCTACAAGTATGTGTTCAGGTACAATTGACATTCAATTTCCATAGATTCTGCATCCACAAATTCAGCTCTCTGCAGTTGAAAATATTTTCAAAAACAGAAAACTTATTTATTTATTTATTGACAGTATTTATATTCCGCCTTTCCCACCCCAAAGGGGACTCAGGGTGGATCACATTATATACATATAGGGCAACCATTCAATGCCCATATACACATAGAACCGAGACAGAGACAGACAGACACAGAGGAAATTTAACCTTCTTCTGAGGGGATGTTCGATTCTGGCCACAGGGGGGAGCAGCTGCTTCATCATCCACTATGACGGCACTTCCTCATTCCAACGTCGTAAATTAGATAAATTTGCCTCCCCACTTTATAAGTGGTACCTTATTTCCTACTTGATAGATGCAACTATCTTTCGGGTTGCTAGGTCAGCAACGAGCAGGGGCTATTTTTTATTTTTAATTGACGGGTGCTCACCCCGCCACAGACTGGCCTCGAACTCATGACCTCATGGTCAGAGTGATTTATTGCAGCAGGCTGCTCACCAGCCTGCACCACAGCCCAGCATTTTGCCATTTTATTATTCTATTTTAATATATAATGGGACTTCAGCATCTGTCAGGACCCAGGCTGCAGAGCACCAATAACCATACACAGAGGCCAGAATCTATCTAATATCTTTATTGTAGGAGTATATAAAGTTAATAAAAACAAGTGTAGAAAATAGTCCAGAAGTAGACCTTTCAGGAAAGGTCAAAATTAGTCCAAAGAAACAATGTCCAATATGAAATATTAAGGTCCAAAGTTGTAATCCAGTAACCGAAACACTCACTTTGCCAAGCAAAGTGAGGGGAGATGACAAGGTCCTTTAGACCATAAAACTTAAGCAGGGCTAGGAAGTAAACTTGATTCTTGGAACACTAGGCTTAATTCAAGGCAACAAGAAACGAGGAGCAAGAACAGGATCCGTGGTAAATTCGTGGCGAGGTCCGGAAGGCAAGGCAAGGTCCGTGGAGCAAGGCAAGGTCCTGGGAAGCAAGGCAAGGCTGGAAACGGGAGCAAAGGACGCGGGAGTAGCGTAGTCCACACACAACCTACTCCCGAAGCTGACTAATTGACTCCGCAAGATTCCTACGTGGGCAAAACACCTAAATAGGGTCTCGTTTTCCCACCAAAGAACATTTCTCTGGGGAACCAGAACCGAAAGCCATTCTCTGTGTCCAGATGCATGACTCCCTAAAGTTTCCCATGGGAAGCAGGCTTAATCAGCTGAATGCCTGGCAGCAATCCTAGCGCTCCTGCGAGACGCCTCCTGAGCGCCTTTCTGTTGTTTATAATAATCACGGCGAGAAAATGGGGGAGATTTCGGCTCAAGGCTTGTTTGGCCGACTTCTGGAAGGCAAATCTCCTGCAGGTGCAAGGGCTCCAATTCTGGCTGAAAAAGCTCCAATTCTGGCTGAAACGGTGGGAAACCTAAGTTTTCCTCTTCATCTGTCACAACAGTGCTAGGAACGGGACTACATGGCCCATGAGTCATCACAGCATCCAAAGATTTTGATATCCATGCATGTGTGTTCTATAACAAAACCCAAATGAAGAGAAATGGCTCGCTATCATTGTAAATAAGTAGTGTACTTGTACAAGAGATGGTAGGAATAGTTGAAAAATATCCAAAAATCTTTGAAATTCTTTGAAAATGTTGCTTGAGTGCTGGAAAACACCGGGAACAATTCTAGACTGATTAAGTCATTAATCGAACTTCTGTGAAGTAAACAACATTTTATTTTTCCCATAGTCAAGGAAACATCTATAGTTAAAACATCTACATAAAAGGATTACTTTTTGTGCATAAAATGCTGTTTCCTATGCAGAAAATGCTGTTTTCTATGTCTATGAATTTTCCCAGCTACAACACTTTCTGTGCAGAAAACAGCACTTTCTGCATTGAAAAATATGTTCCTCTGTACAGAATAAGTCCTGTGAAGAGCTGTTGGGAAATGCTGTCTTCCTCACAGTGGGAAGAAATGTGTTCTTCTTTCAGTAGAAAAATCAATGAAAAATAACTACCTCAACCCATAGAATCATAGAGTTGAAGAGAACACATTCCAACTCTTCCATGCAGGAATGCACAATCAAAGTACTCCCAACAGATGGCCATTCAGCCTCTGCTTAAAACTCTCCAGAGAAGGAGACTCCACCACTCTCCAAAGCATATTCCACTGCTGAACAACTCAAAGTAGAATAAACTGTATCTTGAATAAGAGAAATGATGGGACTTTGTTTCATGTGCAGTTTCCATCCATTTGGATTGAACAACCTAAGATCTGCCATTGCCACCAGCTTCAGAAGAAAACATCAGGGCATGCAATACACAGGTGATGCTTATGGATACTCAGTGAAATAAATGAGATTCCTAAGCACTTCTTCTGGAAAAGAAAAAGCCCACAAGAATGCTCTATGTATGACCTATAAAAGCTTCCAACTGAGATTGATATCAATTGCTTACCTTTTTCCAAAAGAAACCCAAGGGCATTTTGAAAGAGTGAGGTCTTGCAGTTTGTACAGTCAAAATGTTGTGGGTTAAAGGGTAGATACTTTTACAGGTGTTGAAAAAAAATAATGTTGTGGCAATATTTTTGGCAGATAGTAAAGTGAAATGTAAAGTTAATATATCCAAACTAGCACATGTATACTAGTACAAACATTTAGGACATTTATACTAATCTGTCATGTTTTGCATTTTATACCTCATTCATTCTTAAACCTCCCAAGAGAGATTTAGAAACAGAGAGAATGAATGCCCTCATATAAGTATTCTCCTGTGACCTATAAATCACTGTCTATAAATAAAATGAAATCACCACCTATTTGTGAAGTTCTATAGCTGATGAAAGGGAGTTTTAAGAGAATGAGTTCCTCAAGGTCATTTGATACATTTTCAATTGAGTCAAGACCTGAAAATTCAACAGACTATGGACTAGCATGTATTCAATACACTCTATAGGTTGTCATAATTTTCAGAAAAAAGTTCACCATACATGCAACTCTTAAAAACATAAATGTGTATTTGTTTCCATGCCCACATTTTGTTAAGAAATGCACGAAGATTCCTTTGTTAAAATTGTACGGATAACTTTTCTGCAAACCATGACATCATATTCAACTGTTAGATTATTACAGCAATAGATCTCAGCTTCAGATATAATCTGTTGTTGGAAAATGAGAAAATCATCCATGTTATTACAAGAGGTTTTCTATACTAATGCTAAGAGAACTGAACTGGTTGCACAATTCTTATTATTTATTTCTATAAAATATCCAAGATCTGGCTTCAACGTTTAGGATTTTTGCCCATGCTAACCAAAAGGGATGCACAGAATGTATCCATGGGCATGATTACATTCATATCCATCTGTTGAAATGGCATGCTGCCTGTTTACAAAGCATAATGCCAATTTGAATTATTTGTAGCTGCAACTCTAAGGTTCAGTAAAGAGTGGTATGCTCAGAACAGCCAATATGGTAAAACAATTCATAGCAATGTCTAAAGGGTCATATACACATCGAATTGTATCCAAACTAAACAATGCTTAGAACAGACCTAACTGAAATCAATGGGATTAAGCAAGAATAAATTAAGTTCCTCTAATATTAGCAGTTCTATTCTATACATGTATTGCTCTGGATCCAAACCACATTATGCTACATGTTTATGTATTTAACGACGCTTGTTTCTTGCCTCTCAAGCCCGCTAGTGTGCACAAACTGATGCACAAACATTGGATACTAGACCTGGCTAAATTCAATTTTTAGAAACTAAAACACCCTTTTAAAAAAGTTTAAACAGCTAAAAACTTGCCTGAGCACTCCAAAATGTAAGACTCAAAGGCCAAGTGAAATACTGATATCTTTGCTGCCCACTGGGAATCCAGAAGGCATGTAGCCAGACTGAGCTCCTTTGGGAAAGAGTTCCGCAGTTGGAGTGCTGCTGCAGAAGAGCAGGAAAGGTTACAAAGCTAATATTTCTTCTGAATTATGTATTATTGCCATTTTCAAAGCCCATAGAAGCAACAATGCTTGGAAACATGCAGACAATATCAGAAACAATGTGTTCATTGGTTCTAGTGGTTCAGCACTTTGGATAGTTCCTTTTGAGATCAAATGAAAACTCATGGTGCATCTGAACCAGGCAGGGGCAAACTTTGACCCTCCAGGTGTTTTGGACTTAAACTCTCAGAAATCCCAACCAGTTTACCGTCTGTTAGGAATTGTGGTAGTTGAAGTCCAAAACATCTAGAGGGCCAAAGTTCACCCATGCCTGAGCTACACTGTAGAATTAACTGTCATGGCTCAATGCTATGGAATCATGGAAGTGCATTGTTTTGCAGAGAACGCAAAAGATCTTGTAAAACTACAACTGCCATGATTCCACAATTGAGCTAGAGCAATTAAAGTGCTGCCAAACTGCATTAATTCCACAGTGTAGCTGCATCCTCAGAGTGGATTGACCACTTCACTGACAAGGGGGCTTTTACCAGCTTCTACTAAGTGAAACTTATGAAATAGAGCTCACAAAACTGATTCTTAAACTTTTTTTAAAAAACTAGCTGTGTAGTCACTAGCTGTGCCCGGCCACCCGTTACTGTGGCGAAGTATGGTGGTATGAGAAATAATGTGATGTCTCATGGGCCATGTAGTCCTGTTCCTAGTATTATTGTGACAGATGAAGAGGAAAACTTGGATTTCCCACCGTTTCAGCCAGAATTGGAGCCCTTGCACCTGCAGGACATTTGCCCTCCAGAAGTCAGCCAAACAAGCCTTGAGCAGAAATCTCCCCCATTTTCTCGCCGGGATTATTATAATCAACAAAGAGGCGCTCGCGAGGCGACTCGCCGGAGCGCCAGGATAGCTGCCAGACAATTAGCTGATTAAGTCTGTTTCCCTTGGGAAACTTTAAGGAGTCAAACATCTGGACACAGAATGGCTTTCGTTTCTTGTTCCCCAGAGAAAGTGCTCTTTGGCGGGAAAACAAGATCCTATTTAGGTGTTTGCTCTCGGAGGAAACCTTGCGGAGTCAATTCGTCAGCTCATGGAGTGAGATCGTGTGTAGACTTCGTACTCCAGTTCCCAGCTCCTGAATCAAGTTCCCAGCCCTGCCTTGTTCCACGGATTTCTATGGACTCAGTTCTTGTTCCACGATTGCCTTGTTTCAAGTTGGACCTTGCCAAGTCTCAAGTCTTGCCTTGCTTTGCGTTTTAAACCACGGACCCTGTTTCTCGGATTCCAGCCTTGTTTTCCTTTCCTTCGGATTTACCTTAAGCCTCAAAGACTATGGACAGTTCCCCACACTATTGCTTGCCAAATAGTGTGTGTTTCGGTGAAGTGGATTATAACTTTGGACTTTAATATCATATATTGGACATTGTTTTCTTGGACTATATTTGACCTTTCCTGATAGGTCTACTTCTGAACTATATTCTACACTTGTTTTTATTGACTTTATATATTTCCTTAATAAAGATATTAGATAGATTCTGGCCTCTGCGTATGGTTATTGGTGCTCTGCAGCCTGGGTCCGGACAGTTTGACTCCGCCACCTTAAGCACCAATTAACCTAGGCCAGAATGTCTACTGGAACCGGGGCGGAAGCCCAACCACTCAGCTATACCATCGCCAAGGATGAAGTGGACAGAATCCGTGATATGCTCCATACGCAGGAGGGAGAAATACGGGGTTTGAAGGAACGTGGAACCCGTCTCCCTGCCCTGGCGTTACCAACCAAGTTTTCTGGAGAAGCTTCCAAGGTTCATGTTTTCCGTCGCCAATGCCAGGCATATCTAGAAGCCCGTCATGCCGAGTTTCCCCAAGAAGACATCAAGGTGGCGTGGATCTACAGTCTCCTAGACGGGCCAGCGGCCAATTGGGCGACGGCGCTATTTGATGAAGCCTCTCCACATCTAAGTTCCGCGCAAAACTTCCTGAATCACCTTAAGGCGACTTGGGGAATCGAGGACAATTTAGAGGCGGCCGGCCACAAACTCCGGCGCCTTTTCCAAGGGGACAGGCCTTTGTCCCAGTACATAGCCGAGTTCCGAGTGCTGGCCCAAAACACCGGCTGGAATGACGTAGCCCTCAGGGGACAGTTTCGGGAGGGTCTCAACATCGAGATGTTGGAAGAAATCTCCAAGGTGGATCCTCCAAACTCTCTTGAGAGACTTATTGACCAATGTTTACGAGCCGAAGTCATGCTTGCCAACAGAAAACAGTGGCTCCGAGGCCAGAGTGGAAGAGCAGGAGTAAAACCTCCCGCTCCCGTCGGCATCCAACCACGTCCAATGTGGAGACCCCCACCACCAGCCCCATACCCCAGAGGAAGCGAGGAGGAGCCGATGCAGTTGGGCAATGTGCGCCCCAGATTAGATGTTGCCGAGAAGGCCCGCCGCCAACGTTTAAACCTCTGTTGGTACTGCGGAAACGGGGGCCACTTTGCCAGAGAGTGTCCAGCCAAAAGAAAGCCCGCCACCCGTTTGGCGGCGGCGTCCTCCGTGGAGACGGAGACGGCCGAGGCGGCAGGCGCAAAGCCGGCGGGGGAAGCCAGCGACCGGGCGTAGAGAGGCTCGCCAACCCGGTCAGAAATCCCACTCAAGAGCCGCCAACCGGGGTCCTATTTCTCCTAGTGGTCACCTTGTGGTCAGCGAAAAAAGGACCCGTCATGATCCATGCCATGATAGACTCAGGAGCAACAAACAATTTCATCGATAGAGAGTATGCCAACTCTCTGGGATTACAATACCACGATTTCAAGAACGCCCGGGTGGTGCAAGCCATAGATGGCCGCCCCCTAAAGACAGGTCCAGTAAGCCAATGGTCTGAACCCACCAGAATGTGGATAAGGGAACACATGGAAGAGATTTCCTTCTTTGTGACCGAGGTTCCTCACTTCCCTGTGATTTTGGGAATTCCATGGCTGACACTCCACGACCCAAACATCTCCTGGGCCAACAGAGAACTACAGTTTGCTTCTAAATATTGCCAAAACCATTGTCTTGTAGCCAAGGTCTGCCATGCCACAGACGCTGAACCTATCATCACCTTGCCTAAGAAATACTCGGACTTTTGGGATGTTTTCAATGAAAAGGAAGCCGAGAAACTACCCCCGCATAGGCCCTATGATTGTGCCATTGACTTGGTGGAGGGGGCCCCGATTCCGCGAGGACACTTCTACTCCCTGACTGAACCAGAGCAAGAAGCTCTCAGGGAGTTCATAGAGTCAAACCTCCGCAAGGGGTTCATCAGACCCTCTCAATCCCCAGCTGCTTCCCCAGTAATGTTTGTGAAAAAGAAGTCAGGGGACCTACGCTTGGTTGTGGACTATAGAGCAATGAACAATATCACTAAGCGGAACCGCTATCCCCTGCCTTTGATCTCGGACTTATTAGACCGGCTTCGAGGGGCCAAGGTTTACACCAAGCTGGATCTTCGGGGGGCTTACAATCTAGTTCGCATCAGGGAGGGGGACGAGTGGAAAACCGCCTTCCAGACTAAATTCAGATTATTCGAGTCCCTAGTCATGAATTACGGTTTATGTGGAGCTCCCGCAACGTTCCAGCATTTTGTCAATATCTTTCAGGATTATCTAGATTGGTTCTTGATCATCTACTTGGACGATTTTTTGGTGTTTTCTAGATCACAATCAGAACATGAGAACCACGTCAGAATGGTGTTACAACGATTGCGGGATCATGGACTATATGCCAAGTTGGAAAAATGCGCTTTTGATCTACAAGAGGTAGATTTCCTGGAATACCGTGTCTCGCCACTAGGGCTCTCCATGGACCCGGCAAAGGTTTCAGCAGTATTGGAATGGCGGGCGCCAACCAACAAGAAAGAGGTGCAGCATTTCTTGGGGTTCGCGAACTACTACCGCAAGTTCATTCCAGACTTTGCCCGCTGGTCTGACCCAATCACCAGCTGCATCCGTGGAAAACAGCCCTTCCGCTGGACGGAGCAAGCAGAGGAAGGGTTCCAGCAACTAAAAAAGTTATTCACATCCCAGCCAATTCTACAGCACCCCGATCCTAAAACCCCTTTTGTTGTGCAGGCTGACGCCTCCAATGTGGCAATCGGGGCTGTACTCATGCAACCAGTGGGAGAACATCTTCACCCTTGTGCCTTTTACTCCCGTCAACTAACAGCCCCAGAGAGAAATTACACTATTTGGGAAAAGGAACTTTTGGCCATAAAGGCAGCCTTTGAAAATTGGAGACATTGGTTAGAAGGGGCCAAATTTCCCATTGAAGTTCATACTGACCATCGTAATTTAGAACATCTAAGAACTGCCCGCAAGTTAAATCAAAGGCAGCAGCGCTGGGCTTTGTTTTTTGAGCGTTTTGACTTCCAGATCCATTATGTAACCCCTGCTCAGACCAAGCAAGCAGATGCTCTTTCACGGAAACCAGAGTATGCTGCAGGGCGCAGAGAAACCTTCGAATCTCAATTGCTACAGCCTGAAAACTTTGCCACGCTCACAGTGGGAAACACCAAATCCACTACAGTTGAACCAACTCCCTCTACTCCAGGACCCCTTTGTGCTCAAGAAATTAGAGCCAGTCAACAAGCAGACGCCTGGGCTCAAGATCAAATTCGCCAAGGACTACGTTTCCCTTTCTCACTTAAGGATGGGTTATTATGCTACAGAAATCATGTCTACATCCCCCCAGGACCAGGCAGGGAAAAGGCACTTCGCCTGTGTCATGACTGCAAGCCAGCAGGGCATTTTGGACTATTTAAAACCATGCATTTGATCCTACGAGACTTTTGGTGGCCCAAAATCCGCAAGGATGTAGAGAAATATGTCAATACCTGCCCAGTATGTCAGCGTTCCAAGACAAGAAGAGAGAAACCCTCAGGATTATTGCATCCCCTTCCTACTCCATCTCGTCCATGGGAGATAATTTCCGCGGATTTTATCACTGATCTACCACCCTCCCTTGGATTCACCACGATCCTAGTGGTGGTGGACCTTTTTACCAAGTTGGCTCATTTCATTCCCTGCGATGGCCTCCCCACGGCCAAAGAGACTGCAGATTTATTTCTTCAGCATATTTTCAGACTACATGGATTGCCCAAGAGTTTAGTCACAGACCGTGGATCTCAATTCACCTCTCGTTTCTGGAAGGCACTACAAAAACTATTGGGCATAGACTCTCGTTTATCTTCAGCTCATCATCCCCAAACGGATGGGCAAACTGAGCGCACCAATGCCACTTTGGAACAATACCTTCGCTGTTATGTAAACTACCAGCAAGACAACTGGGCTTCCCTGTTACCTCTGTCAGAGTTTGCCTACAACAACGGTGTCCAGGCTTCAACCAAAGAAACCCCGTTCTTTGCAAACTACGGCTTCCACCCACGTTTCTTTCCTCCTGTCATTGAAACCTCAGAAGTCCCTGCAGCGGAGGACTGGCTGCAGGAACTCACAGCGGTGCAACAACTATTGCTCCAGCAACTGGACCAAGCCAAGGAGGACTATAAACGCCACGCTGACCGTCATCGCCAGCCAGGCCCCGAAATCAAGGTAGGAGATCGGGTTCTTCTGTCCACTCGCTTTTTGTCCTCCCACCGTCCCTGCCGGAAGCTAGATGCCCGTTTCATTGGTCCCTATCCAGTGGTGGCGCAACTTAACCCCGTGACTTTCAAACTCCAATTTCCGCGCTCTATGCGCATTCATCCAGTGTTTCATCGCTCCCTGCTCCTTCCGACGGATGGTGTGCGCCCTGATGCAGACTGGCCGGCCCCCACTCCTGTTTTGGTGGATGGGGAGGAGGAATTCGAGGTTCAGGACATTTTGGATTCTCGCTTCCACCGCCGCCGCCTTCAATATCTCATTGACTGGGTGGGTTTTGGGCCCGAAGAACGCTCTTGGGAGGACGCTTCCACAGTCCATGCCCCTGACCTAGTCCGCCGCTTCCATCAGGCCTACCCTGCCAAGCCGCGACCCCGTGACTCGAGGAGAGAGGCCATGTTTGAGGGGGGCCTTGAGGGTGGGGATAGTGTGATGTCTCATGGGCCATGTAGTCCTGTTCCTAGTATTATTGTGACAGATGAAGAGGAAAACTTGGATTTCCCACCGTTTCAGCCAGAATTGGAGCCCTTGCACCTGCAGGATATTTGCCCTCCAGAAGTCAGCCAAACAAGCCTTGAGCAGAAATCTCCCCCATTTTCTCGCCAGGATTATTATAATCAACAAAGAGGCGCTCGCGAGGCGACTCGCCGGAGCGCCAGGATAGCTGCCAGACAATTAGCTGATTAAGTCTGTTTCCCTTGGGAAACTTTAAGGAGTCAAACATCTGGACACAGAATGGCTTTCGTTTCTTGTTCCCCAGAGAAAGTGCTCTTTGGCGGGAAAACAAGATCCTATTTAGGTGTTTGCTCTCGGAGGAAACCTTGCGGAGTCAATTCGTCAGCTCGTGGAGTGAGATCGTGTGTAGACTTCGTACTCCAGTTCCCAGCTCCTGAATCAAGTTCCCAGCCCTGCCTTGTTCCACGGATTTCTATGGACTCAGTTCTTGTTCCACGATTGCCTTGTTTCAAGTTGGACCTTGCCAAGTCTCAAGTCTTGCCTTGCTTTGCATTTTAAACCACGGACCCTGTTTCTCGGATTCCAGCCTTGTTTTCCTTTCCTTCGGATTTACCTTAAGCCTCAAAGACTATGGACAGTTCCCCACACTATTGCTTGCCAAATAGTGTGTGTTTCGGTGAAGTGGATTATAACTTTGGACTTTAATATCATATATTGGACATTGTTTTCTTGGACTATATTTGACCTTTCCTGATAGGTCTACTTCTGAACTATATTCTACACTTGTTTTTATTGACTTTATATATTTCCTTAATAAAGATATTAGATAGATTCTGGCCTCTGCGTATGGTTATTGGTGCTCTGCAGCCTGGGTCCTGACAAATAAAGTATTGAGGAATTGGTGGTAGTTAAGGTAAAGGGTAAAGATTTTCTCCTGACATTAAGTCCAGTTGTGTCCGACTGCACACTGAAGTGGATTATATGGCAGTGTGGAATCAAGATAATCCAGTTCAAAGCAGATAATATAAGATTATAAATGGGTTATATAGCTGTGTGGAAGGGCCTTGAGTCTACACTGCCATATAATCCAGTTCAGATCTGATAATCTGTATTTTATAGGCAGTGGGGAAGAGGCCTAATTGAGGCCTAACTCTGCCTGTCCCCTGGGCTGAGTGGGTTGCTAGGAGACCAAGTGGGCAGAGCTTAGCCTTTTAACTGGCAGCAATTGGATAAAAAAATTATTCCTCTCTCTCTAATTAGGACTATATTTTTGTTTTCTTTTTGTTGTATGAACGTAGAGGTATGGATGAGGGGTTGTGCTGCCAAGTTTAGTGTTTCTGGGATGTGTAGTTTTGTTGTTTTGTCCTAGGCCGAAATTTCATTACCCTTTTATATATAGATAAGCTTGGCCCTTTAATCTATGCAAAGGTCCAATTCTATTGCAGAACTGTCATGGATATGAAAATTTTCCATAACATTGCTTATATGCAGAATCAGAAAACATTCAAAAGAGCATTGTCTTTTTATAGAGGTTTTTGAACAGAAATTCAAGTTTATGTTGGAACTCTTTCTTTGTCTTAACATAGCCTCCTTTCTCTTCGTTTTCTGTTTGGTGACCTTTCTATTACCTATTAGTCTTGGAAAAAATATGCATTAGAGAAATGCACTGTCACTAGACACCATTTACTTCCTATCAAGAGCAAAGTAATAAGAATTCACTTTGTCTTAATTTCAAAGGTTAAGCCTGTCTTTCACAAAGTATCAAGAACTGGTGACTCAGCTTTTGATAGGACTAGACTGAAAGTCCCCTAAAACATCAGAAATGGTTAAAGTTTGATGTGGCTCTTCCAAGATGCAATAGTTTAGCTATTTGGAATTTGGAGAGATCTGTTTTTAAATAATAATGTAGTGCTTCTTAATATCAATCTATGGTTTTAATCTGTTTATATTGTCTAGAAAATGTTCTGTACTTTATATATAATATTTTGAAATCATTCTGATACATAGCCCTCTGACATCCAGTAAATTAAAAGTTCATCCTCCAAAAGGATGACCTCTCTGGGATGTTTATTACATGCTTTTTCAGAAAATTACACGCTTTTAAAGAAAATAACTTGTTCTGAGCATTCTATTCCAATACATGTTTAGTTAAGGTGCAGAGGGAATCTAGCTTTGCAAGAAGACGTTGTTGTTCCCGTTGAGCCAAAAGTCCTAGAGTTGCCTTCTACTGGATTCCCCTCTTTATGGCTGGTGTTAAATGACAGCCATCAGACATGGCAGATCATAGTAATTGAATATTGCCAACTTCGTTCAAAGGGGATAAGAAAACTTGAAATGGGGGCTAGGAAATATCATTGTCTCTACTAACCTAACAGCAGAGCTTGTGTGATGACTCATGGGCCATGTAGTCCCGTTCCTAGTGCTGTTGTGAATGATGAAGAGGAAAACTTGGGTTTTCCACCATTTCAGCCAGAAAAGGAACTATCCCAGCCAGAAATTGAGCCTTTGCACCTGCAGGAGGCTTGTCTTCCAGAAATCTGCCAAACAAGCCCTGAGTCGAGTTCTCCCCCTTTTTCGCGCCGTAATTATTATCTCCAGCAAAAAGGAGTGCAACAAGCTAATCGCAGGAGTTTGAGAATTGCAGCAAAGCATTCAGATGATTAAGCCTGCTGCCATGAGAAATTTTAGGGAGTCATACATCTGGACACAGAGTTTGACTTTCGTTTCTGATTCCCCAGAGAAGTGTTCTCTGGTGGGAAAACGAGGCCTATTTAGGTTCCTTGCTCCCGAAGGAATCTTGCGGAGTCAATTCGTCAGCTACCGGAGCAGCGTGTGTGGACAGCTACTCCTGCTTTCAAGCCTTGTTCCTGTTCCAAGCCTTCGTTCTCAGCCTTGTTTTCTCCCCGGATCTTGCCTTGTTTCCCGGACCTCGCCAAGTAATTACCACAGATCTTGTTCTTGCTCCTCGTTTCCTTGTTGCCTTGAATCAAGCTTTGTGTGCCAAGAATCAAGTTATTTCCTAGCCTTGCTCAAGTTCATGGACTAAAGGACCTTGTCATCTCCCCTCACTTGCTTGGCAAGTGAGTGTTTCGGTTATTGGATTACAACTTTGGACCTTAATATTTCATATTGGACATTGCTTTTTTGGACAAATTTTGACCTTTCCTGAAAGGTCTACTTCTGGACTAATTCCTATACTTGTTTTTATTAACTTTATATATTTCCTTAATAAAGATATTAGATAGAATCTGGCCTCTGTGTATGGTTATTGGTGCTCTGCAGCCTGGGTCGTGACAGCTTGAAAGCAATGAATTATTAGTTACAAGTAATGTGGTGACCTGTGACTAGTTACTTTTCAGGGCAACAAGGAGGTAACCAAGTCATATTATAAGAGCAATGTTTGAAAATACAAAAGAAAGAAAATTTTGGGGTGAGATCAAAA
This sequence comes from Anolis carolinensis, assembly GCF_035594765.1. Classification (NCBI taxonomy): domain Eukaryota; kingdom Metazoa; phylum Chordata; class Lepidosauria; order Squamata; family Anolidae; genus Anolis; species Anolis carolinensis. The sequence continues at coordinate 138,329,027 of NC_085845.1, forward strand.
CAGTGTCACTACAAAAAAAGTGAAAAGGAGAGGCAAGAGATGAGGATAAAGTATGATACACAGAAATTGCAGAGTGTAATGGATTCTAGTAAGACCATTGTGAGACCATTCTAGCAAGGCCCCATGTGAGCCGCCCCGAGTCCCTTCGGGGAGATGGGGCGGGGTACAAGAATAAATTATTATTATTATTATTATTATTATTATTATTATTATTATTTTGACAAGGTGGAAAAACCTTGGAGAATGGAGTCAGAAAATCTATAAGTGCCAAGGCAAGGAAGGAGAGGAGAACGATCCATTGTGTCAAAAGCAGCTGATAAGTCAAGTGGAATCAGAATGGAAGCAAGCCTTCTGGATTTAGCCTCAAGCAAATCATTAATAACTTCCATGGGACTATGTCAGTAGAATGGCCAAAGAAATAGGAGAATGGGAAAAGAATGCTGGACGCACTAAAGAAAACCAACCCGTTTTTGAAAGGAGGCTTGTAGGAACAGATCAGCAAGTAGCTGATTTTTAAAACACTCATGCAGACTACCCTTCACTTTCTTGAGGGATTTCAGAAATATGGCCCTGTTGGTGTTTGTTTATCTGCTTTGTTTAGCAGTGCGATTACAATGGCTGAGGTATGTTTAGCCATTGTGTTGTCTAAGGAGAGTTCAGACTTGATTTGCTCTAGGGTCCATTTATTTGTCTTTTTGGCACTTCATGGTAACTAGAACTCTTCTCCAGAGTCCATTTCAAATTTGTTGATTTCATTCTGATTGATTTTCTTCACTTTCTGTTACAACCATACATTGAAATCAGAAACACACAGGCATAGACAAGCCTGGCTTCAGTGTTCAATTGTAAATCTTTACTCTTGAGAACCTTATCTAGTTTGTTCATAAGTGTCCTTCAAAGTCCTTGTCTTCTGATTTGTTTGACTGCAGTCTCCATTTTATTAATGACTAGGTAATTGGGGATTTTTTTTAAACTATCTCAATGTCTTCATCATGTGCTTTAAAGTTATATAAATTCTCAGTGGTTATTATTTTTGCTTTCTCAATATTCAGCTGTAACTGTCTTTGCACTTTCCTTGACTTTCTTCAGTAGCCATTCCAAGTTTTTGCTAATTTTTGCAAGTGGTATTGTGTCATCTTCATATCTTAAGTTGTGGTTGTTCCTTCCTCCAGTTTCTACACATCTTTGCAGAGCTATTGTGGGCTAGCATGGACTACTTATTGTGCAACTTTATCATGTCTATTCAGAAATAGACTTCTCCGAGTTCATTGGAATGTATTCCCAGATAAATATGTATAGGATTGTAGCCTTAAAAGCACAGATAGCACATCGCCACTTCCCGTTTGCCTTTGTATCAGAGGTCTCTTTCATATGACAAAACTTTAGTATTTTTACACTACTTCGATGGCCTTGAGTGTGATTTTATGGAATATTGGGTTTTGTCATTTGGGAAGGCACTGGATTCTATATGTCTCAAGAAACCTGAAAATTCTAGAATTCTATAGAATGGAGTCATGCCAATTAAAGTAGTATCAAAGTGCTGTAATTTCATAGTGTGCTATAGACTAGTATATCTCTGAAAGAATATCCTGATATAATAACTATTATTAAAGTGTGGGATGATACAGGAAACAAAGCCAATAGCAGCAAAACAATTTCTCTTCCATAAAGAATTTTATTTTATAAATGACTTTATTAGGCTATTTTAGATACTTGAATTGTTTTTAAAATATCCTTAAATTTTAGAACATTCTAAAGATGTCATTCAATATGAAACACTCATATAAACTCTATTTTTATTTTTAAAAGGATTCACCTAAATAGGGCGATGATTCTTAATCCACATCACAAATTAGATGTGCTGAAATTAATAGGTGGGCTTTTAAAGTCTGGATATTGAAATCCAGGTCATATCAAAGATGCTTGCATGTTCTGTATTAATACAACTGTGTTTCTAATACAGAAAAATCCCATAATCCCAAACCAAATTAGGCTGGTTCAAATGGAAATGGCCAAATCAAATTAGAATTTATCTGAAGCAGTGCAAATGTGAATCTGAAAAGTCCTGAAGATCCATTAGCAATTTGGATTTAAGTTAACACCAAAATACATACAGCTTGTCTCCAAAAAATAAACAAACATATACATGTCTTCCCAAATTCTGCATTTATCATCATCATCAATAATAATTTTTTATTTACTGTATTTACCCGACTTTCCCCCCACCCATTTGATGAAGTCCCTAGGCATTAAAAAGTTAACAATATTACCATATGAAAAACAAATTTAAATGTTAAGTAGCATACATTCTTTTGAACCATTTTATCTGCAATTGGTTAGGTATGTTCCCCTTCTAACTGTGGCTGACATTTTTTCCAATTATGACAATGGCGATACTCATGGCACAGTTGCTCCTGGATATCTTCATGTGTGTCTTGAACTTTAGGTGCTTATTGCAGAATAAAGCCTCATGTTAAGAAAAGTCAGGGGATGCTCTGGAGTCTGGCCAAAACTCCAAAGCAAGCCTGTGGTTTTAGCACAGTGTGTACAATAGGTTCGGGTCTGATTTGGACTGGTTCACTATTACAATGACCACCACCACTATCACTTATAGAGAGGAAGCTGAAGAAAATCAAAGTCATAGCATTTTTTATTTCTGCTGCTAATTTATGAAAGGAATAGATCTTCACATTTCTGTATTTTGATTTTGATACTCAGCTTGAGTTGAATTCAGTGATTTCTCGATTAGTCCAAGTCAAACTGAGATGTTTTCTGAATCACAAGATTAGATTCTGGAGCAAATCTTATAATCAGGTGCTCATTTTTGGCAGTAATGAAGCTCTTGTAAAAATCAATAAAGTATGTGAATAAAATCATTGCATTAATATGCATCAAAAAGAGGAAAATATAATATTAATGAACGAATGTTTCACATTTCAAAGTAAAAGCCAACACTTTAGTATATGTTTTATTAATTCTCAGAATCAATGACCATCTGTTCTGCAAGTTATACATTTTGTGAATTAATGAATTAAAAATAAACTCTCTTTGGGTTTCTTTGTTGCAGACCTATATCCCTTAGCATATGCATTATAGCATTTCTTCTAAATAGAGTGTGAATAATTATCCTTTGCACTTACTTTAACTTTCTTGTTTTTCTCAGGAGACTAATACAATCTAACAAAGTTTTTCTCTTGAATTACATTCCATTCACACAACTATTTTCTTTTTTCACAGTAACTTTGCAATTATTTTTTTGGGAAAGGGGAAAGAGAAAGGAAATCAATGGAATCTTGCTCTTCTCTTTTCCATCTGCCCCAAGTGATTGAACAATATAAATTGGTGACATTTCTTGAGTACATGTTGGTGGAGAACGGTCCTTATATTTTGTTATAAACATGAGAAAAGGTTAGATAAACTGCTCAGATCATTCTGAAAAGGAATCAGCAGTATCCATACTCATAGTCATTTTTGCCCAAAAAATGAGATACATACTGAGGACGTGTCCAAAGCACTTGCTGCCTAAGATGCAAATAAGCAAATACACTCTTTATTTATCCATCCAAAGTGCATAGCAGTTGAAACCAGCCAAGGTTTTTCAGATAAGAAGCAGAAAACACGTAGTTTATTTATTTATTTATTTATTTATTTATTTATTAAGGACATTTCTATACCACCTTGCTCTGAAGACCCAAGATGGTTTACAGCAACAATTACATAAAAATATAAAAATAACCATCAAATAAAAGTCCATCAAATAAATCCCCCACCATACTAATGGACATAAAATTATCATTAAATAACAAACCAGTAAAATTCCTAAGGAACTAAAATAATAGAAATAGTTACAATGATGAAAATGCATCTCCAAACTCCTGTCAACATTAGTTAATAGGTGTTTCACACAGGAAGGTTTTGAGGTTCTTCCTAAAGGACAGAAGGGTGGAGGCTGTCCTGATTGATACTGGCAAAGTGTTTCAGAGGTTAGGTGCGACACCCACAAAGGAGCCGTCTCTAGCCAGTTTTAGGCACAGTTTGTCCCTGAGCTGAGTGGAGAGGAGCGTTTCTAGCCAGTATGTATGGTAGGACACGCTGTCTCAATTATCCTGGACCGAAACCATGTAGGGCTTTATAGATTAAAACCAACACCTTAAATTGGGCCCAGAAGCAAATCGGGGGCAAGTGGAGCTTCCTCAGCAGGGGGGCGGTGCACTCCCTGGGATCAGCTCCGATAAGCAGTCTTCCTACTGCACGCTGAACCAATTGCAGCTTCTGAACACTTTAAGGGCAGTCCCACATAGAGCGTGTGTGATGCCTAGGGCACCTTTGGCCCCTGACCCTGTGGCCATTACTGTCCAGGGATGAAGAAGACTTTGGTTTTCTCCCATGTCAGCAAGATTCAACTCCTTTCCAGATGCCTTCTGTTGACATCTCCGAGCAAGAGCCAATTAAGGATGCCCTTGAAACAGTGCCGGCTCTCCCTGATTTTCCTGAAGGTTTAGTGTTTGATCGCAGGGCTTTTTTGAAAACAGAGAGATCGCATAGACAAAGCTTGAGGAGAAATGCCAGATTAGCGGAGCGTGGTGACTATGGCTAAGCCCTGTTCTCTTGGGAAGAATTTGGGAGTCAGACACCTGGCTTGGTGACTATGACAAGCTCAGTTCTCCTGGGAAGTTTTAGGGAGTCAGACACCTGGTTTGGGGGAGCTTATGAACTTCAATAAAAGTATTGCACTGGAAACTTTCCTTCGCGGTGTCAACTTTACTTCTGGCTGAGAAGCATCATCATCTCTAGCTCTTGAAATCCAAGCAGCCTGAAGGTGCACTTACTCTTGAGTAGACTGGGCGCCGGTCTACCGCCTTGCCCAAGATTGGACTGCGTTTCAGCTCATGCACATCCAGTTCATGCCTTGCCCTGAAATCCTGCTTTTGGACATTTACTCCAGAGAACTCTTCTTTGCCACTTTGCTCTTTTTCCCCACTCAATACTCAAGCAGAGTTTGAGTGTGTTTCGGTTTCTGGATTTTGGACTTTAATATTGGACATAAGACTTTCACCTATTGGACTAATTTTGATCTTTCCTGAAAGGTCAATTGCTTATTCAACTTTGCTGCTTATTTCCTTTTGGAACTTTATTTGCTTCAATAAAGATATTATATTGTTATTGGCCTTTGTGTTGGTTTTCAGTGCTCTCACTGCCTAGGGGTGTAACACGTGTTGCAGTAGTTCAACTGGGATGTAATCAATGCGTGTATTACCATGGCCAGGTCAGATTTCTCCAGAAATGGGTGCACCTGGCACACAAGGTTTAGTTGTGCAGAGTCAGACCTGGTCACCACCGTCACCTGGGCTTCCAAATTTAAGGAAAAATCCAGAACCAACACCAGACTGTGAACCTGAGATTTTCAGGGTGAGTGTAACCCCGTCCAGCTCAGGTTGTAATCCTATCTCCAGATCAATCTTGCACAAGACCTGCAGTATTTCCTACTTATCTGGATTTCAATGTGTTTGCCCTCATCCAGTCCATTACCTCAGGCAATGGTTCAAGTGTGGAATTGCTTCCTTGGCTTTAGGTGGAAAGGAGTAGTAGAATTGGGCATTGTCTGCATACAGATGATACCGAACTCCAAAACTCCAGGTGATCTCTCCTTTGCAGTACAAATATAATAATATCAGTACCTACAATAATATAATAATTAACAATTTGGCACTCAGGCATTGGAATCTGCTGCCTGGGGCATCCACTTAACTAATTATAAGGGCATACTTGGATGGACGATATTTCTATAAATAGAAGACATGTTGGTCACAAGACAAAGCCCCAAATCCATTTCCAAATCCCCCCCCACCCCGTGCATGTTCTGTTATATAAGGTATCTATAGAAACTTTGCTGTCTAGACCACTTTAAAAAAACCAGTGGTAGAATTAATGACTTCTTATTGTCCTAAGGAGCACTGTGGCTCAGACAGATTGGAATGTAAACTGCAGAACTATGTGCATATAGTAAGCATGGCATAAATCAGAAGTGTTGCAAGGGAGTGAGGACTGAATGCAGCTTCTTCTCTTTAGTATTCCTCCCCAAAAAGCAAATCGATAGAATTCCTATTGCAGTGCTGTCGGTATAAACTGGTGTACCTACATGTTTAGATCTCTTAAAACATATAAATGATCAAGGACAGCCGCATTCCATTCCATTTGTCCAGGAAAACAAGCTGGGTTTTGTTTGGGTGGGGTTTGGTTGTGGGGAAGGTGAATATGTATGTATGTGTGTATATGTGAATTCTAGGAGCCATCGATTAAATGTTAAGATTGAATCTTCTTGCATTTACAGAATACTCAAAAGCAATAAATTGCAGGAGAGGCATTCTAAATATATTGCACCAAATCCTCACTTCACAGCTCACTGTGAATAATCTTAATGTTCAAAACGGCAGATTTGTGCTTTCTCCAAGTTAATGAAAGAATTGCACTTATCTCTGGAAGCTACTACCTGAATACAGTTTCTCTTTTCTATACCATCACCTTAAGGCAACAGTCATACTTATCATTTAATCAGTTTTATTCCTGATATCACAAATGTAGTAGTGACTGGATTGCATGTTGCTGTGAAACTACACTGAATATCCACCTGAACTGTAAAGGGGCTATTCTTGAATAGCTCCTTTAAAGTTCAGACTAAAACCAGGAGCTGAATCACAGCCCTATTCACTTCAAAGCCAATGGCCACAATTTCTTTCCCATTCTGGAGCCCTTTTTATATTGTGTGTGAGATTGCATTGTGTGATTGCCTCTAATAAAAATCTAAACTCTTTATAGGTTGGAGATTTTGAAAAAAGAAGGAATGTGATACTATTGGAAAGTTTTACAGGATACTCAAAAACTTCTGGCTGCACAGGGTGGTTAGCATACAGTTCCTACACTACCAACAGCAACTCTTCAAGGTGATTTACTTTCAAGTAAACATGCACAAAAGATTAAAAAGATGCTAATAATCAGACTACACAAAATATCAAAAGTAATGAAAAGGAAAAAAGAATGTTTATGCCTGTTGCAGTTTCTTCCCCTCACTTTCTTCCTTCTCTTCAACAGAAATGTGTGATTGTTATATGCACTCCAAGGCTTCTTCTAGGAGTTGCTTCGTAAACTCTGCCAGTGCCAACCTGTCACTAAAGTATCAGGAAGCACTGGGGTTTGAAGGTTTCTAAGTGTGTCCTGGAGATAAAGATGTGTTGTATTCCATATATATGTATATGTGTGTAGGTATGTATATATGTAAAAGGAGTCCCGGTGGCAAAGTGTGTTAAAGCACTGAGCTGCTGAACCTGCAGACCGAAAGGTCCCAGGTTCAAATCCTGGGAGCGAAGTGAGTGCCCGCTATTAGCTCCAGCTTCTGCCAACCTAGCAGTTCGAAAACATGCCAATGTGAGTAGATCAATAGCTACTGCTCTGGTGGGAAAGTAACGGTGCTCCATGCAGTCATGCCGGCCACATGACCTTGTAGGTGTTGACGGACAATGCCGGTTCTTTGTCTTAGAAATGGAGATGAGCACCAACCCCCAGAGTCAGACATGACTGGACTTAACGTCAGAGGAAAACCTTTACCTTTACTATGTATGTGTGTGTGTGTGTGTGCGCACGCACACACACACACACATATAGGTAAAGATAAAGGTTTCCCCTGGCGTTAAATCGTGACCGACTCTGGGGGTTTGGTGCTCATCCCCATTTCTAAGCCGAAAAGCCGGCGTTGTCCATAGACACCTCCAAGGTCATGTGGCCAGCATGACTACATGGAGCACCGTTACCTTCCCGCTGGACCAGTACCTATTCATCTACTCACATTTGCATGTTTTTTAACTGCTAGGTTGGCAGGAGCTGGGGCTAACAGCGGGCATTCATTCCGCTCTTGGGATTTGAACCTGGGACCTTTTGGTCCACAAGTTCAGCAGCTCAGCGCTTTAACCCACTGTGCCACCAGAGGCCCCATACATATACATATATGCATGCCATGGAAAATAAGTGGTTTTCTAAATCTAGCCTGCACTGGAGGAACTATAGATGTAATTTCGGAATATGAATGTACCTATATGAGTTAGAAAGCTACATTAATTTTTTTAAACTATAAATCAGATTTTTAACATTTGCTTACTTGTTATTGTTGTCTTAAATTATAATTATGTATGTTCACGAAGTGTGCAATTTCAGATGCTATATTAAAGGTTGTCTTCATTTGTTGTTAAGTGCCATCATGTCAGGTCCAAGTTATGGTGACTTTATGAATGAGAAACATTCAAAAGCCCAGTCCTCACAAAATTTGCTACGGTCCTGCACCCTCAGTACTGTAGCTTTCTTGACTGATCCACCTGTAATGTGATCTTTCTCTTCTCTTACTGCCTCCACTTTACCAAGTGTTGTATTTTCTCATGGGTCATGTCAGATCATAATATGCCCATAATATTTTTCCCTTCTTTTTTTTCCTTTTTCTTCTTTCTTTCTCCTTTTCTTTTCATTTCCGCTTTGTGCAAATCTTTCCCTCCCCCCCCCCCCCCCCAATCCACTAAGGTGGTTTTTCTTTTTAAGCTATTTTATGTATGTAATATTCAATAAAATTTATTTTAAATAATATGCCCAAAGTACAATAGCCTCTAGAATCCAAAATGCAGTTTTCATTCCAATAATGAGCACAAACTGAGCTGGAAAAATGCCTTTCTGGACTATACTGTCTTGTAGTTCAAGAAAGAATTTTTTCTGGGCTCTGATCACAAGTAATATGTGTAAGATTCCTTTCCCCGTTCTTGGAATTACATGGATAGCAATTGATAGAACTGCACACAACAACCCACTGGCAAGTTCTCCAAAATCTACAAGGAACAAGTTACTCCAGGAGTGTTTAAAAGCCACTGTGTAAAGGCTAATGGTCACTTTATTCTTCACACCTGTATTAAATCAGTGGCCTAAAAAAAAGTTAAATGGGATAGTGTACAGCTGACATGAAGTGAGTAAAGGCAGCATTTCAGAAAGGTAAATGCCACAGAAGCTTCCAAGTGCTTTAAGGAAAGGACTGTGGGTGAGAGATAAATTGGCTGCTGCTGATGTCAAAGACAGATCAGTGCTAAAAGCAGTGAGTCAAGGTCTGCCAGTCTTCCCTGACAGGGAAAAAAAACCCATAAAGAAATCTTTGGACAAGTGCCCCATTAACATTATAAATCACCAAGGAATCCATATAGAATATGTGAATGCAACATGGATATTAAAACAACTTTTAAAATAAATAAATGAATCATAAAGCTCATTGACAGGATCACATTCATTCGCCTCCTTGCTTTGTGTTCTCATGCCTGAAATTTATTTACAGCAGAAACCTGATATCCTTCCTTACCGAATAGGTGGCTGAGGCGTCTTAAAGTTTTATGCATGTACTTCAACTGTCAATGCTCATGGCATTTTAAGGAGCAATTCTGAGAAACTTAAATTCCCAGGGCCAAACTAGACAACTATCAGAATTGTTCTGCATTTCTACTCCCTCTGGCTTACCATTTTTATAGCTAGATTTCATCCCCAACCTATCTCTATGTAGATTGGAGAAAGAGTTCATCAATATCACTACATATCTGGTATTCAATGTAGCCAGAAGTTGCATTATACTTGTGAAGTGTTTTATTTCCTAGACAAGGTGTAATAGTGATCTCCACTGTTGCATGTGCGGAGTTGCAGGCTGTTGCATTTATAGTAGTATATGAAAGGACACAAAGCAGCAAGGGAATTTGCACTGCCTCTATGCATTACCATTATGCATTGCAATTGCAGAATGGGTTGACAGCCATGCATATTTTATTAGTTATAATTGTAATGTTTAGAAATTATTTTATATTACTTCCCTGACAGCAAATAAAGACAATTAAAACTATACACAGATTACAAATACACACACAAAACTAAGACAATTATAACAAGACAAAGATTAAAAACATTTTAAAACCCACTAAAATCATCTTTAAAACTTTTAAAATCAGTCTAAAATGCAATTATAAAACAGAAATTTTAAACATTAAAAGCCATAGATCATTGACTATTGAACTACATAGGTTGTCCTACATATATCATGCAACTTCAGATATAAAAAGCCATTGATCATTGTCCATTGATCTACATAAATTTTGCTACATTGGTATTCAGTACAGGATTACTAGTGTAAATCTACCACTCAATATTTACGCCTTGCTGAAGCAATGTAGGATCTTGCCCTATTTGTGTTTGATACGTTTTTAGTACTGGATGCCTTTTGGACCTATTAATAATTGTTAATTGTCTGAATGTTTGTTTGCTGCTGTAGTTATATCCTGCCCCATATAATATGATGGCATGGCAGAAAGGGCAGGGGGCATTTTTCTGAAACTTACCAAAAACAAATGCAATTAAAAAAAACCTCATCACATCATGTTCTCACAGGAACTCTTTGAGATCCTAGCAACTTCTTGGAAGATTGTGATGACAGCCTTTCCATTGAGACTAAGAAATTTCAGAAATATTTCTCATTTCCCTACTTTGCGCTAGATAGCAAGAGCCTTTAATAATAAATTATTGTGAAGAGCCAGCATAGTATAGTGGTTTGAGTGTTGGAGCACAATTCTGGAAATAAAAGATTTGAATTCCCACTTGGCCATGAGACCCATTGGCTTACACTCTATCAGTCTCAAAATGAAACAATGACAAAAATCTTTTGAACAAAACTTGTAAAAAAATCCTGTGATAGGTTCATCTAAGCATAACCATAAGTCATAAATAACTTAAAGGAACACAACAACAACAAGTGAAAAGCCATTGACCATGGACCATCACTTTGTTTGGATGATGAGATCCAGTTACTGCTCTTCTTCTGATCCATTCAATAGAGGGATATAAGATATTGCACACAGACAACATTTGCCTTGTCCCCAGTGTGCACTAGTAGCTATTGCTTGAGTATGTTTTAATGTATTATATGTTTTATGATTTTATGTTTATATGTTTTCAATGTATTTATGTGATTTTATTTTATTTTTTATTGCTGGGTTTTGGTCCCCATGTGAGCCGCCCCGAGTCCCTTTGGGGAGATGGGGCGGGATATAAGAATAAAGTCATTATTAAAGTTATTATGAGAGACGTTTCAGAAGTAAAATTCTGGGCAGTGGTCAAAATTGAGATATGCCTGTGAAAGGTTTGCAATGAAACTAACCATCAGAGTAATGAATTTTACCAGAGAAGGAGAGAAGATTTCAGCAAAGAGATTAGAAAGGATGTATTTTGGCACAAGTCCAATTATTGGGAGAAAGGCAGGATATACATGAATAAAATAAACAAATAATATTTGTAGAAGGACCGTTGAGCCCTTATATGCAGCAATATGGAAGAGGATAGGAAGATGAAGGAGGGAAAAGTAAAGTCTTTGTGCTTGTTCAAGTAGGTAACATTGACTAGTATACAGAGGAGAAAGTTTGGGAGGAATGATAAGAAATTTATTCTTCAGTAAATGGATCTGAGACAGTGATGAAACAATTGCTTATGTTATATTACCTTGAGTTTTTCTTAAGAGAGGCGCAGGGATGCTACATGCTGGGAATGAAATGAATAGCGTATGTAAGACTTTTCCATCTTGTGGTGTCCACCATACCAACAGTGCTGAAGCATTTTTCCTACCAAATTACTATTGAAATCTGTGTCTGTTTGAGAGGGAGAGTTGTCTTAAGGAAGAAAGCCAAATGTAGAGAGAAAGACATGAATGTGATCAGTATATACATAATTCTTAAAGCAGAGCTTGCAAAAATGACCTATTTCTATAGAAACCCAGAGTTTTGGGAGTTGTAGTGAAAAGGTAAGTTTTCCAAGCTCTAAGAATAGCTTACACATAACAGTAAAGAATGTAGTGATAAATGAATTCAGTAACCATTTACTGCCCTTTTATGACAGCTACAACCAGTTGCCTGAAACAGCTATTTCACTCTGTCTAATGACTCTGTTGGTGTATTAGCAGTCAGTGAGACAACAGCAGAGCAGTGTCAGAAAAATATACATTAAGAGCTGGAGATGGGGCATTAAAAATGAACTCTAGCATCATATGAAAACTGTTGGGAAGGAAGTGAAAAAGCACGCATTCAGTAAAACGTGTCAGTCATTTGAAATCAGTCTTTTCATGCCTATACTGAGATGTCAACATGACATAAATATAGTTATCAGAAGATAATTCTGAAACATGCTTGGAAAACATAAGTATTCAAAGAAAATATTGTATGAAAGTTACATGAAGTGCCCTAAAACTGGTAATCAAAATCTCAGATTATACCAACCTTGACTGACATGGCGAATGATGATGCTGAGAGCACATCTGATGGACACCACACTCCAGGGCAGAGAGTTCGACTGCTGAACAGCTCTCACATTAGTTCTTCCTAATGTTCAGGTGGAATCTCCTTTCCTGTTGCACCCTAGGCTTACTGGAGCACTTTGAAAACCAAACTCAGACCAGTATCAAAAGCAAAGCAGTTGATTGAAGATTAAATATATATATGCAAGCAAATATTAAAAAGTCTCTGAAATATATAGTCTATAATAAAAGGCACTTGACTGTGCAATTATAGTCAAGCAAAGTCTCAGAAAGTTATAATCCACAGACAGAACTCGATAGTTCCATTCAAGGAATCAAAGGCAGCAAGTATCTGAGGTCGCAGAGATCCAAACAAAACGTAGCAAATTCAGCAACTGTAATCCACATGGAAAAATGATCATCAGGAGTAACAAGAAACTGGAACAACAAGGCGAGGTATACTCTAGAGTCACAGGGCACGGGTGCAGCTTGGATGGAAAGTCTTGAATCAAGAAAAGGAAAGAAAGGTAAACAAAATGAGATCTACTCGAGAGTCATGGGGTGCAATGCGACTTGGAGTTCTGGAAACCAGGCACGGGAACAAGGCAGGAAACATGGCTAGGAGCTGGATACTGGAACATGGGAACCTCTTCAGAGGAAAGCAAAGTTGACTCCGCAAGGAAATGCGGGCACGAGGTCCCTTTAAGGGATTCCCAAGGTTGCTTACCTTGAGAATCCAGGCACCTCGCATTTCACAAGGGAAAGTTGACTCAACAGCGTTTGAGGGCTAATCTATTACTTCGCCTTCGACATTCTCTTTGACTCCTTTCTTGCGCGATAGATTGTCTGCGGTCAAAGAATGTATTCTCCCCAGCCGCCTCTCCATCTGATGAATCTAAGTTTGGGCGATCATCGGAATTTTCCCCAATTAAATGACTTTCTGAAGGTATAATTACAGGCAGCTGCAAGGTCACTGGGCTCAGATTACAGTCTTCCAGGAGCTCATCAACTGATTCAGTCTCTCAGTCAACATCCATCACCTGTGAAGGGCCTGATCCTGACGGCTGGGCTACAACATTTCCTGTAGTTTGAAGCCACTGTTCCACATCCTAGTCTCTAGGGCAGTAGAAAACAAGCCTGCTCCCTCCTCCCTATAACTTCCCCTCACATATTTATACATGGCCTTCACCATGTCTTCTCTCAGCCTTCTCTTCTGCAGGCTAAATATGGCCAGCTCTTTAAGTCGCTCCTCATAGGACTTGTTCTCCAGACCCTTGATCATTTTAGTCGCCCTCCTTTGGACACATTTCAGTTGGCCAACATCTCCCTTAAATTGCAGTGCGCAGAATTCGACACAGTATTCCACGTGTGGTCTGACCAAGGCAGAATAGAGAGGTAGCATGACTTCCCTGGATCTAGACACTATACTCCTATTTAGGCAGGCCAAAATCCCATTGTAGGCTCATGCTTAACTTGTTTTCCACAAGGACTCCAAGATCTTTTTCACACATACTGCTGTCGAGGCAAGCATCCCCCATTCTGTATCTGTGCATTTTTTTCTGCCTAAGTAGAGTATCGTGCATTTTTCCATATTTAACTTCATTTTTTTAGTTTTGGCCTATCACTCTAATCTGTTAAGATCATTTTGAATTCTGTTCCTGTTTTGTGGAGTATTGCCTATCTCTCCCAATTTGGTGTTATCTGCAAACCTGATGATCATGCCTTCTAACCCCTAATCTAAGTCATTAATAAAGATGTTGAACAGAACCAGCCCCAGGATGGAACCTTGTGGCACTCTGCTTGTCACTTCTTTCCGGGATGAAGAGTAAGCATTGGTGAGCACCCTTTGGGTTTGTTTGCTTAACTAATTACAGATCCACCTAACAGTAGTTTTGCCTAGCCCACATTTGACTAGTTTGTTTGCCAGAAGGTCATGGGGGACCTTATCGAAGGCCTTACTGAAATCCAGATGCACACTACATCCACAGCATTCCCTGCATCTACCCAGCTTTTAACTTTATAAAAAAAAGAGATCAGATTAGTCTGGCATGACATGTTTTTGATAAATCCATGTTGACTATTAACGACGACAGTATACATTTCTAAGTGTTTGCAGACCACTTCCTTAATGATCTTTTCCAGAATCTTGCCTGGTATCGATGTGAAGATGACCAGAGGGTAATTGTTTGGGTCGTCTTTTTTCCCTTCTTGAAAATAGGGACCACATTTGCCCTCCTCCAATCTGTTGGTACTTCTCCCGTTCTCCAAGAACTCTCAAAGATTATTGCCATTGGTTCCGAAATGACTTCTGCTAGTTCCTTCAATACTCTTGAATGTAGTTGATCTGGCCCTGGGGACTTGAATTCATTTAGAGTGGCCAGGTATTCCTTGACAACTTGTTTCCCTATTTGGGGTTGAATTTCCCCCAATCCTTCATCCACTCCATGTTGCTGAGGTTGAGGACGGCTTTCTTTTTATGAGAAGCATAGCTGCATTGCAGAAAGGTTACAAAGCCCTCTTGGTGAATTGCTAAGATGCACGTCTGGATACAGGCAAGAGTGTTTGGATGCACATGTCTGGTGCACATTAAGCCCTCCAATGAGCACCAGGAACTTCTGATAAATATAGGCACATCTGATGGACATTACACACTCCTCATACTCATTGGGCACTTGTGATGCACATCTGACACTTCTGATGCACGCTGGATAATTCTCATGCTCATTTGCACTTCTGATGCACATTGAGAACTCTCGTTGCATTTCTGAATTTCCTACCTGGTCTCTGGATGCACATCAGGAGTGCCCTCATGCATATTGGTGCACTTGCAGGTCCGTCAGTCACTTCTCTCTATACAATGACACAAAAGACCATGATATGTTGCAATGTCAATGCAATGCTTAGTGAATATATACATTGTATCATTTCTCAGTTCTGTTTCCTGCACCCATAAGTTTCCTTATAAAGATGCTGAATTCCATTCATAATTTCCATTGTGTGAATCACTAGACAGCAAAAATGTATGTTTTCATATTTCTCTGCTTTGTCTTTTTCTGAATCTAAGGATGACGATACTACATGATACAGGATGAGATGTATTGCGATCTCACTGAGATGAAGGGGTTTTATTTGGCTAGAATACTGTGTTATTGCTTAGATTCAAATTATTTAGCAGTACATTTCTCTCAATTCCCTGTTGCATAGCTGCTGTTTTCAAGTTTGTATTTAATAAAACAAAATAAAGCAATGGAACACATAATGCATTGTATTATAATTAGTTTTTAAATCTCATTTACACAACCCAGGGAATTCTTTGTTACATAAGGATATGTGTGTGTGTGTGGCATATATTTTATTTCTTTTGAAGTATGGCCTTCTTTTGCATATTTGAGAAATGGAGGTCATGCTATATGAAAACGGCTAGAAGCAAATTCACAAAAACACTATCTTATACAGATAGCAAAATTGTGATTCTAACATTGAGTTGCTTCATGTTTGATCTCATGTCAATGCCTAAAACATTGTAATTTTTGATATTGCTAGATTCTGCAAAGGGAATTATTTCTTTAAATTCTCTTTTATCGACAATCCTGTTCTAGATTGCACTTTGTGCAAATTGGCTATTTTAAAATATTAAATGGAAAATGATTCATTGGCATGAAATAGGGATTTCTTGGTCATTTTTGTACCTTTGTAGTTTATTTTTCAGTTCGAAAACATGCCAATGTGAGTAGATCAATAGGTACCACTCTGACGGGAAGATAACTGCGCTCCATGCAGTCATGCTGGCCACATGACCTTGGAGGTGTCTACTTAACGTCAGGGGAAACCTTTACCTTACCTTTAGTTAATTTTTCAGGCTCCAAATGTGGCAGATTTTGCTGTTTATAAAAAAGGAGAAAGTTCTTTAAAACATATATCAATTAATGGCATGCAGACTGTCCATGCTACAAAATTATAGTGATGTAATGCTACTTTAATTTACACGGCTGTGTTCTGAGGAATTCTGGGATTTGTATATACTTAAAACAAGACACACACTTAACCAAACTGGAAATTGCTTTCTATCAACCTTCATTTTCTCTTTGGAAGTCCAAGAGGTAGGAAGAGACAGATGCAGCCCCGGTCCTTCTCTGATTGTCTATCCTTGTTTAGATCACCATAACAGTCCCTTTAAAAATGCTTCTGTACTATATACAGTATGTACCACCTTTCTATTTGACATAATAGTGTCTCAATCGTTTAGGAACATGACATAGTTTAAAAGGGGAGCAGCAGCAAATTCCAGTCTTTTGGGGAGATAGAGCAGACTATAAATAAAATGTTGTTGTTGTTATTTTCATGCTCCTCAGTGATGTCATGCAAGCAGATCCAGACAAAAGCAGTTCCAATCCACTTCTTAAAATACTTTGTTCACACGAGACTGAAAAAAACAAAAAGTTGTCCTTAAATCTGCTATAAATTTACCAACTTCATTGGAAAAAAAAATTCTGAGATGTAAACTGCAGTTTGTCCGCCATTGGAAATTGTAGAGATAAAAGAGATAAAAGAAAGAACTTTAAAATCTAATTAGGGGAACTATTTTTCAAGATGTTTCCAAATCTGCCTGATGAAACTATCTGGTGAAACCAATTACAAAGGGTGAAAGTGTATTACTTTGTTAAAGATTATGCTATAAAAACTGTGGGAATTAAAATTGTTTAACATACCTAAGAACTCTATAGCCATAACATTCTGGAACCACATGGAGCCTCTGGACTGAGTCCAAACAGCAAATAAGTCAAGAAGTGACTGCAGAGATGAACTATAGAGATAAAACCATAGAAAAAAGCGGTTTGAGATAAGAAAGCAGGGAAACAACTAAAAGGGGTGTAAGTAACAACGTACTAAAAATGAAAAAGGCTGAAGGAGGCACTACAATAAATATTTAAAAATCAGGAGTCTGGGGGGTTTTTTTCAATTTTAAAAAAACACAGCTTGTTTATAAAAATGACTGCAAGGTCAACAAAGCTAAGATTCAATGATTGGGAAGACCAGAAAGAAGTTTCCAGAAAAAGATCTCTTCCACAAGAATGGTGGACCTGGCAGAAATGGACAAATTGATCAGGTTTATACAATTGCCAGACCCTCCCAAACTTGAAGAAGAAATCTAATAATCAAAGATTAATAATTAAAGATTGACAAACTGACTAGGCTCATAGAATCACCAGATTCTTCCAGATTTGGAAAAGAATGGCAACCTTTTGCTGACTGGGTTGTTGTATGTCTTTCGGGCTGTGTGGCCATGTTCCAGAAGTATTCTCTCCTGACGTTTCTCCCACATCTATGGCAGGCATCCTCAGAGGTTGTGAGGTATGGATACCGCACAACCTCTGAGGATGCCTGCCATAGATGTGGGCGAAACATCAGGAGAGAATACTTCTGGAACATGGCCACACAGCCTGAAAGACGTACAACAACCCTGTGATCCCGGCCATGAAAGCCTTCGACAACACTTTTGCTGACTATTTTAAAGAAGGAAGGAAAATGAAAATGTTGGGTTTCCTATAGCACTAAGGGAAATTTAGTAGTACATGGGCATATGTATAACAAGAAAAGAAAAAATAGAGAATCATAGAATTATAGAATCGTAGAGTTGGAAGAGGCCTCATGGGCCATTCAGTCCTACCCCCTGCCAAGAAGCAAGAAAATGCATTCAGAGCACCCCCGATAGATGGCCATCCAGCCTGTTTTAAAGCCTCCAAAGAAGGAGCGTCCGCCACATTCCGGGGCAAAGAATTCCACTCAGTGGAGTTGTCATCAGTGGCAAGAATATCAGGATTCCCAATGGTATCCAAGGGATCCTGGAAAATTATTCTACCAGAAATGAGAAGTTTTTAAGAAAAAAAAAGTTTTTTTTATTATGAAGAGGACAGCAGAAACAGGGTAGGAAGTGTTAGGGCTTTCTCTTTTCCGTTTCTAAACATTTCTATCTTTTTTGTTTCAAAACATTCTACATCCACTTTTCTATCCTTCTGTTTTAGATTAGAAAAGAAGTGTTTTTTTGTTTTTATTTTATTTTTTAATGCCATAGAAACCTTTTTAGTATTAGCAACGGAAGAAGATGAAAATGTAAGATTGTAAAAATGCCCCCTTTCTACATCCACTCTTATACCCCTCTCCATTCCTTATATATTTGCAATAAAAATTATATGGGGAAATTTGCACTATGGTAACAAAAAAAGTTTTCTGCCCTCAAGGTGACCAGTGCTGATTTCTTTAAGTTTTGTTCTTTGACACACACACAAAATCAGTCTGGGAAAGAGATCGAATGTATGCCAATGGCAGTAGCCCTATCAATAAAATTGTTTCCTTTTCTCACAACCCTGATAGCCAGGGAGTCTAATAGCAGGTGTTCCAATCTTTTATGAAGTGCAATTGGCTTGATTCTCCAGCTGCTTTGTGCCACCAGACTGCTGCGCTTGACTGCACATTTTCTGCAGAGGTAAAAGAATTGCATGCTGAAGACAGACTATGGTGGTCTTTCCATAGCACTATTCCTCTGAGCAGGACCCCCATACTCCAGTTTCCTGCCAGGAAGTTCACATTCACTGAGTCACCTACTGATCAGCTTTTCAAAGGATATAATAAAGATCCTTTGATGGAATTAATAAAGAAATAACTTGCCTCCCCGCTATGCTAGTGCTTCTGAATTAAACATAAAATTGCAATGCAGCTGCCCATCTGTAACAAAAGCAGACTACAGGGAACCTTTGAAAGGGTTTGCACTTTACTAAAACCAGTTATAAAGCTCTGGGGGACATGCTTAAGCATTATGGAGTTGTATACTATGAAAAAAAGGTTAGACTGCTGTATCAAGCAACGATTGGGGCAGTGGTCCTTAACTTCTGGCCCTCCAGATATTTTGGTGTAATGCCCAAAACATCTGGGAATCACTGGACTAGGGAAACCACTACATTGTTAATCATTTGACAATTATTTCCCTTCACACAAGATGGAAAATATTTCAAATGAACAATTCTTGCTCACCACTAAATTAAATGTCAGTATTTGAACCAATTTTCAGTTGATGTAGTATTCATATGAACTAGTGAGAGTATTAGGCTAGGGTTTAGATCAGTCACACTCTCTCAGGACCTTATCATACAGTAAAATGCCCCTCCTTTGATGTCCTTTGCATACGGGTTCCTACAGATCCCATCACATGATGCACGGTTCATTCTGTAGGTAACCTGTAGGCATCCCTAGACAAATGATCTGCAGACAGGACCTTTTGTAAATTGGGTGGAAATCAATTTCATTAGTCTTTAATTTCTCAGCACACATCAGAGGTGTGGTATTGATCTGTGATGGTGCAGGTTGTTGGCAGTTCACCCCGTTTGCTGCAGCCCAGCTGCCTACTTGATCCCTTTTTCACCCAAATGCCACACAGATTAACAAGAATAGTAAATATATTAAGAAAAGAGCTTAATAAAATGAAAAATGTAAAGTTATAATTTAATAAATGTGTCGTAATCTTTAATAACACAAAGAATTTTTAGATGAGTATGAGGGGCAACAATACTGTCTCAGAATAAAGGATGAAGAAAAGATGCAGAACCAGGATAGGAGATAGAATGGTATTGGTAGTACCAAAGAAACAATATAAGCAACACCATACAATAGATGGAAGTCGATTTTAATAGATGTGTGTTTTGGTTATGTAAGTTATTGTATTTCTGTCTGTTTTTTGCTCTGGTTTTTTTTTTTCCCCCTCTCTCTTCTACCTTTCTTGTGAGATTGGCCAATGCGGTTTTCTGGGGGAATGTATTCACTTTGTTTTTTGTTTTCTTTTGCTGAACCTTTGTCTTGTCATTGTAAACCACATTATTATAAATGCTTGCAATACAAATTCATTAAAAAAAGAAAGAAAAGAGCTTCTAATATGAAAATTGTTTCAAAATACATCCATGAGCTAGATTTCTAGAAGCTTAACAAAAAGCAATGACCAGCTCTGAACAGGAATTCCAAAAATCACTTAAGGCAAAAACTGTTGTGGCCCAACCTCCATCTGAGCTGTTGGGTGACCCTGAGGTAAAGCCCATTCAGCCTGTGATTACTCAGAGTTTGTACCTGCACCTGCCTTGTCAGAGGATTCTGGATTTGGGCCTGAGATGCAACCAGAGTCAGTGCCAGTGGATTCTGGGATTAGAGACAGAATGGTTGCAAGTAGACAGTTTGAACTGCATTCCTCTAAGCAGTCAAGGTCAGACCTTCTGATGCCAGATGGACATTCCAGTTCGGATGCTGAAAATGATAACATGGGAAGGGCTAATGAGCTTGATAGGAGAGGAGCGATAACTCAACACCGGACAGAGAGGGAGTCTGTGCAAAGGAGTAGACAGCGGCTTTTGAAGCGAACTAATAAGCACTATTCTCACGGTTTGAGGCCTTGAATTTCCATTAAAAAGGTTTGCTTTCTCTGACACAGAGGTGGCAACATTGCTAATCCAAGAGAGAAAGATCTTTGATCCGTGTTCCTGTGTATTCCTGCAGCCGTGTATCTTGCTTCAAGTTCCAGCCTCGCTTCAGCCTGAGTATCCAGTTTTGAATGTTCCAGTGACTCTGCTGTTTGGATTTCTATTCTAGCCAAGGTCCTCACCTTGTGTTTCAGCATTGACTTTATACCTTGGACTATCTTGGAGTTTGATCCTGCATTCTAATCTTGTTTCCTGTGTTTATCATTTGACTCATGCCTTGGAATTAATCTTGTTTGGACTATTCTTGATACCTTTCTTGGGACTTACTTTGACATCCAGTTTGCACTATGTTCTTTGAGTGACTTTTATAGACACTTGCTTCAAGATTTTCAAGTACTTTGCTCTTGTGGATTTAAACCCATCTTATTGACTCTGAACTTTGATCTTGCTATTGCTTGCATATAACTTTCAATAAACAGCTTGCTTGTTCATATTCTGGGGCTGAAGTGTGGTTTTGAGGTGCCCACGTAGCCTAGGGGTGCAACAAAAACAATAAACTGTAATCCAAGGTTTGTTGCACTTAAACTAGAATTGTATCCAAAAGCTTGAAAGCATGAACATGACCATAATCCAAAGGCTTGATGCTTGAACTTGACTATAGTCCCAAGGCTTGAAACTTGAAACGAAATTTGCAATCCGAACAGGAGGCATGGAACTTAAACAGGAAAACAAGATCCAGACCCAAGAACAGAACTCCTAATTTGGCACTCCCAAGACAGGCAGCTTGACACATGAAAATCCAACATTGATCTCCCCACCAAACATTGACACCAATTCCTTAAAAAGACTCCCTCTTGCCCATGACATCACCCTTTCTCACACCTGGTTCCCTTTGTTTTTATTTCAGTCTCTGGGAACACTGGATATGTCTCTGTTTCACACTATTTCTTCTGATCTGTGAACAGTTATCTGTAACTCTCCTGTCTCCTCCACATTCCTTTCAAAGTAATCCTTGGCTGATTCTCGTGAGAATCACTGCCTGTTTTGCTGACAACAGAACTATCTAAAACATCCCCATCATCTGAAAAAACACTTTCACTTTCCCCACAGAAACACCAGGCTCAACCAGAAAATCTTTGTCCTCATCCTCAGAGGCTTCACAGGTCTCAACCCTGTTATTGAATTGTGGGTTTCCCATTGAAAGAAGTGGCTTAATATATCATGGGATTTGCATGGCCAAGAGTGATTGAATCAATTAGATGGGGGTTTGCTGAAAGAAGTGGTTTAAAGAACACATATGTTCCATTTGCTTTCATTTCCCTTTTGTTGTTATTATTACACAGAATTATTTTAAGCATTGTAATACCAGGTTTGTTTGTTTTTTAAAAAACCAACTTCCCCATGAATGTTATCTTTTTAAAAAATTAAATTTAAATTTCAGAACTGCATTTTTCCATTTGAATGGAGGTTACAAACCTGTATAGTTGTGCAAAATCTGCCACCCCTTTCCCCAAAAAGGGAAGAAAGATGTGCAGAAATATCCCACAGATTAGGAGGAGTCATCTCTAAGCTTTGTCATAAATCAAAGGTACATTATTTTATTAGATATGGGAAGGAAAGATTTGGGTGTGATGGGGTGGGTATGTATCCAGTATGTATCAAGTCCTCATCAAGCCTACTTAAGCCACAGGTTGTCTACGTAGAAAGCATTTTTTTTCCTGGGTATGTGATAAGGTCCTCAGTCTGATTGATTTCACAGAGTTGTGGGGTAAAAGGAGGGAGGACCAGAATCTTGATTCATTGGGAAATATAAATACTGGGGGTTATGAATATTAGCATGAAGCAAACAAAGTAGAGCAATCAAAATTCGCTCTTAAGCAGACCTGCTCTTACACTTCTTCATAGAGAAACCTTCTCCCTGCTTCTACCAATTCCTTCCCAACTGTATGTAACACCATTTAGGCAAAGCCAGAAGTAGCCATTAATGATGAGTAAAAGGAAGGACATCTTGGATGAACAAAGCTTCTTTTTAGAGATAAAACTGATGTACTGCTGGCATGCAAGTTTGGCTCAATTTCACGATGAACTCATGCATATTGTTATTTATATTTCATTATCTGTTTTTAGTAATATGTACTTGGTAATATTTTACTCTTCTAAATACAGTACCTGGAGTAGCCATTTAATGTTCAAGAACTAAACCAGAAGTTGTGAATGGCTACTTTGCTTTTCTGGTTAAAAACCAATTTTCTTGACAAATGCAGTACATAATTTTCTCTTCGTAAGAAAGACGAGCTTTGTTCTTATAACCGAATCTATGTTTTCCATCCATTTGAACCCAGTAATATCAAGGAAAGTAATTAAAAGTCAAAGCATGCTGCCCTGAAACCATGTTGAAAGCCACATTAAAACTTTGGTGCAAACTTCTAGAATCCTTAGTCAGGCAAAAAATCTCACCAAACTCAATTTGACCTTATACATTTCAATTACATAGCCATGTAAATTAAACATCAACAGAAACACAATTGTTGTAAAACCATCGACAAAGTCAATATATTTTCAGGGGTTGAGTGAGGGTTTCCCACCTACTGAGCTCAGTAATTCAAGCCATGTAAATAGAATATTGACAGTGCAGTTCCAGAATGATGGGAAGATGGGAGAAGTCACAGCAAATTACCACCTGGCTTAATATGAATGATCATTGCAGTGGTTTTACATACCCTGTTCCACATTTGTTGGTTTTCCTTTCATTCCTCGGCCTTTTTTAAAAGTTGGTCACTGCTGAACAGTTGATCCATTTATTTCAGAATAAACAAAAATGCTAGCAAGCAGAATATTATTGGCATATAGTCAATTGGCATTTGACAGTAGCCTTATTTGTTGTTCAGACCACAAACTAATGCATCCAATTTACTACCTTGGCTGGAAATTACTTGAGAAAGAAAAGCACAGAAATACATCTAATATAGTGTTCAATTACTATAAAATTAGATTATGAACCTATCGAGGTAGAGAAAAGGCACAGTTTCTCTTTTTTACTTTAGTCACCTTTCAATATCCTTAAACAATCACCTTACTTTTACTTAATGTATTTTAATGTAGGGCAAATTTGGAATCCAAACAATCAGATGGTTGTGCATAAGAGAAACACTATAAGATAAGGGGAATAGAAAGCAATTTTATATCTGTCAGCTGTGTGACCTGCTGAATATCTAAAGATGTAATGAACACAGATTTTTCAAAAATAATACAGGCAGTCCTCAAGTAGCGAATAATATATGTTCTGAACGTTTGTTCTTCAGTTGAATTTGTATGTAAGTTCGGAATAGGGACATTTTGAAGTGTAACTCCAGACAAATATATATATAGTCTCTTATAACATAGGGAAGGGGTAACGTCCCTGTGGTGCTTGTTTTGCTGTCTGTACTCTGTTCAGAAGATTTCACCTCACTTTCTGTCCCTGTAATAATTGGATTTTGAAAAATATGGCTTGTTATGAAAACAAGGATTGGTGCTAAACTGGAGACACCGTTTCCACATAACTCTTTCAGGAGTGAATTTCCCTTCCTAGGGATAGGTTTTTCTCACTTCCTGTTGTTTCACCCCCATTCTGAACTGTGAGTAGAGATGTGCATTCGTATAGAATTGCTGTTTGTTTTGTGTAGTTTCATTCGTCTCATCTCATTTTCATATTCATGTCCCGATAACAAAAATGGGCCACCTATACGACACAAATTTTCACTGGCTTACAAAAAAATGAACATTTTTGGACCATTGGTTGCAATGGGAGTACTTCCGAGGCTCCCCCCCCCCCCAGCTTGGTTTTTGGGCTAGAGGGATAAACATCACTACACATGGAGGACATTTCGACTCCTTTTAGCCCACCAACTTTTAAAACGTTTGGATCTTCCCTGAGTACTATTGTTATTAATATTATTATTACCAAGACCTATTGATCCACATTGGATGTAATTGGGAGACATTGCCCTCCCAGACTCAACTTAGGGTGTCAGAATAACTGCTGTTCTTAATATTAATATAATATTATTCTCAAGACCCATGGATCCACATCAGATATAATTGCGAGGCACTCCTCTCTGAGACTCAGCTTAGGGTACCAGAGTAACTATCGTTATTTATATTAATATTATTATTGACACCCATTGGTACACATCAGCTGTAATGGGAAAAGAGTTCTTGGTCAGTACCTGCTTATTGTTACAAACAAAAAACAAAAGCAAGCATGATGATTGTGCGGCTTTTATTTTCATGTCACCTCTCGTTTCCTACAAAAATGTCGTCATTCTTTTTGTGTTGACAGTCGAAACAAAATGATAGCATGAAGGAAACAAAGGAAATTTTTTCACGCACATCTTTAACTGTGAGTCATTTGTAAGTCAGATGTTTGTAACGTGTGGACTGCCTGTACATTGACAAGAATGTGTTTACCATAATTATGCAATGACTATAGTCACTCAATATCTTACTGTATTACTATTTATCAGTACCCAATTTGGGTGGGGTTGAGGCTTTGTGATAAAGTTGGAAGAATATTTTATTGGATTTGTCAGTCTGAATGCAAGTAATTTTTCCACTTTTCTTGTGACTCTTCGCAAGAAGAAACATACCTCAACTTCAGAATCTGCATATCTATAGGGTATTTCAGAGAAATAACATGAAATAAAACCATGTACATACATTTTTCAAATCCCAACAAGGCAAAATGCACAATACTGGGTGCGGGTGTATAAATAAAATTTAGTCAATGAGGGAATTATACACATAATGTAAGACAAGCAACTAAATGAGTACATTTGAAAACTGCATTAAGACATGTATGATTTTTGAAACAACACTCTAGCCTCATTTCCCCCATAAGGTAAAACAAAAATGCAAGTCCTGGTGGAATCCAAAAGAATACAACAAAATTAATGATAGATTTTCCTCATCCCTGCTTTAAATATACATGACTCTCAATAAGCCACATAGAGGTCAGAAGTTATTTTTGGACTACACTTCCTATAACACCTCAGTGAATTTTACCAGATTTTAAAAATAACAATAAAAGACAGCCAATTTCTTTATGTAAGCAGATATGCAGTATCAGAGTGCTCATTAGTCTTTGAGGTGCTCTGCTACAAGTGGCCTGTATGTACTTTTGCTATATATATAGCAATATAAATCTGCCAAATAAAACTGATTAATCTTTAAGATGTGTATTTCTGGGTGCAATCACCTAAAGTGTGTTTTAAAGAAGCCAGAATAATGTATTTTATCTTATTCTGTAGGATTGAGGTTCCTTTGCCAGTTGCCAGCTAACCTGTATTTACCTGCAGTCGTGTTCTGATTCCCTGGGCTTCCAACTTGTGGTCAAATTGTATTGAATAGTATTTCAGCCCACCTGTTTTCTTCTTTCACTGTCCTGTGTTTGAAACATGTCTTGTTAAACTTGGTCCATGTTATTTTTAACCAGAATACACTTGGTGTTCTGAAATTGTCCCCCTACACACACACACACAAATACAGACAAACACAAACACAGACACACACAGAACATGTAAGTCACCCTGGAACTTGCATGTTCATAAGAGGATTCAGTAGTTTTGCAACATCCATTTTAAGGCAGTGGTTCTCAACCTTTCTAATACCGCAACCCCTTATGTTGTGGTGACCCCCAAACATACATTATTTTTGTTGTTACTTGATAACTGTAATTTTGCTGTTATGAATCATAATGTAAATATCTGATATGCAGGATGTATTTTCATTCACTGGACCAAATTTGGCACAAATACCCAATATATCCAAATTTGAATACTGGGGGGTTGATTTTGTCATTTGGGAGTTGTAGTTGTTGGGATTTATAGTTTAGCTGCAATCAAAGAGCAGTGTGAACTCCACCAACGATGGAACTGAACCAAACTTTGCACACAGAACTCCCATGACCAACAGAAAATACTGAAAGGGTTTGGGCATTGTCTTTGATTTTGGAGTTGTAGTTCATCTACATCCAGCCTTCTCTACCAAAGGGGTTCCTAAAGCCATGCTTTAAATGAGATTTTCCTGCTGCTTGCAGGGGGTTGGACTGGATGGCCTGTGAGGTCTCTTCCAACTCTACGATTCTATGATTCTATGACCGTATGATCAGAAATATGTGTTTTCTGATTGTCTTTGGTGACCTCTCTGAAACCCCCCTCATGCCCTCCCCCAGGGGTCCTGATCCCCAGGTTGAGAAACGCTGACCTTGGGGCTTTCATGACCATATAATGTACAGGCATCAATGACACAATGGTAGTCAGTAAAATGACTGATATGCTTTAGCCTCAATGTGCAATGGGCAGTGATTCACATTGGGGCACTTTCCATGGACATCTGGACATGACTTCAAAATGCCAGGGTATAATAGGAGGACCCAATGTGCATCAGAAGCATCCAATGTACATCACAGAGTCCCCTGAGAATGAGAAATAGTACACCAGAAGTGCCCGACAGGCATCAAAAACATTGATGCGCAATAGAAGCACCCAATGGGCATCAAAATACTCTTATCAGTGCATTCACTAACAAGGCTTCCTTGCATTTCTGGAACACAACTTCGGATCCATAAAGTTGTAAACCACAGATCATGATGTAGAATCTTGGCTGTAGTATATATAACATAGTATGTTGTGATTTTAAGTCAATTCCAGTGGGGTTTCCTTCTATGATGGATTTTGGCCACTTAGGACAGTGATGGCGAACCTTTTAGAGACCGAGAGAGAGGGCGGTGTGTGCCCCTTCTGGCACGTGTGCCATAGGTTCACCCCCACTGTCTTACGTTGTACCTGCTGTGTAGAAATAATGTGATTTAAAACCATTTTTAATGAAATCATCAAAGTTATAATTTGGTGAGATTCCAATGCCATTTGGCAGAGAAGGCTGAAGACTTTGTAAGTACCACTGATCAACGTGGGTCCTTATCATCTTGAGCAGGTATTTGCTGTAGTTCAAAAGAGTAATTTTTTCAAGCTCTGTCTGCCCTGAAGTGTGGGTGGTGTCCAACTAATCAATGAGATATATTAAGCAATTTTCATTAATGTATTGCTTGTTGAAGCACAGACTATAAGGAGAAATTACCTCCCTGATTCTGCAGACTTTATCTCCTTTTACCCTATGCCACAGTCCATCTCATTTGGCATGGTCCACAGCCCTATTTGTGGCAATCTGGAGGAGCGCCACCATGAGGATGAGAAAGGAGAGAACCATTTGTATCCAACACCTTCAAAGTGGCTTGTCCTTGAGTATTCATGTCCTTTCACTCTCGTATTTTCTTCTCTTCAACAAAAAATAAGTTTGGGAAGCCTTAAATGAATCTCGGCACATTCCTTTCCCTGCTTACAGTTAGGGCCAAGTTTTAATTGTGTGCCACTCCATTCGTTTTCATTACAGTCACTGTCAAATAAATGTAGTCATATTATAGTGCATTTTATCTTGTGATTGCTATAATCTTTATTATAAGAATGAGGCATTTGAATTTTAATGGCCCCCAGGGGTGAGAAAGACAGTGATAACAATGTATCACATTACTATTTTCAACTGACAGTGTTCAAATTAGCTGCACCTCTTCACCTCCTTTTCAAGGCACAGTTGTTTTGCAGATGGATGGAGGGTTAATTTTATTTGCATATGAAAAGCATTTAGAGCAGAAGATGTCACAACAGGAATCCATTCTTATGACAATGAATTTAAAAGGATTTTTAAAACCTGTTGAAATCTGTTAGTTCTAGAACTTAGAAAATTTAGATTCACTATAACTACTGGAATTAGATAAGAATTACAATTTTTCTTGTTTGAACAACGTGTTTGCTGAGGAATCCTGGCAACTAAGGGCCACAATAGCAACTTAGATAAGAGTTGTGTTCTGTTTGTTTTTATCTCCAGTAGGTCCATCCTATCCCTCCATCCCACCATCTATCAGAAATAGAAAGAAATGGAGGCAATTTCTCACACTACCTTTTTGTTTAAAGACGAGGAAGGGAAAGGGATAAAAAAGAAATGTGGCAGTACCTTTAAGACTTTTTTTTAATTTTAGCACAACCTTTCAATGATATAAGCCCTTTTTCCGATGTGGTACTGGGTTATATAAAACAGCCTCCAATATAAAGCATTTTTATACAGTTGTAGGAATAAGACAGAATGTAACAGCATCCAGAAAGATGCAAATCCTGTCCCTTGCCTTAAATTTTCAAACAAGTGCCTATGATGATACAGCTCTTCGGATTGTTGTGTTGATATGTGAAAGCAATACATCTGCTTACCATAAGTCAGTCATTCTGGGTTCAAAATTCTCTCTTGGAAGATTCCTGTTGTTATACGTGCAGCAGCAAGGACTCTTTCATTAATATATGTAGTGTGCTTATTGTTTTTGTTCATACCATTGATAATGGATTAGAATTTGTTTTTTGTTGTTTATTCGTTCAGTCGCTTCCGACTCTTTGTGACCTCATGGACCAGCCCACGCCACAGATCACTGTCAGCCGTTGCGACCTCCAGCTCCTTCAAGGTCAAGCCAGTCACTTCAAGGATACCTTAGAATTTGAAAATACACTTAAATGCTGCTGTTTCTCTTTCTAGTTTTCCTTTGCAATATCCTTGTTCAATGACGACATCCTGTAAGTCACTTACTGTGTGTCCAGGAAGGTTGAAAGGTTCGTCATCTGGGTTTTGGGTGTTGCCATTTCTGATACGATTTATACCCATTTATCCCCTTGCATGGAGACTGTCCTATTTATCCAATGTAGAGTGAAGAGGGACATCGCTGGCCAAGAGCAAACATATTACATTGGAGGAAGAGCAAATAAATGTGTTTCTGATGTTCTTGTGGGGACAGAATTGATACTTGTGTTTGTGGCTGGGTCATGTCCCTGTGATACAATTTATGTTATGTATCCTTCTATACATGAGTAGCTGTTTAAGATGTGGAAGGTGTCTAAGGCAATAAAGGTCTGCTTCCCAAAGCGGTGACAGCTCTTTGTTATTCTCCAGGACTGTTGTAGCTGGTTGATGATGTACTTGAGTAGTCTCTTTGGGGACTGTAGGTGACAACCAATGGTGTTCTGTCATTTTATTGGTTCCGGTCTGTCTGGTTCCTGGGCATTGATCTTGCCTCCTTGGTTTGTTTCTTTTCCTCTTCAAATCAGTACTACAGTTTGAAAAATGCCTTTCCCATATCCAATAATTTTTAGTCTTTGCCTAGTGCATCTGAGTAGACACATCTCTTTGTCTGTTATTGTGCTATTGGTTTAACTGGCTGCCAGTACATTTGTGAAGCATGTTTCCAAAAGGTACCCAATTCATCTGAACAAATTTTACAGGGATAGAAAAAAGTGCTGAGGATGTGCATTATTTTGCAATAAAATACAATTTTCCAAGCCCTGTACCAAAGTGATTTGATACATTTTGAAAGTTTTGAACTGTACATAATATTCTACTACTAGCCAACAATGCGCTGCCAGCTATAACTCATTTTTAATCTTTTTAGATTTAGTACCTTTGTGAAACAAACTTCACATTTGTCCTTCAGTACCTAGGTAAAGTCCCCTCAGTGCCAGTTCAGACATTTAGCCTTTGATAGCCCCCTTTGTATGGAACTGGTCCAAGCTTTGCAGACACATGTCTGGGACAATATGAATGATATTATAAGTAAGACTGGTCCATGAAGTCACGAAGAGTTGGAAATGACTGAATGAATAAACAACAACATAAGTAAGACATTTGAATGCACATTTATGAATGTGTGGCCCAAGATATTTTGCTGCCTGAGTCAAAGCACATCCACCCATCAAAATCAGAAATGGAAGTAGAAATGCACCTTTCTTTGAAAAAAGAAATAGCATGCCTTTGAGGTAGAAAGGCCCATTAAGATTCAAGACAGAGTTCTTGAAATAAGGGTAATTCAAATTCCTGTCTGTTCAGAGGAAATGTTATCTGGAATATGTAAGTGCAATCTTAAATATTGATGCATCAAATGACTACATAGATCAACCATCTATTTCTTTAGACTAAGCTTGGAAGGATATTTTCCATAAAGGGTGTTATTGAAGAGTTATTTTTCATACACTCTTGTGAATTAACAAACCAGGAATCTGAGAACGAGCTGATTTTAGTTCAGAGGAGCTATCATGTGTTTGCAGCATGGAAAATGAGAAAATATTTTCTTATGTCTGTTAAAATGAATAAAGATGTATCAACACTTTGGTTCCATAGTAAGGTAAAGGTTTTCCCCTGATGTTAAGTCCAGTCGTGACCGACTCTGGGGGTTGGTGCTCATCTCCATTTCTAAGCCGAACAGCCGGCGTTGTCCGTAGACACCTCCAAGGTCATGTGGCCGGCATGACTGCATGGAGCGCCGTTACCTTCCCGCCGGAGCGGTACCTATTGATCTATTCTCATTGGCATGTTTTCGAACTGCTAGGTTCGCAGGAGCTGGGGCTAACAGCGGGCGCTCATTCCGCTCCCGGGATTTGAACCTGGGACCTTTTGGTCTGCAAGTTCAGCAGCTCAGTGCTTTAACACACTGTGCCACTCTATGGTTCCATACAGAATATGAATTGGGTCCATACACAATCTATGGGATGGATCCATATTTTCATTACACTAGGAACAGACCAACTGAAATCAATAAGCATTAAGTTGATTCTGATGAACTTTTTTTCTCCAGAGCGTTCAACAATTCAAATCTACATTTGAATTAATCTGGATTCAATTCTCTGTCAATGCCCTGAATTAGAAAATCAATCTATTATTAAAGCAAATTACCAAATGGCTTGATATATATTTGTCACTTAAATTTTCATACCCTGCAGAATTATGCAGTTTGACAGCACTTTAACTGCCATGACTCAATTCTATGGAATCATAGGAGTTGTAGTCTTATACGGTGTTTATCCTTCTCTGCCAAAATGTGCTGGTGCTTCACCAAACTACAAACCCCAAAATTCCATATCATTGAGCCATGGCAGTTAAAGTGTTGTCAAACTGCAATAATTTTACTGTGTAAAATTAGGCAAACAGCAATTTAATGCCTATATTTTAATTATTTTTTTACATATTTTGCCTAATAATAATAATAATAATACATACATATATACTTTATTGATATTCCAGCCATGCATGGCATCTCCTTACATTTCCGGCTTCTGGAGGTGGTGCTTACCTCTGGCTTCTGGGAGGTACTTTTTTCCATTTTCAAGCCAAGGAGCCAGCATTGTTACCTCCTGATCGTGTGGCCGGCAAGATTGGTTAGAGAGGTCTCTTGTCTTTTCCCACTGAAGTGGTACCTATTTATCTACTCACATTTGCATGTTTTCAAGCTAGGGCTGACAGATGGGAGTTTGCCCCGTCTTGCGGATTCGAACTGCCAACATTCAGGTCAGCAGTTCAGCCAGCACAAGGGTTTAACCCATTGCAACACCACAGCCCCTAATCCATAGTGTCTTCCTTCCCGGTTTTATGATAACATAGAGTCTTGGGCCAAGTTATGTGAAGTTCTTCAAATATTTTTTTCACTGATAGGTATAAAAAGGGGGATTATTTGATAATAAAACATGTAAGGAAAGGGTTTAATCTGATTTTTTAAAAATGCTTGGTAATTTTCCATTGTAGTTTAAGCCCATTGTTTCATGATTGGCCAATACATCTCCAGTGTACTATATGGTGCTGTGTACTGCTACATAGATTGTCCAAAAACTACTGTAAATGGGACATTGTATGTTTGTGTCAATGCCAAAGTGCCTGGATGCAGTGCTGGCAATTGAACTGGCACTATGTTTTTAAATAAATTGCTTCCCTCAGTTCATCATCCTTTCATTCTTGAACCCAAAACTAGGCAAGTTTTCCCCTTCATCACTTTCCCTTCTTAGAGCTAAGTCTCTAAAGCAACATACAAATATCTGTAAGTTAGGCAGTCCTCATATCCGTAGGCATATAAACTAAAAGACATGACTCACAAGGAAATGGCAGGGACGACAGAGGGAGCAAACAATAACCTTACACACCATTTTTTAAAGTTATAATTCTTGAAAGAGACTGATAGAATGACTTCTATGTAGTTATATGGGGACTGAAACTACTTCCTTTCAGAAATGGAAGGAATGATTCCACCCAGAGAGGGATATATCCAAATATTTTAGCTCAACCCCAAAGAGAATTTAAAATTATTATGATTTTATGGATTTGTAAGTAAGGCTGGTGATGCTTCTGACTTTCAGGAAAAAGAAGCCATGCAGCCCCAGTTTCTTGCCTAGAGAAACTCCGAGTAAGCTTTTTAATTTAATTTATAACAGCATCAAAGGCTATTATTCGTTTTGCTGCTGAAGTTGAGCTCTTGCACCATATTTCCTTGACCTCTTTAACTTAGAGTAAGATTGTTGAGATAGAAAACTACTTCCTGACAGATGCCTCTGGGGTTCAATGCCAGTGTTTGCATCCCGCAGCTGAGGCATCTGGCAGGAAGTCTTTTTAATAAATGTACACACAAACAAAAAACAAAACAAAACACACCCCTATTTGCAAAAGACTTTCTCCTAGATGCTTCATGAAAATTATTCCAACAAAAAGCATAGTTGCTGAGGTAAGACATGTGAAAAAATAAAATTGTTATTTTTTCTGCAGCACGTGGTCTGTTGTGTTTCACATGATATTATCCCTTCATTCTCCCATCATTAGATAGTATATACACGTCCGTGAAACCCTGATCTGTACCTTTGCTTGATTATGTTATTTTAAACACTCCACAACAAAAAGCTTGGATTTACAATCACACTGGACACAGATAATGAAATTATCACTGTGATGGTTACTGGATATTCTATAATGTTTCATTTAGACATCCCTTGATTATTTATCTTTTCAAAATAACTGTACATTTTGGGGGATATTTTTTCCCCATGAATTGTTCATTAGTTAAACTGGAGAGAATTGGGATAAGAAGTGAGAGTTTTTGATAAAGAAAGAACTAAATAGAAATGCAAAGAAGGTTATACATTTTTGATACAGACATTTGCAAATTTCATAATGCTTACATTTGAAGTAGAAAGAACTTAAGTTCTAGAAAATATGACTGTGGGAGAAACCAACATTGACAGTTTTGTCCATCCAAGGCACAATAGTTCCTCTCCACAATGAAACAGATATACTAATTGAAAATGTTGGGAGATTTTTTTAGTTATTTTTTGTAGAATTTACAAAAATATGAAAATTTCAATACTGTTCCATTAACCAGGTGGAGCCCATAGGGAAGTGCTAGATCAGTGGTTCCCAAACTTATTTGTCCTACCACCCCCTTTCCAGAAAAAATATCACTCATCGCCCCATGGAAAGGGGGCGTGGCTTAGAGGGGTGGGCGTGGCTCCTGCTCAAGAGGGCAGGGTGAGCCTCTCCCCTAGTCCAAGATGCAGGGCGGGAAGGGGGAGGTGGGTGGGACCACAAATGGGCGGCCAGGACTGGGATGGGCAGAGTTACAAGCTCTGAGGCAGGGCTGAGCTTCTATCCCTGTCCTGCGGCGCCTGCTAGGACACAGGGGGTGGGGCTAGAGAAGGGCTTCTTCCCAAGTGCCTGACCATGATGAAGGTCTATACCCTGCCCCCGTGTTCTAACAAGCGCCTCAGGTGAGGTATACAGAGGCTCAGCCCTGTCTTGCACTCTTGGGAAGAGGCCCCGCCCCTGCCCCTAGCCCCACTCTTTAGTCCTAAAAGGCCTCTCAGGAGAGGTATAGAGGCTCAGCCCTGTCTCGGGCTCTTGGAAGGAGGCCCCGCACCCTTCCCTAGCTCCGCCCTCTGTGTCCCAACAAGTGCCTCAGGAGAGGTATAGATTCTAAGCCCTGCCTTGGTCTCTTGGGAAGAAGCCACGCCCACTCCTCTAGCTCCACCCCCTGTGTCCTAACAGGCACCTCAGGTGCTCAGCCCTGTCTCCGGCACTTGGGAAGAGGCCCCGCCCCTCCCCTGGCCCCACCCCACCCCGTGTCCTAATAGGTGCCAACACCACCCTCCTGGATCACTGCAGCGCCCATCAGGGCGTGGTAGCGCCCACTTTGGGAATCACTGCACTAGATAGAGAAGTATAGTCCATTTTATGGGGGGAGGGGTTGAAGGAGCTAAAACATTTCCCCCGTGTTCTTATTATTTCCCCCAAACAAGTTGCCGTCATCAAAACAACCATCGTTTATGATGTGGGAAGGGGGGGGATACCCTTCTCTGTCTAGCACCGCCTTGTGGCCTCTGCCTGAATAATGGAACAGTACCCAAATTTCTTCATATTTCACACAGAACGACAAGAGGTTTGAAAGTACTTAAAGGCAGAAGACAGTGACACAGGGTGCATCTACACCACATAATCAATGTAGTTTGACACCACTTCAACTGCCATGGCCACATGCTATGGAATCATGGGAGGTGTAGATTGGTGAAGCACTAGCTGTATTCAGCAGAGTAGGCTTAAAATCTTGTAAAAGTGCAACTCCCATCATTCTATAGCATTGTGCCTTTGCAGTTAAAGTGATGTCAAACCACATTAATTCTGCAGTGTAGATACACCCATCTATTTGCTGATCCTTAAATCAAGTGTTATTCAAATAAAATGCTGCTCTTGCAATGAAGGTTTCCTCTCGTCTTCTACTTGGAGCTCTTGAAGTTCACCTCCTCTAATCTCCAGCTAATTCTCTGCAGCAGTTTGGTAGCAAAAAGGTAGGGAACTTATTTACCAGGTGAATCCACTTTGATGGAGGAAGGACAGCATTAAAAGTCACCTATCATATAAACCTTTAAAACATAGTATTTGCTGGGACTTTCATTTGTTCATACATACATTTATGAAGAGGAAAAACCTCCTGTAAAGTCAGTATTTGTTCAACAAAGTCCCCATTTTAAGAGCATACTAGTTTATTGATTTGTTCTTAGAAAAAACATTTTAAAAAATATTAGCAATCTGACAAACGCGTTTAAAAGCTGAAGAGCCATTATCTTTCCAAGCTAAACTACTACAGAGTTTTGTGGGTTGGGCATAAGAATATTAACTAAGCATTTTGATACAGTGTTTTTGGACACATCTCTGAGTGTGGTGGTATCTCCTTCTCTGGATGGCCATCTGTTGAGACTACAGTAGAGTCTCACTTATCCAAGCTAAATGGCCTGGCAGAAGCTTGGATAAGCAAATATCTTCGATAATAAGGAGGGATTAAGGAAAAGCCTATTAAACATCAAATTAGGTTATGATTTTACAAATTAAGCACCAAAACATCATGTTATACAACAAATTTGACAGAAAAAGTAGTTCAATACGCAGTAATGTTATGTTGTAATTACTGTATTTATGAATTTAGCACCAAAATATCACGATATATTGAAAACATTGACTACAAAAATGGCTTGGATAATCCAGAAGCTTGGATAAGCGAGGCTTGGATAAGTGAGACTCTACTGTACTTTGGTTGTGTGTTCCTGCATAGCTTAATGGAGTTGGCCCTTGTGGTCTTTTCCCACTCTATGATTCTATATTCTTATTGTTGTGTTTCCTGTTAAATATGCAGATAGGTCATTCAAGCACTTGCTGTTCTGTTTGCCCAAAATAGTTCATCTCACTGTGGGTAATATTGTACATCCTTTACGCTGGTAACAGTAGAGGCCAATGGTTTGCATGTTATGGGTTGATTAAACCCCTATCCACATAATCCCAAATATTTGAAAAAAGCATCAGGATGATAAGAATGACTTTCTTGTAGTGAAGTCTTCAATACGAATTAAAACTTCATATAAATTGGAACTGCATGGAATTCAAATTCCACTAATAATTCATATAAATGTCGATGAAAGGGTAAAACTTATTTATTTATTTATTTTTATTTACAGTATTTATATTCTACCCTTCTCATCCCGAAGGGGACTCAGGGCAGATCACAATGTACACATACAAGGCAAACATTCAATGCCATATGAACATAGAGACACACACAGACACAGAGGCAATTTAAGCTTATCCAGCTTCTAGCTTCCAGCTTCCAGCTTCCTGAGGGTATGCTCAGCATATTCTTAGTTTTATATTTGCCGAATAACAATATACAGTACTCATGTTGTTTCCCTGAAATACAAAAGAAGTAAATTCTTGCAGGGATCAAAATTGTACTCAATTCACCACAAAACACTTACTGGAGTTTCTGCAAGGACCTGTAGACTGTGATACTGATCTGGGATGCTGGTATTAGGAGAAAGTGACTAGAGAACATCTCAACTTCCCTCCTAAAATCAGCCAACCTGTGCAGAAAGCAAGAGGACGACAATCCTGAGATCTTTTAGTTCCTGAAGACTGGGCAACAAAATGTCCATAATGCCCACATTCCCCCAACTAACTTCAATACAAGTAAAAAACTCCACAAGCATTTCTGCATTGGCAGGATAAATTTACGTGCCATTTT
Source organism: Anolis carolinensis (assembly GCF_035594765.1). Classification (NCBI taxonomy): domain Eukaryota; kingdom Metazoa; phylum Chordata; class Lepidosauria; order Squamata; family Anolidae; genus Anolis; species Anolis carolinensis. The sequence continues at coordinate 138,366,270 of NC_085845.1, forward strand.
TCTCCCAGAGGGAGCCTCCAATGGCACAGCAGGTCAAACCACTGAGCTGCTGAACTTGCTGACCGAAAGGTTGGCAGTTCGAATCTGGGGAGCGGGGTGAGCTCCTGCTGTTAGCCCCAGCTTCTGCCAACCTAGCAGTTTGAAAACATACAAATGTGAGTAGATCAATAGGTTCTGCTCCGGCAGAAGGTAGCAGAACTCCATGCAGTCATGCTGGCCACATGACCTTGGAGGTGTCTATGGACAACGCCGGCTCTTCGGCTTAGAAATGCAGATGCGCACCAACCCCCAGAGTCAGACACAACTAGACTTAATGTCAGGGAAGAACCTTTACCTTTTCGCCCAGAGTGGGACCCAAGATGGTTTCCAAAATCAACAATAACAACTTGAAACAAATATTGAAATAACAACTTTTATGATGTTTAAGAACAGCTGCCGATGACATCCAGTAATATACTCCTATTAATGTAATGATGGATGGGAATTTAGATTCAGCTCATTATTTATCAGAAGTAATCCAGTTTGAATATGGGATGGGAGAGACCAATGACAGACCTGCCCATCTACTAAGGATGGGTATTTTTAATCTGAGAACAAAACTGATTGGTTTGGCCATCCTTGGTTGAATATCAGAATTTCTCTGCTTTATTTATTATTTATTATTTTATTTACAGCATTTATATTCCGCCCTTCTCACCCCGAAGGGGACTCAGGGCGGATCACATTACACATATAGGCAAACATTCAATGCCTTTTTAAACATAGAACAAAGACAAAACAAGCATAGGCTCCAAGCGGGCCTCGAACTCATGACCTCCTGGTCAGAGTGATTCATTGCAGTGATTCATTTCAGCTGCTCTTCAGCTTGCGCCACAGCCCGAGCCTTATATGCATCAGCATCACTGCATCCTATGTCAAGTAGCATATTTCTCTTCCAAGGCATACGGTTTGTATGCATTGCTATAGCACCCTCCATATGTGAATTTTAAACAAGTTCTCCCAGCCATTTTATAGGTCTGTGCATACTGTTACTGTGAATGAAAAACCTGACATTTGCACTGTCAAGTATGACATTGCTTTACAACTAGAACATTCACTCAGAAGATAGATAGATATACCTCAAACAGTGACCCAGTGTTAACGATTTTTATGCAATTGATTTTGTCATACTGTACTTCTGCTATTGTTGAACCTCACCTATAATCAAATTCTCCTTTCTGCAATTCTTCCATTACCTCGAAGGGTATATCCACACTAAAACTCTTTTGTTATAATTCAGGAAGCGAACTAAAGACCTCTGCAGAGAATTCAGACACCAAACAATTGATCCCAGGATTTCATAAAACAGAACCATGGCAATGGAAATGCTACAAAATGAGCTCACACATCTTTTCATGTTCCTCTTGTCTGAACAGCTTCTGATCCGATCTGGAGCAACCATTACAGTTATAACATATGCCGAATAAAAAGTCAATGCCTGTCATTGACCACACATGTCCATTCAGAATATTTTAGTCCCATCGAAGAGCTATACTTTTTAAAAAACCAAATATGTGTCATGGAAGGATGAATAGTATTTGCTGTTCTTACACAAAAGCTTTAAAGCAGCTCTATTATTTCCATATGTGTAGCACTCCTCCTTGGCTATTCAAGAATCTCCCGCAATTGTAGATTCCATGAACTAATGGTTTATTTCTCTGCAAACGTGACTAGCATTTATTCCCTCTCTTATCACATAAATAGTGCATCAAAGCTGCTTAGTTTTGCAGTGGAGAGATAAGACTTCCTGGCAAGAAAAGTGATGTGGTTTTTCAGACTTGTAAGAAAAAGCATACCTGTCACAAGCTAAGTTAAAACCAAGACTCTTAAATATCTTATTAGAGCTAGAAAAGAAAGACGCCGAGTTTGCATTTCCCTATGAAAATATCCATTTCACAACTCCCAAACTTGGCAACGGGCCAAGATGCATCCAGTTTCAGAATTTTGTATGTCTTGGAGGCTTTGAGGAAATGTGCACTAAACCATGTATAATTTTTTTTAAAAAAAATTGGAATGACTGCTATGTAGTTCATGCAAATGTCGCAGTTCATGGGAAATGCATGCAAAAATATACACACCAAAGCCATATACAAGATATGTAAATGCACATATATTCATGGAAAAAAGGGGAGGGGGAAGATCTTTCAGTCCAATTCATAAGTGGGACAAGTCTCAATCCCAGTAGGAGTTTGTGAAGAAATAGTGAGACATATTTTCACATCCCTATATCCCCATTAGACAACCAGCATAGTGCAGTGGTTTCAGCGTTGTACTATTTAGGAGACCACGGTTAACCATGGAAACCTACTGAATGACTTTAAGCACATCACACTCTCTTAGCCTCAGAGAAAGACAACGGCAACCCTCCCTCCAAATAAATTTAGCCAAGAAAACCCCAATATAGGGTTGCCTCATGTTCAGAAATTACTTGAAGGCATGGAAACAGCAGCAATAATATCCCAATAACTGGTTTTGGTAACTAAAATAGAGAAGTGTACTTGGCATTGTTTTTAGACTGGTTTCAAAGTATTTTAAAGTGTTTTTTAAAGATCTTATCGTTCTAATGTTTTTTTTTTTCTCATCTCAGGAGTCCTTTAAAGCAAAAGAGCAATATAGAAATGTTATTTGTAGAAAGATGGATGGATGGGTGGATAGCAATGTCACCTGCCTCGAACTGTGAGGAAAAATTGGTAAGAAATAAAAACACAATAGCGTCTCACTTACCCAACTTAAATGGGCCAGCAGAACATTGAGTAAGCGAAAATGTTGGATAATAAGGAGGGAATAAGGAAAAGCCTATTAAATGTCAAATTACATTATGATTTTACAAATTGAGCACCAAAACATCATGTTTTGCAACAAATCGACAGAAAAGGCAGCTCAATACTTGGTAACGTTATGTAGTAATTACTGTACTTATGAATTTAGCACCAAAACAATGCAATATATTGAAAACATTGACACAAAAACATTGGCTACTAGAAGGCAGATTGTGTTGGATAATACCAAACATTAGACGAGTGAAGGTTGGATAAGTGAGACTCTACTGTATTATTATTATTATTATTATTATTATTATTATTATTATTATTATTATTATTGTATGACACAGCAAACAAGATAGATATGCTGGATTTCGTATGACAAAATCACAAGTCGAACATTTCCCAAGTGTCTAGGACTGTGTGATGTATTTTCGGATGATACGTGCAGATTCCAGTAGGGTAGTCTTTTGCAGTTGGCAGATCGTAATTTTGTCAATGCCTATTTGTTTCCAAATGCCGGCTGAGATCTTTTGGCACGGCACTCAATGTGCCAATCACCACCGGGACCACCTGTACTGGTTTCTGCCAGTCTTTGAAGTTCGATCTTGAGGTCGTGATAGCAGCTGAGTTTTTCCTGTTGTTTTTCGTCAATGCGACTATCACCTGGGATGGCAACATCAATGATCCAAACCATTATTATTATTATTATTATTATTATTATTATTATTATTACTACTACTATTATTATTCTGATAGATAGATAGATGATAGATAGATAGATAGATAGATAGATAGATAGATAGATAGATAGAAAACTGACTATATTTCCTTTGCTTCTTTCAGTGAGGAAATGAACTTATATACTACATGTGAAATAAGATCAGTTGGCATATACTATCTTTTAAGAGCAAATGTATTAGTTTGTATAAGAGCTATAACTCTCTTTATGTTGTCAATCCCAGCTGTCACCACATGAGGGCATATTGAAATGAAATCTATTTGTGAAACAATTCTAGCATCTTTGTGATAATCTCACAGTGTCTTTCCAGATTAAAACGTAACATGAGAATTGATCTTCACCAAATGCAGTGCAGATGTAAAATTATTTCTCATTTTCCCTCTGTAGCCTCTACAGAAATCTAATAAAGAGCCTGCACACCCAAAAACTCCTCGAGCAGAACAATTTAAATTAGCATTGAGGTTGACAGGAAATCACAATTTTCATTCTTTATTTTTTTTAAAATTCCCTTAAGCTATGGCAGTTATAGATTATTGTGTTTTGCCCCAACTGAACACTGTAATGAAATAGTGACAACTTAATAATATGTAATACAAAAGCTGCAAATGGTGCTCCTTCCCTAATTGTTTGGGAAACATGCTCAGGGGTCCATTTAAACTAGCGATAACTTCCATCTAAAACTGCCTGTTTGTATTCAGGACAATAGCTATTGTTATTCCAAAGTGAAAATGATATATTCCAGAAATTAAATTACTTTCACAAAGCATTGATGGTAAGGTAAATGCTCAAACAGAGTCCATAGTATTAATAGAAATTGCATGTTTAATTTCAATAGCAGGATATCTTAGCTTACTTTCTCAAAAACTCTAAAGAACTATGATGAAGCACCAATAAGCATATAATGCAATCATCTTTTCCAAAGACATGTTTTGCCTGCTTTTCCTGATCAAATCTATACCCTATAAACTAAAACAACACTAAATTGTATATAGCTGTGTGCTATAGGGAAGACAGACAGGAATGGGGTTGTGGGATGAAAGTAGCCATATCAACCTCCAAAGCTCTGAGTTCAATAATAAAGTTTAGAAATGTTCTGGCTCAGAAGTGGAAGCATACTGTGTGGATATGAAAAAAGAGGATAAATATTTTTAATGCAAGAGTTATCCATCAGAGATTAAAACACTTTCATGTTATGATTGTTCTTTGTGTGATATGCTATTAGATGAAATGACACATTAGAGTAATGTGTCAAAAGAGGAAACACACAGAGACCAAACATTTGCTACTGTACGCTTCTGCTTTTAGAAAAGCATAAAAAGCACGTACTCTGTATATTCATGTATAAGTCTAGCAATTTTTGTCAGAAAATCAACCAACAAAATCTGGGTTGACTTATCCATGAGTCAATGTAAATATTGTACCTTAACTCTTATATATAAAAAGGAACCACCATTTTCTCTGAATACAATAGAAAAATACCAAGAGTTTAGTCCATCCTTGGAGAAACTAAAAGAAGCAACAATTCCCTGTATTTTCTCTGCCACGAGGCCACTTCTAGCCTTTTCTAATGTGACAACCAGGGACAGCTGGTCTCCTGAGATGGCACTGGTATTTTCTCTTTACTGTAGAATAACCCTCGACTTATCAATGGGTCATATCAACATCCATAATTTTGTCCTCATTACTTGCCCTTGATTTATATATGAGATTGAGGAGTGAGGTTGAATGGGCCTTAAGAAGCATTGCTAATAACAAGGTAGCAGGATCCCAGCTGAGCTGTTTAAAATCTTGAAAGATGATGCTGTCAAGGTGATGCATGCCGTATGTCAGCAAATATAGAAACCACAAGAATGGCCATCAGATTGGAAAAAATCCATTTATATCCCCATACCCAAAAAGGGAAACACTAAAGAAGGCTCAAACTTCCGTACTGTGGCTCTTATCTCCCATGCCAGTAAGGTAATGCTCAAGATCCTGCAAGGAAGACTCCAGCAATACATGGAGCGAGAGTTGCCAGATGTACAAGCTGGGTTTAGAAAAGGAATGAGAGACCAAATTGCCAATATCCGCTGGATAATGGAGGAAGCCAGGGAGTTTCAGAAAAACATCTATTTCTGCTTTATTGGCTATTCTAAAGCCTTCAACTGTGTGGATCATAACAAACTATGGCATGTTCTTGGTGGTATGGGGATACCAAGTCACCTTGTCTGTCTCCTGAGAAATCTGTATAAAGACCAAGTAGCAACAGTAAGAACAGACCACGGAACAACAAACTGGTTCAAGATTGGGAAAGGAGTACGACAGGGCTGTATACTTTCACCCTATCTATTCAACTTGTACGCAGAACACATCATGCAACATGCGGGGCTTGAGGAATCCAAAGCCAGAGCTAAAATTGCTGGAAGAAACATTAACAACCTTAGGTATGCAGATGATACCACTCCAATGGCTGAAAGTGAGGAGGAGCTGAGGAGCCTTATCACCAAGGTGAAAGAAGAAAGTGCAAAAGCCGGGCTGCAGTTAAACGTCAAGAAAACTAAGATCATGGCAACCACATCTATTGATAACTGGCAAACAGAGGGAGAAAACGTGGAGGCAGTGACAGACTTTATATTTTTAGGCGTGAAGATCACTACAGATGCAGACTGCAGCCAAGAAATCAGAAGACATTTACTCCTCGGGAGGAGAGCAATGGCCAACCTTGATAAAATAGTGAAGAGCAGAGACATCACACTGGCAACGAAGGTCCGCATAGTGAAAGCAATGGTATTCCCCATATTAACCTATGGATGCGCGAGCTGGACCATAAGGAAGGCTGAGCCAAGGAAGATAGATGCTTTTGAACTTTGGTGCTGGAGGAAAATCCTGAGAGTGCCTTGGACCGCAAGAAGATCCAACCAGTCCATCCTCCAGGAAATAATGCCCCACTGCTCACTGGAGGGAAGGATACTAGAGGCAAAGATGAAGTATTTTGGCCACATCATGAGGAGACAGGAAAGCTTGGAAAAGATCACAATGCTGGGGAAAATGGAAGGAAAAAGGAAGAGAGGCTGACCAAGGGCAAGATGGATTCACGGTATCCTTGAAGTGACTGGCATGAACTTGAAGGAACTGGGGGCGGTGACGCCCGACAGGGAGCTCTGGCGTCGACTGGTCCATGAGGTCACAAAGAGTCGGAAACAACTATGTGAATGAAGAAGATGACTTATACTTGAGTATATGTGGTGATCAGTGTCTTATCTAGTGTTGAATAATATGGTCATGCAAATATTAATTAATCAAGGCTGGAAAGTTCCCTCATGTACACATACATACATACATACATACATACCTAAACATTTGTATCATACGACTGTTTCACAGATGAAAACTGGGACATGTGTGACCAACCAATATCAGATTGTGGTCATGAGAAAGAACACATAACAAAGGAGAGACTGCAGCAGTTTGATTTTGCCTGAGTCTACTGGGAAAGGCAAGGATCCACTCATCCATCTCATCTTTCCCCTACCTTTACATTTTGAACTCATTTTGCAGCACCTGAAGAAGGATATGGACAAAAAGAGAAAGTGAGAAGAGAGAGAAATGGGGACTTTTAAAAACAGCTAAAAAACAAGACAAGAGAAAATGAATCAGAAGAGTTCCTACCGAATTGCAGGGTATGTTGTAGGCCTTTACAACCTGTAAACTTCCAGGTGTTTTGGGCTTTAGCTGATCATTTGACCAGCTGGCTATGGCTTCTGAGAGTTAGAGTCCCAAACACCTGGATGGTCACAAGTTGTGCAGGCCTGGAGTTGTATTCATTTTGTCCTGAACTACCACTTCTTTAACCTGATCTTCTTTACAACCCATATAATTGAAAAGACAGATTCTGTTATATGTATATCTGTGCATTGAATATCTGCACTGCATTCAGTGACATGCCCCTTACCATGGATATTCTCTCTCTGTTCTGTTCATTTGTTGATTACTTGGGTGGTTAATTGAAATGATTTAAGGGCATGACTAATTTAAATATGACAGATCGAGGTCTGTTTCAGGCTCTGAAACTCCCTGCCAAGGGAAGCTAAGCTGTCTTCCTCACTGTTGTCTTTCTGCTGACAAGCAAGGACCTTTTTATTGAGGCAGGTCTTTGGCAACTAATCTTGCTTGCTGAAAATGGCGTCTGCAACTGGATGGGCACTGCTTTTTTCTCTTACTAGTATGTTTTTCAAACACATTTAATATTTCTTTGCTTTGACTGAATCTATGTTTTAATTACATTTGTTGTATTTTATCACAGTCTATCTTGAGCTCCGTTTGTGTGACAAAGCTGGACTATAAATCAAACAAAAATATATAAATGTATTGCTTTCCTTACAATATAGAAAATAAGATAATTCACAAGGAAAAATGAATAAATATTGCAACAATGATACGCAAATATACTCTGATTTCTCTTCAGATCGTATAAATGATACACAAATGTCCAACAGGTTATCCTGTGTTCAGTACAACTGAAAAAAAATGCTTGCATGAATAAGTACATTAATACCAGATGGAATAGCTGCACTGTAAAATTCCTATCATGTTTCAAAGGAAAGGTCATGTCATAATGTAGTGACCATCACAGAAAAAACATCTTTCTTTCAGTCACCATAAGATATGGCCCTGCTAGACATGAAGCAACTAGCGGAGCCTCCTCCAATAACTTCAGTGAACAGGGTGACCTTGTACAACTAGATATTTTCAATTTATCTAATCCCAAAGCAGCTCAAGGATTTGCATGTAAACAATCATACTTTTGAAATTTCTTCTTAAGCTACACTGCTCTGGATCTATGTTCATGGGGTCCTACCATGAAGTTGAATAACCTTGTTCAATAATCTTACTATGTTACTAATAAAGCCAGCATTGTGTAGTGATGTGAACTGTTGGGTTATCTAGAAATCATGCATGCATTTTCAATGTGGAATGGTCTTCTGTATTTTTTGCTATTCTGCTACAATATCTAATCATATTGGTATCATAACCTAACAGTTATGAACACATAATCTTAACAGGTTATGAATATATTCCTAATATGAACACTGTACTAGAACCCTGAGAAATCAGGTTACAAATCCCTCCTCAGCTATGGAAACCTATTGGATGACCTCAAATAAGTCACATTTTCTCAGCCTCAGACGAAGGCAAAGGCAAATCCTTGTTGAATAAATCATGTCAAGAAAACACTATGATATGGTGACCCTAAGGTAAACCTAAGTCAGAAACAACGAATAGACACAAAAGAAGAAAAGGGAAGAGGAGGGGAAGAGGACAGCAACAACAACAGCAACAACAACACATGTCACCAACACTTTTATCAAGCCACATTACAGTTGGTATTCAGATTCATTCAACTATAGCAGAGTCTCACTTATCCAACATAAACAGGCCTGCAGAACGGTGGACAAGTGAAAATGTTGGATAACAAAGAGGGATTAAGGAAAAGCCTATTTTCCTTAATCCCTCCTTGCAGGCCGGATGCTTTGCCTGATGAGAAAAGTCTGTGCCAGCTGCATCTCCCCTCTCCCAGCAGGCGCCGGGAGAGAGGCAGACTGCATAGGATAATACAGAACATTGGATGAGTGAAGGTTGGATAAGCGAGACTCTACTGTACATCTTTATTTGAATTCACAGATTAATTCTATTTGTCAATCTTCTCAAACAAGGTCTGGTAGCAAAGATATGAAAAACTTCTCCATGTATCCCTGGGAGAACAGTCTTCTTATGTTAACATACTTCTTATGTTAAAACAAGTATATGCATCAGGTTAGGAAGATGGTGTAAAAGGTTTGAGGCTTCTGAGATCAAGGAAGAAGCATGTGTGAATGTAGCCCAATCTTGACATAAATATAGAATTGATAAGAGGGAATATTGTAATTTTAACAATATAAAATAAAACTTAGAGTTTTGCTTTCACAAGGGAATATCTGACAAGTGTATGGGAAATCTTGAAACTAAAATAAAATGATATAAATACCAGCCTGGGTCTTTGCATAGAAACACAAGTATAGTACCAGTAAACATTTGCTGGAGATTATTTCTCATTATAACCAAGCACACTATGATAGTCCTTTGTTATTGTCATGATGGTGATAGAATTTTAAGGGGAATTTTTATACCACTGCATGTTGAAACATTAATAAGGGTAAGAAAACAACAGAGAGCAAAATGAAGTAATTATCTCAAATGGTAAATAAGAAGTCCCACTACATAAATCTTTTCTGCAGAATTCCAAAGCTTAAAATGAAAACTATTGCAAGAAGCAACTGCTGTACTTGTTTCTGTAATTTATAATCTTGAGGATGATTATTTATCATTCAGCATAGTTTTAATGATCCCAGAAGGCATAATCTATAAATGCATACAGTGTTCTTACCAGTTGCACATTTTACCATAAACAAACATTTCTGAGAAATCCTTTTTGGGGAAAAATAAAGACCATCTACTGTTTTGTAATTGGAAATGGTGATCTAGTGTACATTTATTTAGGAGAAATATAGTGGGATTTATTTATAAGTGAACATGTCTAGAATTTTAGCATGATAAATTATTAAATTTTATTATGCAGAATTAGAAAGCACTAAAATCCTCCTCTCTAAAATGAATCTAAAGGCTAAAAATTGTTGGCGCACTATGTTGGCAAAACTACATGAACATAGGCAGTGGCCGCAGAAGACTAAGAGCTAAAGGAAAGCAGGTTATTGACCAACTAGGCTGTTTGGAACTGCCAGAATTTGTCTGCTTTTCTATTCCACTGCTACACAACCCTGGAAATCTGGAACGAATGTCCAGAATTACAAAATAAACAAATGGTTCAATAAATTATGTATTTGATTTTGCATCAATGTTGCTGAACTCCGTAGATTTCCTGACCAATTCTGAAGTTAATCAGATACTTATTTTATTTTAGATTGTTAAAATCCAATAAGGAGTGGAGTTGCTGTTTATGTTGCCCCTTCCTCTTTCTCTGCCAGATTTCATAAATCAGGAGGGTTTCAGGATTGGGACTGAACAAAAGCATTACAGTTCTGTGTTAGCTGGTTCTAATCTCCCTCTTGCTGCAAATATTCAGCTGTTAGGACAATGCACTGATAGGATTCCAGCCAATATGTTCAATTAGAAAATAAGGAAACTATGACAATCGCTTCCATAAGATTTGGTGACATAATGGATCCTTTAGATAGTTTTACAAAGCAATGCAATCAATTTATCTAAGAGCAACATCCATTAAAGCCATATTAGGTAGCTGAAACTGCCATGGCTAAAAGCAATATATCTCTGACAACAAGCAAGAGGGGGGGGGAAGATTGCCTTTGTAAACTGTTGATAATGTAAGCTCTCCAGAATATATTACACACTGAAATTTCAAAATCCAAATATTCCAAAATCCATAATTGTCTACATGGGTTACTGAGGCAGTGACACTTTTTGCTTTTAGAGGACTGCTTTTAGAATGTACATAACTTCTGTTTTATGCACAATATTATTAAATATATCATGCAAAATTACCTCCAAGCTATGTTGTAAGGTGCACGTGAAACATAAATGAATGTAGGTTCCATCTCCAATGTGTGTCATTATGTATGCATATGCAAATACAGATATTCCCAATTACCAAAAAAAATGAAATCCAAACATTTCTGGTCCCCAGTATTTCAGATCAGGGATTCTCAACCTGCAATGGCAACTATTGGTAAACACAGGATCATCATTGAAATGGAGCTACTTCAATTCACTTGCAGGATGAAAACACTGTGACTTTTTTATTAGACAATTGCATCATCTGCCATTTCTCCCAGATTCTCTCTGAGAGATGTGTATGTCATAGTGAATATCTATGCTATAGATGTTGTAGAATGACTGTTAGACTGGTTGTTTGACTTGCTCTGTTCAAGCAATAATGCCGAGCTAGGCTTGAAATCTTCCACACTGCAAGATATTTCTGAATACTGTCATTGCAAAGAAACATAAAAAGTGATAGTTAGATTTTACCATACATGGTGGACCTGCAAAAAAGCTAAAACCTTCTGGGTTAAAAAAAACTTAGCTGATGGAAGTGTGTGTGTGTGTGTGAGAGAGAGACACATTTTTTTTTTCAAAATGCAGTAACATCTACTCACATTATTTATGCCAAAAAATTTGAAATTAGAAAATAATCCTTCAGTAGATGACTGGTTACCCAAATTTATTCAATTGACATTGATGGACAAGCTCTCTTGTATATTGAAAGACAAAGCTATACAGAACTTCCAGAACAATTGGACATATTGTAATGTATTTGAAAAATTCGAAAAAGGATTGGGTCTTAATAGGTTTTGACAATTAAAATAAACCCCTTCTTGTATTTCTGCTTTATTTTGAAATGTTAACAATATAAATGGAAAACATCATATAAAACCAAGTATATAGTAAAGGATGGTTTCTAGTCTTTATTTAGTTATCCTGGAGTGACAATGGAGAGTCAATTAAATAAAATGTATAAAGATAAGGTGCAGTCACAAGAATTATATATGTATGCTTTATATATTTTATGTAATTCTTTACATCAGTATTCAAGAATATGGCTATGTGATGCCTTTTTGTGTGTATATGCAACCAAATGAACTTAATTGTAAATAATATAATTAAAAGCTTAAATTAAAAATAAAAGAAAAAGAAAACTTGTTTAGATAATGGCACTTATGGCTAATTAAGCAGCTACAGTGAAGATCGGTGCTAATTTGGACATGAAAACCTTCATTGTAGTGAAACTGTATTTATTCAATTTACCTGAATCTTAACCTGGTGGGAAATCTTGTCTTAAATCCAGGTTCAGGATAAATTATAATATTATTTAATAGCCATAATAGTCCAAAACCTTTCCCGCTGTACATCTTTCCTAATAGTACTTTCCCCTTTTGCTTTGGCGAGGTAACACAGAATCCTAACAGAGTCAGACGCAGCACATGATGGATGGTTGCATTTTGGAATGGACAGGTGAATAAGAATATGATTCTGAGTGCTTTCCTGGCAGTCTGCCATAGTTTGATTAATAGCTAATAATAAAATTACGACAACATGCAAGGCAGAGAAGCAAAACAGCAAAAGAAAGGTAGATAGGTGAAAATTGGGAGCACTTATGGTTACTGAAATATCCTTAACTCAAGCCAATGTTTGACTGTCAGTTGCTGTTTATAGTAATGAATGGATGTTCCCTAATTATTGGTTTAATTTTCCCATCAATTTAATTCTACTAACACATATTTCAGTTCAATGCCAACATTTTAACTTACAACTGAAAACAATTTATTATGAAACGTTTATTACATTTCTTTAAAAATAATAGCACCTACATTTCTGAAGCAATTTGAAACATGATCCGATTTACAAGTGAGCCATATATTATTGTTTCCATGTTCCTGTAACTCATAGTGCCTCCTAAGGGTTGCCATTTCTGTTTGTTTTAATTTTAAGGAAAATTGGGAGGCAAATGTTAGACAGAGTTTCAGAAAGTACACTGATGGCAACTCAGACCAGTTTTTGATTAAAGGCAATCTCCAAATTATGAACAAGATGGGTTATGTAGGTTTGTTCTTAAGTTGAATTTGTATGTAAGTCAGCACAGTTATTAAGTCTAACTCCAGGCTAAAATATATATCTAGTTAGCTTTGGGTATCATACAGAAGGGTTGACACCCCTGTGGTGTTTGTTTTGTTGTCTGTGTCTCTTTTCATATGATTTCACCTCACTTTCTGTCCCTGTGATAATTAGATTTTGAAAAATTTAGCTTGTGGAAACAAGGATTGATGCTAAAGCTTCACTTGAGACAACTCTTTCTTTCACTTCTTGTTGTCTCACCCCTGTTCTTCACTATGGATCTCATCATACTTACCAAATCAAGTATCCTAGAACACTTACAGCATGCATCTGGACAGAGTCCCACACCTGCCATCACAGGACGTTGTGTGACTTCCAGTGGAAGCCCCAACCCCAACCACTTCCCTCCAAATGTGGGGGCTTTCCAGTAGGAGCCAGAACACTTCTGCCCAGTTTGGGCAATGCTTCCCCCATGTGATGGGGAAAGCATCACTGTGCCAGAGCAGCATCAGAGAGACGTTTTCCTCATTGCGGTTTGTCATGCTTGCTGACGAAATGGCATGAGGGGGTTGAGAGGGCTCTCCCATGTGATAAGATTATAAGAGTCCTTTGTAAGTCAGATGTTTGTAAGTCAGGGTCTGTCTGTATTGCCTTTCTATTAATATATCCCAGTGAAGAAGCTTATGGATAGTGAATATGACTATTGAACCTTTTGTGGAGGAGGGCAGTTTTACTCATTAGGAACAAGACAAAGGTATTGCAGACACCTGACTGAATGTGAGTGCATGTTTTAAACAGTGTTAGTAACCACTAAGAACAGTTGCAAAGAACAAACTTCTTTGTAGAAAAAACTTCACTGGCTACCCATTCATTTCTAGATACTATTCAGAGTTATTTGCTATAAAGCCCTGTACAGCTTGGATATATGAAAAAAAAATCTCTTAATATAATTCTGCCTGAGTTTTAAGATCTTTGAGTGAAGACTATCTCTTTGTTCCACCATCATCACAGGTATATATTATGAGAACATGGGAGAAAATCTTTTTGGTGGTTGCTCCTAAAATGCGGAATTATTTCCCTTCTAAGACTAGATTTGAACATTCTCAAATTTTGTTCCACCAGCAGAAAAGATCTTTTTATCATGGCCTCGTATGACTCCCTCACATTGAGGGGGGGGGGATTCACCATGGGTCACAGCAGGGGGACCCATTTCCCCACACACCCCATGGCCCACCTTGCACCTCACCCCATTCCAGAGGGGGAAGCACCATCACCCAGTTTCCCTACATGTTTTCTATGCAACATGGGAAGCCTCCCATGTTCCCATTGCTGCTTCCTGTAATGTTTGGACCTTCCTTCACGCATGGCATCCCGCCAGTAGATTGATGTCATGTGATGGGATCCAGCAGGCACTGTGCCTGAAAAGAGGTCCAATAGTTGTAGGACAGGCAATTTTGCCCGTCTGAGGAAGTCCTGAGTTTTAATCATCCTTTACCAAAAGCCTTTTCTGGACAGTGTTGTATTTCGATCATTTTAATAGTGTTTTAACTACTTTACCCATTGCTTGTTCTGCATTGAAATCATAGCTGTGATATTATAGTAATATTCCATCTCCTGAACTGGCCCCTGAAACTCACCTTGAAGCCAGTCAAATGCCACATGTGAATGGATTGTGTTGATCCCCTTCACCTGTCTATTTATAATACTGAAAATCAGCTGGTTTTGATTACTTTAATGTTTATTTTCTAAAATTGTTTTTCTTTTGATGGAATATAAATACTAAAGATTAAGTGAAATGTCCCTTTGAATTAATGCATGCTCAAGAAGCATTTCTTATAAACAATTATTTTGATCCAGACTAAGTTATTTGTATCTAAATATTAGTGGACTTAAGTCAGAATTAGCATGCTGCTTTTGTTTCATTAGGGTCTGACTAGCTTAGGTGGAATCCATTCCATTGGCAGGAACTCAATCCTTGTTGTGACTCAGCTGGAATCTAGGATTGACTCTGATGAGGAAACCAGGGTTCAGGTTCAGAATCTCCCCGAAAGGCCTGTAACTTTAGAAGATGAGGAACAAAGAGTGCAAATTCAGTTTCCCACAGAGAGGGTTGGTGTTGATGACTCTAAAACTACTGAACCCAGCCAGATGAACACTGATTCGGGAAAGGAGGAAGGAAGGGTGGAATGTTCTCAGCCTGATAATGAGTCTCAGCGAAAAAACGAACAAGCTGACCCTGATGAGATGGGCTCTTTGGGTCGAGCTGACCGCTTGGAATTGCGGGTACACCGTAGTACTAGAATTGCAAACAGACAGGGGGAGCCAAGAGGGCAAAGGAATGCTTTCATGTTTTGCAAAGAGTGTTAAAAGGGGACGTTTGGGAAAAAGCTGTTGTCAAAGCAACTTTCTTTCACCGGAGAAGCAAGTTCTAGTTTTTTCTGCCATGTCTTGCAGTCTATGTATGTATCCATGTTCCTTGCACTTTGCCATGCCTTCTTTGGACCTTGTTTATTCCTTGTGAATTCCTGATTTGTATTTCAAGATTATATTTTGTAACTGGCTTCTGAGATTTTACTTTTGCTTTTTGAAGAACTTTTTCTATTCATTTTTAATAAACTGAAAAGACTTACTATAGTAGGAATT
This sequence comes from Anolis carolinensis, assembly GCF_035594765.1. NCBI lineage: Eukaryota > Metazoa > Chordata > Lepidosauria > Squamata > Anolidae > Anolis > Anolis carolinensis. Next base: position 138,382,059 of record NC_085845.1, read on the forward strand.
GCCAATTAGCTCAGTATGGTTATAAGCACCCAGTAGAAATATGAAGTGATGTCTCAACCATAAAGTTCAGCAATGAACCTATGGATTTATCATTAACAACTACAACTGTTGTCCCAAAATATGTAACGCAAGTTCCCCCATTGAGATACCTTTTGTGAATCTTATATACTGGATTCCTCAACTTCCAGGATATAAGACCAAAGGAAGAAAACTGAAATGCCTTGCGGGTCAGAGCACTATGGCATTCCCAGTGATTAGTTGGTATCCTACTGACAGGGCAAAGGGGAATTGGGAGTAGCATCCATCACTCCCTTCCAAATCATAGAGTCAAAGATTAATACATTTGGAAAGAATATCATGGGCCTCTCCTCTGTGCAGGGTCTCTCTAATTTTGTTGCTGTTGAAAGCCATTCTTCTCTCGTTGTGAGAAAATGTAATGTCATTGACATATCTTACCAATTTCTGTCTTCACCTCCACTATTAGTAGTAGACCTAACTTTGTACTGCAATCAAGGTAGCACAGTGTTTTCCTCATTAGAGCCCCTACATATATGGAAACAGATATATTTAGAAACCTGAGGTTTTGATCATAGTAAGACCAAAGAGTATGAAAATGTTTATTACTAATCCCACCTTATATTGGACTAAAGCTGCAGTTGTTCATTGTCTCCTCTTTTTCTTTTCTCATTTTTAATGGAATTTTATAGGAAAGATACTTTCTCTTGCTAACAGTATTATGGAGTCATTTTTCTAAATGCCACTGATGTTCCACAGATCGTGTAGTCAGCTGCTTCAGGAGAGAGAGAAGATTGCCTTCTTGGATTGTAACCTTGGCTATTTCTCTAAGACATTCACATTGAAATGAATCAAACGACTGAAATTATTGTCTATGGAACCTTATGAACTATAGTAAAAAAGAAAGCATTTTCAAGTAGCATCTTAAATCACTACCTGTTTTGCTTTCTAAAAGATGGTATCAATTATAATGCCACTTTAGACTGTTCTTTTCAGTAACAATGAGCATAACTGAACAGAAGTATATTTAGCTATTCTAAATATAATTAGGTAACATCATATGCCACCCTACATCTTTAGATGAATGACTGAAAGCTGCAAATAATAGAGTATTGCTTATTTCTGGCATATTCAACCCACAAATCAACTGCTGTGATATCAGTTGTCTATTACACTTGCCATCTCTTTAAAAATGTTTAAATTCTTCCAATCACAACATTTGTGATGTAGTAAATAATGACAGTAGGACAGCTGAAGGGGGGAATGATACTGGAAATCACTTTTCTAAAAATTTGTGTTAACTCGCCTTGAAGAATATTAAAGGAATGTAACAGAGATTACATTACATTAGATTACAAACTAGCAACAATTTCATGGGTTTTGGAGAATATGGGGAATAACATGAATGATTTTATCTTCTTTTTTTAAAGAATTTAGTTATATTTAATGTTACCATATCATTTGGAAGAGTCCAAGGCACTTCACTTGTACAATCTAATTGTTAATCTTATTATAGATAATATTGCAGATGAGATGGGAAGAGCGAGAGAAAGTGGTCTGAGTATGCCTACCTAATAAGATCATGGCATAGGTGTGGCATGCAGTGCATTCCTGACTTATATATCAATACCTTAGCGGCCGTACCACAAATGGGTCATACTTAATAATAACTGTATTATTAGCTATTGTTACTGCTCTTGTTCACATGAAACATCACTTCCATTTATAATTTTTCTTCCTAAAACATCTTCTGCTTCTGCAAAGCTTGGCATTCTCTTGAAGTCTGCTGATAATTTTATTTTGTATGTGGATGTACTATTTTGATTGTATGACATACTCAACTCTGACCTTAGCAATAGTATATTGACCGATGTATTTAGCATTGGCCCTAAACTTTTAATTTGAACAAAGAATTTATGATTTAACTTTTTTGTATGATATGATAGACTTCGCATTGAAATGAAATCTGGATCTATACTATATATTTAAATCTGAGCTTGGAAGGCTAGATTCATGTTAAAATTTCATTCTTTCAGATTTTGACCTCACTTCATAAAACTATATAGTTCACTGATTCGACCAAATAATATACCTGATCAACAGATAGCATTCTTTTTCTTACCTAAGTCCCATTTTTAACATAAATAAAGACATACTGTGGTCTCATTAACTTCACAGAGCCCTTGGCAACATCAGATTGGTTGCTGATCATTTCTTATTGATTTTGATGCTGAAGAATTCATTTAAAATGACAAGTTGCACATATGGTTCCACTGTGTATAAACTGAACAGTTTGGCTCGGTTTTGTAAACACTTCCCTAGAACTAAGTCCTAGCACAGTTAGAGAAATCTATTTCTGAGCAGACATGTATAGGGTTTTTTTTTATTGCTGGATGCTTTTCCATTATTTCATTGTGGTAATAAGACATGTAGTGTTTCAGAAGTAGCAATAAGGAACCTGGGCATTTCCACTGTGGGATTTTACATCTTCTATATATCAATCTGCCTGCCTGGGCAAAGAGAAGGCTTGAAGGGAGCAGCTCATAGAGGCAAAGTTCAAAAATAAAATAATAACAGTGGATCAAATATGACACCTGCACTTGAGAATCCTAAGAACTTAGATGAAGCACATGTCCTGTTACAACAGAAAGCCATTCAACAGCAGAGTTACGAGAAGAACTATAGTCTTAGTGAAATAGCTGCTTTCAGTCTTAAACCTCTGGAATTGTTCCCTGAATCCAGCTTAAGTGTATAAAAAATCTAATTATAAGGTTGTTAACATTCATAACTGAAAGCTGGGCTACATTCTAAACCAAGAGAATTCAAGTGGCTTCAGTGCCTTGTCACTAATTGGTCATTTCGGAACCCAGGGAGCTGTAAAGATTGACACAGTGGATATGAAAACTGTTGTTGAGCCGCTGATAATTAAAAAAGAGGTAAACTAGGGGCAGTTTTGTTTTTATATTAGAAATGAAGGTTTCTGGATATTCCAATGGTTCAGGCAAAAATTACAATCTTGTACTCTGTAAGTGGTGCTTGTGTGTTTTATTTTAATCCTCTCCTACCCCAAAATTAAAGACAACGAAGAATCCAGGATGTGATTAAAACAGGGCTGAATACAGGTGTGGTATAAAAAGGGAATCTTTAAATGGAGTTGCCAGAACCACTATCCTATCCCCATCTACTGAAGAATATTCCTTTACCAGCAGGAGAAAGTGAAGAAGAATTGGAGAAAGAATATGTAGAGGTAAGAGGAGTTTTTAATGAACAGTTGAGCAAGCCACTGGTGGCAAACCTGCTACATTATCGTGCCTGGTATCATTGTCAAGGTTGGCTTGTAACAGCAGGTTTACTGTTGCTCCTGATTTATATTGTGTGTGTCTTTGAAGAACAGAGGACAATTGCTTTTATGTCTTGATTCTTGCCTTTCCAGAAGCAATTCATTAATGGTTGTGAAGAACAGGACCTTTCATTAAATGGACTTTTAGTCTGATCCAATTTAACTCTTCCTCTGATCTTTTGCCTAATGACTGATGAATATTTTGTCACTGTATAACATTAATCATGATGTTTTTCTGCCCTTTTTTTTTTACAAGGAGTTTCATTTCTGGCAACAGTCATCCATGCCACGGTCACGTCTAGGCTGGACTATTGCAATGCCCTGTATGTTGGCCTTCCGATGTCCACGACCCGAAAGTTCTGTATTGTTCAGAATGCGGCAGCCAGGCTACTCACAAGAACACCCATGAAATGCCACATAACACCAGTGCTGCAGCATCTGCATTGGCTTCCAACTGATTACCGTGGTCTATATAAGATGCTAGTTCTGACCTTTAAAACTCTTTACGGCCAGGGCCCATCGTACCTTAGGGACCGTCTCTCCTTCTCCCATCATCGGAGGTCTCAATGACCATCCCAACGAGGCTTACTTTATGTACCGGGTCCTAGAGAAGTGCACTTGGAAAGGACCAGACGCAGAGCCTTTTCTATTTCTGCCCCTGCCTTATGGAATGCCTTGCCGCCCTATATGAGAGCCATGCGTGAGTTAGGGCCTTTTACCCTAGCACTCAAGACCTGGCTCTTTACTAGAGCTTTTAATCTATGTTAATTTTATCAATATTTGTATGTATGTATTTTTATCCTTTACAATTTTATCTTGTAAATCGCCTAGAGCATCGTGGATGGAGGGCGATTAATAAGTAATTAAATTATGATGATGATGATGATTTCATAGCTGACCAGAATGTGTCTTTGTAGAAAATTGTGCCATAATACATTTTCTGTTCCTTTAGGTGTTCCAAGACGGTGTGTTTTTTTGGCAGCTGGATGCCACTTGAAGATTAACCAATATTTCGTGTTTGTGTGTCAATCTGGTTCATGCAAAAACTAGCTGGGTCTCCTATCTTAAATTGGTACAAGCTACTTAGGCATGCAATATAGCAGAACTGAGAAGAAATTGTTAGAAGGCAGTGCTTCTGATAATATGAGAGTGGGGGAAAGTGTCCTTATACTATGAGACTCCTTTCCCTAAGCAATTTTGGCAAGCCATCAAATGTAGCCTAACATGACAGCCCTTTTGCTTGGTTTTGGGATACTCTCCACGCTGTGAACTGTTTGCCTGCAATTCTGCAGATAATGGAGATGAAGCAAACACTGCAGAAAATGAACCTGTCTGTCTCTCAGGGTGACATCAAAACTGGCTCTTCACACACACAGCACCCAAAATAGAAGTATTATTATGGAAATTGCGTCTTGACACTTTGCTATAACAAACATTGCAGACATGCCTGAAGTATGTTATCTAAAGCAATTTAGATTTTTACAGACAGAAACAAAACACGGTGACAGTCCATAATAATATTTTGACAGCAAGAAAGGTAAAGCAAACACCGTCCCACCGGGGGGGATAATTTGATTAAACAATTATGTTACATAACATCACACCCTAGTATTTTTGAATGAGGAAAACAAGGCAGTTTATAAGTCACCTCTGCACCCTACCTCTGGAAGTTAGACCAATCATTTGAGACACATGTAGGGTATTTAGACAATCTATGAAATCAGTGCAGAACACCACAGGATCACCAGTGTGCAAAGAGGTCCAGCCTGTTTCCTAATTGCTGTTTCTACGCATTCGTTTAAAATCTCTTAATCTTGCAGTTGATTAAACTATCATATTTTAGTCATAAAAAGACAGATTTATATTGATGCTTGAATTTATTAACGAACTAGACTGAAAAATGTAAAAATAGTGGTTAATTAGAATGGTTTTCCATTTAATTCATTTAAAGCATAATGAATAACATAATTCTGGAACAAAGAATTGAAAATCCAACTTAAGCCAAGGAAGTGAACAATACACTTAAATAAATAAATTTAAACTTAGCATCTGTTCATCAAAAATTGATTCATTTATCCATTCCTTCCTTGAATGTATAGCTTAATTGATTTTAGTTACGGCAGTTCTTATTACTGGGCATAACCACTACCTCAAAAGTGATACATCAAAAGTGTATTTTGGGGAGCTTACAAGGAATCCAACTGACAGCAAGGTGTGTATTCTGTATCTGTCACTTAACTGACAGGGTCTGCCTCTGTTCTTTTCCCAAGCAAATGCTAATGGCTATCTGTTATCTGTTAATAGTCCCTTATGAAACTGAGATTTTCTCTTGAATTCTCAAGGGGAAGTTTGTTCTGGCCGGAGTAACTGGTGGTTTAACAGGGAGTGCTTATTATATGCCAATCTTCCTTAGCATGGAGAAAAGAAACTACTGTTGCAAGCAGTTTCCCCAGTTAGCTTTTCCTAAGCCCTGCCTCTTGCAAATCTCTAATGTCTACTGGTGATAGACAATCCACGCCCAATATAAAAACACCAAATATATGACTAATAAAAGACAACAAGGTAAGGTAAAGGTTTTCCCCTGACGTTAAGTCCAGTCATGTCTGACTCTGGGAGTTGGTGCTCATCTCCATTTCTAAGCCGAAGAGCCGGCGTTGTCTGTAGACACCTCCAAAGTCATGTGGCCGGCATGACTGCATGGAGTGCTGTTACTTTCCCGCCAGAGCGGTACCTATTGATCTACTCACATTGGCATGTTTTCGAACTGCTAGGTTGGCAGAAGCTGGAGCTAACAGCGGCCGCTCACGCCGCTCCCGGGGTTTGAACCTGGGACCTTTCGGTCTCCAGCTCAGTGCTTTAACGCACTTCGCCACCAGGGACCACAAGATATCTTTCTATAAATAGAAGGTCCAGCTTTCTTAACTACATTGGCAGAAGTTGTGCATTCACACTGGGATGGTACAGGGCAGAACAGCCATGTATGTGGAGAGCCAGAATCGCCATAGGCGAAATCAGAGATGACAAGGGAGGGCACAGCTTCAGGTGGAGTCAAGGAATATAAAGATTATGAAATCAAGTCAGACAGTGAGGAGATTGAGGATTAGAAGGAAATGTGCATAACACATACATTCAGACATTTGCTTTGTTTTATCTGAGACTTGTTTACACTGCCATATAATGCAGTTTGGAATTGCAATATATGGTCAGAATGGACTGTTTGACTGCATTGAACAGCATTATGTGGGTCTACACTGACCATATAGTTCCAAACTGCATTATATGGCCAGATCCAGTCTGAGATAACAATGCAATAATTTCATTTTGGCTGAATTCTTCCCAGACCTCTCAGTTTCATAGAAGTGATTATATCTGATACAAGTAGAAATGCAAATGAAAACATATTTCCATAAAGGTTCAGAAAGGGGAGAAATCAAAGTTTAATAATGAAGAGAAAATGAATTCTAGCATCTCACTTTGTCACATATACTGCCAAAAATGCGACACTAACATCTTACCTCATTTTATGCAGGCGCTATTCTAAACATGGCATAATAGAAGCGAACGAGAAAATGACTTGAGGCAGTAGGAACATCTTGGCAGTGCAAGTGAATGCTTAATACCAGCATAAATAGCAGTTTGAGCCCAACTAATAGTGATAGACCTAATATTTCATGATGGCAACATTCTCTGATCTCTTGCATTTTTCTTTTCTTTTCATTTAATAATGTAATACATGTATGTTCATAGCTGTAAGACAGCAGAGAAAATTACCATCTATCATCTAACCTTTTTTCTGGCATACATAGGGATTCTTTTAAGAGGCTAAATAAAAGAAAAATGATATAAATACAATTATGGAATATACCTTTGAAAATGTCAGAAAAGCTCATTAAAACAATGTGGAAAAGAAAGGCCTTGCACATTAATCTTTTCCACACACATAATGTATCCATAATAAAAATGTATTCTTGCTGTTGAACTCTATGGATTCTGATATTCAGTATTTTTATACCAGATCTATGAATGCCACCATTCTTATCAGGATATTTCCAAAACAAGTAGTGTGTACTGAAGATAGTGTATGTCTATTAATGTAGAACTAGATGCTTCTTTGTTTTCTTCTTTGTTCCCCTTTTTGTTGGTTGGTTGATTGGTTTCTTTTGTAGTGGATGGGATGTGTGTAGTAGGCAGTCTATACCAGAGCTTGTTAAACCTTTTCCAATTGTGACATCTTTCCACTCAAGTAATTTTTACATGACTCCAGGAATAAAGGTATATAAAATAGGTATAAAAATCAAACATATACTGATAATAAATCAGAATTTGCAAGGCTTGCTAAATGGACTGAAGCATTTCTGCATAGTCCACTGTAAACGCTACATGTTGTTGCTAACAGATTCATGTAAATATTTAAAGCAGCCGCAAAAGGTGGCAAAACATTTACTGTCATCAAATTTTTCATGACCCCCAACATTGAGCTAAGGCGAACCCACTTAGAATTGGGACCCATATTTTAAGGAGTCGTAGTCTAAACAATAGACCAATGTGAAGTTTTAAATCTGGGTAGGCTGGCTTTCATTGGACTGCATCTAACTTTTGCAGATCCCAAAGCCTTCTGGCAGACTACTATTTTTTTCTGCCTGAAAAGTGCATCATGCCACATTAAACTGTGTAAAAACTTAGTAGATTTCCTTCCCTAACCTACTCTTCCCTAAAATCCCAATAAAGCCTTATTCCAGCAGATTTCTGGTTTTCCAGCTATTGTGGTAAAACTGCTTGTCTGTGGGCCCAGGAGTATGACTACGAAAAGAGGAAATGGAGATATTCACACACACACCCCGTAAGAATTCTCCCCAATGAAACTGTCCTTTAGGCCCTGAATTTCTAGCAGTAGAGTTAAATTGAACATTGTTTATGCCCAGACCTTTTCTGTACAGCAAGACATGGGGGTTGGGAATCTAAGACCTGCTGCAATATCAAAATCTGTGAATGCTCAAGTCACATTATATGCAATGGCATAGTAAAATGGCGTCTCTTACATGAAATAGCAAAATCAAAGCTTGCTTTTTGGTTTATTAAAAATATATATATTCAAGATATGATTAGTTGAATCCATTGATGCAAAATCCATGGATATAGAGGGCTGGCTGTGTGCTACATCTGCATTTCTTTGGGAACTTTATCCCTTTTTTTTGGATTCCAAAAATGTATTTTTAAATGTTCATTTGAGCTTTTAAGTCACTGCTCAAAATTTAGGGAGTGAAGGAAAATTTCGGGAGTGAAGGAAAATTTCAGGGGGATGTGTAAAGAAATTTCTGATTTTCCTAAAAATGTCATCCCACTAGGCCAGGTCTAGATTATTAAATATGACTTTCTGTGGGTGAGCAGATAGCGACTACTGGATGACATATATAGAGCTGATGTGGTCTATCCTATACAATTTTCTGAATCAGCACCCCAAATAACCAAACCGAATCTAAAGTTGACCAAAAATGGATTCATAACCCTTTTGGTACTAATGTTGGAGAGTGATCCCTGGTCAAAGTGGATCAAATGGGCCCGGGTCAAAAAAAGGTTGGGAAGCACTGTACTAGGCTATGATAATTTAGCCACATCCTTGGTGGTTTCGACAGGACTAAAGATCTTTCCTTCTCTTTTTAATTATAGCAGCATGTAGACTATGGCTACACACAGGTCTTTCTCTCAATTTTGTGACCCCATACTCTTACACAACTAAAATATCTACCATTTTTCTGGATTTTTTTTGGGGGGGGGGGAGCAACAAACAAGACACACCTTTAAGTAGCAAAGGAAAATTGTTAGGAAAATTGATTACCATGCTCCCGTCCCATGCGCTGTTATTCTTCCTGCTTCTTCCTTTGCATCTGTCACTGATCTAATCGGTTCAAATAATGTGATTTTACAGCTTGTTGCTGTCCACTTGCTTGGGTATTGCTATCCTTTCAGTTCTGCTATCAACTGCCATGTTTATTGTCGTTTTCTTATTTATGGCTGGGGAACATTGACTAAAGTGGTAGGTTGAACAGCTACATGAAATGAATAGCAATGGCTGATGTTTAGGCTGTACAAAAAGTAGGGGGAAATGTCATTTATTTATTTTTAAAAATAACCCTGTGATGTTTATTATTATTTTGGACTTAGAAGATAGAAATCATAAACCTAGTTCTGATATTCAATGGCTACAAATGATCGTTTGTGGGATTGCAAAGGACAGGTAATGGGCTCAACTAGATACATCTAAATTGTACAGGAATTTTACACATGGCTGCCATATGTTTCTGGAATGCTGTATATTACTGGCTTAGATTATGCAATACCGGTGGTTTCCTTTGAAAAGTGTCCAGCAGATCCAAAATGCTGCAGCTATATTGTTGACTAGGGCAGTTTACAACAAAGGTTTACAACAAAAGCCCCTTTACTACAAAAGCACATTTGGGTCAAAAAAGATCTTTATTGATGAACTAGTCCCAACCTCTGGAGCTCCTTTCTGCTGTTTAGTCACTTAAAAAAAAAGGTAGGCACTTAAAAATCTTTTTATGTATGCAACAAACTGAGTGATTGTTAAGAATGAAGGCTCAAGACCAAGGGTGCTCTACTTTCCTAAAGGAATGTGTTTTTCGAAATAGTATTTTAAATTGTTTTAATCACAATCCAGTTTAAATAGTCGATACTGCTTTGTGCTTTCAGTATATTCTTGTTTCAAGTCACCTTAAGTCTCAGTTTGAACTGAAAGGCAGAATAAAAATCCAATAAAAATTTAATGGAAGTTCATTGCAGCTCTTGGCCACATGTATAATAAAGGCCCCATCTACACTGCCATATAACAGTTTGACAGTGCATTATATGGTCAGTGTAACTGCATTATATAAGTCTACATTGGAGCCCCCGGTGATGCAGTGGGTTAAACCATTGTGCCAGCAGGACTGCTGACTTGAAGGTTGGGTTGCCGACCTGAAGGTTGCCAGTTCGAATCCAATCCGGGGAGAGCACGGATGAGCTCCCGCTATCAGCTCCAGCTCCATGCATGTACATGAGAGAAGCCTCCCACAAAGATGGTAAAACATAAAAAAAATCTGGGCATCCCCTGGGCAATGTCCTTGCAGACGGCTATCACACCAGAAAGCTACTTGCAGTTTCTCAAGTCGCTCCTGACATGAAAAAAAGTATATACTAACCATATAATGCAGTTTCAAACTGTGTTATATGGCCATGTAGATGGAGTCATGGAGGCACCAGTTCAAAGAAAAGCTTTACAAACATAAAAACTTAGGGTGCATCTACACTGTAGAATTAATGCAGTTTGACATCACTTTAACTAGTACCATGGCTCAATGCTATGGAGCATGCTGTGCCAATTTGGGGGGAAGGAGCACTGGATTAACTGTTTGTTTGTTTTTTCATTCATATTGAATTCATTCTTCTAAAACTTTAATTTATTTCCCTTATGTTGAATTTAGTAACTGTAAAAATAAAATAACTGGGATAGAGTGTCAATTTGCAATGTTGCTGGGAGAACTGCCATAAAACATTTCAGATGATTTGTTGTTGTCTCTGTGTTGGAGCTAGAAGATATTTTTAATAATCATAAAATCATTTTTCAAGATGACACATGACAAATTCTAAAAAATCATCTATGCAGCCCAGTCAGGTGCATAACACAAAAGAATGCAAAAGGGGTTTTAGTTGTTTTCTGGGGAAATCTGTTTTTGTTTTTTTTCAAATTAAAAAACAGATACCCAAATATTAGCTGCATTTGAGTTTAAGTAAGATACAATGTTAGCCCATCTTTAATATTAGGTAAAGATAAAGGTTTTCCCCTGACGTTAAGTCCAGTCATGACCGACTCTGGGGGTTGGTGCTCATCTCCATTTCTAAGCCGAAGAGCCAGCGTTGTCCATAGACACCTCCAAGGTCATGTGGCCGGCATTACTGCATGGAGCGCTGTTACCTTCCTGCTGAAGCTGTACCTATTGATCTACTCACATTTGCATGTTTTCGAACTGCTAGGTTGGCAGGAGCTGGGGCTAACAGCGGGCGCTCATTCCGCTCCTGGGATTTGAACCTGGGACCTTTTGGTCCGCAAGTTCAACAGCTCAGCACTTTAACACACTGTGCCACCAGAAGTCCCATCTTTAATATTAATCTTTAATATTAATCCCCACAAAAAAGATTGAAATTATCATTGGCATGTTTAACCCGCAAGTGTATGGTCTTCGCTCTCTTCTGTTTATCTCAAAATAATGAAAGAGTTCTGTCTTTTCCTTTCATATAATTCATTGTTAACAAAGTAATGGTTTACACCATTTACAGAGGTTCTTAAAGAATGCTCTGTGGAGCCTTGGGGCTCCTCAAGGTATACAGAGGGGATCTGCACTTCCCTCCTCCTCCTCCTCCTCCTCCTCCTCCTCCTCCTCCTCTTCTTCTTCCTGCTCCAAGGGCACCATGCTGCTTCCCTCCTCCCTCCTCTTTCCTCCTCTTCCTTCCTTGAGGTCCAGGAGCTCCCCAAGTCCCAGCCTGTGAGGTGAGGGCAGGAACAGCCCTGTTCCTGCCAGTACTGAGCAGGAGGGCCCTGCACCATGATGCTATGGGCATTGAAGGGTGCATCCCAGGACCCCAGTCCCCCCTGCTTGCCTTCTTTCTTTTTCTTTCCTTCCTTCCTTCCCTGTTTCCTCCCGCCACTCTCTCTCCCAACCATATGCCACTGGCACTGCCGAGGAGGAGGACCTGAGAGCACCTTGCAAAGCCCCACTCCTGTTCCTCCTCCTCCTCCTCCTCCTCCTCCTCCTGAGAGTGGAGGTGCCTTCCTGGCTTTTACTGTATGGAAGGAGGGGGTTTGACTGGATGGCCCCTGTGGTTGCTCCTATTATTATTGTTGTTGTTGTTGTTGTTGTTGTTATTGACACAATGACATTGTATAACACAGCAAACAAGATCGACATGCTGGATTTCGTATCACAAAATCACAAGTCGAACACTTCCCAAGTGTCTAGGACTGTGTGATGCATTTTCAGATGATGCGAGCAGATCCCAGTCGGGTGGCCTTTTGCAGTTGGCAGATCGTGACTTGTCAATGTCTATTGTTTCCAAATGCCGGCTGAGATCTTTTGGCATAGCACCCAGTGTGCCCATCACCTGCACTGGTTTCTGCCAGAGTCTTTGAAGTTCAATCTTGAGGTCCTGATAGCGGCTGAGTTTTTCCTGTTGTTTTTCGTCAATGCGACTGTCCCCTGGGATGGCAACATCAATGATCTAAACCTTTTTCCTTTCCACAACTGTGATGTCTGGTGTGTTGTGTTCCAGAACTTTGTCAGTCTGGATTCGGAAGTCCCACAGTATCTTTGCATGCTCATTTTCCAATACCTTTGCAGGTTTGTGATTCCACCAGTTCTTTACTGCTGGGAGGTGGTACTTGAGGCATAAGTTCCAATGAATCATTTGGGCCACATAGTTGTGCCTCTGTTTGTAGTCTGTCTTTGCGATTTTCTTACAGCAGCTGAGGATATGATCAATGGTTTAGTTGGTTTCCTTGCACAGTCTGCATTTTGGGTCATCAGCTGATTTTTCGATCTTGGCCTTGATTGCATTTGTTCTGATGGCTTGCTCCTGGGCTGCAAGGATCAGGCCTTCTGTCTCCTTCTTCAGGGTCCCATTTGTGAGCCATAGTCAGGTCTTCTCCTTATCAGCTTTTCCTTCAATTTTGTCAAGGAACTTTCCATGCAGTGTTTTGTTGTACCAGCTGTCCTCCTTCTCCTCCTCCTCTTCCTGAGAGTGGAGATGCCTTCTTTGCTTTTACTGTTTGGAAGGAGGGGGTTGGACTGGATGGCCCCTGTGGTTGCTCCTATTGTTGTTGTTGTTGTTGTTGTTGTTGTTGTTGTTGTTATCTTGGCTACTCGGCGATGCCTGGGTTATTTGAAACAGGCATTGTTTGTTTTTTAATGTTTTGAATTGACCCATTAGAAATTTATGCATATCCATGGCCAATGGGGTTTGCAGTAGTCTCTGAATGTGGGAGAAGGTACTGAAAATCTCATTGTTCATGGCCCATTCTCCCCCAGACCTCACCAGGATGAAAAGTGAGTTATGGGGAGTCTGTGTCCCATGTTTGGTTCATATCCATGGCCGATGGGGTTTGTAGTAGTCTCTGGATGTGGGTGAAAGTACTGCAAATCTCATCATCCACATTCCATACTCCCCCAAACCTCACCAGGTCTTAAAGTGGGTAAGGGAGGTTTTTGTCCCAAGTTTGGTCTTGGTCCATCATTCGTGGGGTCGCAGTGGTCTGTCAGAGCCCCAGCCAGAAACACATTGCCGCACTGCTGTGCATATATATATACATATATATACACACACATACATACACACAAACATATATGTGTATGTATGTATATGTGTGTGTGTGTGTGTGTGTGTGTGTGTGTGTGTGTGTGTGTGCGTATATATAAAATATTATATATGGAGAGAGAGGAGGGGAGGGAGAGATTATTATTACAAAGGCTAGATGGCCATCTGTTGGGGATGCTTTGATCCTGCCTTTACTGCATGGCAGAAGTGGGTTGGACTGGATGGCCCCTGGGGTCCTCCACTGAAATAATGTTAAGTTTATGTTGGTTAAAATTGTTCTTCACTTTAAATATATTATCCTTCCTTCCTTCCTTCCTTCCTTCCTCCCTCCCTCCCTTCCTTCCTTCCTTCCTTCCTTCCTTTTTTTTGCACTACAAACAGGATATGTGTAGTATGTACAGGAATTTGTTTATGTTTTATTTGGTTAGTTCACACAAATACTCTCCATCCACCTGCCTTTGGCCCAGCCTGCTGTCAAATTTTAAAATGTAATCTGGCACTTGTGTCCAAAAGTTAGATCTAATTCAATATTTATTAACCTAATCTAGTTGGTATGCCATTACACCAGATTCTTGTGAAAATAGGACAGGAGACAAAAGATGAGTTCTCTTTGAACACTGGCTCAGTGTGTTTTCCACAGTGTATTTTCCGAGGTCTTTATTTGAAACGTACTTGTATCTCTCGATTATGCTGTATTACAGCTCTGCTTTTTCTCATTTATTTTGTCGTTATTTCACTCCTTATCTCCCATACTTTTTCAAGCAAGCAGTATCTCATTAAAACAAAAAATGCAATTGTTAACCTTCCTATTCTCTGTATTTTCTCAAGGCTTTCTAAGGACATAAAAGATGCAATCTCGTGCCCTTTGAGCTTTTAGAAGCATTCTTAACAATTGAAACTGTTTAAAGAGGGATGATAAGGTTATTCCAGTTGATCTCAAGAGTGAAACAGAGTGGTTGAGGTCTTGTAAGTTACTAATGAAGGAAATGTTTGAGTACAACCCAGATGTTCTATACATCCGGTGAATCAAACTCTTAAATATAAATGGGTTCCAATGAACAGCTGGAAAACACAAGTAATACATTTGCATGAGCCATTTCTCAAGAGCTTAGGTAATTTTGGGCCCAATGACAGTTAAAATGGGGGCAAAGTGTCAGTGATCACAATGTCCACATTACAAAATGCTTGAGATAGTAGTGAAAGAGCAGTGAACATGGAAAATATGAACTGCATGAAACATGTTTGAAATCGAGTACGATGACCTGGGGCTCATTCACATTATACAATTGGTTTCACTGTAATTGTTCCAGTTTCATCCTATGGAATCCTGGAATTTGTATCTAAGGGATACTTAGATTTCTCAGCCAAAGAGATCTAGTGTCTCTCCAAACTACAAAACCCAGAAATCTATATGATGTAGCTATTTACTTGAGAAGGAGGAATGAAAAGTTCTTGATAGTCAAGTCCATGGCAGCTAAAGTGCAATCATAGTATGATAATAGTGTGATGTGAACGTGCCTCTGGTCTGTGGGAATTACTTGAATGGGATATGATGAAAACATCAGATGTGGAGGAAGCTAAAACCTATCCATAATTTTGATGTGAATAAGATCTCATTTCCCCTACTAGGAGAAAAGAGAATTTAACTCTCTTTGGGTTGGGCTGTAGCACAGCTGGTAAATCACCAGCAGTAATAAGATCTACCAACCGAAAGGTGACCAGTTCGAAGCCCGGTCGAGGGTGAGCGCTCGACCTCAAAGCCCAGTTCACTGCTTACATAAGCAGTTCGAAAACAGTTTATAAGCTGTAATTAGAGAAATTAGATACCACAAATTGCAGGAGAGGTATTTTACGACAGCATAAGTAACAAGACCAGAAATGCAGTGACCGAAAGGAAGTTGGGAGGAGGAAGGAAGAAGTTCCCATGGCTCTTTGCCATAGAGAATGAAGCAACAACACCACCTGTGACTGAATCTGAGTGCAACATCAGCCTCCCAGGCACCAAAAAAAACTGGACTTCAAGACTACATACCTCCTTCTGTTTGTCCTGTCTCCAAAACGGCATTGAATGTTTGGCCTATATGTGTCTGTGATCCATGCTGAGTCCCCTTGGGGAGATAGGGCGGAATATAAATAAAGTGTTATTATAATTATATTACTTCTCATCCAGTCCTCAGATCCTGATGAAGACTGCACCTTCTGCCTGCAGTAGCAAGACTGACATCTGTTTATTATAAGTCATCTTGTTATCTGAATGATAGTGAGCAGAGGTCCTGTGGTTCCACAAATTACTCAGAAAATGGGTGTAGGTTGCCCTCATGTATGGTAAATATATCCTTGTACTACTGCAATGTGTTCTAAAGTCCACGGCAGTGTAATGCCATTATGAAAATGTGACATTCACATCACCGTTTGTGTGTTTGTTGTCAGTATGGGATGAATGCAGCAGCCAGGGGTCAGGGTGCGTGTAGAGTGGGTTTCTTCAAACCACCATTGATCATCTGCACACCAGCACCCTGCTGAATTGGTGAACAGGCTGTCTCACCAATTCCTCTTCAATGTCAGACTCAAAGACATCTCTAGTCTAAAGTCCAAACATTTATTTCAATATCTACATACATATTTACAAAGCACAGCAACAGCCATCACTCTGAGCTGGCATTCTTCTATAGCCTCTTCACTCAGCAAGCACAGCTCAACACTCAGAGATAAGAAGCACATTCCTCAGTCTGCAGGAAGTTCCGACCTTCAAAGCTGGAAATCATGCCTGATAGGTCATAGCAGTCACAACAGTCTGTCAGTCAAAACTAGCCTGCTGTTAACTTTTTCATTACTGAAACACACACTCTTGCAAAACAGCAGAAACACTTGATTTACATTTCATACACATACAACCATAATCCAACATTTGTTCCCTCTCCATTAGCTTCTTGAAAAAATCTTCATCATCATCCCAACTTTTCTTCAGTCCTAGGACTCAAGACGGCTTACAAACATTAAAACAGATACAGAAAAAGCTCATATCACTAAAAACATACAATAGTATGCAATTCTGTCATAAAGAGATATGGTGAATACATAAGTTTATATTGTTTTTTGTATTTTTCTGATATGGGTGCTAAAGCATGCTGATTTTTTTCTTAAATCCAACACAGCTACCACCCACACACTTTTTTCACAATTACATTCTTTATTTTAAGTCCAAATAGGTAGTGACTTTTTCCCTCAGAGTAATTAGTACTTAAAAAGGCACACTGATGTATATATAAAAATAGCTTACCCTAACAATTAGATACCATTAATAATTCGGAAGAAGAGAAAATATAGTTGCTTAGTAAACTGTAAGGTTGATTCCAATTTAAGCCACGAGTTGACATGAAAACCAGTAGCATGAAAACTAGATAATTAAATGTTACCTATGCACACCATGTCTGAGTATTGGCCCGATCAGTGACATTTCACTGTGTGAGAACTAACATGAGCCAGACTAATACAGTCTTTGTAGCTTGCTTTAAAAATTACAGAGTCAAATTGAATAATAAAATTGTAGGACTCTGAGGTCATCTCGAAAGGACTGAAAGGCCCTCTAATATGTGAACTGCTCTCAGACTGGTTCTTTGTATGGGCAAAATATCCCAAAAGTTTATGGCATATGGTAAAAGAATATGGTGTCCTATGAACAACCACATTAACATCTGTCATAAAAGTTGATCAAGACAGATGAAGGTGAACCATGTCAGAAGTGGGTGTAAGGAGCAAGTTTAGAAAGACAAATCTTGCTCAGAAGTGCCTTGGTTAAGGAAAGGTGTGCTTAATAATATGGCAAAGGGTCTCAAGTTCAGTATTCAACATCTCCAAAAAGGGCTTAGAGAGTTGCCAAAGGTCAGCACAGATTATTAAAAAGCTAAAAATGACCAATAGTTTGATTTAGTATAAAGTGAAGTATAAAGTGTTTCCTAAGGGTTTAGAAAAGCCATTCTTGCCCCTTGCAGTCAATATTTTACATTCATATTGTTCATTTTAAGTGTTCATCGGAGTTTGGAAAGTTACTTCTTAAAAAGAATGGATCTAATAACATAAAGCATCATGCTACTTCGGCTCAGTTATGAACGGCATCATGTTTTACTGCATTCATCTTTATTAAAAGTAACATTTATGTTTTGCCTCATGAGCCTCGTTTCAGAAAATCCTAATGCAATCAGCATACATTAGATTAAAACACAGTCTAACATGCAGGCTCTATATGCAATTGTGTGGGTATTGCAAGGGACATGTTATAGTAGTGTTCCAACATTGGTACTGTGTACCCTTTGGGGAGATAAAGTGGGGTATAGGTAAAGGTTTTCCCCTGACATTAAGTCTAGTCGTGTTCAACTCAGAGGGTTGGTGCTTATCTCCATTTCTAAGCTGAAGAGCCAGCGTTGTCCGTAGACACCTCCAAGGTCATATGGTTGGCATGACTGCATGCAGCCCCATTACCTTCCCACTGGAGTGGTACCTATTGATCTAGTCACATTTTCATGTTTTCAAACTGCTAGGTTGGCAGAAGCTGGGACTAACAGCGGGAGCTCACTCCGCTCACCCGATTCAAACCGCCGACCTTTCAGTCAGCAAATTCAGCAGCTCAATAGTTTAATCTGCTGCACCATCGGGGCTATAAGTGGGGTATAAATATCTCAGCCGGAATTTGGAAACAATAGACATTGACAAAATTACGATCTGCCAACTGCAAAAGGCCACTCTGCTGGGATCTGTGCGCATCATCCGAAAATACATCGCACAGTCCTAGACACTTGGGAAGTGTTCGGCTTGTGATTTTGTGATATGAAATCCAGCATATCTATCTTGTTTGCTGTGTCATAATAAAAGAAGAAGAAGAAGAAGAAGAAGAAGAAGAAGAAGAAGAAGAAGAAGAAGAAGAAGAAGTTGTTGTTATTACAGGCATCAAAGCACAATATACCCGGATGCTTCTAATTCTAAGAGATCCAAGATTCAGTTCTGTGCTTACGGCTACACAACAATCCACAGGAGACTCATGTATTTTGCAAGGGATATGTTCCAAAACCTTCTGTTTAATGATATTTGAATATAACCCGGAGCCCTATTTTTCTTTCTTTTTTAATATATTTTTTATTGAAAAAGCAAAATTGTTTTTTCTATATTAAAATTATGGAAAGGGAAAAAGAGTTGGGTGTACTCCAAAAGTGGAGTAGTAAAAGTTAAAGAAAAGTGAAAAAGGTGATAAAAGGTGCAAAAGATAGCAGGTAAAGAAAAAAATAAGAAAAATAATAAAATAATAAAAGAGTAGAATGTATTTCCAATCTTCTCCGTGGATGTTTCTATTGTCATATTTTCCCATTATTACTTTGCTGCTATCCCCTCTTCATATCTCTTCCTGTGGGGAGCCCTATTTTTCTTACCTGAAATGAATGGGCTTTATGCTGAAGCATACTACAGAACAGGGTGCTTTAAACTTTTCCACTCGTGACCCCTTTCAGCCAGATAATTTTTTACGTGACCCAGAGTATATAGGCATATAAAATAGTTATAAAATCAAACATTTACTGATAAATCAGCAGTTGTAAGCCTTGCTAAACTAGCTGATGTTACTTTTTATGAAGTATAGCTGAAGCATTTTCTGCGTAATCTACTGTAAACACAGTACAAAGTGTTCATGGAAATGTTTAAAGCAGCCACTAGGTAACATTCTGAAAAATGTTACTTTTGCCAAATTTTTCGGGATCGCAACATCGATCTAAGGGGACCCCATTGGGATTGGGATCCACAGTTTAAGAAGCAGTGCTATCGAATTACACAGGAGGACCTAGCGATGTCTAGAGAAATGCAATGTCCATGCTGGGATCCTAAAGAGATTATTTCTCTATGTCATCCTATGTGAGTCTATAGTATAAAAGATCTTTGCATATACAGTAGAGTCTCACTTATTCAACATAAACGGGCCGGCAGAATGTTGGATAAGCAAATATGTTGGATAATAAGGAGAGATTAAAGAAAAGCCTATTAAACATCAAAATAGGTTATTTTACAAATTAAGCACCAAAACATCATGTTTTACAACAAATTTGACAGAAAAAGCAGTTCAATACACAGCAATGTTATGTAGTAATTACTGTATTTACGAATTTAGCACTAAAACATCACAATGTGTCTATAAAAACATTGACTTCTAAAAGGCAGACTGCGTTGGGTAATCCAGAATGTTGGATAAGTGAGACTCTACTGTAACTGAAATTGTGTTCAACGAGTTTATATAATAAGTGGATCTTCCATGGCAAGTACAAATAGCAATGACTTGCTGCATTTTTCAGTTCTGTGAAATTCCCTTCCTACAAAGGTCTGTCACAATCTATAGCTATGAGAAGAGATGCACAATCTTTTCCATTTTGTGATTACAGGCTTGGCTGTTGACTAGTACCATTAAACTAAAGGTTAGTTTTTAATCACAGTTTCGAAAAGCAACCTTTCCGAACTATAATTCCCAGAATTACACAGCCAGCATGATTTCAAAGTATTTAGAGAGTTATAGTGGGGAAAATACATTTTGAAGCTTTGTTTCTGGTCTTTGAAAAGACAAGGTTTAAATTATAAACAACAAGAAGCAAAGAAGGGCCTCTAAACAAACAAAATGCCAACAGAAAACAGATACAGCTAGATCTCAGTTAAGATGTGTTCTGGGGGATTATTTAACAGGAAAATTGGTACCAGAGACAGAAATAACATGGAAAAAAGAAGGATAGGGTGATACACCAAAAAAAGGGAAGAGCAGTTCAATATGTTCCAACAGTAGCATGTCAAGCATGAGGCAATAGGTGCAATTTGCCCTGGATGGAGTACTAAAAATTGCATTTAGGTGTGACATTGCCTGAATGGATCCCAGCTAACCAGCTGACAGTAAGTGCTCTGTTGCAGACACCCCGGCCACAGCAGCCAAGATAGGTTGCCAAGTTTTTGCTCTGTATGCACATGCCTGATGCTAGACCGATGAGACGAGAGAAGAAGAGAGAGCTTGTTTGCCTGCACACCTATGCACAAGCACACATAGAACACACCTATGCTATCAGGGCAATACTAACTATAGGATGACTGGGGCAAAGTTACAATCCCACTCTGCTTTTATCTCCTTAAATTCTTAAAGCTCCTATGGTTTAACTGCTTCCTTTCATTCTCCAAACTCTCTTTTGGAAAGTCACACTCTTGAAAGTTGAATCTTACAGAAGCTTAGTAAGAAACATGGCCCTGAAACATGTTGTACAAGGATCATCTATCCCTAATAACAGACCATGTCAACCCATCTGATTATGTACTCTTGTTCCTTCTGATTGTTGTGATTGTTTTTTTATGGTCTTCACTGTTTTATGAGTTGTATAGGTCTTTAATTTTGTTTAATAATGTGTGTATTATGTTGTTTATGTAATGTATGTTGCTGTTTTTATGCTGGTAAACCGCCCTGAGTCTCTTCGGGGAGAGAGGGCAGTATATAAATAAAGTTTTACTTACTTACTTACTAAAGTCTTTACATTTATTTAGGGCTGATCACTGCCTACGGATTAAAGTTTTAGTGTAAAAAAAGAAAAGAAAAGAAAGCTAATTGCCCAGTTCGATCATATGCATCTTAATCCACCAAAACAGTCCCACTGGGGCTTAATTGAAGTGTATTTGAATTGGCGACCCTTAAAACTTGTATTGTACAGGGAAGAGCTAGATCTTATAATGTAGAAGGAAGCTCTCCAGGAAATCAAGTTTACACCAAGATTAGGTCAGAAGCCAAGAAAATTATTGACATCTTTAAGTTGCAAATATGCATTTTCAGAAGAAGAAGAGGGATTTCTATGTGAAAATTAGAACCACTACTGTATAACTATTCACAAGGTTTTGTTGTTGTTTATTCATTCAGTTGCTTCTGACTCTTCGTGACCTCATGGACCAGCCCACGCCAGAGTTCCCTGTAGGCCATCACCACCCTCAGCTCCTTCAAGGTCAAGCCGGTGACCTAAAGGATACCATCCATCCATCTTGCCCTTGCTCGGCCCCTCTTCCTTTTTCCTTCCATTTTCCCCGCATCATAGTCTTCTCCAAACTTTCTTGTCTTCTCATTATGTGGCCAAAGTACTTCATCTTTGCCTCTAATATCTTTCCCTCCAGTGAGCAGTCGGGCACTATTTCCTGGAGTATGTACTGGTTTGATCTTTTCACAATCCAAGACCCTCTCTCTTGCCTTTTTTATGTTTAACTGCAACCCAGCTTTTGCACTTTCTTTCATCTTGGTGATAAGGCTCCTTGGCTCCTCCTCGTTTTCAGCCATCAAAGTGGGATCATCTGCATATCTAAGGTTGTTAATGTTTCTTCCAGCAATTTTAACTCCAGCCTTGGATTCATCAAGCCCCGCACGTCGCATGAAGTGTTCTGCATACAAGTTGAATAGGTAGTGTGAGAGTATACAGCCCTGCCATACTCTTTTCCCAATCTTGAACCAGTCTGTTGTTCTGTGGTCTGTTCTTACTATTGCTACTTGGTTGTTAAACAGATTCTTCAGGAGACAAACAAGGTGACTTGGTATCCCCAGACCACCAAGAACATGCCACAATTTATTATGATCCACAGTCAAAGGCTTTAGAATAGTCAATAAAACAGAAATAGATGTTTTTTCTGAAACTCCCTACTTTCCTGCATTATCCAGCAGATATTAGCAATTTGGTCTCTCGATCCTCTGCCTTTTCTAAAACCAGCTTGTACATCTGGCAACTCTCGCTCCATGTATTGCTGGAGTCTTCCTTGCAGGATCTTGAGCATTACCTTACTCTTGAGCATTACTTTACCTTAATCTTGAGCATTAGCTTACATTCATAAGCGAGCAAGGTATTATTCAATTCTTCTTCTCCTTGAATTTCCTGGGAGGAAATGCTAATAAAATTGGCTAGATATACCAGTTGTATTAGGACTCTGGAAGATTAGAGTGTCAAATTCTATGCATGATTTACTGAAACTTTATTGGGCAACTGATGTTTGTGGTTTACATCTTCTGTCACCCTCAACCAGCATAACCACCTAATACAAATAGGACCACCACCCCCCCCCCCCCCACACACACACACACACACTTTCTAAGCAAACCTAGATAGAACTGCAATCAAATCCTTAATGATTTTTTTCATGGAATTTTACCTCCAAACATTGATTTTGCACTATGTTGATGTGTAAGCATATTCTGCTGTAGCCTCCCACAATTTCACAAATATGCAGGCTCTCTCCATTAGTCATTTGAGCTGTTGGGCATTTTATAAAAGGGACATCATTTTACTACACCATTGTAAATAATGGGACATGAACATCAATGGATTTTGGTATCCAAGGGAGTCCTGGAACCAAATCCCAGGAGATATCAAAGGCCCACTGTAGTTTCTTCTGGTTGAATTGAATTTTCATCTTTTTTTAATTATTATCCTCCTTTCACTATGACTCCTGAGATCTCTCCCTTTTGCCTTTTGGTTCTCAGCACACTGAGACACCCAGCCAAAAAAATGTAGCATTATTCATGTCCTGTGCAAGACAAAAATGAAAAGTCCAATGCTTTTAAAAAAATAGCATTATCAATAGCAAAATTTTTTGCACAAAAATGCCCCCACCCCCCAAAAAAGCACTATATTTTGCAGGAACAAAACAACATCGTATTGAGAAGTTATCTAATCATTAACAGACCTATAATTGAGTAAGGTTCAATGTTTAAATTTCCTGGAGAAGAACAGAGACATAGCTGCCATAGGGACTATTAAAGAGACAGGCCCAGTAGGACAGTTGCTATGCAATGCACAATTGAACAATAGGACACATTATCGTGTTGTACAATGGGATACCATGTGTAGTGCCTTGATACACATTGTTACAACACATTAGCAGAATTGTTTATCGTGTGTTAGAGTTGTAGTTATACAATTGTAAAATTATGCTCATAACCTCTGACACAGTGTCTAGGCCAACATTTTATGTTTTGCACAAAAGAATGAAATTTACTTACAGCATTTTGGAACAGAAAAATATTTCTGAACAAAATGAATTTGTTTTTTTAAAAAATTGTCAATGTAAAGAGAGAGAGAAAGAAGTCTGGAAGGGGGAGGATTCCTAATGAGAAGAAAGGTTTGGCTTATTTTTCCATTCTCACATGAAATAACAAAATATCTGGACTCCAGAGGAATTGTTTACTGTGTGGTGGAGAGTCATCTCATGGTGAAGACTCAGCCAAAGGGTATACTGGCAGGGAGGAGGAAGGAAATATTTTTAAAGTTGGTTAGTAACTTGGGAAAAAGAAAAAAATAGAATGGTTGTTTCAGGGCAATGATGACGCAAATAGCACTACCTAAAACCAAAGTATGATGAGTCCTGGAAAAGGTGGCAAGAGATCCATACCAAATCAGTTCATGAACCAATACAAAAAAAAAAACCAATTACAATAATTTTAGGAATACTATTACAGGTTGAGTATCCCTTATCTTAAATGTTCCATATTTCAGGGTTTTTTTTTCTGATTTTGGGATTCTTGCATAATCTTGGAGACAGGATCCAAGTCTAAACACAAAATTTATTAATATTTCATATACACCTCATACACATGGCTCAAAAGTAAATGTTGTACACAATACTTTTTCATACTTCTGTACATGAAACATTTGCTTATATTGGATTATCAGAAAGCAAAGCCATCCATGTGGACTATTTTGGATCATTTCGATTTCACAATTCCAGATAAGAGATACCCAACCTGTACTAGTATTATAGCAATATTTTTAAGTCCATATACAGAACTTTACCTTTTTCTAGAAACATAAGCTGAAAGAAGATTAGATACACATTTTTTACAGTGTTCAAAGTGTTAAAATGCCATACTGTATTTGGGGAGAACAAGGATAATTATTTAGAAAATACACCTCAAGCAGAATCCCTTTATATTTTACCTTTCCAGAGTGCCTAGAAACCATAGGGACCCAAACTAAATTGATAAATTGAGCTTTTAAAGTTGTTTTTAATGGAATGTAAATTGTTTCCTTTTAAAAAAAATCCAAAACAGACTAGACACATCCAACATGGTTTAAGAAAGATGCATTGCTGGAACAGATTCTAATCTTCTAATCAAGTTTATAATAAACCTTATCAGTTCCTTTTACAAATTGTATAATTTCTTTAAGGAATTGGAGAGAAACAATGTACTCACTGAGATATACGATAAAGCTGAAGCTTTAAAAACTCCAAATGGTATTCCCTAGCTATACTATCAAGTTGTGTGGTAAGCTTTTAATGGAGCAAATATTGATGCTCCCCAAATTAAGCTTTGTTTGGATGACATCCAGCTCCCTAGAGCTCTGCTTACGGACTCCATAGCTCCAGTAGATAAGATTTTGCAAGATGAGGTTAAAGAGGCAATTGCCTCTTAAATTATCAATGATTCCCTTGGAAAGGTGGCTCATGGCGGAATGTTATAAAATAGTAATGAGTTCTGAAGAAACAGTTGCAAGCATGCAACTGTATGTAATGTAATTGTTTTAAACATGTAGGTGACACTTTATCTAAGTTTGAATGCTAAGGCAAATGTATGGGTGCATTCCAGCTGATTTAATGGGCAAAACTTAAAGTTAAAAATTGGCAAAATATATTAATTATTAAGTTGTGTTAAATCAGTTGCGAAACATACAACTGTAAGCACAAATGGCAGGAAAGACTATATATCCCACTGAATTAGAGTGGTTCAGAACTAATGAAGACAGAACATGTTTTTCACGGTTCATTTCTTCTAAGAAGAAAAAAAATCAAAGCATTGAAAATCTCTGTCAAGATTCTTATAGATTCACTGTGCAGCCATGTGCATATGTACTCAGAAGTAAAGATTATTGATTTTAGTGGGACATACTCATGAAAGTAAATGTGCATAAAACTCCAGCCTCAGAGATCAGGCTATTGAAAGTTTGAGTCTCAATTTATCTATGGCTCATTTCAAAATCCATAATTTTGGCCCCAAAACCCATGCTTGACTTATTTCTAAAGTTAATTTATACACAAGTATATCTGGTACATCTTTCCCACACTCCATTTTAAGACTCTCTCAAACTTTTCCATGCTGACCAGTTTTGTAACTATTCCCCTTTTCTTAATATCTACCTTTCAATAATATGTCTGGATAATTCAAATATCTGCTCATCAATCTATTAATTGATTCTATTAAAAGTACTACCTAGTTGCTTCTTTCTCAAATATACCTGAAATTTCTAAACATGATGCTAATTTACAGTAGTTTTGCAGAGTTTTCATTCTGTCTGGCTCTCTTCTTTTAACATGCAGTTCTCAGTATCTTTTGATACTGTGTCTGTTACTACAGTTCAGTATTCAGAAAGAGTAAAACAAGAATTGAGTATATGAAATGCAGTGGATAATGATGAGTTCATCCCAAAGAGATACTTCACAAAGCTTTTTAAAAAAGCAGGCAGGCACCATTTTAAAAGGAGCTTTTCTAGCCTATGAACAAGACTTTGGCTTCTCCAAATTTTTTTAGAAAATGCTGTTACTTCAAATGTCCGAATTTTCAGGCAGACATTCTACAGATAATGCACGAAGGAGTGGCATTGTAGTGGCAGGTCCCACTCTTTGGTTCATTTTTAAATAATAATAATAATAATAATAATAATAATAATAATAATAATAATAATAATAATAATTTTATTTATAGACCGCCCTCTCTACCCAAGGGGACTCAGAAAGGTTTACATACCAAAAAAGGCAAACATTCAATGCTGAAGTTTCACAGAAATCAACATAATAACTTCAAAAACTTATAACTCACGAGGAAATAAAAATTAGAAATAAGATAATAAAAACAAATACAAAGATTTAGATGAAACATGATTACATTAATAAGACATAAATTATACTAAAATTACACTAAAAATATGTGCCTGAAATCAGCTCCTGGACAAATGCCTATCCGTATCCCCTGAGGCCCCTTATCCAATTTAGTACGCTGCCCAAGGTGAGAGCCCAGAACTTAATACTTGCCCATCCACATGTATACTTATTACTTCTACATGGCACAACTGAAAAGGGTACAATTGCCTATACATGTTCCTGATATCCACATCACTGCTGTTGCTGTGTGCCTTCAAGTCTTTCTGATTTATGATAATCCTTAGGTCAGTAGTTCTCAAACTGTGGGTCCCCAGATGTTTTGACCTACAACTCCCAGAAATCCCAGCCAGTTTACCAGTTGTTAGGATTTCTGATTGTTGAAGGCCAAAACATCTGGGGACTCACAGGTTGAGAGCCACTACTTTAGGTGGACCTATCATAGGCTTTCTCAGGCATGTTTTGTTCAGAGAGGGGCCTGCTTTTACCTCTCTCACAAGCTGAGAGTATGATTTAATCAAGCTTAAGGAAACATCATAGACTGTAGCCTTCTTATTTCTATGAAGTCACCTGCTAGCTCTACTTAATTTTCTTATTAATAGAACAAGTTTTCCATGGATTGTTTTTTATCTTCAATTTTTTTCCTACGAACAATTGAAACAGGTTGGATGCTATTAAGACACAACCACAGATTAAATTCCCATTGAGTTTAACAAAATGTAACATCCCACAGCCAGTGGGGAATCTTAGACCTTAAGGTATTTGAATATGCAAAATACCAGCATAACATCTTTACTAGAGCCTGGTATTACATTTTTATTGAGTTTAATAAAAAAAAGTTACCCACCCTCCAGCAAGCAAGACAATTCAGACCTTCAAACATTCATATATATACTGAATGAAAAAAAGAAATGGCAACATCATACTCATAGGACAGAAATGCCAAAGTAATCACCCACCAACTTGCACCAGGAATCTAAAATACGTGTTTTCACTTCTAAACTGGATTAATGTTGTGTGTTCAATCAGGACCGCAATTGTGATAACAATGGTTATTTTGCAGATGTAGATTCAGCCCAAGTTGATGGGTTCATAAGGAAAGGTGTTCTCTATGACACCATCCTAAAACTGTAGAATTCCCTTTCAAGAAAGATCAGGCTCTTCCAGGTTTCTGACAAATAGCTATTATTTTGCATGACCTTTGGTAAAACCAGGTGGGGGCTTCTCCAGCTAATTTAACTGTATGTAGTTAGAAGTTATTTGGAAAATATATAATCCGTTTTTTATTTGTTCACTGATGTTTTGAAAGTTTTTATCTGCTGTGCATTGCTCCAGGGCCACTTCTGGGTTGACAGGTAAATGATTCAAATTAATGAATAAATACATTAGCCAAAGGCTATCAGTTAGAATTTCAAACAGACAACGAATTTTTCTTATTTGAAATGTTTATTGATGTGAAATTGGCATGAATATTACACTACATATTTGGTTCCACCTTATAAATATATTATTTAAGTAAAAAAAATAGGTAGAATTGAATATTGGTGCCATTTACCAGATATACTTGTGTATAAGTCTAGAAATTTTAATCAAGAAACAAACCCAAAAAGCCTGGATCGACATATCCATTGGTCAATGTGATATGTTCATTTTTATCAACAAAGGAACCAACCCCTTCTCTGAAAAGAGTGGGAAAAGGCAAGAGTTTATTCCATCCAAGAAGAACCTAAAAGAAGCACTAACCCTTCTACTCGCTTTGCTACTGTACTGCTTCTGACCTTTTTGAATGTCTGAATGGGAAAATAGTGGATCAAACAGCATTGGTGTTTTCCCTGTTTCCATGGAATAAACCTCAACTTTTTCACAGCTCAACTTATATATGAGTATATATAGTATAAAATCCATATATGACGGTGAGTTTATATTTGTTTTTGTTCTTTCTATTCTGATCATTCATCAGTAAAAAGCAATACATATTATAAATAAAATGGACTAGATTCTGGCTAAGTTACGTCAAGGAAAGTTGCAAACCTATATTGTAAACTCCACTGTAATTTCCATGCAAGCATTTATAGAATTGTAGTATCAATTTCCATTGAAACTGATGGAACTTAACTGAAACTTAACTTATGATAACCAAATGTTCACACTGGGTTAAATCTAATTGCTGGTTCCAGCTAGAGCAAACAAATTGAATCAATCAGATTGATACGAGAGTTGACTTATTATTCAGCAATAGATTCAGTGGAACCTACATACAACTATACCTGCTCAACTTAAATTTAGGTCATTAAATATAGCTTAGTCTGGATTCAAGCCTGTGTGGGCTTTTTTTAAAAGGGGGATTATTATTAAAAAGTGACAAAAAGAGCAACAGAAAATTATTTCATAGAATAGAAAAGACCAGTGCCTTATTTCTTTGAAAAAAAAAGGTCACAAAATTGGTTATCAAAGTTTCAAACTTGTAGAAAGTATATTCTGCTGACAAGGATGAAAAATCAGACCACTCCTTGAGGTTCCTGTACTAGGTACAGGTAGTACAGTCATATATATTAAAGACAAGCAGCCAATTATTTGGCATTCGGCTTGCCACATTTTAAAAGAGTAAATCATCCCAGATTTTATAAGTGTACCAACTCAAAATAGAGTACAACAAAGCCTAGGTAGAAAAGGTCAAGATTACAGAAGTAAATTGCAAAGGAAAACAAAGCAATGTCAGTTCAGTTAGAAAGGTCACAATCAATGTTATTTGAAGGATGCCATCATTTACTCATGGGTAGGTAGTTTCAGCTATCATTTCTTTAGCTACACTGTGTTAAAGTCACTTTTGGCAGTCATGCTTTCCAATACAATACCACCACCTTCTTAACCAAAAATCTGCCTTTTTTATGCACTATCACCTTAGCTTTGACTTATTGGTGACCCTACAAATGAAATATCTATTTATTTTCTCCCAAGCACTAAAACTACTTTGCTACAATTCTCCTTCTCTTGTCAAAACAGAGATATATTTTCTTGAGCAATATGGAATTTGGTAGCTGACAAAAACAAATGTGAAAACCCGAAAACATTTCTTTCACACAAGAATCATCATACCTGATAAAGGTATCCAGCTGCAAATCTGATTCAGTCGTGTTCAATAAAGGGGAGGTTTTGATGAAGTATATACTGCTTGGAATTGTATTGGCTAGTCTTTGTAAGGACATTGGTCTGAAATTCCCAATGTGCTTGTTTCTTGTATTCCAGTAATACAAGATTTACCATAATATTGGCTCAGTTTACAGGCTGTTACAAGATGATCACAAAATGATGGCAAAAACTAGTAACCTCCTGGCGACAAGACATGTATCAGACACCGTGATATACTATGCTGGTGACTTCGTAATGTGATAATATTTGAATCCCTTTCCCAATGTTTCAGACTACTTAATGGGATTCATAGGTTTGACCATTTTAATTGTTGGTTGCCATTCTGAAAGAGCAAAACTACATTTCACAGCTTCGGAGAAAGGCAAAGGCAAACGTCTTCTGAATAAATCTTGCCAAGAAAATCCTGTGATAAGTTTATTATTTAATTATTGGTATTTTATTTTTATCCTATTGTTCTCCAAATACAGTGTTCCCTCACTACTTTGCTGTTTGCTTTTCGCAGCTTTGCTGTTTTGTGAGTTTTCAATAAATATTAATGTTAACCATTTATTGTGGTATTTTTGCTGTTTTGCAGTTTTTGCGATTTTGGAAGGGGGGAAAGGGAGAAATAAAGGGAGAGGGGGGAGGGGAGGGAAGGGTTGGAAATAAACAGGGTTATTTATTTATTCATTTATTTATTTATAGTATTTATATTCCGCCCTTCTCACCCCGAAGGGGACTCAGGGCGGATCACATTGTACACATATAAGGCAAACATTCAATGCCATATAACATAGAACAGAGACAGAGACAGACGCAGAGGCAATTTAAACCTTGTCCAGCTTCCAGTTTCCTGAGGGTATGCTTGATTCCGGCCACAGGGAGAGCAGCTGCTTCATCATCCACTGCGACAACAACTTCCTCATTCCAACGGCGGCTGGGTGATTTTTATGGTGTTGTAAATTAGCCTCCCCATATATAAGTGGTACCTAAATTTCCTACTTGATAGATGCAACTATCTTTCGGGTTGCTTAGGTCAACAACGAGCAGGGGCTATTTGTTATTTTAATTGTTGGGTGCTCACCCCGACACGGACTGGCCTCGAACTCCTGACTTCTTGGTCAGAGTGATTTATTGCAGCTGGCTGTTAATGTCACGACCCAGGCTGCAGAGCACCAATAACCATACACAGAGGCCAGAATCTAACTAATATCTTTATTGAAGGAATATATAAAGTTAATAAAAGCAAGTGTATGAAATAGTCCAGAAATAGACCTTTCAGGAAAGGTCAAAATTAGTCCAAAGAAACAATGTCCAATATGAAATATTAAGGTCCAAAGTTGTAATCCAATAACCGAAACACTCACTTTGCCAGGCAAAGTGAGGGGAGATGACAAGGTCTTTTAGTCCGTGAAACTTGAGCGAGGCTAGGAAGTAACTTGATTCTTGGGAAAACGAGGCTTGATTCAAGGCAACAAGGAAACAAGGAACAAGAACAAGATCCGTGGTAATTTCTTGGCAAAATCCGGGAAACAAGACGAGGCTGAGTCTTAGAAAGCAAGGCAGGATTCGTGGAGTAAACAAAGCTGGGAACGAAGGCTTGGCGACAGGAACGGAGGCTTCGAAGCGGAGTAGCTGTCCACACACGCTACTCCGGTTGCTGACAAATTGACTCCGCAAGATCCCTTTGTGGGTAAAACACCTAAATAGGGTCCCGTTTTCCCGCCCAAGAGCAGTTCTCTGGAGAACCAGAAACGAAAGCTATTTTCTGAGTCCAGATGCATGACTCCCTAAAGTTTCCCATGGGAAGCAGGCTTAATCAGCTGAATGCTTAGCAGCTATCCTAGCACTCCTGCGAGACGCCTGATCGACTCCTCTCTGTTGTTTACAAAAATCATGGCGAGAAAACGTAGGAGATTTAGGCTCAGGGCTTGTTTGACAGACTTCTGGAAGACAAATCTCTTGCAGGTGCAAGGTTTCCAAATCTGGCTGGGAAAGTTCCAATTCTGACTGAAACGGCGAAAAACCCAAGTTTTCCTCTTCATCTGGCACCACAGTGCCAGGAATGGGACTACATTGCCCATGGGTCATCACAGTTAACCAGCCTGTGCCACAGCCCGGCCTCCATTCTTCTTCTCTGCTGGTGTACTGTATATTGTAACTGCTAAAATAAAGTCTAAATATTAAAATTAATATAGTGTCCCTACTTCGCAGATTTTCACTTATCACGGGTGGACCTGGAAGGTAACCCCCATGATAAGTGAGGGAACACAGTATAGGGATTCCAGGTGGCTAAGAATAGGCTGGAAGCAACTTGAAGGAACACAACAATAACAAAACAATACAAAGACTTGACAATTATTGTGATATCTTTTTGACTTTAGTTTCAAACAAAATTACAGAGCTAAAATTCATTAAGGCTTTAAAGGGTACGTGCACTGATTTGTTTTTGAAATGTTTAAAACTATTACTAACCATTTCCATAGGGTTATTTAATGAGATCTGTAATGGTAGAATATATGTTCTCTTTCAAAAAGTAATTTCTCTTTTCACTATAGTTAGTATGGAGTCGTGGTGTGTTTTTTCTCTCTCTTTCTCTTTTCTTTTTTCCTTTTTCTTTTTATTTCTCAGATATATTATTTAAATGCATACTATGATGCTTCTGACTGTAAATGAGACTGCCTATGTAAAAAGCAATCAATCAATAATTTAAAAGAAAAAAAGAACTGAGATTCAGTTTTGAGGGACAGTTGTAGCTGAGACAACCAGGCTGATTATTTAATAGTCGCTCAATAAATGGTTGTAAATGAGTTTGTCACATTATCAGTTGAAATAACAGGATAAAGGGTCTCTGTCTGTACTTCTCTTACACACATTCTCTCTCTCATACACACACATATGGACAATGGTACAGATTACACTAAAGAAATATAAATTAGACATTGTATTATTCTATGACAACATAAGGTCCCCTAATTCAAATAAATCTTTATTCACACAAAGAATACAGACTTCTTAGATGCTGTTTTACAGATAAAAGACAGAAGCTTTGTTTCTGAAGCTTCACTGAACTCAAAAAAATGTGTAGTTCACATCAAAAGTGTCTAAATGATGTTCATCTTTCCTTGGTCTTATTTCTTCCCATTACAAGCATACATCAGCCAGTTCAATTGTTGATAGTGAAGCTCCTTTTAACAAATGCTTTTAATGCCCATTCTATCCTTACCCCTTTTCCACTTCATCTTTTGTCTATCTAGAAAAAAATTAGTAGCATTAGTATCGGGAAGATAGTGAAGGAGGGATGGAGAAATACAGAAATTCTGTGTCATATTGCAAGCACACACTTGCAGTAGGAGAAACTAGAATAGAAGCTCGCTCTTTCCCAGCTTGAGCTTTGTTAACTGTGTTGTTTATTACAGAAATAAAGCTTGATCTGGGAAAAAATGGTATTTACTCTTGTTCATCTTACGTTGTTGTGCATACTTTTCTATGGCAGGCAAAGTAACAGCAGGTGCCTCCAAAAATTCTTACTGAGCATGAATTAACATCAAAAAAGTGAAGAGCAGATCAGCTCACCATACGAACTACTCTTGGCATGTTTTTTTTTTTTTTTTTTAAACAGAGATATGTGAATCTGGCCACCAAACTGGAAACCATAAGAAAAGCAAGGGCCAGTGAAAAACAGTCATATATCCATATATTTTGGAAGAAGTCTCCAAGGCTATACTGACCTACAGACCAGAGCAAATACAGTGTGCAGAACACCCCGGGTATGGTCCAGACTCCCTTATCTCCTGCAGGGATGGGAAGAAGTCCCCACTGTCCAACAATGCCAAATGCAATTTGCTGCTGCTGGGTGGCCACCCTAACGCGCACACACCCCAGCTTCCCTGTCGCAGTGGTCTCCAGCCATGAGCACGGGTCCTATCTGCCTGCCATCACATGCTGTGACACAGGGCTGGCCCAAGGTAATTTTCAAGTGTAGGCGAACTGAATTTTGGCGACCCCCCCCCCCAATCAATCACTGAAAAATAAAAGTGTTGGATAAGTGAAAATGTTGGATAATAAGGAGCGATTAAGGAAAAGCCTAAATAAAGAACAACACTCTGAAAACAGGGGAAATCCAGACAGGAAACAATCAAGGCCAGTTAACACCTTCCAACCAAGGATGCCCCCAGGGAGGAAGCAATCAGGCTTTGAATCTGCAAGATCATTAAATGCTAATCAAGCTGGCCAATTGCAACATTCACACTAGCCTCAAACAGACAAGAGTTTTTTCTCCCACCCTGGACCCCACTTACCTAGCTTCCAACAGACCTCAGAACCTCTGAGGATGCCTGCCATAGATGTGGGTGAAATATCAGGAGAGAATGCTTCTGGAACATGGCCAGGCAGCCCGGAGACCTGGCCTTTAGGGCGAAGGCCAGAACAGGCCCCTCAGAGGATGGCGCCTCAGGCAACCGCCTAGCTTGCCTAATGGTTGGACCGCCCCTGCTGTGACATCAGCTGAGGTGATGGGATACTACAGGGAGAGAAAGTGGGGAGGCAGGAGAGGATGAAATTGCTATTCCCCTTTCCCTTCCCATCACATTTCACTGCCCCAGATAATGTAACGGCAGAATCCATGTTGTGACTGGAGACAACCACAACATGGAAAGTGGGGGAAAACAGGGGGACTGCCTTCCCATGTCTGCAGGCTGCCCAAGCCTGGGAAATATGAGGGGACACATATAAGTGGGGACACTTGCAGCTGGTTCCGTTTCAGGACTAGCACAACTATTTCTACAGGTCCTAAGTCAGGGGACCATCCAAATTCTGTGGCATAATTTTAACTTTTCTCTGACCTTCGGCACTACAGGGCAAGGTCACATAAAGGTGGGTGTGCCTCACGTTACCCTAGATCAGCCTCTGCAGTATGTGGCTGCAGGGGGATGATCTGCCTCTAGACTGGCATAAATGGTCTGTGTAGATGTGGCCCAAGTAGTATCTAGAAGGTCACAATATTTACTTATGTAAGTGTGCCTTATTTGGACTGATTGTTTCATTTTATGTATGCCTTTAGTAAGTTTTGAATTTAAAGTTTGCTAAAACATGTTAAATGCTCTTCTATTTTGCAGTGTAGAAACCTACCACTATTCTTTCCATGTTATTTCTGCCTCTGGAACCTAATGTCCAGGAACACATCTACAGTGTTCCCACACTTATCACTGGGGTTAGTTTCCAGGACCACCCGTAATAAATGAAAATCTGCGAAGTAGGGACGGTATATTTATTTTAATATTTATACATTATTTTAGTAGTTATACACTATTTTAAGTCTTTATCAACCAATCTTGTGTTGACAAATCACCTCTTTCTCCTCCCGTTGCCGCTTGGGCTCCTTTTCTCTCCCTTCGGCTTCTCCTTCCTCCCCTTCATAGGCTGTAAACTGTAATTTTTTATGATTTATAATAGTCTTTTAGAGTTTATTGAAAAACCGCAAAACAGCGAATCCACAAAAAGTGAACCACAAAGTAGTGAGGGAACACTGTACTTTGTTAGTTGAAGTATACTTGTAATATTTGTATAACATCTAACAGTAAAAATCTCTAGGAGGTTTAAATTGTTCAGGTCACGGTCTCATCATCAATCATATTAAAGGATAGGACCATTATCCCCCAATTGATTGATTCAAGCATGTTTTAGAGAAACTGTTGCTTTGACATTCTTTGTTTGTTCTCTGCCAGGGTTCTTTGATCTCTGCCAGGGAGCAAATGTTTGGGGCCAATGGAGGCAAGCTATCCTCTTAATTATTCTTCAGGCATAATTTTGGAAAATGTACCATACTACTTGGCTCATACTACTGTGGAATGTTCTTTCCCATAGGAGGCAATGAAATTATCAGAAAACCTTCTTTTCTTTTATGTTTACACTGCAAGGAGTTTGCAATGAATAAATCTGTTTTGGATCCACCTCACTGATTTCCCTGCTATTTCAACCTTTTGCATTCAGCTTATATTTGCTTATTAGTCTTCATGTTGACTCCACTTTCTGGCAGTCCTATCATGGGGTTTTCTTGGTACGTTTTATTCAGTGGATGTTTGCCATTGGCTTATTTAAAATTACAGTTTCAGCAGACCCTGCTTGTTATCTAGTTGCATGACAAGCAATACTTGCTGAAATTCCCTCTTCTACACACCATTAAAGGTACAGTAGCCCTTTCTAGTTTTCAGTCTGGCAACCAAACTTCCCACCT
Source organism: Anolis carolinensis (assembly GCF_035594765.1). Lineage (NCBI taxonomy): Eukaryota > Metazoa > Chordata > Lepidosauria > Squamata > Anolidae > Anolis > Anolis carolinensis. The sequence continues at coordinate 138,418,043 of NC_085845.1, forward strand.
ACCTAGCTTTGGTTTCAGATTATGGGTTTTATTTTGGTGAAATGTTGATTTATTATACATTATGTGTAATAAAGGCTGGATTCATTGCTGGGAGGTAATAGAGCTTGTCTAAATATCCAAAAGACACCAGATCCTGTCTGAGCTCAAGATTTGAGTTGTGTCAGCATTGGTTAGTACTTGGATGTCAGATTGGCAACAAATACCAGGTGGTCCTCTATTCAGAGGAAGGAACTGGCAAAACGACTTATAAGTCTTCCTTACCTGAGAAAGCTCTATAAGACTCATGGGGTTGCTTTAAGTCAGGTGGTGACTTAAAGGCATACAGGACTTGTCTGCCCTTTACAAGACCATTTGAAGAGATAAGGGAAAGTAAAGGTTTTCCCCTGACATTAAGTCCAGTCATGTCTGACTCTGGGGGTTGGTGCTCATCTCCATTTCTAAGCCAAAGAGTGGTGTTGTCCGTAGACACCTCCAAGGTCATGTGGCCGGCATGACTTCATGGAGCGCCGTTACCTTCCCTATTCTATATTTCTATATTCTATATAACTTCTATATTTGAAGAGATATAGAAGTTGATATTTTTAAAATGTTAATAAGAATTACATGACAAGGTTCATCATAAAAGCACATAAAAGTTTTTGAGTGTTATATAACTTAGTTTGAAATATTGGTTAATATTTATCTGTTTGCTCATATGTCACTAACAACAGCAATAACAACTATATGTGTGTGTGTGTGTGTGTGTGTGTGTGTGTGTGTGTGTAATCACACCAAATTTGGCCACAAAAGACATAGTCATCCAATCTATGTCTTTCAATCAAATAAACCTAGAAATATAAAGTCCAAATAAAAGAAAACTGCCAAAAACACAAAGTGTGAGGGGAAGAAGGATGAGTAAAAGCCATTCTCCCCTGGCTGTCAGTCAGAAGGGTACCCCCCCCCTTTTAGGCCATGCCCCCTTCATGTCATAGCAATGGTACCCGAGGGACAAGCAGGGTTCACTTAGGCCTCTTCCACACTGCCTATAAAATACAGATTATCTGATTTGAACTGTATTACATGGCAGTGTAGACTCAAGGCCCTTCCACACAACTATATAACCCAGAATGCCAAGGCAGATAATCCACAGTATCTGCTTTAAACTAGATTTTCTTGAGTCCACACTGCCATATAATCCAGTTCAGTGTAGATTTTATACAGCTGTGTAGAAGGGGTTTTATATCCAGTTCTATGCAGGTTATAAATATAATATATGATTATACATATATAAAAATTACTGTGGTATAATAAAATAGAACAATATAATCAGGACAGTAAATAAAGAGCAACACTCTGAAAACAGGGGAATTCCAGACAGGAAACAATCAGGGCCAGCTAACACTTCTCAAAAAAGAATTCCCCCAGGGAGGAAGCTGAGGAGGAAAAGAAGTAGTGTGTATTAACAGAGTCATTATTATTACTATTATTATTAACATTATTATTATTGTGTTGCTGTGAACCATGAAAATGAACACAATCTGGCTTCCAGTATTAAAAAAAAACTCTAAAATCAGAACAGTAAATAAAGGACAACACCCTGAAAACAGGGGAATTCCAGACAGGAAACAATCAGGGCCAGCTAACACCTCCCAACAAAAGATTCCCCCAGGGAGGAAGCAGCCAGGCTTTGAAGCTGCTAATAATTCTGGCTAAATGCAGCATTCATACCTGCCTCCAACAGACAAAAAAAAAAGGAACAACCAGAAATATTGTGTATCCACAAGTTTTAAAAAATAACATATACTACCACCAATTCCTCAATACTTTATTTTCCATACCACCAGACTTCGCCACAGCAATGTGTGGCCGGGCACAGCTAGTGTAATATAAAACATAATCAATTGCAATAAGGAAAACCCTTAGACTTTGGTAGACCTCTCAGTTAGGCTCAGACTTTCCTAAAAGGTCTGAAGTAATAAAAAATCTAAAATTTAAAAATATCCAAAAGGCAGGTCTTATTAGAACGGATAACCTTCATGAAAATGTATTGCTGCTCTTAACAGAAAGCTAAAATAGTGTTCTTGTTTAATTTTTGGAAATTCAGCCTATTAATTCTTCAAACTTTGAATCAAAGTGCGTCATCCAACTCCAGTTTATCATATTATTTTACATTTCTCTAATATGTAATTGTACCCAAACACAATTACTGTTTCAAATGGTAATTTGCATTAATTTTGGGCTCCCAGCTTGGAAGAGTTGTAACTAACTAGAGTGTGTATGTACATTGGGGAAAAATCTCATAAATGCATGTAGTTATTAAAACCAAAATTACAATTCAACAGATGTAATGAGATGTAATTATTAATAACCTCATTAAAGGAGATGATGGATGCAGAAGCTTGCCCATTATAATTACTTCCTAAAGAAAAGAGGTGTTGTTAATCGCCTAAGCAGCTGATGACACCGAAAATTATAAATAAGAGAAATAGTGCACAAATTAATTCTAGATAAGAGAGCCAGAATCACTTGTGTGTTATTATAGGGCAGTCATTTTTCAGTCCTGGATAAGCATCATCATCTCTTAGATAGCTATAATTACTCTTATTTTTTAAGTCTTGTTTTTAATTTCTACTGCAATAGCTCTCATGTGAAATTAAGTTTGTTTTTGAAAATGGCCAAAATCAACAACAGCTGCATATTAAAATGTTCTGTAAGGGTGTCATCAATTGCTCAGAAAAAAGTATTGTATTCACTGCAAAGAAAAGAGCATTGTTTAAAATTTCTGTTTGCAGAATTTTGTCATTCTGTTTCTGAGTATACAGATTTGGCAGAGGGTGGTGATAGTGGTATTAAATTTTATTTAGTGAAAAAGATTACTCACTTAACAGTTCTAAACAGCTATAAAATATGAGACGGAACCAGTACTTTAAAAAGCTATACATGTCCCAGTTCAGTGCCGCTGGGCAGGGACCCAATTTGCACCTACTCTCCCACCCCACCACTGCCCATCAATCTTCCCAAACTCCTTTGCCAGTCACATGGCATTGAACCAGGAAGAGCTATGTACAAGCAACAGGTAGGTCTATAGCTGGCAGCAAAGGCGTAGGAGCCTGGAGAGCATGGGATAGCTTTTGAGTTACCCAACACCACTTCTGCATAGGAACCAGTTGTGGGTTTCTGCACTGCTATAATGTAGGAGAAAACCCAAATCCTGGTGCAGGATTTAGCCTTCTCCTGTAATTTTTTTAACCCCAGGTACAATCGTGTTAAGTGGCTTTCCCTGGGTTAAACCAGATCTGGTTGTGTGCGTTTTGTAGCTGCCCACAGGCTGATCTGCATTTACATCTATATAAATAGGACGACTGAACTGAACAGTGCCGGCATTCTTCATTTTTTCTTTTTTTCTTTTTAATGATTTTTATTGCAATTTTCTAAACGTGTACAGCGAAAGAGAGAGAACATATTCTGATAGGAAAGCAAAGAAAAAGAACAAGAGAACCCCCAATCTCCCTAACCCCCCCACAGATATATATATATATATATATATACACACAAAAATTAAAGAAAAGGAGAGAAAATTAAAATAGCTGACTTCAGTTCATTTTCCTTTATCCCATAGTTGTCCGGTTTCTATACATCTCAAAAAAAGTAAAAAAAAAAAAACCTTTTCTTCTATCTTCTAAAGTCTATTCTTCCTGTTTTCTTTCATTAATTTTGCATTTGTCTCTCTCAAACATTGTCCAATCCGTCATCTTAATTCCTTTTCCATTACTCTGTTTTGACATATATGTCAGTTTGTCCATGTCTTTTATTTCCATAATTTTGTCTATCCATTGTATCTTAGTGGGGATTATATCTTGTTTCCAAAACTTGGCAAACACAATTCGGGCAACCGTCGTAAAAAAATGTAAATAGCTTGTCTGTGTTCAAATCACCAAAAAAATCAAAATCAAACATACCTAAGAGATACATTTCAGGTTTCATTGGGAAGTCTTTTTTTTAGTATTTTTTTACATTCAGTATGTATTAATCTCCAAAATTCACCTGTTTTTTCACATGTCCACCACATGTGATAATACGAACCTTCATGTAGTTTGCACTTCCAACATTTTTTATCTACATTTTTATACATTCTCCATTTTTCAATAGGTTTCTTGTTGTAGTGTGTCTTTAAGTTGTTTCCAACTTATGGTGACCGTTAAATGAACCTGTCGCAGAGTTTCCTTGGCAAGATTTGTTCATTGGGGTTGCCTTTGCCTTCCCCTGAAGCTAAGAGAGTACAGCTTCATCTATACCAGTGGCTTTCAGCCTGTGGGTCCCCAAATGTTTTGGCCTTCAAGTCCCAGAAATCCTAAAAGCTGGTAAACTGGCTGGCATTTCTAGGCGTTGTAGGACAAAACACCTGGGGACCCAGAGGTTGAGAACCACTGATCTATGCTATAGAATTAATTGCAGTTTGATATCACTTTAATTGCCTTGGATCGGTGCTATGGAGTCATGGGAGCAGTAATTTTAGCTTTCTCTTTCAAATACTGTTAGTGCTTCACTAAACTAATTCTATAGTAGAATTAGTTTAGTAGATACACCCTAAGGCTTATCCAAGGTTATGCAGTGCGTTTCTATGGCTGAGTGGGGATTTTGTAATAAATTATATTAATACTTTGCTTCCCTTCTAGTATTTTAACTAGCCAATGAATCCAACACATATCTTACAAATGCATTTATAATCGTTGTCGTCATCATCATTGTATCATCATTATCACCTAGATAGCATTACGTAATTTCAGGCATTTATTAACATTGTCATCTTTTGGTAGATATGTTTCTTGAAGAGTTAAATAAAAGGCAATGGCTTATGTCAATTAGACATAATAAGCAAGCCTTAGGACAGTAATTTTTTTTTACTCAGCAGTTTTTGCTGTGTGTGACTAGGAATCTTTTTGTGACAAATTAATAAATATATCGACAGTCATTTCACAAGCTGAATGCTTGAGTCTAGTGTATGAAGCATATCAATCTAAGCCTGAATATAACTATAGCATTTGCAGAAATAGAACCAGACAAGTTTGGCGACTTGAGTACTTAAATAATAATGGCTGAATGTTTATCGTTGCTTTTATGTCTCCAATAAACGATTTGGCTTCTTAGAGATTGTGCCGCAGCATTTTGAAAGAACCAGATTTTAATTAATGTCATCCTCTGCCCATCAAAACTGCTCTTATGCTGCAATTCATAATTTCTAAAAGCTACAATCAAGACCTTAATGTACCTGATGGAAGTTGAGGTCAGCCTATTAAATATGTGGCTCCCTCACTAGTATTGGCTGCAAACAGCAGCAGGAGAAATCTGCATAACCCCAGTGGTTATAGTGGAAGAATAATTGTGAGGCTCCTTCCACATTGCTGAATAAAATCCCAAATTAATGGGATTATTAATGGAATATATGGCAGTGTGGACTCAGAAAACCCAGTTCAAAGCAGATATTGTGGGTTATTCTGTCTTGATATTCTGGGTTATGTGGCTATGTGGAAGGATCCCCAGCTGAAAGAAGATATTGTGGGATTTTCTGCCAAGGTGGATGTCAGAAGAGTCTACACTCCAAAGACTCACATAACTAAATTACAAACATACTGATTTATTTATAGCTCTTTGACAGTGATTTTAAACAAAGGTTGTCAATTGGTCACACCTGGGCTAGCTAGGATCTGCTTGTTGGTTGATTGAAAAGTGCCATCTGCTGTCATTGTTGATTGGCTTGCAGTTTTGGCAGGAATTTTAATAAACTGTCATTGCACAATTTGAAGTCTAGTGACTGTTATCTTGGTCCACCCACGGAGAGGTGCAGGAGGAAAGGAAGGCAGGCAGGGTCTGTGTTAATGGGGCTAATAATAATAATAATAATAATAATAATAATAATAATAATAATAATTCAGTTCTCTTTACAACTCCATCTACACAAAAAAAGATGAGTTAGCAGGAGTATAAAGGAATAAACTTGAATGCATTTAGACACCTTTAGACTGTGAATAATGTTAATAAAAACCATGACTGTTTCACCGATAAGTCTCAAATGTTATACACAGTGTCAGGAATAGTATCTTTTGTGACCTCAGATAATGCGATTCTGACAGAGCACTCTTTACCAAGTTGCTGGGGTCAGCAAGAAACCTGCAGAAATAGCAACCTATTATTCATTTCCCAAACAAGATTACAACTCTTGCTTGGAACCTTTGGATGAAATTTGACATTCTTTAAGAGCAAACACACACATAGGGTTTGTGTATGTGTATGAATGACATTACTATTCTTTTTTCCTTCTGGGTAATATGGTTAAAAGCTGAACATCAAGGGAGTCTTCATCTAACACAGGAGTGTCAAACCCATTTTCACCAAGAGCTACATGAGTCCTATGGTTGCCTTCAAAGAGTCAATTGTAATTGTAAGACTGTAAATTGTAAGACTGTAAATTGTAAGACTATATTGCCCTGGCATTGAAAGCCTAGTGGGGGGGGGGGCATATCATATGACATAGCGGGCCAGATTCAGGCCATGAGACTTGTGTTTGACACATGTGATCTAACAGATTAATATCTTTTCCTTTCTACGGCCCAAAATTATCTTATTTGCACTGGGGAAATGATGCATGATTGGAAAAGTGCCAAATACAATGCCCTTTATACCTGAATAACTATGTATATCTATATATATCAGGGGTCCCCAAACTAAGGCCCGGGGGCCGGATGCGGCCCTCCAAGGTCATTTTAACTGGCCCCCACCCTCATTTATAATATAATATTTTTATATCAGTTTTAATAATATAATATATTATATATACATATGATATTGATAATATTATCATGTTATACAATGTAATACTAATAATAATACCATATAATAATATTAATTACATGTTATATATTACATATAATATTACAGTATAGTGGTATAGTTCAATATAGTAATATATAATGCTAATATTGTGCTATGCTAATAATATAATATTTTGTATGTACATACAGCTGCTCTGAGTTCCCTTCGGGGTGAGAAGGGTGGGATATAAATGTAGTAAATAAATGTAGTAAATGAATAAATAAATAATTTTAGACTTAGGCTCGCCCACTTGACTTGAAGGCACACAACAACAACAACAACAACAATCCTAATTAACTTGACTATCTCATTGGCCTGATAGGTTTATGTTGGTTAAAATTGTTTTCATTTTAAAATATTTTATTGTTCTTTCATTTTGTTGTTGTTTTGCACTACAAATAAGACATGTGCAGTGTGCATAGGGATTTGTTCGTATTTCTTTTTCAAATGATAATTCGGCCCCTCAACAGTCTGAAGGATTGTGGACTGGCCCCCTGATTAAAAAGTTTGAGGACCCCTGATATATATATTTGGTCCGATTTTGCTTGGTAGTAAAGCAGTGCACTGTCTAAATGAACTATGGAAATACAGGTTTAGTATCCTTTAACGTAGATACTAGGAACCAAAAGTGTATGGGACTTTTCAGATTTTGGAATACCTGTGTTTGTATGTACATACATAATGAGATATCTTGGAGATGGGACTGAAATCTAAACACTGAAGCATCAGAACACAAACGTGTCACTGTCTCAGCCAGCCATGTGGACAGCTTCAGATTTTAGACAATTTCAGAATTCTGGATAAGGGATGCACAACCTATACTACAGTGCAATAGTAACTAGTTACAAATAATTAATAATGAGTACTGTTACAGCCTCACATTACATTGTCATCACATTATGATATTGGGTAACTTCTCTCCTTTTGTGACTTAATTTTAACTTTAAGTTACTATGCTAGTTCTGGAGGTGCTGTCTCACTGAATGCTAGAGAAAAGTCACAGGGTATTAGTGCTAGCTCAAATTTCTGCTTCATGCTCTGGTTTGGGTGTTGAGATAACAAGATGTAAAGCAGGAATGGCTTGTGGCATTCAATGTACTGAGATATAGAAAACTTTGAGATACAGAAAAGCAAAGAACCACTTTTCAAAAATATGCATAAAAGGCTAACTAACAACAGAGAACCCAATGGAACAGTAATTGTTAATTTAAAAATTTTAAAGTTATTTTCCAAGCTTTATCTAAATATAATACATGTAATTGAAAGATATGAAATAAACAAGAAGGAGATTTACAGAATTAGCACACAAACAAATTCTTGTCCCCTTGAGATTTCTAGGGAAATTCACAGTCTCATGAGTTTTCTTGAAAAATGGGAATGGGGAATTAGAGTCGCATCTGACAATTCCTTCTGTTTTTTGGATTTTGAAATATATCATTAGAATATCATGGCTACCAACTGTCTTTTGTCAGGTCTTCAAAAGCAGCTGTCAGTTTAAAGAAATACTGAAAAGACAAAATTGAAATTATATTATGAAGACACAAGACGAAATAAACTCAACAAATAGTAATATTTCATGGTTCCAATATATGCAACTAAGAGATTATTACAACAAAGATAAAAAGATAGCATGTATGGAAAAGAGGTATTCTGGGATAGAATTAAGCAGAGTCAAAACAAACTAATCACGAAGCTATATAAGAAGTTATTAGAATGGTCAACGGAAAAAGAAACTGTCAAGGAATGCATGGTGAAGTGGGCAGCGAATGTAGGCCACACTATTGGAATGGAGGAATGGGAAAAGACCTGGACTAGTAAATTAAAGTATATTTATTCTTATGATATTAAAGAAAACTGGTATAAAATGATGTACCAATGGTATATCACCCCGGACAAATTAGTGAAATGCTACAAAAATTAGTGAAATGCTACAAAAACATGAATGCAAACTGTTGGAAATGTGAAACAGTGAGAGGCACCTTTTTCCACATGTGGTGGTGTTGCAAAAAAGCAAAGGGTTTTTCCAAAGAAGTACATGGTGCTGTTCAGAAGATATTACAAATGAAATTTCAGCTGAAGCCAAAATATTTTTATTCGGCATGATAGACATTAAATTAGAGAGAAACAAAAACATTTTATTTAATTATTTGGTCACAGCAGCCAGGATACTGTTTGCAAGACACTGGAGAGTAAATGAAATCCCCACATTAAAGGAATAGTTGACAAAAATGGTAGAAATTGAGTATGGATAAACTTACACATCAACTATCACAACGGAAAGGTAATAACAAAAAAGTCATGGACTGGACCTAGTTAACTAGGTATATGAAACAAGAAAAAATGAAGATATTACTGTGACTATGTACCAATAAGGGTACATATCCCTTGGTATCTGAAAAGAGAGAGGATGAGAATAAGAAGAAATGTATGAGAATTAGACTTATAATCATGATGAAGAGGATTGGAAGCCAACAAACTACTCTCCCCCACCCCCCACCCCTCTTTCCTCTTTTTTCATCCCTAAACCTCTATCCTAGCCTCCGACCTTATACCCTTTTCCATGTTCCCAGTATCCCTTCCCTTTTTCCCTATATTCCTAAACATTCGTTTTATTTATATCATTAAAAAATCTTAATAAAATTATTTTTTAAAAAGGCAGCCGTCAGCCCATTAACAAGCTATCAGACTAAGGCCTTTTCATACCGAGTTGAAAGAGTTCTTTTAAGGGAGGGAGATTGGTCATCTTTATTAATAGTGATTCAGTAACACTATTCATAACTTTGACAACGGCATTAACTATATTGCTTTGAGACAATTTTTGAAAGAAATACAGTGTATAAATAAAATACTATATACCTGGTCAAATATGTTGCCAGTGGAACCGTGAAACTAATCACTATCGATGTACAACAGTAACTATCTCAGTTATTACTGTCAATAATATTAAGTTCCTGCTGATCAAAACTTGCAATCACTATTTTTTTCTTAGGTTGAAAAGAGAGAGAAATATAAAGTAATATAATAATTACAGCTAGCAACATAGTGCCACTCCCCGTCTCTCACACACACATCCATTTAAAATGACAGAAATACCTGCAATTATTTCTTATTTCAAAATCTAAATGTTTCACACAAATAAATCAATAACTTTTAGTTCACTATAAACATAAAGAAACAAGGGAAAGAGTCGTAGTGCTGATTACGCAACAAAGCAAATACTTCCCACTGAGCCAAACAAACAATCTGGTACAGGCAATAGTATATTATTCTGGGAGAATGCTAAAGCGCTTCCTTTGATACCAACCACTGGGTGTTCTTAATTTGAATTTATCAGAAATGCAAGTGGAGAAAGCCTGATCATTGCTGCCATCATTCTATAAACATAAGGGACAACTTTGCGATGAAGAGAGTTTTCATGGATAGAGGAGGCTTTGCTCATCACAAAATGATGGAAGTATTGACAGAAACACATTGCTAGATACAACCTTTCCTTCATGATCAGTAAACCCGAGTCCATAACTCTAGAATAGTGTGGATGGATTTTTGAAGTTTGGTGTTTTGTAAGTTTTGTAAGATCAGACAGTAAAAACATATTGAAACAAGCTAGATAAATTCATTAAGACAAATCCTCTTGATCAGAACTAGTGATTGCAAAAGTTATTTTTAGCTTATAACTCTCAAATTCTTCCTATCAGCATGCTATTTGGTGGATTCTACAAGAGTTTTCTCTGGCTCTGATCAGAGTGTCCAGCATCCTGTTTTCAACCAGATGCTTCTTTCTGGACTTTTTCTTCTTCATTCACTCAGTCGTTTCTGACTCTTCGTGACCTCATGGACCAGTCCACGCCAGAGTTCCCTGTCGGTCGTCACTGCCCCAGCTCCTTCAAGGTCGAGCCAGTCACTTCAAGGATTTGGACAGCAGATCAGAACAGAGACAGAACAAAAAGACAACTACTCAAAGAGGTCCTATGATAAAATCTAGATTTGGAACCAATTAAACCAAGCATGGACAAACAGGCCCAGGAGCTCGATGCGGTCCCCTGGGTGGTTCCCTCAGGTCCTCCTCATTTTTCCTGTCCTCTCGGCATAAGGACATGGTGGCCTGCTACGTCCTTATGCCAAAAAGATGGAGGAGGAAGGTATACAGCAGCTGAGAGCCCTCTGGAACACATTCAGCCACTTCTTCAAACGGTGAATTCAAACCGTTAAGAGTGACAATTTATTTCCATATTTTAGTGCTGGGTGATTTCTTCTTCTTCTTCTTCTAAGTTTATTAAGTTTGGTGCTTGTTAGTTGGTTGCGTTGGGGACTTTTTCGGGGGAGATAGTTCTGGCTCTCTTTCTCTTTCCGAGTTTGAGTCTGATGGGGTTGGTCCATTTTCTTTCTTCATTAGGTTCTTGTAAAAGTCTTTTGCCTTTTCTTCCGATGTTATCCATACTCTTTCTTGGTTGTAGATTGCCATAATTCCTTCTTTCCTTTCCCATCGGAATCGGGTATGTCGTTTTTTTAATTCTTCTGTGAGAAACAGAAGCCACTGCATGTCTCACCCTCCTCCTGACATAAGAACGGTGCAAGCGGCTCCATCTTTATCCTAAGAGGACAGCTCGATGAAGGCACTCTCAGCTGCCACCTCACTCTCTCTCCTCCCTCCCGGCATAAAGCCAAGATTACAGCACGAGGATCAGGAGGAGAGGATCGGGAGGAAGATTGGGGGGAGGATTGGGACAGTCACTGCATGTCCCACCTTCCTCCTGGCATAAGAATGTGGTGAGCAGCCCCATCTGTACGCCAGGGGGACAACCTGAGGATGACCCAGGCCCTGCTCTGCCCGCTCCTGGCCCTCCCCTCCCCCTTCCAGTCGGGCCCACAATACGGCCCCAAATCCAAAAAGTTTGCCCATGGCTAGATTAAACCATAGTAACTTTGTCTCTAGATTTGGAACTGATTAAACCATACTAACAGTGCCATTAAATTTTTGCAGTGGCTATTGGCTAGGCTAAGAGAGATTTAAAGAAAAAGGTCAGCCAGTGGTGATAAGCCTTCACAAATGGGAAGAAACAGCAAAATGTTTCAGTATCATTTTTTCCTAAGTGCCACAGCTTTTTAAAGGCAGCTTGAAGCACATGGGTTACAAAGAGCTTGAGATGAATAGATCAAGCTATTTGGCTTCATTTCCCTGTCACACTTTAATTTTCTTGTGAAATGAAAACACATTTGACCTTTATTTTTATTTTTAAAAAGAAAGATAATGTTATCTCTATATGAGGTGCTTTCATGGCTTTTTAAAAAATGGCTTCACTCTATTTTTTTCTCTTTAAAATAGGAAACCTTTCCATAGAGCCAGTTTGTGTGGTGGTTTAAGTGTTTGATTCCAGTAGACCAGTGTACAACTCCTGATTCATCCATGGAAACCCTCTGGGTGGTCTTGATCATACACTCTCAGCCTCAGAAGATTCTCCTCTGAACAAATTTTGCCATGAAAACCATATGATAGGTTCATCTCAGAATCTCCATAAATTGAAAACAACTTTTAGGTACATAACAACACTAACAAGGAAGTTGCCTGGAATGTTTAGGAAACACAACTGGATTGCAAACGTGACAATACAACCTCCCAAGCATTGATAGGATATCATACTCTTTTCCTTTCCTTAACTTTGCCCAGGGACACAATTTGTCCCTATGGGTCAGCAGTCCATTGCACCATGTATATATCCACAACCTCTACCCAGTGGATAGGTAGTCAAATATCTGATCCTGTCTGAATTTGACAGCTCCAGCAATTCCTTATTAATTGTGTGTTTACTATAATGTTTACCTTTAAAATCCATTTACGCGGGTTCCACGTTTCATGGTTTAATGAAGTTTCTTTCAGAGCTTGCAAAGGCAAGGGGGGATACATTACCCAGCTTCATCAAAGTCACACAGATACTTCAGTTGCCTGGCTCCTCACTTCAGTGGTTTGTCACTGCGCTGCAAGTCTTTATAGATGTAGCTCCCTTGTGCTCCCAGAGCTTTAGCTTGCTCACAAATTACCCTAAATAAATATTCTTGAATATCATAGGAATGCCAATACAATATAGGCAACCAAAATCCGAACGTATGAAGCTGCCATCCAGTGAGTCAGACCATTGATCTAGCAAGAACAGAACTTGGAAATGTTATTTCTTTGGATTATAACTTGTAAAATCACATGCTGTGCACTGGGGAATATCAAAGCCCCAAAAAAGGAGTCAAAGCTCTGGGAATTGAAAGATTCTAATCAGGTTAAACAACTGTAAGACTCTCAAAGGAAATTACAATTATTACTGGCAGATACATGAAATATGTCATGGGTATTCAGACTCATCTCTTTATATTTAGACCAGCATTCTCTACCACTGTAACTTGGCCTACAACTATACAAACAGACATAGTAGCTAGTCAAAGTTGATGGCATGAGGCCAGTAACTATTCCTATGATCTCTGAAGCAACTGTTTCTCTGCCAGCAGAAACCAATGTTCCTATATTTTTATAAAATTCTGCTTTCATGTCTTCATGTTGATATATACCTAAGAACAACTAGAACAGATCACAGGAAGACTGTAGTGTCAGTTGTGAACCAGTCCTAAGATGCGCAGGACATAGAAATCTAGACGTTATCTGGGGAAAGGAAGTGCTTGAAATGTTAAGGTTTCAGAAAGACTAAACTGAACAAAATACCACACTTACTTTATATATCTTCTGACCATCATCTGGCATAAAGGTAAAGATTTTCCCCTGATGTTAAGTCCAGTCATGTCTGACTCTGGGGGTTGGTGCTCATCTCCATTTCTAAGCCGAAGAACCGGCGTTGTCTGTAGACACTTCCAAGCTCATGTGGCCGGCATGATTGCATGGAGCGCCGTTACCCTCCTGCCGGAGTGGTACCTATTGATCTACTCACATTGGCATGTTTTGGAACTGCTAGGTTGGCAGGAGCTGGAGCTAACAGCAGCCGCTCATGCCACTCCCGGGATTGAACCTGGGACCTTTCGGTCTCCAGCTCAGTGCTTTAACGCACTTCGCCACTGGGGCTCCGGCATAATAAGGTAAAAACTGGGGAGCACCTGATAAAAAGTACTAAAATGGAGTCACTTCTGTGGATGATCACTATCTGAGATTGACTACTACTTGTCCAAATGGAGTACAGGTTAAGTATTCCTTATCCAAAATATTAGGAACCACAACTGCTTTGGGTTTTTTTTTTATTTAGCAATACCTGTATTTGCATATACATACATGAAATATCTTGTAAATGGGACCCAAGACTAAATACAAAATTCATTTATATTTCACAAACAACTTATACATATAGCCCAAAAGTAATTGTATACAATATTTTGAATAGTTTTATGCTTGGAAGAAAGTTTGTGTATACTGAACCATGGTAAAGTAAAAGTGTCACTGTGGGCCTTCCACACAGCCATATTATCCAGAATATCAAGGTAGACAATCCATAATATCTGCTTTGATCTGAATCATGACTGCCATATAATCCAGTTCAATGTGGATTGTATACAACTGTATGGAAGGGACCTATGTCAGACCCCCCAGATGGCCAATTTTGAGATTGGGGATCTTTTTACTTTTGGAATGATGGAAAAGGGACACTCAACCTGCATATAACTATAACTGCTCAAATATTCTTCTTGCTTTGTTTGCTGAGATCCACCTATATTGTAGAAAACACAAGGAATTCCACCCATTTAGTTTGAAGGACATTGTAAATGCTTTTTGCTACATATTAGGAGCACATTTCCATGAACCATTGAGAATGTGCAGAAGATTTCTGTTCAGCAAGATTTAAACACAGACTGAAGAGGACAGTGATGCATACATTAATAACATTTCTTTTGTGTGTGTCTTAATGTGTCTTTTTTATTAGGGAATCAATATTATTTCCACCTCACAATACTTCAAAGAAACTCACAGGCACCAAAGAAATATAAATATACAGCCTGAGCATTTTTCTTCAGGCAACGGATGGTCTGATCCCTTAATCAAAGTGACTTTTACATTAAACACCTTAGCTCAGCTATTACTCTTAGAAAACACATTTTATTTTGCTTGGCTACTTTATTTTAACATATGTTTGCGCAGCCATAGAAAGAACAGCCTTTTGTAATAGTGCTATATAACTAAAATCTCTTACCACTTCAATCAAATTTCTGGAAATTTCCTACAAAGAAGTCAGAATAAATGTTCCAAACATCTATATTTGATTATCAGATTCACTTTCCTTTTCAACTGTATTTTCCTCCTTTTAAAATAGGTTTACATTAAAATAATTTTCCATTTTATTAAGTGTTTTATGCGTTTAACAATATGACCACTGAAAGTAGCCAAACATTTAAATTCAGAAGATCATAGCTAGTCCACTTTGACTTCTAGTTTTATAGACATAACACTTCAGCACTTCACGGCCTCAGTCTAAAAGCCATCTAACACAATCCATCGATTTTTGAATATTCCACTTTCTTTATTCTGTAACCGCCACCTTGTGCACAGCTTATTGTTTCAAAGGTAACCTGAAGGCCAAAATTGTTTTGCCACAATGTTCAAATATTTCTGTTTTGTTAGTGATATATGGATATAGACATGGGACTGAAATAGGAGAGAACAAGAACTCTCTTCAAAATACCTGTGCTATTTTTGTCTGTTCATCTGATATTTTTCAGAACTCTAATAAGCTTCATTTTCAATAGGAGAAAATATATTTCAGAGTGCTGCTTCCTGCTTCATGTAATTTTGTACACAGATACCTTCCATCAAACATTGCCAATTGCATCTGTGTTGTCAAGTCTACTAGAGACATTAACTAACTTATTTTTAATTTTGTCCCCATATAAAGCAAAAATGTCACACCACCACCCCATTTATTTTTTCAGAAGCCTGCATTTTTGCCATCTAACTTCAATAATTCAGGAGGTGTGGCAGCACACAGATTTTCCCTTCTCCCAGGAGTGCTTCTCCCACAGAAAAATAGTACAATTGTTCATTTTTAATTTGATTTTTAAATGTCACATTTTCTCTTTTCCCATCCTGTTTTTTCCCTTCATCTTTGGTTATTTTACATGCTTTAAATTGAGTTCCAGATGCAGAAATCAGCATCACAGAGAGAAAAAAGTGTAAGGCCAGGCAAAATCAAATTACTAGAGCCTCTCCTAGCTAGTTTATTTTTTCCTCATTAATAATATGTATTAGCATCTTGACTGTATCCAGATGTTGTTTGGTCACATGTGTCCCAGATTTCATTGGTGAAATGTTGGGGGGTATCATTAATCTTAATTTTAAAGTTTGAAATTATGCACAATACAGTGTTGCAATGGCCTTAAGTCTAGGCTACCTATAATGACCAACACAATCCTGTCCCAAAGCCTTCTTTTCTTCTTAAGGAAAAGTCAACACCAAATAAATAATAATAATAATAATAATAATAATAATAATAATAATAATGCGCGCATCATCCGAAAATACATCACACAGTCCTAGACACTTGGAAAGTGTTTGACTTGTGATTTTGTGATATGAAATCCAGCATATCTATCTTGTTTGCTGTATCATAATAATAATAATAATAATAATAATAATAATAATAATAATAATAATAATACACTTTATTTATAGTTCACTCTATCTCCCCGAGGGGACCCAGAGTGAATTACAACATACACAGATAGGCAAACATTCAGTGCCTTAATATAGTGGAATAACAATGACATACAAATACACAAAACAAAGGTAAAGGCTTTCCCTTTCATCTCCAGCTTTCTGGAGGCGGTACTCAACTCTTGCCATGTGGAGGTACTCTTGTTCCATTTCCCTGCTGAGGAGCCTGTTGCCCATAGATACCTCCTGGTTGAGTTGCCAGCATGGCTGCAGAGATACCTTTATTATCTTCCCGCCAAAGCGGTACCTATTGATCTACTCACATTTGCATGTTTTTGAACTGCTAGGTTGCCAAGAGCTAGGGCTAACAGCAGGAGTTCACCCCAACCCACGGCTTCAAACTGCCAACCTTTAGGAGATGTGAAAACAAATAAGTAGACATATTAGTGTAGCGTATCAGTATGCAAAGGGATCTTGTAGCACCTTAGAGACTGAAAGAACAGCAGCATATGCTTTTGTCGTCTGGAAATACTCAAATGCATTTATGATGTAGAATTAATGCAGTTTGACACCATTTTAATGACCACTGTTCAGTGCAATGAAATCATGAGAGTTGTCGTTTTACAGGGCCTTAGCGTTCTCTGCAAAATAGTGCTATTGCCTTATCATACTGCAACTCCCAGGACTTCAAAGCAATGACCCAGGGGCTGAAGCAAGTTTTTGTTTTGTTTTGTTTTTGGAACTAGGGATGTATTTCTAATTTTCTTGTCAATGGAAGTGGTAAGTCATATTCTGGACACTTCAAGGAAATTTGGGAAACCAGAGTTTTGCATTTATTTGCAAATCAGAACTTCTATCCAAAATACGAAGGTATGATTTATGTAGGAAACAGCATTTTCTGTATAGGGAACAGCATTTTCTGCACAGAAAATAATACTTCATTGAGATCCTGTATCTGAAACTACAGGACTCCATCTGAGACTTCAGACTGCATATTGTGACATTCTGCACAGTGAATGGTTGAACCATGGACATTCCTGTGAAACAGTGGGGCCCATAGCATTCTGATGCCCATTGTATTATGGATCCTTGGCTCAATACCCATGCTTTTGGATCCATTTACTCAATAGTTCTGGAGATACAGTTACATCTCTGCCCCCTTCCCCTGGAGAAGTGTTGTTAAATATTGCAATTCACCTTTGCATAACTGAGAGTCAGGTTATAATGATGAAAACGCCTGATACTAGCCAGTTTCTTGTTTGAAAAATACTATTTTCTACAGAAAACATTCACATGCAAACCTGGCACAGAACAAGTCCTGAACTTATTATGTTCAGTCCAAGATTTTCCCCATTGGGGTTTGTCAACTATTTTAAAATTATTTTTAAATAATTTCGTTATTTTCATTATTTCCAAGTGTTCTTTTCATCCCTGTTTGACACAGATTCCAAATATAACATAAGAAACCAGCAACTAGCCTTGGTATTTGCTAGATATTCTTGCTGGTCAGTTGCCTTGTTGAGGATTGTGGGATTAAATAGCACTGAATAATCTCTCAGTGCAATGTGGTTTGTTTGTTGGTGGCCCTGGCAACTCCCACCCTGATGGGCTTCAACAAGATGTTGTTTGCTTGTAATACTGAGAAGCAATTTTGTTAGACAGTCACAACCGGTTAAATTATGTGGTGCCAGATTGGTTTGACTTTGTTACTCTTCTATTTCCAACATCTTTTTGAGCTTCCAAACACTCTGGGAACTGAAGTTTGTTCAGAAATCTGTTGAGTTTTTAAGAAGTTGCATGCTGGTTTCACTTCAGATACAAAAGCACTTAAATCAGAATTCAGAATGAGAGTGGGTGAGTATGTTCTCTTGCTGGGGAATATATCCATTGATCTCTATCATAATCATTAGATGTGACAATCCTCTCTTTCAGAATAGAGGCTAGCATATAACTATCCACATAGCTCATTGCAAATTCTAAATCCCCTCCTTCCTACACAAGTTTTGAGGCTGGATGAGACATCACTAACTCAAAAATTAGTGTTTGGAGTTTAGGAAAGCTGTCTGGGGAACAAGGACTGAATGTATTTGTGGTTGTTGTTTACTGGATAACTCACGCTTTCCTATCTTAATTTTCCCTAAGCCAAAAAAAAATGGTATTGCTAGTTTAACTTATAAAGTACTGTGGTTGCTATCTTGTTAGGGACACATGTGTGTATAAGTTAAAATTACACATGTGTATGTCTTTCTTTGGTTGATATAAAGTTGATATTATCTTCCTCCAGCTGCACTGTCCTAAGTACCACCATAAAAACATTGAAAGACATAAGAATCCTGGACTTATGAGAATGATCACAGTTCATAACTTATTCTGGCCACAATTGTTGTTTTTTGTAGGAAACAGCAGAAATATTAATTTCTGCATAGAAAATTCAGGGTTTTCCCCCAGAAAATGCTGCACTTTGAGATTTATTTTAGCACATAGCTGATTGATATAGGTTGGTCATTCAGCTTCTGTTTAAAAACTTCCAAAGGAGAGACCACCATCATTAGAGGCAATCTATTCCACTGTTGAGCAGCTCTTGCATTCAAGAAGATATTCCTAACATCTCTTTTCTTGTAATCTGTGTGCATTGGTTTATTTGTTTTAATAATAATAATAATAATAATAATAATAATAATAATAATAATATAATAAAATAACAACAACAAAACACTGCATGGAAAGTTCCTTGACAAAATTGAAGGAAAAGCTGATAAGGAGAAGACCTGGCTCTGGCTCACGAATGGGACCCTGAAGAAGGAGACAGAAGGCCTGATCCTTGCAGCCCAGGAGCAAGCCATCAGAACAAATGCAATTAAGGCCAAGATTGAAAAATCAGCTGATGACCCAAAATGCAGACTGTGCAAGGAAGCTGACGAAACCATTGATCATATCCTCAGCTGCTGTAAGAAAATTGCACAGACAGACTACAAACAGAGGCACAACTGTGTGGCCCAAATGATTCATTGGAACTTATGCCTCAAGTACCACCTGCCAGCAGCAAAGAACTGGTGGGATCACAAACCAGCAAAGGTCTTGGAAAATGAACACGCAAAGATACTGTGGGACTTCCAAATCCAGACTGACAAAGTTCTGGAACACAACACACCAGACATCACAGTTGTGGAAAAGAACAAGGTTTGGATCATTGATGTTGCCATCCCAGGTGACAGTCGCATTGATGAAAAACAACAGGAAAAACTCAGCCGCTATCAGGACCTCAAGATTGAACTTCAAAGACTCTGGCAGAAACCAGTGAAGGTGGTCCCGGTGGTGATCGGCACACTGGGTGCCGTGCCAAAAGATCTCAGCCGGCATTTGGAAACAATAGACATTGACAAAATTATGATCTGCCAACTGCAAAAGGCCACCCTACTGGGATCTGCACGCATCATCCGAAAATACAGCACACAGTCCTAGACACTTGGGAAGTGTTCGACTTGTGATTTTGGGATACGAAATCCAGCATATCTGTCTTGTTTGCTGTGTCATAATAAAATAATAATAATAATAATACACTGGGTGCCATGCCAAAAGATCTCAGCGGGCATTTGGAAACAATAGACATTGACAAAATTACGATCTGCCAACTGCAAAAGGCCACCCTGCTGGGATCTGCGCGCATCATCCGAAAATACATCACACAGTCCTAGACACTTGGGAAGTGTCCGACTTGTGATTTTGTGATATGAAATCCAGCATATCTATCTTATCTGCTGTGTCATAATAAAATAATAATAATAATAATAATAATAATAATAATAATAATAATAATAATAATAATAATAAGCCTGCACCATTACATTCATATAGATATTTAAAGATGGTTGTCCTCTGAATATGATCCAGCTTCCTGATATGTATCTTCAATCCTGTTGATGGTTATCCTAGATGAAGGAAACCTAACTGAGTCGTATGTACTATGACTTCCTTTTATTGAATGTCACATATCCTTTTTGAGCTTTTCTTTTGGCTAATAAATTCCCTTCTGGACTCATATTTAACATGTAGTCTACTAAGAACCCTTAGATCAGTTTCACATACCAAAGTCAAAACAAGTGAGAGCCATCCTATGTCTGTGTATTTCTTTTTCCTGCCTAATGTAGTTCCTTACATTTATCAATGCTGAGATTAATTCAATTTACCTCATCTTGACTAATTGTCTTAATCTGATCCTGTCCTCAGGGATATGACTCCCTTCTCATTCAAGGTCATCTGCCTCAGGATCTCAAAAACAGATCTAGGTAAATGAATTCATATGGATTTGTTTGCTTTCACTGATATGCAATGCAAATAAAATCCTTAAAAAGACAGAACACTAGCATATCAATTATACTAAAACTATGCTTTTAAAGGATCTGAAAGAGAGAGAAAACATAAATGGGGAAAATACAGTAAATGGAAAGGTTATCTTTGTTGGTAAATTATAGATAAAAGGGAAATTAGCAAATTTATTTTATATATGAGGTCTCGTGGTCTTCTCTGTCATTAAAGGAACACTCTCATCAGGAATACAAAATAGCCATGGAAATGTTTAGGTTCTACATTCAGCCGGCATATTGTTTCAATAGATCAGTTACATTTGCTAATCAAATTTCTTTTGTGCCCATACTGACACCTTAAATCTTTTAACAAGGTGCATTGTTAGGAATGTATTTACAAAGGCTGTACCGTAGTCCTATAAATATTTTGGCAGGGCGGATGGAAAAAGTGTACACTTTGAACAGTTCCACTCTGTTAGCAGGTATTCTTTTAAATGGATTCTACTGTAATAAGATACAAGGCTTGGGTAATGAGATGGAAAATTGCTAACCACACATTAGGTGATTACTGTGGGTTTTGCCCAAATCAATTTTGTCAGACAATAATAAATCTAGAAAATGGATGCCCAGGCTACAATTTACAGGCATAATCAGAAGGCTATTTTTGTGAAAATATTTTGCTTCTTGCCATGAAAATTTGACAAAAGCCAAAGATTTGAGATGCGGCATGAGCAACCTGGGCAGAAGAAGAAAGCTAATCCAAAAACATACTATATGTATTACTGGTATGAACTCTTCTAAGGTGTACATTCAGTATCATAGTATCTACTTTCTCCTACTTAATTTTCATTCTAAAACCTGCTTCTTTACATTTTAAGATTCAGAAGCAACTCTTTCACCACTCAGAAGCCACAATAAATTAACCAAAAGGCATTGATATAGAGTAAGCAGACTGGTAAGATATAGATTTAGGAAGATGTCTTTGGCCGTTCTCCTGAAAATCCATTCAGACATAAGATATGTAAAGCTAGAACAAAGGCTCAAGCTGTGCCAATTGGGATGGCTTCTCAGCTGGTTTTCTCTTGCTTCCTCCCAATTTCCTCCTCCTACCTCAGTTTGCTTAAAGTCTTTGGACAAAATTTACCCAGAAGGAGACATCATTCATTAAGGAGAGTTGAGGCAGAATCTTTCCCTCCCCGCTAAAGTCAGAACAGTAGGAAGAGCAGCTGCTTTGGAGCCAACGCTGTGTGATCACATATTACTGCTTGTGGTACAGTATACAAAAAGAATAAACACATGTATCAGAAGCAGGGGGAGTGGTCAGAGATGGCACTAAGATGGCTATCACTCAATGTAAGTCATGGTTTCATCCCTATAGATCGCCTCCCATACCAGACTAAATCACAATATTCTACTATACCCTAATCTTCATGCATCACACTCTTTGCCCCTCCTGAAGCCTGAGATTGTGTTCACAGTGACTGGTTTCTTGCTTCTGATGCTACCAAGGAGCAACAGCAGCAACAGTGAAACCCAGCTAGCTCACAAGAGAACAGAGAAGATTCAGGAAATTTAGAATGAATGGTTAGCCCATTCAGTAGCAGGAAATGTGTCTCTCGGCAGTCTGAATAACAAATTGAGCCTCACAAATCAAACCATGCCACACAAAAGCATGTGTGCGGTTGCTGGAGCCAAAGGTAATTTTAGTTTCTGTGGGAGCAGTTAAAGTGGGGATGTGCTTTATAAAAAAGGGAAGAAAGAATATGTAGTAGAATCATATAGTTGGAACAGACAACATGGGCCATCTTATCCAACACCCTGCCATGCAGGAAAAGCACAAAGTACCCCTGACAGATGGCCATCCAGTCTCTGTTTAAAAGCTTCCAAGGAAGATGCTTCCACCACACTCCAAGACAGAGAGTTCCATTGCTGAACAGCTCTTACAGTCAGAAGTTCTTCCTAATGTTCAGGTGGAATCTCCTCTCCTGTAATTTGAACCCATTGCTCCGGGTCCTAGTTTCCAGGGCAGCAGAAAACAAGCCTGCCTCTTTTTCCTTATGACACCCTTTCACATATTTTTACATGGCTATCATGTCTCCTCTAAACCTTCTCTTTTGCAAGCTAAACATATCCAACACTTTAACATGCTCCTCATAAGACATGGTCTCCAGACCTTTGATCATTTTAGTTGTCCTCCTCTGGACACCTTCCTGCTTGTCAATATCTCTTAAACTGTGGTGCCCTGAACTGGACACAATATTCCAGGTGAGGTCTAACCAAAACAAAATAGAGGGGTACCATGACTTCCCTCAATCTAGACACTATAGTCCTTTTGATGCAGCCCAAAATCCCACTGACTTGGCACATGAGAGCATCACACTGTTGGCTCATGTTCAACTTGTTATCCATGAAGTTTCCAATATATTTTTCACATGGACTGTTGTCGAGCCAGGCATCACCCATTCTGTATCTTTGCATTTCATTTTTTTCTGCCTAAGTGTAGTTTCTTACATTTGTCCTTGCTGAAATTCATTTTGTTAATTTTGGCCCAGCTCCCTAATTTGTTACGGTCATTTTGAATTCTTATCCTGTCCTCTGGAGTATTAGCTATCCCACCTATTTTGGTGTCATCTGCAAATCTGTAAGCATGCCCTCTAAACCTTCATCCAAGTCATTAATAAAGATGGTGGAACAGTACTGGGCCCAGGACTAAATCCTGCAGCACTTCACTAGTCACTTCATTCCAGGATGATGTGTAACCATTGGTGAGCATCCTTTGGGTTCGGTTGCTTAACCAATTACAGATCCACTTAATAGTAGCATTGCCTAGCCCACATTTAACTAGTTTGTTTGCAAGAAGTTCATGGGGGACCTTGTCAAAGTTCTTACTGAAATCAAGATATCCATGTCCACAGTATTCCTTGCATCTACAAATCTTATAACTGTATTGAAAAAAGAGATAGGATAAGTCTGACATGACTAGATTAGTATGAAAACACTATGCAAATGTGTAGGGAAGAAGGACTCCATCTGAGCATACACAGTAGAGATGGGCCCAGAGGGCAGAACAGGTAAAGAAATCCAGAGCATAAGGTCCAAGCTCTTTCCTGCCAATAATAATAATAATAATAATAATAATAATAATAATAATAATAATAATAATAATAATATATTATTATTATTATTATTATTATTATTATTATTATTATTATTATTATTATTATACCCCATCCCATCTCCCCGAGGGGACTCGGGGTGGCTTACATGGGGCCAACCTTCAGTGAGCAAAAGGAGCAAAGACAATCTTTCAGCATTACTCAGTGGTTTTCCTTCCCACCTTGTCTAGTCTCTCCCAACTTACAGTTGATGTCACCACCTCTGATTATGTCACCTGGTCCAGCCTATACTCTCAACACACCCTATTGATGTCAGTGAGAGTGGGGCTTTTTCTAAGCTGATCTTCCTTGAACGAATAGCATCACAGAATTTCTCTCTCATTCTTCCTCTCATAAACACAGACAGAAACACAGGTTCCTCCCACCCACATACATCTATTTTTTGATTCCCCACCACATTTAATTTTTCTAAAATATGATCAATACAACAAAGAAACATTCTTAATTTGAAAATATTTTCTCCTATCTTTAGTTCTAATTGTTTTGCTTTTACATAACCCTTATTTTTGAGGCCTGGATTAACTATTTTTCTTTTCTCTGTCTCTTTTAATTTACCAATCGTGTATAAGAGAATGTGTGTGTGCATTCTACAGCAGCATCATGAAATAGAAAAGAAACCTGGGAGTTTTTTGGCAGAGTAATGCTCTAATTTTATGAACAAAGTATTCATACACATTTCTACTCAAAGGAAAACTCCAAGTAGAGCTAACTTCCAGAATGTTTGAACGATTGTAGCCAAAGGCAAAGTTTCTAAAAGGCCAATGGAATGCATGAATTTCCTTGGGACAATCATGTTGTTTCCAGCTATATTGTTCTTAACTAATGTCATTCCATTTGTTTCCTGAAGCTAAAAGTACATCATTTCCCCCTATCCACCCATTTATCTTAATAATAACACTGGGAATACTCTAGGCTGAGCTATGACCGCCTAAAGGTGATCACATGAATGTTACATTATGGGGAAACAGACACACTGCAAAGACAGACACACTCAGTGTATTCTGTTTATTGGCCACTTCCTCTTTTTTCAGGCTTTCCTAGACTCAAAACATTAATTGTAATATTATCCTTCTTAAAATGGTACTTATAGGCATTAGAGAGAGAGAGAGAGAGAGAGAGAGAGATGTTATATAGATAAACATAAAAGAGTTGAGGGGAAAACAGGGAGAAAAAGAGGAGGG
The DNA here is from genome assembly GCF_035594765.1 of Anolis carolinensis. Lineage (NCBI taxonomy): Eukaryota > Metazoa > Chordata > Lepidosauria > Squamata > Anolidae > Anolis > Anolis carolinensis. The sequence continues at coordinate 138,443,184 of NC_085845.1, forward strand.
AAAAACAAAGGGGAAAAGAGAAAAAGGGGGGAAGGGGAAAGAAAAAAATTGTACTTATGGGCATTTTTAATAACTTGTATCTCGCTATACTCCCTTAACCACAGTCCTATGTTGTTTGCCATTTGTGTCATAGTTTTCATCTATTCACTTAACTATGCATAAGTTACAGGAAAAAGCTGCGCTGTAACCTATACATAGCTTCAGCTGCTTCCTATTTAAGCATTCAAAATGAATTAATTTAAAGTGGGAGGAAAGTAATTAAAAGCCATTCTTCACCAGACTTGCTTCTTGTTCAACCTTTTCTCCTCAGCCACTTTTAAGTGTTAAATACCTCATGGAATGGGAGATAACTGCCTGACAGATAGGAAAGAAGAAATTATAAAACAGTGGCTTTATTTCACACATCATTCAGGTAACCTGGAAGTATACCAAAGCTGAGGATGATAGTGAATACCTTAATTTTTCAGTAACTAAAACTATTCCTATGTATTTACGACCTCATCAAATGGGGTGTCTTTCAGTGGCATGTGCTGCTTCCTCAACAGTTTTACTATGGAGCTCGCAGCTCCCATCCCATGATGTTGAACTATTTTTTGGAGGGACTCCATTGTAAAACTGTAAGAGGAAGCAGAGCATGCCGCCGTGCCAACATGGGAGGAGTCCCATATTCAATGGCAATCAGTGGGGAGAAGCCAGGTGTTTAATTTTGACTGTTGGAGTATGTATTTGTGTTTAGTTAACAGTAGCTGAAACAGAAGCCATCTTGTTTCAATCCACAGTAGTGCGGTTACCAAGGAGACGAAGCTGGCTAGCTCATCAGAGGGAGAAGTGGGCGGAGCCAAGAAAAGGAAAAAAGGGCAGTTTTAAAAAGAGAAGCCAGAGAGTGAGTGTGTGTGTGTGTGTGTGTGTGGCTGGAGGTTTTTCAGTCAAGAAGGGCTGAGGAGACAGGCCTGGCCAAAAATCTTTAGTCAGGGCAGGCTAAAGGGAGCCTAGTTAAGATCTCTAGTTGAGAAAAGACTAGTGATCAGGGATTTGATCGGTATTAGATCAAATTATAAGCTAGTATTGTAGTTGGGACATTGTTCACTAAGGAGCTCAGCTGAGGTTAGAGTTCGCTACAATTTATATCATCAGTAGGAGAGTGAAAGTGGATTTACACCAAAGACTACTGTTGTGGTGGTTATAAGAGTTATTAAACCACTTGTTTATTTAAAGTTCCATAAGTAAATCAACCATAAGCTTTGTACGCAATAAACTTGTTGTTCTTTGTTAACAACTGACTCATTTCATCTCATCTGCGTCTGTGGAGCCAAATTTCATCAGTGATAATTCAAAAGCCTCACGTTGGTGGCAGTTACCTTAATAAATCACCTAATTGGGGAAGAGTAATAGTCACATTTACCTCAGAAAGGGAACCACAACACAGAAGTCCCTAACTATAGAGACAGAGGCTGGGATCTTGAAATAAAGATCACCCCCTGTAATCCTTCCCCTCATATAAAGGTGATATATATATATATAATCTAGAGGGAATAAAAGATTCAAAAACCCCTCAGCAGTGGAAACAGTAATCACAAATTGGCTATCATAACATCACATCACTATCACAATCATCATTCAATCATTCCTCTATCACAAATTGGTGGCAGCGGTGGGATCAAAAAGGATTCATCCCTGTCACATCATCATCCATCACACCATCCTTATTGCACAGGTAACTCCCCCCCCCTCCACCGCCGCCGGTGGGATGGGGCAACAAGTAAGTCAGGCAATGTAGAGAATGGGGTACGGGTTCCTCCCGCCTCCCGCTGGGCACCACCAGATTCACCACAATACATGGTGATTCCAGTGGCACATGTGAAGAGGTTCTTATACTCATACTTCAAATTATATATGCATGTATTCATATTTAGGCAAATTCACACACAAAACTCCCAATTTCCCTATCAATAGCAACATACATCTGAATCCATTAGAATCTCCCCCACACCATCTGAAGAACCAGTATACATCGTTTCATATATCCAGTTTAACATATTTAACTATTCATGTAAGGTTTCCTGTGCAAGCTGCATCCTCTTTTAGGTACTGCCATCATTCTTCCCATTTGGAAATGATAGGGTTCACTATTATGCATGATTTCACAGATCCACACAAAGTCTTGAAATGCATCCCCTGTGGATACAAAGGTTATACATATTCCTTGCCTTTAAAACCCTTATGAAATTCATGGGATCATTCTAAGTCGATAGGCAGCTTGAAAGAACATACACACACAGCCTGATTCAGATGAATATATAAGCTTGAAGGTAAATTAAGCCTTTGTTCAAAATCCCTAAGCCGAACCTCTAATACTAAGAAATGGAGGAATGACTTCAGTCTGAACAGAGATTTAATGTGGAATGGGGTGATGATAATGTGAAGCAGCCTCCATAGTATGTAATGATTCCTTATAAGTGTCCTCTCTAAATAATGAAGGCTAAAAGAAGGAGATTTCTTATAACACCAGGGGGAAAATGTTCATTTAAGCATGCCTAAGTTGTTCCACAGTGTGAATAAGTCTAGCTGTTGAATCCCAACCCTTTTGCATAAACAAATCATTAGCAATCCATCCTAAAGGGATATTTTGAAATGATAATGGCTGCTTTTTACTAATATGAACTTTGTACTGGGAGGAAAAACAACTCCAATTGCAACTGAAGCGTCTTAAGCTGGGTAAAAGGTTCCTCGGTATTCTTTTTTGCTATTTGGTTTTATTTTGGAAATAATGCTTTTGTTAGAGTAAGGCAGTAAATCATCCTGCCCCATTATCTTATATACTTCATCTTGGGATTGGAAATACCTTAAAATATATATATTTATACAATAACATTAAATAACTTCAAACACTGTGTTTTCTTCAAAGATGAATTAACCATTCCTACAGAGTTTCGGTCATTGCCTACAGAAATATATGTGCACATGCAAGAGGGGTCTTGAAATATAAGGGCGTGGAAAAAGAAGACTGAGGCTTTTGTAATCTTCTCCCCAGGCCTTGGAAAAGGAAGTTTAAATAGCAAACAAAACAGGCTCACTTAGATAACTATGCTTTATGATCAAGATTTTTTTCCTGATAAGCTGTATTGATCAAAACTTATCTCAGCAGTGGTGCCTGAGCAACATAATAATGACCAAATACCTCTGTGCATCTAAATAATATAGTACATGGTAGTAAATGAAAAGCAAAACACACAGGCCTTAAGAGATCACATAAAAATGCAGTATTACAGAATATTAAGTCCTCTGCAGATAAATGGTAGCGCATGAACAAAATTAAAACAGGCAGTCTGGAGCTAGAAGCTAGGAGACATTAATTCCTCTCTCACTAATGTCTCCCTAATGGAAGCTTCCAATGCATGATGGGGATTTATTTTTAAATAATGTTATTGCACTAGCCGGTGACCTTCCTGTCTGGTGCAATTTACATAAAGAATGAAGGTGCTGAAAAGCCATTTCTTTCCCGGTGTCCAAAGAAACATTTTGAAGAGTTGGGCTAAAAAAAATCAGGTTCTATTTAAAAGAATAAGAGTGTTATCCTATTCATACTTTCTGAGAGTTAGTCTCACTGAAACATACATAGTACATCACATTCAGCATTTATATGTCACTATACTAACATTTTATCATTTGGAAGAGCCTGGAAGGGTACCCTTTTTAAAGTAATTTGTTTTTTAAGTGATTTATATCCTGTCTCTTACACCCTTTGAATACTGGTTCTTACGGGTTCCATCACATGATGCCATTTTGTAGTCCATTTGTAGATAACCTATAGGTGTCTATAGGCAAAGGATCCGCTGACAGTACTTTTTCTAAAATGGAAAACAATCCAATCATCCTTTATTTCTCCACAGACCACAGAGGCACAGTTTTTGACATGTGATGATATACTCCTCTGCAGGTCAACTGCAGCTCACCCTCTGTGCCAGTGGCTGAATCATCATCCTCACATTTGAAATTTATCTGGGAAGGCAAGAGCTCAAACACTGTTTCCAACCTTAATATCTCAGTGTCACGTTAGATTGAACACTAACATTTAGGAAACACTGTATGAATATCAAGCACAAAGTAGCTGCATGCATTAACAATCTGTGGAAACTCACAGGCAGCGCATGGGGTGCAGATCCAAAATTAGTAAGAACATCAGCCCTGGCCTTGTCTTACTGAACTGCTGAGTACGCCTGTCCTGTCTGGCACAAGTCTGTCCATGCGAAGCAGGTGAACATAGCACTCAATGAAACAGGCAGAATATCCACAGGATTTCTTAAACCTACACCTGTTGATAAACTCTACAAGTTAGCTGGCATTGCAACGGGTAGTTGCTGCTAATTTGGAGAGAAATAAGGTTGAACATCATGAAAGCCACCCACTGCATGGCTATCAGCCTCCACCCACTAGACTCAAACCAAGAAAAAGCTTCATGAGAACCAACACTCCTCTTAATGTTCCTCCAGCAATAGTGAGAATATCCCTCTGGGCAGCTAAACCAGGGAATCCCAAATGAATGCCCCCACACAAAGGTCTGCCTCCAGGGACAAAACAAGAATGGGCAACTTGGAAATCCCTGAACAGACTCACAAGCAGAGCAGGCAAATCCAAAGACAACCTGGCAAAATGACATTACCTAAAAGAATCCTCCACCTTGTGCAACTGTGGAGCAGAACAAACCACCCGGCATCTTGCCCACAATGCTCTGCCTCATGTACAGAGGAAGAATTGTTGAAAGCTACAGACAATGCAGTCGCTGTTGCCCATTTTTGGTCAAAAATTAATTAGCTGTTTGTGTTCCATCTATTTTTATCAGTTTTATACTTATTTATGCAATGCTTTTATCTCAAAATAAATAAATAAAGTTGTCTGGAATTTCTGCAATGCATGTGGATTTTGGAGAATCACACTAAAATGACTGAATTTGCAGAAATCAATGTGGCAGATCATGATGTCTATTAGAGTTGGGATAATGACTGCTGGCTTTTGGCAACACCACAATAATTAAAGTAGCATAGCATATGCTTCACCTCTTCTTTATTGCATGCGGAGAAAAGACCTCACAAACCTACCTTCCTTCTCCTCTTGTCAACTTTCTTATCCAAAGCAATGTTGTTTTACTAGTAAGAAATGACAGCTATCAACAGTATGATTTTATATTTTAGATCATGTCTTACAGAACATTACTATACAGTAGCTGTATTTTTTATTTCCTTCAAATAAATAACTTCACATCCTTCACTTTTATGGGTTACAGCTGGCAACTGATACACTTTCTCATTGTCATCCTCAAAACTTTCCTCATTTCAGCTCTTCTTTAATGCATGCAGACAAATACACAAAGATGTTCTTTAGTTCTGGTTATTCATATAATAGATGCTGCCAACAGCAGTCAGTCAGGAGCATCCAAGCAATGACATTTGCTTTCCCTGTACTATTCAATGCATTCAAATCCTTCTCTAATATCCCTTTATTAGTGACTTTCACACAAAATGAATATATTCAAACCAATTCTATAGCATTAATTCCCTCCCCTCCACTTTGTGTTCATAGATGCCCTAAGTAAAACAGCTCTAACAATGAAATGGTAATTGCTCTAATTACATTGCTCACTAGTGTTCATCTTTTTATGAGCCATGCTGATTAGTGCAATGAAGACTTTTGATCCTTGGCCATGCTTTTTTTCTATTTATTCTCTGCCTCAATGGTGTTTGAAGTGCAGGATCCATGACTCCTTTTCCTTTCCCCTGACTTCTTGAACTTGGGCTATTCAATCAAAAAATCACTGCCCATGCTTTTTCTAGAGAGCTATTCTTCTGGATGATGCAGGACTTAGAACAAGAATTTGATCAACCATCCTTCTCCCTACATGCGACCCAGATGGCTCATAACACAAAATGGCATCAAGAACTAGGGCTGTAACTCAGTTCCTAGCCCAGCCTGTCACAGATTATTGTTGTTATTATTATTATTATTATTATTATTATTATTAACTTTATTTATACCCCGCCTTTCTCCCTGTGGGGACTCAAGGCTGCTAACGATCCCACACTGAACAAGTTTTAAAAGTACAATACAAAAGTTAAAAACAATTAAATTGCAACAGTGTGGTAAAAACACAATTAAAAATCAATAAATACACTTGTCGCACCTCAGGTTAGCTTCACCTTGCTAAATACACCAGACTGCACACAGGCTGAAGTCTTTTGTAGTTTATTAGAAAATAAAAGATAAAAAGTTCTTTAAAAGCAAAAGTAAAGTTCCAAAAGATCGTTACAAAACAAAGCCTCAAACTATCATCCAAGAAATCACAAGGAATAAAACAAAGTCCCAATAACATGAACACAAAGGCTGCAAGATAATCCAGGAAATGGGAGCTTGCTTCTTGGTTAAACGAAAGTTGCTTTGATAAAGGTTTGTCCCCATACACACTGCTTTAATACCCTTTGCCAAGCATGAAAGCATTTATTTGGCCTCTGACCTCCTTCTTATTTGCTATTCTCACACTCCTTCGAACCCTGAATTCCAAATGGTCAGCTCGATCTAAAGTTTCCGTTTCATCAAGGTCAGTCAGCTCATTAGCGTCAGCCTGCTTGCTATCAGACTGAGAACTATCCTCCTTTTCTGAGTCAATTTGCACCTGGCTAGTTTCAGTATCATCAATATCATTCCCTGCGGTGGGAAAAACTTTCTGTTCCTCATCTTCTAGAACAGGGATATTCTGAACTTGATTGTGAACCTGGATCCCATCATCTCCATCAGAGTCAATCTGAGGTTCCAGCTGAGTCACAACAACACTTTAAACTCATAGCCCCATAGCCACAACCCAAGCCCATTCAGCCTCCCCAAAGCCTGCCCCTTATCCTTCACAGATAACTTGAGATATATATCATCATTTTATACAAAGTCTGAGGAATAGAATATTCTCTTGGACACCAAAAAAGGCTTGAAAAATGGACACCTCACAGACTAGGCTTTGGGAGGCTGATTCCAGGTTCCCCAAAGGATCACATTAAATGTGGACTCCCTGACAGATAATCAGTAAAAGCTATTGCATCTTAGCCCTTTCAGAAACTATAGCTACAGAAAAGAATGGAATGACTGCAGAACAATATATCCAAGCCCCATCCCAGTATGGCCATACAGAAGGATGTAATAGTCAATAATACTGAAAGCCACTAAGAGATCCAACAGAACCAACAGGGACGCACTCCAGTGCTAGCTGTGGGTCATACACCAAGACAACCAAAGGTGTTTCCATCCCATAACCAGAGCTGAAACCAGAGTCAAATAGATCTAGATAATCCATATCACCCAGGAACCCCTGGAATTCAGAAGGCACCATACACTCTTAATACTTTGCCCCAAAATGTGATATTGGAGACTGGCCTATAGTTATTCAATATAGTGGGATCTATGGAAGATTTTTTTTCAGAGGAGGTCTTCCATCAGTATTCTTCATGTGTGTTGATGCCCTGCCATGTTGTAAAGAGGCATTCAGCATTTTCATTATCCTCTACCAGTTCCCTGTGTCTTCTTTAATAAACCAGGAGAGGCCTGGGTCTAGTGCACATATTGTGTCTCTTACCTCTACAACGATCCTGATCATATTCTAGAACTGCAGAAATTGAAAAGAATCTAACAAAGCGGACAAACACTCAACCTATATCAACTCTGGCATCCAAGTTAAAAAAAAAGAGTAATTTTATCTGCAAAATGGGGAGCAAATTCTTCTCATATGTAATTGACAAAACTTAGTCAAGCTAGTTTGTAACCCTTAGCATTCTATAGAGTCATGTGGCCAATATCTAATTGCCAAGTTTCACCTGGGAAATATTTATTCAATAATGAGATGTGCATAAGTTTTGAATTATCATTTAGCAATTAATTCAAAGTGTTTTACTCAAGACTAGGAATTGATTTTAGGCTTATATGGTTAACCAACAGAAAAGCTAATAATTTACAGCTATTTTCCATTAATTAGTATATTCTGATCCCTGACAGGATAGAAATGGTCAATCTCTTTGTTCTATATAAGTCAAACAGGCTACAGAGCCTTATGATCATTTTACTTGCTGATGAAAGAAAAAGAGTTCAATAACCCCTGACTTTGATAACATTGTTATTATTTCGTGTACATTCAAAACTTTCCCCTATTGTGCACGTAATTAAATCATATTATGATCTAAGTTCATGTACCATTCAGGATAGCTAATGATGCAAAAACATCATCGAGTTATACCCACAAAAATCAATGATGATACAGAATCCATTTATGATAATATCAAAGCTACCAGTCTGAACTTATAAAACAAAAGAAAAAAACGTGACCTCATTATTATCAGAAATTGACTATAGTAATAAACGTTATAAGTTGAATCAAATCTGAAAATTATCTCAACTGTCAGAAGAGGATAAAACCCAGACCACTATGGAGACTCAAATGAGATTCCTCTTGAGGGGGAAAATGAACTCTGAACATTATCAGAATGGACAATAATTAAATCAATGAAGATCATTCCTTCCTAGTTCCTGTTGTAAATCAAACCATTTGTGACCTTCTGTACTGAACACCATCTGGCCTCCACCTGTTGCAACTCATGTGTACTAGTTTTTTTTTTCTGTGAATGGCAAAATAGAAAGGTAAAGGAATGCTTAACCAGTATTGTTGTTGTTGTTGTTGTCGTCGTCGTCGTCGTCGTCGTCGTCGTCGTCGTCATCATCATCATCATCATCATCATCTGTATTATCCCTTTCCTCCAAGGAGCTCAAAGTGGTGTGCATGTTTATTTCTTTCCAGCAATTCTGAAGAATGAAGAAATGGCCTAGCATATTCAGTACTAGATTCTAAAAATAAGAAAGGTTCCAGTGGATAGCTCAACAATCACAAATGGGGCTTTGGATCCTTTCTTGCCATCCCATGGGTTCTGGTAGCAATTCTGAACTCCAAAATCCCAAATACTCCAACATATGAAATTGTCCACATGGTTGGATGAGATAGTGATACTATAACAACAGCAGCAGAAATAACAACAACAACAACAACAACATAATCCTGTTCATTTGAACAACCAGAACTATTTGCATTGCATTTATGTTGTATTGTATTTGGGACTCCAGAATTACATCAAGTTAGTAAGACTTTCCAATTCACATCACCATCGAATTTTGGCAGTGATTTATATGTAATGCTGAAAACATGCATATTCTATTGCCATATGAAATGCATATGCATATATAATGCCTATTAAAACTTTTGTTCTACATGCCAGAATAAATTTCACCATCAGTGCATGTATTAATTATGTAACCTTCCGTAACATGAATTCTTGAAGGTGTGCATATTGCTATACTTTTCTTTAAATATTTATACCTTGAAATATGAATACCCTGCCTATGGGGTATACTTTAATAACTAAAAATGTCTGCTCATATGAAGAGCACTGCTTCACAACTCCTGGCATGTTAAAAGAAGGAAACAAAATCCCAGCTGTCTGTACAAAAGATTGTTGCCACCTATAACAACAACAGCAACAACAACAACAACAAAAACAACAACAACAAATAATACTGATTCAATTACACTCTTGGTTTCAAGTCTATATGAAGCTACTACTATATAAAGTTAAGTGAACTTAAAATATTAACTACTTGAGATTATCCTGAAGCAACATATTTTCTTAGATTTTTTTACTAGATTGCTGAATATGTAGTACTATTTCTTTGCTGTTCAGTACACTTTGCAATTAATTTTAATAGCTTCTTATATGCCAACAGTTATATATCATACTAGCTGTACCCGGCCATGCGTTGCTGTGGCTTATGGGAATCATTTGTTGACCAGGTGGAATAGCAGTTAATAGCCTTGCAGCCTCAAAGCCTGGCCGTTTTCTTCTTATGCGAATCCTTGTTTGGTGATCTGGAATACAATGGAATAGGCTTGCTGCTTGGAATGCTGGGTTCTTGCATTCTAGGGGAATGGTTTTTGGCCAATTTGAATTGCACTGAATAGCCTCACTGCTTCAAAGCCTAGCCGCTTTCTATATAGCCGTTTTCAGAGTGTTGCTCTTATGACCTGATTTTAGAGATTATATTGTTCTGTATTGTTATACCACAGTAATATTATATTTATAATCTTATATTATCTGCTTAGAACTGGATTATATGAGGCCCCTTCTACAAAACTGTATAAAAATACACACTGAACTGGATTATATGGCAGTGTGGACTCAAGATAATCCAGTTCAAAGCAGATACTCTGGATTATCCTGCCTTGGTATTCTGGGTTATATAGGTGTGTGGTAGGGCCTTGAGTCTACACTGCCATATAATCCAGTTCAAATCAGATCATCTGTATTTTATAGGCAGTGTGGAAGAGGCCTAACTGAACTCTGGCTGTCCCTTGGCCAAGGGGGTTTCTAGGAGATGAAGTGGGCGGAGCCTACCCTTCTAACTGGCAGCAAGGGAAAAAAAGTTCTTCTAATTTGAACTTTATTTTTCTAGGGTTTTTTTGTTTTGTTTCAAAGACATATTTTGGATGACGATGTCTTTTGTGGCCAAATTTGGTGTGATTTGGTTCAGTGGTTTTGTTGTTTACTCCATAATAAAACACACATTACATCATATATATAATCATTCACATTGTATTTTAGGTCTAGAAACTTAAATTTCTATAGTTGGTCTTACAGATTATGTATAATGTTGGAATAATTATTTTAAGTGTGAAGAATATAGATATTTCAGTGTCTTATTTATGAAAATCATTCAGCTTCAAGTGCCCTACTCGTAGATACCAATGGGAACTCTGCCTACACAGATATGCAGTAAAGAAAAACAGTGATACTGAATGTGGTTCTTAAAAGACTCTTGCTGAGGAAGATACCAAATAAACAACTTTGATCTATATTTGTCACAGCAGCTGCTCAGCATGTTCACATTTTTTGAGAAGATATCTTTCTTCCTTCATAGACCACCCTTGACCTATGTTGGCTGTCTATGTGGAAGACATGTGGAAACTTGTCATTAAAGGATATATATGCTGGCAAAGAAAAAGCATGGCTAACAAAATAGTTGGTATAATATTAATAAAAGAAGAGGGGAAATGCATATTTTTCTGAATGTTTTATGAGGCCATCATACAAGCATAAGTAATAATAGCCAAACAGGGAGTGTCAAAAACCTCAATTTCGCAAACCGTATCACATTTCTTAGCAGAAAATTGGCAAAAGACAGAAACAAAGACCCAAAAAGTTATTTTGGGGTGCTCTCCAATGGCGTAAATAGTGCTGATGACTCCAGTATGAGCTGCTGCTGTAGAGTTTTTTGGAAAGGCAGTGGGGAGATAACCAGACAGTATTTCCATTGTCCTGACCTATCCAGTAGCAATTGCCCTCACCATATGCAACATTTTATTCACAGATAATTCCCCTGCCCAAATGCAGGAAATATCAGAACAGAAAAGCCCCACAGGATGTGTATGGTGCAATACTTGCATTTCACATCAAGTTCCTGGGCCACTAACTCCCTCCTGCTGTTACAAAGGGGATTATGACTAACTTGCAACAAGGACATTCCATTGCAGTTTACACAAAGCATCTTAGACTAAAGTTTCTTTTAGCCATGCTCATCCTGGGTCTCACAACATCTAGAGCCAATAGTGAGCAAAGACACTGAAGAGATGTGCATTTTAGTTGGCCAAGTTGTCTATGATGACATACAGCTTTTTTCATCCTACATCTTCTCTCCTGCACATCCACTTTTTACGGGGATTTGAAAAGCTGGGAGGCTGCAAGTGGATCTAGAAACAGCATCAAAGGCAATAAGCAAGTGTCTCTGTTGCAGGAGTTCTTGCTTCTTTGCACTAGTCTGAACAGAACTTGTTTTGAAAGCATTGCTATAATTAACTATAAGAAAACATTCCAGATCCATAACATTGATCAGTTCCTTTATAATCCTCTTGAAAAGCAGATGTGAATAGGAAAGAATGGAAGGCTATACATTTCAACAAATGTTCATGGAGAATTGTATTCAATAGTGTATCTCTTGTCAATACAGTGCATTACAGAAACTACAGGCAGTTATTCAGATATATGTTGCCATTATGAATGAGCATATATTTGTATATTCAAGTGTGAGATCCTCTCTGTTGGACTAAAGTAGTTGGAAAAAGAAGGTCACAATTTTATAATAATAAGGCTCAAGTTCTGAGGACGAATTGTAAATAAATTGTAGGCATTTGGCCATTGGGCCCTTGTGTGTGGCAACGTGGCTGTTGGGTGCCATTGAGTTTCGTGTTCGTGTTCCTGAAGACTGGCTTGAGACTGTGCAACCGATGTAAGTTTATTCTGGGTTACTTCTACGACGGGGGTTGGAACTGTGTGGGTTTTCTTTAGACTGCATTGTGATTACTGTCTGCATTAGTTCGCCTCCGTCGTTTTGACTACTTGTGTCAACCCATTGACGAGGACTTTGCTGTGACGACCTCATCTTGGACCTTGGACTGGACATCGTTTTGGCATTATTCTTCACTCCATATTCTGGCTTGGCTTCGTTCTCAATCCTGTAACTACTCTCCGTTACCGACCGCTGGCTTCGTTCTTGACCCTGAAGTAATGCTCCGCTCCCAATTCCAGCTTGACTCCTGGTTCTGCAGTTACTCTCCATTACTGACCGCTGGCTTCGTTCCTGACCCTGAAGTAACGCTCCGCTCCCAATTCTGGCTTGACTCCTGTCACGCCCTGGCAGCGGAGCACTAAGAGCCAACACACGGAGGCCAATAACAATCTAATATCTTTATTAAGGAAATATTATAGTAGGATAAAAACAAGTAGAGAATGTAGTCCAGCAATAGACCTTTCAGGGAAGGTCAAATAAAGTCCAGAAATATATTGTCCAGTATATAATATTAGAGTTCAAAATTGTAATTCCAAAAACCGAAACACACTCAACTTCCAAGCAGTTAGAGTGGGGAAAGTGTCCAAAGTTTTACTGGAGTTCAAAGTAAGTCCAAGGCAGGAACTGAAGACAAGACTGGGTAATTGGCACAAGATGCAAGGCTGGGAACACGGTGACCGGTCAAGAACACGGCAAGGCAAGGCATGGAGAGACTAGAGATAGCGGACTCAAAACGCAGTCCACACTTAACTAGAACCAAAGTTAATCCTTCAACTGACACGTTGACTCCGCACAGATTTGCCCGTGCGAAAAGCTTTTAAGGAACTTCGAATCTTCCTGCAAACAGGTGTCCAGAGCTTCTTTTCCCAAGGGAAAAAGAAGCGAAACACATCTTCATCCAGATGCGTTCCTCCCTGAAAGCTCCCAGGGGGAACTAGCTAATTAGCGCCCTGTCTGGCTGCTAATCTCGCACTTCTCCTTGTTTGCGCTCTTTGGAACCGGCTCGCCACAAATAACTCCCGTCTCACGAAGGGGGGAGAGGCGCTAGGAAGAACTTGCTCAAGGTCTGTTTTAATGAGTTCTTGGCAAGAATTGTCCACAACAGGCATCTGGAATGGCACGGTCTCTTGCTGAGACGGCAAAAATCCCATGTTTTCATCATCATGACCCATGATGGCGCTGGGGTCAGGACTCCGAGGCCCATGGGGCATCACAACTCACAAATGGAGCAATGTGTAGCTAGAATACATTATCAGTCACTGACATTATCAGTACTATCTGAAGATGAAAGATTTCTGCTGAATAAAATATTAAGCCAACTACTTGTGTCAAATTTACCATCACGTCTGACAAGACAAAGGTCTACTAAAGGTAGATTGGGAAGCTTCAAAAGAACTACATGTCAGTACTATATTTCCTCAGCTCAATACATCACTTTTTATCTTTGAAGATACTTTGGTGTTTATTCAGATCACAGCATGAAACAAGTTAACTGCCACCTTGAAAGAAAATTAAATATGTTTAGGAAAACCTCCGACACATCATTCATATCATTCAGACAAGAATATTGTAACAAATGTGTTAATTGATCGTACGTCTAAGTTTGCATTATATTTTAATAAGCATAGACAGATGCAAATGATTGTAATAGCAAGATTTTTTTAAAGAAATGAATACATATGCCATGACTGAAGCTTTTTAAAAAATCTGAAACTAGTGTCACCCACTGCAGAAAATCAATATTGTTATCTACATTGAGACTTTTTGAGTAATTTGAATCAAATCCAAACTCCTCAATTCAATGCATCTACACTGTAAAATTAGTTCGGTCTGACACCACTCTAAGTGTTGTGGCTCAATGCTTTGGAATCATGGGAGTTGTAGTTTACAAGGTTTTGGGTCTTCTCTGACGAAGAATACTATTACAACTCTGAAATACAACTTCCAAAATTCCATAGCATTGAGGCAGTGGTTCTCAACCTGTGGGTCCCTAGGTGTTTTGGCCTACAACTCCCAGAAATCCCAACAAGTTTACCAGCTGTTAGGATTTCTGGGAGTTGAAGGCCAAAATATCTGGGGACCCAGAAGTTGAGAACCATAGATGTGGAGATGTATCCATTGAAAGGTGCAACATATTGTGGCAAGCCACTGTTCCTGACCCGAGGAAAACCATATTACAGGGTCTTAAAGAAGGGAACTTATAGATCACTCCAAAAGGAATTCCCTCTAAATTATTCCATGATACCTCACAAGGACTTCTGTTCCACTAAGATCCCAATAACTAAATGTGTAACCTTAGAATACTTACTTAAGCACTTTGGTTTCAAGATATTTACAAGATCTAATTTGTGCTGGATATAACAGCTATATCCATCCATCCATCCATCCATCCATCCATCTATCTGTCCATCATTATTGATTTAATATTCTTTTTCTGATTGACTTATCATTGGAAATTTATTGTAATGCAGCAGATAGATAGATAGATAGATAGATAGATAGATAGATAGATAGATAGATAGATAGATAGATAGATAGATAGATAGACAGACAGACAGATGATAGATAGGTAGATACGTAGAATTATATACTTCATTACATCAATGGCTAACTTATCCTATGAGTTTGAATGGAAAACAGAAAATAGTTGCATGCTGAATTAGATTAAATTCCCCAGGATAAGTCACACAGGAAAAGAATGTTAAATTAAGTTATACAATTATTTGGTTTGATCAGCTCCAGTGTACAAATAATTGGGTGTGCGTGTGCTGCTTTCATCTCGCTTCACTAACTAAAATTTATCCACATGTGCTTTCAGAATCAACACAATTAGATAGACTTTAGTAAAATAGAAGCAAAAGACTTTTTCACCTCTTTCAAAGACTCATATGCATAATCCTAGGCAAAAGGAGGAAGAATAATTGATCAATTTAATCATTCTAAAGGTATCTCAGAGGCGCAAAGTAATCAAACTAGTAATGTTGCAGAGGCACTCTTTGTACAAAAACCTTGAAAGAAGCAATATAGCCTGAAGCATAATAGCATTATTTCTCCCCAGAGATGTATTATGTATGTAATACGTAATCTCTAAACCTATTATCCTTACTGCTTGAAAATCTCTAAGGAAATTTTGTATCATTTTATGAAGAGGGGGACAGGGGAGAGAGGAACACACAAATACCAATATTTGGTTCCTTTCAAAATATTAGATCTGAAATGTTTTCTTAAATATTATCATTGGTATCATAGCGTTTAATGCAGAAATAAATATTAATTTCTTCAAACATTGCCTTTAAGAAGGCGATTACATCCAGTTCATCTTGGAATATTGTGAAAAGCACCAAGAGGATGTATATGTGACTCGCTTTGCGCTGTTTGTATATTTGTAGAAGGGTGTGTTTTTACGAGACTGGCAAGAAATACACTTATCAGCTTCCAAATCATCTGTTACTATGGTCATATGTGTTGCTATGAGTGTATTCTAAACTGTATCCTTTTCTCTATTTCGGTTTCTTGCAACTACTTAGCAAGGTCCTCAGACAAGAAAGAGAAAACATAACCTAAACACTCTGCAGATGGCACTTGGCCGTAGCAACAAGAATCTGCTGAAAATCCACCAGGACCTAGAATTACGGGGAGAATGGGATTTTAATTTGCAACCTGTGAGAAATACCATACCTTCTAGAAAGAAATTCCTGGAATGGAACCCTATATGAGTCTCCACATTTAAAAGAGTACAGTCAAGATTTTGTCTAGGAGATCCAAATTACACAATGTTATAAGAAATCTCATGAGTTCCCAGAGGCCAGATGAACACTTTCCTTCAGCTAACTGCACATGAGAGAACTTTCTTTTGTTATTTCTGTTCTGTATCTGTTCAACTTCTACACATATTAAGTAAAGCTGATTTTTGAACTAGTGACTTTATTTTACTTCATAGTACTACACACTGAACCTCCGGTGGCTCAGTGTGTTAAAGCGCTGAACTGCTGAACTTGCAGACCAAAAGGTCCCAGGTTCAAATCTGGAGAGCGGAGTGAGCGCCCGCTGTTAGCTCCAGCCTCTGCTGACCTAGCAGTTCGAAAACATGCCAATGTGAGTAGATCAATAGGTACTGCTCCAGCGGGAAGGTAACGGCGTTCCATGCAGTCATGCCGGCCACATGACCTTTGAGATGTCTACGGACAACACCGGCTCTTCGGCTTAGAAATGGAGATGAGCACCAAAACCCAGAGCCGGACAAGACTGGACTTAACGTCAGGGGAAACCTTTACCTTTACCTACTACTCATTTATGTAGGATCTGAGTGGATTGGGCTTTCCAGAGTAAGGCACAGTGATTAGTGTTTCTCCTATACGGTAAGGTATGTTGAGCTACAAGTGTGCAAGAAATTAATCTATTTGCACAAGAAACACATGGACTGCCACTTCATTAAAGTAGGAGGACACCAAAACTATGTTTGATTCATGGCATTGTTTAGGCTTCCTATAATGACTGAAACAATTCTTCCTTTCTAACTTAGAATCAACCAGTCCATACTCTAGGAAATAATATCCGACTGCTCACTGGTGTCAGGACCCAGACTGCAGAGCACCAATAACCATGCGCAGAGGCCAGAATCTATCTAATATCTTTATTAAAGGAATATATAAAGTCAATAAAAACAAGTGTAGAATATAGTTCAGAAGTAGACCTTTCAGGAAAGGTCAAATATAGTCCAGGAAAACAATGTCCAATATGTGATATTAAAGTCCAAAGTTATAATCCACTTCACCGAAACACACACTATCTGGCAAGCAATAGTGTGGGGAACTGTCCTTAGTCTTTGAGGCTTAAGGTAAATCCGAAGGAAACTGGAAAAACAAGGCTTGAATCCAGGAAGCAAGGTCCGTGGTTTAAACCACAAGGCAAGGCAAAACTTGTAACTTGGCAAGATCAAACTTAAAACAAGGCAAACATGAGTCAAGAACTGAGTCCAAAGGAGTCCATGGTACAAGGCTGGGCTGGAAACTTGATCCGGGATCTGGAAACTGTAGTACGAAGTCTACACACGATCTCACTCCTCAAGTCAACGAATCGACTCCGCAAGGATTCCTTTGTGGGCAAACACCTATATAGGATCTTGTTTTCCCGCCAAAGAACACTTTCTCTGGGGAACAAGAAACGAAACCTATACTGTGTCCAGATGCATGACTCCTTAAACTTTCCCAAGGGAAACAGACTTAATCATCTAATTGTCTGGCAGCTATCCTGGCGCTCCGGCGAGTCGCCTCCCGAGCGCTTCTATCTTGATTATAATAAAGGCGGCGAGAAAATGGGGGAGATTTCTGCTCAAGGCTTGTTTGGCTGACTTCTTGTGGGCAAACATCTTGCAGCTGCAAGGGCTCCAAATCCGGCAGAAACGGTGGGAAACCCAAGTTTTCCTCTTCATCTGTCACAACAGTACTAGGAACAGGACTACATGGCCCATGAGTCATCACAACTGGAGGGAAGGATATTAGAGGCAAAGATGAAGTACTTTGGCTGCATAATGAAAAGACAGGAAAGCTTGGAGAAGATAATAATGCTGGGGAAAATAGAAGGAAAAAGGAAGAGGGGCCGATCAAGGGCAAGATGGATGGATGGTATCCTTGAAGTGACTGGCTTGACCTTGAAGGAGCTGGGGGTGGCCATGGCCAACAGGGAGCTCTGGTGTGGACTGGTCCATGAGGTCATGAAGAGTCGGAAGCGACTAAACGAATAAACAAAAAAAAACATAATTTCATAATTGCATTGATTAAAAAAATAGCTATATTTCTATTTTAAATCAAAACTAATATATTTTATTTAAAAAAACCTTTTTTTAAATCATTGGGTTATCTAGAAGACAACTTTGTTCACCATTACTAAATACTCTGTGAGTACCACATTTTGTATGGATTTTGAAGTTTCTCAAAATAAATTTGAATAGGCCAGCACTTGAAAATTACAAATACCTTTGGGAGAAATGTTAGCACTAGTATTAAGTGTTCTCAACATTTCAACAAAGTGAGCTACACAAAATGATTGCAAGCCCTTTGAGAATCAGAGATGAAATATTTTCTCTAAGGTACGGATTAAGAATTTAGAACATAAGCAAGTTTAGTTCCTCAAAATATATAGTAAGATTTTTTTAAAAAAATAATGAGAAGTAATACCTTTTTTACTATAAGAACTTTTTTTTCCCATAGATTTTTTATTGTGAAACCTCTTTTCCAAAAGTGTTACATTAAAAAGTGGGGGAACAATCATAGGAATAGGAAAGTAGGAAAGGATAGAACTACTCTATAAGTCTATCTACTCTATACTATGTGTCTATCTCCAGGGGTAATGGGGTACGGGGAACCGGGGGGGGGGGGGGGTTCGTCAACTTCCAATCTCCTTCTTTGCGGTCTATACTTTTCGCGTCTTTAGTATTCACTGTGGCTTCCCCTACTCTTATCTCGACCTTGCTTTGTTCCATCTTACATTCTCTTCTAAATCGTTATTATCATTTTCATTTTCCTCTGCAACATATATTTCTTTAATGGTGACCAATCTATTTTTTTGCATTTCACTCCTTGGAAGTATTTTAATGTTTGGGTCAGTACATCCATATTCATAATATCCATTACCTTCAAAATCCATTGATCTATTGTTGGTTTCTCCTTTAATCTCCACACTTTGGCATAGTTGATCCTGGCCGTCGTTGATAAAAAATGAAAGAGTTTCTCTTTGTTTTCTACCATTTTATCATCAATTATACCCAGCAGATAGTATTCTGGCTTCAATCGAATTTTTACCTTTAGGATTTTCTGTATCTCTTCATGAATCTCTGACCAATATTTCTTAGCCGTTCTGCAGTTCCACCACATATGTATAAATGTCCCCGTTTTTTCTTCACATTTCCAACATTTGTCGCTCAGTTTTGGGTACATTTTCGCCAATTTTTGGGGTGTCATGTACCATCTGTACATCATCTTGGTCCAGTTTTCCTTTAGATCCTGTGCATATGTCCATTTATTTTTAATTGTCCACATTTTTTCCCAGTCTTCTAGCATTATCGTGTGGCCTACATCCTTTGCCCACATGCTCATACAGTCCTTTACTCCTTCCGTCGAATTTGACCATTCCAGAAGTTTATTATATAATTTCGATATTATTTTCTTATCCGATTTCATAATTCTATCCCATGTTGTTTCATTTTCCTCAAAGCCAATTCTGTTATCCTGATTGAAGTACTCCTTTATTTGAAAGTATTGGAACCACGAGATCTCTTGGTCTATTTTCTTCATTTCTTCCTGTGATTTAAGTGTCCACTTCCCCTCTCTTTTACTAATTATATCATTATAAGTTAGCCAATTCCTTCTTGGAATTTCTCTTCTGTGACATGCCTCTTTTGACAACAGAATAAACTGTTTCCAGTGGATATTGGGTTATCTAGAGGTCTTTAAACAGAGTTTAGATTAGCATCTATCAGGAATATTTTAATTGATTATTCCTGTGTGTCAGGGATTGGACTGGCTCTATTGTTTTTAGTGTTGTCAGCCACTTTGGGTCTCTTTTTAGAGCGAAAAAGCAGGTCATGAATTAATATATAAAAATAGGGAGGAAATATATGGCACTTGTGATCCCTTCCATTTCTATGATTTTATGATAAAAAATGACAACCATGCATTTTCTCATGTATTTCAAAACCACTGTTTAGCAATTTAAAGGGAGCCATGCAAAAAGCTCTTTTAATATTTACTTTTTTCAAGGTTTGGTTTTCATCCCTGAAATTCTGTAACATTTATCTGTACACATTAGGTGAAATAAGATGTTGGTCATTGATTATATGGATGAGGTGTTTAGAATTCTCAGCCAGAAAGCTCAAGCACTTCACCAAACTACTAATTCCAGGATTTCATAAGGTGCCGCCGTGGCAGTAAATGTGGAATCATGGTGCTATAATTGTGTAGTGTAAAAGGGCTCAAGTTGAAGCTTACATATGTTACTATATGTACTATAACTTTTGATGGGAAGGAGGACTATCAGATAGGGAAGAAGCTGATTGTTCCATCACATTTGCCAAGAACAGGATAGTAATTTAACTACAACAGTCCTGAAGCATTGGATTGGTCTACCCAGGGTTATGTACAAAGACATAATAAGCATAATAAAAAATATATATCTGATATCTTATAATTGCTCTTGGCTTTTGCAACTTCAGAATTTCAACAGAATAATTATTTCAATATTACAAATTCATTATTTGAAGTTAATGTGGTTAGGTGAGATGAATTCTGCTTCACCTGAGAGAATAATTGATTTTCTGCATGGATTACCAATATTTGAAACAGATTCACAGAGTTTCTGGGGAAGTTGGTGAAAGGTCTCTCCCTATAGTCCTTTCATTTATCTAAGTCTGGTTATTTGCAAGCATGACCCCTACGCTAATGCTGAGCAACTCCCAGGATGGATGAAACAAGCTGATAGAGATGAAATTAATCAACCCCTAAGATTTAAATGTCAATACCACCCCAAAGTCAGCAAGAGCCCTTGCAAAGGTCTTTTGAAATACTATTCCATGAGGAGGGAAGGAGGAAGAAGGAAAAAGGCAAAAGAGGAGAGGGGAGGGGAGAAAGGGAGAGGAGACGGAGAAAGAGGAGGAGACAGAGACAGATGGAGATGGAGATGGAGAAGTAGTTGTTCATTCTCCTTACTCTCTGGTCAGAATATACTGTGGTGTGTTAATTACATGCAATACTATTAAAATCCTTTCAAAAACACACTTTAAAATTTTAATGGCCAAACATTAGCCAAAATGTTTTAAAAAGTGACATAGTAAGAAGGACACGTTAGTCAATGCATAGTCAATACATCTTCCCAAATGTTTAGTGTTTTAACACCACATTTAACATTTAATGTTAAAATGTTGCAGATGAACATCATTAGCCCATCCTTACTCCAAAAATAAATACGTTACAACAGGAATGAGAATCCTGTAGCACTTAAATATTGCTGAATTGCAATTCCCAGCATTCTTTGCCATTGGCTATGCAAACCAGAGCTGCTGGATTTTCAATTACAAAATTCCTGTGTTGTAGAGAACATTGTTACTTGTGATATACTATTTCGAATCTTTGGTCAGAAAACATATCACACTTATTCACATTTCATTTTTAAATGTGCTTCAATCCAGGTAGGAAGATATATAAGATTTATTTATTTACCCAAGTTATAGCCCACCTTTCTCTATCCCGAAGGGGACTCAAAAAGAAGCGAGATTCTTTCTTCTCTAAGGAAAGGAGTGTTCATCCCATTATTCTCTGTGAAAGTCATTGACGTCTACTTGGGAAATAATAATAATAATAATAATAATAATAATAATAATAATAATACAAAAATTAGAACACACTAGTGGGTTAAATCCTTGTGCTGGCAGGACTGCTAACCTGAAGGTTGGGTTTCTGACCTGAAGGTTGCTGGTTCGAATCCAGAGGGAGTGTGGATGAGCTCCCTCTGTCAGCTCCAGCTCCCCATGCGGGGACATGAGAGAGGCCTCCCACAAGGATGATAAAACATCAAACATCGAGGCATCTCCTGGGCAACGTCCTTGTAGACAGCCAATTTTCTCACACCACAAGCAAGTTGCAGTTTCTCAAGTCGCTCCTGACATGAAAAAGAATCTAATTTTTTTAACCTTGTGCCAAAATGCTTCTTCAAAAAGGGCCCGGGCTGTGGCGCAGGCTGTTGAGCAGCCAGCTGCAGCCGGCTGCAACAAATCACTCTGACCAAGAGGTCATGAGTTCCAGGCCAGCTCGGCGCCCGCATTTGTCTTTGTCTTTGGTCTATGTTAAGGCATTGAATGTTTGCCTTATATGCGTAATGTGATCCGCCCTGAGTCCCCTTTGGGGTGAGAAGGGCGGAATATAAATACTGTAAATAAATAAATAAAATAATGAATCACACAGGCAGCACCATTCTCTGACATTTTCACAATGTCTAAGTAGGTTTTCAAGACAAGCCACTTTCTTGCATTGAAAATTTTAAAATTGGAAACAGACATACTATGGCTGTTTCCACTTAATCTGATATATGGTGATAAAGTTTACAACTCTGATGAGAAAGGTCCATTTTGACATAGTCCATCTCAAGCTTGGGAGGGCATGATAAATGGAGCTGTACAACTGAACCTGTTAAATTCCAGACCATTTAAAAATATGCAGTAATCTAACAGGAAATGAAATAAATGTTTAAAAATATTATTTGTCAGAGATGAAATGTAATGTGAAATGTAATAGTCTCCTGAGACAGCACATTTTCCAACAGAAATAACAGTGACCTTTCCTTGCAGGTCAAGCCTGAATCAGTTGTCACTGAACAAGCATATATTCAAATGAAATAACCAGCATGTAAATTATGAAAACTCAGTTGATCTCTTTTGGCATGAGCAAAGAAGTACATGAGGTTCTGAATCAGACCAGAAGGAGACTGACCTGTACTGTAACATAAATCCAGGAACAGATTGCCTCTTCCAGGTAGCTCATATCAGATTGGAAAGGGCACATCAATTTCTATGTGCAAGCTCTCTGAAACAACTGGCAGAGTTTTGAGTTGAACTGACCGTCTGAATACTGAAACCATCCAAATGAACTTCCAAGGCTCTCCTTAGTTGCAAGTCAGCAAGAAATTGAAAAAACTGCACATTTTAATGAAACTTCAGCAGTATAGAGTGGTTTTCAATCACATTGCTTTGACCAGACAGTTACAGGAAGAGAGATACTATATGGACAATAATGAAAAAATTCAAACAGTATTCTTGTTCTGTATAATAAACCTTGGGTTCAGAAAATATTCAAACTCTGGGCCTTTTCCCTCCAGATTCATGACCATTCTTCCTCAGCATGGAACATATTTCTTTGTGGTCTGTGGACCTCCTGAATGAGAGCCCTGCTAGCAAATATGGTTCCAAATAACTGTCCAAGGCAATTGACATCTGAGATATTCCCAATGCTCCTGTGATTATCTTTTTTTTAAAGCAATATAAACATGCTTATACTGCAAAGTACTGCAACCATGTAGTGTGGTTTATGAGCATCTTTTTTATTGTCTCAACTTAAAATTCCTGCTGCTCAATTATTCTTTCTATAAATGCTTTGTTTGTGACCAGTGCTAGAACGAATGACATATATCCTCCATGGGAAAGAAAAGCATAAGGTATAATCCTGTGCCAAGCTAAAGCTGTCAACCCCAATTAAGTTAATGATATCTCCAGAACAGCCTTTATCTTTCAAAGGCAAAGGGGAATTGGACTTGGGAAAGGAAATATATTTCCTTATGTTTGCAGAACAGGGTGCTGCCTTTACCGAACATTTAATGAAGTGGTGGGAGTTTTGTGTCCTTCAAAAAGCTCATGTTCTCAATTTGATCTGAACCATTGAACTAAACAATAATTATACAAATCATTTTATAATGCACACTAGCATACAACAAAAACAGCAGTAACACTGTTATACCATACATGCCTGACAAAGATATATGGAGCTTATACTGTTTGTGCCCTGGAATTATGGATTCCAGGAGTGTGACCATCATTTATTACGTGTTATTCTTGTTTCACAGCTGTAAAGAAATTAAACCAATAAATATCTAGTAAAGGTAAAGGTTTCCCTGACATTAAGTCCAGTCATGTCTGACTCTGGGGGTTGGTGCTCATCTCCATTTCTAAGCCGAAGAGCCGGCGTTGTCCATAGACACCTCCAAGGTTATGTGGCCGGCATGACTGCATGGAGCGCCGTTACCTTCCTGCCAGAGCGGTACCTATTGATCTACTCACATTGGCATGTTTTCCAACTGCTAGGTTGGTAGAAGTTGGAGCTAACATCGGGCGCTCACTCCACTCCCGGGATTTGAACATGCGACCTTTCGGTCTGCAAGTTCAGCAGTTCAGTGCTTTAACACACTTTGCCACCAGGGCTCCATATAATGCACACTAACATAAAACAAAAACAGCAGTAACACTGTTATACCATACACACCTGACAAAGATGTATGGAGCTTATACTGTGTGTGCCCTGGAATTATGGATTCCAGGAGTGTGACCATAATTTATTAAGTGTTATTCTTGTTTCAGAGCTGTAAAGAAATTAAACCAATAAATATCTAGGGTAACCAATTTCAGTTCACAAAGCAAAGAAATATATACTCCAATTATTAACTACTTTTATGGGAGAATTAACTGAACCATCCAGTTGATAATTATACCAGTAGTGTTCGAATTTAAACTTTTGGAGTATCTGTCTTTCTAGAAATAACTACTCATATTTTGTGCTATCATTATAGATTAAACAGGCATCTGTGTTTATTCAAATTTTGCCATTGTTCTACAGTAAGTACATGCATTAAAATACATAGCACTGCAATTATATAGATTGTGGAATACACTACAGTATCTCATCCTCAAATTCTTCTTTGAAAAGTTTTACAGACCATAGAAGCATACACACACCCCCCAATATGTATGGACCCAGCTAAAATACTATGCCATAGCCAGAGAGTCCTATGGTGTCAGCCATAGCATGTGCTCATTAGGTATGGAAAGAATAGTTGTAGACTCAGAGTAAAAGAAAACAGGGCTTTGTGAGTGTTATCAAGCCCCCTTCATCACACAATACACCGGAGACACATTTCCTGTGTAATATGTGTTCTTCTCATAACACATATACTTATCCGAGTCATCCTTTGTTTTCAGTAACAAGGTGATGTAGCATTAGAGGGAGGTCTAGGGATAATCAAAAACAGTTGTTCAATCTATACATAGTGTAGAACAGTGGTTCTCAATCTATGGGTCCCCAGATATTTTGGCCTTCAACTCCCACATATCTTAACAGCTGGTAAACTGGTTGGGATTTCTGGAAGTTGTAAGCCAAAACACCTGGGGACCCACAGGTTGAGAACCACTGGTGTAGAAGCTTGTCAGAGTAGTAGGACTCTGGGAAACCAAGGTTCAAATCTGTACTTGGCCATGGAAACACACTGAATTATCTTAGGCAGGTCAGTCTTGGAAGAAGGCAATAAGAATCCCCCTCTTGCCATTAAAAAATTTTTTTTTGGCAGGTTCACCTGAATGTTGCCAAAAGTCAGATGAGAGTTGAACACAGAGTCAGCAAAGGATGATGCAGACATCCTACAGGATCTCTTGTGTTTCCTCTGGATGTCCCATAAGAAAACAGCCTCCTCCTGTGCCAGCTTGTCTGGATATAACTGGTGAGTGTGCCTTGCTTTATCTGCCACCCACTACAAAAAGCTGTGTTAGGGAAACAGAGAATTTGAGGGGATAAACTTTCTCCTCCCTGAAGGAACATCGTTGAAAACAGTTCATCCCTACAGATTTGAAGACAACCTACCTAAAAACTTCCAATGAAGGAGAATCCATCACCTTCTGAGAGTATCTACTCCATTGTTAAACAGCTATAAGGAAATTCTTTCTAATATTCAGCTAGAATCTTATTTTTGTATTTTAGACATTTGCTTAGTGCCTGTCTTCTAGAGAACTGCTACTCAAAGTAAAAGACTAGTGTCAGCCTGGGAACCACTGGCCATTCACAGTAAGCTTCCAGGAAATGAAGAAACAGCTGTAGCCAATGAGTACAAATATAATGCTTGGTCTCTGGCATGCAATTTTTAAAATTACCAGAGAAGGGCCACAGTAGAGCAGCTTTTGGATATTTAAAGAGAGCCATTCCTTTAAATTTTTCATTCTTCTTTATTTTTAGGTGATACAGATATTAATGAAGTCAAGATATTTGTCAAGATCTGATTTCTGTGTTTATGATATGTTCTTCAAAGAGAGGTCTAAATATAATTACTGGTCAGTATTACAGAATAAGGAAACATTAATGATAGTCATATTTCAAAGTATATTTCTTCTCTGAGAGAGTTACAAATGAGAATTACATATTGCTTGGGACCAAGAGAGTTCTGAATTTTTGATTTTTTTCAGGTTTTGGATACCCTGAACAGAATGAAACATCTTAGAGATGGGACCCAAGTATAAATATGAAATCCATTTATGTTTCATATACACCTTATGCTCATAGCCTGAAGGTAATTTTATACAATTTTTAAATAATTTTGTGCATGAAACAAAGTGTATGTACGGTGAAACAACAGAAAGCAAACTATCTCAGCTACCCATGTGAATAATTTTTGAGTATTTCAGAAATCTGGATAAGTACAGTAGAGTCTCACTTATCCAAGCCTCGCTTATCCAAGCTTCTGGATTATCCAAGCCATTTTGGTAGTCAATGTTTTCAATATATCATGATATTTTGGTGCTAAATTCATAAATACAGTAATTACAACATAACATTACTGCGTATTGAACTACTTTTTCTGTCAAATTTCTTGTATAACATGATGTTTTGGTGCTTAATTTGTAAAATCATAACCTAATTTGATGTTTAATAGGCTTTTCCTTAATCTCTCCTTATTATCCAACATATTCGCTTATCCAACATTCTGCCGGCCCGTTTATGTTGGATAAGTGAGACTCTACTGTAATGTTTAACCTGTATAAGCATTCATATAATAAAATGCTGTAAAAATAATCAATCAACTGATAAGATACATGTGAAATTATCTTTATAATCAGTGGCATAGAACAAACACCATTAAAACAATTTTGCATTCCATGAAGAAGAAAGTTGGGGATAAAATGCAGTAAAGAAATATATAAATCGATTAAAATGACAATGGCCATATGGACTCTTTTTTTCCTCCTTCTGTAAAGCACTCCAAGATGTACCTGAGGAGACTGTGGTCTATGTTTTTGGCAAAGGACTTACAAATAGCAAAATATAATTGTAAGATGAGTTTGAATGTGGAAATCACCTAATGAATACAAAACACAAGAAATGGTTGCAATGTCAATGATGGTGAGAAATCCAGCTAAAATGAGGGGATGTGTTAGATGTTTACAAACCTAAGAATGCTAAGGGAAGACACATTTTTCTTTCTTTCTCACAACAATAGAATTTTGGACTATTCAGTGGAGCTGATTGACAGGAGTTTCAGGGCAAACAAAACATTTCTGAGTACAATGCATAATTAATGAATGAGATCTGCTGCCAAGCCTATAAGTGTGGTTGCTGGTTCTAATAGCTTTCAAGCAAGATCAGACAGATTAGAAGACAGGATTATCAATGACCATTGGTTATAATTAACATATGTTACTTATCCTGAAGCTAGCATTGTCCACTGTAGTTCAATACCTTCCAGTTTCACAAAAACATGAATAATATATATTAATTTAATGCATCTAAACTTTCATTCCAAAAGTGTGATCTTCCCTTCACCGAGCTCAATAAGTTACCAATTCCTTCTCTCATTTCATCATTTCGTAAATTAACGAGATGCATGCTTTGAAATGGCTTTGATCTCTTTCAACCCAGTTGCTTGCAGAAGAACCCAGGATGAACAATCTAATGATTTCCATTGTTTGCTTAGCACATGTGGCTCACATGCATATGGTCTCTTCATTATTTCTCATCAACCTGCAAAAATTTCCACTTAGTACATTAAAGCAGCTTAATTTCAAGCACATGTACCTAACAGCAGCAGCTTAACTGCCATTGCATAAACAACATTTGTAATTGTGCCCATTGTGGATTTTCACTTTGGATTGGATTGGGAAAAAGTAACTTCATATGTTTATAAACTTCTGGATACAGGTGAACATTACATTCCTGCCAGCTGAACAAGCACCACTAGTCCTTTGAATGACCTACATTTTTAATTTGGCATGAAACCTTTTCAAGCTAGGTGCTGAAACTAATGAGGCTGCCACAACTGTGCAAAGCAATCATCAACTGCTACTTTATTGTTCTGAAGTGCATTAAGCCAATGCATGAGGTGATCTGAAACTGGGTTTCCTTGATCCAGATTTAAAAATAAATAAATCTGGGGCTGAGGTCAAACTGTGTCACTGAAAATGAATAAACATTCTCCCTGACTGGGGGGATCCAAGATTGCTAGTTCTTTTCACAGAAATGCAAAGCACCAAACATTTTTTTACTGACATAATTGCTGGGGAGCATAAGTGGTTGAATTCCTGACCCAAAAACACTATTATTTTGTGATTCAACAAATCATAAATAAAGATAGCAACATGGAAAACCTCTTTTTTAAAAAGGCGAGGACTACATATTTATTCTACTTGATGCTGTGTAGAACATAGATGTGTCAGATCCCACCTAGATGGGATGCCAGTCATTTGTGACACCCACATCAATTGCCACAGACATTAGAGATCATTTCCTCCCCTCTTCTGAGTGGTTTGCCATCTGATCCACCCACCATACTTTGCCTGATTTTAGAACTGTTAGGGGAAGCAAGGTTGATCCCACCATTAAGATATCTTGGGAAGAACATTTGGATGACACGGAAGAACACCATAATGTCCTATTGGGGAGGGGACAACTTTTTTTTCTGCTGCCCTATAGACTAGGACAGTGGTTCTCAACCTGTGGGTCCCCAGGTGTTTTGGCCTACAACTCCCAGAAATCCCAGCCAGTTTACCAGCTGTTAGGATTTTTGGGAGTTGAAGGCCAGAACATCTGAGGACCCACAGGTTGAGAACCATTGAACTAGGGCATGGAACAATAGATTCACATTGTAGGAAAAAGAGACTCCGCCTATTATACTATTATAAAGGTCTTCCTGACAGTAAGTGCTGTTTGACAGCATGATGTGCTTCCTTAGAGTGTGGTGGGGTCTCCCCTGGAAGTATTCAAGCAGAGGCTGGATGGTAATCTATCAGAAGTACGGTAGAGTCTCACTTATCCAACATTCGCTTATCCAACGTTCTGGATTATCCAACACAGTCGGCCTTTTAGTAGTCAATGTTTTTGTAGTCATTCTTTTCAATACATTGGTGCTGAATTTGTAAGTACCATAATTACTACATAATATTGCTGTGTATTGAACTGCTTTTTCTGTCAAATTTGTTGTAAAACATGGTGTTTTGGTGCTTAATTTGTAAAATCATAATGTAATTTGATGTTTAATGGGCTTTTCCTTAATCCCTCATTATCCAACATATTCGCTTATCCAATGTTCTGCCGGCCCGTTTATGTTGGATAAATGAGACTCTACTATACTTTGATTATGTGTTCCCTTCATGGTAGAAAGGGGTTGACCTGAATGGTATGTTTGTTATTTTTTCTAGCTCTCCGTTTCTATATTGTTATTTTTGTGTTATTTTTCCTATAAATCATGTAGAGGTGTGATTCTGGAATTTGCCGTTCTGTTTGCTGAAAATAGTTTACTTAACTTTAGGTATTACTGTACATCCTTTAATCTGGTATCAGTGGATGCCAGTGGTTTGTATGTCAGGGGTTGAATACACCCAGTTTGGACTTTCTGCTGGGCTTTAAAAGAGTTATCCAAGAGAGTTAAACTTCACCTAGATAACCCTGGAATACAATCCAGAATGGAATAAAACCCAGTTCACCACTTAAATCAGTGGTTCTCAACCTGTGGGCCCTCAGGTGTTTTGGCCTACAACTCTCAGAAATCCCAGCCAGTTTACCAGCTGTTAGGATTTCTGGGAGTTGAAGTCCAAAATATCTGGGGACCCACAGGTGAGAACCACTGACTTAAATGCACATCACTAACTGTCAATATAGGTCTTTGGAATGCCATTGTTATTCTGGATCACACAGTAAAATATGTTGGGCTAACTCAAAGAAAAATAACTATGGACAAACGACAGCTTATTTTCTTACACTGAAAAATAGAGGTTTTCCACCAGGACTGTAGAAGAGAAAGAAGGGCATACAGTTTCCCTTCCTGTGCTCTTCCATCTAGATCAATTCTTCCCAACTGATTCTCCAGTTGTTTTGGACTTGAACTCCCAGCAATGCCAGCCAGCTTACTAGTTGTTAGGAATTGTGGGAACTGAATTCCAAAACACCCAGAGGACCAAAAGTTAGGAACCACTGGTCTAGATGAAAATCACATGCTTGTGGCTAATTTTCATTTGAACAGACATCTTTTCATGGTCACATCTTGTCTTAGGTACTGCCAGATAGATAAACTACTGTCGCTTTTATATGTTACTTTCTTAAACAAGCAGGTTAATATTTATATGTGAGACATCATAGCCTGTATGTCCCATGAACACTTGTATGTGTTTATTTGCTACTTCAGAATTAAGAACAGGCACAGACTCTTTATTCTCAAGAGGGAAAGCCTCACACAAAACTTATCTTAACAGAAGAAAGCAACATGAAGACAGAGCTTGATAAGGAGAATTTTATAATACAAAGAGTTACATGCCAATACAAGATTTTGGAAACCTATAACTACCCAGGAAATATTTTATAGTAGCTTGAAATTGCCATGGTTTGATTACTAGAGAAGAAAAAGAGGGGGTGCATGAGTGGCAGAACTACCATTCCAATAACATCTTTCAGCAGAAGCATCGATTTTAGCCAAGTCCACATGTTCTGTATTCTCAACACGGAGGTTGTCTCATCTCTGGACTAAAGAAGAAGAGCTGTGTATTGTCATTTCAAATAGCCCATTTCATATATGATGGATCTTCCTACTGGGAAATGAATTCCACAGACAAAGGGAGAGAGAGAAAAGGAGTGCACCATTTCATTAAACTGAGCATACTTTGAAAACAAGCACACTAGTCAGACTAACACTTAAAGCAGCAGCTGCCCAGTTAGTACATTTCAAGCAAAAGAACCCTCCGAGCAAACTTCCTTTTCTCTGCCAGTGTGCAATCTATGAAAAATACAATGTGCCCAGCAGCCTTCAAGCTGGTTTGGGCTTCAGTTCTTCTAGAGCTGCTGTCTAGGTGAGGTTTAGAATGTTTTATATGCTAATAAGCACTTTTATATGCTAATAAGCCACATTTTCTTTTTGAAGCTGGAAGTGGAGCTCATGTCTCCTGCAACTACTAGTCACCATCTCAGCTAAGCTGTTGTGTTAATGTTTGCATTTTAAAAACATGGTTTGGTATGAAGCATATTAAGGACCAAACTAGATGTTTTGTAAAACAGTTTGTTGTCAGATCATGGGCATTGGTCGATAGTGTTTACACCCTGAAAATAAAAAATGTGGGGGTAAAAGATTAGGGAGTAAGAGGTATATACACTTTTTTGTATTGTTTTAAATCTGTATATTGCACATTACTAATTTATTTAACTGTTTTTAACTGCTTATGCTTTATTCTTTTGTATTGTTGTGTATTGGCATCAAATTCTGCCAGTTTTGCAAGCTGCCCTGAGTCCCTTCGGATGAGAAATGATGGAAACAAACAAATAAATAAATATTTCTATGAGGTCTGTTCTCTCTCCTACATCTACACCCCACGAGTGGCCGCAATGGAGGTTTGTGGCCTTCATGTCCCTGGGTTCCAGCTTGAACCATCCACCACTATCATCCTCAGATTTCCATGGTTGAAACACAAGGGTTCTAAAATATCTCAACAACTGTGACAAAGAAATGCATAAATAGCATTAGTTTAACTACATATATGAGAGTACGAGGATAGATGGGTAAGAAATAAAATTATTACAGGTTTATTTGTACATAACACAGCACACATGCATATTAGGTCCAAGTGTCTGGGATTCATCTCTTGGCTCTTCCCAAGGCCCTAGGATATTAGAGGTATTTTCGTAGAATGTATAGAATTCCAAAAAGTGCTGCCTTTTGCAGCATGTGGGTTGGTGTTCTGCCCAAATTAAGGCTTTTCCAGTGCTTTTCGAGGTTTCTTGGAATGCTTTCAAGTGCACCAACCACTATTGGTACCACCGTTGTTCTCTTTTGCCATAGTCGTACAATTTCAATTTGTAAGCCCTTGTATTTCATGATTTTTCCAGCTCTTTTTCATCTTCTCTATCTCCTGGTACTGCAATGTCTATAATAAAAACATGTTTTTCCCCCCACAACCGTTATATCTGGTATGCTGTGTGGCAGGTGTTTGGATTCTAAAATCCCAGTGTATTTTTGCTTCTTTGTTTTCCATGGTATTTTCCAGCTTGTGCCCATATCAGGTTTTACTGCAGGGTAAGCCATACTTCTTGCAAAGGTTCCAGTGTACCATTCCAGCTAGCTTGTTGTGCCATTCAATATAGTCAGTCTGGGCTATTTTCTTGCAACTGCAAATGAGGTGCTCCACTGTCTCATCATTCTTTGCATAAACGGCACTTTGGATCATTGTAGGACTTTTCAATTCTTGTTTTTATTGCATTTATTCATAAGGCTTATTCTTGTGCAGCAAAAATCAGGCCTTCTGTTTCCTTTTTTTGGGGTTCCCTTTCAAAGCCACTTCTGGCGGCATGTGTAACAAGGTAGATAATACTCATACACAATGATTCTGATAGTTAATTGACTTGGGGAATAGCTAGAGGGATTTAGCCAACATCCTCATTCCCAAGGGATTATGCAAACAGGTTCACAGGTAGGTGGCTGCCTTCAGTTACATTTTGATACATTTTATACACTACATATAAGAAATTGATACAGTCCCCTGTAAGAAGGATACAAGTTACACAAAAATTGTATCAATTTGATACAATTCATTAAAGATTTAGACACGATAGAGTTTAAGGGGTACAACTGACACTAGATCCGTTCCCGATCCTCTAAATCTTCAATACTTTGCAACTCCACTCCTCCTGAAAAGATTTTTGTTTTAATGGAAAGATCATATATTTATTTGTATGTAGTCTCTTACTGAACTATAAATCTTTCATGGGGGGTGTACCATGGCTCAATAACATTAATGCAGGAATAACTGGAATAACCCAGTTTATGCTGCAATGCCTAACAAAAGTGGAGGAACACTGAAAACAGCCAGAATTGAACTCACAGTGAATATGAGCCCACAGAAGCCATCAGCCATCACTGGGTATGAATAACGTATACTCTTTCAAATTCCTTACTTTGGCCTTTTGCTGCTCAATCTTAGAAAATTTACAAAATGTCTGTAAACAGTACTCTAGTGTAGCACAAAATGATAAATTATATCCTTCCTTATTTGGTCTCGTTTATTATTTATTTACAGCATTTATATTCCGCCCTTCTCACCCCAAAGGGGACTCAGAGTGGATCACATTACACATATAGGCAAACATTCAATGCCTTTTAACATAGAACAAAGACAAGACAAACATAGGCTCCGAGCGGGCCTCGAACTCATGATCTCCTGGTCAGAGTGATTCATTGCAGCTAATTGCAGCTGGCTTGCTCTCCCGCCTGCGCCACAGCCATTCTGTCAAATACAGTATACACATTCACATCCCTTAGGTATGTCATATAAGTGACAGGTTATCCTTCAGTGTTGCATTTCATGGGCACATTCTGTGGAACTGAACAAGCAGAGAAGTTTTCTCTTCCGTTTGTTGACAATGTAGCGTGTGGTATGTGTGTGTGTTATGTGTAATATAGCCAATTTTTAAAATATGTCTCAGACCAATATAAAAAGGCAAAATATATGATGGTAATAAAACATATTTCCAAGAAAGGCTGAAGTCTGCAGGAAATCTGAGTGGCTTAACATAACATGGGAGCCTGAGGAAAAAAATTAATTAGCCAGCAGCTTGCCTATACAGATTTATATGCTGCTCTTCAGTTATATCTGGCTTGTCGCTTTTACTTTGCCACCTCATAGCCACGGGTACTAAGTCTTCCTAATTAAAGGATGGTACTTTAACTGTGAAATCTATATTCTATTATTTTTTTCAATTTATTACACAACCTGTCTATTTTAGAGATGGCTCCAGGTTTTATCAAGGGAACTATAGACACGCAGCTCACTCGCTCTCCATGAAGGAAACTTGCAGGATGAAAATTAAATTACATGTTTTCAAGGAAGATAAATAAGTTTCTTAGCACTGAAGCTGACTGACAAGAAACAATCTCCAGAAACATAATGGCATGGTGAAGAAAACCATTTCATCATAAACTTTTATTAGTATTATAGTTATTTGCATTAGCATTTTGAATCCCTCTTTGAAGAAAGGCCAAATTCTAGTCATCCTGCAAAGTTTTGCACTATAGTAAATATAACTTCAGTGGATTTATATATGATTTTCTTCCTGGGTGTTTCCACTTTATATTGCAAATCTAAAAATAGCACAAATCAGTAGCTGCAGTAGCAAGAACAGCAATACAAAGTAGTGTGTAAAAATCAAATTTGCTAGGACAAGATTTATTCTGTAGCTTGCAACTGAATCCTTCCATGTTGCTGTGCAAAGCAGATCACAAATAATGACTATCTGATGTTAAAGGCAGCGAGGGAGGGGAAATGGGATTCATTTTAGTGGAAGGAGTGGTGGGCTTTTTTGTGAACATTAAAAAAGACAATGCTACAAACATGAAACCTTATTTTTTAAAAAACAATGTGATAGGCTAGCCACCATGTAAATATTTAAAATGCCACATTCTTTTGTATGTAGGCATCTGTGCTATGTCACTGGTACACAGAATAATAGGGCCAACCTTACATGAGGAAGAAGTAACCGCCTCATACAGCAGCAAATGTTGGGAGATCAGTAAGTAGTTATTCAGCCATTCCTTCTGAGCCTCTTCCTGAAAGCTGTCTTCCTCTGCTGTACGTTGCAGATATATAAAAAGTAATTTATTCATAGCAACTTATTGCTTGTGATAATGCAGAAACACACACACACACATGTGTGTGTGTGTGTGTGTGTGTGTGTGTGTATATATATATATATATATATATATATATATATATATATATATATATATATATTCAAATAGGGAGCCCCCGGTGGCACAGTGGATTAAACAACTGAGCTGTTGAACTTGCTGACTGAAAGGTCAGTGGTTCGAATCCGGGGAGTGGGGGGAGTTTCTGCTGTTAGCCCCAGCTTCTGCCAACCTAGCAGTTCAAAACCAAGCAAATGTAAGTAGATCAATAGGTACCGCTCCAGCAGGAAGGTAACAGTGCTCCATGTAGTCATGACGGCCACATGACCTTGAAGGTTTCTACGGACAATGCCGGCTCCTCGGCTTAGTAATTGAGATGAGCACCAACCCCAGAGTCGGACATGACTAGACTTAACATCAGGGGGAGCCTTCACTTTCACTTATACTCAAATAAATCCTCCAGATTTTTGCTAATGCAATGCATCAGAACACGATAAATTGGTTTAGAATATGCAGTGACTTAAATGAATTTTCACATAGTTCTCTTGAATATTCCATGTCCTAAGAAAGCTATATTGTAAAATAGGCTACTGACAACATCTCTCAATAGAAATACAGGTTCAGCAACCTTTATCTGGAATTCCAAAATCTGAACTATTAAAAAACCCCAAATTGTCCATATCGCGATGCCAGGGCTCTGCCGGTACACAGGCAGAGGTTACCCAAAACAACACTCAACGTTTGTCAAACTGTTTAATTAAAGCAGCACATTGCTTAACTGTTTTCATAGTCCAAATACAAAACATGAAGATAGCATTCAGCCACAGAATATAATACAAAGACTTATAGCAAATGCCAATGCAAGTTCGGGAGAACACCATAGTCAAAAGGTCCAGTCCAGTAGTCAAACGCCAAAGAGTTCAATTATTAAAGTCCAAGGATCAAGAGTCCATTTCAAAGCCAATAGTCAATCCAGAGATTCAAGGTTCCAAGAATTCAAGAAACACATCAGGATAACAAAAATCCACAAACCTTTTTTTTTTTTTGGGGGGGGGGGGGGGGAACCAGCAGGATCCACAGTCAAATAGGACAAATACTTTTCTCCTGAAGATCAGCCTCCAGGCTAGTTCCTTATATCCAGTTAAACCCAGCTGCATCCTATCTCTTGCATGCCTCCACCCTTAATTGCTTTCACCTGTAAATTCTTACTTACATGATACATGACAGTCCACATGGAATACTGAGATACTTCACTTTCTGATGGTTCAGTTTGCACAAGCTTTCTTTCATTCACTTCTTCTTCTTCTTTAATTTAATTTCATTTCTGACTCTTTGTGACCTCATGGACCAGTCCATGCCAGAGCTCCCTGTTGACCGTCAAAAAATTCACAAAATTACTAAAAACATTGTATGAAATTCCCTTCCGGTCACGTATATAAGGTGTATGTGAAACTATAATGAATTTCATGTTTAGACTTGGGTCTCATCTCCAAGAGAGTGCATAGGCAAACCTCCTCTGAACAAATCTTGCCTGGAAAACATGATAGTTTTGCCTTAGGGTAGCAACAAGTTGGAAATGACTTGAAAGCACACAACACTACAACAAAGACTATCCAATCACAAAATGCTAGATTCCAACCGAGAAAATATAATTTGTTATGTTCTCAAATAGTCAGTTATTTTTAAATACAGTACACCATACCAATTATGCTCACATTTTCTTATTACTACTATTGCGATGATGGAGTAATACAAGATAATTGTTTACAAAGGGATATTCTAATAGAAATGTTGCTATTTGAGTTAGCAGATCTCACTGAAAGCAGAATACGGATCTATGTCCAAAGAGCCAACAATAATGTGGACTCACTGGTTAGTTACTGTGGGGAATCCATATGACACAAGAGCCAGATTCGCAGCACTTTCACTACATCCATCTGTTAACCCATGACAAGAGAACGTGGGCTATTAGAGGTGTGGACAGCCAGATCAGGCTGTCCTCACTGCTAATACCACTGACATACAGCTCTCTCTGAAAATCCCACATTATCTGAGTGTGGATTCAGATAACCCAGTTCAAAGCAGATATTGTGGGATTTTCTGCCTTGATATTCTGGGATATAGGGTTGTGTGGAAGAGCCCCAAGTTAAAGTTCTAAGACTGAGTTTAATGCAATGTTAATCCTACCTGGTATAAACCAGGTAAAATTTAAGGTACTTGCTAGACATGAGTGACCTAAATCCCATTGACTTTGAATGGCAAGATTAAACACAGATTTAATTCTATGTCTGTTAACCCATGTTGGCAGCCATAGCTATCTTTATATACTTTACATGTGCAAATGTACATTTCTCTTTAATTCTTCAAAGCCAAGCTAAAACAATGCAAATGAATTGTTAAAGCCACACATTGAAAATATATTTATTTTTAAGATAAATGTCTCAGAGCTGAGTTTATAGCATTCTTTGTTGCAGTTACTGAACATTAGATTCTAATGATAGATTCATAATGCCATTTTAAGCAGGTAAAGTTCTCCAAGATGCTATTTTACCATTAGTTATCTGCTGACAAAATCTGCATTAATTTATTAGATGTGACTTTGATTTTGGAATGTTATTATCTGCAAGAAATTGGCTAGAATAGAAGATGTTCCTTTATGTTCACTACTCAAGCTATTCACTGCAACTCTATCTCTAAATTGCCTGCATCCCCAGGGAAATTTCATCACTTTGTATTGACATAACAGTGTATTCTTTTAGCTGACAGAAGTTTGATGTGTTTCCTGTGGCAGCTACACTCAAATAACCTGTAAATAATGAGGATAAACTAGCAGAAGTAGCTGAGGTAGTCTTTAAGTAACTTTAACGTTTACCTTTTCTGACTGCAACACATTAATGGGTTTTCTTTATTTCATAAATTGGAAAACCCAGTGACTCAACCTTAGTGCACACGAGAAAACAGATGTGATGGGTTCTGGCAAGGAAAATTAAACTCCAGTGCCCCATTAATATATTGTTATTTCCAAGATTGTGATACAACTAAAGGTCATTATTTTTTAAAGGATATATAGATGAGAACATTTCTTGCAATTATAGAACAGTTGTAATGATAAAATTGAGAAGATTGAGATCTACCTGGACTGGTGGTAAGATGTCATGTTACTAAGGGAGCTCCACCAACCCTATTTGGTCCCCAGCTTCCTATAACTAGGGGCAGTCACCACTCCATTATAAATAGCCAAAGGAAACTGTTATCCTTTCATACTATGTGCACATCAACTGCCACGGCAACATCCAATGGAATTCTAGGATTTGCAATTTAGGGAGAGTTGATGAAATTTTCCTGCCAAAGGATTTATTTATTTATTTACAGCATTTATATTCCGCCCTTCTCACCCCGAAGGGGACTCAGGGCGGATCACATTACACATATAGGCAAACATTCAATGCCTTTTAACATAGAACAAAGACAAGACAAACATAGGCTCCGAGCGGGCCTTGAACTCATGACCTCCTGGTCAGAGTGCTTCATTGCAACTGGTTGCAGCTGGCTTGCTCTCCAGCCTGCGCCACAGCCCAGATTCTATTGCCTCACCCAACTACGAACCCCAGAATTCCACTAGGTTGCTGAGGAATCATAGTTCTTTAATCATGTACTGTGAAAACAATCCTGAACAAAACACAGTGTCTTCCCTCTGACATCACACTATCACTTCATTTCCAATATTGGAACCAGATTGGAAAGAAAGCCAGTGAAATGCCGAGCAGTATGGCAAGAGAGAGTGGCTTCATACCTATCTTCAGTCCACTCCATTTCTTCTTAAACATAACACACACACCCCGGTCTTGGTTTTAAGCCAGATGTAGTGAACCTTACCTATTAGGCCTGGAATGAAGCCTGGGTAACAGTGAGTGAGGCAAGCCTCCATTTTGTAGAGGAATGCCAGGCAGCCATCTTGAGCGTGGTTAGAAAGGGGGAGGAGCTTAGAGAGAGACTCCTAGGATTGGTCAACCAGAGCAGATGGGAGGAGCCAAGTCTTAGAGTGCAGAGAGAAAAAAGAGCTCCAAGGAGTTCTGTTTTAAGGTTTGAAGAGAGCAGTTCGGTTTTGGAGTTTGGAGGGTGTGTGTGAGAGAGAGAACTGAAAGCTGTGAAAACTGTCAGCTCTGAAAACTGCCAATTGTTTCATAGGTAGCATGGAGAACTACTTCAGGGTAGGACACACACTTTGGTCTCTGCAAAAACCAAAGGGGGAGTAAAATTCCTATTTGACTTCTGAAAGCAAACAACCAATGCCTATAGTAACTTCCAGGGACAGTGGGTGGACTGAACAATGAAGAAAGAGGAAGAAAGAAGGCTGAAAAGATACATGATAGCCATGAAAGGCTCTGAAGAGGGGGCAAGCTGTTTTTCTACTGCTCTGAAGACTAGGGACCTCTTCACACAGTCCAAAGTTCAGTAGTGGTTATAGAATTTTTTGGCTTCAGCCATGGAGCCCAATGGCTCCCATAACACCCCAGAAAAGTACTTCCAGGGCAGCTCCATGGCTGAATTGCTGTGAACACCCTATTGCAAAATTCCCAGCAAAGGTTGATGGATGGCTCCCCGTCTTTTCATTAGGAAAGATAGATGAGTGGGCTCAAGGGGACTTCCCTTCATATGATGAGGCAGGGGAAGCCACGACAGTGTGGGGTATGGGGTGACAGCCCTGTGTGGGTGCCACCAGGATCACCACGATCCGCAACAATACACAATAATTCCGGTAGCGCGTGTGAAGAAGTAGCTCAACAAGGAGCAATGGATTCAAATTGCAGGAAAAAAGATTCCACCTAAACATTAGGAAAAACTTTTGAATAGTTAGTACTCTCCGGCAGTGGAATATGCTGCCTTTAAGCATGGTGGAGTCTCCTTCTCTTGAGGTTTTTAAGCAGAGGTTGGATCGTCATCTGTTGGAGGTGCTTTCATTCTGTGTTCCTACATGACAGGGGATTAGACTGGATGGTCCTTGAGGTCTCCTCCAACTATATTCTATGCTTAAATAGTCATTCATCTCATCCCTTTGCCCTATAATGCTTCTCATCTTCTCTATATACTTCCAAGAAAATGAATGATGCCCACTCTAAGT
This sequence comes from Anolis carolinensis, assembly GCF_035594765.1. Taxonomy (NCBI): domain Eukaryota; kingdom Metazoa; phylum Chordata; class Lepidosauria; order Squamata; family Anolidae; genus Anolis; species Anolis carolinensis. Next base: position 138,483,397 of record NC_085845.1, read on the forward strand.
AGTCACCATTATAGAGCGTGTGTAGATAAGGCGCCAGGCTGTTGTTGCTTTTGAATGTAAGAACAAGAAGTCACATGTGAAATTACCCTTTGTAACAGTTTGTTTGACCACCCATCTTCGGGTTTTATTAAGAGTACATTTTTCTTTGTTAGTAAAATGTTTTGCTCCTGGCGTGACCAGTTCCAAAGTCTTGTGATTTAATTTTCAGCTTTTGCCATTCAAGTCATAAGCCCCCAGTAACTGTGCCACTCACAGTAAAAAAAAAAAAGTTGGTGCCTGAAGCTCATGTGAAGCAATAATGTTAGAACAATAACTCTTTGTGACTTCTGTGCTGGATGTTGTAGTTGTTGCAGCTATTTATCACTTCAATTGCACAAGCCATGCCCAAAGCACTTTACCAAGCCGAAGTGAGGAGTTTCATGACAAGAGCTTAAAGGGGCAACCAAGGGGAATGGAGGTAAAATGATACATTGAAAGATGCCAGTGCAGTGGCTCACATACACATTTTTGTTTTGCACACAAAGGCAGAGGGCAGCAGAATTTAGAAAGGAAAGAACTAACAAAGAGAAATGGCTGGGATGCATGAAGGACAAAAAGAAACATGGTATTTCTTACTAGGATGAAATTACAGGAAAATGTCCACAGTTAATATAAAAACTGATTTCCATACTGGTAAGAGTAGTTAAAAACACCATCTCTTTTATTGCCTTCTATTCTTGTAAAATATGAAACCCTTTCTCTACTTCTGCCTTATCCATATAGAGTAGATGGCATCCCTGTTCACTTGTAATTTATTAAACATTTATAAACACAAGAGCAAAGAAACACCTATACCCATGCTCTTTCACTGATGCTTTCCTCACATTAAAAAGTGGCATATCAGAAGGTAAGTAATTCCTGTTGTGTGGAGGCTCTGCTTATAACCAGGTTCTCTAGAGAACTGGTTTTCTTGTCTCAGTAAACAGAAACTTTTCTTTTTTGAACATGTTGGGAAAACACGAGGAAGGGAGGTACTCTCCGATCCCATGTTCAAGAAATCCTGGTAAAATCCTGGAATAAATGAAATGGTTGCCTTTCAGGTAGAGAATCTAATTCCAAATGCTCTTTGAAGCAAAAGTTTACTTCTCAAAAGTGTAAAGCTTGTTGTAGATAGATAAATGTCTTTCCCCTGACATACTAGTTTTCTGGGTATAGAATGTGAATTAGGGAAGCACTCAAACTTGTAGGCCCTTATCAGCAGTCTCAGTACCTTAGTGCCATAACAACTGTGCCCTATACTATTGCATTTCATAACATTTAGTTTCATGTCAGATTTAGGCTCTTTGTGAGTAAGTGCCCTTCCAGACATGGCTCAACATGAGAGGCCCCGTGAGACTTTTATCCGAGGCATCCGAATGACACCTCAGGTAAAAGCAAAGTATTTTGAGACAAAGCAGGTAAACCCCGAAAGGCCTGAGTAATGGAATATAGGGCCAATGAGGTCTGAGCCACAGGACTGCTTCCACAGTCCTGGGGTCAGACCCCACAGCCCAACTCGGTTCTTTGGGCTTCCAAAAGCCCGGAGAACTGAATAGGGCACCACAGCCTCCCCAACACCCCTCCAAAAGTCTTAAAAGAAAAGAAAACATATGTGCTGCCATTAGGCCTCTCTGGAGGCCTCCTGGGGTGTACCAATAATGCACCAGGAGTTGGGGGGGAGGGGCAAATCACTCTTTCCCGACACCTTCTGGTACATCATGGTTATTTTCCAGGAGGCTTCCAGAGCATACCCTGCTGCACGGTAAGTTTTACTTATCTTTAAGGCTTTTTGGGGTGGTTCGGTGCCAGAAGGGCTTGGGGACAGCCAAAAGTCAAAGCCCATTTGGGGGGGGGGACTTAAACCTACTTCAGAGTGAGTTTCTTTAACCTGCTCTGAAGTGAGTTTAAATGTAGTCTGGAAGCGCCCATAGTGTTGTTGTTGTTAATATTATTATTATTTGTTATCAAATTTACTTTGACTTGTGACAACCCCAGGAATGAGAGACCTCCAAGTCACCATTCGTCAACAGCCCTGTTCAGGTCTTGCAAACACAGGGCCATTGCTTCCTTTATTGAATCTATCAATCTGGAATGTGGTCTTTTTCTTTTTTCTACTTCTTCTATCACACCAAACATTATTGTCCTTTCTAACGAGTCCTGTCTTCTCATGATATGGCCCAAGTACAACAATCTCAGTTTAGTAATCTTGGCTTCTATGGAGAATTCTGCTTGATTGCTCTAAGGGCCTCTTCACACGTGCCTCCTGAATCACCTGGTGATTCCAGTGGTGCCCTTCTGTGGGTGTGGGGAACCCATCACCCCATGACTCGCATCGTCCGACTCACTCACATCCCGATCCCACGGGGGGAACTATCTGCTACCCAGCTTTCCCCTGTTCATCCAAGGCTGCAAAGGAAGTCCCCTGTGTTGCCACCGCCACGGCATGCACTGATTCGCCTTCTCCTTTACACCAGAGCCCGCTGGAAGTTGCAGTGAGCTGTGGGATGTGAGCTGGTAGGCTCCGTTATGAAGAAGGCAAATTGGCACATGCCAATGATTTTGCCCTCTGATGAGGTTGCATGAACCATTTACTTGTCTTTTGTGTAATCCATGGTATCTGTAGAACTCTTCTCCAGCACATTTCAAATGAGTTGATTTTCTTCCTGTCCCTCTTTCTCAACCCTACATAGAAATGATAAATACTATGGCATGGGTAATTCTAACCTTAATATTCAGTGATGTATCTTTACACTTCAGGATCTTGCCTAGTTCCTTCAAAGCTGCCCTTCCAAGGATACATGTACAATGTACAATTAATGTAATTTGCCACCAATTTAATTATCACGACTCAATGCTATGAAATCATGGGAGTTGTAGTTTGATGAGGCACTATTTTGGTAGTGAAGACTTGTAAAATTATAAATCCCAGCTGCTTATTCATTGGCTCCATTTTGGATAATAACTGAGCTTAGGTATGAAAAAAAAACTATTTCAATGGCTTCACCATATACTTTAAAGTTATGCAAATCATCTAGCAGTGGTTCCCTACTCTTGGTCTTCCAGGTATTTTGGACCTCAGCTCCCAGAATTCATAACATCTGATAAGATGGCTGGGATTTCTGGAAGCTGAGGTCCAAAACACCTAGAGGACCAAAGGTTGGGCACCACTGATCTACGGTCATTATTTTTGTATTCTTAATGTTCAACTGTAAACCTATCTTTGAATTTTCTTCTTTGACTTTATTCAGTAACCTAGCTAGTGCGAGTTGGTGCCATTGCAATATTGTCTGTATAATAGTGCTAAAAACAAAAAAGATTGGGCAGAACAATGATTGGAAATGAACTTTGCCTATTTCCCTTTAGAAGATGTTTTGTTCTATTTTTATGTGGCTCTATCCAGCTAGTATTTCCCCCTTGTCGTTTCACTTACTTCATACATTTGCTTGCTAGAACATATTTATCTATCCCTATATCCAAAGATTTGAGGATGACACAAAATAAAATAAATGTAAACAATTTAAAACAATTTTAAATGTAAACCAGTACAAAGTAATTTACAATATAAAAGCATATAAAATGTTCCAAGTCAAAAAAAATTAAAACAGTTAAAAACATGTGCATGCAGAAATTAGATTAAAACACTTTATCCTAAAAGCTTTAATAGAAACCGATGCTTCAGCTCTGCCAAAATGAAACCAATTCTGTTGCCAGCCAGGTCTCTAAATTATCTTGACTATGAAATGGTATCTCATAACCACAGGCCATTTTTCTTGCTTAATGACATTTCCTATCTATATCTGTCATTTTTAAATGACAGTGTTTATTTTTGTGGATTAAAATGGGCGGAATCTAGAAAATTAGTCCTTTCTTCTTTTGGAGACAAATGTATATTATCTCTAGCACACATTTCTACCATTTAAAACAGAGAAGATACTACTAAAAGATTCTATCAGCATGACCAATGATATCAATCATACCTGCATTTTGTATTTTGTATTAAATTCATTGGGAGTGAAATCTTACATTTGGCTGAAACCAATTTGAAATATGTGCTTGCTTTTATTTGTCAGGTAATTTTTTTCAAAGAAACATGTACAAAAAATATGCAGACATTGTGCTGCAATCACACCTGTATAATATATGTATATTTTTGCACTAATTTATGTGAGCTTGCATACAGTCTTGTAAATATGTGTTTATATCTCTCTCCTTGTTTTATTCATTCAGAAAGTTTTCTTCTTTCTGAGCAGATGGTTGTTTCTGAAAGTTATACCTTCCACTAAAAACATAATGCATATGCCAGATGGACAAGTAGTATTTTTGGTGCTAGCATAGTACGTGAACCATATGGAGTGGAAACTTTATTGCAGAAGGCCACTATTTTTACATTCATAGGTATGGACAAGATAATACCAGTTTATTTTAGATTCTGGCATGCTGACACTTTGGGCATATAAAGACGGAAGAAGCTTGAGGGTGACAAAACAGAAAGCTTAGTAGTATATCGGAATATCAGTGAGGCAAAGGAAATTTCAGTCAAAGATCAAAGCTGGTTAACACTTTTATTCAGGCTTCCAAAACATTACAAAAATATGTGAAGCTACATAATTTACTCATTCACCACAGCTATTTATATTTTTAATTCACTCAATAAGGTTTTTTTTTCATTAGCTGGTTTCATAAGTATCAGTGATTTCCGCAGTTATTCTTAGGCCCCATCTACATTGCCAGATAAATTCCAGATTATCTGCTTTGAAAAATGGTTATATTAGTCTACACTGCCATATAATCCAGTTCAAAGCAGATAATCTGAATTTTGTCTGTCAGGACCTTTCCACACAGCCATATAACCCAAAATATCAAGGCAGATAATCCAAAATCTCTGTTTTGAACTGGATTATCTGAATCCACACTGCCATATAGTCTAATTCCATGAGGATTTTATACAGCTGTGTGGAAGGGGCCTTATACCTCTTTTACATTCCCAAATAAAATCGAGATTATCTGCTTTGAACTGGATTATATGGCAGTGTAGACTCAGGCCCCTTCTACACTGCCATATAATCCAATTCAAAGAAAATACGTAATCTGGATTTTATCTGGCAGTGCAGAAGGTGCCTGAGTAAAGCCAATCCAAGACATTTTGCTCCCTGTGTCTGAGGCTGGATCTACACTGCCCTGGGATCTGATCCCAGTTTATCTGTTTATCCCAGATTATCTGACAGTGTAGACCTATATAATCCAGTTCAAAGGAGATAAACTGGGGGCAGATCATGGGATATAGGATAGTGTAGATCCAGCCTGAGAAACAAACGGTAGCTCTTCTAAGGGCTCTTCCAGACAGACTCTATATCCCAGGATCTGATCCCAGGTTTTCTGTTTATCCTAGATTATCTGGCAGTGGGAACTCATATAATCCAGTTTAATGCAAAAAAAACAAAACAAAACAACCTGGGATCAGATCCTTGGATATAGAGCCTGTCTGGAAGGGCCCTAAGACCATAGCATAAAAAGACAGCCAAGGATGGATTGTGGACAGACGAGACAAAGCAGCCATGCAAACACTTATTCCCATCCTGCAAGGTAAAAACTACATAGCTGTTTCCTTATCACAGCACCCAAAATTGGATTGCTGAGGAAGCTGTCTCTATCTTCCAGATAGCTTAAGCATACCAAAATTGTGATCAAGATGTCTCAATGCAGAGGGATTTGATGCAATAACCAGTTGTTCTTCCTAGATGTAGTTTTCAGAAAAAGAAACATTTCAGGGGAGATGAAAGAACAGAACGAAGTGAGGGACTTCAATGGTTTTAATTCACCTGGATCAGATAATAGGATTTTATAGCTGAAATGGCCCACAGGGAACTTCATCCCATGAGCTCCAAGCTTTATGTAATATGCTTAGGAAATGGAGCCCTACAGGAGTCCCATGGAGGCCATCACATGGCATGAAAGCATTTCCGGTGAGAATTTGTGGGGCTCTGTTTGTGGGTATGAATTAAGATGGTTCCCTTCACTTTCTTCTCGCTCCATCTAATGAAGCCCAAGGACCATGTAATCCAATCCCTTGCAATGCAGGAATCAACGTAATCCTGAGAGATGGTATTCCAAACTCCAAAGAGCGGTCCACCAATATCAGAGGCTGTCTGATATTGGCATGTAACTTTTATAGTCGGGGAGTTCTTCTAATGTTTAAGTGTAATCTCCTTTCTTCTAATTTAATCTATATATAAAGACTCCAGGTGCAGAGAAATAGGTGGATTTGGTAGTGAAGAAATGATAGATGAGGTAATATTTAACGTTTACTACACTTTTCACTCTGTGACCACTGGAACATTTCAAATCTGCCCAGAGGCTATTTTTTACCTGTGGCCTCTCTGACCAGTTCAAATTCACATTCCATCCTCCAGGCCCTATACCTATGCTCTTGTTTCTTATTTACACTTAGACCTAAGTATCTGCAGAAGGAGCCCCCGATGGTGCAGCGGGTTAAAACACTGAGCTGCTGAACTTGCTAACCGAAGGGTCAGCTGTTCAAATACAGGGAGTGGGATGAGCTCTCGCTGTTAGCCCCAGCTTCTGCCAACGTAGCAGTTCAAAACATACAAATGTGAGTAGATCCATAGGTACCGTTCCGGCGGGAAGGTAACGTCGCTCCATGCAGTCATGCTGGCCACATGACCTTGGAGGTGTCGATGAACAACGCTGACTCTTCAGCTTAAAAATGGAGATGAGCACTAACCCCCAGAGTGGGACATGATGAGACTTAATATAGGGGGAAAACCTTTACCTAAGCACCTGCAGAGGCAGAGAGATAATTGCCATGTGCAAACATGTGAGTGAGTGGAAATAAAATCTAGCAACGTGCTTGCACCTTGCAGTGTGTTGGATGGATGGAGCTGCCTGTGCTGACACTCAATGGAGAAGAAGCCAAAGGTCAGTGTAGGTTAAGTGCAAAGCAACATAGATTTAGGGAAGATCCAGAGAATTTGTACTGAATAACTTTAGCACCCATTTGATGAAGGAAGAACTGTCTCTTTAAATCTGTGATTCTCAAGTTGTGGGCCTTCAGGTCCACGAACCTCTTTCCTCTTTATATTTTTAATAAATTTTATTTCCGCCCCGTTCCGCCGAGCTGACCATTGCATTGGATAGACCACATCAGGTCTAGATTATTAAATATGGTTTTCTGTGGGCGAGCAGATAACTGATATGTTCTGTATCAGAAACTAGAGCTGACGTGCTCTATCCAGTGCAGTTTTCTGAATCAGCAACCCAAATAACCAAACCAAATCTAAAGTTGACCAAAAGCTGATTCATAACCCTTTTGGTACTAATGTTGGAGAGGGGTCCCTGGTCAAAGTGGGCCCTGGGTCAAAAAAAAAGGTTGGGAACCACTGCTTTAAATCATGGGATAGGGAGTGAAATTATGCTTTTAGGACTGTCAAGGGGGGTGCAATCTCCCTTTAAGTTGAAGGAGGACTCCTCTTCTACAGTATGCCAATTGGTGAGACGTCTGGCTATAGGGCTGGTGGAATAGGACTTTTTATATGCCGACTTATTCTGTCTCCTTCTAACTCAATTATATTGTTCAACTTTTAATTGACATTATTTTACCAAACCAGTATCTGTGGGGAACAAAAGAAGTGCAATAAAGAGCAGTGACCCTTGAAATGAAAAAGTCAGTGAGTGACATAAAGACCTTTTTGACTATCTTTTCTTTCCACATCACCCACATTTTCACTGTTTCCCTCAACAATCTTCCTTCTGCCACCTTTCCTTATTTCATAGCACAGTGTACATCTCTTAAATATAAGAGACATTTGCTACACTGTAATGTATCAATAAATCAGATCGCAAGAACCGAGTGCTCACAGTAAAGTGCAGCCTTTCTACAGAAGATTAAGTACAAAGCCAAGCCTAGGTGAAGGCTCGGAAATTTTATTAATTAATTAGAAAAAGAGATTGAAATATACACTTGATTGGTATTCTGGGTTGACTGTTTATTGAAGCATTGCCAGCAAAATTATGCAAAACGTTAAAAAGCATAACTTTAAAAATTACTTCTTGGACTAAAAGTGCCAGAATCCTCCAGCCAACATGGCCAGTGCTAGCAGATTAAAATCAGAAATTACCAACCTCTAGGCTGGAGGGTTCTGGCAGTTCTAATGGCAAAAGTAACTTTTTCAATCTTTGCTATCTAATATTTAGTATAATTTTGCTATTTAGTGTAAGCTTTATTTAACAGTAGTATATATATATAAAATCTCATTTTTTAATTAAATGGTTTGGAAATTTAAAATATTATGTAAAATATTCACTATGTAGAATAGGAAGAGCAAGAACAGGCTGCCCCACTTCCATTTTTAGAAGAAGACATAATTCATTGGGTCAGAAGTAGGAATGCCCATGGACAAGGAAACTGCCAAAGCTGCTACGGAAGATATCAAGATCAAGCATGAAGTCTGAAACTTTGCTACACTGCTACACTTTTCTCATATGATACGAAAATAGAAAGTCATCTTTATTTATTTATTCACTCAGTTTATAGCTTACCTTACTCCTGGCATTGAACCCAACAGGGCTTACAATATAAATTAAAACAAAAATATTTAAACATGTGATAACTGGCTCCTCCGAATTGTTCTAAAAAACCTGTGATCCTCAACTGTATTTTTTTATTGGGTCAGAAGCAACTTGAGAACATAGTAAACATATTAAACATAGGTAAAGGTTTCCCCTGACATTAAGTCCAGTCATGTCTGACTCTGGGGGTTGGTGCTCATCTCCATTTCTAAGCCGAAGAGCCAGCGTTGTCCATAAACACCTCCAAGGTCATGTGGCTGGCATGACTGCATGGAGCGCCGTTACCTTCCCGCCGGAGCAGTACCTATTGATCTACTCACATTGGCATATTTTTGAACTGCTAGGTTGGCAGAAGCTGGAGCTAACAGCGGGTGCTCACTTCCGCTCCCAGGATTTGAACCTGGGATCTTTCGGTCTGCAAGTTCAGCAGCTCAGTGCTTTAGCACACTTTGCCACCAGGGCTCCTTATTAAACATAGTAAACATATGAAATAGCCAGTCTTGCTGTTTACCTAAGTTGCCCGAAAGACAGTTGCATCTGTCAAGTAGGAAATTTAGGTACGCTTTATGCGGGAGGCTAATTTAACGAATTTACAACACCATGAAACGGCCAGCTGCACACAGAAAGGAATGAGGAAGTACAGCACTCGGTGTCACTAGTGGACAGTGAAGCAACAGCTCCCCCTGTGGCCGGAATTGAGCATACCCTCAGGAAGCTGGAAATGTTAAAGTGCCTCTGTGTGTGTCTATACTGTATGTTGTTTGTCTGATGGCATTGAATGTTTGCCATATATATGTGCATTGTAATCCACCCTAAGTCCCCTTCGGGGTGACAAGGGTGGAATATAAATACTGTAAATAAATAGATAATAAATAAGTCGCTTCTGGTGTGAGAGAATTGGTAATCTACAGAGATGTTGCCCAGGGGACACCCCGATGTGTTACCATCCTAATGGAAGGCTTCTCTCATATCCTCACAAGCTAGAGCTGACAGACAGGAGCTGTCAGCTGTCTCGCAGATTTGAACCAGCAACCTTCAGGTCAGCAATTCAGCCGGTGCATGGTTTTAGCCCATTGCACCACCTTGGCTCTGTTCTCAACTGTATTGTGAACCAGGATATCATGTTGAATACACCTGTGTTCCATACCTCTCAACATTAACAACATTTGAACTCAGCTTGTATCCAGTGAGGGGGAAGAACTGAATGATGGGTATGTCCCCTCCAGAAACAACTGCCACATTACCTGTTAAGTTTACTACTTCTATGGTTGCCTGCAGTTGTAATCAAATACTCAATAAATATGGCCGGCGTATTCAGCTTTCCTTGTAGTGAAAAAAATGTCACAAACTCTCATTTCCCATAAAGGTGTGTGAAAGAGATTGGTAAGTAAGCGAAACTTGTGGGGAAAATCCTGGTCCCACAGTTGTCTTCTCATTGTAATAATTCTCACTCGGGCCCCATCCACATTGCCCCTGTATCCCAGGTCTTCATTAGGAATGTGTCATTAAGACTACAGAATTCCAGCATTTATTGCACTTTGGCTTCCGTGGTTTTTTCCTGTCAAATCCTGTGATTAGCAGTTTGGGGAAAAGGCATTGAGAGTTTTTAGAGAACTCCAGAGCCTCACCAAGTCACAAAAGGCAAACGTCGACCAAATATATTGCCATTTTTGGTTCTAACCCCCTTTTGACTTTGGTCACTCTTACAACTTGAATGCTGCTTTTGAGGACTTATGTGAAAGTAGAATTAGCCCTTTTGCAGAAATGGGTTCCCTGTCTTTACAATAAAGAAGTACATGGCCATTCAATAAAGAGTGAAACCCAATTTTCTTATCAACTGTATCACCACCGAATATTACCTCAACCTTGAGCTTCATTTTATTTGTCCTCCTCCAGCCTATTACTAACTTCAGAAAATCAACAGGCTTGTGTCATGTAGGTGTGATTTGTTGTTGGCATGTTCCTTCAAGCTGAAGCTGATTTATGACAACCATCTCATCGGACTTTATTGGCAAGATTTATTCAGAGAAAGTTTGCGATTACTTTCTTCTAAGGCTGAGAGAGCATGGCTTGCCCATTGGGTTTCCAGGACTGAATAAGGAGAATAAATTAAGTGGAGATTTACATCCCTACACAGCCATCTCCTTCAAGGCAGGAAGGAAAATGAAGACATTGAAAAACATTTTAATTAAATTTTGAAAAAAGAATGCATGAGAAATGCTAAAATGAATATTTTAAAAACTGTTGGCTGTGGGCCCTTTTGAAAACCAACTACTGCATTTATTGTGGTTTCTCAAGGACACTTTTTGTAAGGGAATAAAAAAGTTGCCAGATGAGTAGAAGAATGGGTAATTTCACCTCATGACTATGTGTGTGCATGAGAAGAAAGTGTGGAGTTCTCCCAACCAGATCCAACTCGATCCATGTAGCTACCAACATTAAGAGTATGCAGCTATCAGACATAAATTACTCATATCCCACATTTTCTGCTTTGAACTGGGATATATGGCAACGTGGATTGGGGCCTCTTCCACACAGCTGTATAAAATCTCACATTATCTGCTTTGAACTGGGTTATATGGCAGTGTGGACTCAGAAAACCCAGTTCAAAGCAGATATTGTGAATTATCTGCCTTGCTGTTCTAGGGCCCCTTCGACACAGCTGAATAAAATCCCACATTTTCTGCTTTGAACTGGAACATATGGCAGTATGAACGCAGATAACCCAGTTCAAAGCAGATATTGTGGGATTTTCTGCCTTGATATTCTGGGTTATATGGCTGTGTGGAAGGGTCCTTAGTTCTATGACTCCCAGCCTTTTCTTGAGAAAACAGGACACGCCTGCATCACATGGTGATATGGGGCAAACTCCGTCCATATAATTTGGACCCAATCAATCTTTCTAAATCAGGGCTTCATAAAATTTTTCAACTTGCGACCCATTTTCCCACAAGAACTTATATGTGACCCTGTATATATACCTGTCTTGAAGCATTGAATGTTTGCCTCTGTTATTTTTTTATTTGTTGGAATCCGCCCTGAGTTCCCTAGAGGAGATAGGGTGGAAAATAAATAAAGATGATTATTATTATTATTATTATTATTATTATTATTATTATTATTATTATTTATTTCACAGCAAACAAGATAGATATGCTGGATTTCATATCACAAAATCACAAGTCAAACACTTCCCAAGTGTCTAGGACTGTGTGATGTATTTTCGGATGATGCGCGCAGATCCCAGCAGGGTGGCCTTTTGCAGCTGGCAGATTGTAATTTTGTCAATGTCTATGGTTTCCAAATGCTGGCTGAGATCTTTTGGCACGGCACCCAATGTGCCCATCACCACTGGGACCATCTGTACTGGTTTCTGCCAGAGACTTTGAAGTTCAATCTTGAGGTCCTGATAGCGGCTGAGTTTTTCCTGTTGTTTTTCATCAATGCGACTGTCACCTGGAATGGCAACATCAATGATCCAAACCTTTTTCTTTTCCACAACTGTGATGTCTGGCGTGTTGTGTTCCAGAATTTTGTCAGTCTGGATTCGGAAGTCCCACAGTATCTGTGCATGCTCATTTTCCATGATCTTTGCAGGTTTGTGATCCCACCAGTTCTTTACTGCTGGGAGGTGGTACTTGAGGCATAAGTTCCAATGAATCATTTGGGCCACATAGTTGTGCCTCTGCATCACAGCAATAAAAAAATTAGTGCATGTCTAAGACCCAAGTACATAAAAGCCAGCCTCATTAAGTGGGCCCTCAAGTATCTGCTGAGATTTCGTTCCAGGACCCACAGTGGATATCAAAACCGGTGGATGCTTACGTTCCAGTATATACAAAGGTGAGGTGAAATTGTGTCCGTTATATAAAATGGCAAAGTCAAGGTTGGAGACATTTCAAGACATGGATGGTTGAATAGGGCCTGCCCTATTCTAAGCCAAGCTGTGAAGGGAAATTAAAATGCAATCCTAAAAATAATAAACAAATCTGATTACTTTCAAGCAAGGGGGTATAGTAGGGTGGGCAGGGGTTTTCCCTTCCTCCTTCTTCACCCTTACATATCTCTCTGCCTTTTTGACCCCCCCCCTCCTCCTCTTTCTCCATTGCCCTACATGGACTGGTTTCTTTCCCCTTCCCTCAGCTAGGCTCTGCTTGTTCTCCTTCAACAGCAGCAGTAACCCTTCTTACCCTGCATTGGAGGTACAGGGAGAGTAATCCTTTTTGCAACCCCCACCATTCACTTAGGCAATCCCCTTTGGGGTCCTGCCCCTCAATTTAAGAAACTTTGTTCTAGATGACCCTTCCACACAGTTGAATAAAATCCCACATTTTTCTGCTTTGACCTAGAATATATGGCAGTGTGAACTCAGACAACCCGGGGTCCTTCCACACAGCCCTATATCCCAGAATATCAAGGCAGGAAATCCCACAATATCTGCTTTGAACTGGGTTATCTGAGTCCATACTCAGATAATGTGGGATTTTCTGCCTTGATATTCTGGGATATAGGGCTGTGTAAAAGGGCCCCCAGTTCAAAGCAGATATTGTGGAATTTTCTGCCTTGATATTCTGGGATATAGGACTGGGTAGAAGGGCCCCCAGTTCAAAGCAGATATTGTGGGATTTTCTGCCTTGATATTCTGGGATATAGGACTGGGTAGAAGGGCCCCCAGTTCAAAGCAGATATTGTGGAATTTTCTGCCTTGATATTCTGGGATATAGGACTGGGTAGAAGGGCCCCCAGTTCAAAGCAGATATTGTGGGATTTTCTGCCTTGATATTCTGGGATATAGGACTGGGTAGAAGGGTCCCCAGTTCAAAACAGATATTGTGGGATTTTCTGCCTTGATATTCTGGATTATAGGGCTGTGTGGAAGGGCCCCTGGAGTACAACTTCCAAGTTCCATTGCTAATGGGAAGGATTTATGAGAGATGTCTCAAGTTTTATCTGTGGAACATTGTGTCAGGGGAAGCTCAGGCAGGAAAACTTTGACATTATTTAGAAATTAGATTAGTCCCTACCTTGGCCACATTCCGGAAAGACCTGAAAACTTGGTTATTTCAATGTGCTTTTGACTAATTCGGCACAATTTGATGGATTCCTTTTACCTACACCTATACCCAGCCACTACACTTTATTACTGGCCCATTTTATTAGTGACCTTGAAATATATTGCATATGTATAATTTATTGCCTTGCCTCCAATTTTTGAACACACCCATTGCACCCGGCTATTGGTTATTGCTTATCGCTTGTTGTTGAGTTTATGCTTTTATTATTATATATGTTTTATGTATTAATTCATTGTACTTAAATGTATCTTATGTTGTTGTATTTTATTGTTGCATTACTGGGCTTGGTCCCCATGTAAGCCACCCCGAGTCCCTTTGGGGAGATGGGGCAGGATATAAGAATAAAGTTATTATTATATTATTATCAGAAAGATGCAACAAATATTAGAGAGAAAAGAAACTTCAAGAGGTGAAAAATGAAAACACAATTATGATTGGCCATTGGGAATGGTATAAAAATCAACAGTGGAAAACCAAGGGAGCGGTGGACCAAAGAATAGAACAGCTGGAACCCTGAAGTAAATTGTGATGCCAGTACTCTGAATCTCACTTGTGAACTCAGTGGGAAATAAAGGCTAGGTGCAGCATTTCTTTGAATTGTCATATATTTCTTATACACTTCCTTTGAGCTATAGTTTAATTTTGGCTCAAGCATATGTTCAAGAGCTGTTCAAGTCAAAACACCAGCTATCACTGTAAGAATAAATGAAAACCAAAGTTCACAGGAAGTTCAGAAAGCTAGTGGTAATCAAGCAGGTGGAAGTATCTGTCACCTTTCAGTGGTAAAACACCTGTGATTGTAAAGTGAGGTTTTTTCCCCTCCTTCTCCATTAAGAAAAGCCCATTTGACACAAAGAGGTTCCTGCCATTTCAGTCACTCCCTGGAGAGCCTCAATGATGCAGTTTTAAAGGAGCTATTGAAAATTCCATCCGTTGTTTTGTGGATGACAGCCAGTTTAGCAGAAAGCTGAAGGCATGCAAAGCTGTCCCTCAAAGCTATTATCCTTCCTCGCTCAGTACAAAATATCAATACAATTTCCTTTACTCAAAGCTTTTCTTTTCTTTTCTTTTTAAAAAAGATTTTTAAACATAGATTACAAATCAGCATTTACTTAATGGAAGTGGCAAAGGAAAATTTCATAGCCCATAATTTGGCACAGAAAATGCCCTGTAGCCTTTTTGAGATGTTATATTCTCTATTCATCTGTATCGCAATTGACATGTACTTTAGAAGAAATAGAATGTGCTCTAAGGCATAACAACAACCCTGTTTAAGAATAACTAGAGTCTATCGTCCTAGTTCTAGTTGCCCGAAGAACTGGAATTAGTACAAAACTTAAGCCTTTTTTCACTAAAGCAGAGAAGTTTGTGTCAAGATCAGAGCCATCTAACTGGGGTGCAGTGTTCTAGCTTCGCAATTGCTATGCTGTACAAAATGTCAGTGAGGCCCCATCTACACTGTCAGTTTGAATCTTGCATTTGAGTACAGACTCAAATAATGCCATCAAATGTAGTTAAACTGCATTATATGAATCGACACTGTCTATATAATGCAGTTTCAAACTAGGTGCAGCCTGAGAAAGTAACTTAGACAAGGAAGCTGTGTGTAAAAGAGAGGAAGCACAGAAAAGACAGAAAAACCAGCACCCAATTTCATTTGAATACTGAATGTGTGTTTGTGTGTGCCTTCAAATGATTTTGTCAACTTATGGCAATGTCATAAAATTCATAGCATTTTTTTTAGGCAAGGGATACTAAGAGATGGTTTTGCCAGTTCCTCCGAAATATTGCCAGCATTTCTTTTATTGGTGATTTGTTATACAAATACTAACCAGATTTGATACTGTTTAGTTTCCAAGATTAGGCAGGATCTGATGTGCTTATGTTAAATACAAGACATTTAAAGGAGCATTATTCTAATCTCCATCAAAATAAAAGACTTATTGCTTTATTTTTCTGAGCCCTCTTTAGTTAATAAAAATCCATAATGGAAAACAACTCTTTTCAGAAACCCAGGAATCAAACATCCTGAATTAGATTGGTCACTGGTACATCTAATATGATCAAATTACATCAATATCAAAATCATTCCATTGGTTGACAGTTTCTGAGCAAAGTACAAAGTGTTGATTGTTACCTTTAAAGACCTACATGACTGGGGTCCAATTACTCAAGGTACGAATTCTTCCCATGTAATCTGCCTTTTATATCCAGATCCTTTGTGGGATATTTACTCAAAGCAGTCAGTAGTAGGTTAGTGATGGTCACTCAGGTCTCTTCGACACAGCTGAATAAAATCCCTCATTTTCTGCTTTGAACTGCAATATATGGCAGTGTGGACTCAGATCAGTTCAAAGCAGATATTGTGAGATTTTCTGCCTTGATATTCTGGGTTATATGGCTATGTGGAAGGGCCCCCAGATGACTTTTTCTTCAAACATGCCCAGACTGTGGAATGATCTGCCAGGGGAGGGGATATCATAGGGAGGAGGGATAAAGCTTGTTTTCTGATGCCCTGGAGACAAGGACATGGAACAGTGGCTTCAAACTACAGGAAAGGAGATTCCACCTGAACATTAAGAAAAACTTCCTCACTGTGAGAGCTGTTCAGCAGTGGAACTCTCTGCCCCGGAGTGTGGTGGAGGCTCCTTCTTTGCAGGCTTTTAAGCAGAGGAGTTATGAATAACTTTTCAACAACTTTAAAGCATAGGTTCTTTTTATTCTAATTTCAATGTGAGAGGTATATCAGAACTTTTACAGAACAACAAAGAATGACAGACATAGAGACATACAGATTCTATGCAACTACATTGGATTAACAAACAACCTACAGCTACATTGGCTAAGAAACAAACAAAAGGGGGAGTTACATTTTCACTCAGCATTCACACATATGTTCAGGCATTCATCTTCATGCACACACATTCTCCCGCTTGTGTCCTCAGCCCTTCCCCCTTCTCCCTTCCTGCACCGTCGCCAAAACGCTGCATTGCCAGCCACACCCCCATTGTTGGAAATGGAGGAGAGAGGCGGAAAAATGTACTGGGGCAGAAGTTTCCAAACTCATTTATCTATCTGAGACATGCCTCGATTTCAATGAGGATTACGTGAGATGTAGTATTGGGATGTGGCTTTCAGCTGCATATGGTAAATGATTTCTCCTATACTTTGTCCTTTTTTAAATCCAAAACGTAATCTACTTTGTGGATAGCCTTTGTATTACCATATCTTTTCTCCCTCCTTAGTGAAGCACCTGCTCAGGCCAGGCCCTGCATTCCCCTGTAGCCTGCCAACGCATAGTTCCAAAACACCCAAACTTCAAAATTCCAAAAAGAACATGACTCCAAAAGGCACTCCTTCCTCTTCCCATGAGAAAAGGAGCCCCAAAAGTAACCAGAATCCTGCTTCCTTGCAAATCTGCCACTTTCCCATACACCATCTCCATTGAGCATGGTGGATGAACAGCATCGCTGTCTGTCACAATTTCTGGATTGCCATAAGGTCACATATAGTAATACTTTGATGATGTTGTCCCAAAGCTGTAAATGAATGATAGACATCTTCCATCCTGGAATATCCTGGCTCCATCTCAATTTCCTCGACCAGATGTTGATTAGTGTTGGCCTTGTGTTAACTTCCTTCTTAACAGTTGTAAACATTTCCTTAACTTGATGTAAGCATTTATCTTATCACTGTCACAGTTCTTATCACAGTTTGTCAGGCAGGTAAACTATTTCAGGTCTTATTAACAACTTTTAATTACAATTTAGCAAGCAGGTAGTTAGTCTTTGCAGACCTTAGTCTACAGACTGGTGTCTTCAAAAATTTTAGGTTTCATTCATTCATCTGCAATTCAAACCATATATCATATTTTTGTCATAGAGGCTGGATAGCCATCTGTCAGGGGTGCTTTGAATGCGATTTTCCTGCTTCTTGACAGGGGGTTGGACTGGATGGCCCACTCTATGATTCTATGGTTCTATGAAAAGTTGATTTCACAATCAGAATTTAAAGCAGCATTAAAGACTAGTGTCTTCTGGCAGGGCTATCCAGATTATTTTTAAATTATGAATTTAAAATTTGAATTTTATACTATGTACTTCAATGTGTATCAATTGTATATATGTTCTTGTAAATTGATGTTATATGATTCAGTTGGTTTTTGTGTTTTTAACTGATGTTTTGTGTTATATTTTAACATGATGTTTCTGACATACTATGGAGAGAGGCAGGTAAAATTATCATTAGTAAATTGGCATCATATTAATGAGGATGTATATTCACAATATCATAGAATCATATTCCCTCCTATAAAAACTCATTTTAAAGTAGACTAGTTAAATGACCACATATCTCCCCTTTCCCCCCTTTGTCTTTACCTTTAATTTTTTGATGGAGCAGGGCTGCATCAAAACAAACAAAGCATCTCCGTTTCTGAGCAACCACTCTGGTCTCTCACACAGTCCATGTTTTGGCTTTGACCTAAACAATTATGTATACAATCCCTGTTCTGCTAATTTAATTTTTGTGTTGCCTTGGGCAAATGGCTGACACTCAGATGTGGCTCCACTTGTATAACACTGGCATTTAGTTCATTATCACATGCTTTCTATCCTTTCCTTCCTTCAGGGGATTCAAAATAGTACAAATGGCTTTCTATTTATTTTCTCTTCCCAACAACATCTTAAAGTATATCAAAAGCAACCAGGGCTGACCAGAGGCATTTTGCTTCCTGAGACAAAACAAAACAGAATGCCTAGCAAAGCCATGAAACCCATTCTGGTACTTGAGGAAGAAAATCCCAGAAACAATTCCAGTTCTCCCTGGCAGTAAAATTACATGAATAGCAATGGAAATAACTGACAAATTTCCATCATTTTTATAACACGCTAGCTGTAGCTGGCCATGCATCGCTGTGGCCCAGTCTGGTTCAATGGGAAAGAAAGGATAGCGAAAGAGTAGGTTTCAGATATATGTGATTTCACAATGCTTGTGGGTAGGCAATATTTGTGGCGGTTCCATTGTCTGTGCAGATATGGAAATTGTCTGATTTGGAGACTCTGGTACACGGAACATATTACTGTCCATGTGATAAGCTATCAGTGTCCTGATGTAAACCGTAGAATTCTAAAGACTGCCTCTGAGTATAAACATAGATAGATAGATAGACAGATAGATAGATGGATATAGATATCTTTCTTTCTCTGACCTCCCCTTGGGGAGAATGACAGGGGGCATGGCTTGCTCGTTGGCCAAACCCCCTGTTATTTTCCTGCTGGGAGAGGCCATAGGCCCCTCCCAGAGAATGATCCCAGTACCTCCTCCTCCCTATTATTGAAAATCTGGCTGCCAGTATAAAAAAACCTCTAAAATCGGGACTGTAAATAAAGAACACCACTCAGAAAACAGAGGAATTCCAAATATGAAACAATCAGGGCCAGCTAACACTTCCCAACAAAGGATTCCCCCAGGCAGGAAGAAGCCTGGCTTTGAAACTGCAAGACTATTCAATGCATATCAAGTTGGCCAATTGAAAAATTCACACTTAGCTTAAGCAGAAAAGAGTTCTTGCTTCCACCCTGGACCTTCCACAGATATATAAAGAGAAGCCTCTCACAGGATGGTAAAACATCAGGACATTGAACTGAGTGGTGAGGAGGCAGGTCTAGCCATCCCTTATGGCCCTGCCCACACCGGTTGTTAAAGGGAGGAGACTGCTTGGCCATTGTTAGCATGGTTGCTAGAGGGGGAGCCATCTGATATGATGGTTGCTAAGGGAGGAGGAAACTGATTGGCCATTGCTAAGGGGCAGGTATGTGAATACCTTAAAACACTCATCAGTTTGAATGCTACATTGTGTCCAAATTTTGTAGCATTTGGTGTAGTAGTTTGGGCGATATGAGGTCCTCACAAACGGACATTATATTTTTATTTATATAGATAAAATCTGCTACCTGAATCAGTCCCTTAACTCTGGTTTAGTGGAAAGGGTGGCCAAGTGTGTAGCTATTAGGCATGTGCAAAAAAATTGGAAGAGTCAGAAATTGTAAGAAAATCAATCAGAAGTTTTGTAAGTCAGAAGCCACAACCGAAGCGTTTCTATGGCACACACCAAATATTTTAGAATTGAAACTTAACCCATACTTTTTCATTTTAGTTCTGTAAATCTCGGAAGGCTCCCAAAGACAGTTTCATATTCAGTGCATGGAAACAAAGCCATCAAGCCAAAAAGGCTACCTGCCTTGCCATTCCTCTGCCTGGAATTAATGGTGTCTTGGCATTAGGAGTGGTAAAAAGAGTGAATAGTGCACTTTGGCAACAGCATAGAACTCTAGGAAATTTAGTTTGGGAAGGGGAGAAGCCCTATGCCAAAGAAATCAAAAGGCTCTGCCCCAAACTTCATTTCCCAGAATACATTAGCATCAAAAGGCACCAATTAGGAGAGGAGGTACATTTGCTAATATTCTACACTATGATTTCTGTTCCTGGGTTATAAGTGGTAGTTCCTAATTGGTCTTGTCATAAAAACATGGCAAAAGTTTATTACACCGCAAAAACTTTGTCTTTGCGCATGGGACATCGCCCTTAGCACATTTTGCTTTTCCACCAATTTAGCAAAGTTTCTGCGACAAAAACAAAGTTTCTGGAGTAGAACAGTTACTTTCAAAGTAAGCACTATACAATTAAACAGGAAATAACACTTTGAAACCAGGAACAGATTTTTATTATTATTAAAAAATGTTGTCCAAAAAAGCTTTGAAAAATCCCCAAAAATCCATGGATAAGTGAAACATTCTGAAATTTGGTGGGCTCTCAATTGTAAATGTGCTCTACCATTGTAGCAAATTTCACCCCAATAGCTTTAAAATGAGGGAGATAAGAGACCCTGAAGATTCCCCAATTATAGTAATTTATTTATGTGCAATTACTATTACAAGATAATGAAATTTCATTACTCTCCTTATAGTAACAAAAATTTCACTAAGAAACAAAGTGCCAGTGTCCCCCTTCCAAGATTTGTAGTGACTTTTGAACCATTTTTTAAAAGAATGGATTGCACATCTCTAGTAGCTATGGAGATGGGAAGAAGGCAAAAAGTGAGCTTTGGCCCTTCACATAAAATTATTCAAGGAATAATGTCAATGTGGACAATTCTGGAGTATTTTAGAATTCCGAAAAACGGATGTTTAACCTGTATCTCTCACAGTGACAGATCTTTTTACCATCTGTTAAAAGATGATTTCTATGGTGTGTCACCTGCAGATGGACCTCCCTCTCCCCTACTGCGAAAGGAGGTCTTGTAGTATGTGATATCCACTGGGATGGCCTCCCAGAGACCAGCGAGCTTCACCTGGAATATTAAATAATTCATCTATAATCCCAGACATAGTTGGAAACAATATACTCTCCAAGAGCAGAATGATTTTTCCACTGCAGAAAAATATAAAGAATAATATGTAGCTGGGGGCGGGGATAAGTTTCCCAACAGAAATTATATTGTGAGGGAAGAGTGCACTAACAAATGTCTAATAACAACTATATATTTTATTGCACTAAAATGGTTAATGCCGTGAATGTAAAATATCATGGCATGGCTGAGAAATCATCACAGCTTTTCAAAATCATTCAGTATATTGGCTGGACTGGGTCTCCTTTGTTAGCTGGTTAAAAGAGTGTAATATACAAGCATAAGGAGACCTTCTATTTTGCTGATGTATTTTCCATCTCATTTCTTGAAAGCCCAAGGAAAGCTGGTGTCAACAGAGCATACCTTATTAATGTGCATTGCTATTGTTCACTTTCCAAATGTTGCAGTTTTTTTTTACCACGCAGTTGAACTGAACCAAACCAAAAGTTTGTGCTGAGGTTTTCCTTTCCCTTTCATCTTTTTTTTAAAGCATCATAAAGTGACTGTTTTCACCAGACACAGCAATTATTTCCTGCCAGACTGTTCTATGCTATTTTAGTAGCAACTTTGAGCAAAACTTTCTTGACCAAAGCAAATGAAAAGAGCACCCTAGAAGCACCTAGGGACAAAAATTGGAAAGCCTACTCCATCCCAATATTAATTCTGCAATTCTGTATTTCTGATTATCATGGTAAGCAAAGTAATTTTGTAGCAGTTCGTTGGGATTGGGTTTAGGGAATTATTGTTATTTATTTATTTATTTATTTGTCCTGGATATTTCATTTAATTTCCCCTTTCTCTACATTTCTGATTTCCTTCAAGTATCATTCTGCAAGCACTAAATAAATAGACACAATCCCCACTGAGTTTTTACACATACCCATCTGGCTGAAGTTTTTGTTTTCTTCTTCTAAAATTTGTTCCGTAGAACATGCTTATGAAAATATTTTTCTTATATATAGATGGTTCTTCTTTGGCAATATAAGGCTACACTCAGAGAACTGTATGAATGTAAGTCCTCATTAATTTGGTTCTCAAAATAAGCAATTAATACTTTCAGTCATTTTCTTCCTGTTTCAAATACATTTTTGTGAACTTCTTAAAGACTATTTGGCACTTAAATTTTACATTTTGTGCAGAAAAAGTCCAAAACTGCAAAAAATCTTATATTGCTCAATTCTCATCAGGTTTCTCAACACTCAGTAGCAGTGGTTCTCAACGTACCTAATGCCACGGCCCTTTAATACAGTTCCTCATGTTGTGGTGGAGCCCTCGGTGGCACAGCAGGTAAAACTGCTGAGCTCCTGAACATGCAGACCGAAAGGTTGGCAGTTCAAATCCAGGGAATGGAGTGAGCTCTTGGTATTAGTCCAGCTTCTGCCAACCTAGCAGTTCAAAAATATGCATATGTGAGTAGATCAATAGGTACTACTTCTATAGGAAGGTAACGGTGCTCAATGAGGTCATTCTGGCTACATGACCTAGGAGGTGTCTATGGACAACACCGGATCTTCGACTTAGAAATGGAGATGAGCACCAAGCCCTAGAGTCAAATACAACTAGACTTAATGTCAGGGGAAAACTTTTATCTTTACATGTTGTGGTGATCCCCCAACCATAAAATTATTTCATTGCTAATTCATAACTGTAATTTTACTACTGTTATGAATCGTAGTGTAAATATCTGATATGCAGGATGTATTTTCATTCACTGGACCAAATTTGGCACCAATACCCGATACATCCAGATTTGAATACTGGGGGGGGGGGGGCTTGGGAGGGTAATGATTTTGTCATTTGGGAGTTATAGTTGCTGGGATTTATACTTCATCTACAATCAAAGAGCATTTTGAACTCCAGCAATGATGGAACTGAATCAATCTTGGCACACAGAACTTCCATGACCAACAGAAAATACTGGAAGAGTTTGTTGGGCATTGACCTTGATTATTGGAGTTGTAGTTTACCTACATCCGGAGAGCACTGTGGACTCAAACAATGACGAATCTGGACCAAACTTGGCACAAATACTCAAAATGCCCAAATTTGAACACTGGTGGAGTTTGGAGAAAATAGACCTTGACATTTGGGAGTTGTAGTTGCTGGGATTTAAAGTTCACCTACAATCAAAGAGCCCCTTGAACCCCGCCAATGATAGAATTGGGCCAAAGTTCCCACACAGAACCCCCATGACCAACAGAAAATGTTGGTCTTTGGTGACCCCTCTGTCACCCTCCCCCCTCGTGACCCCCCAGGGGTTCCGACCCCCAGGTTGAGAAACGCTGCTCAATAGACATATTTAAACCATTTATCTTATCCCCAGAGAGCTGCATTTCTCTTTAGTTTCCATAATGTTAATCTTTCATGTTAAAAACTCCATACAAAGTGGTGTTTCCAGGATAAAGTGTTTAGTCTAATATTGTCCCAAGCAGGCAATTTACATGATAGCACATCTAATCAAATGTGGGTATTTTTAAGTTATGTTTTTGAACTGTAACTCCCAAAACTTCCTAACCAAGCTGGGCACAAAAGAGTAACTTTTTCAAAGTTTCATTCAAACATTTGATCACACTTCTTTGTTTTAGTTTTAGTAAACTGTCCATGTTGGGGGAAAAGTAGGTTATAAATGAAATAAATATAAATACAGTAGAGTCTCACTTATCCAACATAAACGGGCCGGCAGAATGTTGGATAAGTGAATATGTTGGATAATAAGGAGGGATCAAGGAAAAACTTATTAAACATCAAATTACGTTATGATTTTACAAATTAAGCACCAAAACATCATGTTATACAACAAATTTGACAGAAAAAGTAGTTCAATATGCAGTAACGCTATCTAGTAATTACTGTATTTACGAATTTAGCACCAAAATATCACAATGTATTGAAAACATTGACTACAAAAATGCATTGGATAATCCAGAACGTTGGATAAGTGAGACTCTACTGTATAAATAATTCTGCCAATGGTCTGAAGTGGTGCAGTCTGATAAATCTACTCATCACCTGAAGCTCTCGTTTGTATAATTTTCTCTCAAAAACACATTTCACTCAAAAGGGCAAGACCACTTTTTATAAGGTTACTTTGAAATAAAACATATGAAGAGCCTCTGAACCACATTAACTCTAGTGCTTGGGGTGTTGATCGGAGCAGCCATTTTACCATACTTTTAATTATTTAAAAAATTACACAAGTAAACTTTCAGATGGAAAATGCATTAGTTCACAAGAAAATGAGTCACTGGTTTTATGGCTTGTTTTTCTTGTTAGGAAAGGAACTTTCAAAGCTTGCTTGCAGTGTTAATTGCACATTTCTTTCCTGACTTGCAGAGACTGATATAAAATCACTGATGTGTTTGTTTTAGTTTCCAGACATCATGTAAGAGAATAAAACCCACTTAGCATGAATTCAAACTCTTCATTCTATAAAGCAATTTTATTATTTAAAACTTTCTGATAGATGCTTCTGCATAAGGAAAAAGCATAAAGATTATGAAAAAGAATAAACTACATTTACAGGCAGTAACACAAAAATTACCACTGAAAGATTAATTACTATTGCAGCATATACTTGACAATGAGAGAGCTAACTCTCAAAGAGTATTTGTTGCATTGAATCACTTCTATCCCATGGCTAAACTATACAGTAGTCAGGAAATCCAGGTCTGGTTCTACCAATCCTTTATCTATATATCTTTCTTTCACCCTCAGCACACCCACCTAAATCAGCATCCTATGACACTTCCACCGTGTCATGAGAATGGAGCCCCACGCTGACCTTCAAATTACATAATGTGACTACTGGCCCCACCCCAATTGGGGTGAAAGCGTCTTTGGACACTTCTACCACAACACGGGAGGCTTCCCATGTTGTGCTGGCTCCAACAGAGCTAGCACGGATCCTCTGCAGAATGGCGACCTTCCCACATGTGCTGGGGAAAGTGTTGCTGAGAAGGAGCTGTGCGGACAGTGACGGATTCGCCCCACTGCCCCTCTCTTTTTGCCTTTGTAACAAGGCCCCTATTTTCTTTCCCTCATTCTTTCAGTGAAATGTAATTGTGGAGGTGGGCTCTCAATTGAAACATAGCAAAATGAGGACCCGAGATTACATTACTCATCTCATCCCATCCCACAGATATATAGTTTTTCCAATGTAAATAAAAAGGGAGGGAGGGGCTGTGGCGCAGGCTGGTGAGCAGCCTGCTGCAATAAATCACTCTGACCATGAGGTCATGAGTTCGAGGCCAGCCCGTGGTGGAGTGAGCAGCCATCAATTAAAAAATAAAAAATAGCCCCTGCTTGTTGCTGACCTAGCAACCCGAAAGATAGTTGCATCTATCAAGTAGGAAATAAGGTACCACTTATAAAGTGGGGAGGCAAATTTAACTAATTTACGACATTGGAATGAGCAAGTGCTGTCACAGTGGATGATGAAGCAGCTGCTCCCCCCTGTGGCCAGAATCAAACATCCCCTCAGAAGAAGGTTAAATTGCCTCTGTGTCTGTCTGTCTCTATCTCGGTTCTATGTGTATATGGACATATGTTTGCCCTATATGTATATAATGTGATCCGCCCTGAGCCCCCTTCGGGGTGAGAAGGGCAGAATATAAATACTGTAAATAAATAAATAAATAAATAACTTAGTGGCATTACTTGTGTGGAGTTTGATTTATCTCCCTGTGGAGCAAACAGGAATTGGGGAGGAACTTTCCATCTAGAAAACAGCATTGTTGCGAGGATAAAATATCCTGTCCTTCAACTTCAGTGTTCTGACACTCCATAGAACTGCAAGTATTTGAGTAATAAAATGTTGGGAAAGATATTTAATATGTCAATATGCTTCACACAAGCAAAACAAGTGTGCCTACATACCTATGTATACTTACCTGGGAGTATGCCCTATTAAACCCAATGAGAGTACTTCAAGATTAGTATGCATAGGATTGCATCAAAAACTTTGGTAAATACCATTTTCAAGAGGTAAAGGGTCTTCTTTTCTGATGCACCACATTGTCCTGTACTTATTTACTCTTATGGTTTTGTTTAAGCAAATTGAGGTATTCTGACTGACTATCAGGATGGAACCTAGACTAGGTTATAATTGTAACACTTTTCAATAAGCTGAGTCACAGAATAAGTATGGTAACCTAACTGCTGTTTGGAAGGTACAGTACTCCAGATGTTTTAGGCCAGCAAATCTCATAATCATTGGTTCCATTGGCTGATTGATGGGACCTAGAATCCAAAACATCTGGAGGGTCACACAGGTTCCCTATTCCAGGTTTATAAGCTAACAACTTGTTTCCCTGTGCTTTGCTGTGTTGCTTCATGCTTCTTATAGTACTTATCCAAAACTGAAAACATCCCTTCTGAAGGTTTCTTTTTTGCGTTATGTGTAATAACTGTGTATGCTTAACATATTTATAGAGGACAGTAGATTCATTTATGCTCTCCCAAATTATTATTTGATACAAAACAAGATTAGTACATAGCAAACAAGATCACTATGCTGGCTTTTGTATTGGATCACACATCGGACACTTTCCAAGTGTCTAGGACTATGTGATGTATCGGTGAATAATGTGTGTATATCCAAGTATGGTGGCCTTTTGCAGCTGATAGATGGTAATTTTGCTAGCGCCGATTGTTTATCATCATCATAATCATCATCTTACTTTTTCTCTTAAAGGAGAAAGCAGCTTTGACTCAAATGCATCCAAGATGACTTCTGAAACATCCCAACATGCTTAGAGCTTTTCAAAAAAAAAAGTGCAAGCCACTGAAATATAGTTACATTGTAGCCCTGCCTATACCATGAACACAGCCAATTAAACATCAGCAATGAACCATGGCAGTTAAATTGGTGTCAAATTGTATTAATTCTACAGTGTAGATACATGCTTTGTTCCTCTACCTACGGCTGGCATGGACTACTATTAACTTCAGTTTATTATCCAGTCATAATGTTTTAAAAATCACATCACCTCCATTTATAGACAGCAATGCTAAACACAAAGACAAATTATCTGATAAGACACATAAATGTTGGCAGACTTTCCATTTCAAAAATATATACCAAGTCATGTGTAAATTGATTGTGTTTGATGAAAAATCAATAGAAAGTGACAGTAACTTTCAGAGATAGTCTTTAGTTTAAACTTTAAATACACAAAACTGATGTCTGTAGCAAGTTTTTCTTTAAATATTACAAACCCATTAGGATTTGTTCTTGCACAAAATTTGCTGTCCATGTTTGAAGGCAAGAGCAGGTTCTTTCAATCTGCTATTGCAAGGAGTTAGCATTCAAGGATTTCCCAATATGTTTATGTGAAATTTGCAAGAACAAGTAGTATGATCTCATTAATACAACTTATGCTTTGGTCTGTTTTTTTTTTTTTAAGCAGTTTAGAATATTTTTAGAGTATAGTGTTTTGGTTTACAAGTTGCTACCCAAACCTTGTTAAAAGGAAAAGAAAAGATAGTACATAAACATAGAATGCAAAACTGCATGTGTCAAGCAAGAGAGGAAAAATGATGTTTGCATGTTCAAAACGGAATGAACCCCTTTATGGAAATCGAAAGAGTTCTGCTTCAGTAGTTTTGCTACTCTGACTTAATTTCACTTTGAAAGGAAGGAATGAAGATTTATGCTTCCATTAGAATAAAACTGAAATAGCCTGAGTGTGATCCAAAGACCACTGAAGTTTAATGGTTCAGTCCATAAAGTCCACACATAAGTACACACACACACACACACACACACACACACACACAATGCTCTGCAACAGCACAATGAAACAACCTTGAAGTCAATACATTGTACAAGTATGATGACTTATAAAAAGGCAATTTTTCTACAGTGAATCTCTCTTGCCAGAAAAGGTATGATTCTTTTCTTCCTCTCTAACACCCCTAGAATTTCAGAGCAACCGTTTCCAGGCAGCTGTTTGAAGCTAGACCTGCCTCCGAATTCACTGTCAAGGGAGCTGAGCTTGAATACCACAGACTGTAGTAAATAATTCAGGGTTAGTAAATCATAATTGAACATTGCAAATTAATACAGTGGGGTGATAGACAACCAAAGCAGTGCTTATATAGTTAATGTGTAGTTGAATCTCACGTGAATCTGTCAGATTATGTAGTAGGTATTCTTGCACAAAGCAAACCATTAAAGAAAAGCAAGATTGCCTGGGAGATTTACTTCATGATGTAGCCATTTCACTCAAGACAGTGCATAATATAGTAGCACAAAGTGCTAGCCTAATATGAAGCTGTGTTGTTAATACTTTAATGGCTCCCAGGTTAAAGTGTTACAGGCTTTTCTGCATCTTCATCAAAATTCATCCATATAATTCAATGACACGTGGAGTGAAATATGTATGGAAGAGCATAGATCAACTGTATCGACATAATTAAGATCTATGATGAACTGCAATATTGAGATAAGACAGTTAAATCCTTTACTTGATAACATCTGAGACAGAATGCAGGCCTGTGATCCCAACATCATGATCATTAGTTTACTCCTGTAGAATTTTTATCATATTTGCCTGATGAAGAAGCCAGTGCAGCTTTAAAAACTGGTATTTTATGCTTTGAGTTGGCCCAAGAAAGATATCATTGCTTGTGGATTTTGGATTCGGTTGTATTTTGCTGCATGGCCAATATGTTTATTCTTCATCTTTTTCCTGTAAACTTGAAAGAAGACATACTTGATAGTATACAGTAGGGTAGTGCACAGATCTGTTTTCCTTCAGTACCTTTGTTTCCTTCAGTACCTTTGGGAGCATGTAACAGGAAGGGCTCTCCCAGTATGAAAATCCAACTGACATGAAAACAAGCAGGAGCCCATCTTGGCTCCTTCTCTGCTTTTCAGGAGCTCCACATGCTCTTTGCACAGGGTTTCCCTGGGATCCTAACTCTGATGCTTTTGATCCAGGTCTTAAGGAAGGTTATAAGATCAAACAATCCCAGAAAGAGTGGTATCTTTAGTCTGATGCTTTTAATCCAGTTCTTAATGAAGGATGTAAGAACAAACAATTCCAGAAAGAGTGGTATCTTAACTCTGACCTTTTAATCCAGTTCTTAATGAAAGATATAAGGACAAAGGATCCAAGAGAGAGTGGTAACTCAGATGCTTTTTAAAATCCAGATCGTAATGAAGGATATGGAAGGGAAGCCTGTGGGAAGCTCTCCCCCCCATAATGGACTGGATAAGGTGCTTTCTTAACCCTGTTGCTGACACCCAGGCTCCCTTGAAGAGAAGAAAAGAAAGGCTCCCACGGGAAAGGAGAGCCTCAGAAGTTTCCCATTGCCACCAAATGGGCCAAAAAGAACCATTTTTTTCAGATGCGGAATGAAAAAGCCCATTCGGCAGCACACCCATTTTCGAGAGGCATTGGAAAACAGATATGGGGGGCTTCCAGTATCCAGCAAACAGAAACAGATAGTGATTCACCTGAAATGCACAAGCCTAGCATATAGTATCTAAGTTTTATGGACTGAACAGTTGAGAATCAGCATTGTGTAGGTTCATGGTCTTACAGGAAATAATCCAGCATGAAATGACAACTTCATAAAATAGTGTTGCTGTTCCTTACCATTAAGTCAGCTTTAATTTATGTTGATTTTCTGAATGGGAGATTTCTAAGAGCTCCTAGGGTGAATAGCCATGTTCAGGTTTTGCAAACTCTGGGCCATGATTTCTTTTATTGAGTCAATCCACCAAGAATACAATTTTCCTCTTTTCTTACCACTTTCCAATAGGACAAGTTTTTTCTTATTTTTTTCATGAATAATGCCATCTTGTGATATATCTAGGGAGAGTTTGAGGTTACTATTTGTTTTGTTTTGTTTTTGGTGGTCCACAGCACCTGTAAACCTCTATACTAGGATCACATTTCAAACTAGTTGTTTCTCCTTTTGCCAGATTTCCTCACTGTTTATCATAGGAATGTAATAAAAGACTGAAAATTCTGATTTTGGTATTCAACAATACATGTGAAGATTTTTCATTTATGTCATTTATGTTATGATTAACAAAACATTCCAGTGGTTAACTGTTCTTATAAATGCATTTCAAACAGTAAAATTATAGAAACACCAGTAATTACAAAAAGACACTGCTTTTTTTCAGTTCAGGGATTTTACTCCATTTCACAACAAATAGAATGTTGTGCCTATACAAGAATCAGAATGTGTGATTTGTCTTTTTGTTTACTTATACTTACTGCAGTTTTTAACTAGCCATTTACATTCACTGGGCAGTGTGCAATTTGCATTCTGTAATTATTTGCTGGATTTTATGCTAAGGCATTCATCTTATCATGCATATCTTTCCATCTCTAAATGTATTTACCCCAAACCCCTATGGGACAGGTCAGACAGGGACAACAATATTAACTTCACCTTGGACTAAGGATTTGAACTCTTCCTACTACTTGTCCTTTGGCTGTCCCCCCTCCAACTTTCCTGACAGGACTGCTCTCCTCCCCTCACCTCCTGATTTGCCATTTTGACATGTCAGGAGAGCTCTCCAGAGAGGCCTGCACTGCCAGCAGGCCCCTCAAGTAGGTTGGGGGGGGGACTGGGGGGGGCTGTGTGCCCACCCAGATCATCCTCTGGTTGACCTGGGAAGTCATGTAGCTATCCCACTCCAGGAAAAGCCCAGGGTTTGGGATTGGAGTGAGGACTGAATCCCAGGAGGAACTAGGATTTAATATCCCAGTTCATCCTGGGATTTAGCTATGTCTGGAAGGGCCCTAAGAATATGACTTGCAGGATTTACTTGTAAGATTCAGTCACTAAAGAAATGCCCAAGTACTGGTTCCTTAGTAAAGAGTACTGTAGGATCTGCTAGTCACAAAAGAAATCTTAAGAAAGCTGGAACATTTGCTATTATTGCTAATTATGACTATAATATGGATACATGGTTATAATGATCAACTGACAATTTTAGAGTAACCAGTAATTATCATTAATCATTTTTAAAAAGAAGCCAGTCATTCAGTATAGTCATGCAATCCAATCACAGAACCATAATTAGTTATTGTAATAAGTGTTCCGGCTTATGGGAGAATGTTTTTATGATGGAAGGCTTATGCACACAATGGTAATATAACTACTAACAAAAGAAATATGTATATAATGTAGCTCTAGGCTAGATATAAAAAACAGCTCTGGTAAATAGCCACTAATTGTAGCAGAGATGGAGATTCCGCTGCAATTGTGCTTCTCTCGAATGTAGTAATAAGCTAGTGTTCCATCGTTAGGGCATATTGCTTTCTTTCAAATTACATGAATCAGGTCATTTTTACTGGTAAACTTATGCTAGATCTCTAGAGCTGACCCAACCCTACAGATGTAATTTCACTTATATTATTTTGCATATATGTTTCTGAAAACAGCCTAGAGGCAGCTACGAGGTCCAGGAACAAGCCATTTTAAATGAGGCTCTGGTTTGTGTGGGACATATTTTCTCCTTGCAATAAATTTGCAAAATTATGTGCTAAGTCTTGCCTAAGACATCACTAAGATAAAGCCACTAATGCCTGTAATAAAATCTTCTCACTACCACCACCACCAATCTCTCTATTCCTTCCACTTGACCGAAAGGCAACATCAGGCAGGCAGCTGGGCTGATAGAATATTTCAAGATGGCAAGTTTTAGGATCAAACCATATTGCCATTGGACAGCTAGAACAATGAGACTTCCAATCTGTGTCACTTATCATATATACATTTGTACAAATGGAACGTGTGTGTGTGTGTGTGTGTGTGTGTGTTGAGGGTAGGCTTTGGGTTCAAACTGTGGATTTTTATATGACCCATGGATAAGCTGAGTGTCATTCCACAGAGAGAAGAAAGTCACCTTGATGAGTCAGCCACTCCTTGCTGCCACTATCTCCCTACCCAGGCATTAAAAAAAGAACAGAAGTGATGCCACAATGGAGAGAGTAGAGTGAGTCAGTGCTTTTTTAGGTTCTCCAAGGACTGGACTCAGCTCTCCCATTCACCACTCTACTCAGAAAACTGGAAGAGTCCCTTCATAAATCAACTCATGTTTTTGTGCCATTTTTAACTAAACTTTCTAGAGTTATATGGCAGTATATACGGTATGTTTTAAAAATAAGGTAAAGTGATTATTATGATATTTAATAAATAAATAATAACATCTCATTCCATTCTAAGTCACTATTATTCAAGTAGCTGAGCCATATCCTTGCACCTGGAGAGGCAGAAAACATTCATATATTAAGCTGTAGTGTCTCTCCTCAGTTAATGTTTTTCCAGGTACCCTTCCTCTAGTGGTTCTCAGCCTGTGGGTCCCCAGATGTTTTAGCTTTCAATCCTAACAGCTGGTAAACTAGCTGGGATTTCTGGAAGTTGTAGGCCAAAGCACCTGGGGACTCACAAATTGAGAATCACTGCTCTAGCAACTGCATGGATAATAGAATCATAGAATCATAGAATAGTAGAGTTGGAAGAGACCTCATGGGCCATCCAGTCCAACCCCCTGCCAAGAAGCAGGAAATCGCATTCAAAGCACCCCCGACAGATGGCCATCCAGCCTCTGCTTAAAAGCCTCCAAAGAAGGAGCCTCCACCACAGCCCGGGGGAGAGAGTTCCACTGTCGAACAGCTCTCACAGTGAGGAAGTTCTTCCTGATGTTCAGGTGGAATCTCCTTTCCTGTAGTTTGAATCCATTGTTCCATGTCCTAGTTTGCAGGGCAGCAGAAAACAAGCTTGCTCCCTCCTCCCTATGAGTTCCCCTCACATATTTGTACATGGCTATCATGTCTCCTCTCAGCCTTCTCTTCTGCAGGCTAAAAATGCCCAGCTCTTTAAGCCGCTCCTCATAGGGTTTGTTCTCCAGACCCTTAATCATTTTAGTCTCCCTCCTCTGGACACTTTCCAGTTTGTCAACATCTCCCTTCAACTGTGGTGCCCAAAATTGGACACAGTATTCCAGGTGTGGTCTGACCAAGGCAGAATAGAGGGGTAGCATGACTTCCCTGGATCTAGACACTATATCCCTATTTATGCAGGTCAGAATCCCGTTGGCTTTTTTAGCTGCCACATCACATTGCTGGCTCATGTTTAACTTGTTGTCCATGAGGACTCCAAGGTCTTTTTCTCACACACTGCTGTCAAGCCAGGCATCCCCCATTCTGTATCTTTGTATTCCATTTTTTCTGCCGAAGTGAAGTATCTTGCATTTGTCCCTGTTGAACTTCATTTTGTTAGTTTCAGCCCATCTCTATAGTTTGTCAAGATCGTTTTGAATTCTGCTCCTGTCATGCTTTTAAGGAGCTACCGGCTATTACCTCACATTCACAGACTGTTTTATTTTGGCTTTCCTCTTTCATACCTTTTCTCCCATCCCATACTTCTTCCATGTCAAAGGATTGGACTATTTGCTTGTAAGACTGGGTCAGGGGCATAGCGAGCTTCTGGATTTTGAGGACCATTTCATTAAATGAGTAAAAGGGGATTGCATTCCGTGGTTCAGTCAGAGCTCTTTGAGACATGGAAATATGGATTTCACTGCTTTGTTAAGAAAAACATGTTGTGACACACACGTTCTGATATTTGTTTTCTTGACATTCATAGTACGGAAATTGATACTGGCACAATAGTAATATCAAATCTGGCACGCATGGAGATAACTCTAGTTAGGTACTCACCTTGCTCATCCTATATCCCCTCTTCTTTTGTTCCTGTTATGCATAAAGTTACATGTGCAAAGCCATAAGTTTATACCTGGTATCTTTTCTGTGATGATCCCTTATTTGTCATGTGTAAGTAGCTCTCTCTAATAGTTCTTGGCATCCTACAAATTATGCATTGCGCTGGTATGAGAGCCATTGCACTCTGTCATAAACACCAACCAGCTGAGTAGTAATTAGCATTGTTTACTTTTAAAACAAAGAGATTTTACCTCAGTCAACATTTGGGAAAGTGTCATGAAAACAAAACCATTGTTTTCTTTCTTTTTTGTTTTGAGTGTTTAGCTTGAAAAGGACTTCCAAAAACTATCTTAATGCAAGGAGATAAACATTTGTATTTCTCCAGATGCTCTTGATGTTCTTGAACAGCAATGTCCAGTAGCCCTAGCCAACATAGCTGAGGATGAAGTATGCTGGGAATGAATTGCAGTCTAACAACTTCTGGAGTACCACATTACTCAAATCAATGGGTTGGTAGAGTGGACCCACTGAATTAACAGAACTTAATGATGACATGCTAAGTTCTAGTTGATTTGGTGAGATCTGAGTTCACGACCTGCCTACAAGTTTCATTTATTCCATAATTCCTCATCATTTACCATGCTATCTAGCACTGGATAGAGTAGTGGTCCAACATTTGGAGGGCCACATGTCCCCTATCCCTGCCTAAGCATATATGATCCATCATGAGCTATGCTGGCTGGGCCTATGGAAGCTGGTGTTCAAGAATATCTAGAGCAGGGGTCCTCAAACTTTTAAAGCAGAGGGCCGGTCCACAATCCTTCAGACTGTTGAGGGGCCAAATTATCATTTGAAAAAAAATACTAACAAATTCCTATGCACACTGCATATGTCTTATTTGTAGTGCAATACAACAATAACAATTAAAGAACAATACGATATTTAAAAATGAAAACAATTTTAACCAACATAAACCTATCAGAATTTCAATGGAAAGTGTGGACCTGCTACTGGTCAATGAGATAGTCAAGTTAATTATGATTGTTGTTGTTGTGTGCCTTCAAGTCATTTCAGACTTTGGGCGAGCCTAAGTCTAAAATTATTTATTTATTTATTTACTACCTTTATTTACTACATTTATATCCCACCCTTCTCATCCCGAAGAGGACTCAGAGCAGCTGTATGTACAAACAATATATTATATTATTAGCATAGCACAATATTAACATTATATATTACTATATTGAACTATGCCACTATAAGGTAAAGGTAAAGGTTTCCCCTGACGTTAAGTCCAGTCATGACCGACTCTGGGGGTTGGTGCTCATCTCCATTTCTAAGCCGAAGAGCCAGTGTTGTCCATAGACACCTCCAAGGTCATGTGGCCAGCATGACTGCATGGAGCGCCGTTACCTTCCCGCCAGAGCAGTACCTATTGATCTACTCACATTTGCATGTTTTCAAACTGCTAGGTTGGCAGGAGATGGGGCTAACAGCGGGCACTCACTCCACTCCCAGGATTTGAACCTGGGACCTTTTCGTCCGCACTATACTGTACCACTATACTGTAATATTATATGTAATATATAATATATAATTAATATTATTATATGGTATTATTATTAGTATTATATTGTATAACATTATAGTATTTTATCAATATTATATGTATATACAATATATTATATTATTAAAACTGATATAAAATATTATATTATAAAACTGAGGGTGGCAGCCAGGTAAATGACCTTGGAGGGCCGCATCCTGCCCCCGGGCCTTAGTTTGGGGACCCCTGATCTAGAGGGCTGTACTAGGTCTATACACTGCTTTAGGCAATGGTGTGTGTGTGTGTGTGTGTGTGTGTGTGTGTGTGATAGAAAAAGAGAATTACTATGCTAAACCAATGTGGTGGCATAATTTGAATTCTGTACTTAAACCAGGTTTCAGATCCCTGCTCAGCCATGCAAAACCCCCTGGTTGATTTCAGGAAAGCAATGGTAAACAAACACCTCTGAACAAATCTTGTCAGAAATCTTGCATGATATGTTCTACTTACAGTTAAGGCAACTTAAAGGCACACAACACCCACAATATATATGAATGTTTTTGCTCACATCAATCCTGCATAGCCCTACAGCACCAGATGAAGTCACACATAAATAAAAGAAAGGATGTAATATGACGTTACTCTGCACGGCTATTATCACAAGGAAAAATACAAGGAAAAGGTTTGCGTGGCTCCATATTTTTCTATAATGCCTTCCAATATTATTATACCCCTTGGCAATCCTGTACCTGCTTCTTGGCACACATGTCCCACTAGACTGAATAGCTCTAAAGCTTGCATTATAAGTTAAGAGAGGTCATCACTCTTTTGAATCACTCTTTTTGTTTCATGTTTCATTTTTACCTCCTTTGAGAGTCTGCATTTAAAGCAAGAATTTGGATTAGTGTGTGCTTATTGCTGAGCCCTTTTCCATTCTTTAAAAAAATGAGACAAAGGAATATTGATTGTGTTGTATGAATTGTCTTACAAGTAATGAAAATACTGGAGAAAATTAAGTCAGTACAGCTACAGACTATAGAGACCCTGGGCTTGGCATTTGCAGCATGAAGAAATTTATGCACGCAAGTCCATGGCACACATCTGAAGCTCAGATAATGTTTAGGGGATTAGTGGTCACCTGTTTATGTTGCTCATGAGGCAAGAATACTAACATTGTTTACTGATTTTCCATTGGAATTATTTTCCCGTTCTCACCTTTTATAATCCTGTTTCACTTACCATCATCTATCATAAGTGTGTATTGCATTTTAAAGTGCTATATAAAAAGCACCTTGTGTATTGTTTGGAGAACTATTCTTATGATTTCAAATTAGCAACCTGGTTTAAATGATGATGATAACATCACTTCCAGCCAGGTCTAGAATTTTCCAACAGGGCAAGTGACAGAAATTCTTTTTATTTCTGTCCATAGTAGCTAAATGACATAATCCCTGTCCATGTTTATTTGAGAAGCTTTGCTTGCCAAGTCAGTATACATCTCCTTATGGTGCACCTACCTGTTAATCTTCTTGCCACTCAGTTGGCAAGTGGGTGCTTCTCTGCCAGAGCATGACTCAGCTAAGAAAATTAAATTACTCTTTCCTACTGCTCTTTGAGCTCTATGGACATAGAACATAGAACATAGCTAGCATAGCATGTTACAAACAACTACTGTTATGAAAGTAGAATTTAAAGACTAGTGACCTCATTGGACTGGGGAAGAATCCAAGGCATGCGCCACTTCGCAGCCCCTTTAAGCACGGAGCTGGCCAGTTCCCATTACATGACACACTACTACTTCGGTGGCAAAGTGGAGCAAGTCGCTGTGATGGCAACACAGGAGGCTTCCTTGGATCAAAGGGGGGAAACCAGACAGTTGAAGCTTCCCCCCATGGGATCACCCTGCCGGTAAGCCAGGTGATGCAAGGCATGGGGAGGTGGGTTCCCCATATCCCCCAACGGAGGTCGCCAGATTTGCCACAATGCGTGGTGATTCCGGAAGCCAGTGTGAAGAGGTTCATAGTTATGTTAGTTTTATAGTTCAGCCGTCAGGATCTGGCCATCCACAGGAGATGGAGTTTGACTCAGATGCTGATTCGGATTTTGGGCCTCTCCAGGATTTGGATCAGGGCCCAATGGCTTTGCAGGTGCCCGAAGTTGTGATTCCAGAGGAACAGCTAATTGGGGAACATTCTGATGTTCACTAAAGGCTGTATTCGCCAGATGGAGTTGTTGCAGGGGAAGATGTGTCTTTTGATCGAAGACAATCTATCTCACAGGAAAGGTGTAGAAGGGAGGTTGTGAGATGAAGTAAACGCTTGGCTCTCAAGCGCTCTAATGATTACTTTCCCATGTGAAGCTGTGAATGTCCTGACTCTCACTGCTCGGTAGCCTTCAGATTTCCTTAAAGGTACCTCGCTCCCTGTCTTTGTTGCAGTGTCAACATTGCCATCCTTGGGAGAAGCATCTCCGTTCCTGTTATGATTGAGCCTCATGGCTCTGTTACTGGCAGACGTGGGCGTAAGACTCCTCGAGAGTCAGATACTCTCGAGGAGCGAGAAAGAAAGAGACTGCGAGATATCTTTGCAGCACCATCTGACGAAGAGTCTTTTGAGGGGTTTACGGAGAGAATGGAGGAGGGGCTGGTTAGCTCGGAGGAGGATGAGATGGATTGGACTCGGGTGAGGGAGGAATTGGGTGCCACTGGCAATGATGGGATGGAAGATGAATGGGGACCTTCAGGATTAGACCCATGGACAAGCTGGAGGGATGGGACGGGATCCACAGCTGGGGATGCTGTGGGGCGTAGTCAGAGGTGTTCCAGCTCTGATGAGGAAAGTGATGAGGAAACGCCCGGGTTAAGGAGGGCAGCTGATAGTGATGAGGATTTGTAACTGGCATAAAATGAGGCTTGGGAGCAATTGCAAATTGCGTTGGGCAAGGTAATCTGGACGAACGCTTGGGATCTGTGTGGGACGCTTTCCTGAAGACTGGTGTGTTTTCGTGTGCTGATACGTAAGTTGTTTTGGAATTTGGGGTCAGACGGCGGGAGGAATTGTGTGGGCTTTTGTTTGTGCAAACTTGTGCTTAACCTCATTAGCTTTGACCTTCCGTCGTCTTCTTGACGGACGCCATCTCCTGCTTTGGATTTCGGACTGAACTGACCACGGCTTGACTTCCCCCTACTCGGACTTGGTGAAAATACAAACGTCTGCTTCTGGCTTGAACTACGGAAAGGAACTGGGTCTACTCTACTGCTTCAATCCTCGGCTGATCTGTGTGTATTGGAAATCTTGCCTGCTGTGTGGAGGAGTGACTCAAGTTACTCAAAGCACAGTGCTGGCAGCAGAGAGGAATCTGCTGCCAATTAATTGCATTCTTTTGAACACTTTGTTCCCCGGCTTCTGTTTTGTTTATCCCCAGGCTGAAGCAAGCTGTTTTGTTTTTACCCGGATTAAACTCCGGTTTAATCCGGTTTATCTTTTGAACGTTTTCCCTTGCCCCTTTTTGCTTTTAAAGGCTAATACTGCCTGGCCCTTGTATTTTACGGGCATTTTGAGTTCTGTTATCCAATAAACTCTGTTATCTTTGATCTTGTGGCGTTCTGTCCTTGACAGATTGCCCAACGCCATAAAAAAGGTTTATTGCAGTAATAAATCCCGTCAGGAAGACGATGGATGAGTTAAGGGCTAAGTTCGATCAATTACAAACGGCCTTTACTGTCAGTCAAACAGCTAATGCTGTTAAAGGACATGTTTTGACTCCTGAACGCTTTGACGGAACCAGGTGCAAGTTGCCAACTTTTTTGGCACAAGTTGAGCTTTATTTTTCCCAGCTCAGTGCTCATGCTTACCCTACAGACACTAGCAAGGTGGCATTTATTTTGAGTTTGTTGACTGGTCCCGCAGGACAATGGGCCACTAATTTAATTTTGGGAAATGACCCAGTCAAGGACAATTTGAATAATTTCAAGAAGTTACTAACTGACACTTTTGGGGACCCTCTCCACACGGAGAATGCTGGGTGGGCTCTGTATCGGTTGAAACAGGGAAAGGGGACTGTTTTGGATTACTTAAATAAGTTTAATTTGTATCGCCACCAGCTGGACTGGGGGGAAAATGCATTCATGCTTTTGTTTACTGCTGGGTTAAGTGATTATCTCCAGGATGAATTAGCACGCTTGGAGCCGGCTGAGAATTGGGATGCCTTAGTAGCTAAGGTGCTGCGTTTGGACGCCAGGTTCGAGTCCCGTAAACACTCGAAAGCAATGTGTGCGCCACCTATGCATGTAACCAGGGCACCTGTGGTGATGGGGGAAGAGCCTATGGAGCTTGGGGTCTTTAAAAAGCTGTCTACAGAAGAAAAGAACCGCAGGAGGCAGCTGGGGTTGTGTTTGTACTGTGGGAATGCTGGGCATTTTGCCAAAAACTGTAATGTGAAACCTTCCCAGCTTTCGGGAAAAGGCCAGCCCTAGTGCGACGTGAGTCCAACGCATTAGGGCTACTAAAGCAGTCAACTGAGGGGAGGAAGCATGTTTTCGTACCCATTACATTATCTGTTGGGGGAAAGGAACTTGTTTCTACTTTGGCACTGCTGGACTCAGGGGCTACGGTCTCTTACGTGGATATTGAGTTTGCTAGGAAGCATGGCATTCCTAGAGTGCGCAAGGCATGCGACGTGTGGGTGGAAGGAGCGGATGGGAGACTGCTGGAGACTGGGGTGGTTAACCATGAGACCTCAGCAGTAATGTGGGTGGTGCAGGGAGTAACGGGAACGTTTGTGTGGGATATTACAAGCTTGCCCAGATACGATGTGATCCTGGGGATGGATTGGCTAGCTGTAGTAAATCCACAAGTAGATTGGGTGACGCGTAAGTTGACCTTAAAGAGGCAGGATTGTTGCACTCTGAACGTTTCTCAATCTGATATGGAGGGAGTGCCTGCTGAGTATGGGGAGTTCTCTGATGTATTTTGTAAAAAAGAAGCGGACAAGTTACCGCCGCACAGGCCGTATGATTGCGCCATTAAGCTAGCGGAAGGTGCGAAATTGCCAG
The DNA here is from genome assembly GCF_035594765.1 of Anolis carolinensis. Classification (NCBI taxonomy): domain Eukaryota; kingdom Metazoa; phylum Chordata; class Lepidosauria; order Squamata; family Anolidae; genus Anolis; species Anolis carolinensis. The sequence continues at coordinate 138,523,775 of NC_085845.1, forward strand.
CAGGAAGGCTGTATGCCTTGACTGTACCGGAAAGGCAAGCTTTGCGAGAGTTCCTAGATGAAAATTTAGCCAAGGGGTTTATTCGCCCATCTAGCTCTCCAACTGCGGCACCGGTATTCTTTGTAGCCAAAAAGACTGGGGAACTTAGGTTGGTCTGCGATTATCGGATCCTAAACAAATACACCATTCGGGATAGGTACCCGCTGCCTTTAATCTCGGAACTGTTATCAAGGGTGCAAGGGGCTAAGGTCTTTACCAAGCTTGACCTGCGGGGGGCGTATAACTTAATCCGAATACGGGAAGGTGATGAATGGAAGACGGCATTTAACACGTGCTTCGGATGCCACGAGTTCCGAGTCATGCCTTTCGGACTTTGCAATGCGCCTGCGGTCTTCCAGAGGTTCATGAACGATGTGTTTAGGGACCTAATTGACCAATTTTTAGTGATTTATTTGGATGATATCTTGATTTTTTCTAAGGACGAGAAAGAACATTGTCAACATGTCAAGCAGGTTCTGCACCGTCTGCGGGCTAATGGGCTCTTCGCCAAGGCTTCCAAGTGCGTCTTTCATGTGCCTGAAGTGGAGTTCCTAGGTCATGTAGTGTCGGGTAGGGAACTTAAAATGGACCCACATAAGGTTGACGCCGTCAACTCATGGCAGGAGCTTAAGACTAAGAAGGATGTGCAAAGGTTCTTAGGATTCGCTAATTACTACCGGGAGTTTATTCCGAATTTTGCAAAGCTCACGGTGCCTTTGACGCAGCTCCTGCGTAAGAAACAGCCATTTGTGTGGGGGCGGGAAGCTCACGACGCGTTTTTACAACTAAAGTCTAGCTTTCAATCAGACAACATACTAACACATCCTGATGTTAACAAACCGTTCGTGGTAGAAGCGGACGCTTCTAGCTACGCGTTGGGGGCTGTATTGTCTCAGAAAGATTCCTCAGGGACCTTGCGTCCCTGTGGATTTTACTCGCGGCAACTAACACCATTCGAGCAGAACTATACCATATGGGAGAAGGAGTTGTTGGCGATTAAGGTGGCGTTTGAGGTGTGGCGGCACTGGCTAGAAGGGGCGCGGCACCAAATCGTGGTCAGGTCTGATCACAAGAATTTGGAGCACTTGCAAACAGCAAAAAAGTTAAACCAGCGTCAAATCCGATGGGCTTTGTTTTTCTCCAGGTTTAACTTCAAAGTGCAGTTCGTGGAGGGGAAGGCAAACTTGCGGGCCGACGCCTTGTCCCGCAAGCCGGAGTTTAAGACCAATGAGCAGGTAGTATGTCAGACCATCTTGCCTACTGCCTCTCTATGTGTTGTAGATAATGAGCTCGGGTTACATGACCAGATCCTTGAGGCTCAGAGGGACGATGTGTGGACTCAGGAGCAACTTATGCTGTTATCAGCAGGTAACCGTACAATACTGCCTCATCTACAAGATCAAGACGGAGTATTGGTACGCAGGGGGCAGGTCTATGTACCAGTGGGGGCCCTCAGGTTGGAGGTGATTAGAGCCCACCATGACGAACCCATGGCTGGGCACTTTGGCAGGTTCAAGACCGTGCAGCTTATCACCAGGAGCTACTGGTGGCCAAAGATGCGGCAAGACATTCTGCGCTTTTGTGACAGCTGCGCTGTTTGCCAGCAGAGTAAGACGCCTGTTGGGCGCCCTAGAGGTTTGTTGTTGTCTCTACCTGTTCCTGAGAGGCCATGGCAAATCATTTCCATGGATTTTATTTCGGATTTGCCTAAGTCTGGGGGTTATACTTGTATTTGGGTGGTGGTGGATTTATTTAGCAAACTGGCTCATTTTATTCCTTGTTCAACCATTCCGGCGGCCCCTACGTTGGCCTTACTGTTTACTAAGCACATCTATCGTTTGCACGGAGCTCCCGAGGTGATTATTTCGGATAGGGCTCCGCAATTTGTGTCACGCTTTTGGAAACACTTCCATGAGTGCTTCGGTACTAAGTTAAACGTTTCTTCTGTGTTTCATCCGCAAACGGATGGTCAGTCGGAACGGGTTAATGGGCTCTTAGAGCAATATTTACGTTGTTTTTGTTTAGATCAACCCACTGCTTGGGTGAAGTGGCTACCGGTGGCGGAGTTCGCTTACAACAATGCGATGCACACGTCTAGTCAGCATACGCCATTTGAGCTAACGTATGGTTTTCACCCACGGGGAGGTGTGGCGCCGTCGACCAATGTGGTCTCTTCTGACCCTGTGTACCGCTCTTCGGAAATGGCTGCGTTGCATGATGTTGCCCGTCGCTTACTGTTGGAAGCTAAGGCAACGCAAAAGACTCAGGCCGATCGCCGCAGGCAGGCAGGGGAGGAGTTGGAAGAAGGGGATTTGGTGTGGTTGTCTTCCAAACATATTAAACAGGCTGGGGGAAAGTTTGCGCCTCGGTATTTGGGTCCCTTTCCTATCGTTAAAAAGATTTCTTCCGTTGCGTTTCGTTTGCGTTTACCGTCTAGTTTAAAGGTCCATCCAGTTTTCCATCGTTCACTGTTAAAATTAGATACCTCCAGTCGTCGTGGTGCTACAGCGGAGGGTATCACTGCCACCTCTCCGTCTTCGGGGGAGGAGGCCTTTGTGAGAGGGGATAGTGTTATGATTGAGCCTCATGGCTCTGTTACTGGCAGACGTGGGCGTAAGACTCCTCGAGAGTCAGATACTCTCGAGGAGCGAGAAAGAAAGAGACTGCGAGATATCTTTGCAGCACCATCTGACGAAGAGTCTTTTGAGGGGTTTACGGAGAGAATGGAGGAGGGGCTGGTTAGCTCGGAGGAGGATGAGATGGATTGGACTCGGGTGAGGGAGGAATTGGGTGCCACTGGCAATGATGGGATGGAAGATGAATGGGGACCTTCAGGATTAGACCCATGGACAAGCTGGAGGGATGGGACGGGATCCACAGCTGGGGATGCTGTGGGGCGTAGTCAGAGGTGTTCCAGCTCTGATGAGGAAAGTGATGAGGAAACGCCCGGGTTAAGGAGGGCAGCTGATAGTGATGAGGATTTGTAACTGGCATAAAATGAGGCTTGGGAGCAATTGCAAATTGCGTTGGGCAAGGTAATCTGGACGAACGCTTGGGATCTGTGTGGGACGCTTTCCTGAAGACTGGTGTGTTTTCGTGTGCTGATACGTAAGTTGTTTTGGAATTTGGGGTCAGACGGCGGGAGGAATTGTGTGGGCTTTTGTTTGTGCAAACTTGTGCTTAACCTCATTAGCTTTGACCTTCCGTCGTCTTCTTGACGGACGCCATCTCCTGCTTTGGATTTCGGACTGAACTGACCACGGCTTGACTTCCCCCTACTCGGACTTGGTGAAAACTACAAACGTCTGCTTCTGGCTTGAACTACAGAAAGGAACTGGGTCTACTCTACTGCTTCAATCCTCGGCTGATCTGTGTGTATTGGAAATCTTGCCTGCTGTGTGGAGGAGTGACTCAAGTTACTCAAAGCACAGTGCTGGCAGCAGAGAGGAATCTGCTGCCAATTAATTGCATTCTTTTGAACACTTTGTTCCCCGGCTTCTGTTTTGTTTATCCCCAGGCTGAAGCAAGCTGTTTTGTTTTTACCCGGATTAAACTCCGGTTTAATCCGGTTTATCTTTTGAACGTTTTCCCTTGCCCCTTTTTGCTTTTAAAGGCTAATACTGCCTGGCCCTTGTATTTTACGGGCATTTTGAGTTCTGTTATCCAATAAACTCTGTTATCTTTGATCTTGTGGCGTTCTGTCCTTGACAGTTCCAGTCTCCTGATCCTTGCCTTGTTCCCGTGCTGTTTCCAAGATTCTCAGTTGAGGATCGTGCCTTGTGACTCTCAAGTATACCTTGCCTTGTTAATCCTGTTCCTGCTGCTTTCCAATGATTGCCTTTCATGTGGATTATCAACAGATGGTTTTTACTGGGTCTTGTCTCTGATTCTCGCAACTCCTGACTACAAATTGACTTTGACTCTTTGTTGGATTTATTCAAGTCCTGTTTGTGGATTACAACTTTTAAGACTTTAATGAACTATCTACTGAACTGTTGAGGACATTATATTATTGGACTATTTGTTCTATTGACTCTTTTCATTATTTCTTGCAATATATATATATATATATATATATATATATATATAATCATTAAACTGCTTTGCTTGTGAATCTGGCTCAAGTGTGGTTTTCAGAGTGCTCTCGTAGCCTTGGGGTGCAACAGTTAGTCTGGAATATCAGGATGCAAAGAGATTTTGGACCTTAGAGCATATCCTAAATCTGCTTCAGACCTCCTGATTAAAATATACAAAAAGGGTAATAACTATATTACTAGAAATGGTGTCAGCCAGGTGCTGTGGTCACACATACAGTTATATATCATGCCAACTGTCATTTCTGTTAGCCATGGTTTGTTGCATTAATCACAGATAATTCCACAGATTAACAAACTGTGAATTGTTTTCCACATTTTAGCCTGTTTACTTCCTCTAGTCTTTTTGTCAGCTCCTGATTCAGGGCTGGGAGTTAAGGTAGCAAGCAATGCATAAGTCAGATATTAACCACAAGCCATAGTTTAAACAAGTTTGGAAACCAGCATCAAACCATGATTTTAATTTTAATTTACAGCTGGCTCAAAACATAATTTTTTGCAGGGATTTGTTTGTTCATGACAACAAAACAAAAATTCAACAAAGTGCAATTTGTGTACGTGAGAGAGAAAGTTTCTGGCTGAACTGCAAATTTTTGGGTGCAAAAGCAAAAAAAAAAAAAAAGCAAAAACCCAGGTTTCCATGGTAACCTAAAAGAAAGTTATAGTTGGCTTTCATTATCAATATAAAGATAACTTTAAAATTGCATACTAATATAGTATACTCTCCATGAGGAGAAATATGCTCTATAAAATATTTTTCTGCAAATGAGATTTTTCTTGGTGCAGAAAATAATTTAATATAAATTTATGGAGAAGTTTTCTCTCCCCACTAGGCACATTGCTTTAGCTACCTGGATAGATTGCCCTTATGGTATGATATTCTGAGCTGTAAGGCGAAATAGTGAAGTACAATGGCAAGAAGGCTGGCTTTTGAGCAACAGCAGCATCTAGTGGCTTAGAGTTATAGGAATGCACTAGTAATCACTAATGATCAGTCGGTTCCATCTTCTGTTCCATGTTAGATGTTGCCACCTGTTATTTATATTGCATTGTGTGTAGACAGAGCATGTTATGCCAAAGCCATGATGAAGGAGTCATTAAGCTTTAGACACTGAGGTTCTGCCCAATTACTTGCATTCAGAAATAGGAGGTCTTGATTACATTCTTAATTAGCTGGCTGAATGATGTCCAGTGTATTTGTTCTTCTTCATCAACAGAGCAATTGAAGCCGGTAAATGGTGGCTTCTTGTGCATTCTCCAAAAATAATGAAATGTTCAATAACTGAGTTTATGCTTTGGTACAAAACTGAAAAGGAGCAATCTATATGTAACATCCCTCTCCAGGACAATCAAAGAAAAACATTTATGAGTGCATATATGAAAACATTATTTGAAGATGAGAATGACAGCTCAGTTACAGAACCACATGTTTGAATGTGGAAGGTCTGGTTCCAGTTCCTACACCTATATTTGAAAAAGTAAGATATTGCATCATGGGAATGCTCCTGTCCATGTCTTATTAGAAAGTGGGGTGTCTTTTTGAGCCAGAAGAAATATTATACTGCAAAAATGTGGCAACTTATTATGTTGCTATATATCAGTGGTTCCCAACCTTTTTTGATCAAGGCCCACTTGACCAGGGAACATGCTCCAACATTAATACTTAAAGAGTTGCGAATCAATTTTTGGTCAACTTTCGATTCGGTTTGGTTATTTGGGGTGCTGATTCAGAAAATTGCATTGGATAGACCACATCAGCTCTGGTTTCTGATACAGAACATATGCCATCCAGTAGTCACCATCTGGTTGCCCACAGAAAACCATATTTAATAATCGAGAGCTGATCTGGTCTATCCAATGCAATGGTCAGCTCTGCAGAAAGGAGCGGAAATAAAATAAATAAAATAAATAAAAAAATAAAGAGAAAGAAGGTTTGCGGACCAGATTTTCGTTCTCACGGCCCACTGCTGGGCCAGGGCCCACAGGTTAAAAACCACTGCTATAAAGCACAGAAAGAAGAGGGTTGTTGTATGTATTCCAGGCTGTATGGCCATGTACCAGAAGTATTCTCTCCTGACGTTTCACCCACATCTATGGCAGGCATCCTCAGAGGTTGTGAGGTATGGAGAAACTAAGCAAGGAAGGTTAATATATATCTGTGGAAAGTCCAGGGTGTGAGAAGAACTCTTTGTCAGTCGGAAGCCAATGTGAATGTTGCAGTTAATCACCTTAATTAGCATTGGAAAGGTTTATCTCTTGGCTTTTCCTGCCTGGGGGCATCCTTTGTTCAGAGTCATTAGCCGTCCCTGGCACTCTTCTGTTATCTGAGTGTTGCTTCTTATTTACTGTTCTGATTTTTGAGTTTTTTCTCCATACCTCACAACCTTTGAAGATGCCTGCCATAGATGTGGGCGAAATGTCAGGAGAGAATACTTCTAGAACATAGCCAGACAGCCCAGAATACATACAACCCTGTGATCCCGACCATGAAAGCCTTCGACAACACAGAGAGAAGAATTTGTTAGATTTTCTTTCTTGGGTACCAGAATCAGTGGCTTGGCTTTGGGCGCAATTACCATGAATTGAGCAAAAGGCCATCCTTTGCCCAGACTTGGATGTTACCATTTATCTATGGAATACATATTGATTTGGGTGAATGGAATATAGTTTGATGTGGTTAAGTGTGAGCCATATTTTTTCTCAGACAGCAAAATATTTTAGACGGTTGTTATAGATTCTGGAGAACATCAACAATTTAATTTAATTGATAGTGGGCTATGCAGACAACTAATCTGAAATGGTATATGCAACATGCCTTTATATGAGGGTAGACAACTACACTAGGAGTAAGGACCATTTGTGCTTCTATACTAATGCAATCTGGGTACCCAAAAATTGACTAGAAGTCACTTCTGTTTCGAACTTTGTTTTCCATATCCCCTCTTAAATGGACGTGCGGGGAGATTGTGAACAGCACATAAATTGAAATCACCACATTCTTGTGCATTTTTGTGGTAGACTGCATCTTTTTCAGATTATTTTTGGCCTTTAAAAATGGTGATGGGGTTTTGGAATGTTCTTGGGCTATGGAGCCCAGGAACGTCCCACAGGTCACTCTTTTATTACTGTTGTTGTTGTTGTTGTTTTATATTAAACAAATATGTCTATGAAGGGAACTAGTTAGAGACTATGTCCCTTCTCACTAAAAAGAGGGTTTAAAAAGCAGTTAGAGAAATAGGTTGCTTAGGTGAGCTTATTCCTAGCCCTTCATTCCACAAGCCTCAAACTACTAGCATCCAGGAAAGTAGAGAAATTCTGCCAGTGATGTGAAGAACATTTAGAGCGTGTAGTCAGGAAGAGACAGGGAACAAGCCAGGTCTCTTGGGCTCTATCCATTGCCAGCCCTTCCATTAGAAAGAGGAAAGCAACCCACTCAGACAGCCAATTTAGGCTGTCTTTCATTATATTGCTACTGTATTTCTCCTGCCAAAGAAGGGGAGACAGTTATGAATTTTTCCACATGCCAATATAGCTTGGCTGGCCTCTCGTGCTGTAGATCTTGCATGAAATGTAAAAGGTGCCATTTTCTTCTCCATCACAGACAATGACATATCTTTGGCCAGTTATGTGTTTCACCATCACTGTACCTCAGCAGAAGATGTTATGTAAGAAGGCAAAACAAATGCGTGGAAACAGGGAATGTTGTAGCTGCATCCGTCTCCAACGTTCCTTTGATTTGTGCATGGCAGGAGGGGTGCACTGGATGGTCCTTGTGGTCTCTTCCAACTATATGAGTCTATGATTTCCCTTCTCAAGTGGAAAGTGTCCTCTGTCTATGGATAGAAGATCTAGAATAGTGATTTCTCTAGGGATGCAGAAAGCCTCCACAGATAGATAAAGATGTATGAAGAGAGCAACAGGCATGATACTAGAGGGGACAGAGACAGACCTTCCTATCTTGTAAGTTTATATTACCTTACATGATGATGAACAGGATTTGATTAAATCCTAAAACACAACCAAGCATTTCTGGCATTCCTAGACTGTTGAGAGATAATGGTTTCTTTCAGGAATTTTCTTAGTGAGACATCCCTGATGATAAGCAAGTGAGAAACACCCATTTTCTGTGGAACAGTTTTTAAAACATCTGGTTATTTAATAGAGCAAAGAAGTTAAGAAAGTACATGCCTTTTTTAAAGCCAGTATCAATCCTCTAACAGAAGCAGGTGGCATTAACACGTGTCAGGGGAAAACTTCCTTCCTGTTTTATAACCTTGTAAAATTATAGAAGATTTCCAAGTAGCTGAAGAAAGTGAGAAGTAAAATGTTTTAAAATCCTAAATCACCTCAGAAGCATTTCAAGGTAACTTTTCTGAGGCCAGTTAAAACCGAGCTACTAAGAACATTCGCCAAAGTGTGACAAATCCAAAATAAATGTTCTGGCTTTTCAAGCCAAACCAAGTCCTGAGGCAAGCCTGAGCCCAGCATACAAATGACCTGTTAGGGGATATTTTGAAGAACTTGAGCAGGCATGGAGAGGACAAAGCAACCATTAGTTGGACCATACTTCATGGTGTTTTAATCTCAGCCCGTTACTGACATCACAGAAGCAATTATTCATTCTGGTAACTTCAATACATACTTTCTAGCACAAATAGGTTTTCTCATCCAGCAAAATACTTACTCCTTTCTGTTTCCAGGAAAATATTGAAACAATAGGATAGCAAAGTAGGTGGTTTCCTATAACAGGCTAACAGGTATGTCACTACTAGGCTTGATCGATCCATGAAAAATTTGATTCTAAACTCGTTTCAAAACTAGAGGGGGCAGTTTTTCGTTTTTGTTGCTATTTACGAATTTGGCCCCCAAAAATTTTCGAAATTAACGAAAATTCGTTATTTTCTAAATTAATTCGTTAATGGCGGACGCGCATGCGCAATTCCCAAAAACAGCACAGAGGGAGAGGACTTTACAGGACTCTCCCACCCTCATTTTTTGAGTGATCTTCTTCCAACTTGGTACAGTGGTAGAACACATTTAAAACTGATAGCTCACCAAAATTTGGAACGTTTCCCTTATCCTCTGATTTTTGGCGAATTTTCATAGCTTTTATAATAAACCATTTTTTAATAATTGCAGAAATCTGTTCCTGGTTTGAAAGTCTTATTTCCTGTTAAATTGGGTTGTCTTTACTGTGAAAGTCATTGTTCTACTTCAGAAACTTTGTTTTTGTGGCTGAAACTTTGTTAAATTGGTGTGTGTGTGATATATACTGTCTGTGTATATATATAATATATAGTCCCTGCATAATGTGTGTGTGTGTATAGGTAAAGGTAAAGGTATCCCTTGACGTTAAGTTCAGTCATGTCTGACTCTGGGGGTTGGTGCTCATCTCCATTTCTAAGCCCAAGAGCCAGTGTTGTCCATAGACATCTCCAAGGTCATGTGGCCGGCATGACTACATGGAGTGCCATTACCTTCCCAGAAACACCCAGAAAATGGGAATTCCAGACAGGAAACAATCAGGGCCAGCTAATACCTCCCAACAAAGGATTCCCCCAGGTAGGAAGCAGCCAGGCTTTGAAGCTGCAAGGCTATTCAATGCTAATCAAGGTGACCAATTGCAACATTCACACTTGCCTCCCACAGACAAGAGTTCTTTCTCCCACCCTGGACCTTCCACAGATATATAAACCCCACTTGCCTAGCTTCGCACAGACGTCAAAACCTCTGAGTATCAGGCCTGGCAGGCAGGGAAGGGCGAGCGAGCGAAGGGAGGACAGCCGCCGGAGGAGGACGAAGCAGAGGGGAAGGGCTCTCGATCCGCCGCCTCCGCCCGCCTGGATGCGCCTTGCGAGGAGGAGGCGGAGGAAGCGGAGGAGGGGGCGGCAGAGGGAGAAGCAGAGGCAGGCAGTGAGGGAGGCATGAGCAGCGCCGCCCGCGCCCCTCGCCCGCCTTCGCCTTCCGCCTCCTAAGCGACCCTCCCTCCCTCCCTCCCAGCCCCATCCTCCCCGCAAGGCTTCCGAGGAGGAGGAGGAGAGGACGCCGCCCGAAGGAAAGGAAAGGTCGGTGGGCTCTTCGGGGGAGACCTTGGGGAAGGTCGCGGGAAGGGCGGGAGGGGAAGGGGAAAAGCGCCCCATTTTCAAGAGCCACTTCGGGAGGGAAAGAGGGCAACCAAGGGGGGACCTCCCTCTCCCCCTCCTTCCCTCCTGGAAGAAGAAAGGAAAGACACGTGGACGCGCCTCCTTTCCGACGTGCGGGCCTCGCCTTCCTGGGCACTGACACGCGAGAGCCTCCCTCCCGAAGACAGAAACCTGGCCCAGTCCTTCCTCGGTAGGCTATTGGGAGATCACCCTTGGGAGGTAATAATAATAAATTATTATCAGCTGCTGAGGCGAGGTGGCGGCGGCCATTTCCCCCCTCCGTCTTCCTCCTCCTCCTCGGCCTCCTTCCCCCTCGCCCCCTCCCATTGGCTGAGCCCGTGACGCCCCTTTTGCTGAGGGGCAAAAGGGAAGGGCCTGAATGGTGGGAGTTTGGGTGCTTTGCAAAAGCTTTTTTTTCCTAACGAAAAAAACGACGACATAACGAAAAACGGCCTCTCGCGATTCGAAACCGCGATATCCAGACGTGTGACAACCAATGCTTCAAAATTGCTTCAAAACAAACTAAAATAACGAATTAATAACGGTTAACGGGGAAAACGAATTATTTGAGCAAGCCTAGTCACTACCCTTCAAAGCAGGGGTTCTCAAACTGTGCTCTGTGGAGCCCTTAGGCCCCTGGTGTTGCTCCTATTACTATTACTCCTACTCCTACAACTATTACTACAGAGGCTGGATGTCCATATGCCAGGGGCATTTTGTGCTTTTATTGTGCTTTTCCTGCATGGAATAAGGGGGTTGGACTGGATGGCCCCTGGGGTCTTCCACTAAAACATTTATGTTGGTTAAAATTGTTCATAAATTTGAATTTTGTATTATTCTTTCTTTCTTTCCTTTTTTTTTTTTTTTTTGCACTACGAATGAGTTATATGCAGTGTGCATAGGATTTTTTTTCATTTTGTTTTTTCAATTAGTTCGCACAAAAACTCTCCAACCATCTGTATTTGGCTCTGCCCACCTGTCAAATTTTAAAATGCAATGCGACCTCTGTGTCCAAAGGTTTGCCCATGCCTGATATATATACATAATATATAATATACAATATATAAACATTTCTTGGGGCTCCACAACAAACTTTTTGCTACAAAAAGGGTTCTTCGGCTGAAAACGTTTGAGAACCCCTGCTTTACAGAAAGGGCACTTCTTTTTAAAGATGTTTCAGAGTTGTTCTTTTAAATAAATCCACAGGATAAGATGACAGAAAAAAATACCAGTACTTCCTAAATATAAAACACCAGCAACAACCTTACAATAATCTCTACAAACATTATGACAGCAATTTTATACCCAATTCCCCATAAATTCTTGCCAAAATGGATACACATACTCATATTGTGAGGGATTGATTTCCTGCTTAGCAATGGAAACCCACTGGATGAAAGTGGGTATGTCACATACTTTCAGCCCTTCAAAACCCTATAATAGGATTGTCATAATTTGGAAATGTCTGGAAAGGACACAACAACAAAGCTATTTGAGGCCCACTGGTGTCTTCATCGAATGTTACAAAAACTTTCAAAAAGTGATGTTGGAGTCATAGGTCTTATTTGTTTTGAATGTTAGAGAGAGAAGAGGCCCTACCTCCCCATTTTCCAAAGAGACTGGGAGAGAAGAAAAGGGACAAAGGCAGTAAAGTAACTGAGAATAATATATAGGGGCAGAATAATATGCCAAAAGAAATTGCATTTGATCTTTCTTATTTTCAAGAGATTGTTTTTAGAAAATAAGGACTTCTGAAAGCAGCAAAAACAAGAGTGCTATTTAAAAGTATGAAAAATATAGTGCACATTATGGTTCAGAAATTGCAGTGTAGGATGTAATGAGGTGTAATGATAATTAGACATTATTGACATGTTTTCATTTCATTTTAATACATTAGTCAAAGTGACATGATTGACTACTTAAGAATTGCTATCATATAACTATATTAAGATTTTGGACAGAATACATATTTTGCTCCAATGACGCAGTAAATAGGTGAACTATAAACAGTCTATTGGGTTAAAAGGTGGAAATCTTAGAAATGACATCATATGTTATGCTACAAAAATGTATATGCCAGGAACATCAATATAGTATGCTTCCCATCTACTTAAGACTAGTATTGAATTTCGATTGTGGCCTCTAGACATGTATTTGACCAAAAAGTAATTATGTCCATTTTTAAAACATTAAAAATTGCATCCCTTCCAAACTACAGTATCCTCATGCAAAGACCTGAACAAAGATCAACCCTAACAATGTATTTGCCATTTTGTCTAATTTATAAAGGTTGACTTCAGTAGAATTAAAAAACTATACACACATTTTCTCTACAGTTAATCTTCTCCTGTGTTATTTCACATAGGTAGTGTCTCTCTAGGTCAGAGGATGAGAGTGAGTAGTGTCATTCCAAGGAAACAAACAACAATACCTGTGTAGTTCATCGCCTTAGGACTACAACTCTAGAATTTTTTTAAAAAATGGAAGAGAAACAGTAGTGCCACAGTTCAAGAATGATACTGTTAAACTAGTATGTATCCAGAGGAGGAAGATCAAAATCTTCAAGCTAAAGGTATCCATCCACTTAATATTTGGTTAAGGGGATGGATACCTTTAGCTTGGAGACAAGATGACATGATGGCCATCTTGAAATATCTGAAAGGCTATCATGAAGATGATGTAGCTATCTTGTTTTCTGCTGATCCAGACATTTTAAGACACAAATCAATAGATTGAAATTACAAGGAAAAATCCACCTAAACATTAGATCTTTCTGAAGATAAGAAGTGTTCAAGAATTGAAGAGGTGGCTCGGAGGATTGTAGACTTCTTTTGAAGCTCTCAACTTCAGCGATCATCTAAAGGAACAATTTAGGTGTACATCCCTGCATAGTCAAGGGTTGGGCTGGATTGCTTGTTTGTGGTGTACTCCAGGTCTGTACACCTCTGTACTTAACCACCACACTCTAGTCCAAGTTAAAACAGCAAAGCAGTTTATTAAAGATTATATAAAAAGCAGTTTAGCAAAATAGTAGAAATGTCAAAGTCTAAAATGTAAAGCAAGTCCATAAAATTCAAGTTACAAGAGTTGTTTCAGAATCCAAGACACCCAGACATCCAGCATAGAATACAAAAAGGCAGCATAAAAATCCAATACAGAATTCCAGGAGTAATCACTTAAACTTGAAAGGCATGAAACATGAACTTAGAAATCCCTTAGCAGGCGTAGTTAAGACTTGACCATGGGTGCTGCTTCTCAAACATTGCCCAGACTGCTTTAAAAAGCCCTCTGATCTTTCTAATATAGATAGAAAATCATGCCGTCTCTCCTGAGAAACTAATAAGGACTTTTTGGCTAACAAGCATTTTGACCGTCACAAACTCTGCAGGGCATCTCTGCAGCTCTATCGGCCCATTAGTCTATCCAACTGGAATTTCCTCCTCTGAGCTCATCTCATCCTCTGACCTTCCTTCCCTAGCAAATGGCTTCTCTCCAAAATCTAACCCTCTTTCTGGAATGTGGTCTTCACTAGCTACTGGAGACAGACACTGCTAAGTTTCAGGACTAAAAAACCCCTGCTGACTCATAGGCCCAGAATCCCCATGATCTACTTCTTCAATGCCATCAGGTGCAGGCACAATAAAAGGCTGAACTACAATGGTTTGCCCCTTCTATAAATTTCATTCTATCATCCTATCATAATTTAACATCTACAGTCCATATCATTATACAGAGAGAACACGACTTCAAAATACAACAAAATGATCCACAGGAATAGATGCATACATGAATTTGGAAGTAAACATGTACCAGGAGAGTCCTGCAATGAGCTAAGATTATTTAAATCTCAATCATAAAAGTGGTAAGTACAGAAGTGAAAACTACCATATCCTGATACAATTGGTGAGACTAAATAAGCCTTTAAAAGAAACTAGTGATGTAGGGCCCATCCACACAGCCATATAACCCGGAATGTCAAGGCAGAAAATCCCAAAATATCTCCTTTGAACTGGGTTATCTGAGTTCACACTGCCATACAGTAGAGTCTCACTTATCCAAGCCTTGCTTATCCAAGCTTCTGGATTATCCAAGCCATTTTTGTAGTCAATGTTTTCAATATATCATGATATTTTGGTGCTAAATTCATAAATACGGTAATTACAACATAACATTACTGCGTATTGAACTACTTTTTCTGTCAAATTTGTTGTGTAACATGATGTTTTGGTGCTTAATTTGTAAAATCATAACCTAATTTGATGTTTAATAGGCTTTTCCTTAATCCCTCCTTATTATCCAAGATATTCGCTTATCCAAGCTTCTGCCGGCCCGTTTAGCTTGGATAAGTGAGACTCTACTGTATATTCCAAAATCCAGTGGGATTTTGTTCAGCTGTGTGAAAGGGGCTGTAATTCTTCACTAATTTTCTTCTCAAAGGAAACAATTTTCTTCCCACTGCAAGAAAATTTGGAAAAGAAAAGTTTTTGAAGTTTAGTAATTATTTGGAATTTGCAGAATATGTGCTTTTTTGTGTAGAAAACATTTTATGTGCTGGAAATAGTATTGTGCGTGCATAAAAATTGTTTCATGTGAAGAAAATTGTGTAGAATAAATTCCAAAGTGCAAAGAATATTGTCTGTCTGTGATTCTTCTAATTAGGGTCTTCTGACACTCAAAAAAACCTTTTTTCCACAAAAATATTTTGAATATTTTTGAATATTCATTCAATTCCTTAAAAGAAACAATCACATTTTGTGTTTGCTATGCAAAAAAATGTGAGACTTTCTTTTCCAGAATAGATGACAGGCAGACAGACAGATGCTGAAAAAATATGAGATATCAATTTCTGAAATGGATTAAGTGTACTGAAGCTTCATTTCTATTCACATTTTACCATTTTAAAATGTATTTCAGTAGGTATATAATGGACTGAACTATGAATGAGAAGTTTAAACCCCCACTGAAGAAACTTTTTAAAGGAGGATCATTATTTTAAGCATTTGCCCATTATTTTATTAAAAGGATACTTTTTAAGGCACTGTGACTATCCTTCATATATAGCCTCAGGTATCTCATTCAAATGCAAAGGCCAAACCTTGCAATCGTATAGTATCCCTAAATTTCTTACTCGGCAGCATCATAGGTCTGCTGTGAAATTCAAATCAAGCTTCTGGAGTCACCAGATTAGGAAGGAAAAAATAGGAGGTGCAGGCATTTCACTCCCTTGGCAAATGACAGACATTGAACCGTTTTCAAGGAGAGCTAATATTTAAAAAGTTAAGGTGATGTTCCATAGAGATGGAAAGTTGAGATGTGAGGTGTTTTTTTCTCTGGCACAACTTTTTAGGGGGTGGCATCAGTCTGTAATACTTCAGATAATGTAATTCCATAAAGGGAGGTGCCAAAAATTGGGAAAAAACACATTAAATGACTTTTCTCCCACCACTTTCCTCCAGATCTTTTTCTTCCCTAATACAATATTTCATGCATACTAGTAATTTAGCTCCTAAAAACAAAACAAAGAAACAATGTTAAAGGTATTGTTACCAATGAGTCTGTCTGCATTTGGAAAAAAACTATTTTGCCCCGTATTTTCAGGATCTGCATAAATACTGTGTTTACCCAGTTGGTGGCATATACAGCAATCATATAATGGTGAGTTCATCTTCATGGCTGTTGGGGAAGGCCATAAACACACATTCCAAACTGAATAATAGGTTGGGATATGAACCATCATGAATATCATGTGGCAGGATAGTAGCCAATATACAGTGTGTACAATTTTATTGTATTTTTATTTTTTGGGCATATAGGCAGGGCCAACATGCATATCATCACCTGTTTGCACAGTTGTTCCTATATAGATAGAAAGGCTTTCACCAACATAGCTGATATTGATACTAATTTCATATAATGCAAGCAAAATCTAATGGACACTTGAAGGCACTCATTTTAGGCAAATGAAGGTACTACCATCTCTACTATGTGCTGTGAAGAGACAGGAAGTAAAAAAAGTAAAAGCAGACATAGCTTGCTTATGAAATTAAATGTAATGTTGAAACAACGGCTGGAGTTCAGGCTCATCCAACAAAGATGAATGGATGAAGCTTTGAAGGGAGGCATGCCTTCCAATAGCACATAGTCAAAATATGGATTTTGATATCAAAAGTTGTAGCAATAGCTACCAACTCAAATGGCTTTAGGAATGGATTCCATGAAGAGAACAATTCATGAAGGATAAGATTACTATTGGCTGCTAGTCTAATGATTCTTTCCAGTGTGCTTCTGAAACCCAGTTGCTCAGAAATGTGATCTACTGGTGACCTAACTGGTTAATCCAAATGAAAAACAAAGTTGGATTAATTCACAGATGAGGATCTGTGATATATGCTATCCCTTCAAGCTTGAATCAGAATACTGGAAGAGCTAGAACCATCTACCAACTGTGGCTCCATGTTTGGGTAGCCTGGGCAAAGCATCATCATGGCTTCCTAATTCATCAGCGGAGCATGACAGACTTAGCTCATGACAAAAATGGGCCAAAATCTGAGCTCCAAATGTAGCAAGTGGCTTCCGTTTTTTTCTTCATGACTGTACACCAATGTTGCATTACTTAGGAGTACTGACTAGACTCAGTTGCATGCCATGCTTCAGCACAAAATACTATATTTAAGAAATTAAAGGGATGTGGATCCTGCCAGGGCGTGGATCACTAACAGCTTGCTATATGTGTTGAATTCATAGAATCATAGAATCATAGAATTATTACACTAGCAAACACTATGCACATCCTTAGATATATCTTCAGTGCACATCAAATTGAGCTCTTACTCTGAAAATACCCTTTAAATGTGTACATTTTATTTCTCTGAAATGTAGCATAGATGTGTGAATTCCAGGGCTTGGTGCACTTAATTCCACATGTCTTTGGATATGTGAAAAGGATAGTTTCATTCAAAAGAAATATGAACCCTTCCACACTTCGTTCCTAAAGCGGAGCCCCACAATTTACACTTACACTTCATATAACAATTTTTGAGGATTTGGGAAGATAGCCAATTATTATAGCCTAGCATTAGTAGTAATCAGGGTCATGAGAAACAACTTGAAATAAAAATACTAGGGCTCCTATTGCCAAGTAGGTCTAACTGGTGTATCACTCGTATTCCCTAGGCCCAGGTCAGAATGAACAACAAACTCCATATTTCTGGCTAGGCAGGCTTGTTTCAACAAACACATTTGCCAGGCAAACATGCTCACTAAGCTACCAACACTCGCATCCATCTGTTAGGATGGCAATATGCCTCTCCCCGCCATGCTATGCCAGGTTCAGCAGGGCTTATAACAGATGCCAGAGATGAGGATATATGGAACAGTTCACAATACAACAAATGCTGCTTCACCTGTCGTTCTGTTCTTTGAGACTGAACTATCAAACTAACATGGTGCCCAGCTCTTTTCATCAAAGAATAAAAACCATTAGCAATAACTCCCCGCCTTCACCCAACACACACTCCTGCTAGATTTCTGCTCCAGAGTAGCTTCTGAATTTTGTATAAAAAGTTAGAACTTGACACAAAAAATATCTAAAGTAAGATGAAAATATCAGTGAAAAAAGTCATGTATAAGCATCATTAGTGAACATGTTGATTTGCATTGTTGTTACACAGGCACAAACAAGTATTTCTATGTACACACACACAACCAGCAAACTGCTCGCGTGCAAGTAGGGCCAGCTCTGCCATTAGACAGAGTAGGACAGCAAGAGACAAGGACAGCTGGGACTCTTAGGAAGCAATTGATGGTGTCATCACCAAGATTTTGAAGAAGCAGCTGTGCAACATATGGCAAGCATTCATCCCCTAAACTACCCTGATGCTTTGGGATTCAGATAGGGATGCTGTCCCATCACAAAAGTTGATGACAGATTCAAATGCCAGTCCAGTTGGCTTTTCAGCATGGAATGAAACAGGGCGCCATCCGTGTTCTTAGCTTCTGATACGGAAATGTCTGGTCAGCCATATGTGCAACACAAAGCATTGATGCCTCACTGACAGTGCTGATAATAGGACTAGAGGAGAGAATATTAAATTCTGTCCTCCCCCTTGGTAACCAGTACCATCACAATTGTTGTTGTTTAGCTGCTCCATTAGTCCACCAAAGGCAACTGTTTGTGCAGGTAGTCTTAATTGCTGTGTAAGTATATTGTGAAAAGGCTGCTTTAATACTTATTTTGACTCTAGCTGCTGGACAAAATGGAAGGAACTGTGATTAAACAAATATGTAACGGCTGAAACAGGAAAGATGGCAGTTGTGCAGGGAAGTTCAAATCTTTACATGAAAGTTTTTACTTTGAAAGGAGTTCTTTCAAAAAGACAACTCGATTTCCTTCATTCTGTTCTTTGCAAGAAAAATAAATTAGTAAGTTGCAATACAAAATGCTGCAAAAATGCTCTTGTCCAGGACACTACATTTTCCCTGAGTGCAGTTACTAGGCACCAGTCGTCTACACACTCACTAAAGGAGTCAGCTTCATTGACATTGTGTGCAGCTTCCCTTTGAGTAGATATCATAGGATAATAACAATAATAATTTTATTTTTATACCCCGCCCCATCTCCCCAAAGGGACTCGGGGCGGCTTACATGGGGCCAAGCTCGGTCATCAACAATATAAAAACAAAGCAATAAAACAAGTCAAACAACAATAAAACAAGTCATAAAAATCACATACAAAACATAATGATAAAATCTTAAATAAGATCTAGAGGAAACTGGGCCAAAAGTACTAGTTATGTCGATATCCTCAGGGAGGGGTGGTTATCCAAATTGTTATAGCCATCAGAAGTGCTAGGGAAGGCGTACATACAGAACTATTAGTGAAAAGGCAATAGGATAGTGCTGTTTAATCATTTTAGGCACTGGATTTGATCATTTAAGATTACTTTTAGATTAACAGAGATTAGAAAAGTTGCTTTTTTGTACTACAATTTCTAGAACCTCTGAATTAGCATGATTAATGACCAAATTGAATAGGGGACTACATATGTGTCTATGGCTTCAAGTCACCTGTCGATTTATAGTAATCCCATGCATTTCACAGAGGGGTTTTTTTCAGTAAGGAGTTCTTAGAGGAGGTTTTGCCAGCTTTTTCCTCTGACATTTAGCCTACAGCATCTGGTCTTTGTTGGTGGTTTCCCGAGTATCAACCAAAGCTGACCTTATTTTCCAAGATCCCCACTACACTGTAATATATATGTTCTCCCTTATTTCAGCATATCATAGCCCTGCTGCATTTGAATATTCTCCTTCTCATCCTGCTGAATTGAGTTCTGGATGTCTACCTCAAAGTATTTTTCTCTTGCCCTTCTCTATCAGTGAACCATCCATTCCCACTGAGTATGATAAGCCCTCACTGGGCTGATTGTTGACACCCTTGCCCCGTCAATATTTTAGATATTTTGCAAACCTGTGGAAACTCACAAGACTACTGTCCCATTTTCGCTATATAAGTGGATTTAATCTATGCAGAAGATTTAAGACGGAAGTTATTTCAGAACCACTGGCAATTATCTTCGAGAGTTCTTGAAGAACAGGAGAAGTCCCGGAAGATTGGAGGAGGGCAAATGTGGTCCCTATCTTCAAGAAGGGAAAAAAGAACGACCCAAACAATTACCGTCCAGTCAGCCTCACATAGATACCAGGAAAGATTCTGGAAAAGATCATTAAGGAAGTGGTCTGCGAACACTTAGAAACAAATGCGGTCATTGCTAATAGTCAACACGGATTTACCAAAAACAAGTCATGCCAGACTAATCTGATATCTTTTTTCGATAGAGTTACGAGTTGGGTTGATACAGGGAATGCTGTGGATGTAGCGTACCTGGATTTCAGTAAGGCCTTCGACAAAGTCCCCCACGACCTTCTGGCAAACAAACTAGTAAAATGTGGGCTAGACAAAACTACGGTTAGGTGGATCTGTAATTGGCTAAGCGAACGAACCCAAAGGGTGCTCACCAATGCGTCGTCTTCATCATGGAAAGAAGTGACAAGTGGAGTGCCGCAGGGCTCCATCCTGGGCCCGGTTCTGTTCAACATCTTTATTAACGACTTAGACGAAGGGTTAGAAGGCACGATCATCAAGTTTGCAGACGACACCAAACTGGGAGGGATAGCTAACACTCCAGAAGACAGGAGCAGAATTCAAAACGATCTTGACAGACTAGAGAGATGGGCCGAAACTCACAAAATGAAGTTCAACAGGGACAAATGCAAGATACTTCACTTCGGCAGAAAAAATGGAAATCAAAGATACAGAATGGGGGACGCCTGGCTTGACAGCAGTGTGTGCGAAAAAGACCTTGGAGTTGTCGTGGACAACAAGTTAAACATGAGCCAACAATGTGATGCGGCAGCTAAAAAAGCCAACAGGATTCTGGCCTGCATCAATAGGGGAATAGCGTCTAGATCCAGGGAAGTCATGCTCCCCCTCTATTCTGCCTTGGTCAGACCACACCTGGAATACTGTGTCCAATTTTGGGCACCGCAGTTGAAGGGAGATGTTGACAAGCTGGAAAGCGTCCAGAGGAGGGCGACTAAAATGATCAAAGGTCTGGAGAACAAGCCCTATGAGGAGCGGCTTAAAGAGCTGGGCATGTTTAGCCTGCAGAAGAGAAGGCTGAGAGGAGACATGATAGCCATGTACAAATACGTGAAGGGAAGTCATAGGGAGGAGGGAGCAAGCTTGTTTTCTGCGGCCCTGCAGACTAGGACGAGGAACAATGGCTTCAAACTACAGGAAAGGAGATTCCACCTGAACATCAGGAAGAACTTCCTCACTGTGAGAGCTGTTCGACAGTGGAACTCTCTCCCCCGGGCTGTGGTAGAGGCTCCTTCTTTGGAGGCTTTTAAACAGAGGCTGGATGGCCATCTGTCGGGGGTGCTTTGAATGCGATTTCCTGCTTCTTAGCAGGGGGTTGGACTGGATGGCCCATGAGGTCTCTTCCAACTCTACTATTCTATGATTCTATGATTCTATGATTCTAAGACCTTCATTATTACAGCAATTGAAACCTTCACAAAATCTTGATGTGGCTCTTTGTCTGTTACAGGAGAGAATCTTTTTGAAGATTTTGCCTGCCTGCCTGCCTGCCTGCCTGCCTGCATTTCTGCCTTCTTTTTCTCCAGAATGCCTGTGAAACAAGCTGAAGAAGAAAATCTGAGGGAAACAGGAAGGTAGGTGATATAATTCCCTGAAGTAGCAACTAGTTTCAGTACTTCTTGGCTCCAAGGTGGAGACATGATATGCTTAGGTAATTTTGGTGCAAGTTGGTAAGAAAGACCATGAGAACATTCTCATCCTCAATGAGTGGAAATAAAATTCAATGGGAAAATTACTATACAGACAGCATATAAGCAGCATAACGCTTATTAGTTGCAATCAATTAAAAATCACCTCCTTCTTCAAAATATGCTATATAATCTGTAAAATATGTTTTATACTGTTTATACACTGCACCAGTTTTCCTACTGCCACATATCTGTTGTCTGCTTATTTAGAGTACTGGCACAAAACATCAAACTCTGAAATAGAATAACTGAAGTCTGCTAAGCCTAATTAAACTAATCCAGCTGCAGAGCAGAAAAACTCAGCCAGTAAGGTAAATATGGTCATTTTCACTAGACTTTCATAGACTCTGGACCAAGACCAGAAGTGTCTTCTTGTATCAGATCCATTTCTGCAAACTCATTTTGTCCAGTGCAAAAGGTGAAAAGACATTAACCTTAGTCATTGCCTTCTACAGCAGATGGTCACCAGTTCTGGAACAGTATTTCACCAGCTGTCCCTAATGCGTATGCCATATTTCTCCCCAAGGCCATAAGGAGACTCTGTGGAGGTGCAGGTCCACCATGGAGCTTAATAATCATTAGTTTGTAAAAACATCTCTCCCTTCTGGTACTACCTGCTGGCTCCTTACATTTTTGTTGTTGTAGTTTGGGTGCTTCTTTCCCCCTTTTTAAGTCTGAGAAGAATGTATGAAACACCTTTTGCCAAAGCAGGATAAAATGAAAATATCTAGGGAAAGTTCAAAACGAACACTACTAAAATTATAGTGGATTTGCTTTCCATTCCATAGTCTTCAGTCTTGCCTTCATAGCTGATATTGTTCAGCTGGTAAAACAGCAAAGCCAAAAGTTTATGCACTTTTAGTATAGTATAGCTATATGCCAGCAAAGCTGCACTGCATTTTACATCTGCACAACCAATTTCCACACTTTGAAATCATTTGTTGCATAATGATCAATTAGCAACATATCCCAGAGAGATAGACATAATGTATGTGTTTGCAGAAAACTAAGAATTGCACTTAGGCAACCTATAAAGAAGTACAATTACTACTAAACTATTCTTACCTTAAAATAATGTGTCGTCAGGAACTTGGCCAGAATATCATCTTGCAATTGCTATGAAGTTGGATTTGCAGCAGAAACACTGCTTTAAGCCATTAATCTGTCACAAGATGAAAAAGTTACTCCAGAGATTTTATGAAGCTCTTGAATTATCCCGTGTTTTGGAGGTGAGGAGAGCTAAATCAGTCTGGATCAGACCCAATCCAGTATCCTCAATTGTCTAGCAGATTCATTACTGTGTCAACCACCAGAAACAGTCCCCTCAAAGAGTTTTGCTGGAGATGTCACTTCTGATGAGGTTGCAATGAGGTGCTTAGTCATGTGACCAGCAGAAGCAACATTGCCACCAAGCATCTGCAAGGGAGCTGCGTCTGGCTGATGGCACAAAAGTGGCAGTTCCAGTGTGATCTCAGACCCCAACCCTATACTACCAACATAATGTAGCATAGTAGACACAATAGCTTGGGGCATCCAAATGACACCCCAGCTTAATCTGTTTCAGTCTGGAATAAACCTTTATATCCAGGTTTATTTTGGGTTTTAAAAAATACCTGCAAAGGTTCGTATCTTCCAGGAAGATCATTGAGCATCTTCTCCACACTCTGAGTGGATCATCAGATCTCGAATGCAGACCCAGCTTACACGGGTTGCAATCTCTGGCACAATCATGCTAGAAGGCCCTCCCTAGGCCATACAACTTTAGAAGAGAAAGCCAACCCCTCATTCAAGCCTTAAGGTTGGTAGCCCCTTTTCCAGGCCCCCAGGCCATATAACCTTGAGGGACATTTCCAGGGGTCCTCCCTTCACCCAAAGTGGGCACCAAGTGAAAACCATTTGTTACTCCCCTTCCACCTCCCCCATTTCAGCCACCACCATCATACATTCCTTACTCCAACAGCAACGATATGGAGTAGGCATGAATACCCGTACTCTTTTATTTTTTTATTAAGGGGAAAAATCCTACTCAGCCCCTAAAGTAGCTTCAGCTGGGGTTGGGGGGGTGGGTAGTCTTATCTCAGCCTCAAAGATGCTACAAGATTTATTTGCATAGTCATTTCTGAAGCTTATGTAGATAGGTTCTCTCATCTGAGATTTCAAATTATGATTCTAATTTGAGTTTATGTTTTCATGCTATGGTGATGGGTTGTAGAAAAATATTCGAGGGTAAAGATGATCCATCCAAGACAAAGCAGCATTCTGCATTGCGACTGATGGATAGCAGTGCTCATTTAATCATTTTTTAAAATTATAGTCTTTATAGTGTTGATGATGTGATGAAAAAGGCACATTGAAATGGAAAACCAGTCTATAGAATAAAAAGTGTTTCCTATAGTCGGAACACCACAGCTGGGCACTTCATTATTATATAATAACAAAGGGTTTGCCATTATGACTGTCCATATTTCATCAAAACTAGGACTGTGTGCAGCTGTCATTGCTATAGCACTGGGATTTTGGAGAAGTTCCCTATGATCACATTGTCAGTGTCTCTGATAAGCAAAGGGGAAATGACACCATGCTTCAGACTTTTAGTATAAGAGCTGACTCTGCCCTTATCAAACTTGAACCTTACTGCAGTGGCTGGGTAATGTTCTCAAATAGTAAAATCACAATTCTCCATAGGAATAAAAGAGTTTTATTTTATTTTATCTATATCTCAACCTCCTCCCAATATGAGACCCAAGTAGCTCACAATATTAGTTTTAAAAAGAGCATAAATGAACCAAGACATACAATAGGAGTATAAAACAATTAAAAATTATATTACAAAATTAATTTGCAACACTTTAAGAGCAGATAAAGCATAATGATAAAAACAAAGTTCTTCCCAGTTAACAGCTTTTCTACAATGGCCCATTAACAATCTGAAGCGTGAGTAAACAGGAAGTTCTTTTTCAAAGGACAATCCATTCAGTGAAAAGAAGACACTGCATCTCCTGGGCCGAGTCTTTGCAGCTGGCACACTGGTTGAAAGGGTTCCAGGTCACACGTGGTCACCCACTGAACCATATATGGCTCTTAACTGACTGCAGTGTAGTTTACAGGCTTCCTTCTTCTTCTCCAACAAAATTATGGCCTTTTAAAATCCTGGTGAGCTACTATGTATGAGAAGGAGCTAAAGAGTATGCCAACTCTGCAGTCCTCAATTGCCTGCAGTCAAAATCAGAAGGGAAGAAGGAAGGTGAGTGGGATATGACATCCCATTATGTGTTTTCATCCTGGCACTGTTCCAATGTATGTCTGTATTCATGTCATGTTTGTCAGAAGGAATGAATGAGAAAAGACTGTGTGACCACAAGCCCCAGGTGCATCTCCTACATGCATGCAGCCCCTGACCCAAAGCTCTAAGCATTGACCCACATATGTTTAATACATGGAAAAGAGAGTCATATTGCACTGCTTCCAGTGGTTCCATGCTTTGCTGGGCCCATCTGAACATATACAAAGAGGTGCTTATAATACATGCAGTTATAGACAGGTAAATGCTCCATGCCAGGCAGAACCCTAACTTTTTTTTTTTCGTATCAGGAGCAACCTGAGTCACTTCTGGAGTGAGAGAATTGGCCGTCTGCAAGGACGTTGCCCAGGGGACACCCGGATGTGTTTGTTATTTTTACCATCCTTGTGGGAGGCTTCTCTCATGTTCCCGCATGGAGCTGGAGCTGATAGAGGGAGCTCATCCTTGCTCTCCCCGGGTGGGATTCAAACCTGGCAGCCTTCAGGTCAGCAACCCAACCTTCACGTCACAAGGCTTTAATCCACTATGCTACCGGGGGCTCCAGAACCCTAACTGATTGAGAATTACATATTTGATAGGCATATAGATGCACCTTTGCAAGTATCCTTCCTAATACATGAATTTTGGAAATATTGCCAACAAGGGCATAGCTGTACCAAGAGGAATAGCCAATGGGGTGCTGTCATACTTCCTCTCTGTATTTCACATATTCTGTAGGGAATATATGAAGACGCCTTAATAGGCTCTTTCCTGTACATTTTCTGGTGGTGAGGTGGTCTGAGAAGTGACAAATTCAGACTTTCTTTAATATTCTTGACCTCTTCAGGGTCAATGTGGTAATTTTAAAATATTCCTTGGAATAAGTGACAAAAATGTCCAGCTATAAAGGAAAATACACCGTCCAAATTTGATTAGGGGCCCTTCTTAGAGAGTATGCCGACTCAATTAATACTGAGGTGACAGAATAGGGAAAAGATAGTCATTAAATTCAGAAATGGAAATCCAATGGACAAAGTACTCAAATGCACCGAAAAGATATAGTTCAATTCTGAATACTATTAGCTGCACAAGTTTTAAAGCAGAAGCTTCTAATCATGCACTTAATTGGTATGCTATTAGTTGTATTTTCAAATACGTGCTTAGTCTGATAGCTCTCTTTTAATCTTTTGTAATAAGATGCTCCTGCTTTGTTCTCTCTGTTCCATGCAGCAAGCCATGGACAAACATTAAATATAAAATTGGGTCTAGAGAGGATTTTTTTCTACACTTTTTTAAAAACAACATAAAATGCAACAAAGAGGTGATTTTAGAGACTGAACTGAGAGCAGCTATTTCTCCTAGAGGTACTCAGGCCATGTTTTTAATGTCTTACAAACACATATTAAGTCAGTTTTTCAGCCCCCTTGTGGTCCATGTGTCAGAAGGATGCAAAGAAAATGGGATATGCAGGTATTCCATATAGTAAATACAGCTACATACAGGCAGTCCCCGAGTTACAAACATCGAACTTACAAATGACTCATAGTTAAGAATGGGGATGAGACAACAGGAAGTGGGGGAAATCTACCCCTCGGAAGGGAAATTCACTCCTGGAAGAGTTGTCATGGGGAAAAAGTGTCTCTACTGAAGTTTTCTCACCAATCCTTGTTTCTACATTTTTCAAAATCCAATTATGACAGGGATTATGACGTGAAATCTCACACAGATCTGTGTATCCCGCACAGGCCTGTGAGTCCAGGGCTGTCTTCCTCCACCATCCCCACAGTTCTTTTTTTGTCTCGGAATAAAATGGAGGGCAGACAGGGAGCATCCACCGGAAGTTCTTTTTTAATGCTTTGTTATGTGCTGATCTTTATAAAATATGAAGAGATTCCCATGTGCTTACTATGAGGATCAACGCATAATGGAGGAATTTTTAAAAATTTCCCCTGGATTTCTCTTTTTCCTCAATTGTGTTTTCAGACTCTGTTAAAGTTTAGAAATTTTAAAATAAAGATTTTTAAAGAGTTCCAATGGCTCTCCTTTCTGTTCTGTTTAAACCATGTGGAAATCAGTTGTGTCTCTGTGACAGCCTGAGGGGGGGGGGGGGGGTCTCACAAAAATGTGCATTTCCCAACCAGAACTGGGATGAAAGAAGACTTCTGTATTCTGTGTTTTGGCTGCATGCTCCCATTCAGAGCAGATTTACCAGTAACGTCATCTAGCCACCCACCCCCATTTTGATCCATTCTCTCCCGTTTCTTTTGTGCCATGTGGAGGGGTTCCTTGGTCTCCAAATCAAAGCACAAAAGGACACTGAATTTTATTCATTCATCAAAATATTTATATCTTGCACTATACTTAAAGATCTTTGGCATACAATAAAATCAATGTAACCTGTTTAAAACAATGTATAGTAATGGAAATACAGTGTTCCCTCGCTACTTCACTACTTCGCGGTTCACTTTTTGTGGATTCGCTGTTTCGCGGTTTTCAATCTATTTATAAATCATAAAAAATACAATTTACAGCCTAAGGAAGGGAGGAAGGAGAAGCCAAAGGGAGAGAAAAGGAGCACAAGCGGCAACAGGAGGAGGAGGAGGAGATTTATCAACACATGATTGGTTGATAAAGACTTAAAATAGTGTATAACTACTAAAATAATGTATAAATATTAAAATAAATATAATGTTCCTACTTCGTGGATTTTCACTTATTGCGGGTGGTCCTGGAACCTAACTCCAGCGATAAGTGAGGGAACACTGTAACATCTATTGGTGGGTCACAGAAGAGAGATCCTACAGTAGAGCTCAATCTCAGGAAACACACATAGGGGGAAATGCTTCCTCATGTCTCAAGGATTCAAGCTATTTAGAAGTTTGAATTGAGATCAGAACTGCATTGATTCCATCTAACTGAATCTTATTCAAGACTGAAGTGTTCTCCAGTATATTGAGGATACAACAGGCTAGTTAAAGGGGTACAGGACAGACAGCATTGCACCAGCAGCTCAGTCCGGCATCTGATGCCTTAGGCAGCTGCCTCATAATCCCTAAAATTATAGTCACTCTAGTGATAACCATGTTTGGAAGCCTCCTTCAATCATTTGTACCTATGCATTATCTGAAGGAAAAAGCAGGCTATCTCATTCTATGTGAAGAAAGGAGTCATATTGTGCTTGGGATGAGAACCATGGCTCATTGATGTTTTCCCACCCATGTTAGACTGGATGTACTGAACATGTTGCAGGTGTTGTTCTTCTAAATGGAGTTAACATTTAAGAATTCACTGGGAGAGCAATGAGGGGGAAAATACAGGGGGATGCATAGAAGATTGATGACAAAATTCAAAGACCGCTTCTTGCAAATGACAAAATTACTAACAATTATTACATCACAGGAAATCTTTTAAGTATATCCACTGACTATTTTTGTTCAGGACTGGAACTAGGAATCCAGATTTCCAGAGGAATATATCACATATAATTGAATTAAAGTGGAGTAATATCTTTCTTTTCATTCCTCAATGAGAGTGGTAAACAGTTATCTATTTTACTTTTTACTGTTACATTTACTTAATAGAAGTCCCATTCAAAAGTCTGGGTAAAGCAAAGAGTAGGTCACCAAAGGATTACCCCCCTCCCACATCAGTTAAGGCAGTGTGACCCACCAAAAACACCCCAAAATTCCTGGACCCACCCTCATTTAATAATTGAGCAAAAATGCTCCCCAACAATATCAAGAGTAGCAGTTTCCTTATAAACACGTGTACAAACCCAGCCAAAATCAGCTGAAAACAAAATACAAAAAGAACTTCAAAAATGAAAAACAGATATCAAATTGTGGCTACTTTCCAAGGAACATTTTTGGTTGAAAGCATAATCATGACACCAATACCTGGGACTGCCAGGTGCTTGCTCCAGCTTTAGATGCTTCCTTTCTACCTTGCCATTTTTCAGGATATTTTCATAATGTAATATATTAAATGCAATTATCATATGCTATATTTTAGAATGAATACATACTGGTCATATATGGAAAGAATCTCCTATTTGTGCTTCATTTTAATGCCTGTGTAAGACAGTTACACGGCTCTGTAAAAACTCCCCCCAAAGCCCCATATCCTGAAGAGATGAACTGCAGCCGTTAGCAACTACTAATGGAGATTAGAGTCCAATTCTCACAGCTACTTTCTGACAGGAAATCGAGAGTGAAATGGACCCAGACTAGGAGGGCAGTTTGGCAGAAAAGATTACTGTAAATTTGAAAAGATGGAGGAAGCCACTGAGCATTTACACAATCAGCAAGGCACTGGAAGAAATACGCTAATTATTCTCTCCTTGGAAACAGCTGCTATTCCTTTACACTGTATGGTGCTTAAGTTAAAATGTTTGAGCCCAGAGAGATGTCCCAATGTTAACAGAACAATTTTGGCAAGATCATGTGGGGCAAGCCTGCAGTCATAGCCCGATATTAGCAGTACTATGGCATCTTAAAGAAAATGTTCTACTTACCTATCATCCAAAACGAAAACTGCATTATCATGATAATCATAGTGTTGTTATATACAGTAGAGTCTCACTTATCCAAGCTAAACAGGCCGGCAGAAGCTTGGATAAGTAAATATCTTGGATAATAAGGAGGGATTAAGGAAAAGCCTATTAAACATTAAATTAAGTTATGATTTTACAAATTAAGCACCAAAACATCATGTTATACAACAAATTTGACAGAAAAAGTAGTTCAATACGCAGTAATGTTATGTTGTAATTACTGTATTTATAAATTTAGCACCAAAATATCACGATATATTGAAAACATTGACTACAAAAATGGCTTGGATAATCCAGAACCTTGGATAAGCGAGGCTTGTATAAGTGAGACTCTACTGTAACTTCAAGTTGATTCCAGCTTATGACAATCCTATCCAAGGGTATTCTTTGCAAGATTTCTTTAGAGGAGAGTGTTGCCTTCATTTAAGAGTGAGAGAGCATGACTTGCCCAAAGTCCCCAGGGACTCTTATTGGGAATTTGAATCCTGGCGTCTCAGAGTCTTAGTTCAATATTTAAACCAATATTTAATATTTCAATATTTAAACCAGTGGTTCTCAGCCTGTATGTCCCCAGGTGTTTTGGCCTACAACTCCCAGAAATCCCAGCCAGTTGTTAAGATTTATGGGAGTTGAAGGCCACATTTGGGGACACACAAGTTGAGAACCACTGCTCTAAGGGCTCATCTGCACGTACACTCCACTGGTTGCCAATTAGTTTCTGGGCAAATTATAAGGTGTTGGTATTGACCTTTAAAGACCTACATGGTTTGGGTCCAAGTTACCTACAGGATCACTTTCTCCCACACAATCCTCCCTGAATACTTAGGTTTTCTGTGGGGAGGCATCTGGTCCAGCCTGCCAAAACCTGACTGGCAACCATCATCCAGAGGACCTTTTCATCAGCCATCCCACAACTGTGGGATGACCTACCGGTAGAGCTCTGACAGCTAAATCAGCTGTGGGAATTTAAGACACGAGTGAAGATCTATCTCTTCCGGCTGGCCCACCCAGTTTTAATGATGAATTTTAAACTTCCACTCTATGTCTAATTTTTGTTTTGTGTATTTTAATATGTATTTTATGGAAATATGTTTTAATATGTGCATTCTACTGGGTGTTTTACAATGATTATGTATTTTGATTATTTTAGCAGTGTTGTAACTCACCTCAAGTTATGAGGAGAGGCAGGTAAGTAATACAATTATTAATAATAATAATAATAATAATAATAATAATAATAATAATAATAATAAATTCAAAGATAGTCCAGAATAGCAATACTCTGGACTAGCCTCAGGGGTGACTATACTGCCTATCTCCATCTCAAGACAGGGCAAAGTCCAGACCATCTAGCAGAGCTAAAACCAGTTTGGCCCCACTGGATGGCCACCTTATCTTAGATGTCCACATCACTGTAGTCAGATAGTTATGAAACCAATTTAGCCTCTCTGGACTGTCACCTGATCTTAGGTATATATAGTGTTCCCTCACTACTTCGCGGTTCACTTTTCATGGATTTGCTGTTTCACAGTTTTTCAATAAATTCTAAAAGAATATTATAAATCATAAAAATTTACAATTTACAGCCTAAGGAAGGGAGGAAGGAGAAGCTGAAGGGAGAGAAAAGGAGCCCAAGCAGCAACAGGAGGAGAAGGAGGCAATTTATCAACACATGATTGGTTGATAAAGACTTAAAATAGTGTATAACTACTAAAATAATGTATAAATATTAAAACAAATAAATAAATAAAAACAGGGAGCTCTGGCATGGACTGGTCCATGAGGTCACAAAGAGTCAGAATCAACTGGGCGACTGAGCAGCAGCATTAAAATAAATATAGTGTCCCTACTTTGCGGATTTTCACTTATTGCGGGTGGTCCTCGAACCTAAGTCCTGCGATAAGTGAGGGAACACTGTACATCACTGCTGCTGGACAGCCATGGAGCTCTGGGAATGCTATTAACCATCACTGGGTGTCTTTACTGACATCAACAAAGGCACCCATATGACCAGGGAGAAAAAGGGAGGAAGAGCCAGTTCAGCTATTCATACTCACCACGAAGTGTTGGACTGTCCAGAGTTTCAGGGAAACTCTAGCATATTCCCCAACTTTCCATTGCACTGGATTAAATTGGGTAAACACATTTTACCCTGAGTTACAGACCAGAAGTCCCTGGACATAATTTAGACATCCGGGAGTGACTTCTGGCCTGGTGCAGGGTCAGTGTAGACAAGCCCTAAGAAAAAACTTACAGTACTAGTTTCTTCATATATTGCTGCAATCCTATACCCACTTCTCTACAGTTGCCTAAAGTGCACAACATGATTTATTTCTGAATAGATGCTTATGATTACAGTGTGTATTATAGTCTAGATATGGCTGGTGAGCCTACCCAGCTTCTACATGTGGTTCTTTCCATTCAGCATTGCAGGAAGATACAATTTTAATTGTCTTGCAGCATTGTTGGCTTTCTATCTTCACACTGTTGAGTCATTGCTGTTATTCTGTAAATGAATAGATGAAAGAAGAATTTCAGTCAATTCCCAAATCATTATCCCAAATACATCCCCTTAAATATGTGTCCATCTGCTATACTAAATCTGCATAACATCACTCACAATGGATGTGAGAACCAATTTTTTAATTTTCTTGTTAGGTATGATACACTGAGCTCTAACCATCAATTATGTACCCAATTTATGTACCCCCTTGTAACTTTTTTCACAACACCTTATCCCCAGCTGCACAATAGCAGATGAACAAGCCAATAAGCAGCTCCACCCTCAAACTAAATGACTACTGGTTAGCTGTAAGGAGGTGCATTCCTGCCTTCTGGCTTCCATTTTGCAGAAGAAAAGAAAAAGCATTCTTCTTCCTGTTGATCTGGAGTGTAACTAAAATAGCACATCTTTATTTTATCCCAGCACCTATTAAAACCTTAGCTCACAGATTCTGAGTGAGAGTCAAACTAGAGCCTGTTGCAGACTTTGTATCTCAGTCACTCTATACTGTGATTAGAAAGAGGGTTTGACCATCGCAGATTACTAGGGTAGAGGAAATGGCCAACCTATAAAGAAATTTTAAATTTACCAACTAACACCAGGGACCCCCCACAGCTAAAAGAATTGGATGAAATCCAATCAATTAACAAAAACGTATCTTGGTATCAATACTTCCAAATTAAGGAAACCTATAAAGATGACAAATCTGAAGGGTTTGAGTTAGTACAGGGCTTTTGGGATAAAATCTGCCAGGTGAACAAGAAAACCATATCCATATTATAGAGCAAATTATTAGAATGGGAAATAGAATCAGGGGGTACCACAAATGCTATGATTCGATGGGAAAAAAACATTGGCCGTTTAATTTATATACATGAATGGGAGTCAATTTGGAGAAAGAAAAGAAAATATACATATTCCACAGATATGAAAGAAAATTGGTTGAAAGTCCTACATAGGTGGTACTTAACGCCAAAAAAAAATTGGTCTAATGTATAAAAATGCCAACAATAAATGTTGGAGGTGCAAAACACAAATTGGATCTTATCATCACATGTGGTGGAACTGTAGGAAACTAGAGAAATTCTGGACAACTGTCTTAGAGGAAAGCAACAAAATTTTAAAAACAAATTTCACAAAAACGCCAGAACTTCTCCTGCTGGGGTTGTATGATCAATCAGCTATTGTAGACAAAAATACAGATAAATTATTTACCTTCTTTATTACTGCAGCTAGAATGGCGATCGCAAAACAGTGGAAAAGCGAAAGGGTGCCAACTAAAGAATCGTGGTTGGAAAAATTGATTGACATAAAGGACATGGACAAATTAACTTATTTGATGAGAAAGAGCAACGGAAGAATGCAGAAGACCACAAATTGGTCGTTTGAGGACTACCTTAAGAATGTAATTTCCAAGAAGTGATAATGTAATATGTAAAGGAAAAGGATAAAGACCGGAAGTAAACCCCTCCCTTATGTGTTTTTTCCTCACAACCTTTGACCCACTACACCCCCTTTTTCTCCCTATCCCCTCCCCTTACATCAATCCTTACCCCTCCCCCCCTTCCCAAATGTAAATGTGTTTGTGTTTATTGTTATTACTGTGAATATTTGTAAACCTTCAATAAAAATATTTTTAAAAAAGAAAAAAAAGAAAGAGGGTTTGAATGTTCACATACATATATAAAATATACAAATAATTATTATAATTAAACTATAATTCTGAAAATAAAATATTTGAGGTGAGGAATATTCTCCAATCCCACTTCTAGATAGTTTTGCTGCCAGTAGTGCAGTTTGATCTCTATTCATTCTTAATGAGACCTTGTACAGTTAGCATTCAGCCAGACCAGACTGCTATATAGTCATGGAAACTATATACTAAAATATTGATCTTGCTTTATGAAACTCCCATTGATCATGTGAAACAATAATCTTTTTAGGCAACTGCAACTTGGCACTGAAAGAATGGAAGAAGAAACTATGGCTGTTGGGAATACTGAAGTCTTAGCCAATTTATAATTGTGCAGTTTATAATTGCAGCATCACACAATGGTTGTATTCCTAAGAAGGGAGCATTATCAGAGCTACTTCATCAAGACAGAATTAACAACATGATCAATATCAGAATAGCCAATGGTTCCCAATGCAGTCACAGTTCACAATCCAGATTGGAGCTCAGTGAAATGTCATAGTATCTTGTGGCCAGCCAGAAAAATGTGGTGCTCACTTGTGTGGTGAGACTTCTCGCTGTATTATGGAACATTTTATGTATCTTGAACCTGTGTTTTTCAATAGGATATCTTACTTAGTTCCTCATTGTGCCACAATAGAATTCTTTAACCTGGCTGCACATTGTGTCAGCAACAAGGCTCTTATCAACATGGTTACATCTTGTAGTCTGCAATAGAGAATGCTGGCCTGTGCTTTGGATATTGGAGTTACATGCTTTGCAGGAGCAAATGCTTGTGATAAGTACACATGACCAATATTATAAACCAGATGAGAACTCTTGAGAAATGGGTGAGTGTTTCTAAAATAGTATCCAAGGAAGCTCGCAGATGTCAAACCAGTTCAAAAATAACCACAAAGAGTTTGTCTGTCATTAGTTATTTTTGCTGTAATATTTCAAGCTGATTCAGTGCTTGTCCACATTGAGTGTTTAAGAACATCACATTTGCACAAATGAGTTTTTCCCCTTTATTATATTTTTCCACTTGAAGTTGGTATTTCAGGAAACTATTTTTTTTTCAAGTACCAAAAAAACTTTTCTTAAAATCCTCCATAAATCTGTACAAGTGTTCAGCTGAGCCCACACAGAATGAGATTGAGTCCTGAATCACACTCCTTTTCAGAAGGAAGGTCATAGTGACATCTGGTGGCCTAATAAATTTGTCCCAGCCAATTGCGCTAGGAAGCAAATTAAGAGACAATGACAATCCCATCCAAGCAGAAAAGTTATCCTTTCATTCATGTTTTCTTATATGTTCAGTAAGGATTAATCAAAGAAGTCAGTAATGAATATGCTATCCCAAAGTCTTGCTGAAATAGTGTAGCTTAATTAGCCATCATGTTAATGCATACTGTTGCTGACATAAGATGCACAGCTCAGAAGGATTTTTTAATTCACAAGCTTTCATAAATAGCAATTAACGTTGATCCAGCTGGCAGGGTAATTGCACCATTACCAAGGGAGAGAGCATGCACATGCCTGAGTTAAAAGTGTCAATGGGGAATTGCTTTAAAGACGTCATCTGGGATGGTATCATCCCATTGAGCAATGGGGAAAGGTGCACTTATTTGCCCAGAATGGAGGGCCATCCTGTAGTCAATGTGAGATTCACCCAAATATAAAATGACCCCCTCCCCTTGGGAAAAAATCTGACTTTGTTCAGTTAACAAAAGGCTAATGAATGCATGTAAAGGTTTATATGGGAAGGGGCGTAATTTAAACCATATGGGCTTCTTAAAAGCACCTCCATATAAATAATAAAATATATAAATCAATTTTATTTGTATATCGCTCTATCTCCCCGAAGGGACTCGGGGAGGTTTCCAACGTAAGTAAAACATTCAGTTACCAGCATAGAACATACAACATAGCCATACTAAAAACATCAACATATTACTAATAAAAACAATAAACCAAACATGTTTAAAATTCAGTTCCAGTACTACTCCATTGGGTGAAATTCAACTACCAATGGTGAGAATTTCACGGTGGGCCCAAGCAACTATTTGAAGTAGCATAGGGCCGGGAAGTGGGTAAAGTGCAAACTGGTGGCCAGGATAGGGTCAGGGCTACTCAATTCCAAGGACTACTGAGCATTTATAGGAGAACTAGGGTAGTATGTATGTTGTCTCATAAAGATGGGGAAGGCAGTAAAATGTAAAGCAGGGTCCTATCTGGTGGCCAGGGCAAGGTCTGAGATTAATCATTTTCAAAGGCAGGTTGAAACCCTATGTTTTAAGGTCCCTGCAGAAGGAGGATGGTGATGGGACCTGTCTTATCTCTCTGGGGAGTGTGTTCCAAAGGCGGGGGGGGGGCACCATTAAGGCCCTCTCTCTCGTCCCCACCAACCATGTTTGAGATGGAGGTGGGAGCAAGAGAAGGGCCTCTAAGGTAGATCTAAGAGTCCATGCCGGATTGTAAGGGGAAGATGCAACCTTCATTAACTGGGTTTGGAAATAAAAAGGTAGCCAATGTAATTCTTTCAGGATTGCGGTAATACAGCTTCATTAACTAGCCAGAATGCAAGCTATCAGATTCTGCTATAACAGAAGCTCCTGGACTCTGGTATCCATCATCCATCTTGTCAAGATTCAGTTTCAGTTTCTTAGTCTTCATTCAGCCCATTAATCCAAATAGCATGAGTTACAACAGTGCATGGATATACAAAACCATTCCAGATACAACCAACTTTTTGAATCAAGTTTTTGGATTAGACCAAAGATGTGTTTAGGTTTAAACAAACAAACCTCGCTTTTGTGGAGTTTTATACTGTAATGTATTTAAAACTTTTTAATTTTATAGATTGCTACATTGTTTTATAACACATCAGTCCTTTGGTAACTCTAGGATTTGTTTATAGACCCCCGTGATATCAAAATTTGTAAATACTGTAGTTCGATCATATGCAATGATGTAGTAAAATGATATCACTTATATTAAATGGCTAAGAAATAAAAAAAAGTAACAGAGAGAGCTTGTGAAATGGCAGGAGGATACAGCAAGGTAAGATTAAACATGACTGTAGTACTTAGCATGTTGAAAAATCAAGGTTTGCTTTCTGGGGGTTTTTCCCCAAAATATTTTCAAGTTGGTTGAATCTATGAATGCAGAATCTCTGGATATGAAGGGCCCACTGTAACTTTAATGTGTCTGATTTTTTTGCATTTTTGATATCTGCATTATTGTGAATGCCTTGAAAGATGCTTTGAGTTAGGATACAGATAAATAAAATCAAATAAATAAATCTCTCATACATAATCTTATTTTCCCCACCCCATCCTTCATTTATTATTCCTCAACCCCCGAATTCACTTTTGAATGTGCTCTGAATAAATCCTGTTGATGAAGAATGGCACAGAGAATGACTTTCTTAATCCCAGAAGAGAAAAGCAAAGCAAAGCAAACTCAGAAGTCTACAGATTTAGCATTCCGGTGGGTATGTCAAAGAAAATCCCACTTATCATGCACATTGAAAGAAAGCCTTTTCTATTTAGTTTGTGTTTATTTATGAGTAAAAATCTGCATAAAAGGCCTCACATAACCAGTCTGGAGACATAGATCTGTCTATCTTGTGGGGTTTTAAAAGTGTAAAATAAAACATATGATAATTATTAAGTGAAGGAATTGTCAGCGGGGATGATGGGTAGCAGAGTGAAATCCAAAAATTCACCATCCCGGTTCACCTCCTTCTCTCCAGACTGTTTCCCCGTGTGGAAAACAGCACTGGACAAACTCACTCCAGCAGACGAAGTCCAACTGTTGATTATCTTTATTTACATGATCTATTTACAGAACAGAGCAAATTCAGTCCTTTCCTCCATGAGTGCTTGCCGAAAGCACCATGCACACACACACAGCTCATCTCTCATCGCTGTTCTCCGCTCGACACAGGAAAACTAACTCCCTTGCATTCCACAGGAACTAGATAGTAAGTCCCGGTCAATACACACTTGACCCCATTGGTCCTGTGATACATCAATCATAGCAGACTCTCATTAACTCCATAATTGCTGAATCCAGATTGATTTTAACATTTCACAATACACAATACCCTGACAATTCCCCTCCGAAATGTTCAAATCAATTCTCTACATATACTTTAACACTCTACACACTTGATCAATCTTTCTAGAACTTCCACAAGATAATACATGTATACATACAGTCTTTTTCAATCACATGTAAATTGTTTTGATCACAATACATCAACTCTCTTCTTGAATCTTTATGAACACAATTGATGCCAGAACCATAACTTAATACACTGATGCTTCACTTCATTAATCAATAGTTTTCCCAACCTCTGAAAACTTAATTCATTGTGCCACATAGATTAATTTGATGCTGCCAGACTATATTACAACTCACTGCTGGCTTAACCATGGATTTCAAATTTCTCTTAAAATCCAATTTCTTAAAACCAATTCATTACATAATCATACTTTTCCATCACAATTATTCACAAAAATGATTTAACTCTCTCTGAACATATATACATATTTCAATTTTCCATTCAGACTAATAAACAGGCACAATGTTTTTGCATCTCTGGCGCTTTGGCAACACCTGTGCCAATTGACAAGTTGGAGACCACTGA
Organism: Anolis carolinensis; assembly: GCF_035594765.1. Taxonomy (NCBI): domain Eukaryota; kingdom Metazoa; phylum Chordata; class Lepidosauria; order Squamata; family Anolidae; genus Anolis; species Anolis carolinensis. The sequence continues at coordinate 138,562,062 of NC_085845.1, forward strand.
TCAACTGATTCAATCTCGGTCTCAAGAAGAGATATATCTTCACTTTTTTCTGTCACCTGCTCTTCACTCTCAAGCTTAGGTGATTTTTTCCCTTTACCCCCTCTCTTCTGACTCTTCTGGGGAGTCTGTACTTCCCCATGTTTCACTGGAGCAACCATCTCCTCCTTAATGGTTCGTTGCATATCCTTTTCAACAACAGAACCCCCTCCACCTGAAGCTTTCTGTACCTCCGCTTCCTTGGTGGAATTGTTATGAAACAACATCTCTTTGTTCAAATGCAACCTGTCCCAGCCTTCATCCCTCTCAAAGTATGCCCTCTTTGAGAAAATAAGCCTCCCAAGACCACTGTGAAATTTAAGCTTGTCTTGGTAGTAGCCTAAGAATTGCATTCTTCTCCACTTAGGCTCTCCCTTTTTTCTCTGATTGGTTGGAACTTGTACCTGGGCGAATTGACCATAAATTCTCAGGTGTTTTAATTGTGGACATCTTTTATACATTCTCCGAAATGGGATGTCATCCAATTCCTCATCCCATAACCTGTTAAAAATATAATTACTTGTGTGTGAACACTCTGGCCAATTCTTAGTTGAGCTTTTGGAATCTCTAATTAAACACTCATTCATGTGAAGAATTTGCTTCATCCTATTTTGAGCCACGCCTTCTTCATGTGACTTATTTGATTTTACATTTTTAAAACCTATATTCCTTTCACTCAACATTTTCTTCATCTCTTTATTACACACATTAATTCCTTTGTCAAAAACTATTTGACCTACTTCTGTTCATAGACCCTTTGAATCATGTTTATCCAATTAGACACCTTTACAACAGCTTCTTTCAAATCCTTAAGGAAGTAAATATAACCAAATCTCATGTGTCTATCTACTAACAGCAAAGTAAATTGAGAACCTCCCTGGCTTTTTACATCAGATTCTGTTACATATAGTCTGTTACATATAGATGGACCATTTCAAACATTTCCTGGGTCTTAATTCCAGATCTTTTAGGATGCTCTTTTGATTCAATTCCCATCTCTGAACAAACTGCACAGTCTAATAAATTTTCACATTTCTCACACTCAAAATCTGTGCATATTTCTAAAGTTTTTCTGAGCACCTCTACACGTGCATGACCCATTGCTCTGTGAAGATGATGGATACACCTGTCATGCATAATCTTCTGTTTCACACAATAACTTGTGCCCAATCTGGAAAGTTATTTTTGTCAAACATCATATACATTTTGTTTCTTTTTACACCTTTTCCCACTACTCGTCCATCTTTTTGAATATAGCAATAGATTCTGCTAAAAATTACTCTATATCCGTTCTCTGTTAAGGTAGCCACACTTAACAAATTAGAACTTAATTCTGGGATGTAGAGTACATTTTCCCAATCCACATTCAAGCAAGGGATGAACACAGTGCCACATTTGTTGAACTTCCTCTCAGTTCCATCAGCCAAAGTCACTGCTGTTCCAGACACATCCCTTCTGGTTTTCAAAAGTTTAAGATTTGTAACAACATGGTGTGTACAACCTGAGTCCAAATACCACTTGTTCTTTTCGGTGATCCTTCCATTCACCGCAGCCATAAACACTTGGGGCTTAGTTGTTGTTGACAAATTCCTTGCCCCTCTGTTCCCACGAGAACTTCTAGCCTTGTTGTTTGGGCAACTCCTGGCAAAATGCCCCGGCCTGTTGCAGACAAAACAACGGCGTGTTTTGACCTGATGTACTGCAACTTCCTCACGATTCCCAGGAACACCATCTGGACCAAAGCCAGCCACTTGCACCCCCTCCTGGTCGCACTGCGCCATCGTCTGCTTCTGGGCATGTTCAAATGCCCTCCGGTCCACTTCTTGTTGGATTCTCCCACACACTGAATCCAAAGTTAAATCCTGGACTCTCACATTCTGGAAAGAATGTACCAGAAAGTCCCAGTCCTCGGACAAGCTGCACAGCACCAGATAACACTTCTGTGCTTCAGAATATTGTAGGCCTCTTTCCTCAGCTCCAATCAATAATTGCTTTAGATTGTCCAAATGCATTCTGACATCTTGGCCCTGAACAAGCTTTGCTGAAAACAGCCTCTTGGTCCAAATCATCTGAGACATGCAAGTCTCCCATTGGTGGACATCTCTTAAAGCTTGCCATATCTCCTCAGGAGTGTCCTTATTTCTCACATGGACAAGTTGGTTTGGTTGAAGGCACAGTATCAAATATGCTTTGGCTTTCCTCCTGTGCTCAGCATTTTGATCTGTTCCATCAAGTGTATTATGCAAGTCCTGTGCTTCGAGTAAAGACCGCATCATTACTGACCACGATGCATAATTTTCGTCAGATAGCTTTTCCATGCTGGAAATGAAGCTTTTTCCAGCCATCTCAGCCATCAAGATTCAACACCCCAAGCTCCCGGTGAATCAGCTGTCTCCGTGACCCTCGGTCCCCGAGATTAAGCCGTACTGCCACTTACTCAAGTGCAGACTCAGGTGGTCACAATCTTCTCCTGCAGCTTCACTGGAGCTCTCTTTCGGGTCCCCTCCGTCTCTGGAATCCCTCTCACGGCCGCACAGTTGCTGAAAGCTCACCAGCCATCAGCATCCCCATCCACTGCGCAGCGGAAGCGTGGAGGCCTGGGCCCATAACCCACTGTCAGCGGGGATGATGGGTAGCAGAGTGAAATCCAAAAATTCACCATCCCCGTTCACCTCCTTCTCTCCAGACTGTTTCCCCGTGTGGAAAACAGCACTGGACAAACTCACTCCAGCAGACGAAGTCCAACTGTTGATTATCTTTATTTACATGATCTATTTACAGAACAGAGCAAATTCAGTCCTTTCCTCCATGAGTGCTTGCCGAAAGCACCATGCACACACACACACAGCTCATCTCTCATCGCTGTTCTCCGCTCGACACAGGAAAACTAACTCCCTCGCATTCCACAGGAACTAGATAGTAAGTACCGGTCAATACACACTTGACCCCATTGATCCTGTGATACATCAATCATAGCAGACTCTCATTAACTCCATAATTGCTGAATCCAGATTGATTTTAACATTTCACAATACACAATACCCTGACAGGAATGCCTAACAGAGCAAAAGAAATGTCTTAGGAAATTAAGCACAAGTCACAAAAATGGAATTCTGAGTGATATTTATTTATTTATTTATTTATTTATTTATTTATTTCCATCATTTATATGCCGCCCTTCTCACCTGAAGGGACTCAGGGTGGCTATTTATGCATCAAATTCTGACTCCACTATCTATTTTTGTAATGAGGTATCTTTTTTTTGTGTATCAGGAGCGACTTGAGAAACTAGAAGTCGCTTCTGTGTGAGAGAATTGGTCATCTGCAAGGACATTATCCAGGGGATGCCCGGATGCTTTTGATGTTTTTACTATCCTTGTGGGAGGCTTCTCTCATGTCCCCATAGAGCTGGAGCTGATAGAGAAAGCTCATCTGTGCTTTCCCCGGGTTGGATTCAAACCAGCAACCTTCAGGTCAGCAACCCAACCTTCAAGTCATCAGTCCTGCTGGCACAAGGATTTAATCCACTGTGCCACTGGGAGCTCCATCACAAACTGAAGGATTTCATAAAATTAGTTCCTTAATATTCTACGGCTTGGATCCTAATTATCCTTATCTTACAAATATGTAGAAGATGAGCAGGAGGTGTATGATTCTAGATGGACCTTGCTGAAAAATTGTGTTTATGTCTTCTGCATACTCAAGTCTTATTTCACGGAGAAACACATTTATGCTCTTCTTCTTCATCAAAGAAGGTACAGAAGGCAACTCATATTTAAAATATAAATCACTGTGAAACCATAGATGAGCAACAACAATAAAATAAAAGTAGTATCAAACTATATCTGTTTACAAAAACAGATCACAATCTTCAAGCTGCTCCTATTTGTTATTGCCACCCACCACACTTTGGAAAGATGTGGTGCAGTGAACAAGACTTCTAACAGAAACACTAAAGGTTGTGGGCTCATATGGGATCAAACACGCCTTCAGGTTTTCCTTGTCTCATGCCATTTATTTATTTATTTCATATATTTTTATCTCATCCTTCTCACCCTTAAAAAAGGGACTCAGGGCAGCCGTACAGCAGGCAGCAATTTGGTGCCGATACATATAAATATAAAATAAACAGATACAATTAAAACCATGCGATTAAACATTAATTAAAACATCAGTTAAAATTACGCATTTGAGCTGTAAAAAGTTATGAAAAGAGGTAATTTGCATGATGCCCATAAAAATAGTAACAAATATCCTATATACTATATTTCATTGATTTAAAAACACCATTGATTTTAAGATGCACACTAATTTCAGTATCACCAACAGAAAATAGACAGACAAATAGAGATATAGGCATACATGATTACAAAATACACCCCATTTTTCAAGATGTTTATATGGAGGGAAAGTGTGTCTTAGAACTGATGAAATACAATATATTGTATATGCACAAAATCTTCTATGTGTTTTGAGTATGTGTGTGTCAGGGAGCCACCTAAACTAATGTTTTATATCAATTGCAGGTTTGGTTAATTACCCATTCCATCCAATTGCTGAATCAGCATTTCTGTGGTGCTTCCTGATCCAGAATGAAAGATGATTTAAAGTTTTGTGTCATTAGAGCACTGGTGATATTTGGCACTAAATCTTCCAGAGGTTTTATATAGATTTTAAATGAAAATAAAGGAAAATTGATCCCAGAAGAACTATATAGCAAAAATAATTTGAGAAAGAGCAGTATTCTACCACAACATCTTCTAGAGCAGTGGTTCTCAACCTGGGGTCTCCAGTTGTTTTTGCCCTACCACTCCCAGAAATCCCAGCCAGTTTACCAGCTGTTAGGGTTTCTGGGAGTTGAAAGCCAAAAACACCTGGGGATCCCAGGTTAAGAACCACTGTTCTAGAGCCATCCAATCAGACAGCACCTAAAGCATGGCACCCTCAATTCCAATCTTGTAATATCAAAAATTGCTGAGGAAATTATGAAAATACAAGAAGAGGGGCACATTCCCTCTCTCAGTGTGTTGGTAAAGATTTTACCTATAGATAATTAAAATGTTTGGGTTTTTTTTTTCAATTTGACAACTATGGATTTCATCACAAAGGTCCTTGGATTCACCACACATTGTGGCAAATCCATGGGGTCCTGGTAGGGGGTGTGGATAACATGTCACTCCATGCCCCACATTACATTACTTACCTGAAACCCATCATCCAGCTTCCTCCCATTGTCCTGAAGGCAACATAGGAAGCCTCCCATGTTGCCGAAAATGGCAGCATGTGACGCTTGCTCTCCCCTTTCTCGACAGAGCCCGGCCAGACGTACATGTGCATCGTGTAATGGCCTCCACCAGGAAAGGGGAGAGTAAGCAGTGTACAATGGGGAAAGGAGCCCATCTGATGAGATAGTAGGTGTAAAATCACACTGAAAGTGGTATGTATAATCTATTTGTTGGACCAGTCAACACCAGCTCAAACACTTTACCTAAAATGGTATTCTGGACACCATAGTTTCACAATCATTCAGCTTCACAAACTGAGGTCATGGCTGAGGTCAGGTTCTTTCATCCAAGCAGACAATGCCATCTCTTCTTTCCAGAAAACCTGAACTAACTTTTGCATCCATAGCCATATTATTTTCATGCTGCCCATTCCTGATAACATGAAGCTTGGAAGGCAAAGGCTGAACCACAGAATGTGTTGCTGAAAGAGCTTCTAATACCCTAAATGCATCCTTAGGCTATAATAACTGAAAACCATCCAAGTAGTACTGATAGGTCCATTTCCAGAATACATTTTGCATCTCTACTGCTTATGTCAGGACATATGAGAGTGACCTTATCTAAAAAATGCATTATGAGCAATTTACAGCAGGCTTCTGATAACAAACATTGATACATGGACATACATTTTCACTCTTGACAGTAAAATACAGTTATAGAATCAAACTATTCCAAAGTTTTTTTAAAAAAAGAAATGGCTGAATTCTACTGAAATGCTTCTAAATGGTCCAGTAACTGAAGTGGCACAGTGCGTTAAAGCGCTGAGCTGCTGAACTTGCGGACCAAAAGGTGCCAGGTTCAAATCCCAGGAGCGGAATGAGCACCCACTGTTAGCCCCAGCTCTTGCCAACCTAGCAGTTCGAAAACATGCAAATGTGAGTAGATCAATAGGTATCGCTCCGGCGGGAAGGTAACGGTGCTCCATGCAGTCATGCCGGCCACATGACCTTAAAGGTGTCTATGGACAACGCCGGCTCTTCGGCTTAGAAATGGAGATGAGCACCAACCCCCAGAGTCGGTCACGACTGGACTTTACGTCAGGGGAAAACCTTTACCTTTTACTAACTGAAGTTCATATATTTTTCAGCAATGATCACTAAATAATTGATTTTTCTCACTTTTCGGGGATTCAGATGGTGTTCAGAGGTCTTGTTCCTCTACCAACCAGCCCAACAAGACTGTGTTCAGTTAGAAGTAGGCAGTCTTTCTATGTCCACAATTGTCAAAGACAGTATATGTTCTTGAATAGATTGAATCTGCTATAAACTGTGACTTTAACAAACACGCTCCAATAAATTATGAGATTTTAACATTCAGTAAGGCCTTTCACATTGTCCCCAGCTCAAGATGTCCATATGAGATTCCCATATGTGGCAGAGAGCACTTACATAATGCAATTCATTTCTTTCTCAACATTACTAATGTAATAAACAGGTTTCAGTTTATGTCTTCAGGCTCTGTATTGTGAGACAGCTGGATAATTCCCCCTGGTTAAATACTTTTTTGTTTGTTTGGCTATGTTTAAAAATTGATAGTATTATCTTTCATTTCGAGCACTGACACATCAAAATAACACTGAAGTTAATGAATCATACAACAATAAAGGAGCGTCCTTTTATTTTCTAAGTGTAGGTTATAGTAAAAATTGTGGCCACCATAAGCAATTGTTACAACAATTATTTAAAGGCCATACCCTGTTCCTTGTGCACTAAATCTGACAGGCCTAGTACAGTGTCTACCGTCTAGTGAAACTTGACATCCAAAAATGACACATATTTGTTCTTGTTGTTCTGTGCTGTCAAGTCAGCTTCAGCTTATGGTGACCTTATAAATGAGAGGTGTCCAAGATCTCCAGCTGCCAACTGCACTGTTCATTCCTTGCAAACTCGAGGCTGTGGCTTCCTTGATTAAGTCAATCCATCTTTAGTGTGGTCTTCCTCTTTTCCTATTGCCTTACATTTTACAATGTATTTTATTATATCTTTATTTGTATTTTTAGCAGTCCATAGTATCGGTAAAACTCAGCACAACATATAACAGGTCAATTTTCTACCTGTCAGTGCTCTTTGCTGTACAGCGTTGACAACCAAGATCGATATATATGGTAGGGGTGTGCACAACTCTCCCAAACTGTACCATTTTCAGTTCCATTTTTAGTTCCCTTCCCCCCATTCTGTTTTCCAGGAAATTCCCGAAATCATGCCGGTGAAATTCCGTTCCAGTTAAGACTTCAACTGGGTTCTGTCTGGCCCATTTTTGGTGATCTGGCTGCTGAATTGCAGAATTTCCCCAAATCCCGAATCACCAAACAGAATTCTGCACACCTCTAATCTATACTCCACAAGAGTGACCCTTCAGATTATAACTTCACAAAAGACTGTATATTTCCATCCACAATGCTAATCTTCAATACTTATTTGTTTAGTGGTCACCCAATAAATGAGCGAGCGAGTGAGGCTTCCCTCCATTTCAACCCTTTGGCAAACTGGTTTAAAGAGCCCCATAGCAAGAGCAACCAACCACTCCAGGACGCCCTTTGCAAACGCTTGCAACTCGGTTTAAGAGCCCCAACAAAAAACATACGAAGCCATTCAAAAAATTGGCTATTGCGGTTTGATATCGCGGGATACACACGACGGGGTAACCCACTTCGAAACACAATTCAAAAGTGACAAAACAAACAAATTAGATTCGACATTAGAAGAATTCAACTTTTTTTCCCTACTCTAATATCTATCTGTTTGCTCCCTTGCTGGTTTTGGAGTGTGTTGCATTAAAAATATTTTAAACCTTTCAGAATGTTTGTTGTTGTTTCCAACTGAAGTTCAGCTGAGACTTTACTGCAGGTTTCTAGTGTAAAGGGGATTTGTTTTAAAATCGCAGCTGGAAGGAGGAGTGTTCCCCAAAGAAATCAAATCTTTATAGTTTTTATTCTAAGAAGTTTACTTTCAATTTACATTGAAAACCAGCAGGGCTTCTGGCATGGAAAAATTATGTAGATATAAAATGCATTGATTTTCCTAATGCTCCAGATACCTTTGAATTTAATGCCAGCATTAATAATTTACACTGATACTATAACATATACATATATTGCAACCAACGGGCTGATATATTATTTAACAAGTAGATAGCATTCTATCAAAGTCAAAGGAATTGGTAATCTACCCTCACCACTGCATTTACAGAAGGTCAAGGTGGGCTTTTAAATTGGCTTAAAAATATAAATAGCCAGGGGAGGTTACTCCTAACTTCTTGTTTCAACAAATTCTATCATAAAAATATTTTTACTGAGTCATTTTCTCTGAAGGGAAAAATCCCCATTTTCCAATTCTTCTAGTAAAATGTTACCATCATACTATGTTTTTCCTGTTCCAGATTCCTGTAACTTAATTCTTATTAGCTCACTAGTGTTTAGATTTATCCAGTGCCCTTTAACATTGCCAAAATGGATGTGACCCAAGTGCCTTGAAATTATGTTGCTATAAACATAACACACTAAAGGCCTTCAATCCTGTTTTGATTTTGGAAGCTAAGCAAGATAGTACTTGGATGGCAGGTTGACAATAAATACCAGGAACTAGTCGAACTACCTCTGAGTATTCCGTCCCTAGGAACACCCTATGAAATTCATGGGACCAGCATAAATCAATTGATACCTTTATGTAGGGATGGTTGGAAATACTCAAGGAATCGCTGACCATACTAAGATTTTTGATTCCCGTTTCTTGGCCCCAAAATGATGGAGGGTGGCAAAAATTCTAAAATTGAGTTCTTTCAATCCAAGAACAGCTTGCTCACAACCATTTATTGAATGCATTTTCATTTTAAAAAGGTAAAGGTTTCCCCTGACGTTAAGTCCAGTCATGTCTGACTCTGGGGGTTGGTGCTCATCTCCATTTCTAAGCCGAAGAGCCGGCATTGTCCGTAGACACCTCCAAGGTCATGTGGCCGGCATGACTGCATGGAGCGCCATTACCTTCCCGCCGAAGTGGTACCTATTGATCTACTCACATTGGCATATTTTCGAACTGCTAGGTTGGCAGAAGCTGGAGCTAACAGCGGCTGCTCACGCCGCTCCCGGGGTTTGAACGTGGGACCTTTCGATCTGCAAGTTCAGCAGCTCAGTGCTTTAACACACTTCGCCACCGGGGCTCCTTCATTTTACTCACTGGTAAAATCTATTTAAAAATGAATAATGTTTTGAGATATAAAAATAACAAGAACCTGGTAGAGTAGGTTTCTAGGTAGCCAGGCTTCAAAACTTGATCAGCCATGGAAACCCACTAGGCAATCTGAAGCTAGTCTCATCCTCAGAGGAAGGCAAAGACTGTTTCAGAGGAAGGCAAAGAAAAACCTACTCTAACTAAATCTTACCAAGAAAACCCTAAATTGGAGCCACCTTGAGGGCACAATGCAATGAAACAATGATTGAGGAAGTTGAATACAAAATACACACAGAGAGACACTCTGAAGAGTCTTCAAATAATTTGTATATAGATTTTCTTGCACTCTGCCAGAAAGGATGTCATCCAGAGTAGTAACTCTCACTGATTTTAGTACATTGGAGCTTAGAACTGCAGTCCAAATTTCCACACGCACATTTCACTGGAGGTCACATTATACAGTAATGTATACACAACCAAAACTATAGATTGCATGCACAGTTTATAACAATATTTCATAATTATATACTGGTTTGGATCCCATGATCTTTTCCAGGCAAATGGCAGAGTATCTGGAAAAGTATGACCGGGTGCACAGGGGAACAACTGAAAATATATTTTAGTTTATTTATTTTCTTCTCTGCCTTTCTTTCAAATGGAAGCCAAACTAGGAAAACTGTCTAATACCTATTCTATTAGCAAAAGGGCGTGAGAAATTGTGATGTAGTAGATGGGGATGAAACTTCTATCAGCCCTAGACAACATAGCCCAGAGTGTCAGCTCATGGAAGTTGCAAATCCAACAACATAGGGAGGCCTACAACTTGTCTACATCTGCATTCCAAAGAACATTTTCTGGCTCTGAGATCCTTCCATCTGTGTATTAATGACTGTGAGTTGGATCAAAAGACCACCTTCTTTCTGTGAACCAAAGGAGTCCTTTTGATCCAACTCACTGTCATTAATTTGTCATTCGTCTACACCTGCCCTCTTTTGTCATTCTAAAGATTTTGAGATTCCCTTTAAGTTTTAATATATGAATTTCTTGTCTGAGGCAGCAAAAGGACAAGAAACTGTAAGGAGCTCAGTATTGTCCTTCAGCTTTCATTTTATTCTTTTGAAAAAGTTCTTACCTCCTTGTTGCCAAGAAAATCTTGAAAGCAAGTCTCCAGCATAAACGAAGGGCCCTGGGAATCAAAAGTAAAACAATAGCCAACATGCAGAAACCGGGATCTGTCTTGTTTTTTGTTAAATGTGTGAAGCTCATAATTCTACTTATCTTTATTTCCATACATATGTCTGTATTTACTGAACTGTTTTCCTACTTGACGGCATAATCCAGTATCTGGCATAGAACTTACAATTTAAGACTTTTATCCCTTTTCTCTTTCTCTTTCTACAAACAAGTTTTCAATCCCTAATGTTTGAAAAAAGGTTGGCTCTGCCTTTTCTCAGAAGCTCAAAAACATACAGGTAACAGTTCCTCCATATTTTCAGGAATTTCTTCTTTCATCTTCCATTCCCTACAAAGAGACATCCATGAAACAGCCTATCCTTTGTTTAATATTTGAGGAAGGAGACAGGGGAGCTGCAGTCAGGATCTGAAGAAGTCTGCTTTTTCAAATATAGATCCAACCCAATGTGTATACCTAAAATTGTGAAATGTATATGTGCAGGCATTGTGGAAATATCACGAACCAGGATAACTGAATGACAGCAGCTGTTTCTTTAGTATATAGTTGGTGGTAATCTTATCTTTGTCTCAGAATAAAGACTGAAAAGATCCTGAGTGTCTGTAAGATCAGCTGCAGGTCATCTGAAGAATAAAGCCTCTTCTCTGGGATTCAGGGATTGATAGATCTTCTTGCAGTGATTCTCAACCTGTGGGACCCCAGATGCTTTGGCCTTCACCTCCCAAAAGCCCAAACACCTGGTAAACTGGCTGGGATTTCTGGGAGTTGTAGGCCAAAAAACCTTGAGACCCACAGGTTGATAACCACTACGGTATTGGATTATATTTTAACACCTTATTTTGAGAAAATGTAACATTTCTTAAATTTCTTAATTAATTTGGCAAACATTTAGAAATCTGTTAATCAGTTTAAAAGTGTTAAACTGATAGTTAATGAGGCCAGTAAAAGCAGCTATCATCAATGTTTTCTTGACGTTGATCCTTTTTGCCTATTTTAAAAATGCACGATAACTATTTAGAAGGAAATGTTGCAGATTTTGAATCCAATGCAGACTCACAAATTGAAATATGAAAAAAGAAATCCTTGCTATTGTCTCAATTTATACCAACGACCTCATTTGGGGGGGGGGGGGGGGTTGAAAATGTGTAAAATGAAAACAATTAACAATTTCAACCCCACCTTTTGACCATTTCTAAAGAAATCATCTATGTTTTGAGCTATCACATAGGCAAGTATAATCCCGACCCATTCTGCATTCTTTCTTTTTGAAAAAAAAGAAAAGAAACTTTGCACTTGTGGAAGTCTGAAAACTCACAGTACTGGCCATAATGTTAAATAATGTATTGCTCTACTCATGTCTACACATAACATTATAATATTTAAAGTACAGTGTTCCCTCACTACTTCGCCGTTCACTTTTTGCGAATTCGCTGTTTTGAGGTTTTTCAATAAGCTCTAAAAGACTTTATAAATCCTAAAAAATTACAATTTACAGCCTAAGGAAGGGAGGAAGGAGAAGCTAAAGGGAAAGAAAAGGAGCCCAAGCAGCAACGGGAGGAGGAGGCGATTTATCAACACACGATTGGTTGATAAAGACTTAAAATAGTGTATAACTACTAAAATAATATATAAATATTAAAATAAATATTGCATCCCTACTTCGCGGATTTTCACTTATTGCGGGTGGTCCTGGAACCTAACCTTAGCGATAAGTGAGGGAACACTGTATATTATTACCATGACAATTCATTATTCTACTGTCAATCCTACAATTCTGATCTTTGCCAGAAATCTGATATTAAAGTTAAAGTTAAAGCAGGACAACATACTTAAAACTTTTACTAAATCTTTCTGGAAGACCACCACTAGTATTTGCAGTTATTTGTAATATAAAAGGGAAATAAAATGATTAGCATGTCATATCGAAATTTGTAAATCCAAGATTTTAAGGAAGGAGAAAATATAGCAACAACTAAGTGATGCTAGATCAAAATTGTGCAATTGCTGAAGAAAAATTACTAAAATAACAATTATCATGCAAGAATCATGGAAGATGATAACAAGTGAGAAAAGAAGCATCAATGTTTATTTGGAGACCGGCCACAGGAACACCCACTCTTCAACATCTTTAAAGTGATTTAATATGGGCGAATCTGACAGATCCCATCACATATTTAAGTAAGTGCATTCAGCCGTTTCTGTGAGAATTTGGGGCTCTTAACACAATTGATCCCTGACTCCAAAATCCTCCATTTCGACACACTTCTGACACAGTTTACAGATAGATTCCCAAGGATGCCAGGTGGAAGTCGTTTTACTTCATACGATGGGCTCCATGGGGCTATCTGCAAATAGTGTCAGAAGTGTGTAGAAATTGGAGGGGGGGGGGAGAGAGATCCCACATCTTATGAGGTCCTGTATCAACACTACTCATCAATGATCCAATGACCCCGAGAAAAACTCTTTTCTTTCAGGCACTGAGTATTATTTTTTCTGCAAAACATCTCTGAGTAAAACAAATGTAATTTCCTTTTGCAAAACAAAGTACAGACAGTCCCCGAGTTACAAACATCCGACTTACCAATGACTCATCATTAAGAATGGGATGAGACAATAGGAAGGGAGAGAAATCTACCCCTAGGAAGGGAAATTCACATCTGAAAGAGTTATCATGGGGAACAGGGACCTCCACTGAAGCTTTATCACCATTCCTTGTTTTCACAACAAGCCAATTTTTTCAAAATCCAATTCTCACAGGGACAGAAAGTGAGGTGAAATCTTCTGAACAGGGGCACAGACAGCAAAACAAAAACACTTCCCTATGCTATCCAAATATATGCTGGAGTTACACTTAAATAATGTAACTATTCTAACCTATATACAAATTCATCTTATGAACAAACCTAAAGAACTTATCTTGTTCATAACATGGTTTATGTAATAGCCTGTATTACATAAACCAAGCACAAAAGGACAAAATGGCTTCTCACAAAGACACAAACTAGTCTTCTAGTATTACATTTTCTCATAATCCATGCAAACTTTTCACTTTTCTCTTTTTCCAATTTTACAGCCTGGAAATGGGGCAGAGTAAAATGTTGCCTTCATTGACTGGGGGAAGGAGGGGGAAGGGAGAGAAATTGGTGCATTGCTTCATCCAATAAGTGTGAATGAATGAACCAAATCAAGATATACAATATGATCCCATATCCAAAACAGGGAATAATAGCAAACCCTCTTGAACTGGCCCAAGAATATTATAGAGTTGTACTGGATGGCCTAGAAAATACCCAGAGAGGTCAAATTTATCTGATTTTGTCTGATGTGGATAAATGAAACAGTAGATACCAATCATGTGAAAGGGGCCGGGGGGCATTTTGTGCATCCTTACTTTCAATCAAAGGCTTTCCCCAACTCCAGGGACACAAACTAATTCCTTGCAAAGCCAATACACCAATCACCCCATTCTCCTCTCTGATCTAATAAGTAAATAGTTAAAAGTATTACAACAACAAGAATCAACACAAAGCTTTCCGATCCTCTGGGGAAGGAAGAGGCTTGGTGCCTAGCATATTTAGAAAACCTCAATGTAACAACCTGTTAAGCAAGAGAGAGGAAGATTTTGAATGATACTAACCTTATCTATTTCAAGCAGTTTTAGACAGTAATTGCTTCCTCTGTGCCATTTTCTGAGTCACTCAAAATCTGTTCTTCGAAATAGAAAGATTTTGGTGTAAACTTGTGCAAGGTTAATTTTTAAAAAAAGAGCTCCATTTGCATAAGGCAAAATTGGTATCCAAATATTCTAATGCTGGTCGTCATAATCTATAGGCCCTTTCATACTACTCCAAAGAACCAGAAAGGTTTGTGTTTAATGCTATGCTTCCACTTAATTACTATTGTTGCATCCAATGCAATCTTGGGGTTCATAATTTGAAGTTCTTTGACAAAGAATATTTTCCCCAATTATGAATACCATATAGAACTTGCACTGTAAGCTTAAAGAATATGTAGCTCTTCAGATGTTACACAGTTCCCATCATCCCTGAGCATACTAACAGGAGCTGATGAGACCTGAGGCTGAATAAGCTTGTACTATTTTCATTTTCATACCTCGGCTTTTAAATATTAAACAATATATATTAATGAAATTTTTCCAATAAGTAGACTGGAGTATGGACAATGAACAAAGAACACCAACGGGGGGATCCTATTAAATATGGTGCCAAAGGCAAGTTCTGTGCATACAGTGGTCCGCAAACAAAGACAAAGGGGGGAGTAAACTCTCCCTAGAAGCCGAAATGAGCACTTGGAACATATCATGAAAAAGCACAACTCTCTGGATAATATTTGATACAGTGAAAGGTTATAAAAAAGAGGAAGGCCATTTTACAGATGGATTGAGTCCATCAAGAAAGCCACAACCCTGAGTTGACAAGAAATCAGCAGGGATGTTCATGGCCAAGTTTATGAAGGTCTGTTGCTCATAAGTTGAAGCAGACATGATGACACATGAGAATAACAGCAAAGACTCCACTGCATTAACATGCAGTTTGACCAATTTTAATTCATACAGTAGAACCCCTGTATCCACAGTTTCATTTATCCAAGTCCAATGAAATATGTCCTCTCTAGGTCCTCCGGCACAACTCTATGTAATTCCTGTGCCAGAAGGCCTTCATTTCATTTGCATGTATCCACATGAAGTCTATCAAGGTATCCTCCATGGATACTGGGGATCATAAGGGTACAGGTTACTGAAATGTTTCTGACCTTCTCTTGCCTGTATAAGGCTCTGACAGTCTTCAGCACCAGTTTAATGTATCAGTGCTTTCTTTACTCCATCAATGGTATTTTGCCTCCTTGCACTGCTTTCCTCAACAACTAAAATAATAATTGTCTTATTAAATTAAAGTGTCCTTCCAGACTGGGTACTCTTGCCCTTTTCTTTACATGTTGCTCTTTTAAGAAGACTGTCTTCAGAATGCTTTCTTTTGCAGTAGAGTGTGAGCTCTTGATCACATGTTGACAAAAAGCCCTATTGAAAGATGAACTAATGAATCACTAACAAGCATTCTTGGAGTTACAAGTGAAAAAAAAGTAAGGTATTTTAGCTTTCCGGAAGTGTAGGGTAGCATTCAAGTCTGGATAATTACTGTCTTCAATATAACCAGTCTTTTTCTTGGAAACTAAGGAAGTCTGGCATCTTAGAACAATTCATATTGTTCCAGGGTTTGTGATTGTTCAACAAAGACTGTAATAAAGCAACTTACCAGAAAAACAAAATGGGTTTTGGTGTATAGTCAGAGTTACCATAGCAATTCTCATTAGCTATGCCATGCTTAAACTCATAGTGCTATGAGTGACTTTGAAACGGGAACAAGTGAGAGATCTTGTCCTAATTCTGTCACCACAAAGATGATGCACTTCTGAATTGCGTCTAATGTTTGTAGGTAAAAGTTGCCAGCCACAAAATTTCTTCAAAATTAGGCATTCACAGCTAGCTAGCCCTGTCTTTAGGTAGAGTGGGAAGGCTATTTCAGGTGACAGATTTTCAATATCTTGAAACAGCAGCAAATAGCAAGCTATTTATTATTGTTGTGTTTCTATTGTCAAAGAAGTGGAAAGGCAGTCATGGGAATTTCTGTCTCAGAAAGCAAAATAATTTGATCAACCTCGGGTACTATGTAGGTTTAGTTTCCAAGAGGTGCATATCAGTTAATACTTTGCCTCATGCAGGAAAATATCCCGGGTTGACCTCAAATTACAAAGTCCAGAAAGGCAACAATACTGATCAGAGAGTCTCAGCAAACAGGTTTTCAAGTGCTGCTAAGTCAGGAAATACTAGCAATATTTCATAGAAATGAAAAACGAAATGAAAAAATTGAATTTGGAAATGCTTTTAATCCTAAGACCAGCATGGTCTCTGGGAAATCATATATAATACCGTTACACTGCATTATATGAACCTACACTGACCATATAATGCAGTCCTAAACTGCTGTATATGGTAATAAAGTTGAGCTTTAGTCCTAACCATCATATTTCAACCAATTTTTTTTTTCATGTCAGGAGCGACTTGAGAAACTTCAAGTCACTTCTGGAGTGAGAGAATTGGCCGTCTGCAAGGACATTGCCCAGGGGATGCCTGGATGTTTTCATGTTTTTACCATCCTTGTGGGAGGCTTTTCTCATGTCCCCGCATGGAACTGGAGCTGATAGAGGGAGCTCATCCACGCTCTCCCCGGGTTGGATTTGAACCTGGCAGCCTTCAGGTCAGCAACCCAACCTTCAAGTCATAAGGCTTTAAACCACTACACCACCGGGGGCTCCTACCAAATATAATTGCAAGCAAGAACAACACAGTCTCACTGTTATTACTATAGCAGTATGAGGTAGCATTTTGAAAATGCTGATCACTTTATTCAGAATGTCTCTGGACATTTAGCAATAAACTTACTCAATGCATTTATTACTGAATGACCTTCACCCTAATGCATCTCTTTGTTCTTGGAATAAATGAGCAAAAATCACTCCATTAGCGGAATATAGCAACTATGATAGTAATGAGTAACACTAAAATTATTAGTAGTATTTTTGTATTATATTTATTTATACTCCGCTTTATTTCCCAAAGGGGAGTCAAAGTGGCTTGACATAAAGCATTAGTATACAATTTAAAATATACAAATGTACAAACATTAAAACAGAATTAAACACAAACAGCACTAAAAAAAACTCACATTTAAAATCCATCGAAACGGTTAAAAACCACAACACCCCCTGACTAGATCTTAAACACCTTCATCCTTAAAAGCCTGTCTGAATAGGAAAGTTTTAGCCTGCTGCTGGAAGGACAACACAGAGAGGGCATTCTGGCTTCCCTGAGCAGGAAGTTCCAAAGTGAAAATACTTAAACAAAGATAACGAAGACATCAGAATTGTTGAAGTTTTCTATACCTTGGCTCAGAAGTACAGTGGAGTCCCGGTTAACCGAGCTCCAGTTAACCGAGCCTCCGTATCATCCGAGGCGCCGCCGGGGGCACCCCTCCCCCTCTCTCTCCTTCTTTCAAGCGAAGGGAGCTTGAGAGAAGGAGAGGGAGAGGGAGGAGGAAGCGCCCGGGAAGCACCCCGCAATCGCTGCTGCATACTCGCTTGTGGGCTGCTTCCCTGGGCCGAGCCCTCGCCGATTAGGAAGCACCCCACAAGCGCTGGTAGGCCGCAGCGCTCACGGGCTGCTTCCCAAGGGGCAAGGGATCGCCGAGGGACGTCTCTCCGGATTTCCCTTGGCCAGGCTCTTGCTGGCTCCTTCCTCCAGCAATGGCCTGGCTGAGGGAGATCCAGGGGGCGCTCCGCTTTTCTCAGAGGGACAGGCTCTTGCTCCAGCAAGGGCCTGTACTCGGAGAAACGAGGAGCATGCCGTGGGTTTTCCTCTTTTCTCCAGCAAGGGCCTGGCTGATGGAGATCCTGGGAGACATCCCTCAGCGAGCCCTTGCCCTATCCGAGCCCTATCCGAGTTCAGTTATCTGAGATTGAGCCCGCCCCTTTATCTCGGATAATCGGGGCTCTACTGTAATCATACCGGTGACTGTAATCAAGAAATCAGAAGACAGGCTGGATCTACACTGCAAAATAATGGCATATAATGCAGTTCAAACTGCTTTACTTGGCAGATAGGTCCAGCTTAAGACTTGGAAGGGCAGCTCTGAAGGAATCAGGGAAGACCCTCAATATAAAGCTATATCATTAAATACTCTCAGCAAGTGAGAGACTAAAAGTGGCAGGTTAAAACCCAGAACCTCAATCAGTGGCTAATGCCGGATGAGAAACTCCCTCCTGGACACACAGAAGACTGGGTGACTTGGAAGGCGCTGAACTGATTGTGCTCTGGCCCCACAAGATGCAGAGCTAACCTTAAGAAACAGGGCTACAAAGTGGAGTCCACAACATGTGAGTATAGAGAAGAGCAAACCACAGACCACTTACTATAATGCACTCTGAGCGCTGGCACATGCACAATGGAGGACCTTCTTACAGTGACACCAGATGTACTCGAAGTGGCCAGAAGGTCAAAGGAAATTTAGTATAATGCCAAGTTTTCAACTTTATTTGTGGTTTTCCTATACATTATTACTGTATTCCCAATTTGCTTCTGAAACAACAAATAAATAACTTAAATTCCAAAGTCAGAATCATCCATACCATGGTATTTCCAATGTCTATATTTGGTTATGAAAGCTGGACTGGAAGAAAATCAGCTCATCTTAAAAGTGGTGTTACAGAAAAATTCTGCAGATACCACAGATTGTTTTAAAAAACAAAACAAATAAATGTGTTATAGAGGAAAACATTTTCCAGAGTGAGGTAGAGGTTTGAGCATGGAACAATGACTCTGGAAATCAGGGTTCAATCCATGGAAGATAAAAAAATATCATATTACAAATAGATGGACACTATTAAGGTAGCCACAGATCATTTGAGTTTGCAAACCCTGGACAGGACAGCTGATGACAGGTCGCTGTAATTGGAAGTCTACTTGATAGCGAACATCAATAAATCTCTAGAAATGGTCTTCTGAATAGGATCTCAAAGGGTTGAATCAGATTTAAGAAATCAACTTCTGTAGGAGAAACTTAGTTCATATCTTCCAGATAGTGGGTGAAAATCTTATTTGGATATTTGTTAAGAACCATTTTACAACCAATGGTCAATTCTTGTCAGGGACATCTTGGAGATAGTTTCAAAAAATCAACTTTGTCTTAACTGGTAATGACAACGTCCAACAAATCACCTTGTGAAATATTTGATTAAACTGCATCCCTATACAAATTACATATTTGCTAATAAAAGTTCAAAAAAATCATTGCTAATTTTATTGCAAAGTCACTATGTAGGGATGCTTCCTCCTCCCTCTCTCCTTTTCTTGAGCTCCCTTTGCTCGAGAGAAGGAGAGGGAGAAGCGAGGCGCTTCCGGGGTGTTTGCTCCTCCCTCTCCCTCTCCTCCCTTCACTCAAGAGAAGGAGAGGGAGGGGCTCCCCCGGCAGCACCTCAGATGATACGGATGCTCGGTTAACCGGAGCTCGGTTAACCGGGGTTCTACTGTAGTAGTAAAGTATTTGTGTGGTGTGGTGGTTTGAACATGTATTATGTATATTTTTAATGTATATTCTTAATTTTATTGTAATTTTTAATTTTGATGGATTTTTAAATTTGATGAAAACTGTTTTTTGATGTGTATGTTTATATTGTAAGCCGCCCTGAGTCCCCTGATGGGTGAGAAGGGCGGGGTAGAAGTGATGTAATAAATAAATAAATAAACACTGGACCACTACAGAGCTCAAATCCACATTCAGCAATGACACCAACTAGGTGACCTTGGGCAAGGCACACCCTCTGAGACTCAGTCAATGGTAAATCTCTTATGAAGAAATCTTGCCCAGAAAAACTTCGCCTCAGAAACAACTTGAAGGCGCACAACAGCAACAACAAAATAGTAAAGTTTCATAAAGCACCTGACTGAACTAACTCAGAGGAACCAAAAAGGATTCATAATTTCCTGCTAGGCTGGTAACTTTTGATGGGTAAGGAAAATAGGCGATCTACAGTCCAATAAGTTTTCTGTTGTGTATCACTATACATTTCCCTTCTTTAAAAAGGAGAAAATACAATAGGAAACTAATATTCTATGGAAAACAAATGTTACCAGCTATGTATAAATTCATATACTCTGCTGGAATTCTATACTGCTTAGCAGCAGAGCAGCTGCACTAGTATGGCAAAGTACAGATGGATGATGACAGCTGGGAGTAAAGAGATTTTGTACCGTATGTTTTCAAAAAGATAAGTGAGGCTATAGGGAGGGAAACAGGGCATGGGAAGCCCTTGAGTGGAATTATAAATCTATAGAGCAAGCAGGAAAGGAGGTAATGGAGTGTTACATTTTATTTTGCGTCCAGCTCCTAAATGGGGCAATTTATTCAAGGATGTATAATAAGATATTAAAACCAAATAGAAAAGTAGAAAGGAAAACTGAAAAACAGTTACTTAAAGCCACATCTCCCAAAATTGAAACTATTCATCAAGTCATTTTCATCATGTTCCTTTTTCATTGCTGATTTTACATGGTAAGGTCACTCCGTTGCCATGGATTTGAATGTGCTAAATTGCATATGTGAATTCTTCTCCATGTTTGCAAATAAATCATGATATCCTGGTGAAATGGGATGTTTGGACATCTTTCTCATCAATGGTATGATGAATCACAACCTGAATGTGTTGAATGACAGAATAATGTCAACACAAGGAGACCTTCAACTCAACAAAAACAAATGCCAGCACTATTCAGACATTACTCACCATACCTTTTTTGACACTCAAGATGGGCTGTGCCTTGTTTGACCCTCATCTATCATTGCTTGTCACACATGACAAGCAAAACACCTGAGAATAAAATATCTTATTTGTATCGACAAAAGTAGGTTCCTTGTTTTCTTTTTTTAGGGTTGTCTCTTGCAAGGAGGCCTGCCATAGGAACAAGCATTTCAGATGCATCATTTACCACATTGAAAAAGCGACAACACAGCATAGAAGTCTTTGAAGTCTTTCATGGCATTTTTGTCTCCTCCAGACCCCTTAGGTCCAGGAAAGGTTGTTCAATAGGAAACAAACACAAAGTGTCTTTCAGCTTTTGTTAATAAAAATATTATGTCTAAAATGGCCCATGGACATTCTTAAAACACACACAACATTGTGAACTCTAGTTGACTCTGTAGATGTGGATGTTTGTACAGACTCTAAGTCAGGGGTCCCCAAACTAAGGCCCATGGGCTGGATGCGGACCTCCAAGGTCATTTATCTGGCCCTGCCCTCAGTTTTAGACTTAGGTTCGTCCTAAATCTGAAATGACTTGAAGGCACACAACAACAACAATCCTAATTAACTTGACTATTTCGTTGGCCAGAAACAGGCCCACACTTCCCATTGAAATCCTGATAGGTTTATGTTGGTTAAAACTGTTCTTATTTTTAAATATTGTATTGTTCTTTTGTGAGGGGGGGTTGCACTACAAATAAGACATGTGCAGGGTGAATAGGAATTTGTATTTTTTTTCTTCAAACTATAGTCTGCCCCCCTCAACACTCTGAGGGACTGTGGACCGGCCCTCTGCTTAAAAAGTTTGAGGACCCCTGCTCTAAGTCATCATATAATTTTTGTTTGATTACGTTTTGTTCAATTTATTGATGTTAGGTTTAATTCATTGATGTTAGGTTTAATCTGATGTGAGGTTTTAACGTTATTTTTATATGTGGGGTTTTTCATGTATGAATTTTTCTGGGATTTTATGTCAGTATTTGTTTGTTTTTATAGAGGCATTGAATGTTTGCTGTTGTATGTTGGAATCTGCCTTGAGTCCCCTGGAAAGATAGGGCGGAATACAAATAAAGTTTTATATTATTATTATTATTATTACTACTACTACTACTACTACTACTGGTGGCACAATGTGTTAAAGCGCTGAGCTGCTGAACTTGTGGATCAAAAGGTCCCAGGTTCAAATCCCAGGAGCGGAATGAGCACCCGCTGTTAGCCCCAGCTCCTGCCAACCTAGCAGTTCGAAAACATGCAAATGTGAGTAGATCAATAGGTACCACTCCGGCGGGAACATAACAGCACTCCATGCAGTCATGCCGGCCACATGAACTGGAGATGTCTTTGGACAATGCCGGCTCTTCGGCTTAGAAATGGAGATAAGCACCAACCCCCAGAGTCGGTCATGACTGGACTTAACGTCAGGGGAAACCTTTACTACTACTACATGGCAGACATATTCCTAAACCTCCCAGAGTGTGTTTGGGAGCATTTTAGGGTAGAGATGTGCATATTGCAGTGGTATGAAACCTTCCTATTCTTCAATGAGATGACATTCGGAGCCTGATAATCGTTTTGCCTTCTGTTTGGTAATTACTAAGTGCAGCATATGAAATAACACATTTCTCAGTTCGGCTTAAACGTGATATTGTTAGGAAGGTTCAACTACCAGGGTTTACAGTGGGGAAATTAGAAAATTGTTGTCAGTATGTCAGCCTATCAGTTTGAGAACTTTTCTTGAAAGAAGGATTTATCTTTGAAGCTACCTACTCTGGTTCATTTCATTTTACATAACTCCTGTTTATTGCCGCTTCACGGTGTGGGTGAAATGCAGCAGTTATGCTTGTGACTAATTTCAACCCTTTTTGGAAAAACAACATTCCTGCTGCTGTGCCTTGGCACCACTACACACACACTTCTTACCATCAAAATTACATGGCTAATTGTTCCTATTAGTATGTTTTCCCTGTGTATTCTGCTATGCCAAATGCACCATCCAAACCTATTAGCTTAGATCCATAATTAATAACTTCAAGTTATTAAAAAGGCAATGAATGGCAATTGAAAGAAGTTGCAAGTTACTTTGAAAAGCAAATATTTATTCATATAAATGAAACACCATTGTTTCAATAGAAAAACACCTTTAAGAAAGCCTGTCTCTTTGGTGCCTGCTTTTCTGCTCCATATTCCCACTATCTCTGCTTTTCGTAGAGGAAAGTTCCCCTGCAACTTCACAATTTCACCCCTCCATACATACTCCATTTATTCACACGCACCTCTGATAACAAGGTATCCAGATGCAAAAGTAGAAAGATCTCAAACATTATAGCTGTTTAGATGATGAAATTTCATCATATCTGGCCTCAGATGTACCTTCTGAAAGTCCCTCTTCTGTAGAACTAGAAAATACAGTGTGACTAGTACTCATGGTTTTATTTATCTATATCCAATTAAATATGTCTTCTCTAAACATTTTCTAGGTCCCTGCTATTATTGGGCTGAAGGTCTTTCATTTCAATAAGGTTTGCTATTATTCATAGTTTTGGGTGTCCACATGTAAAACACATATCCAAAAACATATCTCCATGATGTTGTAGAAGTAGAAACTTTTATTACGGTCAATGACCAGCTCGTAACAGGGGTACCCAGTTCTGTACATCCATGTCAGACTTCATTAATAATAATAAAATTATAATAAAAAATTTAAAAACCATTATAAAATTGAATTATTTACCAATTTAAAATCTAGGCTAAAGACCACACACAAGTAACTATTGAAGCCCAACTAATCCCACAGGATCCTCTGGGGCAGTCTCAAGGGAGGGAGTGGGGATGACACCGGTGGGAGGGGGGAGTAACCATAACTGTAAATAACAGTCTAGAACTATAATTATCAGTCTATTTCTGATTCCCCATCTATACTCTGTAGGACATGCTTAAGTCTTTTGGCTCTCAATCAGTGCTGCTCCATGATGTTGTAATGTTGCAGTGACAGAGGGCCCTTCCAGACCAGCCCAAAAATGCGGGCCTGTCACCCTTTTACCAGAAGTCTCCAAATGACGCCTCAGGTAAAAGCGAATTAATTCTGAACAAAACAGGGTTTCCCTGCTTTGTTCCAAATTAATTAGATACTCCATTAGATCCGAGTCTTCCTGAAAGGCCCAGGTCTAATGGGGTATTGGGCCTGTGGGGACTCACCCCCAGGTAGTCCTGGGCCTACCTGGGGGTGAGTCCCCATTTGCCATTTTGCACCTTTTGGGCTCCTGGAGCCAAAAGGTTGAAATGGTGCCTGTTCTGTCTCCCAGGAGTTTGATTTGCATTGTCCCATAGTTGTAGGAAATAGCACACTTTCTGCATTTCTTCCAGGGTTGCTACAGACTCAGCAACACCCTGATAGTTAACCATTAACAGAGGTTTGTAGCCAGCCTGCAAAGCTTTTGCTGTTGTCAGCTTGCAAAAGTATCTTTTTGATCTTGAGGGCCACCCCTTTTTCCTGGGGATAAAATCTCCATTTTGAAAAGCCCTTTTGCCTTCTTCAAAATAGAGAAAAGAACTCAGATCTGCTTGTGTGGTCAAGCCAGGCCAGCTCAGACAAGCCATCGTAAGTACTAACCTCTTGCCTTTAAAACTAGTTCAGAGTTCAGATAGGGAAAGACCTGCTCTTTCTAAAAAAGTAACTCAGCACTAGGGTAAAGAATATCCCAGGATTTATCTGCCATTGGAAGAAGCTCTAACCACTTCGCCTCCAAGCTAGCTTTGAGTTTAGATAGGGAAAGACCTGCTCTTTCTGATATAGCAACTCAGGGTTAGGGTAAAGAGCATCCCAGGATCTCTCCATCTTTGGAAGAAGTTAACCCAGCAGCTAAAGGGAAAGGTAAAAAAAGAAAGAAAAGGGAAACATCTGCATGATTTAGAAGTTGACTGTTTGTATTTGTAACCTCAACAACCTGTGCCAAGCCTATCAAGAACTTTGAGAAAATAAAAGTCTTGTTTGATGTTCAATTTGGAGTGGCCTTAGTTGCTGGGACTCCTGAGCTTCAAAGTAAGGCCCTCGCGGTCCACCCGGCAAAGAAAGGAGCACATCTTAATTTCAACCAAAGGTGCCTGGATGTGACGGCACTGTGCCCACCCCCTCCCTCCAAGCATTAATTTTAAAAAAACATACCAGGCCACTATTATGGTGATTCTTTTCTCTTTCTGATGTATACAAATGACACACCAGGAGACTGAGGGGAGAGCAAATTAGGGGTGAGTAACTACTGGGATGGCATCTAAACACCCCCTCCTCCTCCAGGAAAGTCCAGTTTTTGTGTGTGTGTGTGTGTGTGTGTGTGTGTGAACTTAAACTTATGCCAGAGTCAGGTTTTTAACCTGCTTCTGTGCAGGTTTAAGTTATGTCTGGAAGTATTCAGAGACTCAAGAAAGGGGCTGGATCTTCCATGATCACCACATTTTCTCAACCAAAGCATATGCTCACTGAATACCCCTTAGCACGCAAAATCATAAAAAAAATAGTGATACTTTGCTTTGGAAATCATAGTGCCACAGAAGCAGTAAAGGAAGTAACTGTGGGTTTTTCCTTTTTGCAAATGAAATCACTCTTGAAATAGTCTCCCATGCAACACCAATTGAAGATCAACAATGTCATGTAGCTGGCCTCAACTGACAGCATGATTATCTTGGGGCTATTGCACTTTACTGGCTTCTTGCAACAAGGCTCCAAGTGAATACAAATTTGTTTCACTTACTACAAAATTGTGCTAAATATGCTATTTGCAGAGTATTTGTTATTAATAAAAGTTTTATGTGTGACTGACTGCATGTATATACGTTTTTGCAACTGGCAAAAACATGATATAAAAGAACTCTCTTGAAGTTGGCAACAAATTACAGTGATAAAGGAAGACTCAAATTTGACTAGCCTGTTATATAGGAGAGTTAAGGAAGTGTCTTGAAGTAAATGGAATTCATTCATAAAAATGTAGCAGCATTGCTGAGTAATATACAGTCTTATAGACTATCAGATCTCCAGAGAAACCTAAAAGAAATAGTGCAAATAGTTCAGCCAAATTTATCCAAACCCCTGGCCATAACAGAAGATTTTCAAATGTGCACATCTGAGGTTTCAGATGAATCTGCTTCCATATTTGCAGCAAAATTACAAAGGCTGTGACTGGAAGGAAAATATTAATATTTCATTAAGAGACAAATTATATGTAGACCTCACAGTGAGGGGGTAGAAAAGAGATTTAATGATTGGAACCCCTATTTTCAGATATGCTTTAGAAATCATAATGGTAATGGAAACATAAGCTAGAAATTCAATTGAATGCCAAAACAGAGTTAAATAAGAAGTTGAGGTGTACAAAATGAATGCCTAATAAAACAACAGAGGCATGAACAGCCATCGTGGAGCATACAATTTATTTATTTATTTATTTCCAACATTTATATCCCGCCCTTCTCACATGAAGGGACTCAGGACGGCTTACAACAAACAACCTATCTTGTCAAACTCCTTGTTCCCACAGTGGTTAACTAGAAGCCTTTGCTTGCTTGCTCCAAAACCCGAGAATTACTTAAGATAATTCATTATGAAGCTATTCTCATGTAAGTATGGTTGTTTGGTTTATAGATTTAATCAGTAGCTTGTATAGAGTTTATATTACCTTTCAAATCACACTACCAAGGAATCATAACCAATTACACAGCCCAACAACAATATACTATTGGTGTTTTGTTTTTAGGACTATTCCTGGGGTTATTTGGGGCACTAATTCAGAAAATTGGATTGGATGGATTACATCAGCATTATTTTCTTAGGACTTCATCACACTAGAGCATATAAGGTAAAGGTTTTCCCCTGACGTTAAGTCCAGTCGTGACCGACTCTGGGGGTTGGTGCTCATCTCCATTTCTAAGCCAAAGAGCCGGCGTTGTCTGTAGACACCTCCAAGGTCATGTGGCTGGCATGACTGCATGGAGCGCCGTTACCTTCCCGCCAGAGTGGTACCTATTTATCTACTCACATTTGCATGTTTTCAAACTGCTAGGTTGGCAGGAGACTAGAGCATATATCCACCCTAAATTCAGTTGTTGCCTCCTGCTGAATTCTGGGGTTTGTATTTTAGGGAGGGACCTTTAAAATGCTTGGAGAGGTATTTGGCCTCACTAAACTACAAACTCCAGAATTCTGCAGGACGCAGCAACCAATTTTAAAATGGATAGATGCTTTAGTGTGATGAGGTCCTCAGATATGGTTATCATGATTTCCTATGGGCCAGCAGATAGTGACTGGTAGGTGGCATATGTTCTGTATCTCTGGAACTAGAACTGATAGAGGAAAACCGGTGCCATTATTGAAATCAGCAGATCAAATATATCCAGAAACAGAGCTAACATATGAGGCCCCAGAAGGTGTTGGCCAGTATTATGAATTCTGCTGTTTTTACAGATTAGTGACTTCATACCTGATTATTCCCAGGCTGTGTTGATGTCTTCTAACAATGTAAGTCTTGTGAAGCCATAGAATAAACCTGGGATAAATCAGTTTCCATTTCAGATAACTACATCCCTATTCATATATGCTGAAACCTAAATAAGGTAACTATATGAGAAGGGAGAGTAAATTTGTACTGTTCCCACCATTGTCATTTCTGTCGTTCCCCAATCATATGGAGAACCTGAATGTATAGAGGATGTGGAGATGACAATGGAGGGGACAGAGCTACTGCTCTACCATCTCATGCATCGGCTTCCTTCAGAGTTTGAAACTGATGGAATAGCATTTTTTTCAAGACTTTCTATAGTACTACATTCCATAGTGTGGTTAAAAAAAGGCAATTTGAAAACAATCTTTGCAAGGCATATTTTCCATCTGTCAATCATAACATGAAAAATAGCTCAGTGCACAACAGATTTTCTATTATGTGAGTAGTAACAGTGTCTCTCAAGATGAGGCAACATCTCAGTAAGGATTTCAAATGTTTTAAAATCTTTTTTTAGAAGGGAGGGGTTCTTCTAGAAAAAAAACTCAGATTTCTGGCATTAGAACAGATTACTGTATATACTCGAGTATAAGCCTAGTTTTTCAGCCTTTTTTTTAAGACTGAAAAAGCCCCCCTCGGCTTATACTCGGGTGAGGGTGCTGGTTGGCTTATATTTGGGTCAGCTTATACTCGAGAATATATGGTACATTTATTATTTTTCTGTATTATTGTTTCTACTATTACATTTATTTTACTCTATTTTTCTTATTATTATTATTAATACATTTATTATTTCACTCTATTATTATTATTATTATTATTATTATTATTATTATTGTATTTATTATTTTACTCTATTTATTATTACATGTATTATTTTCCTGTATTTATTATTATTATTACATGCATTATTTTACTCTATTATTATTAAAAGGATACATAAGCACATTTACATTGAAGAAGATGAGAATAATTATTTGATCAGAGTTGGACAGTCTTATCTTAAATTTGAGCTTTATGTAATTATTCAAAAACATTTAACCTACTGATGCCTCAATTAATGTAATTTTATTGGTATCTATTTTTATTTCTGAAATTTACCACCCTTGGCTTATACTGGAGTCAATGTTTTCCCAGTTTTTTTGTGGTAAAATTAGGTGCCTCGGCTTGTATTCGGGTCGGCTTATACTCGAGTATATACGGCATATCTAGTTAATATTTTCTGTCACAGAGGTATAAAAAGGATCCAGCCAATTTTTAGGATTTACAGAATATTTTTAAAAGGAACTACTGGTTAACCACATTTGAAACTCATGCAAAGAGAAGTCTGGCCAATTTAAATTAGTAACATTGATAGTTTTAATGGATTTGTACAAATCCAAAATATCAATGTAATCCTAATAACTGTGAGCTATGTGTCTTTTAAATATGACCCTAGATCTACATAAAATAGAGGACTTGAGTGCATTTTCTTAAGTTCTGTGTTTTGACAAAATATATTTCTGAAAGATAACACCAGATTCATTTATATAATATTATGTTGTATATATTCCATGTCTTGGTTATATCACAGAGCTTGTTTAATAAGTTTATTAAGCAACATCTAAGACAGGGGTCCCCAAACTAAGGCCCGGGGGCCAGATGCGGCCCTCCAAGGCCATTTACCTGGCCCCCGCCCTCAGTTTTAGACATAGGCTCGCCCAAAGTCTGAAATGACTTGAAGGCACAACAACAACAATCCTACTTGATTATCTCATTGGCCAGAAGCAGGCCCACAATTCCCACTGTAATCCTGATAAGTTTACAGTATGTTGGTTAAAATTATTTTTATTTTTAAATATTGTATTGTTTTTTCATTTACCAATATGGTAAATGAAATATAATAATAATAATAATAATAATAATAATAATAATAATAATATAATATACTAGCTGTGCCCGGCCACGCGTTGCTGTGGCGAAGTCTGGTGGTATGGGAAATAAAGTATTGAGGAATTGGTGGTAGTTAAGGTCAAGGGTAAAGGTTTTCCCCAGACATTAAGTCCAGTCGTGTCTTACTCTGGAGGTTGGTGCTCATCTCCATTTCTAAGCCGAAGAGCCGGCGTTGTCCGTAGACTCCTCCAAGGTCATGTGGGATGACTACATGGAGCGGCGTTACCTTCCCGCCGGAGCAGTACCTATTGATGCACTCACATTTGCATGTTTTCGAACTTCTGGGTTGGCAGAAGCTGGGGCTAACAGTGGGGGCTCTCTCCGCTCCCCCAATTCAAACCTGTGGCCTTTCGGTCCAGAAGTTCAGCAGCTCAGCGCTTTAACATGCTGCGCCATCAGGGGATATTATTTCCTAAAGGTTGTGAATATACAATATTTCTGATTGTTTTTTTTTTTGTCTGTTGGAGGGAAGTATGAATGCTGCAATTAGGAAAAATGATTAGGATGTAATGGCCTTGCAGCTTTAAAGCCTGGCTGTTTCCTCCCTGAGTGAATTTTTTGTTGGGAGGTGTTAGCTGGCCCTGATTGTTTCATGTCTGGAATTCCCTTGTTTTCAGAGTGGTGTTGTTTGCAATATTTTATGTGCTTCTACTGTCTGTGGCCCTGAGAAAACAGAGGATTTTCCAGACTTTGATAATGGGAATACTTTGTCGGGAGGTGTTAGCTGGCCCTGATTCTTTCCTGTTTGGAATTCCCTTGTTTTCAGAGTGGTATTGTTTGCAATATTTTATGTGCTTCTACTGTCTGTGGCCCTGAGAAAACAGGATTTGCCAGACTTTGACGATGGGAATACTTTGTTGGGAGGTGTTAGCTGGCCCTGATTGTTTCCTGTGTGGAATTCCCCTGTTTATTTACTGTCCTGGTTTTAGAGATTATATTGTTCTGCATTATTCTATCCCAGTAATTATTTCATATTAAAGTAGAATCTCACTTATCCAAGATTTGCTTATACAATGTTCTGGATTATCCAACGCAGTCTGCCTTTTCATAATCAATGTTTTTGTAGTCAGTGTTTTAAATTCATTGTGATATTTTAGTGGTAAATTTGCAAATACAGTACAGTAGAGTCTCACTTATCCAACATAAACGGGCCGGCAGAACGTTGGATAAGCGAATATGTTGGATAATGAGGAATTAAGGATAACCCTATTAAACATCAAATTAAGTTATGATTTTACAAATTAAGCACCAAAACATCATGTTAGACAACAAATTTGTCAGAAAAAGTAGTTCAGTACACAGTAATGCTATATAGTAATTACTGTATTTATGAATTTAGCACCAAAATATCACGATATATTGAAAGCATTGACTACAAAAATGCGTTGGATAATCCAGAACGTTGGATAAGCGAGTGTTGGATAAGTGAGACTCTACTGTAAATACTACATAGCATTACTGCGCATGGAACTACTTTTTCTGTCAAATTTGTTGTATAATATGATGTTTTGGTGCTTAATTTGTATGTTTAATTTGATGTTTAATTGGCTTTTCCTGAATCCCTTCTTATTATCCAACATATTCACTTATCCTGCCGGCCTGTTTACGTTGGATAAGTGAGAGTCTACTGTATATTTCTAATCTTATATTATCTGCTCAGAACTGGATTATATGAGGCTCCTTCTTCACAGCTGTATAAAATGCACACTGAAGTGGATTATATGGTAGTGTGGAGTCAAGATAATCCAGTGCAAAGCAGATAATATAAGATTATAAATGGGTTATATAGCTGTGTTGAAGGGCCTTGAGTCTACACTGCCATATAATCCAGTGCAAATTAGATAATCTGTGGAAGAAGTCTAAGTGAGGCCTGAATTGGCCTGTCCCCTAACTGAAACCTGGCTGTCCCTTGGTTGCTAGGAGACCAAGTGGGCAGAGATTAGCCCTCTAACCTGGCAGCAATTGGATAAATAAAATTATTGCTCTCCCTCTAATTAGGACTTTATTTTTCTTTTCTTTTTGTTGTATCAACCTTGAGGCGTGGATGATGGGTTGTGTTGTCAAATTTTGAGGTTGGGGGGCCTGTACTTTTGTTGTTTTGTGAATTGCCGTGATGCCATCACTCTTTTATATATATAGATTGTATGTACATACAACTTGTAAGCCACTCTGAGTCCCCTTCGGGTTGAGAGAGGGTGGGGTATAAATGTAGCAAATAAATAAATGATTGTTGTTGGGGGGGGGGGTTTGCACTACAAATAAGACATGTGCAGTGAGCATAGGAATTTGTTTGTTTTTTTCTTCAAATGATAATTTGGCCCCTCAACAATCTGAGGGACCATGAATCGGCCCTCCACTTAAAAAGTTTGAGGACCCCTGATCTAAGATGCTAACCTAGCAGTTTGGAAACATGCAAATGTGAGTAAATCAATAGGTACTGCTTCTGCGGGAAGGTAACAGCGCTCTATGCAGTCATGCTGGCCACATGACCTACGAGGTGTCTATGGACAACGCTGACTCTTCAGCTTAGAAATGGACATGAGCACCAACCCCCAGAGTTGGACAAGACTAGACTTAATGTCAGGGGAAAACCTTTACCTTTACCTAAGATGCCACGTGAAATGAATGTCTTTCGTTAAAATTAAACTTTCAAAGGAACACTGAATGTGGCAGTGCATAAGCTCAAGTCTTTGCATGCCTATTAAGGAGTAAAGCCCACTGTCTTTAATGGAACTTTCTCCCTCATAATTCTGCAGATGATTGCAGACTTAAAACAATTAACCTTAACCCTGAAGCGAAACAGGTATTCCTCAATCAGTTAAAGGTGAAAGTTGGAGTAAACATTTTGCAGTTGTGGAAATGAAGGATCAGTAAACTATTTTAAAAACATCGACTTAAATTTTAATCTCTGGGGACACCAACTAAGAAAGCAGAACATATGCAGCCGTCTCCCACTAATGTCATTTTCTGTTGCCTGACTGAAACTCTCCACATGTCTTCAGGTGAAAGAGGTATCATCCATCAACTGTAAAACTCATCTCCAGCATTGCTCCTTGGAGAATACGTTTGGACAGACACCAATAATAATTCCTTACCTTTAAAATACTGTCTGCATTCTGAACAGGTAGAGCCTGTCTGCCAATTTGGGCACCATTGATTGCTTCGGCGTCTAAAATGTTTTAATTATTCACATGGCTAAAACCCATGGGAGTTTCAAGAGTTGCCTCCGATATACCAATCAATAATAACGTGAAGTGGGGGGAAAACCCAGAAAACCTACTAAAAATCTGCAATTGAAGCATTGACATATTTCAGATCATATTTTTGGACATTCTTGGTCCACATCACTCCAGTTGAGAGCTTAACATCCCTCCAAACCTTTCTGTCAGATTTTCCTATGGTGCATCTACACAGTAGAATTAATGTAGTTTCACACCATTTTAACTGCCATGGTGCAATCCTATGAAAGCATGGCATTGGGAGCTGGAGTTTTACAAGTTATTGAGCCTTCTCTGCCACAGAGTGCTAATATATCACTAAACTACAATTCCCACTTTTGATAGCTTTGAACAATGGAAATTAAAATGGTGTCAAAATGTAGCTAGTTACACCCTTACGCTTGATTCTTTTTATAATTTCTTTATGTTCTTCATGCTTTCTGTGGCCTTTAAACCTGATTAACTACATAATGGTTGTCGACTAGAATCCCATTGACTTGAATTCCATTTTATAGGACAACAGATATAGTAAAGAGAGGGCCGGGCTGTGGCGCAGCTGGCTAGTAACCAGCTGCAATAAATCACTACTGACCAAGAGGTCATGAGTTCGAAGCCTGGGTCGGGTTAAGCCCCCGACCATTAAATAGCCCAGCTTGCTCTTGACCTATGCAGCCCCGAAAGACAGTTGCATCTGTCAAGTCGGGAAATTTAGGTAAGCTTTATGCGGGAGGCTAATTTAACTAATTTACAACGTCATAAAACTGCCAGCAAAACACGAGGAAAGGAATGAGGAAGTACAGCCACTAGTGAACAGTGAAGCAACAGCTCCCCCTGTGGCCGGAATCGTGAAGCTGGAAAAAAATGTTAAATGCCTCTGTGTCTGTCTATACTGTATATTGTTTGTCTGTTGGCATTGAATGTTTGCCATATATGTGTTCATTGTAATCCGCCCTGAGTCCCCTTCGGGGTGAGAAGGGCGGAATATAAATACTGTAAATAAATAAATAAATAAATTTCCTCCCACTGAAATGTCGTCCCCACTATATCCCTTTACTCTCTCTCAGACAAGTGACTAGCTGGTATTCATTCTGTTAGTGAAGCAAGCATCAGTGAAACACATAGTTAATTTATATTATACTGGACTGTGAAAGTGGAGTCGTTTTTACAATGCACAAGCACAACACAAATGGAGACCCTGGTGGCGCAGTGGGTTAAACCCTTGTGCCGGCAGGACTGATCACTTGAAGGTTGACCTGAAGGTTGCTGGTTCGAATTCAACCCAGGGAGAGCACGGATGAGCTCCCTCTGTCAGCTCTAGCTCCATGCAAGGACATGAGAGAAGCCTCCCACAAAGATGGGCATCAAAACATCTAGGCATCCTCTGGGCAACGTCCTTGAAGATGGTCAATTCTCTAACACCAGAAGTTTCTCAAGTAACTCCTGACAGAGAAAAAAAGCACAATGATGCCACTTTAACTGCTATGGTTCCATCCTATGGAATCTTAGGATCTATAGTTTTATGTGGTTTTTCTCTGTCAAAGATCCCACGCCAGCAGATTGCAAGTCCTAGAATCCTATAGGATGAAGCCACGGAAAATAAATGATTGAAGTGCTTTTATTATATAGTGTAAGCTGACATCTACTGGCAAGAATCCTGCAGTAGAATCAAATGTCTATATGTTGAAGGAGCAGAGATGAATTAAATTACTGTGTGCCTAAATAAGTATTTCATTAGTTAGAAGAGAGAGAAAAGAAATGAAATAATCTGTCGCTTTTAGATGATTCTCTTCCAGAGTCTTGTGTTATTTAAATAGCTGTTAATGTGTCTGGAATGGAAACTACAAATCTCTGTGCCAGATGACCCTTTCACCCCATGTGCCTTCCTCCATGATTTCTGCTAAAATAACTGGAAGTTAAGTAGAGATTTATGTCAGGAGAGGTGAGGACCCTGCAGCTGGGACAGCTCTCTACATCTTCTGAGCTTTGACCTGTCATTGCCATGACTAACATTTGTATGTCTGAGAAGATGAATGACAGGGTTCCATGAATGACAAGCATATGGCGGTATGTCTAGAAGTCACCTCAACCCTCTGAAGCAAGCGCTTGACTTGATCTGCCCGTGACAGTTTCCAGCTTTACTGTCTGCCTTTGGATATATTTGATAGAAGTGAATGATTTAGTTGTCTAAGTAGATTAGATGATGTGCAATCAAAGTAGTTGTCAACTACAGAAAGGATGTGGCTCTCCATGGGAAAATGACATACCGAACAAAAGCTAGGCTAAAAAAAGTAACTGAGAAAATACTTTTGCCCCTAATCACTAAACTGAATACATCTCAATGAACACACCACCAAATTTCAGTTTTGCCTGTGATGCTACATATGTAGTTCCCATAGGAAAATATCAAATGAAGGCACCTTCCCAAGCAACACCGGTTTCAATGTGTGGTAAAGATGGGGATGCTTCTTAATAAATAATAAGCTAGGAGAGGAGGAAACAAGTTACTTTTGCCTGAGGACGTCTAAATGCACTAAAAAAAAACTACCTTGTAGACACTACAATCCTGCCACATGATGTTCTTGATTATTCAGTTGCAACATGGTTGTTTGGGTTTTAATCTGGTTTAAAATATCTTACTTTTTATCCTGCAGTTTTATAGAAAATCGAGAATTTTTGGCATGTAGTCGGCCAGGTTGTATCTGTTGTAGTTCAGCCTGTAATTGTGTCTGATGTCAATGATGTCAATGGGGATGATGGGTATGCTGGGCCTGTGCCTGATGGCAATGGGAATGATGGTTTTTGGATTTCTATGCTGCCTTGTTCTTTTGGATTTTGCTACCTTGTTTCTTATATTTTCGGCTTTGTACCTTGACGTTCATGGATTGTTACCTATTGAAGATACTGTTTTTGGACTATAATGTTTGCATCATTTTTACTGTTTGCTTCATTTTTATTGCTTGTCTTTCATATATTCTTCAATAAATGGCTTGCTGATTATACTCAACTGGTGTGGTATTTCAGAGGTATTCCTGCTCTGGGATACAACAGTATCATTTTGTTGTGGAGTTGCAGGAAGGAGTTAGTGGAAGGCAGAGAAGTTAATATTCTTGTTGGTAAATCATTCTTTCTTGGATTGAATTTTATTTTATTTTTAAAGCTGCATATCTACAAATACTTGCATATCAGTGCATTAGTGTAGCACACCCCTGCTTACCAGAAAATAGTAATACAGTAGAGTCTCACTTATCCAACATAAACGGGCTGGCAGAATGTTGGATAAGTGAATATGTTGGATAATAAGGAGGGATTAAGGAAAAGCCTATTAAACATCAAATTAGGTTATAATTTTACAAATTATTTATTTATTTATTTATTATTTACAGTACAGTAGAGTCTCACTTATCCAAGCCTCGTTTATCCAAGCTTCTGGATTATCCAAGCCATTTTTGTACTCAATGTTTTCAATATATCGTGATATTTTGGTGCTAAATTCATAAATACAGTAATTACAACATAACATTACTGCGTATTGAACCACTTTTTCTGTCAAATTTGTTGTAAAACATGATGTTTTGGTGCTTAATTTGTAAAATCATAACCTAATTTGATGTTTAATAGGCTTTTCCTTAATCCCTCCTTATTATCCAAGATATTTGCTTATCCAAGCTTCTGCCAGCCCGTTTAGCTTGGATAAGTGAGACTTTACTGTATTTATATTTCGCCCTTCTCACCCCAAAGGGGACTCAGGTTGGATCCCATTATATACATATAGGGAAAACATTCAATGCCCATATACACATAGAACCGAGACAGAGACAGACAGATGCAGAGGCAATTTAACCTTCTCCTGAGGGGATGTTCGATTCTGGCCACAGGGGGGAGCAGCTGCTTCATCATCCACTCTGACCACACTTCCTCATTCCAACGTCGTAAATTAGTTACATTTGCCTCCCCACTTTTTATAAGTGGTAACTTATCTCCTACTTGATAGATGCAACTATCTTTCAGATTGCTAGGTCAGCAATGAGCAGGGGCTATTTTTTATTTTTAATTGACGGGTGCTCACCCCACCACAGGCTGGCCTCGAACTCATGACCTCATGGTCAGAGTGATTTATTGCAGCAGGCTGCTCACCAGCCTGCGCCACAGCCCGGCGCCAAAACATCATGTTATACAACAAATTTGACAGAAAAAGTAGTTCAATATGCAGTAATGCTATGTAGTAATTACTGTATTTACGAATTTAGCACCAAAATATCACGATGTTTTGAAAACATTGACTACAAAAATGCGTTGGATAATCCAGAACGTTGGATAAGTGAGTGTTGGATAAGTGAGACTCTACTGTACTTCACTTGCATGATGGCAGAGCTGTGTGACTGAAAATAATTCAAAGGAGTAGAAATATGGACAGTGACCTTATAGTGAGTTGAGTTTACCAGGGAAAATGTGTGGCCAATTGTGACAATCTCACTAGGTTGCGCATGATGTGTGTAGCATTAATGGGGCCACTGCAGAGTCAATGTGAACCAGGAAAATGTGGTATGAAAGAGAACTTTTTTTCATCAGTGTAGACAAATCTACTGAGAAGGTCAAATTTCTGTTCCCCTCTTTCCTCTCCCTCCTGCTGACAAACCACCTCATCACATAGGCTGATTTGCCCGTTGTACGTTGCTTCCCCTCCACTTTCAGCATGGAGCACTTCCCACAATGCACATCAACTTTTGTCTAGGCTCCATGCTGAAAGAGGAAAGATCATTGTGCACACATGGCCACCGTAGCAAAACAGGAGCTGGGCAGCAACACTTCCCTCCATGGGATAGGGGACATAGTAAGTAGAGTGATGTGGGGCATGGAGCAATGGGTTCTCCACACCTGCCGTCAGGAGCCCATGAATTTGAGGTGAATCCATGAGCCTTTATGATGAGGTCATTAAACTAATTTTACATATTGAACTAGCTTGCAAGCATTGCAAGCATTGAATT
The DNA here is from genome assembly GCF_035594765.1 of Anolis carolinensis. Taxonomy (NCBI): domain Eukaryota; kingdom Metazoa; phylum Chordata; class Lepidosauria; order Squamata; family Anolidae; genus Anolis; species Anolis carolinensis. The sequence goes on from NC_085845.1 coordinate 138,599,732, forward strand.
ATTCTCAAATGGCATAAAAGAACTTAAACAGATACAGGCATACTAATATTTATATTCATGGGTCACTACATGCTGCACAATCTTTAGCTCCTTGAATCTTTAGCTCCTTGAATATTAATCAAGGAATTCTTTTGAAGGGCACTTTATAGCAGTATGAATTCAGATTTATAAAATAAGTTTTCTAAATCAGAATATGAGAAAATGAGTTGAGTTTTCTCACTATTTTTCCTTGCAGCCATGTAGTTCTACCATGATTTATTGCCAGAAATTCCATATGGTCGTGAAAAATAGTATGGGTGGTATCTACAGCAGTAGCGTCAAATCCTTCTAATTTTATGATTAAGGTAGATATAATAATCCAATTTTTATCTCAATTTCATATAAAATAGTCTACAGACTATTTTATAATTTGTTGACTATATCAGCAAATTCACAAGGCTGATCTATACTACCTTACAAAAGCAACAATTGCCCTTAATACATGAAATAATACTCTATATTTTGAATCAATCTTTCATTTAATCAAGTATAGAAGATAGAATACAAAGTGAACAATAAAGTTTATTTTTAGAACAGGCATTTCTGGGTCCCAGTTATTTAATTGTTAATAGCTGTTAGTGCTATTACAATGTAATTTTGTAGGTGAAACAATTTCCTGTAATACCCATTTATCCAACATATGTTGTTGTATATCGGATGGCAATGAACAAAATATAATTTTATTATGCAAAATACAATCAAGAAATTATGTTTTCATACCTAAAAGTAATTCTTTAAAATCTAATTAGCATCTCTTTAATTAATGTTGATAAAATTGCTGAACCATCAAGGAATATCTTGTTCTCTACCTCCAGCATAAATGCTGAAGTAATTTTGCAATTTATATGCACTGTTATTTCTGCAGACCAGTGTCTTCTTCATTAATGTGTACATTAGAAATGGATATTTAAAGCTTTCATTGTCAAGTGCGCTTTGACTACCGTAATCCCTTTGATCTGGTACAAAAGACATTAAAACAGCCAGTTAAAAGATTTGGAGCTTTGTGCATAGATAGTCATACTTTTAAAAAAAATATGAATAACAAAGATACAATTCCAATGTAATCACAATTTCCTAGACAACTAAAGATTACAAACTTATTTAAGTATATTCATGATTCAGTAGTAATGTTGGAAATCTTTTATATGTAAGAAAATATCAACAGACCAATATATTATTATTATTATTATTATTATTATTATTATTATTATTATTATTAGTATTATTATTTTTATTATGACACAGCAAACAAGATAGATATGCTGGATTTCATATCACAAAATCACAAGTCAGACACTTCCGAAGTGTCTAGGACTGTGTGATGTATTTTCGGATGATGTGTGCAGATCCCAGCAGGGTGGCCTTTTGCAGCTGGCAGACTGTGATTTTGTCAATGTCTATTGTTTCCAAATGCTGGCTGAGATCTTTTGGTACGGCCCCCAATGTGCCCATCACCACCGGGACCACCTGTACTGATTTCTGCCAGAGTCTTTGAAGTTCAATCTTGAGGTCCTGATAGCGGATGAGTTGTTGTTGTTGTTGTTGTTGTTGTTGTTGTTGTTGTTGTTGTTATGTTATGTTATGTTATGTTTATTTATATGTTGGTTGGTTTTTCTCTCCACAAGGAGACTCAAAAAGGAGACAGAATATATGCCTCCAAATACAGTAAAACAGTTCAAGTCTTCTCTCCAACACAAAGTCCAGAGTTGGGGACAAGAAGTATTTAAATGCCTGATCAGTAAACCTATCTTTGGATTATATATCTTTATATATAATTATATAATGACAGAATAATCTTTTCATTTGAATTTTTCTTTTCATTACAGTTGGAATTTGGGGGTTAGGTGGGAATCATATTCTTACTGTGTTTTACTTACATGTCTTTTTCTCTCTCCTTTCTCTACTTTTCTTCTCTCTATTTCTTTATTTTCTTAACGTATCTTACTTTGTAAATCAGATTGTTAATGCTAAAAAATACCCCAATAATTGGGAAAGCTTCACTCCCCTCTCTTCATACAAGACAAATTGTGTGACTTAAGAATGCTAAAACAGGACTAACAAGAAAGGAAATTTTGATATCTTGTTCCTCCTATCAAGAAAATTAAACTATAATTCATACAGAGGAGAAAAATCAGATACTATTCACTGTCAGTGCCATACTTGTGAAATAGTTTAGGTGTTTTGCACTGTTAATACTGTAATCAAAATTAAGCAGTCAAAATCAAGAGGAGATTGTCAATATTGGAGCAATAGACATTGAAACTTGCAGAAGTTGATTTTAAAAAGGAACAACGCCTCCAGAAGTTAGTCCAATGCGGACTCCGCATACTCCAGTGCCACAGACTGAAGTGAGAATTGAAAAAGAGTAACAGGACATGGGACAGTGCAGGGACTGATATCCTTTGTTGTAAGACAAGGCTGAATGGAAGCCAGTTGGACTGGCAGGCTCATGTGGTCTCTTCTAATGGGAGAACTTCTATCAAAGGGAATACACTGCATTGTGTTACCCATTTATTAATCTATCTGTCATTGTGGTTCTATCATCCGTATTAGCCATGAGACTAATATTCTATAATCTCTGGATTCCCATTTCTAACATTAGTGGTAGAACTATGTGGAAAATATCCATTTAAAGCCCTGTGTTCTTGAACCATTCTTAACAGAAAAGTTCCAGTCTTTTCCATTTGTCATAAACTCCAGCAAAATGTTGTAAGCCAGTCGATAGCAATGATTAGTAACATGTGCTGTGAACTGAATCACCTCAACTCAATTCCAATTTTCTTCGTTCCTGTGGGTAATGGTAACTGATCCAGAAAGTGAAAGAATTTGCTATGTACACACATACTCCAAGGTTGGCTGAACTGAAACATTTGACAAACAGTTCTCTGCTTTGAAAGCTGCAGGACCCCTCCACTCATAGCCAGGAAGTCAGATGTTGTCAGAAGAATTGCCAGTTAATGAGGTGCAAGCTAGATAGCCTTTACCCTCAGAACAGCAGCCAGCAGCATGTATGGCATAATAGCATGAATCTACAGACACACAAACATCTTGTACAAAAAGAAAGGTCCCAAGGTTCAAATCAGCTTGGAAAACAAGAAATATAGTCTGAAATCTCTGTTCTCTAATCCTGGAGGTTTGCGGGCTACAATGATGATGATGATGATGATGATGATGATGATGATGATGATGATGATGATGGTGGTGGTGATGATATCGTCATTGTTTATTTATATTGCATTCCAGACTCTTTAAAAGTGCAACTTTAGAGACATGGCCAGCAAAATAACCAGGTGTTTGTTGCTCTTAGATAACAAGTTTTATTTTGCAAACTGGAGCTCCAATGGTGCCCTCAAAATGGAGTGATCCCAGGCATTTACAGTGCATTTACTTTTATAGTTTCACAGTAACATGTTACCCTTTGCGGGCATCACTCAATCATTATCAGGCTCAATTGATTAAAAGACGATCAGACAATTTCATATCACGGTCCATATCCCCTGTCCTGTACCCTCCTTTTGTCCAGTTCTTATCAGTAGGAACCCTTTGCCCCAAACCCACAAAGTACACAACTAGTGTTGATGGCAGTGACACAGGGTAGGGTCCAGAAAGCTTCTGGCTCATCAAGGCTATCTGTGTCCAAAACAGCGGGTTATGGGGTGCTCTCAGTCCCTCAGTTATGGTGAACTCATGATTTTAACATTTTCATAGTCACCTTCTTCAGGGCCAAGAAGATTTTAGTACTCTTAACTTCGTAGTTCACTTAAAGCAGGACTGAAGAATTTATAATATTCCAAATATTATGACCAATGGCAGAAGTCAGAAATGGAAAATAAATGGTCCTGAATATATCATTAGACCACCACACATAATACCTCCCCATGGCTATACGAGCTACATCATTCATCTCAAGGAGGAGACTATAGTCCACGAAAGTTTGTGCAGTGATCCAACTGTTAGCCTTACAGGTACTCTTTTATGTATTGGATACAAGAGACAAACTACTTTATAAATCTATATGTATCTGTCTATATATGTCGTATGTCTAATGGCATTGAATGTTTTCCATATATATGTGCATTGTGATCTGTCCTGAGTCCCCTTCGGGGTGAGAAGGGCGGAATATAAATACTGTAAGTAAATAAATAAATAAATCTATAGAGAGGCATTTATCTTTTTTTTTTTTTTTTGCCTTGCAGAACTTGTTACCTGAGGTAGCTTTGGGGGAAGTTGTAATTATACTTCCCAATGTACCCCTCATCATACCCTCTAAAATTCCAGATTCGTAGGTAAATACATTATTTCTATAGGAAACTGAAATGAATTTGGCAAAATAATTATTTAGATTATTTAGATGAAAATCCCAATAAAAATAGTAGAGCATAGTCGCTTAACACAAACTACTAATAAAAGTAACAACAAAAGTAATTGAAGTAGTTGAAAGGCCTTTTTTGCACATCTGATATATTGAAAAATCCTTGGTCATTTCTACACTGTATATTCAATTTTTAAAGAGAATAAAAATATACATTGACATTTGGATGCCTTTACATACTTGATTGAAGTAAATACTTTATAGTAACACAGTGCAGCTGTAAAAATGAAATGATGGAAAGAAAGCCATTAAAAATCTTTCACATATAGTTCCTAGCTGCAACTTCTACACCACTCAAATGAGAAAAATAGCATCTGTTGAAATGTGGACTTCAGTGCCATGATCAGGGTCTCTTCAATTAGGCAATGTGTATGAGGATAAATACTTGAAACAACTATAAACAAAAGCAATGATGCAAAAAGACAAATTTTATCACAATAATTAGATTTTTCTTTAAAAGGCTAGTTTATGTACAAGCGAAAAATTAGTGTGCTTGGGAATGGGAAAGTCTCTAAAAAGAAAGAAATGCATACGCATGTTAATAGCCTACAAATTAGCTAGAAGCAATGTGATCTTTGGCAATATGAACTTTGTGGCTCCCCCATACAGACTGCAGCTGTCACATCGTTCCAAAGTCATCCCATATGCTCACCTTTAAATTAAATGTGCCACAAAATTCCCATGCTCTCCCGACTTCACCTGAGCTATTATTCTTAGATGTCAGATGCTCATCCAATTTAATACTGAGAACCTCTACAGAGACTCAAGCAGGAGGTGGAAGCATTGCTCTGACTTGCCCTGCTTCATTTTTTATTGATGGGGAAAATGAACCTATGGTTCATAGACTCTTCACACTTCCTGCTCATTCCTCGGTAGATCCATATTGTATTAGAGAAGCTAGATAGCCAGTTTGATGCAATTTGATGTTTCTTGGTAGGCTTGAGCCTGTAAGGATCAAATCTTTTTACAAGAAAGAGGGTACAGTAGAGTCTCACTTATCTAACATAAATGGGCCAGCGGAACGTTGGATAAGTGAATATGTTGGATAATAAAGAGGGATTAAGGAAAAGCCTATTAAACATCAAATTAGGTTATGATTTCACAAATTAAGCACCAAAACATTATGTTATACAACAAATTTGACAGAAAAAGTAGTTCAATACGCTATGCTATGTAGTAATTACTGTATTTACGAATTTAGCACCAAAATATCACAATGTATTGAAAACACTGACTACAAAATGTGTTGGATAATCCAGAACGTTGGATAAGCGAGTGTTGGATACTGTATTTCAAATTAGTATTGCAGTTTCCTGAAAACACAGCCAGGTGAGTTAATATTTCCTGTGCATTTCTGATGTTCATGTCTTTTAATTATTTTCTCTGAAACACAAGCTGAGAGGAAAACATGGAAACAAATGCTACACCAAAATGCATAGAAATAGCGAAAGGAGAGGAGGAGTGGTCAGGAGGGAGCTAATCCATATTATTCCCCTTGGAATGGGAACCCACTTTTCTGTATTCTTCTCTATAATCGATCATGAGCAACCTCAGGATTTTCCAGGCTTCCTGTTTCCTAATTTCGCAAACAAATACAAAAAAAAACACCTTCATGCAGAACGTTCCCTTAGAAAACAAGAATATACAAGAGAACTAGTGTTCTTCAAAGGAGTAATTGAAGGTGCTGAATCCTAGTCCTAAAGCCAGTTCCCTACCATTGATAGCTCTATCAGATTAAAATTGAGAGTGGTTTCCATGTCTCAAAGGCATGAAAGCTGCTATTTTTGCATGAAGAAATAAAATTCCCAGAGAGAAATTCACCAAACAGGCTGCATGGAGCATTGGAGAGATACTTAAAGTAAGAGCCTAAATTAGTCTCCATGGAACAAGCTTTATTATAGTTAACCTATCAAGGTCAATCCTAAGGCAAAGTCTGAATGAATTTACTCCCAAATAATTGAGCATTGAGGTAGCAGTGCTCTGGCACTTTTAATAGCAGGGAAGGAGCAAGAATTTAGCAAGGTTAAATTGAATGTCAACACATGCCTACTGAAATTCCCTCTTTAACATTTCAGATGGAGGTGCCTTGTGCTTTTTTGCATGTGGCCACTTCAGCAGGCACCAGATTGCTGCCTGAATGTATAAACTGTACTCTGTGGGCCGCAAGAAACTGCCTTCATTAAGTATCTGAGTTACCTGACATCTGACTTTCTACCTACAGTTTTGTGAACTCTGTAATTTAATCCATAGTGAAATAACGATATAATATAATATAACTGAATGATAATGATGACCATTACTACTATGCCAGTAGTAATTTTGTTCAGGGCAGAGACCACCCAAACTACACTATTGGTGAAAGGAGCCCTTCACTTTTCATGCTTTTATTGGAACTTGAAAATTTATTTCCCTGACACTGACTGAGACCATTAGTCCACCTAAACTAAAGGGATGCTTTGCTAACCACACTTAGAGAGACCTGGTATCACATGGAGATTTGGAATCCAAGTTCTAACTAGGGCCATCCAGTACTGGATTTAGGACAAATGAGGCCCTGTGCTAGTTAAGGTATGAAAGAACTAGGCCCAGTAGAACTACACTGCCTGCTTTGTGGCACACTCCCATAGACTATCAACTCTATCATTATGTCTGGAATCGCTCCAAAACAGAACGCCTTCAATTTTAGAATTCCACCTCATAAGCAAAATCCATCATTTAAAAAATTGGCAGAATGATCACCCCCCCCCCAACCAACCAACGGAGCCCTGTGCTTAAGTACACCTAAGCACAATGGTAAATCCAGCACTGGGGCCAACCCTATTACGTTTTTTAAATTAGAAGAGATTAGACGTGTTTGTGATAGCAACAAAGCTGGGGAAACTATTGTTTGCCTCCTGTTCAGTAGTTATGAGATCACAAACCAGATATATGCTATCACAATTTTTGTGATTCACATTTCAGGTCATTCACAATTGAATATTGTAGTGAACCTTACCTATTAGGCTGGAAATCAAGCCTGGGTAACAGTGAGTGAGGCAGGCCTCCATTTTGTAGAGGAATGCCAGGCAGCCATCTTGAGTGTGGTTAGAAAGAGGAAGGAGTTTAGAGAGAGAATCCTAGGATTGGCCAGAGCAGATGGGAGGAGCCAAGTCTTAGAGTGAAGAGAAAAAAGAGCTCCAGGCAGTTTGGTTTTGGGTTTTGGAGAGGAAAGTGCAATTTGGAGTTTTGGTTGTGTGTGAGAGAACTGAGAGCTGTGAAACTAACAGGATAGGTCAGGCAGTTTGGATCTCTTGGGGGGAGATAATTCAAGAGATTGACTCTCACTAGTGGGCTGGTTAATAGAAGGACTCTAGGTTAGAGTTAATTAACAACCCAGGGGGCTATCTAGATTAGGTTAGTCGAACTCGTGACTATTCTCAGCAAATAGAGCGAGGATTTCTTGACCAATAGATAGTTTGGTTTGATTGGAACTGTTTGAAACTAAGTGAAGTAATCTGAAACATACAACTAAGTTAAGCTGAAGAACTTCTGTAACCGTTTACGCTTATGTACCTCTCTGAAGTAATTATTTGCCTGTTTTAACAAAATAAAATTTTATTCTATTTTCAACTTTCCAAAGCCTCTACAGTATATCTTTCTATTAAGAAGCCTTTATAATAGTTCCAGCAATACAACAATTAAATACCACAGAAAAGCCTCATGGTAAACATCAGTTTGGGAGCCAGGGGTGGAAACAGTGTGGGCAGGGAATGGGAGAAACGTATATCAAGTACATTTAACAACAAAAATCCTAAAAACATTTTAGGTTGGTGGCAGCTACCATTTTAAAAGAAAATCTAAAATCAAACTGTGTTTCCTCACCTCTCACATACGTGTGCTTGCGTGTGTGAAGAGTGTAGAGTGAGGGGTATCCGTTATAATTATGATCCCCAAAAGGCTATCTTTTCAGCCAGACAGTGCCCCTAGTCAAAGGATTTCCCAAGGTATTGCAGGTAATGTACTGGCAAATGATGACTGCCACACTCTTCTGGCTGTGGGATTCATTGAGAACAGACAGATGGAGAGAGAACTATCTTCTCATTAGTTACATTTTGTGTTTGGGAGTGTTTTTTTGAATGACACACAGTGAGCAATTGTTGTTGATACGTAATATGTCAGACTTAATTACTTTACAAGGTGATGGCTCTATAACTTTATTGCAACCTTGTCACTAAGCTATCACCAAGAGTTGTCACTTGGTCTCTGGTTTTGGCTCTGATCTGTCAAGACCTGGATGTTCATCTGGCAGTCTTATGTAAATCACACTTCATATGATCAATGTCTTTTAAGCAGTTGCTTTGCAGAAAATATGTGGTTCCCCGGTCTCGTCTCTTCTTCCTCTTTGCTCAGCTAAGTCTGTACCATTTGTTTATTGTGTGATGTTATTCGTTTTTTGTGTGATGTTATTCATTTTTCTGAATTTTTAATAGCTATTTTTCAGTGATATCAGTTTGCCAAAATCCGTTCCAGAAAATATAGGGTAATTCTCCAGAACATTTTCCAGCCAAGTTATTTCAGTTTCTCACCAAACAGATTTTAAAGCATTTCATATAGAGCTACTTCATCAGCATAGAACAGAAAACATATCTCGCCTTTTCAGTATCAGTTCAGTTCTCAGTTTCAAACAGAAAAAAGAGAAGCTTTACTACTGTTGAACAACCATTTTGAATATATCAAACATCATTAACATAGTTCACAGAAAATTGGGTACTGGAGCCAAATCTGAATGTGGAAGCAGCTTGATTCAAGCTGATGTACGTTTTGTCCATTGAGACCATTCATAAAGGCTTTAATATCTAATTACGTTGAACTGTCAGTTACCACTAGGAACAATTTTTGAGAACTGCATATATACATGTTATGACATACGCTGTTATACATATTAAACTCAATTTCATGAGATACATGAAGCAAAATTTTAAACTGGCAGGCATATAGTCTGGGGAATAGAGGGTGGAATGGGGTGAATTCAGGGAGAAATTAGACACCGAAAGATATAACAGTGGCTAATTGCATGAAGACATAAAAACCACTAAGAACATAGTGTTGGTAAATCTTTAACAATTCAGGTAATATCTATCAACTTAGAAGTTTTCACATATAACTGAGCGATCCTATATGTATCTGGACAAATGGTGCTGTAGAGGAAGGTACACAGTAGATGGCCTCCAGAGATAGAGGCCAGAGATTGTTACATGTAGCATTGTGTACCAAGACACTTCATGTGATAGGGCCAGAACAAGAGGCTATTCAAGGCCATTCTTTCACATGTTCTCTTTGGATCTTTTCGTCAGGTTCCACCTTCACACTGCTAATACAGTGTGTGTTTTGGCTCATGGTTTCGGGGCCGGGTAGAATTTTTCTCCCCATTACCTGGGGTATTTAGGATACCCCATACTGTATCTGGAGGCTCTGACAATTGGCTAAAGGTCCTTCCTGTAAATAGGTTGTCACTAGCAGGTAGAAGGGCAAGAACATATGACTTTAGTGTACATCTTGTCCTCAGTTTTGCTTTTTATTTAACCCATATTTCTCTGTGTGTGGTCCCGTTATTCCATGGTAGACCATCAACTGGGGTTGGGAAGAGTCACTGGGGCAAAATCTGCCATTCCCCCAGCCATCACACAAACACTGGGGTTCAAAGGACCATGCCTCACTATTTTGTCTTTCACTGAAACCCCAAGGATTCACAGCACGCCACCAAAAGGAGTATTTTGTTTCATCACTCCTGGTGACTTTGAGAGGTGTTGTTGCCCTTTCAGTACAGATGGGATGAAGAAGTACATGTGCGCGTATATTCACGTACTAGTGTCCCCTTTCTCCCTCCTTCCATTCTTCCTTCCCATCCTCCCTCCCAGACATAGAAGTGAGTAAGCAAGCAAGGGAATGTGAATGCCACCCCAAACGTACTTTTGTGTGTATGTTAAATATGGTTTGGGGGTCTAGAAATATTGGTGGCTTATCCACTTTTGCGAAGGTCCTGAGTCTATAACTCCTACAAAAGTGAAGATTTGATTGTACAGGCAGTCACTGAGTTACAAACATCCAACTTACAAAGGACTCATAGTTAAAAATGGGGGCGAGACAACAGGAAGGGACATTCAGTCCTGCAAGAATTATCATTATCACTGAAGCTTTATCACCAATCCTTGTTTCTACAACAAGCCAAATATTTCCAAATCCAATTATCACAGGGACAGAAAATGAAGTGAAATCTTTTGAAAGGGGCACAGACAGCAAACAAACACCAAAGTGGTTTTAACCCTTACCTATGCTATCCAAAATGATATATATATGATTGGAGTTCAAAAATGTAATAATAATAATAATAATAATAATAATAATAATAATAATACTACGAACGGAGCTGGCACACAAGCTTTAATTGTGCAAAGGCACTCCTGGTCACCGCTGAAACCTGGGCCTCCAAGCTCAACAATGAATCCAGGATCAACCCCAAGCTGCGTACCTGTGTCTTCAGGGGAAGTGTTACCCCATCCAACACAAGTTGAATCCCTATACCCTGATTGGCCTCAGTCTTGTCAGGATTTAATTTCAACTTATTGCCTTCATCCAGTCCATTACTGATGACAGGCACCGGTTCAGGATCAAGATGGCATCCATGGCTTTTGGTGCATATATGTGACACTGAATTCCAAAACTCCGGATGATCTCTCCCAGCCATTTCATGTAGATATTAAACAGCATGGGGAACAGAATAGAGCCCTGAGGGACCCCACAAACCACAGGCCAAGGGGTCAAACAGGAGTCCCCCAGCAGCACCTTTTGGGTCTGATCTCCAGTGCCTCCAAGCCCCTTCCTGAAGAGATGGCCCAGAAGGATACCATGGTTGATGATACTGAACCCTGCTAGGAGGTCCAGGAGAACCAACAGAGACACACTCCCCCTGTCTAGCTCTCTTCATAGATCATCTACCAAGGTGACCAATACCTTCTCCGTTCCATAGCCAGCACTGAATCAGACTGAAATGGATGCAGAAAATTGGTTTCTTTCAAGAAACTTTGGAACCGAGAGGCCACCACCTTCTCCAGAACTTTGCCCAAGAAGGGGAGATTTGAAACTGGCCAGTAGTTGTCTAATTGAATTGGATCTGGTGTCAGTTTCTTTAAAAAAGGTTTTACTACAGCCTCAAGGCTAATTGACATTAAGCCTTATGCCAAGGAGGTGTTCACTAGCACCTTCACCCACTCTGCCAGTCCCCCTCAGCCAGGAAGGCCAAGAGTCCAGAGAACAGGTGGTTGCCCTCATTTCTCTCAAGATCTTGTCCATGTCACCAGGCTGTATGAGTTGAAAAGAATCCATTAAAACAAGACAAGACAATGCCTGAGTTATATCTACAGAGACTGCATCAATACTGGCATCCAAGTCAGAATTCATTGCAATGAGCTGCCGAATGGTCAGGGATCCCTGTCTGAACAGGGTTTAAAAGTCCTCTGACTACTCAGAACAGCTCTTTTGGGAGGTTTATTGCAGATGCAATGTTGGGGGCAGCGAAGGATTTATGTGCCCCTTCATTGCCATGGAGTCGGTTCTTAAATATGCTCTGTCAGATTCGCTGCCAGTTCTCCACCAATGCTACTATAGTCTCTGTTTCACTTGCTTCATTGCCGCCAGCTCCCTGGAATACTGGGGAGCTGAATTGGCTCTGCTCTGTGAAAGGAGATGTTCAGGAGCAATTGTGTCAATTGCCCTAGCAACTTCCTTATTCCAGAGATCTGCCAGAGGTTCCACAGAATCACCTACCGAAGTGGCAGGAAAATCCCCAAGAGCCGTCAGGAATCAACCCAGATCCATAAGTCTCCTGGGGCAAACCATCCTAATCAGTCCTCCACCCCTGCGGAGGTTTAGAGTCACAGAAAGTCTAAACCTGGACAGGCAGTGATCGGTCCAAGAAACTGTAGACAGTTCCTCCGCAATATCTTCACTATCACCTTGCCCTGAACAGAAGACCAGGTCTAATATGTGTCCCGCAGTATGGGTGAGGCAAGTAACCATTTGAGGCAGTCCATGGTTGCCATGGTGGCCATGAATTCCTGAGCCGCTCCTGACAGGGTGGACTCGAAGTGGATGTTAAAGTCCCCAGCATAATTTGTCATTGGGACTCCAACACCAGGCCCAAAACCACCCCGGCTAGCTCAGGCAGGGAGACTATTGAGCAGTGAGGTGGATGGTGCACCAACAGAATCCCCGTTTTGCCCCAGCCACTCGCCCTTAGGTAGACCCATTCAAATGTGGCTGATTATGGGATGGGGCACCTAGACAGGTGGATGGAATCCCAATAGACTACTGCTCCTCCCTACCCCCCCAGGTCTCGCTTGTTACTGCACATAGAAACCTGATGGAGAGAGCTGGGAGAGGTTTACGCCCCCTCTCTTATCCAACCAGGTTTCTGTGATATAAACCAGAATCAAATCCTGCATGGTAGCTGTTTTTCCATTCACTGATCTGGCATTGAGCAGCAGCATTTTCAGCCCATGGGGCCTGCTACTTTGGTTACCTAGACTATTTGCAATCAGAGACTGAGTGAGGAGCAAGAAACCTCTCACATTCCTTTGGCCATCTCCTCCTCTTTCATCTCTTTCTGTCCTGTAGCACTGGGTTAGGAGCCTCCCAACCCGTGAAACCCCTTCCTGACCCTCATGGTGTATCTCCCGACTTCCTATTTTAAAACCTTCTAAAGTGGTATTAATTGCAAAATCTAGATGTTTGTCTTAGGGCATATCTAACTTCGGTATAGGGTAATTTACTCACTGGGATGACCCCCCCCCCACCACCATCTCCCTCACACTATTCCTCCCATCCCTTTTGTACCCTCCCAATGGGGATGTGGGAACAAGTGGTGGTGCCATCTTAGGCCAGATGGAACAGGCGACATGCCAGCAAGGACACAGGAACAAACAGTGTCACTGGCCCAGGCAAGATGGAACAGGCAGTCGGTTGCACCAGAAAACAAGCAGCTGGTGGCGCCTGCAGAGCCAACAGTTCTCCCTCCAATGGACTGAAGGAAATGGCCAACCCACAGCAATCACAATGACAAAGCAGCAAGGATATGCAGGGATAGATGGCAGCACTGACACAGACCCAACCAGACGGAACAAGCGAGCCAGGGCAGCAACAAAGCCAACAATCTTGCCACTCCCACCCCTGATGTGGCCGCTAGCAGCAGCGAGGGCAACAGGGGCAAGTGAGGATGGGTGCCAACACAAGCCAGGTGGACCAAAATGGCCAGCGACACCAACGGTCCTCCCCGGAACAGCCAGTCCCCCGAGGCACAGCAGCTGAAGCCGAGTATAGAAAAGCTCTGGATTCAGGTAGGTCCTTAAGTTTCCGATTTCCAACATGGAATGGCATCCTGAAAAAAGCTCTGGCAGTCTTGCACCAAGACTCCCCTTTCGCACTGAGTTGGGGCAAGGGATTTTGGCCCCCGGGTCCTCTGACACCTGGTGGAACTAGATTGAGAGTGTCCTTCGATGGAAAGCACACCAAGACTGCGGATTTGGGTGGAGAGAAAAACTATGGCGTGGAGCGCTTTCAATGCTCCTCTGCCATCGGCGCCATCTTGATTTAACTTAACCTACAGAATCTATCTTGTTTGTAACTTGGGGACCGGCTATAATGTCAAACATTGTGTGGCTATCCTCACCCAACTCCCCCATTTTTCCAAACTAATGGTACATGAATTATTTAAAATGTCCTTCAGATCTCGAAATGATATAGTAAATATAGTAAATGCTTTTTGATCATTTTGTAATGACTCTGTAAGATTTACAATATACAAAATGCAGATATATTTCAATTTAGTACTCTTTTCTCCATTTTCCTTCCCTTCAATATATACCAGGAAAACAAAATTAGCATGATTTGTAACCAATGTAATGCTTTTCTTCTACATTTCTGTACATTTTTCTTTTTTTTAAAATCAATTTCAAAGAATTAAAAATATTATTGAGTACTCATTCATTTTTCCTTGAGACTGAAGGAAAGACTGCTTCAGAATGAGTGCTAATTACAAAGCATTCGTTCTTATAAAAGTCATAGTAACAATGTAAGGTTTTATTTCAATAAGATCAACGTTTGTGTTACTTTTTAACAAATTTTCCTTAGTAGCTCGTTGTACTATCAGCTCGCTGCTCCTGTGGAGAACCATGGCAGACTATTGATGACAAAGAAGAACTGTCTAATTAGTCTACATTTTTTCAAAGAATAATTGCCTGTCAAGCAGTTAAACCATCTTTCTGGAAACACATTTCCCAAAGCTGCAATTGAAATTACAGGTATGCTCATGTGGATCCTTGATAATATAAATCTTTCGAAAGAAGCTGTCCCAATTCTATTGTTTTATACAAAAATATATTTCCATTGTTATTTTATGTTGAAACTACAGACTGTAAAATTAAGGGGGGGACACATTTAAAGGGCTTTCAGGTTTTCAGAAGCAAGCAGTGTACAGTAGCTCATTCCAAATAACAAGGCCAATGACTTTTTTATGGCAAATGGCAAATGTTCCCCATTTAGAATGGTATAAAACACAACTATTAGAGGCTTTCCCTTGCAGTAGATGCTGTTGGCATGAATACAATATAGTCAGGTTGAAGAGTAAGGCACTGAATATTAATGTTGACACCCAAGGTAAAATAGAAGCTATTTTTAGTGCCTTCCTTTCTGTTGTGCTCAAAGCAATAATTTATTCATTATCAGACTCCATAGGGAGTTTTACTCAGTAAAACTTATTCAATCTGCTGTGTAACAGGGGTAAAAAGACTACCCTGAAAATCATAAAGCATATTTCAATAAATATTAGTATCCTTAGCAAAACTCAAAGGAGTTATTTTCCAATACCTCATTATGTCTTGTGCCTGCTGGTTCTAATGGTAATGAGACACGAGGGAAGGGCCAGATCTGAAACAAGAATAAACAACTAAATTAAAGAAGTCATTTGCCTATTTGGTCCACCTGTATCAGTGCTCCAGAAATTGAATCTGGGACGATACAAAGAAAGAAAGAAAAGAAACCCTGAACACTTCACAGTAAAGTGCTCTGTAGAAATTTCTGGTATTTTTCCTGTTCTTTTTTCACATTTCAGAAAAGAGGGAGAAGAGTTTACAATATTAACAATCAAAAATATTCATTGATGTTCTCAACCAATGGTAGGTTTTTAATAAAGAGAAAGTAAAACACAAGATGCAGGTATGTTGTTCAGTATGTTCTATATTAGAGACAAAAAAAAGCATAATCGGCATCTAGAATAATTACATATCTAGGAATGAATGAAATATATGAACATTGCTCCTGTTTATAGGAAATTGATTTTTCCAGTTTCAACACCTCATAACTTTGCCAAGCATCAATAACAATTACTCTTGTCATTTGGATTATATTTCTCATCCCTCATTTGGAGCTCGTGTGTGTGTGTGTGTGTGTAATGACTTTGATGTAAAACTATTCATGAAGCCTTGCAAAGGCATTTGTCTGAAGTGGGAAGTAGTTTCATCTGAAAGGAGTTGAAGCCAAGTATTCACTCATTGTTCCTTGATGAAGCTCTGGTTAAAAATAACCATCAAATCCTAAACAAAGGACAATCTCTCTGGTCAGAAAGAAGAAAGAAATTCCTGTCTATCTATCTTTCCCTGATTTCACAATTCAGGCTACAAACAGCTTTCCACACAAGATGAGGACACTGCATCCAGCAACAAAAATATTATAAGCCCTCACTCGGTTAAGAACTACTATTGCACTAAAAAGTATTACTACATGAAGGTTATTTAAGAGGAAAAGAACTATCACAATTGATAAGATTCAAAACAACTCCAAGAACTCCCAGATAGCATGATAACTTGTCGTGTTGACTGGTGGATTTTGGGAACATTTTGTTTAAAAATGTAATATTTTCAGACTGTGCTTTATATGTGACCTGTACAAAACCCACGGGTCTACATATCAAACATACATGCTGCCCCCCTCCCCCATTTTAGTTATCATCATGAGACTACAGAAAGAAATGCATTGTCAAATATTTGGAAAATTGCTTGTACCTTGTGTTTATCTATGATAGGTAATATGTATTCAGAGGAATACTGCCTGCTGATTCCATATGGGAAGACAGAAAATAAAGCTTGTAAATATTTCTGTCTTAATGCCCTAGTTCTAAAGCTGATGCACATCCTTGTTGAATTCACATATCTAAAGTTCCTTTCAAACAACCACTGAAGGAGAAGAAGAGGTGTCCATTTTTATAAACCACTCCTAAACAAGATATTGAAGAAGGCAAAGTACACTGGGGGAAAAGAAACCACCCTTTTGCGCCAAATGAGACCTCCAAATGAGATTTTTACAGAGGGTCCATTGCTATGGCAGGTGATTACTTCCATTTCAGTGGAGCTGTGAATCAATTCCATGATTTAGCCTGAACTTTAATAAAATCTTCAATATATTTGGGATAGAGAGTTCACTGCCTTGGATCACTCCTTCGAAGTTCATACTAAATTAGGAGCAGATTTATTGCTCACTGATATGGAAAGCACCAGTTCCTACTGATCTGCTACTGATCCTCTTCCAGCTGTAACTCTCTACAATTTTCTGACTTCTTTTTTTCCTTTGTCTTTTTTTTTTTACACCATAAAACCCCATTAAGGAGCTAAGGATAATAGCGGCATAAGAAAATTTGAGTGATAACCCAAGGAGCTGTATGTCTGGAAGTGTTCTGAGCGGCTAAACATGGAATTCTAAATGATTACTGAAAGCTGGTTCACTCTTTTGCCCATCTTTTCATCTGAAAGTGTCAAGGATACTTGAAAATTATTATTCTTGCATTTGACCCCAAGAGTCAAGACCTTGACCATCTGGAAGTGGATTGTTTCTTGAAGACTCTCCATCTGAACCTGGACTATCACCTCATTAGGAAGATTAATTCCAGCAGGATACACCATGGAACCCAATTTATACTTGGATTATGTGAGTTATACCAACCCTAGCAATACTGTCATATCAAGTGATTTTACACTACACAAACTAAAATAGTATACATGGCATTCCTGTTCTCTCACAGCATGTTGCTGATAAATAATTCAGTTTCTGCATGTTTTGACATATTTACAATATTCAGCTGCCAATGAAAGCAAATGCAATTCAACAGAAGCACCGGCCCTTCTCGTTCTTTACATTTTAATGTGTCCTTGAAGAATAAAATTCTCTACCACAAATTAGCTGCAGGAGCCCACTCAAAATCCCCTGCCTGAAAAAAATCAACCCATTATTTTGCATAAAATAAAATCATGGTCCTCAACATGTCACAGAAGTTGTGATGGTGCTGGTATCAATCATGATAATAAAATAAATATTGTTTTCCCCATTTCTGTGCTTTTCTTTTATCAAATAAAACAGCTTAATGTGTCTTCACATGAAGCAAAGGGAGCAGGGATACAGACTATTTAACGCTTTATTTTTTGGCTATTTTTAATGTTATTTTTAGTTAGAGAAGAGAAACATGTTGTGTAGCTGTTTGAGCACTGGACTGTGGAATCTAAATTAACACAGTTAAAGTCACAGTTAACATGGAATCAAAGTGCTATATGTGTGAAAGTATCCCAGAAGTCTAAAAACCTGTGTTATGTTGTTCTTTGTAACTTTTATTGACCAGGAAAAAATTCATTCTATTAGTCTATTCAACCTTCCTTTACCTCTCTAGCCACTTGTTCCCCAAAAGATAAAAAAGCAATTACTATGATCCCTCCAGAAGACAGGGGAGAATGACTTTCAGGAGATACTTTGAAGAAAGAACCTTCCACTCTCACTACTCCTATACCTAGTTTGGGTTTTAATGCTTTGGGAAACAGGAGGGTAATAACAGCATTTAATAAATCGGAGTTTTTCTCTTACCCTTTTAATTTTGGTAAGGATAGGTTTGAAACCAGCATGGTATAGTGGTTTGAGCATTGGACTATTGGACCAGGATTTTTGATATGGAAGCTCACTGACTGACCTTGGGTGAGTCACACACTCTCAGAAAACCCTATGATAGGGTTACCTAAGGGTCACCATAAGTTGAAATGACTTGAAGGTACATATCAACAATAACAATAGGTTCAAACGAGTTAAATTTTAGTTGTTTAAGTATTTTATCTTAGTGCCATAAAATCCATTCTTGCCTTCTTTTTCTTCATGACTATGATTACTCATGCCTGACTTTTCCTAGTTGTATATAAACTCAGGTTCCCATTTGTATTTCTACAAGTGCATAGAATGAAAAACTGACACATTGGGGGGCTCTCTTCCACTGACTATATTAGGACAATATCATATCAAGCCACTATTCTGCTACAGTTAAGTTTTCATACATAATGAATACATTCCAGGTTGAACACCTTTGATAGCACACCTCTGTTTAATAATGCAATTACATTGATATCCCATTCTATGGTCTCACAATCATACTTCTGCACACCCTCCTAACCCCACCATCCTGCACTACTGCAGTTAAATTATTATCAATAATAATAATAATAATAATAATAATAATGAACTCCACTATTTCACTTGACAACCAAAAATGACAAAGATATGAGTAAAAGAAAAGAAAACAGCTTGATAATAACAAAGAAGTGAATCCTATTACCTGTCATGTTCCAGAGCAGAGTTTAACCACAATAACACCCAATAACTTAAACATTAAGGATGTTATCATATGGAGGTCCTTAAGCCGGGTGACAGCGAGGGAATCTATTTGGCAATGGGGCAAATCCGTCAGGCAGCCGAGGAAACCAGTGTTAAGTGCCTCACATTGCTCACTCTCTTCCCCATCACACAGGGAAAACCCTCACTGCCCGCCCACCCCCTGCACTGTCTGTCCCCTGGCTTAGGTAATGCGAACACAGGTAGCCATGGTTCCAGCATGGAGCCCCGACAGAAGTAGCCCTGTGTCATGTGGTGGGTTCCGGTGGGCTCCATCCTGGCTCCATACTGGAAGCATTGTAGGACCGGGCAAAAGCCTCATGTCTTAAATGTCCAACAACAAAACATAAAGATAGCACACTGCTGAAGTTATAAAGCAAAGTCCCAAATTCCATGGCAGAAGCAAAGTTTCCAAAATGATGATAAGTAAGCTCAAAACTGTCTTTCCAGAAGCTCAAACTGTCTTTCCAATCCAGGAGTCATGCCAAGAAGTCAATCCACATTCCAACACGGGGTTCCGATCAACGAGCACACAGCCAAGTTCATCAAGACACAAGCAAGATTCCCACAAGCTGTCTGTAAACCATTACTTGGAAAGGCAAGTCAACTTGACCACTTGCTAGATGGAGGGAAATTAACCCTTTCCAAGAATTCTACAGCAGCTACACTAAAATCACCAAGTCACTGGTCATGACATTCTCTGATGTCAGGTTACTGTGACATGCAGACTCAAACGTGGAAAGTACCCATCACAGTAAGGAAACTTTGTGGGACTGAGATCCTTTGAGGGGGTTTACATGTCAATAGCTAAGAACAAGAGAACCATATGGGCATGTAAGCACATCCAAATTGTGCAATAGGGACTGTCGTGAAAGGTGATGATGGTTCATCTGCAATGCCAGTTTGCCTGCTTTGTGTGACAAAGTTCCTAATGGGTGGTGTACCCCCCAGGCACTGAGTTCCTCTGGGCAAATCTGGGCTACATGATCTCCAAAGATGAGAACAATGAACAGAAACAGGGTGAGCAACTAAAGCTTCACTTTTCTTATGGTACTGATGATGGGGAAAAAATGTCTTTTTATCATTGTGAAGTCAATGATTCCTATTCTCTCAATAAAGACATTATAAATCTCAAATAATGCCAGATCACCCAGAGTCCCATTAAGACAACAATTCATATTTTATAGCCATCATTTGGGTTTAACATAAAAAATAATCCTTTATTCACTAGAGACTGCAGTGAAAAACAACACTAAGCTAAAAGATATTCCAAAGAAAACACTAAGAAAAGCATATGAAACATTACAATAATTTGCTTTTTAAAGACAGGGATGTCATAGTAATCTTACATACATTTGCATGTGGAAAAAAAAGTTTACCAAAGAGAGAAGCAATCCTTTACAGCAGGGGTCCTCAAACTTTTTAAGCCGAGGACCGGTCCACAATCCTTCAGACTGTTGAGGGGCCGGATTATCATTTGAAAAAAAATACAAACAAATTCCGATGCACACTGCATATGTCTTATTTGTAGTGCAAAAACAACAACAACAACAATGAAAGAACAATACAATATTTAAAAATAAAAACAATTTTAACCAACATACATTTATCAGGATTTCAATGGGAAGTGTGGTCCTGTTTCTGGCCAATGAGATAGTCAAGTTAATTAGGGTTGTTGTTGTTGTTGTTGTTGTTGTTGTTGTTGTTGTTGTTGTGTGCCTTCAAGTCATTTCAGACTTTGGGCGAGCCTAAGTCTAAAATTTATTTATTATTTATTTACTGCATTTATTTACTACATTTGTATCACACCCTTCTCACCCCAAAGGGGACTCAGAGTGGCTTACAAATTATATGTACATACAATATATATTATTAGCATAGCACAATATTAGCATTATATATTACTATGTTGAACTATACCACTATACTGTAATATTATTAGTAATATTATATGTAATATAGAATATATAATTAATATTATTATATGGTATTATTATTAGTGTTATATTGTATTACATTATAATATTATTATCAATATTATATGTATATACAATATATTATATTATAAAACTGAGGGCGGGGGCCAGGTAAATGACCTCGGAGGGCCGCATCCGGCCCCCGGGCCTTAGTTTGGGGACCCCTGAACTATACCACTATACTGTAATATTATTAGTAATATTATATGTAATATAGAATATATAATTAATATTATTATATGGTATTATTATTAGTGTTATATTGTATTACATTATAATATTATTATCAATATTATATGTATATACAATATATTATATTATAAAACTGAGGGCGGGGGCCAGGTAAATGACCTTGGAGGGCCGCATCCGGCCCCCGGGCCTTAGTTTGGGGACCCCTGCTCTAGGCCATCGGAGACTCCTGAACTACTTTTTCTGTCAAATTTGTGGTATAACATGATGTTTTGGTGCTTAATTTGTAAAATCATAACCTAATTTGATGTTTAATAGGCTTTTCCTTAATACCTCCTTATTATCCAAAATATTTGCTTATCCAAGCTTTTGCCGGCCCGTTTAGCTTGGATAAGTGAGACTCTACTGTATATGTTATATTTTAATAAGTTGTTTTTCCTTGCTTCAATTCAAGTGGAGTTGAGGGTAGAAAATAGTAATAATAATACCAACAATAACAACTTAATATGATACCCACTGTCAAGTATATAAGAGGCAGAACACACCATGACTTTACCAGACCACAAAAGCTCAAATAATGTAGATATAGTGCAATGCATTAAAAAATAATAGTAATGCACTTACAATTTTAGAATGGACAATTTGCACCCCAAATTTCCAAAAGTAACTAAAACTGTTTCTGCTACTTGATACACCTGAGTGCTTAAGCTGTTGAAATGAGGTGCAAAATGCTTAGGTCTGTCTCATAATTACCTGAATACACAATGCAGAGTGCAAGTCAACAACATGAGCCAGCATTTGAACATATGGCATTGATCCACCGCCATTTCTTGGGGCTATGTGCCCTTTCTAATTATAAAATTAACTAAAAGTCATAGTTAATCCACCAAAGAAGTGACATTACTAGAGGGTTGATATCTCTCTTTCAGCCACGTTTGTCATGCGAGGCTTTTACAGATTAATTGCTCAAAGGGGAGTTTGCTAAAAGGAACTAATTTTTAACTGGTTACTTTCAAGACTCTCCCATGTCCTTATCTATATAAAGACAACATAGTCTTTTCATATCTAAAATATATATACTGGCAGTCTCAATTGTGATGCAGTGCAGTGGAACACAAAAGAAAATGTTCTTAAAGCACATTGCCTGTGATAGGCAATAACCTTTTCTCTGGTTGTCAAAAAAAGGTTGGCAATCTCTAGAAAATCTAAAACATCATAGGAAGTGGATCAACAAAGCCCATAAATTTAACCAAGCTATCTGTATTAGTATTTCACTTCACCAGGGCACA
Source organism: Anolis carolinensis (assembly GCF_035594765.1). Taxonomy (NCBI): domain Eukaryota; kingdom Metazoa; phylum Chordata; class Lepidosauria; order Squamata; family Anolidae; genus Anolis; species Anolis carolinensis. Next base: position 138,622,324 of record NC_085845.1, read on the forward strand.
AGGTAAGTAGCAGCCAGCAGTTGTCATATATTTAATTTCTGGCACTTTTCCTCTTAAAGTACATAAAATCATTGATAGTAGCCACTAAGCCCTCTGTTTTGTACAGTAATAAAAGTGACTGTGAATGAGAGTTCAGGATAAAAATAGAAGCATCCAAGCTGGACATAATGCAAGAAGCAAGAACTCTCAGAATCATTTAAAAGCGTACGGCTGTCTCATATAGTCAAAGATGTTTTTATGGCACATTGTCTATAAAATAAAGTGATTGCACTATAAGATGGCACTACATGCTTCAAGAGAAGCACAGAACTATTCTGGCTGCCCTTACGATGAACTTTTCCTCCTTGAATCAAAAAAGCATTTCTTGTGTTTTAACAACAGCTTCACCTTGGATACCTGTGAGGGAATGTGTGTTAAGGTTACTGCTTCTTCCTTGCTTAGTGTGGTTTTAAAAATATATGCAATCAAGACATCTTAGCATCTTGGTAAACTTGTTGCCTTTCTAGCTTCAGAAGCAAATGAGAAAACAAAATAAACCAATTCAGGTACCACTACTCTGAAGTACTGTATTTATATCAGTTCTGAATCACAAACTATTTTGCTTTTCCCTGAATAAAGGAATGGTACTTGGAAGAAAAGCAGAAAATTCTTTGCCATGGAAGTACAATTTCCACAGTTCCCAGGCACAAGGGAAGAATTGTTAAAGTAAATCAGAGTTTAATTAATCTTCTCTAATATGCTTCTCTTCAAAATCACCCAGATTGCAATATATCTGTTCCCCAATAAAAAAAGTATCAAGCAAAAAGTAGGTGTTAGAAACAATATAATATGAAAGCTAACTGGCACAACTTGGGGATCACAACCAGACACAGTGAAGACCTCTGTCCTTGCGCTTTGCTACTTTGCTACTGAGTATGCATGCCCAATGTGGAACGCATCTCATTGTTGCACTCCAAGGCAACGTGAGCACTGGAAACCAAACAGAGACCAATAATCATATAATATCGTTATTAAAACAATTATAAATTCAGGAAAGAATAAGTGGATAAGGTGAGTGAGCAATAGTCCTTTACGATATGGTATGAATTAGTCCAAAGAGTTGAAGAGAAATGTCCAGTATTATTGTCCAAAGTCTAGAAACCGAAACACGCTCAAAACTGTTTGAAAGTTCTTGAGCGGGGGAAAACACAACAAGCAAGCAAGTGTGAATAACAAGGTCCAAAGAACAAGGTCCAAAGTCACTAAGTAGTCTTTGTCATCAAGGCAGGAACGAGATAGAGTTAAAACCAATCTTGACTCAGGAACAAGGCAAGGAAGTGAATTTACTCCGGTTCAATCAGGAGACTTGGCTTGGCCACAAGGAAACAGGAGGCTTAGCTTGGAGAAATCAGGGAACTGGAGTCGGTGAAGTGTTCTCAAGGAAACGCTACATTGACACCGTGAATTGTTCACAGTGTAAGACACTTTTATGGAATTTAGATCTAATCACAGCGAAGGGAAACCAACTCTCCAAAGCTTCCCAAGGAAATCTCCTATCCAGTATCCCCTCTAGATGCCAATCGTTTACTCCTTCGAAGTTCCTGTTTCTCTGATCTCCGACGATGCAAAAACTCCCTTCTATTAAAGGATACATTCCCTGGGGAACTCGGGACATCTGGTTCTACCATGGGAGTAATGTTTTCAGTATCTCTCCCAATTAAGGAAGCATCGGAGCTATCCACAGCTGGGGTCTGTAATTGAAAGGAGCTCGTAGAACTGTGTAACAGGTTAGAATAAGCTTCATCCTGGTCAAAGTTCATTTCTGATTCAGGTTCAGAACCCAAAGGTGGCTCACCATGATAAAACAGTGGATGTGGCCATGCCACATTATCACAGGATGTCTATACCCTACACCACTGGAGAAATTATACTGTTTAGCTGGCATTGCACCACCTGACATCTGCTGGGAAGTAGCAGCTAATAATGAAAGAACTAAATCAGTGACATCTCCAGGCCATCTCCTGTTTGGATATCAGCCAGCAGGCCAATGCCTTAAATCGAGAAACAGCTTTCTAAGATCTACAGAGATACTCAGAGAAATGCCTAAGCAAGCGAGAGTTCAAAAGTGGCAGGCTAAAACCCAGAACCTCAAGCCATGGCTGATACCAAATGAAAGACTCTCTCCTGGGCACACAGAAGACTGGGCAACTTGGAAGGCGCTGAACAGACTGTGCTCTGGTACCACGAGATGCAGAGTGAACCTTAAGAAATGGGGCCACAAAGTGGAGTCCACGACATGCGAGTGTGGAAAAGAGCAAACCACAGACCAACTATTACAATGCAGTCTGAACCCTGCCACATGCACAATGGAGGAACTTCTTACAGCAACACCAGAGGCACTCCAAGTGGCCAGCTACTGGTCAAAGAACATTTAGTATAATGTCAAGTTTTTAACTTTGTTTGAGTTTTTAACTACATTACAACTGTACCCACAGTTCGCTTCTGATACGATAAATAAATAAATAAGTAATAGGGACCATATCACATTGACAAATTCTCCGTTTCAATGAGTATGCATCCTGTATTTTTTTAATGACTATTTTCAGATTTATTTATTTTGTGTCAAAAGCATTGCATAATAAATAAGATGCATACTGACCCCATCAAACCTAAATACTACAATTCTTACTTTCAGAAACTACTTTGATTTGACTCATCACACCATGGAAGGCTGGCTCCACTCAATCCATTTGAATTCTCCCCATGTCACTCTGTGCAGTGGCATAGCCTCGGAGTTGTGTCTGCACAGTAATAGGTTCACCTGATCACTATCTTTTGGTGCCAAACAAAATAAATCTACTGCTGATGTTGCTTTGTTTAGTAATTCAATTTTATGAGGCTGTACTTGAGGTGATTCAGAGGCAATAGCAGCTCCTATCAGCACTGCTTCTCCTTTTGAGAAGGCATAGCAGATATTACTTTGACGTGTTTACTGGTTATGCGGCTGACACGGACAGTGATTTTACATGGGAAAGGACCACCCCAGAGTCAAGGGGATGCTGCTGTTGGAAGGCATTTAGGAGGTTTTTGTAGTGATATAGCTAATTAAGAAAAGTAAGCAATGAAATCTGTATCAAAACATTTTATTACATTGCCAAGTTTTTCTGTGATATAAAAAGATAAGTGAAGTACAGCTGAACTCCTTTTACTTATTTTAATTAAATTTCTTTCACATATTAACATTCTGTACACATAAAGATGCAATGGAAAAACTTGCACAGATTCCAGTAAATAAATAAATAATGATGATGAGGTAAAGCAGCAATTTCCAGTTTCAATAATCTCAGACAACTTTCCCTTCAATGTCCAAAACAGAAATGGCAGCCACTTCTATCATGAAAAGTCCAGGGTCATGAGGATCCGCCTTTTGGCATGCCCCCGAAAGTCAAGTCATATGACTGCTGACAGGATGCATACCGATTTTCCAATCATATGCAAAAACAGTGCTTCCGCAACAGAATAATTCATAGTATTTCAAAAAACATGATTAGAATCCCATGTGCAAATAATCTGTTTCTGCGACGCTTTGCAGACAGATTCTGACGGAATACTGACAGGATGGGGCAAATGTCATGTGATGGGACCTGTTAGAAATCATTCTGAAACTGCCTCAGAAATGGAGTATTTCCTAATATGTTAAGGTTCTATGTTCACTGTTATAAAACTATGGTTAGCAATCTGAGGGGCCTAAAACCATAAGTAGGGATATAGAGGGCCTAAGCAACTGAAAGGCCCCAGATCTTGTCTGATCCTGGAAAGTAAGAAGGCTCAGCCCTTAGAAGTTCTTGGATGGGGACCACCAACAGACACCAGGTACCCTAGGCTGGATTTCACAGGAGGAAAGTGGCAAACCCATCTCTGTGTATTCCTTGCCTAAGAAAACCCAATTAAACTCATGGGATCCCCATAAGCCAACAGGTGACTCGAAAGCATATACACACAGAGGAATTTTCTCTATTGCTTCCAGCTTGGACATGTGTCAAAACACAACTTATGGAGAGCAAGAGAATGGGTTACTAGAAGTGTAGAAATACAGACACTAACATTTATAGAATGTAGCCTCTATAACAATGAACAACATTCAGTAAAGAAATACAGTGGTCCCTCCACATTGGCAGTTTTGAATTTTGCAAATTTTATTATTCATGGATTTGATTAAAATTCCACCTCTAGGAATTCCTAGGCCCTCCACTTTGAGCCTATGGCAGCAGTTCCTGAACAATGTCTCATGGAACCCTAGGGTTCTACAAAAGTATCACATCAGTTCAGCAAAAAAAAAATCTTTTAAAATCTTTTTTTAATTGATTTTATGCCAGGGTATGGAGATCTTATTGACATTCAAAGTATATTTCCTTTGAAAATAAAAGTAGCATGTCTTTATTTCCAAACCTACTAGGTAAAGGTTTCCTCTGACGTTAAGTCCAGTCGTGACCGACTCTGGGGGTTGGTGCTCATCTCCATTTCTAAGCAGAAGAGCCGGCGTTGTCCATAAACACCTCCAAGATCATGTGGCCAGCATGACTACATGAAGCGCCATTATCTTCCCGCCGGAGCGGTACCTATTGATCTACTCACATTTGCATGTTTTTGAACTGCTAGGTTGGCAGGAACTGGGGCTAACAGCAGGCGCTCATTCCGCTCCCGGGATTTGAACCTGGGACCTTTTGGTCCGCAAGTTCAGCAGCTCAGCGCTTTAACACACTGTGTCACTGTGCCACCAGGGGCCCCTAACCCTAACCCTAACCACAGACCTACTACATTACACAAAACACCCAGGCAATAGGAGATGAAAGAAGGAAGAACTTTATGCGTTCCCAATGTTTAGGTACAAATGTTTGGGTTCCACGGGAAAATTGAAAACAGGATTAGAGTTCCATTGGGGGGCGGGAATCTTCTGGAGATTTCCATGAGTGAAAAAGTTTGGGAATCACTGTTCTATGGTCTGCCTCCTCCACTTATACTGGAGATTTCAAGAGGAAGCAGCCTTCTACTCTAGGTCCTTTAAGGCAATTCTATGGTCAACTTCCAATGGGAGTAAATGATAGAGTCATGCCGGAAAACCTAGAAATTCCTAAAGAGGCATTTTGTCAGGCAAAACAAAATAGCAATTTCTTTATCTGCAGTTTTTCACTTTCATGGGAACGTTATTCCCCGAACCACAGCAAATGTTGAGGACTAACTATACTCACATTACATTATTTATATTGCTGAAGGACCAGACTGCCCAATTATTGTTAAACACTCCATATTGTATACTGAAGCATATAGAGCAAAACTCGGGATTTTTTTTTTTTTAAAAGCCACTGTTTGAAGCTACAAAACTATAGTATGGCTACCATCCAGGAAGAAGTACTCATGATTACATTAAACATATTTTCATATTGATTCATTCAACATAACATCATTCAAGCAAGCACCAATATTTGCATCAGCTACGGTAACATATGATTGCTACGAATATAGCAAACACTGATGGATGAACTTTACATTTATATTTCTGCTTCCTCAGCAAATTCAACCTAGCAAATTCAACTCTTATTATTACTATGCACTATAAAAACATTTGAATTTTTCAGTAAGTTTTTTTTCTTATTAGGCACCAGGATGATGAATATAAGATGAGGAGCGGAAAGACTGTGTTCATATACTGAGTAAACCTAAAGCAATGCAGGAAAAGCAAGATGAGATAGCATCTCTTTCTATATGTGCCTGGGGATTGTGGTCTGCTGGTTTCATCCTTCTCTGTGTCCTACCAGTGAGGTTAATGTATCAGAGGGTGTGAAAGAAGGCCTTCTCGGCTGTGGCACCTCAATCATGAAACACCCTTCTCAGGAGGTTGTATTGGCACTAATACTAGTTTCATTTAGATGCAAAGTAACATCAGATCCTCTCTGATCTGGGAAACTAAGCAGGGTCAGCCCTGGTTGAGTGGGGGACTATATATAGCTCAGTGGTTCTCAAACTGTGGGTCCCTAGATGTTTTGGCCTTCAACTCCCAGAAATCCTAACAGCTGGTAATCTAGTTGAGATTTCTGGGAGTTGTAAGTCAAAACATCAAGCGACCCACAGGTTGAGAAACACTGATATGGCTGTAGGCTACATTTCAGGGGAAGGAACTGGCAACCGCCTTCCCCCAAGTATATCTTTGAATGGAATCCTCATTTATGTCACCCTTATTCAGATATTCATCTAAATACTTTATGACACGAGATCTCTTCTCAAGTTGGGAGCTAAGCAGGGTCATCCCTGATTATTACTTGGATGAGAGATCACCAACAAATACTAGATGTTGTAGATTCTATTTCAGAAGAAATAACTGGTGTGACGGTGCGAGTGGCGCCATCTATATGTCAAACTATAAGTTTCAAGATTTGAATTGTTGTATCATGCCTGATTTTGCCCTTACCCTGTAAATGTATTTGGATTGGTTATTTATATCTGTCAATCAATGTTGTTTGTACCTGTTATATTGCTCACCCAGCTCAATTGTTTGGCTCCACCTCTTCCTGGAGTAGGACAGTGTTTCCTCCTTTCATTCCACCAGCAAGCTCTCTATCGCAGGGGTCCTCAAACGTTTTAAGCAGGGGGCCGGTCCACAATCCTTCAGACTGTTGAGGGGCCAAATTATCATTTGAAAAAGAAATACGAACAAATCCCTATGCACACTGCACATGTCTTATTTTTGGTGCAAAACAACAACAATGAAAGAACAATAAAATATTTTAAAATGAAAACAATTTTAACCAACATAAACCTATCAGGCCAATGAGATAGTCAAGTTAATTAGGATTGTTGTTGTTGTTGTTGTTGTTGTTGTGTGCCTTCAAGTCAAGTGGGCGAGCCTAAGTCTAAAATTATTTATTTATTCATTTACTACATTTATTTACTACATTTATATCCCACCCTTCTCACCCCGAAGGGAAGTCAGAGCAGCTGTATGTACATACAATATATTATATTATTAGCATAGCACAATATTAGCATTATATATTACTACATTGAACTATACCACTATACTGTAATATTATATGTAATATATAATGTGTAATTAATATTATATGGTATTGTTATTAGTATTACATTGTATAACATGATAATATTATCAATATCATATGTATATATAATATATTATATTATTAAAACTGATATAAAAATATTATATTATAAATGAGGGCGGGGGCCAGGTAAATGACCTTGGAGGGCCGCATCCGGCCCCCGGGCCTTAGTTTGAGGACCCCTGCTCTATCGGATGGACGTGAGAGAGAGACTTGGCACTAAAAGCCCTTTAAAAGTTACCTCTCAGCACCAATTCTGAGGTTCTTACCCTTGGGACTCACACTTCATGTTCAGGGCCAACCTGAACAACGTTGAGGAGTCTCAAGCGCCTTCACATCAGTTCTTTGGCAACAGAGGAAGACTGTGTCTTCAGACATAGGTCATTGGACTGAGGCTGAGTTTGCTCCGGCATTCACAGCCAGAGAAAGAGGGATCTGGAAAAGCTCCACGGACTTAAACAATCAAAGACTGTAATGTATATTTTCTTTTACCCCCTTTGTGAACAATAAACCCAGTGTTTGAGTTATCTACAGTGTTTTGGTCCTTGGGAGTTCCAGTTTCCCTAAAGGAGGGTAAGAAGCAATCCCCTGGGGAAAGATGTCACGTCCATGCCTCTTTCACTAAGAGTACAGCCCCAGGCGCGACGGCACAACTGGCAAAACCACCGCTTGAGTATTCCTTCCCTAAGAAAACCCTTAATAAATGTCTGCATATTTCCAATAAATGAATTGAGATATGCTTTATCAAATCAAAAGAAAATATATGCTGAGTTTACATAGATAAAGCCCCCCTAAGAACAATATTATGCCCTTGCTAACATACCAAATGATAGACTGCCCTTGAGCCTTCAGTACTGGAAAGATTTAAGGCATCATGATTATTGAAGTGAATTTGTTAGGCAGCTCAAACTTCTTAGCATTTTACAGTAAACGTCCTGTTAACTGACACCCATGGAGATCAAAATTATTTTAGAGCCCAAAACCTTTCAATTAGATCTCATTCATAAATGAATTTCAAAAGAATATGAGATAATTTTTCAATACATGATATCAGCTGCCAGGATATTATTTGCAAAATATTGAAGACAACAGACAACTCCAACAGTGAAAGAATGGAAAACGAAACTCATGGAACTCTCAGAAATTGATAAGCTGTCCAAACAGCTACAGAATCAGGATGCAAATGCTTTCAAAAAAGATAGAGAACCATTAACCATCTACTTGGAAAATCTAAAATAACAATTGGCTTCTTAAATAGAATAAAGTACATTGAACTGACAAAAGATTCAAGTTGAACAACAAATCGACGGAATGAATCTTCCAGCATTATTGAGAACACAAGGTGGAGTTGCCTCTACTCACAAACATAAAGTTACCTATCTTTTTCCATTCCTATTTTTTTTGTAAATAGAACAAAATAAATAATGAATAACTGAAAAATGAATAAAAAATATTTTTAAAAAGGAACAAAAAGTTTAAAAAGCTAGCAGCAGCACAATTTCAAAAGCCTAGATTACTATGAAGGAGAAAATGCAGTGAAAGCAAAGTGGTGATATCTTAACAATTGTGCTGTTCCTTAGGATTACATTAATTTAAAAAATACTGTTCCAGGCTCATGCAAAAGAATTTTGTAAAAGAAGTGAAGCATAGGAAACCGCCCATAGGAACACCCATTCCTCCACATCACTGAAAAAATTTAAAATGGGCGAATCTGACTAATCTCATGTGTTTTTAAGAGCTTTCTCCCATTTCCACATGCAGTAGGAGTTCTTTACACTTCTGATGCAGTTCACTGACGAAACACTATGGATGACAGGCAGAAGTCTGTCTGCATCATATGATGGGCTTTGTTATATTTAGTCTATGAACTGTTTTACAAGTGTGTAGAAATGGAGGGGGGACTTGTGTGTGATGAAGTCCTTAGTTATCATCTCACAGTGATTCCTTGTGCAAACTCTGCTAATTTGACATCTGTGTTGCAATATTCTGAAAAGAAATCAACTCCCAATGGTTTCTCATTTTTCCCCCACATGCCAGATTTTGACCATTTATTATTTTGCATAGAGGTGGTTATCTTATGTCAGGCTGGAAGATGAATGACATTATCAGATATGTCTGAGTAGATATAGAAGCATAAGAACCAAAGTGGAGATTCCATTATAATACATAGAACCCCTACCAAATTGTCCCTGCAGTTTCAACCCTTGGGTTCCTAACACTCACCTTGGTCTTTTAAGATCCTTCCCTGGATATGTATCACATCTAGTCTTAGGCTGGTTCCACACATAGTATGCAGCAATAACTTGGTTTCAGACAAACACTTTTCCTTGAACTAGATCCTCACTCTCAGTTCCTGTCAAACCTTATTCAGGTCTTTGTAATCCTCTTTCAACTGACACAACCTCGATTTAGAAATGATTCTCTCTATCTTTAACTGTCCCGAATGAAGCATTTCACATTAAAGCTTTAGGGTGGTTAATATCCCTTTGCCCCATAGCCCTCATCTTAAAATTGATAACAAACCATAACTGGAATTTCCCTGACTCTACCCACTTCACAATAGACTATATCTAGAAAAAATAATAATCAAAAGACTTTACATTAGCAATAAAAATATTAACCATCAGACTATTGTATACAGTAGAGTTCCGGTTATCTGAGATAAAGGGGCGGGCCCAATCTCGGATAACCGGAACTGCTCGGATAACCGGAACTCTACTGTATATATGTGATGTCTCATGGGCCTTGTAGTCCCGTTCCTAGTACTATTGTGGCAGACGAGGAGGAAAACATGGGATTTCCACCGGTTCAGCCAGAATCGGAGCCTCTGCACCTGGAGGATGTTTGCCCTCAAGAAGTTAGCCAAACAAGCCTTGGGCAGAATTCTCCCCCGTTTTCCCGAAAGGACAATTATAATAGAGATAGAGGAGTCAGGGAGGCTAATCGCCGGAGCCTCAGAATCGCAGCCAAACAACTAGCAGATTAGGTCTGCTTCCCTTGGGAAATTCTAAGGAGTCATGCATCTGGACAGAGTTGGGTTTCGCTTCTTGTTCTCCAGGGAAAGTGTTCTGTTGGCGGGAAAACAAGAACCTATATAGGGGTTTTGCCGCAAGAGGAACCTTGCGGAGTCAATTTGATCAGCTTGTGAGAGAGATCGTGTGTGGACTTCGTATTCCTTGTTCCCTGCTTCCCGGATCTAGTTTCAAGTCTTGCCTTGACTCACGTTTTGCCACGGACCTTGCTTCATGCTTCATGTTGCCACGTTTCAAGTCTTTGATCCAGCCAAGAATCAAGCTCATGTTCTAGCCTTGTTGTCAAGCTTCAATGGACTATAAGACCTTGTCATCTCCCCACACTATTGCTTGGCAAAGTGTGTGTTTCGGTTAATGGATTATAACTTTGGACTCTAATATCTTATATTGGACAATATTTTCCTGGACTATATTTGACCTTTCCTGAAAGGTCTACTTCTGAACTATATTCTTCACTTGTTTTTATTGACTTTATATATTTCTTTAATAAAGATATTAGATAGAATCTGGTCTCTGCGCATGGTTATTGGTGCTCTGCAGCCTGGGTCCTGACAATATACAACATAGTTGCGGCACTACAGAGGGCCCTTCCAGACAGGCCCTATATCCCAAGATCTGATCCCAGGTTTTCTGTTTATCCCAGATTATTTGGCAATGTAGACTCATATAATCTGTCTGGAAGGGCTCTGAGAAGGATACCAAAGTACAATGCCTTAATTTGTCTGCTTCTTCAGCTGGTAACAATTGATTTTTGACATGTTGCAGCAGACACTTCACAAGAGAAGACATAAAATCAACATTTTGAATATTCCATCTCTGCATGATTATTAACTGATCTGATTCATTGCTGCTTGCCTAATGACAGGATTTGCTCTTTATAGGAGTCATAACTTAGTAATCAACCTTTTTGAAAAATGTACCCACATTAAAAGAACTCTCCCCTATGAAAGAATTCTCCCTTAACCCATTTCCTCTGCGCATAATTTGACTAATGGTGTCAGTTTCTTAACAGACCATTTTTTTAATTGCAAAAAATACCGCTGAGTCTAGGAAATGTCACTAATTTTGATCATCTGTTCTGTTATTATCATCTGCACACTTAAATATCTTACTCTCCATTCCTTCATTTTCTGTCACTGGTGATGGATAAAGCACTCAGCAGCCTTTTCTTCACTGATGATGGTCTACCAGCATGAATTTCTGCCAATAATAAGATCCTTTTATTCTTCCATGCTTATTTTAATTTACTGTTTGGATTTAAGCAGTTCCAGCAACTGCATTTTAGAAGCACATTCGCTAAAACAAGATAAAAACATGATCTGATCTTTCCATCACTTGTGTGTGACTAATGTTATGTGTATATCATGAGTCCAGGAGGTAGATGAGGCAGTCGTATGGATCATCTGGGAACAATTAGCCATGGGGCTGACTTTGAATGTGAAAGTGAATGTATCTGTCTTCCTCTCACAGAATCAAAGAATATTTGAGTGGGAAGGAGCTCCAAGGATCCAAGCCACTCCCAGTGTTGAAAATTAATAGCTAAAGTATTTGTGACAGATATCTATACCACTGTACCGTAAAGTGTGTCCCCTTAGCTCAATGTTGGAACCCAGAAAATTAGCATCAGTAAATGTTTTATGAACACCACCTAGTTACTGTTTTAGATATTTATACAAATCTGTTCTGCAATGTTTCCTAGGTATGTGCGATCCATGAAAAAAATGATTTAATACTCGTTTCGAAAGTAGGGGGCGCTGGCGCTTCATTTCTAAAATCATTTCCAAATTTTGAAGCAAAAAATTCAAAATTTTCCTAAAATTCGGAATATTTGTATGTACCTTGTTAATGGCAGATGTGCATACACATGCAGGAAAACATTATTGTCAATAGGGAAAATTGTCTTTAGGGTTGTCTTTACTTTGAAAGTCGTTGTTCTACTTCAGAAACTTTGTTTTTGTGGCTGAAACTTCATTAAATTGGTGGAGAGAGACTCAACAAACCATAATGTGCTATTTTTATGGGACGATGTCCCTTGTGCAAAGACAAAATTTTGGTAGTGTAATCAAGTTTCACCATGTTTTTATGACAGAACCAATTAGGAAATGACATTCATCAACCAGAAACAGAAATCATAGCACACCATCAAATCACTCCTGACAGATGGCCATCAGCCTCTGAATAAGGAAATCTTTTCCTGGTTTGAAAGTGTTATTTCCTGTTTCATTGGGTTTTCTGGGACTGAGAGTGTGTTACTTGCCCAAGATCACCCAGTGGGTTTCCATGGCTGAGTGGGGAATCAAGCCACAATCGTAGTCCAACTTTCAAACCAGTACACTACCCCATGCTGTCTCAAAATGGTCCAGTGCTAGTCAGGAGAGGCTTGGTTTCTATGGGGCTCTTATGCCCTGATGCTATATCCAGGAGGGAAATGGGCTCTAATCCCCCCAATGCTATATCCAGGAGTGAAATGGGCTCTAATACCCAATGCTATATCCAGGAGTGAAATGGGCTCTGATGCCCCGATACTATATCCAGGTTTCTATGGGGCTCTTAAGCCCAATGCTATCCAGGAGATTGATTGAAAACGCTTTCTCATATATCCTAGAGGCAGATACAGTTCTTATGGGAAGTCTATGCATGTGGCAGAGGGTTCATTGTGTCTAAGGAAGGGCAGTAAAGGATATCTTCAATTAATCATTTATAAATATACACCTAAAAGGATCTGCATAAATCTATCGGAGGGGACATTCACTTAACTGGAAAAAATTCCCCTTTCCATTTTTATTTCTTATTTTGCATTCTGTAAATTACACTGTTAGCTTCAAGCAGTAATTTCAGAACAAAAATAATGGCTGTTTTTGCTTACAAAATGAAACGAATGCCATTTAATAAGAGCTGACAAGTAATTTTTCATGAAAGTATGGCATGATGAAAGCAGCCTTTTATGCTTACACTCAAGAAACCATAAACACAATAAGAAGACTTATGTACTTGCTTGAGAATTTAAGTACTAAAGATACTACAGTTTTATTAACAAAGACCTAAAATCCATTCTAATAAAACTGGAAAAATTATGGTTATATTCAACCCAACAGTATATTTAAGGAAGAAAGCAATAGGAATGGGTTCAGATTGTTAACTTGAAGACTATGTTGAATGGAAAAGTTAAAGTTGGAAGTGTTGTTTATTATTTTTAAAATCAAAAGGTCTGAATCCAATTGTTAGCTCCAACTAGAGTGAAGAATGAAAAAGACAAACACTCATGTAAATTTAATTCATTAAATTGACTTTTTCTAATTGGGAATAACAATAAGATTTAGGCCAGAATGATTAAATTGCCTATGACAGTGTAAACAATGTTTTGAATGATTCCATAAGAGCCCTGGCTCCATTCCTGTTGTAACGTTTAGTTTTCCTAAACAAGCCCCAAATTCCTGGTTGGCTTTCTCATCAGTTTCAATTATTATTATTAGAATCATAGAATCATAGAGTTGGAAAAGATCTCATGGGCCATCCAGTCCAACCCCCTGCCAAGAAGCAGGATTTTATTATTATTATTATTATTATTATTATTATTATTATTATTATTATTATTATTATTATTATCTTTATTTATACCCTGCCTTTCTCCCCATGGGGACTCAAGGTGGCTAACAATCCCACGCTTTGTTCATAGTTTTAAAAGCACAATAACAAAAGTTAAAAAACAATTAAATAGTACAGTATGAATTAAAGTAAAAACCTGGACTGAGGCCATATAGGGCTTTGTAGGTCAAAGGCAGCATTTTTAATTGTATGAGGAAATGCAGTGACAGCCAGTGGAGCTGTTTCAACAGAGGAGTTGTACACTCCCAGTTAGCAGTCTGGCTGCTACTCTTTGGACCAACTGCCGTTTATGATCACGTTTCAAAGGCAGCTTTACTAGCACATTACACACTAGTCCAACCAGGATGTAGCCAAGACATGTACCACCGTGGCCAGATCCGACTTCTCCGGGATGGGCGCAGTTGGCGCACAAGCATTAATTTTGCAAAAGCACTCATGGGTCACTTCCATACAGTCATATAACCCAGAATATCAAGGCAGATAATCAACAATATCTGCTTTGAACTGGATTATCTGAGTTCACATTGCCATATAATCTAGTTCAATTTGGATTTTTATACAACTGTGTATAAAATACATTGCTGATACCTGGGCCTCTGTGTTCAGTATCAAACGCAGGAGTACACCCAAACTGCAAACCTGCATTTTCATGAGAAATGTTACCACATCTAACACAGGCAGACTTTCTATTCCCTATTCTGTTTTACGACTGACCAGGAGCACCTCTGTCTTGTCTGGATTAAGCTTCAGTTTGCCTGCATCCAGTCCATTACAGCTGCCAGACACTGGTTTAGTACAGGAACAGCTTCATTAGAATTAAGTGGAAAGGAGTGATAGAGATTGGGTGTTATCTGCATATAGATGGCACTGCACTCCAAAACTCCAGATGGCCTGATGACAAAGCGGTCATCAGTAGGATCTCAAATATTTGGTACCCAAGACTTTAAGGTATTCTCCCTCAAGTACAGTCAATTCATTTTAAGGAACTTATTTCCAATTACTTTATGTACATTTACAAAGTAACTCAATTCAACTTCCAACTTAATTGGGAGCCTTTTATTTCATAACATCTCACTGTCAACAGTACCTTGATGGCATAACCCAGAGATTTCAAAACTGTCATGACATATCAGCATGTCACCTGTAGTGTGTAGGTGTGTTGCACCAATGTAAAAATAAACCTCAGAGTCTATTTGAAACAAGCAATACCAACTCTCATACATTTTTACGCAGTATGGTGCACTAGTATATTCTCCTTGGAAAATCTTGAAAATGTATTTTATTATCTTACAAATCATATATTTTTAAATATATAAAGAAAGAATTTCATGGGATATGTTGTATCCCCATACGTTTCATTATTTATGTATGTGTCCATACCTCTTATATCCAATATTTAATCTCTGGTTTGCCAGTAAAGCTGAATTACTGTGTGTCATGAAATGATGCATGTCTAAAAAGTGTGTCACCAATATGAAAAGTTTGGAAAGTTATGGCATAAATCAATGTACTAAAGTTCATATATAGCTCCTCATACACACACACACACACACACACACACACACACACATATCCTTCTGGTGGATTCTCCTTCTTGGAGGTTTTTAAACAGAGTATGGTTGGGCATCTTTCAGGTGTGCTATAGTTGTGTTTTCTTACATGATTTGGGTTTGAATTAGATGGTCCTTGTGGTCCCTTCCTACTCTAATGACTGTAACGCAGAAGAAATGAAATATAAAATTTCTGCCCTACCAAAGGAAAGTAGGTGCTAATTGCCATAATTATCTATTTTCTCAAACATTTGTTTATTATGCATATGCAGAGACTCCTAACATGTTTTCTCTGACAACCTGTTTCAATAAATTACAGCAATCCCTTGAAAGCAGTTCATGGTGATTAATGTTTCTCTTTCTGTTTAATCTTAGTGGCTATCCTGTTGCTGATTACTCCATGTATTCTCTTTCCAGTTACCTGCTGTGCTGATGTACCTTCTTTCATTCCTGCCTTGTCTTCCACCTTCCTTACTCTGGTGGTCTTTCAAGCTTGATCCTAGTATATCATGCCTGTCAAGTGCTGGCAGAAATGTCCCTCTGAAACTATCTTGTGCATACTGTCAAGAGAATGAGCCATTTTTCTACTCCTCCAACATTGTCATCAATGGCCTCAAAGAAATGAGTCATTTGCATAATTTCGGCTCAGAGCATAGTAAAGTCAGTTTATCTCTTTTGTTCTATTTGCAGTTGCTAATCACAGAGATTTGAATTACTTTCTGCCTTCATCACAACATTAATAAATGAAGGGGTTAATCGTGTTTCCATGCTGTCTCTTGTTCAATCCTTTCTCGGAAAATAAACTGTCATTTTGAGACTTTCAAAAAACGTTGAAAAGGTGAAATATATTCTACAAGCGTTTTATATATTATTTACCTGGTTTACCAGGCAAGGCAGTTACGGTCCAGGCATCACCCTCCGCCTGCCATCTTGTCCTCCCAGCCTGGCTCAGCTCTTCCCTCTCCCATTGGCCTCTGTGCAATGCGCGCCTTGCCAGGAGAGCGAGAATTTGCAGCTCAACAGTTTGAACATCTTGATTCAAGCTGAAACAGTTTGAACATCTTGATTCAAGCTGATTGGCTGGGAGGGGGCAGACCCGAGGGAAGACATCTTCCCTTCGGTCAGCCTGCCCTGCATTTAAGCTCCCTCAGTTCAGTTGCTTTTGAACTCTCCCTACCCTTCTACTTGCTGTTTTGCATTGGGTTCTGCTGGAGAGCTGTACAGTAGAGTCTTGCTTATCCAACATAAACGGGCCGTCAGAATGTTGAATAAGCAAAAATGCTGGATAATATGGAGGGATTAAGGAAAAACCTATTTTCCTTAATCCCTCCTTGCAGGCCAGATGATGTGCCTGATGGGAAAAGTCTGCACCGGCCATGTCTCACCCCTCCCGTGTGTAGAGGCCCGCTGTGCGTTGCTGCTTAGAGAAACAGCTATTTCTCTAGGCAACGCACAGTGGGCTTCTCCATGCGCCGGGTGCTTGCTGGGAGAGGTGAGACGCAGCCGGTGCAGGCTGGACGCTGTGCCCACCGGGAAAAATCTGTGCCAGCCACGTCTCGAACCTCCTGGTGGGTGCCCGGTGCACAGAGAGACCCACTGCACATTGCTGCCTAAATAAACAGCTGCAGATCTGGATGGGAGGCAGACTGCATTGAATAATATAGAACGATGGATGAGTGAAGGTTGGATACGTGAGACTCTACTGTATTCTGCATTTTTTCACAATTTGATGGTGGTTGGCAAGGGCTCTGGATTCATGTTTTACACTCGTACTGAAATGGCAGACAAAGGCTTTGATGCAATGAAACAAGAAGAGTTCCGAGGGCTGCAGAAAATGAAGTTTTATTCTCAGTGGCCACAGAGAATAAGCATAGGACGGGCCTTTCCTGTAATCAGGAAAGCAAGGGTCATGAACAAAGAATCACAGGGCCTTTTATACCATTTTGCAGTCATCTACATATGTCATATGGGCATTATCCATCATCAATTAGTGTAAAAAAAAAGTCCTATTTTGCACTTTACTAAAAGCTACTTTTGCATTTTTCTAAAACAGAGGCTAATTTCAGGACCTCTGACCCTCCATTAGGGCTTATCTAAGGAATCGCCTATCTAGGCTTTTTAGGGTCCCATTAGTTGAGGAATTTCCTCTATCCAGGCTTTTAGGGTCTCATTAGCACCCCTCCACATTCCTTATGGTGCCAGGCTACCTTAAGCTTCCTGACAACACAAAAAGCCTCAATTTGTCTTCCATTTTCTGGACTTATTTAGCCTGTTGACACTTGATAGATGTTCCTGCAGGTTTGAGGCCTCTTCAGTGGCCTCTGCTATAGAGAGACGATGTATTTGCTACAGAAAAATGTATTTTCAGGGGCTATATGTACACATCCTGCTTGTGATTATATATATATTTTATTCCTATTTCTAATATGATTACATTCAATATATGTTTTCCAATACAAGTGTTATATTTTTCCCAATATACCTTCATCAGTACTCTCTCATCATCACACTCTGGGATGGGTTCTTCCTGCCACATTTCAGAGGCTGGGGCTTTGCAGGGTAGCCCAGATCAGTGGTTGGATAGGTATCCCTTGTAGCTGCCAACCCATTTCGGCTGTAACCAATAAACAAGTTGTGGCCTTTATCACCCCAGTATGTGTGTGTATCCTGTGTTCTCGGTGGGCTGGGGAGAGCATGTTGCCTTGCACACACACAACTTGGTAGTCATAATCAACATGCTTTATAGAACAATAAGTGCAAGGCCATAGAGGACTGTCCACCTGTAGTAAATGTTGCATTGCCAAATAAACTATGTAGACCACAGTATCTGCTCAATAAAGTGTTATGATTCAAAGAAAAGCCTATATACTTCTGCACTAATAATAATAATAATAATAATAATAATACTTTTATTTCTTACCCACCTCTCCTCACAGCTTGAGGCAGGTTACAACATTGCTAAATACATAATCAAAACACATAATCATTTAAGATACTCCATAGAATGCACATATTAAAACTTAACTGAATTATGGTGATTTCTTGGTAACACCAGATCCATTTGAAATACAATGTGGGTGTGTTGCTTTTCATGACATCTAATCAACCCACAAAGCAAAATAGATGTATAACTTGAAACATATAATTCCTCTGCAATACTGAGATTGTTCAAATTTGTGGTTTTGTGCCTTCAGGTTACTTCTGACTTATAGTAACCCTAAGGTGAGTTCATAATTTGGTTTTCATGGCATGATTTGCCTTCTTCTGAGATTGAGAGAGTCTGACTTTTGCAAGGTTTCCCAATGAGTTTCCATGCCCAAGTCCAGCACTCAAACTTCTACACCATACTGGCAGATTCAGATACCAAGAAAAACTTGATAAAATTGTCACTTAAATACCCAGAATGTTTTCCTGAATATTGGGAAACACATTCTTAAGTGGTGAACAAATATTTATAAATTTTCTTTTCATACCCTAATAAACACTGTTTTTGTGTGTAAGCAGTTCTTTTAAAAGATCCACAAACTTTCTCCTTAACAGTAACCATATCTTAGAAAAGATGTGTTCTATCTTTCGCCCCACTGAAATACTGTACGTGAAAATGATGTGCAAGAAACTTTGCTTATATATCAGCAAAGCTTGAGAGTATAAATCCCTTGGCTTTTATAAGCATCACAAAATAAGACCAAACTTTTTTTCGAAAAGGAAATTGCATTTTAATGTATCTGCTTCACCAGTCAAAAGTAATCAAAGCAAAGTACTGCTTGGGCAAAGCTAAAAAGTCTGCTGTAGAAAAACAAATAAGATTGAAATACAAAATAGGAAATTATGAATAGTGTCATTTTGTGCATCACATTGCTTTCTTGAGTTTGAGGTGACTTGTGGAAGAAAATAATTCTTTTAGGTAATTTATTTGTGTTTTATTTGCTATCTATTAGTAGTAAGCATACATCCATGGTGTTTGCTGGCAGTTTCAAGTAAAATGAGATGGTTGTTCTTTACTACGCAATTTAGCAAGGATTTCAAAATACTAAATTACACTCAAGCAAACCGTGATTTGAACATAAAACTTCTTGAACTAAATGAATTGCCTGAATCCCTGCCAATATGGGCAAATATGGAATTTTTTAAATCTGTTTTTCTCCTGCCATTTCTAAATACACAATCTCTTGGTGAAAGATCAACATCTTTCAGATACATATGCCGCTTTGTTTCATAAAAGTAAAAAGTGCTGTTTGGCACACATCCATAAAATCTAGAAGGCTACTCCTCATCATTGATTTTTACTAGCTACTTTTGGGTTAAGTTTTTATTTTCAAATGCTTCTGTAAGTATACTAATCTTTTTCCTGTGGTGACCACCACAATGTGTCTCAGTAATGAGGACATCTCAGTTTTTCAATGTCTTTCGAGATAATAATAAATAAATAAAATAAAAATCTTAACAGTATTTATATTCCACCCTTTTCACCCCAAAGGGGACTCAGGGCGGATCACAGATTGGGATTGATATATGGGCCAGGGCTTACAGCCAAACGACAAAATTCAGCCGGCCAAACGGATACCATTTTTTAAAAAATTGTTTCACTGTTTCTTTTGTTCCCATGGGGTTGTACTGTTCCGTGCAATCCAAATGGACGAAATGGTACAAAACCACAAATGGAACAGATGAAACAGAATTCAAGCCCAACCCTACAAAGAAGTCTATAACCTTGCAAGATAGGAAGAGTATGTATTTATTGGTTTTTTTAAAAAAGAGCCTGACAAGTTCTTCAATATAAAATAAGACTAGGGATACTGTAGTTGAACATCCGGTGATATTCAGATGACCATTTGCTACTAAGTAATTTTGCCATCATAAACAGTGAAGAAAGACTGGAGAAGACTACAGCAATATACTTGTGATGGGAGCCATTAGCAGATGCCATATGAACTACTTATGGAAATTACCTTTTGTTTCCAATAAGCTAAACACAATTAGTATTGATTTTTTTACTTACTGATCTGACTTATCAAGGCATTTCCCTGTAGGGATATAAACATTTACACAACTCTTGGGTAAGAAGCAAAATCAAAAGGCAGGAGTATTATAGTACTTCTTTATATATTTTTATTTTAAAATAAGCCATACAAATCACACACAATATAAAACAAGCCTTTTTCTCTCCAAGGAGAGGACACTCAGCTGATATAGCGTTTCTGGATGGTATCAGCACCGCAGCCAATCCGGCAGGCAAGGAGCGAGGATCCCATTCCAGAGAAGTCCTATGAATCCTGGGTGGAGCTATGGACAGACTATGGAGCTAGTAATCCCAGGTTCTTCACTGTCTTCCAAGTACACGATCTTGATGTCTGTTGTTGCACTAAGAGAAACAAAAAATACACATAAGAACAACTCAAAGTCTCCTCCAGCTCAACAAGAAGACCCAACCCCCACTCAAAAAGGGAGAAGAAGTTACTTCTCTTCCTGGGACTGCTGGCTCCAAAGTGTGTCCATGCTCCCTTCTTCTTCTGGTCTCTTGGTCACGGTGCACTGTGAAAGAAAGAGAAGAACAAAGTGATTATTGGGAGACTTTCTCTGAAAGCTTGGCCTCCCCTTCCCCTTGGCAGAAAGACAGTACTCCTGCCTTTCAATCCTTAGCCAGGATTGATAAGACTCTTCTCGAAGGGAACCCTCATGCCTTGCATCTGGGCCCGGCTGATACTATGCAGAAATACTGTAAAGGAAAAAGAGGAGACTTCCTTCAAATCCTGATCCCCTCCACTTTGCAGAAGTACAATGCTCCTGCCTTTCCCTCCTTAACCAAGTGTCTAAAGAGATGTCCGAGGAGGAGGATTCTTTGGCTTCATCCGGAGCACTAGAGAAGAGAAAACAGCAAAATGTCAGCAACGGAACCTTATGTAGCTATGCTGAAGGAGATCAAGGATGGTCACTAAAACACCAGTGAATTAAATTAAAACAAATAGAAGAGAAGGAGGAAGGGGATACCTGGCAAGAGCCACTTTATTTGATTTCCTCCTCCGGCAACATGAAAAGCAGGTCTCACAGACCTTCCTGATGTTCTTCAAAGGAGAAAGGAGGACAGAGGGAACAGGAGGGAGTCGCCTTGGGAGAGTGGCTGTTTTAGGGATTTTGCTCTTCCTGTGGTAGCTTGAACCCCAAAGGTCCCCAAGCCTGTATTTAGATGGGCCATTCCACCCCACCCAATAGCTCATTGAAAAAGGGTGAAGAACAACATCTCTAACTTCCCCTCCTGGTGATCTAGAGCAGGGCTTCTCAAACTATTTCCACCTGCTTTCCTTCCAAGACAATTTTACATGATACCAGACATATTAGTCTATAAGGTAGGTTTAAAAATGAAACATTTCCTGAAAATAAACCAGCATTGTTGTGATGACTCATGGGCCATGTAGTCCCGTTCCTAGTGCTGTTGTGACAGATGAAGAGGAAAACTTGGGTTTTCCACCATTTCAGCCAGAAAGGGAACTTTCCCAGCCTGAATTAGAGCCCTTGCACCTGCAGGAGGTTTGTATTCCAGAAATCTGCCAAACAAGCCCTGAGTCAAAATCTCCCCCATTTTCTCGCCGTAATTATTATCTACAACAAAAAGGAGTTCAGCAGGCTAATCGCCGAAGCCTGAGAATCGCAGCAAAGCATTCTGATGATTAAGCCTGCTTCCATGAGAAATTTTAGGGAGTCATACATCTGGACACAGAGATTGACTTTCGTTTCTGGTTTCCCCAGAGAAGTGTTCTCTGGTGGGAAACGAGGCCCTATTTAGGTTCCTTGCCCCTTTTGGAATCTTGCGGAGTCAATTCGTCAGCTACTGGAGTAGCGTGTGTGGACAGCTACTCCGCTTCCAAGCCTCGTTCCTGTTTCCAAGCCTCGTTCCTGTTTCCAAGCCTTCGTTCCCAGCCTTGTTTACTTCCACGGATCTAGCCTTGCTTTCCGGACCTTGCCAAGTAAATTCCACGGATCTTGGTTTTGCTCCTCGTTTCTTGTTGCCTTGTTCAAGCCTTGTGTTCCAAGTATCAAGTTATTTCCTAGCCTTGCTCAAGTTTCATGGACTAAAGGACCTTGTCATCTCCCCTCACTTCGCTTGGCGAAGTGAGTGTTTCGGTTATTGGATTACAACTTTGGACCTTAATATTTCATATTGGACATTGTTTCTTTGGACTAATTTTGACCTTCCCTGAAAGGTCTACTCCAGAACTATTTCCTACACTTGCTTTTATTAACCTATATATTTCCTTAAATAAAGATATTAGTTAGATTCTGGCCTCTGTGTATGGTTATTGGTGCTCTGCAGCCTGTGTCGTGACAATTGTAAGGCTTGCTTAACAGGCTGGTTTGAATTGTAAAAATGTTCAGAAACTTTTTATTACTTTTTGTGACCACAACATTGAGCTAGGAGGACCTATTTGAAATGAACCACATTATATGAGTCTGCACGGACCATTGAATGAAGTTTCAAACTGTGTTATATGAATCTAAATACAGGCTTGGGGACCTTTGGGGCTCAAGCTACCATGGGAAGAGCAAAATCCCTAAAACTCACAGGAGCACTGTCTTGCCCACATTTTACTGGCTCCTTTGCGAGAATGTCTTGGGGAATCTTCTCAAAGGCCTTCCTGAAATTGAGGTGTGCTACACCTACAGGATCCCCTTCATTCACCAAGATTGTGAGACTTTCAAGTGTGCATGAATTTATTATTTATTTATTTGCGATATTTCTACATCGCTCCTCTCACCCCAGAGGGGATTCAGAGCACCTTGCAGTTTGGCCACTTCAGTGCCACATTGAAAATACACAGTGTATAAATACAATAAAACACCAATCAAAGCAAATTTAACATAAAATACAAGACACAAATCACACAAAGAATAATAAGGTCTAGAAATAAATAAATAAATAAATATTAAAAACATTGAATACCAATTTAAATTATTGTGTAGACCCATCAATTATTTCGCTGAGCTCAGTCAACAGGGATAAACATGAGCCAGCAAGAAAATTAAAAGAAATCACCACAAAATAAATAAAATAAAGTCTGAAAACAAAGCAAAAAAAGAGGGAGGCAATGAAGGGGGCACTCAACGCCAGAACAGGACTGGCCCCAGGGCCTCAAAGGGAGACGGAGGGGAGGGCTCCCAAGGAGTGTGGCCCTTATCCTGAACCACGTGTCCAGGGCCATCCTGAGGGTGTGCACAGAGGGGCCTGGGCCAGAGAGGCATCCATGGGGACCGGCCCCAACTGGACCTGCCTGGAGAGCCCTCTGCTCATGTTGGTGGCCAGGAAGGCAATGGCGGGGCCAACTAACTGGAGGCCCCTCGGAACCTCCAGTCTCCATGGCAACCAGGTAAACACCATCAGCCCTGGAACCTTGGCAGGAATGGAACCTTTTGAAAGGAAAACAACCTCCAGCCTGGAGCTGCTCTTGGGAGGGAGGGGGGCCAGCAGGAAGAAAGCAAACAAGCAAGGAATCAAGGGTGGCCCTGCATTGAAGGGGAAAGAATGACAATCCCACGGAGAGCACTTTGGAACTGTTTTTCAAAATTTAGGCTCAAGTTTTTTTTAAAGACTACCATGTTAAAAAAAAACCATGCAAACTCCTGAATGGCATAAACATCTTCTCACCAACTCCCCACTTCATCACATTAGGCCGGGAAGTGTGTGGCAGAGCTCAGTCTTACTCCATTTTTTAAATGAAACGGATGTTTTCTCTACCTTCTATCACACTGTTAAATGTCTCTTGTTTCCTTTCTGTATTCTTTCACTGCAGCTGCCTTCACATTGCAGAGATTTGGCCTCGCCCACCATCCCTCTCCCTGCTCATTGTTGAAAATGGAGGGAGGGAAAGCAGTGATTCTCCCTCCCTCCCTCCCTTGGCTGCCTCACAGAGAAGGGTGTAATAATAATAATAATAATTTTATTCTTATACCCCGCCCCATCTCCCCGAAGGGACTCGGAGCGGCTTACATGGGGCCAAGCCCAGACAGAACAATATAAAAACAAAACAATAAAACAAATCAATCAGACAATAAAAGCAAGTCATAAAAACCACAAACAAGATAAAATGATAAAATCATGGATTGAGTTCAAGGATCTAGGCCAAAGTGCTAAAAGTGCAAATATATCATGTCATCAGGGAAGGGTGGTTACTCAGCTTGGAAAACTCCCAGGACTGCACGGCATGGAGACATATCATCATCATTATTATTATTATTATTATTATTATTATTATTATTATTATTATTATTATTATTATTATACAAACCACAGAGCACTAATGCACACTAAGGGCTTTCTTTTGCACACTTTTGTGGGAATTTGTTGTCTGGTCACTGTAGTTTGAAGCTAGCTTTGACCTGCATTATATATTGTAGATTGGACCTATTGGTTATGAGCAGAAGCTAGTGGATTTAGACCAGTGGTTCCCAACCTTTGGGCCTCCAGGTGTTTTGGACTTCAACTCCCAGAAATCCCAGCCATCTTACCAGCTGCTAGGACTGTGAGAGCTGAAGTTCAAAACACCTGTAGGCCCAAAGGTTGGGAACCACTGATCTAGAGATTCCAGAGCAGTGATTCTCAACCTATGGGTCCTGTCGCACCCCAAGGCTGCATAGGCACCTTGAAAACCACACTGGAGCCCAGAATATAAGCAATCAAGCTGTTTATTGTAGAATATAAGTAAGCACAAGCAAATACAGTTCAAAGTCAATAGAGTAGATGAAAGTATAGTTCAAAATCAATAGAGTGGACAAACCACCCAGCTATATACTTATCTGTCCTTAAACAGAAGTCCAAGAAAATATGTCGCAGATGTAGTCCAAACTGGAACTTTGCTTAGTCCCACAAGAAGTATCAAAGGTAGTCCACACAGAGTTCCCTTTCCAAGCAGGAAACAGCAGAAAGCCACAAGGAGCAAGAACCAAACTCAAGGTACTCCAAGAAACTAAAATCCACAAGGCAAGGAATCAGGAAGGTCCAACTGGAAACAAGGTTGACAAGACAGGAGATATCTGAAATCCACAAGGCAGGATCTTGGCTTGAAATTCACGAATGCAAGAGCACGAAGAGAGATGTTTCTCACTTGAATTGCAAAGTTGACACCGCTGCTGAGCAGAGGAAGCAAGGAGTATTTGAGGAGATTTCAAGGTTAACATTCTTAGTGAAAACTAGGGAGAGCCATTCGTCTCACGGGAAAGTTGCTCATTAGTGTGTTTCTGAACCAGACACTGGCTTCTTCTCCAATACTCCCTCCTGCTCCTTTCTTGGGTAAACATCCCCCTTCTGTCATAATCATCAGCCTCCTCCGGGGTAACATAGCCATCTGGTCTTTGAACTGACCTTGACTGCGGAGAGGAATGCTCCTCTCTGGTTTCAGAATCCTCTGTACAAACCAATTCAGGTAAACGTAGCTGAATTACAGGCCGAGATTCAAAGTTTTGGATGGGCCCAACATCTAGTTCCAACTCAGGCTGAGCTACAACAGGTCCCCAGATGTTTTGGCCTTCAACTTCCAGAAATCTTAACAGCTGGCAAACTGGCTGGGATTTCTGGGAATTGTAGGCCAAAACACCTGGGGACCCACAGGTTGAGAACCTCTGATTTAGACCAACACTCCCCCTTACAGTAGGCAGATTTAAGCAAACCATAGTGCTTTTCTCTGGATTTGTTTAGTATATTTTACAAACATTATCACTGCCCCTTCTGTGGTTTGTTTTTCCCTTAACAAACCAAAGTTATGGACCCAGGGTTAGTTTTAGATATCCTTCTTTGTTTGGTGGAGGAGAAAAGGAAAAAAACAGAGGGAACTGCACCCACATTCGAACATCACACAGAGGAAAACTGCATGATTTATTTAACTAGTCCTGCTTCAAATGGAAACAAACTGAATGCACAACATACTGCTAGTAATTGACATTTTCTGGTTCCCATACTGACTTGCCATACCATCCAAACCAGCCAAATGTTTACCTCCCCAGTGCTCTGTGATAATTTAATACAGTTTTCTCTCACACAATAGTTATTAGCTCTGAAGGGACATTTAACATTACTTGGTTTATCTGAAACAGGTTTGTTTTTCTATAGCAAATTAAGCAACACAAAGTATTCTAAAAGTTCTGTATATTTGATACTTTCTGGAGTTTTTCATTATTTATAATTATATCTATCTACAGATTCAACAAAAATAGCATGTCCAGATGTTATGATTGAGCCTCATGGCTCTGTTACTGACAGGCGTGGGCGTAAGACTCCTCGAGAGTCGGATACTCTCGAGGAGCGAGAGAGAAAAAGACTGCGAGACATATTTGCAGCACCATCGGACGAAGAGTCGTTCGAAGGGTTCACGGAAAGAATGGAGGAGGGGCAGGTTAGCTCAGAGGAGGATGAGATGGATTGGACTCGGGTAAGGGAGGAATTGGGGGCCACTGGCCATGATGGGGCAGAAGATGAATGGGGACCTTCAGGATTAGACCCATGGCTTAGCTGGAGGGATGGGACGGGATCCACAGCTGGAGATGCTGCTGGGCGTAGTCAGAGGTGTTCCAGCTCTGACGAGGAAAGTGATGAGGAAACGCCCGGGTTAAGGAGGACAGCTGACAGTGATGAAGATTTGTAACTGGCATAAAACTGGGCTTGGGAGCAATTGCAAATTGCGTCGGGCAAGGTAATCTGGGCAAACGCTTGGGATCCGTGTGTGTGTGGGACGCTTCCCTGAAGACTTGTGTGCTTTCCTGTGCTGTGACGTAAGTTGTTTGGAATCCAGGGTCAGACGGCGGGAGGGATTGTGTGGGCATTTGTTTGTGCAAACCTGTGCTTACTCTTATTAGCTTGACCTCCCGTCGTCTTCTTGACGGACGCCATCCACTGTTTTGAATACCCGGACTGAACTGACCACGGCTTGGCTTCATCCCCTTCTTGGACTTGGGAAAACTACAAACGTCTGCTTTTGGCTTTGAATTACGGAACGGAACTGGTCTACTCTACTGCTGCATTCCCTGGCTGTGCTGGAAATCCTGTCTGCTGTGTGTGTGTGTGGGAGCGACGCAAGTTACTCTAAACACTGTGTTGGCAGCAGAGAGGAATCTGCTGCCAATTAGCTGCATTCTTTGTATCTTTTTTCTTGGCTCTCATTTTGTTTAGGCTGAAGCAAGCATTTTGTTTTTACCCGGATTAAACTTCGGTTTAATCCGGTTTATCTTTTGAACATTCATTTTGTCCCTTTTTTGCTCCTAAAGGCAAATACTGCCTGGCCCTTTGTGTTTTACGGGCTTATTTTGAGTTTGTAACCTAATAAACCTTGTTACTGTGAATCTCGTGGCGTTCTGTCCTTGACACCAGAAGTACCAGCAACAATTCTCCAGTTCTTTCATGAATGCCTAGAATTTACTGCTGTAAAAAAAAAAAAAGAAGAAGAACAAACCCAGGAAAACTCTGTAGTCGTGAAAATGAGCAGAACAGCAGGGTACAAAGCCCACTCTGTCCTCAGAGATACAAAGCACAGCAATTAAAATGGACTCTTGAAAAGGCATTAAAGTTAATGGACTATCCTGCAGTTTCTTGGAAAGGAGAACATAATACAGACTTTTCAACAAAGTAACTGTTTTCGAAGCCAGGTGAGGTTTTTAAATAATGATCAAATATATTCTGTACTCTATTTTTGTTTCGGGTTTCCAAATTACCTGCTCTCTTTTTATTGCCATTTTAAAAATGTTTACTAAGCTTGCCAAGGAGAGATTGCATTATGGCTGGTAGAACAGCTAATATACTGACACTTAACAACAACACTGCCATTTCTACTTCTACCACATGCAAAAAAGTGTGATTGCAGGGAGAAAGAAAACAGAGAAGATTCAATGCAATTTCTAAGTTAAGATTCACATCATTAAAGGCTACCTGATAAACCCTATATCTCTGTAGGAGTTCGCCCAGACCCCGAGGTCCTCTTGAGAGACCCTTCTCCCAGTCTTACCACTTTCATAGGCACAGTAGACATGAGACCAGGACCGCATCTACACAAACTATTTAATGCAGTTTCAAACCTGTAATGAAGAAAGTGGTTTTGCTGTGCAGGTGATTACATAGGAAATCCTGGAACCAGGTTTTATGATGATTACACAAACCACAGGGGAGAGCTTTTTTCGTGTATTTTTGTGGGATTTTGTTGTCTGGCCACTGCAGTTTAATACAGTTCAAAGCTAGCTTTGCACTGTATTAAATATTCAGTGTAGACGAGGCCAGGGTTTTTTGGTGACTGCCCCAGTCTATAGAACCTCCTTCTCAGGGAGGCTAGATTGATGAATTTTAAAAGGAATTGCTTCTAGGAAGATGCTATCTTGTTTAATTGTACTGTTATAAAACTTGTTTTTATGGAAGGTTAAGTCTCTCATACCTGGAAATCCAAAATCCTTCAAAAACCAAACTGTTTTGCCGTTAGCTACTTTGGGGAAAAGGGGCTATTCCATATGTCCAGTGCCCATTGGGTTTTCCTGAAGGAGCCTTGAGAAAGAAGAGGAAGGGTGGTAAGACATCTTTGTTGTAAACCACTCCGAGTCCCGCTTTAGAGAGAGTGTGGCATATAAAGTTATTATCATCATCATCATCATCATCATTAGACACCACATATTAGACATCCTGTAAAAAGCAGACCTCTGAACACATTCAGGTTTCTGGAAATGGTGGAACAGGGACTCCTTATGGCAAAGCTTGGAGGACACTGGATATGTTACTAACCCCATTTCCTTCCTGTCCCACATTCACTAAGTATATGCAAATACAAGAATGACAAAATTTGAAACAAAAATCTAAAATCTGAAAAACATTCTGGTCTTAGAAACTATGGATATGGGGAAATCAACCTGTATTTATAATTGTATATTTTAAATTGTTTCATATTGTTGATATGTTAGTTATGTTTTAAAACAGACCTATTAATACTTTTAGCCATGCTATACTTATTTTAATTTGTAAGCTGTGTTGAGTCCCAATTTGGGAGGAAATAGCAACAACGATACTACCACTGCTAAGACACATCTGTTAGATGCCCATTTATTTTACAAAGACACTGGGTGTCCTAAAAGGTAAAGGTAAAGGTTTTCCCCAATATTAAATCTAGTCGTGTCCGACTCTGGGGGTTGGTGCTCATCTCCATTTCAAAGCCGAAAGACACCTCCAAGGTCATGTCGCCGGCATGACTACATGGAGTGTCGTTACCTTCCCGCCGGAGCGGTACCTATTGATCTATTTACATTTGCATGTTTTTCAACTGCTAGGTTGGCAGAAGCTGGGGCTAACAGCAGGAGCTAACTCTGCTCCCCAGATTCGAACTGCCTACCTTTCGGTCAGCAAGTTCAGCAGCCCAGCGATTTAACCCGCTGCACCACCTACAATATCAGAATTACAATATGACCCATCTGCATAGAGCATATATTCCCGGACTTTGCATGGCTATGCAAAACTGTAGATTATTGCAAACCCTATTGAAATGAAGGATTTTTAGCCCAAGAACACCATAAAGTCATGTTGGAGAACCTAAGGTAGAATTAATGGAGTTTGATAGCACTTTAACTGTCATAGCAATGTTATGGAATTATGAAAGTTGTTGTTAGCCTAATTATATGAAGAATGCTTTTGCTTCTCCAAACTACAAATCCCAGGATTCCATAGCATTTAGCCATTTCCAAAATAATAACTGAAGGTGTTTCTCCACAAGACCACTTCTTTCCAAGTGGTAAAATGAGGCTCCCTCAAGTCTTTCCCAGATTACTCCCATTATAGGTGGGAATGTAAGGGAATATTTTTTATTAATAACGACCCCCCTGTTTAACTCTCGCAGAACCATCAGAAACCAGAGAAGCCTCTTTAAAAATGTGTGGATATTTATATGGTGGGAATGCAGCATTCCAGTGTCAGACTGGTAGGTATTAAGCAAAATGCTTTGTGAAATAAAAGTCACAGTTTGTACTAATCTGTATGCAAAATGATTTTGCCTTCACTAAATCTTCATATTTCATTTTGTTTTCCTATCACAGGCCCCCAAATCCGTCATGATTAGCAGCTTAAGGCACAAGTCATGCCCAGTTCTAATTTGCTTGTTAATAGTGGGAAATGGATTCAGAGGTAATAGCTTTTGTTAAAACGCTACTTGCAATGTGAACTAGCCATGGAAGCGAATGCACAGTAAAAGAGTGGTGCCCACAGACAAAACAAAGTAGTGCAACTGGTTCCTTCAATGCCAAATCGAGGGAGAAAAAGCTCTCTCTGCACTGTTTATTCTCTTCCATCTTCCCATTCTTTTAAAAGTATTTTAATACATCATTTAATACTTCTGTTCAAGGCCAAAAGCAATCCTTTCAAAGCAATTCACTAAAGGAAATCAGCATCAAACAGGTGAAAAGTCTAAGGAAACGTACACAATAATTCTCACCTAAAATAATAATCAGTAGTAAAATAGTAAAAAGAAAAAAGAAAAGAAGATTAAAATTGCAGCTTGAAAGCCCCAAGCAGTAACCTTATTTGCCAAAATCAGATATAAACATTCAGGTCTTTTGAGCCCGGTTATAATGGATCAACAAGGGAGCTAAGTGTATCTTTGCCTTGAATTCTGCTTGAAACGACAGGATGATATAATGAAGAAATCAAGTGAAAGGATGCACTGGGAAATGTTTAGACATAAAAGGAGGATGAAACATTTCTGTGAATAAATGGTATATGTTTTGTTTTGTTTTTTTTTTTGTTAAGTTGCTGTGTTTCTGTGTTTTCTTTTAGAATGCATTGTAAGGGAATTGTGGCTTCTGGTGGAGAATAAGACCAGGAAAGATCACGGTCTTTAAAGGTCAGCTAGGTTGGCGAACAAACATCTTTCATGGACACAACTGGTAAAGAGAGAGATTTCTACTTTATATAGTACAAGTAGGAAAAGAAGACTATCCAATTTATTTCAGTATAGGCTTTTGTGGACTACAGCCCATTTCTTCAGGTACGATTAAGGGGCAAGTGTTAAAGTCACTGTTCAGCGCCAGAGATGATGGTGAAACACTTTAAATTGCTATTCAGGTGATAAAGCTCAGATTTTGGTTCCCTCCTCTTTGAGGAATTGTCATTCCGCTACTTGTTAGAACATGTACAGTGAGATGAGACCACTAAGGGGAAAAAAAACATACAGTAAGATCCCTATATCCATGGAAAATAAATTTTCAGCTGGACTGTATTTACCTGAAACTAAATACAACAAATAACATTAAATTACCTGACTTCTGGCCCCAGCATACAATAGAGTTGTGCTGGAAGGTCTAAAGATTTCTTGAAAGGTATCGTCTCTAGAAATTCGCTAGAAAATTTGCAAAGAAGCATACAATAAGATTGTCCAGAGAACCTAGCAATTACAGAGAGATCATCCTGCCCCCGCCCAAATGTTGGTAAATTAAACCACTGATATTGGGTTGCTGTTAATTTTCCGGGCTGCATGGCCATGTTCCAGAAGCACTCTCTCCTGATGTTTCACCTGCATCTTCAGAGGTTGTGAGGTCTGTGGCAAGTGGGGTTTACATATCTGTGGAATGTACAGGATGGGAGAAAGAACTCTTTCCTGTTTGAGACAGATGTGAATGTTGCAATTGGCCACCTAGATTAGCATTTAATGGCCTTGCTGCTTTAAATTTTTTTAAAAACTCAGGGATGCAGAAATACGGATATGCGGATCTTTGCAAAAGTTCTGTTCTTTGTCCTGGCCAGAAAAACTGCGCCCTCCAAACATTTCATGAAGTATCTGCCACACAAATAAACCTTATGGGGTAGGACCACTGTTGCCCAAGTCAGCACTGCACAATGAAACAGGAACATACACTTTCAAGCCAGGAACAGAACTTTGTCATTATTGACACTTTTTAGAGCCTGGCTGCCTGGCCATCTGTCCAGACAGAGTTTGTTGTTTACTTGTGGCATGAAACAACAGGGTGCTGTTCCTGGGTTATATATGGCTGTTCCTATTAGTCTCCTGTATGACCTTGACTCTCAGTATTTACATTCCTCTCCAGCACTTTCATGTCCCAACACCCAGTAGTAAATTTATTAAACTGTACATGTTGTCAGCATATACTCAATGAGGAACCCAGCAACATGATCCTGTTGTTCCCTGGCACAGGAACAAACATCTAAAACCCGGGAACAAACCCAGATAAAACATTCAATGATTTCGGATTGCAGGGACATACAGACATGCAAACCTCCAGATAGGCCCATGCTGTGGCGCAGGCAGGAGAGCAAGCCAGCTGCTGCAATTAACTGCAATGGATCACTCTGACCAGGAGGTCATGAGTTCGAGCCCCACTCGGAGCCTATGTTTGTTTGTCTTTGTTCTATGTTAAAAGGCATTGAATGTTTGCCTATATGTGTAATGTGATCCGCCCTGAGTCCCCTTCGGGGTGAGAAGGGCGGAATATAAATGCTGTAAATAAATAAATAAATAAATATTTGGCTAAAAACCGTGATTTTCCCACACCTGGAAATCTTGTGTTTTTTGCCTTTTGTAGCGATTGCTTCTGGGTTTACAGGGAACAGCATCTGGCTACCCTCCTGATTGCTCCAGGAGCTTCTGGGATAAAGGTACTGTCTGGACAGGCCCATAGTCTTCACACTTTCCTCATGCTTCTGAGCTGAGCAACATAATAGGAAAAGAGAAAGAAAAAGACTGAGGGACCTTCCACACAGTCATATAATCCAGAATATCAAGGCAGGAAATCCCACATTTTCTGCTTTGAACTGGGATATATGGCAGTGTGGACTCAGATAATCCTGTTCAAAGCAGATATTGTGGGATTTCCTGCCTTGATATTTTGGGTTATATAACAATGTGGAAGGGCCCATAGTGATGTTTCTCAACTGAGCAGCAGAACTCCATGATCTTTTGCATACAAAACATTTGCCTCATCACAAACCTGCAAGTCTTCTGCCAACTGCAGCTATCAACTGCTTTCTTGTGACCTGAGGAGCATGGAAGGCTTCTCAAATTCTCAGAAGTCTTGAAGAAGCCGAAGTTATGTTTATTGGAAAGTGCAGCCACTACCCACCCCTTCCCCCCCCCTCCCTTAATTCCCTGTCCCATAACCTACCTCTCCTCCCACCTTTCCCCTTAGATGACATGTGTTATCTGGAAATTCTATAATAAAGATTATTTCAAAAAAAAAAAAGAAAGTGCAGCGTATTAGTAAATTCCAAGAAATTGATGACAAAATAACTTCTCCATATTGACATGTTTCAGCACCAGTACCATGACCGCCAATGATAATCCAGCACACCTTTATACCAAACAGAGATTTAACAGATATTACTCCCTTATATATGGGCTGTAGTTGGCAGAAGGCTTGTAGGTCTATGATGAGGCAAATGTTTTGCATGCAAAAGATCTTGCATTCAGTGCCCAGCATCTCCAGGTAAGGCTGGATAA
Organism: Anolis carolinensis; assembly: GCF_035594765.1. Classification (NCBI taxonomy): domain Eukaryota; kingdom Metazoa; phylum Chordata; class Lepidosauria; order Squamata; family Anolidae; genus Anolis; species Anolis carolinensis. Next base: position 138,656,058 of record NC_085845.1, read on the forward strand.
GGGACTTTATCAGTCAGTGTAGACAATATTGAACTGGATCAGCAGTGCTCTGGCTTGGTATATGGCAGCGTCTTAAGCTGCAAACTCTCAGAATCCAGTACTAAAATACTTACTAGAGAGTAAGCACTATGTCAACAGCTTTGGGTTGTGCTGTAGTGTGTTTGGATATTGTATGTTGTAGCTGCTCAAGGGAAATAACCAATTAATGGTTTATCAAGAAAGCACATACCAGGGCAGTTTTGTACTATCGCCTCAATACTGATTGTGCCATTTTTCAAGATACTCAACATTTTATTTCACTGCCATGCAATGTTATCCGAAACCCTGCTGCTAGGGAAATATACTCCCATTCCTGATCAGATTCTGGGGCTAATAACCCAGTAGGAAGAGAAATGAAAATTACAGGCTCATCATCTGTGCTTTTATGAGATAGCATGCTTTATGTCACTATAGCCAAGCAAACAATATTAATGATTTGCAGCTAATTTTGTGGTACAATAAGAAGAGTTCAGGAGCTATTTTGGTTATATCCGAACTGACCATTTTCACCTGAGGAGAAAGGGAATATACACATTTAAGTGAAAATAGCAATGTTCCAACTAGATAGCCCAGTAAAATTGACAGCAGAACAAAATATTTCTGCAGCCAAACTTTTGCTTTCTTGTTTGCCAAAATACAAATTGTTTCAGTTGCTCTGCTCAAACAATATAAAGTGATCTTTCTCAGTACCACAGAAAAATAACAGTTTTAATAAGGTGAAGCAATACATTTTTCCAGTAGATGGCAATAAATATACACAACACAGATAAAAACATTTCAGATTCACAGAGGAAGCCAATAAAGAGACATTTGATTTTTCATGCCTTGTCTCCATCCAGATTCTTTGAAATACTTTTTCTGCTTTTTGGATGTGTTTTATAAAATGTTGTGAGCACATAAATGTGCCTTTTGCTCAAATAAAAAAAGAAGAATAAAGACTACTACTAAGCATAATGCAGTTATTCATACTTCTTTTGAAGGATATATCAATAGCAGGCTAAGGCAGACAGGAATTGCTTCTTTATTTTATTTAGATTTTTTAAAATGTCATATGAAAGATATTAAAAGTGGTTGATAAGATCATAGTACAGTGTAAAACTTCATAGTAAACTAAATACATATTTAAAAATGAAAGAGAAGCAAGTTTAAAAAACAGAACCTCAGAATCCCACCAACAGGTCACATTTAATTCAATGACAAAATGTTTATTGAAACATTTTGACAAGGTTTTTGTCTAATCTTCAAAAGCTAGCAGCAATGGAACCAAGCCGACCACAAGATAAAACTGTGGGCAAACTCTGTCTCTTATGTTCAACTGGTAATAACAGTCAAATAACTTTTGGCTTTGTTAACTGGTCTATATGGAATACTGTCAGGGACTTCTCTATAAAAATTATAAAGGTAAAGGTTTCCCCTGATGTTAAGTCCAGTCATGTCTGACTCTGGGGGTTGGTGCTCATCTCCATTTCTAAGCCGAAGAGCCAGCGTTGTCCGTAGACTCCTCCAAGGTCATGTGGGATGACTGCATGGAGCAGCGTTACCCTCCCGCCGGAGCAGTACCAATTGATCTACTCACATTGGCATGTTTTTGAACTGCTAGGTTGGCAGAAGCTGGAGTTAACAGCGGCCGCCGGGGTTTGAACCTGGGACCTTTCGGACTCTAACTCAGTGCTTTAACGCACTTCGCCACCGGGGCTCCTTATAAAAATTATACAACAGCATTATACTATACTAAAAGATAATGCCATCAATACTTGTAAAGTCATACTGTGTTCTGGACCATGGAATCATGAGATATACTTGGATCACAGTCCTTGATGAAATCAAGTTGCAGAGCTTGAATAATAATTTCCCTTCACTTCCCATTTGCTGTATCCTATTATATCTCTTATTGGACTATTTACATCATATCCTTAAATTCACTCATGACCTGGAAAATGTTGGGTCTATTAGTCCGAATAGACTTGTTGTGTCCCTTATCACTCCACAGGACAACTCCATAAAATAATTGCATGAAGGGAGTAAGGTATTCTTGTGTCAGTGTGATATAAATACATTTATTTAACTCAAGCTCAGCTTTAACTTTTTTATTGCTGTTGTATCTCTTCAAGTTGATTCAAATGTAGACATTTATCACTTGGGGAAAGGATGATTTTGATAATTGTTTCATTGGATTCTCGAGGTGTTCTTACCATGAAAACATTTGGCAACTTTCAGCTCCATTAATATTCTCAAAGGTAAATCAGGACTGCACCTTATTCATTTTCTTTTCAGCCCATAGGCTGATGAATTTTGATACATGAATTCTGAACATACAGGTGACTTGTCTCATCAAGTGGTATAAAATAGATTTATTGCAAACCAGTTTTTAACTTGAGGGAATATCTTTCTAGGGCCCCTTCCACACAGCTGAATAAAATCCCACATTATCTGTTTTGAACTGGAATATATGACAGTGTGAACTGAGACAACCCAGTTCAAAGCAGATATTGTGGGGTTTTCTGCCTTGATATTCTGGGATTTAGGGCTGTGTGTAAGGGCCCTAGGTCCTTCATCGCAACTCTGCAGTCAACTTCCAGTCATGATGAAGGATGTAAAATTCCTAGGAATACCATATGAATCAGTTCCACAAATAATCAAATCCATAAAGGTTAAATATGCAAATGTAGAAGGCTAACTGTATAGGTAATATGTTCAGTTCATTATGCAGTGTATCCCAAAAGTTTCTCTATAAAGAAAAAAAAATAACAAACTCACATTTTTGTATCATACTAGTTTAGGTACCCGGTGATGCCTGAGTTAGATATTTTGTAATGTTATTTATTTTTTAAAAATAGTTGTTTTCTTTGTCACATTAAAACTACATAAGGATGTGGGTGCACTACAACTCCCAAAACTGTGGGTCAATTCCTCTCAAACCCCACCAGTATTCAAAGTTGATCATGATGGGTCTGTATGCCAAGTGTGGCCCAGATCCTTTGCCGGGTGGGTTCAATGCTCTCTGAGTGTGGGTAAATGATAATTCCCAACAACCAAAGTCAATTCTCTCCAAATCCCACCAGTACGTACATTTGGTCATGTTGAGTACGCCTGCCAAGTTTGGTCGAGATCCATTGTCCATTAAGTTTCAAAACATAGCTTTTCAAACTGTGTGTCGTGAGACATTTTAGAGCAGTCTAAAACTGTGTTGGTTGCAGTGTGTAGGCATGTTGCACATAACAAGAAATGACAAACATTTCTTGGAAATATTTTATAATCTTACAAATCATACATTTTAAATACATATATAAATGAAAAGTTTTCATGAGATATGTTGTATACCAATATATTTCGATATTACAATTGATATATGTGTTGAAACATGGACGATACCATTTCCTCCACTAAATATCAGAGTCATATAGCAATGTTCTTTTAAGAGACTAAATATCACGGGAGAACAGAAAAGACCTATAATGCCTATAATGTCTGTACCATTCTGTGTCATAAAATCTGATACTAGAGAATACTTTTAAAAGAAATGTTTTAAAAATATGAGCATATCTTGGAGTAGTAAAAATGTCCCACATCAAACCAGTGTCAGATGATGCTTGGTTTGTTTTAAACACAGACAAAGACACACACATATATATGTATATATCTCCCAGTACATGAACATTGGCTGATACAGTGAAGTCCCCTCCCACCCTGGAAAAGGAATAGAAGTATCCAGAAAAAGAAAAGTCACTAAAATTTGGGATTTTGTTACACCACAGATAAGTCATCAGATCCATAGCATATTAGATGGAAAACATAGCCAATGTAAAGAGTGTTTACCCATTGCAGGAGGGAGAGATTCACAGTATATAAATAGACAGTAAATTAAAGACACTATTTTTAGGCTACCTGCATGTGTAGCCCTAACAAGATCAAAAGCAGAGACAGCTCTGTGCTCTCCTTCACCGCAAGGTAAAACCCTGGGTAAAAGTTCCCCGTGGTTTAAGCTCCATTTAAGCTCCACACTAAGATCTTAAATGCAGATTAAGTGATATATAAATCACTGTGGGAATAAGTCACCATTGAACTGACATTCTCAATCTGAATTTTACTCTTCCTAGTGTGTGTATATATGTGTACTTTTACAGTATAGAACTACATAAAAGTAAAGGTAAAGGTTTCCCCTTGACTTTAAGTCTAGTCGTGTCCGACACTGGGAGTTGGTGCTCATCTCCATTTCTAAGCCGAAGAACCGGTGTTGTCTGTAGACACCTCCAAGGTCATGTGGCCGGCATGACTGCATGGAGTGCCGTCACCTTTCTGCCGGAGTGGTACCTATTGATCTACTCACATTTCCATGTTTTTGAATTGCTAGGTTGGCAGAAACTGGGGCTAACAGCAGGAGCTCACCCCGCTCCCCGAATCTGAACCGCTGACCTTTCGGTCAGCAAGTTTAGCAGCTCAGCAGTTTAATTCGCTGCACCACCGGTCAGAACAGTAATCGGCAATCATTTCAGTGCTGATTTGTCTTTGTATTCCTATGTCCAGAAGCATGAAAATTCATTTATTGAATTAAAGTGCAATGGACGTCAGCAATGACACGTAAATTGCAAAAGTATATGTAGCTGTAATTGTTTCCAATTTGATACATAATAGTTTAAGTTTATAATGTTGAAATGCACAATGTTTGATATTAGAATAGCGCTATTTTCATATCCAAGCACATTAAACACATTTTATTTTATTTTAGATATGTTTGCTGTTTGAAATAGTAGCAGAAATAACTGCAATACCTTAACTTCCTAGGGCTCTTCCACAGTCATATAACTCAGAATATCAACCAGAATAACCCACAATATCTGTTTTGAACTGGGTTATCTGATTCCACGCTGCCATATACAGTAGTCTCACTTATCCAACATAAACAGGTCGGCAGAATGTTGGATAAGCGAATATGTTGGATAATAAGGAAAGATTAAGAAAATACCTATTAAACATCAAAATAGGTTATGATTTTACAAATTAAGCACCAAAACATCATGTTATACAACAAATTTGACAGAAAAAGTAGTTCATTACACATTAATGCTATGTAGTAATTACTGTATTTACAAATTTAGCACCAAAATATCATGATATATTGAAAACATTGACTACAAAAATGCGTCGGATAATCCAGAACATTGGATAAGTGAGACTCTACTGTAATCCAGTTCAAAGCAGAAAATGTGGGATTTTATTCAGCTGTGTGGAAGGGACCCTAGACATGCCCTTTATCCCAGGATGTGATCCCAGGTTTTCTGTTTATCCCAGATTATCTGCAGTGCAGACTCATACAATCCAGTTTAAAGCAGAAAATCTGGGATCAGATGCTGGGATATAGGGCCTGTCTGGATGGGCCCCTAGAGAGATGAATGAACTATAGTTATGTTGTCAAAGGCTTTCATGGCCAGAATCACTGGGTTGCTGTGAGTTTTTCCGGGTTGTATGGCCATGTTCCAGAAGCATTCTCTCCACATCTATGGCAGACATCCTTAGAGGTTGTGAGATATATTGGAAACTAGGCAAGGGAGGTTTATATATCTGTGGAAGGTCCAGGGTGGGAGAAAGTACTCTTGTCTCTTTGAGGCGAGTGTGAATGCTGCAATGAATCATCTTGATTAGCATTGAAAAGCCTGAAACAATCAGGGCCAGCTAACACCTCCCAACAAAAAAATTCCCCATGCAGGAATCCACCAGGTCTTGAAGATGCAAGGCTTTTCAATGATAAGGCGATTAATTGCAACCTGCCTCCAACATGCAAGAGTTCTTTCTCCCAGCCTGGACCTTCCACAAATATATAAACCTCCCTTCTCTCGTTTCCAACATACCTCACAACCTCTGAGGATGCCTGCGGAAGATGTGGGCGACACGTCAGGAGAGAATGCTTCTCAAACATGGCCATCCAGCCCGGAAAACTCACAGCGAGCCGAACTATAGATAGGTCCTGCAACATATTTGGGGAACACGACATTGATTTCCTTTTCTTCCTGGAGTTCAGTGTTCACATCTGCAGAGCAGCTTGCCAAGGGTGTTGCATGGCAACAGAGAAAAAAAACTTGAGTCAGATTACTGGTCTGTTTTTGTCAATTCTGGCTGGCAGCGATTTTGTAGAAACCGCGGTGCCAAAGTTGCTTGAAGGCGCATGCGCAATACTCCTTGGGGGGGAGGGGGGAGACTGCCGAAGTAGATTGCGCATGCGTTCGCTGAGCCCAAGCCCCTTCCAGGGCAAGGAGTTGCTTGAAGACGCATGCGTAGTACCCCTTTGGCGAAGGGGAAACCGCCAAAGAGAATGGCGCATGCGCTCTCTGAGCCTAAGCCGTCTCCTAGGCAATAGCGGTGCCGGGGGTTGCTTGAAGGCGCATGCGTAGTACTCCTTTGGGAAGAGCGAAAAAAGGAGTGCGCATGCGCCTTTTGAATCAATTCTCCTTCCAAACACCAGTGGGTGCCAACGGTTGCTTGAAGGCGCATGCGTAGTACCGCTTTGAGGGAAGCCGTTGCCGTGGCTGCCGTGGGACCAGGCGAGGCTCTCTCTGCTCGCGCCCCTCTCGCCTTTTGCAGGAGCCTTCGGGCGCGCATGACACCTTCCTCCGGCAAGAGGACACTTTCGGCCCTGGCTGAGGGAGAAGGAGGAGGAGGATGAAGAAGATGAAGAAGATGCTGGGGTTGGGGAAGAAACGGAGGGAGCCGCCGGAGCCGCTGCCCCTGGGCCATGCGTGGGCGGGCTCGCGGCTGGGCTTAGCGGGAGGCCTCTACAAGGTCCGGAGCAAAGAGCTGCCCAGGCTGCACCGGGCCGCCGCCGAAGGGGACCTGGTTGAAGTGCGGCATCTCCTGCGGAGGCACCACGACCCGGACGAGAGGGACAAGAGTGACAGGTGAGGCTGGGAGCAGCGAGGAAAAGGGTGCCTCCACACCGCGGGATCATTGCAGTCTGGCGCCACTGGCACTGCCATGGCTCAAGGCTATGGAATTATGGGAGTTCTTAAGCTTTGGGTTGCTGCGAGCTTTCCTGGCTATATGGCCATGTTCCAGAAGCATTCTCTCCTGATGTTTCGCCCACACCTGTGGCAGGCATCCTCAGAGATTGTGAGGTCTGTTGGAAACTAGACATGTGAGGTTTATATATCTGTGGAAGGTCCCGGTCGGGGGAAAACTCCTGTCTGTTGGAGGCAAGAGTGAATGTTGCAATTGGCCAGCTTGATTAGCACTGGAAAGCCTTGCAGCTTCAAAGCCTGGCTGATTCCTGCCTGCGGGAATCGTTTTGTTGGGAAGTGTTAAATTTTATTTAATTAATTTATATACCGCTCTTCTCCCCCGGGGGACCCAGAACGGGTTTATATAATGGCAAAATTAAACACCACATATAATACAACATGTAGGAAAACCAAACATAAAACACAAATAAAAGCCGGTGTCCAAATCAAATTAAAACAATTCAAACCATGTGACCATTACAAAAGGGGAAGTTTCAAGCCAAAGTCAAGAGCCAGTCTGTGTTTGAATTAATATTAATCCATCAGGTCATATCAGCTCATATCTTAAGGTAAAGGTAAAGGTTTCCCCTGACATTAAGTCCAGTCGTGACCGACTCTGCGGCTTGGTGCTCATCTCCATTTCTAAACCGAAGAGCCGGCGTTGTCCATAGACACCTCCAAGGTCATGTGGCTGGCATGACTGCATGGAGCGCCGTTACCTTCCCGCCGGAGCAGTACCTATTGATCTACTCACATTGTCATGTTTTCAAACTGCTAGGTTGGTAGGAGCTGAGGCTAACAGCGGGCGCTCATTCTGCTCCCGGGATTTGAATCTGGAACCTTTTGGTCCGCAAATTCAGCAGCTCAGCGCTTTAACACACTGTGCCACCAGGGGCCCCAGCTCATATCTTAGGATGGGCCAAATGCTTGATCCCACAGCCAGGTCTTCAGCTGCTTCCTGAAAAACATGAGTGAGGGGGCTTCCCTAATCTCCCTTGGCAAGGAGTTCCACAGCCGTGAAGCCACCACTGAAAAAGCCCCGTCTCATGTCCCCGCCAACTTCACCTGTGATGGCAGCGGGACCGAGAGCAGGACCTCACTCAAAGATCTTAATCTGCAGGACGGTAAGTTGGTAAATGGCCCTGATTGAATCATGTTTGGAACCCCCCCCCCCCCCCGTTTTTAGAGTGTTATTCTTTATTTAATAATAATAATAATAATAATAAACTTTATTTTTATATCCCGTCCCATCTCCCCGAAGGGACTCGGGGCGGCTCACAACAGGGACAAGCCCAAAACAACAACACAACATATTTGACAAAAACATTCCAACGATACACAAAATAAAATAATGGACAATACATTAAAATCCAAGCAGATAAAATCAGAGTAATTAAAAGCAAACCAGCAGGGACAGGTTTGATAAAGTGCTGTATCATGGAAATAAGTATCAGTGATAAAGTGCCATACGCTTTTAAACAGAAAGAAGTATTCTAATGTAAGTATTTGTATACCCAAGAGTTTGCAGAATTTGGGACTGTGTTGTGCATATCTCACAGTAATTTTGAAGTGGGGACACTATTTGATATAATTTACATTTTATCTTCTTCCTGGAAAGTTTGCTAAATGAATAGCTGTTGCAAAGATATCTAGCTTTTATTTCCTATTTTAAAAAAGGCTTTATTTATACAGTAGAGTCTCACTTATCCAACATAAACGGGCCGGCAGAATTTTGGATAAGCGAATATGTTGGATAACAAGGAGAGATTAAGGAGAAGCCTATTAAACACCAAATTAGGTTATGATTTTACAAATTAAGCACCAAAACATGTTATACAACATATTTGACAGAAGAAGTAGTTCAATATGCAGTAATGCTACATAGTAATTACTGTATTTATGAATTTAGCACCAAAATATCACGATGTATTGAAAACATTGACTACAAAAAAGCGAATGTTGGATAAGTGAGACTCTACTGTATTATAAATCTCACTTAATTTACAGATATATTTATTCAATCTCTTCTTCTCCTTCTCACCCATAATCTAAGTTAACAAACCCTATTTTTCTGCCTATCCATCCATCTGCTTATTTACCTATCAATGTGTTATCACTATACAATAAATGCATATTCATAATAATAATTGGGTTATATGTTACAATCAAATTACATTTCTTTAAATGGAAGTTAAAGAACAGGAGTTGCTCCAAACCTCATAGAGGATAAGATTAGATTCTTGGGGAAATCCTGCTCTCTCACACATAACTGGCAGCAGTTTTTTTTAAATACTGGTAGCCAGATTTTGTTCATTTTCATTTCCTTTCTGTTGAAATTATCCACATGCAATGGCTTCTCTGTGTAGTCTGACATGGTGGTTGTTAGAGTGGTCTAGCATTTCTGTGTTCTCAAACCATATGCTGTGTCCAGGTTGGTTCATAAAGTGCTCTGCTATGGCTGACTTCTCTGGTCAAGTTAGTCTGCAGTGCCTTTCATGTTCCTTGATTCGTGTCTGGGCAGTGCTGCGTTTGGTGGCCCCAATGTAAACTTGCCCACAGCTGCATGGTATATGGTATCTGCTGTGGCCCCCCGACTATGGAACTCACTGCCTACTGAAATCAGGCAAGCTCCCACTTTGTTAGCTTTTAGGAAAGACCTGAAAACATGGCTCTTCCGCTGTGTTTTCGGTGAGTAACTTCTGTTATATATTTCTGTGTTACTCCCCCCCCCCCCCCCCGAACATCTATCCTCTAAACTGCCCCACTCTCATATGTCCCTGTCCACATTGGAGTACCCCTCTGTCCCTCTCACTCCGGGTTTTATCTTTGTGTTCATGCGGCCTTCTCTTGTTTGACTGTTTCTTGATTTCTTGATGTGATGTTTATTATTATGTATTGTATTACTTTTAATTATGTTATGGTATGCTGTTTTATATTTTATTATATTGTATTGCTTTGGGCATGGCCCCATGTTAGCCGCCCCGAGTCCCCGCTGGGAAGATGGTGGCGGGGTATAAATAAAGTTTTGTTATTATTATTATTATTATTATTATTATATGGTAGACTCCTGCAGAGATGAGAGGTTCATAGAATCATAGAGTTGGAAGAGACCTCATGGGCCATCTAGTCCAACCACCTGCAGTTGTAAGAATCCCTCTCGTCCTTTGTTGAACGTAGTATTTGTTGGATTTTCTTAGTGGGTCTGTAGATAGTTTGTAGGTTGTGTTTCTTCCCGATGTGGTCAGTGGTTCCTTTGATGCATGGTAAGAACTCTTTTCCTCTGGGTGGATCTTTGTCTTTATTCTTGTGGCTTGTTCTTGGCCTTTCAGTTCTTCTGATGTCTGTGGTGAAGTATCCATAGAGTTTAAAAACTCTAAAATCAAGACAGTAAATAAAGAACAACACTCTGAAAATAGGGGAATTCCAGACTTAAAACAATCAGGGCCAGCTAACACCTCCCAACAAAAGGATTTCCCCAGGCAGGAATCAGCCAGGCTTTGAAATTGCAGCGCTGGTGATTAATTGCAGGTGATTAATTGTAACATTCACATTTGCCTTCAATAGTCAAGAGTTATTTCTCCCACCCTGGACTTTCCACAGATCAGAAAAGATACATGGGTGAACAAAGACCCAGGCTTCCAGTCCAAATCTTAAATCTGGCACTTTACTATATTGGTTCAGCTATGTTTGGAAAATGCCTTTATTTTTTCTTTCTGGGTGAAAAGGTAAAACTGAATGCAAGACCATTTGATATGTCTTAGGGTCAAGTGCAATGGGAAATGGACTGAAAAAATAGCTAAACTATAAGTCATTACAACATGTGACAAACTCAGGGACCATATGGTGCTATGCAGCTCTCAGCCTGTGATCCAGAGAATCCTTTCTCCAGGTGATCAACCATCAGCTGGGCTACAGAAAGCACAGTTTCTCTGCAGGGAAGCTAAATCCATGCTACTGCTTTGATCCTGATCAAGAAAGCCAAATTCTGCTTTGGACTGCTGTCAAGATTACAGCGGGTGGGGGAGTCTTTCAGTCAGAAGAGCTGAGCCTTATAAATGTGAAGGTGAAAGATGTTGCGTGTTTCTGTTCCATCCCATTAGTGCTCCAGTCACCACCATAGCTACACACCCATGTGGCCCTTGAGAGGTCCTGCAGGGGCCAGCATAACTTCTCTGGTTCCTGTGGTAGGAGGCACGAATCAAAGGAGGTTGGGGTACTCTCAGGATAAAATTGGAGAACCCAAGTTTGTGCTGACAGAGAAAGAGTCAAATAACGCTAAAGAAAATAATATCAATTTTATTCTGTGATACTGATTGAATTTCATTGCATTCTTTTCAGAACACCTTTGCATTTTGCCTGCGCCAATGGATGCATAGATGTTGTTACTTTTTTAGTAAGCAACCAATGCCAACTAGATCTCTACGATAGTGATACAAGAACTCCATTAATGAAGGTATGTATGAGACATAATATTGCAACTTTGCAAATATGACATATGAATGAAAGGATCAGCTTAATGCAAGTCCTATCAGCAGAAGTCACAGGTTTTAACCAAGTATTTTAAAGAAGAGATTCTTCTATGAAATTTTTGTGTGCGTTTGAGTCTCTGCTCAACAATGGAAATCACAGTATGACCATGAGCAGTATTCCCTCAGACTCAGAAAGGCAGTGCTCCCCCTCCCCCGAACAAATTTTGTCAAGAAAATCTTGTGATAGGGTTGCTAGAAACTGGAAATGACTTGAAGACACAAAGTTTTAGCACACTATGCTGTGGCAGCATGAATTATTTGGACGAATTGACATGTGGGGCTAACTTCCTCTTCTTAAATGTTATAGGCTGTGCAGTGCCAGCAAGATTTATGTGCAATTTACCTGCTTGAGCAAGGAGCAGACCCTGACCTTGTGGATGCATACAGTAACACTGCCCTCCACTTTGCTGCCTTTAATTCTAGCATATCAATAGCAAAGCATCTCCTTGAATATAATGCCAATGTTGAAGCACAGAATAAGGTAAGGCACACCTTTTTAACGTCAGAAAAGTAGGCTACAACAGCTTTGTTTTTGTACTTTTGGAAGTTGAAAAAGTTCTGGAAGAAATGTATTACTCGATACACTGCTCATGATAACACCTAAAGGGTAATACAAAAGTCATACATAAAATATATACACATTGCCATCTGGTAAATTCCCTGCATTCACGTTGTCTCTCTGCTTCTAACCCTCCCCCCCCCCCCCCTTCCAGTTCTTGTGTCCCACTGCTGTCCATAGATTGGACTCAACCACGTGACATTTTTAACTTTTTAAAATATGTTAGCTGTACCAGTAGACTTGATACATCTGTTTTATTTATAATAAACAGTATGAGCATTTTAAAAACAACACATTTTATTGTTACACAGAACATACTTTGAGATTTGAAATCTACTTTATATGAAATGGCCTTTGTGCTGTTTGTGTCCCTTATTAATGGTTTTAATATTCTGAGCAGCTCTTCATTTCATTTTAATATATTTAAGTTATAAATAATTCTTGATCTTAAAGAAAACAATGGAAAATACGATGTGTCACTGTTTATATCTTTTATTTGGTTATAATCTTATAGGATGGGAACACACCTTTGATTGTGGCTGTAACTGAAAATAATCGAGAAATGGTAGAGTTTCTTCTAAAACAAGGAGCATCTGTGCATGCCACTGACAATTCAGGAAGGTACAGTCGAATTCATTTATCCCTCTCTCAGAAATTTTGGACTGTTTCTTAAGTAATTTGTTGAAGTTCATTGCTAAGGATAATGACAGAAGAATATAGTGTGGAATTTGCCTAGCTGAAAGTGCTTATTATTTACTAATCGCAGTTCTGTATCCATGCCATTATAAATAAACTTTGAGGACAGCTTTGACAGTGCTATTATTTATGTATTCACTCAGAAGCAAATAGCTTCAGTGGAACTTATTTCCAGATAATTGTGTGTGGAATTACTGCCTAAATCCTTCATCTGTCTTTTCTAATGAGGATGTTACAGAAAAGGGTGGGAATCATCTGGCTCTCCAGATGTTGTTAGACTGAAATTCCCAGCATCCTTAGGCAGTCTAGCCTGGAGTAAGGATTGCCTGAAGTGGCACTCCACCATGTCCAGCAGGGCCACTTAATTCCCAATGCTGCCATAGTCTATGAATGATTTTTGTAGAGTAACTGTTATGAAATCATATGGAATACAGCTATTGAATGTTGGGCTATACCTGTGTGCTTTGTATTGACACTGATCCTGTATTTACCGTATATACTTGAGTATAAGCCGACCCGAATATAAGCCGAGGCACCTAATTTTATCACAAAAAACTGGGATAACTTATTGATTCGAGTATAAGCCGAGGGTGGGAAATACAGCAGCTAAGGATAAATGTCAAAATTTAAATAGATACCAATAAAATGTCATTAATCCGGGCATCAGTAGGTTAAATGTTTTTGAATATTTACCGTATTTCAAAGAAAAACAATAAACTAGCTCTATAAGTGGAAAGGTAGGGGCAACAAAAACAATATGGTATCAACAACAACAACAACAACAATAATAATAAAAACTTCATTTGGATCCCACCCTATCTCCCCATGGGGACTCAAGCCAGCTTCCAGCATAGTAACAGGCAAACATTCAATGCTTATATAAACAATGCAGAGCTAGATATAAATCTATAATTATAGATACTGATTTCACATATGCATTTCCCCCTGAAACGTTTTCAAATCCCCCTCTCTATGTATGTGTGTGTGCATTTCCCCTACAATATTTGAAAGCCATATATATATATATACACACACACACACACACACACACACACACATACATACACATACACGCGCACACGCACACACACACACATATCTGTCTAGACATGTCTATATATATTTGTGTGTTCATTTCCCCCCTGTAATATTTGCAAGCCCTATATATATGTAGATAAGAATATATTCATATCTATCCAGACATATCTCTTTATATAGATATTTGCAGAGACTTGCAAACATATGAGGGTAAATTCATATATAAAAATAATGTATATGTATGGCTATAATACACAGGTACATGGATCTATATGTATAAAGGATTTGCAAAGACCTGCAAACATATGAGGGGAAAATTCATATATAAAATTCATGTTTATAGATAGATACAAATATAAAGGTACATAGAGATTGCAAAAGCTTGCAAGGGGTTAATCCCTATACTGTATACCTGTAGGAGAGTTTAACAAATATTTTGGGGAAAATGCTTTCATAAGATTAATAAATATATATTTTTCTTCTTCCTGACTTGCAAGGGTGTCTCTCTTTTCAAAACATTCTCTTGCTTAAGAGCGAGGGAGGCTTTGCAAAGTAAAACACTGATAAGGGAAGAGAAGAGAGAAATAGATCACATATTGCAAGCAATAGCCTGCAGGCTCCATTGCCGGCCTTGACCTTGACCCGATTATAAGCCGGGGGAGGCTTTTTCAGCTCATAAAAAGGGCTGAAAACTCAGCTTATCTTCGAGTATATATGGTAATTTTATATTGTGGTTTTTCACAAGCATCCCGATTTTAAAAGTGGTAAAAGGGAGGTCTCTCTCCCATCTTGTCTTTAAAAGTAGTTATTTGAACAAAAGACAAATTGCACTTGCTTCAAGCAAGCAAAATATCAAGTGAATCTGCTTGCCACATTTTGGTGATAAAAGTTGGTAGCTGATTTGAGGGAAAATAAAAATTCTGAAAGTATACATTGAAAACAATGTAATATGAACATGGAAGTCCCACCATTCTTACTTCAGCATCTATAAAATGGAGTGTGTAATAGTCATGATTGATACACCTTATTTGAACGTGCTTTTAATATGAGCATAACAATTATTTTCAAATTAAAAATGACATTTCATATGTGGTGTTAGTAATCCAGAAGGAATTTTGTTCTTATGTTTCCAGAAAAGACTAGATTATCAATTGAAAGCTTGTTTCTGAACCTTCCATTTTTGTATATAAAGAGCCAATAAATCATGAAATATTCTTAAATCTAAACTGTGGCTATAAGTGACTTTCACAAAAGAGCAAATCTTTTTTGAGGTCCCTTATTAGGATATATAGTATTGCTTATGATAAAGTGTAGAGTTAGGTCTTCAATAATTAAAATGTCTAGTGATAGTACAAATCTCTGCTATGTGATTCTTCAGATGTTTGTCTGCCATCATAATCATAGATGATGGGAGCTTTCAATTCAGAATGTGTATTTGTTATTTATAGAACAGCCTAGAACAACAAAGAGCCAACAATATTTATCTGTTCTCCTTGATTGAACAACAAACAAAATATCTCTTTAAAGAAATGTCTTGATTTGTAGAAGGTTGCATTCATTAACAGCCTTGGTTACATCTTAAATCCAGAGTCTATATGGTTTTGTGTAAAATAGAAGTGCAAATAGCCAATTCTTGAAAGCGAACCTTATTGAAATAGTCATGCTTCTACCAAAGACATAAGCATTTTATCTAAGTGTGATTTGTTTTACGTTTTGTCATAGCAAACAATGGTATTTAAACTCCAAGGTATTAAAGCAGTAGTGCTAAGTGATCTAGGCTAAGTGAACAGATCATACAGTAATTTTGTTCTCTATTTCTATTTCAGAACGCCGTTGTTGATTGCTACCTCTAATAAAAAACGTGATTTAACAAATATTCTCCTCTTTCATGGGTCAGATGTTTCCCATAAAGATGAAAGTGGATGGTCAGCGCGGGATTATGCTCTACTTAGCGATGATCCTATGTAAGCCTTTATTTCTAACATTTTCAAAATGTATATTTATAATTATCTATCTATTTAAATTCTGAAATGATGCTAGGAATTCTCAGAAATTGTTTCTTTGCATGTCCCTAAGCAAGAAACAAACAACTTGAGTATCATGATTTCTGACTAAGAAAAATAATACAAACATTGATCAGTTGACATTTGAGAACAGATCTCCATAGATTCCTACAAAAGGACTTCACTCTTACGATGCAGTTTAATGTTTTCTTCAAGTTATATTCTTTTTTTAAAAAAAACCCTTTTTTATTGTAACAATGTTATAAAAAGTTTTATCTTTTCCCTTTTAGTCTTCTTCAATATATAGCTGATTATTCCAGGCAGAGAGATAAAGAAGAAAAGTCTCTTGATGAGCCAAATATTCTGTCTATATTGAGCAGATCAGGCAAAATGAAAAATGCTGCTATAACCCTGGGTGCTCCTGCTACCAATAGAGAAGGTATACATTTACATTCAAAGAAAATAAGACATGTTCTACTGATTTAGACCAAAAATTATCTAATTCACTGTCTTTTCTTATTCCAGGGGGTAGACCAGATATGTGTAGAAAACACACAATTCGTACATTTATTGCTGTTTTCCTTGACATTGTCTTTAGGGGAAAGTGTAACTGAAACTGGAGTTCTATGTAGCTATTGTGATTGATAGCATTTGGTAGCTACTGAGGCCCCTTCTACGGGCCCTTCCACCCAGCCATATAACCCAGAATATCAAGGCAGATAATCCACAATATCTACTTTGAATTGGATTATCTGAATCCATATTGCCATATAATCCAGTTCAATATGGATTTTATACAGCTGTGTGGAAGGGGCCTTGATTGCCCTATATCCCAGGATCTGATCCCAGATTATCTGCTTATCCCAGGTTATTTGGCACTGGAGAGTCATACAATCAAATTCAAAGCAGATAACCTGGGATCAGATCCTGGGATATAAGGACAGTGTAAAAGGGGTCTGAGAGGCCTCTTTTAAATTAATTTGTCTCATCCTCCTTTAACCATTTAGGAAGAGGGAATTACATCATCTTGGGAGTGACTTTCCTAACATTTAGCTTCATTGGTTTTTCCCGTGTTCTGCTCTGTATTCACTTTTCCACACTGGATCAAATCTCTCATACCTCACAATGGCTTTAAGCTTCAGAAAATGGGGCAGTGGCAGTGCCTTAACCTACCAGACATGCACTGCTCTTGCTCCTTAGCCCACAAATATAGGAAAGACAGCAGACCAAGCCAAGGATGGGGTGCATGGGCTGTGCTTCATTCAGTCTACATTTCTTTCTCTAGGGGTTAAAGAACATGAGCCAAGTACCACTTCTATCCTAGGAAGCAGGAGGAAATCAGTCAGGCAATGACAAAACCACAAAATATTGAATCTGCAGATGTCAAAACAGCAATTGTGGAGGAGTGAAGTTCCTAGGATAGAATTGGTGTTTCACAGCTTTTCTACTTTGGGTCAACATTTTCATAATGTCAAAAGAATCTTAAAATCTATTTTTGTAGCTATTCTGTGCTTGTTCAGATCTCATCAGTGTAGATGAAGTGTTAGAATTTTTTGCATCACTTTGCATCACATTAAATTTACCAACGGTCTGGCAGAAGTTGTGCATACCGTCACTGTGGAGGATCTAGAGATTGCTTTTTTAAAAAATAATAATAATAATAATAATGTAGATGCACATCAATTTTAACTGCCATGACTCAGTGTTGTGGAATTGTGAGAGTTGTAGTTTGGTAAGATACCAGCATTATTTGACAGAGAACGCTAAAAACCTTGTAAAACTACAACTCCCATGATAATGTATCATTGAGCCAGGCGGTTAATGAGGTGTCAAGCAGCATCCATTCTCTCAGGTTTTTTATACACTTATGTTGCTAAACCCCACGGTAGTGACAAAACTACCATACATCAAAATTAAAGCAATTAACTCCACCCAGTTTGCATTTAATCTCTTGAAAGAGTGCAGTTCTATCTAGAACAATTTGTATGCTTCTCATCAGGGTAGAAAAACTGTTGCCTAACAGTGTCTTGAGACAACACACCTTCACTTCATTAGCTTTCATTACTGCATCTGGCCAGTAATTTATTGTTACTGACTGACCTGGATTTGAGTCCCATTTCTAAAAGACCAACGGAATATAAATTAAATAAATAGGTAAATATATAAAATAAGCTGAAGGAGAAACAGAGTTGCATGACATTAGAATTTGTCACTTCCCTTTAAATTAAGTGTGCAGTTTTATATTGATTGCAAGCCAGCAACTTGTGGCAGCAGTAGGACACGCATTGTAATATTTCAATTTACTTGGGAACTCTGTCCTACAGAGCTATGGCAGCCAATTTTATAAGGATGGTTGGAGCTGTGCAGGTTTTTAGAGGTAGATTTTTAAAAAAAGAAAGCATAGGAGATTGAAATCTGGCAACTTTGCTCTAATTTCTACAGTAGAACTCTATTTGGTTTTTGTCTTTTGATGTCTCTGGAGTAATCCTGAAATAGGAGATGCCAGTTAAACTACTGTACATGGAATGGCTATGTTTCTTTTCCAGCATTAATATCCTATTTTCCTGAGGAAAAAAATTCTTTCTTGTCTGCGGATACAGTGACACCTAAATATAAAGCAAAACACAGATTCTTCAAACTATGTTTAACCTTTCGACCCTGAAAATTCTAAATATTCCAGAATGGCAAAGATAATCCCATTGTCTTAATAATGAATGATTTATCTTTTGAATGAAAATTTGATCTTTTTGTGTGTATTGCTTTGTTTTTCTTTTTATTGTAGTCATGACATTGAGTAACTTCTTACTTGCTCATGCATTCTCATATCTGTAAACATTTTCTGAATTTACTTTCTTTATCTGTTCCCTTCATGCCTTATCCTGAATAGATAGAAAAGGGCAGGAGTCACTCAACCAGGCAGCAGGAGTTTCAGGGGAAGGTATAATTGTCTCAAAGAGTCTAATCTGTTTGCTTAGTGAATTTTAGTTGTTTTGAATTCAGACAGCCTGTTTTGGTGTGTGATGCTGCTTTTATATCTGTGTGTAGTATATAGTTCTACTTCGACCCTGGAAGGCAATTTGTTGCAAGTGGATGTTGAAACTATAGCAAAAATTTGATAGAGTGTATAAGGTGGGACCAGGACTGAAACTGCTGCATATAGGGAAGGACTTTAAACTCTTCCCAGTGCTCCAGCCCTGTCAAAACTATGCTCCTCACAAGCTACTGTTGCTCCCTGGATGAGAACCATTATTGACTTTGAGATTAATGGACAGCTACTTTTTGGGAACTTCATGAAAAACTCAAAAATCCAAAACAAGTTGAGTTGTATGAATTGAGTAATGTATATAAAAGACATAGAATAATATAATCAAGACATACCGTATATACTCAAGTATAAGCCGACCCGAATATAAGCCGAGGCACCTAATTTTACCACAAAAATTGGGAAAACTTATTGACTCGAGTATAAGACGAGGGTGGGAAATGCAGCAGCTACAGGTCAAATTTAAAAATAAAAATAGATATTAATAAAATTGCATTATTTGAGGCATCAGTAGGTTAAATGTTTTTGAATATTTATATAAAACTGTAATTTAATATAATAATAAGACTTTAATAAGATAAGACTGTCCAACTCTGAATACCTATATACTCAAGGATAAGCCAACCTGAATAGAAGCCAGCCAGGATTCTCACTTGAGTATAAGCCGAGGGGAGCTTTTTCAGCCCTAAAAAAGGACTGAAAAACTAGGCTTATACTTGAGTATATACAGTATATTATAAAATAATAATAATAATTCTTTTATTTCTAACATTTTAAAAATGTATATTTTGAAAAGTCAAAGAAGTTTACTAAGAAAGCATATATAAAAAAGGACAAAACAATATTCCATAAATAAGGGGTAAAATCCAGGAGGTAATATAGCAGGCAAAAGTCTTAAAGCCAAGTCAAACCATTTACAGAAAACAGTCCACAGGCAGAATAAATCCCAAAGCAAGGCTCCATACTGGACCATGAAGGCAGGATACAAGGTTTAAAACATGAACATGAATTTCCAGATAAATCCAGAAAACCAGGAGCAAAACATGAGCATGAATCCCAGAATAATCCATGAATCAAGGAGCCACAACATGAGCATGAATTTTGGATCTCCAACCAAGGCTTGAACAGGGAACGAGGTCAGAGAACCTCCCAGGATAAGCGACATTGCTAGATCTAAAATCCTGACATAGATCTCTCTGCTTTAAGGACTGCATATTCTTTTGACCTTGCACTCCCCACTTCTCTCTCTCCCTCTCCCTCTCTCACACAACAAAGTCTCTCGAATCCTTCTGCACCTGAATCCTTCCTCCCTCAGAGCCTCATGGGAATGTTTATCCAAATCATCCGATTCCCGTCTGTTATCCCGTTTGCTAGTAGGTGAAAGATCACCTCTCTAGCTGCTGGATTCAAAACAACAGTATTTTCCCACGGCAATACAAAAACAACCTTTTGCTCTAACACCACCTCCTTCCCCCCCCCCCCCCCCTTGGCTGCATCTGAATCCAGCATTCTCCCTAGCTCTGAAACGGTATCTTTCATTCTCATAGGTCCTGACACCACAAACCCCTCATCTTCATCAGGTTGAACCACAACAGTTACTCTGTCTTTACTAGCTGACCAAAATTGCTCTCTTGTCTGCATTATTTGTGTATATGAAGTACAACTTCCATCCTTGGTTACTTGTTTCTTTTCTCTTTTTGGTTGAAATAGATATTACTTATTTTTATTTATTTAAAACATTTATATTCCACCCTTCTCATCCTGAAGAGGACTCAGGGCAGAGCACAACATAAATGCAGCAAACATTCAGTGCAGGAACATAAAATAAACCATAAATATACATAAACACTAAAATTAGTTATCTTCACATTAAAACCATTATTTAAAACCCTCACAAGTCAGCCGTGAAATTTCCTATTGCCGCCATTATCTGGAAATCCAGTTCACTATACAGTGTGTGTGTATATATACCATATATACTCGAGTATAAGTCGACCCGAATAGAAGCCGAGGCACCTAATTTTACCACAAAAAACTGGGATAAATTATTGACTCGAGTATAAGCCGAGGGTGGGAAATGCAGCAGCTATGGGTAAATTTCAAAATAAAAATAGATACCAATAAAATTTCATTGATTGAGGCATCAGTAGGTTAAATGTTTTTGAATATTTACCGTATTTCAAAGAAAAACAATAAACTAGCTCCATAAGTGGAAAGGTAGGAGCAACAAAAACAATATGGTATCAACAATAACCTAATAATAATAACAACAACAACAATAACAATAAAACTTCATTTGGATCCCACCCTATCTCCCCATGGGGACTCAGGCCAGCTTCCAACATAGTAACAGGCAAACATTCAATGCTTATATAAACAATGCAGAGCTAGATATAGATCTATAATTATAGATACTAATTTCACATATGTATTTCCCCCTGAAACATTTGCAAATCCACCCCTCTCTCTAAGTTTGTGTGTGTGCATTTCCCCTACAATATTTTAAGCCATATATAAAATTAATGTATATAGATAGATACACATATAAAGGTACTTAGAGATTGCAAAAGCTTGCAAAGGGTTAATGCTTATATATCTGTAGGAGAGTTTAACAAATATTTCAGGGGAAAATGCTTTCATAAGATTAATGAATATATATTTTTCTTCTTCCTGCCTTGCAAGGGTGTCTCTCTTTGCAAAACATTCCCTTGATTAAGAGCAGGGAGGCTTTGCAAAAGAAAACACACTGATAAGGGAGGAGAAGAGAGAAATACATCACATATTGCAAGCAATAGCCTGCAGACTCCGTTGCCAGCCTTGACCTTGACCCGATTATAAGCCAGGGGAGGCTTTTTCAGCGCATAAATAAGGGCTGAAAAACTTGGCTTATCTTCAAGTATATACGGTACTAGCTTTATTGTCATTGTACTACTGCACAACAAAATTAAATGCCTTCCCCAGCACACATCACAAAAACAACACACCCATTCCTCCACACCCCAACCACAATTACACAGTACCCAATGCCACATCAGTATATATGATTATAGTGTTTTCTCTGTTATATATGTTTTGAATACATTCTTCTATTCATAGAATCCAATTTGCTTATCGTTTTAGCACCTTTTCTGCTTTCCTTGTTGTGATACGCATTTCATCTCCAATACATTTTTTTGTTGTTTCTGGTAGTAACTTTGAGACACATATCCATGAGAATCATATTTAATTTTAGAGCTATTGACCATGAATTTATTATCTATTTTCTGAATGGTGGGACTTTCTCATCATATTGTACACAATGAGACTTGATGCGCATTTCATCTCTCTATTTATGTAATTTTGTACAGCTATTATGTTCAAAAGCACATGAAGCAGCTGTTTAAAATCTTTTATAAACATTATTTTTTTTTGTTCTAAGATATGCTCCCCCCACCAAACATCTCTAAAAACAGGGTGTATCTTAGAATCAAGTCTCTCTCTCTCTCTCTCTCTCTCTCTCTAGATAGATAGATAGATAGATAGATAGATCTGTGTTTCTGTTGGTAGTACTGAAATTGGTGTGTTTCTTAGAAAAAGTACAGTATTCCCACTTTTACTAATTTTATAAAATAGTACTTTGGCCTTAAAAGACCTGCAGTTTAAACAGTGAACAGTACTTGCAAATATTGTTTGCTTGTTTATCATTATCTCAATTTTGCTTTCTCTTTTTCATGTATACTGAACACAGTTATAGATGATCATTCTTCTGGAGACTCAGTAAGGTATGACTGGCATTTTTATTTTGTTAATTTTTTTTTGTTAATCTAGATTCTAGAATGTGGTGTAATGATTTGAGCATTAGAGATCAGAATTCAAATTCCTGCTTGGCCACTGAAACCCACTGGGTGATCTTGGGCAGGTCACACTTAACCTCAGAGAAAGTAAAATGCCCTCTGAACAAATCTTGCCAAGAAAACCTCACAATGTTGTTGTCACAAGTCGGAAACAACAGGAAGATTCACAAAAACCAGAAGAGATTAATTCTTAGCTTTTCTGTTCATTTTAAGAGTTTCCGGGCAAATGTATGATGGCACATGGCAATCTTCAGAAGAGGAAGAATTCAGCCCTAAGGTACAATTTTTTCATTGTGCATGTTCCAAAATTACTATGGAGATTTCTGTTACAATGCTACTGCTTATATCAAAGTCATTGTGGATCTCCTTACTCTAGTCGAGCACTTTTGTCTGCTTAGGTTTTCAAGGTTATAGGGTAAAGAAGTGGTTGGACTAACAATGGAACACAGAAAGAAGAATTGGGATTTGAATGACTGCAACTAGGCTGAAGAATCTTTCAGACGATATTGTGTAGCTGTTCACTGAGTAGCTACCATTTAGAGAGTCTTGTGTGGTTTTAGTGCAGACATGTTACTTTTAAGGGTTACCTTAAGATATTTTTTTTTATTTGCCTTCAGGCATTTTATATCTTTTACTGATTGGCGCATGAGAGATCTATTGTAATGATACTGTGTTTTTCTCCGTTTATTCTACAGTGTTTGTTTATAAGTACACTCCCTTTTTCCATTAAACTCAGAAGAAAGCCTTCAAGCTTTTAAAATTATGACATCTATAGCTTTCTAGGAATGTAATACAATCTGGACATTAATCCTGTTTAATAATTTGCCTGTCATTTTTAAGAGTGGCAGCATTGTACCTTTAAGAGGTTTGTGCCTGAAATATGCATAAATATTTCAAGAATCCCAGAAGTTGAATGTTCAATACAGTATTGAATATTTGTTAGATGTTTTCTGCTTCTTATGTACAAGAGTTTGTGGAGCACTAGTGTTAACTTCTTTGTGTTGATATTATATATTTTGCCTCATTGGACCACATTGGTGTGTGATCAGGAAGACAAAAAACACACGTTTTCAGTGGTATTGCTCCTGTCACTGTTTCACAACTTATTATATATGCTAAATGTAGAATAAAATGTGGATAATGGATATGTCTGTCACTGTATGATCTTGGGATTTAGGGTTATTCATAAATGGTTTCTGGAAACAAAACTTAATGTAATAATATCTTTATTTCTAGAAATTACAAAAACCAAATTTGGCTCACCTAATGAATGTTTCTCAGCAATTGAAGAAAAGCTGTAAGTTGCTTAAATTGATTCATTACTTTTGATATTTTTATATGAAACTATGGATTTTAAATATTTTCTTTTGTTCTTAATTGTGTGTGTTTTATATTTTGATGTAGTAGATATGAAAAGTAGCATTATGAGAACAGAACATATAGAAAGTAAATCAGATTGTGAAGCTGGAGATGACAATGAATCCCTTCCTAAGCCTTTGTTCCAAGTCAAATCCTTCCCTCAGCCTATCCGTTCCTCTCCTGGCTCCTTTTCCAAATGCTCCCAGATGGTGGCTCACTTGAGCTCTAAGCAGGTAATAATTTTTATTCACAAATTTCAACCAGTCATTTGTTTTATCTTATGTATTTTTTATACCCACATATTATTCTGTACAGACAATGAAAATGAGAATGATCAGTCACTAAAAGAAAACATTCAAGCAGAATCTCAAAAAGATATTAATCCCAATAATCAAGAACCGAGTAATCCAAATGATTCTTCTGTAAGTAACGAGGAGGAAGAAATTGATGACGAGAAAGAAGAGGAAGATGAGGAGGAGGAGGAGGAAGAGGGAGACGAGGAGGAGGAGGAAGAAGACGAGGAAGAGGAGGATGAAGAAGAGGACGAAGAAGAGGACGAAGAAGATGAAGAGGGAGAAATGGAAGAAGATTTCAGTGAAGAAAGGAAAGATGAAAATATAGAAGTAGAAAGTCAGTGCAAGATAAAAGATGAAGAGGAGGAATCGTTTGAAAAACTAGAAAAGAGAAGAAATCTTGAGCATAATGAACCGGTGCTGGAAGGAAATCTTTCTAAGAATAATTGTGAAATAGACAAATTACAAAATGAAGAAATGCAAGAATCAACTGATGTGCTGATGCCTTTTATTGCTGAGCAGTACGAAAATTCACATGAAAAAGTGAAGTGTGAACTGCAGGGTCATTCATTTGAAAAGGAGAATAATAATGAACTTAAAGATCAGTTTGAAAATCTAAATGATTTTGAAGATAATGAGAGAAATGACAAAATTCAAGATGACAGCCAAAAAGAATTTCACAGCAGTGTTACAGGTACTACTACTTCAGAGGCTTTTGAGGGAACAGCATTAGCAGAAGCTGAAGTTTTCTTAAATAGCCATCATAACAATGGTATGAATTCAAATCTAAGTGAAAGTATTGAAAATGATCATGGTTCTGACTCAGAGGCAAAGCTTACAGATAACAAAATTAAAGAACAGAATTTCGAGAATACTGATTTTGTGTATTATCAAAAAATTGCAGACAAACTATATACAGAAATTAAAGAACTTCAGGAAACAGTAAATGAATCACTGCTACACAAAAATGAAAATACTGAGGAAGATCTGAATGCTGTTCAACATGATATCAGTGTAAGTGAATCTAATATGATGGGAAAATTCATTTAGTAAAAGGTAAATCTTTATTAACTAAATCCTAAGAAAATAATACAATCCAAGATGCAAACACTTAATAATTTTCTTTAAGAGTGTGCCTTGATAGTGCTTTCAGTTTTGTTCCAAGGTATTGATCTTGGTCTGTAAAGTTCTGCATGGTTCTTAATTCAGAGTCCTTGAAGGTCCACTTCATATGAGCACTCAGTGTCTTTAAAACTTGCTTCTGTGATACTTTTCAGGTTGCTTTTACTTATTTTATAATAGGCAGCTCACCATTTTTACTTGTTTGCAGTAAAAAACAATACAAGTACACATTATAAAACATTTTCAGTTAATAAAATTGGTTAATAAAATAAGAGACGTAACCAGAAATGCTGAATTATTTACCGTCTTCTACAATTTGCGTTCAGTATTTTAAAAGCAGACTTTCTATGGCTGTATTCTAAACTGATGCATGTAAGATGGAAATACATAATATCATGTTTGGGAACGTGCTGGACTAGAAATTTTGTTTTATACTTGTTGTATTACTGATTTTTGTAGGATTTACTCCCAAGTAATAACGTGTAAAATTGTTCTACATTGTACAAAAATTAAGTGAAAGTAGATGAATTACCATATCAGTAATTAATGTGGATCCTGATTTTAGGAAGAATCTTCAGAAGAAGAAGAGAAGAAAGAGGAAGAGGGAAAGGACAGTGAAAATGAAAATGAGAAAATTTCAGATGTTTTGATTAAAAAATTGCCTAGTAATGAAAGTTATCAAAATTGGAGTGCTTCACAAGATGGTGCTATTAGAAAGGGTAAATACAACCAGTCTTCTTAAATTTGTTGCGCAAAGTAGCAATGTATTCCTTTTTAAAATAAGGAAGAATGAATGAAACATACCTTGGAGCTAAATTGTGAGTGGATCAATGAATAGCTGGCAAAAGGGCAAAGACATGCCATCAAACATAGGATGGGAGGTACAGTAATATTTAAATAGTTGTTTGCCTAGCAGTCATGTATCATTCTTTGCAATCAACTGCCTTTTTTGTAAAAAGGAAAACTAAATCTTTTGTAAATAAAATATGATCTTTTATTTTCTAGTTACAGAAATAACAGGCATGAATAAAGAAGAAGAGGACAGGGGTGCAGAATCTCCATGGGATTCAGAGGTAGGTTACTTTATTTTGAAGAAAATACTTTGTTTAAGACTCTTGACTTCAGTTGTTTATTATCAGGTGCTTTTTGAAGTCTATATCTTGGTAGACTTCAAAAAGGTTATATGTGTTACAGATGTACATCTTTTCAATGGAAGAGCTGAACCTGAGCAAGTTTTGTATCACTTGTAAAATGTATTACATAGTAAAATGTATTAATAGATCTCTCAAGCAGAGTAATGAAATTCTGAATGCTGACACTGTCAGGGTCTGGGAAATGGTGCAAATGATGAAAATTTAGCATAGTTGAACACATGTTCTAATGAAGAAAAGATGGAAGATGAGTTAAAATGATTTCAAGTTCAAGGGATGGAGAAGGAGTTTGGATACTGTAACAAAACAGAGTCTTATCTTTTGATCCCGGAGAAAGAAGAGACTACTGAGTTTATGACCATATGTCCATATCTACACAGATGTTCTGTTTAGTAACATAAACTGACTATTCCTTTCTCTAATAGAAAGATAACATTCCTTCTAGGATTTGAGAAGTGAGACTTCTCAAAAACCTTATCTTAGTGCAGTGATTCTCAACCTGGAGTCCCTAGATATTTTTGGCCCACAACCCCCAGAAATCCCAGATAGTTGACCAGCTGTTAGGATTTTTGGAAGTTGAAGGCCAAAAACATCTGGTGACCCCAGGTTGAGAACCACTATCTTAGTGGATCTCTCCTTTGTCCATCTAAAAGGGATCAAAAGTCCAACTATTCCTCTGCTTCAAATTTAAAGGTACCATATTATCATGCATTGCAGTTCTCTATTTTGAAAATAGGCCTTTCCTTTCTACTGTATTCTTCAGCACAGAGCTCATTTGCTCACATACAAACACATTCATGCATAAGCAAACATGTTTATTTGTGACAATACAGGAGAACAAACAATCTGGAAGTCAGCAAACATGTAAACTTGCAATTAGTTTAGGCAGCATAGATAGTTAACCCTTCACAGCATCTGTCTTCATGATTTGTTTCCAATAGTGTACTACTGAAAGCCCCAGAAAGCCAGCTGTCAGTTCCTTGCCAGCATCTCCTGCCAAAAATGGGACATGCATGCACAGTATTACAGAAGAGCCATGTGAGTAAGATTTTCATAATAGTTTTGTTGCCTACCATATGTGTTTTTGACAACAGTCTTCATGTTTTACAAATTAATAAACTCTTTGAAACAAAAGCCTATCATATTCAAAATGAATAAAATGAATAATTATTGAAAATTTCAGTGCATTATTATTACTACCACTAATTCGCTTTTCTTGACATTCTAGGGAATTCAAAGGACATAAAGGTAAATATAGTTCTGCAATTATATTAACACCAATATCCTAATTTAAATATTATATTTTTGTTTTCCAAAGGTTCCACAGAGATTATTCTGATGGTGTTTTTCTGAAATATGTAGGTGTAGCTTATAGACTTGCTTCTCTAAGAAAAGTAGTTACCCAGATCTCCCAGACTAGCTCTGCTAGTAATGACTGAACTGAGTTGGAGCTTCTAAGAACCTAACTCAAGTTAATACTAATACTACTACAGTAGAGTCTCACTTATCCAGCATAAACGGGCCAGCAGAATGTTGGATAAGCGAATATGTTGGATAATAAGGAGGGATTAAGGAAAAGCCTATTAAACATCAAATTAGGTTATGATTTTAAAAATTAAGCACCAAAACATCATGTCATACAACAAATTTGACAGAAAAAGTAGTTCAATACGCAGTAATGCTATGTAGTAATTACTGTATTTATGAATTTAGCACCAAAATATCATGATGTATTGAAAACATTGACTACAGAAATGCATTGGATAATCCAGAATGTTGGATAAGCGAGTGTTGGATAAGTGAGACTCTACTGTTCTTCTTTTTACTTCTCTTTCTTTGCCTCCTATTTTTCACTTTCCCTGCTTTCCCTCCTAAATCTGAGGAATAGGCAACCATATTCTATTTACCAAAGGGCCTAAGTCTCACTTTCTTCGGGGCCCATTTAAGTTGTCTTCTCACAGTTCACATCTTTAACAAAGATACAGAAGCCAGAATGAACCAATGGGATCAGTGTTAATCTTGTTCATATTAGGAAAGTGAACTTTATTTGCAGCCCAGTAAAGTGATGGAGTTGCTTAAGCTTTTAATGAACAGTCGATGTAGTTTCTTTCTGTGCTCCCATGTGCTGTGTATACTGGTGTATTAGTCAATCTCCTGTATAAGCCGTGGACAGGGTTGGGGGTCAAAATTATGGATTTTGCTGTGACCTGTGGAAAAGTCAAGGATTAAAGCGGAGTTTAACACAGAACTCCTCAGAACTATTCCACAGAGAAGCAAAAGCGCCAGCACCACCTCAAGGCCAGCTGTCTCTACTGCTTCTATTTTCTTTTCCAAGCACTCAGACCTTTTGCCACTCTACTCAGAGGAGTGGATGATTGCTTTTTCAACAAAATTAAGGTTCAGTAGGAACTCATATAACCATAAAAGCCCTTCTCTGAGAAGTTTGGTAAAAGGTTAAAGATTAGTCCATCCTGCATTAGTAGATGCAGTCTGTGATGCTGCTTCAGGCCTTTTTGAGTTCCAGGGCAGGAAAACCATGCCAGTGGTGTTTCTTTGATGCTTTCCCTTCAGCTGAAACAACTGCTTGATTATTATGGTTAGTTGAAGAAAGCTGGCTGGCAGGCAACTAGGCAAGTGAGCTGTTTCTTCAGGGACCAACATGGCTATTCTGGGTTGAGGACCTGTTGCCTCTTCAGACAAAGGAGCCCACCAAATCTTGCTCTGTCACCATTGCTGATTCTATGCTTACTGCTTCCACAAGAAGCAGACATTGTCCGGCAGTGCAAGAGCCAGTACTAACTGCTTGTTCTCTTTTGCCCTCAACTGGTTTTATTGTCTCAGCTGGTCAGCCTGACTTACTTTTTCACTTAGGCGATCCCTTGTAGTTCGAGGATGATGGTCCTCCATTTCTTGGAAGATGCCTGTGTGTGATTTTTTTTTAATGTGTGGAGGTCGGTGCATGGCCGGTCAACACAAAGTCTTCACAGATTGAGGTCCCAGCAGTGGTGTGATTAACACAACGAGAGTGGCTTCTCAGTCTGTTTCCAGCCTTCTTCCGCCTTCACAGCCGTTGTAACATGTACCATGTTATCCTTCACCTGCTCCGCCGTTGAAATCTTTGGGTCTTCGGATTGTTCTTGGTCTGGATCCTCCCCTGTGGCCACTCCTGGGAGTGTGTGACTCCCGTGGTTGTGCCTGCAGATTCATTGGAACACACAAGCCCCCTCACCACGTCAAGGTGACAATCCATCGAGGGTCAGCCTGAAATAGGAGGCTCTGTCATGGTCATCATCTTCTCTGGATCCCTCTGCAATGGCTGGAGAAATAGCTGGTTTCTCATCATTCTCCTGCCTTTTCCAGCTCCTCTTCACTGCTCAACCTTGCATATGGTCCAGCTATGAAAAACCAAGGGTGAGCAATTGGGCAGTGAAGAAGATCTAGAGAAGGCAGACAAATGACAGCAAAACAGCTGTCCTTCCACCTGCAGCAGTAGGGTCCTTGCTCCATTTGTGTCCTAAAGGAAGGCGAATTAAAAAGAGAGATAAGCTGGCCGGAGATCCCTCCACCTTAGCTGGAGGAGCAGCTGGCTTTGTGTCTTTTGCCTGCCTTCTCCGGATCCTTTTAACTACCCAACCGCACTTGC
This sequence comes from Anolis carolinensis, assembly GCF_035594765.1. Classification (NCBI taxonomy): domain Eukaryota; kingdom Metazoa; phylum Chordata; class Lepidosauria; order Squamata; family Anolidae; genus Anolis; species Anolis carolinensis. Next base: position 138,686,355 of record NC_085845.1, read on the forward strand.
AGGCTGACTGCAGACAATAGAGGGGAGGTGGTTGTATGGCAAAGAAGAGCAGAAGAGGCATGAAAAAGGAGAAACCAGCTGCTTCTTTAGCTGTGGTGCAGGGATAAAGAAAGGGCAATGACTGAGATAGAGTCAGCTTTCAAGTTGACTGGTGAGGTAGGAAGGCCAGCTGAGGGCAAAAGAGAGTGGCTCCTGCACTACAAGGGTATGTCCTTCCCGCACAGAAGGGACAAGTGAAGAAATAGCAGCAGTGAATTAAGATGATTTGGTGTTCTTTGTTCATCCTCAGTTTGTCTGCACCAGCCTGCTTTCTCCTTAAGTGGGCTGGTTGTGGACAACCAAGAATGGGAAGTTCAGTGGTGAAGAGTCTGACTGGGAAGAGCCTATTATAAAAGAATCAGTGATCCATCTGCCACCCCCCCCCCCCCAAAAAAAAGACAGGATAGAGTTAAAGAGGTGTTGCTGTGAGGAGAGTGGAGGGGATCAGCAGTCCTTTTAGGTTCTGCCTAGGAAAATTATGGCAAGAGCTTAGTTCTTTTGGGAAGAACCTATAAAAGAGCACCAACTTCCTCTGCATTCACTATATGGCATGGAAACACCAAAGAACCACAATTGTTGCTATTTTTTCGAGCCGGCATTACAAAAGGTCAGAAGTGGTAGACAGTGACCACATTGACTATTAATTAGTTGATCCCGGTTATGAGTCTTCCTAGAGAGCAGAAATTCCATGTAAAAAACTTCAGATGTTCTTACTACTCTGTTGGATTATTTTTTTTCTAGCTAGAAACTGCTACCACAATTCTACAACATGCTACTTCTTCTCATCCTTTAAATCAGACAGAGAGCAAAGAAAAGCAAAGATCCGGTAATGTTTGATAAAATAACTTGCTGGGAGGGGTGAAAATTTGGTTTTACTTTTTTGTTCAGTCAAAGCATTTCAATATGTTCTCTTTTCAGATTTAATGAGAGAACTTGGTTTAGATGATGCAGATGATATTGAAGGTACTTGGTCATTTTTATATCTGTTTTTGTCGGTCACACAGAGTTAGGCATCACAAATCCTTTATCCAATACTGCGAAAAGAGTACATAAAATCACACTATTCCCCTTTCCCCAGAATTTGCAAAATTTAGAAATAACGGTAGCTGAATTTTGTGTCTCCACTGAGAAAAAGACATCCAACATGTCCTATATAAGTCTCTTTCCAAATCTGGTCATTGAAATCTTCAGAGTCATTTTGAGAAGACAAATATTGGTCCATATTACAAAAATGAATACTTCAGTTCATAAGAATTCTGTTTAGCTACCATTAATAGACCGTAGGTTTTTCTGTTAAGTTTAAAACACATTCAGTTATCATAGTCTTCATTCTGAAGAATGTAAATATATTGTTGAGGTTATTTGTTTTTTGTTTTCATATTGTGATATCCTGATAATTTCAGATGCATCTGACTGGGATTCTACCAGCCTGTCACTTAAGAGTGTTCCTTATGCTAAAACCTATGACATCTTAACAGTGGGAGAACATAAGTCTCCTTTACAGTTAGCAAAAGCTGCTGATGTAACTGAAACTCCTGTTCCTTCAAGAGCAGAATGTGATGTTCTAACTGTTGTTTCAAAAGGTAATTGACACTATTTTTTTTACAATATCTTATTTTTTCTTTTGTACACTAAAGAAGATATGGTCCATGTATACAGCCCTGTTCTTTATAGTAAACCCCCTAAAAGTTGGGAATTTCAAGTTTCAAAATTAGATAGCTTTTTACCAATTGTTTTTAATCTAGTAGAGTGAACCTGATACGCAGAAGTCAGATGGTAGGGTGGATAAAATGAAGTGAATGTGATGGGTTGCTAAGGAGATAGGAGACAATGTAGTGAAGTGGGAGCTGGGACAAAATAGGACAGCAAGGTAGGCAGTTGAAGAGGAAGGATGGGAAATAGATTACAGTTTCTGAGAAAATAGTTGCAGCCTTAATTTTACTTTTAAGAATTTTGTTAATATTCGTCATACACACACACACACACATACATGCATACACACACACACACGGGTTCTGCTCTTTATAAAGTAAACTGGTTTTTTTAAAGGAATCCAGGAGTGCACTTGTTATTCAGATAGAATCCTTGTGGGTCAGCTTTGAATGCTGCCTCTCATCAACATATATTTGAATATTACTTGTTCATTTAAGTGGGAGTTCTTTTTTTTTTAAAGAACAACAACTTTGTTCTCTGTCTGTTCCCTGATCATTTATTAAGCAAAATATTTATTTTCTGCCCTTTATCTAATGATCGTAGAAGTATTCAAACGTCATTTTGAATTATTTTTAAAATTAAGTAAAAAACAGTTTTAAATGAACCCACAAGATAAAATGATTTGAAATCTTCATGATGTGCAAACCTGACATTTTGACAGTTTAGATGAGAAATCCAAATCTTACACTACTGTGAGGCATCCAAACACAAATATGCTCATTCAGTATTTTTACAGGCCAGCAGTGTGATGAACAAAATGACAATGGAGAAGTAGAAGAGGATGAAAACAAGGTAGGTATATTACAAATTAAATTTGCTTGTTGCTATCAAACATTACTGTGCATCTGAAACTATTGTTAATTTAATTCTTTAAGTTATACAGACACTTCAAAACAGAGTCAAAGGCACAAATTCTATGTTCTTCTAGTCTTTATTTTGTTATTTCTTACCCTGTTAATTTATTTCCAAATACTATATATTTCCATGTCCTCCAACACCTTCCTTATACATCTAGAAGCAGCACTCATACAGCATACATAGAAACACGACTTGTATGGTAATTATGAATTTTTCATACTTCTGGAAGGCAGAACTGATTGAGTAGTGTTTACCTGAATGAACATCTTCTAGAGATCTTTGGTTGCTATGATCTCTATACATTTATATGACCTTTGTAGATTGACTGGGGGGGGGGAGTTGGTTGCATAAGCTTAAGTCTGCTTCCTCATGGAGTACAGTGGTTACTTTTATGAGCAGACTCTATTTGTGAATAACAATTAAAATGCCAAATAATAATAAATGTGGGGATATAACTATATAAGTGGTAGAGATCGTTATTGGAATACAGTGAGGTTTTAAACTATGGGTAGGTTTTAATTTATTTTAACTGATTTTAAAAATACTGTTTATATTTAATCCTGTCTTAATTTTTGCATACTTGTATATTTTAAATTGTATACTCCTTTGGGAGAAATAAAGTGGAGTATAAATAAACAAAATAATAATAACAACAACAGCAACAACTGTTATAATATGTGTAGTGTGCCAAGAAACCATTGTCTCTGTGGATTACATATATGATAACACCAGTTAATGTCCCAGTTTAGGCGACATCTTTCCTCCTGTCTTTGTTCCCCAATGGCCATCATCGAAACTGAACTTATCAATTCATCACCGTTCCCACAGGTCTTCATTTCTGTTGCTCTTCAAACATATAATCTTCTCAAAAAGATCTGCTCTTTGACACTGTATCAACTACTTTCTCAGTCTCAAAGATTCTACAAGATCTCTTTGCATGTTGGCATTTTGCATAGAATTCTACAGTATATGTGTGGAGTAGAGATAATGCCTGAAGAGCTATTCCATCAGTACAAAAGCATTATCAGAATGACTTGTCTGCTTCAGAATAATAGTAATATGGCAATTACTGGGGAATTCAAGAATACTTCTGCAGTCTATTATAAGAGCCCCCGGTGGCCGGGTGGATTAAAGCCTTGTGACTTGAAGGTTGGGTTGCTGACCTGAAGGCTGCCAGGGTCGAATCCCACCCGGGGAGAGTGTGGATGAGCTCCCTCTATCAGCTCCAGCTCCATGCAGGGACATGAGAGAAGCCTCCCACAAGGATGGTAAAAACATCAAAACATCCGGGTGTCCCCTGGGCAACATCCTTGCAGATGGCCAATTCTCTCACACCAGAAGCAACTTAGGTTGCTACTGACACGAAAAAAAGTAATACAGTAGAGTCTCACTTATCCAACATAAATGGGCCGGCAGAACGTTGGATAAGCGAATATGTTGGATAATAAGGAGAGATTAAGAAAAAGCCTATTAAACATCAAAATAGGTTATGATTTAACAAATTAAGCACCACAACATCATGTTATATAACAAATTTGACAGAAAAAGTAGTTCATTACACATTAATGCTATGTAGTAATTACTGTATTTACGAATTTAGCACCAAAATATCACGATATATTGAAAACATTGACTACAAAAATGTGTTGGATAATCCAGAACGTTGGATAAGTGAGTGTTGGATAAGTGAGACTCTACTGTATATATTTATGTGAATTTTTGTTGATGGCAAGCCACGGTTCTACAGAAGTTTACTCTAGAGTGTTTATAATCTACATATCTAATCATGAATAGATCTTTAAAATGTAGTTTAACATTTTATGTTGGAATATTCAAATAACTAGTAACATTTTTTATGTATGTATTTCATATGTACATAAAGCAGTTTAATAGAATGCAGCAGTTTGACTAAGAAACCAAAATTATTTGTCTCCTGTTCCATTTCTTTAACTATGATCCCCTTTGAGCAAGTTAGGACCTTGCCTACTAAGAAACTGGCAAAAGTGTTTGGAACCAAATGATTATTTGTTACCTTCTCATATTGCTAGTCTTTGCTCACAGATACCATTCAGAGCTTTCTCCAAGGAGATGGCTTTGGGAGAAAATGTGGTAGATACTGCCAGCAAAACTACCTGCTCAAGTCATGAAGCTTTCAGCTTAGAAGATCCTACTGGGATCTGTTCCAAGTTAGTTGGCTTCCTTGGGGACATAGTTGAGCAATTTATTCTACTAGCCGAACAACTCAATCCAAGCAGAGAATTTTCTCAGGTTATTTTATGTGGACTTGGAAGCAGTAACAACATATGACTGGAAGGATATCCTCAATGTCTCCATAGGCATTTTGCAACTTGGTAGGCTTAGTGGCAGTGTATAGGCTTCTCCTGAAAGATGTTATCTGCGGTATGTCCATAACCTGCCCAAGCCATAGGATTTGCTAGATAAGGGCTAATTTGTAGATCACAACATCCAAAAAGATGGCATAGGAGTGGCTAGCTTTTCTTCAAACTTCTCAGTCCTCTGTCTGCACAAGATAGAAAATCTATATCAGAAATATAATAATGTTGGGAACACAGCCCAGTTTTCTTTTATTTAATAAAATGCACAGTAAGATTACAGTATATGTACATTTCTTCATGGAAAACACAGGAAATCATTTTCAGTTATAATGATGATGATACAAAATTATTGCAAGTACAGCAATACATTGTTGAAAAAAAACGAACATGCATTGTTAAAATATTAATTTGTTTTTCTTAATAATACATGCTGGTATTGTTTCATTATCTGTGCAGAACCCAAAACAGGGCCTAGACAGAGAGAGATAGTCCATTTTATGGGGGTAGAGGGTGGGTTAAAGGAGGAAAACCATTTCCCTCTGATATCCTGATATTCCCTCTACCCATGTCGCTGTTGTGGAAATAACCCTTGTTTATGACATGGGAAGTCAGGGGGGGGGGGGGGGGGAATAACCAGCAAAAATAGGGAAATGATTTTCTTCTTTCAGCTCCCCCCCCCCCCCCCATAAAGTAGATGATCCTTCTCTGCCTATGCCCCCTTTTGGACTCCACCCGAAAAATGCAACAGTACCTACAAACTTGAAAAAAACATATAATGTAAATTTATTACTCCTGAATATAAGAGAATAAAATCTTTTTTGTAAATTCATAAATGTAATGTGTTGATTATTTTTGTTAATTTCTCTCTATTCATACTTACGTGTATAAGGAAAAAAGCGTATTAGATACACACAACTCCCTAGAAAGATTGTCACCTGAAACAAAGACTGACAAGGCAAAGATTCCATATGCTTATGATGAAAAGAAAATTGGAGCAGTAACTCACAATGTGGAACCAGACAATGAAAGCAGTCATTTTGATTCGGCACTCTGGGAAGAAAGATATGAAAAAATGTGGGTTGCAAATGAAAAAAAGGAAGTCAAATCTCATTTTAAGACCATTACAGCAGAACTAAAGCAGATGTTTGGTGAAATCAATATAAATGAGAAAAAAAGTAAGACTGGGGTTGAAGGACAATTGCAAGATGGCCCTAATGGTTTCTCGGAGGATATAAAAGAATCATCGCCATCTCATCTGTCTAAAGCTGCAGTTGGTATGCCAGAAAATGATAGTAGACTGTTACAGCCTATCATTGCAGAAAAAGAAATAAATACTGGAAACTCAATTTTATGCCCTCAAAATTCTGTTTCTCGAGAACCATTTTTTGAAATGTGTGAAAATAAAAGACATAATGTCAAACAAAATCTGGAAACCAATGATGAGGTATTGCCTAATAATGCAGAAGAAAAGGGAACGAATGTAAATGAAAAAGATGATAATACATTTGTACAACTGGAAAAAAGTATGAATAGGAATGCTGTAGCTTCAGAAAAAAATCCAGATTATTCATCAGTGAATAGTTGTAGAGACACTTCAAGTACATTTTGTAAAACACTTGTTTTAAAACACCCAACCAACTACCAAGAGAGCACAAATGGGGAAAATGAAGAATTTCTGCATTATTTTAAAAATGGTGTCAGAAGTTGTAAATATTTTGATACCGAGTCTGGAAACCAAGTGAAAAAGTCTATACAAACTTGCTGTCAAACATCAAAACAACAGCTGGATGAAGAATTAGAACGTGATGTTGCAAGATTTAAGAATGAGGTAGGAATGCTGCAGATAGTGTTCCTGACTTTGGAAAGAGAAAAGGCCCAGCTTCAAAAAGAGGTAGAGACGTACCTGCTACTTTCCATTCTTTGGTCTTTCTCCCACCTCAGTCATGCTGTTCATTTCAGCTCTTCAGTATTCATTATAAAGTTTTCTTTCTGTGTCAGCTTTATGCTATGCTTCTAATATAAATCAGGAAGGAAAAGTTTATATAGGACGACCCCCATATCAGCAGGGGACACTTTTCTTAACATACTGTTGAAACAGGAAACTGGATTTAAGTGTGAACCCGATTGAAGTGAATGGCTTCCACTGAAAGTTGGCATAGACTCTGTCACCTACAAAATGCCTAGAGAGAACATACTTTGTTGTATGCGGTTAGGTGAAACTATGGGTACTAGTCCTGTGGGTAAGGAGGGTCGTAGTATATACGCTTTCCATCTAATCTGTGTGGTGGTGTGATTTAACATATTGAGAATTCAGAAATTTAATGCTAACAGAAAAAGATTTCAAGTAGCTCATATTTTAAATAGATGCTACTTTATAAGAAATGAACTGCACCAATTTATGTACTTGTTATACTTTTGGTCCAAAGTATGAAATTAGGATCTGAACAGGTTATTGATTGATCTTTCCATTTACTTTTATTCTTGCTTAGCACTCTTCACTTTGCTGTGTGAAACATTTCTCTTTTGCATGAGTCATTCTTTTAAAGCATATTTAATCACTTTTGTGAAGAATATTCTTTTCACAGTTAAAGTATTTTTGTTTTATCATTCATTTTTTCTTTTACATTAATAGTTTTCTCCCCCATTGCCTCCTTTTATACAATACTAACTCTTTAGCTTTAGAAGTGATTGACTGTTTGCTTTTGAAGAGTGGAAGTCTTTGGTTTGTGTTCTGAGTACTTTTTGATAAATATATAATGACTACTTTTTCCTAGGTTGAAGAGGAAAAAAGAAAGCAAGGATTGGAAGCTGACGGGGAAAAAGAAGCTGCAAATATTGGACAAAAGGTGGATGTAGAAACTGAACAGGAAACAGAGCAGATGCCTACAATAAATGAAAACCAGCATATTAGAACAGCAGGACAGAAAAGGACAGAAATAAGCCAGGTTATAAACAGGATTTCCTCACCAGACCGAGAGCGATTTATGCAAATTTCTTATCAGACGTGAGTATGAAAAGTGATATTAATCAACTTGTTTAATAGCCACTTAACTTTTTTCCCCTCATCTACCTTGGTGTCTGAGATAGCAGCATGCAGGTTCAGGAGAGTTAGTCTCTATCATCTTGACCAGACCTACTCCATCTGTTATATCTCAATCCAGGCTGATTACAGTTACATGTTTGGAGGTCCAGTGGAAAAGGTGGAAGGATATGATGAGGTTGTCATTGAGATCACCTTGGCAGCCAAAAGACTTTCTACTGCCGTATTTACTTGAGTATAATGTGTCATCAAATGTAATGGACATCTCAATTTTGAAGGTGCAGGGTGAAATGGTGGGGAGAGTGGGGATTGGAGGAGAATCCCACGGATGTCACTCCAAAAATGGATCTGTACTCGGATATAAAGCTCTCATCAGTTCAGGCATAGTACATCAGGGAGGCAGACAGCATGAGTGAGAGAACTCATATTCATCCATCAGGCCGACGATTCCCAATTGGACTCATAACGAGACGTTTAAAATTGAGTGGGCAGTTTTGAAGGCCTTCTAAATGAGGCCAGTTGGGAACCGGATGGGACTGAGCTTAGTGGGGAGCAGGCAAGAGACCCCAGAGGCACCCAAGTAGCAGGAAACTGTGATGACTCATGGGCCATGTAGTCCCGTTCCTAGCGCTGTGGTGACAGATGAAGAGGAAAACTTGGGTTTTCCACCGTTTCAGCCAGAATTGGAATTTTCCCAGCCAGAATTGGAGCCCTTGCACCTGCAGGAGGTTTGTCTTCCAGAAAGCTGCCAAACAAGCCCTGAGTCAAAATCTCCCCCATTTTCTCGCCGTAACTATTATCAACAACAGAAAGGAGTTCAGCAGGCTAACCGCAGAAGCCTGAGAATCGCAGCCAGGCATTCAGCTGATTAAGACTGCTTTCATGAGAAATTTTAGGGAGTCATGCATCTGCACACAGAGATTGACTTTCGGTTCTGGTTCCCCAGAGAAGTGTTCTTTGGTGGGAAAATGAGACCCTATTTAGGTTCTTTGCCCTGAAGGAATTTTGCGGAGTCAATTCGTCAGCAACTGGAGTAGGTTGTGTGTGGACAGCGCTACTCCGCTTCCAAGCCTTCGTTCCTGTTTCCAAGCCTTCGTTCCCGTTTCCAGCCTTGTTTACCTCCACGGACCTTGCCTTGCTTCCTAGGACTCAGCCTTGTCTTCCAGGACCTTGTCAAGTATTTTACCACGGATTTTGTCCCTGTTCCTCGTTCCTTGCTGCCTTGTATCAAGCCTTGTGTTCCAAGAATCAAGTTTACTTCCTAGCCTTTGCCTCAAGTTCCTTGGACTAAGAACCTTGTTATCTCCCCTCACTTTGCTTGGCAAAGTGAGAGTTTCGGTTATTGGATTACAACTTTGGACCTTAATATTTTATATTGGACATTGTTTTTCTGGACTATAATTGACCTTTCCTGAAAGATCTTCTTCTGAACTACATTCTACACTTATTTTTATTGACTTTATATATTTCCTTAATAAAGATATTAGATAGATTCTGGCCTCTGTGTATGGTTATTGGTGCTCTGCAGCCTGGGTCGTGACAGTTTGACTCCGCCACCCTAAGCACCAATTAACCTAGGCCAGAATGTCTACCGGAGCCGGACCGGGGGCCCAGCCACTCAGCTACACCATCGACAAGGATGAAGTGGACCGCATCCGTGATAAGCTCAATGCGCAGGAGGGAGAAATAAGGGGATTGAAGGAACGCGGAATCCGTCTCCCGGCCCTGGCGTTGCCAACCAAGTTTTCTGGAGAAGCTTCTAAGGTTCATGTTTTCCGTCGCCAATGCCAGGCTTATCTAGAGGCCCGTAATGCCGAGTTTCCCCAAGAAGACATCAAGGTGGCGTGGATCTACAGTCTCCTAGACGGGCCAGCGGCCAACTGGGCGACGGCACTGTTCGACCAAGTCTCCCCACATCTAAGATCAGCACAACACTTCTTGGATCACATTAAGGCGACTTGGGGGATCGAAGACAATTTGGAGGCAGCCGGCCACAAACTCCGGCGCCTCTCCCAAGGGGACAGACCCTTGTCCCAGTACATAGCCGAGTTCCGAGTGCTGGCCCATAACACCGGCTGGAACGACATAGCCCTCAGAGGACAATTTCGGGAGGGTCTCAACATCGAGATGCTGGAGGAAATCTCCAAGGTGGATCCTCCACACTCCCTTGAAGGACTCATTGAACAATGTTTACGGGCTGAAGTCATGCTTGCCAACAGAAAGCAATGGATCCGAGGCCAGAGCGGTAGGGCTGGAGCGAAACCTCCCGCTCCCACCGGCGTCCAGCCGCGTCCAGTGTGGAGACCCCCGCCACCAGCCCCATACCCCAGAGGAAGCGAGGAGGTGCCGATGCAGCTGGGCAATGTGCGACCCAGATTAGATGCTGCCGAGAAGGCCCGCCGCCAACGCCTAAATCTCTGTTGGTACTGCGGGAACGGGGGCCACTTTGCCAGAGAGTGCCCAGCCAAAGGGAAGCCCGCCGCCCGTCTGGCGGCGGCGTCCTCCACGGAGACGAAGGCGTCTGAGGCGGCTGGCGTGAAGCCGGCGGGGGAAGCCAGCGACCGGGCGTAGAGAGGCTCGCCAACCCGGTCAAAACCCCACTCAAGAGCCGCCAACCGGGGTCCTATTTCTCCTAGTGGTCACCTTGTGGTCAGCGAAAAAAGGACCCGTCATGATCCATGCCATGATAGACTCAGGAGCCACAAACAATTTCATTGATAGAGAGTATGCCGACTCTCTGGGATTACAATATCACGATTTCAAGAACGCCCGTGTGGTGCAGGCCATAGACGGCCGCCCCCTCAAGACAGGTCCAGTAAGCCAGTGGTCAGAACCCACCAGAATGTGGATAAGGGAACACATGGAAGAGATTTCCTTCTTTGTTACCGAGGTTCCCCACTTCCCTGTGATTTTGGGAATCCCATGGCTGACACTCCACGACCCAAACATCTCCTGGTCCAACAGAGAACTGCAGTTTGCTTCAAAATATTGCCAAAACCATTGTCTTGTAGCCAAGGTCTGCCATGCCACAGACGCTGAACCCATCATCACCTTGCCCAAGAAGTACTCAGAGTATTGGGACGTATTCAATGAAAAAGAAGCCGAGAGACTACCCCCGCATAGACCTTATGACTGTGCCATTGACTTGGTGGAGGGGGCCCCGATCCCGCGAGGACACCTCTACTCCCTGACTGAACCGGAGCAAGAAGCTCTCAGGGAGTTTTTAGAGACAAACCTCCGCAAGGGGTTTATTAGACCCTCTCAATCCCCAGCCGCTTCCCCAGTGATGTTTGTAAAAAAGAAGTCAGGGGACCTACGCTTGGTAGTGGACTATAGAGCATTGAACAATATCACTAAGCGAAACCGGTATCCCCTGCCCTTGATCTCGGACCTATTAGACCGGCTTCGAGGGGCCAAGGTTTACACCAAACTGGATCTTCGAGGAGCTTATAATCTAGTTCGCATCAGGGAAGGAGACGAGTGGAAGACCGCCTTCCAGACTAAATTCGGTTTATTCGAAACCCTGGTCATGAATTTCGGTTTGTGTGGAGCTCCCGCAACGTTTCAACATTTTGTCAACGATATCTTTCAGGATTATCTAGACCGGTTCTTGATTATCTACCTGGATGATTTTTTGGTGTTTTCTAGATCACAATCAGAACATGAGAACCACGTTAGAATGGTGTTACAACGATTGCGGGATCATGGACTTTATGCCAAGCTGGAAAAATGCGCTTTTGATCTACAAGAGGTAGATTTCCTGGGATATCGTGTCTCGCCACTAGGGCTCACCATGGACCCGGCAAAGGTTGCAGCAGTATTGGAATGGCGGGCGCCAACCAACAAGAAAGAGGTGCAACGCTTCTTGGGGTTCGCGAACTACTACCGCAAGTTCATTCCAGACTTTGCCCGCTGGTCTGATCCAATCACCAGCTGCATCCGTGGGAAGCAGCCTTTCCGCTGGACAGAGCAAGCAGAGAAAGGATTCCAACAGCTAAAGAAATTATTCACGTCCCAGCCAATCCTTCAACACCCAGATCCTGAAACCCCTTTTGTCGTACAGGCGGACGCCTCCGATGTGGCAATTGGGGCTGTACTCTTACAACCAGTGGGAGATCATCTTCACCTTTGTGCCTTTTACTCCCATCAACTGACCGCACCAGAGAGAAATTATACTATTTGGGAAAAGGAACTTTTGGCCATAAAGGCAGCCTTTGAAACTTGGAGACATTGGTTAGAAGGGGCCAAATTTCCCATTGAGGTCCATACTGATCATCGGAATCTAGAGCATCTAAGAACTGCCCGCAAGCTAAATCAGAGGCAACAACGCTGGGCTTTATTCTTTGAGCGTTTCAACTTCCAAATCCACTATGTAACCCCAGCCCAGACCAAGCAAGCAGATGCTCTGTCACGGAAACCGGAATATGCTGCAGGGCGCAAAGAGACCTTTGAATCCCAACTGCTGCAGCCCGAGAACTTTGCCACGCTCACTGTGGGAAATACCAAATCCACTCTAATTGATTCAGCTCCCTCTACTCCAGGGCCCCTTTGTGCTCAGGAAATCAGGGCCAGTCAACAAGCAGATGCTTGGGCTCAGGACCAACTTCGCCAAGGACTACAGTTTCCCTTCTCGCTTAAGGATGGGTTACTTTGCTATAGAAACCATGTCTACATACCTCCAGGACCGGGCAGGGAAAAGGCACTTCGTCTGTGTCACGACTGCAAGCCAGCCGGGCATTTCGGACTATTTAAAACCATGCATTTGATCCTAAGAGATTTCTGGTGGCCCAAGATCCGCAAGGATGTGGAAAAATGTGTCAATTCCTGCCCAGTATGCCAGCGCTCCAAGACAAGAAGAGAGAAGCCCTCAGGGCTTCTGCAACCCCTTCCTACCCCATCTCGCCCATGGGAAATAATCTCTGCGGATTTTATCACTGATCTACCACCTTCCTGTGGATTCACCACGATCCTAGTGGTGGTGGACCTTTTTACCAAGCTAGCCCATTTCATTCCCTGCGATGGCCTCCCCACGGCCAAGGAGACTGCAGATTTATTCCTTCAGCATGTTTTCAGATTGCATGGTTTGCCCAAGAGTTTGGTCACAGACCGTGGGTCTCAATTCACCTCTCGTTTCTGGAAAGCACTACAAAAACTATTGGGCATAGACTCTCGTTTATCTTCGGCTCACCATCCCCAAACGGATGGGCAAACTGAGCGCACCAATGCCACTCTGGAACAATACCTTCGCTGTTATGTAAACTACCAGCAGGACAATTGGGCTTCCCTGTTACCGCTGTCGGAGTTTGCCTATAACAATGGTGTCCAGGCTTCAACTAAAGAAACCCCGTTCTTTGCAAACTACGGCTTCCATCCACGTTTCTTTCCTTCTATTGTTGAAACCTCAGAAGTTCCCGCAGCAGAGGACTGGCTGCAGGAACTCACAGCGGTGCAACAACTTTTGCTCCAGCAACTAGACCAAGCCAAGGAGGACTATAAACGCCACGCTGACAAACATCGTCAGCCGGGCCCCGAAATCAAGGTAGGAGACCGGGTTCTTCTGTCCACTCGCTTTTTGCCCTCCCATCGCCCTTGCCGGAAGTTAGATGCCCGTTTCATTGGTCCCTATCCGGTGGTGGCGCAACTTAACCCCGTGACTTTCAAACTCCAACTTCCGCACTCTATGCGCATTCATCCAGTGTTCCATCGCTCCCTGCTCCTTCCGGCGGATGGTGTGCGCCCTGATGCAGACCGGCCGGCCCCCCCTCCTGTTTTGGTGGATGGGGAGGAGGAGTTCGAGGTTCAGGACATTTTGGATTCTCGCTTTCACCGCCGCCGCCTGCAATATCTCATTGACTGGGTGGGTTTTGGCCCCGAGGAACGCTCATGGGAAGACGCTTCCACAGTCCATGCCCCCGATTTAACCCGCCGCTTCCATCAGACCTACCCCACCAAGCCGCGGCCTCGCGCCTCGGGGAGAGAGCCCTATTTTGAGGGGGGGCTTGAGGAGGGGGATAGTGTGATGACTCATGGGCCATGTAGTCCCGTTCCTAGCGCTGTGGTGACAGATGAAGAGGAAAACTTGGGTTTTCCACCGTTTCAGCCAGAATTGGAATTTTCCCAGCCAGAATTGGAGCCCTTGCACCTGCAGGAGGTTTGTCTTCCAGAAAGCTGCCAAACAAGCCCTGAGTCAAAATCTCCCCCATTTTCTCGCCGTAACTATTATCAACAACAGAAAGGAGTTCAGCAGGCTAATCGCAGAAGCCTGAGAATCGCAGCCAGGCATTCAGCTGATTAAGACTGCTTTCATGAGAAATTTTAGGGAGTCATGCATCTGCACACAGAGATTGACTTTCGGTTCTGGTTCCCCAGAGAAGTGTTCTTTGGTGGGAAAACGAGACCCTATTTAGGTTCTTTGCCCTGAAGGAATTTTGCGGAGTCAATTCGTCAGCAACTGGAGTAGGTTGTGTGTGGACAGCGCTACTCCGCTTCCAAGCCTTCGTTCCTGTTTCCAAGCCTTCGTTCCCGTTTCCAGCCTTGTTTACCTCCACGGACCTTGCCTTGCTTCCTAGGACTCAGCCTTGTCTTCCAGGACCTTGTCAAGTATTTTACCACGGATTTTGTCCCTGTTCCTCGTTCCTTGCTGCCTTGTATCAAGCCTTGTGTTCCAAGAATCAAGTTTACTTCCTAGCCTTTGCCTCAAGTTCCTTGGACTAAGAACCTTGTTATCTCCCCTCACTTTGCTTGGCAAAGTGAGAGTTTCGGTTATTGGATTACAACTTTGGACCTTAATATTTTATATTGGACATTGTTTTTCTGGACTATAATTGACCTTTCCTGAAAGGTCTTCTTCTGAACTACATTCTACACTTATTTTTATTGACTTTATATATTTCCTTAATAAAGATATTAGATAGATTCTGGCCTCTGTGTATGGTTATTGGTGCTCTGCAGCCTGGGTCGTGACAGAAACACAGCTAAGGAACATCTGGGTCACTAGCTGGGTGATGCTCCTCCTTTGCATGCCACAGAGTCCTGAGGCTGCCTCCATTACCAAGAACAGTCCCTTTTCACCCCCACCTCCCTGGCCTCCAGGTCTCTCCGGGCCTTTTCACGCAGGTGGTTTTTTGTGTGCGATTCTAATGGACCATTGAATCTAATGTGCACCGTAGTTTAGCTATGAAAGATAAGCATTAGACTTAAATAAATATGGTAATTGTTTACTTGGGCTACTTGGGGACATTTTGTAGATAGTGAAAAACTGAATGAAAAATATATTTCTCTTGATTGTATTTTCCTTTTTTTTTTTTAACCAGGAGAGAAAAACTTCCCACTTAAAGAAAACTGATTTAGGCTAAAATAACTTTCATCTTCCACCAACCGAACTGATTATGATTCAGGTTTCTTGTTTCATTTCAGGAAAAATCATATTGCCAAAGCGAAGGAAGTAAGAAAAAGTGGAAATAAAAGACCAATTTCAAAGCAAAGAGTTGCTCAGGAGATCACTGGCAGTCTTCATCAATTACAGGATGACAGCAGTTCGAGTGAAGCATCTCTGGAAGATAAAAGGTAGGCATGATCATGATTTAGAAATAAACTCATATTATTTTTAAATGAATACTTACATTTAAAGACTTATCTTGTGTGGAATGAGCCAGTCATGCATTTAGACGAGCAATATCTTTAATAATTCTTTTAAAAAATAACATTGCAGATAAATTCCAAGACAGAAATCCATCTGTAGTCCCAAACCAAATAGACCTAATGAAACTATTATTGAATGAGAAATCAACATTTATTTAGAAACCACTGCTTTGATACTTCTATGATAATTGAGACTAGGAATTGGATTTAGGTCTAAATAATGTATTTTTAATGTATGATTTTTGAACCAAGTCTGTATTCTCTGGCTGAGATTATTTTTAAAGGGGATCTTGGGATATTACTAAAACAAACAGAGAAATCAGCCTGGTGTGAAATAGGTGAACTTGGTTAAGAATTATGAGGAAACGAGATGGAAATGATTGTCAGATTAGCTTTGTCAATTGTAAGTGTAATAACATCAAAGGCAGAAGTACGTCTTTATCTGTATAAATTCATTAGTATTTGGAAAAACAGTTTGTTGCATCCAGCTTTTCAGTATTTAAATGACATGTTTTTGGAGAAATATTACTTTTAATACTGTAGTTGTCTTTGATGTAAGCGCAATTCTGGACAAATCTGGATGTGATAGAAGAGATGTGTGATTATATTGGACAATCATGAGTCAATAGATAGAACATACACTTGGCATGCAGATGGATCAATTCTTGGCATTCTCAATATCATGTGATATGAAAGACTTCTGTCTAAAATCCCTGAAAGCTGTTTCAAATCAGATGAATCAGTACTTATCTAGATAGGACAATAGTCCTTCCATGTAATATAATAATAATAACAACAACAGCTGCAACAGCAACAACAACTTTATTTATATCCCACCCCATCCCCCCAAGGGCACTTGGGGCGGCTTA
The DNA here is from genome assembly GCF_035594765.1 of Anolis carolinensis. Taxonomy (NCBI): domain Eukaryota; kingdom Metazoa; phylum Chordata; class Lepidosauria; order Squamata; family Anolidae; genus Anolis; species Anolis carolinensis. Next base: position 138,702,851 of record NC_085845.1, read on the forward strand.
AGGCAACGTAGTGCAAAAATATATTAAACACCGAATAACATAAAATATATAACAGCACACAGGAATTTACATGTAAAATACATATTTATGTTTCTAGGAATTTTTGTTTTGTTGTCTCCTAATTATATGCAGCCCTGTTCGACTGCTTTTAAGAATAAGGAAAAGGTGTCCTAAAATTATTATTTAACCTTTTCTGTTATTGTCCTTTCCTTAGTCTGTAGTACCTTCCATCTGTTTAGATATGAAGGGATTCATAGAGATCTTAGAAAATATTCTGTATTATGTCCAGATTGCATTTCAGCAATGCTTTTCTAGTGTATTGCAGATTTGGTCTTTAAGGTCTAAACATTAGCAGTATAGAATTTTTCGACATTTTCAAAGAAATTTACATGAAATGCTATTGTTAATAATTTTTTTGTTTAATTTTCAGTCATGCAGCCAAATCTGGGAATGAAAAGAAAAAGGTATTGTAAGCTACCAAAATATACCAACTTTAGAAACAAAAAGATACAGTGGTTCAGTTCAAGTCATCATCATAGTGATCATTAGTGACCTAATATGATTGTCTTCCAAGGGTAAATAAAGTCTTGGTTGTGGGTCTGTAAGTGGCTCTAGAGACCTATTTGGAATCTTCATGGTCTTCTGCAGTGAAGATAAATTTCCAGATGAAAGACATGTTTGATGCACTTTCCTCTTAACATGTTTCTTCCTTTCACTTTTTATTTGTGCCTCATCAAAATCCATAGCACTGTTGGTTATAGCTGACCTCCAGTTAGAAACTTGAGTGCCAGGGCTTCCCAGTTTTTGGTGTTCATAAACTTTATACTTTATAACACATTTTAATATAATACACTATTGACCAAGATTCTTAACCCTCATTTACAGCAGTGTCCAGATTGACAAATGAAAGATTGTTTAAAATGGTAGAAGATGTTCTGGCCTGGTGGAAAGGAATCCTATAAGTACTCTCTGAGAGATGCAAAATAAGCAGAATCCTCTATTCCACTGTTCCCTAGCAATTACCAGTCATTTTCAATATAAAAGCTGTCATGCTGTCAATAGTCTCTAGAGATATTTATTAGAAATGGACAAAAAAGTATAGAGCTTTGCCTAGCAAGCTAACTACAGTTAGTCTGTATATTTGAAGCCAGATTGTGAATTATGTCTACACAGGGCCCTTTTTCATACATGACCGAGAAAATGGGACATGCGTGCTAACCATGGTCCTCAATACATGATGGTAGATGCAAGGGCAGGTCCCCTTTTTTTTTTTTTTGCATTTAGTCCACGAATTGAGTTTGATCAGTATGAAAACTGTATTGAACCACTACGTGCTTAAAATCCTAATTACATGTTAATTTGTCTAAATCAAGTATTTATTGTTAAATTATCCAATTATAAACTATATGATTACTTAATGTTAATACTTATCAATTTATTAATCATTATTAATTCATCCCAAATAATTATTTCTTTACATTTCTTAAATCGTTCATGCCAGCGACTCTTTATACGTTGTATGGATTAGAAATTCATTAAAGATTTAAGTAACAGACACAGTGGTGTTTTACTCTGTATGATTATATGTTGTTTCACAGATCCACAGAAGAATTGGTGTTACACCTTATTTTGATGACTTAACTCAGTCTTCAGATACAGCTGCAGAGGATAATGTATTGTCTGTCACAAAAGAAGCTGTGATGTTGATGGAACAACTTAAGTTGGATAATAAAGGTGAACTTATCAGCTGTCTTTTCTAAACATTCTGATTTTGTCTGAAAGTAATATAAATAATTAGAATATATGGCTGGAATCACTTAGTAACATATGTTAATGTCATTAGTTATGCCAACATATTTTTTTCTGAATATAATATTGAATGCAGTTTTTAAAATTAGTGTTCATAATGTTGCATCAAAATTAACTATGAAAAGAGGAAAAGCCAAAGATTTCCATTGATTGATACCTTGTCCAAGCAGTACTTGCATCCTGGCCTCTTTACAAACTCTAGCATGCTATTGTATTTAAACACTCACGTGATAGCAGTAACCAAAAAAGAATTGTTAGTCAGATAGAGGAAGATATAGAATTCTCTTACCCACCTCTGTGCCCCCCAAAGAAAGTGAAGAGAAGCTACCAGAAGAAGGAAAGCTCCTCCTCCTTACTAAATATACTGTGGAAAGATAAAACACCAAGTTCCCCATCTGCCAATTTCTGGCAGGGAAATAAAACTCATTTTTGCGAGGGACTTCCTTTATGGATTTATTTGTAAGACATTTGTATTGATGCTTGGATTTAAAAAATTAGAATCATAGAATTGGAAGGGAACACAAGGGTTCAGTCCAACCTCCTGCCATACAGGAACACGCAATCAGAACACCCCTGACAGATGGCCATCCAGCCTCTGCTTTAAAGCCTCCAGAGACGGAAACTCCACCACACTCCAAGGCAACATATTCCACTGCTGAATAGCTCTTAATATCAGGAAGTTCTTCCTGATGTTTAGATGGAAACTTAAAAAAAATAATTGCTACCCATTGATACTAAAATATGGCAGTTCTTCACCTTAGTACTTAAAACATCTGATGGATGGACAAAATATTCTCAAAGTATGCATGTGGCCCCCTAAGCTTTGCTTTTGTGGCCTCTCAAGCCCCACAATCTTAGTTCTTTTTAAAAAATCCACACTGATTTCAAGACGATATTTAATCCAAAATGCAACCAAGTCAACAAAAAACAGCCACAATCGTAGCAGTTTATTCCACCCGCCCCACCAAGTTTCACACATTCCCCCAACAGAAACATTGACACACATCTGCCAAATAGGGCAACTGGAAGTAACATGGATTCACTTAGTATACCAAAATCCTAGAGATGCAGTCATGAAAATTGGCCTCAACTCTCTCCATCAGTGTCCAGCTCTGTTTAAACTTCTAGAAATTTTGACTGCTAGCTATCCATTCCTGGTGGAAACATCCAAAACATCAGAAGGGCTGCCTGATAAAAATAAGAGTGCTAAGTTTACTAAAACTATTAAGTTGAAAAACTTATTTTTTTTTGTTTAATGAATTTGCAGTTGTATGAAATGATTGCAAATAGTAGTCACATAATGTTGCATTTTATATACGTTAGAGTAAGGACTTGCCAAATGATAGCTCAGAAAACATGAAGAGCAAAGTACTGTACTGGGAAAGAAGACAAAGTGCAGTGTGGAAAGTCAGGAAAGGATGATAATAATAAGATGATAATATTTAAGTAACAGATTCTCGGAGCTCTGCATGTAGGACACTCTAGAATTCCTATTCTATACTCTTACTTTCTCTTGACTGTGATAAGTATAAGTCTTTGCACCATATTTCATTCTGGCTGCTTTGTCCCACATAGAAAATTATACATATACGTGTGTGTGTGTGTGTGTGTGTGTGTGTGTGTGCATACACCTATATATATGCATATATTTAATTAAGGTACTGTGTGCCCTTGGTATCTGCTGGGATATGGTTCCAGGACCCCCATGAATACCAAAATCCCTGGATGCTCAAGTCCCATTAAATAAATTGGTTTAGTAAAATTGCTTCCTTAATATAAAATGGCAAAATCAAAGTTTGTTTTAGGGATTTTTACAAATATATATTTTCAATTCTTAGATGGCTGAATCTATCAATGCAGAATCTATGGATTCAGTGGGCCAGCTGTATTTCTATCCTGGCCTATATCTGATGCTATCAGAGTGGCTTAGAATAAAATTGGTTTGAATCATATTTTAAGTAATTTATCAGTTAAACACCAGGCAGTTTTAAAAATTTTAATCCATAGCACATGTGCAACCTGGATATGTGTCTCTAGAGAGTGGTCTAATTGCTGCAAGTCTTTTCAGCAATCCTATTATAGGTTGAAGAAGAGTCTTTTCAGCAAACCTACGCTTTGCTTGTTGCTCCCTTTGGCATTATTGAAAAGTAGGAACAACCAGGGTGACTTCCTCTTGAGCATCTGCCCAGAATCCCCAGCCCCTTCCTCGTCAGCCTTCTCCTCTTCGAACTCCTCCTCAGAGGCAGAAGAGGAAGACACAACACTTGTGCAGCCCTACTCTAAACATTGTAGTGAATTTAACTCTGCGGGAATTCTATCTGTATTCGCCTATCAGGACTATAGATATTGTGTTGCCTTTCCAAATAAAATAGAAACCATGGTAGGGTCTTGTCAGCATTAGCCTTTGAAATAAAATACAAATATTTGCCCAATATGTTTGTAAAAGTTATATAGTACTACAACATTTTTCCAAAACAGATTCTGTAAGCATCCTAAAACTTCAAAATATTTTCCGTGAATATGAGCGCTTAATTGAACGTGAAAAGAGACGCTATACTCATATCCGTGAGAAAGTTAAAAAACTTGAGAATGAGAAAAAAGAGCAGGAGCGAATACTGGAAGAAATGAGAGACATGAAATCTGTGCTGAATCAACAGCAACTAAAATGGGAAAGTGATATCAGCAACCTCAAGTAAGAACTCTATTCTGGTACAGGATTTACTGCTTTTTTGAAAAATGAGAAAGAAGTACGGAAGGCGAAGTGATTCAGAAATGTTGACTTTGCTATTAAAATATGGAAAATGGTGTTGCACAGAAAAGAGCTGGCTGGCTACAGTAATTCGGACAAGTGATTTGAGTTGAGATAGATATAACCAAATAGTATGATTCTGTGTTTGGTTATATGGTTAGAGCTGTACAAGAGCTGTCTACTTTAAATCACTAACATCTCCACAATTACTTGCACTCAAATGAGGTTACCAGATAGCAATTTGATACCTGGTCTCTGCCAAATGTTCAGATCTTGACTATGGCGGATCTGCAGGTATCGTCTTCACCTTTCCAACTCACAAATATGTTTCATTCTCAGTGTCTGGGCTTTTTTCATAATGTGTTGGCCAAGTCATGTAGTCCATACACTGAATTGCATAGTTTACTATATGCCGTATACATATAGTTCCATATGTATAGACCATCATGCTATTATGAGCGCTTGATACAAAGATAGTGGAAGCAGTTCCAATCCATTACTGTATTTTTTAAATTGTTAAACCCCAGGTTTTCTTTGAAACAAGAGAATGAAAAGAGAATGACTGCTGAAATATTGTATGAAAAAATCCATGGACAGTCAAGGAAGAAAGAGGAGCAATACTGTAAACAAATGGAGGAAAAACAACAACTTGAGTTAATGCTGAGAAGTTCTGAAATGGAGCTGAAAACACTAAAAGATCACCTGAAACAGGTGAGACAAAATTAAAATATAGTATTTGTAGAAGGTGTGCTTCTGGATTTATAGTTGGGGCTCTCTTCCACCAAAAGTCAAAAGCATCATTTTGACTGCCTTGGGATTTGGGATTGTCCTGCACATGCCAATGGCCATGCTTTTGGAGGTTGAAGTATTTGAAAGAATTTGAGGAGCTGCTGCTAGGTAGTGGGGAAACATGCTTCTATTAGACCAACTGCATGTACCCTAGATATATCTTTCCACTGGCTATAAATAGGAAGAGGGTTTTAGAGCGCGTGTGGTGTACCAAGTGTAGTGAGCCAGACTGAACATGGCTATGTCTTTATTTAAAGGCATATGCCACAGCAATAGACGCTGCAAATAAATTTTTTACAGCCAATATTGTGTCTGCAAAGAACCGTCTGGCGGAGCTGTTCTGAGTAGTCAGAGGTTTGTTAAATCCCGTCTCCCATGATGAGGTAGGCCTCTGACAACTCAGCAGCCCGCTGTAAAGCATTTGCTCGGTTCTTTGTGGACAAAGTCGCTCTGATCCATATCGACTTAGACACCACATTAACGGCAGTCTCTGAGGATGTAATATGAGCACCAGCTTGTCCAGTTTTGATGGATTCATTTCAATTGATGCAGCCCGATGATGTGGACAAGATACTCGGAAAGGCAAGAGCAACCACATGCATCCTAGACCCCTGCCCATCCTGGCTTGTAAAGCAAGCCAGAGGGGTGTCAGGACCCAGGCTACAGAACACCAATAACCATGCGCAGAGGCCAGATTCTATCTAATATCTTTATTTAAGGAATATATAAAGTCAATAAAAACAAGTGAAGAATAAAGTTCAGAAGTAGACCTTTCAGGAAAGGTCAAATATAGTCCAGGAAAATAATGTCCAATATGAGATATTAGAGTCCAAAGTTATAATCCATTAACCAAAACACACACTTTGCCAAGCAATAGTGTGGGGAGATGACAAGGTCTTTTAGTCCATTGAAGCTTGGCAACAAGGCTGGAAAACAAACTAGATTCTTGGCGAAACAAGACTTGGTACGAGGCAAACAAGAAGCAAGAACAAGGTCCGTGGCGAGGTCCGCGGTCAAACGTGAAGCAAGGCAGGCTTGGAACTTGGTCCGGGAAACAAGGAACTGGGATTACTAAGTCCACACACGATCTCACTCCTCAAGCTGACGAGTTGACTCCGCAAGATTTCCTTCGCGGCAAAACACCTAAATAGGGTCTCGTTTCCCGCCAGAAGAACACTTTCCCTGGAGAACTAGAAGTGAAACCACTCTGTCCAGATGCATGACTCCTTAGAATTTCCCAAGGGAAGCAGACCTAATCAGCTAATTGTTTGGCTGCGATTCTGGCACTCCGGCGATTCGCCTCCCTAGCTCCTCTATCTCTATTATAATTGTCTCTCCGGGAAAACGGGGGAGAATTCTGCCCAAGGCTTGTTTGGCTGACTTCTTGAGGGCAAACATCCTCCAGGTGCAGGGGCTCCGATTCTGGCTGAACCGGTGGAAATCCCATGTTTTCCTCTTTGTCTGCCACAATAGTACTAGGAACGGGACTACAAGGCCCATGAGATATCACAAGGGGGTTTGGCAGAGTGGATGAAGGTGGTGGTTAATGCCTCCCTTCGGGAAGACAAGATTCCAGCCAGCCTAAAACAGGCTGTCATAAAACCAACGCTGGATCCACTCAATTCGACAACTTCAGGCCCATTTCAAATCTCCCCTTTTTGGGCAAGGTCCTAGAACATGTGGTTACCTCGCAACTCCAGTTATTCTTGGAAGACACGGATTATCTGGATCCGGTGCATTCTGGCTTTAGGCCGGGACACAATACCGAAACAGCCTTGGCCGCCTTAGTGGACGATCTACATGTTATCCTCCGCCTGCTCCGCCATTGAGGTCTTAGGGTCTTCGAATTGTTCTTGGTCTGGATCCTCCCCTGTGGCCACTCCTGGGAGTGCATGACTCCAGTGGTTGTGCCCTCAGGTTCATTGGAACACGCAAGCCCCCTCACCACAGCAAGGTGACAATCCATCAAGGGGAAAAAATTACTGGAAGAAAAATTACTGGAAGACCATCATCCTCGAACTACAAGGGATCGCCTAAGAAGAAGAAGGATGATCTACACTGGGAACTGGATCGGGGGGAGTGTGTCCCTGTTGATTCTGCTGGACCTCTCAGTGGCCTTCAATACCGTCGACCACAGTATCCTTCTGGGACATCTTGCGGGTATGAGCTTGGGAGGCACTGCTCTGCAGTGGCTCCATTCCTTCCTGGCAAACTGTTTCCAGAAGGTGTTGTTGGGAGACAGCCTGTGTTGGATGGGTTACACTCCCTGAAGATGCATATTCACAGCCTGGGAGTGATCCTGGATTCAACAGGTCTCAGCGGTGGCTAGGGGAACCTTAGCACAACTAAAAACTGTGTGCCAGCTGAGCCCGTACCCTATGAAGTCTGACTTGGCCATGGTGGTCCACGCTGTGGTTACATCCCACATAGATTACTGCAGTGGTGCTGCCTTTGAAAGCAGCTCGGAAGCTTCAGGTGGTCCAACGGGTGGCAGCCAGGTTGCCGGAGCGGCATACAGGGAGCATAACACTCCTCGTTATGTTAGCTCCACTGGCTGCCAATCTGTTTCCAAATTCAATTCAAAGCGCTGGCTTTAGCCTACAATGCCCTAAACAGTTCCGGCCCAGTCTACCTGTCCAAACCTATCTCCTCCTATGAACCACCTCGGAGTCTGAGATCATCTGGTGGCAGCCTGCTCTCAGTCCCACCACCTTCACTAGCACGGTTGGTGGAGACGAGAGATAGGGCCTTCTCATTGGTGGCCCCTCGGTTATGGAACTTCCTCCTAAGTGATGTCAGGTCAGCCCCCTCCTTCCTGACTTTCAGAGAGTTAAAACCTGTCTTTGGGAGCAAGCCTTCGAGAAATAGTTGTGCAGTAAGTTTACTTGAAATCGTGCAATTGACTCTGGATCAGCCTTAGACCTTGTTTTTGGAAGCTGTGTCTTAATATTGGATTGTATTTAAATATGTTTTTATGTATGCTTATTTTAATCTTAATGTAACTTTTTATGTTTTATGTTCTAGGCACTATGTAGTGCCATTTGTAAGCCGCCTTTAGTCCCCCCAGGTGTTGAGAAAGGCGGGATATAAATGCGGCAAATAATAAATAAATAAATAAATACATTTATGGTGAAGAATGCTTTTGGAAAATAAAAATGCCATGAGAGTTTAAAATACCTTATTTAAATATTTGGTTGTTTATGTAGAATATATGCCCCAACACACTTCTCTTCACCTTACACTGGTATATATGTCTGTGTATCCATTTATTTGCCAGTGCAGGACCACATTTCATATATCTAGTGAGATATGTCCTAGTCCACAAAAGTGTATGCTATTATAAAGAGACTAGCCTTTCAGGTGTATGTGGAATTTTGGTTGTTTGTTCATATCTAGATGTTGTTATAGGTTGAAGAAGAACGCAATGCTATACAGCAACAACTCTGCCAAGAACAAAAGGTCAGATTTCTGCAAGAAGGTAGTTTGAATAGCCACCTTCGGAGGCACAAAGAGTTAGAAGAAGAATTGAAAAAAGTAACAACAATGCAGTTAGAGGTATCCATTTTCTTAGTATCGAAGAGTGTGTTAAAGGTGAACACGGGTTTCTTTTAATGTCCGCAGCTCTGTAGGTTGCTTTGATTTCTGCAGTGTTACACTAGAATTTTGGGCAATTTTTAGTATATGTGTAACTATTTTTTATTCAATGAAACAAACCTACAATCAAAGACATACAGAAAGACAAATTTCATAAAACAAAAGGATCATATCCCCTGTTACAAAACACAACAGACATTTTTCTTCATATAAAACACAAATGTAACAAATTTAATATAACACAGTTGTTTCAACCACTACCATCCCACGCAACCCTGCTAAACACATCCTGCATATCAGGTAAAGGTGGGGGGGCTGACTGTATAGGTTAAGGTAAAGGTTTTCCCCTGATGTTAAGTCCAGTTGTGACCGACTCTGGGGGTTGGTGCTCATCTCCATTTCTAAACCGAAGAGCCAGTGTTGTCCGTAGACACCTCCAAGGTCATGTGGCCGGCATGACTGCATGGAGCGCCATTACCTTCCCGCCAGAGCAGTACCTATTAATCTACTCACATTGGCATGTTTTCGAGCTGCTAGGTTGGCAGAAGCTGGAGCTAACAGCGGGCGCTCACTCCACTCCCGGGATTGGAACCTGTGACCTTTCGGTCTGCAAGTTCAGCAGCTCAGTGCTTTAACACACTTCGCCACCGGGGCTCCTGCATATAGAACAATAAAAACTAATCTATGAGTCTCACACTCTCTTGCTGTTGGTTTTCATTTCTCAATTTACTCTTTCCTTGACATTTACAATATTGAGATTTAATTTCCTCATCTTTTTCTTTAATTCATTTCTGAGGACATTAGGGAAAAGGTTGGGAAATGTCAGGAAAAGAGTATACTTTGAAAGAAATATATAATACTCATAAGAGGTAAGAATTTAGTTCTTCAAGTATGAGGAAAAGTAAACACATTTATTAACTTTGCTTTTTTGTTCAGATGAGTGATAATCAAGACCAAGAAAAGAAACTGTTGCACAAAAATCAAATCCTCCAAGATGAACTTTCTGTATTAAGATTAGAGCTTGACCGCATAAGAATTCAGCATCAGGAGCAAGAAAGTAAATATTTAGAAGAAAATGAAGCTTTGAAAGAAAAAATAGAAGAACTGAAATTGAATGAAGATGCTTTGACTCAAACAGTTTTCCAATGTAATGGACAAATAAATATATCAAAAACAGAGGCTGCAATGCTAACCACCAAACTAGAACATATTAAGGAACATAAAGAAAGACTAGAAATGGAAATCAATTCATTCCATTCTCGTTTGAATTCTACTGCTCAGGAACTTGAACGGTGCCAGTTAGGAAAAAACGATGCTGAACGAGTGCTGCAACGAGAGCGGGATGAGTGGATTCGTTTAAAGGACAAACTCAATCATGATATTTGTACTCTAAGAGAAGCTAGCAATACGATGTCTCAACAGTTAAGTAAATCTGAAAGTAAAGCTAATGGTCTAGAAAATGAACTCCACCAAGTAACATACACTCTCAGAGAAAAGAGCTTGCTCTTAGAAAGTTGTCAAAGGGATTTGAACCAGGCCCAAGGCCAAGTGAAAGAACTTGAAAATGCACGACAAGCTGAAAAAGATCAAATGAACAAATACATTGTAAAACACGATTCTATGCAGGAACGATTGGCACAGCTCCAGAGTGAAAATCTTTTACTTCGACAACAGTTGGAAGATTTTCAAAATAAGAGTATTATCAAAGAAAAAGTAGTTACTGATGTCCAAGATCGATTCAATGATATTTTTAGTAAACTCAGAAGTGATACTGAAAAGCAAGTGCAGCTGATGGAAGAGAGAAATAAAGAATTAGTTACAAAATGTGATAATCAAAGAGAACAAGTTCTTAAATATGAAGCCGAAAAGGCTGATAGAGAGGTAAGTGTGATATATCCCACCAGGACATTTTAAATTTGATGAAACTATTTCTTCAGTAATAGAGCTAAGCTTGTGTCTAGACTGGACATGAAGATAATTATATTCCCTGATTCCACCTTCCCAGAAATATCATCCTTGGGTATTAACATTTTTGATTAATCACTGTAAGACTAAAGCATGTATTGATTTACAGTTAGATTCATTTTGTAGAATTAAGTATTTTGGAAAATTATTTTCTATATAACATTTGAGGAAATATGCTTGCTGTCCTTCACTTAATAGTAAACACCATACAGCAGGCATGGGCAACCTTCAGCCTTTCAGGTGTTTTGGACTTCCAACTCCCACAAATCCTAACAACTGTTAGGAATTGTGGGAATTGAAATCCAAAACACCAGGAAGGCCAAAGTTTGCCGATATCTGCCATACATTGTTGATTGTTTAAGTTGGCATTGCTCAGGAAAGAAATATATCAATTTATGTTTATATCAAACAATATTTGCAATTTAGCACTCTTGGGAGGGCCAGTGTACATTAAGAATAAAATAGCAATGTTTAATTTGTAAACTCCATATTTTTAAATTCTGTTCTCAGGGTATAATAAGACAACTACAACAAGAACTTGCAGATTCTCTTAAAAAGCAGTCCATGACAGAAGCTTCACTAGAAGTTTCAACACGTTATCGTATTGATTTAGAAGAGGATAAACAGCAATGCCAGAAGGAAATAGAGAGGATAAAATCCAAGGTATGGTTGCAACAGTTCATTTAGTCCTGGCCAATTTACAGTCTGCTTCTATACACACACACACACACGCATGTGCACGCTGTTTGGGTGAAATAATTACCGTATATACTTTTCAAGTTTTTCAGCCCTTATAATCGGGTCAAGGTCAAGGCTGGCAAGGAGCCTGCAGGATATTGCTTGCAATATGTGATCTATTTCTCTCTTCTCCCTTATCAGTGTGTTTTCTTTTGCAAAGTCTCCCTCGCTCTTAATCAAGGGAATGTTTTGAAAAGAGAAATACACCCTTGCAAGTCAGGAAGAAGAAAAAAATATATTCGTTAATTTTATGAAAGCATTTTCCCCTGAAATATTTGCTAAACTCTCCTACAGATATACAGTATAGGCATTAACCCCTTGCAAGCTTTTGCCATCTCTATGTACCTTTCTATGTGTATCTATCTATGTACATTAATTTTATATATGAATTACCCCTCATATGTTTGCAGGTCTTTGCAAATCCTTTATACATATACATAGATTCATGTACCTATATATCTGTAGCCATACATATACATTATTTTATATATGAATTTACCTTCATATGTTTACAAGTTTACAAGATATTTGGGTTTAGTAACTCAGATAATGCATGGGATAAAAGAATATCTTCTAACAAAAAGACATTTTCAAAAATTTATATTAAATTACTAGAATGGTCAATGCAAACAGAAATGGGCTAGAATGGTGAAATGGGCTAGAAACATTGGACGACCAATTAAATTAACTGAATGGGAAACTATGAATTTACCCTCATATGTTTGCAAGTCTCTGCAAATATCTATATAAAGAGAGATGTCTGGATAGATATAAATATATTCTTACCTACCTATATATAGGGCTTGCAAATATTACAGGGGGGGAAATGAACGCACAAATATATATAGACATGTCTAGATAGATATGAATATATATATATACAATAGAGTCTCACTTATCCAACATAAACAGGCCGGCAGAACGTTAGATAAGTGAATATGTTGAATAATAAGGAGGGATTAAGGAAAAGCCTATTAAACATCAAATTAGGTTATGATTTTACAAATTAAGCACCAAAATATCATGTTATACAACAAATTTGACAGAAAAAGTAGTTCAATACGCAGTAATGCTATATAGTAATTACTGTATTTACGGATTTAGCACCAAAATATCACAATGTTTTGAAATCATTGACTACAAAAATGTGTTGGATAATCCAGAACGTTGGATAAGTGAGTGTTGGATAAGTGAGACTCTACTGTATATTTGTGTGTGTTTGTATGTATATGTATATATATATATAGGGCTTGCAAATATTGTAGGGGAAATGCACACACACACACACAGAGGGGATTTGCAAACGTTTCAGGGGGAAATGCATATGTGAAATTAGTATATATAATTATAGATCTATATCTAGCTCTGCATTGTTTATATAAGCATTGAATGTTTGCCTATTACTATGTTGGAAGCTGGCCTGAGTCCCCATGGGGAGATAGGGTGGGATCCAAATGAAGTTATGATGATGATGATGATGATGATGATGATTATTATTATTATTATTATTATTATTAGGTTATTGTTGATACCATATTATTTTTGTTGCCCCTACTTTTCCACTTATAGAGCTAGTTTATTGTTTTTCTTTGAAATGCGGTAAATATTCAAAAACATTTAACCTACCGATGCCTCGATTAATGAAATTTTATTGGTATCTATTTTTATTTTGAAATTTACCCATAGCTGCTGCATTTCCCACCCTCAGCTTATACTCGAGTCAATAAGTTATCCCAGTTTTTTGTGGTAAAATTAGGTGCCTCGGCTTATATTCGGGTCGGCTTATACTCGAGTATATACGGTAGTAGCATGCCACAGAACTTCCTTATTTCCCCTTATAAATGCAAAATTGGCTAAAGTGAATAATGCTCATGGTCAGATGCTAAGTTTCATAGTCTACCAAATGTTCTTTTTCTCTTCTTCGTTTGTAATAATTTAGTTCTAATTCTATAGTCAACTGAGCAAATCCAGGTAGACATTCCTATTGCTAATATGAAGTGTTGTTACAGCTGCAAGAGTCAGAAGAACAGTATTTTCAGTCAGAAAAATGTATACATAACTTAAAAAATGCTTTGGATGCTAAGGAACACGAAGCAATTGTGGCGGCTCAGAAATTAAAAGACCTACTGGTGGCATCATCAGGTGCAAATAATGCCATAAAACAATTAGAAGAGCATGTACAGAGGTAATAAAATATTTCCCATGTCATGAAATTGTACATGTTAGCATAAGATAGAAATGGAAAATTAATGTAAAATATAAATGTATAGTACTGAATTCATGTTTTGGACATTTAACAAAAATATGTAAATTGAATACAATTTAACTATATTGTCACTGTTCTGAAACTTGGTATGTGCCTTTTTCAGACTTGAAATAGAAAATGCCAGATTGGAAGCAACAACGAACCAACAGGCCAATAGAATTGAGATACTTCAGAAAGATATGCACAGTAATGCCTCTGTAAGTCAGCCATAATATTATTGAGATAGTTGGGACGGTTGCTTAAGAAAGATTTTATGTATTTCACTTTTTTATTACCTTTTAAGACGTAAGCATTTTGGAGCAAAGTAATGTCTAGAAAACTGCTGAATAGCTCTCTTTAAACCATAACTTTTTTATTCTTATAAGCTTTTAAAATTGGTTGCAATAGACCTATTAAGGGTATATTGTCTGGTTGATTTGTATCTTCTGTTTTTAATGTATTTTAAAATTATTTTAATTCTATAGATAGTTTAATTACATTTTAAATAGCATTTATATCCTTAATGGATGTTTTATATGCCTTTTAATCTGTATTTTTAAATATTTGGTAAACTGTTTTGAATGGGAAAAAGAGAGATGTCAATGAATAAGATAACAATAAAATAATCAATTGAAAGGGATTTCTCAAACCTACTATTTCATTTGTTATTTTGGATACAGGCTCACAATAATCTTGAGGAACTGATAACTGGTTTGCAAACAGCAAAAATCAATTTGGAGGAGCAACTAAGTCAACAGGTATTTTACACATTTCTAATATATTTAAAAAATGGCACTCGGCACCTTGGAGACCATTTCCTCCGTTTTCTGATTCAGGGAGCAAGTTCCATCCTTTGTGTTGGCTACATAGAAGGAGGAAGTATCAGCAGGCTCAAGAGAAGTTGTAGATTTGTAAAAATACATAAAATTAAAACAAAATAAAACTTGAATATAAATTGCTCCCAGGAAAATGTGTAATATAACACAGGATTTGCTGGATAATAGTGAACTGAAGTAGAGGGAGGAGGAAGAGACATAGGTGTACCTGTCCCATCATAGATTGGGAGACGTTTCTTGCACTGGACAGCATCCCAATTGAAAAAGAGTTATGAAAATGAGGTGACGTTGGATATTTTAAAAAGCTGTTAATCACACAAAGTCTATAATGCACCTAGGGCTTTTGAGAATCTTTTTCATAGAATCACAGAGTTGGAAAGGTTCAAACTGCAGGATCTCCTGCTAAAGCATCCCAGTGTATTTTTGAAGATGTTCAAGTAGATCCCATCACTTTTTTAGGCAATTGGTTCCATTGCTGAACTGTTCTTACGGTCAAGGAGTTTCTTTTAATGGTGAATCAAAATCTACCTTCCTTTAACTTTTAACCATTCGACCTAGTGCTACTCTCTAGGGCAGCAAAGAGGAAATTTGTCCCCTCCTCTCTGTAAGGCACTTGAAGCATTTAAATAATTTAATCATGTTAACATTCAGTCTTCTCTTTACCAAGCTGAATGTGCCCAACACTTTCAAGCATTCTTCATATATTTCTTTCTCTATACCAACTAGCACCCTTGTTGGTGTTATCTGAATTCACTCCAACTTGTCTATTATAGTAAAGGTAAAGGTTTCTCCTGACATTAAGTCCAGTCGTGACTGACTCTGGGGTTGGTGCTCATCTCTATTTCTAAGCTGAAGAGCCGGCGTTGTCCGTAGACATCTCCAGGTCATGTGGCTGGCATGACTGCATGGAGCGCCGTTACCTTCCCGCCAGAGCAGTTCCTATTGATCTACTCACATTTGCATGTTTTCGAACTGCTAGGTTGGCAGGAGCTGGGGCTAACAGCAAGCGCTCATTCCACTCCCTGGGAATTTGAACCTGGGACCTTTTGGTCTGCAAGTTCAGCAGCTCAGTGCTTTAACACACTGTGCCACCAGGGGCCCCCTGCTTGTCTATTATATCATCCTGAAAATGAGGCATCCAAAAATGAAAGTTGGACTTCAGACAAAGTCTGGCCCGTGCAGACTATAGTGGGACTATTACTATGCTTCTATTAATGCAAGTATGTAGTACTGGGCTATGTATCCTTTATCCTATACCTGTGCGTTTGGTTTTTGTGCTATAAATGCAGAATTTTGCATTTGTTTTTATTGAATTTCATTTTATTAAGTTCTGCCCAGTTTTCTAGTTTGTAAAGGTTTGTTTTGGATTCTGTTCTAACCTTTATGTGTGTTACCCAGTTCTTCTAGTTTTGTACCATCTGCAAACATGATAAGGATTCACTCCACCCTATCATCTAGGTAATTGATAAAAATGTTGAAGGGCGATGGCCCTCGGACAAAACCAGACCATTCAATTGAGACTTCCTTCGAGTTTGAACCACAACCATTGATAACTTTTCAGGATGATTTTCCAACTACTTATGGATCCATCTATTCTGTATTTAATTAGTTTGCTAATTAAAATATTGTGAAGGACCTTATCAAATCTTTTACTGAGATTCAGATAAATGCCACCCACAATATTCCCACCATCTACTAAACTAGTGACCTGATTTAAAAAATTACAGTAGAGTCTCACTTATCCAACACTCGCTTATCCAACGTTCTGGATTATCCAACACATTTTTGTAGTCAATGATTTCAATCTATCATGATATTTTGGTGCTAAATTCATAAATACAGTAATTACTACATAGCATTACTGAGTATTGAACTACTTTTTCTGCCAAATTTGTTGTCTAACATGATGTTTTGGTGCTTAATTTGTAAAATCATAACCTAATTTGATATTTAATAGGCTTTTCCTTAATGCCTCCTTATTATCCAACATATTCGCTTATCCAACATTCTGCCGGCCCGTTTATGTTGGATAAGTGAGACTCTACTGTAATTAGTTTGGCGGGATTTGTTGTTGACAAGTTCATGCTGGCTCCTACTACATTGTCAAGATACTTTCAGACAGATTCCTGTATAATGCAGTATAATATTTTTCCTGGAGTTAAACATCAGGCTGTCTGGTTTATAGTTTCCTGGATTTCCTTTTTTGAAGAGAGGCAGAACATTGCTCCTCTCTGGTCCACTGACATTCTTACTGGGCAGAGGTCCCACAAAAGCATTCCAAAGGGTATATGAAGCCAATGGGAAAGGTTGTAAATTAAGTAGCTGCACACTCTTACCTTCATGAATCTTTCCAATTGTAGTCTCTTCCCAAATATTAAAGGTTTTATCACATATATATTACAGCTTATAATTACTATATGAATATTTCATTATATAATTTAGCCCTCATTATTCTTAATTATTTTTGTATTGGTTGCATTTGTATCCTGCCTTTCTCCGTGTACAGAATGCACAAGTGACAGTTTTCTATTCTGTTTGGTCAGAGTCTTCTAGCATGAGGAATTGTTGACTATTATCTGTCTATGAATGTGTTTGTTTTCATTGCTTATTTCTTGGCTGCCTAAAAAACGAATTGTCTTTGTGGCATACAATCATTATATAGTACCGCACAGCGTGTAACAAAAATGAAATAGAATCATATATAGAGCCCAGCATAGTCAAGAGCTTACCAGTCAATAAATAAAAAAACCTTCAAAGTGTTGTAGTGGTTAAAACAGATTTTGGAAGACCAGGGAGAACATGCCTTTAAAGCAGGCATGGGCAAGCTCCGGCCCTACAGGTGTTTTGGACTTTAACTCCCACCATTCATAACAGCAGGTAGGCTGTTGGGAATTGTGGAAGTTACAGTCCAAAACACCTGGAGGGCTGAAGTTTGCCCATGCCTGCTATAAAGATACATGCTATCTATTTCTTTGGGAGGGGGGGGGGGCTTTCTGTTTTGTTTTGCTTCTAACCGAAAGGCAATTTCTTTAGGTACAGAAACAAACTATGCTCTCAGCAACTGCACAAGATACTCATAATTTGTGGGAAGAGGAGCTAAAGTCAAGATCAAAACTTGGGCTTCGCCTTTCTGAGCTTGACAGGGAAAAGGCAGAGCTAACAGCTCAGGTAAGCCTAGTGGGAGTGCAATATGTTTGCCAAATGGAGGACATGCTTCTATCTTTCCTTTTCAGTCCTTAGTCATGTGCTGTGGCAGTGACATCCATTTGTTTTCTTCTACTACGGTAGTGGTTCTGAGTATACTCTGGAACCAGATGAGTTTTATAAATAAAAAGTTTTAAAAGCAAACCAAGTCTAGGATGTTAGAGTTAAATTACTTGTGTCTTTCTCACTTATCCTTGCTAATGTCTTGTTCAATATGTTGTCTTGGAGCAAGTGGAGCAGGGATGGCTAATTATTTTACATAGGAATCAAAGTGGTTCTTACTGTACTCCTTTCTAATATCCCACAAAGATTTTTAAAAACTCTCCTGTTACTAGACAAATTGATGAAATAGCAGCCCTGACATCTAAACTTGGGTTAGCCAGTTTTGGAGATTTCTGTTCACATACTGAAGAAATATTTTCAGACATTATGAACAAAAGAATACCGTATATACTAGAAGATAAGCCGAGTTTTTCAGCTCTTATTTATGAGCTGAAAAAGCCTCCCCCGGCTTATAATCGGATCAAGATCAAGGCCGGCAACGGAGCCTGCAGGCTATTGCTTGCAATATGTGATCTATTTCTCTCTTCTCCTTCCTTATCAGTGTGTTTAGTTTTGCAAAGCCTCCCTCGCTCTTAAGCAAGGGAATGTTTTGATACCCTTGCAAGTCAGGAAGAAGAAAAAAATATATTCATTAATCTTATGAAAGCATTTTCCCCTGAAATATTTGTTAAACTCTCCTACAGGTATATAGTATAAGGATTAACCCCTTGCAAGCTTTTGCAATCTCTATGTACCTTTATATTTGTATCTATCTATATACATGAATTTTATATATGAATTTTCCCCTCATATGTTTGCAGGTCTTTGCAAATCCTTTATACATATAGATCCATGTACCTGTGTATCTGTAGCCATACATATACATTATTTTTATATATGAATTTACCCTCATGTGTTTGCAACTCTCTGCAAATATCTATATAAAGAGAGATGTCTGGATAGATATGAATATATTCTTACCTACCTACATATAGGACTTGGAAATATTACAGGGGGGAAATGAACACACAAATTTATATAGACATGTCTAGATAGATATGAATATAGCTTGCAAATATTGTAGGGAAAATACACACACGCACACACACACACAGGGATTTGAAAATGTTTCAGGGGGAAATGCATATGTGAAATTAGTATATATAATTATAGATCTATATCTAGCTCTGCATTGTTTATATAAGCTTTGAATGTTTGCCTGTTAACTATGTTGGAAGCCGGCCTGAGTCCCCATGGGGAGATAGGGTGGAATCCAAATGAAGTTTTTATTATTATTATTATTATTATTATTATTATTATTATTATTATTATTATTATTAGGTTATTGTTGATACCATATTGTTTTTGTTGCTCCTACTTTTCCACTTATAGAGCTAGTTTATTGTTTTTCTTTGAAATACGGTAAATATTCAAAGACATTTAACCTACTGATGCCTTGATTAATGAAATTTCACTGGCATCTATTTTTATTTTGAAATTTACCCATAACTGCTGCATTTCCCACCTTCAGCTTATACTCGAGTCAATAAGTTATCCCAGTTTTTTGTGATAAAATTAGGTGCCTCGGCTTATATTCGGGCCGGCTTATACTCGAGTATATATGGTATGTCTTAGAAATGTAGATCTAGACCAGGATAGTTACTTACAATCAAGGTGATATCAGTCTGTGTAATATACTTGTTTACATTAAATAATGTATAGCTTGTAAAATAAAGTTTTAAAATGACTCTTGAGATCAGGAGTTGAATCCTCACTCAGCCATGTCATCCACTGGGTGACCCTGGGCAAGCAACTCTCTCAGAAGAAGGCAAAGGCACTCCACTATGAACAAATCTTGCCAATGAACCACCATGATAGGGTTTCTGTGGGGTGAAGGCACACAACAAGTTTGTAAAACCTGGAGAAAAAAAAGAATTTCCACAAGTAGAGGATCATATCTGGATTTTATGTCCCTTTTGTCACATAACACTCAAGTGTGACACATAAAAAATCCATCTGTCCAGGAACTGTGTATTCAATTGATGTATTTTAAACGTTGATAGTTAACATACGTTTCTGTGTAAAACTTCTTATTTTTGTATCAGTTGGAGAATGAAAGGAAAAAAGTGAAGAAGATAGTAGAGTTAAAACATTCAGTGGATATACGACTAGATCAAGAAATGAAGAGAAACAGTGAATTACAAAAAGAATGCCATGGGTAAGGAGAATTTACATGTCCAAATGTTAGTAAGTAGTTCACTTTATAGAAATGTGTTTTTATTTTTCTCCAGTTATTCTAAATGCTTGATATGGTATAAAATCTACGGAATACATTTGCAATATAATACAATAATAAGACAACCCAGCTGCCATTTTTAACTAGACTTGTTGAATCAATCATGATTTATACAGGTGTTGACTTGCCATTCAACAGCTGATTAAGTGTATTTACTTTCACCAGAATCAGTAATGAAGGAAAAAAAGGTGTAAAAAATAAGTTTTCAGACTACGTATATCTGAATCTTACTGAAGTTTCCGCCTGTCAAACTGCACATGTTTTAGAGAATGGGTTTCCATTACTGAAAAGGCTTACTGGTCTCTATTTTAGATATATTTAGCATTGTCATATTGAAAATAGTTATGCATATAAAATCCAAGTCCATGGCATCTTATACTCTTGGCCTGGCTTTTAAGACACAGTATCCTCTTAACTGTAGTAGAATGATGCAACACAAGGATGCTGTTATTTCTGGAGAAATAATACCCCCATACATTGACTTCAGGTCTCTTGTCAACAAGCAGGTGAAGGAATAGGAAGGAGGCATCACCAGAAATGATAGGAACTGGAGAACTTGATTTATTACTTGTAATCTGTGGAGTTTATTGTCATTGACAAAGGATAGAATTAATACTGTAGTTATCTGTAATTTATTTAATATTCAAATGAATTTGTACTTATTCATTAATTAGCATATTTATGAAATAAATTAATGCTTGATATGCTTGATAAATTAAGTCTATTGGCATTTTTTAAAATTCATGTATTCATGATTTAGTAAATATTCCCTGAAAGGAACCACCTGGTCTACATTTTCCTGTTTGTTCAATCATAGTAAATGTTTTTATGTGTTGAGTAAAAAAGAAAATCTGTACCGAATATTTCAGCCATTAAAATACTGTCTTAATCCAAGTTTTCTCATCAGTGTTACCTTTACTTTTCTAATGTTTACTTTACAGGATTAGAAAACTTCTGAAAATAACTAAAAAGAAACTAAAGGAGTATGACAATACAGAGAGTTCATCTCAGTCTAACTTCCATGGAGACATAAAAAAGCGATATTCAGACATTGACATAGAAGTTGAAAAGTTGAGAACAAAGGTACCTTTATGGTCAAGCTTTTCTATTAATTCTACTAATCTATTAATTCAGTTCCTATTTCCTTGTAAAACTGAAAACAGAAATGTAATTTCTCTTTGTAAGAAATAAAGGCCTGTTTTCAATTCAGTATTTCTCCTTTGTTCAGGTAGATGAACTTTCTCGCAACTTGGAATCTGAATCAAAAAGATGCACTCAGTTGGAATCTAGAAATCATGAATTACATGAGCACTTGTCTTCTATGAAGATACTTCATAAAAATTATGAGAAATTGGAGAAAAGCAAACAGCAGCTAGAAGAAGAAGTTGCTAATCTCAAACACCACATACAGGGTAATGCGATAGACTACAACAAAATGGAACAATACAAGAAAGACACTGAAGAGCGAGCTAGACAAGATGTAAGGCAAAAACTAGAAGAAGTCAATTTGTTTTTGCAGGTAAACATTAATTCAGTCAAAACTTCTGGTAACTGTTATACATCAGATCACTTTAATAATTATTAAGCTTTGTTATCCTACTGTAGCATTTTTAATAGCATGAGGAAGAAACCTCCTCCTTCTAAATGTAGTAACATACTTTTTTTGTATCATAGACACAGGCAGCCTCACAAGAAACCTTGGAACAAATACGAACCACCAATTATTCTTCCTTGAAAAATCAGCTGGAAAACAGAATTAGAGATTTAGAGTCTGAGCTGACAAAACTTAAAAACAGTCAGCAAGACAGTGGGTTACAGAAACACTCAATACACACAGAACTGGAAAGATATAAGGAGCTATACTCAGAAGAACTAAAAATGAGAAAGTCTTTAAGAAGCAAATTGGACCGGTAAGATTAAGAGGTCTTCTGTCAATCCTACCTGTTGCCTTTTTCTGCACTTTTTTTAACACTGGTTAGTTAATATATAGCACAAAAAGGAAATAAATATTTACCGTATAATTTGAATGACATTAGGAAAACATGTTTACAGCAAAACATGTGATATAATAATTTCAAAACTTAATTCTGTGGGTGTTGTAAGTATTATATGTCGTCTCAGATGCTGGTAGCAGAGCATCCACACAGTTGCCTGCAGAAATATAATAATTTTTCTTTTATATTTTTTAACCTGACCCAAGGCAGAACAGCTAGTGAATACCTAAGATTTAAGAGGCATAGTATAAAAGAATGAGCAAAGCAGGAAGTCTAATTATAACAGATTTTCTTTTAAAAATAGTAGCTGCCACCAACCTAAAATGTCTTTAGGATTTTTGTTGTTAAATGTGTCTGAGGCAAACTTCTCCCATTCCCTGCCCACACTGTTTCTACCCCTGGCTCCCAAACTGATGTTCACTATGAGGCTTTTCTGTGGTGTTTTATTGTTGTATTGCTGGAACTTTTATAAAGGCTTCTTGATGGAAAATATACACTGTGGAGGCTCTTGAAAGGTGAAAATAGAATAAAAATTTATTTTCTTAAAAACCGGCAAATTATTACTTCAGAGAGGTACATTAGCATAAACGGTTACAGGCGTTCTTCAGCTTAACTTAGTTGTATGTTTCAGAATTACTTCACTTAGTTTCAAACAGTTCCAACCAACCAATCTATCTATTGGTCACAAAAAAACCTTGCTCTATTTTCTGAGAATAGACACAAGTTCCCCTGGGTTGTTAATTAACTCTAACCTAGAGTCCTTCTATTAACCAGCTCAGTAGTGAGAATCAATCCCTTGAGTTATCTCCCTCAAGAGATCCAAACTGCCTGACCTAGCCTGTCAGTTTCCACAGCTTTCAGAGCAGAAACAGCAGATGCCTCCCAGGGGCAGAGCCAGCGCTGGGCCCGCCCTCTGGGAAGGGGCCTGGCCAATGAGGGCCAAGGCCACCCCACCCGTCATTGGCCAGCGGGGGCTGGCGGCGGGAAAGCTTCCCGCCGCCCCCAGGAGGCTTCTGGGAAGAAGAAGCCCCTGGATCGCCGCCATGATGGGCGCGTGGGGCGCCCTGCCCTGCAACAGGCACATCCCGGTGAGTCGGGCCATGCATTTTCTCTCTCACACACACACTCCAAACTCCCAAAACCGAACTGCTCTCTTCAAACCCTAAAACAGAACTCCCTTCTTCAAACCTCAAAACACAACTGCATGGAGCTCTTTTTTTTCTTCCTGTACTCTAAGACTTGGCTCCTCCCATCTGCTCTGGTTGGCCAATCATAGGAGTCTCTCTCTAAGCTCCTCCCTCTTTCTAACCACACTCAAGATGGCTGCCTGGCATTCCTCAACAAAGTGGAGGCTTGCCCCACTCACTGTTTCCCAGGCTTCATTCCAGGCCTAATAGGTAAGGTTCACTACACAGACTCTTTAACATGTCAATTACAGAAGAAAACAATGTCTTTTGCTGGTGGTGACTTAAGATATAAGAGACAGGCTATAGCATATCACTTAAAGGACAAAGTGAAAAGGGAAAATTGGGTGGGATGAGTGCGTCCCTTGTTCTCTGAATGTTCTGTCTGTTCTTACCAAATCGTGTGGGTGAGGGTGGAGGCTGAAATATGCATACTGTGAAGTCTGCATTTTCCTCAATTGAGTCCTTCATTTGAGTCCAAGGTGTGTTTTTAAAAAATTACTACCTAATCAAAGTGCTTCCTTCAATCTTAATTATAAACTTCCTGGCAAGAAATAACCTGTGAAAAGTGTGAATTGCCACTGCTTCTATTCTGCATGGTAGGGGCCCAAGAGAGGAAATTTATATATTCATGTACAAGTCAACCTCGTATGTAAATGGATGGCAGGTTATGGGGCCAAAATTATGTATTTTGATATTAATAATGGGTAAGTCAAGGAGCATTCCACAGAGGGGAGAGCCTCAACTTCCACCCAGGTATTTAAAAAGACCATAAGTGGTGCGGTGGCAGAGAGATTATATGTGATTGTTACATCTTTTAGGTGCCCTCTCTTGCCTTTCACCACTCTGCTCAGAGATGTGTCCTTTTTTGATAAAGAATTAAGGTACACTACCTACAATGACCCATGGATAAGCCAACAAAAATTTTGGGGGTCAATATTTTGACTAAAATTTCTACATGACCCACCATTTCTGAAAGGAACTGCTCAGGTTTAGAATATGGTGAGCATGAAGATATTTTATCCCGCCCCAGAACACAACAATTTGTCCTCGTAATAGAACATACAGAATACTGAATCATTTATCACGCTTTCCATTAACTGTTGAGGGATCCTCTTAAATTTTTCCATATACTGTAATACTGAACTTGGTAGTCTTGTGTGTATCAGTTGGACAGGAGAAAAATAGGACTGCCCACAAGCTGATGCATTCTGCATAAATGTAGTTTTTCTAAATATTTAGAAAAACAATGGGGGATTGCTTTTAGATTATGTATTCTGTAAGGTTAGAAAAAGCAGCCTGTTCATGATGACTGTTCTCTGAATCACAGGAAAGTATTCTATCACAAAATGTCAGTTCCTGTGGTATATGGGGAGATTTCACACAGAGAAAAGGACAGCTTTTTCCCGTTTTCACTCTTTGGGAACCTTCCTTCCACATAACATTGCAGTAAAATAATACAATTTGAGATTGGTAGTCAGCCAAGCAGTCCTAATACTAAACCCTTAGCTTTGTATAACAGTATAAGAAAATTGCAGTACGTGGAGAAAGGGGGGGAGGGGGGGGGGACACAGTTTTTTAGCTTTGCCCTGCCCTGATCTGGGAATCAAAATGAAGTACAAGACGATTCTTGGCTTATTGGAACCCTGCACAGCAGTATCTCTGTGAGGAACTGGAGATACAACACAAAATATATCTCACTTGTTAAAAAGTTGAATGTATACCAATTCTTTTTTTGGTCATATGTCTGTTAACCGTTCACTTGCTGTTAAATGTTTCACAGATCTAGTGAGAAATTGGCAGAAGCCAATGCCAAACTCTTTTATGAGCGCAACAGGAGCAGATCTCTACTTGCCAACAGCTTTTTAGGTGGAAGCCTTTCGACAAGCCCTGTCTTGGAAACGGTTCAGTTTGGAAATCTTGGCTGCAATTTAGCATTTACTAGACCTCTTAGTCTTGAAGGAGAATTCATGAACCCAACCGGAAGTCCGTTAGCTTCAAAAAACAGAATGGAGGCTTACTTGGAAAAGGTTAGTAATCCCCAGTGTCATTATAAGATTTCTTTTAATGCTATGATATCAGGTCATGTTCACCTGAACAGCTGTATCAGTTTAAACAATATGCTAAGTCCTTAAATGTGTAGCTCCCTATGCTGCCCTGTAAGATACAAAACAAAAGGAAAAATGAAAAGATTCCTCCTCCTCTAGTTTCCTTCCTCTCTGGATGCTCCCTAACTCAGCTTTTTCCATTTCTCATCACATGGGCAGGTGTTTTTTCCTCTCATCGCAGCATCATGAAGTGCCTATGTCAAGAGTTAAAAAAAAAATTGTGCAATTGCAGAATGTTAAAGTTTCAAAACATTTTTAAAAAGAAGACCGATGTTCAAAGAGCAGTGGTGGCAGAAGGAGCATCGAGGGGCAAGAAATGGCCACCCACATGTACATCCACAATGAAACGTCAGAATACAGATCCACCATTTCCCATCCCACAGAAAAATGCCCATTTCTAAGTTCAGTGAGACTAGAGGAGTAGATTCCATCCTGCTTCTACATGCTGCAAAACCAGAGTCCCACCGGCAACCCACAAAATGAGTCGCGCGTCATTTGATGGGATCTATGGAATTCCATCTCTTAAATGTGTAGAAACGGAGGAAACCTCTGATGAGGTCCCATGGAGCATTTTTGGAAATAAATACGTTTCAAGAATGTCAAGCTTCAGTTACTAGGAACAGATCATAAATGTTGAATAGCTTGTCCAAATAACTTGTGTTACTTTTAGATTTTCTAATTATAAATATTGTCTTTGTTTCGATATTTAATTGGTGATATACCCAATTTGAAACTTCTATTTTTTGATACAAAGTGATGCCTGGACTGGATTTATAGTCTTCCCCCTCTAAAAAAGTTTGTTTCTCAATATTAGTTTGCAATTTAAATAGATGGAACATATGATAATTCTCTGTTAGTGGTGAAGGAGCCATCCAGTATGCAGGCCTACACAACTTGTGGCCCTTCATGTGTTTGGAACTCCAGCTCCCAGAAATCCTAGTCAGTTTGTCCAGTAGTCAGGAATTCTGGGAGCTGAAGTCCAAAACACCTGGAAGGCACACATACATATTGTGCACGCTCACAGTATGGGTTAGCAAAGGATCATGGGGTTTAAGGTTTCCACAGAGAGCTCTACCTCCTCACTTGCCGTACAAGGTCAGAATCATTTTCATTTTTCTTCCACAGGCTGGTATTCTTGTTTTTCTTTTCTATATATTAAACTTTTAAAATCTTATTCCTCTTGCTGCTTCTTACATCAGTTTCAGTTGTCTTTCCTTACCCCGTTCCACTCTTCAATCTGTTTTTGATTGTTTTCTCACTCCCTCTGCTTCCATTTGTATTTTCATCTCTTTTGTTTATTGAACCATGCAAATAGAAATTATTTCTTAACACCTGGCTGCCAATTAATGAATTGTGAGACTAATTATAGAGCTCCGTTTTATTTTTTTTACCACCTCATGTTACAGTACTGCTGTCATTAGACTGAAAATCTGTTAGCCTTAAAATTATAACTTAAGAATGCCGTTTACCTTAGAATGTCATTTTAGAAGAACTGGTAGCTGGGGTGGTGGTGAATCTTTCTAATTATTCGTCTAAACCTTAAACAACCAAAGCTGAATCTATTTGAGGAGTAGCTTTCAACACCTAGAATGGGCTTTTAAAAATCTGAACTACCACTGACAACCATCACCTGTCACTAGTTAATATAACAAGGAAAACAAAACAAAAATGTTTTCATGTCCTCTACAAAACTTGCTTGAAAATTAGTATGGTGACCTTTATGGGACACGGAAACGTACATTTGTTTTTCAGCCATCTACATTAGAGTGTTATCCTTCTTAAGAATCAGGACAATTAGTGAATGTTCCAAGTGAAGGAGCAATTCCAGTTTCCCAAATTTTCCCACTTTTCTTGTGCTTGCAGTGTTAATAGGCGGAGTAGTACATTTCCAAGAAATGTTCAATATTTACAAAATCATAAGCAGGACTTATGATCTCATAACTTTTGGGATTTATATTTATGTGCGTTAATTATTGAATGTGACTTCAAACTCTATCTTTTAAGCTGGGCAGTACCCAACTGGAGTATTTCCAGGGTACTGTTGATTGGGACACTAAAAAATCATGACTACAGTGCTCTCAGAGTCACAGAGATTAATGAAACAAACAGTTGTAACAGGACCCTGCATGGTATGGTCTCTCTTGTTTACTATCTTATACCCTAAGACCAGGAAAGCACTGCAGTCATCAGCTCATGACATTCCCATCCACAATGTCTTAGAAAACTTTATTTGGCTTCAAGTCAGGATTTGCGACCGGGGGGACAGGGACGGGACGGGACGGGACATTGGCATAAATGCCCATGACAGATCTCAGTTGTCATAGCAATATCTAATTCTACACAATTTCAGCTGAATCCAAAGAATATTTGTCATGCTTTAATTCCATTGAAATCATTGGCACTATCATGTTGATTTTAATGAAAAGTATAACAATTTTTTTCCAGATCAGTCCTGTTTTTCTTCTTGCAACTAAATTCTTCACGTTCTCAAAGTAAATCACACTGTAAATGGTTTGCATATCTGACATAGATCCAAGTAACCTATTTTGTAGATTCTATCACTTATAAACTGGCCTTTTTAAAAAATTCAAGAACTATACACTTATGGCTTGTTCTTTGCTTCTTCAGCTCTTTGATCAAAAGTCTATTGCTTCTTTCTCTTCTCTGCAACCAGATACTTAAGGTGTGTAGTCCGCATTGCTTAATGTCATATAATTTTTTCTACAGGACAACTATGACTGTTCTCTTACAGATTAATTAAAATTGTTCTTTATCCTGACAGATAGTTTAAAAAGTTATTGTTTAGTATTAAGGAAATACAAACTGCAACCCTGCGTGGAATAATTCTGTAAATTATATCAAAACTGTACTTTTTTATATCATATAATCAGCTTCTTAAAACTTATTAAAATATAGCTATAGTTATACACCCATATCCAGTTGACAGTGTTGGCTCACCTACTTTTTTATTCACTTCCTTGTATTGCCTCCTTAAGGACTTCTGAGGCGATGAACAAATAAAAGTGATTCAATGGCAACTGGCTAGAGGAGACCCACTGAATCAGTGGATTTGCATAAGTGTTGATTCACCATTCAGATTATGATTCCGTTGGTTGACATTGGTTGGCACTATCATAAAATGATGCCTTGGAAATTAATATCAAAATGATATTGAAACAATAGATGTCATAGTTAACCCAACATAACATTTCTTATGATGTTACCATTATTTAATGAACATTGCACATTTACATTTGATTTATAATTAATCTAAATGTAATTTCAGATGCAGATGGAATTGGAAAAAAACATTGCCAAGGAATTAGACCAAGGTATGTTTGCCAACTGCATGCTAGCAATTTATAAATGCATGTTACTGTGGAATTTTTCCTACAAAATTATAGTAATCATAGTATGCCAGAATTTTATGCCAAAACATTTGTTTCTGTTGATTTCAAACTAGTCTTTATTAAATGCATATTTTCATGAATTGTATAAGTATACAAAATTAAAGGAATAGTTGAGTTAACCATAACCAACATATACAATCTATGATGTGGTAATGCCTTTAATAGGCCAGTAAAATGGTAAAAAATAAAAGTAATTTCAAAGGACTTGCAGCCTGGAAAATTATTTATTTATTTATTTATTTACATCATTTCTACCCCACCTTTCTCACCCGTAGGGACTCAGGGCGGCTTACAACAGTTGGCAAATTCCATTGCCCCAAAAACACATTCAATAAACAGCGACAGTTCAATAAAACAATAACAATACCAAAATCAATTAAAAGTTATATCAACTCTGTAAAAACATGAATTATAAAAATATTAAAATGCATGGGTAATTAGATTCATCCGCTGACACCTTTCACGTACGCCTTGATTCAGCCATATCACCTCAGATATTTATTCCTCAAACGCTTGAGTACACACCCATGTATTGACTGCTTTCCTAAAACTTAGGAGTGTTGGGGCTTGTCAAATACTACTGGGGAGAGCATTTCATAGCCAGGGAACCACTACCGAGAAGGCCCTGTCCCTCGTTTCCACCAGCCGAGCCTGCGAGGCAGGTGGGACCGAGAGCAGGGCCTGTCCAGATGATCTCAACAACCTAGGTGGTTCATAGGAGGAGATACGTTCGGACAAGTAGTTTGGGCCAGAATCGGGCCTGCTTTATCTTTCCTGCAGGAAATTCAAAGCGGCTTAACATAAAAGCATCAGCATACAATTTAAAATAAACAAATAAGCAAACATTAAAACAGAATTAAATCTAAGTAGTATTTTAAAATTCCCAGTTAAAAACCATTAAAGCATATTCAAAGTTAAAAACGACTGTAGTGCAAAAGGAGCACTTTAGAGACCCTTGGAATAAAGTTGGTTAGTCTGTAGTGCTAATGCTACCAACATTGTTCTCTCAGTCTCTAAAATGCTACAAGATCCCATTTTGCATGCATTCAATTTTACGAGTCTACACTGAATCTGGATCCAACCCTTCATAAGGAAATTGT
Organism: Anolis carolinensis; assembly: GCF_035594765.1. NCBI lineage: Eukaryota > Metazoa > Chordata > Lepidosauria > Squamata > Anolidae > Anolis > Anolis carolinensis. Next base: position 138,732,914 of record NC_085845.1, read on the forward strand.
TAAGGCCTGACATATTTGCAAAGAATAATTTCCAAATGATAATCTGAATTTGTCTAAATATAGCATTTAAATCATACTATTCTGGAAGTGTGTGTGCGTATATACACACACATATACATATACAATTCAACATATATAATCAATTAATATATGCACGCGCATATATGTTTGTGTATTCAATTAATGTAATGTTTTGTCTCCAAATCTCCAAAGTAAAATAAAAATTGAATTTGCTTAATAAAGTCTTCAGAAATTCCTAAAAGACTCATATTTTACCATCTAATTCATTGGATTTGTTCAGTCTGACATATTTACTGTAAATAACATATGCTGTCAGATTGAACTGGAATAAAGCAATTCTACCTTACTTCTCTTGAGTACATTTTTAACAGAAAATTCTCCTTTATATTGCTTTTTCACCTACTGTCTTTGGTTATTCATTTTCTGTCAAACTGGGAGAAAATTATAATTTATTTTATTTTTATTTTTTGCTTTCCAGCAAATGCAGAACTTGATACTGGGTCACTTCGAGCTTCCCCAATAGGATCAGTTGGTGGATCTTCAAAAAACCTAAATGCAGATCAAGATCAAGTATCCAAAGCAACACAACAGTATCTTGATGTTTTAAAGAAAAATTATATGATTTGAACTAACTTTAACTCTTTTATATATTGTATTTTACTATGTTATTTAACTATTTTAATTGTTGTATTATTTTATTGTATTATGATATACTGGTAGTGATCCTGTCAGTTGTGTAAGCCGCCCTGAGACCCCTCGGGGAGAAGGACGGGGTAGAAATATCAGAAATAAATAAATAAATAAATTTAATGAAAACTTGCTAATGTGGGTTTGCTACATTACTTTATAATGGAGGGAATGAAACAAATGTGAATTTGTATATAGTTTGAAGTTATGTTATAAACATATCAGGCACATGGCACTTATATCTGGAAAAATATTGCATAGCTAAATAGTATTTTTTTCTATTTGTAATGGAAGCCATATTTATTTTTTTAACATGTAAGACACTAGCCTTTATATCTTGATAGTATCTGTTCTGGATAGTTCAAGTCCTGTCTTGTTATGTATTGATATAAAATCCAAGTATTTTTATGAAAAGTTTAGCGTAATTTGGCACTTTGTATTTTTAAAATGTGTTTCAGTATTGACAGGAAGTTTTTGAAATGCTTCTCTGATATATTTGCTTTGTTCTACCTTCTTCACCCCACTGACTATGAACTTTTCTGTCCTTTGTAGTTTGGTAAAGGTTAGGAATATATCATTTTAAGTTCAATATTATTGTTATGAATGCAGTCTTTAGGTATGCCATTGCTAAGAGACTTGCAGTTTGTATTTTTAAAAGGTACATGTATATTTAAATGTATATTTAAATGTACAATTATGCAGGTTTTTAATGTATGTTTTAATTTTATTGTAATTTTTTAATTTCGAAAGACTTTTAAATCTGATGTAAACTGTTTTTCTGATGTATATGTTTATATTGTAAGCCGCCTTGAGTCTCCTGATAAGTGAGAAGGGCGGGGTAGAAGTGATGTAATAAATAAATAAATACATAAAGTACATTCCAGTTTGATTGAATAATACAGGGTACTTGGAGCTCTTGGTATATTGTTCTCTGAGTTAGTAGTAACAGGCCTTCTACCTCTATTTGTGTACTTCCCAAGAACAGTCAGCTATAATCAGATGACTTCTAGTTGGAAAAATCAATCTGTTTCAGTGATCAAGTCAGTTCAGAGTTAGTAAATTGCTTATCTACTCTTGATTATTGTGGATGAGCAATAAAATTGTAAGTAGCTATGAAACTACAATTCATTTTACATAATAATCAGCATAGTGCCTCACAGGCTAGGTCCAAAACTATGTTTCTGTAGTATAGCATCTACTAATACACAGTTGGGACACATGTCACTCTCCAGATCTTTAAAGGTACTTCCTACTAATACTGAAGGGTGGAAGCTGAAGTTTAACATGTGGAGCACTATGCTTCATCTCTGCAATTAGCATAGATACCTCTCTTCCCTGTAATTCTCAATATATACTCCAGAGCTGGGGAAATCCTCAGAAGTGAAGGGAAGTTCTTGTGCCAGTGGTGGATTATAAAGAGAGGAGGGATGATCAAGCCTCAAACAGGTCAGTTTCTGTGTTTTTTAAAACTGCCTTGCCTCTGAGAAAAGAGGGAAGATCCCCCCCCTTCCTTCTTTCTCTGAAGACATGGCAATTTACAAAATCTGAAATGAAGCTCTTTGGAGGTTTTTAAAACTGCCTTGCCTTCAAAGAAAGACAAGGGGAATCAGCTCCAAACGGCTATGCAATTATTATGTGAGGAGCACAACACAAATTTTGCAACCCCCAAAATAGGAATGTGATTATTATGCAGTGACAACCTCTTATGCAAGGAAACATGGCAAATACTTATTAGCTTTTTGGAGGCTGTTTTTTTTTAATCCTTTCTAAGTGAGTATTTTCTATCTTAATATAACCTGCTTTCCTTAACACAGGATTATCTTAATCATTGATACTAAGTACCTATATTTGCCATTCCATCAGTGAACAAAACAAATTCCTGGTATAATGGTCACTTGAAGAACATAAGGTGAACTTTTTTTCATGTAAACAGACTTAAGATCAGCCTTTTAAATCTACCCAAACTAATATATCCATGAATTCCAATGCAAGACTGCTGTAAAAGCTACCAGTTTTTCAATGTGTTGTAGATTTTTAAAAACCTCACAAGTCTTTAATAAACATATCAAACCATAACATTCAAAATAGGAAGGTATCTGCTATTCAGGTTGTGACACATAACTTGTAAAAAAGCAGCCATGCCAATGTATAAATAGTTCTGTACAGCTGGAGCTTCAAGATAATAAATTTATAAAGTTGATAACAGCACAAGATTTCAATACTTTAAAATTATCAATTCTGCTTAATGCTGAAGGTTAGCTTTAGGCAAAGCAAAAATAATGCAGTGAGACCAACAGATGGGCATCAAAATAAAACAAGCATCACTTTTATTAGTCACAGAAAATACAGTACAACTTAGCTACACTGTCCGTGTACTGTTTAAATACATCTTATGATACATGGGAAAAAATTCTGAACAAAGACTTTGCTTTTGGAGGGGGGTAACTTTCACAGGGATTATCCCCTTCTAAACTAAAAATAAATTATATAAAACCTTATAGCTCAGTTCTTTTATGGAAAACAGCATTTTGAGAGGAAAGGAGGAAATCTAGATTTTTTTAAAAAAAAAGTCAAGTGACTAGCAGACTGCACCAGAAAGATGGCAGTGGAATTTCGGAAACATGGGAACATAGATATTGCATAAGTACGACACAAATGTTGGAGGCCCCAGTTCACCAAAAGAGGGAACCGTTGGGCTGTTTCACTTTACTGCAATAATACATAAATTAAGTTTGAAAGCATGCATCGATTGGTAGCTGCAGAGAAACTCCTAGCAAAAATACCTATATTGCATATCAATAACTAGCTTTCAAACAACCCACTCAAAGCCTTTCAGCTAGATAGATGATTTACACCAGGGGTCCCCAAACTAAGGCCCGGGGGCCGGATGCGGCCCTCCAAGGTCATTTACCTGGCCCCCGCCCTCAGTTTTATAATATAATATTTTTATATCAGTATTAATGTAATATATTTTATATACAGTAGAGTCTCACTTATCCAAGCTAAACGAGCTGGCAGAAGCTTGGATAAGCGAATTATCTTGCATAATAAGGAGGGATTAAGGAAAAGCCTATTAAACATCCAATTAGGTTATGATTTTACAAATTAAGCACCAAAAGGGTTGTTGTATGTTTTCAGGGCTGTATGGCCATGTTCTAGAAGTATTCTCTCCTGACGTTTCGCCCGCATCTATGGCAGGCATCCTCAGAGGTTGTAAGCACCAAAACATGTTTTACAACAAATTTGACAGAAAAAGCAGTTCAATACACAGTAATGTTATGTTGTAATTACTGTATTTATGAATTTAGCACCAAAGTATCATGATATATTGAAAACATTGACTACAAAAATGGCTTGGATAATTCAGAAACTTGGATAAGCGAGGCTTGGATAAGTGAGACTCTACTATACATATAATATTGATAAAAAAATATAAAGTTATACAATATAATACGAATAATAATACCATATAATAATATTTATATGTTATATATTACATATAATATTACAGTATAGTGGTATAGTTCAATATTATCTATATATATATAAAAGGGTAATGAAATTTCAGCCTAGGACAAAACAACAAAACTACACATTCCAGAAACACTAAACTTGGCAGCACAACCCCTCATCCATGCCTCTACGTTCATACAACAAAAATAAAAGAAATATAAAATCCTAATTAGAGGGAGAGGAATAATTGTTTTTATCTAATTGCTGCCAGTTAGAAGGCTAAGTTCTGCCCACTTGGTCTCCTAAGCAACCCACTCAGCCCAGGGGACAGGCAGAGTTAGACCTCACTTAGGCCTCTTTCCACACTGCCTATAAAATACAGATTATCTGATTTTAACTGGATTATATGGCAGTGTAGACTCAAGGCCCTTCCACACAGCTATATAACCCATTTATAATGGACTTAATGTCAGGGGAAAACCTTTACCCTTTTCCTTAACTACCACCAATTCCTCAATACTTTATTTCCCATACCACCATACTTCGCCACAGCAACGCGTGGCCGGGCACAGCTAGTAGTAATATATAATGCTAATATTTCATTTTTAAATATTGTATTGTTCTTTCATTGTTGTTTTGCACTACAAATAAGATATATGCAGTGTGCATAGGAATTTGTTCTTTTTTTTCTTCCTTTTTTCAAATGATAATTCGGCCCCTCAACAGTCTAAAGGATTGCGGACCAGCCCTCTGCTTTAAAAGTTTGAGGACCCCTGATTTACACCAATGAATTACACTAACAAAACAGAGGAAACTTACACATTATCGCCTCTTACAATGTATAATCCTAAAACAACTTGTTCTACTCCTTGTGAAGAACTGAACACCCTTTCATGGCTTTCATCCAAAATCAGGTTGATGGTCTGATCAAAGCCTTTGAGAGTTCCCTTGGGGGGGAAATAGAGACATTTCAAATTCTCATGTTTATGTCCAAAAAAATAAGGGGCCCCTGGTGGTGGCACAGTGTGTTAAAGCGCTGAGCTGCTGAACTTGCAGACCGAAACGTCCCAGGTTCAAATCCCGGGAGCGGAATGAGCACCCGCTGTTAGCCCCAGCTCCTGCCAACCTAGCAGTTCGAAAACATGCAAATGTGAGTAGATCAATAGGTACCGCTCCGGAGGGAAGGTAACAGCACTCCATGCAGTCATGCCGGCCACATGACCTTGGAGGTGTCTACGGACAACACTGGCTCTTCGGCTTAGAAATGGAGATGAGCACCAACCCCCAGAGTCAGTCACGACTGGACTTAACGTCAGGGGAAAACCTATACCTATGTCCAAAACACATTATAAATATAAAATTATGCTACTTAACACTAATTAAAATGCTCTGAATTTTACACTATTTACCAAAATCATACAGCTTTAAATATGCTAACTTCAGCACATTATTCTGAGGTAAATGATTCTGTATAATCAGCAAAATTTAATCTCCCCCTGATACTCTGAGGGGAGATTCTTCTTTTTCCAGCTACTGATCCCAAATGCTTCCATTTATCCCATCTCTGTGACATCAAATGTGGAGATCTAGATGCCCTCAATGTTCCTATGTGAGACTTTATTAATCTAATCTCCCCACCAGGCACCACCACCCTTAATTCATTGCTACCACCAAAGACGTTTCTATTTGAACCTTAGTTTTAAAGAATAGAGCACAATGAACACTAATTTTCAGGGTGAACAGACAACTCCCACTGTCAAATGAAGGTATCATGAAAATGTTTTGTGTAGAAACAGGTTCATCCTCTCAGGAATTGAAGCTTGTGACTCTTACATGTCTTCCATAACTGATGTATAAAGTTTTTCCCACAGCTATTATTTGTATCTATGGCTACTACTAAATGAACAGTCTACAAAAGTATAGTGTTTAGATTTGATGTGAATTCTTACCACAATCATTCTACCATCTGAAGTAATCGCAGCAACAGTACCTGGGGCTCAAGTTAAAGAAGAACCACAAGAAAGGCACAGGTGCATTTGCTCTGCCTAATATTGCAGCATCTTAATTCCCAGAAATACAACCATATAAAGTTATTTACAGGAGATGGTGAGCCCTTCCAAGTTTTTAAGTGGCTCTGCCCATATTGCAGTTGCAATCTGCCATGGTTCCATCCTACGGAACCCTTAGGATTCATTTAGAGTATCTACACTGTTTAATGCAGTTTGATACCACTTTAACTACCATGGCTCAGTACTATACCAACCACTCAATACTTCATATTCCATCACTCAAATATTAAGTTAAGTCTTCGGTGTTCATGGGTACAAAAGGTATTTGAAGAAAACATTGAAAACCACAGTTCCATACTAGTTTTTTCTTCTCTATCTGTAATATGTTAATACATTTGTGTTGTCAAAGGCTTTCATGGCTGAAATCACTGGGTTGCTGTGAGTTTTCTAAGCTGTATGGCTGTGTTCCAGAAGCATTCTCTCCTGACATTTTGCCCGCATCTATGACAGGCATTCTAGAGGTTGTGAGGCATTCAGAACTACATTCAGAAGACAAAGGAATTCCAGACATGAATCAATCAGGGCCAGCTACCACCTCCCAACAAAGGATTCCCTCAGGCAGGAAGCAGCCAGGTTTTGAAGCTGAAAAGCCATTCAATGCTAATCAAGGCAGCCAGTTACAACATTCACACTTGCCTCAGGCAGACAAGAATTCTTTCTCCCACCCTGAACATTCCACAGATATATACACCTCATTTGCTTACGGTAGTTCCCAATAGATCTTACAACCTGAGGATGCCTGCCATAGATGCAGGCAAAACATCAGGACAGAATGCTTCTGGAACATGGCCATACAGCCCAGAAAACTCACAGCATCCCAGTGATTCTGGCCATGAAAGCCTTTGACTCATATATATATATATATATATATATATATATATATATATATATATACACACACATACACACACACACACACACACACACACACACACACACACATATTAGAGTCTCACTTATCCAACATAAATGGGCCGGCAGAACATTGGATAAGCAAAAATCTTGGATAATAAGGAGGGATTAAGAAAAAAGTGACTTATTTTAAGGTAGTCTGCCTGAAAGAACCTCTGCCATTATTAAACCTCCTTGCAATTTGGCGGCAAGTGGTGGGATATTTCGTGTAACATCCCCAATTTGGTGCCTCAGATCGCTCATAAGAAAAAACTGTGAGGTAAAGTTTGTAGGAAATGGCCGCCAAAAAACAGACCACCTTGTCAGAATTGACGATGAAATATCAACTGGAGTTGAAGAAATTGAAATGGAGGATAAAGAGAAACAGAGACAAGCAGAACTGAGAAAGATGGAGATCGATCTAGAAAGACAGAGACTGACACTCTCTCAGCCTTCTGTATTGGCACAACCAGGGACTCCCATTATTAATCCTAGTGATTTAGCCTTAAAGAGGTTTCCTAAATACACTAAGGAGGATGATGTGGAGATGCAGCGGATTGAGCTCGCACCACGTCTGAAAATGCCATTGTGCCCAGGAGATTCTTGGTGCCTGATTGATTTTAAGTGGTTCATGAAGTGGAAGAAGTATGTGGGGTTTGAACGTTGGGACCTGTATTATGCGGGAAAGCCTAATTACTACCCAGGACCCATTGACAACGCAAAACGTTTTGCGGATTCAGAAACTCAGACTTTAAAAAAAAATCGCATGACTAGAGTGGACTATGAGGTGATTCCTATTGCAGCCTGGAATAAGTAAATCAATTGGTATGGATGTATAGAAGGACAGAGACCAATTGAGAGAAACATTGTGGAGTATGGAGAATATTTTAAGTACTGTGAAGTAGAAGTTTATCCATCAGAGTTGAAGTTATGTCAGAACAACGATTCTACTGATCTTGTAAGCTCTCATTTCAACCAAGCAGAAGGATCTGCTGGAGATGGAGGAATCGTAGACCTCCAAGAGAAGTTGTCTGTGTCGCAGCTAGGAGTTCATTGCGTGGCTGAGGCAAATGAGTCACCAGTGGCTGAGATCCTTATTCAGTGCCGTAATGACACAGGAGTAGAGCAAACTGCAGTAATGGAGGATATAGAAGTGCCAGTCATTAGTGAGAATTATTTACTTGAGCACTGTAAAGAAATTAATGTTGTTATAAAGAGTAATGGTTTGAAAAGTGACTGTGCCCTAACAAAAGATTTACAAGAGAAAGATAGTGACATGAAGTTGCTAGGTGCTAACAGAGCAAACAATGTGGTTCCCAGTAAAGATGAGAAGGAAGATGAAGTTCTGAGAGAATTTTGGGGAATGACTGATTCTATCTACTTAGTGGTTGTCTCTTTAGTCACTACAAATATAGAATCGAGTCAACAGTTGGGGCCAGAAAAAGATTTACCTCAGAAAAACACCAGATTTGGTCAGTTTGAATTATTGTGTGCAGGAGAGCCTAAGGGACCAAACAAATCTCTGTGAGAGAGAAAAAGAAGACAGACATCTTGAACCTGAGAGTTATCGCTAAGCGCAGCAAACTAAGAAACCTGCAAAGGTTGTGTTTTGATGGAGAGAGTTTTAAAGACCTCTATGCGTCAGAGTGAGAGACGTGGGTTTAAAAGGAATTTTCAAAGATACTTGTAATGACTATAAGGCCCATATGTTTTGATTGACCTAAGTTGCAAGAGGCCTGTGTTTGAGAAAAGGCCTGCGCTTGAGAGAAAATGCTGATGTTTGGGGAAAGAGTTGTTCCAGAGAAAAGAAGTTACTTTCAAATACAGCAGAGTCTCACTTATCCAACATTCTGGATTATCCAATGCATTTTTGTAATCAATGTTTTCAATACATGGTGATATTTTGGTGCTAAATTCATAAATACAGTAATTACTGCATAGCATTACTGCGTATTGAACTACTTTTTCTGTCAAATTTGTTATATAACATGATGTTTTGGTGCTTAATTTGTAAAATCATAACCTAATTTGATGTTTAATAGGCTTTTCCTTAATCCCTCCTTATTATCCAACATATTCGCTTATCCAACATTCTGCCGGCCCGTTTATGTGGGATAAGTGAGACTCTACTGTAATAACAATACATCAAGTCAGAACCGGTTCCCATACTTGCAACAAGTCAGGGTCAGTAACATGAAAGCACCATTGTCTAAAGAATCACATGTTGTTACAGCATAGAAAACCAATGGGATTGCATGATGGTTAAGATGTTTGTGACGTAGACATTAGACAAATTGGGAAAATGATCTTTGTAAGCCAATAAGGATATGCTTGCTAATTTCTGTGAAGGTGATAAAAACCCTTGCAACCATTTTGGAAATTCGGACAAATCCTTTGATTGCATGTATGCATGTATTTGTCACATTGCTATGGCCACACAATAAATAGTTCTTTTGCAGTTCGAAGATCCAACTTTGGTGGTGTTTTTCCTCGTCCTCTTCACAGAAAAGGGGCCTCCTGCTTTTGACTTTGGATTGAGTATTTTTTTTACATCTTTTACATCTTTGCCCCTTCAAGAGATTTGCAGTTTCAACCATCAGGATTACGTATTGAAAGATATAGAGCTCTCTCCCTGCTATGTGCGTGTGTGCGTGTGAGGGAGAGAAAAGAACAGGTTTTTCTAAGCGTAAAGAGCTGTTCATCCTTTTAAAGACATTATAGGCTTTCTCCCTGTGTAGGAGTTTGAGAAAGTTAAAAGTCAGAGCTCTCAACTGCTATTTGACTTGTAGAGGCGTTTTGGCGCCAAAAGAGGGTTTGCTGCTTGGCAGCTATTTGTGTTGGTTCTTTTAGGCTTCCCTCACAGAAGTGAAGCAGAGGGTTGGCAGCCATTTTGTTTCCACCTTTTCTATATAGTTTCTTTGGGGATGTGTGCTTTGGTTGAAAGGAGCGGGGAATAGTTTGTTTCGTGTTTGTTTTGCCTTTTGCCTGAGAAAAGGAGCTAATACTCAATACCGATTTCATATTTTGTGATTTCACTGATAGTTTAGGTGGTGTTTGTAGGATTTGTGCGGTCTGTCACTTTAGTCCTCTTCCCACACAGAGTTTAGCAGTGATCTATCATAATGGATAGGCTTTCTGAGGGAATCGCAAGCAGACATTCGCATAGCACCCGCTCCCATAGAGAAAAGCACCCATCAGAAAAGGACCTGGAACTGTTGCTGGCAAGGGAAAGGCATTTAATTATAAGGGCTGGAATAGTTTGGAAAGATTTGGAAGATGACGTGCATACTTTGTCAACCACCAATGATCCTGTGAAAATAGCAGTGTATAAAGATGGGCTTCAGGATAATTTTTCTAAATGGAAAGCCTTAATAGCTAAGCAACAACAAGTTCTTAAAGACATTAATAATGATGAAGCCAAAGCAAGGCTTCGAGCTTTAATATTTGACTCACAAAGAAAAGAAAGTGGAGTTAATGCTGTGCTTGAAGCCTCTCGGTCTCAACTTCAAGAATTTCAGTTGAGCGGGGTTTACTTTACATCCCCGCCTCAGAATTCTCAAGTCAGTCAGGGGTTTTACCCTTCTCGGCCACAGAGCACCAAAGGTTCTGTCACACACCGGTCGAATATGTCATCTGCCAGTAGGCACCATTCACATTCTGTTCGTGGCAGTGATGGTACTTCATATCATAGTAAGGCTCCTTCTAGAGCAGCTCAGCATTTAGAAGAGTTGAGGAGAAATCTCAAAGCTCAGATTCTCCAGGCAGAAGACGAAGCTGCTATGGCCAAAATTGAGGCAGAGCGAGCCAAGCAACAAGCCCAAATTCGGGCAGAACAAGCCAAACAGCAAACCAAAATTGTGGCAGAACAAATTAGACAACAAGCCGAAATGAAAGTCCAGATATTGGCTCTTCAAAGTGAAAGAGACATATTACGAAAGAGCAAAGAAGCAGCTAAGCTAGCTGTTAGGGCAAAAATTCTGGCAAAAGCTTTTCAGGATGAAGTAATTCCTGAGAATGTTAGGTTGCTGCCTCCGAAGGACATCGACTCTAAGATGTCTCTTCTCTTTACTGACAAAAATGTCATTCCCAAGGAGCAGCACTCTATTGAAGGCAACATCATTGAAGTTTTGCCTAATACCAGAATTAACGAACCTGTGCCTCAGCTAGATAATCTGCCGCCATTGTCATCAGTTGGAAAATCCTTTAAAAGGCAGAAGCCCACAGCGGGGAGCCAGTCTTTCCCCACCTGTACTCCTGCTATTAAAACTTTCATGCCTGCCCTGTCACCAACAATGGAAGAGGAAAACATAGTGAGGCAGCTGAAAAATGAAGGAGACACAGGGATGTTGGGGATGCACTAGGTGAAATTGAAACTGATAAAGCAGTGGTTACCATGGAGTCAAATGATGATGGCATATTAGCTGAAGTCATGAAACAGGAAGGCAGTGAAAGCATGAGTTTGGGCACACCAACCGGCTTGCTGGTAGAGGAGGGGCAGGACTGGAAGCAAGTAGAAATACCAAGTCACAGTGGTGAGGCACCCTCATTGTCTGGACCACTGGCTACAACTCCTGTCCCCATCCCATCACCTTCGGTAGCCTCGCTACATAAAGCAGAGCAACATCCTGAAAAACTGCAGTTTCACTTAAGTCCTGCTGCCCACGATAGTTTGGAATCCTATGGACTTGATGCAAGCAGTTGTACACCCTCAGATCCTCGAGAGATTTTCTCTAAAGAAGATGCCCTTTCACTTTTAGAGCAGAAACCGAAAGGAAACCGAGTTCTGGAGGCCCTGGAGGGCCGAATACCTGGGTCATCTTCAGAGGAAAGGTTTGGCACCACTCCCGAGAGGACATCTAGGTGGAGTGCAGTTTCATTTTAAGGGACCAAAGTGCTTCCAAGAACTCTTGGTGTATGGGTGTTATCCAAGAAGACTTTTTGAGTGCGGATGACCACATCCAGAAGGCTGCAGCCAAGGCGGCCTCATGAGAAAGGACTGAAACCTACCAGTGACTCATCTCGGACTTGGTGGTTTTATTTAAAAGTTTGAAGTTTATTTGCATTTACTGTATAAAGTAATTTGCATTTATTTATTTGTGCAAATTTGTTTCCAAATTTGAGCGGGGAGTGTGCTGTCTTACTGGGTTCCTATCCCCTGCTTATTTCCTGCTTTGCTTTTCTTGGGTGGAATGTTCCATTGGCTCCTGTTTTGGGGGTGGAGCTTGGGACTCCCCTGTAGGTTTGGATGGGATGGATCAGCCTGGGAGCTAGTCTCTAGAGGCCTTTTCCCCTCCATTTGGCATTCCAGAGAAAAACCTCTTAGAGATAGGTCTTAGAATTTGGTCTGGGTTCTTTGACCTGGCAAATTCAAAGAGGCAACATAAATCACGTACTTACCACCTCGTAGTTTACCTCATAACCATTAGAGATAGAGCTTATAGTTTCTTCATAGTTAGAACTTATAGTTCACCTCATAGTCTCGTATTTATCTCATGTACTTACCTGATAGTGATGTACTTACCTTATAGCTTATCACCTTATAGTTTACCTCAGAGTTATTATAGATAGTTCACTATAGCTGGTAATTACCACTTAAGTTATTATAGATAGAGCTTATAGTTTACCATATAGTCATTATAGATAGTACTTACCTTAGGTACTTACCTCACCTCACAGCCTAGTACCTACCTTTCCTCATAGCTTGTGTGTTTATCCTTTATAGTTTTATAGCCTTCATTCTCAATCAATATAGTTTTATTTCTGTATAATTTCAATGATTTTACCTCATATTATTTCTAATACAATAAAAGGGCTGTTTCCTGTGTCCAATAAATATATTTTTGGTTATCTTTAATCAACTTCTAGAGTGTTTACTTTGGGGTTTGAGGTATAGTTATAGGGTAAACCGAACGCCGCTTGGGAAGCCAGACCTAGAGATAGCCATTTCCCCCAGCGTGCCTTCACAGTATGGTAAGATATGGACATGTTATATGTAAATGCAATCCATATTATTTTTTACTATTCTGGATTATAGAAAAGTCAAAAATAATCTTTATGGGTTGGGAGGTGTAAAGAAGTATGAATTTTAGTTTACAGATGTCATGTTTAATTGCGTTTTAAAAGTCATGTTTAACTATGCTTGAAAGGGTAAGCATTAGAGTCACCAGTGTGTGGGGGATGGTAGCCAGCTCAGCATTCTGAGGCAGGTTGCCATAGAAACATAGCTGCTTCTGTAGAAATGTAACCAGCAAGAAAGGGGCGGAGCTAGCTGGATGAAAAAGGAGGGAATGTTTTAAAAACAGTTTAGTCTGTGTTCCTATGAGACACATGGGAGACTGATCTTCGGTGAAGGGATCAGGGTGGCTCAAATGTTTCATTTTCATGTGTCTGGGCAAGGCCCCATGTAAGCCGCCCCAAGTCCCTTCGGGGAGATGGGGCGGGGTATAAGAATAAAGTTATTATTATTTTATTATTATTATTATTTTGAGTCAATTTAAAATAAGTTTAGTGACTTATTTTAAGTTAGTCTGTGTTCTGTTGAAGCACAGGGAAGGCTGATTCTCAGTTGGAGAATCAAGGAGACTCAAATAGTTGATTTTGAGTCTATTTAAAATAAGTTTGGTGACTTATTTTAAGGTAGTCTGTATTTGGAGGGATTACAGGGAAGACTGATCCTCAGTGAAGGGATCAGGGGGGCTCAAATGTTTGATTTTGAGTCAAGTTTAAAATAAGTTTGGTGACTTATTTTAAAGTAGTCTATTTCCAGATAAGAAACAGATAGTCTGTGATTGAAATTCACAGAGTAACTGCAGGTTAAAGCAGTAGAGAAAGAAGTAATGTTTTAAGGAGTTTGAAACACATTCTAGCTTTGCAACTGTTAGACCAAGTGCCTCCAAAGAGGAAGTTATTGTAACCATTAAGCTTGTGCCTGAATAAATGTGTTATTGTTCTTTTTAACATCTCAGTCTCTGACATATATATTACCATCAAAAAGAGGAAAGAAGAAGAAGGAAGAAAAATAAAGATTTAAAAGCCTCCTCTCTAAGTAGCCAGTGGCTATATCATCCCATAGTGGTGGCAAGAGTTGATAATCCCCTTAACATCTGGTGGCAGCTTATAAATAAAACATCTTTAATAACCTAATGGCAGCGGATACAAAATATATAATAATAACATATTTGCAATTTGGTGGCAACGGTGGGATTAAAAGATTTCTCCCCCCTTCCTGACATCTTTACAAATTGGTGGCAGCGGTGGGATTTAAAAGATTCCCCCCTGCCTGAAAGAACCTCAGCCATTATTAAACCTCCTTGCATTATGTAATTACTGTATTTACGAATTTAGCATCATAACATTGCAACATTTACTACAAAAACAATGACTACTAAAAGCCAGACTGCCTTGGATAATACAGAACATTGGATAAGTGAAGCTTGGATAAGTGAGACTCTATTGTACATATTATTTTATCAGGCATGGGCAAACTTCAATGTTTTAGACTTCAACAGCTTATAGGCTGTTAGAAATTGTGGGAGTTGACGTCCAAAACATCTGGAGGGCCTAAGTTTGAGCATGCCTGCTTTAGATTATACACCTTTGGTAAGACCCGTTTCTTTTTACTGTCAATGCACATGATGTGTATGTGTATATATAATACATATTTATGTGTACGTGTATATATAATACATATACACACATATATAAATACAAGTAGTGTTAATTCTAACAGAATCACTTGAGGTTTCTGCCCAAATATAAGCAAGCCTTTTCTTTAGAAAGCGAGCCCCGACCCACTCCCTCAAAGTTCGTGAAAGCAGCCCATTATCGGTGCTTGCAACCCCTCCCCGCTTTCTTCTCCTTAGTGTGCCGCTCTTCGCTTGCCATCTGCTTTTAAACCCGCAAGCGTCCAATCAGAAGCAGCCGAACTCCACCATCGCAAGCCCCTCTGGAGCACGAAGGCCAATGGGAAGGAAGAGCCGGTTCCCATGGTCCTTCCTCCTCCTCCGTCCACCCTTTTGCCCCAGCCTCGCCCATTGCTACTCAAACCGCTCTGCTGAAGGATACGGTTAATATAATTTTCCAGCGCGGAAGTCGTGGCAGCAGAGGCCTGGACTTCCTCGCACATACTTAGATCTTCTGGCGCGCTCACACAGGCTCCACTCGGGAACGTTACATCCGGGACACCACACCACACACACCTTCGTCGGACCACACTGCACATGCACCAAAAGGAATTGAAAGCTATTCGACTATAAGAAACCGGAAGTTGCCACCTTTGAAATTAAACGTCTAAGTCTACGTTCCTTTCTGCTTGAATATTATTGGTGCTCACTGGTCTCAACGTGAGGGCGGGGGGAGAGCGCGAGAGCAGAGGAAGTAGGCGGGGCCGTCCTGACTGCGCATGTCAGCGGGACTGCTATTTAAGTGTTGCCTTTGGCGAGTGAAGCCTTTTCGCGTTGGACTCTCAGGGAGGGTGGATGGGTGTCATTCAGGGCTGAGACTTTTCAGGCCTATTTGGCCTGCTAGCAGCTGTCTAGTAAAAAGTTTGAAATATGTTAATGGAGGAGTAAAGATTTTAGGGAGCAAAGCCCAAGCATTTATTTAGAACACCAGAGGGATTATTTTAATTGAATACCAGTTGTGCATTAGGCATTTTTTTTCAGAATGTTGTTACATTAATTTCCACTTAGCGTTTTTCTCTTTCTGGGAGTCAACTTATTTCATTTTAAAGGAGGTGTAGCTGTAAGTTGGTGTCATTAAAATGCAGTATGATTCTACTTACATTGCAATTGAAAGAAATGCAGAACATGGCAATTAAAATGAACAGGTGCAAACAGTGCAGCATGTTGTGAAAAAGGCTTTCACCTGAGAGCAATCAATCAACAAAGGCCAACTGAAGCAAGCAAAGCTTTCATCTGGTTAGAGAAGAATAGCAAGCGGTCAGAAAGCAGTTTTAAAATCTGAAGAGTTTTAGTGTGAAAGCAGCTACCACAAAAAGCATAAGTTTGTTTGCATCAAACTTAAGCTGGGCAAAGAAGGGCTTCCTCAGAAGACAAAAGCAAGGCACTTATTACTGAATAGACTTGTAATGCTAGAATTCTCACTCTATCATAACCCCAGTTTTAGATATTGCTCTTTTCCCAATGTGAAGATCTATATATTCCTGAAATTTAACTTACTCTGCATCAGTTCTTGGAGGCTATAAAAAAGTTTTAAGAAACTCAATATAAAGGAATTGTCAAAAGTCAGACGCCAGTTAGAGAGCAAAATAGAGTTTATTTAAACAATTGTCCAAAAAATAGCTCAACAAACACAAAAAGACTTAAAGCACTTAACTTTCAGTGTTATTAAGCAAAATGAGCAAGAAAAACTCCAAAAACAAAAGCTAGCAAATAATCCGGATTAACCAGATATATAATCCGGGTTAAACCTAAAGTTCCTGGACTTGACTCAAAAGTTCACAATGGGTTAAGCAATGGAGGCAAAAGCTAAAGCAAGCAGTATCTAAGCCCACAAGCTCTTCTAAAAACTTAAAGGTTCAAAAGGAGTTCAAAAACAAACAAACGCCCAAACCGTTCTGGCGAACTCTCAGTCATGAGCAGCAAAGCCAGCGGGAGAGCGAGACACTGGCAAGCCCGCAGCAAACCGCTGCTGGAGCACAGTCCAAACCAGAAGTTAAAGGAACAGAGCAGGGGAACGTCGTCAAGCTGGTCCGAAGTTGAGATAAGCTAGCAGCGTCAAGACACTGCAGAAGCAAACACCAAGCCAGGAATTAAAGGGGCAGAGCGGGAAAATCTTGTTAAGCCGGTCCGAAGTCGGGATAAGCAGTCAGCGTCCGCGTCAGTAATGAAGGCAGTAGTCAGGCAGCCACGGAATTGAGAACGATGCCAAATCGCAGTTTGAGAACGAAGAGCAAAGCCGAGTCAAGTTCCAGTCCAAGGTCGGAGAAGTTGAAGTCATCCAAGATGGTCACAACACAAAATGGCAACGAGGGCGAACAGCAGCTAATGCAAAATAGTAATAACAGTGCAGTCCAGGAAAACCCACACAATTCCAGCCCTCCGTTGCAGAATAACCTGGATTAAACTTACATCCGTTGCAAAGTCCCAGTCCAGTCTTCAGTAACACAAACACAGGAAACCCAATGGTGCCCAGCAACACTTTGCCACACGCAAAGTATAGTGGCCAAACAACCCCAATATATCCAGGTCTCACTGGGCGTCCAAACTACTCACGCCCAAGAACAGGTGTCCCAACTTCTTAATCTGAATCAGAACTCCACACAGCCAACGCCCTTGGGTCAGGCGTCCCGAATTCTTCATCGGAGTCCCAATCATCCTGCCCACGCCCAACTCTATCCACACCTGTGGACCCACTCTCACTCCTCCAAGCAGACCAAGTGGGATCTGCTTCTGAAGACACCCAAGCTTCCCCAGTATCAGCAGCATCCATAGGCCCCGATTCCTCCCCAAGCATCTCCGGTGCCCGTGCACAGTCCGTGCCCAATTCCTCCGTTAATACCTGTTCCCCAGCATCCATTTCCACCTCAAGATCCCCACATGAATCCTCCTCAGAAGACTCCCCATCAGTCTCCCTGACCCTTTTCCTAAGCAAATCCTCCAACGAGTCCTCCTCGCGAGGGTTTTTCCTTCCTCTCCTGATCCCACCACTATCATTCACAGTCTCCGAAGGCGCATTCACAACAGGAATAGTCTCAGTGGGAAGAATGGGGTAGGGAGTTGTGTTTCAAAGCAAATCAGAAAACACTGGCATGCTGCATCAGAACGTCAAAGCTAGTCTCATTTGGCAGTTTAAAAGAATAGAAATGCCATCAGAAAGAAATAGGTGATAAAAATGTGGCTGTGTAGGCTAAGCACCTAGTGCTCAATTCATTGCCCTCAGCCTAGAACATAACTAATTTTGAAATACAAATGAATACATCTTTATCCCCAGTCACCATTTCCCCGAAGGAACTCAGGGGGGAGGGCGGCTCACAGAAGCACTCAAGTGTCCATATAAAAAACAATACAAAAGTATATACACAATGACAAGTATATAAACAACGCACATAAAATCACACTGGGATGCTTCATTTGCTGTATGTTTCAATTGTTATTTTGGGTGCAACATGCTTTGATTTAGAACAGGGCTTCTTAAATGTTTTTGATGCACAACCCCTTCCACCTGAGATATTTTTACATGAACATGTATGAAAACCAAGCATTTAATAAATTGTTTGTATGGCTTACCAAACGGTGATTTTACAGCTGAAGAAGGTTCAGTGTGAGCACTGCATCTTAACAGATTGGTTTGAATGTCTAGGTGGCATTCAGAAACCTTTGATTGTTTCCAATTTTTTCATGACCCTAGCAAGAACTGAGAGGACCTCATTTGAGACGACCCACAGTTTAAAAAGCAATTATTTAGAGTGCAGAAGGACATTACCTATTCTGGTGTCACAAATTTAGTATCTATTCTTTCCTATTCATGTCTGCCTTCTTTCCCTTTCAAATCTCCCATCACTCTCCTGCCCCACTCCCAGCCATTTCAGATGTTGCACTGACCTGGCCTCTTCTACCTGCCAAATCTGAAGTTGCTGCTATTGTCCCTCAAGGCATGGGTGACACCCCAGTATCTTGCTAAGAGGACCTGTGGGTGGTGGCAGCAGACAAATATCCTCCAATATTGAATAAGTGTGGATGCTTTGTGTGTAGTCATTATCCCGAAGTGCTTCTCAAAGATGCCTGGCAAATGCAGCTTGTACTGCTAACTCAGGTTAGCAGTACAAATGGGAGTTCTTGTTGTGCATTGTCTTGAAGGAAGAGTGGGTAGAGCAGCATTATATGTCAAGGATGCATTATATGTGAAGAGATGCAGGACATCAATCCTGAAAACCAGGTTGAAACCATCTGGATAAGAATTAAGAACTAATTGCTCAATACTAAAAGAAAATCAGCATTTCAGTCTGAGCAATATGGGGCAGACAAGGCAATAAGTAATATCCCTAGGTAAAGCTCAGCAATACCTGGCCACTCTAAATAAATTGAAGTCTCCAAGGCCAGATGTACTACATCCAAGAGTATTAAAGGAACTAGATCTTAACTCAAAACCGCTGGATTTTCCCATTGGAATGCTATTCCATTCTGGCCCCCAAGGGTAAGGTAAAGGTCTTCCCTTAACATTAAGTCTAGTCGTGTCCGACTCTGGGGGTTGGTACTCATCTCCATTTCTAAGCCAAAGAGCCAGCATTGTCCGTAGACACCTCCAAAGTCATGTGGCTGGCATGTCTGAATGAAGCACTCGTTATCTTCCCGCCGGAGCGGTACCTATTGATCTCACATTTGCATTTTTCCGAACTGCTAGGTTGGCAGAAGCTGGAGCTAACAACGGGAGTTCACCCACCTCCCTGGATTCGAACTGATGACTTTTCAGTTAGCAAGTTCACCAGCTCAGTGGTTTAATCTGCTGCGTCACCAGAACTCTGTGTGTTTGCCTCCTAAGCTCTAAATTCTTTTTTTTTTTTAGTTATTTTATTTATGATTTTGACATATACATAAAAAAAAAAGACATATGCATACAAAAATGAAAGAAAAGAAAGGGTAAAAAAAAGGAAAAAAAAAGGAAAAAGAAAAAGAAGTATGTGAATGTAGAGTAATAGAACAGAAAACAAAATCGAAGATCAAAGCGTACCCCCCTGGCCACTTCCAGCTCCTCTGGACTGCTTTACTAAACATCCTTGCAACATCGAATATGTTCGGCAGGTCAACGTATGTAACCTAGAGTCTAAAAGCTCTTATAAACGATAATCACAAAAGTTCTATACTGCTTCTTAGCAAATATTGTCTTAGTTTGTTCCAGTCGGTCCAATGTCCTGGCGAGATGCTCTGCGATACTTTTTGTGTTAATAAATCCATATTTTTTATATCAATAAGCTTCTTCATCCATATTTCAAATGTGGGAGTCTCTTGTGTTTTCCATAGTTTGGCAATACATATCCTAGCCGCAGTTATCATATATGTAAATAATTTTTCCGTATTAAAGTCCATCTGAAAATCAACCATGCCCAACAGAAAGTATTCTGGTTTTATGTTGAATTTGATTTGCAATATTTTCTCCATTTCTTTTTTTATTTCTTGCCAGAACTTTTTTATTCTTTTACAACCCCACCACATGTGCATAAAATCACCGTTGTATTTCTGGCATTTCCAACATTTCCCGTCTCTTTTGTCTTTATTGAACTTGGCAAGCCTTGCCGGAGTAAGGTACCATCTGTAAAAAACCTTAAACCAATTTTCCCTTAGTTCTGTTGCGTATATAAGCTTTTGGTTCTTTTTCCATATATTTTCCCATTCTGATAGCATGATCGTATGACCTATTTCTCTTGCCCATTTGGTCATAACCGTTTTAACCTGGACTTCTTCTGTATCCCAAGCCAACAATTGTTTATATATTATTTTTATTGTTTTTGTTTCTACTTTTAATATTCTGTCCCAACTTGTTTCCTTTAGTTCAAAGCCTATTTTGCTATCCTCTTGGAAGATTCCCCTTATTTGCCAATAATTAAGCCATGTCATTTTGGGATCCATTCTTTTTATCTCATCATATGATTTGAGATTGACCTCTTGGTTTCCCACTCTTAGCAGTTGTCTATAGGTCAGCCACGTTTCTCTGGGTAGTTCCCTCATATGCTCCGCTTCGGAAGGTGAGCACCACATGGGTATCTTTTTATAAAATCTTTTTTTATATTTCTCCCAGGTTCCTATGAGTGCAGCTCTCAGAAAATGGTTACTGAAATTTCTCTCTTTGCTAGATTTCTCTCTACCAAATAGCTGTGCCATCCTTTCCTTAGGTCCTGACCTTCTAGGGCTAGTGTTTTCCTTTTAGTTAAAGTGGACCAGTCCTTGACCCAACTCAGAGCTGCAGCATCATAGTAGAGTTGAAGGTCAGGCAGTCCCATCCCACCTCTCTTTATATCGTCATTTAGGTATTTAAATCCTATTCTTGCTTTTTTTCCCTCCCATATAAATTTCTGTATGTCCTTGTGCCACTCTGCTATAGTTTTTTTCGTTTTTAGAATTGGAAGATTCTGGAATAGGAAGTTTACTTCAGGTAGTATCTTCATCTTGACTGTTGCGATCTTCCCTAAAAGTGAAAGCTGTAGATATCCCCATTTCTTCATTTTTTCTTTTATCTCCTTCCACTTCCTCTCATAATTAGTTTTGAATAGGTGGGCGTTACTTGCTGTTATTTCTAACCCTAGGTATCTGATTTTTTTGACAACTTCTATGCCCGTATTTCTTTGTAACTTCTCTTTTCTCTTGTGTGTCATATTTTTAGTTAATATTTGAGTTTTGCCTCTGTTTATTTTAAAGCCTGCTACTTCTCCGTAATTTTGGATTACCTCCCACCATTTATCGAATTGTTCTAAAGGGTCCTCAATTAGACATACCAGATCATCAGCGAACGCTCGTGTTTTATAGCTAAAGTTCTTTGTTCTAGGACCTTTTAGTTCTTTGTTATTTCTTATAGCATTCAGGAGAATCTCTATTGTCATAATAAATAAAGGAGGGGATAGGGGACATCCCTGCCTTGTCCCTTTGCTTATATTTATAGTGTTAGATATCTGGCCGTTCGTTATTATCCTTGCTGTCTGCTTAGAGTATATAACTTTAATAGCATTCGAGAAGTAGAAACCCACATCCATTTCCCTTAAAATTTCGAACATACAGAACCAGTTGACATTGTCGAACGCCTTTTCAGCGTCTAAAAAAAGAAAGGCTATCTCCTTACGGTTATTTTTTTCGTAGTATTCGATAACATTAAGAATGTTCCTTATGTTCTCCCTCATTTGCCTCCCGGGCAGAAAGCCGGATTGATCCTCAGCTATTCTCACCTTTAACACCTCCTTTAACCTGTCAGCTAATATACTGGCGAAGATTTTGTAGTCCGCGTTTAAAAGGGATATAGGCCTGTAATTCTTAACCTGTGTGTTGTCCATCTTGCCTTTGGGTATAACTACAATGTTGGCACTATTCCATGTCTGCGGGACTTTCCCTTCTTCCAAAATTTTATTCATCACTTTCTGGAGAGGTGAAACAAGTATGTCCTGGAAAATCTTGTAGTATAACATTGAGAAACCATCTGGCCCTGGTGCCTTGCTCGAGGGTAGTTTCTTGATTGCTCTACTTATTTCTTCTTCCGTGATCCTCCCGTTTAACCTCTCTCTTTGGGTTTCAGTTATTTTAGGGATGTCCTGCTTCCCTATATATTGGGTTACTTTTTCTTCAGCAATTGAGTCTTTTTTATATAATTTCCCATAGAATGCAGTAAATTGTTCTCCTATCTCATTACTACTAAAATAAGTTTTCCCATCTTCCTGTATTTTGTTGATATACTGCGCCTGTTTCTTTTTATTTATTCTCCTAGCCAGCCATCGCCCGACCTTGTTCGCGTTCTCAAAATGGTGCTGTTTAACATATCTTAACTTCTTTGCCATATCCTCTACCTGTAACGTCTCTAGTTGTTTTTTGTAGATGTCAAGATTTAGCTGGGCTTTCTTATCCTCGGCATTACCTTTGAGTGTTTTTTCTAGTCTCGCTATTTCCCCTTCTATCTTCTGAAAATCTGCTCGCCTTAGTCTTTTCTTTCTTGCGCTTTGTTGCATTATTTGTCCCCTTATATAGGCTTTACTGGCATCCCAAATTAATTCTATTGCTGTATCTTCCTCTTTGTTAAATTTGAAATACTCTATCAGCAGTTTCCTGTACCTGTCCAGGTCCTCTTGATCTTTAAGCATTAATTCATTGAGTCTCCATCTAAACTCTCCTCTTTGCGGATCTCCCTTGCCTAGTATCACCTCCAGGGGTGCGTGATCTGAGTTTATTCTTGGCAGTATTTTACATTTAGTTATTTTATTTACGATAGATTTACTCCCCCATATCATATCGATACGGGACCAAGTCAAATGTCTATTAGACAAAAATGTATAGTCCCTTTCGTTCCCATGCAGGTGTCTCCAGATATCTGTTAGATTTAAATCTTCTTTTATTTTGAGAAAATAACTGGGTAACACTCCTCCTTTTTTATTTTTGGGTTTCTCTTCTGTATTGGATTTATCTAATGCTATATTAAGCACCCCGTTGAAGTCTCCCATTACTAAGAGGTCCTCATATTCCTGTTCCACCTAAGCTCTAAATTCTTTACAGCCACATCCAATGGCATAAAGTGTGTCATAGAGAGACTGTGTGCCAAATTTGGTCCAGATCCTGGGTGATGGGGTTAGCAGTAATCTCCGGATGTGGGTGAAGGTACTGCAAATCCCATTGTCCATGGTGAATCCTCCCCCAAATCGTACCAGAACATAAAGTGGGTCTTGGGGGGAGGGGGGGTCTGTGTACCTGTCATTTGTGGAGATTGCAGTGGCCTGTGGAAGTGGCAGCCAAACAAAGCAAAAGGAAATATTTTCCGCTATCTACAAACACTAGCTTTTAATAGATATGGAAGTTATAGATTTATCTTTATACCCCGCCTTTCTCTCTGGGGGCTCAAGCACAGTCGGGCTGAGGCACGCTTATGTCGCTGCTGGACCCTGAAGCAAACTATTAGACTGCTTCCAAAGCCTGGCATGTGGGATTGCCTTGCTTCCAGGAGCCCTGAGGATTTTGTGATTCTGTTTATACTCACATTTGCTCCCAGTTCCTTGCCTCACAGTGGTGCCAGGCCTCAGTTGGGCTGTGTTTTACTTAGTTGACAAAACTCAAAGAGATTCACACAGCTGGTTATAATACATGTGGTACAGCTTTTAAGTGTTTTTTTTAAAAAAACAGCTTCGTTATTAACATTACTCCTTTTTCCAAATAATTTTATTAAGCAAAAGGGAAAAAAAATCTACAAAAGATAAAAGGCTCTCGTGAGCTCAGAAGAGGAAAAGAAGGGTAAAAAGAAAATGCTCTAGGTTGATACAACAAAAAGAAAAGAAAAATGAAGTCCTAATTAGAGGGAAAGGAATAATTGTTTTTATCCAATAGCTGCCAGTTAGAGGGCTAAGCCCCGCCCACTTGGTCTCCTAGCAACCCACTCAGCCCAGGGCCTCAGTTTCGCTGTTTAGTTTAAATTAGAAATGGTCAGAACATTAGAGACTCATCTCTCGTTGATTGAGAGTTTGTATTAATGCTATGACAGTCGACTCTCATTTAACCGGCACCCGAGGGGAGTGGTCGATGCCGGATAACTGAGAGTTGTCTCTGGTTGCTTCAGAGTTTGTATTAATGCTATGCCCCATAGTATGCCATCACATAACCCTGTATGGACTAGACATTAATACTGAAATGCAGCCATTAAAAGCAAATATAAGACCAATGCAGTCCAAACTGAATTATATGGTCAGCATAGACCCATGTAAAGCAGTCCAAGGCCGTTCAAACCGCATTATATAATCATAATCATAATCATAATAAGGCAGTGTAGACCCATATAACACAACCCAATGATATGCAGTGCAAGAGCCAACACGGCCAACTTGGTATACTAGTGGGGTTTGAAGGGGGTTGGATTTGCGATCCAGGAGTTGTACTTCACCTGTATCCAGAGAGCACTCAAGGTAGCCAACGTCAGATCTGGACCAAACTTGGCACACAGACTCAACATGCCCAACTGTGAATACTGGCACGGTTTTGGGGTCTGGGAATTGTAATTCACCTGTATTCAGAGAACACTGAACCCAGCAAGTGATGGATCTCGACCAAACTTGGCACACAGACCCAACACGGCCAACTGTGAATATTGGGGGAGTCTTGGGGGAATTAACCCATCATTTTTTTGGAAATTGTAGTCCACCCCCATCCTTCATATTATTACTAAATATCATGGCTATTGATTACAGCAGCCTGGGGGAGGCGCCTTCCACTGAGCCCTGTCTTCTGCTGGTCCTTCTTCAACTCCCTGGACAGGAAGGGAGGGGGTTCCATCAGGGCCACCTAGCACCTCCAAACAAAGGATTCCCCCAGGGAGGAGGCAGCCAGGCTTTGAAGCTGCAAGGCCATTACATACTAATCAAGGTCACTAATAACAGCATGCATACCTGCCACACCGAGACTATTCAGTGTATTCCACCTCACCAAACTAGGATCACAATAGGAAGAAAACGGCCACACTTTGCTGCTGCAAGGCTATTCAGTGCTAATCCACCTGGCTAACAAACAAATCCAAAAAGCCACAGCAATGCGTGGCCGGGCACAGCTAGTAAAATATAGAAGGGGATATTGTTGACTTCCAATCTCTTTTGTCCAGTTATTTAGTCTTATTTTTGTTGTTTCCACTTTATTTCTTAGTATATTTTATTCAATCTCTTTATATTGATTCAAAAATTTTGGATTAAAAGGGATTCAAAAGGGTAGAGCAACAGGGACCTCTCTGATCTCTTGGAAGTAAGTTCCAATCCCAGTCAATCCATACGAAATTTCCCTCTCAATCCCCCCTTCTCCGGTGTGATTACCCTCTTTGTGCCACCAGGTCTCAGAGGAGATGCTTTAGCTTGGGTACTCCAAAGTAGTCAGAGGTGTTTATATCCAATCTCCCGAGACAGGATCCCTGACAACTCGGCAGCCTGCTGTGAAGCATTTGCGCGGTTCTTTGCGGACAAAGTCGTTTTGATCCGTTCTGGCTTTGACACCATATTAACAGCAGCTTCCGAGGATGTAACACAAGCATCTGCTTGTCCTATTTTGATGGATTCATTTCAATTGGTCAAGGATGTGGACAAGGTGCTTGGAGAGGTGAGGGCTACCACATGCATCCTAGACCCCTGCCTATCCTGGTTGGTGAGAGAAGCCAGAGTGGGGTTAGCCGAGTGGGTGAAGGTGGTGGTGAATGCCTCCCTTCGGGAAGGCATATTTCCAGTGAGCCTTATCTTGGCTGTGATCAAACCGCTGTTGAAAAAGCCATCACTGGACCCCACTCAATTGGACAGCTATCGGCCTATTTCCAATCTCCCCTTTCTGGCAAGGTTGTGGAACATGTGGTGGCCACACAACTCCAGACATTCTTGGTAGACACTGATTATCTAGATCTAGTGCAGTCTGGCTTCAGGCCAGGACATGGTACCGAGACAGCCTTGGTCGCCTTAGTAGATGATCTACGCCGGGAACTGGACAGGGAGGGGCAGTGTGTCCCTGCTGGTTCTGCTGGACCTCTCAGCGTCAGTTTAAAGCAGAAAATGTGGGATTTTATTCAGCTGTGTGGAAGGGACCCTAGACAGGCCCTATATCCCAGGATCTGATCCCAGGTTTTCTGTTTATCCCAGATTATCTGGCAGTGCAGACTCATACAATCCAGTTTAAAGCAGAAAACCTGGGATCAGATGCTGGGATATAGGGCCTGTCTGGAAGGGCCCCTAGAGATATGAATGAACTATAATAATAATAATAATAATAATAATAATAATAATAATAATAATAATAATTTTTAAAAAACTTTATTTATACCCCACTACCATCTCCCCACAGGGAGTCGGGGCAGCTCACATGGGGCAAGGCTCAACTAGCACAATTTACAAAAACAACAGCATAAATACATTGAACAATATACGATAAAAATAAAACACAGTAAGACAATAAAACAAGAGTTAATACAACAGTAATATCAATCAACCACCAAGTGCAATTCAGTCGACTTCATTGGTGGGGGGGGGGGGGGTGGGGGGGACTGCAGCAGCAATATAAAAATAACCAAAAATAACTATAGATATATTGTCAAAGACTTTCATGGCCAGAATCACTGGGTTGCTGTGAGTTTTTCCGGGTTGTATGGCCATGTTCCAGAAGCATTCTCTCGACATCTATGGCAGACATCCTTAGAGGTTGAGAGATATATTGGAAACTAGGCAAGGGAGGTTTATATATCTGTGGAAGGTCCAGGGTGGGAGAAAGAACTCTTGTCTGTTCGAGGCAAGTGTGAATGCTGCTATGAATCATCTCAATTAGCATTGAAAAGCCTGAAACAATCAGGGCCAGCTAACACCTCCCAACAAAAAAAAAATTCCCAGGCAGGAATCAACCAGGCCTTGAAGATGCAAGGCTTTTCGATGATAAGGCAATCGATTGCAACCTGCCTCCAACAGGCAAGGGAGGTTTATATATCTGTGGAAGGTCCAGGGTGGAAGAAAGAACTCTTGTCTGCTGGAGGCAAGTGTGAATGCTGCAATGAATCATCTTGATTAGCACTGAAAAGCCTGAAACAATCAGGGCCAGCTAACACCTTCCAACAAAAAAATATCCCCCCGGAATGAATCAACCAGGCCTTGACGATGCAAGGCTTTTCAATGATAACCAAGGTGATTAATTGCAACCTGCCTGCAACAGAGGAGAGTTCTTTCTCCCACCCTGGACCTTCCACAAATATATAAACCTCCCTTCTCTCGTTTCCAATATACCTCACAACTTCTGAGGATGCCTGCGGAAGATGTGGGCGACACGTCAGGAGAGAATGCTTCTGGAACATGGCCATCCAGCCCGGAAAACTCACCGCGAGCCGAACTATAGATAGGTCCTGCAAGATATTTGGGGAATATGACATAGATTTCATTTTCTTCCTAGAGTTCAGTGTCCACATCTGCAGAACAAGGGTGTTGCATGGCAACAGAAAAAAAACTTGAGTCAGATCACTGTTCTGTTTTCGTCAATTCTCTTTTCGTCACCTGTGGCAGGCATCCTCAGAGGTTGTGAGGTCTGTTGGAAACTAGGCATGTGAGGTTTATATATCTGTGGAAGGTCCAGGTTGGGAGAAATAACTCCTGTCTGTTGGAGGCAAGAGTGAATGTTGCAATTGGACAGCTTGATTAGCATTGGAAAGCCTTGCAGCTTCAAAGTCTGGCTGATTCCTGCCTGCGGGAATCATTTTGTTGGGAAGTGTTAAATTTTATTTATTTATTTTTGTTTTATAATTCATTTTTTCTTTTACATTAATAGTTATTTTCTTCCCCATTGCCTCCTTTTATACAATACTATTTAGTTTTAGAAGTGAGTGACTGTTTGCTTTTGAAGAGTGGAAGTCTTTGGTTTGTGTTCCGAGTACTTTTGATAAATATATAATGACTACTTTTTCCTAGGTTGAAGAGGAAAAAAGAAAGCAAGGATTGGAAGCTGACGGGAAAAAAGAAGCTGCAAATATTGGACAAAAGGTGGATGTAGAAACTGAACAGAAAACAGAGCAGATGCCTACAATAAATGAAAACCAGCATATTAGAACAGCAGGACAGAAAAGGACAGAAATAAGCCATGTTATAAACAGGATTTCCTCACCAGACCGAGAGCGATTTATGCAAATTTCTTATCAGAGGTGAATATCTTATCAGAGGTTTCATATCACTATGAAAAGTGATATTAATCAACTTGTTTAATAGCCGCTTAACTTTTTTCCCCTCATCTACCTTGGTGTCTGAGATATCAGCATGCAGGTTCAGGAAAGTTAGCCTCTATCATCTTGACCAGACCTACTCCATCTGTTATATCTCAATCCAGGCTGATTACAGTTACATGTTTGGAGGTCGAGTGGAAAAGGTGGAAGGATATGATAAGGTTGTCATTGAGATCACCTTGGCAGCCAAAAGACCTTCTACTGCCATATTTACTTGAGTATAATGTGTCATCAAATGTAACAGGCATCTCAATTTTGAAGGTGCAGGGTGAAATGGTGGGGAGAGTGGGGATTGGAGGAGAATCCCACGGATGTCATTCCAAAAATGGATCTGTACTCGGATATAAAGCTCTCATCAGTTCAGGCATAGTACATCAGGGAGGCAGACAGCATGAGTGAGAGAACTCATATTCATCCATCAGGCCGACGATTCCCAATTGGACTCATAACGAGACGTTTAAAATTGAGTGGGCAGTTTTGAAGGCCTTCTAAATGAGGCCAGTTGGGAACCGGATGGGACTGAGCTTAGGGGGGAGCAGGCAAGAGACCCCAGAGGCCGCCCAAGTAGCAGGAAACACAGCTAAGGAACATCTGGGTTACTAGCTGGGTGATGCTCCTCCTTTGCATGCCACAGAGCCCTGAGGTTGCCTCCATTACCAGGAACAGTCCCTTTTCACCCCCACCTCCCTATCTGGCCTCACAGGAGATCACTGGCAGACTTCATCAATTACAGGATGACAGCAGTTTGAGTGAAGCATCTCTGGAAGATAAAAAGTAGGCATGATCATGATTTAGAAATAAACTCATAGTATTTTTAAATGAATACTTACATTTAAAGACTTATCTTGTGTGGAATGAGCCAGTCATGCATTTAGACGAGCAATATCTTTAATAATTCTTTAAAAAATGACATTGCAGATAAATTCAAAGACAGAAATCCATCTGTAGTCCCAGACCAAATAGACCCAATGAATCTATTATTGAATGAGAAATCAACATTTATGTAGAAACCACTGCTTCGATACTTCTATAATAATTGAGACTAGGAATTGGATTTAGGTCTAAATAATGTATTTTTAGAGTATGATTTCTGAACCAAGTCTGTATTCTCTGGCTGAGATTATTTTTAAAGGGTATCTTGGGATATTACTAAAACAAACAGAGAAATCAGCCTGGTGTGAAATAGGTGAACTTGGTTAATAATTATGAGGAAACGAGATGGAAATGATTGTCAGATTAGCTTTGTCAATTGTAAGTGTAATAACATCAAAGGTAGAAGTACGTCGTTATCTGTATAAATTCATTATCTTTAGTATTTGGAAAAACAGTTTGTTGCATCCAGCTTTTCATGTTTTGGACAAATATTACTTTTAATACTGTAGTTGTCTTTGATGTAAGCGCAATTCTGGACAAAACTGGATGTGATAGAAGAGATGTGTGATTATATTGGACAGATCATGAATCAATAGATAGAACATATACTTGGCATGCAGATGGATCAATTCTTGGCATCCTCAATATCATGTGATATGAAAGACTTCTGTCTAAAATCCCTGAAAGCTGTTTCAAATCAGACGAATCAGTACTTATCTAGATAGGACAATAGTCCCTCCATGTAATATAATAATAATAATAACAACAACAGCAGCAGCAGCAGCAACAACAACTTTATTTATATCCCACCCCATCCCCCCAAGGGCACTTGGGGCGGCTTACAAGGCAACATAGTGCAAAAATATATTAAACACCGAATAACAAAATATATAACAGCACACAGGAATTTATGTAAAATACATATTTATGTTTCTAGGAATTTTTGTTTTGTTGTCTCCTAATTATATGCAGCCCTGTTCGACTGCTTTTAAGAACAAGGAAAAGGTGTCCTAAAATTATTATTTAACCTTTTCTGTTATTGTCCTTTCCTTAGTCTGTAGCACCTCCCATCTGTTTAGATATGAAGGGATTCATAGAGATCTTAGAAAATATTCTGTATTATGTCCAGATTGCATTTCAGCAATGCTTTTCTAGTGTATTGCAGATTTGGTCTTTAAGGTCTAAACATTAGCAGTATAGAATTTTTCTACATTTTCAAAGAAATTTACGTGAAATGCTATTGTTAATAAATTTTTTGTTTAATTTTCAGTCATGCAGCCAAATCTGGGAATGAAAAGAAAAAGGTATTGTAAGCTACCAAAATATATGATTTAACTTCTATATATGCTATAGAAGTATTAGTTTACCAACTTTAGAAACAAAAAGATACAGTGGTTCAGTTCAAGTCATCATCATAGCGATCATTAGTGACCTAATATGATTGTCTTCCAAGGGTAAATAAAGTCTTGGTGGTGGGTCTGTAAGTGGCTGTAGAGACCTATTTGGAATCTGCATGGTCTTCTGCAGTGAGGATAAATTTCCAGATGAAAGACACTTGCAAGGGTATGTTTGATGCGCTTTCCTCTTAACATGTTTCTTCCTTTCACTTTTTATTTGTGCCTCCTCAAAATCCATAGCACTCTTGGTTATAGCTGACCTCCAGTTAGAAGCTTGAGTGCCAGGGCTTCCCAGTTTTGGTGTTCATAAACTTTATACCACATTATTAATATAGTACACTATTGACCAAGATTCTTAACCCTCATTTACAGCAGTGTCCAGATTGACAAATGAAAGATTGTTTAAAATGGTAGAAGATGTTCTGGCCTGGTGGAAAGGAATCCTATAAGTACTCTCTGAGAGACGCAAAATAAGCAGAGTCCTCTATTCCACTGTTCCCTAGCAATTACCTGTCATTTTCTTTCTTTCTTTCTGTCTTTCTTTCTTTTTGCAAATATTTAATTGTGCAATTTACAAGCAACCTATATATTTCTTGTTACATAAAAAGAAATCATATTCTTTTCTCAATTTAATAAAATTACATCAAGATAACCATCACCTAGAAAAATGTGAAGGAGAAAACTAACCCAAGCAATACTAATAAAAGAAAAAAAGGGAAAAAAAAGAAAGGAGGAAAAAGAAGGAAGATATATACAGTAGAGTCTCACTTATCCAACACTTGCTTATCCAACATTCTGGATTATCCAACGCATTTTTGTAGTCAATGTTTTCAATATATCATGTTATTTTGGTGCTAAATTTGTAAATACAGTAATTACTACATAGCATTACTGTGTATTGAACTACTTTTTCTGTCAAATTTGTTGTATAACATGATGTTTTGGCGCTTAATTTGTAAAATCATAACCTTATTTGATGTTTAATAGGCTTTTCCTTAATCTCTCCTTATTATCCAACATATTCACTAATCCAACATTCTGCCGGCCTGTTTACGTTGGATAAGCGAGACTCTACTGTAATTCAACAGTTGCTATATTTTTTCTATAACTTCCAGAGTGGCTCAAGACTCAGCTTCTAAAGACACTCGGCCACCGACTGCTCCTGCTCTTGAGGCTATGCCTCCTCCAGAGTCTGTGTTTTCATCTCCCCCTCAGTCCCCTCAAGGGGCTGAGGACGATGACATTGATATCGACAGTCCGGATTCCGTCCTCTCTGCCTCGGTGATCTCCTTGGGCCTCAATCTTTCTCCTCCCCACGATGCTTATGAGGTCGACCCTCCTTCGCCGACAGATAACATTCGTGCTTTCTCTGACCAAATGGTCAGAATGGCTGATGCCCTAGGAATGGAAATCAAACAGACTTCCAAAGCAGTATCCGACCCTGTCTTCAAAAGGGTCCAGGCCCAAGCTCCTCCGGCCACGCTCTTGCCCTTCTTGCCATATCTCCTGGATGTGATCCAGGCGACCTGGAAAACGCCATCTTCTATTCCTCCCACCTCGAAAAGGATCGAGGCTTGGTACCGTACCAACGACGACGCCTTAGAATGGCTTAAGCACCATCCTGACCCTAATTCTATGGTCGTCAAAGCTTCTCAGTCCTCCGGTCGTCAATCCAACACCCCAGCAGATAGAGAGGGCACTGTTGGTTGGAAACTTTACTCTGGAGCCCTTCTACTCTGTAGAATGGCTAACTATGGGGCCTGTATGGGCGCTTAGCAGCAAATCCTCTGGAAGAAAGCCCAACCCTTCTTTGCGAAGCTCTCTGACGAAGATCGCTCAGTCCTTACCATGCTTCAGCAAGAGGCTGACTCCTTAGCTCATCATCAGATCCAAATGGCTAAGCATACCGGTGACACTGCCGGCAAGATGATTTCCCACGCGGTTGCAATCCGTCGTCACTCCTGGTTGAGGTCGTCGGGGTTATCCTCCTCTTCTAGACAGGTCATTGAGGACTTAGCTTTTGATGCATTGGGGCTCTTCAATGCGGGCACTGATGACAGACTCAAATCCAATCATGATTTTAAGGTCCTAGCTTCAAAGTATGGTGTCGACCAACCTCACGTCCAACGTACTCGGTGGTTCCCTCACCGGTTTCGACGCTTCCCCCCGCAGTCTTTCCAGCACCAATCCTTCAGGCGGCCCTCGGGCTCGAACAACCAAAACCACCACCAACCCCGCTGCTCCGCTCAACCTCAAAAACGCGGTCGGAGCACTCCTGCCCCCACTCAGACCCATCGTCGCACCTGACGCCACCCTACCCCGCCAGGCCTCCATTTTCGATACTGATGCAACAACCATGCCGTCCCCGCAATCCTCTGTTCCTCCACCTCCATGCCTCTGCCTCTTCGCCGATCGCTTAGCTCCCTTCTATCACCAGTGGGAGTCTTATCACTTCGGATGCTTGGGTTCTCCGAATTGTTCGAGAGGGCTATGCCTTAGAATTCGAAGAACTCCCGCCCATGGGCCAGGTCCTCCTCTCCAACCCTCCTTGCCAAAGGGGCTATTCGGCCTTCTCTATCCGAACAGGACCCTCAAAGCTTCTTTTCCAGATACTTCATGGTCCCGAAGAGAGGTGGCGGACTGCGTCCCATCTTGGACTTACGGGACCTCAATCTCTTCATCCGACCAACCAAGTTCAAGATGGTCGCTTTCGCGTCCATCCTCCCTATGCTGCAGCGGGGAGATTACTTTGTATCCATAGACTTGTGCGACGCATACTTCCACATGACGATACGAGAAGCCCACAGACGCTTCCTCTGTTTCAAGGTCCTCGACCGGACTTACCAGTTTACCGTTTTACCTTTTGGCCTCATTACAGCGCCAAGGATCTTCACCAAGGTCGTTGCCGTTGTTGCCGCTCACCTCAGACTGCAAGGGATCACGGTCTTCCCATATCTAGATGACTGGCTTCTCGTCGGGCCCAACCCCGTCCTTTTGAAGCACCACGTCAATCTCACCCTCCAACTTCTGGACTCTCTCGGCCTCCAACTCAATCCCGAGAAGTCTCACCTCACCCCGTCGAAGAAAATCCGTTTTATCGGCGCCCTCTTTGACTCCATTTCCCAGACTGTCTCCCTTCCATCCGACAGATTTCTAGCCCTCCGTCATCAAATCTCACTCTGCGAGACCAACCGGAGGGTCCGAGCCCGATCCATCCAGGTTCTCCTGGGCCACATGGCTTCCACGGTGGAAGTCTCAGTCCAATGTGTGCAGGGGTCTGCCATTCCATCCGGTCTGCCCCACAACAACCATAACCACGGACTCCTCCAACTATGCCTGGGGAGCTCACATGGACGGCCTGACAGTCCAAGACCTCTGGTCTCCCCACGAAAGGAGCAACCACATAAACTTCCTGGAGCTCCTTGCCATCTTCAAAGCCCTGAAGGCTTTCTCCTGCCTGATCTGCCACAAGTCCGTCCTCATCCAATCGGACATCACAGTGGCAGTTTTTTACATCAACAAGCAGGGCGGCACGGGCTTGAGGAAACTGATGCTCATCTCCTCCCGCATACGGTCCTGGTGCATAGCTCGCAAAATTCAATTATTGGCACTTCACCTCCCGGGCGTCCAGAATGGCCTAGCAGATGCCCTGAGCAGAATGACGAGCTCCTCTCATGAGTGGCGGCTCTACCCAGATATTCTCCATACTCTCTTCCGTGACTGGGGGTGGCCTGTTCTAGACCTGTTTGCCTCTCCTCAGAATGCACAACTGCCTCGGTACGGAGCGAGACTTCCTCCAGCCTCCTTCCACGGCTGCCTAGGGGACGCCTTTCTACTAGACTGGTCGTCAGAGCCGCTATACCTCTTTCCTCCTTTTCCCCTGATCCCGAGGGTCCTGGAGAAGCTCCGCTTGGCCTCAGCCATGGCGATCCTGATAGCACTGGCCTGGCCACGGCAACCGTGGTACCCAGCCCTCCTTCACCTCTCCAAGGGGACTTTTTGCTCTCTCCCACCTCTGCCGCACCTTCTGTCCAGGGAGAACGGTCAGATCCTCCATCCCGATCTCCCCTCTCTACATCTTACTGCATGGAGGATTCTCTTGAGCTACCTCCCACTGAATCTCCGAGAAGTTCTCCAGGCAACTCACAAACCAGCCACAACAAAAGCTTATGCCTATAAGATTTCTCGCTTTCCTGCCTTTCTTCGGTCCCGAGGAATTGATACCTTTCCGACCTCGGTACCGGTGGTCTTGGACTTCCTCATGACCCTTGCGGAGCGAAAGCTCTCCATCGCTTCCATGAGATCCTATCTGGCTGCTCTGTCTTGGTGTTTTCAGCGCCACGGCCATCCGTCCTTGTTCACGGACCATCTTATTAAGACCTTCCTGGAAGGGTATAACAATCTTTGTCCCCTGTCTCAACTGCCGACGCCGGGTTGGAACCTCGAACTTGTGCTCTCCCAGCTCACATCCTCCCCATTCGAGCCACTGACATCAACTGATCTCCATCTGCTTTCGTGGAAGGTGGCCTTCTTGGTAGCTGTAACCTCGGCATGCAGGCCTTCAGAGCTGGCGGCTCTAAGGGTGGACGAACCTTACCTTCGCTTCCACCATGACCATGCGGTCCTTCACCCGGATATCACCTTCCTCCCTAAGGTGGTCTCAGCTTTTCATCTCAACCAGGACATTGTCCTTCCTGTCTTCTTTGCCAATCCCTCTTCTCCTCTCGAGCGGAGACTTCACCTTTTGGACGTGAGGAGAGCGCTCCTTTTCTATAGGGACCGTACTAGAGCAATACGGAAGACACCAAGACTCTTTATTGCCTATGCTCCAGATAAGCTAGGCAACCCAATCTCCTCCCAAAGACTTTCTCACTGGATTGCGCAAGCAATAGAACTCGCTTATGAACTGGCTAAGTGTCCTCCTCCTCCGTCTATCCGCCCTAGATCGACGAGAGGTCTCTCCACATCGACTGCCTTCCTAAGGGGCATCCCTCTTGACTCTGTTTGCAAGGCAGCAATTTGGTCGAACCCCTTGACGTTCGTCTCTCACTATCGGATGGACCATAAGGCCCAAAAGGACTCAGCCTTTGCCAGATCAGTCTTATCGTCATGTTTATCCTGAGGGTCGGTGCTTTGTCTCCCTACTCGACACTTACCTGTCAGTGGACCCGTATGTGTTTTTCCTTATGTGAGATCAGGGATATTACCTGTCACTTTAATGAGGAAAGGTCGTTTCCAAATGTTTTTGGTTCATATGACATTTCTATGCCTCAATGTTTTTCATATTTGCACTGAGTGTTTGTGCCTTACAAAATGTTTACCTCTAAATCCTCCTTGAGGATATGATGCACTGTACTTTGCGCATTTTTCTTGAGCTGTTCCGTTGCTCGTTGACCGAGATTTTTTTTTCTCTTGGCATGTTGTATTTTATACATTTCTACTCTGCGTCCCTGTTGACCATTTGTTTACTTGTGTCCTAATAAGGATGAGTTTGGACATCCACCTTGTTGTCAGGTTTGCCTTGTCCCACCACCTTAGCCTGCTAGTCTCCATTAGTGTGCATTCACAGAGTATGCGAAGAAAAAGGACAGGTTGCTTACCTGTAACCATGTTTCTTTGAGTGTACTCTGTGAATTCACACATGCCCGCCCTTCCTTCCCCACTGGCAAACCTCTCCCTTTCTCGTTGCCTTGGCGGCGCAGGAACTGGAGAACGGTCGCCCAGGGCTGCCTTTTATGCCCTCCAGGGAGAGGGACGTGGCTACCACCAAAATTTCAAACTTTAGCTTGGAAGAGTTTTCCGTTGGAGCCCGTGCAAGCGCAGTCTCTCCATTAGTGTGAATTCACAGAGTACACTCGAAGAAACATGGTTACAGGTAAGCAACCTGTCCTTATCTTATCTTTCCATAAGTAGCTATGCCACCCTCTTCTCAAATCCTCACCCTCTAATATCAGAATTTTTTTCTTTTCTAGTGTGGCCCAGTCCCTCACCCAGGTCAATGCAGCTGCTTCATAGTACAGTTCCAGGTCTGGAAGACCTAGTCCGCCTCTTTTTCTATCATCTTTTAAGCTTGAGATCTTTATTCTAGCTTTTTTATTGTTCCAAACAAACCTCTTAATATCCTTCTCCCACATTGTGAAGATCTTCCTTGTTCTTATTATTGGTATTGTTTGAAACAAATACAGAATTTCTGTGAGGATATTCATCTTAACAACCGCTATTCTTCCCAAAAGAGACAGGTTTAGATTATTCCATCTTTTCATTTTGTCTTTTATTCCTATCCATTTTTTTTCATAGTTATTTTTTAGTTACTTGTGGTAATCTCTACTCCTAAATATTTTAGTTTTCTAACAATTTTTACTCCCATCTGTTTTTCTAGTTCGTCTTTCTTCTTCGCTGAGATGTTTTTGGTTAGCATATTCGTCTTTTCTTTATTGATTTTAAATCCTGCTACCTCTCCAAATGTTGTTAATTCTTTACACCATTTAGACCATTGGTTTACTGGGTCTTTGATAATACAGGCCATATCATCCACGAAAGTGCAGAATTTGTGGTTATTATTTTTTATTTTCAAACCTTTTAACTCACTGTTTTTTCTTATTCTTGTTAATAGGATGTCCAAAATCATTATAAAAATTAACCGGGATAGAGGACATCCCTGCCTCGTCCCTTTGTATATTCTAAATTCTTTTGTTTTATGCCTGTTAACTATAATACTTGCAAATTGTTCTGAGTAAATTGATTTAATTGCGTTAAGAAAATAATAGCCGACGTCCATTTCCTTTAGAACTTCTATAATAAAGTTCCAGTTGACCTTATCAAAGGCCTTCTCAGCATCCAGGAATAGAAGACTTACCTCCTTTTGTATATTTTTATCGTAATGTTCAATTATATTGAGGATAGTCCTGATATTATCTTTAATCTGTCTCCCCGGGAGGAAACCCATTTGTTCCTGGCCTATTCTCTCATTAAGTATTTATTTTATCCTTGATGCTAGGATGTTGGTGAAAATTTTATAATCGGTGTTGAGCAAGGAAAGTTAGTCTGTATAGTTGAAGCCAGATTGTGAATTATGTCTAAACAGGGCCCTTTTTCATACATGACCGAGAAAATGGGACATGCCTGCTAAGCATGGTCCTCAATACATGATGGTAGATGCAAGGGCAGGTCCGCTTTTTAATCAGTATGAAAACTGTATTGAACCACTACATGCTTAAAATCCTAATTAATGTTAATTTGTCTAAATCAAGTATTTATTGTTAAATTATCCAATTATAAACTATATGATTACTTAATGTTAATACTTATCAATTTATTAATCATTATTAGTTCATCCCAAATAATTGTTTCTTTACATTTCTTAAATCGTTCATGCCAATGACTCTTTATACATTGTATCGATTAGAAATTCATTAAAGATTTAAGTAACAGACACAGTGGTGTTTTACTCTGTGTGATTAAATGTTGTTTCACAGATCCAGAGAGGAATTGGTATTACACCTTATTTTGATGACTTAACGGAGTCTTCAGATGCAGCTACAGAGGATAATGTATTGTCTGTCACAAAAGAAGCTGTGATGTTGGTGGAACAACTTAAGTTGGATAATAAAGGTGAACTTATCAGCTGTCTTTTCCAAACATTCTGATTTTGTCTGAAAGTGATATAAATAATTAGAATATATGACTGGAATCACTTAGTAACATATGTTAATGTCATTAGTTATGCCAACATATTTTTTTCTGAATATAATATTGAATGCAGTTTTAAAAATTAGTGTTCATAATGTTGCATCAAAATTAACTATGAAAAGAGGAAAAGTCAAAGATTTCCATTGATTGATACCTTGTCCAAGCAGTACTTGCATCCTGGCCTCTTTACAAACTCTAGCATGCTGTTGTATTTAAACACTCACGTGATAGCAGTAACCAACAAAGAATTGTTAGTCAGATAGAGGAAGATATAGAATTCTCTTACCCACCTCTGTGCCCCCCAAAGAAAGTGAAGAGAAGCTACCAGAAGAAGGAAAGCTCCTCCTCCTTACCGAGTATACTGTAGAAAGATAATACACCAAGTTCCCCATCTGCCAATTTCTGGCAGGGAAATAAAACTCATTTTTGCGAGGGACTTCCTTTATGGATTTATTTGCAAGACATTTGTATTGATGCTTGGATTTTAAAAATTAGAATCATAGAATTGGAAGGGAACACAAGGGTTCAGTCCAACCTCCTGCCATACAGGAACACGCAATCAGAACACCCCTGACAGATGGCCATCCAGCCTCTGCTTTAAAGCCTCCAGAGACGGAAAGTCCACCACATTCCAAGGCAACATATTCCACTGCTGAATAGCTCTTAATATCAGGAAGTTCTTCCTAATGTTTAGATGGAAACTTAAAAAAAATTGTTACCCGTTGATACTAAAATATGGTAATTGTTCACCTTAGTGCCTAAAACATCTGATGGATGGACAAAATATTCTCAAAGTATGCATGTGGCCACCTAAGCTTTGCTTTTGTGGTCTCTCAAGCCCCACAGTCTTCGTTCTTTTTTTAAAATCCCCACTGATTTCAAGGCAATCATTTAATCCAAAATGCAACCAAGTCAACAAAAACAGCCACAATTGTAGTAGTTTATTCCACCCGCCTCACCAAGTTTCACACATTCCCCCAACAGAAACATTGACACACATCTGCCAAATAGGGCAACTGGAAGCAACATGGATTCACTTAGTACACCAAAATCCTAGAGATGCAGGCATGAAAATTGGCCCCAACTCTCTCCATCAGTATCCAGCTCTGTTTAAACTTCTAGAACTTTTGACTGCTAGCTATCCATTCCTGGTGGAAACATCCAAAACATCAGAAGGGCTGCCTGATAAAAATAAGAGTGCTAAGTTTACTAAAACTATTAAGTTGAAAAACGTTTTTTTTGTTTAATGAATTTGCAGATGTATGAAATGATTGCAAATAGTAGTCACATAATGTCACATTTTATATACGTTAGAGTAAGGACTTGCCAAATGACAGCTCAGAAAACATGAAGAGCAAAGTACAGGGAAAGAAGACAAAGTGCAGTGTGGAAAGTCAGGAAAGGATGATAATAATAAGATGATAATACTTAAGTAACAGATTCTCGGAGCTCTGCATGTAGGACACTCTAGAATTCCTATTCTATAGTCTTACTTTCTCTTGACTGTGATAAGTATAACTCTTTGCACCATATTTCATTCTGGCTGCTTTGTCCCACAGAGAAAAGTATGCATATACGTGTGTTTGTGTGTGTGTTTGTGTGTGTGTTTGTGTGTGTGTATACACCTATATACATGCATATATTTAATTAAGATACTGTGGGCTCTTGATATCTGCTGGGATATGATTCCAGGACCCCCATGAATACCCATTAGATAAATTAGTTTAATAAAAATTGTTTCCTTAATATAAAATGGCAAAATCAAAGTTTGTTTTAGGGATTTTTACAAATATATATTTTCAATTCTTAGATGGCTGAATCTATCAATGCAGAATCTATGGATTCAGTGGGCCAACTGTATTTCTATCCAGGCTTATATCTGATGCTATCAGAGTGGCTTAGAATAAAATTGGTTTGAATCATATTTTAAGTAATTTAACAGTTAAACACCAGGCAGTTTTAAAAAGTTTAATTCATAGCACATGTGTAACCTGGATATGTGTCTCTAGGGTGGTCTGATTGCTGCGAGTCTTTTCAGCAATCCTATTATAGGTTGAAGAAGAGTCTTTTCAGCAAACCTACGCTTTGCTTGTTGCTCCCTTTGGCATTCTTGAAAAGTAGGAACAACCAGGGTGACTTCCTCGTGAGCATCTGCCCAGAATCCCCAGCCCCTTCCTCGTCAGCCTTCTCCTCTTCGAACTCCTCTTCAGAGGCAGAAGAGGAAGACACAACACTTATGCAGCCCTGCTCTAAACATTGCAGTGAATTTAACTCTGTGGGAATTTTATCTGTATTTGCCTATCAGGACTATAGATATTGTGTTGCCTTTCCAAATAAAATAGAAACCATGGTAGGGTCTTGTCAGCATTAGCCTTTGAAATAAAATACAAATATTTGCCCAATATGTTTGTAAAAGTTATATAGTACTACAACATTTTTCCAGAACAGATTCTGTAAGCATCCTAAAACTTCAAAATATTTTCCGTCAATATGAACGCTTAATTGAATGTGAAAAGAGACGCTATATTCATATCTTTGAGAAAGTTAAAAAACTTGAGAATGAGAAAAAAGAGCAGGAGCAAATACTGGAAGAAATGAGAAACATGAAATCTGTGCTGAATCAACAACAACTAAAATGGGAAAGTGATATCAGCAACCTCAAGTAAGAACTCTATTCTGGTACAGGATTTACAGCTTTTTTGAAAAATGAGAAAGTACGGAAGGCGAAGTGATTCAGAAATGTTGACTCTTTGCTATTAAAATATAGAAAGTAGTGTTACGCAGAAAAGAGCTGGCTGGCTACAGTAATTCGGACAAGTGATTTGAGTTGAGATAGATATAACCAAATAGTATGATTCTGTGTTTGGTTATATGGTTAGAGCTGTACAAGAGCTGTCTACTTTAAATCACAAACATCTCCACAATTACTTGCACTCAAATGAGGTTACCAGATAGCAATTTGATACCTGGTCTCTGCCAAATGTTCAGATCTTGACTATGACTGATCTGCAGGTATCGTCTTCACCTTTCCACCTCACAAATATGTTTCACTCTCAGTGTCTGGGCTTTTTTCATAATGTGTTGGCCAAGTCATGTAGTCCATACACTGAATTGCATAGTTTTTAAATCATACGTTTGAGCCGTATACATATAGTTCCGTATGTATAGACTATCATGCTATTATGAGGGCTTGATACAAAGATAGTGGAAGCAGTTCCAATCCATTACTGTATTTTTTAAATTGTTAAACCCCAGGTTGTCTTTGAAACAAGAGAAGGAAAAGAGAATGATTGCTGAAATATTGTATGAAAAAATCCACGGACAGTCAAGGAAAAAAGAGGAGCAATACTGTAAACAAATGGAGGAAAAACAACAACTTGAGTTAATGCTGAGAAGTTCTGAAATGGAGCTGAAAACACTGAAAGATCACCTGAAACAGGTGAGACAAAATTAAAATATAGTATTTGTAGAAGGTGTGCTTCTGAATTTATAGTTGGGGCTCTCTTCCACCAAAAGTCAAAAGCATCATTTTGAATGCCTTGGGATTTGGGATTGCCCTGCACATGCCAAATCCCCATTGCTGCTAGGCAATGGGGAAACATGCTTCTATTAGACCAACTGCATGTGCCTAAATCTAGATATATCTTTCTAGAGGCTATAAATAGCCTATAAATAGGAAGAGGGCTTTAGAGCACGTGTGTACCAAGTGTAGCGATCCAGACTGAACATGGCTATGTCTTTATGTAAAGGCATATGCCGCAGCAATAGACGCTGCAAAGAAATCTTTCTTTGAAGCCAGTATTGTGTCTGCAAAGAACCATCTGGCGGAGCTGTTCCGAGTAGTCAGAGGTTTGTTAAATCCCGTCTCCCATGATGAGGTAGGCCCCAGACAACTCAGCAGCCTACTGTAAAGCATTTGCTCGACTCTTTGTGGACAAAGTCGCTCTGATCCATATCGACTTAGACACCACATTAACGGCAGTCTCTGATGATGTAATATGAGCACCAGTTTTGATTGATTCATTTCAATTGGTGCAGCCCGATGATGTGGACA
Source organism: Anolis carolinensis (assembly GCF_035594765.1). Lineage (NCBI taxonomy): Eukaryota > Metazoa > Chordata > Lepidosauria > Squamata > Anolidae > Anolis > Anolis carolinensis. The sequence continues at coordinate 138,775,459 of NC_085845.1, forward strand.
AGATACTCGGAAAGGCAAGAGCAACCACATGCATCCTAGACCCCTGCCCATCTTGGCTTGAAGAGCAAGCTAGAGGGGGTTTGGCAGAGTGAATGAAGGTGGTGGTTAATGCCTCCCTTCGGGAAGACAAGATTCCAGCCAGTCATAAAACCAACACTGGATCCACTCAATTCAACAACTTCAAGCCCATTTCAAATCTCCCCTTTTTGGGCAAGGTCTTGGAACGTGTGGTTTCCTCGCAACTCCAGTTATTCTTGAAAGACATAGATTATCTAGATCCAGCGCATTCTGGCTTTAGGCCGGGACACAATACTGAAACAGCCTTGGTCGCCTTAGTGGATGATCTACATGTTGTCCTCCGCCTGCTCTGCTGTTAAGGTCTTAGGGTCTTCAGATTGTTCTTGGTCTGGATCCTCCCCTGTGGCCACTCCTGGGAGTGCATGACTCCAGTGGTTGTGCCCTCAGGTTCATTGCAACACGCAAGCCCCCTCACCACGGCAAGGTGACAACAGCCTGCTCTGCTGTTAAGGTCTTAGGGTCTTCGGATTGTTCTTGGTCTGGATCCTCCCCTGTGGCCACTCCTGGGAGTGCATGACTCCAGTGGTTGTGCCCTCAGGTTCATTGCAACACGCAAGCCCCCTCACCACGGCAAGGTGACAATCCATTGAGGGGAAAAATTACTGGAAGACCATCATCCTCAAACTACAAGGGATCGCCTAAGAAGAAGAAGGATGATCTATACTGGGAACTGGATAGGCGGGAGTGTGTCCCTGTTGATTCTGCTGGACCTCTCAGTGGCCTTCTGGGACATCTTGCGGGTATGAGCTTGGGAGGTACTGCTCTGCAGTGGCTCCAGTCCTTCCTGGAAGACCGTTTCCAGAAGGTGTTGTTGGGAGACACCTGCTTGGCCCCGCAGCCGTTGTCTTATGGGGTCCCGCAGGGTTCAATATTGTCTCCCATGTTGTTTAACATCGACATGAAGCCGCTGGGAGAAATTATCTGGAGTTTTGGAGTGCGGTGTCATCTGTATGCAGATGACATCCAACTCTATCACTCCTTTCCACCTGCTACTTAGGAGGATGTCCAGGTACTGAACCGGTGCTTGGCCGCTATAATGGTGTGGATGAGGGCAAACAAATTGAAACTGAATCCAGACAAGACGGAGGCCTTCGTGATCAGTCACAAGGCTGAACAGGGCATAGGGCTACAGCCTGTGTTGGATGGGTTACACTCCCTGAAGATGCATATTCACAACCTGGGAATGATACTGGATTCAACAGGTCTCAGCGGTGGCTAGGGAAGTCTTAGCACAACTAAAAACTGTGCCAATTTGTTATCTGAATTCACTCCAACGTGTCTATTATAGTAAAGGTAAAGGTTTCCCCTGACATTAAGTCCAGTCGTGACCGACTCTGAGGGTTGGTGCTCATCTCTATTTCTAAGCCGAAGAGCCGGCGTTGTCCATAGACATCTCCAGGTCATGTGGCCAGCATGACTGCATGGAGCGCCGTTACCTTCCCTCCGGAGCAGTACCTATTGATCTACTCACATTTGTATGTTTTCGAACTGCTTTGGTTGGCAGGAGCTGGGGCTAACAGTGGGCACACATTCCGCTCCCGGAATTTGAACCTGGGACCTTTTGGTCTGCAAGTTCAGCAGCTCAGTGCTTTAACACTCTGTGCCACCAGGGGCCCCCTGCTTGTCTATTATATCATCCTGAAAATGAGGCATCCAAAAATAAAAGTTGGACTTCAGACAAAGTCTGGCCCGTGCAGACTATAGTGGGACTATGACTATGCTTCTATTAATGCAAGTATGTAGTACTGGGCTATTTATCCCTCACCTGTGCATTTGGTTTTTCAGCCCTTATTTATGAGCTAAAAAGCCTTCCCCGGCTTATAATTGGGTCAAGATCAAGGCCGGCAACGAAGCCTGTAGGCTATTGCTTGCAATATGTGATCTATTTCTCTCTTCTCCTCCCTTATCAGTGTTTTTGGTTTTGCAAAGCCTCCCTTGCTCTTAAATGAATGTTTTGAAAAGAGACACCCTTGCAAGTCAGGAAGAAGAAAAAAAATATATTCATTAATCTTATGAAAGCATTTTCCCTTGAAATATTTGTTAAACTCTCCTACAGATATATAGGCATTAACCCTTTGCAAGCTTTTGCAATCTCTATGTACCTCTATATGTGTCGTGGTACAGCTGTCTCTTAAAGAGCCACACACAATAAGCAAAGTTCTTAAATGTTTATTAAGTGAGGTTTTTAAACTCAGAAACACTTAACTTCAGTGTTTCTCTTCAAAAGAAAAGATCTTAGTTCAAAGTAAGTCAAAAGCAGGAACAGAAAGATAATCCGCAACAAATTTAACAAAAACGTCACTAGTACTGACGCCACGCAAAATTGTGGCTCAAAGGGCTAGCGAGAAGCTAAATGCTCCCAAAAGGCAGCAAACAGAAGCGTTGTCAAAAGCCAGGCCGAATTTCAAAGACCAAATGGAGAAACCAGAGACGCCAAGCCACAAGCAAGCACAAACGTGGTCAGGAGTCGGTCCGGGTTCAGTAGCCAGCAATACCGAAGTAGAAATGCCAAAGCAAAGACGCCAAAGCAGGAACGCCAATGCAAACACCAAACTGGGAACGTCGGAGCAAAAGCGCCCAAAACGAATGCCAAGCTGGAAGCGCCAAAGCGGGAACGCCGAGGCAAACGCCAAGCTGGAAACGCTGGAACAGGAATGCAAACACAAACACCAAACGGGAAACGCCAGAGCAGGAACGTCAAGGCAAATGCCAAACTGAAAACGCTGGAGCAGGAACGCCGTAGTCAAGAGCCAAACTGAAGTCAGAAGCCAGGAACACCAAAGCAGGAAACAATCCGGATTATCAGGAAGCTGTACAGCCAGGACCCAAGGAGAACAGGCAGCGACAAAGCAAAATCCCCAAAACGACACCTTCCCTTCTGCAAGGCAATAGCTCTCACAACACCACTTTTAACTTACTCATCGGAGTCCGATGCTGATGAGGCCTCCGCCCTGTCCTCATCCTCCACAAGCTGATCTTGACCTCATCTGTGGACGTCGCCTCTCATCCCTCCAGTCCCTCCATCTTTGTTCAAGACTTAGATCTTCCCATGTCCCTGGAGTATGAGTAGCTTGCCAATCCCCTGATGCAGCCTCATGAGCTGGCTCATCATCCACATTTACTTGAGTCCAATCATTATTCTCCATTTCACTCCCAGACCCATCATTCCCAGGAAAACGCACAAATGAATCATCTGACGTGGGAGCAGTGAGCATGTCCCGGATCTTTTTCCTTTCTCTCTCCTCATCCGACTCCTGCTCTCAAGTAGACCTTTTAGTTCCTCTACTCTCTGTAAAATCATCATCTCCCAGCATGGACTCCTCATCACTAGAGAACCCATAAAACGTCTCATCCTCTGAAGGAGCCATAAGTATTTCCCTGACCCGCTTTACTTGTTGTTCTTCATCAAGCACCTCTCTATTAGCCCTTTTTCTCCTTCTAGCTGTTTCACCAATAGAACCATTACTGCCCCTTGGCCCAACTACAACAATATGTGTATCTATCTATATACATTAATTTTATATATGAATTTCCCCTCATATGTTTGTAGGTCTTTGCAAATCCTTTATACATATAGATCTATGTACCTGTACATATCTATGTACCTGTACACATCTATGTACCCATACATATAAATTATTTTTATATATGAATTTACCCTCATATGTTTGCAAGTCTCTGCAAATATCTATATAAAGAGAGATGTCTGGATAGATATGAATATATTCTTACCTACCTATATATAGGGCTTGCAAATATTATAGAGGGGAAATGAACACACAAATATATATAGACATGTCTAGATAGATATGAATATATATATAGCTTGCAAATATTGTAGGGGAAATGTACACACACACGCAGAGGGATTTGCAAACGTTTCAGGGGGAAATGCATATGTGAAATTAGTATATATAATTATAGATCTATATCTAGGTCTGCATTGTTTATATAAGCTTTGAATGTTTGCCTGTTAACTATGTTGGAAGCTGGCCTGAGTCCCCATAGGGAGATAGGGTGGGATCCAAATGAAGTTATTATTATTATTATTATTATTATTATTATTATTATTATTAGGTTATTGTTGATACCATATTGTTTTTGTTGCCCCTACTTTTCCACTTGTAGAGCTAGTTTATTGTTTTTCTTTGAAATATGGTAAATATTGAAAAACATTTAATCTAGGATAGTTACTTACAATCAAGGTGATATCAGTCTGTGTAATCCACTTGTTTACATTAATTAATGTATAGCTTGTAAAATAAAGTTTTAAAATGACTCTTGAGATCAGAGGTTGAATCCCCACTCAGCCACGGTAATCCACTGGGTGACCCTGGGCAAGCCACTCTCTCTCAGAAGAAGGCAAAGGCACTCCATTATGAACAAATCTTTCCAATGAACTGCCATGATAGGGTTTCCGTGGGGTGAAGGCACACAAGTTTGTAAAACCTGGAGGAAAAAAAAAAGAATTTCCACAAGTAGAGGATCATATCTGGATTTTATGTCCTTTTTGTCACATAACACTCAAGTGTGACACATAAAAAATCCATCTGTTCAGGAGCTGTGTATTCAATTGATGTATTTTAAACGTTGATGTGTAAAACTTCTTATTTTTGTATCAGTTGGAGAATGAAAGGAAAAAGGTGAAGAAGATAGTAGAGTTAAAACATTCAGTGGATATACGACTAGATCAAGAAATGAAGAGAAACAATGAATTACAAAAAGAATGCCTTGGGTAAGGAGAATTTACATGTCCAAAAATTAGTAAGTAGTTCACTTTATAGAAATGCGGTTTTATTTTTCTCCAGTTATTCTAAATGCTTGATGCACGATATGGTATAAAATCTACGGAATACATTTGCAATATAATACAATAATAAGACTTAACCCAGCTGCCAATTTTAACTAGACATGCTGAATCAATCACGATTTATACAGGTGTTGACTTGCCATTCAACAGCTGATTAAGTGTATTTACTTTCACCAGAATCAGTAATGAAGGAAAAAAAGGTGTAAAAAAAAGTTTTCAGACTACTTATATCTGAATCTTACTGAAGTTTCCACCTGTCAAACTGCACATGTTTTAGAGAATGGGTTTCCATTACTGAAAAGGCTTACTGGTCTCCATTTTAGATATATTTAGCATTGTCATATTGAAAATAGTTATGCGTATAAAATCCAAGCCTGGCTTTTAAGACACAGTATCCTCTTAACTGTAGTAAAATGATGCAACACAAGGATGCTGTTATTTCTGGAGAAATAATACCCCATACATTGACTTCAGGTCTCTTGTCAACAAGCAGGTGAAGGAATAGGAAGGAGGCATCACCAGAAATGATAGGAACTGGAGAACTTGATTTATTACTTGTCATCTGTGGACTTTATTGTCATTGACAAAGGATAGAATTAATACTGTAGTTATCTGTAATTTATTTAATATTCAAATGAATTTGTACTTATTCATTAATTAGCATATTTATGAAATAAATTAAGTCTATTGGCATTTTTTAAAATTCATGTATTCATGGTTTAGTAAATATTCCCTGAAAGGAACCACCTGGTCTACATTTTCCTGTTTGTTCAATCATAGTGAATGTTTTCATGTGTTGAGTAAAAAAGAAAATCTGTACTGAATATTTCAGCCATTAAAATACTGTCTTAATCCAAGTTTTCTCATCAGTGTTACCTTTACTTTTCTAATGTTTACTTTACAGGACTAGAAAATTTCTGAAAATAGCGAAAAATAAACTAAAGGAGTATGACAATAGAGAGAGGTCATCTAAGTGTAACTTCCATTCAGATATTGACATAGAAGTTGAAAAGTTGAAAACAAAGGTACCTTTATGGTCAAGCTTTTCTATTAATGCTATTAATCTATTAATTCAGGTCCTATTTCCTTGTACAACTGAAAACAGAAATGTAATTTCTCTTTGTAAGAAATAAAGGCCTGTTTTCAATTCGGTATTTCTCTTTTGTTCAGGTAGATGAACTTTCTCACAACTTGGAATTTGAATCAAAAAGATGCACTCAGTTGGAATCTAGAAATCATGAATTACATGAGCACTTGTCTTCTATGAAGATACTTCATAAAAATTATGAGAAATTGGAGAAAAGCAATCAGCAGCTAGAAGAACAAGTTGCTTATCTCAAACACCACATACAGGTTAGTGCGATAGACTACAACAAAATGGAACAATACAAGAAAGACATTGAAGAGCGAGCTAGACAAGATGTAAGGCAAAAACTGGAAGAAGTCAATTTGTTTTTGCAGGTAAACATTAATTCAGTCAAAACTTCTGGTAACTGTTATACATCAGATCACTTAAATAATTATTAAGCTTTGTTATCCTACTGTAGTGTTTTTAATAGCATGAGGAAGAAACCTCCTCCTTCTAAATGTAGTAACATACTTTTTTGTATCATAGACACAGGCAGCCTCACAAGAAACCTTGGAACAAATACAAGCCACCAATTATTCTTCCTTGAAAAATCAGCTGGAAAACAGATTTAGAGATTTAGAGTCTGAGCTGACAAAACTTAAAAACAATCAGCAAGACAATGAGTTACAGAAACACAAACTGGAAAGATATAAGGAGCTATACTCAGAAGAACTAAAAATGAGAAAGTATTTAAAAAGCAAATTGGACCGGTAAGATTAAGAGGTCTCCTGTCAATCCTACTTACTTGTCGCCTTTTTCTGCACTTTTTTTTAACACTGGTTAGTTAATATATAGCACAAAAAGGAAATAAATATTTACCATATAATTTGAATGACATTAGGAAAACATGTTTACAGCAAAACATTTGATATAATAATTTCAAAACTTAATTCTGTGGGTGTTGTAAGTATTATATGTCGTCTCAGATGCTGGTAGCAGAGAATCCACACAGTTGCCTGCAGAAATATACTAATTTCTCTTTTATATTTTTTAACCTGACCCAAGGCAGAACAGCTAGTGGATACCTAAGATTTAAGAGGCATAGACTCTTTAACATGTCACTTACGGAAGAAAACAATGTCTTTTGCTGGTGGTGACTTAAGATATAAGAGACAGACTATAGCATAGCATATTAAAGGACGAAGTGAAAAGGGAAAATTGGGTGGGATGAGTGAGTCCCTTGTTCTCCGAATGTTCTGTCTGTTCTTACCAAATTGTGTGGGTGAGGGTGGAGGTTGAAATATGCATACTGTGAAGTCTGTATTTTCCTCACTTGAATACTTTGTTTGAGTTCAAGGTGTGTTTTTAAAAAAAATACTACCTAAGCAAAGTGCTTCCTTCAATCTTAATTATAAGCTTCCTGGCAAGAAATAACCTGTGAAAAGTGTGAATTGCCACTGCTTCTATTCTGCATGGTAGGGGCCCAAGAGAGGAAATGTATATATTCATGTACAAGTCACCCTCGTATGTAAATGGATTGCAGGTTATGGGGCCAAAATTATGTATTTTGATATTAATAATGGGTAGGTCAAGGAGCATTCCACAGAGGGGAGAGTGTCAGCCTCAGTTTCCACCCAGGAATTTAAAAAGACCATAAGTGGTGTGGTGGCAGAGAGATGATATGTGATTGTTACATCTTTTAGGTGCCCTCTCGCTCTTGCCTTTCACCACTCTGCTCAGAGATGTGTCCTTTTTTGATAAAGAATTAAGGTACACTACCTACAATGAGGAGCCCCGGTGGCGAAGTGCGTTAAAGCACTGAGCTGGAGACCGAAAGGTCCCAGGTTCAAACCCCAGGAGCTGCGAGAGCCGCCGCTGTTAGCTCCAGCTCCTGCCAACCTAGCAGTTCGAAAGCATACCAATGTGAGTAGATCAATAGGTACCGCTCCGGCGGGAAGGTAACGGCGTTCCATGCAGTCATGCCGGCCACATGACCTTGGAAGTGTCTACGGACAACGCTGGCTCTTCAGCTTAGAAATGGAGATGAGCACCAACCCCCAGAGTCAGACATGACTGGACTTAACGTCAGGGAAAACCTTTATCTTTACCTTTTACCAACAATGACCCATGGATAAGCCAACCAAAATTTTGGGGGTCAATATTTTGACTAAAATTTCTACATGACCCACCATTTCTGAAAGGAACTGCTCAGGTTTAGAATATGGTGAGCATGAAGATATTTTATCCCGCCCCAGAACACAACAATCTGTCCTGGTAATAGAACATACAGAATACTGAATCATTTATCACCCTTTCATTAACTTTTGAGGGATCCTCTTAAATTTTTCCATATACTGTAATACTGAACTTGGTAGTCTTGTGTGTATCAGTTGGACGGGAGAAAAATAGGACTGCCCGCAAGCTGATGCATTCTGCATAAATGTAGTTTTTCTAAATACTTAGAAAAACAATGGGGGATTTCTTTTAGATTATGTATTCTGTAAGGTTAGAAAAAGCAGCTTATTCATGATGACAGTTCTCTGAATCACAGGAATCGGGTCAAGGTCAAGGCTGGCAAAGAGCCTGCAGGCTATTACTTGCAATATGTGATCTATTTCTCCCTTCTCCCTTATCAGTGTGTTTTCTTTTGCAAAGCCTCCCTCGCTCTTAATCAAGGGAATGTTTTGAAAAGAGAAAGACCCTTGCAAGTCAGGAAGAAGAAATATATATATTCATTAATCTTATGAAAGCATTTTCCCCTGAAATATTTGTTAAACTCTCCTACAGATATACAGTATAGCCATTAACCCCTTGCAAGCTTTTGCCATCTCTATGTACATTTATATGTGTATCTATCTATATACATTAATTTTATATATGAATTTCCCCTCATATGTTTGCAGGTCTTTGCAAATCCTTTATACATATACGTAGATTCATGTACCTATATATCTGTAGCCATACATATACATTATTTTTATATATGAATTTACCTTCATATGTTTACAAGTTTACAAGATAATTGGTTTTAGTAACTCAGATAATGCATGGGATAAAATAATCTCTTCTAATAAAAAGACATTTTCAAAAATTTATATTAAATTACTAGAATGGTCAACGCAAACAGAAGAAATTAAAAATTGTATGGTGAAATGGGCTAGAAACATTGGACAACCAATTAAATTAACTGAATGGGAAACTATTTGGAACAAGAAATTAAAATATACCTATGCATCCGATTTAAAAGAAAATTGGTATAAGATTTTTCACAGATGGTACATGACCCCGAAGAAATTAGGGAAAACGTATAAGAATTATGATAACAAGTGCTGGAAGTGTAAAGCTCAGGTAGGCTCCTTTTATCATGCATGGTGGACATGTGAAAAAACGAAAAAATACTGGAAAATGATTCATGCAGAAACACAAATTATATTAGATAAGAAATTCCCGTTAAAACCTGAATACTATTTATTAGGTATAACTGATACAAATATGAACTTTGATTTAAATGATGATATTTTATTTATATATTGTGTTACAGCTGCAAGAATGATTTTTGCTAAGTATTGGAAAAATGAGGAACAAAGATAGTTGGTTGAACAAACTAAGAGAAATATGGGACATGGATAAACTTACCTTTCTTTTGAAAGCGACAAGAGGAAAAAATGTTAGAGACACGAATTGGAAAAAAATTGAAGAATACTTTAATAAATACTAAATATTGTATAGTAGATAGAGAACCTGTAAAAAGAAAGAAGTTTTTTATACAGTGATTTATTGTAAAAGTTTTGGTAGGGAAGTGTACTTTCCGTGTGAAGAAGTTTCCTGTTATTCTTATACAACTTTATGTAAATCTATATACCCCCTTTCCCCCCCCTGTCCCTTAATTCTATCCTTCCCCCTTTGCCCTTCTGTAACCCCTAGTTTTTAGTTTTATACTGTTCCCCAATACCCCTACCCCTTTTTCCTTAGCCCCTTTTCCCTCACTCTCCCCCGATTTTATATGCGTGCACTGTATATGAAAAATACTTAATAAAAATAATAAAAAATATGTTTACAAGTCTCTGCAAATATCTATATAAAGAGAGATGTCTGTATAGATATGAATATATTCTTACCTACCTATATATAGGGCTTGCAAATATTACAGGGGGGAAATGAACACACTAATATATATAGACATGTCTAGATAGATATGAATATATATATACAATAGAGTCTCACTTATCCAACATAAACGGGCCGGCAGAACGTTGGATAAGTGAACATGTTGGATAATAAGGAGGGATTAAGGAAAAGGCTGCTTGCCAGCACAGAAGAAGTGAGTCCTGCGGCCCCACCCCTGGCCCTGCTGCTCTGGAGTAGCAGGCGCCCCTGCTGCTGGCTGCCGCTGGCTGTTGCTCCATCTCACACCTCTTAGCTGTGCCGGCCCGGCCTCCTGCCGTTTTGCCCATCGCCGCCTTGCTCGTCGCCGCCGCCGCCTCACCTTTTGCCTTCCATCCTGTGCCAGCCGCTTTGCCCGTTCCGCCTCGTCGCCCCCCGCCAGCTTTCGCTGCCGCTACCACCCTTGCTCCGTTGCTGGCCGCAGCTCTCGAAGTACTAGGTCTGGAGGTTGGCCAGTACTGGGGGGCCGCCACCTCTGGAGCTGTCTCTTGTGGTCAGCGGCTGCCCCTTGCTGTCGGTCGGTTTGTTCTCTGGCCTGTCCCCGGCTGCTGCTGGGCTCGATGGTCGGACCCAGTTTCAAGCTGCAGCCCAACAACATTTTGGCAGCAGGTGGCAGCTGTGAGAGACTGACTGTGTGTGGCTATTAGGGAGCTTTATGGCCTATTTGCTGGCTATCAGGGATTGTGGCCTATTTGCCTGGGCCTAGACCTTAACCACTGTGGCATCGACGCTGGGCAGCCTGCTAACCTCGCTGGAGGGACACTTAGCATTCTTCTCCAATAAACAGAAGACACAATTCCATCTGTGGGGCCCAGCTGCTGTGGTATGATAGCCATCTAACCATCTATACGACCCAAGCGGGGCTGTTGCCTCTTATTCCCAACCCCCCTCGAGTATGTTGCACAGTAATCATCCTTGAGATTGACTTTCGGATCTAGCACTTTATTTATACTTTTATTGACCATAATTGCATTGTTTTATCACCTACTGTTGTTAATTATTGGTTTATGAGATCTATATCAAGTTTTACTATAATATTAATTTCTGGCTGATGACATCTGGTCCATATCGGTTGATGAAATTACTGGTTTATGAAATTTCCATCAAGTGGTTATAATCTGTGGTTAATCCTGAAATTGTGCAGTTGGGGAGGGTTGGGGGGGGGCTTCTTATGGACGGCGGGAAGGTAGGGCGGGCTTTGTTACTAACCCAGTCTATCCATTTATAACCGACCTGAATTCATCAAGCACTTAGTCACTTTACCATCTAAATACTGTGAACGCTCTTATAGGCACTGGCACTTTAATCTGGAACTTTCTATTGCTTCGTAGATCCTTATGTGTTGAGACCCTCTCTGCTTGCACTGTGCACTTTTATAGTTAGTCAAAGGAGGGTGGGAGCTGTAAAGCTCCGTGTGCACTTTATTTATCAACTCTGCAAAGGAGGGGTGAAAGGAGCGGCCCTAAATATCGGGCGAAGCTAACTTTGTTAGAAAATCAAGTGCCATGGTTACGTCTACAGCCAATGTCAGTTGGATACCGGAAAGAAGGGATAGCGACCATATAGAGGGGGGGGGGAGTTGTCCACTAGCCGGGGGGGGGGCATTGAGGTAATTCAAGGGAGGGGGAGATACGGGAAAGGGAGACCAAAACTAATGCGGCCTAGGGCTGTGGCGCAGGCTGGAAAGCAAGCCAGCTGCAACAAATCAACAAATCACTCTGACCAAGAGGTCATGAGTTCGAGGCCAGCCCGTGCCTGCGTCTTGTCTCTGTCTCTGTTCTATGTTATGGCATTGAATGTTTGCCTTTATGTGTGCAATGTGATCCTCCCTGAGTCCCCTTTGGGGTGAGAAGGGTGGAATATAAATGCTGTAAATAAATAAATAAATAGGGAACAGTTTCTTGTAGATTTAAAACAGTCTCCTGATACGGTAAAGTTGGATATCCGATCTGGCGGTCCCTCCGGACTAAAGGTGGTGCTGTTGAACGCCAGGTCCATAAATGGAAAATCGGCAATAATCCAGGATCTTATTCTGGTCGAAAAAGTGGACCTGGCGTGCATAACGGAGACCTGGTTGGACGAGGCGGGGGGGGGTCAACCTCCCCCAACTCTGTCCTCCTGGGTACTCCGTGCAGTACCAACCTAGATCCAGAGGACGGGGAGGCGGCGTCGCAGTGGTCTACAAGGAATCCATCCCCCTGACCAGGTGCCCCATCCCACAGTCAACCCTGTTCGAATGTATCCATCTAAGAGTGGGGGACCGGGACAGATTAGGGATTCTGCTAGTGTACCGTCCACCCCGCTGCACTACAGTCTCCCTACCTGAGCTAGCAGGGGTGGTCTCGAGCCTGGCGTTGGAATCCCAGCAACTTTTAGTGCTGGGGGACTTCAACATCCATGCGGAGACCATCCTTTCGGGAGCGGCTCAGGACTTCATGGCCACCATGGCAACCATGGGGCTGTCCCAAGTGGTATCTGGCCCCACTCACAGAGCAGGACACACACTGGACTTGGTTTTCTGTCAGGGATGAGAGGAAGATGGGGGTGTGGAGGAGCTCACCATCGCTCCGTTGCCATTGACCAACCATCACCCGATTAGGTTTAGACTGTCTGCGCCTCCTAACCTCCGCAGGGGTGGAGGACCTATTAAAAAGGTCCGCCCCAGGAGGCTTATGGATCCTGATGGATTCCTGACGGCTCTTGGGGAGTCTCCCACCACTTTGGTTGGTGATCCTGTTGATGCTCTGGTCTCTCTCTGGAATAGGGAGATGACCAGGGCAATAGACACGATTGCTCCAGAAAGCCCCCTCTCAAGTAGCTGAGCTAAACCTTCTCCTTGGTTCACCGAGGAGTTGGCAGCAATGAAGCGAAAGAAAAGGGGACTAGAGCACGTGTGGCGTTCGAAATGGAATGAATCAGACCAAACACGGCTGCGCTTTTATTTCAAGGTGTATGCCGCGGCAATAGATGCTGCAAAGAACGCTTTCTTTGCAGCTAATATTGCGTCCGCAAAGAACCATCCGGCGGAGCTGTTCCAAGTTGTCAGAGGTTTGTTAAATCCCATCTCTCAAGATGGGATCCCTGACAGCTCGGCAGCCCACTGTGAAGCATTTGCTTGGTTCTTTGCAGACAAAGTTGCTCTGATCCGCTCTGGCTTTGACACCATGTTAACGGCAGTCTCCGAGGATGTAACACGGGCACCTGCTTGTCCTATTTTGATGGATTCATTTCAATTGGTTGAGCTGTAGGATGTGGACAAGGTGCTTGGAGAGGCGAGGGCTACCACATGCATCCTAGACCCCTAGACCATCCTGGCTGGTGAGAGAAGTCAGAGGGGGATTGGCCGAGTGGGTGAAGGTGGTGGTGAATGCCTCCCTCCGGGAAGGCATTTTTCCAGCGAGCCTTAAATTGGCTGTGATCAAACCGCTGTTGAAGAAGCCATCACTGGACCCCACTCAATTGGACAACTATCGGGCCATCTCCAATCTCCCCTTTTTGGGCAAGGTTGTGGAACATGTGGTGGCCGCGCAACTCCAGGCATTCTTGGTAGATACTGATTTTCTGGATCCGGCACAGTCTGGCTTCAGGCCGGGGCATGGTACCGAGACAGCCTTGGTCGCCTTAGTCGATGATCTACACCGCGAGCTGGACAGGGCGAGTGTGACCCTGCTGGTTCTGCTGGACCTTTCAGCGGCCTTCGATACCGTCGATCACGGTATCCTTCTGGGGCGCCTTGCCGGGACGGGGCTTGGTGGTACTGTTCTGCAGTGGCTCCGGTCCTTCCTGGAGGGCCGCACCCAGATGGTGTCATTGGGGGACGCCTGCTTGGCCCCACAACCATTGTCTTGTGGGGTCCCACAGGGTTCAATACTGTTCCCCATGTTGTTTAACATCTACATGAAACCACTGGGAGAGATCATCCGGAGTTTCGGGGTGAGATGTCATCTGTACGCAGATGATGTCCAGCTGTCACTTCTTTCCACCTATCACTAAGGAGGCTGTCCAGGTCCTAAACCGGTGTCTGGCTGCTGTGTTGGACTGGATGAGGGCCAACAAATTGAAATTGAATCCAGACAAGACAGAGGTCCTCCTGATCAGTCGCAAGGCTGAACAGGGAATAGGGTTACAGCCTGTGTTAGACGGGGTCGCACTCCCCCTGAAGACACAGGTTCGCAGTCTGGGTGTGATCCTGGACTCATCGCTGAGCCTGGAGCCCCAGGTCTCGGAGGTGGCCAGGGGAGCATTCGCACAGCTCCGCCTTGTGCGCCAGCTGCGCCCGTTCCTTGGGAGGTCTGACTTGGCCACGGTGGTTCATGCTCTGGTTACATTCCACTTGGATTACTGCAACGCGCTCTACGTGGGGCTGCCTTTGAAGACGGCCCAGAAGCTCCAGCTAGTACAACAGACAGTAGCCAGGTTAATAATGGGAGCGGCCTACAGGGAGCTTACAATCCCCGTTAAGCCAGCTCCATTGGCTGCCGATATGCTACCGAGCCCAATTCAAAGTGCTGGTTTTGACCTACAAAGCCCTAAACGGCTCCGGTCCAATTTCCTATCCAGACATATCTCCTCCTATGAGCCCATAAGAACTTTAAGATCATCTGGGGAGGTCCTGCTCTCGATCCCACCTGCTTCACAGGTGCGACTGGTGGGGACGAGAGACAGGGCCTTCTAGGTGGTGGCTCCTCGGCTGTGGACCTCCCTCCCCAGTGACATCCGGCAGGCTCCTTCCCTTCTCTAGGGTTCAGAAAAAAACTAAAGACATGGCTATGTGCGCAAGCGTTCAATGAATGAACTTTCGAGCTTGGTACGGTCAATTTTTAAGATTCTAGTGAATGTAAGGACATTACCTTGGTGCATGGTAATGTTTTATTATTGTATATTGGTTTTTATGATGTTTTAAATGTTTTTAGTTTTTAATGCCTTTTTTATTGTATTGTTGATGTGATGGCACTGTGTTGCCAATTTGTAAGCCGCCCTGAGTCCCCCAGGGGAGAAGGGCGGGGTAGAAATACCGGAGATAAATAAATAAACAAACAAACATCAAATTAGGTTATGATTTTACAAATTAAACACCAAAACATCATGTTATACAACAAATTTGACAGTATCTTGATGTTTTAAAGAAAAATTATATGATTTGAACTAACTTTAATGAAAACTTGCTAATGTGGGTTTGCTACATTACTTTATAATGGAGGGAATGAACCAAATGTGAATTTGTATATAGTTTTATGTTATGTTATAAACATATCAGGCACATGGCACTTATATCTGGAAAAATATTGCAAAGCTAAATAGTATTTTTTTCTATTTGTAATGGAAGCCATATTTATTTATTTTTTTAACATGTAATACACTAGCCTTTATATGTTGATAGTATCTGTTCTGGATAGTTCAAGTCCTGTCTTGTTATGTATTGATATAAAATCCAAGTATTTTTATGAAAAGTTTAGCGTAATTTGGCACTTCGTATTTTTAAAATGTCTTTCAGTATTGACAGGAAGTTTTTGAAATGCTTCTCTATTTGCTTTGTTCTACCTTCTTCACTCCACTGACTATGAACTTTTCTGTCCTTTGTAGTTTGGTAAAGGTTAGGAATATATCATTTTAAGTTCAATATTATTGTCATGAATGCAGTGTTTAGGTATGCCATTGCCAAGAGACTTGCAGTTTGTATTTTTAAAAGGTACATAATGTTATGATTGAGCCTCATGGCTCTGTTACTGGCAGACGTGGGCATAAGACTCCTCGAGAGTCAGATACTCTCGAGGAGCGAGAAAGAAAAAGACTGCGAGATATTTTTGCAGCACCATCTGACGAAGAGTCTTTTGAGGGGTTTACGGAGAGAATGGAGGAGGGGCTGGTTAGCTCGGAGGAGGATGAGATGGATTGGACTCGGGTGAGGGAGGAATTGGGTGCCACTGGCAATGATGGGATAGAAGATGAATGGGGACCTTCAGGATTAGACCCATGGTCAAGCTGGAGGGATGGGACGGGATCCACAGCTGGAGATGCTGTGGGGCATAGTCAGAGGTGTTCCAGCTCTGATGAGGAAAGTGATGAGGAAACGCCCGGGTTAAGGAGGACAGCTGACAGTGATGAGGATTTGTAACTGGCATAAAATGGGGCTTGGGAGCAATTGCAAATTGCGTTGGGCAAGGTAATCTGGACGAACGCTTGGGATCTGTGTGGGACGCTTTCCTGAAGACTGGTGTGTTTTCGTGTGCTGATACGTAAGTTGTTTTGGAATTCAGGGTCAGACGGCGGGAGGAATTGTGTGGGCATTTGTTTGTGCAAACCTGTGCTTACTCTTATTAGCTTGACCTTCCGTCGTCTTCTTGACGGACGCCATCTCCTGCTTTGAAATTCGGACTGAACTGACCACGGCTTGACTTCCCCCTTCTCGGACTTGGAAACTACAAACGTCTGCTTCTGGCTTTGATCTACGGAAAGGAACTGGGTCTACTCTACTGCTACAATCCTTGGCTGATCTGTTCGTGTTGGAAATCCTGTCTGCTGTGTGTGGGAGCGACGCAAGTTACTCAAGGCACAGTGCTGGCAGCAGAGAGGAATCTGCTGCCAATTAGTTGCATTCTTTTGTATCTTTTGTTCCTCGGCTTTTGTTTTGTTTATCCCCAGGCTGAAGCAAGCAGTTTGTTTTTACCCGGATTAAACTCCGGTTTAATCCGGTTTATCTTTTGAACGTTTTTCCTTGTCCCTTTTTGCTCCTAAAGGCTAATACTGCCTGGCCCTTGTATTTTACGGGCATTTTTGAGTTCTGTAATCCAATAAACTCTGTTATCTTTGATCTTGTGGCGTTCTGTCCTTGACAGATTGCCCAACGCCCATAAAAAGTTTATTGCAGTAATAAACCCGTCAGGAAGACGATGGAGGAGTTAAGGGCCAAATTTGAGCAATTACAAACGGCTTTTACCGTCAGTCAAACAGCTTATGCTGTTAAAGGACATGTTTTGACTCCTGAACGCTTTGACGGAACCAGGTGCAAGTTGCCAACCTTTTTGGCACAAGTGGAGCTTTATTTTTCCCAGCTCAGTGCTCATGCTTTCCCTACAGACACTAGCAAGGTGGCATTTATTTTGAGTTTGCTGACCGGTCCCGCAGGACAATGGGCCACTAATTTAATTTTGGGAAATGACCCAGTCAAAGACAATTTGAATAATTTCAAAAAGTTATTAACTGATACTTTTGGGGATCCTCTCCGCACGGAGAATGCTGGGTGGGCTCTGTATCGGTTGAAACAGGGAAAGGGGACTGTTTTGGATTACTTAAATAAGTTTAACTTGTATCGCCACCAGCTGGACTGGGGGGAAAATGCATTCATGCTTTTATTTACTGCTGGGTTAAGTGATATGCTCCAGGATGAATTAGCACGCTTGGAGCCAGCTGAAAATTGGGACGCCTTAGTAGCTAAGGTGCTGCGTTTGGACGCCAGGTTCGAGGCTCGTAAACACTCGAAAGCAATGTGTGCGCCACCCATGCATGTAACCAGGGCACCTGTGGTGATGGGGGAAGAGCCTATGGAGCTTGGGGTCTTTAAAAAGCTGTCTACAGAGGAAAAGAGCCGTAGGAGGCAGCTGGGGTTGTGTTTGTACTGTGGAAATGCTGGGCATTTTGCCAAAAACTGTAATGTGAAACCTTCTCAGCTTTCGGGAAAAGGCCAGCCCTAGTGCGACGTGAGTCCAACGCACTAGGGCTCCTAAAGCAGTCAACTGAGGGGAGGAAGCATGTTTTCGTACCCATTACATTATCTGTTGGGGGAAGGGAACTTGTTTCTACTTTGGCACTGCTGGACTCAGGGGCTACGGTCTCTTATGTAGATATTGAGTTTGCTAAGAAGCATGGCATTCCTAGAGTGCGCAAGGCATGCGATGTGTGGGTGGAAGGAGCAGATGGGAGACTGCTGGAGACTGGGGTGGTTAACCATGAAACCTCAGCAGTAATGTGGGAAGTGCAGGGAGTAACGGGAACGTTTGTGTGGGATATTACGAGCTTGCCTAGATACGATGTGATCCTGGGGATGGATTGGCTAGCTGTAGTAAATCCACAAGTAGATTGGGCGACACGTAAATTGACCTTAAAGAGGCAGGACTGTTGCACTCTGAATGTTACTCAATCTGATATGGAGGGAGTGCCTGCTGAGTATGGGGAGTTCTCTGATGTATTTTGTAAAAAAGAAGCGGACAAGTTACCGCCGCACAGGCCATATGATTGCGCCATTAAGCTAGCAGAAGGTGCGAAATTGCCAGCAGGAAGGCTGTATGCCTTGACTGTACCGGAAAGGCAAGCTTTGCAAGAGTTTCTAGATGAAAATTTAGCCAAGGGGTTTATTCGCCCATCTAGCTCTCCAACTGTGGCACCAGTATTCTTTGTAGCCAAAAAGACTGGGGAACTTAGGTTGGTCTGCGACTATCGGATCCTAAACAAATACACCATTCGGGATAGGTACCCGCTACCTTTAATATCGGAACTGTTATCAAGGGTGCAAGGGGCCAAGGTCTTTACCAAGCTTGACCTGCGGGGGGCATATAACTTAATCCGTATACGGGAAGGTGATGAATGGAAGACGGCATTTAACACGTGTTTCGGATGCCACGAGTTCCGAGTCATGCCTTTCGGACTTTGCAATGCTCCTGCGGTCTTCCAGAGGTTCATGAACGATGTGTTCAGGGACCTAATTGACCAATTTTTAGTGATTTATTTGGATGATATCTTGATTTTTTCTAAGGACGAGAAAGAACATCGTCAACATGTCAAGCAGGTTCTGCACCGTCTGCGGGCTAATGGGCTCTTCGCCAAGGCTTCCAAGTGCGTCTTTCATGTGCCTGAAGTGGAGTTCCTAGGTCATGTAGTGTCAGGTAGGGAACTTAAAATGGACCCACATAAGGTTGACGCCGTCAACTCATGGCAGGAGCTTAAGACTAAGAAGGATGTGCAAAGGTTCTTAGGATTCGCTAATTACTACCGGGAGTTTATTCCGAATTTTGCAAAGCTCACGGTACCTTTGACGCAGCTCCTGCGTAAGAAACAGCCATTTGTGTGGGGGCGGGAAGCTCACGATGCGTTTTTACAACTTAAGTCTAGTTTTCAATCGGACAACATACTAACACATCCTGATGTTGACAAACCGTTCGTGGTAGAAGCGGACGCTTCTAGCTACGCGTTGGGGGCTGTATTGTCTCAGAAAGATTCCTCAGGGACCTTGCGTCCCTGTGGATTTTACTCGCGGCAACTAACACCCTTCGAGCAGAACTATACCATATGGGAGAAGGAGTTGTTGGCGATTAAGGTGGCGTTTGAGGTGTGGCGGCACTGGCTAGAAGGGGCGCGGCACCAAATCGTGGTCAGATCTGATCACAAGAATTTAGAGCACTTGCAAACAGCAAAGAAGTTAAACCAGCGTCAAATCCGATGGGCTTTGTTTTTCTCCAGGTTTAACTTCAAGGTGCAGTTCGTGGAGGGGAAGGCAAACTTGCGGGCCGATGCTTTATCCCGCAAGCCGGAGTTTAAGACCAATGAGCAGGTGGTATGTCAGACCATCTTGCCTACTGCTTCTCTATGTGTTGTAGATAATGAGCTCGGGTTACATGACCAGATCCTTGAGGCTCAGAGGGATGATGTGTGGACTCAGGAGCAACTTATGCTGTTATCAGCAGGTAACCGTACCATACTGCCTCATCTACAAGATCAAGACGGAGTATTGGTACGCAGGGGGCAGGTCTATGTACCAGTGGGGGCCCTCAGGTTGGAGGTGATTAGAGCCCACCATGACGAACCCATGGCTGGGCACTTTGGCAGGTTCAAGACCGTGCAGCTTATCACCAGGAGCTACTGGTGGCCAAAGATGCGGCAAGACATTCTGCGCTTTTGTGACAGCTGCGCTGTTTGCCAGCAGAGTAAGACGCCTGTTGGGCGCCCTAGAGGGTTGTTGTCGTCTCTACCTGTTCCTGAGAGGCCATGGCAAATCATTTCCATGGATTTCATTTCGGATTTGCCTAAGTCTGGGGGTTATACTTGTATTTGGGTGGTGGTGGATTTATTTAGCAAACTGGCTCATTTTATTCCTTGTTCAACCATTCCGGCGGCCCCTACGTTGGCCTTATTATTTACTAAGCACATCTATCGTTTGCACGGAGCACCCGAGGTGATTATTTCGGATAGGGCTCCGCAATTTGTGTCACGCTTTTGGAAACACTTCCATGAGTGCTTAGGGACTAAGTTAAACGTTTCTTCAGCCTTTCATCCGCAAACGGATGGACAGTCGGAACGGGTTAATGGGCTCTTAGAGCAGTATTTACGTTGTTTTTGTTTAGATCAACCCACGGCTTGGGTGAAGTGGTTACCGGTGGCGGAGTTCGCTTACAACAATGCGGTGCACACGTCTAGTCAGCATACGCCATTTGAGCTAACTTATGGTTTTCACCCACGGGGAGGTGTGGCGCCGTCGACCAATGTGGTCTCTTCGGACCCTGTGTACCGCTCTTCGGAAATGGCTGCATTGCATGATGTTGCCCGTCGCTTACTGTTGGAAGCTAAGGCAACGCAAAAAACTCAGGCTGACCGCCACAGGCAGGCAGGGGAGGAGTTGGAAGAAGGGGATTTGGTGTGGTTGTCTTCCAAACATATTAAACAGGCTGGGGGAAAGTTTGCGCCTCGGTATTTGGGTCCCTTTCCTATCGTTAAAAAGATTTCTTCCGTTGCGTTTCGTTTGCGTTTACCGTCTAGTTTAAAGGTCCATCCAGTTTTCCATCGTTCACTGTTGAAGTTAGATACCTCCAGTCGTCGTGGTGCTATAGCAGATGGTATCACTGCCACTTCTCCGCCTTCGGGGGAGGAGGCCTTTGTGAGAGGGGATAGTGTTATGATTGAGCCTCATGGCTCTGTTACTGGCAGACGTGGGCGTAAGACTCCTCGAGAGTCAGATACTCTCGAGGAGCGAGAAAGAAAAAGACTGCGAGATATTTTTGCAGCACCATCTGACGAAGAGTCTTTTGAGGGGTTTACGGAGAGAATGGAGGAGGGGCTGGTTAGCTCGGAGGAGGATGAGATGGATTGGACTCGGGTGAGGGAGGAATTGGGTGCCACTGGCAATGATGGGATAGAAGATGAATGGGGACCTTCAGGATTAGACCCATGGTCAAGCTGGAGGGATGGGACGGGATCCACAGCTGGAGATGCTGTGGGGCGTAGTCAGAGGTGTTCCAGCTCTGATGAGGAAAGTGATGAGGAAACGCCCGGGTTAAGGAGGACAGCTGACAGTGATGAGGATTTGTAACTGGCATAAAATGGGGCTTGGGAGCAATTGCAAATTGCGTTGGGCAAGGTAATCTGGACGAACGCTTGGGATCTGTGTGGGACGCTTTCCTGAAGACTGGTGTGTTTTCGTGTGCTGATACGTAAGTTGTTTTGGAATTCAGGGTCAGACGGCGGGAGGAATTGTGTGGGCATTTGTTTGTGCAAACCTGTGCTTACTCTTATTAGCTTGACCTTCCGTCGTCTTCTTGACGGACGCCATCTCCTGCTTTGAAATTCGGACTGAACTGACCACGGCTTGACTTCCCCCTTCTCGGACTTGGAAACTACAAACGTCTGCTTCTGGCTTTGATCTACGGAAAGGAACTGGGTCTACTCTACTGCTACAATCCTTGGCTGATCTGTTCGTGTTGGAAATCCTGTCTGCTGTGTGTGGGAGCGACGCAAGTTACTCAAGGCACAGTGCTGGCAGCAGAGAGGAATCTGCTGCCAATTAGTTGCATTCTTTTGTATCTTTTGTTCCTCGGCTTTTGTTTTGTTTATCCCCAGGCTGAAGCAAGCAGTTTGTTTTTACCCGGATTAAACTCCGGTTTAATCCGGTTTATCTTTTGAACGTTTTTCCTTGTCCCTTTTTGCTCCTAAAGGCTAATACTGCCTGGCCCTTGTATTTTACGGGCATTTTTGAGTTCTGTAATCCAATAAACTCTGTTATCTTTGATCTTGTGGCGTTCTGTCCTTGACACATAAAGTACATTCCAGTTTGATTGAATAATACAGGGTACTTGGAGCTCTTGGTATATTGTTCTCCGAGTTAGTAGTAACAGGCCTTCTACCTCTATTTGTGTATTTCCCATGAATAGTCAGCTATAATCAGATGACTTCTAGTTGGAAAAATCAATCTGTTTCAAGTCATTTCAGTGTTAGTAAATTGCTTATCTACTCTTGATTATTGTGGATGAGCAATCAAGTTGTAAGTAGCTATGAAACTACAATTCATTTTACATAATAATCAGCATAGTGCCTCACAGGCTATATCCAAAACTATGTTTCTGTAGTATAGCATCTACTAAGACACAGTTGGGACACATGTCACTCTCCAGATCTTTAAAGGTACTTCCTACTAATACTGAAGGGTGAAAGCTGAAGTTTAACATGTGGAGCACTATGCTTCCTCTCTGCAATTAGAATAGATACCTCTCTTCCCTGTAATTCTCAATATATGCTCCAGAGCTGGGGAAATCCTCAGAAGTGAAGGGAAGTTCTTGCGCCAGTGGTGGATTATAAAGGGAGGAGGGATGATCAAGCCTCAAACAGGTCAGTTTCTGTGTTTTTTAAAACTGCCTTGCCTCTGAGAAGAGGGAAGATCCCCCCCCCCCCGCTTCCTTCTTTCTCTGAAGACATGGCAATTTACAAAATCTGAAATGAAGCTCTTTGGAGGTTTTTAAAACTGCCTTGCCTTCGAAGAAAGACGAGGGGAATCAGCTCCAAACGGCTATGCAATTATTATGTGAGGAGCACAACACAAATTTTGCAACCCCCAAAATAGGAATGTGATTATTATGCAGTGACAACCTCTTATGCAAGGAAACATGGCAAATACTTCTTAGCTTTTTGGAGGCTGTTTTTTTTTTTAATCCTTTCTAAGTGAGTATTTTCTATCTTAATATAGCCTGCTTTCCTTAACACAGGATTATCTTAATCTTTGATACTAAGTACCTATATTTGCCATTCCATCAGTGAACAAAACAAATTCCCGGTCACTTGAAGAACATAAGGTGAACTTTCTTTCATGTAAACAGGCTTAAGATCAGCCTTTTAAATCTACCCAAACTAATATGTATATATCCATGAATTCCAATGCACGACTGCTGTAAAGGCTACCAGTTTTTCAATGTGTTGTAGATTTTTAAAAACCTCACAAGTCTTTAATAAAATGGACACTTTAATAAACATATCAAACCATAACATTCAAAATAGGAAAGTATCTGCTATTCAGGTTGTGACACATAACTTGTAAAAAAGCAGCCATGCCAATGTATAAATAGTTCTGTACAGCTGGAGCTTCAAGAAGTCCTTCTACAGCCTCATCCCTTTTTAACTCAATGTACTACTGAGTTCAACGGTTCTGCTCGAATGTTCCCCAGGTCAAGAGATGAATCTGTCTCTTCATCAATCTCGCCAATTACAGCCCTGTGAAAGAAATTACAGTTATAGATAATAAATTTATAAAGTTGATAACAGCACAAGATTTCGATACTTTAAAATTATCAATTCTGCTTAATGCTGAAGGTTAGCTTTAGGCAAAGCAAAAATAACACAGTGAGACCAAAAAATGAGCATCAAAATAAAACAAGCATTACTTTTATTAGTCACAGAAAATACAGTACAACTTAGCTACACTGTCCATGTACTGTTTAAAAACATCTTATGATACACTAGCTGTGCCCGGCCACGCGTTGCTGTAGCGAAGTATGGTGGTATGAGAAATAAAGTATTGAGGAATTGGTGGTAGTTAAGGTAAAGGGTAAACGTTTTCCCCTGACATTAAGTCCAATCATGTCTGACTCTGGGGGTTGGTGCTCATCTCCATTTCTAAGCCGAAGAGCTGGCGTTGTCCGTAGACTCCTCCAAGGTCATGTGGGATGACTGCATGGAGCGGCGTTACCTTCCCGCCAGAGCAGTACCTATTGATGCACTCACATTTGCATGTTTTTGAACTTCTGGGTTGGCAGAAGCTGGGGCTAACAGTGGGGGATCTCCCCGCTCCCCCAATTTAAACCTGCGGCCTTTCGGTCCAGAAGTTCAGCGCTTTAACACGCTGCGCCATCAGGGGATATTATTTCCTAAAGGTTGTGAATACACAATATTTCTGATTGGTTTTTTTTTTTGTCTGTTGGAGGTAAGTACGAATGCTGCAATTAGGGGAAATGATTAGGATGTAATGGCCTTGCAGCTTTAAAGCCTGGCTGTTTCCTCACTGAGTGAATTTATATTGTTCTGCATTATTCTATCCCAGTAATTATTTCATATTAAAGTAGAATCTCACTTATCCAACATTCGCTTATACAATGTTCTGGATTATCCAATGCAGTCTGCCTTTTCGTAATCAATGTTTTTGTAGTCAGTGTTTTAAATTCATTGTGATATTTTAGAGTCTCACTTATCCAACATAAACTGGCCGTTAGAATGTTGGATAAGCAAATATGTTGGATAATAAGGAGGCATTAAGGAAAAGCCTATTAAACATCAAATTAGGTTATGATTTTACAAATTAAGCACCAAAACATCATGTTAGACAACAAATTTGGTAGAAAAAGTAGTTCAATACGCAGTAATGCTATGTAGTAATTACTATATTTATGAATTTAGCACCAAAATATCACGATATATTGAAAACATTGACTACAAAAATGCGTTGGATAATCCAGAACGTTGGATAAGTGAGACTCTACTGTAATTACTACATAGCATTACTGCACATGGAACTATTTTTTCTGTCAAATTTGTTGTATAATATGATGTTTTGGTGCTTAATTTGTGTAACGATTACCTAATTTGATGTTTAATCGGCTTTTCCTGAATCCCTTCTTATTATCCAACATATTCACTTATCCTGCCGGCCTGTTTATGTTGGATAAGTGGGACTCTACTGTATATTGATAATCTTATATTATCTGCTTAGAACTGGATTATATGAGGCCCCTTCTTCACAGCTGTATAAAATGCACACTGAAGTGCATTATATGGTAGTGTGGAGTCAAGATAACCCAGTGCAAAGCAGATAATATAAGATTATAAATGGGTTCTATAGCTGTGTGGAAAGGCCTTGAGTCTACACTGCCATATAATCCAGTGCAAATTAGATAATCTGTGGAAGAGGCCTACGTGAGGCCTAAGTCTGCCTGTCCCCTAACTGAATCCTGGCTGTCCCTTGGCTGAGTTGGTTGCTAGGAGACCAAGTGGGCAGAGATTATCCCTGTAACTGGCAGCAATTGGATAAAAACAATTATTCCTTTCTTCTTATTAGGACTTTATTTTTCTTTTCTTTTTGTTGTATCAACCTAGAGGCGTGGATGATGGGTTGTGTTGTCAAATTTCAAGGTTGGGGGGCCTGTAGTTTTGTTGTTTTGCCGGTCGCCGTGATGCCATCACTCATTTTTTGGGGAACGGCTGAAATCTAGATTTTTTTAAAAAAAAGTCAAGTTCCTAGCAGACTGGACCAGAAAGATGGCAGTGGCATTTCAGAAACATGGGAACATAGATATTGCATAAGTACGACATAAATGTTGGAGGCCCCAGCTCACCAAAAGAGGGAACCGTTGGGCTGTTTCACTTTACTGCAATAATACATAAATTAAGTTTGAAAGCATGCATTAATTAGTAGATACAGAGAAGCTCCTAGCAAAAATACCTATATTGTGTATCAATAACTAGCTTTCAAAAAGCCACTCAAAGCCTTTCAGATAGATAGATGATTTACACCAACAAATTACACTAACAAAACAGAGGAAACCAAACTTACACATTATCGCCTCTTACAATGTATAATCCTAAAACAACTTGTTCTACTCCTTGTGAAGAACTGAACACCCTTTCATGGCTTTCATCCAAAATCAGGTTGATGGTCTGATCAAAACCCTTGAGAGTTCCCTTGGGGGGAAAATAGAGACATTTCAAATTCTCATATGTTTATGTCCAAAACACATTATAAATATAAAATTATGCTACTTAACACTAATTAGAATGCTCTGGATATTACACTATTTACCAAAATCATATAGCTTTAAATATGTTAACTTCACCACATTATTCTGAAGTATATGATTCTGTATAATCAATAAAATTTAATCTCCCCTGATATTCTGAGGGGAGATTCTTCTTCTTTCAGTTACTGATCCCAAATGCTTCCATTTATCCCATCTCTGTGATATTAAATGTGGAGATCTTCTAGATGCCCTCAATGTTCTTATGTGAGACTTTATTAATCTAATCTCCCCACCAGGCACCACCACCCTTGATTCATTGCTACCACCAAAGACGTTTCTATTTGAACCTTAGTTTTAAAGAACACAATGAACACTAATTTTCAGGGTGAACAGACAACTCCCACTGTCAAATGAAGGTATCATGAAAATGTTTTGTAAAGAAACAGGTTCATCCTCTCAGGGATTGAAGTTTGTGACTCTTACATGTCTTCCATAACTGATGTATAAAGTTTTCCCACAGCTATTATTTTTATCTACGGCTACTACTAAATGAACAATCTACAAAAGTATAGTGTTTAGATTTGGTGTGAATTCTTACCACAATCATTCGACCATCTGAAGTAATCACAGCAACAGTACCTGGGGCTCAAGTTAAAGAAAAACCACAAGAAAGGCACAGGCGCATTTGCTCTGCCTAATCTTCTATTGCAGCATCTTAATTCCCAAAACAAATACAACCATATAGAGTTATTTACAGGAGATGGTGAGCCCTTCCAAGTTTTTAAGTGGCTCTGCCCATATTGCAGTTGCAATCTGCCATGGTTCCATCCTACGGAACCCTTAGGATTCATTTGGAGTATCTACACTGTTTAATGCAGTTTGATACCACTTTAACTACCATGGCTCAGTACTATACCAACCACTCAATACTTCATATTCCATCACTCAAATATTAAATTAAGTCTTGGGTGTTCATGTGCTCCTGGAGTTTGCAATACAAAGGAATGCTGAAACTAAGACAAGTCAAACACGCATTCTCGACTTTAAGAGAGCTGACTTCCAAAAAATGAAGGAATTACTGAGCGGCATTCCATGGACGCCAATATTAAAAAACAAGGGAGTTAAGGATGGATGGGAGTTTTTCAAAAGTGAAATACTCAAGGCACAAATGCAAACAGTGCCAACAAAGAAGAAAAATAAGACAAGTGCAAAGAAGCCAGAATGGATGTCCAAAGAACTTCTAACTGAGCTAAAGATCAAAAGTGACATGCACAAGAAGTGGAAAAGGGGAGAAATCACCAAAGAAGAATTCAAACGTATAGCCAACACCTGTAGGGAAAAGGTTCGCAAGGCTAAAGCACAAAATGAGCTCAGGCTTGCCAGGGACATAAAAAACAACAAAAAAGGCTTTTTTGCTTACGTTGGTAGAAAAAGGAAGAAAAAGGAGGCGATAGGGCCTCTGCAAGGAGAAGATGGGGTGATGGCGACAGGGGACAGGGAAAAGGCAGAACTGCTCAATGCCTTCTTTGCCTCGGTCTTCTCACAAAAAGAAAGCCATCTTCAACCTCAGCAACATGGAATGGACGAAGAATTGGGGGAAATCCAACCCCAAATAGGGAAACAAGTTGTCCAGGAACACCTGGCCTCTCTAAACGAATTCAAGTCCCCAGGGCCAGATCAGCTACATCCAAGAGTATTGAAGGAATTAGCGGAAGTTATTTCAGAACCACTAGCAATTATCTTCAAGAGTTCTTGGAGAACGGGAGAAGTACCAGCAGATTGGAGGAGGGCAAATGTGGTCCCTATCTTCAAGAAGGGAAAAAAGAACGACCCAAACAATTACCGTCCGGTCAGCCTCACATCGATACCAGGCAAGATTCTGGAAAAGATCATCAAGGAAGTGGTCTGCGAACACTTAGAAACAAATGCGGTCATTGCTAATAGTCAACACGGATTTACCAAAAACAAGTCATGCCAGACTAATCTGATCTCTTTTTTCGATAGAGTTACGAGTTGGGTCGATACAGGGAATGCTGTGGATGTAGCCTATCTGGATTTCAGTAAGGCCTTCGACAAAGTCCCCCACGACCTTCTGGCAAATAAACTAGTAAAATGTGGGCTAGACAAAACTACGGTTAGGTGGATCTGCAATTGGCTAAGCGAACGAACCCAAAGGGTGCTCACCAATGCGTCGTCTTCATCATGGAAAGAAGTGACAAGTGGAGTGCCGCAGGGCTCCGTCCTGGGCCCGGTTCTGTTCAACATCTTTATTAACGACTTAGACGAAGGGTTAGAAGGCACGATCATCAAGTTTGCAGATGACACAAAACTGGGAGGGATAGCTAACACACCAGAAGACAGGAGCAGAATTCAAAACGATCTTGACAGACTAGAGAGATGGGCCGAAACTAACAAAATGAAGTTCAACAGGGACAAATGCAAGATACTTCATTTCGGCAGAAAAAATGGAAATCAAAGATACAGAATGGGGGATGCCTGGCTTGACAGCAGTGTGTGCGAAAAAGACCTTGGAGTCCTCGTGGACAACAAGTTAAACATGAGCCAACAATGTGATGCAGCAGCTAAAAAAGCCAACGGGATTCTGGCCTGCATCAATAGGGGTATAGCGTCTAGATCCAGGGAAGTCATGCTCCCCCTCTATTCTGCCTTGGTCAGACCACACCTGGAATACTGCGTCCAATTCTGGGCACCACAGTTGAAGGGAGATGTTGACAAGCTGGAAAGCGTCCAGAGGAGGGCGACTAAAATGATTAAGGGTCTGGAGAACAAGCCCTATAAAGAGCGGCTTAAAGAGCTTGGCATGTTTAACCTGCAGAAGAGAAGGCTGAGAGGAGACATGATAGCAATGTACAAATACGTGAAGGGAAGTCATAGGGAGGAGGGAGCAAGCTTGTTTTCTGCTGCCCTGCAGACTAGGACACGGAACAATGGCTTCAAACTACAGGAAAGGAGATTCCACCTGAGCATCAGGAAGAACCTCCTCACTGTGAGGGCTGTTCGACAGTGGAACTCTCTGTCGGGCTGTGGTGGAGGCTCCTTCCTTGGAGGCTTTTAAGCGGAGGCTGGATGGCCATCTGTCGGGGGTGCTTTGAATGCGATTTCCTGCTTCTTGGCAGGGGGTTGGACTGGATGGCCCATGAGGTCTCTTCCAACTCTACTATTCTATGATTCTATGGATACAAAAGGTATTTGAAGAAAACATTGAAAACCACAGTTCCATACTAGTTTTTTCTTCTCTATCTGTAATATGTTAATACATTTGTGTTGTCAAAGGCTTTCATGGCTGAAATCACTGGGTTGCTGCGAGTTTTCTAAGCTGTATGGCTATGTATGGCTATGTTCCAGACCTTTTGCCCGCATCTATGACAGGCATCCTAGAGGTTGTGAGGCATTCAGAACTACAATCAGAAGACAAAGGAATTCCAGACATGAATCAATCAGGGCCAGCTAAAATCTCCCAACAAAGGATTCCCTCAGGCAGGAAGCAGCCAGGCTTTGAAGCTGAAAAGCCATTCAATGCTAATCAAGGCAGCCAGGTGCAACATTCACACTTGCCTCAGGCAAACAATAATTCTTTCTCCCACCCTGATCATTCCACAGATATATACACCTCATTTGCTTAGTTTCCAATAGTTCTTACAACCTGAGGATGCCTGCCATAGATGCAGGCAAAACGTCAGGACAGAATGCTTCTGGAACATGGCCATACAGCCCAGAAAACTCACAGCATCCCAGTGATTCTGGCCATGAAAGCCTTTGACTACATATATATATATATATAGATACATATATACAGTAGTCTCACTTATCTAACATAAACGGGCCAGCAGAATATTGGATAAGCAAAAATCTTGGATAATATGGAGGGATTAAGAAAAAAGCCTATTAAACATAAAATTAATTATTTCACCAATTAAGCACCAAAACATCATGTTTTACAAGAAAATGACAGAAAAAGCAGTTCAATACACAGTCATGTTATGTAATTACTGTATTTACAAATTTAGCACTAACATTGCAACATTTACTACAAAAACAATGACTACTAAAAGGCAGACTGCCTTGGATAATACAGAACATTGGATAAGTGAAGCTTGGATAAGTGAGATTCTACTGTACGTATTACTTTATCAGGCATGGGCAAACTTAGGTGTTTTAGACTTCAACAGCTTATCGGCTGTTAGAAATTGTGGGAGTTGACGTCCAAAACATCTGGAGGGCCTAAGTTTGCGCATGCCTGCTTTAGATTATACACCTTTGGCATGGCCCGTTTCTTTTTACTGTCAGTGCACATGATGTATACTATTTATGTGTCTGTGTATATATAATACATATACACATATATAAATACAAGTAGCGTTAATTCTAACAGAATCACTTGAGGTTTCTGCCCAAATATAAGCAAGCCTTCTCTTTAGAAAGTAAGCCCCGACCCACTCCCTCAAAGTTCATGAAAGCAGCCCATTATCGGTGCTTGCAACCCCTCCCCGCTTTCTTCTCCTCAGTGTGCTACTCTTCGCTCGCCATCCGCTTTTAAACCCGGAAGCGCCCAATCAGAAGCAGCCGAACTCCACGCTCGCGAGCCCCTCTGGAGCGCGAAGGCCGACGGGAAGAGCCGGTTCCCAAGGGCCTTTCTCCTCCTCCGCCCAACCTTTTCACCCCAGCCTCGCCCACTGCTACTCAGACCGCTCTGCTGAAGGATACGGTTAATATAATTCTCCAGCGCGGAAGTCATGGCGGCGGCGGCGGCAACGGCCTAGACTTCCTCGCAGAGACTTGGATCTTCTGGCGCGCTCACACAGACTCCACTCGGGATCGTTACATCCGGGACACACCACACACGCCTTCGCGGGGCCACACTGCGCATGCGCCAAAAGGAATCGAGAGCTATTCCACTATAAGAAACCGGAAGTTAACACCTTTGAAATTAAACGTCTAAATCTACGTTCCTTTTTGCTCGAATATTATTGGTGCTCTTTGCTCTCAACGTGAGGGCGGGGGGAGAGCGCGAGAGCAGAGGGAGTAGGCGGGGCCGTCGTGACTGCGCATGTCAGCGGGACTGCTCTTTAAGCGTCGCCTTTGGCGAGTGAAGCCTTTGGACTTTCAGGGAGGGAGTATGGGTGTCATTTAGAGGTGAGACTTTTCAGGCCTATTTGGCCTGCTAGCAGCTGTCTAGTAAAAAGTTTGAAATACAGTAGAGTCTCACTTATCCAAGCTTCTGGATTAGCCAAGCCATTTTTGTAGTCAATGTTTTCAATATATCGTGATATTTTGGTGCTAAATTCGTAAATACAGTAATTACAACATACCGTTACTGTGTATTGAACTACTTTTTCTGTCAAATTTATTTTACAGCTGAAGAAAGTTCAGTGTGAGCACTGCATCTTAACAGATTGGTTTGAATGTCTAGGTGGCATTCAGAAACCTTGTATTGTTTCCAATTTTTTCATGACCCTAGCAAGAACTGAGAGGACCTCATTTGAGATGACCCGTAGTTTAAAAAGCAATTACAGTAGAATCTCACTTATCCAAGCCTCACTTATCCAAGCCTCTGGATTATCCAAGCCATTTTTGTAGTCAATGTTTTCAATATATCGTGATATTTTGGTGCTAAATTAGTAAGACAGTAATTTCAACATAACATTACTGCGTATTGGACTGCTTTTTCTGTCAAATGTGTTGTATAACATGGTGTTTTGGGGCTTAATTTGTAAAATCATAACCTAATTTGATGTTTAATAGGCTGTTCCTTAATCCCACCTTATTATCCAAGCTTATCCAATGTTCTGCTGGCCCGTTTAGCTTGGATAAGTGAGACTACTGTATTTAGAGCGCAGAAGGACATTACCTATTCTGGTGTCACAAATTTAGTATCTATTCTTTCCTATTCGTGTCTGCCTTCTCCCCCATTCAAATCTCCCATCACTCTCCTGCCCCACTCCCAGCCATTTCAGATGTTGCACTGACCTGGCCTCTTCTACCTGCCAAACCTGAAGTTGCTGCTATTGTCCCTGAAGGCATGGATGACACCCTAGTATCTTGCTAAGAGGACCTGTGGGTGGCGGCAGCAGACAGATATCCTCCAATATTGAATAAGTGTGGATGCTTCGTGTGTAGCCATTATCCCAAAGTGCTTCTCAAAGATGCCTGGCAAATGCATCTTTGGAAATGGGAGTTCTTGTTGTGCATTGTTTTGAAGGAAGAGTGGGTAGAGCAGCATTATATGTCAAGGATGCATTGATATGTGAAGAGATGTAGGACATCAATCCTGAAAACCAGGTCGAAACCATCTGGATAAGAATTAAGAACTAATTGCTCAATACCTTCTTTGCCTCGGTGTTCTCCTAAAAGGAAATCAGCATTTCAGTCTGAGCAATATGGGGCAGACAAGGCAATAAGTAATATGCCTAGGTAAAGCCCAGCAATACCTGGCCACACTAAACAAATTGAAGTCTCCAAGGCCAGATGTACATCATCCAAGAGTATTAAAGGAACTAGATCTTAACTCAAAACTGCGGGATTTTCCCATTGGAATGCTATTATTCCATTCTGGCCCCCAAGGGTAAGGTAAATGTTTTCCTTTGACATTAAGTCTAGTTGTGTCCGACTCTGGGGGTTGGTGCTCATCTCCATTTCTAAGCCAAAGAACCAGCATTGTCCGCAGACACCTCCAAAGTCATGTGGCCGGCATGCCTTAATGGAGCACCCGTTATCTTCCAGCCAGAGCGGTACCTATTGATCTCACATTTGCATGGTTCCGAACTGCTAGGTTGGCAGAAGCTGGAGCTAACAGCGGGAGTTCACCCACCTCCCTGGATTCGAACTGACGACTTTTCAGTTAGCAAGTTCAGCAGCTCAGTGGTTTAATCTTCTGCGCCACCAGAACTCTGCGTGTTTGCCTCCTAAGCTCTAAATCCTTTACAGCTACATCCAATGGCATAAAGTGTGTCATAGAGAGGCTGTGTGCCAAATTTGGTCCAGATCCTAGGTGATGGGGTTAGCAGTAGTCTCCGGATGTGGTTGAAGGTACAGCAAATCCCATTGTCCATGGTGAATCCTCCCCCAAATCGTACCAGAACATAAAGTGGGTCTTGGGGGGAGGGGTGTCTGTGTGCAAGTTTGGTCCAGGCCTGTCATTTGTGGGGGTTGCAGTGGCCTGTGGAAGTGGCAGCCAAACCAAGCAAAAGGAAATATTGTCTGCTATGCACAAACACTGACTTTTAATAGATATGGAAGCTATAGATAGATTTATCTTTATACCCCACCCCTTTCTCTCTGTGGTGGCTCAAGCACAGTTGGGCTGAGGAGCTGGCAGCAATGAAACGGGTGAAAAGGGAACTAGAGTGTCTGTGGTGTTTGAATCGTGGCGAGTCAGACCGAACATGGCTATGGGCCTACCTAAGGACATATGCCGCAGCAATAGAAGCTGCAAAGAAATATTTCTTTGCAACCAATATTGCGTCTGCAAAGAACCGTTCAGCGGAGCTGCTTTGAGTGGTCGGAGGGTTGTTAAATCCCATCTCCCAAGATGGGATCCCTGACCACTTGACAGCTTGCTTTGAAGCAATTGTTTGGTTCTTTGTGGACTAAGTCTCTCTGATCCGTTCCAATTCCGACACCATGTTAACAGCAGTCTGAGGATGTAACAAGAACACCTGCTTGTCCAGTTTTGATGAATTCTTTTCAATTGGTGCAGCTTGATGTGGACAAAATCCTTGGAGAGGTGAGAGCAATTGCATGTATCCTAGACCCCTGCCCATCCTAGCTGGTAAAGGAGGCCAGAAGGGGGTTTGGCAGAGTGGGTGAAGGTGGTGGTTAATGCCAGAAAAGGAAGGTTGCTGCGGCCATGCTTCAGCGCACCAATGACCGTGGAAAATAACTCCAAAACCTAATGACCCTGCGGCATCCGAGGCAACTTGAAGGGCTTCATATTGAGTCAGCTCAAATCTGTTGTGGCAGATCACTCCCCATATGCCAGTAACCAATACCATATTTGTATTATCATATTTGCTGATTGTTGGCCCAATTTTCTGCCACCAATCACATTTTAGCATGCCTCAAAAAAACCCAATAATTAATACTAAAAGGAGTCTGCTTGATACTGTGTGTCACTGTTTTCTCCGGTTCACACTACCATTTGTGCATCTGAAGATGTTGTGGCTGTCTTCCCTCTATGCAGCCTTCCTTCTCCTTTCCCTTTCTCACCCTATTTCACCTCGCATTATGATTTGCAATGGCAAATGACTCAAAAAGGCTGTTTTAATTCATGACGACTTAAAAACATATCCCACTTTGTTCTCTATTCGTCTTGTGTAAGATGTAGAAACCATAATTCCTAAATCTAAAGGCTATATTTGCCCTCATCTGACCACTTTTTCTTTTTTGCCCTGGTGATAAGAATTTTTTATTTGTTATCAATTATTTCCAATCATAACAGTACAAAAGGACCAGTCACTGAACCGTTGTAATTTTCAATACAAAATTAATATCTCCAAGTTGTGAGTACAAAGTGTGTGCTAAGGGAAATACTCTCTTTTCCCCAAAGAATGGAAACTTCAGTGAAGTAAGTTGGCTGCCAGCGTAATACTGAAGGTCACTGACTCAGTTCCAGGCCTTCTAGCCACATTTAAACATCAAGCCGTATCCTTGGAGCAAAGCAGACATCTAAAATAATGGATGTCTCCACTTATATTCAAAGCCAATAAAAGCTAGAGGGTAGAATGAGTCAGTGCACAGGAGGTATTCACAAAATTGCTGCTTCAAGAGGGCTCCTTTATTTTTCTCTGCATAATTGACTCAATATTAAGAAGGAGAACTCCTACACAATACCAAACTGTTTTAATAGAGTGGCTCGTGAGCTCCAACAAAAATGTGTTCAATATAAATTCACTTTTTAAGGTGGTAATTCTTCAGCTAAGTAGCTGCTGTATTGTGATGGTAGGAGTCTACTGCCGTTTGACTGCTACTAAGATGTATTTGCTCCTCTTTTACTGCTATTAAGTATGTCAAAGTTAGTATAGTACAATGGCTTATTGGTATAGGATGCTGGGAGACTATGGTTCGCTGCTGAGCCATAGAAATCCAGTGGGTGGTCATGGACAATTCACACTCAGCCTTTGAAGAAGACAGTGGTAAACATTGTCTAAAGTAAAGCTTGTCATGAAAACCCTAGGATAAGAATTGCAAGAAACCATGGAATTGACTGCCTACTTTGTCCAATTCCAATATTTCACATTAGATCTTTTTCATTATATTGAAATAGTTAATGCGTCAGAATAAGTGTCTTATCTTGAAGGGACCATAAGCCAGAAAATAGTAAACTTTTGCCTAACATAGCTTTGCCTCTGCATATATCATATAGCCTTTATATAGACAATATAAGCACTTTGTATGAACCAAAGTAGTATGTGCAACACAGGGCCTGTACCCCTCTCTTCCTGTGAACTGGTGCCTTCTTTCAGGAAGTTCCAGAGAGAGAAGAAAGCTTAGAATAAACAAGTTAGGTCATTGGTATCACTTGTGCCAAGTAGGTGTGGAAGGTGGGGAAGATCCTCAGCTGTTGGTCAATTCTAGATAAGCCGAGATATAAAATTCTTTGTTTGCTACGCATATGTTGCGACGGCCATTTTCATGATACAGCTCTCGGGTATATGTAGCTGTTCGCCTTCTCATAGCTATTTGAAAATAAACTTTGCTTTTTGCATCTTTCACGAAACTGAGTTTCTTTGCCTGATTTCCCTCCTGAGCCAGGACCCTTTGAAGGTAATTGTCTTACAATCTTAAAACCAATAGGTGACAACATTCCCTTGTCTGCGGGAGACAATTCCATAATTGGTGCTCCTACTAAAATTTCTTTGGGAGTTGCTTATAATTAGGATGATCACAAATGCACAAAAACTGGTTTTTATTTTTATTTTCAGTATGCTCTGCAGGCCTGTAGCGAGGTTTTTTTTTTAGGGGTTCAACCCCCCCCCCCCCCCCGAAATTTTTCAGGTTCTTAAAAAAACCTGGTTTACTCATGAATTTTAAATGGTTAACCAAATCCTCATGCTAAGTCTATGAGACGCAAAACATTAAGAGTCCCTCCAGGCACTATCTCAAGCAGATATTGACAGGTTTGTAGCGGGAGGTTTAAACCCCCCCCCCCCCCGAAATTTTCAAAACCCCTCCCGAAATATTTTTCTGGCTACGGCCCTGATGCTCTGTATGTCCGTGAGACTGATACCCATGGTTCCCACATCTGGCAAAATATATCCTAACTTAAGTATATTCTAGTTTTTTCTGTCAATGCTTTTGTAAGAACTTGACTATCGCTGGAGTGCCTACCGATGCCTAGAGAAGTGTCCTATGTAGGTATTTCTTGGGTTAAATGCAGTACAACTGTGTAGTATGCTTCCGCTGGAAGTCATTTGTTCATTCGAATTCACAATTATTCATGGTTTTGCATGAAGTCCTGGAAATATCCCACACAGAGATGGGAATTATGCCATATATACTTCGGTAATTTATTCAGATTATAATTTCAGACTTGGAAAGAGAACTAGTTAAAGCATCACAATTTAAAAAAATGTGTGTTTGCCATCATCATAGAAGTCCTGTGCTATGACCCTGAGTTATATGCCTTCATTTTAGCTTGGGAATGCATGCAGACATATATGAAGGGCGGCGGGGGTGAACCTTTAAAAGTTGAGTAGGGAAGAATGATTTTTTGAATCTTTGCATATGGTAGGCTTACTTTACAGTATGCTGATCATTTCAAAGAACAAGTAGTAATAGATCAGAGTATGCTGGAGTGATTTAGGCACC
The DNA here is from genome assembly GCF_035594765.1 of Anolis carolinensis. NCBI lineage: Eukaryota > Metazoa > Chordata > Lepidosauria > Squamata > Anolidae > Anolis > Anolis carolinensis. The sequence continues at coordinate 138,812,387 of NC_085845.1, forward strand.
CAGTCCTCCTACTCAAAGATATTTTGAGTATATATGAGTCAACACTTATGACAAATCCCTTTTCAATTGCATCTGAAATACACATGGCAAAGGAGTGTAATGGGAATATATTAGTGCTTGGATTATAAAATAATTGTTAATGCATAGGAGGAAGAACCTACAAAGTTGTCGTATTGGTTTATGAAAAGTACCAAATTCCTTTTCAGTTTATGAACTCTTAATGATGGACAGGTGATACTTTCTGTTGATGTCTTGAATGTAGAATATTGAATATTCCGATTTTTTAAAAAAATCTTTGACATAAAATAAAACAGTGCATCCCGAAAGGCGTAATTTCACAATTTCAGGGTTTAATTTATCATGATCGATATTTTGGATCTTTCTTTCTTTTTTTTAAGGAAACATTTTTATCAAGCTTATGCAGAAAAAGATTTCCCAAAAAAAGCTTCCTTACCATTATTTAGATGGATTTGACAAACACTGTGAAAGAGGGCCCTCAAGTATCTTTGCTTTAGCACCCACCATGGAGAATACTTTGTATGTAAACCATACTATACAGCTATTCCTGAGCAAGAATATTAAACAGTAACTGAAGTTTTTACAGAAGTTGAAGGTGCTTTGAAGGGGATTCCCTTTGCACACCTTATCAAACTTTATCTTGGATCAGTTTTGTTTAGGAAATAGTCCTTCCCCGCCAAACTTGAAGGAGACAGTACATTCCAAAGATGTCTTGTGTGTATCCAAGGAATATAATGCAGTAGCACTTTCTGGCAACTCTTTCCTTGCAGTAGTACCAGTCCCTTCCCTTCCAATCCCATAATAGACTTTAACAAGAAACATGCAATTCACTGCCTACTTTGAAATAGTATCATAATCTGAGCTAAGCAGGGTACTCTTGTGAAGTGTCCAAAATCTGCAAGATTCAAGTTACTTGGATAGTTTGTTTTTCCTGGTTTTACCAGCTTTAATAGATAGCATTAATCTGTTTTCTTTTTTTATATAACTGCTACTGCCAGATTTGACATGCCCACTACTTCTACTTCCTTTCAACTGCATAATTCCACTTCTTGGTTTCTTTAATATTGCACATCAAATACCTCTTTTGATTAATGTTCTTAGGCTCTTTTCTTTAAAAAATAATTTTAATTAATCAAACAATAGTGACTACAAGTTATAAAATGCTCAACTGAGCTTAACATGTGATGATAGGGGATGGAAAAATGGGAGCTATCTAAAAAAACTGAAACAATTTACCACAAACAGAACAAAAAATAAATAAAAATAAAAGGACAACATATACTCTATAGGGCAAAGATACAATATATAAATAGGATATTGTTGACTTCCAATCTCTTTAATCGTGGTGTTAAATCTTTGTTTTTCTTCCAATTTTTGTATTTAATCTACTCTCTAGAATTCCTGTATTTTTTCATTTTAAATTATCATTCTCAATTTTTCTTGTTTCAAATAGTTTTTCAATAAAGTCCAAACTTGTTTTTTTTTTGGGGGGGGGGATACTTTGGTAATTCTTAAGGTAATAGATTAAATTGTCCATACTCATAATATCTGCTAATTTCAATGTCCATTCTTCCATTGTTGGGATTTCTTTAGTTTTCCAATTTCTTGCTTAGGCTCTTTTTCTTAGCTATATATTCAGTGCTGGCACTACTATAATGTGAGTCTACTTTGCAGATTTCTCCTCAATCAGGCAAAATGAACCAAATTTCAAAATTGTACATCCCTTTCATTTTTTAAAAGATAAAATGTAAGTCAAAATTATCTAATGATAGTTCATTTCAGCTAGATTGAATTAAGAGTCTTTTGTCACTAGAGGGCACCATGGCAGCTGAGTCAGATCAACTTCACTATTCCTATTTCTACTTAAATACAAGACCAGTTGGGGGAGGGTGAGTACATTAATTTTACAGATTCAGGGGGCTCTTCTGCACTTACCACTTACATCTGTTTGGGGATGGTTTGATAAACCATTTTTGCAGTACAAATGATTAAATGGACATTTCTGGAACAGGCTCAAGTCTGGGATGGTGATTACATAAAACACTGTATTTGGCCTCCAAACTGGTTCTAGAAATTGCAGTATCATGGCTTGACAGCCACCAAAGATGTCTTTTTCTGTTGAGATGTTCACCAGTGCTCTGGAGGCATAAGAGGTGTTTTTTTTGGGGGGGGGGGGGTTGATGGTTAGCACTGGAGGTAATCAATTATATCTCCCAAGGGGTCAGTTATTCCTCCGCTGCCTAACTATATACCCCTGGAGCATTTTACAGGAGCCAGCATTTTACAGGGACTCATTGATACATATTAAGGGGATTATTTCAGACTTTCCCCTGTTGTTGTTATTGTTATTATTATTATACTTTATTCTCCATGCTTTGGTGGTGTCTATTCTGTAGCCGCTGCAGTTTGAAGTTAGCTCGAAACTGGCTTATAGAATAAATGCAGATGCAGTTTGTAGCTTGTGTAAATCCAGAGTCAGGGCATAAGAATTTAAGTTATACTCCTTTTAAAGAAAGTATTTGCAATATTTGAATTTAAAATATGAGATTCACTTTGACTAGCACTATGTCTATGTGTCACCCCAAACTCTTAAAAGGTGCAGTTTCAGAGACGCAGTCAGCAAAATAACCAGGTGTTTCTTGTTCTCAGAAAGTTTTATTCTGAAAAAGGAGGTAGAAAATATACAAAGAACTAGAGCTCTAGTGGTGCCTCTGGAATGGAGGGACTCCGAAAAGTGACAATACGTTCGGTTTTATAGTTTTACAGTGCTGTGCCACGCTTTTGGGTTCTTACTCGATCTGGCAATATCACACCATGGTCCATGTCCCTATCCTGCAGCTTCCATTTGTCTAGTTCTTATCAGCAGGAAGTGCTAGTCTTAACCCAGACAAAGCGAATGCTGATGCCAACAGGCAGATAGGATCTGGCAAACCTCCCACTTATCAAGGCCATCTGTCCAGCAGGGCGATGACAGGATGCTCTCACTATGTGAGAGAAGCCTTGTGGTGTAACGTGGAATACCTGGGATCAAATCTGCACTAAGCCATTGAAACCTACCGGGTGATCTTGGGCAAGCCACACATAGCCTAAGTGTAAGGTCTTCTCTGAATCTTGCGAAGAAAACACTTGCTAGAATGAAGTCACCATGAGTTCGGGCTGACTTAAGGGTACATGACAATAGCAAGTGCCAAAACATCCTAATAATGCAATTGCCTCATAACAACTTGGGACTTAGTTTATTTGCATCTTATAATGAAAGGGTGATCTAGAATAAATAGTAATGGTTATATAAAGTATTTTACATATTGTCTACCTTGGTGGCCTGGACGCCTGCTCTGTTCAAGGTATATATGTGAAATTCTTGTTGTTCCCATTGGCTTATTTTCTGGAGATGTAATTCAAGCCAATGGGGCTATATCTTACCCAGCTGTCAGATCACCATGGCTGAACTTGGTACTGTAAAATCGTTCAGGGGTATTTGAGGTCCTCAAAAATAAGCAAAATTTTTTGCTGTTGTACAGCTTTAGTCTGCAAACTTGTCAGATATGACAAGGTAAACTTGGATGGTTCTGGCCAGGACCTAAATAAGGAGACCTACTCATTTCTAAAGAATATGAATGTAACATTTTGTGAACAGAATCAAATTGCCATGTCTGTCTCCTACACATCATCTGCCTGCTTTAGTGTCTTGCATTTGAAGACATGTGCCAAAAATTCATGCTAAATTCCTAAACTAATCACCAAGTCTAGGGGGAATACATAAATGTTAAATTGTGTTGTTGAAGGCTTTCATCGCCGGAATCACTGGGTGGTTGTGTGTTTTCAGGCTGTATTCCAGAAACATTCTCTCCTGATGTTTCGCCCCCTGCAGAGGTGAGAGGATCCCTCTTGTCCTTCACTGAACATAGCATTTGTTGGATTTTCTTAGTGGGTCTGTAGATAGTTTGTAGGTTGTGTTTCTTCATCAACTTGCTATGCGGTCAGTGGTTCCCCTGATGTGTATGGTAAGAACACTTTTCCTCTTGGTGGATCTTTGTCTTTACTCTCATGGCTTGTTCTTGGTCTTACAGCTCTTCTGATGTCTGTGGTGGAGTATCCATAGGCCTGCAGAGCCCAGTTTAGGTGGTTTAGTTCACCTTGGAGGAAGTGAGGTTCGCAGATTCTTTGTGCATGGTCTGTCAGGGCTTTGACTACTTCTTTTTTGACTGGGGTGATGGTCGGAGTTTTTATGAAGGTATCTATCTGTGTGTGTAGGTTTTCTGTAAACTTTGGCACAATTGTTGATTGGGTTTGTGGATGACTAGAACATCTAGAAATTGCAGTATCCCTTCGTTTTCTTTTTCCCTGGTGAATTGGATGTTTGGGTGGATGCTGTTGAGCTGGTCTAGGAACTTGCTAAGTTCTTGTTCTCCATGGCTCCAAATGGTGAAGGTGTCATCCACATATCTGAACCATATAGTTGGCTTTTTTTGGTGCTGTTTCTAGATCTTGTTTTTCAAAGTACTCCATGTAGCAATTTGCTATGACTGGGCTGAGAGCTCCCCATGGCTACTCCATCTTTCTATTCATAGAATTCATTGTCCCACTGAAAATAGCTTGTGCTGATGAAAATGGTGAAATAGGGCTGTGATGTCTTCCGGGAAATTCTGGTTGATAAGTGTGATGGTGTCTGCTACCGGGACCTTGGTAAATAGAGACAGCACATCGAAGCTGATCAGTGTGTCCTTGGTGCTGAGCTTGAGGTTGCTGATTTTTTTGTTGAAGTGGGTTGAGTCCTTGATGTAGTGTGTGGTGAGCCCAATATGGGTTTGTAGCTGTGCAGCCATAAATTTTTCCAGGTCGTATGTGGGGGATACAATGGCACTAACAGTGGGTCTCAGCGGGGTGGAGACCTTATGGATTTTTGGGAGTCCATAAAGCCTAGGTGGGAGGGCTTCCGATTTATACAGTAGTTGGTGTATGTCGTGGTTAATGGAGGAGTTCTTGATCAGAGTGTTAGTTTTTCTGGTGATTTTGTTAGTTGGGTCTTGTTTTAGTTTTTTGTATAATGTGGAATCCATAAGTAGTCTGATCTTTTCTTTGTATTGTTCTGTTTCCATGATTACCGTGCCATCCCTTGTCTGCTGGGAGAATGATGATTTCTGGATCTGAGTTGAGGTCTTTGATGGCTAATCTTAATTTACTCATTACGCTGCTGGAGGGAAGTTTTGCCTTTCTCAGGATCCTTGCTATTTCCCCTCTTATTTCCTCCGCTTCTTCCTCGGGGAGGCGGTAGGTTGCTGATATAACATTAGCAATGATGATTTAACATTAGCAATGTTACATTCCTGCAGAGCTTCAGAAATGAACCTGGAATGTGGTGGTTCTTGATCTTACGTTTTATTATACATATATATGTAGTCTTTGTATATGTAATTAGGACCTAAATGTCCTAGAACCCATAAATGAATGGATTTTATTGTTATGGCCACAGACTAAGAGTATAAAACTTTACAACATTAAAAAACATTTCCAGTCCTACTGATTTTGAGAGTCATGCTAGTTGTTGGGGGGGGGGGATCATGTTGTAAATCTTGCAGATTTTTGGTGAAAAGGACACAATTGTCTGCAAAGAGGAGATGAGAAAGTTTACAATGAATTGAAACTCCACCTTTAAATTTAATTTTTTGGAAGAAGCTTTCCAGACTTGCCGCAAACTGTTTTGGCAATAATGTATGTGTCTCTTTGATGCACTCCTTTGTTTATTCTGGTATGACACACTCCTCTCCCTGGACATACAATTTATACAATAAACTATAGAAATTACATTTGATCTATCAGGTGATGCACCCCGAAACCCAGTGGATAAATAAAGCATGGTGAGGTTAACCTCCCCCCCCTCCCCCTCCCCAAGCTTGTCCAATCAGGTTTCAGTAATGCAAGCTAGGTCTGCTTGTTCATCCAGGATCAAGTCCCGGATGGCATCTGTTTTACCATTTACGGACCCAGCATTTAACAGCAGGACCTTAGGCCCAGGGGGTTTGTCATGTTGGCACTCCAACCTATCTCGCCTCAGAGTCACAAATACTCTGGTGTGCTTCTTCCTGGAATGGCATATTCGATCTTATCTATGCCTCCTCAGCACGACCTCAATGGTAGACCCCTGCCCCGGAACTCCCCATCCCCAGGGGCATCATTCTCTGGACTTAAAGGGACCAGCAGTCAGCTTCCAATAGCCATTGGGGGGGTGGCATTCTCAGGGGGGGGGACTCTCAAGGGTGGCTTCTTCAGTGGATAATCTAATTGAATCTTTTGATATCAAGGAGGGCCAGTCTAAGGGCGGGAGTTGGAGCTCTACATGGCTGGATTTTAAGGGCATGGAAGACCCTAAATGGAATGGATTCTGAGGGCCTCTGGGAGCTGTTTCTCTTTTGGGGGACCTGATGCAATCCCCTCTAATAGTGGGTGAGCAACTAGGTCTTGACAGACCCTTCTCACCTGAATTCCCCAACCATATAGAGTTGGTCTGAGTGCATATATATCCTTAGGTGAAATGGCGTCTGCAAAGGTGGTTAGGAGGCATAGGTATTGGTGTCATAATCTCTACAGAGCCATGTAATAGTCAATCATAATTTCCATAGGGTGCTTCATGAGAATCTGTCCTAAGGAACGCCTAGCCAATTTCAGAGAGTTCCATCTGCCCCTGTTAAGGTGGGTGTATAATACATCAAAAGCCAATTTGTTGGGTTGGAGAAATCTATGATGTGTCTGGCTTCCATACCATGTGATTAAACACACCTCTTTGTTTACAATCATGCCATCAGCTGTCCTTTACCCCTGATAAAAAACGTGAAAGTTGTGCAGGAGTCCTGTACCGTTTTTGTAATGATTTCTGATTACTTCCATGTTTGGGGGACATTTTGCTTGGTATATATTCCATTTAATACCTCTGTTAAGTGTGGTATTAATTCCTCTATATATGCTTTATAATATTCCGCTGAAAATCTGTCTGACCCTGGTGATTTGCCTCCCCATAATCCTTTTTTATCCTTAATATTTCCTCTTGTGTTATTGATTGATTTAGTAGCTCTGTCATCCTCTGTAATTTTTCTTTGATGATTAAATTCCCTTGCTCTACACTTTTCTCCTTATATAAATCTTTGCCATCAAACCCACAAAATAAAGACACACACACACACAGGTATGGGTTAAACTATGGGCAATATTAATGAATGTTGCCTAATTAAACCTTGAAAACTCGTAATTTCAACTAATTCTATTGTGAGATGAGAATTTGTGTGAACTGAAGCCGAGGTAGTGATCCTTCCCAACCTATCCCTCGGCTTAATTTGGGCAAAACACCAGGGTCTTGTGCTTTTCTTATTGATAATGTCATCATAGATCAAAGTCAAGTTGACACTAAATAACAACATTAGGCACTCCATATCTCCCTGATGGCCTGGTAACAGTTGTTGATAGTGCTGAGTTAAAGCCTAAAGTTTTTCATCATTAACCTCATCATTCTTGCATTATGATATTCATAGGGAATTGGTTTGGACATTGGTTCCAGTGGCTGCTAATTTCCCCTAAAACATGTTCACAAGTCCTTGCACAATTCAAAAACATTTCCACATCCACTAGCTCTCCAAGCATGTTAATTTCCAAAGAAACTACGTTGTACTTCATTTTTCCTCAAAGGATCACTGTAGATTTCATAAAGCAGTGGTTCTCAACCTTTGGGTCCCCAGGTGTTTTGCCCTACAACTCCCAGAAATCCCAGCCAGTTTACCAGCTGTTAGGCTTGCTGGGGGTTGAAGGCCAAAAACAGCTAGAGACCCCAGGTTGAGAACCAGTCATAGAAACTAATGTTTGGAAAATAGGAAGTTTCTTTTCTTCAGTTGTTCTGAAACAACTTTAAGATCAGACTCTATGCCCTAATAACTGCAGTCTCAAGCATATTTAGTTGGAGGCGAGTCCACTTAGTGTTGGTATGTTGGGCTGTTGATTTGACACATGTATAGGGTCATTACAACAGTATTAGTGAGAAATTATCACCACACTTGACAATCCAAATTGCACATTTCATTGTAAAACCAAACTGGAATTGATCTCATGTCTCCTGACCCCCATCCACTGCATGATAGATTATTGAGCTTAATTAAAATTGTTTTAGTTGGTCTAAGGAGTATAATATAATTATCTACATGCTTCAATTAAATTATAAATTTTCCATTTTAGTCACTATGGCTCTAAATTTAGATTAGTTATTTTGCATGCAAATTGTACTGCTAACCTACAACCAGTCCTGGCATAATAATCTCACTGGAGTGAATGGACTCATTCTGTGTGTACCAAAGAATTTGTGCTTATCTGCTTTTGTTACTGCAGAGCTTTGTTGCTTGCTTTTTCAAATGTTACACCTTTAGCAAAAACTGACGGGATTTCTGAGTTTGTCACTGTTGCTCTGGAAACTCGACTCATGATATTTCACATCAAAATGTGTTCTTCACCCTCCTTTGATAATTCAGTTATTCCCCCTCCTCCATTAATTTAAATCATCAAACTGAAAGGTTGGAAAAATTACAAAAAAGCATACAGAAGGAGCGGTATTAGCTGTGTTTCACTCTCTAAACTTGGATGTCTAATTCCCCAAGATTTGGGGTTTGCATATGCCTCTCACCCAGGCTTAGACAATTGCTTCCCTCACACTGCCATTTCATTTTTTAAAGTACAGCAGACCCACTGCTTTGACAGGTTATGGGTGTAGGACCCCCGCAGAACTGAAGTATTGTGTGAGATGGAGGCAGGTTATAAGAAATTACTATTACTGCTACTACTCTCCTATACTGGTTGGGGCTGTTGTAAGTTACATCTTCAGATAGTATTTCTTGTCTTATTTGATCTAGGTCATCATTTTTTTCCTTCTTACAAACCAGGTAGTCCCTCACTGGACTCCAATTTGTTTCTTCTTTCACCGATCCTTCACTTCTTGTCAATAATTGGATTAATTTATCCATGTTTCTTATTTCTAGTGTCTTAACTATCCATTGCTGAATTGCTGGCGTTTATTTAAGTCTCCAATTCCCCGCATAGACTATTCTCACTGCTGTTAAATAGTTTAGAAGCATTTCTTAATTTTTTTCCAAATTTAGGTTTATAATTCCTAGCAAGTAGATTTCTGGTGACATTTGAAATTTTATATTTAATATTTTTTGAGATTCTTAATGTATTCCTTTCCAATATTCTTTAGCTTTTTTACACATCCACCACATATAGTATAATGTATCTTCTTGCATTTCACATTTCTAGCATTTTATTTATATGTCTTTGTAATATTTTCCCAATTTTTTAGGTGTAATGTGTCACTGGTACATCATTTTATACCAGTTTTCTTTGAGAGTGTATTTTAACTTTCTATTCCAAATAATCTTCCCTTTCTTCCAATTTGACCTGTCACCCAATATTTGCTGCCCATTTAGTCATACATTCTTTTTGATCTGTTCTGTTTCAGTGTTCCATTCTAATCATTTCTTTCATACTTTTGTAATTGTTTTCTCTGTCACAATTATTCTGTCCCAAAATGTTTCTTTGTCCATAAATCCTAATATTTTGTCTTTCTTGAGATGTTCTTTTAATTGTCTTTTGAAGCTTCTAAGGGCGAGAGCCATGACGGGGTTTCTGGGTATATTCTTTCTTTGTATTTTTGCCATATTTTAATCAAGGCAGATCTAATGAAGTGATTTACATTTTTTTTCAATTTTTGTCTTACATGCTACCCTATCCGATTGAACACTTCCAATGACAAAGTCTTTTCCTTTTTTAATGTCATCCAATCTCTTAGCCAAATCAGGGAGCAGGATTCATAATATAGTTTTATGTCAGGCATGGAAAGACCCCCCACTTTTCTGTTTTCTTTTTACATATTATTAATATCTTGTTTCATTTCTCCCAATTCTTCCTTTCATTCTTCCTTTAAACCCAGCATCTGTTCTTATAATATTTTCTGGTATTTATCCTGGTTTTTTTCTTGCACTTTTTGCAGTTCTTTCATGATATCCTTTAAATTTATCTCATCTGTAACAGAAGGTCCTCTTGGTTGTCCTTTAATATCTTTGAGATCCTTCTCCCCCTTTAGCTTGGCTGTGGTCATTTTCTCTTTGTTTAGATTTATGTATTTGTTTTTGTATATGTCTTTGTTTTTAAGCTCTTAATTTCTGGGATGGTTTTCCCCTATTTTGTTTCTTTTCTTATCCTCAGTTAGAACTTTGGACTAAAGCCTCGTGACTTGAAGGTTGGGTTGCTGACCTGAAAGCTGACAGGTTGGAATCCCACCCAGGGAGAGCGCGGATGAGCTCCCTCTGTCAGCTCCAGCTCCATGCGGGGACACGAGAGAAGCCTCCCACAAGGATGGTAAAAACATCTAAAACACCCGGGCATCCCCTGGGCGACGTCCTTGCAGATGGCCAGTTCTCTCACTCCAGAAGCGACTCAAGTTGCTCCTGACACGAAAAAAATGTCTTTTATCTAGATGTTTGTTTGTTTACTTGTCCATTTGTGTGTTTTTTTCCTTCCTGTCCTTCACCAATGTCCCTGTGTCCCGCTGGTTTGTTTTGTCTCCTTTCCTTCTCTATGCTTTCTTCTCTTTGTCACATCTGTTGTATTTTAATTCTCTATTGGTCTGCCAGTCCGTTAGTCTGTCGGTCCGTTAGGTCCCTTCTTATTCTTTATTGGCATTGGTCTTCTTTCCATCTTCCTCTCGGTCATCTTTCTTCTATGGTTCTGACTGTCCTGCTCCGTTTCTGCTGTCTTCTCTTGTTAGATCTGATTACCCTTTTCTTCCCATTTCTCCAAAAAGTCTTCTTCCCCTTTCCCTTTGCCCTATGTGATCTCTGTTTTGTTCCTTTTGTTTCTGGGTGGGTTTCCTGCTTTTTGCTTCTTTCTCTCCTTCCATGTTCTATGTTATCTTTGCCTATGATTTTTTAGTCTATCAAACTCGTCATGCCCTCAGCAAGTCTATCTAATTGCCATCTTCACATACCAGAAGTCTGAACACCTGACTCCTAACTTACATGTGCTCCCTGTAAGCAACCTTTGATACATAACTTTGAGTCAGGTGAATATGTCATGAAATTAACAAGAATCAGAGGCTAGTGATCATTCTCTATTCTGGTGTCATTGATAAAATACTGAACCAGATTATAAGCATTTCTAGAGGCCAAGTCATACTCCATAGTACTGGCGCTAAATGGGTTCAAGAAGGTGAATTCACCCCCAACTATCCTCGAGGATGGACCCATTTAGTATCAGTAAGTCCAGGTTAAGCTGAAGTTGGGCCAACCAGAAACCAGTAAAATTAGATTTTGGGTCTTTTGATTTTTTTTGTTGTCCTTTAAGTTATGTAATACAAAACATTTGTTTTCTAGCTCAATATAATTAGCACCTGTTATTGCATTTATGAGCTGGGAAATGTTAATAATGAGAAAAAATAATTCTCGAGTTTACCCCAAGTAGCCTCTTTGGCGTAAGTTTATTTTTAATTTTTAATTTTGTTGTTATCATTATTGAATTTTATTCTTACACAGCACACAATAAATATGCAGCCCTGATGTTGCAACACAGACTCCTTAAAGCGCCAGACCAGACGTTAGTAAAAATACATTTTATTAGTTCACAACCAAAAGGAGCCCAAAAACAAACTCAAAAGGCTTAGAACACTTAATCTTCAGTGTGAAACCCAGAATTCCCAGCAAACAACACAAAACCCCAGAACCTGGAAAATAACCCGGATTAAACCGGAGTATAATCCAGTTTAAAAACAAACTTTGTAAAACAACAAAGAAGGCACTCCAATTCCCAGCAGGATGTCAGCAGGCAGGAATTGACGATCAGCAGGGGCCCGAAGACGTCTGTCGAAGTCACCCAAACACAATATCGACGTCATTGAGTCCAATCCGGGTCAGAGAAGGAGAAGTCAGCAATACGAAATCCAGTCCAGGTCATACACAGAGCCAAAGCGTAGAATGCAGCACGGCAACTAATGCATAAGATCAACACAAAGCAGTCCAGAGAAAACTGACAGTTCCAACCCCCACAGCCATGGATAATCCAGATTAAATTTATGTTCACAGAAGTCTTCCCAAAGCACGTCTTCCCAAACAGCTCACAGGGACACACGAACACCCAACAACACTTTGCCGACTGCAAAAGTGATCCATTTCCCAAACCCATTTTTATTCACAAATCATCCTCAGAACTAGAATCAGCCAACACCCTGCTAGCAGCTGCAGTCTGTTGCCTCAATTCCTCCTCAGAGCTAGAATCAGACAACGCCCCACCAGACCTCCTTTCAGCTGAAGCCCCTTGCCGATCCCTCCACCCAGTCCATCTTTTATCCAAACCCATAATTCCCCAAGACCCAGCTGGATTCCCACTGTGCCAACCCTCAAACGTGTCGCTACTTGTGGGTTCTCTACAGATGTCCTGGATCTCCCGCACCTTAGTCCAGTCCATTACCTCATCCTCTGAACTTGTCATCCCATCCTCCTGATTCTCACCCCATCATCCCCCTCAAAGCCCTCTAATGAGTCATCCATAAGTATTTCCCGGATCCACTTCCTTTGTTGCTCCACATCGGAGTCTTGCTCACGAGTAGTCTTTCTTCCTCTTCTAGTGCACCTAGTAGTATCAGTACTCAAAGACTCCATCACAACACCTGATGTTAATTACTGAATCAGTTCAGCAGCCATTTAGTGATTCTAAGAGTAGTTCTAAGAGAACAACATTAACACCAATTTTAAAGTCACATTTGTACCTCCGTTCCTTATTTCTGAGAAATACATTTAGAGTACTTTTAAGCACCTTTGGGCCTCGTTGCCATTTGTCTGCAAAAGGCATGAGGGAAGTACCTCTGTGGGACCATAGCATAGTATTTAGTGATGCAAGTCCTAAGTGACGTTTCCATAGCAACTCTTCTTGCACACAAGATGCTGAATCCAACCTGAGGGAGCTCTTAAAACATTTCATTCCTGAAATAGCTAAGTATCGCACCATAATTCTTCCATTAATATGAATGTTCTCTCATCTCTTTGCATCAATACATTTTAAGGGAATTAGACATATATTTTAGCTGTATAACTTTGAGCTAAGAAGTGATTCGTGTCCAAACATCTCGCTTGATGCTATCAGTTCAAAATCCTCAGGGCCTCTTATGAATATATTTTATGGTGGCCTATGTCAGCAAAACAGTCAGACTATTATAAATACATTTGAACCACCCTATTTAATATTCCTTGGCTGCAAACTGACATATATTTAAGAGGAGTGAAATGCCATTTTAGACAGTTTAAATACTCTCAAGATCAGAACCCATCTGATCTTGGAAGTGATGTGCAGTGAGCTGTAGGTAATATTTGGATGTAAGATCACCCAACTATAGCTGGTGTATGCCATTGCTGCTTAAACTGTGGGTCTCAACTCCAAATTTATTTATTTTACTTTACAGTACAGTAGAGTCTCGCTTATCCAACGTAAACGGGCCGGCAGAACGTTGGATAAGCGAATATGTTGGATAATGAGAGATTAAGGAAAAGCCTATTAAACATCAAATTAGGTTATGATTTTACAAATTAAGCACCAAAACATCATGTTATACAACAAATTTGACAGAAAAAGTAGTTCAATACTCAGTAATGCTATGTAGTAATTACTGTATTTACAAATTTAGCACCAAAATATCACGATGTATTGAAAACATTGACTACAAAAATGTGTTGGATAATCTAGAATGTTGGATAAGCGAGTGTTGGATAAGTGAGACTCTACTGTATTTATATTCTGGCCTTCTCACCCTGAAGGGGACTCTGGGTGGAATAACAATGTACATTTGGTAAACGTTCAATGCCATAACACATGCAGACAGAGACAAAGACACAGAGGCAATTTAACATTTTCCAGCTTCCGTCTTCATGAGGGTATTCTCGATTCTGGCCACAGGGGGAGCTGCTGCTTCATCCACTGTGACACTTGATGGATTACTTCCTTCTTTTCCACACGCTGCTGGATGATTTTTATGGTATTGTAAGTTAGTTAAATTAGCCTCCCCACATAAGCGGTACCTAAATTTCCTACTTTAAAGATGCAACTATCTTTCAGGTTGTTTAGGTCAACAACGAGCTGGGCTACTTTAATGGTCGGGCACTCAATCCGACTCAGGCTGGCTTCGAACTCATGACCTCACGGTCAGTAGTGAATTATTGCAGCTGGCTACTAACCAGCTGCACCACAGTCTGGCCCAAATGAGGTAATTAGCGCAGTGTTGAGATCCTGAAAGATTTGGCAGCAGTAAAGGTTTTCTGAATGGGCTCTAGTGGCCTTTTAGACAACAAATCTGTTGTTCAGTGTATACAGTGGACTCTCCAGAAGATTTTTCAGCTGTACTTCATAAAAAGGATAATAATCCTGTTTATTAGGCCTTTCTAATGATTTCTAATTATTAAATATTTGCACCTTTTTATATAGTATATACTTGGAGTCAGCCTTCCTTATGGTCCAGCTCTCGCATCCGTAGATTACCACGGGGAATACCATTACTTTAACTATGCGGACCTTCGTTGCTAGTGTGATGTCTCTACTCTTCACTATTTTATCGAGATTGGTCATTGCTTTTCTCCCAAGAAGTAAACATCTTCTGATTTCCTGGCTGCAGTCTGCGTCTGCAGTAATCTTCGTGCCTAGAAATATAAAGTCTGTCACTGTTTCCATGTTTTCTTCCTCTATTTGCCAGTTACCAATTAATCTGGTTGCCATAATCTTGGTTTTCTTTATGTTTAACTGCAACCCAGCTTTTGCACTTTTTTTCACCTTGGTTATAAGGCTCCTCAGCTCCTCCTTACTTTCAGCCATCAAAGTGGTATCATCTGCATATATAAGGTTGTTAATGTTCCTTCCAGCAATTTTGACTCTAGTCTTGGATTCCTCAAGCCCCGCACATCGCATGATGTGTTCTGCATACAAGTTGATTTGGCAGGGTGAGAGTATACAGCCCTGCCGTACTCCTTTCACAATTTTGAACCAGTCTGTTGTTCCGTGGTCTGTTCTTACTGTTGCTACTTGGTCTTTATACAGATTTCTCAGGAGACAGACAAGGTGACTTGGTATCCTCATACCACCCAAAACTTACTGCAATTTATTATGATCCACACAGTCAAAGGCTTTGGAATAGTCAATAAAACGGAAATAGATGTTTTTTCTGAAACTCCCTACCTTCCTCCATTATCCAGCGGAAATTGGCCATTTGGTTTCTCGTTCCTCTGCCTTTTCTAAACCCAGCTTGTATGTCTGGCAGCTCTCGCTCCATGTATTGCTTGATCTTGAGCATTACCTTACTGGCACCTGAAATAAGTGCCACTGTATGAAAATTTGAACATTCTTTATCGTTTCCCTTTTTTGGTATGGGGATTTTGGTATCTGGTACACTCAGTCTTCTTTTATTTTACTCTCAGTTAAGCACTCATGGAGCCATCCAATTCTTTACACGACAGAGGAGTTTTAAAGTCTTAAAATTCCTCACTTCCCTGAAGTCTTCCAAAGAAGGAAATTCCAAGAATTGGGAGTCTATTTTTCAACATTTTTGGGAAAGGGGTCCAAGAGGAAAGCAAACACCACACACACACACATACATATACCTATCATGCCTGCTGTTGAATGAAAGTACATTTTTCTGGCACGGAATTCCTTCAGTCATATTGCCCTGCTTTTGGTGAAGTAGAAAGGTCCACTGCTCTCTGTGGGATGTAGATCTTCACTATTTTTTTTCTTAAAGGAAGCAATGAATCATTTTAGTCTCCCCGACCCCATAAGCAAATTTGCAGAAACTTATTTTTGAAACCTAGTCATAATTCTGCACTTACTCTGCAGAAAATTCACAACTGTTTGCAGTTACTGTTCACCTTCAATAGGACCTATCCTGCCTTTCCCTAGTGTTTGCTTTACTGGCGAGCAATATGTATTTGATTTGTTAGAGGAAATCAAACAGAACTTTAAACAGAACAAATTTGGGGAGGAATCCCAAGGGCCCTGCCAGTGGCACAGCAGGTTAAACCGCTGAGCTGCTGAACTTGCTGATCAAAAGGTCAATGGTTCGATACCGGGGAGCGGGGTGAGCCCCCGCTTTTAGTCCCACTGTCTGCCAACCTAGCAGTTCAAAAACATGCAAATGTGGCAGGAAGGTAATGGCGCTCCATGCAGTCATGCTGGCCACATGACCTTAGAAGCATCTATGGACAACACTGGCTCTTCAGCTTAGAAATGGAAATGAGCACCAACCCTCAGAGTCAGACACGACTAGACTTAATGTCAGGGGAATACCTTGACCTTTACCTAACCTCCCAAGGGGCAAAGAGTTGTGAGGGGACTGCCACAGACTGTCACACAAAGACATGTAAATTTAGATGGAGTTTCTTGTGGCGTTAACAATGACTCCTAAAGCCAAAGTGGGTCCCATTCATGGGACTGACC
Source organism: Anolis carolinensis (assembly GCF_035594765.1). Taxonomy (NCBI): domain Eukaryota; kingdom Metazoa; phylum Chordata; class Lepidosauria; order Squamata; family Anolidae; genus Anolis; species Anolis carolinensis. The sequence goes on from NC_085845.1 coordinate 138,828,899, forward strand.
TATTTCATCTTGAAGTCATCTATCAGGACTTTATCATGCAATTAAAAATGGGGACACTGATCAGGAGGCTCAGTCGTTTCTCCTGTGTAGTTTCCTGCCTTGTTTCTCTGTTCCCCTAGAATTCAGTGGTAGAAGATCACTTTTTGTTTTTGCAAGTTCGAATGCTAATTAAATTGAAAATAATACATGAGGCCAAAATGAGTTTTATGTACTAAATTGATTCCTGAACTATTTTTTCATGCCTAATCCCCAGAAGACTATCGTTAACTGGGTTGAGAGAATGTGGAACAGGCTGGTCTCTTTCTTCTTTCTGCATTTAAACCAGCTCTAATGGAAGGCCTTGGGGGGAGGACATAGCAGGATGGCATATTCCAAGAGCAGAACAAAGCAATCAAAAACTCGAAGCCTGGGAGAAAATGTTAAAAAGTGCCACGTGAAGGTGGGTGCACATCTGTAGGCTAAAGCTTCTCAAAGCTAAAACTACTCAGCCCTTTCAAATGCAAATGATTTAAAGACACCTTGTGTGTGCAGCAGCATTCTGAAGAGTACTTATCTATTAGTGACATATTATATCAAGCATATTTTAATTTAAGCTCAATGGAATATTTAATAACCGTGAAAACAACCTCTGCTGCACCAGTGGTCATTAAAGAAGAATATATTTGCAGGCTCTCTTACACACTGTATCCATTTTGTACATGAACCTATGGCCCTGTGAAAGACAGAGGAGGGCAAAATTACCTTAATCTTTACTCTGCTTTTGTATATGGTACGGCAGTATGAGCCATCAGCAATAATGCACTGCAGGTTGCGAATTTTTAAAAGGTATACATTCCAGTACCTTGTTTGGCAAAACGTGCATGCAGATGGTTATAGCAATGACACAGCAATGTTACGTAGCACTTGAACTTTTTCTTTCCTTCCTCTTTTATATGAATTTGGCTCATGCAGAGCTATTTTTAGTAGGACCTCTTTTGCACACATGCAATGAATGACACAATCCAGGGTATATATGAAGGGGAAAGTTCTAATTAAAAGATCTCCTAGTGAGTGAATGGGCTTGCAAGGTCGTGGCCCTATTTTGCAGGGAGGCAAAAACTATCAGATTAATAAAAGCCTCTAATTTGTTCAGGATACATCCAGCAGGTGGCTGAAATAATTCTGTGAATAGGAATGGCTTTCTTTGTGCCATAAAAATAATGCACCTTGAGTGGTTTATAAATAAGCTGGAAGTACAGTAGGCTAGTTGAATGGCTACCTCATGCTGCTTCTGGGGTCTACAGAGCACAGAAGGCAAGGCATATAGTCCATTGTAAGGAATTAGAGTTACAAGGAAACAGACTCTGAAGGGTATAACTCTGTGCACTGCAAGAAAGTCTTCCCAGTCATGGGCATACTTGTGTTCCATAACACCGCAAGCTATATTCTGTAACAGTGCGATTGTCAAAAGTCAGACGCCAATTAGAGAGCAAAACAGAGTTTATTCAAAAAATAGCCCAAAAACAAGTCACAAACATAAAAGATGGCTTAAAACACTTAACTTTCAGTGTTTTTAAGCATTCCAAACAAAAATATATCAAAAGCTATGCTTTAACGAATAAACCGGATTATTCAAGCAAATAATCCAGATTAAACTAAAGGTTCTTCAGTTTGACTCAAAATCAGCAGCCAAAACAAAGCAAAGACTTGGGAACTCCCAAAAAAACTCCCCAAAATCCCAAACTAGCAATACAAACTTAAAGCTCCAAACGGAGAACCCAAACTGGGCAAAGGAGCTTTCCACTCAGCAGCTTGTAAACAAACTTTGGAAGCTGGTGCAAAAGGAGATAGAGCGGCTCCAAGCCGCTACGGAGGCAAACACCAGGCTTTGGGATTTAAAGGGAAAGAGCAAGGAAACGTCGTCAAACCAGTTCGGAGTCGAAACAGGGGAAATAGCAGTAAGAGTGCAGACAATGCCGGGAGCTCAAGGAACAAAGCGAAGAGACGTCGTCAGGTCGGTCCAGGGTTAGGAAATGAGGCAGCAACAGGGTCGGGAGGCCAGCTAGGAGTCGAGAGCCGTAGGTAGTCACAAATTAGAGAACGAAGGCAGAAGCAGAGTCGAGTTCCAGTCCAAGGTCCAGTAGTCATCAATTCAAGGTCCACGAAACGGAATGGCACAAAGAGCCAAGACAACGAAGGAAACAGCAGATCTGAAGCAAAGTCCCAGTCCAGTCTTCAATAACATGTACAGGAGTCCCAGTGGCGCCCAGCAACACCTTGCCACACGCAAAGTGAAGTGACTAAACATTCCCATTTTATCTCAATTCTCCCTGAGTGTCCAAACACCAACGCCCAAAGAGCAGGTGACCCAAATCCTTAATCTGAATCAGAACTCCACACAGCTAACACCCGTGGGTCGGGTGTCCCGAATTCTTCATCAGAATCCCAATCAACCTGCCCACGCCCAACACCATGCACACCTGAAGATCCATCCTCACTCCTCTAAGTAGACCAAGTGGGGTCTGCTTCTGAAGGTACCCAAGTTTCCCCAGTGTCAGCAGTATCCAAGGGCCCCGATTCCTCCCCAGGCATCTCCGGTGCCCGTGCCCAGTCAGTGCCCACTTCTTCAGCCACCACCTGTTCCCCAGCATCCATTTCTTCCACAGACTCCCCATCTGAATCTTCCTCAGAAGACTCCCCATTGAGATCCCTAATTCTCTTTCTGTGCAAATCCTCCAGCGAGCCCTCCTCGTGAGGATTTTTCCTTCCTCTCCTGATCCCACCACCATCATCCACAGTCCCTGAAGGCGCAGTCACAACAGCGATCCTCAAACTTTTTAAACAGGGCCGAATCATAGTTCCTCAGACTGTTGAGGGAGGCGAATGGGCAGACTATAGATTGAAAAAAACTTGAATGGATTCTATGCACACTGCACATATCTTAATTTTCGTTTTTAAAAAGCAATAAAAGACCAATACAATATTTAAAATTAAGAACAATTTATACTAACATACTAGTATTTCAATGGAAACTGGGCGTTCTTTTGACTGATGAGATAGTCAAGGTAATTAGGATCGTTGTTGTGTGACTTCAAGTCATTTCAGACTTTGGGCGACCTGAAATCTAAAGTTTAGGGCAGGGGCTAGGTGAATGGACCCATGGGCCTTAGTTTGGGGACCCCTGCTCTATACCAAGGGAAGGAGAGGGTAACTAGCTAGCTCCCCCCCCCCCCCACTTTAAGAACCTCCTGGTTGTTGTTGTATACCCTCAAGTTATTTCTTATAGCAAACTTAAGTCAACTCCTATCATAAGTTATTCTCTGACCCAGGTGATATACACAGACTTGTTTAGAGACTATAAACTTTCCTAAATGTTCCATGGTTGTTTTTGAAGGGGAACTCTTTAGATTTCAAGTTTCTAACATTGCTATGAAAGTCAGACAAACTGAATTTCCGACAGGCATTCCTAACGAAGAAACTTTGCTTTCTTTCAGTTTTGGCAACGCTTCACAGCATACTATTGAAATATAGCATGTCTTTTCTGCCTGTTTGATGCTTGTGTTCCCCTTTCACTGTACCACAGTGTGGAGACATATGTAACAAAGTGAAGGATCTTATGAAGAATCTCTTGTATCTCTTGCAAGCACATATCTTGGAAGGCAGCCCAGAGAAACCACAAGGATAGATGAGCCTCTGCTATATAAAACTGTTTAATTTATCAGAAACCATGTTTTTTCTGTTTGTAGCAGATAGTTGAAATTTAATATATGTAATAATTATACAATAAGTTTATTTCGTGTCAAAAGCATTGTATAATAAGTTTAAAAGTGATAAAGGAATCACAAACAGCGAAATAGTTTTGGACCAAAAGCGGGCAACAGCAATTGCATTGTCCGTAGCTTTAAACAACTCCTCCTCTGTGCACGAGGCAGGGCATTTTTTTATATATAAAATTAGTAAAACTTATTAAGGATTTTATTTAATAAATCCCCTCACTTCATGAGGCAAAAGAAGTCTGATCTGATTTTCTAAATACCAGTTTGGATATATCCTGTCTGATTGTTGTTATTTTTGTTAACTTTATTTATACCCCTTTCACCCTGTAAGGACTCAAGGTGGCTAACAATACCACATTTAGTTCAAAAAGCTAAAATTTATTCATTTATTTCAAGCATTTGTATCCCGTCAGTCATTAGATGCCAAAAGAACAAACAGTTATAAAGCAATTACAATTAAAAGATAATTAAAACATCAATTATAAAAACATCATTTAAAATTACACAAGTTCAAGTCATAGTCCAGGCTCTGTCCATTATCAGTCGCATTACTTTTCGAATGCCTGGTCCTACAGCCATGTTTTAAGTTTTTTTCAAAAGGACAGAAGGGAGGGGGCCGTCCTGATTTAATCAGGGAGTTCCACAGATAGCGCTCCATGCAGTTATGCCGTCCACATGATCTTGGAGGTGTCTATGGACAATGCCGGCTCTTCGGCTTTGAAATGGAGATGAGCACCAACCCCCAGAGTCTGTCACGACTGGACTTAACGTCAGGGGAAACCTTTACCTTTTACAGATGGGGAGGCCCTATCTCTCATCCCCACTAATCGTGCTTGCAAGGGTGATGGGATCAAGAGCATGGCCTCCCCTGGCGATCTTAACCTCCGAGGTGGATCATAAAGGGAGATGCATTCGGACAAGTAAGTTGGGCCAGAACTGTTTATAGCTTTATAGGCTAAAGCCAGCACTTTGCATTGCAATCAGTATGTTTCAATACTCCCCACAGAGCCTACAGAACAACGGTTGTCATGTAATGTTCTGTGGTTGGTGGTGTCAGGCCTAGCAGTTGGTGATGAAAGGGGTTAATGTAAGTCTTAGTTCTAAAGGGCTGAGTAATCTGTAAGTAAGAGTTTACAGGTGAAAGCAATTAAGGGTGGAGGCATTCAAGAGATAGGTTGCAGCTAGGTTTTACTGGATATAAGGAGCTAGCCTGGAGACTGATCTTGGGGTGAAAAGCATTTGTTTGATGTGCTATGATTTTTGTCCCTGGGTGATAAACATCATTTCGTAATTGGTTCTTATAAAAACATGGTGAAACTTTATTATACTGCTAAAACTTGGTCTTTGCGCAAAGGACATTTTCCTATAAATAGCATATTTTGCTTTGTTGAGTCTCTCTCCACCAAAAAACAAAGTTTCTGGAGTAGAACAATGACTTTCAAAGTAAAGACAACCAAATGAAACAGGAAATAAAACTTTCAAACAAGGGACAGATTTTCGTTATTAAAAATTTTTTTATAAGAAAAATAGAAAATTCACCAAAAATTTGTGGATAAGTCAAACATTCTGAAATTTGGTGATCTAACAATGGTAAATGTGTTGTACCACTGTAGGAAGTTTAATCAGGAAAGCTAAAAAATGAGGGAGAAACCCCTCAAGCTTCCCCATTAACAGTAATGTTTTCCTTAATGTGCATGCATGGCCACCATTAACAAGGTATTTACGAAGTTTCGTAAAGTTACCCCCAAAATTTGGAAAGGACTTTAAAAAGGAAGCGCCAGTGCCCCCTGCTTTTCAACACTGTTTAGAACCTTTTTTTGGATCGCACATGCCTAACGTTAGTGATCTTGTAGTAACTTAGCCCGTGTATCTTAATAACATCCGCTCAGACTGCTCAGCATCCATGTGGTTAATGTTTTTGTTCCTGTGGGACGACGTCTCTTCCTGTATTTGTGCATGTGCACTTCCGTTAATGTAAGGATTGAGTGGCATAAATAAAACACCAAAATTATTTGCTTTGTAATGAGATAGTGTACAGTTGGTCAGAAAATTCATAGAGAGTAGGCAAAATTAAAGGTATATTGAGGGACAGAGCGCAAAAAGAGGAGTTCATCCAGAGCATTTAAAAGGAGAAAACCCTTTTTTCACTTTTCATGAAATGGATGAGAGGGAAGTGACATACACAGAAATTACAACAATTGGGAGAAGCTTCTGTGGTGTGATGAGTAAAAATTGATTACTTTAAATGATAAGAAATTTGTTTGTTGGGGGTGTATTTATCCTGTTGTAAAAAAAGTGGGATGCATACTGATTGAACGTTGAGGTCCTAAAGAACTTGAAGCAAGTGACTTGCCACATACCATTGGGCATTCCTGTATTCATCTTAGTTGCCATTCAGCATCAATGTTCTTGTACTGTTATTTACAATATGATCAAAGATAATAGGTAAATGGCTATTTAAAGATTAGAGATAAGTTGTATGGATTGGAACTGAGCTCTTGTTGGCAGCCAATGAAGCAGTTGCATGAAACTGAAATTTGCTCAGTTACCTTGAAAGAAATTTCACAAAAGCTTATTCCTGAATTTACTAAAATAGGACTGAGTGGTGCTTTATACATTTTGTACAAAAATATCCAAATTGGTAATCCTTTCAATTTAACTTCACTCGCTTTGTTATGGCCATGACCAAAAGCCTTATATATGTTGGCTGTGATTCTTTTGTTACCCCATTCCCATGACTTATTAAATAGAGCCATTCTGGAATCTTTACATAAAGAAAATGAAAGTGTTTATGGAGTCAGTGTATGTTATGATTGCCATCTATTTTTCCTTGCTCACTTTGCTTGTTATTTCCCCTCTTTACATAATTTAGCAATGCCCAATAAATCACCACATCATTAGCACAAGTAGAATGGTTTTAGTTCTACTATGGCAATTACTCAGTTTCCTACTGGGATTAATCTGAAAATAGATATTAATAGAAAGAACCAATGTTAATCTATTTCCTTTGGTTTTAATTAATACATGAAGGAGAGCTTATATTCCTGGTGTAGAGTTTCTTTGTGCTAGATTCTGCAAAAATTAGTTTTTATGATGGAATGTGTTCATTTGGAAATTTTGCAGTTGTTATGTAATTTAGGCTATCACTGGAAAGAATAGGAAATCTGTAAGAGCTAGTTTTATTTAAGTAGAACATAAACGACAGTCATACCATGCACTTAAAGAGGCTTCTTGGATTGTGACCTTAGAGAAGGATGACTATCTTCCCCCTCCCTTCCGTCTTCACTCTCCATTGTGGTTCTGTTTGCTGAATATCTGTCATGAATGCCAGACCTCTGCATTCAGAAATAAATAAAAACAACCACCCAGCTTGTGTCAAACTATTTAATTAAAACAGCACTTACTGTCTGGCTGTTTTCATAGTCCAAATGTAAAACATAAAGATAGCACTCAGCCACAGAATATAAAACAAAACTGATAGCAAATGTCAATGCAGGTTCAAGAAAACACTGTAGTCAAGGTCCAGTCCAATAGTCAAACGCCAAGAATTCAATGAGTAAAGTCCAAGTATCAAGAGTCTATATCGTAGTCAATAGCCAGTCCAGAGATCCAAGGTTCCAGGGTTCCATGAGTTCAGGAGACAGGTCAGGATACAGAAAATCGTCAAATCTGAGGGAAAAGTCAGCAACATCCACAGCCAAAGTAGAATACAAACAAGTACTCCCTCACCCCCCAAAGATCAGTCTCCAGGCTAGCTCCTTATAACCAGTTAAACCCAGCTGTATCTCTTACATGCCCTCACCCTTAATTGCTTTCATCTTCAAATTCAGGGAGTGGGTGAGCTCCTGCCTGTCAGCTCTAGCTCCCCATGCAGGGACACGAGATTAAGCCTCCCACAGTATGGTAAAGAATCAAATATCTGGGAGTCCCCCTGGGCAACGTCCTTGCAGATGGCCAATTCTCTCACACCAGAAGCAACTTGCAGTTTCTCAAGTCACTCCTGACACGAAAAAAATTAAATGCCCTCTTTCTATAGCATTCCACAACAAAATAGACTAGGCACTTCATCACATTGAAACTGGGACATATAGAGCTCAGTCTGATTCAGTGTTGGAATGAAATGGATGATTTCCCTACTTTCATCACACTGTTAAATGTATCAGTTATACTCTGCATTCTTCCAGTAGATTTAATCATTAGGCACCGCCCACCATCCCTCCATCCCTCCCTGTTCTTTGTGTGTGTGTGTGGGGGGGGGGGGGACTTCTCTTTGAAATGTCAGCTGTTACGTGTCCTCAATTCCTGAAGCAAGGAAGCAGGGAGGGAGGGAGTTGTGATGTGCTCTCTCTCTCTCTCTCTCTCTCTCTCTCTCTCTCTCTCTCTCTCTCTCCCTCCCTCTCTTGGCTGCCCCACAGAGAAGGGTGTGGACCCTGGAAAGCTACAACTCCCAGGACTGCATTGTATGGTATGGTATTTAAAGTAAGGTCTAGTTGCATTAATTCCATAGTGTAAATGCACCAAAAGAAGGGTATGGACCTTGGGAAACTATAACTCCCAGGACTTCACAGCATGGAGACATGGAATAATAATAATAATAATCAACATCATCATCCTCCTTCTCTCCCAGCTTTCCCATGCAACACAAAACATACACATATCACGGAAGGAAGGGAAGGGAAGGACCTCGAAAGGCTATTTTTTTTAAAAAAAAAATTGTTTTGGCAAAGTAAAAACTTGATGAGCAAAAGGTAATGCTTTCCCTAATAAGGGTACCTTTGGCTCTTCTCACAAATTGGGGAAATGTTTCATTTTAAACCTGGAATCAACAAATGCCATCACATTCGAGAATTGGCCAAACATCTGGATCGTTAACAAAAATCCACTTCCCCACCATTTTCTGAAACGTTTGAAAAGAATGCTGGCCCCCATGCTTAAAATACGCAAAAATTGCTCTATCCTAAACTTGAAGCCAAACTAATGTGATGAGAACAGTGGCTTCCCAGATTTTAAGTGTAGCACTCAATAGAATTTAGTACGTGTAATAAAGTAAATAGGCTGTTTTTGTTGCGTACAGTTTTTTCTCCACCATAGGGATGGAGGAAAATCTAGCTGATGTTGTGGTAAAAGACATTTGACTATAGAGATAATTATTATTTATCTTATTTATTTATTTACCTTATTTCTATTCCGCCATTCTCTACCGTAAAGGGGACTCAAGGTGGTTTACATATGTCAACCATTAGATGCCTTAAAATACCTAAAACAACTTAAAATCAATTAAATTTAAAATTAATACATATTAAACATTTGAAACATTACATTCAATAGTAAAATCACATCATCCGAAAATCATAGGGATGTTCTTGTTTTTCAGTTTTTGGTTTACCATCTAGAGCTAATCAGCTTTCCGGATCCTTAGAGGAGGGTTTTCTTTTAATCTTGACACCACCACAGTCCCATTTGTTGAGGATACAAAAGAGAGCATTTTTAGCAACTGCTCCCATCCCATAAATTTTCTTCCATGGAAGGCTAGGCTGGTCCTCCCTCTGCTCTTCTTTCATTGGCACATAAAAACCGTCTTTGCTCATGCAAGCTTTTGATGAATATCTGCTTCTAGTGAACCTTTTATAGGGTGTGTGTATTCTTTAAAAAAAACTTATGCTTTTAAGTAATATTACTCTTTTAAACATTTAATGGTATTAATATGATGTTTTAGATTGTGTTAGGTTTTTAACTGATTTGGCTTTTAACTTTGTTAGCCATCTTGGGTCCCATTCCAGGAAGAGAGGTGGCGTATAAACTGAATAAATAGATAAGCAAATAAAGTTAACCCAAGTGTCATTGTTTCTGCCAAGAATACAGAAATAATTTTTCAAATCTCCCACCCCACTATCGATGGTAGACCTATGCTTGATTCCACACCCCATTCCTGCCTCAAAAAACTATCTCAAAGAACAAAATACCATACAAAAAGATTTTAAAAACCAGAATCAACACTTGCAGCAAGCCTACAGTGTTTCCCCGAAAATAAGACACTGTCTTATATTTATTTTTCCTCAAGAAAACACACTGTCTTATTTTCAGGGGATGTCTTATTTTTATTAAGTATGGTACAACAATCTGCATGTATGGCATGATCTCGATGGGCTCAGCAGCAGAGTGTTTGCTGAAGCTTTTCCCCTACCTTCGGGTGTTTGTGTGGGGTGAGAGAGACCCACTGACTGTTGCTGGTCAGTGCTGGGGAGCAACAGCTTTACTGGTGTTTGTGTGTGTGTGAGGGGGGGGGGAGAGACCCACAGACTGTTACTGGTTGGTGCTGGGAGAGAGAGACCCACAGTGCTGAGTAAAACGGCAGCCACAGCTTTACTTCTTCCCTCTGAGGACACACAATACATAAAGCAGAACGTCCTGCTCTTCACTTCACTGAGGAGACTTTTACTTTCCCTTTCAATGTCTCCCTCTATGCCTCAGCTTGCAGTACACACGGAATGACTGGGACCTGACGGGGAGCCAACCTTGTACGCTGCATAGCCACACTCACTATGAGTTATTTTTAGGGTATGGCTTATATTGTGCAAATGCATAGAAATCCTGCTACAGCATATTTTATGGGTATGTTTTATTTTCGGGGAAACAGTAGATGCCAACTTTGTTTCCGCTACTTTGGCAATATTGTTTCAGAACCCGATAATGACACCCACAGTACACAAAAGCTTTGTTCATGTTTTTGTCTTCTGTTGTGATGCATAAAGAGCTTGGAATTTCTTGGAATTAATATTGATGTTACCTATAACAAGTTACAGGATAAGGGACAAGAAGATAGCAATTGTCCCAGTTAACTACTCCCATTTTACTGGCAATGCCTTTGGTTTTTCAAAATGTAATGAATAAAAATTCACTAAAATGGTTTCATTCTCTCAAGCCATTCCAGGAAGCATGGCTGGCAGCTAGCCATGGTTCCTTAAGAGGCCTTCAGAGTGTTACAGACTGAATTGAAATTAAGAAGCAGGGGCCTATACAAGATCAAGATGAGACCTTGTTTCATAGCGGCTGTGGAGCACATCCACCACCATTCTAGTCATATCAGTAAAAGAAATATAAGTGTTGCTAGGCATTGCTTCTTTAACTGTTATTTTCATATCAGAGGCAGAAACAACAGGGAAGGATTTCATGCACACACAAAAAGAAAAACACATGTTATAGCAAAACAAATTGTCCAAAACTAGAAGTCTTTGATCTTCTATCAGCTCTATTCTTCTACATTCTGTGAGAAACAGGCCAAGCAAAAGAATAAATAGATTTGGATACTGCTACTTCTGGTGTGAGATCTTTAAGTCAAGGAGAGAAATTTTCAGCCTTCTAGAACAGTCTGTCAAAGACCCTAACATCGCCACTGCAAAGCAAAGAAACTTCAAAGGGAGATTTTTTGCAAGAATATGAGTTGCAGTTGATCAGGAAGTCCAGCCAATCACCAGATATCTGAATCAGGGTCAGGATTTCTTATTGCACTACTGAAAATCGAGGCCTATTGGAGACAGGGGTGTGCTTTTCTAAATCCTATGTTCCCCTGAGGGAAAAAGAGTAATTTAAACCATTTTGTTCCAGCTGTGGGAACATCTTCAAAAAATGATGTCACCCCCATATCTTGTAGTAGCAGGTTCCTTAGTTGAAATGAGCACTGCTGTTTGATGAAGTACTTTCCTAGTTCTGTCCTAAGTCTTTTGGCATTTGGTTTCACTGGATGACTCTTCATAATAGTATAAAACCAGAAATAAAAAAATCAATCATTTCTTAACATCTCAATCACATCCAACCCCTACTTTCCCAAATTAAAAAGTTCTAAATACTGTGATCTTTTCTATCAGGGGGGCTACTTTAGTCCCCCTGATAATTTTGTTTGCCTTTTCCTGTAGATTTTCCAGATCTAAAAATAAATTTTAGATGCAGTTCTGCAAACCATATACATTACTTTGAGGCCTTGGGATATTAACATTTATTATGTCTTCAAGTAGTTTCTGACTTAGGGAGACGCTAAGGTGAACTTCTCACAGGGTTTTATGGGGCTGAGAGTGTGTTACTTGTCCAAAGTCACCATCCCTAACCTTAATAATCCATAGAAAGGAATTTCATGGCAAGCATATACTGGTTCCACCATTTTTCACTAAGTGAACTACCTTTTCTTTCTGAACTGCAAACTGAAGTGGCTTCTGAAACTGGAATTTTCATCCAGTTGAAGTCAACATGAAAGAAAGCAAATTAGCATACAAGAAATGGAATCAGAAAAGCATAGATGTGGACGGTGGGAGCTAATTTATTCTCCAGTCAAATGCAGTTTTCACATTCCATTTTAGAATGGGGTTGGGTGGGTAAAGTCTTTTTGTGGTGTGAAGATGGTGGGCAGATACTACCACCTATAGCCATTTGCTTGATAAGCAATGGAGGCTATACTTCCAATCTTGGATTTCAAATCAACACCAAGAACTACTACAGCAGCTTTCCTCATGACTCTCCTTATTACCAACCTACCAGTACGTTTTAAGAAAAAAATATGTCATGGAGTTGCCATAGCATGGTATCATTAATTCTTATCAAACATCTCTCCCCAGTTTTCCTCTAGATAGGTTTCTCTTTACAAATCTCGTGTGATGCAGATATTTGATCTGTTAACAACTTGTTTATTTTAGCTTTTGTTGTACTGTGGATTGTATGCAGTATGTGTTAAATGTGTTTGTTAAGTGTTTTGATACGGCCAATGGGCTAATCAATAAGATGTACTACTACAAATCTCATGTGATTTCTTTTTATTTCTTCTCCAGCACTCATTTAAAAAATTGCTTACTGGCACTCAAAGTGGTAGTCCCTGGACCAGTGTCAGCAAGCAACTGGCTGCGTGTTCATTGAGAGTTTCCAGGAAAGAAAGAAATAGCTGTAGCCAATAGAGACAAATATTATTCCAGTTCTTAGCACATTGGGGGTGGGAATAACCAGTCTCCCACACTAGATAGCCCAAGAAGCACTACTCTAGAGCTATGGTGCTAAAATACAAGTTGAGCATCCCTCATCTGAAAAAACAAAATCTGACAAATTCCAAAGTTGTCTAACTGCATGGCTGAGATAGTGACCCTTTTGCTTTCTGGTGGTTTGATGTACATAAAGTTTGATCTGAAATACAAATGAATTTTGTGTTTTGAAATTGTCCCATTTCCAAGATTTTTCATTATGTACATAATTTTTCATTGGCCCGGGGCTGTGGCGCTGACGGGAGAGCAAACCAGCTGCAATTAACTGCAATCAATCACTCTGACCAGGAGGTCATGAGTTCGAGGCCCGCTCGGAGCTATGTTGTTTGTCTTTGTCCTATGTTGAAAAGGCATTGAATGTTTGCCTATATGTGTAATGTGATCCGCCCTGAGTCCCCTTCGGGGTGAGAAGGGCGGAATATAAATGCTGTAAATAAATAAATAAATAAATATGTAACTACAAATATGCCACAATACAGGAAAAATCTAAAATACAAACATTTATGGACCTAAGCATTTTGGATAACAAATACTTAGCCTGTATCAAACTGTAAAGGTGCAAGTTGGCTTATATGGGAAAATGTAGTCCTTTAGGTTATGATGCCCACAAACTATACATCTTTCTAACACTTAGAATTCTGCTTGGAAACATTTCCCCAAATCAGCAGAACACTTCAAGACCTATTTCTTGAAAGCATGGTGCATAAAATTTGTGAGAAGTTATCATAGCTAAATGTCACTAAGGCTACTTGTCACCCAATCGCAATAAGAAAAACTTGCTTCCAGTTAGTTTTTGCATAATGTTGCCTTTTATTTGGAAATCAGCATTTGGAACACAAAGGCCGAGAATAAAAGATTGAAGCAGCCTTCCAGAATGGTTATGGAACCAGTGCGGACAGAAGTCTTCATACAACACTAATGCCTGTGCTGTTTGATATGCATATGGATCCAATGGGTAAACATGACTTCCATCACAAGCAATCTGTTCCTCCATACATTGTGCACCAGTGTGATTAATGGGTAATAATGAAAAAACATGCTCTGCAGTGTTCAGATAAGCAATTCAATCAAGGGATAGAAAATTTCCTTGTCTTTCCTTGCCGATGATCAATCTATCATGAATTTGACATTAAAGAATAATCTCCTGTTTCAAATTTGGCAATCATGCAGAAAGGAAACACATGTGATAGGATTTGTGTATGGTTCTGAATGAGGAATGCATCTGTGAATCTGGCAATAAGCATGCAAATAATTCATACACATTACAAACGCTTTACTTGAAAGAATAGTGACACTAAAACTATTATTTGGGGCTGAGAAGGGAGAGACCACCTTCCCCAGTCAGGATCCTTCGGAATATTAGCCTACAGTGGTTGCGGAGGGTAGGGATAAAGGAAGCTGGAAGTCATGGAGACATAAGGCTGGAGAAGATTGGTATAAAATATAACAACTAGAAATGCTTTTAATATAATACTTGTTGCTTTGCAGTTTCATCAGTTTATTATGTCTGTTTTTAAGTTTTTGGTTTACCCTCTAGAGCTAATCAGCTTTCTAGATTCTTAGAATTATTATAAATCTGCCTTTTTCCCAGTTAGGACTCAAGGCAGCTTACGGACATTAAAACAAATACAGCTAAACATCATGCAAAAATTAAAAATGTAATTCAAACAGTCAACAAAATCAATTATTTTTATTTATTTCTATCCTGCTTTTCTCCCAAAGCAGGACTCAAAGCGGCGTACAGCATATAAAATCAGAAAACGGTGGCATAACATAAAAATACAATCATATGCCACAAGAAGTATAAAATTAGCAACTTATAACATTATAAAACCCCTGACACCCATAAAAGGACTAACACGAAACATTCATTAGACATTCAACTTAAAAGCCTCAGTAATATCCACTCCTTTAGGCTGTAAACAATGCAATTGCCAAAGGTCCACTCTATGGTTCACATATTGCACATCACATCTACCTACTGTTCTTCAGAAAAGGCCTGCTTCCAAAGGAATGTTTAAAACCGTTAAACATTAATGGGAAAACACAGTGCAAATCTATAGCCAACATCTGCCAGGTTGACTGTTGAGTCATGATGGAGGACCTTGAAATTCTTAGAGAACTCTCCACTGTAAGTTGACCATACTGTTGTGTTGAAGAATCTAGACATTCCTAGAGAGGTGTTATCTTCGGTTAAAAATTGCATTTTTAAAATTCTGGTTTTTGATTTCTGTGGTGGTCCTGAGCCCCTAATCCTAATGAATGTAGAGGGCTGACTGTAAGCACATTGCACAAGGCTCTTTCCCTCGGAACTGTCCGTCCTCTAACCCCTGTCAAAACAAAATGAACGCCTTTGCCTGTCTACAGAAGGATAGAAAGGATGGTGGTCAGTCTAAACTCTTTAGGAAAATACATTCCAAAACCTGTGAGCAGTCATCAAGAAAGTTTTCTCCTATATTCCCACTGCCCGTGGGAAGAAATAGAGAAGGACCTTTACAGGAAATCTCATAACACAGGAAGGCTTGTGTGGGAGAATAAGGTCCTTCAGAGAACCTGAACTGTAGGATCTCTGTCTATGGCTCTTTCTAATAAAACCATCACCATGTAGCACCTTTGAAGAATTGGCAGTGCCATGTTTCTAGGATGAGTTTTCCAGGAGTCTTGAATGTATGTGTCAAAAATGTGTTAAAAGTCTGGCAGAATAATTTAATGACAGGGGTCTAAGAGTTTGATTTAAGGGCAGAAATATTGATTGGGGTGAATGAAAAAGTTTCTGGAAGTTATTCTGTTTTTTAAAAGGAAGACAAAATGAAATGGAAGTAAGAGGTGCTGGAGAGAGGGAGGGAATTGCACACCCACACTCTTCTTCCATTGCCAAGCAACCTGAAAAGAAAGGTTTTTGTTCAAAATCTGAAGGGCTGGAGCACAGCATGCTGTTTCCTTTCCAAGAAAGACAATACACCCACACTGGAATAGCATGTTGGAATTTGTTTTTCCCCAAAGGAAACTGCTGCGGGAAAACATTAGCTTCCCACCCCAACTAAATGACGGGCTACTTGAAGAAAAGGTGTATTCATCAATGAGTACCATCCGGTTTTCTCAGCCCAACAGTGAATCTTGGCAAAGCATTAAAAAAATCCTGTTCAGCTTAAAGAAATCCTGGAGTGCTTTTCACCTCACCGAATATTCATTCTCAGGCCCCAAGTAAAGAAAGTTGCTTTGGTTAAGGCTTTGGTTTTAGTCTACCTTCCTACCAATGCCCCTAAGTGTTTGTTTGACATCTCCTTTTTCTCATTGGAATATTCAGGATTGGCCTGGAAGGGGGAGGTGCCTCAACTTGAAATGGCAAAGTGAGATGCCCCTCTATCTGCAAGGACCACTGGTGACAACAGCAATGTTCTAAGGATAGGGCCTTTTTAGTGGTGGAACAAAATAGAATGTTTTTTCCTAGGACAGCTTGGCTTAACTGAACATCTTCTTATGATGCCAGATCAAAGTATATGTTATCTTAAATACATAACCCAGTCTTGTATGGGAATTTTTTTTAAACCCAGGAACCTCAATCTAGATAAAGGCTGAGATTTTGTTGGTCCCCTATGCTGGCCGATATAACTATACTGTATAGGCAAGGATAGCAAGTAGACAAAAGCAGTGGCAGCAGGGAGGAAGCTAATTGTTGGGTGAAAAAGAAGCCTACAAAGTTTGGCTTTCTTTTTCCCACTGTGAATCCAGGGAAAGTGCAATTTGGAAGTTTAGAATATCGATAGGACCCTGACCTATGCGGAGCCAAGTTTCACAAAAAACCCCCAAAAGATTTTATTGATGTCATTTTCACATTCATAGCAACCGTTTTTACACCCAGCAATTGGTTCTCCTAAACTAATTTTTCTTTCTTAGCTCCCTCTCCCTGTAGATTGAGAAGAGCATATACAATCAATATACAGTAGAACCTCGGTAGTCCGAGTTAAACGGGCGGACCTCAGCTCGGTCAACCCGGATCACTCGGATTACCAGGTTCCTTGTTCTTCCTTTGGCAGCGGCTTGGAGCCAGGGAAGCAGGTGTCGCTTCCCTGGATCCAAGTGGCCACCAAAGGGAGAAAGCCTCTTCGTTCGGCGGGTGCTTCCTCCAAGCACCCGCCGAACGAAGGGGCTCTCTCTCCTTTTGGCGGAGGCCTGGAGCCAGGGAAGCGACTCCCGCTTCCCTGGCTCCAAGCCTCTGCCAAAGGGAGAAACCCTCTTCATTCGGCGGGTGCTTCCTCCAAGCACCCGCAGAACGAAGGGGCTCTCTCTCCCTTTGGCGGAGGCCTGGAGTATTGTTGTTTTATTCCCTGGCATATCTGCCTCTTATAAAAAGTAGATACTCCACATATATCAGATGATCTGGAAGCTTCCAGACTAAATTAGGAAAATGCACTAACAGTGCCTTTGCGTCGTCGTCCCCCCCCCCCCCCCCCCCGTTCACTTGCTCGGATTACACGGAGGCTCAGACGAGCGGGGCTCGAATGAGCGGGGTTTTATGTATCTATAGAAAACCCATAAATATACTTTATAAACCATAATTGAGAAATAATCTGGATAGGACTGCTAGACGTGAATGGTGGTTTGAATAATGTATAGACAGTGTCTTGAGCTGACAAATCTCTTCTGTAAGATCATTCTATGATCTGGGGATAGCCAAATACAATGTCCTCTGGGTGAGGGTCAGCCTAGTATTGGCTGACTCAAGTAGATGTCTAGTTTTACAGCAGTGATAATCTCACAGTGTTTTGGCCCCATGTCAGTGTTAAGTAATTACCATTGTTATTTGTAAATTTGTACTTGCATCAAAGGCTGAATGATTGGCACCAATTTGATCCAAAAGGTCCATCATGTTTCTACATCCTAATCTTTCAGAAAACATTAGCATATTTTGGCCAATGACAAGAAGCAACATAAGGTCAGTTACGTATGTGACATATTTATCAACTACAACTTCTTGACACATACTGTTAGTGCATTTTCCTAATTTAGTCTGAAAGCTTCCAGATCATCTGATATATGTGGTGTATCTGCTTTTTATAAGAGGCAGATATGCCAGGGAATAAAACAACAATACTTTTTCTACAACATTGTATTTCTCTCTATAGGGACTGACATTGAGACAGGATAAGGTAGCCAAAATGTTAAAAGTACTTCAACAATATTCCACTAGTTAAGCATTAGCATCATTGTCTTTCATTGCTGGCATTTCTGTTTCCCTTGCTTGCTCTGTATTGAACCCCAAGTCCTGGAAACAATCATTGTATTTTTTGGCAATGGCCACCTTAGCTAGTTCTGGAATAATACAAACAGACATCCATGGATATCAAAACTACCTGACTAGCTTTAGGTTTTATGTATCTTGTCCAGAATTGAAGGAGAATACAATTTCTGATACACTTCAGGTAGCAGAATATTTTAGACTGGTTTTGTCCTTTTCTCCCAACACACAATATGTTTCTTTAAATATTGTGAACACGTGAAACTTCAGTTTAAAACAAATTATTTGTGTGGTCAACTATGAAGCAATGGGGAAGTTTGCAACGTAGGCTCTCTGCCTAAAAAATTCCTTCTTGAACAAATATCTTTGAAAATCCAGATACAATATTTGGACATTTCCATATCATCAGAACAAATTTTGAAATGTCATGAAATACTTATTAGCATTCCTCAGAGGTGGATGTACAAATTTAGAATATGGCAACAAATATATTTGTGTCTGTATCTTAGCCTTAAGGAATGCTCTCCATTTCCTAATATATGTTATTTATTATATACTGTATACATAATGATTATGACTACTTTTCATCCACTTCAAGAAATAGATAACATACATAACTTAAAATAATATGAAGTAAATAATAAAAAAATTATCTCCAGCATTGTTTGGCAAAATCAGCTGTACTAGTGCAATGCCAAATGTGCTTGCACAGCACTTCTGGGTCAGACACATGTCTTAGAGATTGAGCTCTCTATCCTGTGAAATTAGATTGGATTAGATTAATCCAGTGTTTGCATGCAGCAAGCACAAGAGTTAAAATGAGGGCATAGAATGTTTTGTGTCTGTCAACATTGCCAGATTGTGCATTGATTGGGATGAGAATATGTCTCAAAATTATATATGAAAACAAGTAGAGAAAATGAAATAGGGGGAAGGCAGTCTGTAAAGTACTGTCTCTACCCTTCAACTGTGAAAGCTTTTGTTTCTTACACTGTGGCATGTGGATAGCAAATGATAATGTAAAGGAAAAGCATGCATGGTGAAATAGAGACATATTACACGTTTGCACATTAGTTTAAATCCAAGGTTTTGATCAGGATTAGAAACTTGATTTTGCTATATATGGGTCAGAGTAACAGAGTAACCGAAGAAGACTGTCCCTGTCTTTTTTCATTCGGAACATTAACAAAATCCTTGAGCTAAAAGAGATACGCTGATACAGTTTTCTCACCTATCCTTACTCCAGTCGGATTTATTTCCAGACGGAGATTCAAGATTCATTGTCTATACAGATGCAACATATTGTGCCAAACAAGAAGGAAGCTCATCAGGATAGGTTTGGACACAAAGCTGTTTTCCTAGTGGAAAAGGAAAACAGATCAAGCAGATTAACATTAGTGTTATTTAGGGGGAAAAGAGAAATCAATTATAAATAGGAAAACAGGTTTTCAGATGTCAGCTGAGGGAACCCGAGATCCAGTTATGGCAGCAGATGCCCAAAAAAGTAACTGTTCCTAGCCTAATACAGGGACACAATTCACTAGGGACAAAATCCTACTAGAATACATTTTTTCGGTTATAGTAGATTACTACAAGTTAGTACAGGAATGACTAGATCCATTGTAGTCCCTAAGTATTCCATTGATGGAGACCTCTGGATTTTTCCTGGTTACTATTATACCAAGGAAAAGTTATCACACACATATGCAAACAGATCAAAACATTCCGCTAGAAGTTCAGAGATGTTTCTTATTACCTTCCATTGTAATACATTTTGGGTCAGATATTGATAAATGATCCTAAAATCTAAATGAAAATTACTAACAATACTGTATAAGCTATGATACTGGTTATCACAAAGATTGTTTAGAACCTATGCCCTCAAGAACAGGAACCCAAATGTAAAAAGAGTACAAATATGATGAGGACAATACAAAGGAAAGCTATCATCAGTTGCTATTATGTTCTTGATTACTTCAAAGCTGCTAAATAATCATTTTCAATACAGTTATCCTCAAGGATACCAAATATAATGGGGTACAGCCTATGAGTCTATTTTAGTGGAATATCATCTCTCCATAATTTCCTACAGGTTTACATACATTTGATCCACACCCTCCTTTTATTCTTATTTCTTCCATGTAACTATAAAGGTGACAAGTGAATGCTTTACATAAATAATAAAATAAATGTTCTGCCATATTTGCTTGACCTTTTCTAGTTCAAACTAATCCTAGGTTGTCAATGTGAGACAGAAGTTAAGTGCAGGTCACAAGCTGTGATGTGTCACCCTTCTCTCTATTTTTGTCAAATGGAAGCGTAATAAATACTTCACACAGATTCAGAGCGATGGCTTCACTTATGTCAAACTGGTCTTCTGATTATCCATTCAAGTCTTTCAGCTTCATCTTTATGTAGGTATAAACATGGTTAATTTATTGTCTGGTTTCTATTTCTAGGAAAGTACAGCTAGTACATCAAAGCATGTTCTGTGTCAGCTGCTTTCACACTCAACCTGTTTATGGAATTTGTTACACAGCAAAAAGCTGTTCAGCACTTCCATCACACTTCATCTTACAGTTTTGGGATTTATTCCAAGTGAGCAGGACTCGGGGACCCACACAGCTGTTTTAGCTGAGAGCAGGAATCTAGCTTGTTCTAGTCATGGTATATAGGACCAAAGGTCAGCCAAGTTATTTTGTCCTCTTAGGAATCACAAATATCTCTCACTTGATAGTTGTAAAAATAGAATAATAAATTAATTACATACAACTTGCTGCCTTTTCATGACATGATCACCCTTCTTCATGATATAGAGCTGATCTTGTTAACTGATTGGTATGTTGCCCTGTTCTTCCAACTCTACATGATGTGTTACAACACATTTAAGAATAGTCCCATGACTTACAGATCACATTGTATTTATTTATTTTACCTGATCTGGATATATTCAGAATCAACATATTTTATCTCATGTTAGTAGTAGTGCCTTAGGGCGCCAACTGCGACCATACCTCGTGAAGTCTGACTTGACCACGGTGGTGCATGCCTTAGTTACCTCTAGACTGGAGTACTGTAATGTGCTCTACATGGGGCTTCCCTTGAAGACGGCCCGGAAATTACAATTGGTCCAGCGCTCGGCGGCCAGATTAATAAGGGGGGCGAGCTACAGGGAAAGATCTACTCCCTTGTTCAAGGAGCTCCACTGGCTGCCGTTCATTTTCTGGTCCCAATTCAAGGTGCAGACTATCACCTATGAAGCCCTAAACGGTTTGGGACCCTCCTACCTTATCTCCTATCATAAACCCGCCCGATCTCTTCGATCGTCAGGGGAGGCTCTCCTGTCACCACTGCCTATATCTCAGGCCCGTCTTGTGGGAACAAGGGAGAGGGCCTTTTCTGCTGTGGCCCCCCGACTGTGGAATTCACTGCCCATTGAGATTAGGCAGACCCCCACTTTGCTAGCCTTTAAGAAAGACTTAAAAACATGGCTCTTCCGGTGTGCCTTTGGAGAGTAACTGTCATATCTTTCTTCGGTTATTCCCCTGGGATATCTATCTTTTAGACTGTTCCACTATTTTATGTCCCTGCTCCCTGTGGTTTTATTCATATGCCTTTCTCACCGAGTTTTAACTTAGTGTTCATGTGGCCCGCCCTGGTTTTTGTTGCTTTTTCTGAATTTTGGGTTGTAATGTATGTTATTATTTATTGTATTGTTAAATTGTGTTATGATGTGTTGTTTTTGTTATATTGTATGGTTCTGGGCATGGCCCCATGTAAGCCGCCCCGAGTCTCCGTTGGGGAGATGGTGACGGGGTATAAATAAAGTTTTATTATTATTATTATTATTAGGGCTCATCTATACTGACCATATAATGCAATTTCAAGTTAGCTTTGAACTGTAGTGGCCAGATAATGCATATCACCAAAAAGTGCTGTAGCAAAGGTTACATCCAGCAAAGTTGGGGGAGGGGAAAAAATAAGTCCTTTAATGAGTTGCATAATGGGTACAATCTAAACCATATCAGTGAAATCAAAGCTTTCGCTGTAGACATCCAAAGCGCTGAGGTGCTTTGTATAATTCAGAATGCAGGGGCTGCTGGACATGCCTGGGCAACAGGAAGCCAATTGACCCTTTGGGACAGGTAATTGAATACCTCCACTGCTATTGTCACTTTCTCTTCTTTTTTCTAGCTCATATGCCTCTTGAGCGTTGGTCTGCATCTCACCCATAAATGGAAAAGTATGCATTTTCCAGTGGCTTTCAAGCCATAGATGACCTTCTTGACCCTCAGACCTGTTCCAAGAATTATAATCTTTTCATCCATACAGCAAAACCAATTTCTGTCAAAAGTAACCTAAATGGTCAATATAGAAAAGCCCATGTGTCTTCCTAACTGGGCAAGCTACTGAACATGTAGAGTTACCTCTTTACAGATATGAGTATACAAAGAATGACATTGGCTTGAAGAATCACTTTGGTGTTCCCTATCAGTTTTTACCCTAAAAGCTTCTATGGGTCTCTGAGTTCATTGATCTGTTGACAGCTACTAATTTTAAGTGTATTTTAGGATTTCTCAAGTTTTCAATAAAATTGCAAAACACGGTGTAGTGGTTTGGATATTGGGACTATAACTCTGGAGGTCTGATTTCCATTCCGCCCACTTGGCTATGAAAACCAACTGCATGATCTTAGGCAAGTGATACATTATCAGCCCTAGAAAACTGTGGTAGGATTCCTTTAAGAGTCACCATAAGTCAGAAAAGACTTGAAGGCCAAAAAAAACAAAAAAACAAAACAAAACAATAGAGTCAAGCCAAAATTAATTTAACTTTTATGCACTAAGATTTTCAAAAATGTATTGTATAATTTCTGTGGTACTTTAAGAATTTCATAGTATTGTACAGTGTAAAATTCTCCATGTCCAAAGAAGTATTGTAATGTGCTGAATCGAGGGTGTCTTATCAAGTAGCCAAAAGCAGAAAATGGAAAATAGACTAAAAGTGAAATAAAATAAAATATACATGTAATATGAAGCATTTGACCTGACAGAATTCCATTGTTACTTTCAACAATTGAAATTTCAATTTTTCCCATTTGGAGGCAGCCTCCTTGGCTTTCCTGCATTTTGCTCTGCACCACAATTGCATTGAATGGTTGTTCTACAAACATATTGGTGAGGGAAAAAAATCCCTGGGGCAAAAATAAATAGATTTGTTGGGACAAGTGTGCAAGTGACAATGTCACAGAAGAGGGGGCAATGTCAGTGTAGTTTTGTGTGCACTCTGTGATGAAATATGAAGGTGAGGGCTCTCTAAGATTGGTCTAAAGAAGCATGAGTTCTCATAATAATATATCTCCTCGATTGTTGACAGTTGTTTTTGCTTCTGTACTCACTTGTTCCTTTCATTTAGTAGCATTGTCTGGGAAGAATTTTGTATCTTCCTAAAGCTTCCCCCCCCCCCCCCCCGCCCCGAATCAGTGTCCTGGTATGCTGAGGTGTTGCTCTGGTTTGAAGTGCACATTTTCTCCAGACTAATTTTTAAAATTGTTGGGAGGCTGATAAATTATTATTTTAAAAAAAGACAAAATAGAACTTGCAAGTGATATGTAAAACTACCAAAACCTGCATCTATATAATGTCCAGTACTACTAAATGGCAATTATCTTCAGACCTTCAAATACTGACTCTTCCATAGAACTTAGTTTTCTATCATTGGTGATTGTAAACCTTCTAGTTATAATAAACTATATGTCATATTTTGGAGAAAACTCCCTGACCCCTACCCCAGGATAATATCATACAACATGTTAAATTATTACTCTTAACCAACAGTGTATCACTAGAAAGAAGATAGGGAAATATTACTTGTTAGACAACAAAATTATTTGTTTACTATATTGGTCTTAACATTGTTCTTCTTTCTATTTTTAGTCACTGAACAATGTTACCGACATTTTTTAATATCCTCCTCATCTATTCCACACACAGATTCCAGGTTTTTTATAGCATTGTGTTGATTCATCTTTAAGTAAACAGGTTGATTTATCCAGTTCCTTCCAGTTCATCATCTTCTGAATCATGTTTGAGATTATTGTAGAATTTTTTGGCTTGTTGCAATGTTGTAATCCAGAGTCTTCTGTTATTGAAATAAAGAAATAGTCCTACCAATTTCTCCAATCTGTATATAATGTTTTTGTTTTTAAACTTCTGTCAAGAAAAAATAGTCTCTTCTCTTTTGCCAATATACATCCTGGGATGTCTTTATAATAATCTATGTTCCTTGATTTGTCCATTTAGTTTCTTGATATTTCTTTAGAATCTCATCTTTGAGACATTTCTTGACAAAATAGACAATCACATATCTTGGTACTTTCCATGGTCCACTCTTCTATCTGTAATCCTGAAAACTGTTTGTCAAGTTCGTTCTCCTTTATGATTAACTACTAAATCAAGCAGAGACTGAATAACAGTATGAAAGAAGAAAGCAGACAGATAGCTCCCATAGGCAGCAGTCTCCTTAATTCAAAAATAATAGGTGACTTGAAAGTTTCCCAAAGACATTTGCTTGTAAATCTTGCCTTATATGTTATTGCTGTTATCAAAAGGGCAACTCAGCTCAGTCATTTACCTGTTTTTCACTAAATGGCACTCAATTACAAAGGGGGAAGATGGCTTTTTCAGCTTGCTGTCACAGCAGCTTCAAGACTCCTATTTGGAACTTTTTACAGCTTCTCGGCAGCATTTTCTGCTCACAAAAATTTCCTTCTGGTACAGTGTTCCCCCACTACTTCGCGGTTCACTTTTCGCGAATTTGCTGTTTCATGGTTTTTCAATAAATTCTAAAAGACTATTATAAATCATAAAAATTACAATTTACAGCCTAAGGAAGGGAGGAAGGAGAAGTCAAAGGGAGAGAAAAGGACCCCAAGAGGCAACGGGAGGAGAAGGAGGCAATTTATCAACACACGATTGGTTGATAAAGACTTAAAATAGTGTATAACTACTAAAATAATGTATAAATATTAAAATAAATATAGTGTCCCTACTTTGCGGATTTTCACTTATTGCGGGTGATCCTGGAACCTAACCCCAGCAATAAGTGAGGGAACACTGTATCTCTTTCACAGGAGACACTTGGCAAAGGTTTTTGCTTCTGTTGTTTCTCAGATCTTCTGTGGGAGTCCCCAACAAACATGTCTGATCCTTGGACTGCCCCTGGAAATCTTCCCTCCTTGTAAAGTTATAGAGTTACAGTGCAAAAGTGCTATTTTACTAATGTACCATAGCGCTATATCTCTAAAAAATTAAATAAAAGGAAAGCAGAAAAAGACAATGTATTCCAAATATTTTTTTATAGAAAAAATGAGTGTGAATGTGTCAATGGCAGTAACTGCAGCCAGGAATTTTAGTTGCATGACTTTTTTTTTCAGTCAAAAGCTGAATGTTAATTCAACTAGAAGTCTATCCATGGTTTCACTTTTTCCCTTAAATGATCCTAGTCCATTTTGGGGCTGTACGTATAACATAGAATTCATTTTCATCACATCAACCTTCTAATTTTCCTTCTTCAATAAAGTGTCCAAAGCCAGTGGCATGACTAACGGTATAATTGCAGATTTTTGACATTAGCTATTTTCTCATGATTAATTTCCCGTTCTATCTTTCTCATCTAAAACTTCTGTAATGTATCCATTTATAAAAAGAACTAAGTGAAATCTGGGGAATGTGTTCTATAGCTAACAGCGTGTTATTGGTAGGCATTTAAAGCATATTCAAAGTGACACGCTTTGAATGAGCACTCTGGGTCTGTGGCAAATTTAGCCTGTCAAATTGAGTGTAAGGACTTTGGAAGTGTGACTTAGAAAACTTGGCCCCTATACACACTAGCTTGAAGATATTGGTAGTAAGTGTTCCACGGTAATCTAAACCTTTCTCATTCCCAGCCCTACCTAGATCTCTGCAGTCCCAATCTTCTTTCTTCCACTGTGTGGGGTCTATAATCCTAATGTATGTCTTTGAAAATAGAGCTGGATCTACCATTAGGCAGAGTATAGCAATCAAACAGCAAATAGTATCAAGTAGTTAAAATAAATCATTGTATGCAATTTGTGATTCTTTGCCCCATCTTCAGAGGCAGTGAACCATGCTATCAAAAAAGGATTTAATCTGCAGTCTTAATCCATTTTTTCTGTATGGCATGGGAAGGGGAACCACCCTGTTCTTATAGATCAGCATTAAGCATTAACTCAAGAGGCAAGCCAAATCTGTGAGCAAGAAATGAGAAATGCTAGAGCTTGCTGCAATCTGTTTGATTAAAAAGAATAAACAAACAGAAAGAGATATATCTGTTGTTTTTAGTTGACCTAACACAAATTAATTTGTTAAATGCAATGATATAATTTTAATAGCTATATAGAGCAGCCCCTTTTTTTCAAATAAGATATAGACATACATTCCCATTTTGTTATGAGTCTTATTCATTGTCTATGACCAAATCAAATTTTACAGCCATGCTGATCAATGCCTTGAACACCAGACAACTCAGATAAATACAAGGGGCAATTTTTAAACTTCTAGATCCATCTTGTGTGAACTGCTGAAAGGAAACACAACCTATTACCACGGTTGCTCCAGATCAGATGTTCTTCAGAGCTGTTGTGCTGGGGGTGTTCACTATAGAAAAAATATGCTGTCTGATCTGGGTTAATATCCTATATATGTGTCTGTGATTCCACATAATGTTGTTACTCCAGATTCACATATTTGAAAGATTTTGTTTTTGTTGGAGTATTTTGCAGCCTTTGGAATAGTTCATTTATAATGCAAATACCATTTGGCTATTTTGGAATTCTAGTTTAGCAACAACTTTTCCAAGCTTTAGTATGCAGTGGTCACATAAGCATGGTATATTATTATATTTGCACTGGTTATTTTTATGGACTCACCAGTTCATCTTTCTGTAACCAGAGTTATGTACAAAAGCAGGATAGATTCTAAAGTTTTCTCCCTACTTCTGTTAGATCCATTATCTTTCTGTCTGCTTTGAAAAAGCTTGTAGTTACTCATCAACTGAGCAGCTGGAACTTGGCCATTGGCATGGAGTTTCTTTCTAAGGACCTTCCAAACATTTGTTCACACACTTCTGAATCTTTCCACTGTTCCATCATTTTCCTTGGCAGCGTGTTTTGAAGCTCATATTACAAATTTCAGTTCTGGACAAAATTATGCCAAATGTTTAATGCTAAAGTATAATGGGTGTATATACACAGTTGATTTGTGCCCATGGTATGAAAAGCAGTCACCACATTGTTTGGGTTCCAATATATATATATATATATATATATATATATATATATATATATATATATATATATATATCTCTGAATACTTTCTTGAATATGTTGTTGTATGTTGTGACATGTTACTAAGAAGTGTATATGGAAGTATATGCTTTGAATGAGATTTTCCTGCCTCTTGGCAGGAGGTTGAATTGGATGGCCCACGAGGTCTCTTCCAATTCAATGATTCTATGAATGTATGAATGTATATAAGTAGGAATTCATGTTTCTTACACTTACTATAGTATTTGCTTAAAAGAACAAGCTTTGATGAAGAGCTGCAAATTATACCCCCAAATTAAACTGGAAATTATTAGATCCCAGAGATTATTAGAGATCTGCAAATAAATTTGCACAGTTCTCACTGCAGATCTGCTCATTGCAACAATAACAGAAAGACAAGACATGGAACATAGGGATGGATCAGCCCACTAGTTTTGCTTTCTCTCACATTCCTGTATTTTAAATATATATATATAATAGGATCTCACTTATCCAACATAAACGGGCCAACAGAATGTTGGATAAGCGAATATGTTGATAATAAGGAGGGATTAAGGAAAAACCTATTAAACATCAAATTAGGTTATGATTTTACAAATTAAGCACCAAAACATCATGTTGTACAACAAATTTGACAGAAAAAGTAGTTCAATACGCAGTAATGCTATGTAATAATTACTGTATTTACGAATTTAGCACCAAAATATCACAATGTATTGAAAACATTGACTACAAAAACATTGACTACTAAAAGGCAGAATGTGTTGGATAATCCAGAACATTGGATAAGCGAATGTTGGATAAGTGAAACTACTGTATATCAATTTCTTCCCCACAAAATTTATGAAAAAATGTGCAAACACTTACAATGGCCAAATTCAAATAGGACAGCTTTTTCCAGGATATAGTGGAACACACTGCATCTGTCTTCACTATTATTGCTTACAGATGAGGGTCCTATTAGGAAAAATTATATACCAATTGTATTTCAGCATAAGTACAAATGATTACACAGGAAGTCAGCCAAAATTGTGAGAATGAGAAGTTAGTGAAATTGATCTAGTTCTTATAAAAATGGGAATCGAGGGAAATGCTCACCTATCCCTAACAGTACTTCAGCTAAGGATAGTACCACCAAATGATTGGAGCTATTGCTCTTATAGTCAAGAATGTACGTGAAATATTCAGATCACCAAAGAACTTACTTTAAAATAGAACTCCCTGCTTATAACTGCTGAATAAATGTTTATACAGGTTTGGGGGGCACTTTCGTATTTCTTTATGTATTTGGCAGAAGAGAACATAAATGGCATGGCAAAGTGATTAAAAAATTAAGGACAAACTGAAAGAACTAAAGGAGAAACAGAACACTGTATCCATTTGCATTTAAAAATTTCAAAAACTATGTACAGCCTAACAAATGATTTATCACAGTATGACTAGAGTCCTGTTATTTGTATACTTGCAGCTTATTGCACATACGTCTCATTTTTGAATGGGATATATGTAATATACTGTAGCCCTTTCGAGCACCATACTAATCTCTCCCCCACAATACATTTCAAATCTCAAAAGATGAGGCAGTTCTGATGATGAAGGTGCAATTGATTCGGAGTTCAAGGGATAGGATAAATAAAAGCATTAAAATATTACAATCTAAATTTTGTCAATGGAAAAGTAGCTTTTTAAAATAAAAAGGCATACAGGTGGATTGAAACTAAATAAGGGATGAAAAGTTAATACCAGATAGAGGCCTTAATTACATTCTTAGGGCCTCATCAGACGGGCAGCGGGAAAACAGGGGGAAACGGAGGGAACTGTCCTTCTTCATTCCTTACCATCTTTCCCTGTCTTCTGGGGTGGCCTCCTATTCTGCGTGTTGGACCATTTTCCAATATTTTCCTATCTTTTTGCAGTTCCACCACATGTGAAAAAGGATCCTATCTGTTCCTTACACCTCCAGCATTTATTATTAACATTATTGTACATCAAGCCCAGCTTTTTAGGGGTTAGGTACCATCTGTTTAGAATTTTTAGCCAGTTCTCCTGGAGATCCGTTGCATAAGTATATTTTAATTTCTTTGTCCAAATTTGTTCCCATTCATCTAGTAGAATTGGTCTGCCTATGTTGTTTGCCCATTTAATCATGGAATTAGTTATCTCTTCAGTTTCGATTTCCCATCCTAATAGTTTATTATAAAGTATTGATATATTTTTCTTCTCTATCTGGAGGAATTTGTCCCAGAAACCCACTTCTAGATTGAAACCTTCTAAACTATATTTTTTATATGCCTCCTTGATTTGGATGAACTGGTACCAGGAGATATTTTTATTGGATTCCTGGAGTTCTTCTAACATTTTAGTTGGGGTTGATCTTGTTTTTTGGATGTTTTATTTAAAACTTCTTTATAGGTAGGCCATTTCATCCAACCCAACTGTCTTCTATGGTTGACCTCTAGTGGAGATAACCATAGTGGAGTTTTTGTGTGAAAGAATCTTTTATATTTCTCCCAGACTTTGAGCAGGTTGGATCTGACTAAATGATTTCCAAAAAAAATTTCGATTTTTGTTTTGCCGTACCAAAGGTACCCATGCCAGCCTCTTCTAAAGTCATGGCCCTCTAATGTCAAAATTTTACTTTTGTCTAATTTAATCCAATCTTTGATCCAAAGTAGAGCGTTGGCTTCATGGTATATCCTAAGGTCAGGCAATCCAAATCCCCCTTTAGTTTTTGGGGTAATCATTGTAGTGTATTTTATTCTCGGTTTTTTGTTTTTCCATATGAATTTACTTATTTTTTTGCCATTCTTTAAATAATTTTGCGGTTCTTATAATTGGGAGGTTTTGGAATAAGTAGAGTAATTTAGGGAGGACACTCATTTTAATAGCCGCTATTCTACCCATGAGTGACAAATTCAGATGCTTCCATTTTTCCAAGTCTTTTTTTTATTGCCTTCGTTTGGCTAAATAATTCAGATTTAAGAGTTGGTTGTTTTTGGGTGCAATCCATACACCCAAGTATTTTATTCTTGGGTATATTGTTAATCTGGAAAGTAGACTCAAGTCCTTCTGATGTTGTGTCGTCATGTTCTTTGTCATTAACATCGTTTTCTTTTTGTTAATTTTGAAGCCTGCTAAAATTCCAAATTCTTCAATTTTATTAAGCCACATTTGGATATTTTGTTTGGGATTTTCAATAATACAAATGACATCACCAGCAAAGGCACGAAATTTGTAGTCTTTTTTGTCTAATCTAATTCCTTGCAATGTTTTATCTTTCCTAATAGCTCTTAATAATACTTCTAATGCGAAGGGACTTTGGGGCAACTTACAAAAGCACATACAAGTGCCATTACACATAAAAATAGAGGTAAAATTACATCACAAATTAGACAATGACAACACCAGTTAAGATAAAAACAACACATTACAAAAAGTCCAATTTAAAAAATTAATAAAACACAATACCAATTGCCATAAAAATGAATAGTGCCGCATCTATTGAAGAGTCTCCTTACACAGCTGTGTTGCCTTGTGCAGCGGCTATATTCTGCTTTAGTCATCCACCTTCTCTAAAACATCATTCAGATTCACCTGAGTTTCTTGCTCTAGCAAACTCAATTGATCTTTTAGAGAAGCAGTCAGCTGGGAGGGGTGTACCCTTTTTTTGTGCCTGGATACAACCACAAATAGATTAAACAAATCCCTTGCAACGGAGGCTAGCAACTGGATCTTATAAGCAAAATATTGCAGTGGGATTTTGCTTTTGTTTTCAACATTTGCTTAAATATAGGATGGAGTTGAAAATATAATATTTAGGACAGAAGATCATTTTCTTCAATATAAAAAGGATTCAAGAAGGCTT
This sequence comes from Anolis carolinensis, assembly GCF_035594765.1. Taxonomy (NCBI): domain Eukaryota; kingdom Metazoa; phylum Chordata; class Lepidosauria; order Squamata; family Anolidae; genus Anolis; species Anolis carolinensis. The sequence continues at coordinate 138,860,124 of NC_085845.1, forward strand.
TTTATTTTCCCTGAAAATGCAAATTCTCCACCTTCTTGCTTGCTTGTTTTTGTAACATGTGCATATGCTTAAAATGTTGAGGATGAATACAGATGCTAATAAGGAAAACTTTCATTTATGCCAGTGATTTCAATGTATTTGTGAATCTAACCCATGTGTTGCTAATGGATGGCTGGATATTGTGTTCTTTGACATATGCAAACAGGTCAGTGCAGGCAACGCACTTGGTATTCAGATCACACTCCTCTATAATTTTATGTTGAAGTTTAGGCTGCGAGGCACAAAATGTTCAAACATTAACAGGAAACTTTTCCTGTGCTTCATGAATATCATAACATAACTGAAGGAATGGTAACCACTTGTCAGTCATGGAAAACAATTCAATCCACAACTCTTTGAGCATTGGCGAAAGCCGCTATATCTCCTAATTGACTTAAAACAAAATAGAAATCTAAACCACATTTATGCCTAGTGTTTTATGAAGGAGTTAGACAACTAGCAGTTCATTTTTTGACATTATATTTTGTTATAGTATTAAGTTTAGGTTAACTGTAGGGAACCACCATCATTAGATCAACTAAATTTGAATGAAGCTCAGTTGGAAAATTGCTTCAGCTCCCAGAGATGACGTTCATGTCTTCTCTGCATGGATTCTCTCTCCCAATGTCTCAAACAACTGCAGCTAGCCAAAAAGAGAAATGACCACACAGGAAGAATATCATGTCCAAATCCCTGCTCACAATCCTCTCTTGTGTTGCTGTGACCTTGTGTTACATTACACCATTTATCATGAGTTGTTCTTCTCCAAACCTTTCCGCAGCTTCTCCATCTAGCTTCCAAACAGTCTGTTTGCTTAAGCTTCAGGATTTCCACAGAATTTTTAATGCCACAGCATAGTCCTTCAACTGCTACTTTAGAGGATTTTTAACAATGAATTGGCACAATTTCTTAAATACTAGAAATTCTTTTGAATGTATAATTTGCATACTTTTTCAGTATCAGTAGATAATGCTGAGAATTTACTGGAGAAGGTGGATATGCAATTTTCTGATTAGACTACTCCCATCTCACTCCAAAGTGTAACCTTATTGAGAAAATACCATTTATTTTTCAAGCTAGGGTTTACCTGGTATTGAGCATAAGAAGCACTCAGAATTCAATCAACAAAGCTTAATTTAAAATGATTATTCTTCCAAAAGTGTATAAAGTTAATGTAGATTGCTTTTTGTTATTATCAGAAGTTTGGTGCTAGAAACTAAGAGCAGTCAAAAGTTTTGATAAGTTCAGTGCACTTCAAGTACAGAGAATTCAATCAATATTTGTTACTGCATTGGTAATGAAGAAGATTGTTCACTAACAATATCCCACAACTATAACTTCTGGGATGAGAAACTGCAATAGTTAGATTATGATATTTCACTAATTGTTAATTGACCAAAAAGTTGATGAGAAAGTGGCCACTGTATAGTAGGAAACATGTCATTACAAGGTCTTAGAAATTTATTTCTATCATAACACAATTATGAGTAAATAGAGTAAATAGAGTAAATATATACTCTAGTATAAGCCGACCTTAATATAAGCCAAGGAACCTAATTTTACCACAAAAAACTAGGAAACCTTTTTTGACTCGAGTATAAGCCGAGGATGGGAAACGCAGCAGCTACCGATAAATTATAAAAGGAATGGTTGCTTACCTGTAACCATCTCTCTTCGAGAGATCATCTGTCAAATCTGCACATATGGTAGTAATTGCGCCCAAGCAATACTGTCAGAAACCCTCAACAGGTGTGCATGCATGCCGACGAACTGTGGTGGCTGCAGCAAAAATTCTGCAGTATTTGTTGACAAATCCTTCTGGGCTTTAGCTAAGGCCAAGCCTTCTTGTTGAAAAGCCCTCACCATGGGCTGCTTGTCCTTAGGCAGGGCATTGAGGTAAGGGCCAATCTTTTTCTACAAAAAATCTTGGTAAGTCGCCATATATGCCTCATAGTGGGTTATGTGTGTCATAAGTCCTGCACCTAAGTTGACCTTTTTCCCTACTGACTCGAGCTTTATGCCCTCCTCATCAGTGGGTGTTGTATTTGTTCTAGAAGGACGTTTACTGTGGGACGTGTCAGCAACTATTGTGTTCAGCTGTGGTGGTTTATAAACCCATTATGCAGTCGAAAGGTCAACCTTGTGCAGGTTAACACTCCTGTGGGAAACTGCACCAAGTGTTGCAGGGGCCACATCTGGAGTTCGAGCCACTCGCTGGAGGTATGGTACTGCTGACACTGCCATAGCAGGGGAAGCTCGCTGGCGTTACTCTTCTGATGGATATAGGTGATCCTCAACTGGTTTATAAATTAAGTAAATTAAGAGCACCCAAAAGGTGCATCATCAAAGCCAAAAAGCTTGCTACATCTCCTGAGACTGAGGTCTCTGGGTCTGCTCCGGTCTCCTGGTCCCCTTCCAAATGGTGTGAGGAATCAGACTCAGGCTCCGAATGTGACTGCAACTCCTGTTGCTCAGACTGGTATGCTGGGTCAGTATTTGGCGTTTGTGCAGGCTGGGGCCTGATGTCCCCCTGAGGAGACAGTACAGGTGGTTGGGGGTCCACAGCCATTATTGGCCTCCCCCCCCCCCCCAAAAAAAATGCTCTTCCACCTGGAGAGTATATATTTCCAGCAAATTACAGTAAATGTGAGGCCGGCTGGGAGCCACTGATGGGATCATTTGGAATGGAAATAATTAGAGCGGAACGTCCTCCCCCCCCCCACTTTCGCTCCCTCCCTCTCTAACTTTTTCTTCCGGTGACAACTTGAAATGGCTTCCTTTATCCCAAAAGGGCCAGTCCCAATCCATCATGGTAGTCAAGGAGGGGACGGGACATCTTGGTGGCCCACATCCAGACAGAATGGATAAGGGATGATAATGCGATAAAAGCGGATTCAATAACGGGGTGGGGGGACTTGTTTCGCTCACCGACGAACCCCAAAATCAAAATATGGGCTCCCCCCACTCTGATCCCCAATCCGGCCCATTGGTTCGCCTTGGAAAACCCTGGACATTTAACCCCCCCCCCCCCCATTCTCCAGAAAAAGTTTCTTCTTCCAAGTTTTCATATGACAAGGGAGTTGGATGGATTGATGGTTACACTGAATTGCAAACGGATGAAATCTAAGGTGTGCTGGTTCTTCTTGGATGACACAGTTTTCCAACAACGACAACAGAAACAAAACAAATATATTTAGAAAACCCATAACCTGGACAAACAAAGGAGGCATTTCTCATGGCCGTCACTTTCTGGGAGTTTGCCTCCACATGACTTAAATTTTTTTAAAATCCAGTTGAAGCCATACTAGCCTGTCTCAAAGTCAGGGAGTCCAAGTCAGGGAGCCAGAAATCAGAGTAGTCATTGTGGAAGTCCTTATTCATAACCAAAGTACCAGGAAAACTTACAGAATTGATCATGGAAACCCACTAGGTGACCTTAGGTGTGTCACAGTCTCTCAGAGGAAGGTGAAGGCAAACCTCCTCTGACCAAATCTTGCCTAGAGTCTGCTTTAGAGTCTCCATAAAGTAGTAAATGATGCTGAAGGCAAAAAACAAATATATAAAAAGTTCATCTTTATGAATAGATGAATGTATAAAAGATGAATTCCTTATTATTTTTGTATCAGTAAAAAAATCTTGGGATACATTCAAATATTTAAACCAATTTTTCAACTGTAATTTCAGTAGGCAACCCTGTTTGATATATCACATAACACAGATGAGACAGAACTGTGGAATATACTGCATTTTCAGTATGCTTTGACAAAAATCTATAGATCTGTGCACCATGGCAACGGAAGAGTATTTTGAGCCTGAGAACTGACATCCATAATGGCATCAATCTGTTTAAAATTTCAACAGATTCCTATTGCTTCTCTTTCCAGCAATCTTTCCAAGCTGTTCCTCCAGCAGGTGGGGGGGAAACTGGGCATCTTGCATAGAGTTTGCCGTTATATAGTATTTTGTATATTAATAGGTGCTTATTGGAGAAGGCTGTGTTTTTCCAAGAAAGGCATTCCAATCGAGAACAATTTTTAATTCAGGCTGAGATCCCATTTAAAGATCCCATTTTAAGTGTAAATCTTCACCAGACAGTTATGTAAGAGGCCCAGGAAAGAGTATAACACCACCATGGAAATGTCCCAATACACATCCCGGTCAATGAAAGGCTGCTTGGATTGAAGGAAGAACTACATCGAATACACTGAATCCTTACAATTTCAGATTCATAAATCCTGCCACAAATAGCTCAAAAGTATTTTTCTAAACAAAATGTTGCAAAACTTCCTTCTTTCGAAAAGGGGTGTCACCTCTCTGTTCATTTGACATGCAACATTTAATGTCTGCTAAGCACATTCAGTACTACTACAACAACTACTAATAATAATAACAGTAATAATGACTTTATTTTTTTGCCGCCTCCATTTCCCCAAGGGGGACTCAGAGCAGCTCACATAGGGACAAGCCCGACCATCAAACATCGTAAAACAGTTTACAACATAAAACATCATAGTTACTGCAAAGCAAACAACTATGGTTAAAAGTTTAAATTATCCAACCATAAAGCATAGAAAAATCTTTAAAATCTGTGAGACATCGGAAAATCTAACTAAGCGTGAGTAGGAACTGTCACAGAAAAGGAAGGGGCCTGAGGCTGCCAGGAACCGCGGGAGCCAAAGTCCAAAACGCCCAGAGGGAAAGAAGGAGGGCCCAAGCTGGCCCAGGCCTAGTTTAGAGGCATGCTGAAGAACGAGGGCAGGAGAAGGGCCATAGGAAGATAGGCTGATTGCTCTGGGTTCTCCTTCTTTGAGCGAGGGGCCTGCCTATAGCGCTAGATCCTCCGGAAAGCCTGCCGCTTGTTTGTTTGCTTGTTGCTGTGTTTCCATATTTAAAATTCTAGACCTATTTGTATTTTTTATTAATATATCCATGAAAAGGATTTATGACTTTGTATGAGGTATGTCGGCTTTTGATGTATAGAATTTGCTTCAAATATGTCCTCCAATTTCCATTTTTTGAAGGTTTTTGTTTTTTCTAAGGTCCATATTAAAGTCCCCTCCAACTATTAGCTCCCTTTGGTAAATTTCTTGTACTTTCCAAAACCACTTTCTAAAATAATTCTTTTGCCATTTATTTGGGCCATATACATTTCCTATTGTATATTTCTTGCCGTTGATTTTGCATATTAGTACTATGTATCTCCCTTCCTTATCTATTATTGTTTCTAGTATTTCCAATTTTAATGAATTTTTCATTACTATCGCTACCCCTCTGGCTTTATTCGTACCTCTCGCTTCAGCTATCACGCTCCAATCTGGAATATTTATTAATTGTTTGTTATCTTTCTTATGTTTGTGCATTTCCTGTAAACAAAGCACGTTGCAATATGATTTCTTTGCTAATTGTATTATTCTTGACCGCTTCAGATCCGAAGCCAACCCGTTTGTATTTAAAAAACAAATTTTTAGCTTGTCGCCCATTAACTTTGTGTATTTGTGGCTCATCATCTGCTATATTCCCATCCCTTATAACTGTGGTTACCCCTTCCCACTTCTCAAATGTTACTTTAAGGAAATGAATCTTTCCTTTCATTTGAGATTTCTTGCAGCACTGCGCCCCCTGTTCCCTCTCCTGTTTATTTTTTATTTTTATTATTCCAGGCCATCCAGTTACTTCACTATTTTTTACCCATTATATGCCCGCTTTCAACCCACTAGTTGAAACGCTTTCCATACCTACTAGTTTTGTTATACTTAAGCTTAAACATAATGTCCATTCAGTCCTACATTCATCTACTACAAAGACTCCAAGTCAGGGACTCCACCGCCAGTGCCACTTCTGAGACAGGAGGAGTTGTAGGGGCCCCTCCAGTCAGGACAGAGGGAGACATGGTGCCCCTCTTCCCTCCTTGGCCTTCAGCTTTCTTCTCCATTCCCTCCCTCACAGGTGCAGGCGAAGCATCTTCCTCCCCGTCTATTTCCCAGCTGTCCTCCACCACCAGTGCCACTTGTTTGGGGGCGGGGTGTGCTTTTCTCTTCCTCTGCCAGGTGCCTCCATCCCCTCCCCCATAGCTAGTTGCCAGCTATCCTCCACCGCCAGTGCTACTTTTGAGGCGGGTGGAGTCATAAGGGCCCCTCCAGGCAGGACAGAGGGGAATAGAGGGCCCCCTCATCCCGCCTTGGCCGTCAGCTTTCCTCTTTCTCCACCAGGTGCCTCCATCCCCTTCCTTATAGTGGAGGTAAAAAGGGAATAGAGAGTGGTGCTGGGTCATAAATTTACACTCCTCCTCCCAATCTAGTTGCCATCTGTCAACTGACAGAGGGGGCCCTCCTTGTTGTCCTCCTGCTCCTGTGCCACCTTCTCAGATCTACGGCTGCTCTCAAACTTGTGTGCAGCCTGGAGGAAGACACCTCCTGTCACATGGGCTGTCAGCTGTCCTCTCCTCCTCCAGGTGCCTCCATCCCCTCCCTCATAGCTAGTTGCCAGGTGTCCTTTGCCACCAGTGCCGCTTTTGAGGTGGGAAAAGTCATAGGGGCCCTTCAGGCAGGACAGAGGGGCCTCCTCCTCATTGTCCTCCGGCTCCTGCGCCGCTGCCTCAGATCCAGGGCTGCTCTCCTGGTCTTCTTCACTGCTCTCAAACTCTTGTGCAGCCTGGAGGAAGACGCCTCGTCCTGCCTGGGCTGTCAGCTTTCCTCCGCCAGGTGCCTTCATCCCCTCCCTCATAGGGGCAGGCGGAGCATCAGGAGAGTGTGATGCTGCAGCGGCATAAAACATACAATCTTCCTCCCAGTCTGTTTCCCAGCTGTCCTCCACTGCCAGAGCCACTTGTTTGGCAGTAGGAGTCATAGGGACCCCTCCAGGCAGGACAGAGGGGGACAGAGGGGCCCCTCATCCTGCCTTGGCCTTCAGCTTTCCTCTTTCTCCACCAGGTGCCTCCATCCCCTTCCTCATAGTGGAGGCGAAACAGGAATAGAGAGTGGTGCTGTGATGCCCCATGGGCCTTGGAGTTCTGACCCCAGCGCCATCATGGATCATGATGATGAAAACATGGGTTTTTTGCCGTCTCAGCAAGAGACAGAGCCGTCCCAGATGCCTGTTGTGGACAATTCTTGCCAAGAACTCATTAAAACAGACCTTGAACCAGTTCTTCCCAGCGCTTCTCCCCCCTTTGCGAGAAGGGAGTTCTATCAGGCGAGCCGTTTCCAAAGAGAACAAACAAGGAGAAGTATGAGATTAGCAGCCAGACAGGTCGTTAATTAGCTAGTTTCTCTTGGGAGCTTTCAGGGAGGAACGCATCTGGATGAAGAGGTATTTCGCTTCTTTTTCCCTTGGGAAAGGAAGCTCTGGACACCTGCTCTGCAGGAAGATTAAAGTTCTTTATAAGTTCCCCGCACTGGTGAAGCCGTTGCGGAGTCAACAGATCAGCTTAAGGATTAACTTCGGTTCCAGCCAAGTGTGGACTGCGTTTGAGCCTGCAACCTCCAGTTCCTTCGTGCCTTGCCTTGCCGTGTTTCATGACCTATCTCATCGTGTTTTCCAGCCTTGCATCTTGTGCCAAGTATCCAGTCTTGTCTCCAACTCCCTGCCTTGGACTTATGTTAAAATTCAGTAAAACTTCTGGACGTTTTTTCCCCACTCTAACTGCTTGGAAGTGGAGTGTGTTTCGGTTCTGGGATTACAACTTTGAACTCTAATATAATATACTGGACAATATATTTCTGGACTATATTTGACCTTCCCTGAAAAGTCTATTGCTGGACTACATTTTCTACTTGTTTTTATCCTACTATAATATTTCTTTAATAAAGATATTAGATTGTTATTGGCCTCCGTGTGTTGGTTCTTAGTGCTCCGCTGCCAGGGCGTGACAGGTGCTGGGTCATAAAAATTACACTCTTCCTCCCAATCTAGTTGCCATCTGTCAACTGACATCTGTCAACTTGTCCTCCTGCTCCTGCGCCACCTTCTCAGATATACGACTGCTCTCCTGGTCTTCCTCGCTGCTCTCGAACTCTTGTGCAGCCTGGACAAAGATGCCTCGTCTTGCCAGGGCTGTCAGCTTTTCTCTTCCTCTGCCAGGTGCCTCATCCCCAATATTTGTCTGGTGATTTTGTTCTTTATTTACCATTTCCTTTATTTCAATTTATTCTGTTTTATGTGTGTCACCTGAAGTGCACCAGATATTTTGTACTCAGTTGTAGTGGGATGTGAAAGAGAATTTGTCACAGAAATGAAATGCAGGGCAGCCTCAGAGGAAAAGCAATAATCTGATCCAGGAATAGATTCTTTATACTCTTTATTGAATCCCATTGTGGATTACAAAGAATCAAACTTACTTCTGTATGTGACAAGAAACATAGGCAAAAGGAAGGACAAGTGAACAGCACAGGATAGAACCAGAGAAGAGGCAGAGTTGTCTATTAATATTCAGAAAGGGCCAAGATGATAATTTTATGGGGATGGGGATCCCTAAATGAAGGGCCCAGCCACACAGGCCTAAAAACTCAGTAGAAAGTGGGATAAAGGGGGAGAGGATTGCTACAAAACTCATAATGCGTGATCAATTGTGTGACAACATAAGAAACACATGATAAAAAGGTTCACATAAAATCCAAACACTGGTGAAAAATGTGCTGCTGTGGAACACTATATCCCAGCGCTGCTATAGGTCACTGTATATCCTTGCAATATGCTGGTTTAGACTGCTCCAACACTTATTCTTATTTTAAAATCCCAAAACATCTGATGGAGGGATGTAAACAGATAGAGCCACAGACACAGAGGTGGCTAAATGGCAGCATGAGAGGAAAGCAGTTCCTATGAGAAATCTCACCAACCATTCAATTATTCTCATTTCCTATGTATTACTGAAAGGAAATGGAGCTTGAAATTACAGTGTCAGCAGCATGTTGTAGGCAAGTGACCCCAAAGGGAAACAGGATTCAAGAGGGCAAACCTGCAGGAACCAGGAGTGAGGGAGAAGAGAGACAACAGAAAATCTGCTGGTGTGCCCTTTGTTATATCCACATCACCACTCAAACTTTGGCAAAATGCCTATGAGGTGCAGCACATCTCAGAGAGAGAGAAAAGAAAACTTCCTGCGGAAGTCCTGCTGAACCTTTTGCAGTTCCTTTCAATCCACATTAACTAAACCTTTCTGGATGCTGTGGATTCCTTAGAACTTAGAACCTTCTATGTGGACTCTGCTTGAGGTACTGGAATTTTTAATCCTTCTTTCTTACTCCGGATTAAGCAACTGTTTGAAAGGGCCCTAAACAGAGACTGGAAAAAAGGAAGACAAGCCAAAGTCTATTCTGCAAATGGAAGTAATCGGTAAGTGCATACCGATTGTGTTTGTAAGACTAGCCTTGTATTAATGAAAAAAAATTTTGTTTTTGTTTTTCATGTCAGGAGCGACTTGAGAAACTGCAAGTCGCTTCTGGTGTGAGAGAATTGGTGGTCTGCAAGGACGTTGCCCAGGGGACCCCCGGATATTTTGATGTTCTACCATCCTTTTTGGGAGGCTTCTCTCATGCCCCTGCATGGGGAGCTGGAACTCATCCATGCTCTCCCCTGATTTGAGCCTGATTTGAGCCATATAATCCAAACACCTTTTGAAAGGCAGTTATCAAAGAATTACAAAAAAAGGCAAGCTGGTTCATTAAATAGCATTGGGAAGCCCTCCTCTACAACCTGTCTCTTTAAGACTACGAATGGCATTACTGAAGTTTTACTAATGACCCATGCTGCTACTAAATTGCCACCTTGGTTTTATGCCTCAATGCCCATGAGATAATATATGGTGATATTTAATGGCTGGCTTTATTGCAAGCGTGACTTCCAAAGCTAGTGTTAAGTAAACTGTATTTCTATATATAAAACTAATAGAAGCTCTCTTATGCTGAGTTAGGGAAATGATTGTTTTTGATGAGTACTGTATATTCCAACTGGCAATGGCTCTCTTAAGTCTTTGCCAGGACTTTGACATTTTATTTTCCCAGTGCCCATGTTGATTGGAAGACCCTCCTAACTGTACTTTCCCAAGTCCTGATGTTTGCTAGAGCTGTATTTATTTTTAAACCTGTCATTTGAGAACCCTTAGCAAAGAGGTAGATTGAATCTGACACCTTATACAAGGAAAGTATGTCACAAGACCCTACATTATGACTACTATTGTTTTCAGAATAGCTAGTAGTGGCTGCACTCCAAATACCTTGATTTGACTCCCAGAACTTTGGAGTCCAAAGTAGTGTCTTTGTGATACCTTCTTTGGAAGCTACTTGAACAGTGCAAACTCACTAAGATTTTTCTTAACTGGAATTAGCAAGTGCTATTGAATCACGGCACCATTTCAAAAGGGTAACTTCACATTCTTACAAGTTCATCTAAGAGATCTTTTTTCACCCACTGAACCATTTTTGTTAAGTATCATTCCATACAAATTGTGAGAAATACATTTCCTGAGGTATGATATTCCTGTGAACAAGAGCTGGGAGATACTTATTTATGACCTCATCAGACGGGGGTGTAATTGGTTGCAAGCATCGGTTCGTCTTCCCTTTCACCACAGCCGGCTCCCATCCCCTGATGCACTGCAACTTCCAGCGGGCTTGTGTGGTGAAAGGGAAGGCAAAGCATCATAGAAGGCTTCCTGTGTTGCCTTGGATCAATGGGGAAGCCAGGCAGAGAACACTTCCCCTCCTAAGATGGACTTACTGGTAAATCAGGTAATGCAGGGCTTGGGGCGATGGATTCCCCATGTCCTCCGGTGAGCACTGCTGGACTCACCACAATCCGCATCAATTTCATTGGCACATGTGGAGAGGTCCCAAGTCTAACTCTCAAAAATCTTTCAGGCAAGAAGTTAAGAGATATACCAAAACTTTTTCAGGGCATACACCCTCAATTGACCTTGAGCATAGTTAATCAAAAATCAAGCAGAGAGCTGAGCAGAGAAATTGCAATCAGTGAGACTTGCTTCTAAGTATAGAATCATAGAATCATAGAATAGCAGAGTTGGAAGAGACCTCATGGGCCATCCAGTCGAACCCCCCCCCCCCCGCTAAGAAGCAGGAAATCGCATTCAAAGCACCCCCGACAGATGGCCATCCAGCCTCTGCTTAAAAGCCTCCAAAGAAGGAGCCTCCACCACAGTCCGGGGGAGAGAGTTCCACTGCCGAACAGCTCTCACAGTCAGGAAGTTCTTCCGAATGTTCAGGTGGAATCTCCTTTCCTGGAGTTTGAAGCCATTGTTCCACGTCCTAGTCTCCAGGGCAGCAGAAAACAAGTTTGCTCCCTCCTCCCTATGACTTCCCGTCATGTATTTGTACATGGCTATCATGTCTCCTCTCAGCCTTCTCTTCTGCAGGCTAAACATGCCCAGCTCTTTAAGCCGCTCCTCATAGGGCTTCTTCTCCAGACCCTTAATCATTTTAGTTGCCCTCCTCTGGACGCTCTCCAGCTTGTCAACATTTCCCTTCAACTGCGGTGCCCAAAATTGGACACAGTATTCCAGGTGTGGTCTGACCAAGGCAGAATAGAGGGGGAGCAGGACTTCCCTGGATCTAGATGCTATACCCCTATTGATGCAGGCCAGAATCCCATTGGCTTTTTTAGCTGCCGTATCACATTGTTGGCTCATGTTTAACTTGTTGTCCACAAGGACTCCAAGGTCTTTTTCGCACACACTGCTGTCAAGCCAGGCGTCCCCCATTCTGTATCTTTGATTTCCATTTTTCTGCCGAAGTGAAGTATCTTGCATTTGTCCTTGTTGAACTTCATTTTGTTAGTTTCGGCCCATCTCTCTAGTCTGTCAAGATCGTTTTGAATTCTGCTACTGTCTATGCAGCCATATTGTTTGTAGCGAAGAATCAGACTGCCAATATCCAAATCCAAATTTATTTAATGCTTAGACCATAGGTCTTTCGCATGCAAGACAAACAAACAAATACACAAAAGCCAGACCATCAAATCTATATATATAAAAGAGTGATGGCATCATGGCAGCGGACAAAACAACAAAAGTAAACACCCCACAACCTTGAAAATTGACAGCACAACCCCTCATCCATGCCTCTAGGTTGATACAACAAAAAGAAAAGAAAAATAAAGTCCTAATTAGAGGGAGAGGAATAATTGTTTTTATCCAATTGCTACCAGTTAGAAGGCTAAGCTCCACTCACTTGGTCTCCTAGCAACCCACTCAGCCCAGGGGACCCTTTACCTTAACTACCACCAATTCTTCAGTACTTTATTTCCCATACCACCATATTTCGCCACAGCAATGCGTGGCCGGGCACAGCTAGTACAATATAAAACATGCCATTAAAACCCTATATAAATCATTAAAACATTAAAATGCTGCAAATATCAATGTCAGGATATGCCCTTCAAATACTACATACTAAATACTACAGACTGCCAATATGAATGTATGAATTAGGAAATAAAAGAACGAAAAACCATCAATTTGGTAGTTCTATGAGCTTTGTGTGTAAAACCATGATCAAAGTGGAAACCTTACCCTTGGCAAGATATACCTATAGAACTTAATGTAAAGAAATTGCCGCAGAAATATCTAAGATAGAAATTAGATTAAAGGGAGTGGGTTGGAACCCGTCATAGATCAATAGCAGTCACTCAGCTTTTTATGATCAGTTGAGATGAGGCTGTAGGAGCAGAAGTATAAAAATACAGCTCTTAATATTCATTTTAAAAAACTCTCTGCATTTACTGAACAATCTACAAGCATATTAACTTGACATCACTGACAGGTCTAAAACGAATTGCTGAGGGTGAAGTTAACCAAGAGTATATTTATTGTAATAACCTGTTGAAATGAATCTTTGCCTGGTTCGACATAGAAATGTTTTTCTTCATTTTAAAGAGGTTTAAACAGCAAGAAGATCTTCCTGATCATTATGGACATTTCAGCATTATCAAGGGAGATTATTATAGAACCTAAGGGGGAAATGTGTTGCCTTTGTAGGAAATTGCATACTATGGAAGACTTTTGCAAGCAGAGGACACATACGCTGTAAACCGATTCCTCACTCAGGAAAAAAAAAAAAGTAAAGTACAATACTCTGTATGTAGGGTGGATGTAGATTTGCATGATATAATGGATTAAATATCAAATATCAGACTGTTCTATACCTAACAGGCTACAATTCTCTGTGTCCCTCATCACATATATTCAAGCTCTGTTTAGGTATTACAAAGTGTGCACATATGAGCAAGGTGAGGGAATAAGCATGCCTATATTTTATTACTCTCTGAACTTTGTATGGGAGATGAGAGTCCTGTTTTCAGATATATTTTCTATGCAATTTATCCAAGGTTGGAATTGGGTCCCTTGGGTGCAAAGCCAATCTGTCCTAACCAAATGGTTTATTTATGCTTCCTGAATGAGTATTGCAAGTCAGATGATAACTGTATTCGTAATCCATTTTTCGGTAGGATTCCAAATCAGCAGACATTCTAGAGGACATAATTGAGTATAGAAACTTGTTGCGTTTGTTGTTATTCTCATGTTAGGATTGCCAACTCTCGAAAAATGAAATGCACCCTGGCATTAAAAGGGTGTATCTGGTGTATTCTGGGACAGAATCAGAGGACAAAAATGCAGAGACTAGAAAATACCATGCTTATAGCATGACCATAAACAGTAGGGCATATTGTTAATCTACATAAGAATATGTTGCATCCTCCTTATTACTATGGGGTACAAAGTGCCAACCGGAAAACTTGCGGTGTAGAGCATTGATTTCTAGATCCCCTGGAGCTTGAATAACTCAAAAATATGTGTTTTTTAGACTGTGCAGTTTTAATCATTTGTTTTAATATTAGATGTTTTTAACTTTTGGGTTTTTAATGTATATGTCTTTCATTTGTATGTCTGTTTATGTAGCAGTGAATTGTTACCACTTGTAAGCCACTCTGAGTCCCTTTTGGGGTAAGAAGGTGGGGTATGCATATAGTAAATAAAATAAATAAATAAAATAATACCTAGTTCCTTAAAATTATTTCCCTCTCCCACAATAACAAATATATGTTGCCATTGTAAGTTATAAGAGACAATTGTAATGATTTTGTGGAATAACTGCAACTTTTAGTAACTGCTATAGTTAGAGGAGTATGGCCTCCCTTAGTAATGGGGGAACTATTATATCATGCTGTGTTCAGGGTACTGAGGCAGCAACAATGTTGACCAAAATAAACTCAAAATTGTTCCTTTTTTTAAAACAAATAGCTGCTTTTTGAAGCAAAGGGCTACTTTTCTGAGGGTAATTGATTGTTTGGGGACTTGGAAGAATATACTTTCTTCCTAAAGTGACTGCAAGCTCTACCCCCACACGGTCACCATTTTTTAGACTGCGCTATTTCCATAGGAGTAAAAACAATATCAAATCAGTTCTAGAAGAGCTGTGATGTATATAAAAGAGCTAGAAGAGCATAATGTACATAGATGAACTGGAATTGTCTACCCACAATCAGCCCAATATGTATCTATAAGTAATGTATACTCCACTTTTTCCAACTGGGATCATTGGACTCTCCCTGCATATTTATATTTAATATTTATACATTATTTTAGTAGTTATACGTTATTTTAAGTCTTTATCAACCAATCGTGTGTTGATAAATCGACTCCTTCTCCTCTTGTTGCTGCTTGGGCTCCTTTTCTCTCCCTTTGGCTTCTCCTCCCTCCCTCCTTAGGCTGTAAATTGTAATTTTTTATTATTTATAATAGTCTTTTAGAGTTTATTGAAAAACCGCGAAACAGCGAATCCGCAAAAAGTGAACCGCAAAGTAGCGAGGGAACACTGTATATGATTACACTATTCTTACACAGAAACAAGCCATACACTCTGGAATATTGAAACTGAATATTACATTTCCTGTGTTAATTCATTTTACAGGAAAATAAATGTTGTCTTTTCCCAAATATACCAGGGACTTCATCACATTTACTATTGGATCTGTCTGGTGAATCCGAGGGGTAGCTGGGCAAGCCCATTACACATGGGGAAGTGTTGCTGTGTGGTTTCTGCCCTGCTGGCCCCATTGCTGCCTACAGAACAAGGAAAGCCTCTTGTGTTGTTGTGGGTGAAGCATACTAAGATGCTTGTGGCACAATTCATCTACAGAACGCTGTCGCGAATGAATGTGCATCGTGTGATGGGTGGCATGTCAGAGTTTTATGTCATTTCTTAAGTAAAAATGGGTAAGTGATTGTGAGAATCATGACCAATCACTGTATGGCCAGCAACAATCAAGCCACCTGCTAGAGATGGAGTACTACTAATAGAGACTAAGTACATTATGTTACTCGAGGTTGAAGGTTGGTGCTTGAGGTTTGAGGTTGGAACCTGAGGTTGGAGAGAGTTTGGAGCTTGACATTGAATGCTGAGCTGGAGTTGCTGGAGCTGATTTGTCCAAGTTGGAGTTGCCAGAGGTGTATTGTTGCTACAACGTCTGAAGAACAAGACTGTGGCATCTTGCTGAAGATAAGGACTTTATTGTTTACTATTAATCCTGTGGAAGCAGCTGTAAAATCCAAGGACTCTGCTGTATTTGTAAATACCTTTATATAAACCTTTTCTTTGTTAAAGAGACAGTTTGTGTTGGGTATTCTCCTTAACCAGAGGCCAAAGCTTCCAAGGAAAGGGGATTGCAAATTTAGAACCCCAATTGACGGGTGCAACATGGCATAGGGCTCCATAGATGAAGTGTTCTTGCAAAGAGCCATGTGATAAAGTCACAGGACTCTGTTTGAAATAATATAACAAAAATAAGTTTTTTGTTAAAAGGGAAGGGGGAGAAATATTCTTCTTTACATAATGTAGAAATCCTTATTTTGGGTTTTGCTCTACATTATTCTTGCAACAATTCAGAAAAATAAGTTTATCTAAAAGAGAGTGACCAGACTGAGATCATCCACCAGAGGTCACTCCAAGGTTATCCAGGGAATTCCATGTCCAAGAATGATTTGAAGTCAAATATCTTCCACTCAGCTCCAACAATTTGTCTTCTGACCATTTCAATTTACATGGTTCTGCCCCAAACTGTCACCATTGTTTCATCCTCAAAACAATCCTGTGAGGGAGCTGAACTGAAGAATGGTGTCTGGCACATTAACTGAATTTGAGTCTTTCCAATCCTAAACTGACATTCCTGAACTGTGGTGTACTTGGAATGCTAAATATCACAGCACACTTTTTTTTAAAAAAAGGAAGATAAAACTTAGCATCTGTAATCATTCATGACTGTGTTGTCGAAGGCTTTCATGGCCGGGATCACAGGGTTGTTGTATGTCTTTCGGGCTGTGTGGCCATGTTCCAGAAGTATTCTCTCCTGACGTTTCACCCACATTAATGGCAGGCATCCTCAGAGGTTGTGAGGATGCCTGCCATAGATATGGGTGAAACGTCAGGAGAGAATACTTCTGGAACATGGCCACACAGCCCGAAAGACATACAACAACCCCATTCATGACTGGTTCAGCAAGATTCAGAAATCACCTTATGAAGTTAGAAGGAACATACAAAATGAAACAAATGGCTTCTCAGGTAGCTTCAAAAATGAGTATTCACATGACTTCCAAAATTACCAAGAATGTTATAGATTCTTCTTACATCTGCCACATAAAATTCAGGCATTTTGTATCTGCACTATTGAGATCATTCGTGACCTTGCAATGCAGAGGATGCTGTAGCACAATAATGGTTTGAGACTGATTCTACTCTTATAACAAATATGTTGATTACCACTCTGTTTCTGAGCATAATTCAGAAGTCCTTATTGTGACCTGTAAAACCTATAAAATTTGAGTGCAGATTATCTGTAAGATCGTATCTTCTTATGTGTGCCTGACCAAGTATTGAGGTCTTTGGGGGCAGACGTTTTCTCTGTCCTGTCACCCTCAATGTCACATCTGGTGGAAACAGGAAGAAATATTTTTGGTGGCTGTTCCTGAGGTTCTGAACTCACTTCCTAGAGAGGTCAGATTTAATCCCCTCCTTGCTCCATGTCAGTAGGTGAAAGATTTCTGTTCCAAAACTTGATCATAAATGTTCCTAATCATATTCCTTTATTACAAACTGAACACTGAAAAGAAAATCTGCCCTAAACAAGCATATCTTTCTTGGCTATTTCAGTCAATTCTTGTGAATTGTTTCTTGCAAATGTTTTAGGTTATGGTATCCCATCCAGATCTAAAATCCTCTTTTTTCCAATCATGTTGTTGAGGCATGGAATTATATTTCCCAAATTACATTTTGGTTCTCCAAAATGGCTGGTATGCTTAATTCAAGACATTGGGCCCTTCCACAGAGCCCTGTATCCCAGAATATCAAGACAGAAAATCCCACAATATCTGCTTTGAACTGGGTTATCTGAGCCCACACTCAGATAATGTGGGATTTTTTACCTTGATATTCTGGGATATAGTGCTGTGTGGGAGGGCCCATTGTGTTGCATGATGCAAAGGAAAATATAGCAAATACCTCCCAGTCCAATCTGACAGAGAAGCCAAATGCAAGACCATTCTCCACCACACCTGAGAGCTACAGACCCATTTGGCTAAATCTGCAGGGCAGATTTGTGACCTATGAAGGGAAGATGAAATTCCTAAGTGGCAATGTAATAGAGTATACACTTATGCCAAAGATTATGAACCAGAAGAAACATTAAGCAATCTTTCTTCAGAAAGCTGAGGATTGCCAAACCATCTCCAAACTAAGGAGTTCACTTCTCATGGAAGATGCTGGGGAGAATTTCATGAATCAGATAATGACCCTGCAATAAATATGCGTTGAAACCAGAGCAAGGGGAGAAACTTGAATTTAATATTGCTGAGACATCTTCCTAGCTCTCCACAAGATCTGTAAGAAAGAAGGGCATCTGTGGTATTATTAGAACACCACCATTCTGCCATTAGATGCTACAAGTGCACATTCTTGTGAAATGGTTGCCTTTATTCTCCTGAGGGGATTTTTGTACTAAATCTAGCTTTTGCTAAGGAGTTTTTGTACAACACCCACATCTGCTAAATTCTTCAGGCAAAGACTGTACAGTCTTTGTTCTTCCTTGTAACACCTTGCCTTAGAAACCTCAAAAGAAATATAATAAAAAAAAACCAAGCAAGCAGAACATATATTATTTGCTTGAAACACGTAGTTCTAGATTCAAAGTGATCCAATTACAGGTACTTTCACAAAAAATAGCCACGGCTATAGCTTAATTGAATACAATTAATGCTGGCTGTAAACTAGCCCTTGATACCCAATAATTTTCAGCAGCAACCCACCATTTTCGCCATATGCGTCAGTCTACTAATAAGCGCAGATTTTTCACACGCCCTCGCCATATCACAACAGGGACACAGACTAATATAGACTGAGGCATATACTGAGTGAACTCAATTCGGTAAAATGAAAATAATATATGACTCTGGATTAGCTTTGAAACTTTTCCCCTTTCAAACTAGTGAGCAGAAAGAAATCTTGAATTATTGCAATTTTTAAAAGCCTGACTAGATGACATGTGAGACTGAAATATTTATCCCATCAGAGTAAAAGGCAACCAGGCATCTAGAACATATTTTTAGGGTTTCTCTAAAAACAGGATGGATAAGGAGATGATCCCTCTCTAAAAGGATCTAGCATTTTTCTCTTAAATGACTCAGAAGAGCACAATAGTCTGGGAACATGAACTCAGCGATTTCTGGATGGCTGACCAGTTGGCTGGCTGACTGGCTGATTAGACTTATTCATGGTTTAGTTCAATAAAATCCAAGAAGCTGGAAGTGCCATACATGATCTCTGCCCTCAGCAGAAAGATATTGGCCATCATAACAACCTAGTCTAGTTTCGTGGCTTGAAAGCCAGTATTTGGCTATTACTGGAAGAAGTCGATGAAAAGAGCCTCATAACAGTTGAAGATTCAACCATAATCTTGGGATATGGGGCTGTGTAAAGTTTCTGGTGGCATAAATAAACCCAAAAGGAGAATTCCTGAAGAAGTTTAAAACCCCATAGGCAGCCGAAAGGGAAGGGAATGTATAGAAAGGTACCAGCCTCTGAAAAAACACCAAGGAGTTCTACTGCAAGACTTTCAGTTACATGAATCATGGAAAAACAAGACAATAACTGAGGTTAGAAAAGCTTCTATAGAGATTAATAGGTGCTCAGACATCTGCAGAAGTAATAAATAAAAAAGAGAGCTTTTGGTTTGGAGAAAAGCCTAATTACTTTGGGAGAAGATTCTGCTTTGGACACAGATGGGTGATCATGAGCTAGCTCTAATTTATGCTGATCCTTGCAGACTGTACAGTAGGGGATGTGCCTTATCCTCCGGCTGGCGTCATGTACCAGGCAGACTTGTAAGCCAAGTTCTAGTCATTTGCTCTGTCTGGAGGGAATTCAAAACATTCTCAAATTAGGAGCGGTACTTGTCTGTATCTTTGGGCATCAAATGATTTTATCTCCTAAGCTCAATCTTCACAGGGCTAAATCTGTAGCATAGTCCTGATTCTAAACCTCATGTGACACATTTTCTCCCTCCCCAAACAATCTCAGATCTCTGCATTGCCTGGAGGTTCTCATTCAAGATAAATACAGTGTTAAATGTGAGTTCTCAAAAATAGCTCAGGTTTTCTCTTACTCTTTTGTGGGTTCTGTTGCACCAGTTAGATTGGATTTGGTTGTTTGGGGAATGGTTTCTGGGACACATGGGTGGAATAATTTCCACCAAATAGTGTCTAATTCCCCATTGCTACATATCCTTAAACATTTACAAATAAAAAATGAGACGTGGCAAAACAATATTATCAGAAAATGGTAAAGATGGCAAAGAGGATTAATGAGGAAAAACACCTGCAGTTTGCTTTTGTCTGATGCACCTAGTGAGAAGGAAAATACTCATCCCTTCTCTTCTCTCCCTGCTGTGGACAAAGTACTTTTGTTCATTGAACTCGAGCCTCATCTACACTGACCATTTAATGCTGTTCAAAACTAGCTTCAAACTGCCTTGAATAGTTGAGCATACAAAAGAATAGCCTTGTGCATTTGTATAAAATTGCTATCCATTTCTGTTTGTCCCATTTGTGTGGCCCCGTTTCTGTCCGCAACTTCCGAAAACAGCACCTATCCGAATGAGCTTTTTCATTCCACCATCCAAAAATGCGAATACATTAATTCCATTGGCAGCAATGGGTGGGCTGCCCAGGCTCCCCTTCTCGTCAGTTTTAGGGCTAGAGGAGTGAAAACTGCCACACATGGAGGGCATATCTACCACTTTTAGCCCACCAACTCTTACAACCAACTTGTTGCACCCCAAGGCAGCGCGAGCACTCAAAAACCAGGCAGGAGTCAATATAACACACAAGCTGTTTATTGAAGCAGAGTAAATATATAGGTCTATGCACATTTAAGGTGGAAAGTCAAAGTAAGAAATAGTCCATAATATATAGTCTATTGCAATTCAGAAAGAGTTCATCAATGTCCAATTTGTAACCCACAAGTGAAGCTTGATAGCTTCCCTTAGATATCATAAAATTTGTCCATGAAACAATAGTGGAAAACAAGCACTCAAATCCGCTTGAAAAGTCCCGTAGCAAAGTCAAAGAAGCAAGGTAAAAAAGCGAAGTCAATCTCGATTCAGGAACAAGGAAGTCATGATAACAAGGCAAGGTCTACTCGGGAGTCGCGGCTCGGCGTGGCTCTCCTGGACCTGGAAACTCGGCACAGATTCAGAAGACAAGGCAAGGTGCTGGAAACTGGAACCTCTTCCAAGGAAAGGCAAAGTTGACACCATGAAAATACAGTGCAGAGTACTTTTAACGGAATCCCAAGTCTGTAAGAATTAGGGAGTACAGGACCCACGAAAGTTCTCATGGGAAAACTAATCATTATCTAGTTTGAGAGCGAGTCTTTGACTTCTTCTCAGTCCTTGTTTTCTACTTCTATCTTGGGTAACAAAATCTCTCAGATTAAAACTTCCATTCTCCCCCAAGTCTGTACCATCTGGTGTGGTTAACGCTGGAGAGAATTCGGAATGTTTGCCAATTAGCGTATCCGGCGCCTGCAAGGCCATGGGGCCTGAATTCTGAGCAGGAATGTCTTCGAATTCCACCTCCTCATCTGTTTCTGACTCCAACTCTAAATGAAACCTGGGCCATGATGGCTGAGCCACAACACAACTCTTGGGCTAGCCCCTGAATTTTAGTGATTTTTTTTATTTCTGGAAAGGAAATCCCCTTTAAAGCATTCCCTCTTTTCCCCGCTGGCCCTGCCTTCTAACTTCTCCATCAGCTTCGGCAGCAGGGCAGCATGGCACCATTCCTCCCTGCCGAATGTCAGAGATGCTCCACACACCACATACACAACCCGGTGCCTAGCCCCACTATTTCTTCAATATAACAACACCAAGCAATTTCTCCCAAAGCTTTTACAGCAGCAGCAGCAAGCATTGGCAAGCATAGTCCTCTTATTTTACAAACACTGATCTGCAGGGAGAAAAGAAGGAATCTGAGCAACTAACTAAGAGAGATCCCTTTTTCCCCAAAGCCCTCTGTGCACACGCCGGCACCAAGCCTGGTGCAACCCACCCCCACTCCTTTCAAACATCCAGTCCCTTCTTTTTAAATAAAAATAAAATAAAAAGATTTAAACCAAGCAAAGGCAAGAATAAATCTTTCTCTGCTGGCTGCAGTGGCTGGCAAGGCAGGCAACAAGTGCAGCAGGCATGGGATAGCAGCAGCAGCAACTAGCTGCTCTGAAATATGTACCCACAATGAGCTCTTTGGGGCAGTCACCCCATTAAATACCCAGAGCCTTGTGTAGGGACATCACTACATTCAGTTCCTCTGATTGGGCCAAACTGGGCGTCCCTAATCATTTATCAATATTTAGAAATTGAAAGTAGTATGGCATAAATGGTTTCCAACTTTGGTGTTTATTGGCATCTTATACTTTCTCTAGTACTTCCACAGCTGGCCTTCCAATTCCTAGTCTTCATCTGGTTTCTTCTCTACAGTTTCTGTTTTGAGAAACGTTAGAGAAAACCTTTAAAGTTCTAGCTAATTCCTATCTATTATGAAAGCACTTAGGGGTTATTTAGCTAGCAGTCACTCTAACAAAAAGGAATATACAATCAGTCCTCCCAATTTGCGGGTTTTACTTCTGCTAAATTGATTATACACAGATTTGATTAATATGTACTCTCTAGGAATCTCTAGGTCTTCCAGCGTAACACTGTGATCAATTCCTGCTATACATGTGCACTGGATGACCTAGAGACTGATAGAGAGAACAATTGTCTAGGCCTTTGTAGGTCTTCCAGCACAAGTCTACAGTCTAGTTTTGACACAATCTGGCCATAGGGAGATGTTCTTTTTGATTTAAAAAATGTGGGGTTTTATTTGTGGTTTTCCAACTTTTGTGGGGAATCCCTTACAAAAGTACCTCAGAAATCTTCCCACGGCATTAGCTACTAGAAGAAAGAATGGAAGAAAGAGACAAAAAAGGAACAAAAGGGTGCCCCACAGCTAGATGGGGTGGGAAATCCACCTTGATACCTACTGGTACTGGATGTTTTTCCATTCCGATAGGGCAGAGTCCACATTATGCTGGACTGTATCATCCCAGAGGAATCTGTAGCTGGATTGGAAGGATCAGCTGGTCTTGAAATTTATGGAAATATTTTTGTATATTCCTGTGATGGATGATGATGGAAAAGATGCTAATGAAAGGGAAGTGAGACACACATCTTTGTGCATACAAATGTATACAAGTGGCTTTGTATTAGATGGCTATTTTATTTATTATTTTCCACTCCAAATTTTCTAGCATGTGTGTGGGAGGGGGGGGGGACCAAAAAAATAACTCTTTGAAGGACAAAATAGAGGAGAGTGGCTGACATCTTGAAACACATACAGTGAGGATTAGGCTTGATTGTTGCATCACTCCTTCCAGCAAACAGCTTCTAGAGCAGCCTTTCAAAAAGCAGGCAGTCTTAACAACAATACACCTAATTCCTTAAGGAATTTTCTATGCTAAGGGGAAAATGGGAAACAGCAGTGGGAATATACAGGTGTTGAAAATGGAAGATGATATCAAGAATGCTCACACCTGATGAATATGGGAGGTTTGCTTGAAATAAAATGTAATTTGGATATGCAAAGAAGCAGAAGAAGCAGAAGCAGAAGAAGAAGAAGAAGAAGAAGAAGAAGAAGAAGAAGAAGAAGAAGAAGATGATGATGATGATGATGATGATGATGATGATTTATACAGAAAGAAATCCAGGGGTTTTCAGAGACTTTCCCTCCAGTAGAATGGGTTCTTAGAAGATAGACTTTGGGTTCATTTGCAATATAGAATTAATTAGTCTGACACCATTTTAACTGCCATGGCTCAATGGTATCCTGGGATTTGTAGTTTGGTGATGCACTAGTATTTGTTTGGAAGAGAAGGCTAAAGACCTTGGAAAACCAAAGCTTCCAGTATTCCATAGCATTGAGCCATAGTAGCTAAAGTGGTGTCCAACTGTGTTAACTCTACAGTGTGGATTCACCCTCAGTCAATATTTAGTTCCCTAGGCCACAAGTAACCTAACCTAATCTTATCAGACCCCCAATAGAGAACCTGGGTTGCATTATCTATAGTTTGTCCAGAACAGCTTGACCAACTTGGTCTGCTTCAAGGAACAGATATGCCATAAGAATTGCAATAATCTATATTGGTGTTTATCCACGGGTTGGATCGAGCATACACTTTTCATGCAGAAATCCCCAAATTCTGTCCTAGGGTTGAATAGGATTTCCCTCAGTGTGTCACATTGTAAACCATCCTGTGTACCTCTTCCATCAACATGTTTCCTGCTCCTGTTCAGGTTTTATCCACATTAGACTGCAGGAGTTCTCTTTTTAAAAAAAAGTGTTCCCAAAATAGTAATCTGCCTTGGACATTTCTAAGTTACTATTCTACCTTGAGTTCATGTATCCAAGCTTTAATATGATAATAATTTGACTTAAGTCCAGAAGTGACTGGGCGGATTTATTAGTTTCATATGAATAAAGGGACATTTAATGACACACACTACTGCACATTAAAATCCAGTTCAAGCTCAATGTGACCTAAAAGCTTTAGTTAAACATTAGCATTTTTATATTTAAAAAATACAACTCTAATCAGGGTGTCAGGACTTCTGATCTGAAGGAACCTTTTGTAGCTCTAAAATATGGTAACAGTTTTGTAGAAAGTATCATTTAATTATGCAAACCTTGAAGAGTTTTTAAGCACAAAAATACCTAGTGCTAAATTATTCTTAAGTTCATTCTACTTGGAGAGTGTCCATTCCCAGACTACTGTTTAAAGCAATTCCTGTTCCAAAAGGCTCACTTAGAATATGTCTTTTTAAATTATTTTTATTTTGGAACTCTGGATAAAGTATAAATAACCTGTAGCTTGAATTACAATTCAAGGTTGTGGACTAGAGTATGTGGATATAATCATTATATCTCCTTCCTTTCCTGCCATGGTGTCTCTTTGGATGACCAGTCTGAACACAATCTAGTAGAATGCATCAAAATTCTCTAATAAAAGTTCAGCTGAGATTTTCAGAACTTCTCCATCCCAGAAGCTCGGAAGCACCTGGAAGCTCAGTAGGGAGATGGGGAACTTCTTATATCTAGCTTGACATAGGAAAATAAGAGTGAGGGAAGATATTTCTAACAAAAGCTTTTCCAGCTTCCCAAATGAATGTCTAGCTCAGGATGACATTGAGAAGAATCTCAAGAGGTACCTTTCATGATACTCAGATATAACAGTATGATTCCACTAACACCCATGGTACCATGCTATAGCATGCTGGGTTTTATAGTTTGGGGAGGCACTAGAGCTGTCTAGCTAAGAATTCTAAATACTACACATTCTTAAACTGCAAATCTCAGGATTCCATAGATTGAAAGCATGACAGTCAAAATGGAATCATAGTGCTATAATTGTAACGTTGAAAATAACTTTAGTACTATTAGCCGAACCCATTATTTCCACAATCCCAGTGCTTTCTTGAAGCTCTTCCTGTCCTCTGGATTTTCTATCAGAGAAACAACTAAGTGGTTGTTAAATGTTTGGCATGTTACTAAATACAGCATTATGTTCCGAGTATAAGAAATTCTGTTATTGCAAAAACCTAGTGTTTTTTTTATTCAAGCACTTCTTATAATGGTGAGATGTTTCAGAGGTATTATTATTACTGTGTTGATTATGTTGATTTATACCCTGCTTTTCTTTCAAAGAGAGACTCAGAGTAAAACCAATGCAATACAATTTAAAACCTAAAAATATACATTAAACTAGAATTAAGTATTAATGGTATCAAAAATAAACAGTTAAAATCTTTAAAACTAAAGACTCTTGAAGGCAGCCCTATGTAGAGCACATTACACTAACCCAGACAGGATGTAACTAAGGTATGTTCCACCATGGCCATCCTCCACTTGATGACTTCCAGCATACGGACTTACACCTCCCTACTATGTAATAGATTCCTCACAGAATCAGAGAATAATCTGTCCTTCTCATGTTGTCTTCATCTCTGTGCCAATTCCAAACTGCAAACTGTTGTTTCTTCACACATGCACAGAGTGTGAGAGTGCCGTGGGTAGCATATTAAAGCACATAAGAGAGACTAATGACTATGACAGAAAAAAAAATCAGTGTCAGTTATCAAGAGCAGTTTTCTTCATTAAGATAAAAGATTCTGCTTAGCATACTATCCTCATATACCCTCAAGATAGCATAATTCCCAAATCTTTTTGTCTTCCTTCACTTTTATTTCTTTAAAAAAAAATGCTTGATGAAAAAAAATCTGTTTTTAATCGCTACATCTGAGATTCTGTGCATTTTTGATTGGCTTTATTAAAGGTCTTACCACTGCATTGACTTCAAAACTAGTTTTATGACTCATACATTTTCCCCTATATTTAAATGATGGCTATGGACTTTATTGCACAAGGGAGGCAAACTGGCATCGCAGATGGACTGTCACCTTTGGTGGTGGTTCCTTTCCATATGTTTGCCTCCTCCCTGTGATTCCCCTATCACGAGATATTAATGGATAAAACCCATCAATAACTTCCAATCCTACAACATTCCTGTCACCTACCTTGGTGCAATCGGTCCTTTCCATATCTGTGCCAGCAGTAAAGGGGCATCAGGGGTCAAGAGCCAGATTAAATATCTGCATCACCCCTACAATTTACCCTAATTGACTCCAAATATGCAGTTCTCAGCTGAGTTGCTATATATATATATATATATATATATATATATATATATATATACATACATATACAGTAGAGTCTCACTTATCCAACATAAACAGGCCGGCAGAATGTTGGATAAGCAAATATGTTGGATAATAAGGAGGCATTAAGGAAAAGCCTATTAAACATCAAATTAGGTTATGATTTTACAAATTAAGCACCAAAACATCATGTTATACAACAACAGAAAAAGTAGTTCAATATGCAGTAATGTTATGTTGTAATTACTGTATTTATGAATTTAGCACCAAAATATCACGATGTATTGAAAACATTGACTACAAAAATGCGTTGGATAATCCAGAATGTTGGATAAGCAAGACTCTACTATATATATATATATATGAGAGAGAGAGAGAGAGAGAGAGAGAAAGAGAGAGAGAGAGCATTTTGTATGTTATATTTGCATTCTTGTTGGCCAATAAAATGTAGTTGTAATATAAGGATCCTAGTGTGTCTTTTGCATAATGTATGATCCGAGGTATTGTTTTCTCTCTTATACAAGTTACAGCTATACAGTACATGTGTGATGTCTTCTACCTCTCACTCTCCACAGATACAAAGACGTTTGCCATATGGAACTTGGTTAAACGTTCCATGTTTGACCATTGTGTCCAGCTATTCAAATCTAGTTCTGGTAAAAAACCCTCCTGAGGTATTTAGGCATTTCTGTCTTTAGATATTGGGCTGTTTGAAAAGTATGTTTAAAATGACTTAACCATTTCATTGAGCCGGCTTTACTGAGGGTAGCAATTTTTTTCTGAGCTTCAATAGCCAGTATTCATTGTGAAACAATTTTTGTATTAAGTTCTTCTAGGAGATTTGGATACAGGATCGGAAGTCCACAACTCCTGATGCCAAGAGGTCTGATCTTGATTTTTTTTTTGACTGCTCTAACATGCACAGTTTCGGTAGTCTGTCATTTGCCATGGCATTCGGTTTAACCCAGTAGATGTATGCCCTAATTTTGGATAAACCATCAACTGTATATACTCCCAGTTCTGCTCTTACTGCGTCAGCTGGGGTCCTTTTGTCCACTCCCAGAAAGCTTTAGAGGTGCTATGATTGAGATTGCTCTAATAATAGTACCTGGTTTAGGCTCCAAACTTCAGCTCCATATAAGAGCATGGGGGTAACCTTCACCTTATATACTTTAAGAAGTGGTCTAAAGCTATGATTTGTTAATTTAACAACAACAACAAAAACAACTTTATTTTTGTATCCCGCCTCCATCTCCCCAAAGGGACTCGGGGCAGCTAACATGGGGCCAAGCCAAAACAGTAAAACAACATTAAATACAAACAAGGCACATGACAGCATCCAATAAAATGCCTATACAATAACAGAGTAAAACAAAATAAAGTGACAATGGCATAATAAAATAAAGTATTACGAATGGGAATAGGCACCATTGCAATATCAAAGATGCTCATCCCAGTATGTATCCACTATAAATGATCAAGCGGCTATAATGAAATAGCGGGTTTGTGTGATAAAGTCCTATGAATGTATCTTCGCTATAGTTTATATTCCATTGATAGCAAAGTAACTGCCATGGTTCCATCCTATGGAATCCTGAATTATAATTAAAGGGTGTGGAGTAGAGCTGTCATATGAAACTGCTATGGCATGAAATATAGCACCTGTATTATTTTAGTATGTAAAGATTTAGATTATTTGTCTTTAAATGTTAAACCTGACAAAAAATATTCTAGAGTCTAAGTGAGTAACTAAAAGTTAAAACCATCACCTAATTATTTTCATCTTTTTGCTTAAACATTTGTTTTTTCTGTGCTTACGTGTATGTGTTCCTTTTTATGCACATTTCTGTGCTTTCCCAAGGGGAATGTCACTTGCTTTGTGAAGAGAATTTATGTACAAATTCAGAAAGCCTAAACAAAAATAACACTTATCCTTGTCCTTGGAGGCATGAAATCTCAACAGACGTGTCAGGACAATATGCCTCATTAGGAACAAGTAATTTGTTTAAATGCCTTCTCATCCTTAGTATAGATACACTCTTAGTTCCTACTCATCAATAGGCCGTTTTGGTCTATACATCAACAATCTATTCTAACAAAAGAAATCCTTGGTGATTCAAGGCAAAAATGCATTTATTCCTTGTTACCATTACTGTTTTCATTTCTGTTTATAGAACAACAAGGGAATGCAAATCATTTGAGAAACTCTTCAAAAATCCTGGTGCATTCATATTCAAGGGAATAGCTTCCATTAAAAAAAATTAACTATCCCTTCAACCTAACAAAATGAAAAATGGTAATGGGTAATTTGAAAAGCATTGTCTCAGTTTACATTCTTTGGGGGTTCTCTTTTTGCTACCATTTTGAATGTATTCCCCTTCTTCCTTTTGTGTCTTATTTAGATGTTAGAACCTATCAGCAATTCTTAAATGCTTCCATTCTCTTTGGTACTTTGCCTTTGTTTCTGTGAGTAACACGTTATTATCTCCTTAGGGATCCAATCATTGCTTGTGGTATTAGAATTTCTAATGACAATCCAGCCACTTTAGAACAAAATGGGTAAAATAAGATCCTAAATTTCAATCCTGTTAAATTAGTGTTGTCCTAATATTGGCAGACAATTTTGTCTTTGACCATTTGTAGGGAGGCAAAGAAATTGGTCCCCCAAATTGAAAAAGGTGTCAAGTGAGGTTCAGTGAATTTTTCATAGCTTTTTTGGTTGGTTCATGTGACATAAAAAGAAAAAACAAAAGCAGACTGACCTGCCTCCCCAGCTTTCTATGTTGTCACCGTGAGCCTTTTAAATCATTCACGACTTATGGCAACTCTAAGGCAATCGTATAACATTAAGAAACTATTTAGAAGGGAGTTGGCTTCTCCAAGGTCAGGACAGTATGAAGATCTTACTCCACAGACAAGACTACAAGATTTTGCCTACCTGGAAGCAGAGATCAATTTACACAGTACAATTATATCATTCCACTTTAACTGTCAATATTCTATCTTGTGGTTTTGTAGTTTGGTGCTCTTGCTTGGAACTAGACATTCTCCTCTTTACAGTGTAAATCCCAGGATTGCATGGGCTGGAATCATGATAGTTAAGTTGCAATAACAGTGCAGTAAAAGTGGAATCATAATACAGTAAAGTCTCACTTATCCAACATAAACGGGCTGGCAGAATGTTGGATAAGCAAAAATGTTGGATAATAAGGAGGGATTAAGGAAAAGCCTATTAAACATCAAATTATGTTATGATTTTACAAATTAAGCACCAAAACATCATGTTTTACAACAAATTGTCAGAAAAAGCAGTTCAATACATGGTAATGTTATGTTGTAATTACTATATTTACAAATTGAGCACCAAAACATCTCAATGTATTGAAAACATTGACTACACTAAAAAATTGACTACAAATAAAGATAGAATTGCATTTGCGTGGGTAGGGTGACACGCCTCTCACCGCTAATACAAAGGAATACACAGACACTTAGTGTGATGCCTCCTGGGCCTTGTAGTCCTGCTCCTAGTGCCATTGTGACAGATGAAGAGGAAAACATGGGGTTTTCACCGGTTCAACAAGAGCCGGAATCTTTCCAGCTGCCAGATGTTTTTGCCCAAGAACCCAGTAAAACAGACCTTGGGCATTCCTCACCCCCGTTCCCTAGGAGACAGTCCTATTCTGCAGACAGGGGAGTGAGAGAACAGACTCGCAGGAGCTTACGGATTGCAGCTAAACAACAGGCTGATTAGCCATGCTTCCCTTAGGAAATTCTAAGGAGTTTCACATCTGGACAAAGTTGGGTTTCGTTTCCCGTTCTCTAGGGAAAGAGGTCGTTGGCGGGAAAATGAGACCCCAATATAGGTGCCTGGCACGTTAGAATTGTTGCGGAGTCAACAGAGCAGCTCCAGAAGCAACATCGTGTTTCCAGCCTTGTGTGAACTTCGCAAAGTCCGCAACCCCAGTTCCTTGCCTTCCGGATCAAGTATCCAAGATTTGTCTAGCCTTGTTTTAGCCACGGACCTTGTTCTTAGAATCTCGTTTTCGCCTTGTTCCTAGTCACGGACCTTGTTTAATGATTTAAGTTTGTTTCCAGCCTTGTTCTCAAGCTACCTTGGAATTCAAAGACTCTGGGCATTTTCCCCACACTATTGCTTGGCAATAGTGTGTGTTTCGGTTATTGGATTTAAAACTTTGAACTCTAATATCATTTATTGGACAATACATTTTTGGACTTTATTTGACCTCATTTGATAGGTCAGCTTCTGAACTATATTCTTCACTTGTTTTTATTACTTTTATATATTTACTTAATAAAGATATTAGATAGATATTGGCCTCTGTGTCTGGTTCTTGGTGCTCCGTTGCCTCGGGCGTGACACTTAGTTGGGTAAACAAACTGGCCACAACTTGTTTATTGATTACAGTAACAAGGGTTGGTCGACATGCATGGGTCCTGTATCCAAAATCGGTCAGCCCAATGCTGACCGATACCAACCACACCAGGGTGCAACCGGGTAATAAACTGAGCCAACGTTACCCCGCACCTCTGGCAACCAGGCACTCCCCCCACCTACAACAGGGTGGGGGGAGGCAACCAGATCCAGAGCCCATGAAACACAGCAATTCTGGTTCCCTGCCATCAATAAACTGAAAATTACACCATCAGCCCCACAGCCGAAATGAAAGAAAAGCTTTGCACCAAACAGGGAGTGGAGGCAGGAAGCCCTGACCCCAGAAGAGTCCCGGTCCATAGGTCCAGGAGGGGGGCTGACATTCCAAGCTGCCCAGAATGGAGTCCTAAAGTCCCTGCTAGGCTGGGTGTTCCACCTGGTCCATTCCAGATGGGCATACATCCCTGTAACGCCTTAGTCGCATCTCAACCTGCTGGCGCTGGTCCTCGATCCATGAGCCTTTTACCAGTGCCATTTTCTTTCTTGCCCTTTGCATCAGCCTTGCAGGGATGAGAAAGAGAACAGCTGGCAGTTCCCTTCGCCTCAATGAGAAGGCTTGACCTGTAAGACATGTAAGCGGAAGACTTCCAGCGGCCCAAAGTCTTGATGACATCCACAGGAACTCCCCCCACTGCTGCCGTAGTGGCTGCTGCCACGGGAGGCCCAATTCCTTAAGGGATAGACGAAAGATGGCCATAAACTGATACCTGGTCAGGTGGCTCCCGTCCCAGTGTACAAACAGCAGGCCTGGAGATGGACCACGGGTCCCTAAGAACAGAGACAGGGCTCAGACTGGGCATGGATGCCCTGACTCTAACCCCCGGATATTGAGGGAAACACCTCCCCCCCCCCCCGCCGGTCTGCCTTGGACTTGCAATCCCAAAGGATGAGGGAGTTACCCTGGATGGAGATGTCCCTGAGCTGCAGGGCCCTGCCTGAGGAATCAGATTTAGAATTAGCTATCACCTGCCCCAGGCAGAGAGCCCCAAAGAAAGTAGTAGTGAATGCTGCAGAAAACAACTTGACCTCATAGCGTGAAGAGCAGATCCTCCGGAGAGATTTGATTACCCGGCCGAGGGTGCTGAAAGACAGAGGCTGCCTGGAATCTGGTTGCCTGGGTGACTGCTTGTTCTATCCCTTCAGGAGTTTCCTGATCCTGTAGGCTTGACAAGGATCCCCGAAACTAGCAGCCTTGCGGAAGAAAGCGATCCCCGCTAGCTTGAGCCACATGCCATGAGTGGAAACCTTGGACCTCCTCTGATGAATAATGAAGTGAAGTACCTCATCCTCGGGAACTGGCCCCCGCTTCCGTAACCGGCTCCCAGTCTGAATTTAGTGAACTTGGCCATCGCCTTTTGTGTTGCCATGGCGATGGATTGCATAAATTCTGTCCATGCCTCTCATCTGCAAGGGTCCACAAGATCCACGTCTGGTGCTAGGGATCGAAATCTGTCTTCCTGGAAATGGGACAATGCATCTGCTATTTCGTTGCTCAAACCTGGAATATACTGTGCTGAGAAATAGATGTTAGCCTCCAAGCAAATTAAGACAAACTGCCTGACCAGTGACCCTGGGCAATTTGGAGGATTGTCTGTTGACTACCCTGATCACCGCTTGGTTGTCGCACCAGAACTGAACCCTCTTATTCTTGAATAAGTTGGTCCAGATATGTATCACAACGAGGATGGGGAAGAATTCCAAGAAAGTGAGGTCTCGCAAAATGCTGCCCTTACCCCAGCTGGGAAGCCACCTGAATTGTCTTTTTTTCTGTCTTGCTTTTCACGTATCTTCAGCAAATGATTCCCAAAACAGCTGTTCACCTTACCTGTTGTAAGGTATACACACACAAATACAGCAGGGGCACATAGAGTAGAATCCCATTCTTTCCTAGGTAAAGTTTTATTGCATTGTTTATTATAGACATGCTGCTGCAGTACAACACTGAAAGGCTTGTCTTTTTCCTGTCATCCTTCACTATCCTCCCAGCGCCAAGGATGGGCTGAGCTCTGGTAAAAAAGACTGCAAAAAGAAGCTTCTTTATCAGAAGGTTTGTTAGCTGGGGGTGCATCCAAATTGTAGAATTATTGTATTTTGAGCTCAGTTTAACTGCCGTGGCTCAGTGCTATAGAATCCTGGGTCTTATAGTTTGGCAGGGAAGGCTAACAACCTTGCAAACCTACACCTCCTATGTTTCCATAGCATTGAGCCATGGCAGTTAAAGCGGAGTCAAACTGCATTCACATGTAACCTTTACATACAAGCATGCATTATGCTGCGGGACAAACCTTTGGTGCATCTACAGATGTATCTGAGAATTCATTCTCAACATTGACACATGACCTAACACTACGTAGGTACTCAGTGGTTCATCTGAGAAAAGCAAGTCTAGTGATGTTGACTTTTGAAAGTAGCTGAAGGAATTTGGTGAAAACGTTTGCTCAGAAATCAGCACAGTAGACTTCATTAGTAGTTTATATAATTCTAGTGGGATGACATTCACAATATATGCACATACTTCCTAGTCCCTGATACTTAGTTTACATAACTGCTTTACATGTGAAAAATATCATTTTGCTTCTTGGAAGATTTACTATACAGTTTCTGATTAAAAGGGATTATTTTTGTCACTGCCTTGGAGAACTTGTTTTCTGCTGTAGTCTCTTTTGTAGTAATCAGTGCCCAAACTATTCTCCCCATCAATGTTTGCCTCTGGTCCAAGCCCTTATCAGTATCTTCCTATGATTGTGGAATATAGTAATATTCTAAGAGTGTGGTGTTTTGAAGGAAATTACAAGTGATAATATTGATATACAAAACATTTACATGTACATGGATTCAGATGTAAGTTCCCATAAACTCAATTGTAGCAAACAAGAATTAATTCCAGTGCAATGGCTCAATGTGTATCTAGGAGAAACGTCAATACTGTAGTCAAAAGTGGGCAGTAAATCAACAAGTCTGATTAGGAAAAAAAAAAAAAGAACAGCCAGACATGTGATTCATATAGCAGTATCTCTAGCAGGCTTTCCTTGTCCTAATTTGCCAGTTATCAATAGGTGTGGTTGCCATGATCTTGGTTTTCTACAGCTTCTACAGTTTAATACAGCTTCTGGTTACTCATTGGCCAGATAGTTCCCCCTCACACCTTCCTGAAGTGTCTGTCTCTGTGGCTTCCACTTGGTTCAGGTGGAGTGGTATATAAATACAGGCACATTTGGGAAAGGCCAGGTTTCTTCAAGCTACATCAGAGAGAGGCTAGGAGAGAAGAAGAGTGGCCAAGAGCAAGCAGCAACAGCAGTTCAAGCAACTGACATAGTGGTAGCACTTCTGTGTTAAGCAAAAAGAGATGTACCAGATTGAAAAAGTCTATTGACTGAGCAACATGGACAAAGTAGTAAGCTGACTAGTGGGTTGTGAAGACAGCACTTTCCTCCTCCACCACCACCAGCAGTAGCAGTGAGGATGACAACTACAGCATCCATGCTTCCATGCTGTAGATGCTGTCTCGCCCGTCAATTGGAATTCTAAATTTGCAATCC
This sequence comes from Anolis carolinensis, assembly GCF_035594765.1. NCBI lineage: Eukaryota > Metazoa > Chordata > Lepidosauria > Squamata > Anolidae > Anolis > Anolis carolinensis. The sequence continues at coordinate 138,894,468 of NC_085845.1, forward strand.
CCTTTTTTCGGAAGCTTTGCTGTTTGGTTAAGGAGAATACCCAAAACAATCTGTCTCTTTAACAAAGAAAAGATTTATATAAAGGTATTTACAAATACAGCAGAGTCCTTGAATTTTTCAGCTGCTTCCACACAATGACTAGTAAACAATAAAGTCCTTATCTTCAGCAAGATGCCACAGTCTTGTTCTTCAGACATTGCAGCAACAATACACCTCCAGCAACTCCAACTTGGACAAATCAGCTCCAGCAACATTCAAACTCTCTCCAACCTCAAGCCTCAAACTCCAACCTCTTTCCAACCTTGAGTAACATAATGTACTTAGTCTCTACTAGTAGTACTCCATCTCTAGCAGGTGGCTTGATTGTTGCTGGCCATACAGTGATTGGTCATGATTCTTACAATCACTTACCCATTTTCACTTAAGAAATTGTTGTCGACCGCGCTTTAGGGGATCGGGCCCTTAAGGAGAGTCCCGATCCGGTCCTGAGAGAACGGACCTTGGCGGAGCCAATAGGAAAATATGAGCCGCAATACAACCTGAAGCCGAAATGAAGAAGGTCCGCCAAAGTTGAAGGAAAATCCGCCAAGGAGTCTTTATTGAGCGATTCAGCTGAAAAGGACTCTAGTAGTGATCATTCAGTCTACTAGGGTACCACATAACCAAAATAAAGCCATATTTATACAAAGTTTCAGTCTGACAGCCCTTTGAATTTCCCGCCCCACTCCCCCGCCCATCTGATCGCTGGTAGGCTAGAAGGTTGAGCGAGGCGGGCCTTCGTTTCCCGCCTTGCTCTGTTGGCCCAATAGGGAGCTGCTTTTTGTCCCCACTCGAGCCAATCAGGGAGGAGAAGGCGGGAGTTATTGAAACAATGAAGTGACTGAGCAGGAAAGATCGGATTAATTCCTGCCCGGCCGATTTCTAAAGGGATTAATGACAGCAATCAAGGTTTCCTGTCACGTATACAGATTTCAGATATGCCTTGGGGTGTCAGAGGTGGAAGTAGAGATGGGTGGTGATGGGCCATAATTGACAGGCTCTGCAGGGCGCCTTCCTGAGGTGTCCTGGATTTTCTTTTGGAGGAGATATGACAATGTTTGCCTTGGGGTGAATCACCTTTAGGTCAATACTCCGAATTCGGCGACTCAAGCCCTATATTGTCCATGCAATCTGAATTTGATTGGGTTTAAGCGGTGGCGGATTATCCTTTTGTTTTTGGGAAGGGAAGCCTGGGTCATAGGATCTGGGGTTCAGGTTGAGTTCAAAATATTTCCTATTTGATTTCATGATTTGACAATTATATGAAATAAAATGAAAAATAAAATAAAGTTGGAATATAAACCCTGCTGGGGTAAATACATATTTTCCGGGGATCCCAAAGAGTACAAATACATATAGGCAGATAGATAGATTTCAAGGAAACAAGGGAGAATCCATAAAGGTGGGTTACATTGCATAAAGGGGAATCATAAATGATATAAACAATTGAAAACATTTGATAAGAACGAAGTTCACAACATCTGGGGAACCCAATATGGAAATTCATAAAAGTGGAGTTTTAGCAGCATGATTTCACAATTCATGAAGTTAGCCCAACGATTAGAAATTCATACAACAGTGATTCATGAGGGTGTCCAAGTACATAGAATATGAGAATTCACGGATACATTGGGAAAAGAGTTCATCTGTGGTGGAAGGAATTCATAGAAATAACATGGGGAAGAGGTACAGGTGGGATGCAGTCTTTGGAAATATAGGATTTCATAAGTTCAGGGGTAGGTCTGGGAAGAGTGTCCCTCTCATTCATAAAATTATGAAGGTATGAATGAAACGTGGAGGGCACCCGTCCAGGCACCCTCCTGGCAGCTGTAGAGAGGGTGAAGGTCCTTGGAGAACTAGGTCTCCCCAGCGGGAGAGCGATCCCCCATCCACAGTTCACAGAAAGGGACCAGTGATCTCTTAAAACCATCCCGCGGGTCGCGGGGAGAGGAAAGTCCGGGATAAGGCTGGAAGAGAGCAGTCTGGCTTGAAAAGAGCAATCGGTTCCGTTTGACAGTCAGCTGATGAGGTGCCGAGAACTGGACCGATTTTGGTTCAGCTGGTGGTCCTTGAGTCAGGAGCCTTAGAAAGGGTTAGGACTAAAAGAAGAGCGGGCTAGGGGTAATTTTGATAAAGATATGAGCCAATTTGTATCGTCCGCCGTATTAATCTATGGCGGAGGAGCCTCAGCCAGAGTTAAAAGGACGGACGGGTTAGAGAGAGAGAGAGAGAAGATTTCGTGCAAAAGAAGGAGTCAGGGAAAGACACAAAATAACCAGGTAGAGAGTGTTACTGTTAAAAATGAATGCTACTTTTATTGGGGGATTTGTTACATAGTTCAGGGAAGGGGAAAGTGAAGAAAAAAAGATCTTTTAACAATAGTCTGCTGCGGTCCCGCTCCGTTCCTTAGGTGATGGATCTGCGGAACTCTCCGCTGCGGGTTCAAATCAATTTGAAAGCTGGCGCCTCGGTCATCAAAATGATAAAACTCTGACAGATGCCATCCTCGCTACTGCTGCTGCTGCTTCTGAAGGAAAGTGTTGTCTTCGCAACTCCCGGTCTGCTTATCACTTTCCCCATGTTGTTCGGTCAATCAGAATTGGAAGTGGAGTTACAGGAAAGAAGGAGCAGGAGGAGTTGGGAAAGAAGTGGAAAAGATCCAGCCAGAGAAGAGACTCAAGACAGTGGTGACACTTCAAGCGAATCATAAGGAAATGAGAAGGTGGATAGGAAAATATACTGTAGGGCTGCCACAAGTGTGCCAGGGCTCCTGTTTTGGGTAGTTAAAAGGTCTTTGAGAGACAAGATGGCCAAAGAACCCAGAAGCACATGGGAAATGGGGAGCAGGGAGTCAGCATGCTGTTACAGTCAAGGGTATGGGATATAGAGTATATTTTGTATTTTACTGATTTGCCCAGAAATTGTCAGCTGCTTGGGAAAAGGGGAATGTTGTAAGAGATCTCATTTTCTTGGAGCTGTGCCCTATATTTTGATGGCAGCTTATATCTGGACCAAAAAAAGATTAAGATGAAAGGATTTGCTTTGGGTGAAATAACTAGGCAGTGGTAAGTGTCATTAATAAATAGTCTTCTTACTCAGCAAGGGTTATGAAACTTGCCAGATTTGTTTAGTTGTGCCTGTCCACTAACGTTTTCTTTACGGTATGCCATGTTCCAGATTTGAGTAATGGAATTGCAGGTTTCTAGCCTCAATTTCAGGAACACAGGTCATGCCTTGTTGCTAAAGACAGACTTACAGTCAACAGTTTTCCAATTCAGCTATATGAGCTTGAAAGTACACAGTGATGCAAGGGGCAGCTATCCCCTCAGTCACTTGATGGCAGGCATCCTGCAATGTATATTGAAGGCAGCGATCATTGTCTTAAATTTGACCACTAGTTCTCCAGTCCTCAGGGCCCCAAAATATAGTAGACAGGTCAGGGCAAGCCCTGCAGGCTGAAGATGTCAGTGTTGACCAAGATGCTGTTTGCATCCACATCAGACAGGCAGTATGCAACCAACTGGGAAAGGTGTGGCAATCAAGTTGCAGGGCATTAGCCACTCATGACCTTGTCCATCTTGAGCATTATAAAATTATAGTAATGCAACCTGTGGACATTGGCCCCCTCTTAATGCACAAACAGTACACCCCTGTCAGTACACCCCGGACTAGATTTCAATTCACTGTTGTTTCAACTCTTAGCAGGCTGGGTTAGCCAGCAGGGGGTCATTCATTTAAAATAGAGGCAGCTACAATGTGGCCTACTTAAAGAGTGGCCCACCTGAAGCAACCATTAAAAAGTTATGTCATTGGAAGTCCAGGAGATACAAAGGGTATGCCCATCCAGAGTTTGTATGGATGGTTAATAATACTAGCAAAATGAGGAAAGTGGATGGACAACAGAACAAGGCAAACTGGGTACCTACTCTTCTTGGATATTTATATATGGCTGGTTGGTTGCAGTTTCAGTAAGTTGGTGAGTGGATCTTGGGGTAGTTCACTGTCGACCCATTTTTGGGGGAAGTTGGAATGGGTTATGGATACAATGTGTAGAAGGCATTAGTTGTATAGGGGGTTTTGTAATGGGGACTCAAGAGTGTATGGCTAGGATAAGGTCTTGTCTAGTAATGGGAGAACGCACTGACCATTCCCCATGGTGACTGAGAGGCCAGGTTTCGAAATCTGCTTGTCTGGCTCCTCTCATGCCATTCTACAGGATCTGGCAGCAGGCTGAATATGTAGGTTCATCCAACATAGGATCATCAATCACCATGGATCCAGATTCCTGTGTGTGCCAATCCTGTCTATAGCTGTAACCAAAGAAATTTGTGAGTGTTTTTCTACTCAATTTAATACATTTATCTTGTATCTGTGACTGTTGTGGAGTCGATTTTAACTTTAAGCATGCAGTGCTGCTTTGGCCAACATTGCCAATAGGACAAATGTGGTAGTGCTCTTTACTACCCAGTGGTGACTGTTGTTTCCCATGTCAGTGGAGCATTAAATCTCGCATAAACCTTAGACTCTAAAATTGTGTGGCATAACAGAAAAATGATGTAAAATATGTTAGCATTGTCTGTGAATTCAATCATCTTTGAAGTGTACCTGCAATAGACACAGTGGCCCAAAAGAGTGCTCTGTAATATGAATGTGCTCCTTGAATGTGCTCTTCACCAGAATATCCCTGATGTTGTTGACTTTTCAAAATGAAATCTGGGGCTTATCCTAGCAACCAGGTATATGTTGAACCAATGTTTCATTTTGAAACCCTAAAAAACCTGAAAGTGACATGATGAAAGCTAATGCTGCAGTTTAGATGGCTGGACTGCAGCCTATTTTTACGGTGCTTTGTACAGACTCTGGAGACACTGTTTTATATGGATGTCATTCAATACACAGTTTTCATTTTGAAATTCTTTTGCACTGCAACAGTTGTGTTTCAATCTAACCAACTGTCCATAGGGCAGATTGCATCTGAAAGACTAGAAATCTGCTGTTGAGAACCGGGGGGGGGGGGGGGGATATGAGGAACCAATTCTACTGCCATGAATATCACCAGCCATCACCTCTTCTGATATATTTTCATTTCTGTAGTGGGCATCTAGAAAAATGTTCACTGAAGAAATGTTATTTCTGCTTCAGCTGGTGAATACTCAGGGCAGTAAAGTTTTACTAATTAATTGGTAATATTAAAATAATCTTGCCTACATGAAAGAGGGTGCAGAAGGTTTCTTTTAAGATGTTGTCTGTTGCTATAGCTTTCCTATGCAGAATCTAAAAACAAAATATGTGATGCATATCAATTAGTAGACCCAATCAATCAGTCAATAAAGAAATATATACATACTCGTGGGTTTCTTCAGTTGATTAAGTATGCCAAATAATTACCTCCTTTTTGGGGGAGAATTCAAACCTTGGGCTTCAGTATTTAGTCTTCAATAGTAAAATGTTCAGAAATCCTTTGGTGGAATTCCCCTCAGGGTTTAAAACACAAAGCAATCCCTATTGCTTTTGATCTCAATTACACATCTTCAGATTTCTGTGTATGGGCTTGGCCGATACAGGCCAATCTCATAACTCTTCGAAGCCTGAAACAAAGTGCTTGATATGTATATGGACAGAAGCTGCCAATGAATTTTACTGAATTGGGAAATCATTGTCTATCACACTTGAGGACAGCAGCTTTCTTGGAGATGAGGGGTTAGGATGGCGCTTTGATGTATACTGCTCTATATTTCAAAAGAGTAAGCTGATACAAGTTATCAGGAGATAAAGACTTGTCCTAGAATCATAGAATCATAGAATCATAGAATAGTAGAGTTGGAAGAGACCTCAAGGGCCATCTAGTCCAACCCCCCGCTAAGAAGCAGGAAATCGCATTCAAAGCACCCCCGACAGATGGCCATCCAGCCTCTGCTTAAAAGCCTCCAAAGAAGGAGCCTCCACCACGGCCCGGGGGAGAGAGTTCCACTGCCGAACAGCCCTCACAGTGAGGAAGTTCTTCCTGATGTTCAGGTGGAATCTCCTTTCCTGTAGTTTGAAGCCATTGTTCCGTGTCCTAGTCTGCAGGGCAGCAGAAAATAAGCTTGCTCCCTCCTCCCTATGACTTCCCCTCACATATTTGTACATGGCTATCATGTCTCCTCTCAGCCTTCTCTTCTGCAGGCTAAACATGCCCAGCTCTTTAAGCCTCTCCTCATAGGGCTTGTTCTCCAGACCCTTAATCATTTTAGTTGCCCTCCTCTGGACGCTTTCCAGCTTGTCAGCATCTCCCTTCATCTGCGGTGCCCAAAACTGGACACAGTATTCCAGGTGTGGTCTGACCAAGGCAGAATAGAGGGGGAGCATGACTTCCCTGGATCTAGACGTTATTCCCCTATTGATGCAGGCCAAAATCCCATTGGCTTTTTTAGCTGCCGCATCACATTGTAGGCTCATGTTTAACTTGTTGTCCACGAGGACTCCAAGATCTTTTTCGCACACACTGCTGTCAAGCCAGGCGTCCCCCATTCTGTATCTTTGATTTCCATTTTTTCTGCCGAAGTGAAGTATCTTGCATTTGTCCCTGTTGAACTTCATTTTGTTAGTTTCGGCCCATCTCTCTAGTCTGTCAAGATCGTTTTGAATTCTGCTCCTGTCTTCTGGAGTGTTAGCTATCCCTCCGAGTTTGGTGTCATCTGCAAACTTGATGATCGTGCCTTCTAACCCTTCGTCTAAGTCGTTAATAAAGATGTTGAACAGAACCGGGCCCAGGACGGAGCCCTGCGGCACTCCACTTGTCACTTCTTTCCATGATGAAGACGACGCATTGGTGAGCACCCTTTGGGATCGTTCACTTAGCCAATTACAGATCCACCTAACCGTAGTTTTGTCTAGCCCACATTTTACTAGTTTGTTTGCCAGAAGGTCGTGGGGGACTTTGTCGAAGGCCTTACTGAAATCTAGATATGCTACATCCACGGCATTCCCTGTATCGACCCAACTCGTAACTCTATCGAAAAAAGAGATCAGATTAGTCTGGCATGACTTGTTTTTGGTAAATCCGTGTTGACTATTAGCAATGACCGCATTTGTTTCTAAGTGTTTGCAGACCACTTCCTTAATGATCTTTTCCAGAATCTTGCCTGGTATTGATGTGAGGCTGACCGGACGGTAATTGTTTGGGTCGTTCTTTTTTCCCTTCTTGAAGATAGGGACCACATTCGCCCTCCTCCAATCTGCTGGGACTTCTCCTGTTCTCCAAGAACTCTCGAAGATGATTGCCAGTGGTTCTGAAATAACTTCCGCTAGTTCCTTCAATACTCTTGGATGTAGCTGATCTGGCCCTGGGGACTTGAATTCGTTTAGAGTGGCCAGGTGTTCCTGGACAACTTGTTTCCCTATTTGGGGTTGGATTTCCCCCAATCCTTCGTCCATTCCATGTTGCTGAGGTTGAAGATGGCTTTCTTTTTGTGAGAAGACCGAGGCAAAGAAGGCATTAAGCAGTTCTGCCTTTTCCCTATCCCCTGTCACCATCACCCCATCTACTCCTTGCAGTGGCCCTATCGCCTCCTTTTTCTTCCTTTTTCTACCAACATAAGCAAAAAAACCTTTTTTGTTGTTTTTTATGTCCCTGGCAAGCCTGAGCTCATTTTGCGCTTTAGCCTTGCGAACCTTTTCCCTACAGGAGTTGGCTATACGTTTGAATTCTTCTTTGGTGATTTCTCCCCTTTTCCACTTCTTGTGCATGTCACTTTTGAGCTTTAGCTCAGTTAGAAGTTCTTTGGACATCCATTCTGGCTTCTTTGCACTTGTCTTATTTTTCTTCTTTGTTGGCACTGTTTGCATTTGCGCCTTGAGTATTTCACTTTTGAAAAACTCCCATCCATCCTTAACTCCCTTGTTTTTTAATATCGGCGTCCATGGAATGCCGCTCAGTAATTCCTTCATTTTTTGGAAGTCAGCTCTCTTAAAGTCCAGAATGCGTGTTTGACTTGTCTTAGTTTCAGCATTCCTTTGTATTGCAAACTGCAGGAGCACATGGTCACTTGCCCCTAAGGATCCAACCACTTCAACTGTATTGATCAGGTCTTCCACATTTGTTAAGATTAGATCAAGAGTTGCTGATCCCCTTGTTGCCTCTTCTACCTTCTGGACCATAAAATTATCTGCAAGGCAAGTGAGGAATTTGTTGGACTTTGTACTCTTGGCTGAGTTTGTTTTCCAGCAGATATCGGGATAATTGAAATCGCCCATGACTACTATATCTCTTCTTTGTGCCTGTTTGGTCAGCTGTTGACAGAAGGCTTCATCAAGTCCTTCATCCTGACTCGGAGGTCTGTAGTAGACACCCACGACAAGATCTTTTTGAGTCCCGGTTCCCTTGATTCTTATCCAGATGCTTTCAAGCTGGTTTCCCGGATTACAGTCTTGCATTTCTTCTGCAACGTAACTGTTTTTGACATATAAAGCTACTTCAAAGCACCTACCATTAAAGTAGTTTCTTCACTCTGCCAAATACTTTCTTTGTGTGTCAGGATCGACTTGAGAAACTGCAAGTCGCTTCTGGTGTGAGAGAATTGGTCATCTGCAAGGACGTTGCCCAGGGGATGCCAGGATGTTTTACCATCCTATGGGAGGCTTCTCTCAAGTCCCCACATGGGAAGCTGGAACTGACAGACGGGAGCTCATCCTGCTCCCTGGATTTGAACTAATATTATGACTGGCCTAGGCTGGTTGAAGCCCATTTTTTCAAAATCAGTTTCAGAAAATTAACACATTTATACCTGATGCTAATGGGGATCAACTTTTATTAGAACAACTTTGGGTCAAGTTTCAGCTCTAAACCGGGCTGCATTTTAGATTCTGATCATAGAAAACCAACCATACTTTTCTGCATCCAGTATGGGGGAAGATCCGTTTGCTAACTGAAGCAGAGCGTAGATCTTCAGTTTCTAGAACCAACATTTTAAGATGAAAAGTTGTTGCTGTTGCTGCAAACAGGTACCAGGTTCTTCATTGCCTTCACTTGGTGACCTGAAGTAGCTTGCCTTGCCATGCAGCTTAATATTTGGATGCATCTATATTGTAGAACAGCGGCTCTCAAAGTATGCTCTGTGGAGCCCTCTTCATGAAGCATACTGAGGGGCTCTATGCTTCGCTCCGCCTCCTGCCCCCAAAATACTTTTTTCCTTGCCTCCCTCACCCCCAAAAGCCCTCTTCCCTCAATCCCCTCACCCTCAAAAGCCTTTTTCCTCCCGTTTCCTTCACTCCAAAAAGTCTTTTTCCCGCACTTCCCTTAACGCCCAGATCATTTTCTTGTGCCTTCCTTGTTTCCTTGATTGTGCTTTTCCTCCATGGCAGAAGGGAATTTATTATTATTATTATTATTATTATTATTATTATTATTATTATTATTATTAAAGCTGGGTGGCTATTTGTTGGAGGTGCTTTATTTGTGTTTTTTCTGCATAACAGAAGGGGGTTGGACTGGATGGCCCCAGGGGTCTTCCACTGAAATACTGTTATGCTTAGGTAAAGGTAAAGGTTTTCCCTTGACATTAAATCCAGTCGTGACCGACTCTGGGGGTTGGTGCTCACCTTCATTTCTAAGCCGAAGAGCCGGCATTGTCCATAGACACCTCCAAGGTCATGTGGCCGGCATGACTGCATGGAGCGCCGTTACCTTCCCGCTGGAGCGGTACCTATTGATCTTACTCACATTTGCATGTTTTCGAACTGCTAGGTTGGCAGGAACTGTTATGCTTATGTTGGTTAAAATTGTTTTTCGTTTTAAATATTATATTGTTCTTTTTTCTTTCCTTTTTTTGGCACTGCAAACAAGATGTACGCAGTGTGCATAGGAATTTCTTCATTTTTTTCCAATTAGTTTACACACTCTCCATCCATCTGCCACTGGCCCGGCCCATCTGTCAAATTTTAAAACACAGTGCATCAAAAAGTTTGCCCATGTCTGATATATATACATTATATACAATATAATTTATAATATAATATATAAAGATCTCTTGGGGTTCCGCAATAAACTTTTGCTTCAAAAAGGGCTCAGCGACTGAAAAGGTTTGAGAACCCCTGCTGTAGAATTAAGACAGATTGACACCACTCTGCCATGCCTCGACCCTATCGAAATCTGCGATTTGTAGTTTGGTGGGCACCAGCACCTGTTTGGTAGAAAAGACTAAAGACCTTGTAAAACTATTTCCTTGGTCCCATAACATTAATACTGCAATTTAAAGTGCTGTTGAACTGCATTAATACTACAGTATAAATGCGCCTTCTGTTTCCTCTTCTTTCACACACGTGGCAGAACCAACTGCCCTTCTCCATATCAGTATTTTTTGCTTTGATGTTGTACCAGACTGCTTTGCTGATGCGATCCTCACAGGGGGATAAGAATTTAGACTGTGTTCCCTGTTCTGTGACACGTAAATGCCTAGTTATATGAGTAAAGTGACAGTAAATAGTATCTGCATCAACTCTATATTATAACCATTGTAAGAAGAACAGAGGCAAGTTAGGGATCTGGGGCAATCAGATCCAAAATTTCAAAAATAAAGTATCTCTTTAGAGAATCAGTTTTCAAAAGCTATGAAAATGCAATGAGAACCAATTTCCCTGAACTGTAATAAGTTTGTTGTACACTTTTAATGTTAATTGCTCCAAGCGCTTTTTGGGAAAGATGTCCTTTTATAGAGAGACAGCCGCTCATTCGCAGTCTTGTGATCTTTTGCTTCTCTGTTTCCTTTGTAAAGTTAGCAGTATCCTTTTATCTATAGCAGCAGGATGTCCTCTGTTGAGTGGAGACTTAATCAAAACATGTGATGGGAGAGGGTTTTTTTCCTTGTGACTTCTGTGTGATAGAAGCAAGATGTCATAAAATGAGCAGATCAAATAACCTCTTAAAATACATCTGCACAATAATATTTTTATCTTTCTGCAATTTTTAAAAAAATGAATAGGCAGTGGTGAGGAGAATTGCAAACAAACGTGAATACTGTTGTTTATCATCAGCAAACACACCAATGTGCTAAACACAAAACATAACTTGCTTGGAGTCAAGAACATTTACTGCTAGTCATAAGGGAGAACTTGTTAGTTTACAAAAAGACAATTGCAAACAACAGCAAATATAGTCATATTTTTTGCTCTATTTTCCTTTTCTGCTTTAAAGAAAGCAGAACCTGGAGTTCTTCACATATTTTGGACTGCAACTCCCATAATCTGCAATCATAATCTCTAAACATTGTCTGTGCTTAATGGGATGTAATAAGACTGAAGTCCTTAATCAGCGGAAAGTTAAAAATTCCACATTCTCATACTAAGGAAAACAGCAACCTATCCTTCTTTCCACTTGTTTCTTTTTTATTAATCAGTGTGTAAGAAAATCTATCTGGTGTTATGGCTCTTGACTACTCGGGGCTTTGTAGCCTGGTCAGAATCTGAGTGCTCAGAGGATGAGGAAGAGAATGCTGGGATGGAGACTGGGAAGCCAGAAGAGGATAGAAGTGGCTTGGAGGGAAATGTTATGGATTCACAAGGCAGTTCTCAGGTGACCGGAGAAAGTGATAGCAGTTTTCATAAAAATCTAACTGAGTTGCAGTCTGAAAGGGATGTGGGAGACTATAATGTTTTTCCAGATCAAGTTGCCTTGAATTCTGGAGACAAAATGTTAAACAAAGACAGACTAGGTTTTCTTGGCGGCTTAAAGATAAAGAAAGGAAAAGCAGGTGTGTGTGAAGTGATGTCATGGAAGGGATTGAGGCCTTTTAAATGGTTTCTTCTGGTACATTTCTTTCTGAGAGCAATGTTGAATTCAAGGGGACAACAGCTCTCGGTTCCTGTTCTTAAGTTTTTTTTTTCATGTATCCAAGTTTTCATGTTTGTTCCTGTTTCTAGTTTCTGTGTAGATTAGACTGCCTGCCATGGATTCCTGCTATAATGTTTATGAATTAATTATGAAGACTGTGTTTTAAATTGATTTTGGGCCCCTGAGATAATTTTGTAATGGCTTTTGAAATTTGATACTTCTTTATAAAGTTACTAATTTCTCATCTTTTAATAGACTTTGTCTTACTGGACTATTTAGACATATATCGTACATGGTGGAAAAGGTGGTTCAGGGTTCAAGTGCAACAAGGGCTAACAATATGATTTAGGTCGTAATGTTCTTAGGTACATTTATAGAGATATTTATTACAGTTACTGTACACATTGCATATCCTCTATCTAATCATCTAAAATCCCAAATAGCCTAAAATTGCCCACATGGATGGCTGAGAGATTTGACACTTTCTGAATATTCAAGGTACACTTTTTCATGCACAAAATGATTAAAAAATATTGGGCATAAAATTACTTTCAGACTATTTGTGTAAGGAGAACCATATATGAAATATAAATGAATTTTGTGTTTAAATTTGGATATCTCCAGGATATCATGTAAATGCAAGTATTCCAAAATATGGAACACCTCTTCTGGTTTCAAGCATTTTGGATAAGGGATGCATAACCTATTTCAAATATTGTGATCTCAATTATTTTTTATTATTAATATTTTTGTTTTACCTTTTGTTTTGCTAGCTAACTTGCCTTCAAGATCTGGAAGACAGGTTGGGCTTTAGGAAAGCTGTAAAGACATGGCTGTGTGCCCAAGCATTTAAAGAATAAATATTCAAGTCGACGTGGTCCGAATTAAGGTTTTTGCATGAGGTTTTGGAAGAATGGATTTAATTATATATATGTTTTAAGTTTTATATTGCATTTTAAACTGTATTATTAATTGTTTATATGTACTGTAATGTTTTTTATAATTATGTTTTTGGGCATTAAATTTTGCCAATTTTGTGGGCCACCCTGAGTCCCCTCGGGTGAGAAGGGCGGGGTATAAATGCTGTAAATAAATAAATAAAAATAAATAGAAAAATAATTTTTAGAAACATCTATCACTCCTTTCTACCTGCTACCAAGGAGGCTGTTTAAGTTCTAAACCAGTGCTTGGCAGATGTGATGGTCTGGATGAGGGCAAACAAATTGAAACTAAACCCAGACAAGACAGACGTATTCCTGGTCAGTCGTAAGGCGGAACAGGGTATAGGGTTACAGCCTGTGTTGGATGGGGTTACACTCCCCCTGAAGTCACAGGTTCGCAGCTTTGGAGTGATCCTGGATTCATCGTTGAGCCTGGAACCCCAGGTAGCCAGGGCAGCTTTTGCACAATTAAAACTTGTGCGCCATTTGTGCCCTTAGCTTGAGAAGCCAGGCTTGGCCATGGTGGTTCACACTCTTGTTACATCCCAAATAGACTACTGCAATACACTCTATGTAGGGTTGCCTTTGAAGACTGTTTGGAAGCTATAAATGGTCCAAAGAGCGGCAACCAGGTTCCTCACTGGAGCAGCGTACAGGGTGCGCACAACCCCCCTGTTACCCCAGCTCCACTGGCTGTCAGTTTGCTACCGAGCACAATTCAAAGTGCTGGCTTTAGCATATAAAGCCCTAAACGGTTCTGGCTCAGCTTACCTGTCCAAATGTATCTCCCTCTATGATCTACCTCAGAGATTAAGATCTTCTGGGGAGCCCCTACTCTCGGTCCCGCCTCTTTCGCAGTGCAATTGGTGAGAACGCGAGACAGGGCCTTCTCAGTGGTGGCCCCTCAACTATGGAACTCCCTCCGCAGCAAAATCAGATCAGACCCTCCCTCCTGTCCTTCAGGAAGAAAGTAAAAACCTGTTTATGGGACCAAGCTTTTGGCTAGCAAGATGGTACAATATGAGTACATGGAATAATGAAATGACTAATGGAACAGTCTTGGATTTTGATTCTGGATGACTTGATTTTAAAAATGGTTTTAATATTGTTGTTTTCCCAAGCAAATATGTACAGGATTTTGCTGCAAGTCATTTATGTATTCCTGCCCTCTTGGATCCTCTACCTGCTTTGATACTTCACTGATTTATTTAATAACCTTGTTTTCATTGCTCCTGTTCACTAAATATAAATATAGATACATGATATGCAGGTTTGTTTTTATTTTGTTACAGCATCTTTCCAGAGCAATGCCTAAGGAGAAGGATGCAATCTGCCAACTGCCAGCTTGACTGATTTTCACCCTGTTCTACATTAACCTATAGTTCATGCATGGCTGATTTTTTCCCCCTCTCCTAATTGAAGACCAACCATTTGTACTATATCTAATGAGTTAATGTGACAAGGATGTATGTGGTAAACAAAAGGGAGATGAAATTGAATAATGGTAATACAGCAGATAGCAACCCTTTCATTAAAAAGCAGCTCAAAACTATTTTTATATGTCTCAAGATCATCCTGATCTTTGATTCTTTTTGCCGTTACAATTGTGATGGTAATATTTACCAAAGAATTTATGTGTTCATTAAAAAAAAAAGAATGAAGAGAACAGAATTGGCCTTGGTTTCATTGGCAAGGAGCCTGCCTGATGTAGTCGTTTAAGTGTTGGACTATGATCCCGGAAATCAGGGTTTGAATCCCCATTCAGCCATGGAAACCTACTAGGTCACCTTGAACAAATCACACACTCTCAGCCCCATAGGACAGCAAAGACAACCCCCTTCTGAACAAATCTTACCAATAAAACCCTGGAATAGTGTCATCTTAGAGTCACCATAAATCATGGTTGATTTGAAGACACACAACAACGAGAGTGGCTAATATAACTTACAGTTTAGAACTGGGAATCATGTTGCCCAGTCATCATATGCAGGGGACCATCCTTCTCAGACATATTAGCTAACCCAAACCTCCCTAACTGTCTTCTCCCACCAAAAATTGGGCCAAAAATTAAAAATCCCCGACACTCAGAGCCTCTAGGAGCAGAGTGCCTTCAAGACATGGGACTATGTGTTAAAGCTGCTGAAGGCTCATTCCATACTCTTTTACTTGGCAAGAAGAACTGCTTGATCTCCACTAATGATTTCTACATTTAAGTTCATACATCTCAATTAGCAGATGCAGTTTGTGAAATCTCATTTATCTTGTGTGTGTGTGTGTGTGTGTTTGTGATAGAAATATGCATAAATGAACTCCTCGGGGAGGGCCCAAATTAATTGCTGAGAATCACAATTCAAAACCCTCTCTCATATTTCTTCCAGCCATTATGCAGATAGCATGAGCTACACAAGATAATTGCCCCAGATTTCTTCAATGCATTTGTAAGATTGTGCGCGTGCATACATGTGCACACACCTTTAAATCTTTTGTTAACTTTATAGTAACACCATGAATGTCATAGGATTTCTAAGGGAAGGAATACTCACTGAGAGGTTATCATTGATTTCCTCTGAAATATAGCCTGTAGTCCCTGGTATCCCCATTCAAGTATCCCTGATCCTGCTGAGTTTCCAAGATCAAATAAGATCTTCAAGGTAACATCACATAGCAAGACTAGAGTGCTGAGAGAGGTGAACAGCCAATGTACATTCAATGCTAAATGTACAGCTATAAGCAGTATGGTCAGTGGAGCCGTACAATATTGGAAATGCGGGGAATGGATTTACATCTGTGTTAATTTAAGCAGCACTAGGGTTATGCCCAATGTTATTGAGCCATGCATCATAAACACTGTCAGTGTCTGTCTAAATAGTTATTGCTTCTTTTTTGTTGTTTAATTTGATCTTGCTTTCTGAGTGAACAGAAGCTCATAGGCTTTGAAAGGACATCTCTTAATTTAGCCCATGGTCTTGAAAATGATATTGGCAGGTTTGTTTCATCAGGCTGTCTGGCTGGCTGAGCATTGCCTGATTAGTTATTATGTAGCATTATTGATGTTTTGTCACCACTCTTTGGAAAGTTAATACAAGCCTGAGAGGGGACCCAAACAACCAGAACTCCCGCTGTTTGTCTATTCATGTGTCATGTGAGTGTTTATGTAAGAGCTATTGAAAGGAGACTTTGGAGAGAGAGTTTAGCAGTGCTCGGAGATAATGGATATTTTTCTCAACATGGTAAACAGCATTAAAATTAGCACTTGTCTGCTTTGAAGGGCTCTCTAGAAGGCCATTCAGTACTAAAATAAAAATGAATTCTCAATACTAAAATAATGAAACACTGGCAAAACCCTCCCAGTTGTCTTCTTTGTTCTTGATTACTGAATCCTTTGTGGTCACTTGATTTATATAGTACCATAAAATAAAATGCAGGAATAGTGTTAGGATGGCTTCAGGATTGGAGGGACCCTGTTTTTTTTGTTTTTTTTAAGGAGAATCATAGGCTCCATTACCAGTACAGGGGAAGTAAATGGGGTTACACAATCTAAAATCCACAGCTGTAGTAAACAATGCAATCTGAATCTAAAGTGTTAGTTTAAATTATAAAGGACCTATCTAATGTGCTGAGCCATGTCCCCCAAATGGGTTCAGTACCTTGGACAGCTACACTAAAACAGATGGAAACTAAGCAACTACTGATAACAGTTTAAGGTAGAGATAGGTAACTTGGTTACTTCTCAATATTTTGGACAACAGTTTCCATAAGTCACAGCAAGATTTTTTTATTATTAATGATATCAGGAAATTTGCCAAATTAGTACATCTCTATATCTTCTGGCAAATGATAATGTTCATATTCTTTTCAGTTGCAATAACACTTGAAATACAGAAATAATGAAAACCTTCACACAAAATTTATTACAAATTGCTGTCTTTGAAAAGATTGACAAATAAAGTCAGCACTGAATTTGTAAATGGTGAATTGAGCAATTATATTTTATTAGAAAATGTATTAATTTATAAAAGTGCATTAACTATTGAAGTCTGGCTTTGCTCTTAGGTTTTTGCACAGCGGAAAATATTATTGTTATTTGGAGTAAACCCTTTGCTTTTTTGTATAATTGTGGCTTAAGGTAATGTTACCTTTTGCTTCTGCATAACATATAATTCACAGCAATAATTTTATCCTGCAAACCTGCATATGCTGAATGTCCTTATCTCTGTTTGATAACTATGTAGTCTCTGTAGGAGATGCTTTGAGAAAATCTAATTGCAACGTATTCTTCCACTCAGTATTTTACAATCTGAGAATGTTCTTAGGAACCCTCCAAGTGGTGTATGCCTTGCCCGAAGTCAATTGCCTACCACCAACTGTTAAAATGAATTCCCGTGGCTTTCCTCACAGAAGTCATTTGGAGCTGTTCCTCAAGGCATTTTTTTCCTTCTGATTTTTAATTCAGTTCATTCTATCATAAAAAAAATCCAGCATAAACTGTTCTGACTAGATCTGAAAGTCTTATCCACAGTACGGGAGTACATTGGGGCCTTTAACACTACAAAATTTTCATGAATACAAGTCAAGATGTGTCCAAGGAAGCAGGTCATTAGCGTGTAAGAGCCATTGAGGGGTCAGTGTAGTTTGGATCATTCATGGATAAAATACTGAGAGAAGCACAAGAGTGATCAATAGTTGGTCTAGCAGTATTATTAGCACATGAGAGGTGCATGAGTCAACAGTGTAGTTCATAACTTAGCCAGTCCAAGACAAAACAGGCTACTAGATATGACAGTTGTCAGCACTAAGACTGAGATACAATTACCAGGATACTTGTGGCAGCACCTTCAAGGCCAAAAATGCCTAATTGGGTCAGTGTCCATTACTTAACCGGTGCTAGACTTGGTGTTTCTCCCTCTTTCACTCAGTTACAGATGGAAGGATGTCTGCAACCTTGATCGGGTCAGTTGCCAGCTCCTCACACTCAGAAGGAGTTCCACTGTTTAAAACTGCAGTTTTCTGGAAGTTTGTGGCCTCTGCCACACCTAGGGCAGTGGTTCTCAACCTGTGGGTCCCCAGGAGTTTTGGCCTACAACTCCCAGCCAGTTTACCAGTTGTGAGGATTTCTGGGAATTGAAGGCCGAAACATCGTAGGACCCACAGGTTGAGAACCACTGATCTAGGGGGAGAGTTATATACAATAAAACCATGATTCCACTTTAGCTACCATGGCAACATCCTGTGCAATCCTAGAGTTTGTAGTTTGGTCAGATACTAGAGTTTCCTGATTGAGACTTCCAAATCTCAATTCAAGACTACAAATCCCAAATTCTCATAGGTGATATTTGTTGGATAAACTAACAATCTTGCATGCACATTTGAAATTGTTTGTAGTCTGCATGTCTGTATAATCTCACTTTGGTCTTATCAGTTTTATAGCACCCTCATTTAAATTTGCATGTGGGTTCAGGGAGCTTTACTTCATTGAGAACATAGCCCAAGTCATGTAGGCAGCTCTTTGAACTCAAGAGTATAAAAGAGAGAGACATCCTTTGTCTCTTCTTGATTTGGTTTTACCTATGCTCTTAACAGGGTGCAACCATCATCCGAGCTTTCAAGCTATGTAGTTGCATGCTGTATTGCCTGCTTGGGCCCATGCTGAAGATATAGAATCTACCTTTTACTCTTGGGTTGTATCTTTTGGTATATTGCAACCAAGTTTATCCTGTACCTGTGTGATACCATTCACTCAATAGTTTGTGAGTAAACTACTTTTTATTACATTAATCAGCTTCATGTGGAATATTTTGTTTTCTGGCATTCTGAATGTGTATTCCTATGCGGGCTTTAATAGGGTGCTGTTTGATCAATAGTTCAGTAAGCTTGACTCTGCCTGTAAATGATAGCTATCCTATCATTTACCTTGCTCACCTTCTGTTGTATTTTTCTAACTCTGCTATATGTAATGCTTTAGAGAGATGATCAACTGTCTCAAATTATTTAGTTTTGCCTCAAGTCAAACGGCCAAGCTCTTCCGCGCTCTAAGCATTTCACATGTAATCCCAAAAATATTGGAATATGCCACTGTAACTGTATAGTGTGAAAGGTTCCCAACTGGGGTACAATTCATGTTTTATTTTGCGGGACCTGGTGATTTCTGTTTCAGGAACCATGACAGCAATATCCTTTGTATTACTGTAGTTCAATACATAGTTCTGAGGATTTTCTGCTACTTTGCATAAGCTTCTACATTTTATGAAAATGAGCAGGTGTGTTACAGCATGTGTACACAGGTGCATGCATTGACAGCGTGTTGTAGCAGCAGATGCAATTTTCATGCATCTCTAGTGTGTTGTAATTTAGTGGTTTTTCAGATGTTATGCTTATGGACTCTATTTTGATTTTGTACCATAGCCAGATGCAAAACCCCTAGGGGGAGGTATTAGGAGGTATCTATGGTCCTAAAATATTGTTTTCAGTTTCAGATTTAAACTGAATTCATAGTTCTTCCATACAATTTCGATCTGCAGCAGGTTAGTATAGGTAGAAAAATCATTTTGATAGTGCAGTCACAATAAGGCCTCCACTTTTGTAGGGACTAGAAATGCAGAACCACCACAAAGCTGGAAAAACTGTGAATTAAAAACCCACTTTTTACCCGAGATACCCCCTTTCTAGGATTCTCTAAGACCTCCAGAGTGACTGTACGGTCTATTTCTATAGGAGACTGATCGCAGACTTGCTCTGGAGGACCTAGAAATTTCTAAACAGACCATATTAATCAAATCTGTAAATAATCAAATCTGCAGAAGTTGAACTCAAAAATGTGGAGGGCCAACTGTATCAATGATTTGGAGTCAGAGAGGTTTCTTGAATTGCAGTGCCAAGCACGATGTATGAGTCAAAGCTCTGATGAGAGGAGAAAACATGTCTGTTGAGTACACGGATGTGCTGCTGGAAGAGCCTGCGTAGCTAAAAAGGAAACTTAAAAGTTCATGATTGTGTACATTTATAAAGATGCAAAGAAGCTGCTGAGATTCTTTACTGTAGAACACAAAGTCATTTATTGCTTACAGCAGATGGTACAGTGTGCAGCCCACTGAACTGAATGCTCTGGCGTGTCTATATGCGTTGGCCTTCCTGGTGCTTTGCAGTGCCCTGATTTCTGCAATCCCAAGCAAGAAGGTAAAATAAGAGATTCACAGAGCCTATTAGAAGCCACCAAGCCTTGATGGTGGGCTGTGTACAGCTTCTTGAAAGATCACTCTGTGCAAACTCCCTGCTAAGTACTGTGAAAGTATTTCTGCAAAATAGTAACTTTCTTCGTGATATTGTCTAAAAGCAGTCACTCGTTTCAGAAGGTGAAATTGGGTACTGTGTTTAGGTAAGGCTAAGGCTATATTTACACTGTAGAATTAATGCAGTTTGACACAACTTTAACCATCACGGTTCAATGAACTGGAATTCTGGAGGTTGTTGTTTGGTGAAGCACCAGCATTCTTTGGCAGAGAAGGCTAAAGATCTTTTAAAACTACAGCTCTTGTGATTCCATAGCACTAGCAGATAAAATGGTGCAAAACTGGTTTGATTCTACAGTGTAGATGCACTTTGAGACATTCGACCTCGTCAAATGCACAGCGGCAGTTACAGAAGCCGATGGTGTGTGCTCTTCTCAATAATAATAATAATAATAATAATAATAATAATAATAATAATAATTTTATTCGGATATCCCATCACTATCTCCCTGAAGGGACTCAAGGTGGCTTATAGATGGCACAAGGTACCTAAAAACAACATAAAAAGTGAACACAATATAGTAAAAACATAAAGCTTTCCCCTGACGTTAAGTCCAGTCATGTCTGGGGGTTGGTGCTCACCTCCATTTTCAAGCCGAAGAGCCGGCGTGGTCCGTAGACACCCCCAAGGTCATGTGGCCAGCATGACTGCATAGAGCGCCGTTACCTTCCCGCTGGAGCGGTACCTATTGATCTACTCACATTGGCATGTTTTCGAACTGCTAGGTTGACAGGAGCTGGAGCTACCAGCGGCCACTCCCGCCGCTCCCGGGGTTTCAACCTGGCGCCTTTCGGTCTGCAAGTTCAGCAGCTCAGCGCTTTAACGCACTTCACCACTGGGGCAAAGTGTGTTAAATATTCAATACAATACAATAAAATAAAATATACAATATACAATACAATAACATAAAACATATGTAACATATAAAACATCGATTCAGACTCAATCAAATCAAGCCGCGATCCTCTAACCGTGGCAGTCAATTAATGGGACCATGGTCAAACTGTAAACATTGGAATAAAATAAGTGCCAGCTGCGGTAATGGAGAGAGGGCATGGGATAAATTGCAGGATGTGTGATTACAACGTAGGACAACTAGGGGCTAAATATTCTCAAAGGCTTGATTGAAGAGCCACGTCTTCAAGTCCCTACGAAAGGAGGACAGTGTGGGCAGCTGTGTAATCTCCTTGAGGAGAGAGTTCCAGAGCCAGAGGGTCACCACCAAAAAAGCCCTATCCCTCGTCCTCATCAACCACGCTTGTGATGGTGGCGGGACCGAAAGAAGATTCATGGGGGGATGCGGTCACGACGATAGGCAGGACTCAAGCTGTTTAGGGTTTTATAAGTAATAACTAGCACTTTGAATTGGGCATTGCTATAGGCGAGGAGTCTAGCCCTCCTTTCTCCAGCTTGCCTCATTTTGCCAGGCTGCACTGGCATCACATGGATGGAAGCAAGAAGTGCACATAGTGCACACGGCTTCCCCCCATGGAACTAGCAGACCTCAGTGGTGGATGGAAGCCATGCACTACATGCACATCTCCCTTCTGTCCATGTGATCACCAGGACAACAGGCAAAGCAGAGAAAAAGGAGATGAGGCAAAATGACTGTCTCTGCCTCTTCCATTAAGGACAGCACTGCCATCTGATGAAGTCCCTACTCCCATTCCTAGCTGTCAACCAATCAAGACCAGACAAATTATTCTGCCCTATGAGAGAGAAAATCCTAAAATGACCCCTCACTATTCCTGTCTGTAACTATAGAATAGCAGAACATTTGAAAATAAAATATAGTTACCCATTACTGGTTTGATTTGTGCAAATTTGATGTTCTCTCTAGGAATCCCTAGGTCCTCCATAGAGAGAGGTTCTCTAAGATTAAAAATAGCTTTTGGGGGGTGGGGGATGGGGTGGGGGGAGTTTTTCACTTTCACAGGTGTCATGTGATTCTAAGCCCAGCATAGGTGCGTATGGGATCCATCTCAGCCAGGCTGGTCCTTGATATTTGTCTAATGAAACCTGTTTATTTATACCTTGCACACGTTGTTGGAAAATGTAATTCAGGCGGCATTGCTTGAACAAGATAATCTTGTTACCAAACAGGTGTCATGACACAAAACTATACATGGGAAACATAATCAACAAATGCAGATAAAAGTGACTCCTACATGACAAAAAACGAGATTACAGTGAGGAAAATAATGATACTGTGTTCAAAAGGAGAGTGGCTTTCATTAATCACAGGCACCCTGATATTTGAGATGGTACATTGAAAAGGCATCGGCGGATGCAGCCGAAGTGAAATCAGACCTTTTCCAGATCGTGTATAATATCCTCATTATCTCTGCCAGATATATGATTTTGTTCCTTCACAGAACTTTCTGAATGCCAGAGTGACATTTTAACCAGGCAACATAATGCTTACCAGAGGTGATATGTTAAACGCAAAGGATCCCTATTTGTAAAGTCGTGCTTTAGGCAGCATGACTTCAGATGACAAGGTTGTTACATGCCAAAGTGTGAAATGTATTTTTAAAAGGAGTACTTGTTTTACCAAGTGCTAGAATTTCTATATTTATTTAGCAGGGTAAAGATACTGATATGGAGGCAAAAAAATACTGTGTTGTCGAAGGCTTTCATGGCCGGGATCACAGGGTTGTTGTATGTCTTTCGGGCTGTGTGGCCATGTTCCAGAAGCATTCTCTCCTGACGTTTCGCCCACATCTATGGCAGGCATCCTCAGAGGTTAAAAAAAGGAGGGAGATGACAATGTGATTGAGTTCAGCATGAATCCAGTAGGGCATAATTTGGCAGAATCAGCAGCATCACTACAGGGATGCAACCAACACCAGGAGACACCATCAGAGGGGTGACATGAAAATTTATATATATAAAAAATTGCAGTGATATAGCAGAAATTATTATTTTTATTAAAAAATGGGTATATTGGAAAAAATACATGAAATGATACAAAAAATCTTTAAAACAAACATTCAATTGAGACCAGAATATTTTTTACTAGGAATGACTGATATGAATTTCAACAAGAATCAAGAGATTCTATTCAAGTATTTCGTAACTGCAGCCAGAATAGTATATGCAAAGAAATGGAAATCAATAGAAATACCAACTAAAGAAGAATGGATATTAAAAATAATGGATATAAAGAACATGGACACATTGACATATTACCTAAAGACCCATTATGGCAAACCAAAAAAAGAAACAGACTGGACATTATGGACAAATTATATAGAACAAGAAGAACCTTTTACAAAAACATAATGTCGGAGTGGATTTATAATGATAAAAAAATCACAAAATTTTTCACTACCCAGAAGAAAAGACGGGAAGTACTTTTTAATTTTTTTTAATTTTTTTAATTTTTTAATTTTTTTCCTTCTCTTCTCTCCCATTCCACGATACCCTCCCCTTTCACTTTCTTTTCTTTATCTTTTAATGTTCTCACTCTTTCTATGTTCAAAACGCTTAATAAAAATTATTTAAAAAAATAAAATAAAAATGGCTATATGATCGCAAAAACATTTTTTCATAGGTCCAGCTTACATGTACTCTATCAATACACCTACAAGGCTAATGCTAATTCTATGCTAATTTCTTTTTAAACTTTCTAATGGCTAGCAATCAGTCAAAGCTGTCATTGTTATCCAATTGCAATTGTACTTTGAATAACAAGCTTTTGTCTACAAACATGTCCTGTTGTTTTCATTGATGCTGGAATTTTTTTTGCTGATTTTATCGAATTTTCTGGTATTTTAGTTATAATATTGTGGTGCAGTAAAATATGGGAGTGGAGGGAGTTGCGAGTAACACCGTGAGTTACTGCACTGGGTAATACCAACTCTAAGCAGAATATGCTCTGATGCATGGCATGCACAAATGTTTGAAATGCTGGCTACTAGATTCAATATCTGCTTTGGTTGGCTGCTACTGGATTTTTTCAATGCCTTGACCCTTGGTGATTTACAGCACTCTTCTTTTCTAGCTGATTGATGAACTAGTAAGGCATTACTCTGCTTATCTGACCAGACTTCATTTTTAACACTCTTTTTTTCTTGCATTATCTGCTTGCTCCAGGGTCAATGAGATTCTGTGTAGACACTTACAGCCATGCAACTGAACAATTTAAGAAAAAGTGGGGGAAATGCATTTAGAGGACAGGGAAAGCAAAAACATGTTTCTCTGTGTTATTTTTATCCAGAAGATAATTGGATTGCACAGAATAGTACAGTAAGAAACTATGAAATGGAAGATGAAACATTCCAAAAGTCTTGATCGACATAACATGCACTCACTAAATGGTTTTCTTCCTTTCCTCTTGTACAGATCTCCAACTTCCTGCGAATCACTGAAATCGCAAATAAACAACAGCAGCAAAAAACCATTTAGGCCAGTAATTGACTTTCTCCCCTTCTCCAAGAGAAATAATGTACTGCATACTGTAATAGATCTAATTTCATGGTAATCAACCCGTATTTCCCTCAATTATACCTCATTACTCTTAATTACACACGATCATCCTAAACTCTCCTTGCTTCAAGGTTTAATCCATTCATATTTGTATATGTTATTGTGTTCTTTATGCCTTTGCATATTATACATGCCCTGGATTTTGTTTATATGATGTGATAACGTATTTATCTCTGTTTTGGACATTGTTTTGGGGCATTTACATTGAAAAGGATTGCTGTGCAAAAACAAAAGGTGTGTGGCTGAAATCTCTATACTAACTTGATTGTGGCTGTGTACCTTCTAGTCAACTTTTGCTTGCTGTGACTGCATCCTTTGGATTTTCTTGGAAACATTTATTCATAGGAAACTTCTTAATGCAAATTGCCTATGAATAAATTGGGAAATCAAAGGCAGAGAGAGTGATTTTCCCAAGATCACCTAGTTGGCTTTCATGGCTGAGCATGGATTCCAGTCCTGTATTCTAAGCTAATTCTCACCCTATCCGCTGTAATTTACTCTTGACATGTAAGAATGTGTAGCATCTATTGAAGAAATAAATGTTTTGTCATGTACGATAAATCTTCAACCATTGTGTCATTGCCTGTGAGGATGAATATGTAATTTTTCCCTTACTTTGAAAGAAAATTAATATTTTTCTACAGCTTTCTCCCTGTCTGTATCTAGGAATTCCAAAGTGTTGCCTGGGAATTATTTTACAAAGAAAATAAGCTTTTATGACAAAAAAAACCCACATTTTTTTTCTACAGACTAATTCCTGCCCAATACTTTGGAACACTGAGGATGCGATTTGACCACACTTTAACTGTCATGGCTCGATGCTATGGAAACCTGGGGTTCGTAGTTTGTCGAGACACCAGCACTATTTGACAAAGAAGGCTGATTATGGAACTACAGCCATCTTGATTCCATAACATTGAATCATGACACATAATGTGGTATCAAACTGCCTTAATTCTACAGTGCAGATGTACCCTAAAAAACAGAAGAAAATTGCACAAAATTCTTGTTTTTCCCAATAGAGTAGCCTGACTATCAGGAAACCAATGTTCAATCTGGGAATGTACAACTGCAAACACTCTTTCCATCTCTAGTGTATGCTATTAAAAATATATTTCTGTTAAACTTCATAACAGCGCTCCATGCAGTCATGCCGGCCACATGACCTTGGAGGTGTCTATGGACAACGCCGGCTCTTCGGCTTAGTAATGGAGATGAGCACCAACCCCCAGAGCCAGACATGACTGGACTTAACGTCAGGGGAAAACCTTACCTAAACTTCATATAGAAAGTGGGATGGAGAATTTTCATAGTAACATACTGAGTTGATCCATTAATCTATCTATCCATCTCACCAGTGTCAATTAGGACTGGTAGAGATACCAGGTATGTCAAATAAGATGGAAAAATGTTATCTTGGTATCTTGGAATTGAAAAACTCCATTAAAATTGTCAATCACCACAAGATTTATTTTATTTTATTTTTCAGATTTTGTGGTAATAAAAGGAATTAACATTTTTTAATAGAAGCAGTTTTTTTTAAAATGCATGGTTCTTTTGTGCAATTTCCTTTTCACAAAACAGATTTTTGGTAAAATACTGTTTTGCATGAAATAATGTTTTTGTTAAAGAACAATAATTTGTACATAAAGCATGAGCATTTGCACAAAAACATGCATAAAATCTTCATATAATATCTCAAACAGGTGAAACCTCTAAAAAGTGCACAAAAATTATTGTATTTTCATCTAATATGAATTTTATTTGCCTTCCTGTATGCAAAAACGAAATAGGCATCCCACCTGTTAAGGGATTTGGGACAGAATATTTGTTCTACTCCACGATCTCTGGGATTCCTCCATCCAAGCCCTATCTTACTCGCTTTATAAAATGTGTTCAGGGTCATATGGTAGTTAGAGAAAGAAGGAAAGAAAGAAAGAAAGAAAGAAAGAAAGAAAGAAAGAAAGAAAGAAAGAAAGAAAGAAAGAAAGAAAGAAAGACAGTTGTGGGCATTTATCAATTACTACAACTATAATGCTTTTACACCTTACCAACATGATAATGAAACCAGTCCCCATAGCAATTGTATCTAGCCCTTAAGTCCAATAAAAGGTGACAACTCAAAGCCCTTGTGTTAACTGGTTTATTTCTTGTTTTCTTCCTGACTTTCTGGAAAAGTTGATACACAGAAATGTCCCAGTAAAATAATGTCTCCTTTTTAGTGAGGAGTATAGAAGAAAACCATGGGAAGGTCTAAGCTGGCTCCTCTCTGCTTTCCTTTCACTGACAGACAAAGGCCTTTTTATTCCAACGAGCTTTTAATGACAACCTTTTATGAGGTGTGTACTGTATTTTTAACTTTATTGCTACGTTTTAAAATAATGTCAGATTCTAATGATTTTAAAGGTATTTTAGGATGTTTGCTTCATTGTACTTTCACTTTTATTATCAAATTTGCAGGGGTGTTTTTTTCCGAGAGAATCTTGCATAGTGCTTTGAATATACCTGTCCTGGTGTTTTAGACTAGTCTGTTCCTGTATCTAGATTAATGTGAAACCAACACCAGCCATTTAGAATCTAGTTACTCTTGGTCCACAAAAATATCTAGTAGTAGAAGCACTATGAGAAACTCTTTTAAATTTAAGAAGCCCTAGAATATTTGGCTGCTTGTAACCCAACTTGAAAAAGTAACCACAGTACATCTTCTTGCGCCAAGACAAGGAGGTTGGACACCATGTTTATGGGATGAATGCAACTTTACAACTTTAACTGCCATGGCTGCCTACCAAATGGACATGCACTTATGTGCCATCCCAAATCATGCTTGAGATATTACGGG
This sequence comes from Anolis carolinensis, assembly GCF_035594765.1. NCBI lineage: Eukaryota > Metazoa > Chordata > Lepidosauria > Squamata > Anolidae > Anolis > Anolis carolinensis. The sequence continues at coordinate 138,921,871 of NC_085845.1, forward strand.
ATTTGAAGTCACACCAGATCTCATTTGTAGTCTCATGATGGGTCATCACAAAAGGTCTTTCAACCCATTCAGAACAACCACTTGGAGCGGCCTGATGGTATGATGCGTGCCTGGGAGGCCCAGTGCAACACAAACCCTCCAGGATGCATACAGTAAGTAAATCGTTGTCTCTAAATGCACACGTTTTCTATAATGAGATACAATTTTTAGATTAATTACGAAAATTGTTTCATACACTCAATAATTTACTGGACAGATCACAAACATCAGAAATGGAATATTTTGCATCAAACAAAAGTCAGTCTCTTCTCTGGAGCTAGCTTTCACTAGTCTTAGACTCCTGTAATTATGTGGGACTAGGGATATATCTCAACTTATTTAGGGTGCATCCAGACGTTTTGAAGATACCAGAAAATCCCACATTGATACCATGCACATCCTTCTGCCAATCTGCCTCCATTATTCTCTTGCCCTTTGCTATTGACAGGAAAACCCATCACTATATCGCAATTCCACAATGTTCCTGCCACCTGCTTTGATGTGATAGGTCCATTTCACTTGATGGTAGAGGCCATATTCTCCTCCTTTTCTTCTCCTTACTATTTCCAAGAAGTCTGTTTCTGTTTATTTAACAATCATATTTTTCCTTTTTTGTTGTTTTTCAAGACTGAAATTATGAAATAGCTATAAAAATTTTAAAAATTACAGAACAATGGAAGTATAGGAAGGCAAGGTTACAGGGGTATGCAGAAGTATGACCATGGGACTACAGATTGGGGAATCAGCGCAATTGCATGAATGAAGAAAGGTGAGATACTGAAGGTGTTCAACTTGGTATGTATTCAATATCAACATGACAGCAGTGGAATAATGGGTTAGTGGGATAAAGCCCTTTGTTTCTGTCGTTGTTGTTGTTGTTAATAATAATAATACTTTTATCCCACTTTTCTTCCATGGGTGGGACTCAAAGTGGCGAACAAATGGTTAAAACAGAAATTTCATAATACAAAATCACAACATCATCCCCCCACCTTTATTTTGGAGGTCCATAAGTTGTTTTTTATGCCATAATGTTTTCTTTCAGTGCAATATATGACCTCTCTTTCCCCATAAATGTCCTTTATACAGTAGTCTCACTTATCCAAGATAAATGAGCCAGCAGAACATTGGATAAGCAAAAATCTTGGATAATAAGGAGGGATTAAGAAAAAAGCCTATTAAACATAAAATTACGTTATGATTTTACAAATTAAGCACCAAAACATCATGTTTTACAAGAAATTGACAAAAAGCAGTTCAATACACAATAATGTTATGCAGTAATTACTGTATTTACGAATTTAGCACCAAAACATTGCAACATTTACTACAAAAACAATGACTACTAAAAGGCAGACTGCCTTGGATAATACAGAACCTTGGATAAGTGAAGCTTGGATAAGTGAGACTCTACTGTATTTGGATATTGTACATCATGTTTTAAGTTCTAGGTTTCCTATATTTTAGAAAAGCAAACTCTAGATTTTCTCCTTTTACTTTTGTTCTTTGCAGAGTTGGACTACAAAGGCAGCAACTCCCATCTGACTTTGGATGCTAAGCAGAGTTAACTCATGTAGTATTTCAGTGGAAGATCAACAATGAATCCTAGGTGCTGTAGGCTATAATTCAGAGGAAGTGAATACCAGACACTGTAGGCTATAATGCAGAGGAAGTAACTTGCAAACCATCTCTAAATATTCCTTGCTTAAGAACCCTCAGAAAATCATGAGGTCACCATAAGTTATTCGTTAACTTGAAGGCATATACACAGAGAGATTTGGGCTGAAGCATAGGCTCTCCCCAAGCAGCTGGACAGCCTGGAGTTGGCAGGTAAGGTTCAGTCTTCGGGCACAGTCACTTGCTGATTCTTTCTTGTAAAGAATAAGTCCACCAGTTGAAAAAAAATGCTTTTCTCAAATCTATAACATTGCCTGATGCCTTTTTTATACAAGAGAAAGATTTTGAGGAGAAGTGCATCTACACTGTATAAGTAATATAATTTGATAGCACTAATGTCCATGGCTCAATGCTAAAGAATAATAGGAGTTGTAGTTTTACGAAGCCTTAAGCCTTCTCTGATGTCTCATCAAACTAAGATTCCATTATTCCATAGCACTGAGTTATGGAAGTTAAAGCAATGTCAAATTACATTAATTCTACAGTGTAGTTGCAACCTAGGGCTAGAGAGAGTCATAAATCACTCATTATCCAATGTCATGTCTATGTCTAAGCTGCAACTTCATCACTCAACAGTTCATGCCCACCACCACCACCCTGAATACAGTGGGGAAGACGATGGTTGGGAAAAAGGTTGAGTGCTCTTCTCTTCTATTTATTTACTTATTTATTTGCAGTATTCATATTCCGCCCTTCTCACCCCGAAGGGGACTCAGGGCAGATCACATTTTACACACATAGGGCTGTCACGACCCAGGCTGCAGAGCACCAATAACCATACACAGAGGCCAGAATCTATCTAATATCTTTATTAAGGAAATATGTAAAGTCAATAAAAGTAAATGTAGAATATAGTTCGGAAGAAGACCTTTCAGGAAAGGTCAATTATAGTCCAGGAAAACAATGTCCAATATAAAATATTAAGGTCCAAAGTTGTAATCCAATAACCAAAACACTCACTTTGCCAAGCAAAGTGAGGGGAGATGACAAGGTTCTTAGTCCAAGGAACTTGATGCAAGGCTAGGAAGTAAACTTGATTCTTGAAACACAAGGCTTGATACGAGGCAACAAGGAACGAGGATCAGGGACAAAATCCGTGGTAAATACTTGGCAAGGTCCTGGAAAGCAAGGCTGAGTCCTAGGAAGCAAGGCAAGGTCCGTGGAGCAAAACAAGGCTGGAAACGGGAACGAAGGCTTGGAAGCGGGAACGAAGGCTTGGAAGCGGGAGTAGCGCTGTCCACACACAACCTACTCCAGTTGCTGACGAATTGACTCCGCAAGATTCCTACAGGGCAAAGAACCTAAATAGGGTCTCGTTTTCCCACCAAAGAACACTTCTCTGGGGAAACAGAACCGAAAGTCAATCTCTGGGTCCAGATGCATAACTCCCTAAAGTTTCTCATGAAAGCAGGCTTAATCAGCTGAATGCCTGGCTGCGATTCTCAGGCTTCTGCGATTAGCCTGTTGAACTCCTTTTTGTTGCTGATAATAATTACGGCGAGAAAATGGGGGAGATTTTGACTCAGGGCTTGTTTGGCAGATTTCTGGAAGACAAACCTCCTGCAGGTGCAAGGGCTCCAATTCTGGCTGGGAAAGTTCCAATTCTGGCTGAAACGGTAGAAAACCCAAGTTTTCCTCTTCATCTGTCACAACAGCGCTAGGAACGGGACTACATGGCCCATGAGTCATCACAAGGGCAAACATTCAATGCCCATAAACACATCAAACAGAGACAGACAGACGCAGAGGCAATTTAACCTTCTCCTGAGGGGATGTTCGATTCTGGCCACAGGGGGGAGCAGCTACTTCATCATCCACTCTGACGGCACTTCCTCATTCCAAGTTGTAAATTAGTTAAACTTGCCTCCCCACTTTTATAAGTGGTACCTTATTTCCTACTTGATAGATGCAACTATCTTTCGGGTTGCTAGGTCAGCAACGAGCAAGGGCTATTTTTTTTATTTTTAATTGACGGGTGCTCACCCTGCCACGGGCTGGCCTCGAACTCATGACCTCATGGTCAGAGTGATTTATTGCAGCAGGCTGCTCAATAGCCTGAGCCACAGCCCAGCCCCTATTCTACTCTATTCTGTTATTTCTTTGTTACCAGTCTCTTTCTGGTACAAAAATGTGCTATCATCACCCTCAGCTATGGGCATCATGTATTTTTACCATTACACCTAGTCTGCCAAAGTTTGTTCTTAACATGAAGGCAGTTAAATTATAAACTCAGATGAAGTTTACCATTGGCTTCTTCTGAAGATGAATGTGTGTGAAACCCAGTGCCCAAGGTAGAGTCCAACATTGGTCTCCAAAGTCATAATCCAACACTTGAACCACTATACCACCATTGCTTTTGCGGAACAATTGGGCTGAGAATGCATGTCTTAATGGGGAAGACTGTTGTGGTTTGCTGTCACATTTTTCTGAGTATCTAACAGAATTTTAAATGTTTGTCATTGAGTTTCAGCAGAATGATTTGTCACCAAATGTCAATGTTGTAGGATAATTGGTGGCGGGGGGTGGGGGTGGACTTGGATATGCCAAAACTGCTTTGGGGCTCATAGTCTGCGTTGCCCACTTCTTGTTAAAAGCAACTCCTTCACTCATTTCAGTACAGAGCAGAGTAATTTCAGACAACGATTAGAAAAAGAGCCCCCCAGGTCATTAGGGAGTTGTGTGACTTTCTCCCTTCCATCTTAGGTCGCATTATTATGCAAACAGCAGCTGGCAATTATCCCCGTTTGAAAGAATGATTGGAATTTAGAATTCAATCAGAGCATTAATTTGAAAGTAACTGAAGCCAGTGGGGAAAGACGTGAGCTCCTTTTTCCCAGGAAAGGTGGTCCTCCCTCCTTGGGTTAAGCATATTTTGATATGGATCACTGGTCTTCTAACCTGTTTTTTCACATGCCAAGGGGGTCTTGGGCTTCGCTGAGTTGTAGGGCAGATGCTTTGGCTGCAAAAATGCCCAAGTTCAAGTAACACATGATATTGTAGACAGCTTTCCTTTTGGGAGGTTCCCATCTGACCTTGGTTGGTGCTTTTTGCAATTAAAACCTATGTCTGGAACATAGGAAGAAAAGCAGGTTGGGGGAGGATTTGAGGTAGAGTGAAGGGCAAGGGAACGGTTTAGTAGTTCTCTCTCTAATGCAGATCCCAATACTTTGCAATGCTGAAAGGATCACTGGAGCTAATTTTGTGCAGCCTTTCTATAATCCAGTCAGCCCTCTACATTCACTGGAGTTAGATGCGCATGAGCCATGCAAAAGTGGAAAAATTGTGATTAAAAAACCACTATTTTTATAGCTAAGGAAATATGTCTCTAGAAATCCCTTATATTCTCCTGTTCATGTCTATAGTCAAATTTCTGCTGGTAACTGAGCATAGAATCACTCGAGAGGACCTACAGATTTTGATGGCTAAGAGGTTGTGGAAACTTTTTATGATGCTGTACTTTTACCTTCAATGTTATTTTTCAAAAGTAATGAGCCCTGGTTGCAAAGTGTGTTAAAGCAATGAGCTGCTGAACTTGCAGACCGAAAGGTCCCGTGTTCAAATCCCGGGAGCAGAGTGAGCGCCCGCTGTTGCTCCAGCTTCTGCCAACCTAGCAGTTCGAAAACATGCAAATGTGAGTAGATCAATAGGTACCGCTCTGGCGGGAAGGTAACAGCACTCCATGCAGTCATGCCAGCCACATGACCTTGGAGGTGTCTATGGACAACACCGGCTCTTCGGCTTAGAAATGGAGATGAGCACCAACCCCCAGAGTCAGACATGACTGGACTTAACGTCAGGGGAAACCTTTACTTTTACCTTTAATGACATTTTAATGGCATCTTGTTTAACTGTGTTTTGACTTCATTATTTTGTAGTTTTAACTGTATCTTCTTTTAGTCGCATTGTAAAGTGACTTGGTCCCATGTCAAGAAAAGGGAGGCATATAAATAATATAATGTAACATAATATTATATATCAAGCACCACCTATGAAGTATCACAGATTTCCCTGAAAGTGTATAGCCGAATTAAAGCGAAATTGATTTTTCCTAGAGTTATCACATATTTCTTGCTAATGAGGGTATGTGTTGCTGTGCTGTTTTCACACTAAAGAGAGAGAAAAAAATTGATTCTACTGTCAAACCAAGAGTGTAGCTACCTATTGCAGAGGGAGTGGGGCACAAAATCACTGTTTTGCCTCCCTCAGTAAGAATTCTGTCCCAACATGTATTTTTCATTTAATTTTTAGATCTCTAGCATTAGAGTAATTTAAAAATTCCACTGAGCATTTAAAAATAGAGCTTAGGTATCCAAAGAAAATATGCCAACAAAGATTTCAAGGGAATACAAAAACAGCAAATAGAAGAATATAAAGGTAATTCTAGAATTAATGCAGTTTGACATCACTTTAACTGCCATGGCGCCATGCTATGAAATCACGAGAGTCCATTTACAATGTAGATGGACTCTTAGTCCTGGAGAAAACAGTAATTGAATTCACCATAAGGTCACCTCATCATTGAGGATCAAGTCAAGATGGCTATGTTGCCACACACATTTAAAGACATTTGAAGCAAAGGAATATGATGCACAATATTTTTCAGTTGGCTACTTAAGCAAACAGATAGCAAATCTCTTGCTGTTCCTCAGCAAAGGAATAACTAACCAGAATGAAAGGAGGAAGACTCCTCTGTCTATGAGTCTCTCTTTTGCAAATAGTTTCTTGGGAAGGGTTATGAAAAGTTTACAATCCCCATTTTGAATCGATATAAGAAGAGTATAGTGTAGGTCCAACTGAGGATGCATCTACACTGCAGAATTAATGCAGTTTGACACCACTTTAATTGCTGTTCTTCAATGCTACCGAATAATGAGAGTTGTAATTTTATCCTTCCCTGCCAAAGAGTGCTGGTGTCTCACCAAACTAAAAATTCTAGAACTCCAAATCATTTAGCCATTGCAGTTAAAGTTATGTCAAACTGCTATAATTCTACAGTAACTATATATGCACACTGAGTCCCACAGAAAACTGCACTAGAAAATATCATCCAGTGGTGATTGGATTCACTGTAAGGCAACTTCATCATCGAGGACACTGTAACGTAGCAAACATTAAATTTTAAAAAAAAACATTTGTAGCGACAGAAGATGACATAATATCCATGTGCTGCTGATTTTACTGTATATACAGGAGTACAAATCAAGTTTTTCAGCCCTTTTTAGGGTTGAAAAAGCCCCCCTCAGCTTATAAACTAGTGAGTGTCCTGGCCGGCTTATATTCGGATCAGCTTATACTCGAGTATATACAGTACATTTATTATTTTTCTCTATTATTATTGTCATTATTGCATTTATTATTTCACTCAATCTATTATTACATTTATTCTTTCAATGTGTTGTCGAAGCCTTTCATGGCCGGAATCACAGGGTTGTTGTGTGTGTTTCCAGGCTGTATGGCCATGTTCCAGAAGTATTCTCTCCTGACGTTTTGCCCACATCTATGGCAGGTATCCTCAGAGGTTGTGAGGTATATCTCACAACCTCTGATGGTGCCTGCCATAGATGTGGGCAAAACTTCAGGAGAGAATACTTCTGGAACATGGCCATACAGCCTGGAAACACACACAACAGCCATTTATTATTTCACTCTATTTATTACTACATTTATTATTTTACTCTATTATTATTACTATTTCATTTATTATTTTTCTCTATTATTATTATTATTATTACATTTATTTACTACATTTATTATTTTACTCTATTATTATTGGAAGGATACACAAGCATATTTACACTGAAGGTTAGAATAATGATTTAATATGAGTTGGACAGTCTTATCTTAAATTACACTTTTATGGAAATATTTAAAAAAACATTTAACCTACTGATGCCTCAGTTCATGTAATTTTATTGGTATCTATTTTTATTTTTGAAATTTACCAGTAGCTGCTGCAATTCACACTCTTGGCTTATACTCGAGTCAGTTTTTTTGTGGTAAAATTAGGTACCTCGGGTTATATTCGGATTGGCTTATACTCAAGTATATGCGTTTTTGATTATTATTATTATTGCTTTAATCTACATGAACAGCAATTAGTAAAGTGAAATTTTCTTCCAAGACAAAATGTTCTTACTTAAATTCAGTAACTTTTCCCTTGACTCACAGAACATTACTCAGCCATTAATAATCAGCTTAAAGATTATAAAGTCCACGTAAGCATAGAATCTGAAAGAGAGAGACTTGATATGTTTGTCATGTGTAAATTAAATAACATCTGCTAGCAAATCTATTTGAATTGACCTGGATAAAAGGGTTACATTTCCAAGGCAGCGTAAGGTTGGTAATACCATTTCCATTTCTGATATGTAGTGCTAGGCGGATTTGCTTGGAATGCTAATTGGAAGTTTTGCATTTCGGGCTCTTATTCAAATGCTTCTACATAAGTGACTCCAAAGAAAATTGACACACTATACTACTTGCTGCCTTTCTTTTCATTTTATTTTCCTTCCATGCTGATCTCGCACTTGCACAAACCACATCAAAATTTTACATGTTTTCTCTATTATGGTAACCACTTGCTTATTTACTTATTCTGGAGAAGGTTTTGGCCAGACAATTGAATTTTGGCAAACCACTGAATATCCATTTTTGTCCCAGGTGGCGTTTGACAGGTTGTCATTTTAGTGATTTTTACAAAACTTCCACTGCATTTGTAGTACTATACTTTCTACTAAAGTAACCTCATTTTCTTTTTTGGTTTTGGAGGCATGTCTTGTGAGATGTCTGCATATAATATCTTCCTTGTTTCAATACAAGACTGGCCTATTTATTATTTCTTATTGTGACATCTTTCCACCACAAATATCCTACAGCTGAATGTCAACAGAGTTTCACAGCAAAAATATGAGGTAAGGTTGACACTTGTTTGTGAGAGGTGGGAAAGAAACATCAAGCTAACTTTTTCCAAATTGAAATATGTGTTAGGCCCTTGTTCATACTTGCAGTGGTTGAAACAAATAAGTTAAATGCCGCAAGGTATTCTTCCCTTTACCCTAGTAGCCAAAGCACTAGAAGTTCAAGGAAAAAGGAAAATGTAGGGTGGTAGACAAATAGAGAGGTAAAAAATGTTATTTTTGTGTGCCTTCAAATCATTTCCGACTTATGGCAAACGTAAGGCAAATCTATCATGAAACTTCCCAGGGCTAAGAGTATGTGACTTTCTGAAGGTCACCCAGTTGGTTTCAATGGCCAAGCGAGGAATTCATCTCAAGAATCATAGTCTAATGCTCAAATCACTACATCATACTGGCTCTCAGTTAAAATTTATGATGTTGTTGTCATTGTCATCCCTCTTTTTTTTTTACCAGTCTGGGACACAACGCAGTTTACAAAAGGTAAAACTTATACAGCTTTAAAAATAGTATCACGGAATAGTTGAAATTATAAGCCCAGTCTTAATAGAATTAAAAGTAGTTACAAAGAAGATCAACAAATATATACCAATAACCAACCATTACACTCCTCCATCACAGGCCTTTTAACACTCGGTCAACCTGTCAGCCTCAACACAATACATGAAAGACCCTTTCCCTCTGAGCAGTTACCCCTCAAAGGCCCCGCCAGCTGTAAAGAGCAGCATAAAAGAATGTTTATTTATTTACAGTATTTATATTCCGCCCTTCTCACCCCGAAGGGGACTCAATGAACACATATATGGCAAACATTCAATGCCAACAGACAAACAACATACATTAGACAGACTCAGAGGCATTTTTTTAAAACATTTTTCCAGCTTCACGATTCCGGCCACAGGGGGAGTTGTTGCTTCACCGTCCAGTAGTGGCTGTACTTCCTCATTCCTTTCCTCGTGTTTGCTGGCAGTTTTATGGTGTTGTAAATTAGCCTCCCGCATAAAGCGTCCCTAAATTTCCCTAATTGACAGATGCAACTGTCTTTCGGGGCTGCATAGGTCAACAGCAAGCCGGGGCTACTAATGGTCGGAGGCTTAACCTGACCTGGACTTCGAACTCATGACCTCTCGGTCAGTAGTGATTTATACCAGCTCGTTACTAGTCAGCTGCGCCACAGCCTATTGTAAGAGTCTGTTGTAAGAGACTTCTCTTCAGAGAAGAGTATCTTTTGCACTAGGATTTGTTTCCTGGCTGTTTGTCCCTAGGCTGAAATCAATGCCCAGTCCTGATCCTGAGAGCATGTGTGTATTCTGAGGAATCCTGAAACTTAGCCATGAATCATGGAACTTCGTATAAATATTTGGACTGACTTCTTGGTGTGACTTCTGGGATGGAAAGACCAGTTTGGACCCTTGATTGATGGACATTACTTTGTCTCGGTTACTGAATTTTTGGGGGGAATGTTCTTTGAGCCCCTGAACTTGGGACTTTGTTTTATACTATCAGCCAGGTGCTATCTTTATGTTTTTAGTTGGTATTTGAAGCGACTATATATTTGAATTATTTTATATAAGTAAAGATGTTTTAGGCACAATTTTTATTATTTATTTATTACATGCATTTATACCCCGCCCTTCTCCCCGAGGGGACTCAGAGCGGCTATCAGGGTGTTTTGGTTAAACTCTGTCCACATTACCAGGCAGATCACTAGAACATGACACTTGTCCTTTATTTCCCATTGAGAGGTGATTTACCAAATCATGGAGTCTGCATGGCCAGAAGTGGTTTAACACTTTGTGGTTTTTTCATTGAAGAACGGGGATTTACAGATTGCGTGATCTGAAGTAATTTAACAGATCTTGAGTTTCCCATGGAAAGAAATGGTTAAAAAGATGGTGAGGTTTGTTGTATGTTGTAGATGTAAATAAATAGAAGCTTTACCATGGCCTCTGAACCAAAGTTTACCCTGCAGTGTAATAATGTGCCACTCAGGTTTGTGAAATAAGTAACAGTAACTTTACTTCAGTTCAATAGGTCAAACAGAGCAACAATATATACAGTAGTCTCTCTGGCTTCTTACAGAGAACAGAGGGAATAAACAGTCTTTTTAAAACAGACTTTAAATATGCCTCATTGCCTTAAAAATGATCAGGCTTCAGAGATTCGGCAGCCATTAACTCCTTAGCTGTTACATCTTTTCTCTCTGAAGTAAAAGTGCCTGTTCAATATGATGACCATCACCCCAGCTTTCAAATTGATTTAAAAACGCAGCGGAGAGTTCCGCCGGTCACCCGCCAAAAGAACGGAGCGGGACCGCAACAGACTATTATTAAAAGACCTTTTTTCCTTCATTTCCCTCTTCCCTGAACTATGTAACAAATCCCCCAATAAAAGTAACATTTATTTTAACAGTAACACTCTCTATCTGGTTATTTTGTATCTTTTCTCTGACTCCCTCCTTTGCATGCAGTTTCTCTCCCTCCCGTCCCTTTAAATCCGGATGAGATTTCTCGGCCATAGATTAACATGGCGGTCGATATAAATTGGCTCATATCTCTATCAAAATTACCCCTAGAACGCTCCTCTTTTAGTCCTAACCCTTTCTAAGGCTCCTGACTCGAAGACAACCAGCAGAACCGGAATCGGTCCAGTTTTCAGCACCTCAACAGCTGACTGTCAAACGGGACCGACGGCTCCTTTCAAGCTAAACTGCTGCTTTATCCCGGGTTTTCCTCTCGCGGAATGGTTTTCCCTAGCCCCTTTCTGTGTACTGGGGATGGGGGATCGCTCTCTCGCGGGGGAGGCATAGTTCTCCAAGGACCCTCACCCTCTACAGCTGCCAGGAGGTGACGGACGGGTGCCCTCCACGTTTCATTCATACATTTCATGACTTTATGAAGGAGAAGAACACTCTTCCCCAAACCTACCCCTGGACTTATGGAAATCCTATGCTTCCAAAGACTGCAACCCCCATGCCATCTCTATGGATTCCTTATGAACTCTTTTTCCCTCATGTATTTGTGAATTTCCATATTCTATGTACTTGGACACTCTCATGACTCACTGTTGTATGAATTTCCATATCGGGTTCCCCAGATGTTGTGAACTTCGTCCTTATCAAATGTTTTCTATTGCTTATACCATTCATGATTCCCCTTTATGCAATGTCACCCCCCTTTATGGATTCTCCTTTATTTCTTTGAAACCTATCTATCTGCCTATATGTATTTATACTCTTTGGGATCCCTGGAAAATATGTATTCTTCCCAGCAGGGTTTATGTTCCAACTTTATTTTTATTTTCATTTTATCCCATATAATTGTCAAATCATGAAATCAAATGGGAAATATTATGACCCCAACGTGAACCTTAGTCCCATGACCCAGACCTCCCCTTCCCAAAAACAAAAGGATAATCTGCCACAGTTTAATCCAATCTCATTCCGATCGCATGGACAATATAGGGCGAGCCACCAAATTCCTAAAGGTGACTCACCCCCAGGGCAAACATTGTCATATCCCAGGCCAGGACGCCGCAGGAAGGCACCCTGTGGGGCCGTCAATGACGGCCCATCAACAACCATCACCACTTCCCGTCTGATGCCCCAAAAGACATATCTAAAATCTGTGAACGTGACAGGACCCCGGACATCCTTGATGGGTGTCATAAATTCCTTTAGAAATTGGCTGGGCCGGAATTAATCCGATGTTTCCTGTCCGGTCACCTCATTGTTTCAATAGCTCCCGCCTCCTCCTCTCTGATTGGCCCGAGGGAGGACAAAAAACGGCTCCCCATTGGGCCAGCAGAGCAAGGCGGGAAACGAAAGCCCGCCTCGTTCCAACTCTCAGCCTATCCGCGACCAGATGGGCAGGGAAGCGGGGCGGGAAATTCAAAGGGCTGTCAGACCAAAACATTGTATAAATATGACTTTATTTGAAACATATGTTACGCTAGTAGATTGAATGATCGCTATTAGCGTCCTTTTCAGCTGAATTGCTCAATAAAACCTCCTTGGCGGATTTTCCTTCAACTTGGCGGACCTTCTTCATTTCAGGCTTCAGGTTGTATTGCGGCTTATATTCTTCTTTTGGCTTCGCCAAGGTCCGTTCCCTCAGGACCGGATCGGCTTCCTTCTAAAGGGGCCCGATCCCCCAAACGCGGTCGATAACATAATCATTTCTCTCAGCAGCAAGCCAGAGACAGTAGCCAATCAGAATGTTGGCTCCTGGCAGGCTTAGCCAATCAGCTGCTGACACATGTCTTTCCAATCAACCCATTACATCATGGTGCTTTTTACAAATCCCACAAGGTTTGCATGGTCAGAAATGGTTTAACAAATTGTGGGTTTCCCACTGAAATAAGTGGATTAACACATTGTGGGTTTTCCCATCGAAAGAAGTGGTTTAAAGACCATACGTGTTCTGTTTCTTTACATTTACTGTGCTTCACTTTTTAAAAGTACTGTAATACCATATTTTTTTTAAAAAAAATAGTCTTTTCCATGTTTGTTTCTTTAAAAAATATAATAATTTCAGAACTGTGCAGCTCTGCAGGACCAAAAAGATGTTTTGTGTGGTTGCACAAGATCTGTCAAAAATAATTTTTAAAAGGAAGACAATGGCATAGGGGAATATCCCACAGATTGGGAGGAGTCATCCCTCTGTCGTGTGATAAGTCAAAAGCACACTATTTAATTAGATACAGAAAGGAGAAATGCGGGTGTGATGGGGTGGGTATGTATCCAGTATGTACAGTCCTTTTCAAGCCTTCTCGAGGCATTTAAGTTTAAGTCATTTTCTCTAGTGTGTGATAAAGTCCAAAGTCTTGCTTTAGGAAGTAAAATGTGTCAACCCCACCTGGAACATTTTGAAGGAAGTTAGATTCAGCATCTAAATGCTGCTCACTTTGAAGAATGGAAGGAAAAATTCTACCACGTTAGCAGCCACCACCACCACCCCATGCCTGGACAGATGGCTTATGGTTCCTATTCAAAATGCTTGAGGAATGGCTGGCCCAACACATTTTGTTGCTGGAAGTCAAGGTGCGTAGTCCCCAAAACCACAAAGTCTTGAGACCTTGAGAGAAAATCTTCAAAGATTTTTTATCCCTGGTTCAATAACATTTACAGAGCCACACATTCCCCCACCCCTAGGGAATATGGCGCCACCACCAAGAACTCACCTAGAAACTAGTCAACTTTCTTATTTTTCATTTAAACTTACTCATAAGTGTATAGATTCAGACAACATGTAACTTAAGTTTTTGGAACCTAAACTTTTCTGAAAACCTTTATGCTACTTCCACTTGGGCATGTGCCAGTGTTTTTGTTTTTAAATGACTTTTAGTCCTTCCCCTTTCATTTTAACTTAGCATAACCCTGCAGTAATGAGCCTTTTGTGTACAAATTATAATGTTCACCATAGTGATTGCCAATTGTTAGTTGTTGAAATGTAAGGATAGGTCTAAAGCTCAGGCAGCCACCCGGAATGAAGCTCAGGCAGGCACCCATTAAGGAACGATTCTTCCAATGCAGTCTGTCCGTTGCAGTGCAAATATTTTATTAGTGCCCTGAGGCACTGTGTGACATTGAAAGGTTGACAGGACTGAAATAATAAAAAAAGGCCACCGTGCAATAACATGACATGCTGTTTCAGTCAGTAGAAACCATCCGTTGACAGACTGGGTGCCATACAAAGAGTGATGATACCCAGATGGTAAGAAACAAATTGTGCAGAGCACTCCAAAAGTGCAGTTTGTAATAGTTGTTAAAGGGGGAGGACATAATAATCTGCTTTTGGAAAATATGTGCAAGTCAGTCAAATAGTCTTATTGTGGTCAGAGCTCTTCACCTTTTGTGTGGAGGGTAGAAGGCAGGGTCAGCAATGGTTATAATTGCAGTCCAGTCACTTACATTCCCAACATTACATTGCCTCTTAGCTCAACTTTAAGGATTCACTAGAAGTGAAATTACAAGATAAGGGCTGGTGATAAGAATTTAATTCTCTTTTGCTCCATGCTTTTGTGACTTTGAGCAGGTTGTTTAATTTGCTTGGCCGTTGTCCAGCACAGAGTTAGGTGGACATAAGTCCATTGTAATCAACAAGCTTAAGCAAGCTTAACTTTGTTTAGACAGTGACTTAAACTACAGCTATTTCTTTCTAATCGTCCTCTTGTGACATTCATTGCTCTGTCTGCATGCACACCCAAAAAAAAAAAAAGCCTGCATGTAACAACATTGTGCATTTCTTAGATCCTTGTGTGTTCACATAGGGTTATTGGTGTACATCTTAGAAAATAACTATGCTTTCTTATCGAACTACAGCTCACAGCATTCTTCACTAAGACTGCTGCGAGAAGTACTCCAACAATATATGGAAAGTTGTCCAATTCCGTGATGTGCACCAAATTATATAATATCCTGGTATTGAACACCACCTGGTTCACATTATTGATTTCTCTAGGTCAGGGGTCCCCAAACTTTTTAAACAGGGGGGCCAGGTCACGATCCTTCGGACTGTTGGAGGGCTGGACTATAGTTAGCCACCGAGCAATAATAACTTATTAATAAATAATAATTATAAAGAGAGTTGGAAGAGACCCTTTGGGCCATTGAGTCCAACCCCCTTCTGTCTCTGTGCACCAAAAGCACAAGCAAAGCATCCCTGACAGATGGCCACCCAGCCTCAATGTTAATAATAATAATAATAATAATAATAATAATAATAATAACAACAACAACAACAACAACAACAACAACAACAACACAGGGTTTTGGAATACAATACTCCTGACCTCACAATCGGGTTAAAAACAAAGTATGGATTGTCGATGTTGCAATCCCAGGCGAAAGCAGTGCATTGGTTTAATTATGCAGTATTTTATTGTATGTTGAAACTGGGCTTGTCCCCATGTGAGCTGCCCCGAGTCCCCTCTGGGGAGATGGGAGCAGGATATAAAAATAAAGTTGTTATTATTATTTTATTAAGACACAGCAAACAAGATAGATATGCTGGATTTCATATCACAAAATCACAAGTCGAACACTTCCCAAGTGTCTAGGACTGTGTGTTATTATTATTATTATTATTATTATTATTATTATTATTATTATTATTATTATTATTATTTCTGCTGTGGTTTGAACTCCTAACTCCTGTTTCCCAACCTGTATGCAGTAAGCCAATGCTGGGGGAAATGGAAGGAAAACGGAAGAGGGGCCAATCAAGGGCAAGATGGATGGATGGTATCCTTGAAGTGACTGGCTTGACCTTGAAGGAGCTGGGGGTGGCAACAACCAACAGGGAGCTCAGGCGTGGGCTAGTCCGTGAGATCACGAAGAGTTGGAAGCAACTGAACGAATAAACAATAATGCAGTGAGCCATTTAAGTTGCTGTTTCTTGTTCATCTTGGCTGCACTCTCAACTCTATCTCTTCACTTCAGTGGGTCATACCAGTGTATGAGGGATTTGTATGTTCTTTACAGCTGTCTTGCCCATGGAGCTATGTGGATCCTGTTTTATATAGGCAATTCTTCCTTCAATTTATGTGTGATTGGCTCACAATGCAATACGTGTCTGAGGAACATAAAGTAGTTGAACCCTTGCTTGTGTGGCATCATTGTTGGCTAAGACAAAGCTGATGGAGGGGTGTGGTACCATCAATGGTTGTGTCGTGAAGGTTTCTGACATGAACTCATGGACTGCCTTTATAATATGGGAGACATTTGTGTATCCTTGATTGGGAAGTCCAAGTATTGTTTTCAAAAATATATTACTCAATCTTAATGCCATGTTTGTACTTTGTATTTTTCTCCTCCCCTCCTAAGTCTAAGTACACACTGGATTCTGTGCTACTTCTATGTGCCAGCCAGAGCCATGCTAGTTCAAGGATTCTAGGACTTGTAGTCCACACTACTTTTCCACACCTCTAATCTCAAGATAATGTAGGTGTATGATTTCTCCACTTGGCTGTCAGAAATGCATATTCCTAAACATTTCATTTGTGAAGTAACTACTTACTGAGAGTAAAATCCTGATTTTCGATTTATGTTTGTAATCACAGCTATTCTGATTAAATTAATTCCTCTCAGAAGTTTTTGTATCCTTTTATCCTTTAAATACCTTATTCTAGCACAATGGAGTATCAGCTATTTTATTTTTAAGAAGAGTTGTTTTTCCCTTCTACAAGATTGGGAGAAATGCTTAATATCTTTCCCAGCATCAGTGAATTCATTTTGACTCTATTTTGCCTTATTTTCTATTGAGTGATTTGTAGCCATCTGTTTCACTGCAAGTCTTGCTACCATGCATACTGACACCACTTTAACTGCTGAGGCTCCATGCTATGAAGTCCTCAGATTCACAATTTTAAAAGATCTTTAGCCTTCGCTGCCAAAAAGTGCTAGTGCCTGCCTCACCAAACTAGAAAGCCCAGGTTTCCCTAACATTGAGCAATGAAGGGGTGTCAAACTACATTAATTCTATAGTGTAGAAGCAGCCTACTTTTCAGATACCTAAGTGTGTAATAGTTCTTGTTGTGTCCCTTCAGGTTAGTTCTAACTTATGGCAACCTCAAAACCTAACATAAGATTTTCTTGGCAAGGTTTATTCATAAAGGACTTACTTTTGCCACCCCCTTATGTAGCTGTTATGTTTTTATATGCCTCTAAGTCAATTCCAAATGATGACAACCCAAAGGCAGGGCCTTCATGGGATTTTTTTTGGGGGGGGGGCAGAGTTTCAGGCTGGCCCTGAGCTTGTAGAGTCAGGGCTCATTCTGATGCTATCTATAGGTGCATCTACATCATAGAATTGATGCAGCTGGATTGTACTTTAACTACCAGGGCTCAATACTATGAAGTTCTTGGAGTAGTCTGCCAAATACAGTGCTGGTGCCTCCCAGTATTCCCTAGCTGTGAGCCATGGTAGTGAAGGTATATGACAACTAGAATTAATTCTATAATGTTGAGCCAAGCTAAATCTCAGTTTTCTCTGGTTGTAGTTGTTACGTTCTTTGATGCCTTCAACTCAGTTCAGACTTATGATAATCCAAAGGCAAACTTTTCTTGGGATTTTCTTTGCAAAATTTCTTCAGACAGGGTTTGGCTTTCTCTGTGGCTGAGAGAATGTGACTTTCACAAGGCGCACCCATGGGTTTCGATGGCTCAGTGGGGATTTAGTCTGTGGTATCGGATTCATTATGTTATTACCTAATTTTTGTTTATCTGTTATAATTTTAATTTTGTTATAGTTGTACATTTTCTTTTAGGATCTAGGGAGTTGTTTATTTCTCATTATTAGTGTATTCTGGCATTGAATGGTTGCCATTTTTGTTGGAAACTGCCCTGAGTTCCTTTGGAGAGATAGGGCAGTATATAAAAAAAGTTTATTATTTTATTTATTATCATATTACAACACTCAGCACTGTGTATTCTTTTTGAAGTCTTAGGGTTTCATCAGATGATAGATTATTCCACAACTGCAATAGTTCCATGTTTGATATTTTCTTCTCACATTGTTGTTTTGCATTGCCATCATTATTGGACTGCATATTTGTCATGCCCGTCAATTGGGGTTCTAAATTTGCAACCCCCTTTCTTCGGAAGCTTTGCCCTCTGGTTAAGGAGAATACCCAACACAAACTGTCTCTTTAACAAAGAAAAGATTTATATAAAGGTATTTACAAATACAGCATAGTCCTTGGATTTTTCAGCTGCTTTCACACGATGACTAGTAAACAATAAAGTCCTTATCTTCAGCAAGATGCCAGTCTTGTTCTTCAGACGTTGCAGCAATAATACACCTCCGGCAACTCCAACTTGGACAAATCAGCTCCAGCAACTCCAGCTCAACATTCAGTGTTCAAACAGCCTCCTCAAGCTCAAACCTCCAACCTCAAGCTCAAACCTCAAATCTCCAACCTCGAGTACCAACCTCCAACCTTGAGTAACATAATGTATTTAGTCTCTATTAGTAGTACTTCATCTTTAGCAGGTGGCTTAATTATTGCTGGCCATACAATGTTTGATCATGATCCTTACAATCACTTACCCATTTTCACTTAAGAAATGATATAAAACTCTGACAATATTTTCAATGTCACTGATGTTCACCTATTGTTCTTAGGATAATCATTTGGTTCTGCATAAAATTATAATGACAACCATTACCAACACACATAGCATAAGATAAAATTGCTCAATCTAAAATGCAGAACACGTGCAGATAAAACTAGCTGCCATGAATTTACGACTTGAGCATCAGCCTCATATGGGCCCATTGCAGCCTACTCAAGGTCTAAGGAAAGTAAAGACTTTCTGTATATATTTCAAATTTCAATATTAATGTCAAAAATACGTAGTATGATTTTACATAGGATTTGTGCTACATTAGAACAGTAAAGACAAATATCACTTAAGTAAAATAAACATTAAATATTAAATAACTAAAAAAAAGGTGTAAACACTATACTAAAAATAAAATAAGGTGTAAACATCCATGTAGGAAGGTTGGATAGAGCAATATAAAGCAAATGGCTAATTGTGGGAATGTACATCACCAATCAGCACTATAGTGCTATTAGAGAGAAGGTTTGAAAGTTATTGCTTCCATATTGGTTTGTTTCCAATTTCTTGAACAATGCAACTGCTGTGAGACAACAGGCCATGTGATAAAGCCACAGTCAACATTTTCTTTTGCCTAACTTAGAAGATTGATCACAAATACATCTCTTTATACAACTCTCAAAATCCCACAGCCAACATGGCAAAGAGCGGTCCAGTTATCATAAGAAAACAGTGCATGTTACAACATGTCAGGCTGTCCAAGAATACTAAGACTATTATTACTTTTGAAAACATCCCGTAGGAACAAAGAACTGAAATACTAGATGTTTCTGTAGTTTATAAAAGTGAATACTGTTCATGGGTAGTGAAAGTGAACAATGGAAAACTGATATTTGTTTCTTAAAGGAACAACAACAACAACAACAACAACAACATATTTGAGATGCCGTTATCCTTAAAATGCTGAGCAAGTTGTCTATTGTGTTTATACCATTGTAAACCTGCTGCATACGCCTGTATGTAATTATGCAAAATGGGATTATCATAGGTTTTCTCTGCAAGCAAGGTGCTAACCCCTTATACCAGTGGTTCCCAACCTTTTTTTTTTAACCAGGGCCTACTTGACCAGGGTCCACTTTGACCAGGCCCCACTTCAAACAGGGTCCACTTTGACCAGGGACCACTCTCCAACTTTAGTAACAAACGTATTACGAATCAGTTTTTGATCAACTTTAGATTTGGTTTGGTCATTTGGGGTGCTGATTCAGAAAATTGCATTGGATAGACCACATCAGCTCTAGTTTCTGATACAGAACATATGCCACCCAGTAGTCACCATCTGCTCTCCCACGGAAAACCATATTTAAAAATCTAGAGTTGATGTGGTCTATCCAATGCAATCGTCAGATCTGCGGAAATAAAATAAATAAAGAGGAAGGAGGTTCGCGGACTGGATGTTTGTTCTCGTGGCCCACTGCTGGGCCATGGCCCACAGATTGAGAGCCACTGTCTTATACAAACAAGGGCAACTCATACTGTTGGTGAACCTGCCAAACTAAAGGCACCAATTCTGTCTTTCAAACAAGTGGGTAGGCATCAAGCTGCATTCCAAAACCAGCTAGAAATCAGTCCAAATTATTTATGTCAGAAGGCCTAGTCTTTCATGGCAGCTAGGCAGTGTAAAGTACAAATAAAATCCAATATTACCTTGTTTTGTTTTTATCATTGCATTGTTTCCATTCTGGCTGGAAAACATGCAATATTGTGGACCAATCTACACAAATGTGTGTATTTCAGCTACATTTTTCTAGGGAATATTTGCTTTCCGAAAGGGCATAGATTAGGGCTTTACCCATTCTATGACTTCTGGATTTCAGTCAGAGAAGTGACTGAACATGTATGGGGTTTTTCCTGCTCTATGACTATGGGTTTCTTCTATCTTCTAGCCTCTCCACTACCTTTGACCTGTAGTCTTCCATATGTAACGTACTTGTTATAGATTCATTTGACCCCCTACAAAGAGATGAGCATATGAGAGAAGGATTTTGTGCAGCAAAGTCAGCTGAAAATTGTTCCCATCTGAAATCTGGAAGAAGATAATTTCCTTTTCATATGTAGTCAATAATATATATGGCAGTTTGATTCTCAGGGTCCATCTGATAACTTACACCTGGTGTTTATATATTGCTGTTGCATGCTTCTCAGCAACAAGACTTTGGCTCATGTACTTCTCTTTGTGTATCTATCTTTAATCTATTTATACAAGTTGCTAAATTTATTAGTTGTTTACTAAGGAATTGGGATTGGTTATTTTCAAATTTAAGTAGTATTCAGGACAACTAATGAAACAATATCAAACAATTTCACGGGCTGAGCAAAAATTTTACTGGCGTAATGCATACACTTTAATCATCTTTCTGCAATCTCCCATTAAAGTATAACATTGAATTACAATCAAACTAAGGTCATGTGGTCTGCAGTTAGGTCTTTGCTTCTCCTTTTTGATCACTGTAGGTTTCAAATGCTTTGATAATAGTCACCAGAACTTTATAGCAATTATTTATGAAATCAGTCTGGCCAAGTTATCCCATGTAACCTTGAGTATCAAAAATTGATAACAGGGCTTATAGCTAATCATTTCAATACACGTGTGTTCAAAAATCTGAAAATTACATGCTTTATCAGTGAACACACTGATTTAAAGGAATTCCAATAACTTTTGTACAATGATGTATTTCAGTATTTTCCTTCTTTTGTGTGTTATCATTTTAGAATTGAACATAGAAAGACTTTGTCTGGCTTTATTTATCTGAACTTGTATCTTCAGAGGCAGACCTCCCCTTTGATGTGAAACATACTCCCATGAAATTACTCTAAGTCACTTTCACACATATGTTACTGTATATAGCAGCATGGTAATAGAAACACATACACATACAATCAGAATCAGTTTATATCATGAGTACTCTAATTCTATCCAGCAGGTTTACAATTAAAGACAGTTCACATGTCATAAAAAGCCTTTATGAATTGTTTCCCAAAGGTTTCTGCAATGCTTTCTGCAAAATAATTTTATCCTATTAATCAAACTTCTGTGTGTTTGGCTATTGTGATGCCAGTATATATTTTTTTTTATAAAAAACATAGTAAGAAGTACATTGCTTAAAGTAGTCTCAGATACTGTAACTTCACCATGTATCCAACCACCTTGCATCTTCCTTGGTTCTATGATCATCAAATGCCTTTTCTAAACCCATTTAACATGTGATATTCAAAGCATTTTTGGTTGTTAGTCATCCTATACTGTTCTTGGCATGGAGCTGATGAATTGGGAGGATATATTAAGGAAGTGAATGTGGTTGTTGAGTAGCAGGGATGTTTGAGCAATTTCCAAGGAGTCTGAAATATGAACAATTGACATCACATAAAATATTTGAATAGTGTCCAATTGTGCAACATCCATTTCAAGAGGAACAAAGTGTCTCAAAACTCTTGAGGGTAATTTAACAGCAAAATGCACAGAATAAGAGACTGTGAAACAATCTTGCAGGCTATCAAGGCATATATGCACTTTAGCCTACAGCATAGATGGTTTGGGCATAGGAGAGACTCGCCACAAATGTTAGGGTAATGTGTGCCCCTTGAGTTTCTCCTGACATGAAGGAATTTTGTTATTGACTGTCCTCTTCAAAGATTGATACATCTGGATCTAGCTTGAAAAGTTACCTTCAAAAACTGGTCAAGAGCAAGGAACTAAATTAAGCCACACAAAATGTTTGTTTACCTTATAGTTAAGTACCCACAGTGATAAAGATTTCTCAATTCTTGGACTTCAAAGATGAAGAATTGTATCCAACTGAGTGTTCAGTAGGTTGACTAATCAATCTTATTAAATCCTCTTTAGATATTCAGTACCAGCTTGCTTTGTATATCATAATCTAATCTGATAAAAGGAGAGTTTCCAGTCTGATAAACTAAATTTTACATAATTTCACCTCCCCTTCTCTCTGCCCATCTTTTGTGGTTTATAATGCAAAAACGTTAGTTTGTTAAAGCAATGGTTTCTCATTTCATACCACGAGGAAACTATAGCTTAACCTGTGTACAAACTTGAATATGCTTCAAATGTTTAGAAGACACTGAACATTTGGAAAAGCTTTTAAAAAAGATAGCAGAGTGGGAAGACAAAATAAATAATTTGTAAGGCAGGGAGAAGTAATAGAAAGTACTACTTGTTGAAACATCAGAGTATCATGAATGTGAAAAACAGCCTAAATGTGGAGCAATGCAGGAATGTCAGAGCAAGAGAAACAGACTATAGAATTATAAATGCTCACAGTATTTAACATGTTCTTTGCTGTTGAAGCTTTGATGTGTTTGTGCTACATCATGCCACTGTTGTTTACCATGATACCTTACCAGTCCTGGGTAACTCTGATTTGTTGATCTGTATTTAAAGAAGCATTAGGAAGCCTATTAAATGTTGAGTACAGCGACTGCAACAATGAAGAACTGCCACCATTACAGCAGAACCGTCAAGGTAATAACACCCTATAAATTGAGAAAGTAATGATGTCAGCAGCTCGGTCTTGAGAAAAATACAGTGTTTTGGGTGGATACTTTTATGAAAGATGCTATGGAAGATTTCATTGTGGAAAAGCTAAATGCAATTTGAGGTTATCAGCTGCAGACAAAAGCCATAGCACAGCATTATGATACTTGCAAAAAGTCCCATGTTCAATTTCTAGCATTTCCAGGAATCCGTATACAGTTCATAGTCGAGCTATATATATATTGAATAGCATGGGGGAAGGGTCTATCCTATCCCCCATGCTATTCAACATCTACATGAAACCGCTGGGAGAGGTCATCCGGAGTTTTGGAGGGCGTTGCCATCTCTACGCAGATGACACGCAAATCCACTACTCGTTTCCATCTAACTCCAAGGAAGCCCCTCGGATGCTGAACCAGTGCCTGGCCGCTGTGGCGGACTGGATGAGGAGGAACAAACAGGATCAATCCTGACAAGACAGAGACCCTCCTGGTCAGTCGCTCGTCTGATCGGGGTATTGGGTGGCAGCCTGTGCTGGACGGGGTTGCACTCCCCCTGAAATCACAGGTCCGCAGTTTGGGGGTCCTCCTGGATTCAGCGTTGACGCTTGAGGCGCAGGTGTCAGCGGTGGCCGGGAGGGCTTTCACACAACTAAAACTCGTGCGCCAACTGCGACCATACCTCGTGAAGTCTGACTTGACCATGGTGGTGCATGCCTTAGTTACCTCTAGACTGGACTACTGTAATGCGCTCTACATGGGGCTTCCCTTGAAGACGGCCCGGAAATTACAATTGGTCCAGCGGTCGGCGGCCAGACTAATAACTGGGGCGAGTTACAGGGAGAGATCCACTCCCTTGTTCAAGGAGCTCCACTGGCTGCCGTTTATTTTCCGGTCCCAATTCAAGGTACAGACCATCACTTATAAAGCCCTAAACGATTTGGGACCCACCTACCTTCGTGACCATATCTCCTATCATAAACCTGCCCGATCCCTTCGATCATCAGGGGAGGCTCTCCTGTCACCACTGCCAATATCTCAGGCCCGCCTTGTGGGAACAAGGGAGAGGGCCTTCTCTGCTGGGGCCCCCCGATTGTGGAACTCACTGCCCGGTGAGATTAGGCAAGCCCCCACACTAGCAGCCTTTAAGAAAGACCTGAAAACATGGCTCTTCCGTTGTGCCTTTGGAGAGTAATTACTACATACATCCCTTTTGCTGCTCTCCTTCAATATTTGTCCTCCAGATCGCACCGCCACTTTATGACCCTGTCCTCTGTGGTTTTTACTCCTACTTCCTTTCTCACCTCGAGTTTTAATCTAGTGTTCATGTGGCCTGCCCTTGGTTTTATTGTTCTTTGATCTTGTTTAATGTAGTGTATATTTTCTTTTATTGTGTTGTTTAATGTGCTATGATTTGTGGTTCTATTATATTTTGTTATATTGTATTGTTCTGGGCATGGCCCCATTTAAGCCGCCCCGAGTCCCCGTTGGGGAGATGGTGGCGGGGTATAAATAAAGTTTATTATTATTATTATTTATATTGAGCTAGATGGGACACTAGTGTGATTTTTGTGTATTTAAAAAAGAAATTTTTTGATTAATTCCTAGCAGGCTTTTAATTGGCAATACAAGATTGTCTTATTTTAATAGTTCTGTGGGGAGGGGCTCCTAACTATATAATAAGACTCTCTTTGTTCATGTGTGCATATGCACCACATTGCTAGTTGCCATCAAGTTGACTTCAATGTATGGTAACCCCCTGAATAAGAGACTTCCAAGTCTTCCTATCACCAACAACTCGGTTCAGGTGCTGCAGACTCAAGGCCATGCCTTCCTTAAGTTTATCTACCTAGAACAGTGGTTCTCAACCTGGGGGTCCTCATATGTTTTTGGCCTACAAATTTCCAGAAATCCCAGCCAATTTACCAGCTGTTAGGATTTCTGGGAGTTGAAGGCCAAAAACATCTGGATACCCCAGGTTGAGAACTACTGACCTCGAATGTGGCCTTCCTCTTTTCTAGAATGTGGCCTTCTTCTTTTCCTACTGCTTTCTACCTTACTAATCATTATTGACTTTCTAGTGAGCCAGGTTTTCTCAAGATATGGCCAAAGTATGCAAGACCCCTGTGGAAAAAATAAATTATTATGTTATACTGCACACATAAGTACATGCTATATACAATTTATACAAATTAAAAACCAGAATAAAGTATGCTTCACTCATTCATTTCCTCTTGCCATTTTAATCTCTTTGTTGGATTCAGCAGTAAAATTATTGATACTGTGTGCGTATGTGCTGAAGTTCAAAACTGGTTCTTTGTGAGCACATAAAATGTAAGGATGCTGCCATTTTGCATCAGGAAAAGTGTGCTAATTGGCTAGTTACTCCAACTGGGAAACAAAACATTTATAAACTACCTATAAGTGATGGACCATAGGTACTTGTCTATGGTAAATCAGCAAGCATCTCTGTTTCAAATCATATTTTCTCCTACCTCTAACTTCTATAAATACTTGGATATAATCATTAAGGCTTTCCTATTCTGTGCTGAATAAGAAACTGATTAAAATAATTAATTTTGACTGATATCATAATGACAGTGATTTCTAAAGGGCCCCCGCTGCCCCGGTATTATCAATTACTCTGCTTCAACAAAATGCTCAAAGCTGAATCTTGCAAGCCTTTTGACTTCAGCTGCTGCATTTTCAAGACCTGCACCAGGAAAAAAGAAACAAGGGGCCCCATGACGATAATTAATACCTAATGGTGTTTAAACGCTGCTTCTTTTGTTGTTGCATGGCAACCAACATATCACAAGGTTGTCAATGTGCAATAACAGAAAGGAAGGAGTCATTTAAGCTAAAAGAGGGAGGCAATCCCCCCTTGCGCTTTCCAACCAGTTCACCAATTCTGTTTTCTAGCAGGACTTTTCTTTTCTTTTCTCAATACCAGATCTCCCGGGAGTCCTTACCCTGGGTTTGTGGCATGGAAAAGGGAAATTAAACTGTGTGGGAAAACCAGAAAACGTATAATTGAATAAAACAAAGGGCTATTTTTCTCTTCTTAAAAAAAGAAGGGCAGTTTAAGCTAGAAATGCAACAGTAACGTTATAATTAGCAATGCAATAGTAATGCTATTGTAATATTATTATAATATGTATATGTCTCCCCATGCCAAAAGTTCTATTTGAATGGCATTACTTCTTGCTCATGGTAGGATTGGCTTTTCTAGTCTTGAGCTGGAACACATTAGTTTTCTTTGGCTGATCATAAATTTAAATCCTGTAGGAATTTAGGCATGTGGTGGTACAATAACACCTAACTAAGACAGAGGTTATGAACAGGTATAGTCTCAACTGAATGAGGGTTTCTTATAAAAGAATTAATTGATCAAACAGTTACCACTGCCCCCTCCCCCCTGGGGCAAACAGAGGTGGGAACTACAAAAAAAATTGACCACGAGTGCTAAATCCCAGGACAATGACACACATACCTGTCAGTGTTGGGAAATGGTCCCCCACCATCCCCACACCTAGTTTTGAAGCGGATTTTAAAAGTTATCTTGAGGACTGAAGGGGGGACAGGGGAAATTCGACAGAAGTGGTTTTTAAACAAAATTCTCTCCGAGATGCACTAGACCTCATATACACCCATGCAGTGATCCTAATGTACACACAAGCAGATTTCTTATTCTCTTTCTTCACCCAATTTTAAATTCAAGATCTATTTAATATAAAGATCAGAGCAAAGCCATGGTTGCAAAGAGTTCTAATTGCTTTCCAACTGTGCTTAGATTGAGCCACCTGTGTGTTTGTGTCTCCATTTTTTGATAACACAACCAGCTGTTTTAGGCTTTTAAAATGTGTGTGTGCACTGGGGCAGTCCACACAGGGGGCTTGGAAGGAATTCACATGTTTTCCATGACTGCAGAAATATACAGTCATGTGAAGATGTGCATTCTGGGGACAGAATCAGGTTTTAAGTGCACCTTTTAAACACATGCCTTTCAGCTGTTAACTTGATTCTGCCCGTACTTTCCTCAAATGTCATTTAGCCGCCACCCCTTATCCCGGTTTCTACTGGGTTTTTAGGCATGTGTAGAAAGGCCCTACAATGCTAATAGGTCACAATCAGTATATCCAGTAGTAGGAATTGCAGTCTAAAGGCCCCTGGAACTCTAGAGTTACTTACCCCTTCTCTAGCAAATAATGTACTGATTTCCAGTATGAAGTTCTTTGTCGTAGTTATGTTATAATATCTAAAGTCCTGTGTGTGTGTGTGTGTATTATACAGCTTGCTTTCTATAAGGACAGGAAGCCATCTTATATTAAGTGACACTGTTCTAACTTGAAAGTGAGCAGTCCTCCAAGATTTCAGAGACTCCATGTCTTTCTAGCCCTATCAGAAGATTTAAAAAAAGAACCTTTGACCTATTTTATGGAGAGCATTCACAATAGTCTACACCCAGGGATCCTCAAATATTGAGCCTACAGATATTTCAGATTTCAATCCTCAGCCTGGTCAATGGTTAGGAATTCTGGGAAGTGAAGTCCAAAATATTTGGATGATGAACGTATGAGAACCATTGGTGTTCACCAAAAAGCTAGAGCCCTCCCCACAATGTACACATTCCTATTTGCATATATCTCACTTCCCATGACTGATTCAGTACTAGTTCTTATGTCCATTAATGTTTGCTATATTCTATAATGATGCCCAGTCTAAAGCTACCAATGGAGTGTGACAACTGTCTCAGGCAACAGATGTAAGCTACGTTCCTTCTGAATGTCAATATTAAGTTCAGATAGTACCCTTGTATAGCCGGACATAACAGTAGAAACAGCAATGGAGAGGTGGCGAGGGTAGGGGCTTTCTAGCCATTCAAGAGACTATTTTGGAGTCATTTGAGACATAAGATCTGGGTGAATGGGAAAATCCTTGTGTAAGAGAATATTAGGTACATCCTTATGTGAGTGTCTAAACAGTATAATTGTTGGTGTAACCCAGAGGTATGGCATCATACACTCTAATTAGATTTCAGCCTTGAGATGTTATGAAATAGCATCAATATTTGGAATGTAATTTCTTGTTATTGTACTTTTACTGATAAAAATGTGGGAGAAATGTTTGAGGGATTTTCTAACTCATGGGGGAATACCGTACACCTTACACTGAGTGGATGGGAGTACCATTTGCTATTCTGCCTGAGAAAGTGGAGAAAAACTTGAGATGGTCTCAAATGTTGCCCTTTAGTATGAGACAACCTTTCACATTCTGAGGTTTGATTTCCAGAGGAAATTCCTTTTTCAGGCTTTATTGGTAACCCAATCCCTGCACGATGTATGTCTTGAACTGTGTTCAGTGGGCCTTGTTCCCAGGAGATGTGTGCACAGTAGGGTTGAGTTCAAATCCTGTTTCATTCGTGGTTTTGTACCGTTTCCTCTATTTGGACTGCACGGAACAGTACAACCCCACGGGAACAAATGAAACAATGAAACGAGTGGCAGAGGAGAACGGTAGCCGTTCCCCACTGCTGATTTTTGTCACTTGGGTGTAGGCTCACAGGGCCTACAGTTGAACATTGAACGCTCAATGCTCCTAGGCCCGGCTCGCTATGAGCATTGAGCATTTGGCGCTCACCTGTAGGCCCTGCGAGCCGGGCCTAGGAGATATCAAGTACCCAACGCTTGTAGGCCCTAGCTGCCGGGCCTACCATCAAGCACCCAACTGTAGGTCATGTGAGCCAGGCCTAGGAGATATCAAGTACCCAATGCTTGTAGGCCCTGGCTGCCGGGCCTACCATCAAGCACCCAACTGTAGGCCCTGCGAGCCGGGCCTAGGAGATATCAAGTACCCAACGCTTGTAGGCCCTAGCTGCCGGGCCTACCATCAAGCACCCAACTGTAGGTCATGTGAGCCAGGCCTAGGAGATATCAAGTACCCAATGCTTGTAGGCCCTGGCTGCCGGGCCTACCATCAAGCACCCAACTGTAGGCCCTGCGAGCCGGGCCTAGGAGATATCAAGTACCCAATGCTTGTAGGCCCTAGCTGCCGGGCCTACCATCAAGCACCCAACTGTAGACCATGTGAGCCAGGCCTAGGAGATATCAAGTACCCAATGCTTGTAGTCCCTGGCTGCCGGGCCTACCATCAAGCACCCAACTGTAGGCCCTGCGAGCCGGGCCTAGGAGATATCAAGTACCCAATGCTTGTAGGCCCTAGCTGCCGGGCCTACCATCAAGCACCCAACTGTAGGCCATGCGAGCCGGGCCTAGGAGATATCAAGTACCCAATGCTTGTAGGCCCTGGGTGCCGGGCCTACCATCAAGCACCCAACTGTAGGCCATGTGAGCCAGGCCTAGGAGATATCACGTACCCAATGCTTGTAGGCCCTGGCTGCCGGGCCTACCATCAAGCACCCAACTGTAGGCCCTGCGAGCCGGGCCTAGGAGATATCAAGTACCCAATGCTTGTAGGCCCTAGCTGCCGGGCCTACCATCAAGCACCCAACTGTAGACCATGTGAGCCAGGCCTAGGAGATATCAAGTACCCAATGCTTGTAGTCCCTGGCTGCCGGGCCTACCATCAAGCACCCAACTGTAGGCCCTGCGAGCCGGGCCTAGGAGATATCAAGTACCCAATGCTTGTAGGCCCTGGGTGCCGGGCCTACCATCAAGCACCCAACTGTAGGCCATGTGAGCCAGGCCTAGGAGATATCACGTACCCAATGCTTGTAGGCCCTGGCTGCCGGGCATACCATCAAGCACCCAACTGTAGGCCCTGCGAGCCGGGCCTAGGAGATATCGAGTACCCAATGCTTGTAGGCCCTGGGTGCCGGGCCTACCATCAAGCACCCAACTGTAGGCCATGCAAGCCGGGCCTACGAGCTATCGAGCGCTTGATGGCTCGTAGGCCTGGCTCGCAGGGCCTGGTGCTTTGCCGCCCAAGGCCTGAAAAAAAATGTTTTTTCGGACTTTGGACAGAAGAGCCCATTTGTATAGGCACCCATTTCTGTCAGTGGCAGACGGAAATAGAAATGGGGACATACAAATGGAACCAACAGAAAGGGTAATTTTATACAAATGCATTACCCTAGTGCACAGCTTTCTAGCATAAAGAAAGCATGATAAAAGCAATTTTACAGTTTGAATGAAGCTAATGCATTTTTATATCTGCATCAGTCTAAATATATGTGTAAACTTGCACACAATGGGATTTTTATCATGATTTTATAAAAACATAGCAGCAGTTTAAAAATCATTCCAATTTTGAATTGAAGTCTCACTTTTTTCTGTTGATTTGTGAAGCCAAACATTCTTGTAGATTCTGTGGTTCTAATCCACAAACCAAACCGATCAGAGTAATTTGTTTGGAAGTGCTTAAGGTCACTCTCCAGGACTCTGTATTGTATTTATGTCTGTAATTCTATGCACACGGTGGAATTTATGTCTCAGGAAACATACATAGGGTCAAACCTTACAGTTTCTGCTATTACTCAGCTGAAAAGACTGTCCTGAAACCTTATGATAGGTTATGAAGTACAGCATTTATTATCATTTGGGTATACATACCATGCAATTATTTTTCTTTTAAAAGTAGAAACTAATATGAGTACAAGAGCCAAGTAGTCCTGGGACTTGCTGCTGACTCTTCTTCCAGCCACAGCTGTCAGCATTTGGGTCAGATGTTGACAGCTGTGGTTGGGGAAAGAGCAAACAGCAAGGAAATGGGGCTTCATATCCTGGGAGGAAGGAATAATTTTGTGGGCAGATTTCTTGGCTTTTGGAGTGTTCTGCTCTCAAACAGCCCACAACATGCTGTGGCTTTCAGTTCCCAATTCTAAATCATGGTTGAGACAGAATCCAGCTTTTATGGTGTTCTAGGTCAGTTTTTCTTAGACTTCAGACTTAAACTTAAACCATTAGTTTTTTGGACAACTTCAAGAAACCCTAGCTCAGGTCACCACTAGTCGGAGATTCTAGAAACTGAAATCCAAAATCTCTACAATCCAAGACAAATCAGATTTCCAGAGCTCAAAAATATTATCTTCTTAGGCTCTAGGGGCATATCGTACCTACTATCGAATTAATGCACCACTTTAACTGGCATGGCTTAATTCTATGGACACCTGAGATTTGTAATTTGGTGAGGCACCAGCACTTTTTGGCAGAGAAGGGTAAAGGCCTTATAAAACGATAACTCCCCTCAATCCATAAAATCCAACCATGGCCATTAAAGTGATGACAAACTGCATTAATTCTGCAGTGTAGATGCACCTTAGGTCCCAGACCCCCTCCATTGCATTCAGTTGTTCTTACACCTCTCTAATACAGTCTACTTGAAACCATTTATCCATGTGACTGTCTTTTTGAACCTCATCTTTGAATCTCATCTTGTTAGTATGCCTTCAGACAGTCATTGCACATGCTATTTGACCAATTACAGTATACTTGTGTTTGGGGTATCAAGCTGGTGGCTGCCATGTCAGGGGAGTAATTAATTATATTTAATTCTATTATTCAAATTGATCGAACAATGAAAAAATATCATTTTTTGGTTCTCATCTGTACAATATGGGGACAACAAGGCTTTATCTGAAACGGATTGTATTGTATTCTGGCATCTACTGCTTTTTTGTTCAATTGGATTAATTAAAAATGTTCAGAACAGAAAAGGATTCTAGTTAGTGAAATATATCACCCTTGAATATGTACTCTACCTTTGGATAAAGGATTTGACTGTATATTTGATGTCACTCAATAAATTCAGAGGGCTTCTGCAACCCTTTATATGACTCACAGTGGGCCCTACCATTAGGTAATGAGTAGTAGTGGTTAGATGCTGGAGGATAGAGTTGTGTGTGCCAGTCAGGCCAATGCTATCTAAATTTGCCTTTTTTCCTATTACCAACACTGAATCGCCACCTTATTAACTTCTTTATATGGAATTGGGGGCTTTGTCCTTGACCTCAAGCAGAAAAAAAGACTTGGACTGGACCTGATGTAACTCTTCCCTATTGATAAACTTCATTTCTGAGGATTTGTTCTTTCCAGACTTGCTTTTGCTATGCCAGAAAAAGACCATCCCTAACATCATTATTTTGTGGTAGAGCTAACAACAAAGAACAACTATCTCCTTTTCATTAGAAGGTAAATGTCTCCCCAGTGAAGGATTTCTATACAAACAGTCCTGCATTACAATCTCTCCATCTGGTAGGTTTAAATCTGAACTTGTGAGAGTTAACTCTTCAGTGTGAAATAGTTGAATAGATTAACTCCAATGGAGGCTTTATTTTAGTTGAAAATGGAATCAACTTACCAAAACATTCTGTTGCCTGACAAGGTAGGTAGTTACATCTCCAAATAGTTCAGGGTTTTTGGTTTACATCCTGCCCTGAGTAGAAAGTGTCTTGCAGACGCATTTATTTTCAAAAATAGAAATTCTGTCTTTGGCAGCAAGGATGTTGATTTGCTAGGAATAAATTTCAATCTAGCTGAAGGACAGTTTAATTTTTTTCTTCATTCCATGAAGAGAGAGGCAGCAGAGTGGTTATGAGAAATATAGTATATTTTAACTGGCCCTGAACAGTCCCAAAACAAAGCCAAATGGATGATTGGGTTGACTGAATTGGTATGTTAATTTCATAAGTAAGTGGTAGCTGAAGTAATCTGTAGAAACATAAACAATGCTTCACCTTTAAGAGTTCTCCTATTTAGGAAAGGAGAGGGCAACCCAGCATATCTAACCAACTCGTGGTGGCTCTCATATCAGTAGGACAAGGAATCAATCCAAGCTTGAGTCCAAGTTGTGAAGCAGTGATCCAAGATGCTGAGCTTTCAGCCCCAAAATAGATTCAGCACTTTAGATAGCTCCTGACAACAAAAACCTTGAGCGATCCAATGTTCCATGAGAGCAACCACCACTGCTAGCTAATACAGCTAATGGTGGGACACATAGGATGTTACAGTCCAGTCTACAAATCTTTCTGACCAGTCATCAGGTGAATGGGAAGTGAAGTCCAAGGACATCTGGAAGGTCACAAATTCATTTTGCATGTTCTTTAAAGTGGGGTGGGCAAAGTTCAAGGAGGAAAGATCTATTTGAAACCCTGACAGCCAATAACCTGTGTTAGGTGCAAAACTGATACTTCAAATGAATAGGCAGTTATTCAGTTTTTTGAAAATTATGGAGAAGAGTGTCTCTTGTCACATATTCACTCAAGCTATGAAGTGATGATTGACACCAGAATAAAGCTCACAATTTCACACACAAAAGAACTCTTGATTTACCCTCTCCATTCCTTCGAACCACATAATTTAAGGAACAAGAACTTTGTTTTTCTTGCTGACATTGTATAGTTTGGAATCCAAAATTCTTGTCAATTTCTTCCAAATTGTAAACCATCTTGGATTGAACCTACCAATAGATCTCAATCTACCATAATCAACCTATTCCTAAGGAGCCGCAATGGCACAGTGGGTTAAACCCTTGTGCCAGCTGGACTGCTGACCTGAAGGTTGGGTTGCTGACCTGGAAGTTGCCAGTTTGAATCCGTGAGATGGGGTGAGTTCCCATCTGTCAGCTCTAGCTTGTGGGGACACGAGAGAAGCCTCCCCGCAGTATGGTAACACATCTGGGCATTCCCTGGGCAACATTTGTATAGGTGACCAATTCTCTCACACCAGAAGTGACTTGCGGCATGTTCTCAAGTCGCTTCTGACATGATTAAAAAAAAACTACAGTAGAGTCTCACTTATCCAACATAAACGGGCCGGCAGAACGTTGGATAAGCGAATATGTTGGATAATAAGGAGGGATTAAGGAAAAGCCTATTAAACATCAAATTAGGTTATGATTTTACAAATTAAGCACCAAAACATCATGTTAGACAACAAATTTGACAGAAAAAGTCGTTCAGTATGCAGTAATGCTATGTAGTAATTACTGTATTTACGAATTTAGCACCAAAATATCACGATGTATTGAAAACATTGACTGCAAAAATGCGTTGGATAATCCAGAACGTTGGATAAGCGAGTGTTGGATAAGTGAGACTCTACTGTATTCCTGTAGTAACAGTGCGTCTATACTATAGGATCAATGCAGTTTGGCACCACTTTAACTGCCATTGTTCAATGCTAGGAAATTCTGAGATTGGCAGTTTTGCGAGCCACTAGCAGTTTTTGGCAGAGAAGGCTAAATTATACCTTTCATGTTTCCATAGCACTAAGCCATGGCAGTTAAAGTGATGTCAAACTACATTCATTCTACAATGTAGATACACCCTAAGAAACCCTAAATAAGAGCTCGCTGTACATATTTTAAGGAATGATCACCACTTCACACATTCCTATCATCATGAATTGACTGGCATAAAAATGTAGATTTTCCAGACTGAATGAAAATGCCTTTAATCGCTTCTATAGCAACAATGAGTTAAACAACTTCCAATGTGTGGTTGATATATGGGGAGCAAATTGGCTGCTGGTGAATTCCAGCTGCAATCCGGCAAGTCTTTGGAGCCTTGTTAACTTCTCTTTAGCTGAGATTTGAAAACAGTGTTTTCCTCTGTATCAGAAACTATTGCTAAAGCTATCATTTTGTGGAAAAGGATAATCGTCATTTTGAAGTCTAGCTAGTGAGCAAAGAGACTAATCCAACCCACATTTGGATTATGATATAGCCCTGCAATAACCAATAATTAAGGAAATACATTTGGCTTCTCCTTCTCTGAGCTATGCACAACTCACTGAGAAGGAAATTAATAACAAAAGGCAAGGCAAATGGATGATTCCAGCAAATATGCAGGTACGGGGAATTTAAATGTGCATCAGATCCACTATAAAAAGCAGTAATGATTAAAACTCATTATCCTTTCCCTCTCCAAAAGAATAAAGGATCTAGTCTTGAGTTTGGATCGAGTTAATAAACCTCTAATTTTAAGAAATTCCAAAAAGGAAAAGGTTCTCACCTTACCTGCTTATACATTCATTATTCCTTTGTGAACGTATTCTATGTGAGATTTATTCTAAAGACCCCTAAGTCACCATATTATCAGCAGCCCTGCTTAGTTCATGACTTAGGTTCATGGCGGACTAGATTGAGTCAATCCATCTGGAGTGTGATCTTCCCTTTTTCCTACTGGCTTTTACCTCTCCAAGCATTACTGCTTTTCCTAGTGAGTCACCTTGTCTCATGATATGGACAGAGTACAACAATCTCATTTTACTCATATTGGCTTTTAGGGGTTCTTCAGGGTTGATTTGCTCTAGGAATCATACATAGAAATGGGAAGTACGATGGCATCTTTAGTAATCAGTGATATTTTGCTGCACTTCCAAGATTTTACAAGTTCCTTCAT
Organism: Anolis carolinensis; assembly: GCF_035594765.1. Lineage (NCBI taxonomy): Eukaryota > Metazoa > Chordata > Lepidosauria > Squamata > Anolidae > Anolis > Anolis carolinensis. The sequence goes on from NC_085845.1 coordinate 138,957,476, forward strand.
AGCTGCCCTTCCATGTCCAAGTCTTCTTGATTGTAGTTTCCATTCTGATGAATGACAAAACCAAGCGATGCAAAATCTCAAGCTATTTCAATGTCTTCATTGTCTCCTGTAAAATAATGTAAAGCATCTGTGGTCATTTTATTTTCTTAATGTTCCACAGTAAACCTTCCTGTAGGCTAGTGGTTCTCAGCCTGTGGGCCACAAGAATGAAAATCTGTACCACGAACCTCCTTCCTCTTTATTTATTTTATTAATTTTATTTCCACTCCTTTCCACAGAGCTGAACATTGCTTTGGATAGACCACATCAGCTCTAAATGATTAAATACGGGTTTCTGTGGGAGAGCAGATGGTGACCACTGGTTGGCATATATTCTGTTTCAGAAACTAGAGCTAATGTGGTCTATCCAATGCAATTTTCTGAATCAGCACCCCAAATAACGAGACCTAATCTAAGTTGACCAAAACTTTTTGTAACCCTTTTGGTACTAATGTTAGAGAGTGGTCCCTGGTCAAAGTGGGTCCTGGTCAAAGGGAGCACTGGTCAAAAAAGGTTGGGAACCACTGCTGTAGGTTTTCTTACTTGATTTTCTCCAATATTCCAAGTCTACGCTTTCCTGCTAGTTGTATCATCTGCCCATCTTAAATGGTTAATGTTCCATTTCAGTGTTTCTGAACTAGCGGGGCCTTCCCTGATAGTAACAGTAATGAGTTGGTCTGATTTAGTTGTACTTCACATTGTCAAAATCAATGGGGCAAGCTGGACATGACTGACGTTAAGGGCCATTGATTTTAGAATGTGGATCAAGTAATAGCAAGATTAATTGATTGAACTTGGTGGCAGTCTGGAAGTGTATTTTTCAATAAGATCTATGGCAAATTGTGTGTGTTTATGTGTAAAGTGGCCATATTTTTGTCAACAGCCAGCTGTTTTGCTGCAGCCACCTTTATTTGACTAGTAGAAATATTGCTGGCTGTGTACAGGGTTTGTCAAAATTGTATTCACCCTCTAATAGCTAGTCATCCCTCTGATGATAATTTGAAAGTTATGCAAATACATTTATATTTAAGCATGAATGTAATAAGAATGCTTTAATCGGAAATATAAATTCCCTCTGTGTTCATATTGTTACCCCATTACAGCTATGCGTGCACTACTTGCATAATCAAAACACGGAATTACAACTTTTTTTGTAATGTCACAATGTTTCCCTACTGCTGATTTTCTTTAATCCTGTTAAAGGTATATACCAGTTGTCCCCAAACTTTTTAAACAGGGGGCCAATTCACGGTCCCTCAGACTGTTGGAGGGCTGGACTAGAGTTTTTTTTTAAAAAAAAAACTATGAACAAATTCCTATGCACTCTGCACATGCCTCATTTTGAAGTAAAAACAAAAACAAAACCGGAACAAATACAGCCTTGATGTTAACAACAACAACAACTACAACAACAATAACGATAATAAAGAGGGTTGGAAGAGAGCACTTGGGTCCAGCCCCATTCTGCCTTTGTGCACCCAAAGCACAAGCAAAGCACCCCTGACAAATGGCCACCCAGACTCAATGTTGTTATTATTATTATTATTATTATTATTATTATTATTATTATATAATAATAATAATAATAATAATAATAATAATAATAATAAAGAGGGTTGAAAGAGACCCTTTGGCCATTGAATCCAACCCCCTTCTGCCTTTGTGCACCAAAAGCACAAGCAAAGCACCCCTGACAGATGGCCACCTAGCCTCAATTTTAATAATAATAATAATAATAAAAAGAGGGTTGGAAGAGACCCTTTGGGCCATTGAGTCCAACTTCTTCTGCCTTTGTGCACCAAAAGCACAAGCAAAGCATCCCTGACAGATGGCCACCCAGCCTCAATGTTAATAATAATAATAATGATAATAATAATAATAATAATAATAATGATGATGATGATGATAAGGGTTGTAAGAGAAGAAGAGACCCCTTGGGCCATTTAGCCCAATCCCCTTCTGCCCTTGTGCCGTGGGGGCCGGATAAATGGCTTCGATGGGCCGCATCCGGCCCCCGGGCCTTAGTTTGGGGACCCCTGGTATATACCATATTTGAAAAGAAAAAAAAAGTAAAATAAATTCATAATAATATGCTATTTAGGTCTAAAATAGACTAAAGGCACTGAATCCTGGGTGGTCTTGGAAGCAAAGCAGATTCAGTCCTAGTTACTAGTTGGATAACAGATTCCCAGGCTGGATGGCCATCTGTCAGTGGTGCTTTAATGAAATTTTCCTGCTTTTGCAGGGGGTTGGACTGGATGGTCTCTTCCAACTTTGCGATTCTATGATTCCATGACTCTTCTGTAGATTGTAATAGACAGACAGATAGATAGATGTGCTTTGATTTGTATTGTATCCTATTCATACGAGGTGTATTTGCAAAGTGGCACTGAAGTAGCCAAACTGTAAGTCGCTCTGAGTCCCCTTCAGGGTAGAAATACAGTAGAGCACTTGATGAACCAACCTGGACACAGTATATTATTTGAGAACACAGAGATGCTTGACCACTCCAACAACTATCATGTCAGACTACACAGAGAAGCCATTGAAATCCACAAGCATGTGGACAACTTCAACAGAAAAGAGGAAACCATGAAAATGAACAAAATCTGGCTACCAGTATTAAAAAACTCAAAAATCAGAACAGCAAATAAGAAGCAACACTCTGAAAACAGAAGAGTTCCAAGGGCAGCTAATGACTCTGAACAAAGGATGCCCCCAGGCAGAAATAGCCAGATGAACCTTTCCAATGCTAATTAAGGTGATTAACTGCAACATTCACACTGGCTTTCCAACTGACAAAGAGTTCTTCTCACACCCTGGACTTTCCACAGATACAGTAGAGTCTCACTTATCCAAGCTAAACGGGCCGGCAGAAGCTTGGATAAGCGAATATCTTGGATAATAAGGAGGGATTAAGGAAAAGCCTATTAAACATCAAATTAGTTTATGATTTTACAAATTAAGCACCAAAACATCATGCTATACAATAAATTTGACAGAAAAAGTAGTTCAATACGCAGTAATGATATGTTGTCATTACTGTATTTATGAATTTAGCACCAAAATATCACGATATATTGAAAACATTGACTACAAAAATGGCTTGGATAATCCAGAGGCTTGGATAAGTGAGACTCTACTGTATATATTATTATTTATTTACAGTATTTATATTCCGCCCTTCTCACCCCGAAGGGGACTCAGGGCGGATCACATTATACACACATAGGGCAAACATTCAATGCCCATAAACACATCAAACAGAGACCGAGACAGACAGACGCAGAGGCAATTTAACCTTCTCCTGAGAGGTTGTTCGCTTCTGGCCACAGGGGGGAGCAGTTGCTTCATTATCCACTCTGACGGCACTTCCTCATTCCAGGTCGTAAATTAGTTAACCTTGCCTCCCCACTTTTTTTTATAAGTGGTACCTTATTTCCTACTTGATAGATGCAACTATCTTTCGGGTTGCTAGGTCAGCAACGAGCAGGGGCTATTTTTTATTTTTAATTGATGGGTGCTCACCCCGCCACGGGCTGGCCTCGAACTCATGACCTCATGGTCAGAGTGATTTATTGCAGCTGCTCAACAGCCTGCGCCACAGCCCGGCCCCAATATTAACCTTCCTTGCTTAGTTTCTCCATACCTCACAACCTCTGAGGATGCCTGCCATAGATGTGGGCGAAACGTCAGGAGAGAATACTTCTGGAACATGGCCATACAGCCCGGAAAACATACAACAACCCAGTAACAACTCGGGCTGTGGCGCAGGCTGGAAAGCAAGCCAGCTGCAACAAATCACTCTGACCAAGAGGTCATGAGTTCGAGGCCAGCCCGTGCCTGCGTCTTGTCGCTGTCTCTGTTTTATGTTATGGCATTGAATGTTTGCCTTTATGTGTGCAATGTGGTCTGCCCTGAGAAGGGCGGAATATAAATGCTGTAAATAAATAAATAGTGCGGGAGGAGGCAGGCAGAGAAGGGATGGCTTTGTGGCTGTCCCGAATGGACCTTGGTGGCCTTTTGAAAAATGCATGGGTTGCAGAGCTATGAACGTGGAGGAATGCATGGATGTCACAGAGTTGGATGGGAGGGAGATATTGAGATCAGTGATGGCGTGGACTGGAGGAAAAGGTGGACCCGGGAAGCCTTTGGAAAAACGCACCCGAGAGCAACCCGAGGGACTTGGCGGGAGGGGCGGGGGCGCAATCTGCTCCGGCGCAGTGGCTCCACCTCCCGGCCTGCGACGCGGCTCGCTGGTTCGGCTTCAGAGCTGAAGGAGTTAAGCAGCGGCGGCGGCGGCGTCTGCCTTTCCTGCTGGCGCTGCCGCCTCCTCCTCCTCTATTGCTTCTCCTCCTCCTGCTTGGCTCTGCTGGGCTGGGCGCCGCTTCCCTCCCGCACGGAGTCGGGGGCTCGCTCTGCCAAGGCGAAGATGGCGACGGAGGGGACCGGCGGAGAGCCTGGCTCCGGCGGACGGGGAGAGCCGGCGGCAGCGGTAGGCAAAGAGCGACTTGTGTTTGGGGAAACTGCCTCAGTGCCGCCTTCTTTTCCCTCCTTTTCCCTTCGGGGTCTAATAGCGCCTTCCTAGCAACATAGAAATCGAGAGGCCTTGGAACGCGAAGACCCCGAGTCCATTGGCACTGGCAAGGCTTCTGCGTCCCCTCTTTTGTCCCTCACAGAGGGGCAAATCCCCCGCCTTTTTCCCCCTCCCCTCCTTCCAGGAGGCGGCTCCCTATTGTTTCCCTGCTTCCTCGCCTCTCTGAAGGGTGGATTTAGCGGGAAGGATTACACCACGCGAGTCCCCCCCCCCCTTCATGAAATGTCAGGAGTGGATTGCCTCTCTCCTTAGAGATCGCCTTTCCTCCTGAATCTCACTCTTTCCCCTTCCAATAGGTGTGTTTTCCCCTCTGGAAAAAAACACGCGTGGGATATTGTGTTTGAATTCCTCACCTTTGGTGCCAGGGGAGGATAGCCGAACTTAAGGCCTTTCCACACAGCCCTATATCCCAGAATATCAAGGCAGAAAATCCCACATTATCTGAGTGTGGATTCAGATAACCCAGTTCAAAGCAGATATTGTGGGATTTTCTGCCTTGATGTTCTAGGATAGAGGGCTCTAAGAAAGGGTTTTGTATTGTTTTCGAAGATGGAAAGAAAAGATCGGGTTAGGTGTGCAGATAATGGGTTGCTGTGAGTTTTTTGGGCTGTATGGCCATGTTCCAGAAGCATTTTCTCCTGACGTTTCGCCTGCAGGTTGTGAGGTCTGTTGGAAACTAGTGGTGTTGATATATCTGTGGAAGGTCCAGTGTTTAAAGGAGGTGTGGATGTTGCAGTTGGCCACCTTGATTAGCACTGAGTAGCCTTTCAGCTTCAAGGTCTGGCTGCTTTCTGCCTGGGGGAATCCTTTGTTGGGAGGTGCTAGCTGGTCGTCATTGATTCATGTCTGGAATTCCTCTGTTTTGTTTTGTTTTTGTGTGTGGTGTTCTTTATTTACTGTCAATCAGCACTTGATGACCCAACCTAGACACAGCATATTATTTGGGAACACAGAAATGCTAGACCACTCTCAACAACCACCAGAGAAGCCATTGAAATCCACAAGCATGTGGACGATTTCAACAAAAAAAAGAAGGAGGAAACCATGAAAATGAACACGATCCAGCTACCAGTATTAACAAAAACTCTAAAATCAGGACACTCATTAAAGAACCACACTCAGAAAATAGGAATTCGAGACATAAATCAATCAGGGCCAACTAACATCCCCCAACAAAGGATTCCCCCAGGCAGGAAGCAGCCAGACCTTGAAGCTGAAAGGCTATGCAATGCTAATCAAACTGGCCATTTGCAACGTTCACTCTTGCCTCAAGCAGACAAGAGTTCTTTCTCCCACCCTCAACATCCCACAGATATATAAACCCAACTTGACTAGTTTCCAACAGACCTCACAACCTCTGAGGATGTCTGCCATAGATGCAGGCAAAATGTCAGGAAAGAATGTTTCTGGAACATGGACATACAGCCCAGAAAACTCACAGCAACCTAGGGTTTTATATTGTTTTGAAGATGGAAAGAGAAGATCAGGTGTCTGGTGTTTTGTTTTGTTTTTTTGCCCCCTTGTTAAATGTGTAGATAATAATTCTGTTAAAATCCTCTTTTCATCCCCTGGTGATGGAGGTGGAAAAGGAACGATCTGTTGTTTGCCCACTGTGTCTTTCCCTTCATGCTAAATGTAAGTGCTGACAAAATCCCTTCCCTCCAGACCTGATCTCCTTCTGGAATGGTCACCTCCTTCAATCCGCTGTTTGACAGAGCCTCCCTTTCCAATCCTCATTGTTGTGACTGGCATATGCCCTTTCTTTCCCTAATTCCCAGGTCAATTTCCAGTCCCTTTGCCGCTTGAATGGCTCTGTGGCGGTAGCTCCTCCTGCTGTCAGTGGAAACGCATGGAAAAATCCATGCTTTGATCCTCTCCCCTTGAAAGCTGTAAATCAAAAGACTCTAGTCACTTGGACAACCAACCAACTGGTGTCCTTGGTCCCGGCGATCATCCCTCGTGGCTTTTGCCTCCAAATCACTTGGCAGAAGGACTGGCTCACAGTGTGGAGCTTCTTATTATTTCCAAAAGGTACCAAAAACATCAGAACTAATTGTAAAGGAGTGAAAAACAATTTGCTGAGGATATGCATTGTTTTGCTATAAAACACAATTTTCCAAGCCCTGTATCGAAGTGATTTGATACATTGTGATAGTTTGGATCTGAATATAATATTCTTCTCTTATCTAACAATATGCTACCCACCTATAACATTTTTCTATTATTATTATTATTATTATTATTATTATTATGGATTGCGATAGTTTGGATCTGTACATAATATTTGATACATTGTGATCATTTGGATCTGTACATAATATTCTCCTCTTATCCAACAATGTGCTACCCACCTATTACACATTTTTCTATTATTATTATTATTATTATTATTATTATTATTATTATTATTATTGAACTTCTGGTAGCACAGCGGGTTAAACCACTGAGCTGCTGAAATTGCTGACCGAAAGGTCTGCAGTTCGAATCCGAAGAGCAGAGTGAGCTCCCGCTGTCAGCCCCAGCTTCAGCCAACCTAGCAGTTCAAAAACATGCACGTTTGAGTAGATCAATAGGTATCGCTCCGGCGGGAAGGTAACGGCGCTCCATATAGTCATGCCAACCTCATGACCTTGGAGGTGTCTATGAACAATGTCGGCTCTGTGTTGTCGAAGGCTTTCATGGCCAGGATCACAGGGTTGTTGTATGTCTTTCGGGCTGTGTGGCCATGTTCCAGAAGCATTCTCTCCTGACGTTTCGCCCACATCTATGGCAGGCATCCTCAGAGGTTGTGAGGTATATACCTCACAACCTCTGAGGATGCCTGCCATAGATGTGGGCGAAACGTCAGGAGAGAATGCTTCTGGAACATGGCCACACAGCCCGAAAGACATACAACAACCCAATGTCGGCTCTTCGGCTTAGAAATGGAAATGAGCACCAACCCCCAGAGTCGGACATTACGAAACTTAATGTCAGGGGAAAACCTTTACCTTTACTATGGATTTGGTAACTTTCGGAAACCCTACATTTTGTGACCATTTTTGTGGAATGATTGTGCTGTTGGTTCCGTACATTCCTTTTCTTGTTGACCAATTCCATTTTTCCTTTTGTTCCATCAATGTTTTCATTCACAACCTTATTTAAAAATGAATGTTACATACAGTTGTCCCTCCATGTTTGCGGATTTGATTTTTGTGAATTTGATTAAAAATATTTTCTCTAAGAATCTTGATAGCCCCCTGTTTGATTCTATGTTCAATTTCCTCAAGTCGTGTTGGAGGACCTTGAGATTTCTGGAGAGAAAACCAATCTAGAGATCTCTAGGTCTTCCTATGCAGATTCCGTGTTTAGCTTCCAGCAGATGTTGACCATGCTGGAAGATCTAGAAATTCAGAGAAGTGTTTTATACAATTGTCCCTCCATGTTGTGGATTTGACTTTTGAGCATTTGATTTAAAATATTTTCTCTAGGAATATTGATATTCCCCAGTTCGATACTATGTTAAACTTCCTCAAGTTGTGTTGGAGGAGCTTGAGATTTTTTGAGAGAAAACCAATCTAGGGATCTCTAGGTCTTCCTATGCAGATTCTGCATTTAGCTTCCAGCAGACATTGACCATAGAGTCATGCTGGAAGATCTGGAAATTCAGAGAGGTGTTCTAGTTGATTTTAAAAAAGCAAATTCTTTATCTGCAGGTTATACTTTCATAAGGGTTCCTGTACTCCTAACCCCATTAAATATGGAGGGATGATTATACACTCCTTTAGTGTATGACTAAAGCCCCATTTACACATCTGTCTAAAATTCAGATTATCTGTTTTGAACTGGATTATTTGGCAGTGTAGACTCAGATAATTCAATGTGGATTATCTGCCTTGATATTGTATTCTGGATTGTATGGCAGTGTAGAAGGGCCTTTAGACAATGGAACAAGGCATCAAAGACAACCAAACATTGTTACCACGTTCCAGATGTGTTGGACTACAGGTCCCAACATTTTGATGGAATGATGGAAGTTGCTATTGCAGGCCTCTGAAGGTTACGTTGTTTAATGATGTTTAATGATGTCTGGAGTGGCTCTGAAGATAGCCCTGAATTTTTAAGTTACTCACTGAATTTTTCACCTTTCTCATGGTAAAAACCTTTTCATTAAGCTCCCGTTAAAAGCATTTGAAGTCATAGCCCTCTCTCTGCTAAATGGATTCTGAAAAAGCAGCGGACAGGTAACCAGGTAGAATCGATAGGTTTTTATTGCTCGAGGATCTGAGAGGTTCAGAAAGTAAACAGAAGAGTAATTGAAGGAGGCATTAAAATTTGATGAGTATGTAGCCATTGGTAATACAGACACACCTCAGTTAACAAAGGCCCTATACTGTGTTAACTCACTACTTCATGGTTCACTTTTTGCGGACTCACTGTTTTGCGGTTTTTTAATAAACAGTAAAATAATATGATAAATCATTTAAAAAATGATTTACAGTGGCAGTGGGGCGGAAAAGGAGTCCAGACGGCACCGGGAGGAGAAGGAGGTGGCGCCATGTTCCCCTGCCTCTTTCTTCCCTTCTTCTCTTCCTCCCTTTCTCCCTCCCTTCATCCCTCCCTCCTTTCATCCCTCCCTCTTTCTACTTCCTTCCTAAGGAGAAGCCTAGCGTCCCTACTTCTCGGATTTTCACTTATTGCGGGTGGTTCTGGAACGTAACCCTCGCGATAAGTGAGGGAACACTGTATCTGAGGATCTGATCCCAGATTATCTGCTTTGAACTTGATTATATCAGTCTAAACCTCCAGATAATCTGGGATCAGCAGATAATCTGGGATCAGATCCTGGGATATAGGGCGGTGTAGATCCAGTGTAAATCCAGTTTATTTGAAATGAATTATATGGCAGTGTAGACTCATATAATCCAGTTGAAAGCAGATAATGTGGATTTTCTGCTTTGATAATCTGGATCAAATGGACCAAAAGCCTCTGACAAAGAAGTTGGTTGTGTTTTTATTTGTTTTGTTTTTTACAAAGGCTGCATCTACACAGCTGAATGGATGCCATTTGCTGTGGGATCCTGGGATTTATAGTTTGGTGGGATAGCATCAGTCTTTGGCAGAGAAGGCTCAAGACCTTGTAAAAATGAGGGAAAGGGAATATCAGATCCCCCAGCATGTTTCTGTAATACTTGTGATGCTTTATAAGTATTGCCACTAAAATGGAAACTGTAAGAAAAAATGGAGATTGATGAGAAGGAGAAAAACATCCTTGGATACATTTTGAAAGAAAACTGCAAGTGGTCTGTAGGAGGTTCAAAGCGTTTTTATTTCCGCAAGGCTTACTTGACCTGGTTACTTCATTTCCCACGTGCATGTTATTGGCTTTGAATGAAAACTTAGTTGAATAGCTCTTGTTTTTTGCAATATATTAAACTACATTGTTGCTGGTACCAGATTTTTCTGTTAGAACAGTAATGTCCCAGAATATATCTACATCATTCATTGAGGTTTATCTGTATATGAAAATGGAGATATTTATTTAAAAATGGAAGAAACTATCTGTGGCTCCTTTCATGCCCAGTATTTGTTGAAAATCAGTGTCACTTGTTTCTACATGGAAAGTTATTTATAGGTAGCAACCCCATTAAAAACCTGTTACTTTGAGGTTGATGGGGACAAGGTTTTTTTTTAGTCTTAGTATTTTTATAGATTGGTTATGCAACTAAACATCAAAGAAGCTTTTAAATCTCCCCCCCCCCCCCCAGATCGTGAAGACATTTTAGAAAAGTCTGGCTTGAAGCAGCAAGTTCTGTGCACACTCATCTGGGAATAAAGGAGCATTTACTAAAATGTAAAATTAAAACAGTTTAAAACCCACTTTCACTGCCATGGCTCAATGCTGTGAAGTCTTTGGATTTGTAGTTTGGTGAGGCACCAGCTTTCATTTCTCAGAGAAGACTAAAGATCTTTAAAAAGAAGACTAAAGAGCTGCAATTCCAATTATTCTATAGCATTGAATCCTGACAGTTAAAGTAGTGTCAAATTACATTAATTGTACAGTGTAGATAGAATTATAGAGTTGGATAAGACCTCATGGGCCATCCAGTCCAACCTCCTGCCAAGAAGCGGAAAAATCACATTCAAAGCACCTCCGACAGATGACCATCCAGCCTCTGCTTAAAAGCCTCCAAAGAAGGAGCCTCCACCACACTCTGGTGCAGAGAGTTCCACTGCTGAACAGCTCTCACAGTTAGGAAGTTCCTCCTAATATTCAAGTGGAATCTCCTTTTTTGTAGTTTGAGGCCATTGTTCTGAATCCTAGTCTCCAGGACAGCAGAAAACAAGCTTGCTCCCTCCTTATGACTTCACATATTTGTACATGGCCATCATGACTCCTCTCAGCCTTCTCTTCTGCAGGCTAAACATGCCCAGCTCTTTAAGTTGCTCCTTATAGGGCTTGTTCTCCAGGCCCTTGATCATTTTAGTTGCCCTCCTGTGGACACATTCCAGCTTGTCAACATCTCCTTTCAATTGCGGTGCCCAGGATTGGACACAGTATTTCAAGGCAAAATAGAGGGGTAGCATGACTTCCCTGGATCTAGACACTATGCATTTATGCAAGCCAAAATCCCATTGTTTTTCAAGCCACTGCATGACATTGTTGGCTCATGTTTAACTTGTTGTCCACGAGGACTCCAAGATCTTTTTCACACATACTGCTGTTGAGCCAGGCGTCCCCCATTCTGTATTTTTGCATTTCATTTTTTCTGCCTAAGTGGAGTACAGTATCTTGCATTTGTCCCTCTAGAACTTCATTTTGTTAGTTTGGCCCATCTCTCTAATCTGTTAAGATCGTTTTGAATTCTGCTCCTTAGACACACCCTAAATCTCCTTGAAATGAGTGGAATTTTCTTTTCGAGTAAATAAATATACAACAGAGAGGGCTCTCAAAGTAATACTCTTAGTTCATCTTGTGTACAAAAGAAGAAGCGCCACTGTCTTTGCTCCAACAGCGAGAGTTTGGATTTTTGCCCAGATCCCAGATTAATTTGTAACTTGGAAGTTCAGTGAGATTTCCAGTAGTGTGTTTTCAAGTGAGCCCAAGCCTTTTGGCTTCGCGTGGCCTGAGCCTGAAAGCACAGACAGTCCAATAAACAGTTTAAAAGGAATAGCAACGGTTATAGAGCGGCGTTTTATTGTTACTTAACTCTCAACATAAGGATACCATTTTAAGTCAAACCACCATAGATATTTAATGCCAGCTACTGCTTCCATTATATAGTTGGGGGTGGAGGGTTTATACCCAGTAACTTTCAAGCGACTGTCTTGGCAGGCTTTTGCTGGAAACATGCATAGAATATTATGGGAAAAGAACGCTGGCTTTTAATGTCAGCAAGAAATTTATGACTAGGATGGGGGAGATGGAGGGAGAGAAAAGACGATGAGGATGAAGGGAGTTCTTTTTTAACAGCCGTATTTGGGAATGAAGCCAAAATTCTTCTCATTCTAGGCTTTCCTGAACCAAGCAGTTGGCGTATGTATGTATGTGTGTGTGTGTAGGGGTGGTTTTTTTTTTTTGCAAACCTTAGTATCTGCTTTGTTTCCATGGCAATGGTGACAAGGGAAAAACTTGAAGGCAGTTGGCATGATTCACCCCTCACACCTACAGGAAGCTGAAACCCACCTTCTCCGTGATGTTGGCACAGAGGCCATCCTTTATGGGTAGAGATTCTGCCTTTGTGTATAGAACGCTATAGATTTGGACCATGTAATCACAAAGGTGACTTAGGCCCCATCTACGCTGCCATATAATCCAGTATCTGATCCCAGATTATCCGCTTGAGTCTATACTGCCATAAATTAAAAGCAAATAATCCGGAACTAATATGGCAGTGTAGATGGGGACACAGAAGGAAGAGGTTCTCAGCCAGATGGAAAAGACAGTGATGGATTAACTAGACCAAAGACAGGCTTTCCCTGTTCATGTATATCCATATTATAATTTGTTGTGTACCTTCAAATAGTGTCCAATTTAGGGTAAACCTATCATAATGGTTCAGATGAGAGCAGTGATTTCCATCACCTTCCTTTAAGACTGATAGAGTGTGGTTTGTCCAAGGTCAACCAGTACATTTCCCTGACTGAGCGGGGATTTGATCCTTTACTTCCCAAAGTGGAAAACATCATGTACATTGTCAAGCACCATATATGGTAATAGTAGTAGTAGTAGTAGTAGTAATAATAATAATAATAATAATAATAATAATAATAATAATAATAATAATAATTCTTTATTTATAGACCGCCCTATCTCCCCAAAGGGCCTCGGGGCGGTTTCCAACATGTACGGCAAACATTCAATGCCCAAAAGGGAAACAATTCAGAACACATTACATTTATTTATTTACTATACTTATATGTCACCCTACTCTCCCCTGAAGTGGGACTCAGGGCGGCTTACAAACTACGGCAATACTTCAATGCCGGATTCAGACAATAACAATAACAGTGAAGTACAATATTATCAAACAGTAAAATATATACATACCAGTTATAAATAATCTTTCCAATGATTAGGACTATTCTGATGTCATTGGGGAAGGAGTTCCACAACCACGGTGCTATCACCGAAAAGGCCTTGTCTTTTGTCCCCGCCAACCATGCCTGCGATGGGGCGGGACCGAGAGCAGGACCTCCCCAGAAGATCTTAACAATCATGATGGATCATGAAGGGAGATACATCGGGGCAACTCATATTGAAACAATGCAGCAACCTAGATGATGACAATGTGCAACTCCAATACTCAAACCTTACCCATGGTATTTATAAAGAACATTTTCTTATTTTAAAACAACAATAATGGAGAGGTGTCAGAATTGGAATGGATTAATAGCCTTTCCATGGCAAAATTCGCTTTGAGATAAAAGTGTTTTGAGCTAAGAGCTCAGTCATGGAACAAATCAAACTCTTAAGTCAAGGTATCACTGTGGTGTGTGGAGGGAAATATAAAGCATTTTTGGTATTCATGTTTGTAGTAGTTTGGAGGGAGGGCTATTTTAATCTCAATTTTAAAATCTGCAGGTGGGTATTATAGTTTTCCATTGGGGATTTGTGAAGCTGCAAAAGTGGATCAGGGGACACATTGTCATGCAACCCACAGGCCACACTTTTCCAGCCTTGATTTAAACATAGCCCCACCATTTGTAGACCCTGAGTCTGTGTTGGACTTGATCCCAGTATCACAACTATGCAGATACTGAGTACATAGTAACAAGTTTTTCAGCTTTGCATTCCTTGCAAATAAGGTCTCCCACATACTTCTCATTGGGCTTTAATAACATCACAAGTAATTTGAAGGATTGTGTAGCCCAAAGCAATTTGGAAGACTTGTTTCCAGGCCAATTTGGGAAGAGTCTCATGGAGGATGAAATAGTCTAATCATGGAGTTGCTCCAGTGACATAGGGCAGGGCCAGATGCAATGCTTACAGTGTTGGTGTTTTCCCACTATATATATAAAACATACTGTTCAGGTCTGTACCTGGAACTCAGAATTAATCCGCAGTGCAACATCATTTTAGGCAGCAAAGCAGAGTTCATATCAAAGTTCAGTTTCATACAACATCTTTCAGGGGACTGTGGTACATAAGAGTACAGTTCATCACAGCAAAATGGCAGGCTTTGAAAAACCTCTTGTCACTGAACACGGATCAAAGACAGTAACATAATAATATGTTGTTGCCGCTGGATGAGAAACCTCCATGGGTCACATCTGATTCAAGTGTCAGAGAGTCCCCCATCTTTTACTACATAAGATTGTTGGAATTCATTTACCTACAGTAGCTTTCATTGTTTGTAAGGCCCATTGTAGAGACTAAATGCCTTCAAGGCACCAGATCCATTTTATCCTCCAAACAAAACAGGGTCAGCCCCGATTAGTACTCAAAATGGGAGACTACCAGTGAATGCCAGGTGCTGTAGGCTATATTTCAGAGGAAGGAACTGGTGAAACCTCCTCTGAGTATTCTTTGCCTAAGGAAGTGCTATGAAATTCATGTGGCTGGCTTAAGTCGACAGGTGACTTGAAGGCACATACACACATGGCATCACTGTGTCCTGAAAGCAGCAGTATATATGTATTTGGTTTATACGTTTGTAAAGAGTATATCTGATAGTAGCCATTTAATGGTCTTGGCTTTAGTAGCCATTTAATGGTTTCAGTCATTGAATGGTTTCAGCAAGAGACTACACAGGCAGTATGCTTTATAAGCATACTGTGTATTCTGCTGTCATTTTCCCATTTAACTAATTGGCCACAAATTCCATCATCATATTTGCAATTGTTAGGAAAAATGAGAATCCACACGTCATAAAACATGCCTTTGGAAAGGGCTGCACCTGCACCTAATAGCTGAGCATGCCTATAGGTCTTGGATTCAATATCTCTGATTTCTAATAAGGACTGGAAAAGCCTCCTGCCTGAAACCTGATAGAGCCACTGCTAACTATAGGACTGAGAAGGGTGGGAAGTCCCCAGCTGCAGCTTCAGGCATCCCACATACCAGCCAGTGGCCATGTTGGCTGGTGTATTCTAATGGTCCTTCCACATGGCACAAATACAATACCACGATTCCACTGTCGTTGTCATGGCAAGATCTTACAAAATCCTGGCTCTGTAGTTTTAGGGGTGGGGATTCTCAGCCAGAGAGCTCAAGTGATAATAATACACCTGAGAATAGGATAGGAATGGAATCATAGCATTATGACTGTGTAGTGTAAAGTAACCCTAAAAGCCATTGTCCAAAAAGTAACCTTTCACCATCCTGATTTATATCGATAGCACTCTATATTGTCTATTCCTGCATGACAGGGATTCTGTGATTTTACACTTTGCTAAATGGACCAATGTCTTTCCTTGTAGTATATGGAGAATAATGACACAGAATCAAATGCAAAAAAAAGGAGACTGGGATGTGATAAGAAATGAAGTGATAAGAAATGTTTTGGTAAGATTTGTTCAGCCTTTGCCTTCCTCTGAGGCTGAGAATGTGTCATCCAGTGGGTTTTATAGCTGAGTGGGGATTTGAACCCAGGTCTCCAGAGCTGTAACCCAACATCCAAACTACCACCCTAAACTGGCTCCTAGTGGTACTAATAGCTTGTTTTTTTAATTCTCAAAACTCATCCTGATTTAAATAATAAACCCTCCTTTCCTCCCTTCCTCCCTCCCTCTCTTTCCTCCAGGATTTTGTCCTTCTTTTGCATGTGAGTAGCCATAAGGGAGCTTTCCATTTTCCTAATGGGAGGTGAGTCCTTCTTCCCACCTCATTGTGATTACAACAGGGTGACTAAAAGCTGTTAACAGGCACTCTAGAGGTGCTAAGTGGTCTTGAGTATGCACTCCTTTGACATTAATAATGCACGATTTCTTTTTTCAAACCTCAGTGGAACCAGCAAAATAATGAAGATGTACAAGCAAACGTCCGATTTCTTAGAAACATTGCTGTCTGCTTGTGATTCTCTTAATTCATCATTCAGGTCATTCACTAGGAGATTTCTGGACATGTTTGGGACTCATCGGGCAGTCATATTACTTGACATATGACATTATCTTTGTGAGATATTGTCCCAGAGCATGCTATGAGCATATATGTGTTATTCTTGTCATCTTCAAATAATTTCCAATTTAAGAAAAACCTAAGAAGAACCTATCATGGATTTTTTTCTTGGCAATATTCATTCAGAGATTTGTCATTGCCTTCCTCTGAGTTGAGAGAGAGTGGCTTGCCAGAGATTACTCAGTGAGTTTCCATGGCTGAGCATGAACTTGAACCAGATTCTCAGTTCAACATGGAAATTATTATATATGTTAATTCTGGAGCGCACACACACACACACACACACACACACACACACACACACATATATATATATATATATATACACACACACACACATACATATATGAACATGTAAGATTTTAATGAACCAGTTCAAAAGGAAAGAACAAACTGTTCTATAAGAGTAAAAAAACTATCATGAATGTATCTACTTTCCTTTTCAAGTGTTGTTGGTAATGCATATTTTTGGCACCGCCAAAGGAGCTTTTGCTCTTTGAAAACCTCTGACCTTGAGCAGGGAAACGTCTGCCAATGATGCTTGGTGCAAGATGCTTGGAAAAAATGATTCTGAGAGAGGCACAAAAAGGACAGGATTAGAAACCTGAACGACTTATTGAAGAGTCTGGGTTTTTTTCCTTTTGTTTTCCAGAAGCGGCCTGCTCTTGAATTTTCAAAATGTACATGCTGTTCTCCAGGCTGACAACATGTGCTTTGAACTGGATATTTTTGAAAAAAATTGACTTTTCTGTGCAAGAGTATGCAGCCTCTTCATGTGTTTACTTAATCACTAAACCAGATTTTTAACCAGTTCCAGAAATGTTGACTCTTTCATCTATGGATAGGGATGTGCAGTTTGTAGTTTCTATAGTGCTTTCAGCAGGAAAACCTCAAACCCTACCTGGCTTGTGAACTGAGAGAAAAATTTGAAAGGATATATAAAAAAAAGAGTACAGCGTAACTCCAACTGTTCACTGTAGAATTAATGTAGTTTGACACATACTTTAACTGCCATGGTTCAATGCTATGGGATCTTGGGAGTTGCAGTTTGGTGAGACAATAGCACTTTTTGTCAGACACAACTCACATGAGTATTGACTTAACAAATTTCAGCCGATTTTTGGGGGTCTACTTCTGTTGCAGTTACAGTTGAATAATCCTCCAATTTTTGGATTGCAACTTCTAAGCTCACTTTCCATGAACTCTGTTGGCTAGGGCTGCTGGGAATTGCTGTCCAACAGGATGGTCTCTGTCCTTAGTTTTGGCCCCTAAAATTACAATTCTATAAACACAGTCTTTATTTCTGAGTATGAATAGGCAAGACGTTGGGCCTGCCAGATGTTGCTAGACTGAGAATCCTATCGACATTTATCACTCACAATTCAAAAACATCTGGAAGTCCATATGTGCCACAGCCCTGATGTGTAGCATTTGTGTTCCTGATGAATTTTATAGGTGATCATAATAGGCCAGTCTGGTTATTGCCCCAACTTTACAAACATATAGCATCCCTACTGCTGAACATGGTGGAATTCCCTGCCAGGTTGGCAGAGTTTCAATAAAATACGCCAAAATGTCAACTGATAAATTTAACTTTCATTTTTTAAATTGTCTATTCATGCATAATGACCAAATGGGTTCTTTAAACTTTAAATGAAATCCCCCATGTTTAAATTCTGCATGCCAAATGTCACCCTTGAGCAAAATTTTCTTGTGCCTTGGTCATAAAATCCAGTATACTGGAACAACTTACTGCTGCAATGGAAATACTTTACCTCAAACCATCATTCACAAGACTTTATTGGGAATGTATTCATAAGCACTGTAATGGACAAGAGAAAGATATGTTTTGTTTGCGAGTATCTAAATTTTCTTCTAATGGCCAAAACATGACAAGATGGCTTGTTATGCTGGAACTATTGTTAATCCATTATAGAACAAAGACTACGGTATTAAATTTGCTTACCTGGCAGTGAGCTTTGCTGAACCTGGTGGCCTTTCTTCTGAGAAACAGAACTTGTCCTGAGTAAACATGTATAGGATTACACTGTTGAACTGTTTTCCTAGTTTTCTCTTGCATTGCATCACATTGCCTTTCTAAATATAGTACAGCATATTCATTTAAAGTTTTACTTAGGATAGGAAACTATTACCAAGCAGTAATTACTGTGACTGTGTCATTGCAGAATGAGGAAGCCTTCCCCCTTCCTTATGTGGAACTGTTTATCTCTGTGTAGATTGAATAACTATCTTTTTAAAACTAAGGACCTTGTCAGACGGGCAAAATTGCCCATCCTATGACACTTGGACCTCTCTTCAGTCACAGATCCTGCCGGATCCTATCACATGATGTCGATCTACTTCCAAAGGGGCTCTATGGCTGAAGTGAGGTCCAAGTATCACAGGAGGCAATGCTGGCAACACGAGAGGCTCCTCCTTTTGCATGGACGACAACGGGGTACGTTTCCATAAAGCCATCATTTGGGTTCCATCAGTTGAACCAGGGGCATGCCAACCATCAACATGACTTTGGGACATCTTTACGGGTTTCCCTTGCCTTCTGATGCCTTGGTTTTCAATGTCTTGCTCTTTTGAGAAATCTAAATTCAAGATATGTACTTAGTCAACCTGGCACCATCTAAGGTTCAATCTCTCTCAGCTGGGGTCCTGGTTAAGGGTAGGATTTGGAACAACGGGTTTTATAATTATTTTTTTCTTTGTGTTACATTATGTGTGTGTCCCCCCCCCCAAATTAACACACCTAGCCCTATTTGGGTCCTTATATGAAATTTAAAATGTTTTGACATCTAGGTCTGCTATCAATTTGCTAAAGATTTTTTATTTTGTTGTCTGGATATCTCTATTCTGTCAATATGATTAAAGTCAAAATGGATGATTCAGTATTATTAATATTTTAAGACTTTAAAGTCCTTTAATAATTTATTTGAATTATGTATCTAGTACATATATTCTGGAGCATGGAACTGTTACTCAAACAGCACTGCTATATTAAACCACTGCTTTTCCCCTCCCAAGAGTAATATACTACTTACTATTCAAGAGTAACAAGTAATGGTATTATTAACATCTCACTCACAATTTTTAAAGAAGTTCCTACCAAATAAAAGTGTCTGACAAAACTCTTTCAAGAGTAACTTTTCTAAAATGGCATTGTATGCTGCATAACAAATTATATTGTCAATGGCTGTGTCGTTTGAAAAATAAATCAAAAGTAACTATCTTGTTATTCAATAAAATAATGAGTAACATTTTTACTTATACCATGTAACTTCTTAAATCTAATTTGCTCTAGAAATGTAAAGCATGGTATCTCATTCAATTTTCAATATTTTCATTCCATTTAATTCATCTTATTTCTCTAAGCAGTCAGAAATTTTAAAATTCCGCATTTTTCTCATTTCCTAATGCATTTTTCCCTCTTTTTATTTATATTACCCTATTTTGTTGGGAAAATATATACATCAAGCTTGAATATATTTTTGTGATTTTCAATATTATGCCCTTTTCACAAGAATATCAGTATCTGAAAGATTAGAAAATACATTATTTTCAAGCTGCGGGTCTAAGATTTATTCTACTCCTTAACTGTGAAATTGCCTTATCTTTATCTTTTTTGCTATGATGTGTTCATCATCGTTGCAGTTTTCATTCCTGCTGTTTTTTGCTCTGATATGTCTGTCTGGTGGCTGTTTGAAAACCCTGGGATTCAAAAGCATACATGAAAAGTAAAAATTACCCGCCGCCTGCTTTTAGTGATGGGTAATGTTATGCATGATAGCAATGTTTACATTTTAAATGAAATATAATATTATGAATTACTTTTAAAAACATTATTGGGTAACCTTTGTGAGATTTGGGGCCATTTAAAATATTTTAATTGGTCTCCCCAATTTAATAGTGACAAACTATGAAAGTGGTAGTAAGGAAGCATAGTACATTATTTTTCAAAGAATTTCAAAAAAAAAAAAGATAACAGATACCTTTCCCCAATGTAACATGAATGTTAACAAGTTAGCTTTAAAAGTACAGTACTGTACTGTTTTCTACTGCTGAGAGAGCGCACTTCGCTTCATTTCCCCTGGAAGCTCGAAAGAATTGAACATATGCGTTTTATATTTCATACAAGGACCAGGATATGATTTTTTTTTTGCCAATTTTAGGATACTCTGAAGTTTGGTCTGATGTGAATTGCTGTCTCTCCTTTCATTTTGGGTCAAAGCAGGTGCTACAAATATTCTCTCCAGAAAGCAGTTGTGACAAATGCTCACCACAATTAATGACATATTTTCCACTGCAGTGCTAAAAAGCACATCTGTGGCTACTGATGGTGAATGATTCTGGTGGGCTGATAGATTGTGAGTTGCTTGATTTGGACTTTCCAACTCTGTTTTTTGCTAGATGCAGAACATTGTTCTGCTCTGACAAGCAATATCATGGCTCCCCTTTTAAACAAGTACATAAATTAAGCTTGTTAATAGTGTATCCCATTAGGGTTTTTGTTATTGTTGACTAAATATATTCATTTCTGTAAGATTCAGAATAATGTATTGGTTTAGGCATTGACTGTGACTCTGGAGGCCAGGGTCTGAATCTCCACTTGGCCATAGAAGCCCACTGGGTGACCTTGGGCGAGTCACACTTGCTCAGGCTTTGAGAAAGGCAGTGAAAAAACTCCTCTGAATGAATCTTGCAAAGAAAACCCCATGATACATTCGCCTTAGGATTGTCGTAATTCAGAAATGACTTGAAGGCACACAATAGCAGCATCAATTTACTTCTGTGTTTCTGACACCACTGTGCTTTCATTTTTCAGAAAAGAGAGTTTGATGTGGACAGCCTCAGCAAAGCAGAACTGAGGATGCTTCTGAGTGTTCTAGAAGGGGAGCTGGAAGCACGAGATCTCGTGATTGAAGCTTTACGGGTACGTTCTTGGTTAACCAATGTTTTTATTCAATTGTCTTGGAGGTGACTTGGTACTCAAATCCAGGCCTTTGATCTATTTTGAGTGGAATAAACTGCTGGATTATCTGTTTAAAGATAAGACACTGTTCGGTATTCAACATGTTTTGACAGATGGGAAGGTGAATGCATGGAAAGATGATAGGAAAGTATTTTCTTGTGTCTAGTTAAGCTAAATCTTGTCTTAATTCTTCTTTTGCCCTCAACTGGGACTGAGAAAGCCTTTTTAGTCTGGCAGTCATAGCCTCTTCTAAATAACTATCTGGATGTAATGTTGGTAGCCCTAGAGGCCAAAACTGGGCACACTTTGGTTCTATATATTCATTCTTAATCACCCACATGTACATATGTGTGTACACACACATTCACATGCCTCTACACTATTATAGCTAAAACTGAAAAATGCCTCATATTCGTATGGAGGAAATCAAGACAGTTGAGAAGTCCCATTGACCAACATCTCATCCACAGGGACCATGTTTCAAATCCATGTCTGAATTCAATAGCTAAATACACTCTCTCTCCAAATATATATCCTTTCTCTCCATCCCACCATCATCCTGTGGATGTTTGGAGAGTACAGAGAAGATGGCCTTCTCAGTGGCTGCTGCAAGACTTTCTTGGGAGACTAGAATGCCTTCCTTCTCACCACCTTCTCCCCCTATGAGCCACTTCAGAGGTTAAGATCATCTGGGGAGGCCCTGCTCTCAGTCCCGCCTGCTTCGTAAGCATGGCTGGCGGAGATATGAGACAGGGCCTTCTCAGTGGTGGCCCCTCAGCTGTGGAACTCCCTCCCCAGCAACATTAGATCAGCCCCCTCCCTTCTAGCCTTCAGAAGGAAAGTAAAAACATGGCTCTGGGAACAGGCTTTCGATGATCAGTACAGTGTAATAATAGACTTGGAATTATGGATAACTGACGATGGAATGGCCTTGGACTATGATTTTTGGATGATGTGATTTTAATATTGCTTGTCATGTTTTAAATGTTTAATATGTATTAATTTTAAATTTAATTCATTTTAAGTCTCTGTTTGTATGTATTTTAAGGCATCTAATGGTTGCCGTATGTAAGCCGCCTTGAGTCCCCTTCGGGGTAGAGAAAGGCAGGGTAGAAATAAGGTAAATAATTAAATAAATTCAAGTGTCTCATTCCAATTGGCTTTTAGGAAGGATTTGGGAGGGTTTTTACTTGGACACTGCTGCATTTTAACTGTTTTTAATGGGGTATACAAGTTGTTCGGGGGGCCTTTTAGGCTGAAAGGGGGTTAGAAATACTCCAACAAATAAATAGATTTGCTCCTTTTTTTAAAAAACATACTTTTATTGATTTTTTAAAGCAATCTCTTTAATATTTTAAAATTTTCTGTAAGTTGTCTTGATAATGGGAAGAAAGCTGGGCTGTAAAAGGCAATGATGATATCCCTTCCATGTAATACACAGTCCACTTCCCTGTCTTTGCTCAGTGGTCAAGTACTTGTTCTCTGTGCAGATTTTCAAAGTTCATTCATGGCATCTACACTTAAAACGAATTGGGGGAAACTCTTCTTGATGTGCTTCCAGGAAAAAAACTAGTACTGTACTGAGAATGTGGGTAAAGCAGCTACCCATCTTACCCCATTATTTCTGCCCATAAAATTATTATGTGAAAGAAGATGGAATACATTTCCCAGTATAGTTAATGAAAAAGTAATTTCAGAGACAGAAGCATCAGCACCAAAAATGCGAGTAGCCAAGTTTCCCTTATACTGGTAGGTTGGGTAGCTGGTAGCTTATACTGCGAAACAGCATATTCTGAGTCTTGGAAGGCATTTTTACCCTTCTGACACTGGAAAAACCACACCACATTTCCATGCCTACTATTATAGTGTCTTTTCATCATTTGCAGTTCCTTCTAAGGCTATATTGGCTGTGAAATGACTGAAAAATCATTTTTCAGTGTAATCTGGTCCCTGTGTGTGTTTCTTCAACAAAGGTTTGATGTTGTCCATTGGTTTATTGTGTCAAGAGGGGCCCAGGGACACAGGACCTACATCATGTGAAAACTGTTGGAGGTTCTTCATAAAAAGACATCACAAAAACACAAGAAGACCAATTTTGGTGAAACCTGTGCAATCTATTGTCATGGATATTGCCTGTATTGTTTGTTGAACTTTGCTTGCTGAGTTTTGATTACTGGCAACTGAACAGTTATTGTTACCTGTCTCTACAGCAACTTGACAGATCCTTAATCCAGGCTTGCAACAGTTTACTGGAGCAGTTTTCCTAAATCTAATGCACTCTAGTACTTGTAGATTACAACTCCCATCAGTCCCTGTTTGATGTTGACAGTGAAAGCTGTGGTCTAGTAGACTTGGAAGGAACCTGAAGCATATACAATGATTTTAGACTGTAAATCTCATCAACACTATCATAACCAATAACATGGGGACATAAGAATTTCAGTTCAGCAATATCAGGTGGGGGACGGGGATGTTCCTCATCCTTGATATACCAGATAACCTAGTATAACCTAGTTCTTGGGCCTCCAACTCCCAGAAGCCCTAGTCAACTTGTCCAATGGTCAGGAATTCTGAGAGCTGAAGTCCAAAACACCTGGAGGATCATAGGTTGTGCAGGCCTGGTAATCCTTCACTATAGGAGAGCATCACTTCTTAGCCTTTCTTTTCTATGTCTTTTTGCATTATTGTAGGGGCAGCAGACTTTGTGAACCTATAATTTATGTCCCTCCCACTTTTTAATTATTTTAAAACAACAAAGCTGATAAGACTATCTTATGTGGCATCTCAGCAGTTTCCTTCTCTCTCTTGTGCAAACTAATGAGATTAGCCTATCCTTTACAGGCAATCTCATATGACACTTGCCACAAGCAGCTGAGAGAGGTTGTTTTCAGTAGTGCATGCTGCGTATAAAGAGCACCCAAGTGAGGAACCCTTACGTGTGGGTTCTGAGAAAAGCAACACTCAAAACTGAGGACACACACCCAATTAGAATACTGACCTCTGAAATGTGCTGCATTCAAATATTGGTTGGTCTTTAGTGTGTGTTTGGTTGTGTGCAGGTGAGGGTCAAAGTTGACATTTGGGATTCCCAAACTCCATGATAACTGTGTGTCGCAAATGATCAAAACTGGCTTGTTTAGACCAACTGGACTAGTAACATTTTTTATGTGAGTATATCAGTCTCATTTGTGGTTTGAGTATTAGACTATAGCTTTGGAGACCACTGGGTGACCTTTGGCAAATCAAACACTCTTGATCCCAGAAAACCCCATAATAGGATCACTTTAGGGCAGGTCTGCACAACCTGTGGCCTTCCAAGTGTTTAGGACTCCAACTTCCAGAAGCTCTAGCCAGTTTTTCCAATAGTCTGACATTCTGGGAGCGAAAGTCTTAAACCCCTGGAGGGACACAGGTTCTGCAAATCTGCCTTAGGATCACCATAAATCTGAAACAGCTTGAAGGCACACAACAACAATATCCAGCCATATACTGAGATATAATGGTGAAAGCAGCCTTCCAGAGCAAGATGAAGTCTAAAGGTCATTGCAGCTCCTGAAGCTTTGGATGACAAATGCCAGAATCCATCATCATAACCACTGAGAAAACTTTGGAAGATGTTCAGAGACCTTTTTTAGTCTTCTAAACTCTCCAGTAAATTAGGTTGCTGTGAGTTTTCCGGGCTATGTGGCCATGTTCCAGAAACATTCTCTCCTGATGTTTCACCTGCACCTATGCCATCTTTCCTCAGAGGTTGTGAGATCTGCTGTAAGTTTTCCAGGCTGTATGGCCATGTTCCAGAAGCACCCCACATTAAGCTTCCAAAGCTTTGTACAGGAGTGTTGCTCTCACATTGGAATTAAACACTTTAATTTGATGCTTATATAAGATGAATAAACATGCATAAATGATAGATGAATACTATAGGTAATGTATTATTTCCTTGGCTAATTAAGTCATTAACTATTTAGATTGTTTTTAAAAAATCAAACATAGCTGGCCGTATTTGTTCAAGATTGTTGCCTTTTTATTTTTAATTCCTTTTGCCTTTTTCCAAACCCTGTAGGTGGTAAATGAGTATTTGCCTTTCAAAATAAATTTAAATTTCACCTCATGTTCCATCATGCAAATAATTACAAAGAAAAGAGACAGATTACTCTCGACACATTCAAGATTATGAGAGGGTATGAGCTCAGAAGAAACTGTTATCAGGCAGTAAGAAGTCACCTCTTTTAATTCTTATGCCAAAGTTAAGTTTACAGGAATATTCAATGAGAGAGTTCAGTGTAACATGTAGCTGGAAGTAGCAATCTGATACTTATGCATGTGTGGCTATCATTGTGGATGCATGTATATTCATAATGCTAAAGCAGAATAAAATATTAATCCTGTTCATACATAACAAAGGGAAATGGTGTTTGCAACAATATAAAATCATGTGGGATGGATTCAGACTGACTTAGCTACAAGGAGTTCTCAAGGAAACCCATAAATCTCATAAATGCAAACGTGTTGCAGAGCAGTTTGAGAGGTTAGAGATCTCTCCCAGCTCATGATAATTTGGAATATGGGACGGATTTGATCTCTTCCGGCATAATACTTTAAATAAAAAATTAGTGAAAATGTTACATTAAGTTGAGATTGTCTTTAATTGTCTTTGTTTGCTTTTAATGACTATTTCAATATTAATATCAAGTCAATAGAGAGTTCATAGTATAGGGAATAGTATTAGGCCTTTTAAAATAGTAATTCTCAAGCAACCAGAAACTAAGCATACATTTTATTCTGTCAATCTTTGGTGCTGGTTAAATGAGAATCTATTGTACTTTATACAGATTGGTCTTACTGCATTTTATTATGATTTTAATTTTGAATCATGATGGGATTTTTTTCTCCAAAAATTGGAAACAGTACACACATGTTCAAAACTAGCTGGCTCAATTCATTTACATAAATGAACTCTTTCAGCCCCTTATTCCTCTGCAGCTTCATGCGGTTTCCCCTCTACCAAACTGACTTGTTCCAGTGAAAGAAGCTATTCCATCAATGGAAATTTTTAATTGTATTCTACTCAACTCCCCCCCCCCCCTTGTGCAAGATTCTTGAGTTTGAACAGATTGGAATCAATGTACAATAACATAACATGATTGCAATATTGTCATTCAGATATATTGTTGAAACACAAGGAAGATATGAATAGAGGTTGTGGAAAATAAATATCCCTGAAAACTCCCCCCTCCCAAGGTATTTTAAACATGGCTTGCAGTGTCATAAGAAGAATTACAATTTTGAATATTACAAGAGTTGATATCTTGGACGAGACTGTAGCCTAAAAAAGACAAGCAACTTTTTGGAAGTTGATCTGAAGTGTTCAGCCTTATGCTTTCCCTCTTACAAAATACAACAAGATCCATATTTGGTTATGTTTCTCCGAAGATGTGACATGTGTATAATTTTGGGAGTGCGCTGAAAATGTGTAAGTGAAATAAGGCATTGTATACATAAGGCATTGTATATATAAGGCATAGTGTGTATACAATAATTCTATCTGTATATGGTATGCTCTGAGCTTTTTAACTATGTTTAGTTTTAGATACCATACAGACTCAAAGAAACATTTTCAAAATTGGAGTTGTTGTTCATCAAACTTCATTTTCAAACAGAATGTTGGCAACCAGGACCATCTGCAAAATTTAGCTGGGGACCATTTTGTGTAACCTAAATTTTCTGATTTCAAGACCAAGATGGGCCATGAATACAAATAATACTGTGCTTAGGGCATTCACATTGATTTTTGTCCCAGAATCTCTGGATGGTCCACAATTTACCTACTTCATATCAAGATATATAAGTCCATTCTTCATGAAAAAATGAAAGCATATACGGTGGATCCTTGGTATCCACTGAGCTTTGATTCTGGTAATCTCCATCAATACCAAAATCCATGGATGCTCAGGTCCTATCATATACTATGGCATAGTAAAATGGTGTCACTTATATAAAGTGACAAAATCAAAGTTTGCTGTTTGGATTTTAAAAAAATACTTTAAAACCGTAGATTGTGGAATTTGTGGATACCAAGAGCCAACTATATTCCAGTTGGTTCCACCATAGCCATACTTTCCGAATCTTGTGTAGTAAACCACAATTTGTGAATTGGGAACTAAATTCAGGATGTTAGGAATGTCGGTTATGACCTGGATGATTTCTTATACTGAAGAAGATAGTATAAAAAATCCAAAATATCCTTGTTGTGAGGCAATGGGGATTTCATTTTTTTTCAATCAGTCTTGATAGAGAATGGTGTTTCTGCATTTTTGTACACTAACGGCTTCCTTGTTGAAGCAGTGGATGAGGATGATGAGACATCATTCTGTCTTTCTCTGTCTGCTTTGTACAAACACGACTGTAGTTAGCTCCCCAAGAGGAAAATATGCAAGAAACATTTTCCCTCAAATTTTATAAAACTGTATGAAAACAAGTGTAGGTGTCCTACTCCTCCACTGTAGGCTTCCTATCTCCTTTTCTCCTCCCCCCCCCCCCCAAAAATACTTTACTATGAGAGAGAATAGAAAATCATCCAGGAGAACAGGATTTTAATCCCTGGTCAGTCATAGAAATCCACTGGGTGACCTTGGATAAGTCACACACTCTCAGCCTCAGAGGAAGGCTACAGCCAAATCACTTCGGAACAGATCTTGCCAAGAAAACCCTGTGGTAGATTCACCAGAGGGTTTATGTAAATAGGAAATGTTTTGAAGACATGGAACATCATTTGGGGTAATAGGGAAATATGTAATACTTAATTTTTAGCAGCATTCTAAAGGGATTCTAATTTAGATTCCAAATAATAATTCTAATGGATTTATCATTAGTGTAATTATGCATACACCGTACTATAGTAGAATAGATCATTCCTTTTCTATTACTCTTTTGCCATTCGCCCCACATCTAGACTTTGGCTTTTCACAGGGAATTCATGAGCTGATTGATCCAGTGCTGTTTGAGAGGTCCTTGTTTAAGAAAGAAGGAAATGGGAAGAAGGAATATATAATTTAAGTAATTTAACTTATACTCCAAGTTGATTAAAAAGCAGACTCTAATATGTAAAATTGGCTATTTCATTTCTAAGTGTACTAGAAAATTTTAATTGTGGGTTTGAGGTTGAGGGTTTTAATGTTAATAGTTTAATAATATTGCTGTGGATGCCTGAAACTACTGAATCTTATACTAGTAATATTTTCAGAACTTAATTGATCATGAGTAACTGAAAGCATGGAAAGCAAAACTGGATAAAGTGGGACTATAGAATATTTTCTTTTTTTCCATTTTTAATTCAAAATTGTAACAGAAAAAAATAAAGAAAAACAATGCCTATACAGACATAAACATATTTGAATATCAATTACATTACTATGTGTTGTCGAAGGCTTTCATGGCCGGGATCACAGGGTTGTTGTATGTCTTTCGGGCTGTGTGGCCATGTTCCAGAAGTAGTCTCTCCTGACGTTTCGCCCACATCTATGGCAGGCAACCTCTGAGGATGCCTGCCATAGATGTGGGCGAAACGTCAGGAGAGACTACTTCTGGAACATGGCCACACAGCCCAAAAGACATACAACAACCCAATTACATTACTAACTACACAATTTCTCTCACCAACATGCATCTGTAATTACATGTAAACCTAAAATGCAAACTTATATACGTAAATTAATTTTAATAGAGAATTCCCTTCTTCCTTTTTGTTGGTTTGTAATAGATTCAGATTGTAGTTGACCATGCATTACTGAAACCATGGGAAATCAACTAGTAGATAAGGGGTTTTTACTGTATTGTTGGGCATGAAAATGTTGTATATTCGTACGTGTGTTTGTAAATGCAAAATTAAGATTCTTCCACAAATCAAAGCATCCATGTCAGATGGAACTTTTGTTCTGATTAGCTGTCAGCTTTCCTTTTTTGTTGCAAAAAATGGTAATGCCATAGATTTGTTGGAACAATTTTGTCGCACTTGTTTTTTTTTTTTTTTTGTCTCTGGGACAAATCTCAGAGAAATTATTTACAAATCTTCAAATGGCTATATTGCAAAATGAATCTTGTAAGCCTAATTCTATGTAAATTCTGGAACAAAAGTTACTTTGGGGAACTCAAATGTACAATTTTAAAGAGTTTTAAAGAGGCATTATATTTCATTAGTTTAAAGCTGGTATAATTGGAGCAATGGTAACCTTCGGAGTGAAAATGAAATAGGTTGCAGTTATGCATAACTTTAAGAATACATGTATATAATATATTATTTTAGGGTTTTTAGAAGTCTTTTGAAATCAAATATTGGATTCCATTCCCTTTTTTGTAAGTGCTACCAAGGTATCTGTAGTAATATTTTACAAAATTATGGCTCTTAATCTTTGCATGTTATATCCAGTATTATAATGTTCTGTAGTTTAGTTGTATAAGAGGCTGCGTCATCCCTTTGGAAACTTTACAGTTATGATTGGTTACCTGGCATCCACCACAGGATTTGGACTACAACTGCCATAATCTTTGGTTATTGACCATGTTGGTTTAGGTAGATGGGCACTGTAGTGCTAAACATCTAGAAGTTACTGGATTAAATAACTCTGCTTTAGAGCTGGAGCAGCTAAGTTGTTGACACAACCAGAAAGTGTTTTGGAAAATGTCATTTTTAAATATGTGCAATATCTTCACATGCAACTCCAATTTCATGGAATTCCCTTCCTATCAATTATTTGCTGATTTCCTTTCTTTTCTAGAAGTATGCTAAGAAAGACCACTCTGTTTAGAGAAGCTGTTGATCTCCTGTAGCAGATGGCACAGTATTGCTTATCTAATAGAAATGTTCTGCTGCATTATGTATTGGTTGTGGGAGGTGTATATGTCAACACACATTTAAATGAATACTTATATATTTATGTAATGTATTTAGACTAATTTAGGATGCATCTACAATGTAGAATTAAGGGACTTTGCCACCACTTTAACTTCACACTAAACAATGGTTTAGAAAATATGACAGTTTCATTCCCTTCTCCCATTCTCTACTCTCTCATTTATATAATAATATTATATAAATAATAAAAATAATATTATGGACTATAACACGCAGAATCTCTCAATAGCCTTACTAGCTAAAGCATTCTGGGAGTTGCTATCAAACTTTGTTCTTTTCTCATAATGAGTTAATGTCATTTATTGAACAAAAACCACAAAGTTTTAAAATATGTTTCCATATTATAGAAGTTGTAAAGAAGAACCTTTGGACTGAAATATTGTATTTATTCAAGCACACATATAGCGAGGACACATCAAGGTCTCTGTATGGGAACAGAAAAAGTATTGTCAAAATTGATCCTGACATTCTGTGTTTCAAAGTAGTCAACACATGTGAATCTTTCAGCTCTGCCATTGGAATATCATATTGTATCCTGTTTACTCTCATGTATCCAAAAGGTTGGCAGTTCTGTATTGGACATCTTGCCGTATTGTAACATTCATATCAGTCAATTTTTTTCAGTGTAGGTGGATTTGTTGCTATTCACAATTATACCTGTTTCCCTAGTGTTTTTAAAGTTGCTAAAAATCGTGATGTGGAGTGCAACAGATATCTACCAAAACAAACTAAATAACAGGCTTTCAGGAAATCACTCGGAGACAGAACTGAGTTTTAAAAAGGTTGGAGCAACCAGCTAGGAAATTCACTTCAAAATGTCTTGTTTGATTTCTCAAATTGAATTCTTTCACTAAGAATGCCCTATAGGCTCCCTACCCAGGCGTTTGAATACATTGACCTTGGCTAAGCTTATTCAGTAACGGAAAGGGAGGCCTTATTATAGCAAAGTTTATTCAGTAATGGAAAAGGAAGCATTCTGTCTGGCTGAATGCTTCCCATGTAATTAACCCACCAAAATTCAGCACTATTTACATTCTCTGATGCAACATCAATAAGTAATAATTGTTTCATTTACAAAGGATCATTACAGAGTTTCTCTAGGGTGGACTTCACTGGTAGAATAACATTGAGAGGTACAGGTTACAGTGAAGATTGTGTGGATTTGTTACTGGTAAAAGTTGCCAACATAATACTAGGGATGGGGATTTTCCACATGAGTAAATAGTCAAAAGATAACGTCTTTTTGCTCCCAACTTTTATTTCTTATATATAGCAGACCCTCCACTTTTGCTGGAGTTGGAGGGAAAAGACCACAGCAAGTAAGAAAGTACCTCTTTAGGACACTCTATGTCCACCAGCATAATTTTATAGAACTTGAGCAGAGAATCACAATAGGAGACATATACACATTTATGGAAATACAGGCAGTTTCTGAGTTACAAACATCTGAATTACAAACAATTCACAGTTAAGAACAGGGGTGAGACAACAGGAAGTGAGAGAAATCTACCCCTAGGAAGGGAAATTCACTTCTGAAAGAGTCATTGTGAGGTCAAGATGTCTCAGGCTTTATCACCAATCAATGTTTCCAGAACACGCCAGTTTTTTCAAAATCCAATTATCACAGGGACAGAAAGTGAGGTGAAATCTACTGAACAGGAACACAGACAGTAAAATAAACACCACAGGGGTGTTAATTGTTAATCCTTCCCTATATTGTCCAAAGCTTAGCATTTTAAAGTGTAATTTACACACACACATACACACACACGAGACTGGAATTACACTTTAAATGTACCTCTTCTGACTTAAAAACAAGTTCAACTTAGGGACAAATCTACATAACCTATCTTGTTCATAACTTGGGGACTGCCTGTATCCTCTCTAGGAATCTACCATGTCCTTCTGGTTGAAGTTAATCATACAGTCCTAATGGAGAACCTAGAGATTCCTAGAGGACTGCATTAGTCAGATTTGTGAATAATTAAATCTGCAAAGGTCAAACCACAAACGTGGAGGTACTTCATACTTCCATTTTGCTAATCTGAGCAATTATCTAGGAAATGTGCTTCCTGATGAGATGCGAGTTTATCTGCCTCCTGAAAATCAAGCTTCCTTTGCCCTCATGAAAGCTCACCATGAGCCATGGCCCAAACACAAGCAGTTTAATGCCACACTTTCTGTCACAGAACCTGTGAGACACCTGCTGCAATTCGATCTGCCTTGTTGGCAGCCAGAATTACTTGTGAACTCTTCGTTTTCCCCCACCCACTCTCTTTCTAACTTTCATCAGCAATTTGGCAAAGAAAGCTACATGTTAAGAGTAGGGGAAACATTACTCAAACAAGATGTAAGACTCTTGCATATATGTGTTTTATTTTTTCCCAAGTAATTGAATTCCGGTGCAGCTTGCTATAGGGAATCAGAAGTAAGGAACTCTGGAGAGCAGTTCATAGTGGTGACACAGGGATGGGAGGGAAAGCTATGTGTGTCATCAGAGAAAGATGCCTGGCCAGCTCCAGCGCTGGTCAGGTGCCAACCAGGCAGCATATGTCTTTGCAGAGACCTCGTTGACACCATCCACCCCACAGCATGAGCCCTGCATTTTGCAAGATTCAAAGATGCCCAGAGCAGAATATTATTTTAAGTTCCCCCGTGTACACTCAAAGTCTCCTTTTCCATTATGTTAATGGTGATCACCTCAGTAGGATTTGGAAAGAAATGAGTTGACAGCAATGCAGCAGTACCAGTGTTTATGTCGTGTCCTCTCATTTATGATACCTGGGACAAGTGCCCCTCTTTCCTCTCCCTTCCCCTCATATTTCAACAAGCTTTTCCAGATTTGTTTTCCCCTTGGAATATCAAGAAGATAGAGCATCATGCCCCAGCAAGTAGGCATAAAGCAATGTGATGTACAGTGAGCACTTGAGCTCAGATGGTGTCGTGAGCATTTACATGTATGGATTGTTTGATGCAGAGGCAGTGGGTTGAAAAAATGTCAGCAATTCAGCTCTTGAAATGTCAGACCCATATGTAAGCATCTCCAGTTTGGATGAACACACATAAATTACTCATTGGTTATTTCCAGTGTTCTCTGTAGTGCACTTCTAAATTACTTCCCGAGAAAACATGATACCAGAGTAGTTCAGAGCAATTACTCCAAGGCTCATTATATTCATTTTTGCTTCAGGAACAGCAGGGTAATTTTGGAACAATGTCTGAGTACATTTGAGTTCATCTCTCCATTGAATGCCAAACCCTTGGGTATTTTCAGTGTTATTAAATCTAAAAATTAGATGGTTGAGATTTTCAGTGAGATAGCCAATATACTGTAGCAGATAGTAAACTGCTGATCTTTCTATTTCTGAGAGAACTTCTTGTGCCTTTATTGTACGTCCATGTGAAGTAAATACCCAAATGATACAACTTGTCTTGACTTGAGTGAGGAGGAAAGCTCTTTACCTGTGTTGGTAGCTTTTATAAAAACAAAGGAACCTTGTTAAAATGTGGGGAGGGAGATTCATGGCTGGATTAAGCTGATTTGGGCCGCAAAACGTTCTCCATCTACCTGCCTCTCCCCTCTCTGATCTGGAGTTTGTTTATGCAGCACTGGCCAAAGTCTTAGAGATAATGATCTAACATGCCATTCACCGCTTCACTCTCATCCCTAGTGGAAGGTAAGGCCAGGTTGGCCATGAATAATCCTAACTTTTGGGTAAGGCCAGAGGGGAAGTTTTTGTAGCCCCTCTCTTCCCATGAGCTTTTCTTTCTTGGTAGCATTGCATTATAAAAAGGAAGGAGACCGTAATGATGAAACTACAGTCGAGTCTCACTTATCCAACATAAACGGGCTGGCAGAATGTTGGATAAGCGAATATGTTGGATAATAAGGAGGCATTAAGGAAAAGCTTATTAAACATCAAATTAGGTTATGATTTTACAAATGAAGCACCAAAACATCATGTTAGACAACAAATTTGGCAGAAAAAGTAGTTCAATACGCAGTAATGCTATGTAGTAATTACTGTATTTATGAATTTAGCACCAAAATCTCACGATATATTGAACACATTGACTACAAAAATGCATTGGATAATCCAGAACGTTGGATAAGCGAGTGTTGGATAAGTGAGATTCTACTGTACTGAAGTCTTTGGAGCATTGTTCTAATTGTACCACCAAAAGTACAACATTGGGGAAGTTGCTAGGAAGGCAATACAATGTTTAAGAGCCCCACATTTAAATCTGAATGTGATTATGAAGCTCATTCAATCACTGTTGGTAAGTCTAACTTACATACTTAAGATGTCATGGAAATACCATAAGATAAGGTTATACTGTAACCTTCAGTGAACTGAAGGAACTTGAGAAATCTTTGGAGGATCAGGTTTGGGATACCAGGATAGGCATTCTGAGAGTAGGAAAGATAGTATCACTGGAAAGGAATTCAGATCATGACAAAGTAGACCTGTAACAAAATTTGTATAGTGTGGAGTGCTCCTGTTCAGGCTTTCATCCAGCCATGCTCCTTTCCAGGATTTTCTAGTCCATTACCCCCACAGCTGATACTACCACCCCAAAGTCAATAAACACTGTTGCCATCATATTCAGTCCTCATAGCACTATTTGTTGTATTCCTCCTCACCACCTCATTACATTTTTCTTTTTAAAAAACGTACTTCTGCACATTTCATCAGAGTTGCTGATAGCTCTGTCTTCTGTGTAGATTGTGCTTTTTTGTTACATAACTTATGGTAACTCAGACTTAGCTTGCTATTTGTATTTAAAAATGGAAGAATGGGTTTGGTATCAGTAACATGGAACACACACTTAGGGAATAATGTCTGGAAAATGCAGGTCAAGTAAGTAAGGACCCTTCCAGACAGGCCCTATATCTGAGGATCTAATCCCGGGTTTTCTGCATTAAATTGAATTATATGAGTCGCCACTGCCAGATCATCTGGGATAAACAAAATCTGGGATCAAATCCTGGGATATAGGACCTGTCTGGAAGGGTCGTATGAAGGACTGAAATCCAGACTAATTTGTGTACAGTGTACATGGCTGTCAAGGAACCTTGGAAAGAGATGTTGATCTGCTTGTCACCATCCTGACTGTATTTTATATTTCAAAGAGACATGTTCAGTGATTGATGCCAATGAGACTCTGGCAGCCAGTTGAGTCTGAGTCATGCTGTATTCAGAGTTAAGAAAATAATTCATCTTTTGATATTTGTTGTTGGGACAAAGCAGGAGAGGCAAATGTCTGCAGTCAATTTCCAGGTGGTTCATAAACTGTATTCTCAAAATACAAGGAAGGAAATGTAATGTCTGAAGCATATCCATGGCTACAATAACAAGTGCACAAGTTTCTATTGAATAAGGGCCAGCTACTACCATTAGGCAAAGTACAGTAGCAACCACAGGCAGCAGATTTTAGATGTCATGAAAGAGCAGTAAACTGTTAGCTCTTGTTACTTCTGTATTTATATTTTAATCAGAAGTTTTTGCCTCATTTATCCATATAATATAATTAGATATAGATACTTAAGTGTGAATAAGGCACCAATTTAACTGAATAGAAATGCAACTGTTCTTTCTATCCCATTACATTAGTTTCAACAATCAAACATATTTTTCTTCTTCCTGAGGTTGACATATTTAGCATTAAAATATCAACCATTATTTTCGTACCTTGCCGTCAGACTTCTAAGCCATTATATTAGATTGTCATGATAAGTAGCATTCAGTTTTCTTACCTTGAATAACAACTTAGTAACAAATTAGGTAAAGGTAATTCTTAATTAATATAACTCAATCTCTCACATAGTATAGCATCAATAAATTCATCCTATCTTTAAACCCTTTTAACTTTAGAATTGCCTTGATACATTTGAATACCAGTGTTTCCAATATGTTTCATTTTATAAAACCACTTTCAATACCACATCCTCATCCAAATCTCTTTTCTTGTGTCTCTAACCAAATAACCTTATTTCAATCAGGCATGAATTATTCTATTTCATTTTAAATTTTACTGCTATTTTCATCTTTCTCTGTCCTGTGCATGCCCTTCCATCCCCACAATCTTCCCAGATTCCTTTCTTTACATATTGCTGTTATTTCCAACTCCTCCCAATTTGTGGTTTTAAGAGAATAATCCTGAGAGAGAATACCTTCCTTTTTCATTTTACTCTCACCCTATTCCTTAATCTTACAGAGTAATCCTTTCCTTCAATCCTCTTGGGTTTGTTTTTCCATCTGTGTAAATTCTTTACAGATCAATTCTGGAGTATTCCCCCTCCTTCCTGCTCCATAACTCCCATTTTACAATCCAGAATTTCCTAGACTTCCTTTTTTAGTTTTACAGACAAATATGTTTGATTATCCATACAGTTTTCATTATTCATCATTTCTAGATCCACCCCACCCCCGCTTGCCACCTCATGGCAATCTTATGTGTCAGGTGTTTGCCAAATCTTATCTGAAATCCTTATTTATATTCTTTTAAGCATATTAAACACCAGTCCTTTTATCTCATTCCAGACCTTTTAGGATAAACACACATACTCAGTTCTTAGTTGCAAAAAGGTGAGTTGACAAAGCTTCCGTTTTGCCAATTTTAATTATAAGACTTCTTAAATTATATTATCATAAGATTTCATTTAAGAGGTTTTTTTTAAAAAAAAAAGACAAGTGCCAGCTTAATGTCTCTGAGATTCCCCAGATCAGAATGCCTGCATTTAATGACTTGGGCAATGCTTTTGGTCGTGAACACTGTTTCACTCCTCTAAGTATATCAGTGTCACCTTAGATCAAACACTAACAATTTAGGAAACACTGTATGAACACCAAACACAAGGTAGCTTCATGCAATAACATTCTGTGGAAACTTACTGTCAGCACATGGGTGCAGACACAAGATTAATAAGAAAATCAGCCCTGGCCTTGTCTTACTCAACTGCCGAGCATGCCTGCCCTGTTTGACACAAGTCTGCCCACATGAAGCAGGTGAACATAATATTGAATGAAACATGCAGAGTAATCACAGGATGTCTCAAACCTACACCTGTTGATAAACTCTACAAACTAGCTGGCATTGCTCCCCTCCCCCCTTATGTGCAATGGGAAGTTGTTGCTAATTGGGAGAGAAATAAGGTTGAACACTGTGAAAGCCACTCACTGCATGGCTATCAGCCTCCTCCCAGTAGATTCAAATCAAGGAAAAGCTTCATGAGAACCACCACTCCTCTTAACATTCTCCCAGCAACAGCAAGAGTATCCCTCTGGGAAGCTAAACCAGGAAATCCCATTTAGATGGCCCCCCACAAGGGTCTGCCTCCAGGGGCAAACCAAGAATGGACAACTTGGAAGTCCCTGAACAGACTCAGAAGTGGAGTGGGCAGATCAAAAGACAACCTGGAATAATGGCACTACCTAAAGAATCCTCCTCCTTGTCTGACTGTGGAGCAGAACAAACAACTCCACATCTGTATGCTTGTCCACAATGTCCTGCCTCATGTACAGAGGAAAAATTGTTTAAAACTACAGACAATGTGGTCACTGTTGCCCGTTTTTGGTCAAAAAATATTTAGCAACTTGTGCTCCTTCTATTTTTATCAGTTTTATACTTATTCATGCAATGCCTTTTATATGAAATAAAAATGACTTGGGTAAAATTATAACTCACTTGGTCTTTCCTCATTCATTACATTTATGCATGAATAAAGATGAGTAACAGGAATACGGGACTCTTATGGATCCCCTCACCATAATCCTGGGCAAGATTCACCAGCCAGAGGTCTCTCATTGAAGAATGCTAACAAGAAGCATCAGTCCATATCCTGCCTGTCAGAATGCTCCAAAAATTTTATTTTTTAAACTACAGCTTTCAGAATTCAAGTACTATACTGGCTACAGTATTCTGTAAGTTGTAGTTCCAAATTTGCTGAGCTCTGGTGATTACTGATCCACTTGTTTCCCAATGTTAGAACAGGGAACACAAATAGTTATATAATTAAGTACAGTAGAGTCTCGCTTATCCAACGTAAACGGGCCGGCAGAACGTTGGATAAGCAAATATGTTAGATAATAAGGAGGGATTAAGGAAAAGCCTATTAAACATCAAATTAGGTTATGATTTTACAAATTAAGCACCAAAACATCATGTTATACAATAAATTTGACAGAAAAAGTAGTTCAGTACATGGTAATGCTATGTAGTAATTACTGTATTTACGAATTTAGTACCAAAATATCATGATGTATTGAAAACATTGTCTACAAAAATGCGTTGGATAATTCAGAATGTTGGATAAGCGAGTGTTGGATAAGTGAGACTCTACTGTACATAGAATTGTGAGGGATTTCTTTTCCTTCAATTGTTTTGCAGATGCCTTTGAAAGTACATTAGTGATGCAGTTATTATTTTTAAAGTGAACATTTGATAATGCAAGCCAAAGAGTTAGTAGAATTCACCCTTTTGCTTTATAATGGCTTCTTTCTTTTGCCATTTCTTTTATCCGTGACAACAGAGAGAGGTTGTTCAAAATGTAAAGTCAAGCTCCAGTTTTGAATTACACAATGAGATCCCACCAGTTATACAAACAGAAGCTAGTTCATTAGCTTCAGATCTGTAACATCTGTGTAATAATAAATATCTGTAGAATAATCAAAATGCTGATGATATGTTAAAGCAAATGGAGGAAAGGCCACAGTAGACTCTCACTACCCAAAAAATTTATCCTGTCACTCAATCAGCCATGATGTCCTCTAGAAGTCCATTCTGCTCTATGGCCACTAGCCACATGGGAGAAAACCTAACCAGTTGTTTTCTTTTTCTTTTTCCAAACTAAAACACAACATGCTGTGGCTATTGAACATGATTTGTGCTTGGTGGACTATTTTTGCAGTGGGACTGAAGTTGGTCCCATCCCTTTCTCAAGACTTTTTTTTTGTCCTCCAGAAATCCTGGAGCTATCCCAGACATACTGACATAGTCTTTTTATTTTTCAATAGCTTTGTTTTGATGTTAACTCTGTTGTCACCCACATGATGAGTTTGCTGTTCATGATTACATATTTCATTGTTTCTGGTTAAAGGAAAGTTGTTTCCTCTTGTGGTTTCCATTGCTTATGATTCGTGGAGTGTTTTAATCTATACTGACATATCCTTGCAAATATATCTGAACACATTACTTAAGACACACTCTTTTTGCTAGTTTGCTTATCATTGTCTGTTAAAAAAAGACTTCTATATCTGGACACCTGGAAAATATTCATACACATCACAGACAGGGCTGGCCCTAGGTAATTTTCAAGTGTAAGCAAATAGTCTCCCCCCCCCCCCCCAAACCAAAGCCTTCGACAACACAGTGTATTTTTTCCAGACAATCAAGAAATAATTAATAATGATGCCCCTGGCTGTCTGTCATTCATACAGCTCCGCCCCCTTCCCGGCTGAGCGCTCTGAGCCCAGCGGAGACAGCCAGGCCTCAGCACTGAACCGGGATGGCTGTCCCTGCCTGGGCCAGCTGTGCACGCCCCCCCTGCATCCCAGTTCAGCACCAAGGCCTGGCCATTGCTGCTTGGCTCAGAGTGCTTAGCCTTGAAGGGAAGGGAAGGGGTCGGAGCCGCCTGAATGATGGATAGCCAGGGGCTACCAGTCATTCAGGCAGCTCCTCCCCCTTCCCTTCCAGGCGGAGGCTGAGCTCTCTGAGCTGAGCATCGAGGGCCAGGCCTCAGCACTGAACTGGGATGCGGGGAGGCACCCTGACAACCCTCCCTGGGTGTATCAATGGCGCCCCTAGCTGATTTTGCGCCACCTGCTGTTGATTACCCGGCTTATAGCTTCAGCCGCCCCTGATCACAGGTGACCAAGTAAATGGTTGTTTTTAAGCTTGCATTAGCATGTGCCACTTTGGACCAGGGAAGGAGAACATGTGGCCTTTCAAATATTTGGAATATAACTCAGCATCCACCATCATTGGCTGTTCCACCTACTCTTGGGACTTTCAATTCAGCAACATCTGGAGGACTACTGTGTTTCTTAGTTTGGACCAATGTGATGGTAATCATTCTAGATACAAGGATCTGATCGTTTATGTGATTTTATTTATATCATTCACTGAGTTCTTCAGAACTGACCCTGGAACAACGGTCTGTTTAAAAACCAGTCTTTCATCCCACTGTGATCTTGCTCACCATCTGGAATCCCACTAAACAAATTTGACCAGCCAGGTCTTTTTGATGCTGATTTATTACCTCTTCCACCAGCACATTCTCTAAATGCTCTGCTCAGCACAGCTGAGATTGGCCCATGGTGCATAATCTTGACCCTGAAAGCGCCAGGGAACAATTTGCAGACAACTTCCTGTTTGTACTAGCTTCCCAATTTAAATAAAATAGCCTGAGCGGTTAGGCCAAATGAAAAAGTATGCAATTTTTTTAATACCCCTTCCAGTTTGCTTACTTTGGATTTATTTATTTTTAAAAGAGCTGGATGTTTTGTAGGACTTGTATACTCACGGTGAATGATGAGATGCATGAAAAAGGTTGTGTTGCTTAGTTGAGATGTGTCAAGGCATGTATAGAATTTTACCCTGTTGTGAAGAGGGAAGGGTGTGGTGTGCAATGTTACCCTGGGTTGCATATGGAAGAAGGGAACCTGGATAGGTTGTAGATTGCCAAAATGCTTTTTGACAGTTCCCATGGCTGGGTTGAATGTTATAGTATTTTTCCGCAGGTTAGATGTTAATCTCTATGCAGGGATTTGGCTTAATTAAAATGTTACTGTGAATTGCTATTGTAATACTAGTAAGGTGTTAATATGATACTGGAAACACCTTGTTGGAATGTTTACTAATAATTTCAGTGTTCTGTTGTTAGCTATCACTCTGTTGGTTAATCCTAGCAGTTTACTATTTAACAGCAAGTCTACATGTAGATAATACCAATGGATTCAGTAGGTCTACTCAGGCCAGAAGAAGACATAGAATTGAAGCTACTGTTTCTATATCTTGTCTGCTGTGATTCCATCTTTAATACAATTTTTCTTTGTGAAAAATCTGCACAAATAAGAATACACTCTACCAGAAGGAGTGTTTTCCTTTCTGTATTGAAGAACGCATTGTGCATGCTATAAGCTTTTACTCAGAAGCGATCTCTGTCATTGAAACTGACAGGCTGCCTTCTGTCACAGTAGTTCTGTTAGCATTTGTTAACAGTGTATTAGGGAAGGGGAATATATGCAACTAACTGTGCCTGGCCACGCGTTGCTGTCTGAAAAGGTTTTTCAACTACAATATCATTAGTACCCATAGATTCACCAACACAATTCCCCAAAATTATGTCTTGCTTAGGAATTTTCTAGATCCTATTATATGCTTTTAAAAGATGTCAGAGTCACCCTGGAGGGCATGACACACCCTAGAGAAGATACCAATATAGGAATGTTCTAGGTCCTTCAGGTGACTCTATGGTATCTTCTGACAGAAGTCATTCATTTCAATAAGGTTCCTATTATTCATGGTTTCCTGTTCAAAAACTTATCCCCCATGAATACAAGGGTTGCCCTGTATATTTGGCTGAATACACTTATCATGCGTATGCAATATACAGTTATATCAGCTTTGTACTACCTTAACTATCATGGCTCCTTCCTCCATAGTTTTGTGAGATACAAACTGTGGTTCAATATGTCTGAAGGATAGACTAGAGTTCTCTTAACAGTTAGCATATTTTCAACATTCCAGGGATGTATCTGCAGTACTAGACCATTTCAGTTATAATTGTTCAATTCTAAGAAATTCTGAGATATGTTGCCTGATAGAATACTTAGAAGAAAGATATATCAAGACACCTTTAGAAAAGAGGGACTGAGGGTTGAATCAGTTTAATTCTGTGAGGTAGGCAGTACTTAGATTTCCTTGGCAATTGTAATTCAAGGGAGTAGATGAGCATAGAATTCAAAGTTCTGCATCAAGATATTAATTCTCTGAATCGAAAGGACAATACCATAGCATTTTAGGTGGTATGAAATTGGTATAATTAATTATTTAGTAGAAGCTAAGAAACTTCCACACTACTATGAGATCTGGATAACGAAAGACGTCTAATCAGCTAGATGCTTCTGAGCACATCTAGGCAAATATATTTAGAAACTGTTTTACTCCACCATATTTAGCGCATGATAAAGAGCCCATACATGCAAAGAATTTGCATGAAGACTTTGCAGCAATCTTTCTGTCCTTGTGCATTCATATGAATGGCTAGATAAGATTAATGTGATAGAATCTTATGACACATTGGCTTATCCTTAACTCAAGTCTGGCATATTTTGGACCTGTGTTTTCATCATGCCAGTAAGTTCGAACCTACCACAGAGGGCAAAAGAGGCCAGAGGGTCATTTTTGATCATTGCAAACACTCTTGATATTTCACAATTGTTACCATATTTTTTAAACCCAAAGGGAGACAAAGTAAGAACATAATGTAAAGCACATATATAGTTATTCTTAGTAATTGCTCCACTTTTTTTTTTTTAAAAAAAACCATCTTTGAATAAACAATTTTTCCTTGACAGCCTTGTTTCAATTTGATTTTCCAATGAAGCCATAATTGTATGTTTATTCTGTTGCTATGGAAGCAAGTGGGAATAAATATATTCATTTGCAGAACATCATTATGGTCTCAGATATGAAGTGGGATAGGAGAAAGAAGGTAAAACTCTATACTCCCTTGTTGTTGTATGTGCTTTCAAGACACTTCCAACTAATAGTAACTATAAGGCAAACACATCACAGCGTTTTCTGAGTAAAGGTTTATGGGACACTTTTGCTTCTTTCTGAGGCTGAGAGAGGCTGACTTTCCTTAGGTCACTCAGTGGGTTCCTGTGCTGAAGCAGAAATTCAGATCCAAGTTTCCAGAGTCGTAGTCCAATAATCAAATCCGCAAATGCTTAGCCAACAAATGTAGAGGAATGAATAATACTGACATACAGTGCAACCCTGTATCCATGGGAATACGTTTCAAGACCTTTGGTAGATACCTGAAACCACAGATAACAGCAAACCTTATACTTTGATTATATTTGGGATGGAAACATACCATAGATTCACACCAGAGAACCTAGAGAATATGGATCTATGTAATCCCATTTTCTGCACAGGCAGGGAATGGAAGGCTACTCAATGTGGTGGTCTCTGGAAAGGTTCTAGGCTTAGGCCATTGTATATTGTATTGCTTTTTGCGTTCACTGCCTTGGGTCTCTTTTTAGAGAGATAAAGCAGGATATAAAGAAATATTATATCATCATCATCATCACCTGATTGTTCCTATAAAATTTCCTGAAATGAAAAATAAAAGAATTGTAGCCAATAGACACAATCTCTTTACATTTCAAAAATGTATGTGCACATATTTGTGTGCCCGTACACATGCATATAGATTGATGATATAGTTCTTAAAAATCCAAATATGTTATATTCTGCAAATATGCACTCATGCAATTTCAAATATCACAACCTTTTGACACACTGCACCGTTCATGCTGTTTTACAGTATCCTTCTTAAGAACATTGGCAATAAAAATGTGTGTGCTTTGGTGCTAAGTAAAATTGCAGACTATAGAAATACCAGGTGTCGTTGACTCATACAAAACGGGATTTCTCGAGTGCCCAGCCACAGGGGTCATTCCTGTAAAAATATAAAATAAACATGTTTTCACTAGAAAATGTTCCTTAGCAGGGATGACGATTAAGGAAACTTTCATTGACTTCTCCGAAATGTGTGTGTTGATCTGGAAGGAAAGTGCTGTGTTTAGTTCTTGGCATTTAAATTTAGGAACATTTAAGTCTTTATGAGAACACAAGGCACCAAGCAGAGCTTCCCTTCTTCATTTTCTGTACGTGAAACCATTTGGTTAACTTCTGGAAACTTAACCTACTGTTCCGTTTCCATCTGTTAGGTGGTTATGTCTGTCATTATGGGATTTTTTCTTTTGGAAATTTCAAGGAAATACTCAATTTTCTACCATATGTTAGGTTATAAAGCCTTGCATAGTACTCAAACATGTGCTGGTTTCATTTCTCTACCTAAATGCTGGGATTTTCACATTGTAGTTTTTCTTGCATTTTTGAGCATACCACTCATAGCAGCCAACTGCAAATGAAGGTTTGAGGCAAGGTACCTGTCTTTCCAGCACATATATTCTAATAGTTGCCATAGAAACATTGATTTCTGTAATGTATAATACACAATGTTGTTTCTCAGCCATATGATCTTATCCTATTGTATCCAAACATACAAGGGTCCATAAAATATTAGGGAAGATTTTGAGCAAATCCACTAAAGCAGAGAATGTGTATCTGCTCTGTTTTGAGTTGGTGGCTATTGTGAATTGGTGGCTATTGTGAATTGGTGGCTATTGTAGGCTAAAAGGGGCTGTTAAATATTGGGCACCAACATTTTGGAAGAACAAATAA
The DNA here is from genome assembly GCF_035594765.1 of Anolis carolinensis. Taxonomy (NCBI): domain Eukaryota; kingdom Metazoa; phylum Chordata; class Lepidosauria; order Squamata; family Anolidae; genus Anolis; species Anolis carolinensis. The sequence continues at coordinate 139,002,084 of NC_085845.1, forward strand.
TAGTTGATTCTACAAAGTCCCAAATCCAACACAATGCTATATGTATTGATTCAAACCCAAATTTTAGGACACTGCATGGAATATATTAATATTTTGAGAGGAAGCGCAAATGAGGTAGCTTGGCCACTCTCAGTTCGTTGCATAGAAATTCCTGCAAAGGACAGCATTCTTTACAAATATTGGATGTATTGCAACATGTTACATTCCCAGATCTTAAACTATATTATGAAGCATGTGGCTTATCATGGATAAAAGAATGGATCACACTAAGAAGAAAAGTATTGGAAGGGTTTGATCTAAGGGTAGGGTGGCATTCCTACCTATGGTATGGAAGAGCAAAAATAGAGAAAAACTTTGGTAATCATTTTATAAGATTGGCCCTTCTGAACATCTGGGAAAGGTAAAAAGAGAGATTTTACTCTAAAACCCCACTATGCCTATCCCCATTAGAAGCTAATCAAAGACGGCTATTGGGCTGGACAAAATGGCCTACATATAAAGAGACCGTGGTAAAAAAAATATTTTCCAATCATTTCTCATGGTTCCAATATATGCAACCTAAAGAACATTATAATTTGGATAAGAAGATAGGCTTCAGTGACAGAAACATTTTGGGAAATACTGATTCTCATAGATAAGAAGAATATAACAAGATTATATAATAAGTTATTGGAATGGTCTACTGAATCAGAACTAGTAAAAACTTGCATGATAAACTGGGCAGAAAATATAGGAAGACCAGTTTAGCTAAATGAATGGGAACAGATGTGGAACAGAATATACTTATGCAATAGACCTAAAAGAGAACTGGTACAAAATAATGTATCGTTGGTATATGACACCACAAAAATTTGGCATTATGTACAAGAATTTACAAAACAAATGCTGGAAATGCGGCCTACAAGAAGGCACATTCTATCATATGTGGTTGTCATGTAAAAGAACTAATAGCTATTGGTAAATGGTTCAGGAGGCTTGCCAAAAGATTCTAAAAATAAACATTCAAATGAAGCCAGAATACTTTCTACTGAGCATGACAGATGAGGAAATTGATTTGGACACAAATAAAGATATTTTGTTTGTGTATCTCACAACTGCAGCAAGGATGGTCTAGGCAAGAATTTGGAAACTGGAGGAAGTGCCATCAAAAGACCAATGATTAGATAAAATAATGGAGATTATGAACATTGATAGATTAACATTTTTTATGAAAAGACAGACAGGTACATCTATAACACGGTCTGACTCGCGACCCTTTAAGGATTACATGAGAACATAGTTGAAAGAGAGAAAGAAGGAAAGGTTCTGGAAACAGATTGAAGAAAAGGGGCGAAGACATATATATTAAAGGTAAAGGTTTCCCCTGACGTTAAGTCCAATCATGTCTGACTCTGGGGGTTGGTGCTCATCTCCATTTCTAAGCCGAAGAGCTGGTGTTGTCCGTAGACACCTCCAAGGTCATGTGGCCGGCATGATTGCATGGAGCGCCGTTAACTTCCCGCTGGAGCGGTACCTATTGATCTACTCACATTGGCATGTTTTCAAACTGCAAGGTTGGCAGAAGCTGGAGATAACAGCGGGCGCTCACTCCGCTCCGGGGATTTAAACCTGCGACCTTTCAGTCTGCAAGTTCAGCAGCTCACTGCTTTAACACACTTCGCCACCGGGGTTCCCAATATATATATTAAATACAAACAAAAACTTTAAAATACATTATTGTACTGCAAAGAAGAAGAATGGAAGTACAAATCTACCCTCCCATCTTTCCCTCCAATTTCCTACCCATGTCTCAACCTCCCTTATCCTTACCCCTTTTCCTAAGTCAGCTTTATCCCTCTTTTATTATGCTTTTGAAAACCTTTAATAAAATTTTTAAAACATTTATATTGTAAAGAAAATAGACTGAAAGAAGTTGACCATTGTATCATTCTTCTGGACCTAGAGAATCCTAAAGAGAACATTTTAATCAAGTCCATGATTAATCAAATCCGGAAAAGTCAAACCCACAAAAGTGAAGATCCGACTTAATTTGCAATTGTGAGACTCTATAAATGTAACTATCTTGCCCTGGCATGGAAACCTTCACAAGACACAAAAAATGACATGGACGGCAGGACTAATTTGGCCTACAGGCCTTGCGTTTGACATGTGTGCCGTAATGGAATTTTCTGTTCTCTTGTATTTTTATATTTGTTATATTGAAAAAAAATATTGTAATAGGTTGCAGTAGGGTTTTAAATATTAGGATGAGTCTACGTACACAAAGCATGCCATAGACTTGTTCCCCAATTCCTTAGTTATTCAAGTGTAGACAGGTAAGTCCAACAGGGCATAGCCCTACGTGTGTTATATTACTTTAATAGTCTTAAATATATAATCACATCTCCATGTTGGTCCTTCCGAACCCCTTTGTTTACCACTGAGCTTTTTAAGATGCTTACTCTTAATGACTTGGTAGTCGGGCACACGTATCTTGAGTAGAAAAGTTATAATTAATGTCTCCTATTTCTTATATCATGAGAGTTTGCACTTACTCATCACTTCCCTTTTAAAGGCTATTTTTGAGACAAGTAGTCTTTTTAAAGCTGAATTTCTATATTTAGACCATGATTCATTCTTTGCTAGAATTTATTTTTTAGATATGGTAGTGAAAGGCTTACTTTCTTGCATATAGGCAGCAGAGACTCCATGTATTCACAGTGTAATACAAGTAATAACTTCATGAGAATAGTCAGAAAGCTACTAGATGTATTCAAGTTTCAAGCTCTTAAAATATTGTAATTGACCATGAAAAAAAGAGATTAGAATAAGGAAAAGGGGGCTTACGCTTGAATCATCTTAGTTAGTCCCGCCTAGAACAGACCTACCAAATCAATTTTTGAATGGTAAGCCAATGCAGAACTAAACCTCATTGATTCAATGAGTCAACTGTCCTGATCTAACAGTCATGTTGTCTACACTTCATCTTGAAATGTAATGCAGACTCCAGTATGAAAACATGAAACTCTTAATAGCTTGTCATATTTGGGTGCCTTTTGGATTGTCAGAATAGGAGTTTTGGACCTTCTTTTCTTTATTATTCACAGTCTAACTTGAAGAGATCACATCTGCTGAAGGCTTGAAAGATGGATATACTCTCCGTCAAAAACTTCTCCCCTTAAGCTGCCCTTAATTAACCTAAAGAAGTAGAGGAAGTCTATTTCACTTGAACCAGGAAAGTAGAGTTTCAGGGCTCTCTTTCCATAAGGGCTGTTATGATATTTGGCCTTCTTTCTTTGTTATTTGCAAAAGTCATCAATGTGGGAGAAACAGCTAGTCCACAATGAATTATTCTTGCAGTTTTTCTCATCTGTGTTTCACACTACAGTATGACTCCAATAACTAGACCCATCATTTGCTGAGTGCTAAGTTAGCACTTAATGTGAATTCAATTCATTCAGTGGGTGTTCTGCAGAAAGAAGTCTGCAAAAATGACAACTTCTGGAGGTGACTTATGAATCAAAATCAGGAAGAAGACTGCCATACATTCCCCTTGAGATTGCTTCTTCTGGGAAGTCTACATTGTTTTAGACATCTTCAGTTTCCCTCTTTCACCTGTCATGGGGTACTATACAAAAGTATAAAGTAACAATTGCTATTCTGAATTGTATCAGAATGAAGATTAACAGCAGTCTTTATTTTTAAGAAGATTCCTGTAGATAATTCTTCAACAACACAATTCCTTATTTGTTACACAAAACGTAATCACATGCTTATAGAACATAATGCAGCATAGAAAGAAAATAACCCAAATAAAACTGTTCTATATCATTAAGGCTCTTTATTTTTGTAATGCTGACAGAATCCTTTGTGAATGTCAGTGTTGAATGTGTTAGCTTTTTCTAATAGTATCTCCCTCCTACTTGTCTGAGAACAAAAGGATTGGTCATAAATACCAAACCCTCCAACTGCCCCATTTTGGCAGGAACAGTCCCGATTAATCCACTGTCGTCCCACTTTTTCAGTTACTTTTAAAATGCTCAGCCAGAAGCTTAATGGGCAATTCCAAGTATGTAACCTCGAGTTACACATTTGCAACTGCTTCATATTCATGATTCCTATGCAGTCCCTAACTTTGGGGCTACATAGGAACCTTGAACCCCTTTATCTCCAAGCAGTTACTGCAGTCAACAGGGGTCTGCACCTCTGGAAATTGAGAAGTATCTGCCTGATCCCACCAACCCTAAACAATGATAACTGGTGCAAAGAGGATTTGTGGCAGAGATCCTTTGTCTCCTGTGGTAAAGATTCCTCATGGGAGAAGGGATGGGAATGTGGCAGTCGGGAAGCAACCACTTTAAGTCTCCTTTGGGAGAGAAGAAGTGGGGTGATAGTGATGATGCTGATATCAGGCAGCTACTTCTCGGTTGAAAGGGGCTGCTTAATAGTAAGTGAGTCTGGGAAGAGACACATATGGAGACTTTACTACATAGCAACATTATATTGCTACATAGCATGTAGTGGTTGTATAGGAATCTGTCACAAGTTTCTCTCTCCTTGTTCCCCTTTCCTCCTTTTGTCTTCAACTTACTTCAATTGGTTGATGTTATACCCCAGCTACCTTTGGGTTCTGAACCTGGTTCAGAAATGAACTTTGACCAGGATGAAGCTTATTCTGACCTTTTACCCAGTTCTACGAGCTCCTTCCAATTACAGACCCCAGCTGTGGATAGCTCTGATGATTCCTTAATTGAGAGAGATACTGAAAACATTACTCCCGTGGAAGAACCAGATGTTCTGAGTTCCCCAGGGAATGTATCCTTTAACAGAAGGGAGTTTTTGCATCACCAGAGATCTCAGAAACAGGAGCTTCGAAGGAGTCAACGTTTGGCGGCTAGAGGGGATAATGGATAGGAGATTTCCTTGGGAACCTTGGGGGAGTTGGTTTCCCTTTGCTGTGATTAGATCTAAGTTCCATAAAAGTGTCTTGCACTGTGAACAGTGCGTGGTGTCAACGTAGCGACTACTGAGAGCACTTCACCGTTTCCAGTTCCCTGATTTCACCAAGCCAAGTCTCCTGTTCCTGGCGGTCAAGCCGAGCTGCAACTCCCGATTTAATCCGGAGTAAATTCAAATCCTTGCCTTGTTCCTGAATCCAGATTGCTTTTAGCTTCATCTTCTGCCTGCCTTGATATCCAAGATTTACTAGTGACTTTGGACCTTGTTATTCACTCCTGCTTTCTTGTTGTTTCCCCGCTCAAGAACTTCCCAGCAGTTTTGAGCGTGTTTCGGTTTCTGGACTTTGGACAATAATATTGGACATATCTCTTCAACTCTTGGGACTAATTCATACCATTTCTTAAAGGACTATTGCTCACTCATCTTTTCCACTTATTCTTTCCTGAATTTATTATTGCTTTAATAAAGATGTTATATGATTATTGGTCTCTGTTTGGTTTTCAGTGTTCACACTGCCTTGGGGTGCTACAGTTGAAAGTTCAAAGTCCCAAAGTAATTTACACTCAGTGGAAAGGAGGAGGTGGAATCTTGTTTTTCCAGTATTTTGGGCAAAATCTAAGTTCTGTGGACTCTCCCATCTTTTCTGTTCTTCCTCAATAGCTGTTGCCATCTTGATCACTCTCTGATTATGCTTAGTTTTAATCTGTGAAATATTGGAAGGTATGAAAAGGTAAATGACTCACAGAAATGCCATAGTAGGGGAAGGAATCTTGGAGAAAATGAAGATAGCTGAAATAATTATCAATACCTTGAGAAGTTGACATTTTAAATCACTGATTTGCCTTGAGTGTATATATGTTTATGTAAGTATAAGTATTTGCATGTGAAAGCTATAGATTATTATTATAAATCATGATCATAAACTATTTTGTGTTCTAAAACATGTTTTCTTATTTATTGTAAAATTCCAAATTAATTTGCAATAGTCAAAACATTGAGTTTTATTTCTCCAAAACACCAGGTGTACAACTTCAACTTAACTGCATCTTTGTGCTTGTGTGTGTGTGTGTGTGTGTGTGTGTGTGTGCCCTTTTAATATTTCTCTAATTGCTGGTCTTTTTTGTTTCTCTCTGTTTTATACTTTAGTCACGGCGGAAGGAGGTTTTCATCCAGGAGCGATATGGGAGATTTAATCTTAGTGACCCATTTCTGGCATTGCAGAGAGACTATGAGACAGGTGCTGGTGATAAAGACAAGAAGTCCATCTGTACCAACCCACTCTCTATTTTGGAAGCTGTTATGGCTCACTGCAGAAAAATGCAAGAGAGAATGGCAGCTCAGTTGATTGCTGCAGAAAACAGACAAAAGAAGGTACCCCTTTTATCTTTTTTACTTCCTTTTTCCCTTTCAGGTTTGTGTTATGTGTTTTATCATTCTAGAGTAGTTGAATTCATATAATACAGATTTCTAGTTGTTACATTATAGTCTTTTGCAATGTGATAAATATTAATAATACTTCAAATTAATATGACCTTGGCAGTGTTCAAGTGCTCAACACAAATTCTTTTGCTAAAATCCTAAAAGCAACTTTGTTAAGCAGGTAAATATTATTATTCTGCTTATATTATAAGCATGGGACTGAGAGGACAAGAACTTGGTCTTTTGACTTCTCTTTCTGTTCTGAAGTGGTATAGGTAGAATTTGAACCCAGAACATCCTAGTTCATAACTCAGTCTAGGCATATGAAAATATGTAATTTCACATGTGTTACATTTCTCTGAATCCCACTTTGAAACTTGTTCTGCTTTATGACTTCATTAGATTAGGAGGTTTGATTTTTGTTCTGAACTAGTAGCATTTTTTAAAAGTGTGTGCAGTAATTTTAGAATTGTGCACATTTTCCTCTCATTAAGAAAATTCAGAAGTGTTTTTTTTAAGCCTGCATTTTCCAAACACATTATTTGTTGCTTGAATCATACTATAAACTCAGAAATTTATGGACTTCAGGCTGCAGATCCCATTCATGTGCATTTTAGTTTAGAGAGATGTGAATTGGATAAATTTTCTTGGTTATCTTTAGTCTCAAATAGCATTATGCTGCTTCTTCACACATTCTTATGTTTGTTGAACACTGGTTCAGAAACATTGGTTTTTAATGTTTGAAATGTGGTTGTTTTGTACTTTGACTCCTGACAAACTCCAGCCACTGTGGCTGGTGGTGGAAGCTGAAGCCCAAAACACTGGTTTTCAACCTGGAAAACATTGGGTTGAGAATCAGTGCTGTAAAAATTATTCTTCCATATTCCTTTGTTTCTAGGTTCAGATGTTTGGATAATTTTCTTCATAGAGCAGTCAAATAATTCAGTCCTGTTAGTATATTACTTCTGCACTGGGATTCTATGTGGTGAGAGATCAAAAAGGAACATGGACACTCATATTTGATTACTTCCTGCCTCATAAAGTTAAAGCATGATCCCAGGGTCCTCCATTCAGTTATACTCATTATAGTGTGGGGTGTAAGAACAACCATGGAACTAAGATTTGAGCCTGACCTCTCCTCTGAATATGGGCCTCGAAGGTAAAGTATTATCCTTCTGGGAAACAAACAAGCAGCAACGTTTCTCAATAAAATTCCATGTCTATTTTAGAAATAAGGCATGTTGCTTACTCTCAGGGAAATATGAATAAAGTTTCAACTGTAACTGAACAGTTTGATTAAGTTCTCTGCATATGTGTAACTGACTAAAAAGGTGTCCTCTTAATCAAATAGCAGGTGTTTTAAAACAAATTTTCAGTATAAATGAAAATGAAATGGATTTTTTAAGAAGAGGTGTTTCTGTTTCATCTACTGTATTCAGATTTAAGTCCACTTTTAACATTATTTCTGCTACAATACGCAAATTATCTACATCGGGGTGGGTAATAGCCATTTTGAGACATCAACTATCTCTCGGTCCCAGCTCCACCCCTACTCCTAAAATTTAATTGAATCCTAGCAGAGAACCACCAAAGACCCTTTGAAACAAGAAGACAATCAGGTATCCATATGGGGGAAATCCCTTTAAAATTAACATTTCTTGCTCATTGCAAAGGATTTTGGCACTGACATTAGTGGCATAATTTGCCACCAAATTTTGTCAGTGGAAATTGGTTTGAACGGCTTCCAGAAAGGGAGGAATTGGCTCCCAGATCTGCCAGGTTGTTCAAAGAGAGCATGCTGATTGCTGCAGAAATATAGGGTTTTTTTTTTACCTCAAACAAATTGAATTAAGGGATTAATTGACTACAACCCATATGATTAATTCACTGAAATTTCTCTAGTTGGGCTGGAGGCTCACCTTTAGCCCTGAGAACAGGTTGTGAATGCAGATAAGGCGGGAAAGCTTCCATTTTCTGAATCTGGCCAAGAACATGCTTCTACTACAAGCTAATAACTAACAATAGCTCAGAGCATCCAATATCGCTGCTACTGGTTGACAGCTCAACGTAATTAGATCAGTTGCATGACATCTGAAGCCCAACTTTCTTTAGATTTTATTTACATACATTTTGCCAAGTAATTAAAGATAATCATGCCTCAGATGGTGATCCATACTGCTTGTCAGCAGCTGTATTACAGTACTACTAGGAAGGTAAAGCTTGACTTTTGAATGTAATCCTCTAATGGGGATCCACTGTATAAGATGCTATTTATGTTGAAGAGAAAACAAACAATTAGATTTTGTCTAGTATTGCAGGTGGTGGAAACAGGATGGATCAGTTTGTATCAATTCAACTCAATTTAGCCAAATTGCAGGCCAAGGCTTGTTCTGGAAAATAGATTATTCTAGGGACAAGAATAGGATACAAAGAAGACGTATGAATAAACAAGTTGTGTTAGTTGATAAGATATTTTGTTAGACAATACTATGATACGTTGGTTGATAAGATGTTTTGTTATAAATCGGTGGTTTCCAAAAGTTGGTCCTGCAAATGCTTTGAACTCAGCTGAAAGCACCAGCCAGCATGGACATCAGCCCAGGAATTTGGATGTTAAAGACCAAAATATCTGGAGAGCTGAATGATAAGAAGCCCTGCCCTGAATTATTATTCCCCAATCTCCAATTTTCATCATCTATGATCATTGGCCATACTGGCAGGGTCTGATGTGTATTATACTCTGGAACTATTTTCACATGATACAATTATAGTACCATGTTAGTCTGTTCAGTGTACAAAGGGATCTTGTATCTTTAAGACTACAAGAAAGAATTAACAGCACAGGCAGTTTCCGAGTTACAAACAACCAACTTCCATGTGACTCCTGGTTACAAACGAGGGTGAGACAACAGGAAGTGAGAAGAAATCTACCTCTAGGAAGGGAAAATCACTTCTGTAAGAGTTATCATGGTAAAAAGGCATTTCCACTGAAGCTTTATCATCAGTCTTTATTTCCACAACCCAAATTTTTCAAAATCCAATTGTCACAGTGAAAGAAAGTGAGGTGTAATCTTCTGAACAGGGGCACACACAGCAAAACAAACACCACAGTGTTAATCATTCCTTATGCTATCTAAAATTAAAGAAAATTGACTGGAGTTGCACATTAAAATGTACCTGTTCTGACTTACATACAAATTCAACAAATTTATATTTTTCTTAAGAAGGGCATTATTATTATTATTATTATTATTATTTTCATTTCTATCCCACTCTTCTCACCCCACAGGGGACTCAGAGCGGCGTACAACATACATCTAGGCAAAAATTCAGTGCCTCATTATACAAAGCAAATAAAACAACATTAAATCAATAGAAACAATCAACATATAAATACAATTTAAAATCATTAACATTAAGATATTAAAACAGCATCTAGATAAACACTACTCAGCCAGCCTGCCCCCCCCCCCCACACACACACACATGATCTTAAGGTCTTCTGTGGCTCTCTTGGAAGGTGCTGGTCATTGCCTGTACCATGTTTCCATGTCAACTGCCATAGCTACATCCAATAGAATCCTTGGATTTATAATTTGGCCAGGAACCAGATGAACCCGCTGGCTGAGAAATCTTGATATCATGGTAGTTAAAGTGTCTACAACTCTCAGAATTCCCCAACCATTGTATATTGTAGTTATGGGAACTGTAGTCAATTAACTCTTCCAGGCTTGGTGAGGAGGGGTGATGTTTTCTTATGAATACATGTATTCAGCTCAGATGTGGCAGGTTTGACCTAAAAGAAAATAACTGTTAATTATGTTTGTTCTTTGCTTCCCTCTCCCTCCCTCTCTCCCTCTCTCCCTCCCTCTCTCTAAACGTGTATTCTGCATTTTTCATCTCACATAAACTAACAACAAACTCTATTAGACACATAGGAGAAAGAGGGCACAATACAAACTATAGAGCATCAAAGCGCTCTATGAAATTGCTCCCTTCCCCCTCATATCCTTTATGGTCTTTATGGCCTTTATGGGTTTTTCCCCTTTCTCTGTTTCTCTCCCTGATGAGAAACTTGGTTGTAACTTGAAGGATCAGTATCTCCAAGCATTAGATGAGCTATGCTCTGTCATTGTCCCTGTTAGGATGCTAAGCAGGAGCCAAATTTGACTTGGCTGCATCCTAAAATGGCTCTAGTCCTCCCTCTGATGCTCCAATTGAGGAAAGGGAGGGAGACCATGTCAAATGTGGCCACAAAGCTATGGTTAACTTCCTTATGCCACCCTCTCACTTTTCAGAGGTGGCAAGTCTTCAAGGAAGGTTCTCCCTCAGTCTCCGGTAGACCAGATGAACTGACTCAGTTGTCCATGGCCACATTTAGCCCATAGACCAGAGGTCCTCAAGCTCTGCAATAAGATTACCATCAAAGACTCTTTTCCATATGCTTCTAGAAAATGAAGTATGATAGCTGCCTACTAAAAAGGAGAACATTCATCCAGGGAGCCTCTGTTGTGGACTACTCTCTCCAGAGAGTAGTCCAGGCATTGACAGCCATTTACATTGTGCTCTTTTTCAATGCTGCATGAAGAAGGTATTTTAATTTTCCCAGGATTTTCTCCTTTTTATGCATTTTAAATCCTTTGTTCTAATGTCATCTTGTGCAATTGTTTTGCTTCAGCCTTAATCTCTTCCTAGTATTATTGCTACTTCAGACTTAGGTTTTACTTTATTTTATTCATTACTTTATATTTTGTTTTATTATTTTTACTCCAAAAACATTTTATCACATGCTGTACAATTATTGTAAATCAATATTTACTTATCTTTTATGATTAAATAAAAGGATCTTAGAAATTTTACCCACTATTTTTTGGCTTTTCTCACATGGCTTCATCCTATTTTATAGCATTCTCTCTCTCTTTTGACAATCAGCTTTATTCCTTTGCATTGTCATAATATTTGTGTGTGTGTGTGTGTGTTTGTGTATTCGAAGTACAAACAGTGTTTTATTCATAGTGAGAGGGGAACAATGGTACTGGTGATTTTGATTCCTGGATTAAAGCTTTGTACAAGAAAAAATAAAGCTTTCTTATTAGGAGAGAGTCCAGAGAGAATGTATACAAACAACAAGGCAAAAGAAGTACAGTAGAGTCTCACATATCCAAGCTAAACGGGCCGGCAGAAGCTTGGATAAGCGAATATCTTGGATAATAAGGAGGGATTAAGGAAAAGCCTATTAAACATCAAATTAGGTTATGATTTTACAAATTAAGCACCAAAGCTTCATGTTATACAACAAATTTGACAGAAAAAGTAGTTAAATATGCAGTAATGTTATGTTGTAATTACTGTATTTACAAATTTAGCACCAAAATATCACGATATATTGAAAACATTGACTACAAAAATGGCTTGGATTATCCAGAGGCTTGGATAAGTGAGGCTTGGATTAGTGAGACTCTACTGTAATCAATAAAAACCTTTGGAGGAGCTGTCCAGCATACTATATATTAGTTTCCTTCTGGGTTGGACAGAGGAGTCAAAATGCTATTGGTTAAGAGCAGACCACTCAGAAGTTACTAGCTTATAATGACTTTTATTTCTCTAGCAACTGAGATCAAATTTGAACCACTGACCTAGAACTGAAATGCTCCATATCCTGTTACCAATCCTCCAGGCCATCTGGCTCCCCAGATTACAGCGTACATGAAATATATTCACCACAAAGTATCTTCTTACAACTCCGAAATTAGTATGATTTAAGTATCTGGAGGAATGTAAAATCCTCCTGGACTCAGTAGTAATCATAGATACCAGGCTAGAACCATTTTATTTATTCAGTTGCTCAGATCAGCTTATTACCTAATGGTGCAACCTGATACAGATGTGAATACAGATACACACAGGAACAGAATGATTAGTAAAGGGGAAGAGGACACGTAGTCAGAATTAAGATAATGGATATTAAACATAAATTGTGTACAACTTTCCTTGTATTGGTTTGAGCATCATTGTGGTACCGTTGGGATTGACCTGCTTCTGGTAGTAAATATCAGTTGGGAGTTGCTCCACCCCACAACCCATTAGACCACATGTACTCCTCCTTCTCAATTCTGCCTGCACCGCTAGAAGCACAATTCAGTTTAAAAGCAATGCCAGGCTAGTATATGGGATCATTGGTTCTCCAGATATTTTGGAATACAACTCTGCAGCCAATGCCATTTCCTAATACAGATGAGAAGTAGTAGTCCACAACATTTGGAAAGCCATAGGTTCCTCATCACTGAAGGAAATAATCTCAGCTTAGGGATCATTGAAAATAATATATGGTATCTATCTGCTCCCAAGTCCAATTTTCCAACTATAGAAAATTCTAAGGAGGGAAATATAATAAACATGACTTCATTTTTTGGGAGACATGTCTGGAAAAAAGGTTCAAGAGAGAGAATCTGCCATGGGTTTTTCATGGCAGAATTTGTTCAGAGAGGGCTTGCCTTTTTTTTTCCTTTGTGGCTGAGGAAGTGTGACTTCTCCAAGATCACCAATGGCTTTCCATGGTTACGCAAGGATTTGAACCCTACTCTTCTAGTGTCCTAGTCCAGTACTTAAACCACTGTTCGGTGCTATCTTTCAATGCATACACACTGCACATAATAAGTAACATTACACGCCGCTGATTTCAGCTTGAGAGAATGCTACTATAATTAATGTTTTGTTCTACATTTCTTTCTAGTTGGAAATGGAGAAATGCCAGTTAGAAGCGCTTGAAATGGAGCACAAGAAGCTCTGTACTCGTCTTGAGGAGGAGCGTGGCAAGAATAAACACGTCGTATTGATGCTAGTGAAAGAATGTAAACAGTTGTCTAGCAGAATTATAGAGGAGGCCCAGAAGTTGGAAGACGTCATGGCCAAGTTTGAAGAGGAAAAGAAAAAAGCCAATGACCTGGAGGAATCCCTTGCAGTGGAGAAACAACGGAGCACACAAATGGAGGCCCAAATGGAGAAACAGCTTTCCGAGTTTGACACAGAAAGAGAACAGCTGCATGTCAGGCTGGGCAAGGAGGAAGCACACACCCATGAGCTCAAAGAAGAGAGGGAGAGAATGAGGAAAATGATTGAACAGCTGAAGAAGGAAAACGAGAGTAAGTCACACGTTTCGCTCCCACGTCGGAACAAAGACAGAGGTTCTGTTTCTGTCTCTGTTGGGACAGAGGGACCCACTTTGAGAACATTTGCTTGCCAGACGGATACGACATTAATAGATGTGGGAACAGAAACTGTTAGGAAGTTGCCTTTAACTGTACCTCTAAAGCCTTCAGCTATCAGTCCTTTGCTGTCTGGCCAGGCAAAGATGAATGTAAGCTCCAATGCAGGATTTGTAAAGCCAACCATTGACCGGCATTCTTCCTGTAGCGACCTGCTTCTGTCTCCTTCCACACACCTTCTGACTCAAAGTCAAAATAGAATTGAGGAGAATGGACCAAGTACATCTCCTGAGTTCACAAGCCTGCCTTCCCCTTTTCCAAACAATACTGCATCTTCTCCAGCGCCCGGCATACCACCCCAGACCTACTTGCAAGCTTCATCTATGCACCATCCGCAATCACCATCCACCAGTGCTACCGGGCATCAAGGTCTGAATCCACGAGTCCAAGCAGCTAGGTTTAGGTTTCAGACGAATGCTAACGATCAAGACCAAAATGGAAACACTACCCAAAGCCCTCCGTCGAGAGATGTGTCACCCACAAGTCGAGACAATCTAGTGGCCAAGCAGCTAGCGCGGAATACTGTTACCCAGGTCCTTTCAAGATTTACAAGCCCTCAGGGCACTGCGCCTGGACGGCCAGGAATGTCACAGTCAATGGACGCGGGCACTTATCCTCCCCCAGTTGGTAGAATGAGCTTAAAGACTCCCAGTGTGTCAAGGATTGATAGAGGAAACCCTCCGCCCATTCCACCCAAAAAACCAGGCCTGTCACAAACTCCTTCTCCACCACACCCACAGCTTAAAGTAATTATGGATAGTGGTCGCTCCCCCAATGTAGGTGCCAAAACTGAGGGCAAAACCCTAGTTTCACCTCCTTCCAGTTCACCTCAAGGAATCAGGGTTATAAATGAGGAGGCTATTTCTAAGTCCTCACCTCAGCTGCCACCAAAACCAACAATAGATATATCTGTGGCATCTGCAGGCTGTGCCATACCAGCCATGGCCACATCTCAGGTGGGTGCCTGGCCTTCCCAATCCCCTGGACTGAGCCAACCTGCATGTTCAGAAAGTTCCTTTGTCATTCCCACCACCATTGCCTGTAGCTCCTCCATAAACCCTAATAGTGCTTCATCCTGTAGACCATGTGATTCAGACAGCCTACTGGTAACAGCATCAGGTAATGGGATTGTTAATATACTCCTAAACTCTGTCCTTCTCAAAATCATCTCCTGTTCTTCTCCTTTGCAAAATATTTACTTCTCCCAGCTCCATGACTTTTTCTTTCTTAATTTTATTTTGCCATTTTCTTTCATTTTTTTCTTTTGCAAAGTTGAAACTTCTGTGTGCATTCTTTCTACATTTCAGGGGCATGGGAAATCCATCCTGTTTCATATATTCAGGATTTTTGAGTGGCCATAAATTAGTGTGTGTGTGTGTGTGTGTTTTAAAAATAATTCTTAAATTTTTCCGTATAAGATGGATAGTCTTAAACTTAGACTGAATCTACCTCAAGTCTAGTGCTGTGAATGTAGTCCGCCTTCCCAAAAACCTCTGTCTTTGCCAGATAAAGTAACTTCAGAGGCCAAGATTTTTCAGGTCAGAGGCTAGTTTTTTCCCCAACAGAAAAAAATGTGTGGTTCTCTTTTCCTTCTGTTTTAGTTAGTTTGTGGAAGGATTTAAGAAGACACTTTATCTCCCTTCCCAGTCTTCTGAGTCATTAATTCAAAGGTGGTTCTACACTATGGAATTAATACAGTTTAACACCACGTTAACTGCCATGACTCTAACTGCCATGACTCAGTGCTGTGCAATCTTGAGATTTATAGTTTGCTGAGACACCAGCACTTTTTGGCAGAGAAAGGTAAAGGCTTTGTAAAACGACAGCTCCCACGATTCCATAGCAGTTACAGTATTGTCAAACTATGTTAATTCTTTATAAACATTGCGAGTTTTTTAAGTATTGTAAGAAGTTTCTGTATAGGATGACTGGTGGACAGAGGCTGGTGAATTAGACTGCTGTGTTATTTTCCATTAAATTCTCAAGATGATTGCTTGGATTTTGGCTAAACTTTAAGGATGCTTTATATTTTATTATAGGGAGATTGCATAGCTTAATGGCAAAGCACATGCAAAATGTGTTAGGCATTCCAGAACTCCACAAACATTTTTTCATTCAAGCTGTTTGTTTTTTAAAAAAAAAAATCTGCTTCTTCTGGCTGATCTTCTTGGCCTTCCTTCCCCCACTTCTCCCCCAATTTTCTTTTCCAGGCAGAGCAGGAAAAGACTCCTGTCCCAAATCCTCAGGAGATATGACAGTCAGCAAATACAGTAATGTAACAATTATCTGATTCAGTATAAGAAAGCTTGCTACTTATTTTTATTAATCACCAGTTTCCAAGAAAGATGTAGGCTATGTTTAAATTCATAGCAAGAGCTGCTTAATTCTCTGGAGTAAAACAGGTGCATTAAGAGCCCCCAGGTGACAATATTCAGCATCAAGTAACAAATGTAAAGAATTTTTATTCTAATGCTTGATAGTGGCAGAATAGAATTGAAAATAATACATAAAGGAGTGTACTGATGAATGTACATTATCCTATAAGGAATAGGACTGTAATTATTATAAATTTCTTTTACCATCTCATTCCTGACGTTTCCATTTCTCCACATACGCTTTGTAAATTGTTTCTGGAGAAAAACTATTTTAGTTCTTACACCACAGGGTTTAGCTACTAAACTATTGAGTCTAGATTTTAGACAGTCTAGAAGAGAACAATATAATGATGAATGGACCAGTTATTAAAAATAATAGCAGGGTAATTTCCACAAAGCATTGTCATTATTTCAGTTGATAAGTCCTGAAAGTTCATTTCCAAACTGCTCATTGAAGCTCAGTTTGCATTTTTAACATTTCATTAAATGCCATGTACTAGTCAAGAAAAACAATCATTGCTGAAAAGAATCTTTGGGGTTTTTCGTGTGTGTGTGTGTGTGTCAGGAGCAACTTGAGAAACCACGTTGTCTCTGGTGTGAGAATTGACTGTCTGCAAGGACATTGCCCAGGGGACGCCTGGATGTTTTTGATGTTTTACCTTCCTTTGTGGGAGGCTTTTTTCATGTCCCCGCATGGAGCTGGGGCTGACAGAGGGAGTTTATCTGTGCTCTCCCCAGGTTGGATTCAAACCGGCAACCCTCAGGTCAGCAACCCAACCTTCAAGTCAGTAGTCCTCCTGGCACGAGGGTTTAACCCATTACACCATTGGGGGCTAATTAGAAGGCTGTTGATAAGTTTAGTTTGATTTGGATTGTGGTAGGGCTTTTAAAGCTTGATACTGGTGTTTATGTCCCAACTTTGTGTTATTACAATATATTCAAGGTAACTTTGAGTAGGCTTTGGCTTGATACAGCTAGTAGAGACTAAATTCCTAAATTCCTCTCTATCAATTAATAGTAAAATGGCTTATGTATTAACGGAGCCTTCTGTTTGGATAAGATGCATTGTGGTGCTTTGGACCTGGGAACTTACCAATGTTTCCAGGACCAAATTACATGTTCTCATTTCACAAAATACAAACTATTATGAAGAAGGCAAACAAAACCAAATTTCAAATACTCGGGAAGTTTCTATTTGGACTCACTTGCCAAAACATTTGCTTTTAAATCATTCTTACCCTTCATTGTCATCGTTTTAGGAGACACATTGCTCTACTTTAAGTAATTAAAGTGGAAATAAATCACTAGAATGCCTTTCTGTAGTTAGTCTAAATTAAAGTACAGTATAATACGATTTTCATGCTGTGTATATGGCTGTCACTAAGAGCAATTTCATACATACAATACTGCTATAGTCTGACGTTCTTTAAAAATTTAATTTTCTGTATTTTGCTTCATGGTCAATATGGCTACGTTATATATCTTTAAATAGTTGTGTGCCTCATTGCTCATACTTAACACCACAGTCACAGAGAGATAGTCACAAAGGTTCAAAATCTGCCTGTTACATTATTTATCTAGTTAATCTGACTGACAGCAGCTTCTCCTAAGAGTCTTTCTGAGACCCATCACCATTTGCCTATCACCTTTTCCATGGAAATATCAGCAACTGAACATGAAGCCTTCTGCATGGAAAGCATGTGCTTTATCATTGAGGTATCTAGTCCTTCCCATTCTCCCATGTGAACAAGAAGCAGAAGTTCAGATGACTTTGGAGTGAAGCAATTACGTATTTCAGCAGTTAAATAATACAGTTGGGATGTCTTTTGGCTTCCAAAAGTGCTACCAAGAGCACCACAATTATTCTGGTCCTATATAATTTATATCCTCATTCTGGTTGATGTACAAATTCAGCAAAGGGACAGTCATATGGAAGGAAGACAAGCCATTGCATAAGTGAACTGTCTTCGGGTATGATTTAATATCATTCCCATAAAGATTTTGACATACTTGTTGTTACAAAGCTAAAAATGCTATTTACATTTTAAGTTCTATACCCATTTAACATGGTTCTCTTCCCAAATGGCTTATTATAGAAAGTGCAGTGCAGTCTGTGCCAAAGTTGGAAGTCCCATATCAAATATTGCTAAACTCAGTACACCTTGTATTTATCTATAAAGCATCTACTTGAGTAGCCCAAAATGTGACTGATTAGACAACATGGCAGTTGATTCAATGATATTATGCTATTGTACTATCTGGTTTAAGCAAAGTTGTACTCATAGGGTTTTGTTTTTGTTTTGTTTTTTTGTGTCAGGAGCGACTTGAGAAACTGCAAGTCACTTCTGGAATGAGAGAATTGGCCGCCTGCAAGGACGTTGCCCAGGGGACGCCCAGATGTTTTGATGTTTACCATCCTTGTGGGAGGCTTCTCTCATGTCCCCACATGGAGCTGGAGCTGATAGAGGGAGCTCATCCACGCTCTCCCCGGGTGGGATTCGAACCTGGCAGCTTGTGATCTGGTAGCAGATGTGATCTCCTAGAATTAAAGTACATTAGCTGTGTCTGTACTCACTATGGCTGGCAAACCTGCCTATCTTATTGTCTACTATAGGGATGGTATTGGAAATACCCATGAACATCAGTGCAGGCATTGCTAGTGATGACCATTGACTATATTAGCTGTCTGGGATTCTTCCAACTTTATTTTTCTGTTACCTAGAAATTGGAATTGATGGGAAGCAGTGTAGATTATTTCATAGGTTGGAAAACTACTTTCTTAAGCTACACTTTGCGGAACCTTCCAGCCAACACACTGGCTGGGAAGTTTCTGAATGGCAATCGAAAAAAGTAATTATTCCAAATTCAGATGTGAATCCTGCATTTTTTACATATTTGTTATTAGTTTATTACACATAAAAAGGGAACTTAGCAGCTCATTTAAGACTGATTTATCTCAACATGAGTGTTCCTGGATTTCAGATGACTTATATGCTTGTATGTGTGTGTGTGTGTGGCATCAGAGTATGATAGGACAGAGATGATGCAAATTGTAAACCTGCTCAAAATTTTGTTAGTAAATTATGACCTGCATCTCAGTGACCTGCTGGCTGTGGACCATTTCTATGGAAGTTGGTTTGAAGGTGATAATTTGTTTTGTGATTCGGCTGGCTCTGAGCAATTGCATTTCCCATGCCCTTGGGATCAACTCTTTTGTTTTTCTTCTTTGGATTTACTCTTTTAAAAAAAAAAAAAAAAGAATCAGTTTTTAATCAATTTATGTTTTTAGTTGGTTCTTTGAGATATGTTTTCTCTTTTGTATGTGCTCTGTTTGTAAATTGAATGGGGTGCAGGAGAGGTTGGAAATGAACTCTGAAATTAACCATCTCCACAATCTGAAGCTGATGCCAGAAGCTGTTTTCCCCTCTGTTCCTTTCATCCTTCATCACTGCATGCCCAACACACTCTCCCAGATGCTTCATATTTGCTAACGTTTGCATATGAAACCACAAGACTTACTCATGTTTCCTAAATTTATTATGCAATTTCCTCAGTGAATCCAAATCTGTTTTGCTTCCATGTGAGATATTTTAAATCGATACTGATTCGGCATTATGCGTCAACACTGGAATTTGCATATTAAATATGCAACGGAACTATTATTGCTTCATTTTTGTTTGATGCTGTGTTTTGGAAAGCTTTCTCTTGCTCTTCCTGAAGGCTGCTTCACACGTTATTTCCTACATTGCTCTCATCTTCCCAATACATGTGCTTGTGTGGTTGTTGTGTGTAGTAATCTCCATGTGGGTTTCAGGGTCTTTCATGGGTTTGTTTTCCATACTAGGACTCTGCTAATTTGTAAAGTGGTTTATAGTGAAGAGAAAACGTAAGCTCTGCTAGGAATGCGAATGCAAATTTAATCATACCTGGATCTATCATAGTGTGGCATAAAGCCACTCAAGCTTTATTTGATATTATTAAAATAGTTGAAAACAAGAGCTTTAGTCTCAGAATGGCATTGTATATGTTTACAGCCATCACCAGAGTCTCCTCAACCACATACATCTGAACAACAGTAGCAAATAACATCCCATCATTTGATGAATGAAATTCCCAAATAAGTGCTAAATAAAATACTTATTGTTGGAAGCTCATCCCCTTTCCTTGCTGTGCTCCCTGATAAAGAGTATCCAAAATTGCAGAGGGTGGAGGATATTGGATCAAAAGATTCCTTTTATATGACTATGAATGACTAATTCCAGTTCAGTAAAATCCTTAATTAGGACTTTGATAGGATGTGACAATAGAATGATCCATCTGCCTTCCTACCATTCTTGCTTCTGGATCTAGCTGGTTTTCTTAAGAAAATGACTGTATAAACCAGGTTTGCTTCCACACTAACAATTTTCTCAGGAATTCTCCAGCCTTTCTTTGTTATGTCTCTTAAGCAGCATCCAACTGTTATCTTGTCAGTATTCCTAGGTTTCATATCACTTTAATTGACGTGATGCTGTCCTAAGAAGTACTGAGATTTGTAGTTTTTGAGGCCTTTAAGAAGATACCAACAGATCCAGAGAAGTAGCTGGGTCTTCAGAATACCTTGGGCAATATAGTTCAGGAGATTGGACTCAAGCTTCCGAGGAGACAATTCTAGGAATCCTCTTGAATGGGTCCATGACAGTTAAAATGGAATGAAACTCTGTCATGTGAATGGGAAGAATTGTTAAGGGCACCTGTGCCATTAATTAAATATCTTTCACTGCAATTGCTTTCTAATGAACAGAGGTGAAAAGCGATTAGGATGAAAATCCCATAAGTGCCTCTTGAATGGCTTTTCTTAATTTCTCTGTTATTGGTTTTTTTTCTGGTCGTAAATGAAAATCTATAATTGAAAGTCATTCTTGTGTTCCTATGAGTATATCGGAACTGAACTTGGGCAATTAAAAGAGGGACAAATGTGAGACAAATAAAGTGCTTTTCATCACTAATAATATATTAATATTCATCCAGAAGTAATAAAATCAGCTGAACATACAAGGAGAGCATTCCCTGAATATTACTGGAAACATTTTCCTTGTAAGCAAAGATTCTAGCAAAATCTAGGCCATAGATTAAAGGACATTGTTGGATCAAATGCTGTCATAACAATGCTGGCCTGGAGCGTTCATTTTAATTCATTTCGTCAACGGCTTATAAAAACAATTCCCCAATAATTCTTCAGGGAATTCTTTAGGGAATTATTGTGGAAGCAATCTGGGTTAAAATATAAATGTTTGTTTCTTTTTAAAGAAATGCCTATGTTTTCCTATTAGACGTAATGATTTTATATGAAATGCCTAAATTTAGAACAATGATGAATACCATTTTTACTTCATAAAGAAAGATCCAATTGAGATATCCCTACCATTTATGTGAGACTTTTACCCCTTCTACACCACCCTATAGCCCAGGATCTGATCCCAGATTATCTGCTTTAAACTAGATTATATGAGGACCCTCCCACACAGCCATATATCCCAGAATGTCAAGACAGAAAATCCCACAATATCTACCTTGAATTGGGGTTATCTGAGTCCACAATTCCATATATTCCAGTTCAAAGAGATAATGTGGGATTTTGTTCAGCTGTGTGGAAGGGACCCAAGTCTCCACTGTCAGATAATCTGAGATAAGCAGATAATTTGGGATCAGGTCCTGGAATATAGGGCAGTGTGGAAGGGGTCTTTAAGGCCTCAATTGGATGGAGTAAAAATAGAACCCATAATTGTTCTGAATTGTCCACCCCATCTTCTCTGGAAAGAGCCCAAAATTAGCATGGACAGATTAGGTGCAATATGGTATTGGCCAAGGAGGTAGGACTTTGGTGTTGCCAGTGAATGGCAAAGGTAAGTACATTCAAGGAGATAAGGGTATCTATCTTGTTACTTTACTGCCGCTATCTGCTCTTCTTGCCTCCTTCCCAATCTCCCCTCCCTGCAGAATTTTCTTCTCCTTCTTGCCCATTTTCACTTCCTTTATGCCTCATGTTGGTTCCTGCCCAGTTTGGACAAGGGATATTGTGGATGCCTTTACATAAGGCATGACCCTGCTATGTTTAATGAAATATTACAAGCATTCACTGATATTTCATTAAAAGCATGGCATTATGGAAAAGGCTCTTCGGCCTTCTCTTTAAGTGAAATAGATAAATAATAAATGATAACAGACAGGAGAACAATAGCTAAGTATGTGCTACATTGAAGAGGCTATGGAAAGTATAAATTACAACGCAAGTGTACAACTCTTGATGTATTAATTCATTGCCATTATAATATGAACAGTCAGTGTAAACTGATTATTACTTTTAAAGTAATAATTGCCTTTGGGATTCTTTTTTTTAATTTCAGTGGGCAACCCACAATTAATGCAGCATCTCTATTTTCACTCCTGTTTTCTATTTACTTTTGCAGCCTTTTGATCAAGGAAGAGTTCACAAAGTCTTCCGCACGCTATATAGCCGACTTCATGCCCTTAATAAACTCTCCTCTAAAGCTGCTAATGTCTGATACCTGGAATGTCTAACCAAGATAACTCCTTCTGATTTTTCTAAAGTTCTGCTCTGTCCGTTGCCTTTCTTACTGGATGACTTGGAAGCTTTTTGCCAGTAATTTGGATGTAATTTGCTAATTGCTGTTCTGAATCCCTTCCTGTAAAAACACAAGAGGAAAAGCCAGGCTGCCAAATTCAAATGATTGCGCAGTATTTTGGGCAGCCAAGGAAGCTGTAGGCAGGACAAGACTGGGTTTAAAATGCATTCTCAACTAAAATGTCTTATTTTGCATTGATTTGAAATATTCTTGAGACAACTATCCTGGCTGCAGTTTTTTAAAAAGGGAATTCATACTATGTAAAATTGACCATAATCCTCTTGGTAATTTTTTTCCAATTGTAAATCCAGAATAGATTTAAGATAGCTCAGTTTTGTAACAAATTCTGCAACCAAGAGTGGATTTACCTGTAGAATTAATTCAGTTTGACACTACTTTAACTACCATGGTTCAATGATGTGTAGTCTTAGGATTTGTAGCTTTGTTCCTTTGCAGAGAAGGCTAAAAACCTGGAAAACTACAACTGCTATGATTCCATAGCGTTGAACAAAGCCCATTAAAGTAATGTCAAACTGCATTAATTCTACAGTGTAGATGCAACCCAAGTGTTCTTTATTGTCTCTTAGTGTTTATCTACAACAGTAAATATCTAACAGAGCCTAGAACATCATAATTGTGTGTGACTTTTAATTATCTTTGGATTCAGGGTTAAAAATAACATTTGTCAGCTCTGTGTTCAGTTGTGCCGGGGCCTGAAATGACAGGGAGTTGAACATTGTTTAATAGCTTGCCGAGTGTGCCTCTTTAGCTTCTTCGTGTGTGTTCTCTCTAATTGATGTTGCTTTTAACTCACAGGCTGGTCTCCCTCCCTAACCCCTTTATTAATGAGCGGTGGTCCTGCCCCCCTGGGTGGCAGGCCCACCCTTCTTCACCAAGCTGCTGCCCAGGGAAATGTCACTTTATTGTCAATGCTGCTTAATGAAGAAGGTCTGGACATTAACGAATCCTGTGAAGATGGCTATTCTGCCTTGTATTCTGCTGCTATGAATGGACATACAGGTATGGGTTTTTTTCAAGTGGTTATTTCATTGGCTGTTAAGCTGTAGTAGTTAATGTGACCATACATGTATCTGCTCAGATGTCTCATTGATCTTACTCCAACTAAGCACATACAGAAAAGTATAAAAATAGTTTGCACTCAACTCAGCAGACCAAAATGGCAGGATCAAGTGGAAATGAGAGAGAGCAATTCTCCTCCCCAGTGCATTCCCTTGTGTTCTCCCAAAACTAGTTCTGGGAGACTACATGTACATCTGCACTGTTGAGTTAATGCTCAGTGCTATAGAATCATCAGTGATACAGTTTTGTGAAGCACCAGAACTATTTGACAAAGAAGGTTGAAGATCTTGTATAACATCTCCCATGCTTTCATCACATTGAGTCATGACAGTTAAAGTGGTTTCAGGCTGCATTAATGATTGCCCAGACCCAATTAACTGTTAGATTGAACTCAGCACTTTACCCCCAATCCTTGCCCTACAATCTATTTTTGCATAAGTCCATGCCCAGCCCCCTCCCTCTCTAATCTTGATATGCCACTATAGTTCTGGTTCTGATTGTTGAGATTGGTGTTGACTTATTTTTAATGATTTTTTCATACTTTATTGATTTAACAGTTTAATTAGCTTGTTTTCTGTTTATTTACATTTTTAAATGTCTTTATCTGGTTAACTCTGTTTTATTGGGCTTGGTCCTGCTTGTAAGCTGCCCCGACTCCCTTCGGGGAGATGGTGGCAGGATATAAAAATAAAGATATTATTATTATTATTATTATTATTATTATTATTATTATTATTATTATTACAGTGTAAACGTAGCCTTGGAAATTCCCTCATTTTAGGTGCTTCATTGACTGAATAGAGAAAGGAAATAAAATTTAGCTGCAGCTGTCAACAGACTGTTGGATTGACCCCAGAGTAAATGAATGAAATCTGTTTTATTCAAATAATGTTGATGATGTCTTTTGTGTGTACATGCAAAGCATGTTGGAAGGAAGTCAAAACAAACCTTCTAAAGCTGTTATCCTTTGGTCTGAAATGGAGTAGTTGCTGTTCTTTCTCCATAAGAAATAACCGAAGCAAGTTATGGTGAACACACAGCAATTTAATGAAGGACAACCGTAGGGGTCTTGTCGTTTGGGCTGCTATGACAGCAGGATGGATTTGTTCCCTAAATATTTATTTTATTTTAAAAATAGTATCTAGGGCACCTTTCAACCACGACTGTAAAACAAGCTTCAAATGCACAGTAGAACAAACAGCCCTACTGTTGAATTTCGACTTTTCCATTTGGTCCCAGGCACTGCTGCTATTGTCTCTGGGGGGAGAATTCAATGAGATTTATTTCCAGAAGAATGTGTATAGAAGTATGATCTTCATGAGACATGTATATGTATGGCAACCAAAAAGATTTTGTCAGTATTTGAGATAATCTCCCATCCCCAATCCTATCTCATTTGTAGCTTGCGAAAATTACATTTTGGACTAAATCTCCCAATGGCATTATTGGCTAGAAGTTTCAGAAAATCTGCTACTATTTCTGTTCCAGACTTTATAGAGGAGCTATTCAAGGTGCTGAACCCAACCCATTCGACTAAATCAGTATCTCAGATGGCTGGGGCAGGGGCGTGGCAATACCGCTCATGATTCCATAATATTGACCTTTGGAAGTTAAAGTGTTGTCAAATTGCATTAAGTTGTAGATCAGGGGTCCTCAAACTTTATTTAAAAGTTTACAGTTCCTCAGATTGTTTGGGGGGGGGGATTCCTATTCTCACTGCACATATCTTATTTGCAAAAAATATATGAAAGAACAATACAATATTGAAAAAGAAGAACAATGTTAACCAGCATAAACTTTCAATGGGAAGTGTGGGTCTCCTTTTGACTGATGGGATAGTCAGGTTAACTAGGATTCTTGTCGTTGTGTGTGACTCTAAATCTACAGTTTAGGGCGCGGGCTGGGTAAATGACCTTGTGGGGCTGTATCCAACCTGTGGGCCGTAGTTTGGGGACCCATGGTGTCAGTGCATCCTAAGTTAGTGACCAGCATATCCTATTGGGACAAATTTCAGAACCGGAATATTTCCCTGTTGCACATTTTTTCTGAGCAGTAGAAATTGCTGATATGAGCATGGAGTCATGGAGACTTCTACTTACATTCTCCTGGGAATAAATCCCATTGCATTATTTCCCCAGATTCAGTGCAGCAGCATTTCATCTATATTCTTCATTTTCCCCAGTATTGTGAGGGACTGGATTATAGAAGGCTTCCAAAATCTTCATCTTAAATCCTCCAGAATCTTGTCATAACCTACTGATGTATTATTCTGAAAATAACTGAGTATACATAACTGGTACAGGATTAGGGACTTAACAAAGTTACTTCTCCTGCCACCCCCAATCCAATGGAAACAAGATTCACCCATGTTTCAATCCGTGGCAGAATAGACCTCCTTCTCCTCTTTGTAGCTGATCTCCAGTAAAGTAGCTATAGTGTTGCAATCATCATCCTTAATCCTTAATTGATTCATATTTGTGATTACTAGTTAGTCATAATTTTGACACTGTTTCCATAAGTGTAACTTCTCCAAGCTACTTTACTGAGTATCAACAACATGGGGAGAAAGAGATCCATTCTGCCAATGACTGGAGTATAGGTGAAAGATGTTTCTGTCAGGTTTGGGATGTTAGAGCTGGAAAACTTAGTTATTTAATCTAAGTATACTTAACTAAGTAGCTGATAGAGGATTCTGGCCATTCAAGTTATATTTACTTGTTAAATAATTTTATTGTTAAACAGTATTCTAACATCTTCTAAACATGCGGCATCTCATATACTACTTTGCCTTTATTGGTTGCATGTTTTCTAAGGAATGCCATCTGGTCTTCAGGTTTTTATTTCTTCATTTTTAAATATGTCTTTTATGTTTCCCAATTTATAGATTGTGTAAGATTGCTGCTGACTTCAAAAGCACAAGTTGATCCTGTTGATAAAAATGGCTTTACACCCTTGTGTTCAGCAGTTGCTCAGGGACACTGCAAGTAAGTCATGTATCAAGTATCCCTTTTCCATGTGTAACTCTGTGTTCTTCTTAAGTATTTACAATTGGGGATGTATAAACAGAATCAATAATCTTATGAACTCTTCTTGTATCTAATATTTGTTATTGTGGGGTTTTTTTTTCTTAGAGAGATGAGATTTTGTTTTTTGTAAGCACACATCAATTTCTGTGACTGTTAAAGGTAAGTCATGCCTTTAACGGTGTCCCTTTTCATACATGTGCATAAAATCATTCTGCAATGTATACACGTCTCCAAATATGCGTTTCAATTTTTAAAATTTAATTTTAGATTTCATTTAGAAAGAATGTTCTTTCCTGTATCTTCTTTTTCTCAAGTGCATTTCTTCGCTGGATCTTTGAACTGATTTATGATCCAGTTTTTGCTGAAATCCTTATCTGGGATTTCTTTGAGCTCACAAATTAGGATTAAATGAAAAGCATGTGCTGCAATTGGCAGCTGATGGGGAGAACTGCCTTCATGGATATTTTGCTTTGATCCTTAAAATGGCTTGCCTGCAAAAAGCCCACTCAGTTGGAGTATAATAAGTCAAAGAACAAGGATGTTTCGTTTAACAGAGTGCCTGAGGAAATAGAATAAAAGCACAGGCAACTTTTGTCAGAGTTCAGTAATGACTGACAGAAGGAACACTTGAGAATTGTGAGATGCCATCTGGTCTCTAGTGAAAATACTTTGTGTATACTATACTATGTGATTGCTATATTTTCCCATGTTCAGATTGTGTTTTTGTGTAAGAAAATGTGGCTGCTGATTCAATGTGGCGACTATAGTTCACCAGGATTTGGTTGTATTTTTATACAATATAATGGGGTTGTATAATTAATTATCAAAGTTAGAGTTATCTGTGATGTACAGTATAACTTTCTATTTCTATATATGGTTGTAAAAGCCGGGCTTTAAAGAAAGCTGAAGAGAATTAATGTGGTATTGGAGGAGAATTCTACAGACATAATGGATTGCTAAATAGACAAATGAATAATTTCTTGAGTTAGTGAGGCCTGACTTCTTACTGGAAGTCAAGGTTTCACTGAGGCTGTCATATTTTGGATACATTATGGGCAGAGATGATTCACTGGAAAATACTATAATTACTTACTTACTTAGGTGATCCCTCATTGTCTGAGTATTATGGTCCTCCAAGTGTAGTGTCTTGGTGATGGGTACATAGGTGACTATGGAGTCCTATTCTTGACCTGCATGTTCTTCCACAGTGAGGACATCGAATTCCAGATGGAAGGCAGTCCTGGTCAGGGTTGGCTTGACGTGCCTTCCTCTTGGCACATTTCTCCCTTTCTCCCTCCATTCGTGCCTCTTCGAATTCCACTGCACTGCTGGTCACAGCTGACCTCCAGTTAGAGCGCTTAAGTGCCAGGGCTTCCCAGTACTCCGTGTCTATACCACAGTTTTTAAGGTTCACTTTAAACCCATCTTTAAATCTCTTTTCCTGTCCACCAACATCCCAGTGGAGTAGATGGCGTAGGAGCATCACTTCAATGCTGGTGGTCTTTGCTTCTTCCAGCATGCTGATATTTGTCCGCCTGACTTTCCAAAAGATTTGCAAGATTTTTCGGAGGCAACACTGGTGGAATTATTCCAGGAGTTGAGTGTGACATCTGTAGATCGTCCACATTTCACAGGCATATAACAGGGTTGGGAGGACAATAGCATTATAAACAAGCACCTTGGTATCTCTACGGATGTCCCGATCCTCAAACATTCCTTGCTTCATTCGGAAGAATGTTGCACTCACAAAGCTCTATAATATTCAGCAAAGCAGAAGGCAGTAGAAAAAAAAGATCATGCTACATGTAGATTGATTCAGTCAAGAAAGACATAACTTAAAACTGTAGTTTCTCCGGGTGTGTGCATACATGTTTATGTGTGGGCATGCAGGTGTTGGTGGGGGTGTTTCTCCCTCTGTCCTGCAAAAAGAATGCCAAACCATAAAAGCTTATTAGCATACATACCTCTCATATGAGTAGAAATGAATATAAATTCTCTCACTGCAGTTTTATAACAAGAACATTTGAAACTGAGTTTTCTATGAATAGAAACCATAACATGGGAAGACATTGATCACATACTGAAACCCAAGCAAGTTGACAGTTCTTTTTATTTGCTCCTTCTAACAGTTGTAGCAATAATTTGTTTGTGTATACCTCTTATCTTTCTAAAGACTAAACTGCGATCATGCACAGTGGAGTAAATAGGTCTGTTGTCATGAAAGGAAGTGCTTGTGTCTTCATAAATATCTGCTTAATGCTTTACCTTTCTTGCTAACTACACTTAGCACTCTATCATCTTTGTACAAAACAATGCAATGAAATAGAACTGATGCCCACTCTTTTCAGACAGTCTAGTATCTGTCTATCCATTTCAACCTTGAATAGTATGAATCTAAACTGCATTCAGACAGTGCTGCAGAGATTGGATTATGTCTGTGAGTGCATTCAGTCTGATGAATCCTATCTTCTGTAGATTCTATTGTCTCTTTTTTTTTGCTTGCTGTTTTGCTGTGCAGCTGGTACTGTTGCTGCCATAGCAATCTGGCATTCAAATCACAAATATGCTATTAGTATTGGCTAGAACTATGCATAGTTCAGGCAGGTGTGGTGCAGTTTTCCCACTGGGGCTGTCAATCAACCTGATACCTGACCTGTGACAACCCTGTTATTCTAGTTACCCATGACAGCCCTTCAGTAGAGACAGTCACTTGTCAGCTCTCAGCCCAGAGTTCAGTAGACAAGTTGTGAGGAGACTCAGAATTGATCTCACTGTCCTGGCATTTCAAAAGAAAGGGTACTTTTTGGAGTCTGAGTTTAAAAAGCACATAACATCAACAGAAAACTTGGGATCAGATACAGAAATAATGTGGAAAGAAGAAGGGTTGGTTCCTGCATTTTTTTTTTTTAAAAAAAGACGCATTCAACATGCTTTGGGAAACATTTTATTCAAAATCAAAATTAAACAAGTCGAACAAGGCTTGCATAAGAATAGATTGAACCTTATAGAAACCATGTGATAGTTCCTGCCAAAAGGCAACATTTTTAGCATATTCTAAATATCATTTATCTATTTATCTATGTAGGCATGGTCAAACATAAAATGTAATATCTGAAAACATTAACCGTTTTCCAGGGTTTCAGCTTGTGAGAAGAGCCTCCACAAACATAGAGACAATTCAGGCTATTCTGAAGGTGATGGAACTTATGCTTATTTAAATCATATTTGATGGCACGTGAATGTATCTGTTGGTATCATTACCACTCAGAGGCATAGCCATGTTAATCTAGATTTTATGCATCTGATGAAGTAGACTTAAGTCTACAAAAGCTTATGCTACCAACTTCTTCCTTTCAATTAGTCTCAAAGGTACTATAAGATTCCTTTGCACGTTTACTTACCAGTCTTGCAACTGTTGTTAAATATGTAACCCTCAGACATAAGTACTGTAGATAGTGTCCTGAAACCAGGATGAGAAGATCTGGTTTTAATAGTCCAGTACAAATCCTGGAATGAATGTAGGATGCTAAGGGTGCGTTTACACCATGAATGCAGTGTAACACTACTTTAACTGCCATAGCTTTATCATATGGAATAATAGGATTTGTAGTCTGAGAACCAACAGTCTTCACCAGAGACTTTGTATAGCAACACCTCTCACAATGCTATAGCACTGAATCATGGCAGTTAAAGTGGTGCCATATTGCATTAATTCTACAATGTAGATGCACCCTAATCTTCAGATTTTTTGATAAAAATGCTTTTCCCATTGGATATTTAAATATTTTTGAAGATGTTATAGGGGCTGAATGGAATTATGAAAGTTGGGTTTTTTTTCCAGGTCAGATGTTCTAATGTGTCTTTGGCCAATGTTTTTATCTCTAGATGTGCAGAATTATTAATCAAGTACCATGCTGACGTTAATCATGCTGCTGAAAGGGGAGAGACACCTCTCTTCTTGGCCTGTGGAAATGGAAATAATGAATGTGTCAAACTCTTGCTGGAAGCTGGAGCAGACAGAAGTGCAACAACCTGTGTAAGTTTGAAAGCCCATTTCTCGAAGTCAAACTTTGAGGAAAACAAAAGTGAGTCACTGTGAAATGGCTTCAGAAGGCATGTATTAATATCCTTAACTGCTGGACTGCTGTGTTTCAAAATGATTTCTTTGGAGGGCATTTATTAATAACCTTAATGGTTGTGCAGTATGAAATCTTTTGGTATTAATGAAAGGTTTCATTTTTATGTGGCTATGTGCAACCATAAAATACCTCCAATAACATTCAATTATTTATTTTCCTCTAGGATTTCTACAATAATTATCTTTCCTGTCATCCTGCTTTATAGAATTAATATATGAAGTGTCATTATCCACAGCTTGCTCCCATAAATTCCCATTTTTAATGATGCAACTTTTGGCAGAGATTTTTTTGTTTGTTATTAATGATATACTCTTGGTACCTTGCTTAAGAGACAAGACACTTTGGTTGGTTGGTTGGTTTGCTTGTTTGTTTTTGTTATTATTTAATATTTCCCAGAAAAATAGTCAAGGGGAACAGCCATCCTAAAGAAAGAGGTGCTGAAAGCATAAAAATTCTTCAGGTTAAAATGAATAAATAAATAAATAAATAAATAAGCACCTGCTTTGAAAGTTTCCAACCGCTAGCACGAAATCTGGCTAAACTACATCTTTGATTATGTCTGACCTGGTCTTACTAGAAGTTGAAAATTGCCAACATCTGAGGGACAGGTCCCCATCTCTATATTAGATAAAATCAGTCTTTCAAAATAGGGAAGGTTCTTCCTAATCTTTTAATAAAATTGGTGTTTCCATTGTATGCCTTCAAGTTATTTCTTCTCATGGGGTTTTCATGGCTGGATTTTTTTTCAGAGGAGACTTTCTATTACCCTCTTCTATGTCTGAGACAGAATGATTTACTTAAGATCATTCAATGGGTTTCTATGGCTGAAAAGAATATTCAAACTATGTTTGTTCCAGAATCCAACATTTGAACCTCTACACCACTTTGACAATCACTAGCATGCAATAAATAAATATGTGGACATTCAGATTATATTTCTGTAGCAATGGCTAACTGTTTTTTTTAAAAAAAAAATGAGTCCTGGATAATGAGAATAGAAGTTTCATTATGGCAAGTATAACAGCGACAGGCTTAATTTTCCTTGGATTGCCTTTACATCTTAGATAGTTAACTTTTGGCATATGTAGAGAGACAGTGTGATGTAGTGGTTTGAGAAAAGGGCTCAAATCCCACTTGTCCATGGAAAACCTCTAGGTGACCCATGGCAAGCCAACTTCTCTCAGTCTCAGAAAAAGGTGAAAATATGTTCCCTCTGAACAAATCTTGCTACGAAAACCCCATAATAGGTTTGCCTTAGTGTTGCCATACGTTGGAAACAATATGAAGCAACAAAGCACTGTGTATCTCTCATTTGAGTTTGTACCCCAGTGTTCAAATACTTTAGTATTTACTAAAAGTTTTTAAAACAAGAGATATTTTAAAAGAAAAGCTGCTAAAGTAATAGCTGAATATCAGGGAATAAATGCTTTAAGCACATTAAATAAACAGATAACATTCAAGCTCCATACACTGAAAAAATAGATCAGCAACAATGGTAAAAGCCATAGAACAGACATGAAAAGCTGGTTGGTAGATCAGACTCCATAATCAGGCTAGACTATTTTTCTAAGCCTGTTTTTTTTTTTCATGTTAGGAGTGACTTGCAAAATTGCAAGTCGCTTCTGGTGTGAGAGAATTGGCCATCTGCAAGGATGTTGCCCAGGGGACTCCTGGATGTTTTACCATCCTGTGAGAGGCTTCTCTCATGTCCCCGCATGGGAAGCTGAGCTGACAGACAGAAGCTTACCCTGCTCCCTGGATTCAAATCGCCAATCTTTCAATCAGCAGTCCTGCCGGCACAAAGCTTTAACCCATTGCGCCACCGGGTTCTCCTTTCTAAACTTGTGAACACAATACATTTAATCAAAATTAAGGGTGGGTTTTTTCTAGAAACCCAGAGGCCATTTTCCTACACTGGGGAAATACCTCAAAACCACTACAGTGAAATTGAAATCCCAATTCCACTATACCAAAAGTTGAGGATTTTATGTTTGAAAGGTGAATCAATACACCTGGAAATATCAAGTAGCGGCAAATCACCATTCATTTTTGGCAGTGGGATAAATCTTGGAAGTGTTTAGAGCCAGCAAAACAGCTCTAGAATAATATGAAATAAAGAGGTCTACAGCAATAGTAACAAGCAAAATTATTAATCAGTTACTCACATACTTCTTGCTAGGCAATGAACTTTTCTGTGGATTATTAGTCATTTTTAGAACCCAGAAATCCAAGCTATCTCTCTGTGTGAGTATGTTTTTTTACACAATTAAAATGTAATAGCATACTTAAAATATAATGGGAAAAGTTTGAAAGGCCAAGTAGTTGAAAAAAAAGCAAATAAGTATTTTAATTTGTTAGTTCTGCTGCCCCTTGTTCAGCTCTAACACATTCATGTTGATACGTGAGGCCGCACTGAGTCCCCCTTGGGGTTGAGAGGGGCGGGGTACAAATAGGGCAAATAAATAAATGTAACAAATATATTATCCTCCCAGAGAGAATTCCTGTGTTTTTAAAGAAATGGATTTCAGCCCAATAACATAACAGTAGTGGTTGTCAAACTTCTTACTATAAATAGAATTCTAACAGTTTGTGCATTTGCTGCATATCTTACACAAATCTTGGTGCAAAAAATTCTGGACTGACATGAGATACAAAATTACTCATAGAGGGACTAGCCATCGCCCCATGCAAAGTGAGCACATATCCTTATATGTATCCAACAGGGAATAGTTAAATCCTACACTCCATTATGATCTTCTATTATGTACATTCCCTTGAGGAACACCTGCCGCATTCTTAGAAACAATTAGAAGCCAAATTTACAGAAGACCTTGACTTCTGTTAGAGTTACATTGAGGAGTGTATAAGACAGAGCTTCTTCTGTACCTTTAGCTCAAGTATGGAATTCCTTCCCAAGGAAAATCAGGTTGGCTCCAAGCCTATTGGCCATATGACAGGCAGTCAAAACTGACCTTTAAATTGATTTTTAAAAAGCTTTTTTGTGTTTGTGTTTTAGTTTAATAGTAGATATAAAAATAGCATTATGGCCTGCTGTGATTTTATACTCTATATAAGGACCCTTTTGATAAAGATAGAATGAGTGGACAGATTTTTCAGGTTGCCACAGGCTGTATTCATTAAATGTGTGTTACATTGAATTAAAATTATGCATGATATTTTCAGTTAGAACATTGCCATTGTCCTTGGGCTTAAATTTCCAAGGTGTCCTTCAGCATTGAATACATTTGCTTGGGACTGAGGAGTTTATCACATGAGGCAGGCAATTACAGCAGAACAACAATGTCTTTGCCTTGGACTTATCACATGACATTGTTCCTGACTCTCTCGTGATGAGAGAGACCTTTGGAATGTATTTCTTTTACAAAAGGAGGTCACTAATGGATTATTCGTGTTTGTAAAAAAACTCTTTCCAGGTTGTTTCCCACCGGGAGATCCCAAGAACAGCATGTGATAAGTTGAAAGCAAAAGCATTTTCCTCCTGTAATTGTGGTATGCCAGCCTCGTGTGATAAGTGCCTGAGTGAATCTATTGAATCACATCTATTCTTGGAATGCTACTGCAATCTTTTTCTTACATAATCCAAAGTTGTTCACCAAGGAATATTGTGGAATCTCTGTAGAGTTATCACCACAGCAGAAAGCAGAACAAGAGTGAACTGGAAATAAAAATAGTAAACAGGGAAGAGAATAGGCTCAGTATTGGAGGTGGAGAATGTAAGGTCCCTGAGATGATGGTTGTTCATTTCCATCAGCCCTAGCCAATCTAAGCCTGGTGGGAGGGTACAGTCCAACAATGTCTGGAGGGCCACACGTTTATCATTTCAGCTCTATGATAAAGACTTTAGAGTTCCCAATTCAACTGCATAAAACTGAAAACCTTAACTTTACAAATACAACCGTCATCAGAGTTCTCACATGTGTATATTTTGCGAAATATCACATTCAGAAACACTTTAGAAATATGCCCTCCATTCTACATAGAATTTAGTGAACAAAGATTCCTAATCTCATCTCTCTTTCACAAGAGGGATTTGATTGTTTTGGAAGTGATATCTCAGACCTGCGCAACATGTGGCTCCAGGCTGTTCACAGCGCACCAGCCATGTATTACAAGCTGCCAAGTGCTTGATAAACCTTATGTCTGTGTGATCCCAGGTGGGCTACAAAAGCAGGTCTTTTTCATGTCTTTTTCATGTAGCTGGTAAACTAAACTATGGTGTATAGCCTGGAGGTTCTGTGTTGTGTAAATACTTAGTATTGAAAGCATTATAGACTCTATAATGCAGAAAAGTTTTAGTGTGCTTGAATTTTTGCTTTCTGGCACAGTGGGAGACAAAAAATATTCTTAATAATAACTTTATTTTTTATTATATTCTTAGTTTCTTAAAGACCCTTGTACCACTTTGACAAGACAGTTCAACAGCTGAGATCTATATAGCAGACTGACAGAACCAAAGTTTTTACAATTGTACTTATGTAATTTGATCAGAGAGCAAATCCTGTTTCTCTTCTCTGATTCTTGCTTATGTCTGCAATATCAACAAGGGGGGTGTCCACTGCAGTTCTGTCCCTCCATCCACTGATTGGCTGCTGGGATATGATCAGATATGGCCATCCTGCCTTTGTTCATTCAGAGAAGAAAAATACCCCCTTACAATAAGACTGCACTGCATATATGCATAAATGCAAATACAGGAAAAAAAATCCTAAACAGTTCTGGTCCCAAGCATTTCAGATAAGGGATACTTTACCTTCCTCCCATGATCTCCGGAAAATTACATACACTTGGTGGCATACCCAAGGGTTACACAGATGCATATCACCAATAAGATCCTAGCCAGTATGTGCCTATTCCGAAGTACAGTAAATCTCATTGACTTCAGCCAGGTTTCATCCCACATAATTTGATATATAGTTCTTAAAACTTCACTCTTATTCAGACTTACTTGAGAGTAAATCTTACTGAAAACAATTACATTCGCTTCCAAGAAAACATTTATAGAATTGCAGTCCAATAAACCTGCATTAAATTAACTATGGGTGAGTAGCTCAGGTTTGAGCTATTGATCAATAAGTGCTAAATTGGAAAACCCATGGGAAGCGTGTTTTTTAACAGCCATGACTCAGAGCGCATTCTTCCAAAATGCTGATTCAAGTGCATGCAATGTATTTTGTAGCAATATTGCTTCATTTATTAAAGGTCTTTTATGGCTTTGCACTGAAATAATCCAGTTGTCAAAGACAGAACGCTCCAAGTAGAATACAACACAGTTTATTGAGGTTACAGAACTAAAAATTGCCCGTAGGAAACAAAGGACTAGGCAAACACTTGTCTTCAGTGTGAAAAGTAACAAAAATAACTTCGTTTGAGTCTAGATAGTTCAAAAGAATAAACCGGATTAAACAGAAGTTTAATCCGGATTAAAACAAAGGTGCTTACTTCAGCCTGGCAATTAAACAAACAAAAACTGGTTAACAAAAGGTCAAAATGAACACAAAACCCAGCAAAATGAACACAAAACCCCTCTGCTACTCAAGAGCTACAGAAGTAACTCGGGCTGTTGCTCCTCCGTGCAACGGGCGAAAACCAGGTCCAGGCACTTCAATCAGGGTAACGACGGTCAGCGGGGTCCCAATCCGGTCCGAGGTCGAAAGCCAAATGCAGACGTCTAGGTTCCACAAGTTCCACCGATAGCCACAGAAGGGTTAGTCCAGAGTCGTAGTCAGTCAGTCAGTCCAGCGTCAATCCAGAATTGGCAATAATGTCCGTCAAAAAGACGACGGAGGTCCAAGCTATCAAGATTAAACACAAGTTGCACAGGAAAAGCCCACACAGTTCCTCCCGCCGTCTATGCCCAGTGTCCTTGGTAACTTACGTATTCAGCAAACGAATCACACCCGTCTTCAGGAAGTTCCCCAACAAGAGCCCAAGCGTTCGTCCAGATTACCTTGCCCAACGCAATTAGCCATTGATTCTAAACCCCATTTTATGCCAGTTCATAACTCCTCATCGCTGTCAGCTGCTATCCTAATTCCAGGTGCCTCCTCATCATCATCCTCATCAGAACTAACACACCTTTGACTACGCCCCACAGCATCCCCAGCTGTGGATCCCGTTCCATCCCTCCAGCCCATCCACGGGTCCGATCCTGCAACCCGCCAGTCGCCTCCCATGCTATCATTACCAGGAACACCCAAATCCTCCCTCACACGAGTCCATTCCATGTCATCCTCCTCTGAGCTAACCACCTCTTCCTCCATTCCCTCGGTAAAACCCTCGAAAGAGTCTTCGTCAGTTGATTCTGCAAATAAGTCCCGGAGCCGCTTCCTTTCACGCTCCTCAAAAGAGTCTGACTCTCGAGGAGTCTTACGACCTCGTCTCCTAGTATCGGAGCCAGAAGGCTCAACCATAACACCAGTTCTATTCTTTTCACCCACACTCATTTCCCAACTTGCTGGTTAGCTTAAGCAGTTGCCCTCTTTTTTGTAATATCCTTGCTCTGCCTTATTATTATTCCCCTGTAAGGTGATGCTAGGTCTCATAACAGACAGCAACTCAATTTGCGTAAGCAAGATTTCATATTTCATCATAACCTTCATAGATTTACATCTATTATTAGGTAGAGCAGTGTTTCGTAACCTGTGGGTCCCCAGGTGTTTTGACCTACAACTCCCTGAAATTCCAGCCAGTTTACTAGCTGTTAGGATTTCTGGGAGTTGAAGGCCAAAACATCTGGGAGCCTACAGGTTGAGAACCATTGAGGTAGAGTAAAACAAGTACACTTGATAACTAATTTGTGATTTCATAGGGCATCAAATGTTAGCTAATTATTATTATTATTATTATTATTATTATTATTATTATTATTATTATTATTATTAATATCATTATCATTCCTACCAGTGACTGAAGGAGGTACTTTTCAAAATTCAACTAGCTTTAAATAGGATTTATTTTGACAGCTGTGCTACTGTTGCTCCACACTAGTCAAAAGCCATGAGATACGGCAGGAAATTTAACTGTACTTACCAGAATTTTTTTTTATCCATATGTTCTTTTTCTTCCAATATGTTTCTATGAATTTCGAATACTAATCACACCTTTTTTAAAAAAAGAATAATTTTTGGACTATAGCTCTAAGCCACCATAAGCAATGTTCATGCTCCTTCTGAGAGCTGTAGTAACTTTTCTAAATTCTGTGACTGAGAAACAAGTCTAATACTTAACCTGTTTCCCAGTCACAGAATTTGGAAAACAAGTAGAATATTAGACCCTGTTGCTTTAAAAAAAAAGGACATAGGAAAATAAGGCACAACTTAGAATTTGTCATAAAGATGAAGGCAGAAACCTGCCCAGTCAGCTGAAACATAATGTTAATTGGGAGTGGGGAATAGCAATACAGAAAGATATAAGTTTAGATGCTTGCTGTTTAAAATAAATACATCCAAAGAAAATTAAAATTTGAAAATGATATTCCAGAGCAGCTGCATTCACTTTGTTATGCTAATGTATGGAAAGATTTAACAATGTTTAGAATCAAAGAGATCAAGTGTGCCCATATAAAGCAGTACAGCATTGCTCATAACAAGATCAGACACCTGACAAGGATCCAGGCTGATGGTCACATCAGTCTTCTATTTCAGGCAGTATCTGTGATTTGGTTTCATGCAGCTAAAAATCAAGGAGTGATTTTTCTTGTTTTACTCACATTTCTAGACCCTATCACTCCAAAAGCAGTAGTTTATTCATTATTTCCATCTCTTGCCTTTCTTCCAATGTGTGCACATGGCTATCCTTCTCCACTGTCACAACAGCTGGGCTTGTTTGATTCCTTTTGAAAATATTTCCATCTCTGTAGGATGGCTGGACACCATTTCACGCTGCTGTGGATGCTGATAATGTGGACTGCTTAAGATATCTCATGTGCTGTGGGAAGCCAGAATTTGGAAATGTCACGAGTGATGGAGAGGCTAATTCTTGCATCTTTGACATGGAGTGTGATGGAGACAGCTTTAACCACAAAGCAAGGGCCATGGTTTCTGCAGATCTCATCAACCATGCTGACAAAGAGGGCTGGACTGCAGCCCACATAGCAGCCTCAAAAGGTTTTAAGGTCAGTCTGTCTGTTAAATTGTTTTAACACAACATGGGCTCAAGATTAAGCATGGTTACACAGCACTGGGGATGGGAAGAGAAAGAAACAGAGATTCAAGACTAATACATTCATAAAGGGCTTTATAAAACAATATTCTTTTCTACTAAAGAAACTTATGCAAACATGAAGGTTCTAAAAATCCTTTATTTATTCTACTGTATCTGTAATAAAACCTGAGATCATTCATTTGTCAGAAATTATTTTCCATAGGAATTATGAACAACCTGTGACAGTGCTTTTTTTATGGTTCACCTTCAAAATTCAAGAACAGAGGTCATAAATTACTTTTAATACTCTTGCAGCCCATATGTTGAAACTTGTCACCACAAACTGATCACCTGACATTGCAAGTGACCAGTTTATGGTAGTAGCACATAAGCATAAGCTCCATCAGGGCTTCTGGTGGTAATGTGTAATGTTCATGTGATATAGAACATTCAGCGCAGCATGGAGCCTAAGCACAAGAAAGAGCATTGTGG
Organism: Anolis carolinensis; assembly: GCF_035594765.1. NCBI lineage: Eukaryota > Metazoa > Chordata > Lepidosauria > Squamata > Anolidae > Anolis > Anolis carolinensis. The sequence goes on from NC_085845.1 coordinate 139,041,607, forward strand.
CAGAACCTATGCTCCAAGGTGAACATGTAGATTGAGAACTGGGTGCTATTTTTATGTGTGTGTTAGGAGCGACTTGAGAAACTGCAATTTGCTTCTGGTGTGAGAGATTTGGCCATCTGCAAGGGGGTTGCCCAGGGGATGCCTGGATTTTTTTAATGTTTTATCATCCTTGTGGGAAGCTTCCCTCATGTCCCCGCATGGGGAGCTGAAGCTGACAGAGGGAGCTCAACCGTGCTCTCCTCAGATTCGAACCGGCAACCTTCAGGCCAACAACCCAACCTTCAGGTCAGCAGTCCTGCCAGCACAAGGGTTTAACCCATTGCTGCCACTGGGGACCTAAACACAAGCAAGAGCATTGTGGTAGAACCTGTGCTCCAAGGTAAACATGTAGATTGAGACTTGGATGCTATAAAAAAGAATTACACACATTTCAGAATTTGTGGTGGGGGGTTACCTTCAGTTAATAGACAAATAAAATAAAATAAAAAGGTAAACTTGAAACGTCCCTGTCCACCATATTGTGCTTCTTAGCTTCTTAAACCAGCTGATTGCTATTAGAAATAGAGCATGACAGTGTTGGGAACAAATTGTTGGATCCTTCAGATTTTCTAGTAAATCTGTAGTGTATGTTTCTGCAGCAAGCCCACTTGGTGCTGTAATGTACAGTTGAGACCATAAATGATGTCTCTGGTAAAGAATGCCCAAGAATGGAAGCTTACATTTAAACCCAATATTCTAGTTTGGAAGTGAGAGGGGTGATCACGCCTCCCAAATTTGATGGATTCTGCTGTTCCGCCAACAGAAGTCCACCAACAGAAAATCCTGCTCCTTTGTTGTCACATGCCTTCAAATTGGTTTCGGATCTATGGTGACCTTAAGGTGAATCTATCATAGGAGTTTGTTGTTCAGAAGAGGTTGATCATTATCTTCCTCTGAATCTAGAACAGTGGTTCTCAACCTGTGGGTCCTCAGGTGTTTTGGCCTACAACTCCCAGAAATCCCAGCCAATTTACCAGCTGTTAGGATTTCTGGGAGTTGAAGGCCCAAACATCTGGAGACCCACAGGCGAGGAACCACTGATCTAAAGGAATATGCCATGCCTAAGGTCACCCATAATCAGTGCGTTCCATAGCCAAGTAGGAATTCAAACCTATTTTGCATATAAAACAGCACTGAGTGTCTGTGTCATCAACAGGAAGCTGCCCATGTGTGCATAGCTCAGGTATCCTTTAAATTCATAAATATAGATTCTTTAAATTTCTTTAAATGGCACTAGGGCTTTGAAAGGGAGATTCGTGGCTGTAACCGAGTGATTTCCTCTCCTCTTGGATGAGTTCTAAAGAGGCTCCCTTAAGAAGTGGCAACATAATTAATCTTCTGTTCAGATCTGAGAGCTTCTTCATATATTCTGCCTACATATGCATGCTATTAAAAGACTTTACATCATCATTCCCTAACCTGCTGCTTTTCAAATGTGTTGCACTCCAACTCCCATACATACCAAACAGGATCGTAATAAATCATTGAACTACTTCAGACAAATGGTAGAAACAATATATAATATCACAAACAGATAAAAAAGGTAAATACCAACCGTTCATACAGGCGTCAAGGGAAGAAGCATAAATGATCACAGAAATGCAGGCCTAAATAAAATTCCAAAAATTCATAATATAGATTATATACAAATATCTCCAGTAGTAACAATGGGAATAAGCCAGGCCTACGTATGTGTATACAATTTGTGTATTATGACAAATGGCACACAATTATTCCTGGTAACTTGCTGATCTCTTCCAGTAGAATAGCTTTCAATGTTTGGTGTATTTGTTTCGAATAATCATAAAGATTTTTAAAATGCAAGCAATGCAAATATGACTTTTCTGGTTGGGGATGATGAGAGCTAAGGTACAACACAAGGGATGTGGAGAGATGGCCATACTGTTTGATGTGCACATTACACAATATACAGGTCACACCATGGATTAGACATATTAGTTGTTAATATTAGTGCCCACATTTCTGTTTCACACATCTGTATTGCAAAATGTGTGCATTTATGGAATCAGGCATTAGAAAAACACTATGTAAGGAGACTCAGAGACAGAATTGTTTCTAACAGAAAACCAGTTTTCTTAATAGATCCCTCCATCTCACTCCCAGTCTTTGGAAGAGCATATTTTAAAGAGTGAAATTGATATTCTAAAAGCGAAATTCAGACCTATCTGCCTCAGGCAATAAATGGTTCAGTCAGGTTAATTTCAGCTCAAGTTAATTCCTTGGAAGCTTCAAGTAATGTAGTTATTATCTTCCCAGAGCTGCCTAGAAGTCTTGTGTAGCCACGGGGGACTGGAGGCCGAGAGGAAAGACAAATGCAACCGAACAGTGCATGACGTTGCTACTGACGACTGCAAGCATCTTCTAGAAAATCTGAGTGAGTAAGAGCTGTCATACACATGTCAACATTTTCATAAAATCTGTAAATTCAAGCAATCCCCATCTGTTGCTAAAAAGCCTGCTAATAGAAATTATGTATTATTAGCAAGTTGTATGTTGCTTATTTGCCATTCTGCTAGTGGATGTGTGGGTATCAGCAGCAATTGGTGGCTTCCATGTCAGTGGGATGGTAAACCTGATCCAGATATTGGTCTGGATTTTGGGCTATCAAAGGTCCTGAAGGTATTTTCAGGATATGGTTTTGCACCCTAGAAAGAAGAGCTCTTTAAAGTTGAAACTAAAACCTGAAGCAGCTATCATTTATGTGCATATTTTTCTAAAGAGAGAAGCTGACAAATATACCTTGTATCAGGTTAGATCCTGTATCTGAAATTCTGGTAACTGGAGGCTTCTCCTGAAGAATTTTGCTTTCATTAAAGGCCACACTCTATTTCACACTTGCCTCCCGCATACTAGCTCTCTATGCTGCCCCACTAAGCATTCAGTGGGGCAGCAAACTCTGTAAGTCGTTCAACTCAATTTCTGAGTTTTCCAGGCTTAAATATATACTTCAACATATTCCTACAGGAGTTAATGATTTTTCTCAGGTTCCCACAAGAATTTATGCTTACACATTTCTCCTGATTGTTATATTGCTTTTTGTATGGCTTCTGGATTATGATTTCTGGTCTGTTGTATTTTTAACAGTTTATTTAATGTGTTAATATGTTATGGTTTTTATTATCTTTATTGATTTTAATGTATAATGCATATTGTATTGCATGTTTATGCTTATTAAGGCACTGAATTATTGCCAAGTTGGAAGCCACTCTTGAGTCCCCTTCAAGGCTGAGACAGAGCGGGGTAAAAATACAGTAAATAAATAAATTGTATGCACTTTTCAAAATATACATATACTGTAATGTATTTTTGTTTATTGTTTTCAGTAATACAGGCTTTGTTTATACAGGCTTTCCTCGTGTGTGTGTGTGTGTGTGTGTGTGTGTATAATTTGTATTTTTTATTGAAAAATTGCAGTACAGAATTTTTATAACTTGTAAAACATGATTTGGTTTGCATGTTGCCTTGGGAAGTGTGGATTAGACAAGTTCACATGTCAACCAAACTACTTTCTATAAATGGAGTCAATTTTTCTGAAAGCTTTCCAATGTCATTCTCACTTGCACATGGAGTCAGCCATCCCTAGATTCTCTTTTTGTGGCTTGATTTAAAAAAAAATCCAGAAAATTAATCTTGACTTTGTCATTTTTTGTAAGAGATACCATTTTACTTTGCCGTTAAACAGTATATATTGGAACTTGAACATCGCCAAATTTGGTTTCCACAGGGATCTAGGAACAAAAACCTCGGCAAATACAAGGCCTTTTTTCATGTCAGGAGTGACTTGAGAAACTGCAACTTGCTTCTAGTGTGAGAGCATTGGCCGTCTGCAAGGATAGTTGCCCAGGGGATGCCCGGCTGTTTTTTTGATGTTTTTACCATCATCGATGTTTTTGATGATTTTACCATCCGTTCTCTCCCTGAGTTAGATTCGAACTGGCAACCTTCAGCTCAGCAACCCAACTTTTAAGTCAGCAGTCCTGCCCGCACAAGGATTTAACCCGCTGTACCACCAAAGCCTCACTGTATAACAGTTATTTTAAAAAATCAAGTCACTTAGCAGTTTTGATCATTCATTACATTTAAATCATTGGCCTATTCTAGGAACATTTCAGTAATCACTTTTGTTCTTTTATGATATCTTGTTAAATTTAATTGACTTCAATGGAAATGATTGCATGAATCACTGTTATTATTTAATTTTTCCTTTATTTGTTTCATGGGTAAAATGATCTTGTGGGATGCCTGATCTAATTATTCCCGTTTTACTAAACAGAGCCAGATATCATCCACAGAGATTTGCCGAAGGTCTTCCTGTTGAGATCACAATGAGCTGGAATATAAAGTACACTTCTCCTGCCTAATGCACTAAGCGACATTGATAGGCCCATTCCACTTGGTGGCTTCCTGCCAGTTTGTACTGTAATACCAGCTCTCAGCTGAAAGTGTGATTCATATGAGAGGTGTCTGTGCAAAGGCAGGTACTTCTCCCTCCCCCAGGGGGTGCCCTTATGCTAAAACGGGAAGCCCACCATACCAAATTCCTACAAACACCAGCCTCACAGTGGTCTCTTCAGTTCTGTGGTTTGGCAGGGTATCAAAATGAGTTTGTCTGCCCCATTTGGATATCAAATATGCTGAAGCAGCACATCTCGAGCCCTAAATTAGCACCAGATGGTTGGGTCCCCGGGGTTGGAACTCATGTAGAACTTTAAATGGAAGCATTCATTGAGCTGTACTCTTTTTACATCGGTCAAGGAACTGCATTTAAACTCTATCCACTGCATCTCCTCTAGCAATCCTTGTTTGGCATTTTCAACTACAAACATGTCTTGCCTTTCCCTACAAAAGTAGGGAGAGTGGGACTTGCAGCTCATGGGTGACTTCAGTACAACATGCAGCTTCCAGAGGTTAATCTTTATACAGCTTGAGAAATGTTACATTTGGGACTGTAAACCTTCCAGGATCCCCCGTGAGTGTGGCCACTGGCCATTCTGGCTGGAGGGTGTGGGGAGCTGTAGTCCTGTCCCCATCCCCTCAAAAAAGTACAATTTGAAGTCATAGACATTTAGAAGCCTATTATATCTAGTAAAATGTCAACAAATAGAAGTAAACACTTTTATGTTTCTCCATATATATTTCATCTTTTCTGACTTACCACACACGTGTCAAATGTAAGGCCCATGGGCCAAATCCTGTCCTCCATGTCATTTTATGTGACCCGCAAGGCTGTCAGTACTAGAGCAACATACAGTAGAGTCTCACTTATAAACGGGCTGGCAGAATGTTGGATAAGCAAAAATGTTGGATAATAAGGAGGCATTAAGGAAAAGCCTATTAAACCTCAAATTATGTTATGATTTTATAAATTAAGCACCAAAACATCATGTTTTACAACAAACCGACAGAAAAAGCAGTTCAATACACAGTAACATTATGTAGTAATTACTATATTTACAAATTTAGCACCAAAATATCACAATGTATTGAAAACATTGACTACAAAAACATGGAACTACTAAAAGGCAGACTTCGTTGGATAATACAGAACATTGGATAAGCGGAGGTTGGATAAGCGAGACTCTACTGTAGTTACATCTCAGTCTTATTATTATAAATATCCCTTTGAAGGCAACCATAAGGCTGATGCGGTCCTTTGGGAAAATGAATTTGACACCCATGACTTTTTAGGATGTTTTGGATTTAGCTTCCTTGTTTTTGTTGGACCACAGCAACTTTGTAAGAAATGACCAGGAATAGTGGACATACTTTTACTCCTACAGAATGTTTTAAAAGCATTGGCAGTGTTTGATTTTTCTATATATAACTACTTCAGTATTCTTCTCCACATAGAGCAGAAAGGCATTCTGTTTGTACCTTATTGTATGCATAGGCTGAATAAATCCTGCAACAAGGGCCATTTACTACATGGAACTTGTGATTTAATCCAAATATTACTGAAGCATCATCATATGTACACTTTTTTCGTGTCAGGAGCAACTTGAGAAACTGCAAGTCACTTCTGGTGTGAGAGAATTGGCCGTCTGCAAGGACGTTGCCCCGGGGACGCCTGGATGTTTTACCATCCTTGTGGGAGGCTTCTCTCATGTTGAGGATTCAGTTGAGGAAGTGAATTCGATATTTTTTTTCCTTAGTCCTCTTTGTTCATGAGTGTTATGTGAAGCATTTGTATAGAATAGTTTGTGTGCTGAGATATCATGTGTTTACTTGGGCAGTTAAAGCAGACAAACTTGCAGTCATTAGCACTGCAGAAATAACTATAAGATGGTGCCTTTCCGTTGCAACAAGGTTAACACTAACCAGGTTTACTCCATCTAAAGTGTACTGCATCCAATTTTGTGGACTGCATTTTAAGAAAGTTAGGTGCAACTACAAACAAGAACAGTTGACATAGCTGAGTATGTTTACGCTGGAGAAGAGAGGTGTCTGAAAAAACCAATAACAGATCTTCAGTTCTCTGAAGATGGAACAGACCCGTGTTCCTTTGTTTGTTTCAGACAGCAAACTTAAAATCTTCAGCTGGAAATTGCAGAGAAATTTCCTAACAGTGAAAGCTGATTAACAGTATAAAAGACTGGGAGAGAGTGAGCAATAAATCATAAGTGGCAGTTAGACAGCTAAATAGACATTTGTCATGGATGCTGTAGTTGCATCCTGCATTGTGGATCCTCCATCAAACAAAGCTGTGGACTAGTTGTCCTCCAAAGGTCCTTCCACCTCTTTGACTCAATAAAGTATATTTTTGAATGGAATAGACCAAGCTTCCAAGAAGGGATATAAGACGTTTCCCTTGCCACAACAGTAGTTCAAAATCAGGTCCATTTGTTGGTGACCAAAAGCACATCTTCAAACGGTTTAATAAAATACATCAGGACATTGTGTAGAACATTGGTAGAGACCATGATCTAGCTACAGCCTGCAGCCTGTTTCCTAAATGAATGTGTTTTATGCATATGAATGATTGAATCTGTCACGCTTGAAGTAATTTTCAAATATATGTGGAATAAGAGAGGTTTTTCATCTACTGTTAAAATTTTTAAGAAATTATAATGATTGTTTAATTTTATAGGCAATTCAATTTTTGTTGTTAATGTTATTTTTTAATGTTGGGTTTATATCCTGGTCTATCTGTTGTACCGAGGGACTATGCATTGCTTTGAAGATGTAGCAGTAAATAGTGTTCATCTTTTTTCTCTTTTGGTATTTTTAGTAACTGTGTCACTGTGTGCCCAAGATGCTATATTCAAGCTTTTCACTTCTATTTAAACAGATGCTCTCAAAATGCCATTGCGGATAGCAGTTAGCCAGGTAGAACCAGCCTACTCTGCAACAGAGGATCACGAAATGGAAAATACCATATGTGTGTTAAACATCCGCAAGCAGACAGCCTGGGATGATTTTTCAAAAACAGTGAGTCAGGCGGTGACAAACCATTTCCAAGCAATCGCTTCTGATGAATGGAGAAGCCTAGAAGACTTGACACTTAATAGCACCACAGAATCTAGCATCGGCCTCACTACAAGCAGTATATTATCCATCAAACTTGGTACCTATCAGCACTCTTACCTTATAGAAAAACAAAAAGTTTCTCCTGTTTTTTGTAAAGTTACATGACATCTGTCAAGTAACTTAGTTCAGCATGTTCAGTATTGCTTATAGTAACGATTAGTCTGAACCGTCTGTCCATTTTGCAATGCACTGGTAGAGTATAAAATTGTATTCACATATAAACAACAGTATACTTGTTTATATTTTGTCAAGGCACAAAATTCTTTAAAATTCTTTATAAAATTACAGTAGAGTCTCACTTATCCAACACTCGCTTATCCAACGTTCTGGATTATCCAACGCATTTTTGTAGTGAATGTTTTCAATATATCATGATATTTTGGTGCTAAATTCGCAAATACAGTAATTACTACATAGCATTACTGCGTAGTGAACTACTTTTTCTGTCAAATCTGTTGTATAACATGATGTTTTGGTGCTTAATTTGTAAAATCATAACCTAATTTGATGTTTAATAGGCTTTTCCTTAATGCCTCCTTATTATCCAACATATTCGCTTATCCAACATTCTGCCGGCCCGTTTATGTTGGATAAGTGAGACTCTACTGTACCTTCAGGCTATGTGTATAAGCTGCATATGAGACATAAATATATTTCATTTTTAGACTTGGCTCCTATCTCTAAGAATTCTTATTATGTGCATATACAGGGACTGTATATACTCATGTATAAATCTAATATTTTTGTCAGAAAAGTCACCCCTAAAACCTAGGTCAACTTACTTATGGGTCAGTGTAAGTTTTGTATCTAAACTTTTATCTCAAAAAAAAAAGAGAGAGAGAGAGAGAGAGAGCTTCCCTTTTTTTGAGTAGAGTGGCAAAAGACTAGAACTTAGTCTTTTCTGGGAGAACCCAAAGTCATCATTAAACCTCAGTGCTGTTTCTGGCCTTTTTTGAATGCCTAGGTGGAAAGGTTTGAATTTGGGGAGTGGGGTGAGCTCCTGCTGTTAGCCCCTGCTTCTGCCAACCTAGCAGTTCGAAAACATGCAAATATGAGTAGATCAATAGGTACCACTTTGATGGGAAGGTAATGACCACATGACCTTGGGGATGTCTACAGACAACACCAGCTCTTTGGCTTAGAAATGGAGATGAGCATCAACCCCCCAGAGTCAGACATGATCAGACTTAACGTCAGGGCAAAATCTTACCTTTACCTTAGGTGGAAAAATGGCACTGGGGGTGAAGCACAACAGGGCCCTTGAGGCAACACTGGGCCTTTTTTTCTCTCCATGAAATGATCCTCAACTTAACCATGGGTCACAACAAAACCCATAACTTTGGTCCCAAAACCTGCCCTCTACTAATACGTTAGGTCAATTTATACATGATGTTATATTGGTATTGCAAAATCCTCACTAAATCCAACATCCAAAATATTTTGGCTTAAGGGATATCCAACCTATATTTGCAATTTTATACACAATATTTTAATAATTTTGTACACAAAACATTTGTGCACATCAGATCATCAGAAAACAAAGGTGTCATTATCTCAGTAAACCATGTGGACAAGTTTTGGATTTTGGAGTATTTCAGATTTTGGGATTCAAGATAAGAGATGCTCAACCCGAAATACCTGCAAAGGCCTGCTTGACAGACACATGGGAGAGGGCTTGTCCTGTATTGTTCCTGAATCATAACATGGGAAAATGTATTTTCACTTTTTTCTGTCTGTCTAAGCATCACTCTGATCTCCTTTTTGTCTTTTTAACAGGCAATATTTCATGGTCAGTGGGTCAGACGTTTTCCCAACCACCCTGGGACTTTTTGAAAAGGAACCAGGTGGAACATATAGTCATATATTTGCTTGGTGCGTGCATTTATTTCCTCCTCTTTTGGCATCACATATTAGAGTAGTGTTGATTGTGATGAATAAGGAATGAATTGCCACTAGATGTCATCTCATGTAATTTGGGTCCTACATCTTTATTAGCCCCTGAAGGTCATTTAATGAACTTGGCTTCTTTAAATATGTTGAAAATGAAAATTTGAACAAAAAGAGCAGGGAAGTTTTGAGGTTGCCTTTCGCAAGAGCTTATTTTGGGGATGATTTTTTATGTAATCATACTGAAAATCTGTACCATCTAGTTAACAGATCAGGTTAATGTTAATCTTTGTAGTCCATATGTTATTTATCTGCATATCATCTGAGTGTAGAATCTAAGTTTTCATTCTGCTGGCATGATGTAATAATTAGTAAAATACATTCAGAACCAAAAGGTCTTTGAGTCAGATTTCCTCTCAAGCCTACATTCATTGGCTGACAGGCAAACCAGTATTTCACACTTCAACCCAAACTATCTTTGATATAATGATACAGGTCTACTTGACATTGTAAGGACAACTAAACTAAAGCATATAAAGAACCTTGAACATAATGGACCCAACCTTTTTGCTTTCCAGATGTTTTGACCACCAATTTCTTTCAAGTCCAATGCTAAACTACAGTGCTCAAAAACTTTGAGGACCAAAGGATGCCCACGTTCATGCTGGAAGTTGTAGTGTCAGGGCTGAGAGAGATTTGTAGGGTATGACTAGGGATGCTAGGGATAACCTTTCCCTTCCTTTGTGCTTTGATTATAATAACAATCCCTTTGTTACAACTGCCATAAAAGTAAGATGAACAACCTTAAATGTAACATGTAGTTCCGCCTTCAACTGCTCCAGAATTTAAGATTGTTCCAATTTACTCTTGTCTCTGAAAGGTCCCCCAGAAGGCTGTCTGCACAGTGTGAGTTATGCATCCACAATCCATCTTCAGACATTGCAAAATTATTTCAGGCTGGTAAGAACTTGCATAATAGTATTAATCTCTTTTGACTATTTCAGTAAATTCTTTCAAGTTATATACATTAACAGATCCTGTGGTTTTTTTTCCTTTTTTCTGAAAGTGCAGCTATGGCAGTGGGGAGCAAAATGAAGCACTTGCCCTCTAAATATGAATTGTGCCTGCCATTTCATGAACATTTTCTTCTTTCCCCAAATGTCTAACATAGCAAAAAGTGAGACACTCAAAATCAGTCATGCATACATATAACTCTTTTTTTTTCTATATACATATTCCCTTGAATATGTATATAGAGGGTGATTTCTTATTTGGAGGCAATGCCCTTTTTGCTCTGTCATAGCATCACCACTAGTATTTGTTTTGTGATAATTCTTCTGCTTCTGTCCAGTCCTCACTAATATAGATAAGAAGGGAGACTGAAAAAGGAAATATTAACTCTTGGAAAATTACCTCCCCCCCCCCAAAAAAAAACAAGATAGAGACAATTTCATAAGATATACACTTAGCTGCATATCACACTACATTGTTATAGTGCTATATTTCACTTTTAACTGCTCTGGCAACATCCTTTGGAACCCTGGGATTTGAAGGTTTGGGGAGGCATTTAGAATTCTCAGCCAGAGAGCTTTTGGGCCTCACTAAACTACAAAACCTGAAATTTCACAGTTAAAGTGGAATATAGTATTATAGGAGTTGATGTGATAAAGGTTCTAGAATTCAAGAATCATGACCCTGGCAATTTCTTTTAAGTAGCACAACTTAAATAGAGTTGGAAGTCTTCCACAGAGGAGTTCACTGTTGGTTATACTAGACTCCCCCCCCCCCCACACACACACACACACACACTTCTGCAATATAATTTTGGGTGAATGTGGTAGGAGGGTTTTTTTATTGACAATGTCATTGCTGTTGCTAAACATTTGGGAATCAGAAATTCTTGCTGATTTACTACAAATCATCCAGCAGGTCCAGTTCTACCTTCAGTCAAACCCTGGGATAGCCACTAAAACAAGCTGATTTTCTTCCTTTGTCTGCTGGGCTAAGAGCCAAGCACGTCATGGATTGTTTCAGACACCAGTTTCTGGTGTTGTTAAGACAAGGGTAATATTCAGAATGAAAAGGGAGGAAAATAGCTATGCAAATCTACCCATTACTTTGATCTTGGTGCCTTTGGGTTCTGTCTTTTGTGAACATCCAAGACTGGAATACGTATAGCTCTGTCTCCATTACAACAGCTGGCTGAGTAAGCCTTGTTTTCCCATTTGATTCCATTCTGCTGCCTAGGAGAATGGATTAGAAAGGCAGCCACCCAAGGAAAACAGAAGCAGCGTCAGCAACACTTTAATACAGAACATTTTCTTCTGGCCTTGACAATTCAGTTTGTAACTTTTTGTAATATTACTAGTTTTTTCTGTGTGCCAAAATGTGTCTTTCTGTTCGTGATGTAATAACGGCTCTGCTGCATCAGACCAAGGCTGCATGTGATGCCAAATCCTATGGTGACCCAACAGGCAGCTCACAAACAAGGCAAAAAGACAAATCTCCACTCCTCTTTTATCCCCAGCAACCGCCCATGAATATGTTCTAATTGATATTGATGGTTTGTACTCTATAAAGAGAGATGTTGCTGGACTAAAGCATTAGCCTTGAGTATTGGCCATGCAGACTGGGGATGATGAAAGAGAGAATCTAAAAGCCTCTGCATTGACATGAATTCACTTTCCTACTGTAAAATAAGAGTGAGGTATGTGTAGACCTCTAGATGTTGATGGACTTCAGTTTCTGTCATCCTTGCCCATTTGTCATATTGGGGAGCAGAAAGGGGGTGCTGATGGAATTTAATAGAATTCAGTGATATTGGTGGTCAACTGACTCCCTGCCCTTTTATCTAGAAGTACACTTTAGTATAAATTCTGGAGCTGAAAGCTAACTCCAGAAGCCACCTTCAAAGAGCATAACTTTCAAAATGATAGCAATTTAATTCTGTCTTCTTGGAATTCAATTTGTAAAATTATCTTCAGAATTGCCTGCAGGTAGTTATATTGCCAGGAAATGAAGTCTGAAGCATTAGATATCATCTGGAAACTGAACTATAAAACATGGGATTCTAGAAGAGTGCTTTCCTGTCATTGCTGTATCCATGTTTAAATTCATGTCATGGCCAGGATCTATAGGGGTATACAATTTGTACAGAATCCTAGAATCACAGTTGAGAGAAGCTTCATGAGACATCAAGTCCAACCCTCTGCTAATGTAGAACCTTCTGATCAGTTTCATAATGCAAGAACTTTGAATCATCTATAGAAGCCATAGAATAGTGAGAGGTTCAGGACAGACAAAAGGAAGTACAGTTGGCCATCCACATGTGTGGGTTTGACTTTTGCAATGTTGATTGTTCATGTATTTGCTTAAATTGTGCTTTCTGGGAATCTAGGTTCTCCAGTCTATATAATCACCTTCTGCCTGAGGATGGCCATAGAGTCATACCTTAAAGACCTAGGTATTTCCAGAAATAACATCTCTTTAGGAATCTTCAGGATCTTCAATGCAATTCTGTGATCAACTTTTTTATTCATGTTGTTTCATTTTCATGGTGGTCTTGTCCATGCTAACCCCACTAATGTAGAGTGCTGACTGTATTTCTGTGTACAGTTTTTCAGCAGCTTGAAAGCTTGCCATCTCAGACATCCTTAAAAGGGGACAGGATACATTCTAGGAGGTTAAGACCTCAGTGGCTACTAGTCAGGTTGGTGATATATCATCTCCAGGCTTTTGGAAGTGATTAACTGCCGTCTTTATCAATAGCCACTGATTGCCCTAACCTTAAATGTTATAGTTACCTGTGGGGAAATGGTCATCAGGACTTGTATTTCATGTTCCCAAGTAGCTGATATACAGACATCATGAAGCCACTTTGTGAATATATTTTAATGTCAGTTATTTAGACTTAGATCTGACCCCATGCTGCTGTTCTCACAGTGGTGAAATAACATGAGGATTGTCCTTAACTGCATCTAAAGGAGCTCTTTGGAACTTGACTTTTGATTTTAAGTGATATTTAATTGTTCAGTAGTAAAAGAGCTTGTTGCTAACACCAACTTTGGCAAATAAATTATACTGAATCCAAATCCGTTCAGAGGATAAAGATAGATGCACAAATTTATGGATAAATAAGAGCCACTTTATTAACTATTTTAACTTGACCTGCATCAGGGTTGCATACTGAAGTGTATTCCGAAGGTGGTATGTATTTATCTCTTCTTCAGTATGGCAAGGGCCATCAGCTGCAGGCTCCAGATACAAACCAATAAATTTTACTTGATACTAGCCAGCTCATTTCCAGGATGTCTTACATGCTGACCTCCTGCTCAAGCTCAGAGCCTTATAGGAAAAAGGCAGACAATCTCATTTCAAATGTTGCTCACTTTTCCATCCTTGAGTCCCAGCACCCAAAAGGCAAGCCTAGAGACCTTTCACCAATAGGTGGATGTGGCTGCTCACCAATAATTGCACAAGCCTTCCCAAAGTGGCCAAAATGCTATTTATATGCAATTAAATGCCAATGAGGTAAATAATTAACAGTGTTGTTGTGTTCCTTCAAATAAAGTTCTGTTATGATGACCCTAAGGCAAAGCTATCATAAGGTTTTCTTGGCAGAATTTGTTCAAAGGGATTTGCCCTTGCCTTCCTCTGAGGCAAGTTTAAATGAGTTTAACAAAGCCAATTAATAAATTCTTTTAAAGCACTACCCAAAGCCAATTGTCCCATAGTACCATGGAGAATAAGTACAAGATAGGCATAACACTGTTAATACCAAAGGAGGAGCAAAGTTCACATTCATCCACAACAGGTGAACCGAAGCCTTTATTAACCTCTGCTTAGCCTGAAGTCTATACTAACAGGATAAATGAACATCTCTATCTCCCCCTCCCTCCACACACACACAAATCTGTGTTACTGCTAGAAAACATTAAGACATTTCCAGGCTCCCTTGCAGATTAGGAAATGGTGATGCCCATTCTGTGATCACTACTACAGGTGATGCAATAAACACTATTACCTCTGATAAGGACATTTTTTTTTCCCACGGACAAAATAAGATTTGACATACCTCCTGTATCTACCACGTTTACTATTGTTTAAATGTCTACAAATCAGTCAATCACTTGATTCATCTGTTGTTACTTGCAATCAAGTAGCTTTGTGGTGTCCTTATGAATGTGATACTGTACATCAAACTGAAGGCCTGCAGGCCAAATCTGGCCCACCATGTTTATGTTGCCCTCCATATGCTGAACTATAATTCCTTTATTCCTCATCATTAAACATCATGACTACAGCTGATGGGAGTTGTGATATAGTGACATCTGCTAGGATTCAGTGTGTTCTGTTTATCAAGATAGTGAGTTTGAATTTAGATACAAGGCTTGTGGCTATGATGCCTGAACCTCTCCCCAACCTCAAAACCACAAGTGCTGTTGGGCTGCAGCTCCCATTATTCCCAGTCTACAAGGCAAATAATCAAAAGTTATGGGAGGTGTCATTCAATAACATCCAGGGACCCAAACTGAGTAAAAACTAAAGAACAATGTCCATTTTAAAATGATATATTCACGGATTCTCCATCCATGGATTCAATGGCCCTTTGAAGGCAATCATAAGGCTGATGTGCCCCTCAATGAAAACGAATTTGTCAGCCGTGCTCTAGGAGCCCTGCTCAAGTCAGTTATCAATTGGCCTGCTCAAGTCTTGCAAATGCAGGACTGTAGCTTTCTCGAATGAATCAATTCAAATGTAGTGTATGTTTTACTTTACTTTTCTTTTTTTATTACTTTCCACATTACCAAGCACTACCAAGCACTAAAAGATATTACAAAGTCTTTTCCAATGAGTCATGTCATCTCATAGTATGTCCCAGAGTATGACATCCCCAGTTTAGTCATCTTGACTTCAAGAGATAATTTCAATAGCAGTAATGCCCACTGAATTCAGTAGGATGTTCTTTTGAATAGACCACTATAGGTTTATACCACTAATAGTGTTCACAAAACATTGTTTCCATTAATTTTGAAGTAACCCTGTTGAAATATACATCAGTATTTATGTATTTATCCCTAGGTGGAACAGTATCGAAATATCATCTTCCATGGTCCAGAAGGAAGTTTGCAGGATTATGTGGCAGATCAGATCGCCCTCTGTATGAAGGTAGGGAGATAAAATCCTTCAATAATGGGGCAGGGGGTGAGGAGGAAAGCATTACATACCTTTACTAAGTTTCTGAACTTTTAATACAGCACAAGCAAATGGCTGCTGGATTCTGCTGTGAAATAGTTAAAGTGAAGATAGATGCTGATTTCTCCAAGGAGCAACTTGCAGAATTATTCATCAATAGTGGTAAGATTCTTTTAATAAATCAGTAGAAGGGAGATTTACAACTGCGAGCCACATTTTTAATGAGGCTTATAAAGAAAATGCACTATGTGCAATCTTGGACTGCCTTGGACCTGGAAGTAAGCACCATTCAAAATAATGTTGTTTACTGCTGAGTGCAAAGGTATTAGGGCTGCATGTTGGAAAGCACTTTAATTTTAATAAAACCTTTTGGAAATGCCAGAAAAAAATGGATATTTAAGAGACCTTCAACTGAAGATTGTGCTCAGTGACAGGCTCTGCATTCCTTTCCATTGTTTTTGACAGACATGCAACTACGGTATATCTGCAGTTTTTAAAAAAAGGCTTTTTAGATGTTCAACATTATTAGGCCAGTCGTTTATTTTGACCTAAACTTTTTTAAAGACCAGATACAATTGCACTGTTAGACCTCAATTATTTATCCACTTCCAGGGCTAGTAATATTTATTGGCAGTGCCATTTCTGATTAAAAACATATAACAAGATAGGAAGCATGTAGTTTTCCACAATGTGTATTGTAGCTGCCGGCAACTCTCATGACTAGTTGTGCTGTCAAGGGATAATGGGATTATTTGTCATCCAGCACATCTGGAGAGCCGCATGATCCCCACTCCTGATTGATAAGATTTCCCTAACAGTAGCACAAATTGAAGTTATTCCATAGGATTATAATTATATATTGGGCTAAATTCATTTCTTTGGGTTTGAACAAGAGTTCAAATGCCTTGGAATTTCCACTTTGCCTCTCCCCGCTTCAATATAGAGGTTTCATCAGAGTGATGCAATCTTTTAACTATACTGATTTCCACAGGAATACTATTGCTTATGAATATTTGATACAGATGTTCATAAATGAAATACTAAATCACAAAGGTTTATGGCAAGAGTAAGACATTGCTAGACATTGCCCTAGTAATTCTGTTTGGACTAGTCTGATTTTTGACTTGTTTATTGCAAATAAAAAGATAATTTTCAGCAAACTATCTGAGGGTTACTGATGTTTATGATAGGTAAAAGCATCAAATATATTAGTTCATTGAAAAGAATGAGTAACCACTTGTGGGGATGAAAAACAAACATACATACATACATATATCTTGAAAGGGATCTGACATAAAAATCACTAACCATTGTGGGGCCCCAAATTTCCCCTCTTCCATTTTCAAGAAAGAGCAACAAAACAAACCCCAGCCTTCCTACAAAAAGTAATCAGGAGTGTTTAACTGCTTTCATAGGGCCGCGGTGATGCAGTGGGTTAAACCCTTGTGAACTGCTGACCTGAAGGATGGGTTGCTGACCTGCAGGTTGCTGGTTCGAATTCGCGAAACAAGATGATCTCTCGTCTGTCAGCTCTAGCTTCCGAGGACATGAGAGAAGCCTCCAAGTAACACAGATGGGCATCCCCTGGGCAACGTCTCTGTAGACGGCCAATTCTCTCACACCAGATGCGACTTGCACTATGCTCTCAAGTCACTTCTGACACGATTAAAAAAATAGGGAGATAATTTTCTCCAAGTTTTTTAGACTGGAATGAGTTAATTATTTGGCAGGGTAGCAAAGTAGTTTCTCCTTTTCTTTGACTTTTTAAAACAGCCTTCCTAGACCAGAAAAGAATGCAATTGGAATGATGTTACAAAGGAGAAACACATGTCCAGAGGATATATAGCTAGAAGGAGAACAGCAAAGAAACTCTTTTTCAAGTCACCCATAAAAGGAAGTCAGCCTTGGTCATCCTGTCAACTAAATTTTGTTAAACCATCCTTGCTGAAGAGATCAGGGAAATTTTCCTCACCCTCAAATCTCCCCCTCCATAATCAATGAATATTTAGAAAATGTGGGTCTGATAGATTCAAGCCATCTCTAGCATCAGTATTATCTTCTGGTCAGACAGATATTGTAAGTACTTGAAAAGGTTATCTGTTTTTCAGCAGTCATAGTACTTAAAAGACTTAGACGTTCATCATTCAACTCTCCTTGGGCTTTTCTGAGGAGAAAATTCTTTAATCTTCAGCTTTGTTTCTTACAAATCAGTCGTTTCTCTTTCATCTCACTTCTGTAAACACAATGACGCTCTGTTGCCGATATATTTGCATGAACTGTCACCTGTCCCCTAAGCTCAGACTGTCAGCTGTTCTGTAGGACATGGCATTGACAATCTGTAGGTGAGAGTTTGGCTAGGAATGGTTAATATTGTGAATTCTGTAGTTGAATGATTCACATTACATGTGGCCATCAGGCTTCACCATTTATTCAGCCATTGCCAAAGTTTAATAGTCCAAATATTGGCTCCTAAACTGAAGAAAACAATCACCATGAAGGCTCATATGTGTTCTAATTCATCCTTCTTCAAGCTTCTTTTTCTTCTTTCTTAAGCCATTTTCCCAAGAAGGGGAACCACATGTGACTGTGGTTTCCACAGGGCTTTGTTTTGGGCATCCTCCGATCTCAGGTTGGCAGCACACATCCTTCTTCAAATTGTCATCCCCAAACAGTGTTGCTCTTAGTTGACCCATCTATAATCTGAAGTATTTCATTGGTACCTGGTTATGGAAAGCTGATCTAGTTATGTGCGTCTCTAAACTGCTTTTGTAATAGAGGGAGATTTTCTCTGCCAGTCACTGTGGGCTCTTTGTACTTACAGCTTGCTTGATCCCAGTGAAACAGCCTTCTGTAAGCAACAGAATCATTGTAATTTTAGAAGATTTGGAAAAAGCTTCATTATCGGAATTACTAGGAGAGTTTCTTCAACCACTTGAAAACCGTGGCTCTGATAATCCCTGCACTGTAAAGAAAGGTACAAAATATTTGAATTCTGCTTGGATTTTCTTTCTTTTTAAAAATCAATTTTTATTTAGACAAATT
The DNA here is from genome assembly GCF_035594765.1 of Anolis carolinensis. Lineage (NCBI taxonomy): Eukaryota > Metazoa > Chordata > Lepidosauria > Squamata > Anolidae > Anolis > Anolis carolinensis. Next base: position 139,060,318 of record NC_085845.1, read on the forward strand.
AATACAAAATCTACATACAAATGTCCAAACAAACAAACAAAAACAAAGTTACAAATACTTATTTTTCTTGGATTTTCTGTGATAGGTAGCAATCTAGAAATTTACTTTAGAAGAAAACACTGAATTTCTTCTCCCTCTGTCTCTGGCATTAAAAGCCATCTGTGATACAGTGGCTTCATTTGGTTCATGCTTCCTTTTATCAGAGCAGTATCAATGATTGCAGAATTTATTTAAGTGGTTTCCTTTTTGTATCTTGCAGTCAATGGTGTATCTGAGGCTTATTACTTTCATGAAAACTGCTTTCTTTTGGGGACCATTGCAAAATCTCGGCTTCAAGGCTCTGACCTGATGGTTCAGCAACATTTCCTCTGGGTTCAGCTAAGATGGGATGGAGAGCCAATCCATGGCCTTCTGCAGAGATTCTTACGCAGGAAGGTATTAAGTAAGGTAAGGGTCATACATGCTTGAATCACAGGACATTGTTCTCCAGCAAAGAAGTTCAGACGAATTACAGAAAATTAAGTAAAACAAGATCAATAAATAAGATTTTTCTTCTGAGGGACAAAAAGTCCAATGAATGTATGATTGGGTAATAATTTCATAATAATTCAGCCTTAGACTTCTTTGGTTCTATGGACTTTGATTTGGGTATTAGAAAAACAAACAGACAGGATTTCATAGACTTTTCCCAGTCCAGCAGCAAGTTAGTAATTTTTCAGACACCATGACCTATTAATCTTAAATTTTATAGTTGAGCGAAATTAAAGGGCATTAGTGATATCATCTGCTATGTTAAAGATGTGTATCCTATCTGGCATCACTGTTTCCATTAAAGACTCCAGCAAAGGTTTCACTGCCTTTACAAATAAAAGTATGTTGGCTTCCATGTCATGTTGATGGCAGGACTGCAGGAGGATAGTTTTTCTTTGGAGAATAACTCAAAAACCTACAATATTACAACAGTGAGAGGCACTGCTGAAGATAGACTTCCCAGGAATATGCCTTGTTAGCAAGAGAGAGGTCACCATCCTGATGAGACATAGCCAATCTGAGAGATTATTTGGATCTCAAGAAAATTGAGAAACTCATTTGATGGTTTTCCTTCAAGAATGCCTTTCTGATAGTGTTCACGTTCTGAACATTCAGCCCCTAAACCCCTTTGAAAACTCCACCACCACATCAAGACGGACCCAAATGTATCCAAAGAATATATAAATGAAGTGGTTTATCTCACCCACCCAACTCCTCAATCACCCAAAATGGCTGAAATAAGCCAAAAATGGCAATTAAAAGTGACACAATATAACTTCAAGTGCACTCATCTGCACCAGTGCAGTTCCTAAATATTGTTGGGGAGAAGATTGGCCCACCACTGTCCTAAATGGAACCTAGTTATAAATTGTGCTTTGATAGATAGAAAAGCTGAGCTTATTATGATTATCCCATATGTACTTTGTATCATAGACTGTACTCAAGGCAATTCTCATACATAATCGCAGCAATCAGTAGTGACAATGTAAGTAACATCTTAAAGCTTTCTGGTTGTGTTTTGAACCAGAAAACATCCTGGTTGTCATCTCAGCTTGTTATTACAAAACTGTTGGCCATAGTAGTTAAAGATAACATGAACATTTTCTGGGATAGACAAAAATATTTGGAGCTTTTAATGTTTATGCAAGACATAAGACATGCATCACAGTGCTTTAATTCTCAGAGTTGCATTCTTCCCTGGCCTGGATTAATATATGATGTGTTTTTAAACCACAACTCTCCTAAGCTCCACACATGGACAGTTGTCATTGTGAAAATTGTCTTCATGGAAGTTTAATGCCTTAATCCTATATGGTTCAGCATAGCTATGGCTAACACTACAGTTATCCATTCATTGGCTTCTAAATTTACCATAGGGTCACTGCAGCCACTGCTCTATGACTATTCAGTGCCTGGTGAGAGCAAAGGTGGAAATGGAGAAGTATCTGACTATGTCCTCATAACCAGATGTGATATGATTACATTCTCCACCAAAGTCTGCTCCCTGGAGAACTTAAAGGATTGTGTAATAATTTTGGGAAACATAGCCAGATGATTCTCTGATCATTCCACCCTACCAGATATGGGTGGCTGGAGAATTGAAACTCTATAGCTGGTCCAAGGAAACTTTGGTACAAAGGGAGGAAAGAAATACCAACCTCCACATTGATAAAAAAAATATGTCTTGTGTATGCCAGTAACAAGATGTTTAGTCAAGATATATAGTAAGTCCCCTTGATGTTAGTGGAATTTACTCCCATTAAATGTGCACAGGCTGCCAGCCAAGATCTGGAACATCTCAAAAACAGTCAGGTTGCGTTCCTCTTATCTCCAGATCCAGGGTGATTGCTCTGTAGTTCTTTTGCCAAAGGGATACTATAACTTCTTTGATTTTTATAATGAGAGCAAGAAGAATTAATTGTGCAAAAATAAGCCAGTCTGCTTAATTCCCATTATGCATAGAAGGTACTGAATTTGGGTTACCTTAGTGTGCAGCCCTTGATGTGCACATCCCTGATTATGATTATTCCCTTTTAAAAAGTAATTTAAACTAAATGTCCACAGCTGAGCCATTAAGATAGAGCTGGGGGTGGAGGAAGGTTCCTTCTACAGTGAGTCTCTTAAATTTTCCTGCATACCAGAAAGCGCTGCTTATAATGAGATTAGGAAGAACATGAGTTTGTTCTTATGAAAGGATTTCCTTTTTAGCTCTTGCCTCAAAGCACTGCATTATCCCTTGACTGAATGCTTGTGTTTGGCTCTTCAGTCCTCTTCCAGGCTTTGACTCCCCCTCTGATAAATGCCTGAAGTGCTTTCCATCTTCTATCAGTGCTGTTTATCAAAAACGAGCAAAACGGAACAAGTGTATGAATACGGTGAAAGAGATGCAGCAAATTAGTGAACACCCACAACAAAAACTGAATGCATAATTTTAAGTTATTAATAATACCAGCTGGCTGTCACTGTATGGGAACATTATTATTTGGCACTTTCTTAATACTGTTGTTACAGAACAAGAAGAGCCTAGTTTTGTGAAGCTGCTTACATTGAAAATAAGCCTGATTTGGTCTGAATTATATGCTTCAGTTTCCCCTTAAGTTGATTATGGATAATCAGTTGCTATCTTGGCAGAATGAGAATATTTGAATTTCTATCAATAGGCTAATAAGACTTACAAGGCCTATAAGAAGCGTTTGCATTCATCAATTTGTTATTGTCACTTATTTGCTTTTATTACAATAAACATATTAGTTAGCACAGCCAGTTCTAGTGTTACAGGACATTGGACAGATCCATTAACGGATACCACTTTTCTTACTAAGGCGTTGGAAGACTAGGGCATTCTAAGCATTGCATGATCTTGTCATTCCAGTTCCTCACAGCACCCTGGAGCAATGCTTCAATGAGATAATTATAAGGAATTTAAATGGTGCTTATCAGGAAGGAAAGGAGCAGGAAAAGCATCCACAGTCAACCTTGCCAAAATCCTGAAACCCAGCAACTGCCCAAATGCAAGGCTGACCCTGTTTAGATGGCCTTATTTTCCATATAGCCAGTTATCAGAAAGGGCCTTAAATAACTATTGGTCCTAGCGTGGTATTTTAAGGCTTTAATTTTTTCCTTTTCTTATCTAGAAAAAAAGACCCCTTTCAATAATGATGCTGAGCAACTTTTAACATTTCACATCAAGTATAGTTCTGATGTATTTGCCTCTGATGCATCTGGTTCACCTATTTCCACTGTGTCCAGACAGGCTAAGCTTCAAGGCTGGTTCTGCTGCCTCAGATGACAAATGCTAGAGGATAGCCTTTTTCCCATCTCTCCTCAAGAGCCTGCTAGATATCACTTCTCTTGAAAGACAGAGCTGTCTTACACAGGCTTTTGGCTCCCCCTAAACCATCCAGCTACCATCAAGTTTGATAAAGAACTTTATTGCCAATGTTGAATGAAAATTCAACTGCTGGTCCAATCATTTTCTGTGCTGTTGATGATGTAATATTTTGCTTGCAGCGGTAAAATGAGTGATATAGCCCTAATAAAACTTTCATATGACTCAGATTTTTTTATTATAAAACCTTCTCTTATCTACTGAACTTTGAATGCTACTTCAACCGTCATTCACGCTTGCTGTTATGCAAGCTCATTGGGGACCTGAGTAAGTCACTTTACAACACCATGTATGTTTCCACCACCAGAGATGGAACATACCAGCAGTGTGTCTATCTGAATGTGTGCCCCAGTTAGCATAAAATGTTAATTAAGAGGAACCGTTGCAATCCCATTTGATTCCTGTGTTCTTAGGTAAAGCTAGAAATACACCAAGCACGTTCCGCAAGCTTGTCTTGGCAAGATGGTTTCAGCAATAGCATCTGCATTCTGCAGGTTATCCTTTCTGTAAACACAGCAGACTCTTGCTAAGTGTAATGTTATACCTTGTTTCCTCTGGAGGTGTGTGGTATGACAGTTGCAGACAGACTGCCTAGCTAATATCACTTTAATAGTTTCAGTGGGAATTAAACAAAGTGTTCCATAGACCATTGGGTTTGCATGCTATTAGGCTGTATTTATTTCTGAGTCACAAGCCCACAATGAAATTAATAATATAATAATTGTCCTCATGGCTGAAATCAAAGTTTCAGGAGCCGATTTAGTAACCTTTATCCAAAAATATTTGGAACCAGAGGTGTTCTGCATTTTGGATTGTGTGGGGGAGAGATTTTGGAATAGGTTCATATACATAAATTAGATATCTTAGAGACCCAAGTCTAAACATGAAATTCATGTATGTTTTATATACATCTCATACACATAACCTAAAAGTAATTATAAACAAATATTTTAATAATTTGTTTATGAAACAAAATCTGGGTACATTAAACCATCAAAAAGCAAAAGTGTCACAATGTAAACTACCGAAGTGGATGATTTTGGGCTTTGGAGTAGTTAGGATTCCATAATAAGTGATGCTCAAGCTGTGTAATGAATTTGGTCCATACTTAGAGTATCCCACCTCAAATTTCAATATTATCCTTAAAATGCTTTAACTTTGGGTAACTTCTCTCAGCCTTGTGTTATTCTTTGTGATGATTGAAATATTCAAATATCTTCACTTTTCTAAATACACATTCACATGTGGATGTAACTAATCCAATTTCTCCTCACTTTTATTATTCAAAATCATGACTTGCAACTTAAGGTGCATGAATAAACTCCATGGAAAAGCATTTGTGTAGTGGTTAAAAGACGTGAAATGAAAAACTGATCCCTGGTACAATTACCACTTGGTGCTAAGTATTAAGCAGTATATGTGTGTGGCCACAAATCGTACTTCACTGCTGGTGCTGCTGTTGTTGTTTATGAAAACTAATTCGTACATGCAAGGGGTCAAATTATGAAACTTTTGATTTTGCAAAAAGGTGCAAATACTTTCAAACCAACTGCTTATTCTATTCTCTCCAGTTCAGAGGAATGATGCCTCCTCCATGTGATCCAGTTTGCAAGATAGTGGAGTGGATTCTTGTGGTGTGGCACCAGCTGAATTCGTGCTTGTCACGTCTCGGTGCCCATGAAGCACTTGTGGGACCAAAGCATTTCATGTCTTGTCCAGTGGTGCCTGGCCACAGCCATGCAACTGTGAAGTATGACTTTTATTTATATTTTTAATTAAAATTATTATGTAGTAGCACCCTTCAGAACAGGGTTGCTCAAACCAGTAGTCCATGAACCATTGACTGCCAGTCCACAGAAAGCTTTTGGAAGAGGGAGTGGAGTTAAACTTGCAAATAATCCAAACAATGAGTGTGAAACCTACAAAAGTGGAGGGCCAATTGTATCCATTTTGCAGTTTTGAATCTTGCATATTTGATTTTTCACAGATTTGATTAAAATGTTATCTCTAGGGATCTCTAGGTCTTCCAGTGTGATTCTATCGCTAATTTCCTCCAGTCATGCCAAAGGACCCAAGAGATTTCTAGAGAGAATACATCTCTAGGAATCTCTAGGTCCTTGAATGCAATTCTATGTTCAATGTCCAATGGAAATTGACTAGAATAGTGATGGAAAACCTAGAAATTCCTAGAGCAATGTTCTCTTGGGGGGGGGGGGGGGAGAAAAGCTATTTCTTTATTTGCAGTTTTTCACTTTCACCCCAGCAAATGTGGAGATCTGACTGAACTTAATGTCAGCTAGATATCACTAGATATCTTTCCCATCATCTACTAAATTGTTTTTAAAGGGAGATATGGATTGAACCTGAGGATTTTGATATGCAAATCCATTCCCTATACTCAGCTAAAGCTGCTTTCCCTACCCACACAATGATGGGTCTCCTCTATCATTCAGTGAAGATGTAATTGCTACAAGGTCAAATTCTGCTTTTCAGGAACAATAAATATCCATTGGATTTGCCATTTTACTGCTTCCCTGGATTTATACTTATGCTGTTTAAATTCTGTGTAAATGCAGCTTGTGGTACAGAATTTAGCATACTGAAAACCTCAGCTCTCGTCTTTTTCATTTTTGAAGCATGTTACTAGTAGAGATATCTGATTGTAGAAGTCAGTTGTTAAATTCTTAGTGGTTGGGAGCAGAACTTTGGTGTCCTTTGGAGCGGTTTATTGCTACCGATGACTGGCATTGGTTCTAGGCCCAGCATGGTATAATGGTTTGAGTTTGACTCTCCATTTGGTTATGGGAAATCATTGGTTGGCTTTGGGTGACTGACACACTCTCAGACCCATAAAATCCTATCATGGATTCATCTTTGAGTGCACTATGTGTTGTGAATGACTTGAAGGCGCACAACAACAGCAAGCAGTTAACTGGGATGTTAAAATCCCAATTCAACTATTTTCTTGTCAAGTGATTCTCAGCAACTTCCTACCCCAAGTCCCTAATCTTAGTTCCTAAAATGGGAGCAATGATTAATTTGCTTTGGAGCATTTGCTATGAAGATGAGAAATCATGTTGCGATTACATCTAAGCGTGGTAGGAAATGCATATAATAATGTGATCTGAGACCACCAGAAGACATGAGTAGTGCTCTTGAAATATTTATTTCCTTGATAAATAAAACAGGAAGGCACTAAAAATATACTAGCAGCAAAATTGCAATGCATGTGTCTGCATTGCAATTTTGTCAACATTTTGAACATTTTCGTAAATCAACATAAATTCAAAGGGAAATAAATCCAGCCCTTTTCGGGGAGGACTCATATATTTAATGCACAGGATAAAAACTAATATTTTAAATATGTGAATGATGGCATTAAAGGTACACACACACATATATATACTAGCTTTGCCCGGCCACGCGTTGCTGTGGCTTATGGGAATCCTTTGTTGGCCAGGTGGAATAGCAGTCTCAAAGCCTGGCCGTTTTCTGGAGTAACTGGAACTGTTTGTTGTATGAATGTAGAGGCATGGATGAGGGGTTGTGCTGCCAAGTTTAGTGTTTCTGGGATGTGTAGTTTTTTGGTTTTGTCCTAGGCCGAAATTTCATTACCCTTATATATATATAGATTTAAAAAATCATTTTATGTTCTTCTACAATCCTTCTCCCATTTCCACTATCTCGTTTTTGGTTTCCTAATCCCAATTCTTCAATTTATCTGTTTTTGGCTTCTAGTCAAACTTCTACTTCAATTGCATTTGATAAGATAGCAAATAGAAACTTTGGATTTGATTGTAAAGTGGTTAAATGTGACTGACAAACTATCTTATCTTGTTTATTTTACCACTACACTACACTTAAGTGCCATTTTAAGGTGCATATTCTAACAACAAGTGTAAGGGTACACGCAGGTGCTTTCAAGTGTATATGGGAAATTTTTGGTAAATGTAGTTTTGTTCCCAGCCTTCCATAAGATGCTTTTGAAACACTTTCTTTCTTAGCACGTACTGTCACTCAATGGTAGGGCATATATTTGGTATGCAGAATGTTATAGGTTAGATCCCTGACATTTCAGTAAAGAAGAGCATGTGGAAAGTGAAAAGGGAGAACTAGTTCCCTTTAGAACAGCTTCCAGGCAAAGCAAACAGAGCTTGGCTAGATCTTACTCGGTATAAGGAGCCTAAATAAATAAATAAATTTATATGGATCAAAATAGAAGATTCCCATTTTCCTTTCCATCTTGTCACCCTGTTGATGTTTTTTACAGAAATATTGGTTAATTAATTCAGTGCACCCAGGCCCAGGAAGCTAAACAGCAAATGAGATGAGATCGTTTAAATCAGTGTTTCTTAATCCATTTAATGTGGGGGACTAGCAACTATCCCCTCATCGTGCCAGGAACTAGCACAGTATTTGTGCCCACTGGCTAGAGATTTTTAAATTTTATTTTTTGGGAATTTGTCAGTAACTGGCAACCAATTGCTCAGGGATCCAAGGACCACCACTTTGAACAGTACTGATCAAGACTACACCGTGGAAATCACTCCACAGGCTATGACAAAGAGATTAGAGAAGAAAGCTGTACAAAACCAGCATCATTGTTTTTCTTTCATATACTACATTTCATCCTTGTGTACATCACCAAAGAAAAGTCCTTTGAACATATATGCTTGACATTCAACTGCAGTGTTATCTCTTTTCTTTTCCCTGGCTGGAGATTCTGTATATAAATAATTCGGTAGGATAAAATTTTACCTAGTATGCACCTCCAGCCTGGAAATATCATCCTAATTTATATTTCTGTTTGTCTGTTAAAGTGAATGAGAATGAGAATGAGAATGAGAATGAATGAGTCATTTTTTTTAAAAGTGTCAACTTACTCCCTTTTGCAACTAGTGCGAACATGTGTTTTTCTCACTATCTAGGCATTGAAAAGCTATTAGCCTTCAGTCACTCTTTTCTTAGTGCTGTTATTTCAGTGAATTTCGAAAGCTTGTTCTGTGCCTTCAAGTCATTTCTGACTTATGGGGACCATAATGCAGATGTATTATAGGGTTTCCTTGAAAACATTGTTTAGGGTGGGTTTGACTTTTGACTTTGAAGTGGAGAGGTGACTTGCCCAAGGTCACTGGTAGCTTTCCATGGCTGAGTGAAGATTTGAAATTTGGTTAGAGTTTAACACTATACTGGCTCTCCCTTCCTTTATAAATTTGAAAGCTATTTCTATTTATCTCTTCATAATTTAGACAACAAAATTTCAGCTCCTGGATAAGTATTTGCCTAGTCATAATGCAGAAAGCAGCAGCGAAGAGAGCTATTTCCCCTGGCCTTTCCTAGCTCTTCCCTGGTACTTAAGGCAATTCAAGGGCAAGTTTCTACAGAGCCCTTAGGAAATAAGGGTAGAGTTATATTGGTTCAAAATTTCCTGTATGGCATTGAAGCACCATCACTCATTGAAGTAAAAGTCACGACACATTTCTGTAAAGACAGGTGCTGTAATTTAAGTGTCCCTGAAAATCACACAACTCCTCTTCCCAGTTTTCCAAGTGTTATGATTATTCCGTTCTGTAGGGGAAATAAACGTCAGAAATGATCAGTCTATATATGTCATAGATTCCAGTGCTGATTTCTCTACTCTGTGATGGAAAGCTGTCAACATTGAGTATTAATAGTACATATTCCAGTTTGGAGACAATTTAAAATGTGGTGTCTTTGGAAGTAAACTGATGTTGTGAAGAAGATTGTTTGTCATTTGCATTCAAGTTCTATTTTGTGCGCCAAAAGTGAAGCTAGTTTGTGGCCACCATTGCAGTATTATCTATCACCCTTTTAACAGAAGGCTTCTTTGATATATTTCTTATTGATGGCATTAGCAATCCTACTGGGAATGAGACTCTTAGGTAAAGAAGCATTTAGTAGACACTTTATGTCCCCTTTACAATCTTTCTATTACAGTGATTCCAACTTTTTTTTTTACCATGGCCCACTTGAACAGAGCCCACTTTGTCCAGGGACCACACTCCAACATTAGTATCAAAAAGGTTACAAATCAGTTTTTGATCAACTTTATATTCGGTTTGGTTATTTAGGATACTGATTCAGAAAATTGCACTGGTCTATCCAATGCAATGGTCAGGTCTTTGGAAAGGGGCGGAAATTAAATAAATAAATAAATAAATAAAGAGGAAGGAGGTTCGCGGACTGGATTTTCATTATCATGGCCTACTGCTGGGCCGTGGCCCACAGGTTGAGAACCACTGTTCTGTCAGACCAGAAGAGAAGACCTTTGTTAGCTAGTGTTCCTGGATTACTTCAAAAGCCTAAATGTTATTTCCAGTATGTCAAGTATATCTAGCTAGCCATTTTTGTCATGTCTTTCTTCTATTTCTACCCCTCCACCCTATGTGTTTTCAGGTGGATGTCCAAATTATGGAATGCTATCATTGCTCCACGAGTTCAAGAAGCGATTCTCTCCAGAGCCTCTCTAAAAAGACCATCTACACTGGGACAATTGGCAGTCAAGAAAAGTCCAAGCCAAGGGCAACAGGCTGTGGTAAAAGCAGCACTCAGCATTCTCTTAAATAAAGCTGTGTTGCATGGATGTCCTCTTCCCAGAGCAGGTGAGAAGGGAAACAGGTCAGCCTTTCTAGAACTAAGGCTTGGGGCAAAAGGAAAGGCTATAATTTATTCAACCTGGAATACATTGAATCAACACCCAGAGCAGACTATAATTTCAAGGCACAGATTTTTAGAATAATTCAAATAATATAAATGCGCTGAATCACTGATGAGCAAAAACAAACACAAAAAAGGTAACAAAGGAGGAGCTGATTCCTGCTCACAACATGATTGCTAGGAATCACTTCACTGTTGAACTCATCCTATACATTAAACTACTATGAACATTGGATTTCTCATTGAATTTCTCTCTTTCTCATGCACAATGTTTTTAATTTTGGAAAACATCTTAAGTTCCCCCTGTTTTTGATCAGATCAGGTGTTTGCCACAGATGACTTAGTTCAGACAACAAGGGCCCTGCTTTCTGACCACCAGGAGGCAGGTTGACTTCTGGCATTAATCTTCATTTCCTCCTGAAATTAACAAACTAACTCTCTTTCTCTCTGATTTTTCTCATCCTTCCTTTCTCCCCATAATATTGTCTTTCTGTTGCTTTCTATTTCTGCTTTCTTGCATTTTTTTTTTGTAAAAGCAGAGTAGCAATGGAACTGTAGCAATGTGTACTGATCTGAATTAAACAATTGTGCAAAAAATAAATTGAGTAATACTCCTCTAGAGAAGGGTAGATACTTTGGCATTCGATTCTAACATTTCAATAATGGATAATTACCACAATTTCATTTGCTTTTGTTGTTTCAGAACTGGATCAGTACATTGCTGATTTTAAAGGAGGGAACTTTCCCCTTTCCATGGTATCAACCTACAAGAATGGCCCCAAGAAAAGAGGTGAAGGCATTGCTTGGAGAAAAGTGAGCACAAGTCCTCGTAAGAAGTCAGGAAATTCATCATCCCAATCCTGGAGTAAAAAAGAGGAAAACATAGAAGGTAACAAGTGATGTAAACAGAACTTCAAGAAATTGCAGGAAGGGTCAGGGAAGGCATTTTAATTGCCATATCCAGTCATTTAACAAAATGGTAGTCATGTCTAATTTTGTTGCCAACTGGATTGACAGTCCAGTAAATATTGTTGAATGGCTATCTTTCTTTGGTGTTCTAGGGATATCTGCATAACCTAGTTAACATGTGCATTTGAATTGATAGATATCAGTAATGCTTCAGTTAGCTGCATGTGTGACAGAGCTTACCATCTTGTCTCCTGTACAGGTGTCAAGGCAAAGAACATATTGCAGGAAAATGGCAACAGAATGGCTTCTCTAACAAGAAAGTAAGTACAGGGTCCAGTTGAAGCTGGAGAACTTGACCAAGAATAAATTTAAATAACTGTATTGTGTTCCTACCATAGTTGTTTCTTAACAGCCTCTTCTGTCAGCTCCAAGGACAGCTTGAATGGTGTTTTAGGAGATATAGAAAAATATACTGTCTGTCCAAAGTGTGTCTTAAACTAGTCATAGTCTTACACTTTAGAGCCATTTTCTGGGACATGTCAGAACATTGTTTACTTGGTAGCCTCTAATCACATCACTAGAAAGTTACTTCCATTTAACTGCACTACTTTTCCAGGCTCTGTCTTACAGACTGTCATCTTTTAACTCTGCACTTGTTAGCTAAATCCATATTTGTTCTGTTTTGCCTTCTAAGAAATACAGAAGATGATCCGCTAAGTGTATTAAACCTGGAACAGAAGCTATCCCTTGGTTCTGATGATGAAGTAGACCTTGTGCAGGAACTTCAGAGTATTTGTTTAAGTAAATCAGAATCTGACATAAGCAAGGTAAATTTCTGGCCACTGCTCTTTCTTGCTTCTTCCCTGCTGCATCCTCATTTTCTCCCCATCTCAAGAAAACATCCCTTGACCCATCTACTCCAAATACTACCATATTGTGCTTCTACTTTTTGCCTCCAAACTGTGGGAGTTTTTCATCCATCCCCCTTTTGACTTCCTGCAACCTGGATTCTGCCTTCTGCTCTCTGCTGAAACTTCCTTTGTCAAAATTGCTTAGAGAAACTCCTAAATTCAGAGTTCTTAACCTCCATGATCTCTCACCTGTCTCTCAGTACAGTTAATTAACCTCTCTTGCTTGATACCCTTCATCTCTGATTTCCTTGATTCTTTCCTTAACCATATGACTTATTTTTCATTCAACTTTTCCAAAAGAAGAATTTCACAATCGATTTCCTCCCTTTGCATTGTGCCCCTATATGATATTTCTGTCATTGTCATTCCTGGTCATTCCATCAGATGCCATGACTTTCAGCACCATTTACATATCAGTGAGAACCAGGCTCGAATTTCCAGCTATCTGGTCCAGGATCTCTTCAGATTCCAAAACCAAATCTCATATAATACTCATATTCCTTGCCAACTGCACTACCTACCTTGTTGCTTAGGCAAATCTTTGATTCTTCATCACTTTCTTCTGTCTGCGACTTCCTGCTTCTCTAGTGCTACATGTTCACCTATCCAAAGATCCCAATTTTTCTTAAATGGCTCTTCCTTTTCTCAAAAAACTTAAAATGCTTGAAGCTCTCGTTCAATGGATCTACATGATGTTGCCACGTTTCCTTTAAATCTCTACACAAAGTCCTTAGCACTGTCCCTTAGATTCCATCACTTACTAAAACTAAAATTAATAATACATAACGGAATCGACAGCATAGTACTATTATCCTCTTTTTTCCCTGTATTGCCTCCTTGGCAAATTTTTATATACAGGGTAGTTTACCCCTTTTGGGTGGAGGAAGGTTACTGTGTCTTGACACGCAGAGACAGGTTGGGCAAATTGTAACTTTTTTGTGCTCCCGAAGCCCTCCAGGGGTAAAAAAAAATGGGGAAATATTTTTTATCATAAAATGTTTCCCAGTGTTCTCTAGGGAACACCAAAAAAAATTCACAACATTTCTATACCCGGTCTAGACCAATCGGGGTTCAGAGGAAACCTGTTTCTAAAACCTGTTTCCAGTCACTTCCTATAGCTACAACAGATCTCTCCTGGTCCTTCATTGGCCCACTGGAGATCCAAAAACACAGTGGAAAATGCCGCCAATGCCTCCTAAAATTGGTTTGGGGCATTTATGACCAAAAGATAGGAAAGGGCCTGCAGAAGATGGGAAATTCAGCCCTTTAAGATCTTCTTGAAACTAATGTGCCCCCATAACAAACCACAGTTGCCCACTTCTGGCATAGGGAATAGTGAAGGTGATGATGATGATGATGATGATGATGATGATGATGTAGATAAAAATACTTACGTTACACTTGGTTCCTCAGTCTGTATTGCAGTTGTACAATACAGAAAATCTCTGTGTGATGACTGCATCATATATTTAGTTCATCAGGCAGAAATTCATCCTGTGGAAATGTTCTGTTCCACTACAACAAATGTCTGGTTGCTATCCTGTGCATTCAGGACAGCAGCATGGAATTGGCAGGCTCTGTGCATTAACCTTCTCATGAGGAGCATACCGTACAGACTGCTGGAAACACTTTTCAACACAGCAAACTGCTGTGGCAAGTGTACAGTGTAGATTACAGCCATTTAAGAGGATTATCAGAGTGTATTGAAAGTGGGTTCTTTGAATCTCTAGATTATGATGGAAGAATTATTGTTGTTTAATAGTTCAGTCCTTAAGTGTTAATGCCATCCATTTGAGAATTCACAATGGAGACAAAAAAGTATAGGTTAATAACATTGCCTTTTAGTCACTGATGCTATTTCTGTCATCTGAATCATCCCATTGTGAGTAGGAATTAAGCCTAGAGGATAATCGTTGCTTTATATTATCGGGTCTTCTGGAATTGACCTTTCTCTATCTTCTTTCTCCATCAGATAGTTGATTCCAAGGATGATCTGATAAAGATGATCAGTACTTCTCAGAAGGATCCTGTGCTTTCAGCCAACATCATTAATGCTAATACATCAGCATCACAGCAGGTATGTGACAAGCTATGGTGCATAACAGAAGGTGTCTCTGTGCATTCAGATCACCAGTTTAGAGTCGCTTATTGATTTGGAAACAGTTAAGGCAGTTCTGAACACATTGGATGGGATCAATACATGATTGCTGAAGCTTTTGTTGTTGTTTTGTCCCTCAGCAAGGAAAGAAGAGAGCATCAGAGACATTGGTTTATTTATCGTGTCAGAAGCAAATTGAGAATATAGTTATAATGTATTAAAGACCACAAAATTAAAACTTGGCATTATACTAAATTTCCTTTGACCAAAAACTGGCCACTTTGAGTGCCTCTGGTGTCACTGTAAGGACGTCCTCCATTGTGCATGTGGCAGGGCTCAGACTGCATTGTAGTAAGTGGACTCCACTTTATAGCCCCATTTCTTAAGATTGGCTCTGCATCTCGTGGTGCCAGAGTGCAATCTGTTTAGCGCCTTCCAAGTTGCCCAATCTTCTGTGTGCCCAGGAGGAAGTTTCCCATCCGGTCTCAGCCACTGATTGCGGTTCCAGGTTTTAATCAGAGACATGAATGAGATGGATCAGATGGGTAGAAGATTAGCAGAGATAGACATGCTCTAGGAAAAGTCAAGGGCAAGGTGGCAAACTGAGAAAGATAGAGCATAAACAGGTTGGAAGAGAAAGGGATTGAAAATAAATTATTCTATGAACAAGTAATAGTCATGGCTTGTTCTTAGGAGATTTCATCCAGAAAACAAACTTTAAGAAATCCATTTATTTGAAAATGATGTGGCATAAACATTTGGCCTTGGCATTTTTGCTGACTTCTCAGATAATTTTGACAGAGCACAAGAAAAAAACCTTTACAATGTGCTATGACTCCTTTATAATTTATGAAGGATTTCCAGTGGTGCTGAGAATTTTGAAATCTCCTGCTTATTTGTACCAAAGTCCTTTGAAGCAGAGGGAAGAGCTACAAGCTGAGCCCTACAAATGGAATTTCTTAAGCAGCTGCCAGAATGGCTCATTGCAGGAAGATTTCCTAAAGTCCTCTTTCCAATTAAGTATTCCTACCAGTGTAGTACCGAAAGGGGCGTGGAAGTAAAGATTTAGAGAGTTTTATCAGAAATGGTCACCACATTATACATTGAAAAATTAATAGGGCAAATGGACACTCAGATACCAGAGGATGGAGCTTTTGGTAAATGAACTGTGCTGGAGCAAAAAAAAAAAAAAACAGCTTAGTAGAAATAATTTGTCCTGGCTGATTTTAAGAGTGAGATCCAAGTGAAATATTTGTCCATTCAGACAACAGACTCAGGCAGCTTCAATAAAGCAATATTAATACCAACAGACAGGGGATTGTGTAGTGCTGTAGAAATTATGAGACATGATGGGTAACAAAAATAGGATTTTTAATGGAGTGTTGGGTCCTCTATCTGGTCTATTCCAAACAGAGAGTGAATATTGTAATTTCTTTGGGGTTTCTTTATACCCCTACTTGGTTGTTGTGTGCTTTCAAGTCATTTCTGACTTATAAGGACCCTATCATGTTGTTTTCCAGGGCTGACAGCATGTGACTGCCATTATTCACTTACTCTAATTCTTAACTTGATTTATAAGAGAAGTCTTATAAAACAAACAAACACATTAGTAGTACAAAGAAATGTTAAAGATAAAAAACAATCTGTATGCCCTCAAGTTGCCTGTCAATTTATGGAGATTTCAAGAATTTCATAGGGTTTACTTAGGCAAAGAATAGTCAGAGGTGATTTTGTCAGTTCCTTCCTTTGAAATATATTGTCTACAGCTCCTGGGATTCATTGGCGCTCCGCCATCCAAGTACTAACCAGAGCTGACACTGTTTAGTTTCCAAGATCACATAGGATTTCATGCTTTTAGGGTATTCTATAAATGTAAAGGATTCAGTGTAAAAATGTAGTTTCAAAGAGACCAGGCTGGAAAAAGCTATTTGAAAAGTCATGTCGTGTCATATAACCAGACTGCCACCACAAAAAAAATGCCTTATATTTAATAATCACCCATTTTGTGTTGCCTTCAACAACACAAATCACCCATTTTGTGGGTGCATAGAAGAAGACTTTAAAATGTAGGTAGAAACATACGGAAGAAGTGTTTCAGGTTTTAAAGCAGAAATACAACTTTTTCAGTTGGGTTACAAGTGGATTTGAAAATCAAAATTCAAGCAAATTATAAAGTGGCCAGTCTAATTTTTTTTAATTTGGGGACCCTTTTCAGGAATAATGACCATTTTGAACTATTTTTATAGGCAGCCCATTAAAAGATTACAAGAGAGAGAACAATAATCACAAGGTTTTCCCTGTCTTTGTTATCATATATTTAATAATGACTGATATAATAATCTGATGAACTGCTTTGAATGAGTGAAAGCACTTGAAATGAGCATTGTGCCCTAGAATATTTTCAAAGCATAGTGTGGCATTATGGTTAGAGCATTGGACTGTTATTCTGCAGACGAGGGTTCAAATCCCCACTATGCCATGGAAACCCATTGTGATTTCAACTCTTCCAATGTTGAACTTGGACAAATCATATCTTCTCTGCTTCAGAGGAACACAAAGCCAAGCCCTTCCTGAATAAATCTGACTGAGAAAACCCTAATATAGAGTTGACTTAAGGTTGCCATAAATCAGAAACAACTTGAAGGCCCACAACAACAACAGCAATTGATTGGTGGCTGAGAAATACAAAGAAGATTCCATGCCAAGAAGAAATTAGAAATGCAGATTCCTCAGCACTATGATGAAAGGATTTGGCTTCAGCCCTTTGTGAGCATGCCCAGATATAGCTAACCCTCCAGATGGCTGCAGTTTCCATGGAAATTAGAAAACACTGAGGAAGCGACTGATGAAAATAGAACTGAGGAGGAGGTTTTGTTGGAGGTGACAATTCAAACTGCTAACTTGCTGAAAGGCTTTTTTGTTTCTCTCTGAGACTACCGCCTTCTCCACATGTGAGGCGAGAAAGAGGGGAGTCTCCAAGCAGGTCATGGCAGCAGCTGGGAATTGCTACAGAGACGGCATCAAAATGAGCTCCGTTTTCCCCATAAAAAGCCAATAGAAGCTTCTAGGGAAGGGGGAAGTGATCTAAGAATATAGGAGATAACTGACTCATTTACTGAGTGATTGGAATTATTCCTGAATTTCTTTTTAAAAAACAGAACTCAAAGCTTGCAACAAATCAGGACTAAAAAATACAAAATAAAAGAAATTCAAAGCATACAATGCAATTAAATAAATGCAATACAAAGTACAGTATATACACGTACAAATTCCATAAGCCCTTCCTCATAACTGGTCATTTATCAAAAGCTGGCCTGAATTAAAAGATTTTTGACCACCAGCTGGAACTTGCTAGGTGAAAAACAGGACACGGATCCTGTACCTTGAATTGTTTCTTGGAAAGGCAGTTTCAGCAGTGCTGTTTTTCACCTGGAAGCAACGTCGACATAACCTATTGTTCAAAGAAGAAAGTTGTTTTTGCTGCATCCAGAATTTGTGCTCCATTGTGGAGAAGTCTCAACGGTATTCAGCAGCTTTCAGTCTCCTTGGTGAAGGTCATGAATGTATTAGCAGGTTTCGGCATCCCAATTAGAAAGCAGCAGGCTAGCTCAGTAAGCATCAGAAATGCAGAAAGCAGATGGCTGTGCTCAGTTACGCCTGGGGCTCTTCCATCTTGGTGTATTTTCTGTCAATGTAAGATGGAAAAAGACAGGAAGACAAGACACATGGCAATAGAGATATTGGCTAGAATTCATCACCACAGATATGGGTACATAGCCTAGCATTTACTCATCTGTAATTGGTTTGTACGTACAGTCCTATGTATTCATTATAATGGCACTATTGCAGTGCTTGTAAAAATCTCCCGATCCTCCTTTACCAGGCAGGAAGCCCTGAAAGCAATGGAGATCCATTCTCCTATTAATCGGAGACCAGCATATTGATGTTTCTTCTGGATTCTCCTATAAATCTCCAGTACAAGGAAGACATGTTATAGGGATCCACCTTCTGATTGTTGCACCAGAGATACCTAGGCAAAGTGCAGAAAACATTGCTCAAAGCAGGTGCTCTTTGGTAAAGAAGGATTGGGAGGGAAGTCAGACCAGAAGTCCACCCGAGCATCTCAGTTGATATCTTCATTTTGCTAAACTTCCAACTATGGAAGTCAATTTAGATCACTTTTGTTTAGAAAAACATGCATGCAGCCTGTATTTGTCCAAAAATACAATGCGATCTGTTTCGAGTCATGGACCAATATTATCTTTAACTGTACAGTTATATCAGTTTGCAGTAACACAAGTGAAGTAGTCTATCATAGCTCCTCTGAAATTTAACTTAATGCAAACTTTTCACTTTTTAAAGGGGAGAGATTAGTGTGTGTGATTCAGAGTTAACAGGAATTTTAGAGTGGGTGTTGCTATAAATATAGTGTTACATACCCAAATCTCCACTATACAATTTGATATGTAACTCAATAATGATATAATAATAATGATAATGATGATATATAGCTCAACTTGACACATGAATCATTTTTAAATGATACAAAACAGGGAACATTAAAATAGAATTAAACTATCAACAATATTCCAATGATTGAAAACTAATGTATAATATAATTAAATGATAAAGAGCCATTTGGTGTAAAACCTTCAGGACTTCATAATGATGCTTCTGGGATGGAGCCTGACTGAGCCCATCACATGACACAGGGCTACTTCCAACGGGGCTCTGTCCTGGCAGCATTGTAGCATGGAGCCCTGAGAACATGGGTGGCTACCCGTTTTCTCATTACCTAAACCCTCAGTCTATTCTTTTAAAGCTATGTTTTAAAAGCTTATTAAAATAAAAAGGTTGCTATCAGCCAAAAGGAGGACAGAAAAGTAGAAGATTCTGATCTCCTTGGAAAGATGTTCTGGAGTCTAAAGGCAGCCACCAAAAAAAGCCCTTTCTCACATCCCCTCCATCTGTGCTTGTGATGGTGATGGAGATGAGAGAAGGACCTCTCATGAAGACCCCTAGGTCCTGAACAAGCTCAGAGAAAGACAGACAGACATAACGTCTTCCAGGTAGCTTGGACCTAAGCTGTAATTAAGGCCACATGGTCTCTGTCACCCTGAAGTACTTTGAGATAGTGCTTGTTGAGTTTTGATAACCCTTGTATGCTATGCATTCCTACAAGAAGCATGCTTGGTTTCAACTTCACTTGCATGTTCATGCCAGGTTCATACTTTCACACATTTAGGAGTGGTCAAGAAATTATGACTGGATATCTATTCAGTACACTACTGTGTTCCATTTTACTTTGTTAATATTATTTATTTGTATTCTTATTTAATATGGCTATATAGCCTCTGCTTTTTTTTCTTTTTTCTGTTGCCAGCAATAAGAAATATTTAGTTGAACTACATGTAGGGGACAAGAAAGGGATTTGATATAGCACTTCCATATTATGTGTTCTTTATAACATATGGTCTTATTCACATTTTACTAGGAGTAATTATGTTCTAGGATTGCCCCATGTAAGCCGCCCCAAGTCCCTTCGGGGAGAATAAAGTTATTATTATTATTATTTCTTAAAATAACACTGAACACAGTGTCACTTATTTCCCAACTTACTTAGGCAATCCCTCATAGTTCGAGGATGATGGTCTTCCATCTGTGGGGTCCTGTGGGTGGGTTCTTAGGTGGCTGAAGAGACCTATTCTTGATCTGCATGTTCTACCGCAGTGAGGACATCGGTTTCCAGGTGGAAGGCAGTCCCGGTCAGGGTTGGCTTGACGGGCCTTCCTCTTGGCACGTTTCTCCCTTAAGGCCTCCATTCGTGCCTCTTCGAATTCCACACCATTACTGGTCACAGCTGACCTCCAATTAGAGTGCTCAAGGGCCAGGGCTTCCCAGTTCTCAGTGTCTATGCCACAGATTTTAAGGTTGGCTTTAAGCCCATCTTTAAATCTCTTTTCCTGCCCACCAACATTACGTTTCCCATTCTTGAGTTCGGAGTAGAGTAGCTGCTTTGGTTGACGGTGATCGGGCATTTGGACAACGTGACCAGTCCAGCGGAGTTGATGGCATAGGAGCATTGCTTCGATGCTGGTGTTCTTTGCTTCCTCAAGCATGCTGACATTTGTCCACCTGTCTTCCTGAGAGATTTGCAGGATTTTTCTGAGGCAACGCTGATGGAAACGCTCTAGGAGTTGAGTGTGACGTCTGTAGACCATCCACGTTTCGCAGGTGTAGAGCAGGGTTGGGAGGACAATGGCTTTATAAACAAGCACCTTGGTATCTCTACGGATATCTCGATCATCAAACACCCTCTGCTTCATTCGGAAAAATGCTGCACTTCCTATCAAACATGCCTTGAATTACCTTACTCAGTTTCAAAAAGAAGCAAACTCTGAAACCCAGAGAGAGCAGACTGCAACACGGGACTTCCCATTATCTGTTAGACTCTAAAATGTTCCTTTTAACTCAACACATCTGTTACAGCTTGCAACAAAAGCTTTGTGCAAGTTCAGAGGTATTGATCCCACAGTGTTGCTTCTTGCGTCTATCGCTAGTAAATGTATTTATGCTGTAAAATGTTACTGTGTTTACAGGATGGGAATCCTGGGATCTGTCTTCGCAGCAGCAGTCAAACCGTGGAATACAGCAACAGTAAACCAAAAACTGAGTCTGTAAAGAGTGGTGTTGCAAGAGCGAAATCGTTTCTTCCTGTGCCCAAAAACAAAGTCAGCCAGTCTTCTCAGAACACTAAACGAAGCAGCAGCAATACAAGGCAAATAGAGGCAGTCAATGACTCAAAAGAAGAAATTTGGAACATGCACAAAAAAATACAGCTTGAGAAATATGAATAAAATATACCCATCTACCTTTCTTATCCCCCATCCCTACCCTGGTCTTTGCATAATCCATTATCCAGAAAGTCACACTCATTCCCAAATGTAAATAGTTTTTAAATGGCTTTCTCAGTTATAATGTATCTATGGGACCACAGTTTAATTTCTATGTAAATAAACTGTTTATAATGAAAATATTAGATTATATTGACCTCTAAGAGTGGAAGGGGATATCTTCATAAATGATTTTCTAATTTGAAAAAAATGTTTTATTGTTTAATTATATTCAGGGGTATCACTACAGAAACTGTGTGTGCACATGCACACTTGTGTAAATAAATATTAAATATCTTGGACTTTAGTCAGGGGTACCTGTGTACAAAAGAGCTGGTATTACATATGGTGCATCCGTGGAGACATATTTGCTCTATTGAGGTAAGAAGCAGATAGCCAGTTTGGAAAGCTGTCTGTACCATATTGCCGATATGACCATTTCAATATTTGCATCACCTTATATACTCTAGAGACTAATCTAATGTGGGATTCCCATATGGCAGGATCTTCTGTCAGTTCCTGCATGTGGAAAATAAAGCAGTGAATCTGCTTTTATTTCCTGTGCACCATGAAACCTTGCAAGGTGTTGCTCATGTGAAAATTATATTCTCTGTGTGTGATATCCTTGCTACCAGCAGAACAGGATCTCTGGATCGGGACATTAAATGTTCTATAGTTAGTTACATGCTGAGTTTCCTGTGTTATATTTCATATATTAGGTTGCACAGTTCTGTACAGTACTGGCTTAAAAGCTAAACTACATGCCTTTCCAAGGCAAACATATATATTGTATATATATACATATATATAGTCTATGTTCACTTTCTGAAAAGTGAATGGAATGTGGCAATAACGGGGAAAATTGGGAATATCTGCCCAGTTACTTTCAGTTATGAACTGTATTAAATATTTCCATTGCCCATATTATTGGGTAGTTTGGTTTATTTCTTCTCTTTTGTTGCTTCAGTTTTGCATTCCAGTTTAGGTATGAGTTAATGATTTGTGCAGAGTATCTTTTTCTGTTTTTTTTTTTAAAGGAAACAAACTCCAGAGCCATCATAATAAGCAATCTGTGGTTATTTGCTTGATAGCATTTTTGGTGAGGTTACATGATAAAGAACATCTCTAATTACATAAATTATTGTATATACTATAGAAACTTCCCCCCACTTCTCTCACACACACATACACACATGTTGCTTTACACTGAAATATTGTTAGGATTATTATACTATAGTTATCAGCCAAAAAGGAGTAGCAATAACCTGTGGGGACAGAGAGACCCATACAATACACTTATTGGCCTCATCGGTCTGCTATAACCTTTTAATAGTACTCGTATGGGGAAAAGAGAGGGGGTTCCTCTTCCTTGTTTTTTTCCTTAATAAAAAAATTCTACCAATTCAGTATTCATGTTGGACACAGCTGATATGGATGTCCGTCATACCTTCTGTTACGGAACTGTGACACCTTTATAACATAGACACAGATTCCTTAAGAAAGGGCTCTATGCCCATCTGGTTGAGCATTTTGCTACAACAGTCCTATTCAAACCAACATCTTTGTGAGGAAGTTTGTAAGAATAAAGACAGCATTTGCATTACATGTTCTCTTGGAATTTCACCTTTCATGCCAATAATAAAACCCTTTTGTACTGAAACTGTGTTCACTTCTGTCCTGTGTCTATATACTTTATATTCACCTTTATTTGTCTGTTTTGTATGTCTGTGTGTTGCATAATCCAGAACATGGGTTTCAGTTCACTGCCTGTCACTATTCCTTAGTTTTAACTCGAAGGACCACACATGGCAGCGGATAAGTTGCAACGTGGTAGAGGCTGACATTCCTTCATTTTCTACTCTCACTGCCAACCCATTCAAACACAGAGACACATACTCTTTACTTGTTTATACATACTAAAAAATCAAGGCTCATTTGCACCCTGATCCTTCTTTTCCGCCACCACAACTGCTGGTGTGTACTCATCTGTCTTTCAAGCTGGGCAGATTCAAGCTGATTTACTAAAATTCACACACCCTTTTGAAATGATATTCTTGTAAGACTTCTCTCCACAAGCTTAGGCAGTGTATTGATTTACAAGGGGCACCTATGGTGTTTGTCTCAAGAAGGTGCTGCATAGACTTTCCAAATTGTAATATAGAATTCATTCCCACAGCATGGTTACATTAGATCCCCAACACATAGTGGCGAAGACGGATTGCTGGATAAGAAAAATAGTGGGAAATTGGCATAATTTTCTATTTTTTCATAAATCCCTGACCACTTGGGGTTTTAAATACCATTTGACCCAATTTCGGAGCTACTTGGTAGCTCCTGTTCTAGGAGAATGGAGTATGTGGAGTTTAAACTTGTCGGGATGCATCCTTCTCCTTTTCTCATTTCACATTATATCTCTTAAATCAAAAAGCTTCACGCTAGATCTGTCCTTTTATTGACCTGCCATCCATCCTGGGATCCTTCAGCAATGCAGAATGGAATACAAATGCTATGAAATAGATAAATCCACCTTTGAATATGACGGCTCCACAGAGTCCTCATGTCTAACAGCAACTGATAAACACATTATTCCTGAATCTATAGACATGCTTTCAAGGCTGCTGCATGTAGTCATTGTGATTTTATCTTGTGCTATACAGAACCACTGATTAATTTTTCACCAGCACATCTGTTCATTCCCATTCACACGGGTGTCAATAATCACATAATAATCTCGCTGCCAATGAATTCTATAATGTCAATTCATCACAAGTATGTTCTGGGCTGTAGAAGGCATGCTGACAATACTTTGTTTTTCTATACGTTTAAAAACTCTTTAATAATACTTTCCGCAAGTTTACCTAGTAGAAATGTTAAGATTACTTGCTTGTAAATTTCCAGCTCATTTTAATTTGGGAGTGGAATTATACAGCCCTTTAGTTATGGATATACTAAAAATCCCAACATTCTTAGCAGAATAACAAATGGTGAGAAAAACCAGAAGCTACAGTATAGCAATGTCTAGGGTTGCATGGGCAGCCCCCGGTGGCACAGCGGGTTAAACCGCTGAGCTGTTGAACTTGCTGACTGAAAGGTTGGTGGTACGAATCCGGAGAGCAAGGTGAGCTCCCACTGTTAGCCCCAGCTTCTGCCAACCTAGCAGTTCGAAAACATGCAAATATGGGTAGATCAATAGGTACTGCTCCGGTGGGAAGGTAACAGCACTCCATGCAGTCATGCTGTCCACATGATCTTGGAGGTGTCTATAGACAATGGCAGCTTTTCGGCTTAGAAATGGAGATGAGCACCAACCCCCAGAGTCGGACACAACTAGACTTAATGTCAAGAGAAAACCTTTACCTTTACCTAGGGTTACATGATTCTTACCCTGCTTTAAGGAATTCAACTTTAGGTTGATGGCTTTGTGTGAAAGCTGGTTTTAGATTTCAAAATCAATAATTTGAGTCCTTTGGGAACCTTTTGGTGGATGCCATCTCACTTGAGGGTTTTTAATTTGTAAATAATCCCTAAAGTATTTGCCTGATTCAGTTCAAACATGATGCTGTAACCTCTGCAGTGGAAACAGGTGCAAAGAATCATCCACCTTCTTCCAATCTGTTTTCTTTGAGGATGTGTGAAACTCCTTTGTCATTAAGATTTTCAAATCTTCTGATATATGTTTAAAGAAAACTATATTTTCATTTAATCGGTTTAATTAATTATTTTCACCTTCCTTATTACCAGCTCAATACACATGTGTGTTCTTTCTCATCTGGAAAAGACACATTTTTCTGAAAGCCTTGCCTTTAATCGCTGCCTTGGCTATACTTGTTGACATCCTCTTTCATTTCTTTATGCCTTTGTAAATCTGGGACATACAATTCCAGCCATATTTCTATTATTATCTCGAATAGCCTTGACTAGCCCTTTCAGTTTCCTTGTAACCAAGCCATTTATTGTTGAGACTTTCTTTTTTTAAACTCGCATGTGGTCTTGCTTCTTGCAACATTTTCTTCTTGTTGCTTTAAGCCTCTTCTAGAGGACAGATGAGAGAACCAGCTGTGAACTATCTGTATTTAAGCCAAATTAGTATGATCATTGTAGTTTAAAGAGCTAGGTAGTTTTTGGGGGGTGGGGAGTTCAAGGGCACTAAACCAACTTATTTTAATATTATCCCTTATCTGTCTGTCTATTTATCTATATCTATACACATAATAAAAGTGAAAATCTGTATGCATGTATGTGGCTAGGGTGCCCACTTTCACAGACGGCCTCCCGCCTCCAGCTATAACTCTCAGTGCTGAGGAGCCTCAAATGATATTGCAGGTTACAGCGAGTGCCACATCCCAGTGTTCCTTTCTCTCTCCATTGGTATGGAATTTGCATGACCCCACCCACTGCCTCTCCCTTAACCCTTCCCTACCCTTTCCTATGGCGCACAGCAAACAGTGGAATTGATCAGCAACTGAACATCCTGGAGGGGTTTGGGGGACTGATACAACAGGATGGAAGTTGTAGTTCACCCTGCTTCAAGACAGCAATGTGGCCCCCACCGACAATGGACCTGAACCAAATTTGGCACACAGAATCCCTATGACCAACAGAACATACTGGAGGGGTTTGAGGGGAACTGGCCTTCATTTCTGAGTGTTGTAGTTCACCTCCATCCAGAGACACTGTGACCACAACTGACAATAGAACAGGACCAAACTTGGCATCCAGAATCCCCATGACCAATTGAATATGCTGGAGGGGTTTGAGGGGAATTGACCTTCATTTCTGGGAGTTGTAGTTCACCTACATCCGGAGGCACCATGGCCACCGATAATAGAGTGGGACCAAACTTGGCACAGAACCCTCATGACCAACTGAACATACTGGAGGGGTTTAAGGGGAACTGACCAACCATGGTGAGAACTATAGTTCACCCTGCAACCAGAGACCGCATGGAATTGGCAGATCTGAGCAGCTGAGGAGCAAGATATCTGTTGGTTTGCCCCAAGTCTGGCAATCAGTTTCCATCTCTTAAGATCAGACTCTGCCGATTGTACTTTTAACTTACAGGGATGCAGAATGTTAATTGTATTAAACAAAACCAGAAGCCGTTATGTATTTACCCTTTACAGCAAGCTTTGTGAACTGTGTAAATTAGTTCCTGGCTTTCTCCCTGCTTTCCATGCAAATGTCTAGTGCTAAATGTCACGTTCCAAGTTGACCTATTTACACGTAGAGACACACCATCTGACATGCACAACCTGACAAATGCATTAACATATTGGGAAACTGATGGTTGTATTTATGCTTGGCAAACTGAAACATTTTTATATGGCAGGAAAAAAACACAGGGATGGGAAAGTTGATGCTCCAGGGTAGTTTGGACTACAATTCCCATAGCCATCATTTTTAGTGTTTGGAGATGGTGGGAGTGATAGTCAAAACATCTGGAAGATACTAAGCACTCTATTCTTGAAAACTCTTCAGATATTGATAAATCATAATAAATTATTCCCAGCTGCTTCAAATGTCTTTTTCTTTTCCCCACTTGTCAAATCAGGGGTGGGGTAGAGAGGAGGGACAGAATTGTTAATAAGGTTATTGATAGGAAATGAATTTTGTATAATAATATAAGGGGTGCATCTATGTTTTTCTACAAAAATTAATCACCCCACCAAAGTACTACAATTTTTTGGTATCCTCTTCGCATGTTAATACAGCAACCTAGAAGAAGTCTCAACTCTGCAGCACCACCTTGTGTCAAAGAAACCCCAAGCATATAAATGCTCGCTAATTTACGCCATTTAATAAAGGTATTTTTCTACTCTGCATTCTAGCCTTTTATGAAAAACATTGCTATATGCTTTGTGGGAAAACAGTACAGAAGGCAAAAACAGTTGATTTAGATGATTCAGGAGTTTATGTTTAGCTATTAATTCCAAGGGCCTCTGATCCAGTTTTTGTCTTTAACTATATGATAGAGATATAATACACAAAGCATTTATTTTATTAAAATATTGGACACAACACTGTAAATGGAAATAGATTTTAAAAACATTGAGATATGTACATTTATTGCTTTTCCATATAACCCAGTAATAGCCTAATGGGCATGTAGTATAGATTAATAATAAACTCTTTCTGATTTGTATAATTATACAAATTTGTATAAACCAATAAAGGCTGTTTCACACTAATCCACAATATCTGCTTTGCACTGAGTTATCTGAGTCAACACTGCCATATAACCCAGTTCAAAGCAGATAATGTGGGATTTCATACAGCTATGTGGAAGGGGCCCCGGGCCCAGTGTTATGATCCACCTAAACCAAAATGAGAAAACAAATGATGTTCCTGAGAATACTGTGTAGGAAGTGTAGAGTGAGATTCCTTTGTTTTGAGATCTTGACCTTCTTCAGAAAGTGAAGGCCAGACATTAAACTGCTAAATTTGTTAGCCCTTACAAAACCATAGGTGGCATGACTCGGATTTTGGAAGTTACATAAGATAGCCAATTAACACTGATACTGCCCAGCATATTACCTAATCACCTGCTAAAGCTACCCAAGGGAGTAGCTGTCACTGCAACACAAACCAGCAAATCCCACAATTTTAATGTATTACACAGCCCATCAAAAACCATTCTTGATGTCTTCGTTTTTAGGCCTGCTCCTGGGATTATTTGGGATGCCGATTCAAAGAACTGCATTGGATAGACTGTATCAGCTCTAGTTTTTTACATATGGTTATGATTTTTTTATGGCCGAGCAGATGAAGATTGGTATATGGCATATGCTCTGCAAGTCAGGAACAGATCTAACATTTGAGGCATCAAAAGTGTGTTGGCCACTGTCATCTGAAAAGTTACAGCAGTTTATCTCTCAAAGTTTCATAATATGCTTTGTTTCCTGTTGGTATTTGTCTGGTTCATACATATAGGTAAACGTATAAATGTGCTCTAAGCCCCACAAAAATCAGTTGAACTGAAATGCAGAAATTGCCATTCTTTTTTTATTCAATGGGATAGAATTTAAATAGGGCTATGTACAGCAGCGTGAGCGGCCGCTGTTAGCTCCAGCTTCTGCCAACCTAGCAGTTCGAAAACATGCCAATGTGAGTAGATCAATAGGAACTGCTCCGGCGGGAAGGTAACGGCACTCCATGCAGTCATGCTGGCCACATGACCTTGGAGGTGTCTACAGACAACGCCAGCTCTTCAGCTTAGAAATGGAGATGAGCACCAACCCCCAGAGTCAGACATGACTGGACTTAACGTCAGGGGAAACCTTTACCTTTACCTATGTACATACACCACATTCTTAGAACACTGGAAGTGCTTAGTATAGCTTCAGACTTTCCTAATGTACAGCCATATTATTTACTTCAACATTAAATCAAGCTGGTTTTCAGTGGATCCAAATTATATCAACAAAAAAAATCTTGGTCTTGAAGAAAAAAAGAAAAATTATGGAGATAGAATCATAGAATCATAGAATAGTAGAGTTGGAAGAGACCTCAAGGGCCATCTAGTCCAACCCCCCGCTAAGAAGCAGGAAATCGCATTCAAAGCACCCCCGACAGATGGCCATCCAGCCTCTGCTTAAAAGCTTCCAAAGAAGGAGCCTCCACCACATTCCGGGGGAGAGAGTTCCACTGCCGAACAGCCCTCACAGTGAGGAAGTTCTTCCTGATGTTCAGGTGGAATCTCCTTTCCTGTAGTTTGAAGCCATTGTTCCGTGTCCTAGTCTGCAGGGCAGCAGAAAATAAGCTTGCTCCCTCCTCCCTATGACTTCCCCTCACATATTTGTACATGGCTATCATGTCTCCTCTCAGCCTTCTCTTCTGCAGGCTAAACATGCCCAGCTCTTTAAGCCTCTCCTCATAGGGCTTGTTCTCCAGACCCTTAATCATTTTAGTCGCCCTCCTCTGGACGCTTTCCAGCTTGTCAGCATCTCCCTTCATCTGCGGTGCCCAAAACTGGACACAGTATTCCAGGTGTGGTCTGACCAAGGCAGAATAGAGGGGGAGCATGACTTCCCTGGATCTAGACGTTATTCCCCTATTGATGCAGGCCAAAATCCCATTGGCTTTTTTAGCTGCCGCATCACATTGTAGGCTCATGTTTAACTTGTTGTCCACGAGGACTCCAAGATCTTTTTCGCACACACTGCTGTCAAGCCAGGCGTCCCCCATTCTGTATCTTTGATTTCCATTTTTTCTGCCAAAGTGAAGTATCTTGCATTTGTCCCTGTTGAACTTCATTTTGTTAGTTTTGGCCCATCTCTCTAGTCTGTCAAGATCGTTTTGAATTCTGCTCCTGTCTTCTGGAGTGTTAGCTATCCCTCCGAGTTTGGTGTCATCTGCAAACTTGATGATCGTGCCTTCTAACCCTTCGTCTAAGTCGTTAATAAAGATGTTGAACAGAACCGGGCCCAGGACGGAGCCCTGCGGCACTCCACTTGTCACTTCTTTCCATGATGAAGACGACGCATTGGTGAGCACCCTTTGGGTTCGTTCGCTTAGCCAATTACAGATCCACCTAACCGTAGTTTTGTCTAGCCCACATTTTACTAGTTTGTTTGCCAGAAGGTCGTGGGGGACTTTGTCGAAGGCCTTACTGAAATCTAGATATGCTACATCCACGGCATTCCCTGTATCGACCCAACTCGTAACTCTATCGAAAAAAGAGATCATATTAGTCTGGCATGACTTGTTTTTGGTAAATCCGTGTTGACTATTAGCAATGACCGCATTTGTTTCTAAGTGTTTGCAGACCACTTCCTTAATGATCTTTTCCAGAATCTTGCCTGGTATTGATGTGAGGCTGACCGGACGGTAATTGTTTGGGTCGTTCTTTTTTCCCTTCTTGAAGATAGGGACCACATTCGCCCTCCTCCAATCTGCTGGGACTTCTCCTGTTTTCCAAGAACTCTCGAAGATGATTGCCAGTGGTTCTGAAATAACTTCCGCTAGTTCCTTCAATACTCTTGGATGTAGCTGATCTGGCCCTGGCGACTTGAATTCGTTTGTGTTCCTGGACAACTTGTTTCCCTATTTGGGGTTGGATTTCCCCCAATCCTTCGTCCATTCCATGTTGCTGAGGTTGAAGATGGCTTTCTTTTTGTGAGAAGACCGAGGCAAAGAAGGCATTAAGCAGTTCTGCCTTTTCCCTATCCCCTGTCACCATCACCCCATCTTCTCCTTGCAGTGGCCCTATCGCCTCCTTTTTCTTCCTTTTTCTACCAACGTAAGCAAAAAAACCTTTTTTGTTGTTTTTTATGTCCCTGGCAAGCCTGAACTCATTTTGCGCTTTAGCCTTGCGAACCTTTTCCCTACAGGAGTTGGCTATACGTTTGAATTCTTCTTTGGTGATTTCTCCCCTTTTCCACTTCTTGTGCATGTCACTTTTGAGCTTTAGCTCAGTTAGAAGTTCTTTGGACATCCATTCTGGCTTCTTTGCACTTGTCTTATTTTTCTTCTTTGTTGGCACTGTTTGCATTTGCGCCTTGAGTATTTCACTTTTGAAAAACTCCCATCCATCCTTAACTCCCTTGTTTTTTAATATCGGCGTCCATGGAATGCCGCTCAGTAATTCCTTCATTTTTTGGAAGTCAGCTCTCTTAAAGTCCAGAATGCGTGTTTGACTTGTCTTAGTTTCAGCATTCCTTTGTATTGCAAACTGCAGGAGCACATGGTCACTTGCCCCTAAGGATCCAACCACTTCAACTGTATTGATCAGGTCTTCCACATTTGTTAAGATTAGATCAAGAGTTGCTGATCCCCTTGTTGCCTCTTCTACCTTCTGGACCATAAAATTATCTGCAAGGCAAGTGAGGAATTTGTTGGACTTTGTATTCTTGGCTGAGTTTGTTTGGTTTCTACAGTGGTTAGGGTATTTCATTTCATCATTAGAGCCAAGCAAGGGGTGAAACCCATCTCTGTCAAATCTGCGGTTAACTCTAAAAAAATGTTTAAAGTGCTAAATTACCCACTTCTCTAAACAATGCCCTGCAATATTGGATATTTTTTCTAATACTATTTCAATCAACCAATGTACATTAGGATAGTATTACTATAGGAAAAGGCCCCCCCGGGTGGCACAGTATGTTAAAGCACTGAGCTGCTGAACTTGTGGATCAAAGGGTCCCAGGTTCAAATCCCAGGAGCGGAATGAGCGCCCGCTGTTAGCCCCAGCTCCTGCCAACCTAGCAGTTCGAAAACATGCAAATGTGAGTAGATTCATAGGTACCGCTCTGGCGGGAAGGTAACGGCGCTCCATGCAGTCATGCCGGCCACATGACCTTGGAGATGTCTATGGACAACGCCGGCTCTTCGGCTTAGAAATGGAGATGAGCACCAACCCCGAGAGTCGGTCACGACTGGACTTAACGTCAGGGGAAACCTTTACCTTTTACTATAGGAATACACACACAGGTGTCAAAAGAATGAAAAAATAACAGTAATTATTGAAAATGTGCAACTGGACACATTATGTGCAGTAAGAAAACCAAAAAAATGCAGTCAGAAATACAGTTTTTGTGCAGTTGGCAAAATGGGCTTTAATTAGAAACACACGTCCTAAAGCAAATTTAGGAAAATATAATAACATAGAAAATTTAATTTTCAGTCTTCATAACATTGTGTATCATTCAGTGCTATCAGGCCTGCATTGATTTATGGTGACCCTCTGAATGAGAGACCTCATATTAATGGCTCTGCTTGGGGTCTTGCAAACTCAGGGTCATGGCTTCCCTATATGAGTCAAACCATTTATAATGCAGTCCTTTTCTTTTCCTAGTGCCTTCAAATTTGTCCTTTCCAGTGAATTGTGTCAGCTTATAAAATGTTCAATCTCAGTTGAGTTATCTTGGCTTCTATTGAAAGTTCGGACCTGCTCTCTGACCCATTTATTTGTCTTTTGGGAAGTCTATGGTGTCCATAGACCTCTCCTCGAGCATACTTCTGTTAGTTCTCTTCCAATAATTTTAATTCCAATGTCCAATTTTCACAGCTTTATGGAGGAATCGAAAATACTGAGGTATGGATGGCCCTCACTTTAGTGTTTAACTATACATGGTGGTACTTGAGGATCTTACCTCAATCCTTTCCAAGTCTTAAGATTATTCTGCTTTCTACACTATAATTTCCATTTTGATTAATGACTGAGTCAAGATATAGAACCTTTATTTGGATGTCTTCATTGCCCCATCCTCCAACGTATCTTCTTTCAAACCTAGGCTGAGGCTAATTTCCTATGAAACAAAGCTCTTCATCTTTTTCATGAATTTTGTCTTATCTGGTTTGGCTACAACTAATTGTACTCAAAATATTATAATTCGACATTGCCTCAGATTTTCTAGATGGTTCGTGCTTTAAAAAATAAGGTAACAAAAAAGCAACACACACAATGCATCAGATAACATATCTATGGAATATTGCTGCATTCTACAGTTTCAAAAATGTACAGTAGAATCAATTTTTTTTCAAATATATAATAATTATCTGTATACAAATATAGTTTTTCTGGTACACAGTTTCTTTAAAATACAGAATAGTCTTTAAAATGCATTCTCTATTTTTTTCAAAAAAAATAAAGACTAAATAAATATCCTAAAGAAATGTCAGTTAACTGCAACACAGAATTGTATAAAAGAACAGCATCACAAAAGTTTCTCTTTCATCTTTGCAGCAGGAAATAACAATTTTCATTAAAATATTTTATAAAATACTTGCTGAAAAATGTCAGTATCCAACCACCATGTGATTGCTTATTTTCTAGGACTCAGCGGCTGGTCCTTACTAAGACTGTCAGGAGAGGTCTTGGAAGGGTGTATATGAAATATTTTTTATAAAAATCTTTAAGTGTGCATTATCCATATCTCTGTTTTATGATCCACATATTCCTGTCCTTTTCCCAGTCACTCAAATGACTTGAGAAAATCTTACTTCAGTCTCTTTTCACAATCTAATCAGTTTAAGAAATGATCCAAGTTCCAATGTGAAATGCACATAATTCACTTCCTCTGACTTCTATAGAACTCAGCATCTTATTGCACTATGCAGTGATCCTAAAATAATCAGGATCATTTATTTATTTAAAGAAAAAACACACAATTCTCACCAAACCTACTGCAATGTCATGTTTACACATACTTCAGATCTATTGAAGTCTAGCTGGTTTAAGGTATCCATGTTTGATATCTGCCCATCATCTACAGTAAGGTCATAACAGTGGCATTCCATAATGGTGAGCTGATTCATACCACAAAAATTAAAGTAACTAATTTAAATGTACTTCCAAAGTAACTCAGATAGATATTTTTCTGAATAAGCATGGATGGATACTACATCAAGTAGTTTGTCCTCTGTACTACACAACAGAATAATGCCAGCCTTGCAGGCCCCGTGCCTTTTGCATTTCAAAACTGGTACCAGCTCAGTCAGCTCAGTTGTTTGACTTCCATTCTCTTCTTCCACATTTAAAGACAAATCACAAGAACATTCATAAAGGTTTAAATTCGCAGGTTTTTTCAGAACCATGATCTCCTTGACACATAAATTAAATGTGTGTGCATTTTGCTTTGCAGTCCAAATATCTAATAGATTTCATTCATGAGTTATTGTGTCATATTAACTGTGGACCTGAAAAACCATGTGTTTTTGCTCCTGGCTGATAAAAAAAAAAAAAGAATAGTAGTTTTTTAAACTCAGTGCACTGGATAGTAAACTTGTTCAGTTCTACATTCAGATATTTTAATCCGCATTATTTTTAAAGGAGAAACATTGAGGTGTTCAAAAAAAAATCCAATTTTAAAAAGTAAAATAAGTATATATCATGATGAAAAGGCTTCATGTGTCTGTTCATAGAAGACATCTCCTTGGCATCATCTGCCGTATTTGTTCACAACTAACTTGATCCAGAGAAGTTTTTTGCATATTTATAGAGTAACTGAAATCCTTAAATCTGTGCTTGGTCCCCACACTTTTTCAGTGGTTCTTTTTCAACATTCCCATGGTTTGATATTTCCCATCAGAAGCCTTCCTTGTAACTGTAATACAACAGCATATCCATGCATCTTCACAGTCGAGTTTCTTGCACTTCTTCCTCCGTTTCTTCTTGCAAGGCTCCTATTTTAGGCCTGGACCTGCGCTTGCTCGAGCTCCTGAGATGGACTGGGAAGAGTTTAGCTCGATCTGAATGGCTGATGGCTTGTCGGAAGGAGTTCTTTTCACTCAGTAGCTTCTGGATTGATTCATATTGATTGACTTTATTATCTTCTATCACCTAATGAAAAAAGAATTTAATTAAATCAGAATGAGATAGCAACCACGTTTTGATAAATAATAATAACATTTCCATCGTTTTTATTCAACTGTTTGTGGAAGAATGTGATTTTATGTTCCTGGAATATTATTAATATTACTACTTCTACATCACAGAAACCTAGGCTTCCAGGTTCAATGCTAAATTCAGGAATACCCTCAAACTGTAGACCTGTGTCTTCAGTGGAAATGTAACAGGCTGGATCCCTATTCCCTGGTCTATCTTTTGACTGACCAGGAGCACCTCTTGGCTTGTCTGAATTAAGTTTTAATTTGTTTGCCCTTATCCAGTCCATTACTGATGACAGACACTGGTTTAGAATCACGACAGCTTTCTTGACACTAAGTAGAAAGGAGTAATAGAGTTGGGTGTTGTAATGGATCTTGCCTACCTTACAGGGTTGGTAAGTGGCCCACCTTGCAGGGCTGATTGTGTGGCCATTTTGTAAGCAGGGCTGATGTGCAGCCATTTTGCAGGCCTTACTTGCAAAAGCTCAGCAGAGCAAGGGGGAGGAGCAGTCAGGCAGCCATTACAATAGGTGCAGTCTGATTGGCTGGTGCAAATGAGAAGTTGCTTAGCAACTAGAGATGAGTGGAGCCAAAGTAACAGTTGGAGCCAAGCAGCCAGATAATTGTTTTTCAGTTGGAGTTTGGAATTCAGTCAGTTAGGAACTGTGTTGTTAGAAGAAAGCCTATTTGAGGAATATAGTTGAAGTCTTCAGGAAAGGAAGGGCTGAGAACTATATGGTAAATTCTATAGTCTACAGTGTTGCTGTTTAAATCCCAGGAAAAGTGGATTTAAAAGTAAATTGTCCTGTTTTTGTTTGCTTGGTGAAGGAACGTATTTACACAGAAACCAAGTTATAAGACCATCCTTTAAAGAGAAAAGCCTAAGCTTTTAATGAAACCGCTAAGCATCTCTACGGTTCAATGTTAATGAAACCATCATGCATATTTACTGTTCAAACTACAAATAAACAACAATTTCTTGTTTTTCCTCACATAAAGTGTCTCATGTGTCTCTCTCAATATCCTAACCTAGAAGAGGCTCCTGAGTAAAACATTGGTGGCAGTATTGGTAGAGATAGCGAGTTTGAATCCTCTACATTTTGATGGCAGCAGAAACCAAAGCCTTTGCAATTCTGGCAATTCTGAAAAAAATCCACTCCATTATATATTGTTGAAACCCCCAATCCTCCATAGGTGTCATCTTCATGTAGATGGCACCGCACGCCAAAACTCCAGATAATCTTTTATATTTTATCATAGCTAGTTAGATATTGACCAGCATCAAACTAGTTTAATGTCTAGCATCCATAAGTAAGCATTTCCCTAATGTGAAAGTTCACTCATAGCCCAACTCTCCTTCCTTGATTCACTTGCTTCTCAGCTCCAGGGATTCTTAGACGACACTGATTTTCTGGACCATTCACAGTCCAGCTTCAGGCCTGGTCACAGTACTGAGACGGCTTTGGTCGCCTTGGTGGATGACCTCCGCAGAGAGCTAGACAGGGGGAGTGTGTCCCTTCTGGTTCTTCTGGACATCTCAGCGGCTTTCGATACCATTGACCATGGTATCCTTCTGGGACGGCTCTCTGGGATGGGCCTTGGGGGTACTGTACTCCAGTGGCTCCAGTCCTTCCTGGAGGGCCGTTCCCAGTTGGTGAAGCTGGGTGATACCTGCTCGGACCCCTGGCCTTTGACCTGTGGGGTCCCGCAAGGTTCCATTTTATCCCCCATGCTCTTTAACATCTACATGAAACCGCTGGGCGAGGTCATCCGGAGTTTTGGAGTTGGGTGCCATCTCTACGCAGATGACACTCAACTCTACTACTCATTTCCACCTAATTCCAAGGAAGCTCCTCAGATACTGAACCAGTGCCTGGTCGTTGTAATGGCCTGGATGAGGGCGAACAAGCTGAAGCTCAATCCTGACAAGACAGAGGTCCTCGAGGTCAGTCGCAAGTCTGATCGGGGTATTGGGTGGCAACCTGTGCTCGATGGGGTCGCACTCCCCCTGAAGGCGCAGGTCCGCAGCTTGGGGGTCCTCCTGGACTCATCACTGACACTTGAGGCTCAGTTGTCGGCGGTGGCCGGGAGGGCCTTTGCACAATTAAAGCTTGTGCGCCAGCTGCGACCATACCTCGTGAAGTCTGACTTGGCCACGGTGGTCCACGCCTTAGTCACCTCTAGACTGGATTATTGCAATGCACTCTACGTGGGGTTGCCCCTGAAGACGGCCCGGAAACTTCAGTTAGTCCAACGTGCGGCTGCCAGGTTGTTAACTGGAGCAAACTACAGGGAGAGATCTACTCCCCTGTTCAAGGAGCTCCACTGGCTACCGATTATTTTCCGGTCCCAATTCAAGGTGCAGGTTCTTACCTATAAAACCCTAAACGGTTTGGGACCCGCCTACCTTTGTGACCGCATCTCCCGCTATGAACCCACTCGCCCTCTTCGTTCATCCGGTAGGGCACTTCTTTCGCTCCCGCCACCATCCCAGGCTCGGTTGGCGGGGACGAGGGAGCAGGCCTTTTCTATTGTTGCTCCCCGGATCTGGAATTCCCTTCCGGAGGAGATCCGGCAAGCACCCACCCTGGCTTCCTTCAAAAAGCTGCTTAAAACCTGGCTCTTCCGCTGCGCCTTTGGATAACCGAGCCCATAGCTATAGTAGTCGCACAGGCCACCTCTTTGACTTGAAACACTGCACTTTATTCCTCTGCCCCAAAGCATCTTAGAATATCACATTGCATTTTAGTTCTAGTGGTCCCTCCAGGCCATCCTCTCCTCCATCCCAGTGGTCTTTTTTCCCCCTCTTTCTTTGCGGATTCATGTTATTTGAGTGATTATATTCCTTCTGCTTATGTGATTGTTTTAGTCAATTGTTATGTTTTGTTTTCGTTTCTAATTCTTATAGCGTTTTATAGTGTTTTCAGTGTTTTATTGTACAATGTTTTATGCTGATTTTATATTGGAAACCGCCCTGAGTCCCTTTTGGGAGAGAGGGCGGTATACAAATAAACTTTTACTTACTTTACTTACTTACTTACTTATCATGAGGCAAGCAAAAACAATTGCTACTGTACCCACCACTGAAGAGAGAGCCAGCTTGTTTTCTGCTCCTCAAGAGATTAAGACATGGATCAATTCAAACTACAGGGAAAGAGATTCCATCTAAAGGTTATGACAGAGCTGTTCTCTGCTACCTCTCTGAAGTTTAAACAAAGGCTGAATGGCCAGAAATGCTTTGAATTATGCATTTCTGCATGACTGTATAGTCCTCATGGTGTCTTCCAACTCCATGATTCATTGATCCCCTATTCCTATACAAGGTTCAAACAGTTCCAGTTAGATACTATTCCCCCTTTCTTCCAATCCAACCAGAATAAGGAGAAACTGCAGCCAGATTATTCCATGCAGAATGAAACCAAACACACTATAATGCACAGCTGCTAAAACACTCCAGAGACCCAATAGGCCTTTTAATTTTGATTTCTCAGACAGGGGTTGGGCACCAAGAAACCACTTTTAATACTGAGAAGATTTCAATAATAGGTTTTGATGTTGAAGAACAGTCTGCCTTTCAAATAATGCTTTGGATCCCAAGCATTGCATTTAATGTTTGAAAGACGCTCACCAAAAATCGCTGGCATTCCAGTAGTGCTTCCAGTCTGTGTTCTGAGAGTATTACTGTACAGTTTGCAAAAGCTTGCTTGAGGGTTTTTTTAATCACCTGGAAGGTCCTGAAAGATAAATCATTTTAAAGATGTCAATGACTGCAATGCCGAGATTTGACTGCACTGAATAGTCACTTTTACAATGTTTGTCAGACTTTATAACAGGGCAGTTACAGTTCAGATGAGATATAACTCTTATACTGTTAAACAGCTACACTCATGCCTAAACAGGTGTTACAAAGTCCACTTAGTAACTAAGTAATAGATCATTACAGGCAGTCTCCGAGTTGCAAACACCCAACTTACAAACTACTCATAGTTAAAAATGGGGGTGAGCCAACAGGAAGCCGAATTTACCAAAAATCCAATTATCACAGGGACAGAAAGTGAGGTGAAATCTTCTGAACTGGGGCACAGACAAAAAAAAAACCAACAAAAAACCACAGGGGTGTTCACCTTTTTAAAATGTTTTAAAATGTATAGTTTTGACAGGATTTACTCTTTAAAATGTACCTGTTTGGACTTACAAACAAATTCAACTTAAGAACAAACCTACAGAAACTATCTTATTCATAACTTGGGGCTGCCTGAAGTTATAATGTAGCCAATATTTTTATTAATTGCTTGCCTAGACCAGAAAAGTTTGGAACAAGCTAATATTTGCTATATCAAACCACCAAGGGCATGCTGACATTGAAAAGTTAAATTGGTTCAATAGTATTTGTTTTCCCAAGGCGACCGTGGGAATTGTAATTCTGGACACAGGGCAAAGAATCAGTTAGTTACCAAACTGACTTTTCCCTCTGAGTCCTTGGGGATGCTATACAGAATGATAACCACAGAATGAAGATTCCTGAATTCTCTTTTAAATGATTATCACCATGATGACTACATATACTTATTTTATTTTAATTATTTTCATATTAGCCATACTCTTTTGAGAATAAGTGGAAATTACTTGTATTACTTGTGCTATCTACACATAAATCTGTAGAGCCAATACAGAGAAATGTCAGAGTGGACATTGCATTGTCATGAAGCATTAACAGGGTTACACCCATGCAGTTTCTCATGTTACAGAGGTGACCCATCAATGAGAGAAGCAGTCCTGAAGTCATGCTGAAATGACTTTAGATTAAATATTTATTTCTAAAGTCGTATTTATATATCTTACCTAAGGCATAGGAAAACAAATATGAAACCACTAAACAGTATGCAAAGTAATTTATTACATTTGGTTAAAGGAGGAGGAAATCAGTTAGGTAAGTGCTATATCTTATAATTTAAAAACTTCAATCCAGTCAAAAATCAGTATCGTATTAGTACCATTAAAATAATTTATGAACCTTATAATGACCATTTAATGATATCTCTGTGCTAAAATAATTACATTAAAATGTTCTTACAGTACTTACATAGGATCTAGATGGGCACTTGGTTCATCAAGAAGAAGAATTTTAGCTTTACTGAGAATTGACCTGGCAAGACACATTAACTGTTTATGTCCATGGCTGAGGACACAGCCACCATCCACCAGAACGAAATCAAGTTGACCTGGAAACTGCTCTATTATAGATTTCAGTCCAACCTGAAGGAGGAAAAAGTCAGGTGTAATGGGGAGGAGCCAAACATTTTTATCATGCAAATGGTTTATTACATAAATATGGTAACAATTCAAAAATGGATGCAGCAAAGACACAATGGAAGGCATTAATGATAAACCAACGTAGACATATGACTACAATAGGGACCCAGAAGAATCTCTACAGACTGCCATAAATGATGTTGGCATAACACAGAAGAGATGACAGCTCAATGGAGCGGATAGTCCTGTCCTGTCATGACAACAGTCCTAGATTCATCATGCATGTGCTGGAGCTGCTCCAGATTATATTTACACCAGCCTAA
This sequence comes from Anolis carolinensis, assembly GCF_035594765.1. Lineage (NCBI taxonomy): Eukaryota > Metazoa > Chordata > Lepidosauria > Squamata > Anolidae > Anolis > Anolis carolinensis. The sequence continues at coordinate 139,100,625 of NC_085845.1, forward strand.
CCTGACTGGTATAGATGAACACTGAGATGTATGCAGCCAAGAGCTCTGGTTTGTTGTACAGTTTTGACTAAGAGATACCATTCTCCCAGTCTCCCAAACCATTCTCCCAGTCTCCCAATCTCTACAGACTGCCATAAATGATGTTGGCATAACACAGAAGAGATGACAGCTCAATGGAGCGGATAGTCCTGTCCTGTCATGACAACAGTCCTAGATTCATCATGCATGTGCTGGAGCTGCTCCAGATTATATTTACACCAGCCTAACCTGACTGGTATAGATGAACACTGAGATGTATGCAGCCAAGAGCTCTGGTTTGTTGTACAGTTTTGACTAAGAGATACCATTCTCCCAGTCTCCCAAACATATAAATGCAAAATCTATTCAGCACATGGAGATCATTGACCATGTTAGAATGGAATTACAAACCATAGCTTGTTATATCTTATCTCTGGGTTGGTTCTCTCTCTGAACCTTACCAGCTTTAATTAAGCAAAGCACTGAGATTTATTGTGAGCCAGCCAATGAAGATCTTAAAACACAGACTAATGTGGTTTGGTGAAATGTGATGTCTACATTAACAGACACTGGCACTTTCCCCACTTCACAGAATGACCCTTGACTAAACCATTGTTCATATCAAAATCCATAGTTATGGCCCCAAAACCTGCTCACGATCTGTACATGAGGTCAACTTATACATGAATATATATAATACAACATATCCTTTTCTCAATGTGTGCCTCAAGGTTGCTTACAGTAGAAGTTAAAGCAAACTTAACTTTGGAACTGGATCTCCCCCCGCCCCCAAACATATTTTTCTGGAAGTACAGATTCCATAATCCTCAGTAGAAAAGTGTTTTGTGACAGAACTGGGTGTTTTTCCTGGCCTCCCCAAAAAGGTTTTTTGGTGCCGAACACTGATGTACTTTCATTCTACAGCATTAGCTTTTCTGATGGTAACACTCACATTTCAGCCTTTTCTCTGATGGAATTCAGCATTCCTATACAACTAATAGTAGTTTTGGGCCCACAACAAATTCTACCCAAATTACTACCCAGCTGGCAACCAAACCCCCTACTGCTAAATGGAACCCCCATTTGTTGATGGGATTCCTCATCCCCATAAAGCTAGTGGTAAAACTGGGCTTGCAACAAATTATAATCTGATTACCCTCAGCTAGGAACTAAATTCCCCACTGCTGGACATTTGGCTGCATGAGTTATGAGATACTCTCCCTCAGATCAAGGTCTACAGAAGATCACAGTGCAGAAGCAAACCAAGAAAATCAAAATGTGCAAATGTGACCCATCTTCCTCCTTAGGTATGAGAACAAAGTAAGTTAGCAATAGATAAAAATCAGCTCCCCTACCTGGTTCCCAGCCTTTATACCTTTTCCCAATCCAAACTTCAAAGTGAATATAAAAAGACTCCAACAAGATTGCTGATTCAAATGAACCCTTTCATGCCACGGAACTGTCAAGATTTGGCTGTGATGCCAACAAGGACTCAAAATTCATCTGCTTGGCAATTCATCTGCTTGGCCTAGCTCACTACTTTGACACATAGAATACATGCCTGAGAAATGGCATGTCAAGGTGACACAGCCTTGTAAACACTTGAGAAGCCTTTGAGGAATGAATGAGAAGGTGGGGTAGCTATTCCTTGTATTAAGTCTTGGCCTTCCTTACATTAGCCTCTGCAACTGGGGCTAATCCTCCTTCATTTCTGCTTCCATCCTGTCTTATCTTTGTGAAAGAATGTCATTTTGAAAGAGTTGAATCAGTTTTATAAAGTGCACATGTAAGACATACTAAATGGAAATGAGTAGCTACATTTTATCATTGCCTACACGATGCTTTTCTTAGGGCTGCAGTTTCACAAGGAAAAAATAGTCTATTCTACAAAACCTTATCTGATATGAGTAACACAGTTATTGAGCCAAGTTGTGCTTCAATCTGTAACACTCTTTCTGCCTAGATGACCTGAAACTTATACTGACTTTATTGAAAACTTAAAGAAAACAGGCATTTTTTTTACCTCCTCAGCAACTTTCCAAAGTTCTTCGTCACTCCATTGTCCATAAGGATCCAAGTTCTTCCGAAATGATCCAGAGAATATAAAAACTTTCTATAGAAGCATAAGCAAGAAAAGCAAGATAAAAATGTTGTTGACAGAATGGCATAAACCAGAAATGCACAACTTTAAATAACATTAAAAAAAAAACCCTGCTGATAAACAAATGCGAATCAGTTTTTGGCATTGTTTCATAGTTTACAAGTAGTAAAAAAGAAGCAGTAGTAAATACTTTTGTCTTATATTACGTTTTACATTGACCTCTCTTGAAACCACACTGTAGAGGATTCTTGAACAGCAACATTTGTTGTCTTTAAACAAAAAACAAAAACAAAAAAACACCCTACTATGCCTACTGTAGGGAACAATTTTGAAGCTGATTTAAATGATGCTCTTTTTTCAAATAAAAGGTAAAAGGTAGAAGTTTTCCCTGACATTAAGTCCAGTTGTGTCCGACTCTGGGGGTTGGTGCTCATCTCAGTTTCTAAGCCGAAGAGACATCCAAGGTCATGTGGCCGGCATGACTGCATGGAGCGCCATTACCTTCCCACCGGAGTGGTATCTATTGATTTACTCACATTTGCATGGTTTCAAACTGCTAAGTTGGCAGAAGCTGGGGCTAACAATGAGCGCTCACTCCGCTCCCCGGATTCGAACCTGTGACCTTTCAGTCCACAAGTTCAGCAGCTCAGTGCTTTAACATGCTGTGCAGATTTTGATGGATGAAAGTGATAAAACCATCAATTAATTCATATACACAGAGAGAGGTTTATCCTCCCTCTCTTAAGATCTCTCCCCACAAGGGATTATTCTGTCTATCTAAATGAATTGCAAATATAAATAAAGAAGAACTTCATTTTTCTAGAGTAATTGTATTAGTATTATTACTGACATCTATTGGTTCTGCTGTATTAATTGCAATTGTCTCTTTTTATTAGAATGATGGTGCTACATTTCTATTATTGCAGAATTCCCACTTATTGTATCTACATGTTCTTTTTTGTGCACTATAAACATATACATCTTAGCTTTAGGTTCATTCACTTTCTCAGTACCTCCCCAGTCCTCCTAAATCTGGTTAAAGTTTTGTCAATTTTAAAGGAAGTCTAAATCTTTCTTTTCTTTTCTCTGTCTTTCATACTTTGAAATATATACCCCAGCTCTTAGTCACACACATTAGACTGTGAAACAAATCCAATATTTGCCTAATCTCTTTGAACATTAGACAAGGGTGAGAGACTCAGTATCACTCTGACAGGTATGATTTAGTCTGCTTCAGGTGACAGCAACTCTTTCACAACTATTCTGAGAAGGTGAAATAAATGTGACACTTACTACGTCACCAAGAATACTTGGGAATTTTTTCTTTTAGAGAATAATTGTTTCTTGGTGGCTTTCTTTTCAAGCCACCAAGAAACCAAATACATATTAAACAAACACCATCTGTAGAAAAAGTCTGGCACTTAATTATTTCCTCTCCCATCCTTTTTGCTTTGCTAAACAACAAATTCCCCTTCAACTCAAACAGAAATTGGCTCATTCGGAACATTAATAATCTAGAATAGTGAAACACATTTTGAAATACTTTGCAATGCTTTACAGACTGCTTATGCCTCTACCTCACACACACACACACACACACACACACACACACACACACACACACACACACAACCAATCCAAATAATTATTCCAGGAGGGGTAATATGCAAGGGAGGGGAAGAAGCTAGACTGAGTAAATATTTGTTTATATGATTTCATTCAATGTGGTTAATGCCATAGAGATTCTTACAATTTTACAAGCTCCTCTTGAGACTGAGCCTATAGGTGCCTCTACAATGTAGAATTAATGCAGTCCTGGGAGTTGTAATTTGGTGAAGTACCAGTATTATCGAAAAGACTGACACCCCTCCTCTAATAATAATTTTTATTTTTTTTTAAAGCTTGGCTGTGTCTCAGCCAAGCCTAGCCCCTGCCCAACCCCAAACATTCCTGGGAGGGTTAATTTGATTAACTCTTCTTTTTTTTGTGATTTTGAGGAACTTCCCCAGGACAGCCCATTTTCTCCCTCCTATCCCTCTTTCCCCCTCTTCCCTGTTAAAATTCCCAACACTTCCTCCTGAGCCTCATCTTCTCTGCCCAAAGGGAAATAAAAATAAAAAGATAAAATTCCCATAACCCTGTTGCCCCAAGAAACACATACACACATAGATAGATATGAAATCACACATATCTTTAATTAACAAAACAGACCTAGCCCTTTCTCTCTGTCTACTGGGTGTCTCTTTCCTTTTTTCCTAACTCCCAATGGCGCAGCAGGTTAAACCGCTGAGCTGCTGAATTTGCTGACCGAAGGGTCAGCGGTTCGATTCCGGAGAGTGGGGTGATCTCCCGCTGTTAGCCCCAGCTTCTGCCAACCTAGCAGTTCGAAAACATGAAAATGTGAGTAGATAGATAGGTACTGCGCTGGCGGGAAGGTAACGGCGCTCCATGCAGTCATGCCAGCCACATGACCTTGTAGGTGTCTACAGACAATGCTGGTTCTTCAGCTTAGAAATGGAGATGAGCACCAACCCTCAGAGTTGGACACGAATAGACTTAATGTCAGGGGGAAACCTTTTCCTTTACTTTATCACTGTTGCAAAATTTTACATAAACAAACTGCGCATTCCAATATGTTACCATTCTGTTTCTACAACTGAGCCCCTGCTGTACAATGGACCATCACAAAATCCATTGGACCCAAGGTAATCAACTATCATAACTTACATTATATAGTGTTTATGTAACTTTGGACTATGTGGTTGCCTTGAGAAACAACACAGATTCTTCCAGTGGACTCCCTGCTGAGAGACTGATTTCCAGCAACCACCAGGATCCAGGACTCATCAAGGACTTTGTTTACATACTTGACTGACTTTCTTGTTCCCAACCCACACTTTTTGTGTAGAGATTATTCCAAGTTTCTAAAGCCCATTAGTGCTAAATACCCATTCTTTCCATTCTGAACAATGGGGCTCACACCCTCAGAGGTGGGCACAGCAACAAACCTTTAATTTTGAACCCCACCAATTCCAGCTGTTCCCTTTTCCTCTCCGTCCCAGTTTGTGATGTCAGGAGGAAGTCTCAACCAATGAGAAGGTGGATCCTAGGAAGCACATCTCCTGACCAACCAGAGGAGGGAGTGGAAAGTTTGAATAGCTGCCAAACCATATCAAGTGTGCTTCACAAATGTGAGTTATGTCAGTTCTTTTTGTGATTACACTGTTTTGTCATCAATCTGGCCAGCTGAATAAACCTCTGTTATTGCCTTCAAACCCAGTCATTTTTTCGTGGTAGGTCAGGCAATGGACCTGTACAGCTGCCCAGTGGCAGATAGCTGATTTCGGTAACACCAGCAGTCTTTGGCAGAAAAGACTGAAAGCTCCGTAAAACTTCAACTCGTAGGATTCCACAGTATTGATCCATGGCCATTAAAGTGGTGTCAAACTGCATTAATTCTACAATGTAGATGCACCCAATCTATTTATTCTAGTTCTATATTGGCTTCCAACTCACCAGGGGCCCTCAACATGATACACAACAGGATAAAAATATCTAAAACCATCCATAGATAAAAGCTTTAAAAACAAACTAAGTACTCTTTAAGAATTTTTAAAAACAGTCTAAAATAGTCCTTGAAATAATTTTGAGACAAATTATTAAAACAAAGCAATTTCCAATACCAAAGGCCAAAACAACACAATTTTAGCAGCTTATTGGCAGCTTAAAATTGATGAAGCTAGCCTACAGAGAAAGTCTTTGTTACATGTACACACTAACTGGTCTTGCAATTATTCTGAGAAGCATTTTGAGTTATGGGGTGGTTAATATGAAATAAGGTAGTCCTTCTGATATCTTGGCCCCAAACCCATTTGGGTTTTATTAAGTTAATAATAATCAATATTTTGGACCTAGGGCTGAAGAATTAAGTAATTATATTCAGTCCTAATCATCTACTGTGGTTAACACAAAGAACTAAATTCCGTTGTTACTCCCAGAGTGTGCCTGAAATCAATTAAACTTACAAAAATGTTGACTTGCCAAGTATCTATTGATTCAGTGGATCTACTCTAGTTGAGAAAAACAATTGGATTTCAGTTTAGAAGTGATGAACACCCACAGGGGTTCAGTTATTGGGAAGCAAACAAACCCTTCTCATTTGTTGCACCACTTGATTGCATGAGAAATTAATTGGCATCTTCTGTCAGGCTCAAATACCTTAAAGGCACCAGGATGCAATTTTATCAATTAGATGATGGTGGTGGTAGTTGTTATTGCTATCGTTATTATCCCACTTTTTTCTCTTGTTTGACATCCAAAGGGGGAGGAAGTGGTCTTGGAAGCTAAGCAGGCCAACTCTGATTAGTACTTGGATGGGAGACCACCAATGAATATCAGATGCTGCAGAGTATATTTCATAGGAAGGAATTAGGAAAGCCACCTATGAATTTTCCTTGCCTAAGAAACCCTGTGAAATGAATGACACCTCCAAGGTCATGTGGCCATAGTTTTGAATTTTTTTACAATCCCACTACATGTGGGAGAATGAACCTATTCCCACACAATTATGCCAACATATTTCTCATTACATGAGCTAATTGAAGGGGAGGGGGTTCACTTTTTAAATGTTTATTATACTTTTTGATACATTCTAACTAAATTTATTGTAATCTATTTTGGAGGACCATTTTAAGGCTAAAAAGCAAGCATGTGTGTGTGTGTGTGTGTATTATACATGTATATATAGGTAAAGGTTTCCCCTGATGTTAAGTCTAGTCATTTATTTATGTATTTATTTCCATCATTTCTATCCCGCCCTTCTCACCCGAAGGGACTCAGGGTGGCTCACAGTCCGGCAGAATTCGATGCAAATATACAATGTCCGACTCTGCGGGTTGGTGCTCATCTCCATTTCTAAGCTGAAGAGCTGGCTTTGTTCATAGACACCTCCAAGGTTATGTGGCCGGCATGACTGCATGGAGCGCAGTTACCTTCCTGCCAGAGCTATATCTATTGATCTACTCACATTTGCATGTTTTCAAACTGAGAGGTTGGCAGAAGCTGGGGCTAACAGTGCTCACCCCGCTCTCCGGATTCAAACCGCCAACCTTTCAGTCAGCAAGTTCAACAGCTCAGTGGTTTAACCCGCTGCGCCACAGGGGGCTCCCATATGTGTGTGTGTGTGTGTGTGTGTGTGTATACACAGCCATATACACAGATTCACAACGGAACTTGCCAAACCAAAGCCTTCAATTTTCCATATGTGTGATTATCTTTTATCAAGCAGTCATGGGGGCATCTGTCTACAGCATTACATTTGCAATTCAATCCTTAATCTCAAATAAAGATGGACAAGATTGTAGCCTGAGAATAATACTTTAACACAACTGGCTTTTAAGGGGCTTAAGTTAAAATCCCAAACTGCAAAAGATGTTATACATTATTTGTTCACCAATAAATACATCAAACCTTTTCTCTTAGCAAATATGTTTAATGCATTACTTGGATATCTATCCCTGATCAGTGGAAAAATAACTTCCCTGAGGCAGGACATTATAACAGAGTCTTTGTTCTTTGTTTAAAATCATTGCTGATTCCTTAAAGGTAGTGGTACCTGCAGTGTTCTCTGCCTCAGGATTTGTTTCTCAAGATTACTGGGTGTGGTGGTATTAATACACTCGAGAAAGCCAAGTCCGGCATAGCTCTGTTTACACTTGGTATCCAATGTATTACAGTAATGAATTAAATGTTTAGGAGTTCTGTGACAGCAATGAAAACATAACTGAACTAACCAGTTTTCATGAAAGAAAGGGACACCTTCATAATGCCAATGTGCCTTAACAATTGCTAGCCATGGAGGCATGAAATGTGGTTTCCTGTTATGAATCAGCTGGCTTTCCTACTAGCATTGCGAACTTTCCTTTTTAAAATATTCCTCTGCTGTTTTGATTTTTTATATTAGCCTTTTAACCTGACAAACATTAAATAACAGCACATGTGGGAATGAGAATCAATAGATTAAAGTTGTGATAAACATAGTTAATTTTTATAATAAAGAGACTGGAAAAAAGACTATCAAATATTACACACACACACAATTGTTCATGGTTAAAGGAGAGAATAAAATATTATTGTTGTAAATCTGTATCGGCAATAACTACTATCCATGCTTATAAATAACTACAGTACTAAAAATCTACCCATGTTTTTTTGACTGCTATAGCAAACAATGCCACTATGTAACCAATGTAATACTGATTATAAATAGTAAAGGTAAAGGTTTTCCCCTAACATTGTCCAGTCATGTCCGTCTCTGGGGGTTGATGCTCATCTCTTCTAAGCTGAAGAGCCGGCGTTGTCCGTAGACACCTCCAAGGTCATGTGGTCATCATGACTGCATGGAGCGCTCATTACCTTCCCACCGGAGGAATACCTATCTAAATGTTGGATTATATTTCCCTTTACCCCTGAACACTGGTCATTCTGGTCAACTGATACAAATTAGCATCCAGCATCTGCAAAGTGGAGCCATACATTTCCTCCTCCTGTTTTCTTCAAATACTAACTTAAATTTCATTGGTTTCATGTGGTCTATTCTATGGCGCCTTCCACACTGCCCTATATCCCAGGATCTGATCCCAGGTTTTCTGATTTGAACTGGATTATATAAATATCCACTGACAGATAATCTGGGATAAAGAGATAATCTGGAATCAGATCCTGGGATATAGGGGCAGTGTGGAAGAGCCCTAAGTATGATGAAATCTAACCACTAACTGCTAAGGCTCCATGTACACTGCCATACAATCCAGTTTCAGAATACAGATTAACTGCATTCAACTAGATTATATGGCAGTGTAGACTCATATAAACCAGTTCAATGCGGGTCAATATGCATTATACAAGTTTACACTGACCATTATAATGCAGTTCAAGATAGATTATATGGCAGTGTAGATGGGGCCATAGTCTGGCAATGTCCAAAACCTAACGGAGTTATCTGATTATTTTCTTTTGAGGCCCAAATTAAGTATTGAAGGTTAGTGTTTGAAAGTGATGTGCCCTACTATGATTGATTAAAGGCATAAGGAAGGGCAACGTTTTTATGACTCAGTATTTTTAAGGCTGTAGGTATAAAATGCAAAACAAAACAAAACAACCCAGCAACCAACATGAAACAGGATATGATATATGACCGCTAATGGGCATATAGCCAGATGTGACTGGGAGTTCTTTCACATATTCCATGCTCTCTCTTCCATCACATGGGGATTTGCAAAAGTGGCTCTGTCACAGAAGCATGAATGCAGGCCAGATTAATGTACCGGGTGATTGAAGTGAATGTCAGCTGGGAAAGTCTGTGAGTGAGTCAGAAGAGAGGGAGGAAATGGATTAATGAAATCATAAATATGTCAGGTATTTAGCACTATTCCATACTTCTGTTTATCAGATGACTGCTTATTCTGGATGCTGACCTGTTAGATAAATATGGCAAATCTTTTTCAACACAAGTTCTGGTATGCATGGCTTTAAAAGCTAACATGTCATACCTGAGGCGCTGGGTATTAAGTATACAGCCAAAGATACAAGAGACCTATTGTTCACTACAAATCAGCAAGTAGTGGTTGCTTATGTTTTGAGAAGCCATCAGCCTCTAACATTGATTTGCCTGTCCAGTTGGTTGTAATATTTATCCCAACATACTACCCTGTTGCCCTGAAAATAAGAAATCCTCTGAAAATAAGACCTAGTAGAGATTTTGCTGAATTGCTAAATATAAGGCCTCCCCCGAAAGTAAGACTCTAGCTAAGTTTTTGTTTAGAAGCATGCACACCAAACAGAACACCAGAGCATGCAGGATTGGTAAACGTACATTCCATAGATTGTTGTACATGGAAAATATGGTAGTAACAAGAAATTCTTGATAGGATTCACAGTTTGTCTGGTTATGCTGGTTTATGATGACAACTACTGTACAGTATATAATAGATGTTCATTTTTTGTTCAACAATAAATGTGAATTCTTCTTCACGGAAAAATAAGACATCCTCTGAAAATAAGACCTAGCACATCTTTGGGAGCAAAAATTAATATAAGACTCTGTCTTATTTTCAGGGAAACACGGTAGTATTTAGATGGGTGCATATGGATGGCTGCAAAGCATACAAATGCACACATAAGAAGGTTTTTAACGCTGTTTTCATATATGGGGTCTTGTTGGGATTTTATGTCAATATTTATTTGTTTTCTGAAAGCATTGAATTTATGCCGTTGTTTGTTGGAATCTGCCCTGAGTCCCTTAAGAGAGATAGGGCAGAATAGATATAAAGTTTATTATCATTATTATTATTATTATTATTATTATTATTATTATTATTATTATTATTATTGAAACATGTTCAATCTTTTCTTCCAGTTCACTAATCTATTGCATGCAAAGACCTTTCTTTGTGGCAGAAATTTTGAAGGATCCACCTCTGATTCTAGCAGTCCAACATCTAAATAAATACTGCCACTTATTCACATTTTTTCAGTCTTACAGTACTAGTCCCTTTAACTGAAAAGTCTTCAAGGTCCTCAAGTCAACAAACTATGCTGCCATTTAATGCAAAATATTTACAAGTTAGAATACTATATAGATGGAAAATGCCTCCCTCAAGAGTTTCTTGGGATTGGATTCTGTCATAAAAGGGATTGTCATATGAACATGCTGACTATGGGTTGGGTAGTAATGAAACATCAGGAGAAGAAACAAATAGAAACAAATAGTAGGACTGGGTTCTTTCAAGATGAAATTACTCCCTGAGCCTGACATTTAGAGCTGTTATTTATCACCCTGGGAGTTCTGCTCATGGATATAGGTCATCAGATGGCTCCATTTATTGTAATAATTTTTGTTGCTGCTGTTTTCTTCCCTGCACGATTTCCAGCTATGCACCAACCCTGTCATGAGCACTAGATATGTAACTGTAATTCTGAACATTAACTAGCTCTTATGGCTTCTGAAAGTTCATTAATGAATCCAGCCTGTGTCCAGGCACATAATAAACAAAAGCCAGTTGTGTCATATATTAGAATAACAAATTTCAGAGAAATGTACTGAAAATAGGATTTAGTTGAGATGACTAAAATGTTATGCACATACCAAGCTGTGAGTTGTGCAGAAATCTTTATCAACCCACCACAAATAGTAAAAAATAGAGGATAAAAATAACACAAAAAATCAGAAAGCTGATTCAGTATTCAGCACAGAATACAACCTACAGAATCAAAAAGGTAGGTTCAGTGAACTCAAACACATCTAGCTGTTAAATAGGCAGGTTTATAACTGTACTCTCTTAAAGAAGTTTGACATCTTATTAGGAAGAGATCACATTTCCCCAAATTATCCTGACATTATCATCTGAAAACCCTACATATAATTTCATTTAAAATACCTGTAAAATATACACACAGAGATAGGAATCTGCTGTTTTTCCTGCAACCCACTAGCATAGCTACTCTTTGGATATGACTACAATGGAATATACCTAAATAATTATTGCAGTGCAACAGAAATGTATGTTCAGAAATAGTCCTTATGAATAAAATAAGTTTCCTCCCAAATTTATGTGTATGCATGTGCTGTTTTAGAACCACTGTTTCCAGATTACAATATTTTATTTATTCTGGACATTTGGCAGGGCCTGTGCATGTTATGTAACAAAAGTCGATGTGAAGAAGAAGATTGTTTTAGGACCTCATCTGAGGGAGATCCTCAAGCTGGGGGAAAGCAGCTGCATCTGCGGGGCAGCGGGGCAAATCTGACGGGAGCAGAAAAAATCGTTGCTCCACATCCTGAAATAACCCGCATTGCCCTCTTCCCCAACGGGGGGGGGGGGGGGGGGATGTCACCACCTGGCTTCCCCCCATGCTTTCTCCAGCTTGACCTATCAGAACACGGGAAACCTGCCATGTCCTCAGGGTTCTGTCGTAGGATGCTTCCAGGAGGCTGGGAAGAAAAACCCTGCTGGAAGTAGCTGCGTGTCATCTGATAGGATCCAGCAGGCTCTGTCTTCCCAGCATCCTGGAAGCATCCTAGGACACTGAGAAAGTTAAATGGGATGAGGTCCTTAGAAGAAGAAAGTTAATAAATATAATAAATACCCCCTTAAGTGATAAAAGGTTAACCACAGATTTTGGAGCATTATTTTAAAAAATAATTAAATTACCATTTCTAAGCTTTCCAAGAATGAATATTGCAATTATATTTTTAAGGTAACTCATTTCTTCCTTTCCCCCCCCCCCCAAAAGTAACCAAATGCTCTTAATTATATTGTAGCTTGTTTGAGGATTTGCTGAATCCCATTCTGGGAGAACAACAGGATATAAATTCAATACATAATACATTAATTTGGGTACAAATTAAAAATATGTCTGTTTTCTAAAGCCTTCCCACCTTACTTTTTATCTCAAAATGGTAATGCACATTTTTAAGACACCTATAATAATAATAATAATAATCATCATCATCATCTTTATTTTTACCCCACTACCATCTCCCAAAAGGAACTTGGGGCAGCTTACAGAGAACTTGTAATGTAACAATACACATAGTGCAATAAAATATAAATGCATCAATACCAAAGGTAAAAAAAATAATTTATGCCATCAATATATAAAACAATAGCACAATAAAATCAATCAACCCTAAAATAAACATCGATAAAACGCCACAATAATTATGGACATAAAATAAATAGCAACCAACCAGTCATATAAAGTGCTTTCAGTGAAGAAATCACTAGGTCTAAACATTTTTAAACCTTTTGGGCTCTATACCTATTGAAAAGCTTGAATAAAGAGCCAAGTTTTTAGGTTAGACTGAAAACATTGGAGGGTGAGGGCTAGCCTAATTTTCCGAGGGGAGACGTTCCAGAGCCGGGGGACCACCACCAGGAAGACCCACTCCCTCGTCCCTACCAACCTTCTGACGTCTCTACTGTACTTGTGACAGTGGTGGGACCAAGCAGAGGCCTTCCAGGTAGGCCTCAGAGCCTGCAGTTCATAAAAAGCGATGTGGTCCCAAAGATATACTATAATGTTTTAAACCTGTTCAAAATAGCTGATCATATTTAATTTTAAGTTTAGATATTTTAATTACCTAATATATTTTTTTGAAAATTGCATTGATTTTATATGTATGTTGTCCTGAGATCATTTGCTACAGCGAAGGCTAGAAATATTTGTCTATCTACCGACATAGTTAATTTAGCAAATAACATCTATAAATCAGACTACTACACATAACTTGTGGTACAAAATACACTTGAGCAATGAAGCAACGTCAAGGTATAGTGTGGGTGCCATGGATCTGTAAAAGTAACTAATATAGTTTCCTTTAAAAAGACCGAGGGTCTTCCTCATTATGCTACAGTTGTAAGGTAACTTAAATTGTGCCTTTGTTATGGTGAAAGGGACCAAATACAGATAATGCATAAGTTTGAAACTAGTTACTTCCAGGCTATGGTGAACTGTGGCATTTATCTTCATATAACAAATTGGCTGTCATCTCATTTTCTTCTTCTTTTTAGTGCAGTGTAGTCCTTACGAGTTCCCTTTCTAGAGAGGTTAGACTGATAACCCCCCTGCTAACTTTTCATAAGGTGCTGTTCTATTTATTAGTTATTTTTAAATGTCTTGCTTTTAATTGATTTCAATTCTATTGCCACTTTAATCATACTTTTTTTTAAATCTTGTAAGATACTAAAGCTGTATCTTATTCAACCTGAGAATGAGAGAATCAGAACCATGGCCATAGGATAATAGGACAGAAAAGAAGCTAAAAACCAAAATCTGAGCCTGGCCGCAGAGACGACAGCTAAGCATAGACAGAGTTAGAAGTGTATCCAAAATGCGCTTTTGGACAAAGTGTTTTATATAGAAATTAATTTTACAGAGCGTTGTAGGTTTACCTGAGGTATAACTCCAAATGCTTTTCTCCACTGCTGCACAGGAACAGTGTTCCAGGAAACACTGTCAATTTGAATGTCACCTTCGGTATTCAGGAGTCTCAAAAAAGCAAAGAGCAATGTACTTTTCCCTGAGCCAGTTCTTCCTAAAAGGCCCACCTGCAATATTTATAAACATAAATTAATGAAGAATCTGTTGCCCATAAATTAACCATATGCACGTTAGAAGTTAACAAAAGGGCAGTTCAGGGTAGAAGTGCACTGTGCTGAAATGGTATCGAAATTATAAATATTAATAGGACTACAAAAGGCCATGACAGACTGTGGTAATGTGAAACGGTGATACAACTGTCCTCAGCCACCCAATATCATTTGTCATTTTTTAACTGATATGATAAAGTGTTATATCACCCAATTGCCTCTCTATAACTCTATGTCAAAATTATAGCACCCAATGCCACCCTGGACCCTTGTATGTGGTGCATGTCTAATGCAGAACTGCATTAAAATAACTCTCAGTACTTCAGAATTGCAATTACTTGCAATGACACTTTATGCTGAAACAGGCTAAGGTGCCTATCTATACAAAAAGATTATGAGAGAAATAAATAATCAGGAATGAGCACTTAAAACACTTTCCTGATTTCCCTCCCAGGTTTTTAAAATCACATTTTTTATAATCCTTCTAGCAATGTTGTATTTCTTTTGAAGACTGGTGTCCAAAACAGTAGGCAAAATACGGGTCTCCCAACTCTTTTTGCAGAATGTGCTCCATATTGGAATAATGAAAAATGTACTTCTTGTGCATTAGAAATTAAATATGATTTTGCTTTCTGTTGAAAACTGCTGCTGCCATTTGTTTAGCAATCGAGGAGCAGTAAAAGGTTTAGATAACAATATCCTCACCCTTTGTCCTGGACTTATTGAAAAGGAAATGTTTTCAAGGATAGCCAAGCCCCCGTCTAAATACTTGGCAGTGAGATCCTTCACAATCATTTGCCCGCCTGATGGCCAGGTATTCTCTTCCTTTACATGCTTATTCTCAATTATTAGGACTTGGGAAAGCCCGCCGTTCCTTGATGGTGGCGTAGTTGTGGATTCTTCGGTTGGCATATCAATGAATTTAAATATTCGGCTCACAGACCGCATCTGAAAACAAGAGCAGGCAACGCTGAAGTCATTTCCACAACTATAGGAAGTATTACATATATAGTTTGATTCCAAAGGAAACATTCTTTTTCAGTGTCATTTCTTTCTCAAATGCAACAGAAAACAGAAGCTTGATATTAAAATCAATATTTATTCTACAGCATACAAACTGTGAATGCAAATTTATATTGCTGGCATTTCTCTTCTTCCACCTATTCATAGTTTTTTTCTGACAACAGAAAACTCCCTGTAAGTTTATCATCTATGAATCTTCATATTATACAGCTTTGGTGGGGCTCTTTGAAGAACCACAACTTCCTGTAGAAACCAGTCTGGTTTTTGAGGTCTTTGAGAAAGGCTCTTCTTTTAGTCATACAGGCTTTCTGAGACATGTCTGCTGCATATATGAGAGAGTTTTTCCTGGGTTTTTTTCCAGGATGAATCTACACTGCTATATAATTCATTACTTGACAACCAGCCTGAAATTTTCTACCTAAGGTTGACAGGGTGCCTTCCTCTTTGGTGTCTTTTGGTGTCAGACAAAGACCTTTCAATTCCGGCCAATTTTGACAAATTGATACACTTTGGTGGGTTATTTTTGTTTTCATACCAAACTTCTACTATGCAGGAATATACAATCAAAGACTCTTGACAGATGATCATTTTGCTTTGGTTCAAAAACGTCTGGAGAAGGCAACTCCACCACACTCCAAGGCAACATATTCCACTATCAAACAATATTTACCATTGGGACATTCCTTCTACTGTTTAGATGAAATATATTTTCCTATATTTTGAATCCACTGCTTTGTGCCTTTGGATGCATCCACACTGCAGATTTAATGCAGTTTCATACCACTTTAACTGCTATGGCTCAATGCAATGGAATCATGGGAACTTCACCCAATAGTCAGCATTGAGCTGGTTTTAATTCTACATGAGTATGTTGTATCAATAGTAATTATGTTGGTGTTTTATTATGATTGTGTTGTAAGTTTTTGTGTTGGAAATTGAATGTTTTACCTATGTTGGAAACTACCCTGAGTTCCTTCGGGGAGATAGAGCATAGAATCATAGAATCATAGAATAGTAGAGTTGGAAGAGACCTCATGGGCCATCCAGTCCAACCCCCTGCCAAGAAGCAGGAAATCGCATTCAAAGCACCCCTGACAGATGGCCATCCAGCCTCTGCTTAAAAGCCTCCAAAGAAGGAGCCTCTACCACAGCCATACAAATAACTTTATTATTTTATTATGACACAGCAAACAAGATAATATGCTGGATTTCGTATCACAAAATCACAAGTCGAACACTTCCCAAGTGTCTAGGACTGTGTGATGCATTTTCGGATGATGTGTGCACATCCTAGTAGGGTGGCCTTTTGCAGTTGGCAGATCGTGATTTTGTCAATGTCTATTGTTTCCAAATGCCAGCTGAGATATTATTGTTGTAGCATCAAACTGCAATGATTCTACAATGTAGTAGATGCACCCGTAAAGGCTTTTGAAGAAAACAGAAGCATAAGGGCATTGGCTTGCCAGAGGATAGCTGAGAACAAAGGACAAGTACAGCATTTGGAACAGATGACAGGCTAGAGATCAGCAATACTTCATTAGACCAGAATAATTATGATAGGGAAAGGATAAATATTGAGCACACTACAGAAAATGCAAACTCTTCAACTGTATACAAACATTTGTCCAAATCTAAATTCTGTGTCTTCCTTGCTTCAACAGTTCTTTACATGATATATCAACATTTTTTGGTTTGGCCTGGTATTCTTATAATGAAATAACCCAATAGACTCAATATTTAAGGTGCTTCCGTAGTTTGCATCTATGAAACCATTTTAAGTAGTAATGTTTAAGCTTTCACCATCACTACTGGGCAACTTGTTTTCCCCAAAATGAAAAAAATTGCTAATTTCTCGAGCAATAATTACCGAGGCCAATAGCACAAGGGTGTGTGTGATTACAATGAATCATTTCATAGAGTATCTATCCATCAAATTATTATTTTTTTTCCGTGTCATGAATGACTTGAGAAACTGCAAGTCACTTCTGGTGTGAGAGAATTGGCTGTCTGCAAGGACATTGCCCAGGGGATGCCTGGATGTTTGATGTTTTACCATCCTGTTGGGAGGCTTATCTCATGTCCCTGGGGAGCTAGAGCTGACAGGCAGGAGCTCACCCCCTTTCAGTCAGCAGTCCTGCCAGCACAAAGGTTTAACCCATTATACCACCGGGAGCTCCGATCAAATAATACTCAGGTGATATGTCTCTATTGAAGTTTTAAAGGTCTAAAAAGATATGAACAGAGACAGGGCAGATAAAAGGAGAAAAAGAAGCAAGAATTGAAGGAACTACCAGTAAACATAAAAGAACCAGGTTTTTTTTCTGTAGGAATTCCAGAAAATAGTGTTACTTCTAGATATCTGATTCAGAACCAAGTCTCCTGGAATGATGTGAGCTGCATGCATGTTTAAATAAATAACTAAAAATAACAATAAAACTCCAGTTATTTCATTCCAAAAATCACCCTAGAGTCATGCTTATGGAGTTCCCCCATCCCATGAATTCTTTTTTTGGTATGAATTTATAACAATACCTTTCACCCACTAAAATCTATGCAGATAAATGTGAACAGCTTACACATCAACTGTGATGGACATCAGTTGTTGCGTGACTTGGCTGAATTATATAATAATATAATATGGTCAAGTATCCTCTGTGCCCACCTTCTACCTCTGTGATAGAAGGTCTTTGGAGCCCCCGGTGACTCAATGGGTTAAACCCTTGTGTCAGCAGGACTGCTGACCAAAAAGGTCAATGGTTTGGATCTGGGGAGTGGGGTAAGCTTCCGTCTGTCAGCTCCAGCTTCCCATGCACCATGTGGGGACATGAGAGAAACCTCCCACAGGATGGTAAAACATCTGGACGTCCCCTGGGCAATGTCCTTGCATAAGGTCAATTCACTTTCTCAAGTCACTCCTGACACGAAAAATCCCTCTGTGATAGCCCTTGCCCTGTTCACCAAAGTCTCACTTTGAGAAGATTCCCTGGCATGAATGCTATCAGTTCCCAGCAGTCCTCTTAAGTGTAACAGTCTGTGTAGAAAGGGAAACTTCTGAAGCAGGAAAGATTATAGATGTGCCAGAGGCAAGTAGCAAACACAAGGCTGGAGAAGTGGATTTGAAAAACAAAGATAGAAAGAAAATGCAAATGTGATGGCAATTTTTGGGTTTATAAAGATAGAACATTATATTGTCACTCCAAATTCAGAATTATTGGACAAGTGGGATGACAGGACTTTTTATGGCACACAGACTTGAGCCAACTGTTAATGTTAACATTATTATTTCGAAAGAAAATATGCTAGATATGTAGCATATTAATATATGTATTAATATATATAGGTAATATGCTAGATATGTAACTGAACTATTGACAGGAGAAAAAATAAATATGTGGATTAAATAATGGAAACTGTACGATACCTAACCAGAAAAAAATGAGGTATTATGAAGGGAAAAAAGAAACATTAAATATGATTTTATAAAAGAAAAGAAACATGAGTGTGATAAGCCTAATCACAGGCTTTCAGAAAACCATAAATAAAAATAACTGAATAATGGAATAATTACTGTATATACTCGAGTATAAGCCTAGTTTTTCAGCCCTTTTTTAGGACTGAAAAAACCCTCCTCGGCTTATACTCGGGTGAGGGTCCTGGTGGGCTTATATTCAGGTTGGCTTATACTCAAGTATATATGATATATTTCTAATTTTTCTCTATTATTATTGGTATTGTTACATTTATTATTTTACTCTATTAATTATTATTACATTTATTATTTTACTCTATTATTGTTACTTTTACATTTTTTACTCTATTTTTATTATTATTATTACATTTATTATTTCACTCCATTATTATTAAAAGGATGCATAAGCATATTTACATTGAAGAAGATGAAAATAATGATTTAATCAGAGTTGAACAGTCATATCTTAAATTACAGTTTGATGTAAAGATTAAAAAGCATTTAAACTACTGAGGACTCAGTGTAATTTTATTGGTATCTCAGCTTATACTGGAGTCAATGTTTTCCCAGTTTTTTTATGGTAAAATTAGGTGCCTCGGCTTATATTCGGGTCGGTTTATACTCGAGTATATACGGTACCAACACTTCTTTACAAGTACAAGCACACTTACAAATGATCATTCTACAGATAAATGTATATGCATTTGAAATGTTAACAATTTGGAATTAAAATAAAACTGGCATGTTGTTACAAGAAATATGTATGGTTCTTACCAGGCTGTCTACATCAATGCTTGAGTTTACTGCCCACTGCAAGGTTCCCATAATATTCATTGCCAATGTAAGAATAATGCCAACTTGTCCTTCCCCATTGCCTGTAAGGACAAGAAAACATTTTAAAATCCAACATATTCAAACATATCACAACGTGTTTAATTTGAATCCTTTTCTGGAGTAACAGTTAGAAGTTGCATTTCCTATCTCCAGGGTCATTTAAGGACCAAAAGATGCCTTTATATAAAACAAGGAGTGACTACTAGTAATTTCTTGTTGTTAAAAATATCTAAAATGACATTGTTGTGTGCCCTCAGTCATTCAACTTATAGCAACCTTCAGGTGAATTTATCATGGAGTTTTCTAGGGCTGAGGGTGTATGCTTTACTCAGGGTCACCTAGTGGGCATCCATGGCTAAGTGAAGAATTGAATCCTCATCTCTAGTCATGGATTTGAAGGCAATTAGGGTCAAAAGTGCTGCCTTCCAAGATCTCCTGGAAAGTAATGCATCCTCCCAACCTCCCACAATTTTCTATCTTTGCTCAAAGGGCTCTTGCGAAGGCATTGTCTTTAAGAAGCTGCAAAACGTAACAGATGCAACTAATTTAAATCTAGCAATAAACAATGCCTATGAATTCGTAATATTTAAGGAGCTTCCAAGGTGCACAGAAAACCAATTTCTGTTTTGTTCAAAGCAGTAAGTATATACCTGTAGTAGCAATAGAAACAAATGTCACAATGATGAAGAAGATGACAAAAATCATTTCTATCCTCATCTGGAACCAACGTAATGTGGATAGATACAGGAACCAGTTTGCTGTATGCAAGTTCAAGGCTTTATGAAACAGAGTCTCAAAATACGGCTGCCGGCCAAAAGCTCTCAGTGTCCAAAGCCCCTTTAAGCTTGTAACAAGATGGGTGAAAATTGGACTTCTGGCTACACAGAACAAGATAAATAAATAAATACATAAAATTATAATAATGATTTTACTACTTTTGTGTTTTTATTACTGTGATTATTTTAATAGTATACTGTTTACATTAAGATGTCTGATAGGCTCCTTAATCACTATTTTAAATAGAAATGTGAGATAAAATGCAACAACAAATAAAAAATACAATAATATCTTAACTATCTAAAGAGCCATTTGCAAAGATATGCAGGCTGATACCAAGCTGGAACGTTTACTGTATAACGTATTGTTGAAGGCTATGATGGCCGGAATCACTGGATTGCTGTGAGTCTTTCGGGCTGTGTGGCCATGTTCCAGAAGCTTTCTCTCCTGACATTTCACCCACATCTGTGGCAGGCATCCTCAGAGGTTGTGAGGTACCCCATTTATGATATAAACCTGCATATATTTCACCACTGATTGTACATCACACAAAATAAATGTCTGTATATTGAATGTTCATATTCTCTAAGCATTCCTGCTGTGTTCAATCTTTACCAGTACACTGGCTTGAAATGTTGGTCACAATATCTTAACCACTGTGTGCTAAAAGTGAATTTTGAGGAACCAAATTAAAATGATACTGTCATCTGCATACTCTGAGGCAGTGACAAGCTGACTTTATTAATACTTGCTCAATCTTATTGTGATCCACCAGCCAGACCTCCTCTCAGTGTATGCAATCTGGGAATTTCATTCTGATGAAATGTGATGAGCCATTCCTACATATCTTGGACATTTCACCTTTAAATTACTCTTATGAGATGACTTCTAGACCCACACTGTTTAAAGTTATCTTGATTGACTCCTTTCCATGTTGCAGATTGGTTTATCTCAAGTTCTGTCCATTTCAAATCTAATTTTGTTGTTCTAGATTTGTTTGCTTATAATGCCCTTTACACTCAAGCAGAGGTGTCAAATGTGTGGCCCTCCAATTGTTTGGGCCTCCAACTCCCAGAAGCTCTAGCCAGCTTGTCCAATAACCAGGAATTCTGGGAACTGAAATCCAGAACACTTGAAGGGCCACAAGTTTGACACCACCACACTCAAGGGTTGAACATCAAACATATACAATCAAAGACAAGGGCAATAAAACATAATGCTATAAATATACAACATCCCATCGACATTATCTGTCTCAGCAACCAAGTGCACAACTCAGGAACTTAATTTGGTGAAGCAAAGAGGAAAGTCTTCAACCCCTCATGAAAATGTCTGAGATCCTCATCCAACCAGAGGTCCAAAGGAAGGCCATTCCACAAAGTGAAAGACAGAACTTGAAAGGCTTGCAGCCTGTGTGCATCAGTGGAACCAAGAATAACACAGCCCAATAACAACAACAAATCTTGGTGTCTTGGTTTTTGGACCTGTTTCTGTGGTTATTTGGGGTGTTGATTCAGAAAACTGCATCAGATAGACCACATTAGCTCTATCTTAGATACCTTGTTACCTAAGGGCACTTTCACACATGACTTAAATGCATGCAGAAGTCCACACACACACATCCAAAAGCCCAGGCTTTCCTGGGGTGTCTACATGTCATCCCAAATCCCCTCAAAAGACGCTCTTAAAGGTTAAAAAAGGCTTACCCAGCCACCATTATGGTCCTCCTCACACCCTCCTGGCACAAGGAAATGATATGCCAGGAGATTGGGGTGGAGCTCCTCCCCCGCATCTCCTGGCACATTTCCTCATGATGGCCAGGTAGGTGTTTTTTTTTTGTTTTTTTTTTTACTTTTAAGGGCTTCTTTTGTGGCTTGGGGGAGGGAGGTTGGTTCCTTCTTGGTTTTTCGGGCTTCTGAAGCACAAAAAACCAAGATGGATGTGTGTATTGGGCCCATGGATTGCATGACATGGTTCCTGGGCTCAATCTACACAGAGCCCTGCTTTGTTCCAAATTAATTTGATTTTACTGGTGACGTCATTTGGATGTCTCTGGTAAAACCACAACAGGTCCTGAGATATGGACATGTCTGGATGGGCCCTAAGTTTTTTGTTATCATGATTTTCTATGGGTGAGAATATGTTTTGTATCTCAAAGGCAAGAGCTGATAGGGGGAAACTGGTGCCATTTTTTGGAATGAGCAGGTCAAATATACCCAGAAATATGGATAACATTTGAGGCCCCAAAATGTGCATTGGCCAGTGATTATCATTTGCCCGTAGAAAATTCCTAGATGGTAAAATATGCTCATAAGGAAGTACTCAAAGTCTATGGGATCATGAATACTGGATAAAAACTGACAGGGCATGTGTGGATTATTATTTTGTCATTGTTATTTTATAAGTCTGCCAATTTTCCTCATCATACCTTCAGATTCCAGTTGCTTCAGCTGCTGAGAAGTGTGCAGGAAGTATGCTCGTAACATTATAAAGGCTGCTATCACAGGCACAGATGCTAAGAAGATGTACGGTTCAATAGCTGAGACTACTAATATTGCACCAATCACAATTAATATTAACTGAGAAAAGAGAGGAAAAACACTGTTGACATAGTAAACATTTACTCCCAATTTTATAAATTAAACATTAAATTTTCCCTTGCGGTATTAGCATACATAATTGCAACATCGTAGGCGTGCCCTCCCAAATAAGCTTTCTATTATGAGAATAAAAACAAATTAAACATAATTGGTGCTAGAGCTCTCTGAGATAAATAACTGATTGCTTGACTTGCTAAATCAGGATGCCATTAATAATGCATTGATTGAACTTTTTTTTAAAAAAAGTCCATGTCTATTCAATGTAGGTAAACTATGAATACTTTTAAATAAAACTTTTCCTCCATAAATCTGTCTAGATATGATTTGTGATGTAAGAATGCAAACCAACAGCCCCTGAATGGACGTAGTTCTTTGTGGATCTCATTACATGGGTTCTGCTTTGATGTAACTTTTTTGTATATTCATTGCCCCATCAATATTCATATCAGAATATCTAAGCCTTCTTAGATGGAAAAAGTTTCCATATAATCATTCACACTTCGTTTAGACTACAACTTATAAAAAAGCAGAAAATATCATTTTTAAAAAGAAAGGAGATATTTGGTTTTGGAATTTAGTATATGCTTACAATTTTTACACAAAACTCAACAAAATGTAGCACACCAGATGGTATTGGCAACCCTATCAACAGGGCAAGTCTTTTCTGGTGAAAACCCATACAAATCTCTAACACAGAAGCATGGGCACCTTCCTATTAAATGAAATACAACAGATATAAAAATACCGTTACTACCAAGATAAATGTCTAGCAAATACAAATTTGCTCTAGCAAATACAAATAAGTCCCTTAATGACACTGTAGAGCTATACAATGCACTCTGAAACCACAGTGTTGTGCATACTACAGCGAAAGAAATCTTTTCAAAATGGGTTATTCTTAGCATAACTGCTAGCAGGCACATATTTGCATTTTCTAAAATACCACAATTTGAAATTTTGTTTGTAGCTGAGAGCCTGATGGACACAGAATCAGACCCATCCTTTTTATTTTGGATGGAAACCTACCCAGGTGCTGACATGATATAGGATTGTGTTGTGTTCATATTAATTATCTTAGTAAAATTGTTGATTTCAATCCAAGCAACTAATATATATTTTTACTTAAATTGTTTTTTTTTCATAATCTACCCAGTTATTGATAGCACACTAATTTGATTTTTTCATACAGTTGTTGCTAAAACTTGGCACCAAGCAGATGACTAGAATAAACAGCTGAGCTAACAACAGGTACTAAGACCAGTGCAAAATACCAAGAAGAATGTATTACAGTTGGCCCTCTGTATCCATGAAAGGATTTAACCATTGATTTAACCTTCATGGCCTGAAAATATTCCCACCAAAAAATCCAAAAAGCCAATTTTATTTTTTCAAATTTTTATAACACAGCATTGTACTATGCCATTGTTCCATGGAAGATCCTGGAACAAAACCCAGCGGATATGAAGGATCCTTTGTATTTTATTAAAGCATAGTTTTACTGATAAAACAATCTAAAGACAAATCTTTAAAAATGTACATCTATTACATTTTCACCCTATTCTTAATTTGATATATACTTTGATAGTCACAAGGTAGTTTGTCTTCCAGAAAACAAGGAAATTCCAAACTGCAAAATATATTTGGTTTATACAAACCTGGATGAAGTCAAATATTGTAAGTGGTAGCAGGTCATCCAGTATTGCTATATCCTTTGAGAATCTGTTAAGTATCCCACCTACACGTCGAAAAAGAAAATAATACAACAGTAGATTTCAGGAACCAATATAGTAGGGGATTATTTAAACAAGTGATCCGGGCTGCTGTTAAAAGTTAGAGAGGACTTCCTCAATAATTACATAAAAATAATACAGCACTCTTTCTTGAAAAATGTTCAGTACCAAAACCTATTCATTTTCTTTTTTTAAAAAAAAACAAAACCTTCCAGCCAACAAAATAGCAGTAAGGAGAGGGTCATTTTAGCCTCCTTGAAAAGGAAATTCCAGAGCCTAGGGGCAGCCTCGGACGGAGGGTTTCCTCAATTTCTACATGCTTCAAAAATGGGATTCCATGGATCCCATCAAACAAGGCTGTTCCGTTGTTTGCCCATGGGATTCCATCTCCAAAGCGTGTAGAAATGGGTGGATTTGAAAGATGGGCAGGATTCAACTCCACTGCTCTCCCTGCAATAAAAACGCTTAAAAAATGGGGTGGGATGGGAAGTGGTGGACTGTCTATTTAAACACCATTTTGTTCTGTTTTAGTGCAGATGTTCATGTGGGTGGTCTGCAAATGTCCCTCGATGCTCCTTCTGTCACCTTTAGTGGCTTAAAGATAGTGTGAGTCCCATTGAAAGAAGTGTGTTAAAGGTGTTCTGGTCTCCTTCAGAGAAAGGCTTCAAAGGGGATGGGGAAGATCCCATTGAGAGAAGTGTTTTAAAAAATGTGCCGGTCTCTTTGAAATGGGAGAAGACAATGCCCACTTGTGTGATGGGAAATGAAGGAGAAGGTTCAGCTAGAAATGAGAGGAGGCAATGCTATGTGATGGAGATGAGTAAATTCTCCATCTTCACCACAGAACGTGAAAAAGACGATTCCTCCCATTTCTTCTCCTCTCTTGTGGGATAAGGTCTTAAAAGGCTCTATTTCACATCCCTACCAGCTATGGCTGTGAAGATGTTGGGATGCAGAGATGGACCTTTCCCGAGGATCTCAGAGCCCTAGGCTGGCTTGAGTCCATCTGTTTTCTCCTATTTGTAACAGCATAGCAGAATCACTGTGCACTTTACTAGCTATATTTATGGGACCATTTCCAAAGCACACAGGATCTTTGCTACCTCTAGACAGCCCACTGCACCAGAAAATACAAGAGCTTTCTAAACTGTGTGTCACGAAACACTGGTAAGCTGAATGCAGTGTGTCATACGAACATAACATGAAACTGCTAAGTCTATGTAAAATAAACAATAAATATTTTAAATATATAAATTAAAGGTTTTCATGAGGTTTGTTTTGTCTCCAATTTGTTATTACATTTTTGTATGTGCCTTTGTCTCTTAGAAGGGTTGGCTCAACCTCTGGTTTGCTAGAAAAACTCAATTACCGTGTCACAAAATGATGCATGTCTCAAAAATGTGTCTCCTACATGAAATGTTTGCAAAGCTCTGCTTTAGACCATTTAGTTATGAAGTTACACACTCCTTTAACCTCCAGTTGGAAATCTGGAAAAAAAAATTGTGCCACCCCACACCTTGCTCAAAAACCACTCCTAAATTTCTACCTTTTTGGAAAGACATTTCTGACAGAAGTGAAGGAGAGAGCAGTTCATTTTTTCATGCTCCTAGCAAAAACCTGAGATGTCTGATTTAATACAAGAATACTGTTGTTCAGAACTACAAGCCTTCTGCTTATTGAATGAGCTGGCCAGTTCTACCTGCTTTCAGCTTGTTCAAGGAAGACATGGGTGCTTGAAGGACTGCATGCAACATCTTGCGATGTAGAGTTTTAGAAACTGTTATCAGAGTGTGCACAAGGGGTATGCCTCGGATGATCCCCATGGCCAGTAGAGTATCTGCCACTCCCACATAAATGTAGAAGATGTAATAGCTGCTAGACTCAGTAACAACAATGCCAGCATTTTCAGAGGTAGTGTTTGTTGACTTTGTTACATTTGTGGTAGTTTCTTCAGGAACAAGAGAGCTATAAGAAGAAGACAGAAAGATAGTTATAGAGTCAATATAATCATTTTATATTGTCCAGTAGAGAGGAAATTCTAACTTATTTGAAGACATGTTTCTTTTTGGAAAATGTGAGGTTTTTAAAACTGTTTTTAATAGATGGGATGAGGGCATTCCCACCATGTTCCAGGGTCTCTGCACCATTCGGGGGATAGCTAGGCCGCAGTAGGCCTTCCCCGTTCGCCGAGGGCGGAGGCAGCGGTGGGACCATTGCCTCCCTCCTCGGCGAAAGTTGAGGCCTTCGCCGAGGAGGGAGGTAATGGTCCCCACCGCCGCCTCCCTCCTTGGCGAATGCAGAAGGCCTATCTGAGGCCTAGCTTTTCTCACGAGGACTCACAAGACTAGGCCTTAGATAGGCCTTCCGCGTTCACCAAGGAGGGAGGCAGCGGGGACCATCGCCTCCCTCCTTGGCGAACGCGGAAGGCCTTCGCCTGGGAAGGAAGTGATAGTCCTCCCCCGCCACCGCAGCCGCTGCCACAGCCGCTGCCGCCAAAGCCGATATGTGCGGGGCCTTGGGGGGGGCAATTTTGGGGGGGGGGGCGCGGCCACTAGGTTCGCTTACAAAGCGAAATTACCCTGTTCGAGAGTGTTATCAAGAGTGAGCACTGTTGTGGTAATCTCTGAGCGGTTAGACTCAATTTAATCCTCTCTGGGGGATATTCCACCAAAAATCAGCAGAGTAGCAAAAGCAAAGCTTTCAAATGCAACAGTTACTTACACGGGGCGAGCAAGAGAAGCCTTTGACCATTTAGGATTGCAATGGACTGCAGAGTCTCAGTAGAAGTTCAAAAAGTATTTATTCAGGTAAAAAGAACTCCACTGTAGATAGAAAGGCTTGGGAGCTGTCTAGTCTACTCTAGACTGGTTTCTAAGGAAAAATAAGAAAGGAAAAATAACAAACATCTAAATAGTTACATCTTGCCAGGAGAGATGGCAAGATGCTTCTTGTTAGCTAGAAGAACAAAGGGAGAAGAGAGAACCAAAATGGTTCCAACCTCATGGTCCAGTTTATTGGGGCCATAAAAGACATTCTGACCAATGAGAAGTTAGTGTCCCTAAAGATTCACATTTCCACTAACTTCAAAGTAAAGGATATGACGTAAACAGGATAGAGTGAAATACAGTAAAGCCTGTCTAGGCATGCTTTGGAAACAGGGAAAGGATTCCCTCAATCAAACTCTATCATCTATCTAATTACATCTAGGCTTGAGTAGTCCAGGATGATTCCCAACAAGCACAAGGGGTTTCACCTTTTTCCCAGAGCTGGGACTCAAAATGGGTACAAGAAAAAGCAAATGAAAACAGATAAAAACAAATATTACATCACACTAAAACACAACTAAGCTACTATAGCATTAACATTTTTATTTTATTTTATTTTCCGTTTATTTTCCGGGCCCAATTCAAG
Organism: Anolis carolinensis; assembly: GCF_035594765.1. NCBI lineage: Eukaryota > Metazoa > Chordata > Lepidosauria > Squamata > Anolidae > Anolis > Anolis carolinensis. Next base: position 139,128,740 of record NC_085845.1, read on the forward strand.
GTGCAGGTTATCACCTACAAAGCCCTAAACGGTTTGGGACCCACCTACCTTAGAGACCGCATCTCCCCCTACGAACCTGCATGTTCTCTCCGCTCGTTGGGGGAGGCCCTCCTCTCGCTTCCACCACCTTTGCAGTCGCGGCTGGTGGGGATGAGAGAGAGGGCCTTCTCTGTCGTGGCCCCCCGGCTTTGGAACTCCCTCCCTAGGGAGATCAGGCAGGCCCCCACCCTACTCTCCTTTCGGAAGAGCCTTAAGACCTGGCTCTTCCAAAAAGCCTTTGAGGGTTAATTATTATAGGGTCGATTTTCCTGCCCATCTAATAATAGGTTGCCTGGCCACGATTATTTTGCACTTTATTGATTTTTAAACTGTGAAACTACCTCTACTACGCTGAAGTTTTTCCCCTTGGCCCAGCTCCGTGTTTTTAGCCCTGTTTTTAACCATTTTATGCCGTGCGCTGACTTTTATAACTGTTTATTGATGTTATGTTTTTATTGATGCGACATTGTTTAATTGCCGATCTTGTTTTATTGTTTTATTGCTGTTATTGTATTGTTGTCGGGCATGGCCCCATGTAAGTCCCTCCGAGTCCCTCCGGGGAGATGGGGCGGGATATAAAAATAAAATTATTATTATTATTATTATTATTATTATTATTATTATTATTATTATTATTATTATTATTAAAACAGTATTAAGTTTTTAAATACCTATAAAATATTTTTACCTACTATGTATTTAAATAAAACTCAAAGTAATACTCACGTGAAATACAGTACTCCGATGAGGGATGCCACCACCTGCAAATAGGAATTCCATAGTTCATTACTATTTATTGCATTTATTTAGTGTATTTATTGTATTTTAATCTGTGTTTACCACATTGCTACTATTTTATTGTTTTTTTATCTTTTGTATTACACTTTTTAACTTGACTAAGTGTGGTATTGTTATCCGCCTTGAGTCCCCACAGGGAGAAAGGTGGGGTATAAATAAAGTTAATAAATAATAATAATAATACTGTTGCTATATTTCCCATTCAAGGTAGCCAGGTACGAAGAATAATTGGGCACTAGAACATTTAATATTTCTGTACAATAGTTCTGTACAAGACCAGCAAATGTGAATACTGGAATACATTTCTTTCTGTACATATCAAATAAAATTAGGAAGTTCTATTTTTTTAATTTCAGCAGAGCTTCTATTTTATCTTATTTAAATCCTGATTTCATTTGCTGCTGTTATACAGATTATAAAGTCATTATTCTCACCTCAATCGAAAAGATAACTACACACATAATTAACACAACAACCAACGCTTTGTGGACGGTAATATATCTGAAGTATGTGTTCCATGTTGTAACAGTGTTCATTGTCTCAGTATCATCAAAGAAGCATTCCTGGTAAAATAATGAAGGGCACAATTAGAATGATCCAAGTAAGTATTTATTTTTCCATATCCATATTGTATCAGTATCATTAGCACCTTATCTCTATTAATCAGAACTGATTATTTATTGGGCTGTTCCATAAATGCTTATTTCCAAGTTTTCTTCTAAATATGATATTTATGAATTCTGTTTGCCTAATCTATTTCTTCCATTCAATGTTCTTTCTTTCTTTTCAAAAATATAAGATGAATTCTTAACAATATTTGAATCTTTTTCTGAATATTTTAATACAGTATTTCTGAACTATCTGAACTATTTGAAATATATTTGTACAGATAGAAATTTTCCTACTATACGCATCTTGATACATTTTTGGACATGTCAAGTTTGGGAAATGTCTACAGTCCAATTTACTGTTCTACTGTTTATATTTTTGTTATGTGCCTACAAGTCTTTTCTGACTAACGATGACCCTAAGACAAATCTATCATGAGGTTTTCTTAGCAAGATTTTCTCAGAGGGAGTTTGTCTTTGCCATTGCTACCTCCTGAATCTGAGAAACTGTGACATGTTTGAGGTCGCCCATGGCTAAGAAGGAATTTGAACCCTGGTCTCTAAGTGTCTTAGTCTAATGCTCAAACCATTGCACCGAGCTGGTTCTCTCTCTTAACATTCTAGGGAAGTTATTTTAAAACATATGCCAACAAAAAGTTATACCTCATTCCTACTGAAACATAACTGAAATATAGTCCTACTCATTTCTCAATGGCTAATATGCAACGAGAATAGATCTACTAAATTAATACCAGGTATGGAAGTGTTCACTTAGCAAAGTGTCATTGACTGAATGAGTTTCTGGGAATGACAATTAGATCCCACTTGGCCACCACGCTCACCAAGAGATGCAACAAAAGCAAAACATTCCCATCACATGCACCAGCTGTGGCATGTTCCGCTTTTTCACACAAAAACTAGACAACTACATCTGCTCCAAATGCAAACAGATAACTCTGATGGAGCAGAGGATCCAACAGCTCGAGCACCGTATTAAGACCCTTAAGGACATTCAGGCACTCGAGCTCTTCTTGGACACTGCACAACACACTGCTGTAGATCAGCAGCCTGCATCACACCAACACCACCAAGACCATGATCAGGAACCTTATGGGGAGATCAACTCAAAGGTAGACAACCCTCAGGCTTGGAAGGAGGTCACCCATAGAAGGAGACACAGGACCAGGCAGCCTCCGCAGAACTCCTCTGCTCAGCTGCATTTACACAACAGATTTGAAATTCTTACATCATTAACATACAATCAGGAAACACATCTTGTGGAGGACCACAGTTTCTTAGATACCACTCAGTGGACCACCCTGGATCAATGCGCAGGGGATAGCCCTGACGGGGACAGTGCATCACCACAGTCACACTTATGTAATCATGCAAATGCTCCATCCCCAATCATAGACCAGGAGCAACAGGAACATCCTTGGGAGAGTAATGGGCTCTCGGATGTATCTCAATGGATTGTCATTGATGAATGCACTGGGGATGTTGAGGAGGAGGACAACACTTTACACCTACATGATTCACTTCAACAGGAACACTCTTCAGGGGACATACACACTGTCTTGCACAAAAGGGACCCTGTCAATCCTCAAAGGAAACAGGTCTTGGTAGTAGGTGACTCCCTCCTTAGAGGAACGGAAGCCATCATTTCCAGACCGGATGGGATGGCTCGAGAAACATGCTGCCTCCCGGGGGTAAAAATACACCATATCACTCAGAGGCTCAGCAGGCTCCTAAAGCCCCATCACCCTCCCCACCTTATGTTGATTCATGTAGGTACCAATGACACCGCTAGGCATACTTTTCAAAAGATCACAAATGATTTTCGAGCTCTGGGAACAAAGCTAAAACTGTATAATGTACATGTGATCTTTTCATCCCTCCTCCCCGTTGTAGGACACGGCTCTACAAGGGCCGGAAAAATAGTACAGGTCAATAACTGGCTCAGAAAATGGTGTCAAGAGGAGCATTTTGGCTTCCTTGACCATGGTCTACTCTTCCAAGAGGATGGACTACTGGCAAGCGATGGGGTGCATCTCACACAAGTAGGAAAACATCTTTTTGCACACAGACTCACAAACCTCATCAGGCGCACTTTAAACTAGATCCACTGGGGGAGGGGAACAACAGCCTGGCGAACACTATATTACCCACGACCACAGGGAACCGCCAAAAGGCTAAACGGAGGGCTGCACAAACACAGCAAGGACCAAGTACAGAGAGCACAATAATCCCAAATAAACAGCTCAAGGAGAGGTCACAGGGGCTTACATGTCTTTACACTAATGCTCAGAGCATGGGAAATAAGCAAGACGAACTCCAACTCCTAGCACAGCACCACACATACGATGTCATAGGCATTACTGAAACCTGGTGGGATGACTCCCATCACTGGAATTTAACCATTGAGGGCTATAACCTCTTTCACAGAAATAGAACAAAGGGGAGAGGAGGGGGAGTAGCTTTATATGTCAAAAACAGTTACGTTGCAGAAGAAATGCAAGACTGTAATCCAGGAAACCAGCTTGAAAGCATCTGGATAAGAATCAAGGGAACCGGGACTCAAAAAGACCTTGTCGTGGGTGTCTACTACAGACCTCCGAGTCAGGATGAAGGACTTGATGAAGCCTTCTGTCAACAGCTGACCAAACAGGCACAAAGAAGAGATATAGTAGTCATGGGCGATTTCAATTATCCCGATATCTGCTGGAAAACAAACTCAGCCAAGAGTACAAAGTCCAACAAATTCCTCACTTGCCTTGCAGATAATTTTATGGTCCAGAAGGTAGAAGAGGCAACAAGGGGATCAGCAACTCTTGATCTAATCTTAACAAATGTGGAAGACCTGATCAATACAGTTGAAGTGGTTGGATCCTTAGGGGCAAGTGACCATGTGCTCCTGCAGTTTGCAATACAAAGGAATGCTGAAACTAAGACAAGTCAAACACGCATTCTGGACTTTAAGAGAGCTGACTTCCAAAAAATGAAGGAATTACTGAGCGGCATTCCATGGATGCCGATATTAAAAAACAAGGGAGTTAAGGATGGATGGGAGTTTTTCAAAAGTGAAATACTCAAGGCGCAAATGCAAACAGTGCCAACAAAGAAGAAAAATAAGACAAGTGCAAAGAAGCCAGAATGGATGTCCAAAGAACTTCTAACTGAGCTAAAGCTCAAAAGTGACATGCACAAGAAGTGGAAAAGGGGAGAAATCACCAAAGAAGAATTCAAACGTATAGCCAACACCTGTAGGGAAAAGGTTCGCAAGGCTAAAGCGCAAAATGAGCTCAGGCTTGCCAGGGACATAAAAAACAACAAAAAAGGCTTTTTTGCTTACGTTGGTAGAAAAAGGAAGAAAAAGGAGGCGATAGGGCCATTGCAAGGAGAAGATGGGGTGATGGCGACAGGGGACAGGGAAAAGGCAGAACTACTTAATGCCTTCTTTGCCTCGGTCTTCTCAGAAAAAGAAAGCCATCTTCAACCTCAGCAACACGGAATGGACGAAGGATTGGGGGAAATCCAACCCCAAATAGGGAAACAAGTTGTCCAGGAACACTTGGCCTCTCTAAACGAATTCAAGTCCCCAGGGCCAGATCAGCTACACCCAAGAGTACTGAAGGAACTAGCGGAAGTTATTTCAGAACCACTGGCAATTATCTTTGAGAGTTCTTGGAGAACGGGAGAAGTCCCAGCAGATTGGAGGAGGGCGAATGTGGTCCCTATCTTCAAGAAGGGAAAAAAGAACGACCCAAACAATTACCGTCCGGTCAGCCTCACATCAATACCAGGCAAAATTCTGGAAAAGATCATTAAGGAAGTGGTCTGCGAACACTTAGAAACAAATGCGGTCATTGCTAATAGTCAACACGGATTTACCAAAAACAAGTCATGCCAGACTAATCTGATCTCTTTTTTCGATAGAGTTACGAGTTGGGTCGATACAGGGAATGCTGTGGATGTAGCGTACCTGGATTTCAGTAAGGCCTTCGACAAAGTCCCCCACGACCTTCTGGCAAACAAACTAGTAAAATGTGGGCTAGACAAAACTACGGTTAGGTGGATCTGTAATTGGCTAAGCGAACGAACCCAAAGGGTGCTCACCAATGCGTCGTCTTCATCATGGAAAGAAGTGACAAGTGGAGTGCCGCAGGGCTCCGTCCTGGGCCCGGTTCTGTTCAACATCTTTATTAACGACTTAGACGAAGGGTTAGAAGGCACGATCATCAAGTTTGCAGACGACACCAAACTGGGAGGGATAGCTAACACTCCAGAAGACAGGAGCAGAATTCAAAACGATCTTGACAGACTAGAGAGATGGGCCAAAACTAACAAAATGAAGTTCAACAGGGACAAATGCAAGATACTTCACTTCGGCAGAAAAAATGGAAATCAAAGATACAGAATGGGGGATGATGCCTGGCTAGACAGCAGTGTGTGCGAAAAAGACCTTGGAGTCCTCGTGGACAACAAGTTAAACATGAGCCAACAATGTGATGCGGCTGCTAAAAAAGCCAATGGGATTCTGGCCTGCATCAATAGGGGAATAGCGTCTAGATCCAGGGAAGTCCTGCTCCCCCTCTATTCTGCCTTGGTCAGACCACACCTGGAATACTGTGTCCAATTTTGGGCACCACAGTTGAAGGGAGATGTTGACAAGCTGGAAAGCGTCCAGAGGAGGGCGACTAAAATGATTAAGGGTCTGGAGAACAAGCCCTATGAGGAGCGGCTTAAAGAGCTGGGCATGTTTAGCCTGCAGAAGAGAAGGCTGAGAGGAGACATGATAGCCATGTACAAATACGTGAAGGGAAATCATAGGGAAGAGGGAGCAAGCTTGTTTTCTGCTGCCCTGCAGACTAGGACACGGAACAATGGCTTCAAACTACAGGAAAGGAGATTCCACCTGAACATCAGGAAGAACTTCCTCACTGTGAGGGCTGTTCGACAGTGGAACTCTCTCCCCGGGGCCGTGGTGGAGGCTCCTTCCTTGGAGGCTTTTAAGCAGAGGCTGGATGGCCGTCTGTCGGGGGTGCTTTGAATGCGATTTCCTGCTTCTTAGCAGGGGGTTGGACTAGATGGCCCATGTGGTCTCTTCCAACTCTACTATTCTATGATTCTATGATTCTATGATTCTAGAGTTAGCCCAATGTGACTCCAAGAAGAATGACTGTAAAATCGTTGTTTTATACACCAAAACTTAACAGCTGAAACCTGAATTAAAAGGTGTAATATGAGATTTAGACTACAACTTGTTGAGTAAAAGGGGAGCATCTTATATTGATACTGGTAGGTGAAACGCATCGAACAACAGTAGACTGAAACACATACCTTTAAATCCTCTTCATTAAGTTCTTCAGTGATTTCTACCACACTGTCTCTAGACAAGCGCCTGGCATAGATATCTATCTCAGAAGCTTGGTGAACTACAGACATTTTACGTACTGATACGCTGTTCTTTGTGTAAAAACTCTGTCCAGGATGAACAGAGGTTCGGGTCATCAAGTTAAGCACAGACTGCCTCCTTGGTCCTCTGAAAGTGGGGCCAGGATTAAGTACATTGCTTCTTGGCAAAATTGCCTCCCCTTGCTCAGAGTCAGGCACCAAAGACAACCTTCTTTCAACTGGTTCTCCAATACTTTCTTCTATACCATTAGCCTGCAGTGGTGTTTTTTGTATAAGAGAAAATTTCCGGCTTGAATTTAGTGCATTCATCACAGAATTCTTCCTTTTCTCAGTAAAATCTGATGTTTGCTTAAAAGAAGGTTTCTTCATTTCGTTTCGTGAACCCATTCCATCGCTGTCAATAGAGAGCCTCCGCAGTGTTTCAGTCAAAATAGAGTTCCTTCTGTCTGCACTGAAGTGATCGAAAGCATCAAATCCCATCAGTTCAGAGCTAAAGTTGGGCCGTTGACCCTGAAGCTCAGAAAATGTTCCATAGAAATAGCATGTTCCTTCATGTAAAATCAATATTTTGTCTGCTATCTTTAAATGTTCCAGTTTTGAAGTGACCAGGATTCTTGTTTTGTTCACAATAAGCTTGCACACACAACTTTGAAAAACAAAAAACAGAAAGAAGACAGTTATTTAAAAAAATTAAGAATCCATGTCATTTTCTTTATCAATATTTTTCGCTCCTTTCATTTTATGAAAAATGATCCATATGAATTATCTCAGATTAGTTTGAGCAGTGGAAGACAAGATGCTACTTTCTGACAAGTCAAGCAGTTGGAAACTATTAGGTCTAGTGAAATATCAATGCAGTGTTACAATGCTTGCTAACTACAAATTCAGAAGAACTTCAGTATGACATATATATCCTTTTCCCATTAGGTTGTGGGCCAAATTGCCTGAAACTGCCACTATTGAAAATATTTACATATACATAAATATATACTTAAATATCCTTTTCATGCCAGATCTTTGGCACTATTACTCAAGCAAATCAGAATCCCCAACCGAATACACTATAAGCGATATTATTGGCTAGACTTGTAGACCATTCACTAGTTTGTCACCAATTTAGTAACTGCATCTGGATGATCACAAGTATCTCAATAAACCAAGATATAAATGAGCCTTCTGGAGGAGACAAGACAGCGAAATCAAGGGGAACTAGCTCTCAAGATTTATTTATGGCTTGTAGTACATTCCACCCAAACCATACCATTAGATGTTGGTGGCAAACAACGTTGGTCTATAGAACTTTCATTACTTCAACATGATGTTCTACTCATACTTTGGCAACATAGCTGTCTGAAAAAAGCTCTATGTGTTAAACTGATCCTAGAATCAAAGTTGTCTACTTTTGGGCTGTGTAATCCAAAGAGTCTTTTCACACAGACAAGCAAGCTACAACGCAAGAACTCTTCCATTAAACTGTGGTTTCTCCTTTTTCCTATAATGAAATTACAGTTTACAATTTTATTTCCAGCATTTATATCCCGCCCTTCTCTCCTGAAGGGACTCAGGACTTTTGGTACAAGTCAGGATATTTAGCTATGATTCAAAGCTGATTTAACATCCTGACTGTTTTCTTAGTTCAGACAAAATATCATCTAAATGTCTGTTAGTTTTTATTCGTTTTTACACTGTTATTTAAAAGGGCATTACATATGTTAAAAGAACTAAAGTAACAAAGCTCAAAATAAGAAGCTGGACATATTTAAGGTAAAGGCAAATGTTTCCCCCTGACATCAAGTCCAGTTGTGTCCAACTCTAGGGTGTGATGCTCATCTCCATTTCTAAGCCGAAGAGCCGGCTCCGTCCGTAGATGCCTGCAAGGTCATGTGGCCAGCATGACTGCATAGAGGGGCCATTATCTTCTTGCCGGAGCGGTATCTATTGATCTACCCACATTTGCATTTTTCGAATTGTAGAAGCTAGGGTTAACAGCGGGAGCTCACCGCACTCCCTAGATTCAAACCGCCGACCTTTTGGACAGCAAGTTCAGCAGCTCAGCGGTTTAACCTGCTGTGCCACTGGGGGCTCATATTTACCAGGCTATATTACAATAGCAACTATTTCAAATGAGTTCTAATGGAAACCCTAATATTATTCCTACAATAATAAACATTTGCATGAATTCATACAAACACACATTTATATTAACATAAGCACTTTGCATGAGGGCTTTTCTGCATCATTGCCATAACAACCCATTAAAAAAATGTCAAAATATATCATACCTTTCAAATATTTCTTTTTCTGTTAGCATGTCTAAATAGCCAAAAGGGGAATCCAAGAGATACAAGTCAGCATCTTTATACACTGCTCTAAACAAAGGAAAAAGAAATTAAATTAGCTTCCAGATTTGAATTTACAGGTAGATTCTTTTCTCAGATGTTTTCTTGTAGACTAATATAAACAGTATCCAAGTATCCATGATGACAAAGCATAGGCTCATATAATCCACCATATTTATACTTAATTGTGTAAAATATTTGTTCACTGAATGTCCTAGGCATTTCCCCAAATGTCATTCTGGCTGAGCTGGCCATACAAAACACTGTGTTTGCCTTGGAACATTCTCTTTTATTATCTCCTTTCAAAATTGTCAATTTCTACTGAGTGTTAATTTCATCATGCTGCTGTAGAATAAGTTCAAAATGTAAACAAGACATATACAGCACATATCACCCAGGCATTTGATGAGAGGTAATAAAGTAGGATTGCAGAATGAATCAGTAATGGATTGGATAAGAGCCAAAAAATGACAAAATTGAAACATGCTTGGTTCATGTTTGTTCTGATTTGAGAGAAATAGTTCAAACTGTTGCATTCCCATTTTAAGAGTAGGCTAAGAACCCTATTGGCCTCAAGGGCAATGTGTATTCATGACTAACCTTCCAAGACACCAGTGAATAGAGTCACTCTTAAACATCTTTCCATACAAATCCATACATCAAATGCACTTACTTAGGCCACATCACTGGTGCATAAATTACATGTAGCAAATAACAGACACTCATTGATTGTTACACCTTACTCTCCCCTACATTTTCACTTAGATATGAAAGTTCTGAATCCTCAAGATTTGAAGAGTCAACTCTTACTAATGTTTGGGGAGGGGGGTGAGTGGCAACCATCATGATCATATAGTGATAATTAATCCTTCTATTCTCTCTGCAGGTTCAGAAAGATCCTTCCTATTACAACTTATGATCTGGCAGTTTCCTATTTATGTCAGAATGGCTTAAGGTACTGTAGGTACATCTATGGTTTGAAATACAAGCTCTGGTTGATGTACCCACTGTGGCCCCTCCTGGAGAGAAATAGATGATCTCTGGTTGATTCCTCCCCCCCCCCCCCCAAAAAAAATTGTCCTAAATCCTATTGTTAGGTCCAACTATAGCAGATTCATGGAACCCATTATATTTATCTGTGTGTTGACTAATAATAATAATAATAATAATAATAATAATAATAATAATAATAATAACAACAACAACTTTATTTATATTTTGCCACCATCTCCCAGAAGGGACTCAGGGCAGCTAATAATCCAATAGAACTATTCTAGCAGAGATGTAACAGTAGCAACTCTTTGATTGACTTCTTCTGACTGAAAAAAAACCCACACTAAAATTCAATCTATTACTTTAAAGTTATAGAATCATTTTCTACTACATGAGCCTTTCAGGTGCATAAAAGCATCTTCACTGAAAAGTCCTTATGCAAGAGTCCCAAAATTTAGTAACCAGAAAGGGGGGCATCTTTATTATGGTGCACCCTGTGTGACATGTCTGTATGAAAAATTAAGTCTTGGATATCTATATATATAATAAAAGTGAATGTTTGTATGTTTGTGTCAGCGTTTTGATTGGTCGGGCGGTGTATGTGCTCGCGTTTTGATTGGCCTGGCGGAATATGGGTCAGCTTTCTGATTGGCTGGGCGGAATGTGCCAGCTTTCTGATTGGCTTCCACTTTCATAGGCCACTGGGATCGCTGAGGGAAAAACTACTACCAACTGGCTTCGTTCGGCATACTTCTCTCCTCAGAACGACGCTAGCTTTGGGACAGTTAACAGCTTTCGGCCTACACTTTGGTAATCCAAAACACCACTGCCACCACCAGAAAGGCCAGACCAGGACCAAACTTGACACACATCACCCCATGAACCCACTGACAACGGATGGCCCCCTTTGGCCCCTCTGCTGACATGTTTAAGGCCTTCCAGGCTGGCCCCTCGCTGCTAGGCCGAAAAGGAGGACGCCATCTTGCCTCAGCTTTCAACTTCTTTGTAAGGCCCTACTTTCCTCAAAAGACAGCAGAGAACATTGTTATTATCTTTTTAATGATATGCTTATGAACACTTCTAGCCCCCAAAGCCCCAATCCAAGCCTCCTTTGATCATTTTGCTAACACGTTTCAGGCCTTGCAGCCTGGCTCCATTGTGCTAGGCCGCAAAAGAGGCGGCCATCTTCCCTGTTCCAAACAGAGCAGCTTTTGCCTGGGTCTTTTGGATACAGCACTCTCCTTCAACAAGGTCAGGAGGCAGTACGTAAATAGGTTGATCTTGGGCTGATGGAAGTAGCACCACATCAAGTAGGAAATAAGGTACCACTTATAAAGTGGGGAGGCAAATTTAACTAATTTACGACATTGGAATGAGGAAGTGCCGTCACAGTGGATGATGAAGCAGCTGTTCTCCCCTGTGGCCAGAATCGAACATCCCCTCAGGAGAAGGTTAAATTGCCTCTGCCTCTTTCTCTATCTCGGTTCTGTGTGTATATGGGCATTGAATGTTTGCCCTATATGTATATAATGTGATCTTTTTATATATACAGTAGAGTCTCACTTATCCAACACTCGCTTATCCAACGTTCTGGATTATCCAATGCATTTTTGTAGTCAATGTTTTCACTATATCGTGATATTTTGGTGCTAAATTCATAAATACAGTAATAACTACATAGCATTACTGCGTATAGAACTACTTTTTCTGCCAAATTTGTTGTCTGATGTTTTGGTGCTTCATTTGTAAAATCATAACCCAATTTGATGTTTAATAGGCTTTTCCTTAATGCCTCCTTATTATCCAACATATTCGCTTATCCAACATTCTGCCGGCCCGTTTATGTTGAATAAGTGAGACTCTACTGTATATAAATGGTTCTGTTTATATGGTTATGCATTTTCTAATAGCTTTATTCTTAAAATCCAAAATCCAAAAATGCATATTTCTAATATATATCCTTACCAAATGAACCCAGGCAACATCAGGTACTTAGGCAACATTATTTATTTATTTATTTATTTATTTACAGTATTTATATTCCGCCCTTCTCACCCCGAAGGGGACTCAGGGCAGATCACATTATATACATATACACATAGAACCGAGAGATCATCCACTTCCTCATTCCAACGTCATAAATGAGTTAAATTTGCCTCCCCATTTTATAAGTGATACCTTATTTCCTACTTGATAGATGCAACTATCTTTTGGGTTGCTAGGTCCTTTGGCTCTGGGAGTTGTAGTTCACCCTTATATAGACAGCACTGAACCCAGCCAACTTCGGATCTGGACCAAAGTTGGCACACTGCCTCATCATGTCCAACTGAGCATACAGGCAGGGTTTCGGGGTGATTCTCCTTTGGCTCTGGGAGTTGTAGTTCACCCTTATATAGTTAGCACTAAACCCAAACTTGGCACACAGCCCTATCATGCCGAACTGTGCATACAGGCATGGTTTTGGGCTGACTGATCTTTGGCTCTGGGAGTTGTAGTTCACCCTTATACAGACAGCACTGAACCCAGCTGATGACGGATCTGGACCAAACTTAAGTGATATTTCCTCACATCCCCAAACAACTCAATGCCGTCTACTAATAACCCGGGCACCGCTGGGACCCCAAGCTAGTTATATTATAAATGATTCGCAAGAAAAAATAAGATTAGGTTGTAATCCTGTTTCAAACTGAACTCAATGTACATTTCAGTAAGCTTGTATTGGTAATTTTAGCTCAAAAATTCCTCCACAGCATGATATCTAGTGCATTCTGCTTGAGTTTCGGTCAAGCACTAGAGTCTTTGGTTTCTTCTTTATGACCAGGTAAGTTATGCAGCCAAGGGATTTCCTATTTGTGTAAACTTGAGTGTGTTTTATTGTATTGTAGTACTGCATTGTTTGCTAAGAATTTATCTTAAAGGGAGGAATAAAGTGAGCTATTAACTGAGGTATAGAGGCCAATAGAAAATTAATACATAGGGAAGGATATATACATTATAGAGCCAAAAGAGCAAGAATCATGCATATTTCCTTATATTGAGATTTAGCCACCATGCAGCTAAGTACCCAGTCAAGTAGGAAACATTTCCACTATTTCTCCCCTGTGGAAAAGTGATGGATGTATTCAGTGAAGAATGCCTGCACATAGATGTCTGGTTCTTATGGAAATTTCTATAAAGAATTTCAAAGTGTGTTCCAGTCAAATGCATTCTTCACACACATAATGGCATGGATTACATGCAGTTTACAGTCCAAACTTCAGTGTTTTAATGTCATTTGAAAAGATGCATCGAAAGCATTTTTTTTCTTTAAATGAATACAGAATGGAAAGCAACAACATTATGCTGACATCGCTATCGCTTCAATGTATTTCAAAAGTGTTGATGATATTCCCTGCTGAGCTCATAATGCAAGTGGATGTGCTACATGAATAATGCAGTACAAATTACTCCGAGGCAATTATACTTCACATTTACACCAATTTTTAGAGGCAGGGATAGCATCAAACATTCAAACTATAGAGTCTGGATGCCTCATTTGTCTGCATTTCCTGCAAATGTGGAATGTCTATGGATGAGAAATGAAGTACAGAATTATTTTTGATGTCTGCCTCTCCACAGGAAAACTTAGGGGAAAAGCTATATACCATGAAATCTAAAAAATTTATTAAGAAATCCTTAAGTACTTTCCAGGTCCCAGTCACTTTTTAATTACTTGTAAGAAAATGAGGGCACAAAGGGGGGAAAAAAATCATTGTCTGTATGATTGACAATTCCATTGAAATCCCACACAAAATGTATCAGAATGTACCAGAAATAACCATATTTACTTAAAGAAATCTTCATGCAATTATTTCAGCTCACCTGGCTAGGGAAATTCTGGCTCGCTGGCCACCACTGAGGGTGATTCCACCTTCTCCCAAAACTGTATCATCTTTTTCTGGAAATTTTGTAATGTCCTATTCAAGGAAAACATTTTTTTAAATTATTTTCAGATTTGCTCTTGTCAAATCGTATGGTTGAATTTGACCCACATTTGCCAACTAACCATTACTAAGCCACGGTAGAGCAGCAGTTAAAACTGCTAGCTGCAGGAAATGTGCTGACCGGAGGCCCAAAGGTTGGAAGCCACTGCTGTAGACCATCAGGGTATTTGCATAACAATTGCTATACACAGAATTCTGCCACTTTTTAGTTATCCCTGGCTCTTAAGAATTCATGAAAAAGGCAGTGGGTTCCTTTGGCATTATGGATTCTTTAGGAACCCATTTCTTTCCAGTTGTTTGCCCCTGTGCTGTTCAGTAAGTTGCCAGTACTAATCCAGAGGAAGAACAGCCCTGATTCTCCACAGTGAATAGTTTATGAGATGTAGGTTTTGGTGCAAGAAATTTGGCAGAAATCTTGGCAGTTTCTATTAGAGATGTAAAGAAAACTTAGAACTTGAGTTTCCTTGATGACAAACGATATCACAACTCTCAAACCCATTTCTTGCTGTGGAGAAAATGGCCAAGCATCACAAGGAGTGGGTTTTGTAGAGGTTTGGGGGATAGTTTGTCTTTTGTATTTCAGAATTTATCTTGTGAAAAAAATCATTAGTGAAAAATAAAATTGAGAAAGAACTTCAAGAACTGAGGACAGGTGGTAAGAGAAAGTATTTTTTTCAAAATATTCCAAGCAAAAATCACATCACTGAAGCAAATGGGAACAGACGCGTCAACATAATATTCTATCTGGCCCATTTTTCACAAGCCTGAATACTAGACAATCTCCAAAAACCCTCAGAGTAGTATTACCAGTTAACATACTAGCATCTTTCATCTGAAAAGACTGTAGACTAAAACTAAAATATGTAGACATATATACATGTATTGGATTAATATTCCTTTCCTATTTGAATGTCTACTTGGTTGGACCTGTGTCTACTAAACCAAGGACCTCATCACATTAGGACCTCCAATCCAGACGATAGTGGAGAGATTCACCACGGGTCATGGTAAATCTGGCAGGGGGCATGGGGAACCTGTCACCCTGCACCTCGCATCACCCGGATCACCCCTCACCTTCTCCTACAGGGCAAAGCATCATTGCCCAGCTTCCCCCCATTGTTGTTAATTTAAAAAAAGAAGCCTGCCATGATGCTTGCACTTCTCTTCAGGCATGGAGCTTCGCTGGAAGTAGAGTGACGTCATGTTTTGGGATCCAGTGGGTTCCATGCCTGAAGAGAGGTGCAAGTTTCATGTTGTTGTTGTTGTTTATTCGTTCAGTCACTTCTGACTCTTTGTGACCTCATGGACCAGCCCATGCCAGAGCTCCCTGTCTGCCGTGGCCACCCCCAGCTCCTTCAAGGTCAAGCCAGTCACTTCAAGGATAACATCCATCCATCTTGTGTCATAGGATGGGCAATTTTGCCCGTCTGATGAGGGGGTAAGTCTACAGTGGGATCCCTTTGGAAGAAATCTTAAAGTGATGACTTCTTAAATTGCAGATTTTGTAAGGAAGGAAAGCATGAAGTGACCTCACAGAACCAGTCAGCAAACTATGAATCCTTTTGCAGAAATTCTTATAAGGCAATCCTCATAATTTTAACAACCACAGAAGGAAGAGAAATTATTTCTGCTACATGGTAACCTACCCCACCCTTTGATTAAATTACATGAAAAACTAATCAGTCAGATTTTTTTCCTGACTTGCATTTGTTTAGGCTCCTCTTTCAGTCCTCAGGCTCACTCTGGTTTGCTTTATTAGATAGGTAGCAGATACTAAGATAAATCTCCTGCCAGAAAATGTAAGGTTTAGTTCAATCACAAATAAACTTAATAATCCTTGGCTTTCAAACTCTTTCTCTATTCTGACCTAAAAAGATTGCTTTGGGTATTCTCTGAACATTTTCCAAAATTGTGATTCCCCATCCCCCACCCCTCAACACACACACACGATGTGTGTTGCATTTTTCATAAGGGGATCTTTATTTTTATGCTATTGTGATTTCTATGTATCCAGTGGACCTAAATATATGTAAGATGTTCAATCACATGTATTTTCTTTGACTCCCTTAAAGTAGGATTTGATTGGTAGCTAACTGCATAACACAGTTACAACTTAAGAATCATCAGTTCAGTTGCAAGTTGTTAACTCAGATGTAAAGATGTAAGACTCAACCACACCACTTGATTCAGTTACATGAAAGACTAATTGGTCTGATTTTTTTAGTGTGTTCAATGGGATTTACTACCAAATAACATGTATAGGTTTGAACCAAATGTTAGTGATCAAAGTCAGGACAGGATGTAAGATTAAAAGAGCAGAAAAAGAGAGAGAAAGGAGAAGAGCTCTTTAAAGAGAAGTTAAAGTTGTGAACTAATTTCCTAAAGATACGTCTGGTTTCCTAGTGCCATGTCTTGCCAGTTCTTTGACAGCTGGATGAAACTCAATAAAAAGCTTCTTTATGTCTTCTGAACTGTCTTAAGAGAAAAGTCCACACTATCCTAAATAAAGTTTGCAAAGCTACTTTTTAAAAAGAATTTAAAATAAATGAAAATACATACTAAAACCACAACTGAGTAGTATTGGGATAATAGTGTGGTTTGCTTTGACATGTTGTTATTATAGCATCTGGAAGGGTTTTCCTTACATAATGTATTCAGTGTAAATTTTGAACATCATAGCTCTGGCAACCCAGTGAAACCCTATATGCACTTTAATAAAGTATCACAGTAGTTTTCCCAAGGGAAATAGCAGATATTTTGGCACATTCCTGGTTCTATCAAAAATATTTCTGGATAACAAATTACTCTCAGGGAGGTCTTTCAGCGCTGCATTACATCAGAAGCTAACAAATAAGGTTCCACATTAAACAGTGAACATTTTATTCTAATATCTCAGTCTCAGAAAGTTATGTAAACTATTTGCTTTCTCATCCATCTCTGCACCTGATAAGGTCGCCTCATGCATCTCTAATTCCTCAAGTGAAATTTGGTGATAAATTTGTCAGGAAGAGATAATAGGCCAGTCAAAGGAGATAAGGGTTGTTAATATATTAGCTTTTTAACCTGACAATACTAGAACAACCAGGGCATCCATGCAGGAGATACAGTGCTCTTAATGTAGCACCATCCAGTCCAGTGGTTCCCAACCTGTGGGCCAAGAATGAAAATCCAGTCCGTGAACCTCCTTCCTATTTATTTTATTTTATTTTATTTCCACTCCTTTCCGCAGAGCTGACCAGCCCCACCTGTTTTGGTACTAATGTTGGAGAGTGGTCCCTGGTCAAAGTGGTCTCTGGTCAAAGTGGTCCCTGGTCAAGTGGGCACTGGTCAAAGTGGGCACTGGTCAAGTGGGCCCTGGTCAAATGAGCCCTGGTCAGAAAAAGGTTGGGAACCACTGATCTAGTCTGTTACCTCAAATATATATGTAAGCAATAGCACCCAAAACACAATGAATTATCATTTTCAAAAATGTTTCAGATGTTACCATGAATTGATTTTCATTTCTGAATATCATGTTCACGAAGGTGGCCCACCAATTATTTTCTATGAGTTTCATGACTATTAAATGGGAGTTGTTGAAAGTAACATATGAATGGTGTCTTCTATTTCTAAGACAAGCAAGCTACACAAGATCACATTTGATCTAATTAAGATTATCATAAATATGGCTTATTATATCCAGTGGTGTCAAACCTGTGGTCCTCCATGTATTTTGACCTTCAGCTTCCTGAATTCCTGGCCACTGAACAAATTGGCTAGGACCTCTGGGAGTTGAGGGCTCAAACATCTGGAAGGCCACAAGTTTGACACCTCTGTGCTTAGCAAATATCAGAAAATGAACATTGCTAATTATTGTATTGTATCTTTATTTTCTAATAAAGTGCAACTGGTATGCTAATATTTAGTTCCCACTGTGAAGGAAGCTCTGTGTTACATATTTTTAAAATGCATCTTTGACTTTCATGTAGCAATTCTTATGCATTGTTCTCACTAATTATAATTATACCCATCTTCAAAAGTTTTCATTACAATTATTTGCTGTAAGTAAGAAGCAGAATATCAAAAGACTAACCTCTTCTAACTGACAGGCTTTGATGACATTCTTATATCGGAATTCATCATAGGAAACTCCAAAGATGATATTGTCTTTAATTGTCCCAGGCATGATCCATGATACTTGAGGGCAGAAGGAAATTCTTCCACTGTGTTTCACTTTGCCTTCCAAGGGCTCCAATTCACCCATGATCAACATCAGGAGAGAAGTCTGTAATTCGTTTTAGATCACCATAAGTTAACCTTAATATCAAAGGGATCTTCAAAATGCATAGTTCTACCAGACATAATTTAGATTTCTAGTATACACCAAATACGGTATATTGACATCAACATATCCAGCATTAAATGTATGGCAGTATATTCATTCCAACTTAGTTCAAAATGTGAAATTATGAGAAATAATAAAGATATTAGCCTTTTTCATATTTACAGGGCAAAACTGAATCTCTCTGTGTGAAACTCTGTCAACTGTGGAAGCACAGCAGGATATGAAAATGAATTAATTAAAATCCCAGAGATAGGGCAACCTATGTTACTTTGAGATGTATAATTGATTTGCTTTTAATTAGTCACAAGGAGAACTCAGTTTGATCTTACATTTTCTGATATTTCTCTGCCCAAACTATGACAGAAGCACAGGTTGTGATTCATTTTTATAACAGCTTAGAAGCCTATCACGAAAGCTACAGACTGGAACTTCAAATCCTACTTGCAGTTTCTATTGTGATAATAAGAAGCTGGTTGTAAGCTTGTGGAAATTACTTCACATCAAAGAACTGCCCGTTCCTATGACTTAGCCTTGCCAAAAGAGAAACAGCTTCAGCTTCAAATGCACTTAGTATTTCTGAAAGAATGGCCATCTTCTGGCTTTGTTTCAGCTGCACCTTTGGAAAACAGTGCCAAAATTAATCTGAACTGCAGAACCCACAAAAAGAATGCTGATACATCGCAGTGCAAAAATACTCTAGTGGCATACTTTTTTGAAAAGAAAAATCCTATAAATATTAAAACACAAATGCCCTCACAGAATATATCATGGGATAACATTCTACAGTTCAACAAACATCAGGTGAGGAGTTATCTATTGAGCTGGCATAATTCTCATATTTGGAAACTGAGGAATTGGCACACTTCAGAAGCAGACGGCGTGCTTTCCAAGCAGATGGGCCTGCTTCTATCCCTGATACGTTCCATTAAAACAGGGATTAGAAGTCTTTTGCTGTCCAGCTGTTCTACAAATCTCGCCATGCCTTATCACTGGGAGAAAATGTTTCCTATATCTGAATAAAAAGACAGGGCCATCAAAGATTTGGAATCTAGTGAAAATCAGGCATCTCCCAGATGTTTGACAAAATGAAAGTGACTCCTAGATGTGCATGAAACAAGGATCCAAGAAAGGGTCTCTTTGCCATTTGTCCTCCTTTCTTCTATGACACCTGTAAACCTACTACTTGGGAGCCTCCTAGTTGGCACACCTATGACATTTCTAGAGACAAAGGCACCTTCTCCACTGCCTTTATATCCCAGGATCTGATCCTAGAATATCTGTTTATCCCAGATTATATGGCAGTGAAAACTCATATAATTCAGTTTAAAGCAGATAATCTGGGATCAGATCCTGGGATATAGGGCAATGTAGAAGGAACCATAGAAGATTGTGAAACAGTATGGGAAGGATAGCAAGGTGGCTGTTTGGTGTAGTGGACAGGAAGAACATGTGAGGATTTTCAGTGCATAATGCTGTCTCAGCCGGAGGCAAAAAGACTTTGATGACATGGTCCAGGTGTCTCATATGGCAGCTACAGGGATGCTTGCTTCCTTTCTTGATCTCTTTGTAGATCAGCCAAATATCTTTATATGGGATTTCAAGCATTGTATACGGTTATTATTTTCTTGATATCTATCCGTTTTACAATGGTTGACAACATCAGTCAACAAGTAATGATATTACAGTACATAGAAAGATATGCCACATAGTGGGGAACCTTAAGAGAGAAGAAAGACGCACAGGACTAGTGCTGCTATTCATCACAAAAATGGGTGTGTCATCATTTCTACTTCAGCCCTAACTTAATTTCAACCAGTAAAAAGACCTCTGTTAATATTTACTATTCACTGCTGCTTATGGCCATTTTCATGAAAATTGGGTATTTTATGTTTTATCCATCTGGCGCCTGTACCTTGCCTGCTCCTGTTGACCCAGCAACAGCTAGCAACTGCCCCTTCTCAATTTTGAAGCTGATATCTTTAAGAACAGGAGCAAAATGAAGTTGAAAATTACTGAAGAAGAGACCATCACTAGTTGTTGATATTTTTCTACTGCCATTTTCCAGTTTGGCTTTTGTAAAGAGCTCCCCATTTCCCTGCAAAAAAGGAAAGAAAACCTAAACTTATGTAGCAGCAAAAAGTGGATCCTGCATATACATTACTGTGAAAATCCTCACTTCTCCTCTCATATTTCCATTCCTCTATTACTTTTCTTTTGTTATACAGTAGAGTCTCACTTATCCAACATAAACGGGCCGGCAGAATGTTGGATAAGTGAATATGTTGGATAATAAGGAGGCATTAAGGAAAAGCCTATTAAACATCAAATAAGGTTATGATTTTACAAATTAAGCACCAAAACATCATGTTATACAACAAATTTGACAGAAAAGGTAGTTCAATAAGCAGTAATGCTATGTAGTAATTACTGTATTTACGAATTTAGCACCAAAATATCACGATATATTGAAAACATTGACTACAAAAATGCGTTGGATAATCCAGAACATTGGATAAGCGGGTGTTGGATAAGTGAGACTCTACTGTATATACATGGTATCACCATACTAGAATAATTCCATACCTTAGTGTTGTTTCAATGAATTCTCATATTTTGAGCCGGATCCTGGTTCCTAATCAGGATGCCATAATTGCAATATAACATTTATTTCATATTCTTCACCTAATAATTGCTTTGAGCCCGTTACAACCACCCATATATACATAACAAGAGCCAGCTTTCCATGTGTGATTTTTTTTTTTTTTTGCATTATGTTATCGCAGTTTTTAACTATGGCTCTGGTTTACCAGGATTTATTTTTATGTAAGTCACCATAAAGTGGAACCAATTTTAAGGAAAAATACTTTCAACATAATTATAATGAGCACTAGTAGAAATGTATCACATTATCATAACTACAGTAACTAGATTTACTACTCTGTGATCCAAATGATAATATCACAGCAAGCTAGGATTCTGTATGTATGTGTGATGTCTTGGCCTAACTTTCCTCCTCTGCTTCATTTCCTTGGTGTGGACTTTTTCATTTGTACTTAGTTTTATGGGTGGAGCTTAAAAAACCCCTAGAGGCCTGGCTCAGTTGGTTTAGCCTTTTTGCCTCAGAGCCTGCCTGAAAGGCTTTTCCCTCCTTTTTATTTTGTGTCAGAGTCTTAGAGGAGAAGGCCGGAAATTGTCTGACTTCCTTGGTCTTGGCGATCCAGGCAGGCATCCTTAGCACATATTTCACCAACATAGCTTAGAGTACCTAAAATATAGTCATCATAGTCCAGAATTTAACATAGCAAAGTCCAGTATTTTACCACCAAAATAGTATTTTACCAACATAGCTTAGTGTACCTCACCATAGTTCTGTCCTTTACCATCTTCGGTCTGTATTATATCTATAGCCAAGTATTTACCAATATAGTCCAGTATTCTACCTTCAACAGCCTAGTATTTTACCAAGTGACTTACCACCATTATAGACAAATATTTTACCTCATATTATTTGAATATAGTCAAGTATTTATTACCAGTGTAACTAAGTTCAACTAACAAACTTCGTCTTTGTAATATATTATTTTGATTCGCCTTTCAAGACCCCTGACTGAAGTTAACTTTGCCTTTTGTTTCCAGTAAACTTATTTGGTTAACTTTATCCTGCCTCAAGAGTCTTTATTTTAAAGAACTGAAGTACATCAGAGGGTATACCGATAGCCACCAGGTATAGCCAAACACTATAGTTTTTCTTTTAACCCCAGTGTGCCATCACACCAGGTGTGTAAAAATAAATTAGGAAAAGAATTACAAATATGCAATACATATAACTCCACACAATGGTACAAACATATCTTTAATCTATTTATGCCCCATGGAACATCAATGTGTGCTTATTAACAAATGTGCCTTCAGGTCCACACAGAATTATGGCACCTCTCTCATATGATTTTCTTGGTAATATTCATATGGAGGATGTTTATTTTCCACCTAAATCCAAGCAAGCTCCCCGGATCCTGGGCCAGTGTCTGGCAGCTGTGATAGATTGGATGAGGACTAACAAGCTGAAACTAAATCCAGACAAGACAGAGGTCATCCTGGTCAGTTGGGAAGCTGATCAGGGTGTAGGGTGGCAACCTGTATTCAGTGGGTTACACTCCCCCTGAGGACACAGGTTGGAGGTTCTCCTAGATTCAGTTCTGACCCTGGAGGCCCAGGTGTCAGCGGTGGCCAGGAGGGCTTTTGCACAATTAAAGTTTGTGCATCAACTGCACCCATATCTGGCCACGGTGGTCTATGCCTTAGTTACATCTCAAATAGATTACTGCAATGCACTCTACGTGGTGCTGCCTTTGAAGATGACTAAGAAATTGCAGCTAGTACAAAGAGTCGCCCCAAGTTCCTCCGGGGAGATGGGGCGGGATATAAATAAAGTTGTTTTTTATTATTATTATTATTATTATTATTATTATTATTATTAATTAGGTTTTTCCCCTCTGAGTCTGAGTGTGATATACCCAAGAACACTCAGTGGGTTATGACAACTGTGTGTGGATTTTTTCGTAGAGTTCTGATTCAACACTCAAGTCTCTATGCCATGCTGGTTCTCAGGAGTTTTGATATGTAATATTAGGTTAATGAGAATATAAAATTAGTTTTAGATACACTGGTAGAGTTTAAGGTTTTGATGATTTATGATTAGGCAAAGCCCTCTAGCTTAACCACTCCATTATACACAGATAAAATGTAAGCAGTAACATAATATGGCATCCCTTTTACAGCTATTCCTTCTCCTAATTATGAACTTCCATACTCAAAACTTTGAAGTACATGTTACTAGCTACATATCTATATGTAACGTACTTAAAATATCTTAAAAATTTTAATTGTATACAGGATTAAAATGGTAAAGATAATTTTTGAACAACATTTATACAGCTTGGGTCTTTTGGCTGCAAAAAAGAAGAAGAAGAAGAAGAAGAAGAAGAAGAAGAAGAACCAGAAAAAGAGCACCAGGTAAAATTAACACAAATTGCCATTGAGGCTCAAAGTATTATTTTGATTTTCAAATTGATGACTTAGAAATGTATAAGGAAATGGTCTTATTCTTTACATGAGAATAAAAACTCTTGTGGCTCTAATAAATAAAAATTCTTTAAAAGGAAAAAAAACTAAAATCCAAAAACTTGACAAAAAATTAAAATCATAGTGTTACCTCATCCCAGAAAGCTGTTATTTTATCCAGTTCAAGACCAGTAGTTGTCAAATTATATTCCAGAGTTTTGTATTCTTCTTTTTGCAAAAAATCCTGAAAATTGAAACAGAATAGTTTTTGAGGTAGAAACAATATACTGAAATCAGGCCATTGAACTTTCCTTTCTTCTCTCATAAAATTTGATAATAGAAATAAAATTCTGTCCTCACTAATGAAAATGCAGTTTTCACCCAGAGGCAGCTTCCATAGACATCCAACCAATAACAGTACCAAACACGATTTTAAACCTATATTTTTGAACTTGAAACTTATTCCATGTAACAGTCACTTCAAATGCACAGAAACATTATTAAATGCTGTGAGACTGCAGCTCCCAGAAAATCTAGCTAGCATAGCCATCAGTAAAGAATGCTGGGAATTGCAGTTCAACATCTATGGAAGGTTGCATGATTATCACCCCTTTGCGGTAGTTAAGTGTCTTCAAGTCATTTCCAACTTATGACAAACCCTAAGGTGAAACGATCATGGGATTTTCTTGGCAAAACATGTTCAGGGGATGAGTTGCCAGTGCTTTCCTCTGAGGCAGAAAAAGCAGGACCTGCCATGGCCATGGCATTTTTTCCTTATGCTTTTTGTTTATTTTCCCAATCACTGGAATCAATTAAGCATGCAAGATCTAAAGCTGGTGTACATTTCATCCTATCCTGCATCATATGGAGGCAAAGCTTTCCGTGATTCACCCATTACACTCCCTCTCAATCTTTCACTTCATTGCCTTGGAGGCTTCTGTGGATGCTGGAATGAACCCTTCAAGCACAGTTCTCTCTCCAAGAGCTGGCTTCTCTTTGCACCCTAGAAGGAGAGCACATCTGTTTTATAAGTACTGATATACTGGATTAGGATCTCATCCAGGGCTGTAGCCAAGGGGGGGGGGGGGGCGGTAGGGGTTCAACCCCCCCCCCCTGAAAATTTTCAAGATTTTTTTAAAAATCTGGTTTACTCATGAATTTTAACTGATTAACCAAATCCCCATGAGGGTCTACTGAAGCTTGTCTTGAGTGTCCACTGAAGTTTATCAATAGAGCCTAATTTCTAAATTATTTTGCGCTATGATACTAGTCTTAATGATTTGCTAAAAAAAATTAATTCCGGCTATGGCCCTGATCTCATCACATTTGGGGGGAAAGATGGTGGTAGTGTCTTCTTCCTATCACGTTCCATGGTGTTTCATCTTGAAAAAAGATGGAGAATTTCTCATCTGCATCACACAGGATGTGCATCTTCCTATTTCTAGTTAAACTATGCACTTTATTCCTCATCACATATCTATCCTCCTTTTAAAAAATGTTGCTATGACTGTGCAATTTCAAACCTTTGACATTCTGAAATTGCACTTTACAAAAATGTAACAAATATGTCACATGGGTAGTCCACAGATGATGTAATATGAGGAGGCAGCTGTTGTCTTCTCCTATTTCATCATCCATAGAGTGCCCAAGTTACAAATTCTTTACATTTTCTTTAAAAACATGTAATTGCAGAATTTCAGAGGTTAAAAATTGTGCAGTTGCAGCAACATTTTTTAAAATAAGGAAATAATGATTTATAAGTCCTTTGTCGAATGAGGAATGGTGGCAGAGCAAGCATCAAAGGACATGAAAAGACTAGTCACATGCAAGCCCACACCGAAACATCAGAAAACAAACTGAAAATAGGCAAATCCACCATTTCCCATCTCACAGACAAGGGAATGGGTCAACCTTGTGGTTTCTACCAACTATATGATTGTATGCACTGCCTGCAGTAATTCTGCCTTTGCATTACAATTCCACCATAAATTGTTAAATAGCTAATAGGCTACTCATTATGAAATGACATTACATAAAGAGACTAGAGTTTTACAAGGTAAGCAGATATTACATAGGATGAGAAATTTCACTTAGAAAAAACCCACTCCAAAACTAAAGCAATCTGGTTGATTTTGCCCTGTGATTTACAAATGCTGAATAACTATGTCCAGATTGTTTATATTTTGTTGAATTTTTTTTCCTGTCAGGAGTAACTTGAGAAACTGCAAGTCACTCCTGGTGTGAAAGAATTGGCCATCTGCAAGGACATTGCGCCACTGGAGGATATTTTTAAGGCAAATATCATTCATCAAAATATCATTTTATTGAATAATATTTGCTTTAAAAATCAGCACTTACTGAGGACTGCTTCTCACCCAAACACTTTGATATACGCTGCAATCCTCTGAGCACTTGTACAAGAGTATATCAATTTAATCTTTACAGCCGTCTCACAAATGTTTAGATTATTGTAGCTTAAGTGACAGGAGTGACCTCATACAACGGACATTTTCCTCATAAAATCAATACAGAAATACATCAAAACAGATTCTACAGATAGCATGTAATGAAGTGCAATAAAAACACCATGACAGAGTTTAAATCATAAAGTAGCGAGATAATATACTACAAAGGATTACTTTATATTCTTTCCGCAACTAGATTTATATACTATACCTGTATTTTGTTTATTGCTCCAAGAGAATCATACCATGTCTGCACGGCCCAAGGAAACTGCCTTGTGATGGCCATTCGAAGGACAATGCAGAATGAGATGGTGGTAAATATTTTCCTGAGGATAATTTTATCGATCAGTGCATATGGAAGCACAGCCAAAAACACCACAAAAAATCCAGAGAAGAAGAATACTGAGCTATTGAAATATCTCACATAAGCAGCTTTTCGGGTCAGCTTCAGTTCACTTCTGTCAAAAAAAGAAGTGCAAGATGTGGAATTTGTTGTAGAGTACCTAGTATCATCCTAAAATAAGAGGCAGTCCATGTTACAAAGAATTTTTTGGAAAAAACTTTAGTCCATGATATGGGTAAGGAGGATTCGAGTCTGCAATGAGATGGTTCCCTGACCCTGCACAGTTTTATTGTTGCTTGAACCCAATTAAACTAAGAAACAGTGGCTAATCCAAGTTCACCCTGTAAGAGCTGAATGTTAATTCAACCTTCCATTCAAACCAATCACTATTATACTGCATTTTGCACATTTCCTAAAAGTAAACTATTGGACATCAACCACATTTGGATGATAAAGACATGATAATTTTGATTGAGCTTATTCTATCAAACTTTTCACAAAATGTTTTATATAATTTTTTTCTGGATAGGACCAGTATGATTCTTTTCTCTGACAATATGACTAAGAATATGAAAATCTGAATATTATATTTCACTTAAAGAGACTAGGATAAAGCAGATCAATTTCCTTGCTCTTCTGTTTCTTTTTCTTGAAAGTTAAAAAAAGCGGGTGTGATTTTTAAGAGCTTCTAGACCTACAGACGTCAGGCTAACTATTATCTAAATAAATCAAGTTAAGCATTTTCATTAGTTATCTACTTGAATTGCAACTATGGCAAAGTTTGCATTGATGCACAGATCCTAGACCAGACTGACCAAGTGGGTGGGTTAACAAGACAAAAATGATATTAACCCCACAATTTGATGCAGGCTTACTTAGGAGTAAGTTCAAATTAAATAAATAGGGTTTATGCCGAAGCATACATGTAAAGGATTGCATTCAAGATGAATTTTTAAAAGAAAAGAAAAATCAATTTCCCAAGATACGCTAATGATCAAAATGTGGGGCTCTATAGGTCTGTTGGTTTCTATAAAAAGGTAAAGGATTTCCCCTGACGTCAAGTCCAGTCGTGACCGACTCTGGGGGTTGGTGCTCATCTCCATTTCTAAGCCGAAGAGCCGGTGTTGTCCGTAGACACTTCCAAGGTCATGTGGCCGGCATGACTGCATGGAGCATCGTTACCTTCCTGCCGGAGCGGTACCTATTTATCTACTCACATTTGCATGTTTTCGAACTGCTAGGTTGGCAGGAGCTGGGGCTAACAGCGGGCGCTCATTCCGCTCCCAGGATTTGAACCTGGGACCTTTCAGTCTGCAAGTTCAGCAGCTCAGCGCTTTAACACACTGCACCACCACCGGGGGGCCGTTGGTTTCTATAGGATTGCAAAATCACTATGCAAGTATTATCTGCACTGCACTGATAAATTACAGAGGTTCTTATCAGAATTACTCCAGACCAGGGGTCCCGAAACTAAGGCCTGTGGGCCGGATGCAGCCCTCCAAGGTCATTTACCTGGCCCCTGCCCTCAATTTTACACTTAGGCTCACCCGAAGTCTGAAATGACTTGAAGCACACAACAACAACAATCCTAATTAACTTGACTATCTCATTGGCCAAAAGTAGACCCACACTTCCCATTGAAACCCTGATAGGTTTATGTTGGATAAAATTGTTTTTATTTTTAAATATTGTATTGTTTTGTCGTTGTTGTTGGGTTTTTTTGGACTACAAATAAGACATGAGCAGTGTGCATAGGAATTTTTCAAATCATAATTCAGCCCAATAGTCTGAAGGATTATGAACCGGCTCTCTGCTTAAAAAGGTTCAGGACCCCTGCTCCAGACTGAATTAGCTTTCATACAGCAATGTAATAATGTGATAGCAATGAACTGAGCTTTGGAGCACCCTTTAGTCCACTTCAGTACTATAGCAATGGGAAGTTAATCATTCAAGGAATATACATAACTGTATTGGAAAGAGGAACTCTGTTCCCAGGGAGCTCCGTGCCCTTTTAATTGTTTGGCAAGAGTATGGGGAAAAGTCGGACACTGAAGCAGACTCAAAAGAGTTGCAAAAGACTCTCACCCACAAACTGTCTGAGTAATAAGGAAGCAAATTAAATTCCATGTTGACAGCTAGAACATAATGCACATTATGTTGCGATGTAAAAAAAATGCTTTGGCATCAATTTACAGTTTATCAAGTGGCAATTAAGCACAAATTTTATTAGAGTTTAATAGGTAGAAATGTTACTTAGACAATAGCTACAAGAGGGTGGGCTTCAATTTATAGTTTTCAGGGATGACTTTGAATGACACATAACACTGGAACGGCCAGGAATCTGAACTAATTATTCATTTCTGTCCAACATCAGCATCTAGGGCTGAATCTACATTGCCATATTATCCAATTCAATGTAGTTCAATTAAGAAGAACAATGTACAATATGAGAAATTAAGGTAATATTTGGAGAAAGTAGACCTATATGGTGCTGGTTCAGTGGTTTGTCTGTTGGACTGTGATTCTGGAGGCCAGGGTTTAATGCCCTTCTTGGCCACAGAAACCCACTCAGTGACCTTAAGCGAATCCCACACTCTAGAAAACCCCATGTCAGGGTTACCTTAGGGTCCCCATAAGTCGGAAATTACTTGAAGGTGAACAACAACAGATTTGAAAGTCAAATAGACATTGTTACATCACAAAATAAAAGCCTGAAATAATACATTATAATTTTAACATGTTACAATCTAGAGATCAGTGTCCTAGTACCATTTTTTTATTTCCAACATCTCAGTCTTTCAGAATTAATTACCCACAGAAATCATCGGTTAGTAAGCATTGATATATTTGAGTTGCTGTGAGTTTTCCAGGCTGTATGGCAGTGTTCCAGAAGCATTCAGTCCTGACTTTTCACCCACATCTATGGCAGGCATCCTCAGAGGTTGTGAGGTCCAGACCTCACAACCTCTGAGGATGCCTGCCATAGATGTGGATCAAATGTCAGGGGAGAATGCTTTTGGAACATGGCAATACCTAGTGATTCTGGCCATGAAAGCGTTCAACAGCACATTGATATATTTAATCTTATTCTTTCTCTGGCACATTCTTGTATTCTATACCTCAAAAGTACATTCACATTAAGTTCATTTCAGTTCAGAATATTTATTTAGGGTAGCTCCACACAGTGAGACGATTTCCAGCTTCTAAAGCACAAATTGTCCTAGGAATTAAGCCTACAGCGTGGCCTTCTCAAAAATGACATATAATGACACAGTCACTTCTGTATATCAAACAAAAACATATTTTAAAGAAAACACAATCATATAACATTTAAAGAAATATATCATCTACTTCCTTCAGCATTACCTAAGATGCATATATATGGGTTCCGAATAGAAGAGATGAGAAAACAGTGCAACCACTTGATTGGCTAGTATTTACTGTCTAATCATTTTATGATAGGTAATATTTGAAATAGCAAAGGTCTGTACATGGCTGAGCTATAAAACTAGGGTGCTGCCCAGGAATCTGAACTAATTATTCATTTCTGTCCAACATCAGCATCTTGGGCTGAATCTGCACTGCCATATAATCCAGCTCAATGCAATTAATCTGCATTCACATACTGGATTATATGGCAGTGTACACGAGGCCTTGGAATTTTAAATATTTTCCCATCTTCCCACAAAATGTGAATTAAATACATTGTGAAATCCAAGTCTTCAAATAAATGATTTTAGTTATCTCTTGTGTTCTGAAGTAGGCAGTAGGAAGTGGAAATTATTTCATACTCAAACCTACCACATGTTTGCTTCCAGACATTCCTTTATCATCAAGAAGGATGGGGAAAGCTTCGTAGTTATCCTTGTTTTTATACTCCTGAGTGTTAGGAAATCCTTTCTGACCTTTTGCAAATTACAAATCATGAATCTACCTTCTGCCCATCCTGATCTACAATTTTATCTTCTGATCCTCCCAAAAATCTGACAGCAATAAAAAAAATAGCTGGGTTCTCACCTAGCATAGCTCTTAATAGAAAATGGTTAATAATTTGCTCCATAGATTCCAAAAAAAAAAAAAGCATTTCTCCTGTTAAAATGTGTCAATGTGCCATTTTGGATGTTAGCTTTTACCACATATACAAATTCCAGTATATGTCACAGAATCTGCACACTATTTCCAGACATATATATAAGAATATTCTCTCTAAATATAGATGAAGCATGTAAGTTGTAGTCTTCTAATGGTTGATTTCCAGATAAAAACATAAGAATCAACCATACAGTTGAAACCGGCACGTTGGAAAGATTGGGAGATAAGACACTAGATCAGGATGGTCAAATAGGTTTCTCAAGGCACACAAAATATACCTAATAAGCCAGGCAGGCACTTAAAACTATCATTCAGAATAGGCTAACACCTTTTATTATAGTGTATGGGAAAGACTGAGCTATTCAAAAATGAGCTTTTTGGTCTTATTTGCAGGGAATAAAGAACGTGACAATAAAAGAACATGACAAAGTCTTGGAGAACCACTTGTCAAGGAGCAATCTTGGAGGGATGAATGCCCATACTTACTTTCGCAGGTTTTCAATAATATTTTCCATTGCATCTTCCCAACAGTATGCCTTGACAGATTGTATGTTTTCAATCATTTCTGAAGTGATCACAAGTCTCTCATTGATTTTTCCCCCTCTCTGATCTCTGCAAAACAGATAACCACATTTGTGTTTTATGCTTAGTACCAATCCTGTTGGGAGAGCTCCAACAATGCAAAATATTTCCTATGAAACAGAATGATCAAATCATGAAATAAAGCTTGATGAAAAATTAATTGGCTCATTCAAATGAACATCACATTTCTACAAATATTAAAGTGCCATTTCAAATTATATTTAAATTACCTATAAAATTGCACTGAAACTGTGATGCCACCATTTAAAAATTCACAAAGCACGATCCATGGGTAAAAGGTTTCTTAATGATTTCAGTAGAAAAGTTTTAGTAAAAATATATGCACACTCACTAGCATGTTAACATTTATGGGACAATATTACCACTCTCTTCACAAATAAAAAGTGTTTGCCTAACAAAGGTCTCGTATCTATTTTATTATCAGTGGTAAAATGGCTGCAGCTAAGAGAAGGAAAGGCGGACAAGAACTTTTTAAATGACGGCGGCTGTGGGATCTGGCATTCAGTGAAAAAATTACAGCTAAGTGTAAAGTTTTTAGAGAGGAATCAAGGACAGATATGTTTATTGAGATATGGCAGCCATGTATTGGTTTTGTAAAAGAATATATGTGATGCCCCAAGCTTCCTGCAATTTTAGTATAAATAAATATTCAAAGAATTTGTTACAGGACTCAGCCATACTTTACAAGTGTGAAAAATTCAGTTATTCACAAGAAGGGAAAAAGAGAGACTCACTAAACCATCCTCTTTGGGAGGATTTATTTTCATTTTTTTCATATGGTAGAGTATATATATAATTAGATAAAATGTCTCCCTGACATTAAATCTAGTTGTGTTCGACTCTGGGGGTTGGTACTCATCTACATTTCTGAGCCAAAGAGCCGGCATTGTCCGTAGACACCTCCAAGGTCATGTGGCTGGTATGACTGCATGGAGTGCCGTTACCTTTCTGCCAGGGTGGTACCTATTGATCTACTCACATTTGTATGTTTTTGAACTGCTATGTTGGCAGAAGCTGGGGCTAACAGTGGGAGCTCACCCTGCTCCCTGGATTCAAACTATTGACTTTTAAGACAGCAAGTTCAGCAGCTCAGTGGTTTAACCACTGCATCACCAGGGGCTCCATATATATAGTTATCATTAATGTGAATTACGTCAACTTTGTGTTGATGTTTTCTGATGGTATTAAAATAGAGTACTAAAACTATTTTAAAACTTAAAATAAAAAAATAATTAATTCTCCAAAATCTATTAATTTTTCAGTAATTGTTTCAAAATGCATTATATTGTTGCATATCAACAACACTATTTTTGAGTAATAATTACTTTTTTGGAACTTTGGAATTTAAAATATATGTTAATATTTTATTAGTTTTAATTGATGTATTTAATAGTTTAAGAATGAAAGCATGTTTTATATATCTCCTCAATATTTTAGCATTAATGAATTAGGATTCCATACTGCTACACTATTAGTGAGTTAATTGTAACATTAATGTTTCCAAATATCTGCAGAGAACTGTCTCCATCAGCTTCCAGTCCACCTGGTTGCATCTGACAGGGGAAAAGAGCTGGGCATTGAAGCTCCCTCCATCTTTTATTGTGTTGATCCAAAGGGTATGGGTTTTTTTGTTTTTGGGGGGTTTTTTTCTGTGTCAGGAATGACTTGAGAAACTGAAAGATGCTTCTGGTGTAAAGACAGTGAGATCAAATTGCTTTCTTATTTCAAACAATTTGATTCCCTATCTCTCATGATGTCAACAGATAGTTCATAGTTTTATAGTCAAGATTTTACATTGTAAAAAAAACCTAATTGCACTGATAAATACTACATAGTAATGTGCAAATGGCTAACTAGGTTAACTAATGCCGACAAATATGGATACTTTTGATTTTTTCAAAAATCAGGGATATGCATAGGCCAAGCTACATTTAAAAGAAGGTCATCAATACACACATCTTCAAGAAGGTTTTTCAGTTTGGCAAGTATTCAAGAATTAATCAAAATTAAACATTACAATTATTTCTCTCTAAAGGCATACAGCAGGGTCTACATTTGGCCTGTAATTCCAAAACCATTCTAGTAAACACTTTGCACTCAGATGACTATCATCTGAGTACTAAAATGTTTACAGATCCAATGACTGTCTTCTTTTAATTGTAGGTTCTTGCCAGTTTCTACCATCTGGGTACTAAAAAGATTAGAGTATATGACAATGTTGTTTTAATTG
Source organism: Anolis carolinensis (assembly GCF_035594765.1). NCBI lineage: Eukaryota > Metazoa > Chordata > Lepidosauria > Squamata > Anolidae > Anolis > Anolis carolinensis. The sequence goes on from NC_085845.1 coordinate 139,162,033, forward strand.
TAGGTTCTTGCCAGTTTCTGTTTAGAAACTTTAATCAACAAACTCAATATTTTAAACAAATACCAGATATATGCTTCATCACCTGTATTTCATCATCTTTCGTCCAAGCCAGGACTGGAAAAGAGCGACAACAATTAGGAGAGCAAGTCCACAAAACGCTGAAGCCTGCAACATCTCCCAGAGAAGCCCCATAAGCAACACCACTTGTAAAGGAGCAATCCACACAAAATGCGCCAAGGCTAGACCCTGGAATATAAAGATGACAGAAAACATCATCAGAAACTAAATACTATATATGAAAAAGCATGTGGACAGGAGGAGTGCTTCAACCTTCTCCCCTCCTTGATATAACTCAGTCTCCATTGCTCACCCTCTCAGGCCCCTTCCACACAGCTGAATAAAATCCCACATTTTCTGTGTTGGATATATGGCAGTGTGAACTCAGATAACCCAGTTCAAAGCAGATATTGCAGGATTTTCTGCCTTGATATTCTGGGTTAAATGGCTGTGTGGAAGGGCCTTCAATCCATCACTGACCCAATCATTTCTAACAAAATAAAGGGTTGAGCTGGGCTCACTTTCCCAAACCAAGTCCTATTCTTTGAATCCCTGATCTGAATAAAGTCTTCAAAGGTGCTAATGATTCTCCTCAAAATATTTCCGAGTCAAACAATTTTTTTGGGGGGGGGGGGGGGGAGGGATAAAAGAGGCATTTGACTCTTTCCTCCCAAGTTCATTCCTGCATTGTTTTATTCTTTTGCTTCTATACTCATAAGAAAATACAACTAGTGTATATGTTCTTCCCATACCATTTGTTCTCCCTACAAATACATCAGATCTGCTAGGTTGGGAGACACTGATAAGACCAAGGCATCTCTAGGTGTATCCAAGCTGATTAAAGAAACTAGAAAGCCCCAGATTTTATCCCTTTCCTTTCTGACTTTATTTAAACATCCTTTTTTAAAAAAAAAAAAATCTAGAATATTTTTATTAGCTCCCGGTACAGAGATTTTTTTTATTCCAGGCCCCCAGATCCCAGTATGAAATCTGGGACTTTTCAATCCAACCCCTTCTACGTTGCCATATAAAATCCAAATTATCTGCTTTAAATTGGATTATATGGTAATGTAGATTCACATAATCACATTCAAAGTAGATAATGTAGATTATCTGATTTGATAATCTGGATTATATGGCAGTGTAGAAGGGGCTACATATACAAATATTCTCAGCTCTTTCCAGAGCAGAGTTCAAAGGTTGGTCGTATGGCCAGGCATAAATTGTCTGATTAAGAATACAAATAATATGCCTGCTGACAACCCTGGTAGGACAAGTGGAGCAGCTTACTTTCGCCCAACAGAGTAAACAGTATATATTCAGGAACATGAGTAACACCAGTGGGGAAAAATACGCTTTCTTTTGATTATTTTTAGAATTTGGAGTAAGTATCAACTTTTTGTCTAAACTTGTCCCACAGTATATCTCATTGCTTGAATCTATAGAACCAATCACAGCCAGATTTTATATTCATATCTACCTTAGGGTCTGTCTGTGTCTGTATTACATCTGCTCTTAAATTCTAGAATAGCAACTATTTTCTCTAAAAGTAATCCCAATAGTAAATGAACATAGTCAGCTCGATGGGTTAAGTGCACAGGACTCCCCATGAAAGTGAAAATCATGAATAAAGTTGTTTTATCTGAGAAAATACTTCTCTAAGAATTTCTAGAATTTTCTGCATGTCTTCATGTTCAACTTCCACTAAAAGCTGACCACAGAGTCTCACTAGAGGACCTAAAAATTCCCAGAGAAATTGTTTCTCTCTATCTAGGACCTCCAGAATGACTGGAAGAAGCTGGCCATGAAGTCATACTGGAGGATTTAGATATTCTTAGAGAGAACCGTTTAAATCAAATCCATGAATAATCTGAAAAAGTCAAAACCACAAATGTGGAGAGGTTATTGTAGTGGTAATCCCAGAACCGTATGAAATAAGCAAGGCAGGATGGAAGCTTCAGCATGTAATTCTGCCAAGTTATTACTTTGTTAAAGATACAATTTATTATACTGTTATAACTGTTATTTCCAAAAGTCCTGCAGAAATGAAGCGATAAAATCCCACGTATTTGGTCAATAATTTAACTAAATAGTCATTTAGTTAACATTTATTTAACATTTATTTAACTAAATGTTAAATAGTCATTTAATAATAGCTAGTTACTATCAAATGTAAAACTTATACCCATAGAATAACATGTTAGATTTACGGTTCCAGCAGTAAATCAGCAATATACTGCCAAACACACCCATAGACAATAAAAAAAATGTGATGGAATGTGGGGAAAAGAATATGCCAAGTGAGATAAATGTTGGGAACTGCGTACTATACACATTATTTCAACATTTCTTGTTTTACATGTCAATCCAAATAGCCAGTATGGTAGATTTTAATATTTTAAACAAAGTTGGAATCATTTCTAATACTGTGAGGCTGTTGTCTTATAATGAGCTTTAACTCTACAGTTAATTACTGCCAGTTAACTTTGTTTCAGGTAATGCTCAATCCTTTTACTTAGTTTGCAAAATGTAAATACCACTCTCTTTAAAAGATATTATAAACATATGATTATATTAGTATCAACATACTTCATCAAATTTATTCAGATTGTTTGAAAGGAGGCTAACGAGTTGCCCGGTACTTATTTTATCTAGGACTCTGCTTGACAATTTTAAGGTCTGCAAAACAAAAATAAAATAAAAATTACAACAGAGATTCATATGACACAAAAAAAGTTAAAATGTTACATAGCTATGATCAGCTTGGTGCTGATAATTGCCAGTGGATTAATACAAACTGTTTCTTACATGTACAAATGTTAGGAGGACAATTCTATACATACTTTCCTGGGAGAAATTCCCTTTGAAACCTTCAAAGTAGACTTTAATAGATTTGTACTTAAAATTGTATAACACTACACGTGTTTTCTCATTTAAGTAGATTTCACTGCATTTAATTAAGTTTACACTCTAGTAAGTAAAATCTAAATTTATTTTATCTACCACATTGAGCAAATACTGACTACTTCACTGGATCTATTGCTAATTTTTGAATCACACATTTAATGGAGCCCCCGTGGTGCAATGGGTTAAACCCTTGTACTGGCACAACTGCTGACCAAGAGGTCGGCGGTTTGAATCCAGGGAGGGGAGTGAGCTCCTGTCTGTCAGCTTTGCAGACGTCTTTGTAGATGGCCAATTCTCTCACACCGAAGGCGACTTGCAGTTTTGCTCCTGACACAAAAAAATCACACATGTATATAGGATATTATTCACATACAACTGAATTGATTCAGATGTGATAGCAAAATCATCTTAACTATGAGCTCTGAGCTGTGTGCTCATAGTTAAGATGATTCTGTCCTGAGTTTGTATTTACTTTCCAAATGAAATTTTGAAATACACTTCAAATCATCATTCAGTACTTCAAATCATGATTTCGGATTGTGGGTTGGAACGTATGAGTAAACTATTTTGTTTGTTGCTTGATAATAATAAAAAAACATAGAAGATGGCTTGCATTTTAGTCATCATGGGAAAGGAAAGAATCACAACACTATGAACTGAGATCTCAGCTTTATGACGCTGTAGGTTCCAGGCATTGGACAATCTGGCACTGGCAAGTGAGCAAACATCCTAGCAACATACTGTACGTATCTTCTACTAATAGGATTTTGGACCTAATTGCTGAGAGGTGTATGTGTAGATTGGAGCCATAAAAATTCTCTCTAATTCAAATATGTGTTAATTTTATTGCAAAAGTGCAATAGATCTAAGTATTTTTCTAAGTCAAATTGTTACATCTTGTAGAATGCTGAAGAATTATTTATTTGATTGTTTAAAATGTATGTGAACAAGAATTCAGGGTGTAAAACAATAATGCCATTGAATAAAAGAATAATAACATTACCATAATATCTGAAACAAATAATACCATTTAAAAACCCAAGTACATAGTTATAGGAAAATCCTTAAAAATCAGACTTTATACTGCATATCAATTACGAAATTATTGAACATCAAAAAGATGGTCCTTTCCATGGGATAGATTATTTTCTCAATAGCAATGCAGAACAAAAATAGAAAACATACCTTTTTATAAATTAAGCTAAACATGGCTATCCTTATCTGCATTCCAATGTGATGCAAGCCAAATATTGCTGGGTGAAGAAGCAACATCCGTACAATGAAGAGAAGGCATAGCCCTATGGCTAAATAGTAAGCGATTGATCGTTCAAGCGAATTGGAAGGATCATATGAAGCTATTATTCTTCCCAGTAAAAGTGGCTGCACAGATTTAGTAACTTCCTGTGGAGATAAAAAAGTGAAATATAATTTTCCCCATTTTCCCCAAAACATCTTAAATCTGCTGTCAGATGTATTTTACCCACTTCTACCTTAATGCTATGTCTTTTCAATAATGAAAGCAAGGGGTGGTTAATTACTAGAAATAGTGAGAATCATTCAGTTGTCATGAATCTTCGTGCTGTTAAAGAACTTCAACAATATTTTTATATCTTTTATCCATGACTCCCTACTTGCACTTCATATTGCTAATTGAATTTCAATTCTGCATAAATATTCTTTAAAATAATGGGGAAATTCCACCCTTTAAACATCTTGAATCACTCTTACAATATACAAAAGGGAGTTAAAGCATATTAAAACTTAATCCTCATTAAGTGATTCTGATGTTCCCTTGGGGAACTTGGAACAATTGATGTGGAATAATCAGACAGTGTGAGTTACCATAACACTGAACCAATTCAGTAATGAAAAGTGGCCTGTCATTTTATTTTGATATTTTTTTAATCTACCCTCAAGACAAGCACTTAATTTTTCATAAAATGTAATTTACTGGGCAGATTCTTTTCTCTTTCCTGCAGAGTAGTGAATTTGTCTTTCAGAAGCAATGGAAAGAAATGAAGAAAAAAAATGATAATATTATCCCGTAGTCTCAGCTGTTTCCCTATGTCCTAACGCAAAGAGTAGATGGGACGTAACTGAAGCTCGTGCAATGTCACTGAAATCCTATTTTTTGCTGATCTTAAAAGTGATGTCTGACTAAACAAGAGCCAAGAGGATTAAAAGGTAAATACAATATATTAATATTTTAATATGCCTGAGAGCTATCCCATTGAAACATTTAAAATGGATAATTCAAGCTTTATTAATGTAAGTATAAGTTTGTATAAAAAGTTAACACACTAAATAAAGGTTTAAACTTTCTTAATATTGGCACCTTTTCGGGAAGGACACTTTATCTTGAGCATTTTTCATAATTTCAAATAATTATGGTTTCCAGAATGGTTTAAAAGAAGTAGCCTATTACAGAACAGATGAAAGACAGGAAATTTCAGAACACTAGTGGTCACAGGGCACTTCCAGACAGCACTAAATTATGGGTTTTAAACAGGGGCAAAAAATCCCAGGACTTCAAAACAGGTCCACATACCGACCTGTTAGTCCTGGGATTTCTGCCTCCGTTTTCCAGACTTGCTGTTTTGTTCTGAAATTTAGAGGTTCCCAAGATGACCACCGCAGGACTTTCACCAGAAACCTTGGCATCTTTTTTTAAAAAAAAAAAAAAGCCCTGAGATGCGGGTATACGGACATGCGGATCATTGCAAAACTTCCGTTCTTTGTCCTGGTCAGAAAAACTGTGCCCTCCAGATGTTTCATGAAGTATCTGCCACACAAACAAACCTAATGGGGTAGGACCACTTCTGCCCAAGTCAGCACTACACAATGAAACAGGAGCACACACTTTCAAGCCAGGAACAGAACTTTGTCATTATTGACACTTTTTAGAGCCTGGCTACCTGGCCATCTGTCCAGACAGATTTGGTTGTGTACTTGTGGTATGAAACAATGGGGCGCTGTTCCTTGGTTATACATGGCTGTTTCTATTAGCCTCCTGCATGATCTTGGCTTTCAGTATTTACATTCCTCTCCAGCACACCCATGTCCCAACAGACAGTAGTAAATTTTTGCCATTTACTAAATTGTACCCATGTTGTCAGCATACACCCAATGGGGAACTAACATGTATAACTCGGCAACATCATCTTGTTGTTCTCTGGCACAAGTACAGCACAAAACTTGTCTGCACAGATGGCCATACAACAATGTCTGACTAATTTTAGTAATGATGACATTCTGTTCCTGGTTTGAAAGTGTCTGTTCCTGTTTCATTACATACTACCTAATGTGAAAGTACTTGTTGCACCCCAGGAACTTCATTTTTCTGTCACAAACTTCATTAAACAGGTGAATTATAAAGTTCCTCTTCCTAGGACAATGTTTTTGCCTTCTACTCAAATGTCACCTTCTTATTAGGAACTGACGAATGAGGAACAAACATCTAAAACCCAGGAACAAGCCCAGATAAAAAATCCCATGATGTCTGATTGCAGGGACATACAGACATGCGAAGATCCAGATATTTGGTAAAAAAACACGATATTCCTGCACCTGGAAATCTCATGTTTTTTGCCTTTTGTAGTGATTGCTTCCGGGTTTACAGGGAACAGCGTCTGGCCACCCTCCTGTTTGCTGTGGGAGCTCCTAGGATAAAGATACTGTCTGGACAGGCCCACAAACAGCTCCCAACGGAGACTCCTCAAATGTATCACCAGAGAACTACAACTTATTCTGGAAATAGTTCTGCCTTCTCACGGGTTCCTGGTGTCATGCCTTTATTGCCCCCAATTCCAAAGAGTTACTTACTGAAAGATATGCACCATGGATGAATACATGGGTACCAGACATTGCAACAAAGCCTGGTACCAACTCTGCCCATACATCTACTCAGGAAACATCATCTCAGGACCTAATCACATCAAACATTAAAGGTACTATCACTTTCTCATCCTCCATTGGAATACATCCCAATGGGAGGCACTGAACTTGAAGAAGGAACTAAGCAGAACTCTTTCACTTCAACATATATACCTACTACTAAACCTAAATGAAGCAAAGTTATTACCCATTTCTGCTTGTTGATATAAAGGGAATTTAGAAATGTGTCTTCATTAAAAATCAGGTCAGGCTACGACTGTCCTTTGCTTTTTGTCCTTTAAATGACCTGAAGACATCATTATGAACTGACTTCATACTATTATGTGTAATCACTTCCTAATAGATGAACAAGTAAGAGGGATTTGCTATTCCTCTGATGATTTCAGAAAACCTATACAATGAATCATATAGTTCCTGTTTTAAGTACCCACATAATTTTACATGACTACATATAATTTTGCAAAAAGACGAATACAACAGACTTGTGTTTGACCAACACAGCAGTGTTTTTAGTACACAGGGAGTAATATTTATAAAAGAACAAATAAAAAGAAAATTGAGCAGGTGTGTTGAATCCAACCACTTCAAAAATGAACCTTAAAAGCCAAATCATAATGAAAGCTGTTCTGTATTTGTTTATATGTACGTGTGGAATTCAAGGTCAAGAGAAACACAAAAATTAACTAAAATGCATAGTTGAGTAATACTTCCATTAGGATTATTGTAAATTTCACACAACAATGAGAAACCTTTTCAGTTTTCATCAAGCTAGATATAAATGTTCACCAGGGTAGGTGTTACAAAAACAAAATGGAGAGGGGAAAAGAAAACAAGAATAAAAAATGGCTAGTATGTTTTGGCTGATGGGGTTTACATTTTAGACCTAATCTCAAGTTGTTGACTGGAGATTACTAAATGAGCGAATCATATCTAGATAAACACAACACCCTGGGCCAGAACCAATTGCTAACACATTTTTTGAAAAACTTAAAGTGAATGTTTTGCTTACATCTGTCTCTAGTTTGGGTAGAGCACATTGTGAACAGAGAGCAGGTAGAAAGGAAAACATGACAACAAAACCGGTGATAAATTTTAAGTGGTGCATGAGTGGCAGGGCTTGGTTGGAAACGAAATCACTTTGTGTAGCATTATGCAATGGTTGGAAGGAATGAAACTTTCAAAACACAAAATGTGCATGATAGAAAAAAAAACTTCCTCTGGTTATAGATTCAAATCTAAGAATTTAGTGCTGCATTGTCATCTATGCAGCACTGAGTACACTACTCTTTGCTACTGTTTCTTGTGTATACAGTACAAAGATAAGACATGTGTTGTCAGATTATTTAGTGAAGTGATTTATAGCATTTATAGAAAAACAAAAGGAGTTACTACAAATAATAAAACATTGTACTTCTTGACCTTAGGGTGTGCAGGATGAAAAATTAAAACAATATTGTTTCTTAACAGATATGTCTACATGTAGATGCACAGGTTGAGAATGGATGTGAGCAGGCAAAAAGGCAGGCCAATATCAGTGGCATTTAGAGCAGACTGGAAAATACAGTGGCTGTATCTATCTACCTGTATTTCAATGTATAACAAGGCTCTTAGAAAAACACTGGCTATCGTTTGCTCAACCTCTAATGAATCATGGCAGTTTGGAATAAATTTTAGTCATACTGTTTCCTAGACGCTGGGCAGAGAAAATACAAGGAAAGCAGAAAGAAAACAATAGTAGAAAATTTGAAAAATATAACCTTAAAAATTGTATTTTGGTAAAATATAGAACAAAAATTAAGGAATGATATTTCTGTACATTCTTGAAGCATATGACAGAGAAATTATACTAATTTCATCACAATAAAACTTTAGAGGGGAAAAAATCAAACTCCATTTCCCCCATGAGTCATTCCTTTTGATATCAGTCATAAACTTTGCTGTATATCATAATGACATGTTGCACAATACTAGTTTCTTGTCTCACACACCTCAGTGTATTTCATACTGAGATAATACCTAAAACAAATAGGAATGTGGCAAATATCTATATAAGTATGGCAGTCATTACTTCTACTGTCCCGGATCAGAAGATGTATATCAGATGACTGGGCACCAACACAGGTTAGGAATAAATGACAGATAACTAACACTAAAAGTACTAGCACCTAAACCTAAATCTTTGATTCTATATTGAACTGATAAGATAATAGTGTTATATGGGTTCTGTGAGTTGAATTTTGGACACATATTGTATTTACTCACATCTAACAAACACCTATTTTGGCTAAATTATCTTGCCAAAATCAGGGTGCACATTAGATTTAACAATAGGGGAAGCTGCTTCAGGAGCAACTGGAGCTTCTATTTGAGGGATGTCACCTGTAATGTAATAGTCATAGCTCAATGCTATATGATCCTGGTATTTGTAATGCTGTGCATTACATTTTCCAGCAAATGCTTTTTTTTGTTTCGGGGTTTTAAAAATTTAGGTGCACATAAAATTCAATGGCACCTTATTCAAAGGCACTGAATAAGATATATGTAAAAAGGTAGAAAATAGAATTTGGTATATATCAGTAGTGGGCAAAGTGTGGCCTTCACAAATTTCCCAAGACCCTTTAGGGAAGTGGTTCTTAATCTGTGGATCCCCAAATGGTTTGGCCTACAACTCCCAGAACCATGGTCTTAAGAGAAATGTTCCTTACACATTTTGGTGGTTGTTTTCTGCACTTTTTTCACATCTGGAGTAGCCTCTTTCTGTTGTGGTGGCCAGACCTGTATATAGTATTCAGGTTGTGATCACATTGTGAAAGTTGAATAAATAACATGTCCTTGTCCTGTTGTTTTGTCTTATGGAAGAGTATAATTTTTTTCAAAAAAAATATAGTGTGTCTTAAAACCATGTGCTATTTACTTAAAGAAAAATATTGACTTGATCTATATTCTCTAGGGAGGAGGTGGAAACATCTCACTATCCAAATGTTGTTAGACTACATTTACATAATTACTGAGCATTATTGGTCATGCAATCTGAGCCTCATGGGAGTAAAACTTCAACAACATCTAGAGCAGAAGTCCCCAAACGAGGACCCGCAGGCTGGATGTGGCCCACCAAGGTCATTTACCCAGGCCCCACCTTAAACTTTAGACTTAGGATACTTCCAGACAGTGCCAAAAGTGGGTTTTAAAATCCCGGGACCTGGCAGTAGGTCCACACAAAGACATGTCAGTTCCTGGATGTGGTCCCCCACCGTTCTCACATTCTTCTTTGGAAGAGGATCAAAATGGAGAGTGGACAGGGGTCATGTAGCAGATTTTTTTTAAAAGTCCTCTGTTAGGTGCTGGACTGTATATACACAGTACATGCAATTATCTTAATATAAATATAAGCAGATTTGCATGTATGTATATAAGATCCAGCGCATAATGGAGGGAATTTTTAAAAAACTTCTGTGGGATCTCTCTATTACCCAACTGTTAATTCAATCTCTATTTAAGATTATAAAGTCTAAAAGAAAGACTTTCAAAGAGTTTTAATTGCTTTCCATTTGTGCTTCCCCTGAGCCACCTGTGTATCCGTTTGATCAGCTGTTTTGGGTTTTTTAAAAGTGCATGTGTGCTGGAGCAGTCTACACAGGGGGAAGGGAAGGAAAACCGTGTTTTGCATGACTGCAGGGATATACAGTCATGCAAAGGTGCACTTTTTTCAGACTGAATCAGGTTTTAAGTGGACCTTTATAACACATGCTTTTAGCTCTTAACCCAATCCCTCCCCACTTTGGCTAAACATAATTTCCCTTTTAACACAGCTACTTACAGGTTTTACATCATGTGTAGAAGGGCTCTCAGGCTCGCCCTAAGTCTTAAACAACATGAAGACACACAACAACAGGCAAAAACAGACCTGCACTTCCCACTAAATATGGGTAAGTTTATATTGGTTTACATTATTCTTCATTTTAAATATTGTATTGTTCCTTCATGTTTTTTGCACTACAAATAAGATATGTGCAGTGTACACAGAAATCCATCCATTTTTTTTCAAATTGTAGTCCAGCCCCCAATATTTGGAGGGGCCATGAACCAACCCTCTACTTAAGGGCCCCTGATTTAGAGTATCACAGGTCCCCTCACTTGATTGCATGTTTAGCTTTAACATGTTGAATTAGGTTTCATATATCCTACACTAAACCTAGGGTTAAAAATCAACTTTCTTATTTCCCTTCTCAAGTGAGAAAAATGATTTTTAAATTAATTTTATATCTCATACATATTGTGAATGCAGAGGAGAACAAACGTTCTGTTGAATACATAATTATTTAGGAGATGCATTATGCAAATTATAGAAGGTCCAGGGGTTTCATTTAACGACACCTGTATTAAATATTCTTACACAGTGTTAAAAGAAACGGAAACTGGAAGCATATTACTCTTTAGAATTCACAGGAATGTGATATGGTGGTAGAAGAAAACAATGCATTTATTGAAATTAGGGGGGGAAATCTTACCCCTAAATATAGTATTATTCCATAGAATGTAAACCTCCAAAAGAAACAGCGTCTGAGAGCATTGATGAGTCTAGGTTTTTTCTTTGAAGCCAACTCTCTGTCCCATTCTCTGGTGGAAGAAAAAAGATCATTAAGATGCGTAACCAAATACAGCATTCTGAGGCCGTAGCATAGTTCATTTCACCCAAGTATATCCAAGGAGATTCGGCTACAGTGATTAATGAAATAAAAGATTTGCAAAGACCCCGAAGATTTGAACTTCAGTGTCTCGATAGCTCAATAAAAGTTCAAGTGTAGTTCAGTCACATATTTGGCAGATCTAAATATCGGGCTATACATCATTCTGCAGGGAGTTAATTCATTAAAAAGGTCACACTGTATGTTTTAAAGAAACCTGTTGTACTTCTTAAGTCCAATAAACAAATAATAGGCAAATAAAGGTTTTGGACCTCTTCCAATTTCAAGAGAGAGAGGGGGGGGAGAAAACAAAGACAAATGATGTGACTTTTTCGTTGTGTTCAATATAAAGCTTTTCAGGCTGCACTAAAAAAAATTTGGATCACATAGACAACCCAACAGTCAAGGGAAATGCTAAACCAGACTTAATGTGGTCTTATAATAAAACATTATCTAAATACTTTGTAATATCTTAAAATGTTATAAAGTTGCATTTCTATTTAATTTTGTGGCACATTTCAAAAATGGTGATAATATAAAAAGTTGCTTTTGGCTACAGATATGCAAATATAATCTCACTGAAATCAATGGAAGTATCATGTGTCATTCCACTGTACAAGAAATATTTATCCATTTGGTCCAGAGTTGGAAATTCACTTTGATAAACACTATTTGAAACACAATATCCCAGCCCCTGCGTCAGTCAGGTACCACAAACCACAGCAGTACATAGGCTCCAACTGCAGCCCCTAAGCGTCTTAGCCTTTAAACATATTGCCCTAACACCAGTCTGCACTTCTCACATTATTAGTTTATGTATGACACAAAGTAATTACCTTCTGTTTTCTTTGACTACTAACATGGAAACTGCTAGGTCTTCTTCTCTTACAGCGACTATTATGATATTATGGCAATCCATAGGTTTCTTACTTCCTAGCTGTTGACACCTCTTTCTCTTTCTGTTAAAGCAGAAAATTGTATATATACCCCTAATTGCTTTTGGGTGAGCAATATTCTATCCCTAACACCAAATAAAATAATTATTTGGATATTGTCATGGATCCATATCTGGTGTGTTGGAGACACCAGAACACCTCTGTACCATGAGTTTCATAGCCAAGGTCAAGGAATGAAAACATCTGGGGCCCTGAGCAGGAAGGAGCCAGCTCATACTGGAAGGCATGGAGGTTGGGGTTTTGGGGACCGAAACTGAGAAGTTGCCTTTTTTTTTCATTCATAACTTTGCTATATAGTAGTAACCTAGCATTAAAGAAATGTCCAATATTACTTTGTGAGTGAATTTAATTGCTACTAAGGTTCTGCAATCATCATATAATGTTACAAATAATATCTCAGTAAAAGTCAATAATCAACAGTAATGTCAGAAAAGAGAGATCACAGCAAAGGCAAGGGCGACCTACCCCCCCCCCCCCTCAAGAGACAGTAGGTACAACGGGGATTGAAAAACAGAGAATCCTCAGAGTAGTGACCAGATAATGTGAAAGAAGAAACAGAGTTAATAAAACTGGATTATGTACAAGTGAAAGAAGCCTGGGATTTGGTTGCAGAAGGTGAATGGACTGAGCCTACATGGCCCATCGCAGAGAGCCAAAAGCACAACGCCAGGTTGTGGGAGATGAGATTTCCTTTGATCCCTAAAGTGACTATGAGAGGTAAATTCTATGGAGACAATGCTCCAAAATATTTCCCTGGCATTGGTAGTAAAGCATCTAAGGTTGGAAGAATAGCCAAGGTCCAAGGCCTCCATCAAGGGAGCATCCTCAGAACTGTGGCAACCCAGCAGGCCCATTTACTCAGCAGAGGAGATAAGAAAACGGGCTAGGCAGTCAGTCTCCTGGGCCCTGGTACAAGAGGCTATGGTCAGCGTGCTGAGCCAGGGGAGACAGTGAGGAAAACTGAAAGTGAAATTCAAGGAAAACCCGCAACAGGTGTCATACTTTCTCACCAATGTGCGTAATTACATGCAAGACTATGGAGACACTTTACCCTTGGAAGATGTGAAAGTTACATACTGTGGGGGCAAACCTGAAGGGAACATCAGTGGACTGGCTAGTTCAGCTCTATGAGGGGAGGGCGCCCGAGTTGAACACCCTGACTGATTTCTTTGAAACACAGAAGGTAAGGTTTCAAGACCCACTGGTTAAACTGAGAACAAAAACTAAATCAAATATTTGAGCCAAGGGCCCAGTACAATGTCAGAGTATGTCCTGTAGTTTAAAGTGATTGTAGGAAAGGTGACTGATTAGTCAGAGAACACCAATTTGGAGGGTTTCAAGGAAGGCCTGAGACCTGAGTTGCTAGACTGGGTCTTCCACAGAAATGATCCTGCAAGCTTGGGGAAGTGGATTTATTTGGTTGGCAAGATAGAGAATTTATTTATTATTTTATTTATTTACTCTATTTATACCCCGTCTTTCTCTACCCTGCAGAAAAGACGTCAAAAGACGTACAGGAATTCCCCACTTGTGAAAGAGCAAAACAACAACCTCGCAAACCTCAAGTATTGTTTGCAGTCAGTGGCCGATCCAACCAGGTCATAGAAGCAAATTGAAATGGATTTTATTGTTGAGTTACCTGATAGCAAAGGCAATACTCTAATCTGGACAGTTAAGATTTGTTTTCCAAACAAGCACATTTTGTACTATGCAAGCAAATTTCAACTACTCCACAATTGGCCAGACTATTACTGTAGCATGTATACAGACTCCATAGATGTCCCAAGCGCATTACAGTCAATTGGGGCACACAATTTACAGCCAAATATGGAAAGCTTTCCTAAAATTATTGGGCACACAACAAGGGTTGAGCTCAGCCTTTCATCCAATGACAGGTGGGCCTACAGAACAGCAGTTCAAGCAGCTTTTGTGCTGTTACTTGAACTGACTCGGTCAAGTTCCTCCCTTTTTCAGAAGCCGTTTACAATAACACCATAACACATTCTAGCACGGGCATCACCCCCTTCAAAGCTGTGTATGGCCAGAATTTCATTCCATTCCAAGAACTGCTGGCTGCAATATCTGCTGCAATGTCACCCTACGAATGGAGCAGTAAAATAATTGAGAATTAGCCAATAATTCAGAAAGTTCTCCACAAAGCCAAAGCGGATTACAAACGGTTTGCTGACCATACACTCCTACCTCAGTTGAACTTTAAAGTGAGGAAGTGAATGTATCTGTTGTCAACGAAACTGGCTCCAAAATTCGTTGGTCCTTATTCTATCAACAAAATCATCAATCCAATTACCATTCAACATGAGTTGCCCCTCAATCTAAAATAGATACACCCTGTGTTCCATTGCACCCTGCTGAAACCAGCCTCTTATCAGTCTACTTGGCATCCCCGGGTTTCTATACCTGGCCCCATTCTAACTGATGGACAACAGTAGTTTTCTGAATCAGTGTTCCAAATAACCCCAGAAACAGGCCTAAAAACCCCATCTACACTTCCATATTATTCAGATGATCAGCTTTGAACTGGAATATATGGCAGTGTAGACTCAGATAATCCAGTTCAAACAGATAATCTGGAATCATATACTGGATTATATGGTAGTTTAGACTCAGGCTGGATCTACACTGCCATATAATATATATTTATATTTGGTTATCTTTTCAAGTGAGTCATCTCTCACATGATATGGCCTTGCATCCCATATCTGGAGGCTAGAAAACCCTCCAGATACAATTTGGGATGACACACAAAGCTGCAATAGGAAAGGAAAATAAAGGAAGTGTCATTTGCTAATCATCAAACATGAACATAACATTAATTATTGTGTGAACAGATCTAAATCATAGAGGTAGATCATTCTTATTTCAGAAAAAAAAGATTATATCTTACAATCTGGTGGAAATTAGCTTTGTACAATCAGTGATAAAGTTCCAGTTATTTTGCCATGGTATAAAGATTATGTATAGATATGCCTCAGTTAACAAAATTAGATTGTTCATTATTTTTAGAAGAAAATTAGGTACCAGAGGCAAAAATAACATAAATTAAGTTGCTTCTAAATGAATTCTAATGCCACAAGCAAGAAAAATGTGTTTTAGCACACTTTTTAAAATTAAAAACTAACAATATGTTCATGAGAAATGAAAGGATCAAGTCAGGTAAACCTTCCATAAGGTTTATATGCTTTCCTCATTTCTCTTTGGCTGGATCTACAGTGCCCTATATCCCTGGGTCTGATCCCAGATTATCCACTTTGAACTGGATTATATGAGTCTACACTGTCAGATAATCTGGGATCAAATCCTGGTATATAGGACAGTGTAGATCCAGCCTCTGTTTTATCATTCACATATGCTTGGTAAGGCCCCAGCTACACTGCCATATAATCCAGTTTCTGATCCCAGATTAGTTGCTTTAAACTGGATTATATGGCAGTGTAGACTCATATAATCGAGTTCAAATCAGATAATCTGTGATCAGATACTGGATTATATGGCAGTGTAGATCCAGCCTAAAGTATTCTGGAAGAAGCTACTGCTTGCCTTTCCTGATGCAGGCCCCATCTACACTGACATATAAAATCCAGATTATCCACTTTCAACTGGCAGTGTAGACTGATATAATCATGTTCAAAGCAAATAATCTGGATTATCTGATTTGATACTCTGGATTATATGGCAGGGTAAATCCAGCCTCAGCTACAATGGTAAATAGTTAAGAGTGGGACCCCATTATTTCCAAATTCAAATTTTATTTACTGTTGCAATTTAACATTGAATATCTCTGTTTCTCTTTAAGGTCAAAAATCCAACTCCCTTCAAGAGACAGAGGAGGAGAAGGAAAAGGAGGTTGACTGAGCATAAAAAGATTTTACAATATGGAGCTTCTTTGTGAGAGGCTTTGTTGAATGAGATGTGTCTGGAAAAGTCTTTGTTATTCTTTCCTGTTATAACAAGAGTTAAAGCAAGAAAATTGAAGTTGAAGTGGATTAGTTTTTAAAATGACCCAGTTCAGTTTCAAAGCTTGCATAATAAGCTAATAAAATATCATGTAAGAAATAAAGATAATTTGAGACAAAAGCCAAAGTAGATAAATGGTTGGTAATTCAGTCAGAGGGAAAACAGAAGGGAAATCTGTCTAGCAAAAAAAAAAAAAAACCTATAAAGTAATTCGTTAGTTAAACAGAGACTATGAAACAGTCTCCAGCATCACCCAAAATTATCTTTAACAGACAGCTTTCAATATGAGAATTTATTTCTTAAAGTAACTTTCTTAAAGTAACTTACAAAGTGCTTCAGTTTATGTATTCCCAATAAAATAAATGTATTAGTGATGGATGGTTTTATGGCTGCAATTTATCAAGTTTTGGAGGCATTCTTTGGTATCCGTTTTGTCAGATTGTTTAATTATTGCAGAATGAACAAATAATTCCAAAGCCAAGACCATTTTGATGGTGATAGATGGGAAAGACCTGGCCAGCCCATATATTTAGTGATAATAGTATCTCTCTGGGTTTATCTTGTGCAGGAATTCAATGAATAATGTCCAGTGAGCAATTTATATTAAACAGAACATGTTAATATTCTTACAAATGTTTGTTATTTTGATGCTACTGTTTTCAATGAGTTAAGTTTATGGTATTGGAGTACTTAATATTGGTATTTAATACAGGGAGAAAGTTTTAAAATGGGATGGGGGACTGCACTCCCTTATTTAATGGAGCTCCGGGTCCTTCCACACAGCCATATAACCCAGAATATCAAGGCAGATAATCCACAATATCTGCTTTGAACTAGGTTATCTGAGCCCACATTGCCATATAACCCAGTTCAAAGCAGATAATGTGGGATTTTATATAGCTGTGTGGAAGGGGCTTCTATGGATCATTGCTATGGGATCATGGGCGCTACAATAAGTGCTGGTGACTCACCAGACTATAAATCTTAGGCTTGTACAGCATTGAGCCATGGCAATTAAAGTGGTGTCAAACTGCATTAATTCTACAGTGTATATGAATCCTTATGACACTGAAATGGAAGGACCTAACCACATTAGAGATTCCTACATGAACAGAAAATTTGAACAGTCAAATCTCTAAAATTGCAAAAGTGTCTGTCCTGCACAGTTGTATCTGTTTGATGCCATTTCAACCAGGATCCAAAAGCTTGGATCCTGGTTGAAACAGCACAATCCTTGTGCTACTGAACTGCTGACCTGAAGGTGTGCTCCCATCTGTCAGCCGTAGCTCCTAACAACCTAGCAGTTCGAAAACATGCAAATGTGGGAAGATAAATGGGTATTGCTTCGGCAGGAAAAGACAAAGAAACGCTCCAAGCAATCTTGTCAGCCACACAACCAAGAGGTGACAACGCAGGCTCCTCGGCTTGAAAATGGAGAAAGCACCTCACCAGAGCCAGAGATAAGCACCGCCTCCAGAAGCAGGAAATGAAAGGAGAAGCCTTTGTCTTTGTTTGTGTTTGTGTGTCTCATTGTATATAATTGTAAAGGCATTGAATGTTTGTCTATGTTTGTTGTAAATGCTGAAATCTGCTCAGAGTTCCCTAGGGGAGAAGGGCAGAATATAAGTAAAGTGTATTATTATTATTATTATTATTATTATTATTATTATTATTATTGACACAACGACGTTGTATGACACAGCAAACAAGATAGACATGCTGGATTTCGTCTCACAAAATCACAAGTCGAACACTTCCCAAGTGTCTAGGACTGTGTGATGTATTTTCGCATGATGCGTGCAGATCCCAGCAGGGTGGCCTTTTGCAGTTGGCAGATCGTAATTTTGTCAATGTCTATTGTTTCCAAATTCCGGATGAGATCTTTTGGCACGGCACCCAGTGTGCCCATCACCACCGGGACCACCTGCACTGGTTTCTGCCAGAGTCTTTGAAGTTCAATCTTGAGGTCTTGATAGCGGCTGAGTTTTTCCTGTTGTTTTTCATCAATGCGACTGTCACCTGGGATGGCAACATCAATGATCCAAACCTTGTTCTTTTCCACAACTGTGATGTCTGGTGTGTTGTGTTCCAGAACTTTGTCAGTCTGGATTCGGAAGTCCCACAGTATCTTTGCGTGTTCATTTTCCACGACCTTTGCTGGTTTGTGATCCCACCAGTTCTTTGCTGCTGGCAGGTGGTACTTGAGGCATAAGTTCCAATGGATCATTTGGGCCACACAGTTTTGCCTCTGTTTGTAGTCTGTCTGTGCAATTTTCTTACAGCAGCTGAGGATAGGATCAATGGTTTCGTCAGCTTCCTTGCACAGTCTGCATTTTGGGTCATCAGCTGATTTTTCGATCTTGGCCTTAATTGCATTTGTTCTGATGGCTTGCTCCTGGGCTGCAAGGCTCAGGCCTTCTGTCTCCTTCTTCAGGGTCCCATTCGTGAGCCAGAGCCAGGTCTTCTCCTTATCAGCTTTTCCTTCAATTTTGTCAAGGAACTTTCCATGCAGTGTTTTGTTGTGCCAGCTGTCAGCTCTAGTTTGTAGTGCAGTTTTCTTGTACTGGTTTTTTGTCTGTTGTGTTTTGAGGAGTTTCTGATTTTTGACTTCAATCAAAGCAGGTTCTTCACTTTGCTTTACATATTCTGCCAGGGCATGTTCTTCTTCTTTGACTGCTTGTTTTACTTGTAAGAGTCCTCTGCCCCCTGATCTTCTAGGCAGATAGAGCCGGTCAACATCACTGCGAGGGTGCAGTGAATGATGAATGGTCATGAGTTTTCTTGTTTTTCTGTCCAAATTGTCCAGTTCCGCCTGTGTCCCATTTATAATGCCAGCAGTATATCTTATGACAGGTATGGCCCAGGTGTTTATGGCCTTAATGGTGTTGCCTCCATTGAGCTTGCTTTTGAGAATTTTTCTGACCCTTTGTGTGTATTCTTTGCTGACCACAGTTTTCACATGTTCATGCTTGATGTTGTCCAGCTGTAATATGCCCAGATATTTATAGGCCTCTGGCTGGTGACACTTTATTGTTTGGCCATTGGGCATATTTATGCCATCATTTTCAATGATTTTTCCCTTCTTCAATGCCACTGTCGAACATTTGTCCAAACCAAACTCCATGTTGATATCAGTGCTAAAAATTCGGACAGTGTTGGTCAGAGACTGGATTTCAGTTTTCGTTTTCCCATATAGCTTCAGGTCATCCATGTACATCAAATGTGAAATTTTATGAGAATTCTTAGATATTTGGTAGCTGAGATTTGTTTTTTGTAAGATTGTTGACAGAGGGATCATGGCAATAATGAAAAGCAGAGGGGACAATGAATCTCCCTGGAAAATTCCTCTTCTGATGTTGACAAGTCCATAGCTTTCATTTTCAACAAACAGTTCAGTTTTCCAGTGCTCCATCATGTTTTCAATGAAGGTGCCAACGTTTTTACTAATCCTGATGGCGTCCAGGCACTTGATGATCCAGCTGTGTGGGAGTGAGTCAAAGGCCTTTTTGTAGTCAATCCACGTCATGTGAAGATTAGCTTTTCGGCTCTTACAGTTCTCCAGAATCATTTTGTCAATCAGTAACTGGTCTTTTGTGCCCCTACTTTTCCGTTTGTTGCCTTTCTGTTCATCTGGCAAGATGTTTTTTTCTTCAAGATAGTCTTGAATTCTGTCAGCTATGATGCCAGTCAGTAGTTTAAACATAGTGGGCAGACACGTTATTGGCCTGTAGTTTCCTGGTGCTGCTCCTTTTGTTGGATCCTTTTGTATCAGGTATGTTCTTCCAGTTGTTAGCCATTCACTGATACTTCCTTTCTGCAGCATCTCATTGAATTGTTGGGCCATTTTTCCATGTAAACTAATCAGATGTTTGAGCCAAAATCCATGAAGTTGATCACTACCAGGCGATGTCCAGTTCTTGACTTTTTGCACTCGTTTGCTGATCATTTCAGTTGTTATTTCCATCTGTTCCATTTTGTTCTGTGAGAATTTTCCTTCAAACTCCTTTATCCACCCAGCGTTTTTGCTGTAGTTTTTATTATTTTCCCAAAGTTCTTTCCAGAACTTCGTTGTTGCAGTTTTCTCTGGCTTTATGGTTACTGTGTCTGTTGTTTGGTTCAGGCTCTGGTAGAACCGTCTTTGGTCTGATTGAAACACTTGATTTTGTCTATACTGGATAATTCTGGCTTCATACCTTTCAATTTTTCTGGCTGTTGCTGTAATTTGTTCTTTCATGATTTCCAAAGCTTCTTCAATTTTTCTGGTGTTCAGCCAGTACTTTCGGATCAGGTATTGCCTGATTAGTATTATTATTATTATTATTATTATTATTATTATTATTATTATTATTTCATCCTTTTGAATCCTGGAATTTGTCACCTACTTAGTACTTCCTGAAATACAACATTAAAGCTCTCTTTCAGGAGAGTGCTCTAATGCTCTCTAACCAAGAATTCTAACAACGAGCATTGGGATTCCATTAGATGGAGCCATGATACTCAAAAAGAGCTTTAGACAATATAATCAAACAATGTGAATGCATTCTGTGTGACATATGTCAGAGTCCATCAGGGGAGAGGAGGTGGAGGTTAAGGGTTCAAACCTCCCCCAAAAGGGTTCAACCCCCCCCCCAAAAAACCTGGTTTACTCATGAATTTTAACTTGTTAACCAATTTATGAGTACACCAGGTTTTTTTTTTTAACTTAATATATTTCGGGGGGAAGGTTCAACTTTTAAACCCACCCACCCACCCCCCCCAGCTACAGCCCTGGAGTCCACCAAAGACAACCAAGAAATAGCAACCTAATGGAAAAAATTCTCCAAAGAAAGGTCCCTCCTTCAAATCCAATGTTTTCCAGAACTTGCTCATCCATACAAGTAATACATAATAACAAAGGGTAGTAAGAAATTATTTTTAGAGTTCCTTCATTTTCCCTTCACATAGGGAAGGAGAAGTTATCTGAAAAACTTCCTTATAGCAAATTACCTGACGTTAGCTATCTAATGTTCTTGAAATCTAGTCTAACTCTTCCTATCCTCTGATCCCATCAACCTCAGAGATTTGTTCTGGGACATGGAGCTGTGCTTCTAATCAAAGTAAGATAACATTCAACAACAAAAAGTAGTGAATGCTATATTCAAAATTAACCTATCCCCATTTCACAACCCTCAGGTCTCTTCTAAATTTCCCTATATCCCAGGATCTGATCCCAGATTATCTGCTTTAAACTGGGTTATATGAGTCTCCACTACCAGATAATTTGAGATAATAGTATTTGCTCAACAGAGGCCATTGTGTTAATAGAGGAAACACCAGAGGTGCCAAAACCAAAATCAAGCAGGATTATACAAACAAAATAATGTAGTCAAACTATATATAACATATAGAATGCTATAATAAAAACATTTACACAAAGCAAAACGTATACGACATATAGAATAATATCATCAAAACCAATATGTAATTCAACAGATATATCTGTTTCAACCAAAAGGTTCTTTGAAGTATAAAGAATATTTATAGCAACCAGTTATGAGAGTAAATCTTTATCTCACAAATGCTTTCAAAACTATATGCTATAAGCATTTTCATATACGTACTTTGAAGAAATTTCTATTGGTTATTTACTGTATGTCTTAATGAGAAAGAAGTCTGAGATACTGATTCACCAAAACAATCAATCAATTATGTTGAAGAACTAATGCTGCCATATACAGTAACTCAAGTGGGGTTCCATATAACTGCTATATAAAATTCAGACTTTCTTCTTCAAACTGGATTAAATGGCAGTGAAGACTCTGGGCCCTTCCGGACAGACCCAAAAGACGAGCCCAGCCTCGCTTTTACCAGACAATGCTTTAAGTCCCCTAGGGGAGATAGGGCGGCGTACAAATAAAGTTTTATTATTACAGTAGAGTCTCACTTATCCAAGCTAAACGGGCCGGCAGAAGCTTGGATAAGCGAATATCTTGGATAACAAGGAGGGATTAAGGAAAAGCCTATTAAACATCAAATTAGGTTATGATTTTACAAATTAAGCACCAAAACTTCATGTTATACAACACATTTGACAGAAAAAGTAGTTCAATATGCAGTAATGTTATGTTGTAATTAGTGTATTTACAAATTTAGGACCAAAATATCACGACATATTGACTACAAAAATGGCTTGGATTATCCAGAGGCTTGGATAAGCGAGGCTTGGATTAGTGAGACTCTACTGTATTAATAATAATAATGTTGTTGTTGTTGTTGTTGTTGTTGTTATATTGTTGTTGTTGTTGTTGTTGTTGTTGTGAATTAATGTGGAGTAAAATGGGTTTTACAAGTTTGCTCCACTTTAATTAAATACCTCATCAGATCCAGACCTTAATGAAAGATCCGGGTCTGAAGAGGTGTTGGGCCTTTGGGGATTGACTCCCGGTATTGCGTTCCATAATACTGGAGGTCAATCTCCACAACCATCTCACACTTTTGGGCTTCTAGAGCCCAAAGGTGTGAAAGGGTGCCCACCCCCTTCCCTCCAGCCCCCCATTTGGGCCCCAAAACTTACCAAAGAGGCTTGCTGGCACCTCAGTTCTCTCCCTATAATCCTTCTGGTATGAGAAAATGGCATATCAGGAGGTGGGGGGAGGAGGGATCCCCCCCCCCCCCCCAGCATCATTTTCTCATGCCAGGAGGACTGTAGGGAGAGGTTTACACTGCTGGCAAGCCTCTTCAGTAAGTTTTGGGGTCCAAAATGAGGAATGGAGGATGGCTAAATGCCATTCTGATTTGACTCAGGGTGGCATGTAGCCACCCCTTAGGGCAGTGCTTCTCAACCTGGGATCCCCAGATTATTTTGGCCTACAACTCCCAGAAATCCCAGCCAGTTTACCAGCTGCCCTAGGGAAAGTTTGGGTTGGGGGTGGGTACTAGAACCCATGCAGAAGTGGTTTATTTTAACCTATTTCTAAGTAGGTTTTAGCCATGTCTGGAAGGGTCCTCATATAACCCAGTTCAAATGAGCTAATGTGGATTATCTGATTTGATCATTCGGATTTTATGTCAGTGTTGATCCAGCCTGGGAATTCTTAAAATAGGACTTACACTCAAGTAAATAAATGCAATTATAACACACTTGGTAGAAATTACTAGATGAACCATATACCAATCAAAATATGCAGAATTGTGGTACATCTTGTTCTTAATTGTTTCTAAAACCCATTAAACTCTTGCTGCTGTTTCTCTTAGAATACATAGAATAACATCAATACATACCTTTCCAATTTTTCAGAAAGATTATCTGCAGAATCTGTGGCAGGGATCTGATAAATATCTGATAATTCTAGGCGCTGTCTGTAACCCTTTTTCAAAATTGGCTTAGTCCACCTAATAAACAATAATAAGTTTCTCAAATTAATCTTTAAAATATATAAAACACATATATTACAACAGACAAAAAAACTCTTCTATCACATAACCAGTTCTGTACCGCAAATCCTTTACTTTTTCAGAAAACAACTGTACCTCTGATGATGAATCAGAAAGTATCTTTGAAAGTGAGATAATGTTCAAAGATAGTATAGTATGGGAGATTTATTCCACAATGAAAGAAATGTCAAAATGCTGACGTCCTTAGTCTCATAATTCTTTGGATCTGAAACATACTTTTCTGCAGATTTTATATATAAAGCATAATATATGATGTACAGTTATGCAGCTAAAATGTTTGTGTAGATTATAATTTTTAAAGGATGAAAGGTGGTGAAAGGGCATGGTAGCTGATGACACTGTACAAACAAACAGGATATTCCATGTCCATCAAAGCCCTTACCTTTCCTATATCGGAAACATTGACAACATTTGGGTTGTTGTATGTCTTTCGGGCTGTCATTGACAACATTTATAAAACAAATTCAAGGAATGCATTATATTCACTGAAACTAATGCAACCTGGAGATAAAATAGGGATACACATGTGCATTATGGAGCTGTATTTCCCTATGCCTTTACCTCTCCATACACACACACCACACGGCTATTGTCATATCAGAGAATAAAGAGGATGTGTAGCTGGGGGCATTGCAATGAAATCCATAGGGACCTGTAGTGGTCCTTAGGAGGCCCGTCTGATGACATACTTGTAGCATATCTAAATGCAGGAAAATAGCTGAGCATGTCCACATCAACCATCTCACTCTCCCGTAACACCGAAATGGCCAAATTGGGGGAGCTTGTTGTATACAAAGGGGTTTTGGGGAGTAGAAATCGATCGTTACATGATCAAAATAGAATTTCATCTTCCACAAAGTCAGAAAAGCAAGTTGTAATGACATGTGGACTAAGTACTCCATTGTAATTTACTAACAGTGTACATAAGAGTAAGACCCCTTCCACACAGCCATATAAAATCCACATTAAACTGGATTATATGGCAGTGTGGACCCAGATAACCCAGTTCCAAGCAGATACTTTAGATTATTTTCCTTGATATTCTGGGTTATATGGCTGTTTGAAAGGGCCCTAAGACTTCCAGCAATACATTGGAAAGGGCATAAATCAGGGTGCTCAAACTTATTTTCACCAAGGGTCACATCATCCTCACAATTGTTTTCAAAAGGCCGCTGTTGATTGTAAGACTATATAAATGTAATATACAGCTGAATAAAACCCCATATTATCTGCTTTGAACTCGGATATATGGCAATGTAGACTCAGATAATCCAGTTCAAAGCAGATATTGTGGATTATTCTGCCTTGATAGCCTGGGCCATATGTCTGTGTGGAAGGGCCTTATGTTGTCCTGGCATTTAAAGCCTCATGGGCTACATAAAATGATGTGGTGAGCTAAAATTGACCAGTGGGCCTTGCACTTTACACATGTGGCATAAATCATCCCTGCCTATTTGAGGATAGCAATATATATTGTCGGAGACCTTGCACAGAGCCATATAACCCAGAATGTCAAGGCAGATAATCCACAATATCTGATTTGAACTGGTTTATCTGAGTACACACTGCCATTTAATCCAGTTCAATGTGTATTTTACACAGCTGTGTGGAAGGGGCCTAGCACTATTATCCAATAAATTTTTATTGTTGATCATTGTTTCCCTTTTATTGCAAGAATCTAACTAGGTTTTTGCCAGCTCAAATAAGAAACAAGTTACAAAGTGATTCCTACATCTATCTACAAATTGACAGTGTGACTTCTATACTGCCAGATAATCTACATTATCTGATTTGAACTGGATTATATGAGTCTACACTGCCAGATAATCCAGTTCAAAGCAGATAATTTGGATTTTATATGGCAATGTAGGAGGGACCTAGGGGTTTTTTTTTGGATCATCACTAGCCTGCATTATAGGTGTTTGTGGTGGCTGAATAATTCTGGGAGCTATAGAACGAAATACTACCATTCCCATTATCTTTCCTAATCTATGAAATGTTTCCAGATAGTGTGGGATATAACTAAAGTTTTGTTGTTGTTGTTGTATTGATTACAACAGTAAGGACTTCATCACATTGAGGTAGAGAAACATTTTCTCTGTGCTGCTGGAAGGCTGCCAGCACAAAGTCAGCCAGAGCCTATCAGATGACGCAGGGTTACTTCTGGCGGGGCTCCGTGTCAGCAGTGTCCTGGCAACACAAAGAAACGGAGCCCATAGGAGTCAGGTGTACACCCAATTCCTTATAGAAGAAGCGGAAAAGAAAGCAGGAGGAAACCATGGACAGCACAGAAACATCATAAGAAGAGATCCCACGACCCACAATGGTAAGGGAACAAAGCGTTACACTGCCCCACAGTTTCACCCACAGTTCCCCGCTGTCCTCCAGCTTCTCGGCCTCAAAATGATGAAGTCCTCAGACTCTAATTTCTGTTTCTTTACTCTTGCACCGCTGGCATATTCATTTGTCAAAGACCACATATATACAGTACTAAGTAGAGCTGGCCTATAATGCGTTAAATTAACACATGTCTCCAAATTACTGGCTGGCATTTAAAGGAACTCTTTCATGGAAAAAAATTAGTGCCGTCAAAGCACTAAGGACGTTATTATGGGCACAAGCTCAGAAAACCCAACAGGGAACAAGAGTGTTACATAGTTAAAAGAAGGAAAACAAGTTCCACCTCTTCTTTTCATTGCCTGGTAACAAAATACATCTCGTAAGAATGATACAAGGCTCCTACGCTCGCCAGATATTGTCTTAACTTTTCTCTTATTTGTTCTACAGCTATGATTTTTTCCCTCAAAATATTTCCTTCCTTTATTTCTGCCTGTTCCACGTTTTCTCAATCTCCATCCAAAACAACATGGGGCCCTTCTACACAGCCATATAACCTAGAACATCAAGGCAGATAATCCACAATATGGGATTATCAGAGTCCACACTGCCATATAATCCAGTTCAATGTAGATTTTATACAGCTGTGTGGAAAGGGCCATGGATGCTAGAATGAGGCAGAAACCCAAACCTTCTTCCGGGGATGTGGAGGAGTGATGACCCCCCCCCCTTTGAAATTATCAGGCAAAATTGAACCATTAAGACTACTTTGTAGGGCCCTTCCACACAGCCATATAACCCAGAATATCAACAATATCTTCTTTGAACTGGATTATCTGAGATTATCTGAGACCCCTTCCACACAGCTGTATAAAATCCACATTGAATTGGATTATATGGCAGAGTAGACTCAGATAACACAATTCAAAGCAGATATTGTGGATCATCTGCCTTGATATTCTGGGTTATATGTCTTTGTGGAAGGGCCCTTAGTAGAATCATTGTGTCTGTTCCCTGAGGCAACTAGACTCCTAAAAACGTTAGTCAAAAAGCATTTCCCATTTTAATCAATTTCCTATGGCAAGGAAAAAAATCAGATATGGTAAATTATTTGTTATTAACTGCCACCAAATTGGCTTCAGTTCATGAATGGGAGACCTCCAAAGCCCTTCCAGACAGGCCCTATATCCCAGGATCTGATCCCAGGTTTTCTGTTTATCCCAAATTATCTGGCAGTGGGGACTCATATAATTCATTTTAATGCATTAAATATGGGATCAGATCCTGGGATAAAGGGCCTGTCTGGAAAGGCCTCAAGATGTTCTGTCATGAACCAACCTTCATAGGTCCTACAAGCTCAAGAATATAAGTTTCTTGATTGAGTCTTTAATATCACCTTTAATGAAGGCTTCCTCTTTTTCTCCCACTTTATTAAGCATGATAATCTGTACTAATGCTTCATTTCATCTCACAATAGCCTCCGCTTGGTCAATTTGGTCTTCTAGGAAGGATTTGGGCTTGCTTTGCTGTAGGACCCATTTAGTGATAATTTTGGTGTCTGTAAAACCCTCCTCCAGTACCACATTTCAATCAGCTCATAATGCATAATTAATATATACTTTGCACAATGGAGAATGCATCGTCAACACATTATTTGACACACAGAACTCTAAAGCTTCCTAAGGGTAAAATTCCAAATGTATGACTGAATGAAAAAGGCTATACTAGCCAACTATTTTACATAGAAGAATACAAGATGCTACTGGGAATTCCGATTGCCCACAGCCTCTTAAGCACTGTGTTACAAATGGCTACTAAATCTATCATAAAGATCAGATGTTGTACAGGCTAATCTATGCACTAAACCACTGCTACAAAAATACAAGGATGCATTATATTATTCTTTCAGTTGTCAATTATTATCTGACAATGAAAAGCTTTAGCTGTATTCAGACAGGTTAAGCCGTTTATAAAGAAGAATCAATGTTCTGCTTAAAGCTCTAGGAACTCAACAGCTAAGTGTTATAAGAAGTATTTGTGGAAAAGCCTAAGCAAGGAATCTGTGTTTAGTTTTATTTGTTTGGTGGCCATTAAATAATGCTATATACCAGTGTAATTTTGTTTTCTTTTTACTATTTGTTGATAATTCAGATCTACATTCTAAGCTTATAGTCTTGACTGTACATGCTAAAAAGTATTTTGCACCCAAGAAAAATTGTAATATAATTGATTTCACAATACAAAAAATATGGCAAACAAGGAAGAATATTTCATAAAGTGTCATACAACTTGTAATACATAAATCCTTCTGCTTTTATATTGGATTCAATGAGCCAGTACTCCGATTTTATGTCATTATCCAATATCTGCATTTTCTAAAATGACCATCAGAAGCATTTGTTATATGCATGCAGATGTTAGCTGTAAAAAGGAATTCCATCTACAAATCTGCAAAGCAAAATTATTGTCTGTTGCTATCTTTGGTTAATTCAATTATTAAATGTTAGGATTAATACATTAAAAATTTTGCCAAAATAATTGCAAGTAGTCTCTGAATGACCTTGGGCAAGTTTTCACTGTTTCAAGGTCTGTACTTTACAAATCTGATTCTAAGTAGAACAGGTATACGCTACATTAGATTTCTGGGCACATTACATTAAGCTATATATATATATAAAGTCTCTCTCTCTCTCTCTCTCTCTCTCTCTATATATATATATATATATATATATATATATATACACCAGATCTTAAACCGATGGGAGTTGCACCCTATCAGCTATACAATAGTATAAAATCTACTATTATTTGAGTATGGATTTTCTAATGTGGCCATTCAGAGCGGAGCACAACATATATAAAGCAAGCACTCCATGCCGAGACATAAAATAATTATAAATATACACAAACATTAAAATCAGTTATATCTAATTTAGATACATTTCATCTACAAGTAATCTCATCGAAAACAGTGAGGCATTAAACTAGTTTCCTGCTATTCATAAAATTTGCAGCTTTTACAGTAGAACCCTTTGCTCATGGAAACATCATAAGGCAAGTTATGTTATGCAGAAATAACTGAAAAATACCGTATTTACCCCATTCTAATGCTCAGCTTTTTTTTTTTTTTACTAAATTACCTTTCCAATATTAGGGTACACATTAGATTCACGTAATATGGTAAATACTTTTTGGGGTTTCAGGGTTTTGAAAACTGAGGTGCGCATTAGATTTGATGGTGCATTAGTCTTGAGTAAATATGGTAGTTTCTGTAATCTTATAGTCAAAGGCTTGCCAATCTCAGAGGAAACTGAGAATGAGGAACTACAAACAAGGAAATACTCCTGCTCAAAATGATTACCACATACATTTTAGCACATATTGTGGAATCAACTAGGATATGTTACTACAGAGTTTTGAAAAAATTCCAAGTGCTGTGTTTACCTATAAATGTTGGGGGCTAAAATCTTATGGATAATTCAAAGTCCCAGTTGAAGGAATTCAGCTTGTTAGTTGGGTTTATTCTAAAAGAGCTAATGACAAAATATAGTTCACAGGGCTGATTTTTAAACCTCCAATTAGAATTTGTAGGAATTTAAAATAATAGGAGTTTTCTATGTCTATTTTAATGTATTTGCATAAAATATTTGCGAGATCTTATTTGTAAGATCTCACAAATATTTTATGCAAATACATTAAAAGTACAATTATTCAAGCAAAAGGCAAAGAACATATGAGGTTACCTTATTATCAGGCGTGTCCAAAGTCTGACCAGGGCGCCAAATGCGGCGCCTGATCAAATTTCCACTGGCCCTCTCTCTTCAGACCTCCTTCCCTCCCTCTCTTACACAGTGGTCCATGCCTTAATTACATCCAAACTGGATTACTGCAATGCACTCTATGTGCAGCTGTCTTTGTAACCAGATCGGAAATTACAACTGGTGCAAAGATTGGAAGTCAGATTACTAACTGGGGCTACCTATAGGGATGATACCATGCCCCTATTGGCTGCCAATAAGTTTCCGGTCCCAATTCAAAATGCATGTTATCACCTACAAAACCCTACACAGTTTGGGTCCAGCTTATCTTCATGACCACATCTCCCCCTATGAACTGGCGCAGGCTCTAAGATCTGCCGGGGAAGCCCTTCTATCGGTCCGACCTCGGTCTCAAGCGCAGTTGGTGGGGATGAGGGAGAGGGCCTTCTCGGTAGTGGCCCCCAACTTTGGAATGCCCTCCCCAAGGAACTTAGGCAAGCCTCACACTACAGCACTTTCGGAAAAAGCTAAAAACATGGTTTTTTTTTCAGCAGGCCTTTGACAATGTTTAAGATAGTAGCCAGATTGCCCATTACTTTAGCACCTTATATCTATTCTCTGATGGGTATACAGATACTAAATGAATTTTTTAATCAAAGGCTATAGCCATATTTTACCAACTGTATTAATAGAGCTTGCTTTTGTTAATTTTATATGTCTGATTTTATATAAATTTTATATCTTGATGTATTGCATTTTATATGTTGTATGGCACCATTGTGTGCTATTTGTGAGCCGCCCTAAGTCCCTATGGGAGATGGTGGTGGGGTATAAATAAAGTTGTTATTATTATTATTATTATTATTATTATTATTATTATTATTTCTTTCCTTTGCTTCTTTCATTCCTCCTTTCTTTCCTCCCTTCCTTGACTCCCTTTCCTTTCTTGACTTGCTTCCTCTCTTTGTTCATTTCTTCCTTCCTTCTTGGGGATCAGGGCCCCAGAGAAAATGGGCTCCTTGGGAGGAGAGAAAGAGAGATGGTGGCCTCTTGCATCCCTAAACCCCAATTAAGTATTGCCTTCCCCTTGGGTGGTTCCAGACTCAGGCATCCTGTCCCAGTAGCCCCTTGTCTCTCTCTCTCTCTCCTCTCCCACAACTTTTTCTTTATTTCTTTGCAAAGGAAGGCTCCCCAATTGCCCTGGAGGCCAAGCGCCAGCGTGAATATTCCAAAAAGGCTGCCCTCTGCTGTGACTCCTCCCTTGGGAAGAAAAGGGGAGAGCCAGGTGACAACTATAATCCCACCACAACCAAAGCCCTCTTGACAGATGGCCATGCCTCTTCTGCCAAAAAACCTGGCAGATCTTAGGCTCCACCAGACTCTGAACCAGCATATGCCACTGTCTGAAGTGACTTGAAGGCACACAACAACACCAATCCTAATTAGCTTGACTTTCTCATCAGCCAAAAGTAGGCCCACACTTCCCATTGAAAATTGTTATTCGTTTTATCTATTGTATTGTTCTTTCATTTTTTTTAACTACAATTAAGACATATGCAAGCGTGCATAGGAATGTGTTCATGTTTTTGTTCTCCCACCAGTGAAATCACAAGGCAACACAACCATGTGGGTTAATTTTATTATATGTTACCAATCAATATCTGTGTGATCTACCAAAGAAGTTTAAGGCCACGAACATAAATTTGAACTTGCCCTTGATCTTGAACTTGAACTTACACTTGAATTTGTTATGTAATAAAATTGAGGCAGTGACCCTTGAAGACCAACTCATCCCCCAACAATGGCGAGACACCACAGGCCCCGTACACAATCCACATGTTGCGCTTGATGAGACTGTACTGGTAATCAGGTGTACTATCTAGCTTCACGTTTGTGAGGGCTCATTTTACCGCCACTGATTAGGGGCAAGCGTCTGCTTAGTCGCTATCTCCCACTAAGTTTCCAAAGTCTCACTGCTAGGGGCGGGAAAGGGAATTTTCAAACTATAGTCTGGCCCTCCAACATGCTGAGGGACCATGAACTGGCCCTTGGTTTAAAAGGTTTGGACACTGCTGCCTTATATAAACATAAATAGCACTGCAGAAGATAATAACATATCAGACACTTAGGTCCCATGAAAATCAATGCAAAATGTTAAATTTTTCAGGGATATTGGTATGAATGATTTGGTCTGAATCCCAGTTCCATTAGAAAAGTATAAAAGAACAAACTAAATTAAACATTTGTTATGAGTTATAATTCCTAAGAACTATGAAATCATTCCTATTGTGTTTAGAATTTAGAAGCATTGCATTGCTAAATTATCAAAGGGCTCTCCTGCCAGTATTCCTTTCCATTTGCAGCTATATCCAATACAGGACCATGAAGATACTTGAACTAAAAGATTTACACTCTTTCACGTGCAGCAACAGTTTCAGACTATCCTAGTCTATTATCTATTGGGCTGGTTGTATCCAGCCTAACCCACAGCTCATCTGTGATGGACAAAAACTTGTTTAATATAAACAGAGAATGGGGAGTCTGTTTCACCCCAGAACCGTTTCCCTAAACGTGGTATGTTTAAGCTATGAATCAGATATAGCAAGTGGAAAAATTGGCTGCCAACTACTTGAGATCAATGATACGACCAAAATATTCTAGTCTCCTAAATTTATTTTGTACATTGTACATAATGTCGTCATTTTTTAAAATAGAAAAAAGGAAAGTGTATACATGAAAACAACTAACCCATACACAAGTGCGGTTTTGGTTTCATGCAGTGTAATGTTTATTACGTAAATTCTTTATTTATGTTTTTTGGGAGGAAATGTTCACATGTATTGTTAATTGGTGGTGCATCTTTGAAAAGTTAAGAAAAGAGGATCTGTAGCATGTAAACATTTCCTTCTCATTCATTCATATTGACCTTTCCCATGAAATAAGGATAGGCAAAGTCAGCCAACAGGAAAAATAGGGCTCCTAAGGCTGTTTTTATGATAAACCTTATGGTGAATCTTTTTAAATTAAAAAAACCTTGCTTTTTCTTCTTCCAAGTGCAGTGTTTTTAATGCCAAAATGAGTGCCCCACAATTCCTTGTCGTGCAAGAATTTGTCAAAATACAGAAAGGAATTACATGCATCTATTCTAGAGATTGCTGGGCACAAACTTACAATTTTATTTTTAGTGAAAGACTTAGAAAGATCCACTTTTCTATAGAGAGATATTAGGGTGGATAGAGAGAATGGTGAATAGAAAGGCTTGGGTTTCCTCCACACCCCCAAAAAAGTTCCAGATAGGTGTGGACTACAGTAGATCTCAGGAGCAGCAATTGGTACCTGGATGATTGAAAGTTTATACTTTGTGAGACAGAAATTGAACTTTTTTCTTTTTCTTTCTGAGCTATGCAAAGAACGTCCAGGTTTTTACCCTCCTTGCTGCAATGGTTCTCATCCTGTGGGTCCCCTGGTGTTTTGGCCTACAACTCCCAGAAATCCCAGCCAGTTTACCAGCTGTTAGGATTTCTGGAAGTTGAAGGCCAAAACATCTGGGGACCCACAGGTTGAGAACCACTGCTTTATAGTTTGATGGCCCCAATAGTGGCCAATGCAAGATTGGTAGCTGTTTTTTGCTTGAGATGCCCACATGCCCATATTGAGAGAGCATAAAATGATATGATCAAGGAAAGCCATGCCCTTCTGACCAGAGAAGTCAGGAAAAGTCAGATGTCCATTCCTGATTGGCCAAAATGGTCATGAAATGATGATGATAGCTGGTAGAGATAAGGACAATTATAAAAACCATTGTACTCATGTCAACCAGCATCCCTCCTATACAAGATAGGTTGGCAACCCATGCTTATGCGCTGTGGTTTTTTGTTGTTGTTGTTGTTTTGTTTTTTTGTTTTTGCTTTTCTGTAAGCCTAAAATAAACCTTACTCTTGCTCCAAGAAACTTCTGGTCATTTTTGACTATCATCCTGACCTGAGATATTACAGAAAAAGTTGTCATATTTTGGATACCTGATTTACTACACTAATGCCTCTTAACTACAGGTGTCTAAACTTTATTATTTTAGATGCTTGACTTATGATCTCATCACATAGGGTAATTTCAGCATCCTAGGATGCTTCTGCCCCTGTTGAACCACAGAGCCCATGCTGCCCATCACATGACATAGCCTCACTTCTGGCAGGGCTTCGTGGGACAAAAGCATTCTAGGACACTGTACCACCAACACGGGAGCCTCCCTGTGTTCCATTAGGAATAACAGGACTATCGTGTCGAGAAGCCACATGGCAACACTTTCTCCACATGTGATGGGAAAGCGTCAGCTGCTGGTGAGGTGGAGCGCAGGGCACCAGGATTGCCCCGCTGCCCCCTGATTTGCCACAGGAGCTGGCAAATCAGCCCAGAGGATTGATGAGGTTCTTACTGTAATAGTGTCTGTCAACTTTCTAAAACTACCCAACCCCAGAAAAACCCACACTATTTCCCTGGTTAGTCTTATTGCTTTGAGGATGAAGGCAAAGCCA
Source organism: Anolis carolinensis (assembly GCF_035594765.1). Taxonomy (NCBI): domain Eukaryota; kingdom Metazoa; phylum Chordata; class Lepidosauria; order Squamata; family Anolidae; genus Anolis; species Anolis carolinensis. Next base: position 139,196,568 of record NC_085845.1, read on the forward strand.
CTGCACTTCTTTTGAAAGAGGTAAATCACAGTATTCTTAGGTTCTAAGGTTCAGGCAGTCTTTAGGAACAGAATAGCATATGGCATGAGGAAATGATTAAAATAAGAAGGAACTATTGAAAATCAAGGGCCATGACATTCCATGTGAAAAAGGAAGTAACTTTTGCTTTAATAAGCAATGGTTTTGGGGTCATGAAACCAGTTCTATGAGGGAGGGCGCACAATTTATTGAATTTCTGATACATATGCTGAAGCAGACAGCCATCACCTTAGAAAAAGCATTTTGTGTTCTCTCCTTTTGTATTCCATCACAAAGGAGGGGAGTGACTTATCCTAAAAAGCAAAAACAGCAAGTACCATTTGTAAAATTGACTTTTTAAGTTTTTATACTAAATATTTTAATATATACTAAGCAATTAATATGGTATGTTTGTCAACTAAAGTTAGAATCCTCATATAATGTCTCAGGACATAAGGCAACTAGAAAGAACCTATGTACCTTTAGAATACTATGGGACCATTCCCTTGAACTAGAGAGACAAAATCTCCACAATAATCCCAATAAATACTACACACACACACACACACACACAATATGAAACACACATCCATGTTCATATGTAGTCTCAGCCCTAAATAAAACCATTGCATTATTCTCTGAATTCCTCTTTTGAAAATGCAGCTTCGACTGTTATGTATGTCAAAAAGTAATAGAGTTATGATTGAATTACAATGTATGTAATTCAGCATCCCTACAGATTTGAACTGAGGTTATGGCTTCATTGCATCTAAGTTCCTACACTAAAGATACATGATTGATCTACAAATGTGGAGTTACGCATTTATTGAACTATGTATCCCTTTGTGTTGAATTGTAGTGTTGCACCATTGAACGCACAACCTCATATGCAACCAAAAGTATGCCAAACAGCCAATAGCACCACATGCACAACTTCACTTTTCCACAAATCACAGCTGAATGTCAAAATATTTCAGCTACTCCCATAAGGAATTTCCACATACATAGAAAACATTCATAATACCAGCCTATATGGACAGTGTTCATAATACAGTTGTAACTGTCAATACTTTCTTCATTTAATTTTCCCCAGTTTCATTTTCACAATCCATTCTTAATCATTTATATAATTTTGGAAGAAGATAGCATTCAAAGACATAGCCATGTTAGATTGTTTCCGTATTAAAAGAGATTTTTTAAAAAAGTCCTGTAGCCCCTTAGACTCAGAAAAGGATATATTTGATAACTTGAACTGGAGTCCATGAAACTGGAGTCCATTATCATATTACAAATTGATAATGGTGATGACGGTCTTGATATACAGTACTGAGACTCAAAGCAACATTAATAATAATAATAATAATAATAATAATAATAATAATAATAATAATAATAATAATATATTTTTGTATCCTGTCTCCATCTCCCCGAAGGGACTCAGGGTGTCTCACATGGGGACAAGCCCAATCAACATAGATTAAAACATAGATCAGTAAAATTAACAACATTATAACCTCATAAAACAACATAACACATCAACAGCAATTTAAAACCTTATACTTATACAAAGATATCCATCCTCTATCTATCTCCAGTGGGGATTGTTGTAATTAGAGGGGGGGAAATCAAGCTATTTTAACTCTATTAGTCTGTGGGATACCACAGGGCTCTTTGTTGCTTTTAGTGATGTTATTGTGTATATTCCTGACAGTAGAGAAGATGTGAAAGAGATGCTGTATATCCAAAAGTGCATGTGTGGCTAAGAGTATTTTTAGTCTCTCTACACCTAATTCAATAGCTGTTTCCCAAACATAGTGATAAGGGTTTCTTGTTCAGTTTCATCACATCTTGGTTTTGGAGTTTGCACTGTTCCTTTTTATTCTCTGTATTATTCAGGACCTGTTAGTTCAGTGGTTCTCAACCTTCCTAATGCCGAGACCCCTTAATACAGTTCCTCATGTTGTGGTGACCCCCAACCATAAAATGATTTTCATTGTTACTTCATAACTGTAAATTTGCCACTGTTATGAATCATAATGTAAATATGTGATATGCAGTATGTATTTTCATTCACTGGACTAAATTTGGCACAAATACTCGATACGCCCAAATTTGAATACTGGTGGGGTTGGGGGGGATTGATTTTGCCATTTGGGAATTGCAGTTGTTGGGATTTATAGTTAACCTACAATCAAAGAGCATTCTGAACCCACACAGAACCCCCATGACCAGCATAATGGGGGATCTGGGAAGAATTTATAGTGATTTAGGGGAGATGTAGTTTACCTACATCTGGAGAGTACTGTGAACCCAAACAATGATGGATCTGGATCAAATCTGGCACAAATTTGGGAGGATTCGCCATCTGTTTCCAAAAAGGAAGAGAAGGACTGGCGGAAAGATCTTCAGCTTTCTCTGCAAAAGGGGTTCCTAAGATCATCAGAAATATGTTTTTTCTGATGGTCTTTGGTGACCCCTCTGACACCTCCTCACAATCCCCTCAGGCATCCCGACCCCCAGGTTGAGAAGCACTGTGTTAGCTGAACCTATTCAAGATTTTGAAGTGGACCATCACCACTGTATAGGTAATGTGGAACACTTTTTCTATCAATCCATTCTACTGCAACAAAGCCCTGTGACACTTTCAAGATTAACCGTATTTATAATTTCATATAGTTTCATGAACCATGTTGCACTTTGTCCATTGGGTCTGATGGAAAGAACTGTAGACCACAAGATGTAGCACCTGTTTCTCTCTTCAGATTCAAGTATAGTTTTCTACAGGCTACACCAGTATCTAGTTATAGTAATGGACCGAACAAGGACTGAAGCTCAGTCCAAATGATATGGTGGCACTGTTCCCTGCTAGTAATAATAATAATAATAATAACAACTTTATTCTTATACCCCGCCCCATCTCCCCGAAGGGACTCGAGGCGGCTTACATGGGGCCATGCCCGGACATAACAGCACAAAATCAAAATCAAAACAACAAGCAAATCAACCAACAATAAAACATCAACACGGATAAAAACAGTCATAAAAGGTCAATATACAAAATAAAATGTTAAAATCATGAGTTGGATCCAAAGTTTCTTGGTCTGGACCGGTGGTTCTCAACCTGTGGGTCCCCGGGTGTTTTGGCCTACAACTCCCAGTTTACCAGCTGTTAGTATTTCTGTGAGTTGAAGGCCAAAACATCTGGGGGCCCACAGGTTGAGAACCACTGGTCTGTATGATGTAGATTTACTTTACTTTGGAAGGATTCCGCCATGTTTGTAATTTGGAAATATTCCTAGAACACAAACTGTAATAAGAGTTTCAGGTGACCTCTGTTTTACCAGCTTAGGCTGGTATCTCACCCTCAGCCTTATCTGGAAGTTGATCCATGATTTAATAACTTTCTGTTGAGATTACTGCCATATGTTGAATACAGGACTGCCTTTGCTGCAAAATATGGCTGTTCAAAGATATTGTTCCTAGCTTTGAGGGGTCTGTGTGTGATTTGTAGTACTGGATTTCATCTAAAGGGATCCTCATGTCTTGGGACCTTAGCACCGAATGGAAAACTCCCTCCCTTTTATGCCTACTTGTGCCTTCATTGAGTACTTCTTTGTCTTCTTCTCTAAATGGATGTTAGAGAAAGGTCCTTTTCTGTAGCAGCCCCTGGTTATGAAATGTCCTTCCCAGGGGAAATATGCCTAATGCCAACACTATTGCAATTCAAGACTTTCTGCATCTTTGTTATTTTAATTGTGATTATATATTACTATTATGACTGTTTTATTTATTCTCTGGTTTCAGCTTCCATTTTTGTATGTTACAATTTTTTGCATTATATGTTCATGAGGCTGGGTTTTGTACTTGGGGTTATGTTATTCACTGATCATGCACTTTGGCCTTTTCTGTGCACGTGTAGGTATGGTTGTTCATGAACAGAAGTAAACAGTTGGATGTTTTTCCCTTTTTTTCAATGCATGCTTGTGTGTGGAATAATGATCCTAATCTCTAATTGTGTGAGCACAGAACTGGGGATGATAGTTGTTTTGAGTTAATAAAGATTGTTATCATATAAATGTGCCCTTAAGTCACATCATGTACCTTGCATTAGCATTACCAGGAATTGCTACCCTTTAACTTGGCACGTGTGGACCAATTGGTTCCTCGGTGTGTCTGGAAGGTAAAACCAGTCCAGAAGTTGCTTGTCTCCTGGTATTTACACACAAGCAGGAAACAAATTGCTTGGAAAGGGCAGCTATTAAAACCTGAAAATAGCTAAGGACATCAAAAGAGTCCAGTTGTCAAACCAGAGGCCTTTCTATTCCAGCATCCTCAGAGCCCAACCACATCTCTTCAGAAAGTACAGCCATAGCTCTTGAGGCAACAGGTTGCTTCTCCCACTGTGTGCTCTCCAGGAACTATTATTTGCTGACACGTCGATTCCATACACCATGGCCTATAAATAGAGCTTTCCTGAATTATGATATCTTATCAAGAATCCATCACTTTTGGACTACAAATTCCATAATCTTCCAGCAGGAATGGCCAGAATTCATGCCAGTTGGCATTTCTGAATCTTGCAAGAGAACATTTACCCCAAGTTCTGAATGTATCCACTTTTAAAGCTATCTTGTGACCTTTACCACATTTTGTGTCAGTGAATTCTACAAATGAACACAATGATATAGCTTTAGTTTATCAAGCCTGTCTTGAACACACTGCCAATCAATTTCACTGCATGACCCTGAGTTTTAGTGTTATGACAGTGAGAGAAATACTTCTCCTTTCCTCCATACCATGAAGGACAAAAGATTCAGGTTATCTCCCTATCATATGACAGAGTTCTGCCCAAAGTATTTTGGCATTGATAAAGGGTTGGAAATCAGATGGTTCTCCAGATGTCGTTGGAGTACAACTCCATGCAGAAAAAGGCTGAGAGTTACAGACAAGGTGTAAAGCAGGGGTTTCCAAACAATGGCCAACATGCCGGATGTCGCTCTCCAAGGTCATTTACCTGGCCCACACCCTAAACCTTAGACTTAGGGTCAACCTAAGCCTGAAACAATCCTAATTAACTTGATTATCTCATCAGCCAAAAACAGCCCCACATAGATGTAGGCGAAACGTCAAGAGAGAATGCTTCTGGAACATGGCCATACAGCCCAGAAAACTCACAACAACCCAGTGATTCCAGCCCATGAAAACCTTCGACAACACATTGCTGAAACTCCCTTCAATCTAGAGAGCAATATGTACAGTAGTTAGAAGTGCTGTTCATGAATTCAGGGTAACTTACTCCTATGTAAGTAAGCAAATAATGTTTCACAGACAGTCTTTATTATTCCTACAATAGCTTTCTTAACATTTCTCAATGCTAAATTATTTAGTATACTTCTGACTGAAAATTCCTGAGAAGGCTCAACTACATGGGAATCTTGATAGTACAATCTTTGTACAGTCATTCAAGGGAGCTCATCCCCCAATCCTAGTCTGGAGACGGACGAATCAAGCCTGTCCTGCCGGGTATGTTTGAAGAGTCCGTAGAACCTTCAGCATTGATGGACACATGATTCCTACCTCTATTTTAAAACAGAATTCACACACAGGATACTCAGGGAACGTCATGTAAGACCATGATCTGAGAGCCACTTTTCTGGAATTACGCCACCTTTGAGTTGACATGATGGGAGAACACGTGAAAGCCCCTTTCTTCTTTGCCTTGATGTCTCAGTGTCATCTACACTGTAGAAATAGCATGGTTTGACATCACTTCAACTGCCATGGTTCAGTTCTTTGGGATCATGGGAGTTGTCATTTCACAAGGTCTTTAGCCTTTTCTGTCAAAGGGACCAATGCCTCATCCAACTTCAATTGCCAGATTTCCATTGAGCCATAGCAATTAAAGCCATGGACCACTAGTGGTTCCCAAGAACTAAAATATGGCCCGCAACCTCACTGTTACTACACTGTTGCAACAAGAGCGACTAGTCTTGTGAAACCCTCTTATAGTGCCAAGGCAACGGTGATGTTGAGAGGGAGAGGCTGACTATCCACAAAAGACACAGCAACAAGCCTCCTGACTGCTGCTTCTCCACTGCCTTCCTCCCCCTGAGTGGAGCCCTTCCATATGGCACCTGGAAGCAGGGGTGCCTTGTGTCTTTATTTTTAGGCTTGTTCCTGAGGTTATATGGGGTGCTGATTCAGAAAATTGCTTTGGGTAGACCACATCACTCTAGATTATTAAATATAGTTTTCTGTGGGCAAACAGATGGCAACTACTGGATGGCATATGTTCTGTATCAGAAACTAGAACTGATGTCGTCTATCCAATGCAGTTTTCTGAATCAGCACCCCAAATAACAAAACATAATCTAAAGTTGAACAAAAACTGATTCGTAACCCTTTTGGTACTAATGTTGGAGAGCGGTCCCTGGTCAAAGTGGTCCCTGGTCAAAAAAAGGTTGGGAACCACTGAGTTAAAGTGATGCCAAACTGCATCAATTCTAAAGTGCATATGCACTCTGAGAAATAAATAAAATGAAATATAAATTGTACTAAAAACCTATGATGAACAAAAGAAGCACTGGCTGCAGCCCCTCTTACAGCTTTCTTAAAATTATAAAATCATGGAGTTGGAAGAGACCACAGGGGACATATAGTCTAATGTCCTGCCATGCAGGAACACAGAATCAAAGTGCCCTTAACCGATAACTACCCAGTCTCTGCTTAAAAACCTCCAGAGAAGGAGACTCCACCATGCTCCAAGGCATTATATTCCACTGCCAAACAGCTTTTACCATCAGAACATTCTTCCTTATGTTTTGGTGGATTTACCCCTGTAATTTGAATCCTAGAACTGTTGCACACTGCCCTTATAATTCAGGACCTGATCCCAGATTATCTGCTTATCCTAGATTGTTTAGCAGTGCAGGCTCATATTCAAGTTTAAAACAGATAATCTGGGATCAGATCCTCAAATATGAAGCAGTGTGGAAGGGCCCCTAGTCTCAAGAGCATCAGAAAACAAGCTTGCCCGCTCCTCAATGTGATATCCTTTCAAATATTTAAACATAGCTCTCATGTCCTCTCTCTGCCTTCTTTTCTCTGAGCTAAACATATCCAGCTCCCTAAGACATTCCTTATAGGGCTTGGCTTCCAAAACTTTGGTCATTTTGGTCGCCCTTCTCTGGACACATTTTAGCTTTCAACATCCTTCTTGAAATGTGGTGCTCAGAACTGGACACAGTATTCCAGGTGAGGTCTGACCAAAGCAGAATAGCATGGGACTATGACTTCTTTCGATCTAGACACTATACTCCTATTGAGGCAGCCTAGAATTGCATTGGCTTTTGTAGCTGTCACATTACACTGCTGACTCGTGTTCAGCTGGTAGTCTGCTAAGGGTGGGTCTACATTGCCATTTCATGCCGTTTCAGAATGCAGATTAGCTGTACTGAACTTTAGACTCATAAAATCCGAAACTGCATTATATGGCAGCACAGATCCAGTCTAAGACTCCTAGATCCCTTTTGCATGAACTGTTTTCAAGCTAGGTGTTGCTGATCCTGTCTCTGTGCCTTTCATATTTATTGCCAAAGTACTAAATATTTACTCCTGTTGAAATTCATTCTGTCAGTTCTGGGCCAGCTCTCTCATCTGTTGTAGTTAAGGTTCTGATCCAAAATGACCTTAGATTTGACAGCAAGGTCCCCTTTGGAAAAAGAGGCGCAGGACTGGCTTGCATTCATCCCACGTCCAAGCTAAGAACCTGGAGCCCTTGGCTGACTCAATCCCTGGTGAATCGTGGTCAGGATTCTTCTTTTTCAGTTGGATCTACACTGCGCTATATCCTAGGATCTGATCCCAGATTATTTTCTGATCCCAGATTATCTGGCAGAGTAGACTAATAAAATCCAGTTCAAAGCAAATAACACTATGTAACAAAATTTGGAGGAAAAAAAATCTGTTCCTGGTTTGAAAATGTTATTTCCCATTTAATTCTACAATAGTAACGTTGTTTCTTTTTCTAATTTATCTTTTTAAAATTAAAAAATAACAATAACAGAACTTCTATTATGTTTTCACACTATTGGATTAAGCTTCAACATTTTTACCAGTACTGTACTTTGAAAGTAATTGTTAGACTCCAGAAACTTTGTTTTTTGTGGCTGCCACAAACTATGTTGAATTAGTTGTCAAAGGCTTTTATAGCCGGAATCACTAGGTTGCTGTGAGTTTTCCGAGCTGTATGGCTATGTTCCAGAAGCATTCTCTCTTGACATTTCAGCCACATCTATGGCAGGCATCCTCAGAGGTTGTGAGGTCTGTTGGAAACTAAGCAAGTGGGGTTTATATATCTGTGGAATGTTCAGGGTGGGAGAAAGAACTCATGTCTGTTTGAGACAGGTGTGAATGTTGCAACTGGCCACCTTGATTAGCATTGAATAACCTTGCAGTTCCAAATCCTGGCTGCTTCCTGCCTGGGGGAATTCCACAGATATATAAACCTCCCTTGCCTAGTTTCCAGTATACCTCACAACCTCTGAGGATGCCTGCCATAGATGTGGGCAAAACATGAGGAGATAATGCTTCTGGAACATGGCCATACAGCCCAGAAAACTCACAGCAACCCTATCTTGAATTAGTTGAGACTTGATGGAATGCTCATTGAAATACTATAGCAAAATGTGCTGCAGGATGTCCCTCAAAGACAAAGTTTTTGCAGTTTAATACACTTTTTACATGTTTGGATGATAGAACAAATGAGGAAATGACCTTTATAACTTCAAGAACAAAAAACTGCGTTACATAGTGTAACCTGGGAACAGATCCTGGGATATAGGGTGGTATAGACCTAGGCTGTTTCTACACTGCCATATAATGCAGATTATCAAAGCAGATAATCCACAATATCTGCTTTGAACTGGATTATATGAGTCTACACTACCATATAATCCAGTTCAAAGCAGATAATGTGGATTTATATGGTAGTGTAGAATAAGCCTCAGCCTTCAGCAGAAAAAATTAAATGCAAAGATACAGAATGGGGGATGCCTGGCTCGACAGCAGTACGTGTGAAAAAGATCTTGAAGATCTCGTATACAACAAGTTAAACATGAGCCAACAATGTAATGTGGCAGCTAAAAATGCCAATGGTATTTTGGTCTGCATAAATAGGAGTATAGTGTCTAGATCCAGGGAAGTCATGCTCCCCCTCTATTCTGCCTTGGTCAGACCACACCTGGAATACTGTGTCCAATTCTGGGCACCCCAATTGAAGGGAGATGTTGACAAGCTGGAATGTGCGCAGAGGAGGGCAACTAAAATGATCAAGGGTCTGGAGAACAAGCCATATGAGGAGCGGCTTAAAGAGCTGGGCATGTTTAGCCTGCAGAAGACAAGGATGAGAGGAGTCATGATAGCCACATCATAGGAAGTCATAGGGAAGCCACAGGGAGGAAGGAGCAAGCTTGTTCTCTGCTGCCCTGGAGACTAGGACATGGAACAAAGGCTTTAAACTACAGGAAAGTAGATTCCACCTGAACATGAGGAAGAACTTTTTAACTGTGAGAACTGTTTAGCAGTGGAAGTGTGGTGGAGGCTCCTTCTTTGGAGGCTTTTAAGCAGAGGCTGGATGGCCATCTGTCGGGGATGCTTTGAATGCAATTTTCCGGCTTCTTGGCAGACTGTTGGACTTGATGGCCCTGAGATCTCTTCCAACTCTTTGATTCTATGATTCGGGCTTTGTATCAGAATGAGCAAGTGAGCCGAAAGGCAACTGATGCCAAAGGTGAACTTGAACTTGGGGAGGGAGGATCAATCGAAGTGCATGAATTCGAAAAGGATGGCTTTGGCTGGATCTACACTGCTCTGGGTACTAGGATCTGATCCCAGACTATCTGCTTTGAACTGGATTATAACTGCCAGATAAACTGGGATGAGATCCTGGGATATAGGGCAGTGGGGATCCAGTCCCAGCATTGCAAAGCATCCGAGATGAGAGGGAGATTCCACCTGAACATCAGGAAGAACTTCCTCACGGTGAGGGCTGTTCGACAGTGGAACTCTCTCCCCCGGGCTGTGGTGGAGGCTCCTTCTTTGGAGGCTTTTAAGCAAAGGCTGGATGGCCATCTGTCGGGGGTGCTTTGAATGCGATTTCCTGCTTCTTAGCGGGGGGTTGGACTAGATGGCCCATGAGGTCTCTTCCAACTCTACTATTCTATGATTCTATGGGAGCAAGAGAAGGACTAGGGCAAGGAGCTGATGGAGAAGGACTCTGTCTCCTTCCCCTTTTCTCTTCCTCCTGTGGGAACCAGTCTCCTCTTCCCTCTCCTTCAGCCAACTGTTTCCAGGACTGACATATTGGCATTTGCTCGCTCTTTGCCAAGCCAAACTCCTGAAGAAGCAGGAGGAGACAGGAGCTTGTCTTGCGCTCCTTCAAAACAATCCAGACAATGCATCTCTTTGACAACACAAATTCCCCTTTTCCCTCTTCAAAGCGCGCCTGAGAGTCGGGCGAAGGGTTTGAGGGTGATGCTTCCTTGACAAAGGATAAGTTTGGGGGCAATCTCCCCCCTTTCTTTCTCTTTCTCTCCCCCCCCCCCCCCCCCAACCTTGCTCACCTGAAGAACAGCCTGGAGAACACATTGGCCTTCTCCAGCGGCGACCTCTGCATGGCTCCTTCTGCTTCAGAGGCGGAGTGGGAGAGAAGGGCTTTGGGAGCGCTGTGGGTCTCGCTTCTCTCTCCCCTTAATGCTGGCTGAGGTCCCCGCCTCCCTCTTTCTCCTGTCCTTCTCCCCGCCTCTTGGAGTCCTCCGGCTTCATAAGCCTGCCCTCGATTTCCCGCCTCGCAAAACTCCTCAGGAAAGCGCCTCGACAGGTGCCTCTCGGGGCTGAAACCCCAGCGCTGAGGAAAGCGCCCTTGCCGCCTCCTTTAAGCCTTCCCGGTGCAACCCCATAGCGAGCCTCGCCCATGCTCTCCGAAGTTAGACTCTCTGGCCGCCAGCCGACTCTACACATCAACAGTTGTTTCCTCAGTCATACTTATGACAAGGTCCAGGTTCCAGACCCCTGTTAGAAAGCATTGCCAAACTCAGAACAGGTGCATCTAAATCAGGCCTGGGCAAACTTCGGCCCTCCGGGTGTTTAGGAATTGTGGGAGTTGAAGTCCAAAACACCCGGAGGGCCGAAGTTTGCCCAGGCCTGAATCATATTGTGGAAATAATCCACTTGAATTGCTATGGAATTACACCATGTAACACAATTTGAAAAAAAATTCTGTTCCTGTTTAATTGTGTGCGACGGTGGCGCAGCGTGTTAAAGCGCCGAGCTGCTGGACTTGCTGACCGAAAGGTCGCAGGTTCGAATCCGGAGAGTGGAGTGAGCGTCTGCTGTTAGCCCCAGCTTCTGCCAACCTAGCAGTTCAAAAACATGCAAATGCAAGTACAGTAGAGTCTCACTCATCCAAGCCTCGCTTATCCAAGCCTCTGGATAATCCAAGCCATTTCTGTAGTCCATGTTTTCAATATATCATGATATTTTGGTGCTAAATTCGTAAATACAGTAATTACAACATAACATTACTGCGTATTGAACTACTTTTTCTGTCAAATTTGTTGTATAACATGATGTTTTGGTGCTTCATTTATAAAATTATAACCTAATTTGATGTTTAATATGCTTTTCCTTAATCCCGCCTTATTATCCAAGATATTCGCTTATCCAAGCTTCTGCCGGCCCATTTAGCTTGGATAAGTGAGACTCTACTATAGATTTTTTTTTTCGTGTCAGGAGCAACCGGAGTCGCTTCTGGAGTGAGACAATTGGCCGTCTGCAAAGACGTTGCCCAGGGGACGCCCTGATATTTTGATGTTTTACCATCCTTGCTGGAGGCTTCTCTCATGTCCCCGCATGGAGCTGGAGCTGATAGAGGGAGCTCATCCGCACTTTCCCCGGGTGGGATTCGAACCTGGCAGCTTTCAGGTCAGCAACCCAACCTTCAAGTCACAAGTCTTTTATCCCCTAGGCCACCGGAGGCTCCTTGGAAGTAGATCAATAGGTACCACTCTGGCAGGAAGGTAACAGCACTCCATGCAATCATGCCAACGGCCACATGACCTTCGTGGTGTCTACGGACAACGCCGGCTCTTCAACTTAGAAATGGAGATGAGCACCAACCCCCAGAGTCGGACACAACAGGACTTAATGTCAGGGGAAAACTTTACCTACATAGACTCATAGAGTTGAAATAGACCTTCTGGGCCATGAAGTCCAACCCCCTGCCAAGAAGCAGGGAAACTGTATTCAAAGCATCCCCAACAGATAGCCATCCAGCCTCTGCTTAAAAGCATCCAAAGAAGGAGACTCCACTAGGGCCATAGCCAGAAAAAATGGAGGGGGGGTGAAACCTTTTTTTTTTAGCGAATCATGAAGAGTAGAGATTGGATGGCCATCTGTCGGGGGTGCTTTGAATGAGATTTTCCTGCTTCTTGCAGGGGGTTGGACAGGATGACCTGTGAGGTCTCTTCCAACTCTATGATTCTATGATTCTCTGAGTACAGTAGAGTCTCCCTTATCCAACATAAACAGGCCAGCAGAATGTTGGATAAGCAAAAATGTTGGATAATAAGGAGGGATTAAGGAAAAGCCTATTAAATGCCAAATTACATTATGATTTTACCAATTAAGCACCAAAACATCATGTCTTACAACAAATTGACAGAAAAAGCAGTTCAATTCACGGTAATGTTATGTAGTAATTACTGTATTTACAAATTTAGCACCAAAACATCGCAATGTATTGAAAATATTTACAGTAGAGTCTCACTTATCCATCACTCACTTATCCAACGTTCTGGATTATCCAACACATTTTTGTAGTCAATGTTTTCAATATATCATGATATTTTGGTGCTAAATTTGTAAATACAGTAATTACAACATAATATTACTGCGTATTGAACTACTTTTTCTGTCAAATTTGTTGTATAACATGATGTTTTGATGCTTAATTTGTAAAATCATAACCTATTTTAATGTTTAATAGACTTTTTCTTAATCTCTCCTTATTATCCAACATATTCGGTTATCCAACATTCTGCCGGCCCGTTTATGTTGGATAAGTGAAACTTTACTGTACTATCAAAAACATTGGCTACTAACAAATTGGCTACAAATGAAGATAGAATTGCATAAAATGAACTTACAGTAACAACATTGTCAGAAATTAAATTTGTAAAAAGTTCAGCCCTTGCTACCTAAAGAAACAGCTTTGGATCAGGGTGGGAGGTAGACTGCGTTGGATAATCCAGAATGTTGGATAAGCGAAGGTTGGATAAGTGAGACTCTACTGTAGTTTCATAACGCAAAATAATTTAGAAATCAGGCTCCATCAATAAACTTGAGTGGAAGCTTGAGACAGATAAACTTCAGTGAGCACTCATGGGGATTTGGTTAACCAGTTAAAATTCATAAGTAAACCAGCGTTTTTTTTAATCCTGAAAAAAATTGGGGGGGGATTGAACCCCTAAACCCCCCCCCCCCCTTGAATACAGCCCTGGTCAGACCACACCTGGAATACTGTGTCCAATCCTGGGCACCACAATTGAAGGGAGATGTTGACAAGCTGGAAGGTTACCAGAGGAGGGCAACTCAAATGAAGTAGCCACAAAAATAATTTTATGGTTGGGGGTCACCACAACATGAGGAACTGTATTAAGAGGTTGCAGCATTATGAAGGTTGAGAACCACTGAGCTATATCAACCTTCTGAGTATTCTTTCACCACAGAGAAACATATTCCATGCATAGCTTAGAAATATGCAAGTCTATGGTGATTTTTCCTGGCCTGTTTTCACAGGCTTTCAGGTCCTTTTGGCTCAGGTCCCTATCTTTTATATTTTTTAGTCTGTGCCTTACAAAGGTGAATGCACCCAGGGCACAAACTTTCTATGTGTTTTTGGTCTAATAAAGCCTTCAAGTCCTACACATTTCTGCAAACAGTGGGCAAAATCCATGGATGCACAAGTACCGTTATAAAAATGGCTTGATAAAATGGCATACCTTATATAAAATGGCAAAACAAAAGTTTGTTTTTTGGATTTTTAAAAACATATTTTCATGTCATGGATTATGGAATGTATGCATGCAGAATCCATGGATATGGAAGGTTGATTGTACTTAGAATCATAGAGTTGGAAGAGACCTCATGGGCCATCCAGTCCAGCCCCTTGCCAATTAGCAGGAAAATCACATTCAAAGAAGCCCTGACAGATGGCCATCCAGCCTCTGCTTAAAAGCTCCCAAGAAGGAGCCACCACCCCACTCTGGGGCAGAGAGTTCCACTTCTGAACAGCTCTCGCAGTGAGGAAGTTCTTCTTAATGTTCAGGTAGAATCTCCTTTCCTGTAGTTTGAAGCCATTGTTCCGCATCCTAGTCTCCAGGGCAGCAGCAAACAAGCTTGCTCCCTCCTCCCTATGACTTCCCCTCACATATTTATACATCATGTCTCCGCTCAGCCTTTTCTTCTGCAAGCTAAACATGCCCAGTTCTTTAAGCCACTCCGCATATGATTTGTTCTGCAGACTCTTGATCATTTTAGTCACCCTCTTGTGGACACATTCCAGCTTGTCAACATCTCTGTTCAACTGTGGTACCCGGAATTGAACACAGTATTCCAGGTGTGGTCTGACCAAGGCAGAATAGAGGGGTAGCATGACTTCCCTGGATCTAGATACTAGACTCCTATTTGTGCAGACCAAAATCCCATTGGCCTTTTTTGCTGCCACATCACATTGTTGGCTCGTGTTTAACTTGTTGTCCACGAGGACTTATTTATTGTTATAAATGCTTCAGTTAGGAATATAGAAAACCAAGTGAGACCCTTAGTCCACCTAGGTCAATGATTCCTGCATGGCATTTTCTGTGAAACATTGCTTCCTATGCAGAATATGTTGGTTTTGGTACAAAAATGCTGTGTGTTCCATAGAAAATGTTGTTTTCTGAACAGCAACTGCTGGTTTCTGTACAAAAGAGTTGTGAGTTCTGTGCAAATAAGTCGCAAATTGCAAATAGCCTTTCAAAAACTGTATGGTATTCAAAGTTTTTTCTTATTATGAGAAGAAAATTGCTGAGATTACTTCTTGCAACTTTCAAGAAGAAACTTAGCTAAGAATTAAATCCTTACTCTGCTAGTTTCTTATTTCAAGGAGTTTGTTAGTTTTACCTAATCTTAGAAGCATAAAAACCCAGCGATTATGCAAAGAGCTTTCAGACAAACCTTGGATTGTGCAACCTACTCCATTTCATTCACAGAATTTTACTTGCTATTCAGATATCATCTTTTATTTGTAATCCGTGTTTTCTCACTGCTTATTTTTCTTAGCTCAAGAAATCCAATAAGACAGGAAGGATAAAATAGTTGTCTAGTGTCATATGATTCACTCAACTTGGAGTCTTATATATAGAAGCATCTCAAGGCTCCACCATAAGATCAACAATAACCACAAGCTGCTTACTTGCTGAACATGACAAAGTGACAAGAGCGATAACTACCAGACTAGGTCTTTGTGAAAAGAATGAGCTTATGAGCCCTTTGATTCTTCAGACCTTTCCCCCATTTCAAAGGCCTCCAGGAATGGCAAAATCCACCATTTAAGCAGGTTGCTGTTCCAACCTACACTACATAACATCATTTTTTTTTCAAAATCAGGCTTTAGGCTTCTGAAATGTAGGGCAGACCAGATAGACCTTGTATGATCCAAGGAGGGGCAAATTGGCTCCTGCGTCTGCTACAGCTAACCAACTCTAGTTTATAATAGTGGATACAGTATGTGGCAATACTACTTCAAAGTAAAACACTGTTCTGCTGAGTTTTGTTTAGATTATGGAAGAAATTACATATATTTGTAAGCTATCTAATTAAAGTTCATTCTGCAGGAATTTCATGTCTGTATATTACAACCAAAATAACACAAAAGCATGCAAGGATGGTGGGAGAAAGTTAAAATACTTACCAAGTCCTCATTTATTTACAAGTCTGTTTTCAGTAAATCAACGAACGCCAAGCAACCAAATTTTAATTTAATATCTAGGAATAATGTCAACTCGGTCACACTGATAATCTATTCCAGGATCTATGAAGCCCAGAAAAATGAGTGAGAAGCTGAACAGTATAGTTGGTTGGATTGGAAGAGGAATTTATAAGGCAAAACTTGGAAGCTAATCAGAGTCAGCCCTGATTATTACTTGGATAGGAAACCACCAAATACAGTGCTGGAGGCTATATTTTAGAGGACATCAATGGCAAACTACTTCTGAGAATGTCCTGCCTAAGAAAACCCAATAAGCTCATGCAGGCACTGTAAGGTGACAACATGATGTGCATACATCCACACCGATGACTGGGAGATTGCAAAAGCTCCTCAAACATTATGGGAAAAATTTCAGGTGTTGATCAACAAGTATGCTTATTTTAGAATAATTGGTAGCTGTTAAGAGGCTTTAAACTGATTGTTATGCATGAAGAAATCCCATTTACCATTCAGAATCTTAAAACTAACTTGACATACATTAATAGGATTAAAGCTGCAATCTATATGATTACCCAATAATAAATCCCATTGATTTTATTGGGTTGATGATATACTTATGTAGCACAGCTCATTAAAATTACAGTTCAAGCTGTTATCTAATTCATAGGTATCTGTGGGTAAGTGCCATTAGATTAGACATGTGCAGTACCCTATTTTCCTTTTTTGTGTCAGGAGCAACTTGAGAAACTGCAAGTCGCTTCTGGTGTGAGAGAACTGGCTGTCTCCAAAGATATTGCCCAGAGGACGCCCAGATGTTTTGATGTTTTGATGTTTTTACCATCCTTGTGGGAGGCTTCTTTCGTGTCCCCGCATTGAGCTGGAGCTGATAGAGGGAAATCAACTTAACATCAAGATCTTGAATTTTACTGATCTGTTATCTGGAATAATAAAATATTAATACTTTTACGATCACCAATATCCGAATACTGTATCATATACCTTCTCTGTAATGACAGTGTTCTTCTCTGTTACAAAAACCGTGCCAGTTTCTATTAGTATAGTCACCATTGTTTCTGGTATCAAAACAAATGTATATGTAAGTGTACTTAAAATTAAATAAAACATTTTAAAACAAAAAAAGCTCAGTTGATGATCAGTTTATGAAATAATCACTTTCAAAACCAAAAATGGACAAAACTCTTACCTTAGACCCGATAAAAACAGTGAATTATGAAAATGTGAAAGAAATTACACAGTGGATCTTCTTTAGTTCAGATGCTGAATCAGCCATTCATTAGGGAATAGGCAGGGATGGGCATCACTAGATCCCGGATTTTATGTTGGCAAGGATATTTTACTCCCTCTTGTTTTAAGAATAGCAGCAACAGAAAGGATATTTTTTCTTGTTGAAACCAAGAAAGCACAGACAAAAACCAGAAGTGGATTTGTGTGTGTTTGTGACAGTATAGTGAGCTCCCTTTTGATATTAATAACAAATTCAAAGACTATGAAACAGCTTGTACTTTCATTCTAACTGCATGCTTCCCTACTTGTACATTATTTTCTAACTGGCTATGGTTGGTAGACCTTGAGGAGGGGAATGTCAGCAGGAAACAAATGTAAGCTGTTCATCTCTTTTACAGGGAAAATCCACATCCTGAACCGAGGAAACACAGCCCTCTATTGCCACTATTAAAAGCACACAGACAACAACAAATTCTCATTGCACAGATTTGGATGCCTATTTGGAGGAAAGTGTATAGATAGGAATGCAGCTGTGTAATCTGAGCCAGTGCATATATCTGTATTTACTCAAGGCTGATGCACCGTCGAATCTCTCACACACCTCAATTTTCACAACCCTGAAAACAAAAAAGTATTTGCTGCCGAATGTAATGTGCAATGGCAAAAAGTGCGCTCTTGGTAATTTGGCCAAAAGTATGCATTACAGTAGAATTCCTTCTTGAAAAACAAAAGTGTCAGAACACCAAAGCTTCCAGCAAAGGAAATAAAAACCTTGGGATGGATCTATGCTGTAGAATGAATCCACTTCAATGCTGTGGAATTATTGTGGGCGGGGGACGTAATTTTAAAATACAGTAGAGTCTCACTTATCCAAGCCTCACTTATCCAAGCTTCTGGATAATCCAAGCCATTTTTGTAGTCAATGTTTTCAATATATCATGATATTTTGGTGCTAAATTTATAAATACAGTAATTACAACATAACATTACTGCATATTGAAATACTTTTTCTGTCAAATTCGTTGTATAACATGATGTTTTGGTGCTTAATTTGTAAAATCATAACCTAATTTGATGTTTAATAGGCCTTTCCTTAATCTCTCCTTATTATCCATGATATTCGCTTATCCAAGCTTCTGCAGGCCATTTAGCTTGGATAAGTGAGACTCTACTGTATCTTGATCCATCTCTGTCAAAGAATGCTGGTGCCTCACCAAACTACAAATCCCAGGATTGTATAGCATCGAGCCATGGCAATTAAATTAGAGATGACACCCCTCAAAGAGGAGCTCCAAGTGTTCCTGAAGCAACTTCTTCTTGCTTTGGCTCAGGATTTTTTTTCCGTGTCAGAAGCAAACTTGAGAAACTGCAGTCGCTTCTGGTGTGAGAGAAATGGCCGTCTGCAAGGACGTTGTCCAGGGGATGCCCGGATGTTTGATGTTTTACCATCCTTGCGGGAAACTTCTCTCATGTCCCCGCATGGGGAGCTGGAGCTGACAGAGGGAGCTCATCCTCTCCGGATTTGAACCGCCGACCTATTGGTCAGCAGTCCTGCTGGCACAGGGGCTTAACCCATTGCGCCACCAGGGGCTCCAGATTCAGGATTAATATTACCGTATTACCCAAATCTAATGCACACCCTAATTGTGGCAAGGTAATTTAGCCAAAAAAGGTGAGCACTAGAATTGAGTAAATAGGGTATCTTGCAGCATTACCACCCCATTTCACTGCAGGAGAAGCAGGCTGAATGTTCTTGAATGCATCTTGGGCAGGAAGAACTGTTATACACTTGTGGACATATTTTACAGGAAAAGAAACAATTAGGCAGATTTCTTGTGGGTGATTTCTGGTTCTCGGAAACAGATGAATTGGCTGTTCTAGGTGGGTTGCACTCTAGCAAGTGGAATCAGAGAATCGGGGAATTGGAAGAAACCACAAGGGCTATCCAGTTCAGTCCCTTGTCACATGGGAATACACAATCAAAGCACTCCTGACAGATTGCAATCCAGCCTCTGAACATGCACATGCTGTTAGATCCATAATTATCACTGGCAGCCCTAGTAGTTGTAGTGGCAAATTGTGGCCTTGTTCAATATACTAGTAGAATGCCCTGGCCACTAACTGATAAACTCAAAGTTGTATTGCTCCAGTGTGGCCTGTATGAGCCTTTCCTTAAAACTGGTCTAGAAGCCACAGCTACAAGTGCAGAATTCAGCCCTTATGCTGTTCACTGGATCACTTAGCATTGATGCTGTCCTCCCCTGACATTAAGTCTAGTCGTATATGACTTGGGGAGGCGGGGCTCATCTCAATTTCTAAGCTGAAGAGCCAGCGTTGTCTATAGACACCTCCAAGGTCATATGCCCAGCATGACTGCATGAAGCACTGCTACCTTTCTGCCAGAGTGGTACCTATCGATCTACTTAAATTTGAATGTTTTCAAACTGCTAGGTTTGCAGAAGCTGGGGCTAGCAGCGGGAGCTCACCCACTCCCTGGATTTGAACTGCTGCCCTTTTGGTCCACAAGTTCAGTAGCTCAGCAGTTTAACCTGCTGTGCCACCATCTATAGTAAGCTCTGTTGCCAAACAAGATTTAAGGCTTTGATATTAGTCTGTAAAGTTTGAGCAACTTGAGTTCATAAGACCTAAACGAGTAGGAGGTGTTCCTCCCCTGCTGTCATCCCTGTCCCCATCTACACAGACCATTTAATGCAATTCCAAACCAGTACTAAAGAACGTGGTTTTGCTGTGCTGATTTTATTACACAGGAAATACTAGAACCAGTTTGAGGCCATGATGGTGATTACACAAACCACAGATGCACATTAAGGGTTTTCTATCATGCACATTTGTAGTTTGTTTTCTAGTTGCTGCAGTTTGAAACTAGCTTTGAACTTTATCAAATGATCAGTCTAAATGGGGCCTCTGATGTCTGAGATTAGCAAATGAAGCCCTTTTGATGACGCCACTGTCTTAAGTTATCAATCAGAGAACTTCCTAGAAGACTCTTCACAATGATAGCACCAACTCTTTAGAATAGCTTCCCCTAATGATAGCATCTTTGGCACGTGCTCTATGTCAAATACTAACAAAATATTTGTTTCAACAGGCATTTCCTGACCGTTGATAATGTTAACATATAGCACTGCCAGATTGGATAATATATATAT
The DNA here is from genome assembly GCF_035594765.1 of Anolis carolinensis. Taxonomy (NCBI): domain Eukaryota; kingdom Metazoa; phylum Chordata; class Lepidosauria; order Squamata; family Anolidae; genus Anolis; species Anolis carolinensis. The sequence continues at coordinate 139,217,031 of NC_085845.1, forward strand.
TGCTCAGTTTTCAGCCTTGATTTATTGTTTCATTGTTGCTCATGTTTGCATTATTTTATCATGTGCAGCACTATATTTGTTAATATAAATCCATATAGATGTTCTTTCTTAAGTAAGTAAGTAAATAAATCTATTTAACCACCAGCCAACAATTGTGTTTAACATAGGGGAAAATGTAAACTCTGAGGTCTCCAGGAAATCCAGAATACCAAAGAGCAATTAAAACCTGAATTGAAATATTTAATCCGGTCTCACCTGTTAAAGTGCTCTGCACAATTGTATTAAAGCCAGAAATTCCTCCTGAAAGTACACATTAACACCAGAGAGCAGAAGATCAACAAAGAGAAGATCAACAGACTTGGGAAATGTGAAAAGTTTTCTATGTCCAGATTTGAGTTTCTATAGCAGACATATTTACTTTGAAATTATAAGATTAAGGAATTGCTGTTTGAACAACATTCAGGTATATTAATGCTGAAATCAAAAGTCAAATTTGTTTTAAAATGTATTTGTTGCTATTTCCTGACATTAGCTTATACATACAGTATTATGTGCAAGGGATCATCTCTTTAAAATGCTTTTTGTCACCATAGTGAAGTCTATAAGAGTATATGATCGAGGTCTGGGCTGCAGCCAGTCAGGGGGATTGAAAACCATATTGCTCATATTACCCTTAGCCTTACCATGGAAGGAAAAGAGTTGAAAAATTAGAACATGCTAGTGGCAATAGATGCAAATTGTCATTCTCCACTTTTCCTCCATCCATCATGATGCATCTATTTTAGGAATATGCTCCAGCAACCTGGACAATTCATTTCAAGTTCAGAGTGAAATATAGAGCAAAGCAGACTGTCCCACTGAGAGAACAAAGTTGGTGACATAAGCTTTCGTAGACTAAGGACTTCATCCTTAATCAAACTGGCTGTTGTAGCCCAGCCTGCACCTGAGCTGTCAGGGGAGCCTGAGGTTGCGCCTGTTCAGCCTGTGATGGTCCCTGCTCTTGACTCCGTGATTGTTCCTGTACCTGACTTATCAAAGGACTGTGGGTTTGGACCTGAGAGTCCTATGCAGCTGGGGTTGGAGGAAACTGCTGTCCCAGGCCAGCCAGAGTTTGGTTTGGAGGATTCTGGGAACAGGCACACAATGGTTTCAAGCCAGCAGCTTGAACCACATTCCTTGAAACAGTAAAGATCGGACCTTCCTTTGCCAGATGGACATTCTAGTTGTGATAAGACTAATAAGCTTGACAGAAAGAAAGTGACATATCAGCAGAGAAGAGAAAGGGAGGTTTCCAGGCCCAGCAAGAGGCTGTTATTGAGAAAGAATAATGAACAGACTTCCCACAGGAAGAGATCTTGAGTTTAGCCTTAAGAAGAACTGCTTCTGTGAGAGATTCAGAGGTGGTAACTTTGCTCATTGAGAGAGAGTTCCCTGTTTCAAGAAGCCTGTTCCATGTTCCTGTGGACTTTCATGTCAAGTTCCAGCCTTTGTTCTTGCTCTTGGGGATTTTTGGATTATCCAATTATTGTTCCTGTAAGTTTGCAGTTTGGATTTCCTGCTCCAGTTAAGATCATGTCTTGCGTTCCAGCATTGATCCTGTTCCTTGGACTAATCTTGGTGCTTTGATTCCTGCATTCCAGTTTGATCCTGTGCCTTGGGACTAATTTTGATACGTTGTTTGGACTAATTTGATATCCTGATTGGACTCCATTCCTTTGTGTGACTTTCATGGACTCTTGCTTCAAGATTTTCAAGTATTTTGTACCTTGTGGGCTTAAGCCTTATTTTATTGACTTTGAACTCTGTTTTATTTATTTATTTATTTATTTCCAGCATTTCTATGCCGCCCTTCTCACCTGAAGGGACTCAGGGCGGCTCACAGTCTGGCAAGATTCAATGCCAATATACAATACAAAAGATAAAACATAAGCAATTAAAACAATTAAACAGTTTAGCATAATACAATAAATACATTTAAAACAATACAATATAAAATACTTAAATCATTCATATGCAAAGCCTTGCATGTAAACCTTAATCCGGACCGGGTCATAGCCAGCACAATTCACTCATTAAACGCTTCCTCACAAAGCCAGGTCTTCACCTTTTTCCTAAAACTCAGAAGGAATGGGGCCTGCCAGATATCACTGGGGAGGGAGTTCCACAGCCGAGGAGCCACCACTGAGAAGGCCCTATCTCTCATTCCCACCAGCCGCACTTGTGAGGCAGGTGGGACCAAGAGCAGGACCTCCCCAGATGATCTTAAAGTTCTCGTAGGCTCATAGGAGGAGATACGTGATTTGCCATTGCTTGCATATAATCTTCAATAAACAGCATGCTTTGCTTATATTCTGCGGCTCCAGTGTGGTTTTGAGATGCCTCTGTAGCCTAGGGCTGCAACATTGGCCTTGCAGATGTAATTTCACATTTGGTGACAGACCCTATTACATGATACCATATTCATCCCACTGCCGATCTACCTCCAGCTGTGATTGTCTCCTTCCTGGCTATTAATGGGTTATTTATTTATCGTATCAGAAGTGAAACTGAGGGTACAGTTGTAATGTATTTAGAAACACAAACAAAGTTAAAGACTTAGCATTATATTAAATGTCCTTTGACCAGAATCTGGCCACTTGGAGTGCCTCTGGTGTAGCTGCGAGAAGGTCCTCCATTGTGCATGTGGCAGGGTTCAGACCGCATTCGTGGAATTGTGCTAAAAATAAAAATAATGAAACAATAAGAACAGTTTTAGTGCAGGAATAATAATAACAAATTTATTTTTGTACCCCACCACCATCTCCCCAGAGTCAGACATGACTGGACTTAACGTTAGGGGAAAACCTTTACCTTTACCTATCATCTCCCCAAAGGGACTCAGGGCGGCTTACATGCAGGACCAAACCCAAGGCAAGCAACAGAGTTTACACAGTTAAATTAAAACACAGTTAAAAACAAATCACAAATCACATATAACAATCTTGATTAAACAATTTAAAAACAACAGAGTATAAAAACATCATTAAAATGTATCAACAGCAGCCTCAACAACCAGTAGCCAGGAGTGTCATGGGCATGATCAGAATTAGAAAGGGGTAGGCATGAACTTGTGAAAAAGTAGACTACAAGGCCAGAGCTGGGGGTAAAGTGAAAAGTACAACCTATCGGTCAATTAGGGCTGGGAGTTTATGGACAGGGTCCTAGGATTACGGTCACGGGACTGAAAATTATGCATTGGCACAATTGCACAAATGAATTGTGGCATGATACTGAAAATGCTGAATGAGTTATGCATTCACAATCACTGATCATTGTGACTGCAGTAGAATAGGAGGTTTGTGCAATAAAATCCTGAATCTACCTCCTCAGATGCAATGTAGTCTATAACTTAGGCTGGTTCTACACTGACAAATAAAGTGGGCTCTCACGTGATATTCTGTTCTTTATCTTCCTTGCAATCCTCAAAACTAGCTCCATAGGATTTCTCCACCAAAATCCTAGTTGAATTCAGGTTGGTGTCAAACTTTATCAATTCTACAGTGTAGATCTGGCTTTAGTGCATTTGCTTATTTATTTAATAACTAGCTTGGGGGCCTGGCAGTGCCTGGGTTACAACTTTCATCATGTTGAGTCAGTTCCCCAAACCCTTCCAGTATGTTTAGTTGCTGATCAACCCTACTCTGTTTCCTGTGCACCATAATAAAGAGTAGGAAAGGGTTAAGGCAGTGGGTGGGATCATGCAAATTCCACACCAATTGAGAGAGAAAGGAACCCTGGGATGTCTGTGGCGGAGGAAACACATAACATCTAGGATGAAATTGCCCCCTCTATGAAAGCCTTCACTTGGCAGTATGGTGTTTGTGGAGGACATTGGCAGGGCTCTTGGACATGTTCATGGTGCTCACTATAACTTGCAATGTCACTGGCAAGAGAGCCATTGGTGTCTCTTGTGTAGTGGAAGCGATAGCTATTTGTGGTGGCAGGAGTCTGTGTGTGTAAAGGGACACTCCCGTCACATGCACACATACACATTTATTATGTGTATAGATTGACAGAATTGCAGTTAAAGCTATGTCTAACTGTATTAATTCTACAGTGTAGATGAACCCTCAGTCTTTCCCCAGCTCATATGCCTGAAGTGCACTTAGCACTATAAATCATATCAGGTATGATGAGAAGCTGAACATTGTTTTGTGAGTTATTACCTAATCATAGTTTCAGCAGAAAGAGCAAGCAGAAAGTCTGTTTTTTAAAAGAAAAACAAACAAACAGAGGAATAGTTATGAAATGACATCATCTGTGTATACAGTGCTTGACAAGCTTGATAAGGCTGAGTTTGAACACATCAGCCAAAAGCTAGAGAGCCACTTTAGGTGCTTACAAGAGTTTACTCACACTTGCTTTATTTTCTTTCGGTCCCACATAAGATCACAAATCGTCTCTGAAGCTTCCCTGAATTTCAAAATCAGTTTACTATGGTGTGTGTGTGTGTGGAGGAGGCACAGGTCTAAAACTACACCAGACATGGAAACTGAGCCATATCGTTCCTTGGTGTGCAGCCAAGTACACAATGTCACTCATCAATATGCTCTCACCTTAATAGTCACATTCTGAAGATGTAAAGGCCCAGATCCAATTAATATAATGTGTGCGCATACACACACACACACCTTTGGCCTCTGTACTTTTTGTGCATGCTTCTGCAACTAGGAAATGAAACATTTACTACCAAATCCTGCCCAAAGTCACCAAAGAAAACAGGGCAAACAGGTTTATTGTATAGCATATTACAAGGGCTGGCTTGATAGTTGTCACTGGGATAAATTCCACTGCTTTCTGGGTTTATAAAGAAACCTTCAAAGAGAACAGCAAAATAGGGTTCATTTGGGACTGGTCCAAAGTTAATTTAAAATGGAAAGATTCCAGTTGACATCAAAGAACCTCAGACCAAGTCCTTCCTGAGGCTATGAGAGATGATAGACATGTCCTGAGCAACAATTTTATATACTCTGCCCCACAGACAAAGGATAATAGGGAAACTAGTTCTTGCATTTTCCCCATCCTAGTCTCTCAGCATGCCAACTCTCTAGGCTAACAAGAAGCACATATAAACCCACACAGGGTAAATGTCAGGTGCCCTTCCCTTTTAATATGCAGGTTAAATAAACATACACGTGGCATAATTTAGGGGGGACAGTAGCAGACATGGAGAAGGACTTGATGGTACATGTGACAAACTATTTAATACGCAGGGTTTTTAAAAATGCAAATATAATCAGCTGAAGGAATTAGGACAGACCTGGAGGAGGTTTTATCCCTTTTCTACTCTTCCATAATTCTAAGGTCCCTTCTACACTGCTATATAAAATCCAGATTATCTGCTTTGAATTGGATTATAGGAATCTATGCTGCCAGATGATCTGGGATAAACAGATAATCTAGAATCAGATCCTGGCATATATGGCAGTATAGATCTAGCCATAGATAACCAACGTAAGGGTGTTATCAGAATGGCAAAAGTTATTCATGAGGAAAAACATACAAGCTACCCTGTTTCCCCAAAAATAAGACAGGGTCTTATATTAATTTTTGCTCCCAAAGATGCACTAGGTCTTATTTTCAGGGGATGTCTTATTTTTCCATGAAGAAGAGGTCACATTTATTGTTGAGCAACAAAATGAACATTTATTATATACTGTAAAGTAGTTGTCATCACAAACCAGCATAACCAGACAAACTATGAATCCTATCAAGAATTTCTTGTTACTACCATTATTTACATGTACAACAATCTATGGTACCTCTTGCAATTTAGGTTTCACAAGGTTTCCACGCTGATTTCTCTCTATTCTAGTTTCAGTGTAGTCATGAATGATGAATAATATAATATACTATAATAATAATAATATGATAATATAATAATAATATAATGATATACAATATATTAATGAGATAATATAATATAGGATATAATAATAACAGAATATGATAATAATATGGTATTAATAGGATAATATAATAATGGCATATAATAACAGAATAGCATAATAATATAATAATAATAGGATAATATAATAGAATAATAGAATGGAATAGAATGATATAAAATATATTAATAGGATATTATAAAATGGAATATAATAATAATACCAGAATATGCTAATAATAAAAAATAATAATATGATAATATAATAGAATAATAGTATAGAATATAATGATATAAAATATATTAATAGGGTAATATAAAATGGAATTTAATAATTACAGAATAATAATATAATAATATGAAAATATAATAGAATAATAATAGAATAATAATATAATGATATAATAATAATAGAAAAATATAATATAATGATTTAAAATATATTAATAGGATAATATAATAATGGGATATAATAATAGTAACAGAATATGATGATAATAATATGTTAATAGAATAATAGTATAAAATAATCAGTTTCATGGCATAGGATAGGAATAAGGATGAGAGGAGAATCCCAATGTGTCCTGTACCTTTAAGGAGCAGAAGCCTTGGGGACGAGTGGAAAGCCCTCTTCCTTCCCTCCCACCCTCCCTTGCCCGGGCTCCAGGAGCCAATCAGAAGCCTCTGGGAAGAAGGGAGCATGGCCAGCATGGCCTTGTCTCCGAAGGAAGAAACGGCAGCGCAGCAGCAGCCACGGAAGGTTTTTCAAGCCGCGGCTGGGGGACAGGCAAGGCAAGGCAAGGCAGGGAGGGAGGCACAGAAAGCAAGCACTTTCTCTCCCTCCCTCCCTCCGGTGTGTGTATGAGTGCTGCTTTAGCCCTGCAGCCATGCTTCCCAATGGAACTCTGCTGCAGCCTTAGTTGCTAGGTCTTACTTTCAGGGGAGGCCTTATATTTGGCAATCCCCCCAAACCCCTGCTAGGTCTTATTCTTTGGGGAGGTCTTATTTTCGGGAAAACACGGTATGCAAACCTATAAAATTACCTAGCTAAACCTGTCACAGGTTGCTTTTTTTCCCCACGATCTCTGGGGTCAATCCCCACTGCGATCCCAGTTGTTCAGGCTCCAACAGCCCAAAGGAGTAGGATGGGACCCCTCGCCTCCTCTCCCAGTCCCCCATTTACTCCAAAACCTACCTGAGAGCAAAAGTTCCTGACACATCAAAATGATGCATCGGGAGGTTTTGGGGGGGGGGGGGGAGGGAGAGAATTTTGCTGGAGGCCTTAGTATGCAGCCAGGACCCTCTGGTAAGTTTGGGGGGGGGGGATAAATGGGAGGCTATGGGATGGTTGGATGCCCTTCTGGGTCAATCTCTGGTTGACTCAGAAGGACATGTAGCCACCATGCCCACAGGGAAAACCTAGGGTTTGGAGAGGATGTGAGGTCTGAATCCCAGGAGGAACTGGTCCTGTATGGAACGGCTCTCAGAGTATTCTGGGCATTTTGATTTTAAACATAGCCTACAGGCCATTGGAGCCTCCAGTGGCACAGCAGATTAAACTGCTGAGCTGCTGAACTTGCTGACCGAAAGATCAGCGGTTCGAATCCAGGGAGCGGAGTGAACTCCCGCTATTAGCCCTAGCTTCTGTCAACCTAGCAGTTCAAAAACATGCATATGTGAGTAGATCAATAAGTACCGCTTCTGCGGGAAGGTAACAGCGCTTGATGCAGTCATGCTGGCCACATGACCTAGGAGTTGTTTACAGACAATGCCATCTCTTCAGCTTAGAAATGGAGATGAGCACCAACCCCCAAAGTCGGACACAACTAGACTTAATGTCAGCAGAAAACCTTTACCTTTAACTTTACCTACAGGCCGTTCAAGGTCTAATAATCAATGCCTGGTCACATCTTAGCTGTGTTTTAGCAACCGAGTTTCTCTAGGCATGCATTCACTGAAAATAAATTGGCTGAGAATAAAATTGCTACTGGCTAGCTTCCCTATATTTGTCTAATAATTGTTAAAGTCAATTATATTAATTGCAGCAACCCCTTGAAACATCGATAGACTGATTACACATTGTATACTGTTTGTTATTTGATAAATGTCTGTCTATGTGTTGTTTCCTGTGTAAATAGTAAGATCTACAACCTGCAGTTAACAGCATTGCTTCAGCATGATGAAGAGGACATTCAACATACCAGGGGCAGCAGGTGCTCAAAATCCTTTACCTTTAGTTCTGGAATGGAGTGAGAGAGAGGGCAAGAACATAAATAAAAATGTGTGGATAACATTTTGGGGGTTTTGGGGAGAGGGATGTCATTGGGGGAGAGGGAGTAATTTTATAAGAGTATTATCTAGCTTTGCTATCTAAATCCAAATATGACAAACAAACTAATCCTCTGTCTATGCTTGCCTAGAATGAACGATGGCCAACTGGGTTTATATTGCAAGCATATATGTACTGGCGGTCCCCAAGTTTCAAAGATCTGACTCATAGTTAAGAATGGGGGTGAGACAATTCCCCTCGGAAGGGAAGTTAACTCCTGAAAGAGTTATCATGGGGGGAAAATGTTATCATAGGGGAAAAAGGTCCCCACTGAAGGTTTATCACCAATCCTTGTTTCCACAAGCCAAAATATTCAAAATCCAATTAACACAGGGATAGAAAGTGACGTGAATTTTTCTAAACAGGGGAACAGACAGCAAAACAAACACTATAGCTGTGTGTGTGTGTGTGTGTGTGTGTGTGTGTTTGGCTGGAGTTACACTTTTAAAATGTACCTGTTCCAACTTACAAACAAATTCAACTTAAGAACAAACCTCCATAACCTGGAGACTGTCCGTATGTGTGTATGTATGTACATTAATGTATGCATTAATGTTAGTAAACAAACTCATTCAGCACTTCTTCATTCTGCTCTTTACTGACACAAAAAGTATTTTTCAGGTAATAGACTTAACTTCACAAGGTCTCTGCCTAAATTAATCCACAGCTTCAATAACTCAGTATAGTAAAAACCCAGGAGTTTGCTTTTAGCTTGGTTGCTGTTTTAAAATTACATCATCAGATAAAAAGAATGCAAGTTCTGCTGAAATACCATCATTGAAGTTAACAGGACTTAAACAGCTTAACTGTGCAGGATTGCAAACCATATACATTTTGAACTGCATTGAAGTTAAATTTTGAACTGCACTCAAGTTAAATGGGTAGACAAAGTCCAGTTTTGGCTATTTGCACATTTCTGCAGGTGTTTTAGTTTCTGGTAAAGTTGACCTTCCTAAGGCCATATTCTTTGTTTAAAGCCAATCCATTGCTAGTCTACATGATATATGGTAAATCTCAGGAGGGCATTTTTTTAAGCCAAAATGAAGAAGGGTTGTTGTGTGTCTTTCGGGCTGTGTGGCCATGTTCCAGAAGCATTCTCTCCTGACGTTTCGCCCACATCTATGGCAGGCATCCTCAGAGGTTGTGAGGTATGGAGAAAACTAAGCAAAGAGGTAAATATATATCTGTGGAAAGTCTAGGGTGAGAGAGGTCAGGGTGAATGTTGTGTAGTTAATCACTTTAATTAGCATTGAAAAGCTTATCTGCTGTCTTCTTCCTGCCTCTGGGGCATCCTTTGTTTAGAGTCGTTAACTGCCCTAGGTTGATTCATGTCTGGAAATCCTCTGTTTTCAGAGTATTGCTTTATATTTACTGTTCTGATTCTTGAGTTTTTTAATACTGGTAGCCAGATTTTGTTCATTTTCATGGTTTCTTCCTTTCTGTTGAAGTTGTCCATATGCTTGTGGATTTCAATGGCTTCTCTGTGTAGTCTGACATGATAGTTGTTAGAATGGTCCAGCATTTTTGTGTTCTCAAATAGTATTCTGTGTCCAGGCTGGTTCATCAAATGCTCTGCTATGGCTGATTTCTCTGGTTGAGTGAGTCTACAGTGCCTTTCATGTTCTTTGACTCTTGTTTGGGCGCTACGGTCAGCGAAGGACAAGAGGGATCCTCTCTCTTCTGCAGGAGTCTACCGGATACCATGCAGCTGTGGACAAGTCTACATAGGGACCACCAAACGCAGCGCCCAAACAAGAGTCAAAGAACATGAAAGGCACTGTAGACTCACTCAACCAGAGAAATCAGCCATAGCAGAGCATTTGATGAACCAGCCTGGACACAGAATACTATTTGAGAACACAAAAATGCTGGACCATTCTAACAACTATCATGTCAGACTACACAGAGAAGCCATTGAAATCCACAAGCATATGGACAACTTCAACAGAAAGGAAGAAACCATGAAAATGAACAAAATCTGGCTACCAGTATTAAAAAACTCAAGAATCAGAACAGTAAATATAAAGCAATACTCTGAAAACAGAGGATTTCCAGACATGAATCAACCTAGGGCAGTTAACGACTCTAAACAAAGGATGCCCCAGAGGCAGGAAGAAGACAGCAGATAAGCTTTTCAATGCTAATTAAAGTGATTAACTACACAACATTCACCCTGACCTCTCTCACCCTAGACTTTCCACAGATATATATTTACCTCTTTGCTTAGTTTTCTCCATACCTCACAACCTCTGAGGATGCCTGCCATAGATGTGGGCGAAACGTCAGGAGAGAATGCTTCTGGAACATGGCCACACAGCCCAAAAGACACACAACAACCCTGTGATCCTGGCCATGAAAGCCTTCGACAACACACAAAATGAAGAACTTGACCAGTGAAGACAATGAACTCATAATACCTACCTATACATTTTTGGACCCCAGATAGATGGTGTATGTAATATTCCAGATTTTAGCAGTCAATCCCCTTTAGGGAAGAAATGTGTTTGTAATGATGGTGTCTCTATCTTATGTTAACACTTACTTTTGCTATAAACTAGTTCTCAATTATTATAGTGGTGGATGCAAAATTCATAGGATTTAGGCCATATACTGCATGTATATTTTGGTTTTGAACACAACCCATGGGCCATTCACAGTCCAACAATCCACTCCTAGGTCCTCCTTAGTTTTGTTTTAGCTTTCACAATCTGAGGGGAAAAAAAGCAACTGGCGAGCCTCCATAAATCTAAAGTTTGGGGGGGGGGGTAAAGTACCTTTTAGGGCTGCATCAGGCCTATGGGGCTTAGTTTGAAAACCCTGGATCTAGAGTCATAGTTAACTACCCCAAACCTTGGAAGTCTATACACCTTCTCCATCATATTGCCCACTCAAAATGCCCCTTCATTCCATGTTAACTACCATAACCTACACCTTTCTCAATTTGGCAGGGACAGTCCCAATTATTTTCATCAGTTTACAATTATATTAATTGCAGTAACCTCTTGAAATAACCAGTTTGTATCCATATACAGTAGAGTCTCACTTATCCAACACTCGCTTATCCAACGTTCTGGATTATCCAACGCATTTTTGTAGTCAATGTTTTCAATACATCATGATATTTTGGTGCTAAATTCGTAAATACAGTAATTACTACATAGCATTACTTCATATTGAACTACTTTTTCTGTCAAATGTGTTGTTAAACATGATGTTTTGGTGCTTAATTTGTAAAATCATAACCTAATTTGATGTGTAATAGGCTTTTCCTTAATCCCTCCTTATTATCCAACATATTCGCTTATCCAACGTTCTGCCGGCCCGTTTATGTTGGATAAGTGAGACTCTACTGTATATCCATATTTGTAATCCTTCATTTGACAATGTGCATAGGGGAGCTCAATATTCCCATTGGAACTCGGTATCTGTTGATCCAGGCATTATTAGTACAAAGTATATTACTGGTATTCCGTACAATTTATTCTCACTGCTGCTTAGAGGTCAATCATAATTTTATTCCTGAGGAACAGCACCTGAGAAAGAATAACTGACTTGTATCTATAGATGAAGTACTATAGATGAAGTACTATTTAATGTAGTCATCTCCCCACATTCACTGGGGTTAAGCAGGCACGGACAAACTTAAGCCCTCCAGGTGTTCTGGACTTCAATTTCCAGAAATCCCAGTCATGTTATCACCTGTTAGGAATTGTGAGAGTTGAAGTCCAAAACATCTGGGGGGCTGAAGTTTGTCCATGCCTGGATTAGAGGCACAAACAAAAACACTTGTTCTTTCTATACTCGAAAAAAAAATTTCTTTAGGAATGATTGTGATTTCTAACATCTGGTCTTCCAGTTGTTTTAGACTTCGATTCCCAGAAATCCAAGCCATCTTACCAGCTGTTAGGAATTGTGGGAGCTGAAGTCCAAAACACCTGGAGGACCAAATGTTAGGAATCACTGCTCTGAAAAATGACTACAAACTCTCATAGAAGGACCTAGAGATTCCTAGAGAATCTCTCCTAGTGTTCTCTCCAGCAATCTCTACATCCTCCAAAATGATTGGAGGAAGTTGACCATGGAGTCACACTGGAGGAACTAAATATTCCTAGAGATATAATTTTAAATCAAATCTGCAAGTCAGAATCCAAAATGTGAAAAGATGACTGTACAGTATTCTGAAAAAGTGCCATCACATACTCCAAAGTATAGTTTAAAATGTAGGGTATTCCAAAGAAATACAATGGCTTCTTCAGTGCTCAAGAGAATGAATTCACAACACTTCTGAAGAATTTTCAATCCTCTTTTCGGGCCAAAATAAAGGTAGAAAGAGCCGAAGACTTAAGGATCTTGCTCTGGCCAGCTCAAAAGGTTTATGTTTCTAGGACAGTTTTATTTAACTTCTTCCATCTCATATTGTCTTTTAGTAATCCTAGAACAATAACTTTATTGAGGCTGGAATGGCAAAAATCCAAAACTGATATCTCTTTTGATTTAACAAAAGGCACATACAGGCAGTCCCACACAGCTGAGCAACAAAGAATATCCAGCAGTAAGAAAGAGAGTGTTTAATTATTTGTAGACTTCCTTGAAAGATCTTAAGACATACCATTTCTTTTAAGGTGAATATGTAGATTGTTATCTCTCTGCTGAAAAGAGACTCTAAACAGTAATATACAGTAATACTGTATAAATTCAAACCACTGTGTGAATACATGATCTTAACCTGCTTATTTTCTTAGGATAATTATATTAGAAGGTTATAATTTATCATTTTAAAAACTTTGAATTAGGGTTTTTATTCAGTTTAAAGATTTGCATTTTTTAAAAGAGTAGTTACTCTGTCTGAAGTACAAACACAGCCCACTATTTCCTGAACAGACTTAGAAGTTGATTGTAACAGTGATTGCAGAACCCATGGTCAAAATTGCAGAATAATAGATACCATGAAAACCAAAAGTAATTCAACACTATTTCACTAGAAGTATATTGAACAGTTTGAATCATAGAACCCTGCACGCTAAAGAACAGACCTTGGAAAATTTCCTTTTTGGACAACTCTCAGAATCCTTCAGTTTGCTTAGACTAGGATTTCCTAGGAATTAACTCAAAAAGAACTGCGTTTTCCCTGTGTTTGGAGACAATACTTTTTTTACTACAATACCCAAACAACACTAGCCTCAGCAGACTAAAGGATTTGGAGTGTTTTCCCATAAAAAGCTTCTCCAAATTGCAAAAGGAAGCCTCAGAGCAGTGGGTTATAGATGTTTCAATGAAACAAGAGTAACTGCAGACTGAAAAGAGAAAATTGTTTCCTCCACCAATCATGGCATGCACCAAGGTGAAACAGCAATATACTTTAGTTAGCAGTATGTAAATAGGACAACAAAAAGACTTTTAAAACAATTCCCTAATGGTGAACAGGTGAGGAGTCCTGCTTAGTAACTACTTCTGGCAACAAAACATTTTGGGTCTGCATAGCCTTTCATACTATGTCACGCTTTGTCTGTCAGATGTATTGTTGTTAACTGCTGACAAGTCGACTTTGATCTATGAATGACAGACCTCCAGGTCATTCTGTCACCCACAGCTTTGCTCAGGCCTTAAAGTCTCAGGGATTGTGGCTTCCTTAATAGAGTTACTCCACCTGGATTGCGGTTCTCCTCTTTTCTCACTGCCTTCCACCTTATCAATCATTATGGGCTTTTCTAATAAGTTTTCTTCCTATTGGCTTGCTGCAGTTTATTTTCACTTTTGATCTGAAGGCTCTGGAAGCTTTGGCCACTGGTAAGTCTCATTGAACCATAGTCTTCCTTGATCTCCAATGCTCTTTTATGATGCGGATCCCAATACATGTAATTTTAAAACCCACAGACCTCATGAACTTTTTGATTACCTGGAGGGTCTGTAGGAAACATTCCCCCTTTATTTTCGGGAAGGGCTTACAAATAATAAAGTGCACATTTACATAAACTCACAGGCAATTTTAGCTGACTCACAAACCAGACAGCTTGCATTTCTTACAGCTTGCATTCTACTTCCCAACTTTAAAATTAAATCTGTAATGATTATGAGTCTTTCTACATTTATCTGCACAGTTAAAGTAGGTTTATACTACATTGACTGTCATGATTCTATTTGACAGAATCCTAGAGATTGCAGTTTAGTGAGGTATTTAGACTTTGCTCCCGGTGGCGCAACATATTAAAGCACTGAGCTGCTGAAGTTGCAGACCAAAAGGTTGCAGGTTCGAATCCGGAGAACGGAGTGAGCTCCCGCTGTTAACCCCAGCTTCTGCTGGCAGTTCGAAAACATGCAAATGTGAGTAGATCAATAGGTACCGCTCTAGCGGGAAGGTAATGGCGCTCCATGCAGTCATGCCGGCCACATGACCTTGGAGGTGTCTACGAACAAAGCCTGCTCTTTGGCTTAGAAATGGAGATGAGCACTAACCCCCAGAGTTGGACACAACTGAACTTAATGCCAGGGGAAAACCTTTACCTTTACTTTTTAGACTTTGCTAGAGGGTTCTAGTGCTGTACTTCTGAAATACACTGAAATTCTAAGTACGTTATTAAAGAAGAAGTCCTAGGATTCCACAGGATGAATACATGTCAATTAAAGTGGTTTTGAACTACAGGTGCTGTAATACCATAGATACACTCTAATGGAGAATTTAATCCACTCTTAAGTCAGGTGTGAAAGCATGTCAGTATAACATCACTTACACCCTCAAGGTGACTTCCTGCTTTGGGCCAGACTAGTTCTGAATGTTGTTGCTGTTGTTTATATTTTAAAAAGTGTTTACATCTTTCTTTGCAATTGCTAGCAGAACAACTTGAACTGTTTAAGCCCACTGACATGTTCTAAATTGGCTGCTGCTACGGACGGGTGAGAAAGTGTACTGTGGGTCTTATTGTGAGCAGCACAATGATATCTAAGCCTAATGGATGACAGAATACATACAAAATCAAATCCTAAGTAGGAGGAACAAAAGAATCATAATGAAAACAAACAAGAATTCACCACATTCAATACATTTCCAAGTTGATGCCGCAGACATTTCAGAGAGCTGATATTTTAAAAAATAAAAATGTGTTTATGTCCCATGTCTTATGGCAATCTTTTGCTAAGTTTTCTTGGCAAGATTTCTTCAGAGTGAGTTTGGCACTGTTTTCCCAAAAAGGTTGAGAGATTATGGCATGCACAATGCCACAATGCCATGGTTGAGTGTGACTCAAACCCTTATCTCCCCCTGACTCTTAAAAAACTACAGCACAGTGGTCCCTATTGTTGTCATATCATCCGCAAATAAAGAAAAATGAAAACACACATTTAAACAAAAAAAAGTGACCAATTCAATGTTAATTTGAACCTAAGCAGATGCACTAAAATCTGTAGGAGTTATATAAGTGTTATATAGGTTGTTTCTGCCATATAAATATATAGTGCACTTTTCAGAATGCAGATATACTGTATTAAACTGAATTAAACTGCACTGCCATATAATCAAGTTCAACACAGTTAATCTGCATTCTAAAACTGCATTATATGGCAGTGTAGATTCAGCCAAAGTCTCAATCACTTTAATAGGATTCCATATTGTGAGAACGGCAGAATACAAATAAAACCACCAGTGTATTTACTCTGGTTGAAATTAACACTGCAATTTATAAATAAAGATACAAAATCTCTATAAAGAAGCACAAATGCACATTGTGTGATTAAAATATATCAGATTATAGCTTCACAGTAAAAGGTACATAGGAAAGGGAAACAAAAATCATTATCTTTATAAAATTCTGAATTACATATATCCAGTTCATAGAATTGAATTCAACAAAGCATCTCTCCAATGTTCAGACAGACATTGCTAATCTAACAATTCCATCTGTCACAGATTTATCAAGATAAGACAGCAGATACTGTATAATTTTGGCTCTGCAGGTGATGTATTATTTTAGCTTGATCACCATCATAAGACATAACCTATTGTAGATTCAAAAAACACCCCCCACCCCAGCTCTGAATACAAAGAACAGTATAATAAATAGTGGCATTAATCCACTACTGACTGGATAACGTATTACTAGCATTTTGCAATAACGTCCCATTAAATATTGCCAAAGCCTAGTTTGGAACTGCTGTACCAGAAATGTCATACTAACCGACAACTCATATGAGTATAATTTTTTAATCTCTCTTCCGGAATTTCCTTTCTTTCATGCTGGTCTCTCTATAACTGAGTATTCATTCAGTTTCTACCAGCCTCATATAGAAACCCCATAGCGACTTCTCTTTTTCTTTCTTGCTGTTTCTTCATTCAGACTTTTCATCTCCCACGTCTTCTCACCATCCCTGCCTTTATCATGCAGCAGCAGTCCATTTACCATATTCAGGTTCCCCAAATCCAGACAGACATATCTCCATATTATCCACATTATTGCTCTTTATGGAACTTATGGGGTGGGTTGTGAAAGAGTTCATAGGTGCTTTTGTGATCGAGGTGACCACCCCCCCCCCCCCAGGACTTTGTAAAAGATAGTTCAAAAATCAAGACTTTATGTTCTATATTCCATATATTTATAGTAGAAGGTGATTGAGACTTTTTACTAGAGTTTACTGTGGATTATCCCTGCACTCTGAGGCAAGAGATAACAACTTCATGAATTGTAAAATCATGCTGCTAAAACTCCACTTTTATGAATTTCCATGCTGGGTTCTCCAGATGTTATGAACTTCGTTCTTATCAAATATTTTCAATTGTTTATATCATTCATGATTCCCCTTTAGGCAATGTAACTCACTTTTATGGATTCTCCCTTATTTCCATGAAATCTATCTGTCTGCCTATATGTATTTGTACTCTTTGGGATCCCCGGAAAATATGTATTTTTCCCAGCATGGTTTATATTCCAACTTTATTTTATCTTTTTCATTTTATTTCATATAATTGCCAAGTCATGAAATCAAATAGGAAATATTTTGAACTCAACCTGAACCCCAGAACCTGTCACATTTTCTATGACCCAGGCTTCCCTTCCCAAAAACAAAAGGATAATCTGCCACCGCTTAACCCAATCAAATTCAGATTGCATGGACAATATAGGGCTTGAGTCGCCGAATTCGGAGTGTTGACCTAAAGGTGATTCGCCCCAAGGCAAACATTGTCATATCTCATCCAAAGGAAAAACCAGGACACCTCAGGAAGGCGCCCTGGGGAGCCTGTAAATATGGCTCATCACCACCCATTCTTACTTCCACCTCTGACACCCCAAGGCATATCTAAAATCTGTATACGTGACAGAAACCCGGACACCCTTGATTGCTGCCATTAATCCCTTTAGAAATCGGTCTAGCAGGAATTAATCCGATATTTCCTGCCCTGTCACTTCATTGTTTCAATAACTCCCGCCTTCTTCTTCCTGATTGGCTCGGGTAGAGACAAAAGGCAGCTTCCTATTGGGCCAACAGAGCAAGGCGGGAAACGAAAGCCCGCCTCGTTCAACCTTCTAGCCTATCAGCGATCAGATGGGCGGGGGGAGCGGGGTGGGAAATTCAAAGGGGTGTCAGACTGAAATTTTGTATAAATATGGCTTTATTTTGATTATATGGTACCCTAGTAGACTGAATGATCGCTACTAGAGTCCTCTTCAGCTGAATTGCTCAATAAAGACTCCTTGGCGGAATTTTCCTTCAACTTTGGCGGACCTTCTTCATTTCGGCTTCAGGTTGTATTGCGGCTCATATTTTCCTATTGGCTCCGCCAAGGTCCGTTCTCTCAGGACCGGATCGGGACTCTCCTTAAGGGCCCGATCCCCTAAAGTGCGGCCGACAACACTTTCACAAACAATCCTTACTTTCACATCTAGGAACAGTCCTATTAAAGCTGCTTTATAGGGTTTTATTAAATTCTCTGCATGTGATGCAGAGTTGTAGGACCTACAATCCAAAGTGAGTATACACAGGGCACTTTTTATTTGTATTATTTCTTCCATGCATTTAAGAGTTGAAGGACATTCAGATACTAAAAAGCTACAGCTTTCACGAGGAATGGAGATTTCGCTAAGTTTGGAATCATGCTTCAGGCACCTTGAAGTAATCCCAAATTGTGCTTATTTTTAGTGTCACATAGTCTCTAAGCAATGGGGCCCCTGGTGGCACAGTGTGTTAAAGCGCTGAGCTGCTGAACTTGCGGACCAAAAGGTCCCAGGTTCGAATCCCGGGAGTGAAATGAGCGCCTGCTGTTAGCCCCAGCTCCTGCCAACCTAGCAGTTTGAAAACATGCAAATGTGAGTAGATCAATTGGTACTGCTCCGGCAGGAAGGTAACGATGCTCCATGCAGTCATGCCGGGTGGGAGGTGTCTATGGACAATGCCGGCTCTTCGGCTTAGAAATGGAGATGAGCACCAACCCCCAGAGTATGCTTTGATGTTTTGGGTTATAGGGCTGTATGGAACGGCTTTATGTCCACACTGCCATATATCCCAGTTCAAAGCAGATAATGTGGGATTTTATTCAGCTGTGTGGAAGGGGCCCTAGTTATCCACTACAGATCTAACCATTTCACCACATAACTGGTATTCCACTAGTCCACTACATTTGTTTTGGTTAAAGTGCAGTTTTTTTAGTCTTTTAAACATTGAGGACAGCATTTTTTTTCCAACGTATCAGGAAGATGGGAAGAAACAATGATCCCAAGGTAGGGCAGAACTCCCTTTTATTACGGAATGGAGTTAGACTGAACTCTCTTTTTCTGAGCACTTCTGAACACTTCCCAGCGTAATCTGATGAAGTCCTAAGATATGATATAAGGATCTCCTTTCTACACTTTTAATAGACATCAAGATTTTCTTTCTCTTAAGTCTGTCATATTCTAGTTCCCTAAATCCAAGTAGCCAGGCAAGAACTTGGAAAATTACATTTTCGATTAGTGTATATACTCGAGTATAAGCCTAGTTTTTCAGCCCTTTTTTTAAGGCTGAAAAAGCCCCACTCAGCTTATACTCGAGTGAGGGTCCTGGTTGGCTTATATTTGGGTCAGCTTATACTTGAGAATATATGGTACATTTATTATTTTTCTCTATTATTATTGGTATTATTACATTTATTATTTTTCTTTATTATTGTTGCTACTATTACATTTATTTTACTCTGTTTTTATTATTATTATTAATACATTTATTATTTCACTCTGATCTTATTATTATTATTGCATTTATTATTTTACTCTATTTATTATTACATGTATTATTTTCCTGTATTTATTATTATTATTATTATTATTATTACATATGTTATTTTACTCTATTGTTATTAAAAGGATACATAAGCACATTTACATTGAAGAAGATGAGAATAATGATTTGATCAGAGTTGGACAGTCTTATCTTAAATTTGAGCTTTATGTAAATATTCAAAAACATTTAACCTACTGATGCCTCAATTAATGTAATTTTATTGGTATCTATTTTTATTTCTGAAATTTACCACCCTCGGCTTATACTGGAGTCAATGTTTTCCCAGTTATTTTGTGGTAAAATTAGGTGCCTTGGATTATATTGGGGTCGGCTTACACTCGAGTATATACGGTATTTCAAGAACTCCCCAATAGAATAGACACTGGTGGGGTATTTGGGAAGCTTTACTCCAGGAAATCCTGAACCAATAAGGCTTACTGGTTTCATGTTAGATTAAGGCTGGATCTACACTGCCCTATATCCCAGAATCTTATCCCAGAATCTGATCCCAGATTATCTGCTTATCCCAAGTTATCTGTCAGTGTACACTCATATAATCGAGTTCAAATCAGACAATCTGGGATCAGATCCTGGGATATAGGGCAGTGTAGATCCAGCCTATGACTCTGGAAGATCAGGGTTTGAATCCATACTCAGCCACTGAAACCCACTATGTAACACTGGGGAAGGCATCCTCCCATGAATATATCTTGCCATGAAAGGTTAACTCCAGGATTGCCATAAATTATATCAATTGGAATAATTTGGATGAGCACAACAACACATTAAAATGCTATTTCCAAGGCCAAACATGTATAATAGCAGGCAACAAGCACAGGTGAGTCATCTGGTTTATTTAGCTTGGTGACAACACCACTCAAAACCAACTAATATTGGAATGAAATCTCAAGAAGACTTCTACTCTTGAAAACCTTTCTTACCTGGAAAGGGTTCTATAGACATAGTAACATTTATAGAAACAAACTAACCATGCCATATTTCAGGCCTGGGTTACAAGATCTTGGAGTTAGGACAGAGAATGACAGACACAAGCCTTTTTTTCTCATTCAGTTAGTCAGGATATACACTGTCATATAATTTAGTTTCTGATCTCAGATTATCTGTTTTGAACTGGATTATATGGCAGTGTAGACTCATGTAATACAGTTAAAAGTAGATAATCTGGGATCAGATATTGGATTCTATGGCAGCGTAGACTCATACAATGCAGTTCAAAACAGATAATCTGGGATCAGATATTGAATTATATGGCAGTGTAGGGCCCCTTCCACACAGCTGAATAAAATTCCACATTTTCTGCTTTGTACTGGAGTATATGGGGCCCTTGGTGACACAGTGTGTTAAAGCACTGAACTGCTGAACTTACGGACCAAAAGGTCCCAGGTTCAAATCCCAGGAGCAGAATGAGCGCCAGCTGTTAGCCCCAGCTCCTGCCAACCTAGCAGTTCGAAAACATGCAAATGTGAGTAGATCAATAGGTACCGCTCCGATGGGAAGGTAACGGCGCTCCATGCAGTCATGCCGGCCACATGACCTGGACAATGTCTATGGACAATGCCGGCTCTTCGGCTTAGAAATGGAGATGAGCACCAACCCCCATAGACGGTCACGACTGGAAACCTTTACCTTTACTGGAATATATGCAATGTGGACTCAGATATTCCAATTTAAAGCAGATATTGTGGGATTTTCTGCTTGATATTTTGGGTTATATGGATGTCTGGAAGGGCCCTAGATTTAGCTTAAGAGGACAAATCCAAAGGGTGAACCTAAACAAGCCATACTCTTTCAGCCTGGGAGGAAGACAATGGCAAACCTCTTCTGAACAAACCTTGCCAGGAAAACCCTGTGTGCCTTCATGTCAGAAATGTCCTGAAGGCACACAACAACTAGGATCTAGCCAAGTCCTAGACCAGTGATGGCGAACATATGACACGCGTGTCAGCACTGACACGTCTAGCTAATTTTGCTGACACGCGGTGGTCACCTCTTGGGTTGTTAAGTGTTTTGTGGCCAAACTTGGTGTCATTTCATCCAGTTGTTTTTTTTGTTTACTCCGTCCTACAAATGAACAGTACATTTATATATATATTTATATATACATAATATAGATTATTATTATATCCTATTATTATATTATCCTATTAATATGTTTTATATCATTATATTATATTTTATATTCTATTATTATTATATCATTCATTCTATTATTCTATTATTGTAATATATTATCATATTATTACTATTATATTATATTATTATTATATTATTCATTATTCATGACTATATTGAAACTAGAATAGAGAGAAATCAGTGTGGAAACTTTGTGAAGCTTAAACTGCAAGAAATACCATAGATTGTTGTACATGGAAATAACGGTAGTAAATAGTTTTTGATTAATTAAATACAATTATATATTATGCATTTTTGTTATTTAAACTATACATATTGCGAAATTATGGGTTTTTTTTCTCAAAGTGACACACCACCCAAGTCATGCTAGGTTTTTTGGCGAATTTTGACACACCAAGTGCAAAAGCTTGCCCATCACTGTCCTAGACAGACAACTTTGTGTAGAATGAATACTCTTTTTTTTCTTGACTGTACTATTGTTTAATAATTATATTTATATCTCTTGTTGGATTCCATGAGATAAAGGATTGTATGTGTGCATGTGCATGTGGGGGCAAGAATACTACTGTATTTACGAAACAATAAGCCATGAACTGTGCTTGATTACTCCATGTCTCTTAGGGTGCATCTGCATTGTAGAATTGATGCAATTTGACGCCACTCTAACTGCTATGGCTCAGTGCATTGGAATTATGGGAGGGTTAGTTTACAAGATCTCTAGCCTTTTCTCCCAAAGAGTACAAGGTGCCTTACCAAAGGATCCCACAGAATTGAGCCATAGCATCAATTCTTTATTTACCTTGTTTCCTCGAAAATAAGACATCTCCAGAAAATAAGACCTAGTAGAGGTTTTGCTGAATTGCTAAATATAAGGCCTCCCCTGAAAGTAAGACCTAGCAAAGTTTTTGTTTGGAAGCATGCCTGCCAGACAGAACTCCAGAGTATGTGGAATTGGTAAATGTACATACCATAGAGTGTTGTACATGGAAATAATGGTAATAACAAGAATTCACAGTTTGGTTATGCTGGTTTATGATGACAACTACTGTACAGTATATAATGTTCATTTTTTGTTCAACAATAAATGTGAATTCTTCATGGAAAAATAAGACATCCCCTGAAAATAAGACCTAGCGCATCTTTGGGAGCAAAAATTAATGTAAGACACTGTCTTATTTTCGGGAAAACACGGGTAGTAGTATGGAGATGCACCCTTGATGACAGTAGGAGGGGAAGAAACAGGAAACAAACACAAGAGAAACAATTAAATGGAAGAATATCCTAAAAAAGAAGGTATTGCTGGCTGGATCTATGAAGAAAAGCATTCCTTCGGTATCACACTTTGATTCCCCCCCCCCCCCCCCCCGTTTCCTACTATTTATTTTGTAGGTGGCGACCAGAGGAAGGTGGTTTTATAGATTCCACCATAACCTCAGTAAGATTACCTTTGCTTTATTTACAAATGCTCATTTCCTGTGTGTGGAGCTATATATCTTTTTTCCAGAACACCGAGCACACATCCTTTGGGGATGTGTATAAATCACAAGTCTCCAAACACAAATCTCTCTCTTCCAGAATGGATTGCCAGATTCTTTTTAACAGAGAGCTTTTTCGTTATCACATTGCTGGCAGGTCATGGAGGGGCTGAAACTCACTCGGAAGAATAAGCAGGACACTTGCCAAGGCAGTTTAAGGAAAGGCAAATAGTGTATAACAGCCGGATCAAAGATATATGGGCTTCTGTAGAAAGCTAGAAAACTGCTTTAGGCCCCTTGGGAGACCTTGGAGGGCCACACTTGTTCCTGCAAAACAACATCATCAACAACAACAAATTGCGCCATTACCTCTCTAGGACATATGGGGCAGTTTCACCATTTTTGGACTTCAAAAAAGGACTCTCCTTGGCCCAGACTGGCAAAATATGGTGGGAATGTACCCTGCAATATTTTGTGGCCATTGTTGAAGTATGTCCATGTTTATGTATGTATACGTGGCACGGTGTGTTAAAGCGCTGAGCTGCTGAACTTGTGGACCGAAAGGTACCAGGTTCAAATCCCGGGAGCGGAATGAGCGCCTGCTGTTAGCTCCAGCTCCTGCCAACCCAGCAGTTCAAAAACATGCAAATGTGAGTAGATCAATAGGTACCGCTCCAGCGGGAAGGTAATGGCGCTCCATGCAGTCATGCCGGCCACATGACCTTGGAGGTGTCTATGGACAACGCCGGCTCTTCGGCTTAGAAATGGAGATGAGCACCAACCCCCAGAGTCAGTCACGACTGGACTTAACGTCAGGGGACACCTTTACCTTTACCTTAAGTATTATGAATAATTTACTTTAAAATATTGGGGGAAAAGAAATATTTCAGGTCAAAAGTGTTTGAAACATTTCAAGGCAAAAATTGCTTTTAATTCCTAGGGGCCCCTGGATTGCTTTTGGGGAACACTGGAGCAATATATATGTGACTATATATATGTGTGTGTGTGTGTGTGTGTGTGTATATATATATATTCACACAATACATATATTCATATTTATATTTGTGTGTGTATGTATGTGTGTGTGCATATATATATATATATATATATATATATATATATATATATATAGGCTCCTGATGGTGCAGTGGATTAAACCGCTGAGCTGCTGAATTTTCTGGCTAAAAGGTCAGCAGTTCGAGTCTGGGGAGCGGGGTGAGCTCCTGCTGTTAGCTCCAGCTCCTGCCAACCTAGCAGTTCAAAAACATGCAAACGTGAGTAGATCAATAGGTACCGCTCCAGCGGGAAGGTAATGGCGCTCCATGCAGTCATGCCGGCCACATGACCTTGGAGGTGTCTATGGACAACGCTGGCTCTTCGGCTTAGAAATGGAGATGAGCACCAACCCCTAGAGTCAGTCACGACTGGACTTAACGTCAGGGGACACCTTTACCTTTACCTTTACCTTAAGTATTATGAATAATTTACTTTAAAATATTGGGGGAAAAGAAATATTTCAGGTCAAAAGTGTTTGAAACATTTCAAGGCAAAAATTGCTTTTAATTCCTAGGGGCCCCTGGATTGCTTTTGGGGAACACTGGAGCAATATATATGTGACTATATATATATATGTGTGTGTGTGTGTGTGTGTATTCACACAATACATATATTCATATTTATATTTGTGTGTGTATGTATGTGTGTGTGTGTGTGTGTGTGTATGTATATATATATATATATATATATATATATATATATATATATAGGCTCCTGATGGCGCAGTGGATTAAACCGCTGAGCTGCTGAATTTTCTGGCTAAAAGGTCAGCAGTTTGAGTCTGGGGAGCGGGGGTGAGCTCCCGCTGTTAGCCCCAGCTTCTGCTAACCTAGCAGTTCGAAAATATGCAAATGTAAGTAGATCAATAGGTATCGCTCCAGTGGAAAGGTAACAGCACTCCATGCAGTCATGCCGGCCAGATGACCTTGGAGGTGTCTATGGACAACGCCGGCTCTTTAGCTTAGAAATGGAGATGAGCACCAACTCCCAGAGTCAGACATGACTAGCCTTAGTGTCAGCGGAAAATCTTTTATATAGACTCCATTGTTTTTGGGGGCCACACTTTGTCCATCCAAGATCTATACAGGTAAAGGAGCCTTACCTATAAATACCTAATCAGTCCTGGAAATAGTTGCAGTTGTCCCAAATAATGCATAATTCATCTCCTAAGTGGCATTTTCTTGAGGCACAGTGTGGAACGGTAAAACACCTTTCAAAGTATCTGCATACTTGGGAATATCTTACTATTATTAATTAATTCCCTAGTCAGTCCATTCATTCATGACTGTAAAGTAGGCTGAAAGATGTTTTTAAAGAAATGTTAATTTGGGCCCTTCTATACAGCCATATAGCCCAGAATATCAAGGCAGACAATCCACAGTGTCTGGTTTGAGCTGGGTTATCTGAGTCCACACTTCCATATAATCCAGTACAATGTGGATTTTGTATGGCTGTGTGGAAAGGGTCTTTGAAGAACAATTTAGGGTTTTAGCACCATCTGTTGTAAGCCTTTGGGAAAATTAGTATCTTTTTTATTGGGGGGGGGGGGGGACACAGACAGGTCCTATATCCCAGGATCTGATCCCAGGTTTTCTGTTTATCTGTTTTGAACTGGGATATCTGAGTCCACACTACCATATAATCCAGTTCAATGTGGATTTTATAAAGCTGTGTAAAAGAGACCACAGTCATAGCCAACCAAAGCACAGAAAACAGAAAATGCAACTTTGGGTGCATCTACACTGTAGACTTAATGCAGTTTGACATCACTTTGACTGCTATGAAATCCATATAGCATTCATTGTAATTGGAGAGGGAAGGTTGCCCAATGACGTCACACGCGCCGCGCTCCCGTTGGCCCCTCCCACCAAGGGAGGATTAAAGACAGCCTTGGCGCCTCAGGAGTCCTGGCGCGAATCTTCACGCATGCGCTTAGGAGCACGTGGTCCTCGTGCACACAGGCGCGCGGCGGGCCCGTTGTGTTTATAAGAGGGGGACGTGTCCTGTCGCGCGCGGGCATTTGGCGCGTGGCTCGAGGGCCAGAGGAGAGGATGGCAAGTAGCGCGCCTTCTCCTGCAGTTGCTGCCGGGTGCGAGAACAGCTGGACGGACGACGACGATGACGACGACAATTATGGCGGCGGCTGGGATATCGGGTGCGATTCCTCGCCTCACAGGAAGGTCGGAAAGAGCAGGGACATATTCAGTCCCACCAGTCACTCAAGTCAAATAGCAAAAACACTCCTTTAGCTAACATTATTTTATATGCGTATTATTATTATTGTAATTAGTGTGTGTGTACATGCAAACATCTACACACAATGTTATGGAATCTCCCAAGGATGTGTGTGTAGTTTGGTGACGCAGAGAACTCCAACTCCCAGGATTACATACAATTCAAATGACAGGCTGCATTAATTTAAAGTATAGGTGTGCCCTGGGATGGTGAGCTATTTGCAGTGTACCCAAACATGGCTTCAGACACGTTATCAAAAAACGTTGTCTAAAATAGGGTTGCTGTGAGTTTTCCGGGACGTATGGCCATGTTTCAGAAGCGTTCTCTCCTGACGTTTCGCCCACATCTATGGCAGGCATCCTCGGAGGTAATGAGGTATATTGGAAACTAGTCAGGTGGGTTTATATTTCTGTGGAATGTTCAGGGTGGGAGATAGAACTCTGCCTGTTTGAGGCAGATGTGAATGTTTCAATTGGCCACCATGATTAGCATTGAATAGCCCTTCAGCTTTAAGGTCTGGCTGCTTCCACTCAGAAAACAGAAGAATTCCAGACACGAACCAATAAGGGTCAGCTAACACCTCCCAACAAAGGATTTTCCCAGGCAGTAAGCAGCCAGAACTTGAAGCTGAAAGGTGATTAGTGCTAATCAAGGCATTTATCGTGTCAGAAGCGAACCGAGGGTACCATTATAATGTATTTTAAAAACTTGGCATTATACTAAATGCCTTTGATTAGTAGCTGGCCACTTGGAGTGCCTCTGGTGTTGCTATAAGAAGGTCCTTCATTGTGCATGTGGAGGGGCTCAGTCTGCTCTTCTCCACACTTGCATGTTGTGGACTCCACTTTGTGGCCCCATTTCTTACAGTTGGCTTTGCATCTCGTGCCAGATCACAGTCTGTTCAGCACCTTCCAAGTCACCCAGTCTTCTGTGTCTCTCATTCGGTATCAGCCATGGATTGAGGTTCTGGGTTTTAGCCTGCCACTTTTGGACTCCTGCTTGCTGAGGTGTTCCTGCAAGTACCTCTGTGTATCTTAGAAAACTATTTCAATTTAAGGCATTGGTGTTCTGGCTGATATCCAAATGGGGTGGGCCAGAGATGTCATTGCCTTGGTCTTTTCATTATTGGCTGCTACTTCCCAGTGGATGTCAGGTGGTCAATACAGGCTAAACAGTATAATTTCTCCAGTGGTGTGCGACTTACGGCTAATCAAGGCGACCAGTTGAAACATTCACACCTGCCTCAAACAGACAAGAGTTCTTTTTCCCATACTGAACATTTCACAGATACATACACTCCACTTGACTAGTTTCCAACATATCTCATTACCTCTGAGGATCTTCCATAGATGTAGGTGAAATGTCAGGAAAGACTGCTTCTGGAACATGGGCATAAAGCCCGGAAAGCTCACAGCAAACCAGTGATTCTGGCCATGAAAGCTTTTGACAAACACATTGTCTAAAATTATATCTAACCCATGTGTATAAAATATACATGAAACATAAATGAACTTCATGTTTAGACTTGGGTCAGATCTCATCTCAACAATATCTGGTCATCTACATATATGTGTTCTAAAATAAGAAACACTTTCAACCCCATGCATTTTGGATATCTTATCTATATACACACATGTGCACACACATAAATATGAAAATATATCAATTATATAATTACAGTTAATATAATTACATTATTATTTATGCATGTATTGAACACATGCTTCATTAGAAAAGATAATAGTGTGAGGTAGAACGTAGTGTTGCTCCACGCTTTAAGTCTGTTTAAGGGTGGGGGGGAAGCAGAATGTAAATAAATAGAAGAAGAAAAGAGGAAGATCACATTCCAGGTGGGTAGACTGAGACTCCTTCTACATTGTCATAAAATCCAGATTATCTGCTTTGAACTGGATGATTTGACAGTGTAGACTCATAATTAGTTCAAAGCAGATTATGTGGATTATCTGCTTTGATAATCTCCAGTTGAACAAACAACTCCTCATATGTATGCTTGCCCACAATGCCCTGCCTCATGCATGGAGGAGTTGTTTAAAGCTACGGACAATGCGATTGCTGTTGCTTGCTTTTGGTCCAAAACTATTTAGCTGTTTGTGATTCCTTTATTTTATCACTTTTAAACTTATTTATTATGCAATGCTTTTGACACGAAATTAAAATAAATAATCTCTATTATATGACCGTGTAGAAGGAGCCTCAGACAAGGAAGCCGCAGACCTGACTTTGCAGGACTGTTGTAAACAGAGTGACTTGGGGTCCTTCTACACAGTCACATAACCCAGAATATCAAGGCAGATAATCAGCAGTCCTGAAGGAACATGGCCATACAGCCCGGAAAACATACAACAACCCTATCTGAGAGCCCTTCCACACTGCCCTTTATCCCCGATTATCTGCTTTAAACTGAAA
The DNA here is from genome assembly GCF_035594765.1 of Anolis carolinensis. Taxonomy (NCBI): domain Eukaryota; kingdom Metazoa; phylum Chordata; class Lepidosauria; order Squamata; family Anolidae; genus Anolis; species Anolis carolinensis. The sequence continues at coordinate 139,245,874 of NC_085845.1, forward strand.
TATATGAGTCCCCACTTCCAGATAACCTGGGATAAAGAGATCCTGAGATAATTTGGGATCAGATCCTGAGATAAAGGGGCAATGTGGAAGGGCCCTCAATCAACACTGCCATATAATCCAGTTTAATGTAAATTTTATACAGCTGTGTGGAAGGGGCTTTGGAGATCTTTATTGTTGACTTGATGACAATTAACAACTGCAACTTACAATTATAAAATACATAAATGTAATTTATTTTACATGAAAGTCTTTTGAAATTGCTTCCTCAAATGTGACACGCTTTTTATTATGTCAGTGACCAACGTTAAAAAACCAGGCCCCAGCTACATTTACTATTTTTTTGTATTTTTTTATTTAGACAAATTAAAACAAAATATATATCATGCAAAAAACAAAACAACATCAACAGCAAAAGATTAAAAGTACTTTTTCTAGAGTAATATAACTACATCCTAAACATCAAAAAATACAACTACAAATAATCCACATGATCCGGTTCAAGCGCTTTACATTCTCAGTCTGGTGGTTATATTTTCCCGGTTTTCTACACCCCTTTAGTGAAAATGAACCATTGGTATGTCCTTTCCCAACATAGTATCACACTTTCAGTCCAAAAAAACACAAAAAATGGCCCCAGTTTTTCTTAAAGTTAGGCCCCTTCTACACTGCTATATAACATTCAGATTATCTGATTTGAACTTGATTATATGACAGTGTAGACTCAGATAATCCAATTCAAAGCAGATAATGTGGATGATCTGCTTTATTAATCTGGATTATATGGCAGCGTAGAAGGGGTCTTGGTTAGAGATTTCTCCTTATCCAATTTAGTAAGTTTATCCATTTCAGCAAATTCGCTTATTTTCATAAGTCAATCGTTTTGTGATGGAATGATTGAATCTTTCCATCTTTGAGTGTAAGTAATTCTTGCTGCAGTTATCATGTATAGCAATAGCCTTCCACATTTTCTATCCAATTGTTTGTCTAACATCTAAAGTAGATAAATAGTTCTGGTTTTATTTCAAATTTGGCTTTAACAATTTCTTTTGAAATTGTATGTATTTGTTCTCAGTATTTCTGGGTCTTTTTAGACTACATATCTATATAGTGGCCCCGGTGGCGAAGTGCGTTAAAGCACTGAGTTGGAGACTGAAAGGTCCCAGGTTCAAATCCCGGGAGCGGCATGAGCGGCCGCTGTTAGCTCCAGCTCCTGCCAACCTAGCAGTTGGAAAACATGCAAATGTGAGTAGATCAATAGGTACCGCTCCGGCGGAAAGGTAACGGCGCTCCATGCAGTCATGCCAGCCACATGACCTTGGAGATGTCTACGGACAATGCCGGCTCTTTGGCTTAGAAATGGAGATGAGCACCAACCCCCAGAGTCAGACATGACTGGACTTAACGTCAGGGGAAACCTTTACCTTACTATCTATATACAGTAGCGTCTCACTTATACAACATAAACGGGCCGGCAGAACGTTGGATAAGCGAATATGTTGGATAATAAGGAGAGATTAAGGAAAAGCCTATTAAACATCAAATTAGGTTATCATTTTACAAATTAAGCACCAAAACATCATGTTATACAACAAGTTTGACAGAAAAAGTAGTTCATTACACAGTAATGCTACGTAGTAATTACTGTATTTACGAATTTAGCACCAAAATATCACAATGCATTGAAAATATTGACTACAAAAATGTGTTGGATAATCCAGAACGTTGGATAAGTGAGACTCTACTGTATATATAAATGTAATGTGATGTTTTACTATGAAGTAAACATCAAAACCACTGAACCAAATCACACCAAATTTGGCCACAAAAGACATAGTCATCCAGTCTGTCTTTCAATTAAAAAATCTAGAAAAATAGTCCAAATTACAGAGGACAAGGAAAAGCCTTTCAACCCTTGGCTGCCAGTCAGAAAGGTAGGCCCTGCTGCTTTTAGGCCCCACCCCCGTGTGTCCTAGCAACTCCCTCAGCCAAAATGGCACCTAGGGGACAAAACCTCCAGGCTTTGAAGCCACGAGGCGACTTCATTCCATTCAACCTGGCCAACTAAGGATACCCCTATGTAGAAAGCGACCAGGCTTTTAAGCTGCAAGACTTCAGTTCAATTCAAGCTGGCCAGACAATGATTTCCCTACAAAAGAAGTAGCCAGGCTTCAAAGCGGCTCTTTGATTGAGGGTGCTACTCCAGCTCGTCAAACAAGGATTCCCCTAGGTATAACACAGCCAGCCATTGAAGCTGCAAGGCTATTCAGTGCAATTCAACCAGACCAACAAAGGATTAATCTTGGTAGCAAGCAGCCAGGCTATTCATTGCAATTATAGCAGCCCAAAAAACCATTCCCCTAGAACGCAAGTACTCAGGCTTCCAAGCAGCAAGCCTATTCCATTGTATTCCAGCTCACCAAACAAGGATTCCTTTAAGAAGAAAACGACCAGGCTTTGAGGCTGCAAGGCTATTCACTGCTATTCCACCTGGCCAACAAAGGATTCCCATAAGCCACAGCAATGTGTGGCCGGTCACAGCTAGTATATGATAAAGAAGTGCCTACTTTTTTCCTACTCTAGCCATTTAATACAGTTTGAAGCTAGCTAGCTTCAAACTGTGGCGGTCAGATGGCAAACCCCTACAAAAAGAAAGCCCTTAATGACTATCAGTGGTTTGTGTTATCACCAAGCTCCACCATGGTGGAGCTTGTTTCCAAAAGGTACCGAATTCATCTGAAGAAATTTTTCAGGCACCAAAAATGTGCTGAGGCTATTCATTTGCTATAAAATGCAATTTTCCAAGCCATGTATCGAAGTGATTTGATATATTTTGATAGTTTTTATCTGCACCTAATATTCTACTCCTAGCCAACAATGTGCTGCCACTTATAACTCATTTTTTAAAATTTGTTAACCTTTTGGAAATAAACTCCACATGCGTGTTATGGTGCTATTTTGCCTTTCATTTCATATTATTTTATTTAAAATAAACTGTTAGAATTTCCTTTTCCCAGTAGGTATGTCTTGTCTTCCCTTGAATAACATCATCTGTATTTCCCCTATTGGCATATCCTCTTCATATTCATATATAACCTGATTCAGTAGATTTTGCATTATATACTATGTACAGGAATTCGGAGCATATGCACAATATTTCAGAATGCTGCTTTATCTATCTATGGAAACATGTTCAATAACAGTGACTGTCTATCATAGTTTACTCCTTAAAAGTGCATAAGGACTGTCAAGTATGTACAATGTGCATCTGTCATACATAGTGATTGAAAAGATACGTTGCTGGCCTTTGAGATACAGGTTAAGATAACATGTCATTTAATTTTGAAATCAAATTTGCCCAAAGGATGCATTTTGAATTCCTAATATGTGGCAGTATTTTGTTGTTGGTGGTTTAGCATTACAGTGAAGCACTACAAATAGATGACAAAGAAGAGGCTTTGAAAAAAGCATTGACTACTGTAAATGTGCCTGCTGTTGAAGACCTGTTAAATTCAGGTAAGATAAGTAGATTGTCTTTGGGATAATTCATTTTGGAAGGCATTTAAGTGCATTCATTCTTTACTGATTTGTATTCTTTGAAGAGACAAAGTGATCTTAGATGTACTTCACAGAAGTACAAGGTTTTCAGATGTACTGATTTTTTTCTACTTTCTTTTCATTAAAAGTAGCTTCTTTTGCATTGTGCTTCTGAAAGTCTTTCAAGCTTTGTCTGTAACCTGTCAGCTGATAATAAGGATCCACTGTCAGAATGCAAAGGCTCTCAAGCATTGTTTGACACCTAAGGTCACCTGATGAATTTTTGGGTTGTGCCCAGAGCCTTCACTAATTGCACTAATTATAAATGTTCTATTTGCCATTTCCTTACTGAAGATTGCTGATATGTTGATAAAATTATTAGAAAACAGCATAACATAGTGTTTTAATTGGTGATACCAGGGTCAACTTTTTCATATTAAAAGTAAGTTTGAAAATCTTAAGATCCAAATATTATAATGGGTATGTACCAGGAGTCCCTGGTGGCTCTTGGTGCATACTGGTGGTGGTTAAACCTTTGAGCTGCTGAACTTGCTGACCAAAAGGTTGGAAGTTCGAATATGGAGAGCGGGGTGAGCTCCTGCTGTTAGCCCCAGTTTCTGCCAACCTAGCAGTTCAAAAACATGCAAATGTGAATAGATCAATAGGAGAGAAGGTAATGGTTCTCCATGCAGTCATGTCAGCCACATGACCTTGGAGGTGTCTGCGGACAACTCTGGCTCTTCGGCTTAGAAATGGAGATGAGCACCAACCCCCAGAGTCGGATATGACTAGACTTAATGTTAGGGGAAAACCTTTACCCTTACCATTTATCATTTACTTGACAGAGAAAAATGAAAATATATTGTAATTTATCTATCATGTCAGAAGCGAACCAAGGGTACAATTTACAATGTCTTTGAAAACATGAACAAAGCAAAAGCTTGACATTATACTAAATGTCCTTTGAACAGTAGCTGGCCACTTGGAATGCCTCTGGTATTACTATAAGAAGGTGCATATGGCAGGTCTCAGACCGCATTGTAGTAAGTGGTCTGTGGTTTGCTCTTCTCCACACTCGCATGTTATGGACTCCACTTTGTAGCCCCATTTCTTAAGATTAGTTCTGCATCTTGTGGTGCCAGAGTGCAGTCTGTTCAGCACCTTCCAAGTCTCCCAGTCTTCTGTGTTCCCAGGAGGGAGTCTAGTGTCTGCCACTGATTAAGGTTCCAGGTTTTAGCCTGCCACTTTTGGACTCTTGCTTGCTGGCATGTTCCTGTGAGAATCTCTGTAGATCTTAGAAAACTGTGTTGTCGAAGGCTTTGATGGCTGGGATCACAGGGTTGTTGTATGTCTTTTGGGCTGTGTGGCCATGTTCTTAGAAAACTGTTTCTTGATTTAAGGTGTTGGCGTGCTTGCTGATATCCAAACGAGATGGGCTGGAGATATCAATGCCTTGGTCCTTTCATTGCTGGCTGCTACTTCCTGGCGGATGTCAGGTGGTGCAATTCCAGCTAAACATTATAATTTCTCCAGTGGTGTGGGATGTACACATCCTGTGATAATGTGGCATGTCTCATTAAGAGCCACATCCACTGTTTTAACATGGTGGGATGTATTCCACACTGGGCATGTGTTTTCAGCATCAAAGTAGCAAAGCACAAGGGCAGATGTCTTCACTGTGTCTGGTTGTGATCCCCAGGTTGTGTCAATCAGCTTCTGTACGATGTTATTTCTAGCACCCACTTTTTGCTTGAAAGTCAAGCAGTGCTTGACTTTCAAGTCAGGGCACGGTCCAGGGTAACTCCCAAGTATCTTGGTGTGCTGCAATGCTTCAGTGGGATTCCTTTTCAGGTAATCCTCAGAGCTCGAGATGCTTATCTGTTCTTAAGGTGAAAAGCACACGTCTGCGTTTTAGATGGATTAGGAATCAGATGGTTTTCCCTGTAATAGGCAATAAGAGCACCTAACGTTTCAGGGAGTTTCTGTTCAACCATTTCAAAGCTCCCTGCTTGGGCAGTGATGGCACAGTAGTCAATATAGATGAAACCCTCTGTCCCTTCTGTCATTTGTGTAAATGTTAAAACATTGATGGAGCAAGTACGCTCACCTGAGGTAGGCCGTTCTTCTGTTTTCACCATCTGCTTCTCTGGCCCTGGAATTCAACAAAAAAGCTCCTGTTTTGTAGCAATTTCCTATGAAGCAGGTGAGGTGGTAGTTCTTTGTGATATTACAAATTTTTCTCAGAAGGCAATGATTTACAGTATGTATTGTAATACATCTATGTGTTTCAAAATAATGCTACTTGCTTTATTATGAGCTTTCTTTATAGCCTGATTTTCCCTTATACAATGCCATATAATTCAGATTATCCAACAGATAATCCATGTTATTTGCTTTGAACTGGATTATACGAATCCACACTGCCAATAATCCAGTTCTGATAAAATAATCTGGATTTTATATGGCAGTGTAGAAGGGGCTGAGATTCAAGATGGCTTATAATTTAAATACTGTATAGTTCAAACATGAAGGATCAGCTGTAACCAAGGGGCAGCTGAGGCCCGCAGGCTGTAATAGTTAGGATTGTCTTTTATGTTAATGGCATTTCACACGAAAAGGCTCTTATATGGATCATCAGATATGTTCTATATATACATTATCATAAATGATGAACACTTTCGTCTATATGCCATGGGTATACCTAGCAGTAAACTGTAGTAGGCAATACATTTACATATCTATATATATAAAAGAGTGATGGCATCAGGGCAGTGGACAAAACAACAAAACTACAGGCCCCCCAACCTCGAAATTTGACAACACAACCCATCATCCACGCCTCTAGGTTGATACAACAAAAAGAAAAGAAAAATAAAGTCCTAATTAGAGGGAGAGCAATAATTGTTTTTATCCAATTGCTGCCAGTTTAGAGGGCTAATCTCTGCCCACTTCGTTGCCTAGCAACCAAGGGACAGCCAGGTTTCAGTTAGGGGACAGGCAGATTTAGGCCTCACTTAGACTTCTTCCACAGATTATCTAATTTGCACTGGATTATATGGCAGTGTAGACTCAAGGTCCTTCCACACAGCTATATAACCCATTTATAATCTTATATTATCTGCTTTGCACTGGATTTTCTTGACTCCACACTACCATATAATCCACTTCAGTGTGCATTTTATACAACTGTGAAGAAGGGCCTCAGATAATCCAGTTCTAAGCAGATAATATAAGATGATCAATATACAGTAGACTCTCACTTATCCAACATAAACAGGCCGGCAGGATAAGTAAATATATTGGATAATAAGAAGGGATTCAGGAAAAGCTGATTAAACATCAAATTAGGTAATCGTTATACAAATTAAGCACCAAAACATCATATTATACAACAAATTTTACAAAAAAGGTAGTTCCATGCGCAGTAATGCTATGTAGTAATTACAGTAGAGTCTCACTTATCCAACACTCGCTTATCCAACGTTCTGGATTATCCAACACATTTTTGTAGTCAATGTTTTCAATATATCGTGATATTTTGGTGCTAAATTCATAAATACAGTAATTACTACATAGCATTACTGCGTATTGAACTACTTTTTCTGCCAAATTTGTTGTCTAACATGATGTTTTGGTGTTTCATTTGTAAAATCATAACCTAATTTGATATTTAATAGGCTTTTCCTTAACGCCTCCTTATTATCCAACATATTCGGTTATCCAACATTTTGCCAGCCCACTTATGTTGGATAAGTGAGACTCTACTGTACTGTATTTACAAATTTACCAGTAAAATATCACAATGAATTTGAAACACTGACTACAAAAACATTGATTATGAAAAGGCAGACTGTGTTGGATAATCCAGAACATTGTATAAGCGAATGTTGGATAAGTGAGATTCTACTTTGATATGAAATAATTTCTAGGATAGAATAATGCAGAACAATATAATCTCTAAAACCAGGACAGTAATAAAGAAATAAAGAAAGTAAATAAAGCAAGGAAATTTGAAATTCCACAAAGGAAACAATCAGGGCCAGCTAACACCTCCCAAGAAAGGATTCTTCCAGAAAGGAAGCTGAGAAGGCAGTGAAGCACTATGTATTACCAAAGTCATTATTATTACTATCATTACTATCCTTACTATTATTATTATTATTATTATTATTATTATTATTATTATTATTATTATTGTGTTGCGGTCAACCGTGAAAATGAATACAATCTGGCTCCAAGTATTCAAAAACACTAAAATCAGAATATATAAAAATTAATGTGGTATAATAAAACAGAACAATACAATCTCTAAAATCAGAACACTAAATAAAGAACAACACTCTGAAAATAGGGGAATTCCACACAGAAAACAATCAGGGCCAGCTAACACCTCCCAACAAAGGATTCCCATCATCAAAGTCTGGCCAATCCTCTGTTTTCTCAGGGCCACAGACAGTAGAAGCATATAAAATATCGCAAACAACACCACTCTGAAAACAAGGTAATTCCAGACAGGAAACAATCAGGGCCAGCTAACACCTCCCAACAAAAAAATCACTCAGGGAGGAAACAGCTAGGCTTTAAATCTGCAAGGCCATTACATCCTAATCATTTTTCCTAATTGCAGCATTCATACTTGCCTCCAACAGACAAAAAAAAACAAAACAATCAGAAATATTGTATATTCACAAACTTTAGGAAATAATGTCCCCTGATGGCACAGCATGTTAAAGCGCTGAGCTGCTGAACTTCTGGACCGAAAGGCCGCAGGTTTGAATTGGGGGAACTGACAGAGCCCCCACTGTTAGCCCCAGCTTCTGCCAACCCAGAAGTTCAAAAACATGTAAATGTGAGTGCATCAATAGGTACTTCTCCGGTGGGAAGGTAACGCCGCTCCATGCAGTCATCCCACATGACCTTGGAGGAGTCTACAGACAACGACTTAACGTCAGGGGAAAACATTTACCCTTTACCTTAACTACCACCAATTCCTCAATACTTTATTTCCCATACCACTATTCTTCGCCACAGCAACGCGTGGCCGGGCACAGCTAGTATACTTAAATAAATGCATTGATCACATAATGCATGTAACTGATATTTTACAATTTCATACACGAAGTAGAACAACGTCTAGGGCCCCTTCTACACTGCCATATAATCCAATTATTGAAGCAGATGATCCATATTTTCTGCTTTGAACTGGGTTATATGAGTGCACACCACCATATAATCCAATTCAAATCAGATAATCTGTATTTTATATGATTGTATAGAGGGGGCCTAGGAAATCGTATCATCTATGACATGGCCCTGAGGTTATCACCTTTTCAACTTTACATCTTTTCTGTCCAGAAAAGTGGTGGCTGTCCTGTAGGTAATTATTTCAACTTTCCAACTTTATATCATTTCTATTCAGAAAAGTAGCAGATTTCCTGTACTTTTGATTTTTCAGCAATAAATATCCATTTAGTGAAAACGAGACAGAAGATAAAGTGCTTATGTAACTCCCTCCTCCTGTGTCATGATACAAAGAATTGAGAATCCTTTTCTTCATAATGCTAAAGCCCACTATGTTACAAAAGTTTCAAATGAAATATAACATTAAAAATGACACAAAAAGAGAAAAAATCCCAAGGAATCATGCAGTTTTCAAAAGGCTGCACAGATACTGCTGATTATGAAAGCTGGTTCATATGAGAATATCCTGTTATTCTAGAGTAGTCTTATGTTGAGTGTAGAAAGTTGTCAGCCCTTATTAAAAACAGCTTATTAGAAACGGGAATGACACAATTAAAATTGCTCACTGTTGGATTGAACAAATGACCTTCATTATGATCTACAGCTGTTTCTCTATTATACATTTTAGAATATTTGCAGATTACATTTTGCTTTCTTAATTTTTACAATATGTGTCATTCGCCTTTCAAAACCAAAAGAATATTCAAAGTACAGTATATACTTGAAGATAAGCTGAGTTTTTCAGCCCTTATTTATGAGCTGAAAAAGCCTCCCTCGGCTTATAATCGGGTCAAGGTCAAGGCCAGCAACAGAGTCTGCAGGCTATTGCATGCAATATGTGATCTGTTTCTTTCTTCTACCTTATCAGTGTGTTTTCTTTTGCAAAGCCTCCCTTGCTCTTAATCAAGGGAATGTTTTGATAAGAGAAAGACACCATTACAGGAAGAAGAAAAATATATATTCATTAATCTTATGAAAGCATTTTCCCCTGAAATATTTATTAAACTCTCCTACAGATATATAGGCATTAACCCCTTGTAAGCTTTTGCCATCTCTATGTACCTTTATACATTAATCTATATACATTAATTTTATATATGAATTTCCCCTCATATGTTTGCAGGTCTTTGCAAATCCTTTATACATATAGATCCATGTACCTGTGTATCTGTAGCCATACATACACATTATTTTTATATATGAATTTACCCTCATATGTTTGCAAGTCCCTGCAAATATTTATATAAAGAGTGATGTCTGAATATATATGAATATATTCTTACTTACCTGTATATATGGCTTGCAAATATTGTAGGGGAAATGCACACACACAGAGATGGGATTTGCAAATGTTTCAGGGGGAAATGCATATGTGAAATTAGCGTCTATAATTATAGATCTATGTCTAGCTCTGCATTGTTTATATAAGCATTGAATGTTTGCCTGCTATTATGTTGGAAGCCAGCCTGAGTCTCCATGGGGAGATAGGGCAGGATAAAAATGAAGGATAATAAATGAATTATTATTATTATTATTATTATTATTATTATTATTATTATTATTATTATTACAAATGAAGTTTTATTGTTGTTGTTAAGTTATTGTTAATACCATATTGTTTTTGTTGACCCTACTTTTCCACTTATAGAGCAAGTTTGCTATTTTTCTTTGAAATACGGTAAATATTCAAAAATATTTAACTTGCTGGTGCCTCAATTAATGTAATTTTATTGGTATCTATTTTAAAATTTACCAGTAGCTGCTGCATTTCCCACCCTTGGCTTATACTCAAGTCAATAAGTTATCTCAGTTTTTTGTGGTAAAATTGGGTGCCTCGGCTTATATTCGAGTATATATGGTAAGCTTTACCAAGTGTTCTGTGGCTGTTGCTGCTTGCGGCAGCTGGTGGAGTTCTTACGGCAATGGATGTTTGAAACACCAGGCCATGGTGCCATGGTGAGACAAAATAAGGTTTGGGAACTAGAAGTACTTTCGAGTTCTCTGCCAGTCCAACAGATTTTTTTATTTTTATTTTTGCTGAAACTTGTGATGCTACTTTGAACTTAAAATACACTTCTGCTGTAACCTGTGATAATGGTTTTTTTTTTATTTAGCAAGCTAGTTAGGCCAAATCAAATTTGTTTAGCCCTGCTATCTGTATCCATATTTAACAATTCAAAATTAGATAATTTTATATAATTTGTAATTCCTGTCCAATTCAATGCCTGGTAATCTTTTACATGCAAATATTGCAGGTGTAAGTGCAGAATTTACTTTTAAATTTGGATGGACTCCACTGATGTATGCTGCAAACATTTCAAATGTGGAACTCATGCAACTCCTTCTGGGCAGAGGTGCAAATGCCAGCTTTGATAAGGGTAAGGTTTGGCAAAAGTATTATGGCCTCAGGTATTGTTGCTAAAGTTAATTTTATCTTGAAATCCAATTAGATAAAGTATTGAAGAGACAATGCATGCTGGGAGAAGAAGAAACCAACTTTTCAAATATCTAATAAAACAAAAGGGTATTTCATAAAATGTTTTTAATCAAAAAAGGCAATCAGGGGCTGCATCAGAAGGAATATAGGGTCTAGATAAAAGGGAGTAATGGTGCCCTGCTATTCTGTTTTGGTCAGACCTCACCTGGAATAACTTCCAGATGGTGAGAGCTGTTCAGCAGTGGAACCCTCTGCCTTGGAATGTGATGGAAGCTCCTTCCTTGGAGGCTTTTAAGCAGATGCTGGATGGCCATCTGACGGGGGTACTTTGTGCTTTTCCCACATGGCAGAGGTTGAACTAGATGACTCATGCAATCTCTTCCAACTCTATGATTCTATGTTATCTAATGCACTGTTCTGCCCTCTCTGTTTTAGATATACATAACAGCCAAAATAGAAATTAAAAATCAGCATGCTTCGATTTTTTATTTGATTTTTAGATGGGAAATATTTTTTCACCAAGTCCTACTCTGCCAATTCATTATTGCCTGGAGGTGAACTGCCAGCAGAACACAAGTTATGGCAATTTCTGCCAAATTGGAAAAGTTTCAAGTATGCCTTCAAGTAACAGAGATTTTGGTTGCTATCTAAGAGACCAACCTTAGTACCCAAAAGCTTGTCACTAGATTAGTCATAAGGTGACAAATTAACATGGCAAATTATACCCCCAAACAGACCCTAAAACTCCAGTTTGATAAAGTTATGATCTCCATTGATAAAAGGGCTACCTGCAGCAGTGAACCTGAAAGAACACCACAGATTTAAATAATCATTATAATTATTTCTCCCCATGACTCGGTGTTGGAATTAACTTCCTTGTGATGCTTATAATAATTTTGCTAGGAGATTTTCACAGGGATATACATACAAAAACATCAAGGCTACAATCTTTTCTAAACTTACCTTGCAATAGAATGACATAAGTGTTAAATGTAGCTATTGGGAATTTAATTTAATTGGTGGTTGAAGATTTTATATTTATTTTATTTTTATGTACATGCATAGCAGATAGACAGATAGAGGACCTTAGTATCTGCTGGAGTTTGGCTCCATGACCTGCCCATAGATCGTAAAATCCATGGATGTCCAAGTCCTATTATATACAGTGACATAGTAAAATGGTGTTCCTTATATAAAATGGCAAGATCAAGGTTTGCTTTTTGGTTTTTGTTTTAGCATATTCAAGCTGTGGATGATTGAATCCATAGATACAGAGTCCATGGAACTAGAGGACAGGTGGTTATGTGCACATATATGTACGTACATATTTTTAGATACTAAGTTTCCAGAGACACTTTTCTGTTGTAAAATCTGAAAGCTAGTTTTGCAACTTCCACTATGTATTAAACAAGTACCAAAATTTACTCGAGTTTAATGCGCCATCGAATCTAATGCACACTTCAGTTTTCAAAATCCTGAAACCAAAAAAAGTATTTTCTGGCAAATGTAATGTGCAGTGACAAAAACTGCACTCTTTGTAATTTGGCCATTTAATACATTGGTTGCCTGCTTATAATTCCTTCTTTAAAAACGAAACTGTTAGAACACCAAAGTTTTTCGCAATGGAAAAGAAAACCTTGGGTGCATTTATGCTGTATAACGAATCCACTTTAACTACCCTGGCTCAATGCTGTGGGGTTTTGTGGGGTGTAGTTTGGCATCATGGAGGTTGCCAAAGAATGCTGATGCCTCACCAAACTACAAATCCCAGGATTGCATAGCATTGAGCCATGACAATTAAATTAGAGATGCAGTCCCTCAAATAGGAGCTCGAGGTGTTCCTTGGCTTTGGTTCAATACTAAGATTATCATATTACACAATTCTGTTGTGCACTCTTAAGTTTTTGAACGTAATTTAGTAAAAAAAAATGAGCATTTGATTCAAGTTAATACAGTATTAGTGTATGTGGTTATTTACTGGTTAATGTTGAACTCTGCAAAGTTGGTTTGTTTAATTAATTAGTTCCTGTGATTTTTGCTTAGATCAATATACAGTGTTGATGGCTGCATGTAATGCCCATGCTTCAGAAGAACAGGTTCTAAAGTGTGTAGAACTGCTTTTGTCAAGGAATGCGAATCCTAATGCTACATGCAGGTAAGCAAATAGTGTGTACTTCAAATTATTGAACAGCTTATTGATCTCATAATACAGCAAATAGAATCATCCTTGGTTATTGAGTGTGTTCTACCATGTTTGTTACCAATGGATCACTTTCTCATTGTTTACCATTCATACCTGATAGGTTTCTGTTTGCTAACAATGTCTAATGTTTACTGTATTGTCCTAAGCCTATTTGCCCACCAATGAACAGGCTCACAGACATTGTTGCACAACATTTCTTAACCAGATGCATTACAAACAAATAAAAATTATAGCCACCCTGCTTCATTATTATGCATGATGCTCTTATGCATTATAATGTAGTAGTTAATGTAAAGCACATTGTTATAAAATGAGGATTTAAAATAAGGTTATCTGATTGAAAAAGTAGCATTTTTAATGTGCCAGGGACTGGAACCAATTAGTATTGTTTTCTTTCTAGAAATCTCAATGAATCAGAGTCAAGTCCAAGGATTTCTACTCTGAGTAGCACTAATATAAGCTATCTAAAGAACTTTCATTATTGAACAAAAGCAGATGTTGTAAATAATGAAAAATATAATAGTAATTATTTATAGAATTCTGTCAGTGAAAAGAGTAAATCTTCCCAATTTCCTTAAAATATGCAATTCAGTCCTAACCATTTTACTCAGATGTAATTCTTGAGATCCCTGCCAGGAAAGCCTATATCTTAGTTCAGGTATGGGCAAACTTCGGCCCTTCCGGTGTTTTGGACTTCAACTCCCACAATTGCTAACAGCCTATTGGCTGTTAGGAATTGTGGGAGTTGAAGTCCAAAACACTTGGACAGCTGAAGTTTGCCCATACCTGTCTTAGTGTTTAGAACAAGTACAGCTGCAGAAGTGGACATTTGTCAGGATTATTACCCGTAGGTACAATACACAGTTTGCTCTCTCCTTAGGGGCTGTAACTACTGCTCCCATAATGACTAATGTTTGACATTTTTCGTTCTTATTATATATATATAAATATAAATATATATATATATATATAAGAGTTGTGGTTCCAAAAAATTGGATGGTGCTAAATTTATTTTGCCTCCTTTCTCCAAATGGTCGCTTGTAAATCAAAACAGATCCAATGTATATAATTATATATTATCATTCAAAGGCAGTTGATGTATTAACAATAATGAAAAAGCATATGAATCCCTGTTAAAAATCCTCCTTTAAAAACAGTCAATTGCTGATAGAGGCACAGCAAAGAGGATGGACAATGTAGCCTACCTAAAAAAGGAATCCCTTCAAGTCATTTCCAAGTTATAGCAACCCTAAGGCAACTCTGACATATTTTCTGGAAACATTTGTACACAGAAGATTTGCCATTGCCTTCATGTGTGGCTGAGAGTGGGGATTCAAGCCCTCCTCTCCTTGTCCAAAAACTACACTATGCAGGCTCTCAAGTCACATTACATTTTAAAAGCTTCCCTGTCTAATCTGCTAGTGCAAATTATCTTACTTACCAGTGACAACACAGATATCAGACAACACTTGGCTATTATGTACCGTAGTTTATCTCCATGCACATTGAACTAAATGGGTGGCAGTTAACATGTAAAGCCTGATTTTTCCTTAAAATGAAATGTAGCTTGTAATGTTATCATGAGAAATCCAGATAATATTAAAATTACTACTGTGGATAGTACAGATGACTGAATACAACAGAGTTTTCTATCTGTTGGAACTTACAACATCCTTATTTAGCAAGGCTAGCCTCATGATTCATGGTGTCCAAGTTTCTAGTGAAACAAAAAGGTTGTGAGAGAACTTTAAAAAAAATAACCCAATTAGGATGCGGAGTGATTTTGTGAGGTTCACCTTTGTTACTGTGTTACTAGTTTTTGATTTAAGCACTGTTCCTAATGGCAATTTCTGCTATCTTTAAAGTCTTTTGTATCCCAGGTATCTAGACTTTGCTCTATAAGTGCCATAAGTTGTAAGGGGGGGGGGGGGGGGACAGAATGTAAGAGAACTCTTTAAAAACAACCCAGCTTGTAGTGTTACGTTGAATTAGTGCCACATTGATAGCTGATTGAACAGAAACAAGACAAGTAAGGTTGTCGTCTGACATTGAGGTATCCGTAGATATGTTGTTTACACTCAGACCTAAATTATGTGCACCTCAGCTAGATCCCATAGAGAGATTGTCCTCTTTGTGGACAGTTCAGCAGTTGATTTAATAGGTTTACTACATTTGGGATGAATCAGTAGGCTAAAAGCTTGAATGTGTTAGATGTTTATAAGCTATGTTCAGGGAAAAGCTATTATAAAATGGGAAAGTGCACTTTTTTGTATTTAGTGAATTTTAGTATTGAAAAATTGCACTTTACTTTTGAAGCCAAAAGGGAAGATTGGGAAGATGTGGCGTCTTAAGCACATTTTGATGCCTCAAGAAATCCCCAGCACTTCCCAAATGAAATTGCTTTGATTTTTTTCCAGAAAAAAAAACATATAACTTCCTCCCACTCCCTAGGAGCTTTAAATAACAGTTTTGACATATTTTTGCCAGTCCTTGGTGGCTTAAACTCTGAAGGGGAGTCATTGGCAAGGGGAAGTAATCTGCCATAGTGTGATGAATTTGCACTGTTTTGGGACAAGAGTATTTTGGGCCATTTAAAAAAGAATATTAAAGAATAAGTGCAGCCTGCCACATTCTCACAGAGGATCAATGCACCACCCCAGATAGGTATTTGCCTATCTTAAGGCAAAAGTTGCCATCAAGCTGTTTTCATTTTTTCAAAAGGCAACTTAGACTCAGTAACCAAGAGTACAAATTGTAGGTGGGTTTCAGATCAACCTATAGTATAGACATTTTTGAACTAACTACTGTACAAATTACTTTAAATGCTGAAATTTGAAGATGGTTATATTTAAGAGTTTTGTATTTGTAGCAATGTAAAATGACAGTGTACTAGCATTGTTCTAAGTATTGGCTCTTGCTGTTGATAACACAGTTAATACTTTTAAGTTTTCAACCATTGCTTAGTGTTTAAGTTTGAAAGGACATATTTATTACAGTTGATAAGGCAGTGCCAGCCTACACTACTGTGCAATTTAGGTGGCCTTGATTTTATCACCATATGATGGTTAACTTTGTCAGATCACATATCTCAGTTCATGCAAATAGCTTGGGAAAACTGTCACATTTATGTTTTAGACAATAAATTTTAATATAAATGTCTTCAAAACAGATAATGAGTGTTACATAAGCCTTAATACCTTACTATAGTACAGATCTTTTATCTTTTTCTTTGGAAGCTGTAGTATTTTATCTGTTTCCATGGCTTAAAAAGTTTGAAGGGTATAAATATATTGCCTATTTAATCATTGTTATCTCTTTACTGTTTCTTTTTCCAGAGCTACAGGCCTAAATCCATCTGCTAACTCCAACAAGTGTAGACTATTGACTAAATTTTGGAATGGTGACACTTGCAATAAATCTCATTGTTTCAATGGGTTTTAGTGTAGTTGCAATTTGCAGTTGTCTTTAGGATATAATGTCAACTCAATTAAATGCTTACATTTTTAAGCATACAGTTCCGTATGCCAAGGGAATCTGTTGTGTTTTCTCCACTGTGCTGTCTATGTATCATGATTAGAAGGAATAAGTATGGATAATAAGTTGACCTGACCCATAAATAGGGTAGCTTTGTACACATGAAGGGTGTTAATCAATGTCAAGGACAAACATTGCTAGTATTGGATGTGTTCATAGTTCTCTAGAAAAGATTCTGAATCTTTGACAGACTAGAGGACTGGATCAAAAAGAATTTCAATAGAGATAAATTAGAAGTTCTGCATGTAAGTAGAAAAAAGCAGGTTTACAGACTAAAGAAGGTTTATAGCTGTAGAACATCTGAAAAAGATGTAGTGTTTTATTGGACAACAAGATAAACAGAAATCAGCAGTGTGAAGTGTCAACTAAAAAGCAAATGAAATAGGTTATGATGACAAAACATTTTTTCAATATTGTAACTATTTTTATTGTATTGTTGTGTGCTGAATTTAAAAAACAAAATACAAATATCATACCGTGCCGTTTGTTTACAAATTTGATATTTTTATCAATTCAGTTGTTACTCAGTTTTAATTAAGTATAGGCAGTGATGTTTTAGTGTGATTTTGAACAGATTTGTATCTTTCATATTAGCAGAGTAAAGCATTTTGAAAGTCTGTTAGAAAATTTTAACCAATTTCTTACTGCTTTCCATTTGTCCCCCTTGAAACCTCACTCACCCAAATATTATGAAATAAAAATCTCAAAGCCAGTTGTGAGAAAAAATAACGGCGCGTGGTGAAGCAAATCGGAAGTCATTTTGAGATTAAATGCCAAATTCCTATAAAACCACAAGACATTTTTAAATTTCTTTATGACCTTCAGTTTTACAGACCTGTTCAGGTATTCCAAAAGCCAAAACAAAAAAACAAAAAATTGAAATGCAAAACACTTTTCGTCCTAAGCATTTTAGATAAGTGATACTGAACCTGTACTACCAGGACTTAAAAATATATAGCCTGGGAATTATCCTAAATGTAGCAAATGAAAAGGTAACAAGAGTCTGCAATTTTTTTCTCATATTTGTCTGTTGTGTGTTGTGTCTTACAGATGAACTTCTCTATAGGAAATGTTATTTTGGGATAATCCCTTGTTGGAAAGAAAAATGCATTTTCTTATAATAATTAAATATTTTTGGGGTTAACAACCTCCTTGGCACCTCATGGTGCATGCTTCTTCTCTCCACCATGTTTGACCTATATTTATTTGTTGTTGAGGCTATTGTTTCTTTTCCATGCTTGGGAAGTACAGTGAACTGTTATTTTTCCCCATATGTGATTTTGTTATTGTTGTTTGCCTTCAAGTAATTTCTGGCATATGGTAACTCTAAGGTAAATCTATCAAATGATTTTCTTGGCAAGACATGTTCAAAGGTGTCTGCCATGACCTTCCTTTGAAGCTGGGATAATGTGATTCAGCCAAAAACACCAAGTAGGTTTCTGTGACTTAGTGGGGACTTGTTAATATTTGAAAATAGTCATGATATTCCCTGTTTACTGTTAAACAAAGTTTCTTCCTTTGGCTTGTCTTCCTCCTTCAATAGTGTTACCAACAGATGATCACAGTTCCTTATCAGATGAAGTTTTAGTGACTTTGAGTAGAATAGTATTACATCCTAATGTTGAGGTGGTGATTCATTCCTGTGCGTAACAACTTCCATTGTGCATTGTTCAGTTTCATTTTATTGTTAGCAACTGACGTCACAAGTATATTACAGTAGCTTTAAAATGCATACTAAGAACATAGGAAGAACCTGGCTGACCAAAGGTCTATTCTTGTATTCATTTTCCTACATTTGCCAGACAGAGACTTCTGGCAACTGTATAAGCAGAATATGCAGGAACTAGTCTTTTCCCTGATCTGATGCTCCTCACTCTTCAATGACCAGGAGGTTCCATTTAATTAACCATTGAGCAGGACAATGGAGACTTTGGTAACCACAGAGTCTGATCTTAATGGAAATTATGGTAATGTGATCAAAGTTGTCTCCAATGTACCTATGAAGAACTGTATATGCATTCCCTTAATGAAAATTATTTTTAATGAGACTTACCAAGCAGTCTTAAGAATGAGAGATTTTGCTGAACTACCAAATAAGAGATGCTGGTAAAAGCTGATTTCTCCTCTAGGGAGCTTCTCAAGAAAGTGTCACACCCAATAATCCAAGCTGGTATCATCTGTTGAGCAAACATTTGTTGGATAAATCTGGACCTTTGAGGAGTCCCGGGACCTTTGTAAGAAACCTTTCTCTCAGGTTACTTCTATGCAGGTCACCATCCTTTCTGTTGACTACGACAACTGGTTTCTTAGAGGATAGATTGTAGGTTCTGATTACCTTTCCTCCTTACTGTTGAAAGACTTGGCCACCTTTGATTCATACTCAGGAAGAGCAAATCTGTAACTTGCCTTTCGCTCAACCTCTTTTTTGTGAGAAGGCAGATTTAGGTCTGGGCAAATAGAACATCAGACACACAGTCTTCTTTGCACTGCAACAGATATGTTACCTCCTCCAAGACAATCAACCTGTTTGTTCCACCTTCTGACTTAACTGGCTTACCTTTTCTTCTGTTTACATGGCCCCTCATAGAAAGCACACTCACTATTCCGTGGCTTCAGTCAGACTGCCTTTTTATTTTGTTTCTTCTTAGTTCCTTGGAGGAAAAGGTATCTGAATCCACGTAACTCTTCTGAATAAAGACCTAACTCAGACTTTTGGGTCAGCTCATCTCCTTTGACCTAAAATCATTATAGACATTCCACAAAAACAGCAGCCATGTTAGAAAACTTCTCCAGTACTGTCCTTTTGGCAGAAATTTGTAGAACAAGTATGTGGGTAAGGGCCCCTACTTTTAATAAACAATGATAGACGGATTTGTTTGTGTCTTCAGCAGCAATCTCTGGCAGACATATCCAACAAGTCCCTCAGTAGACATGAACCATAGACTATGGAGCAATTCATGCCTCTCTCATTTTCCCAGCCCTTAACAAATGGCTTCCTAGTGCAGGATAAAGATAGGGTTTCTTCTGGAAAAGTCCAAAAGGAGGCATCTGGGTAACCCTTCAAGTAAATGATGAATGTCCTAGATCCATTTTCCTGTGGCATTTTTGCATTGGATTTCACATTCCCCATTGGTTTCTTGCAACGACTTGCTTCTGCTTCTCCTCATAAGCACATAAATGTTATCTCACACATTTGTAGTACATGAGATATCTTCTCACATTTCTTCTGTTGAGGAATTTTCTTTCACATATAGATTATTTTCCTACATTTCAGTAAGGTAAAGGTAAAGGTTTCCTTTGACGTTAAGTCCAGTCATGTCTGACTCTGGGGGTTGGTGCTCATCTCCATTTCTAAACCGAAGAGCCGGCGTTGTCCGTAGACACTTCCAAGGTCATGTGGCCGGCATGACTGCATGGAGTGCCGTTACCTTCCCGCCGGAGCGGTACCTATTGATCTACTCACATTTGTATGTTTTCGAACTGCTAGGTTTGCAGAAGCTGGAGCTAACAGTGGGCGCTCAAGCCGCTCCCGGGATTTGAACCTGGGACCTTTTAGTCTGCAAGTTCAGCAGCTCAGCACTTTAACGCACTTCGCCACCGGGTGAAGTGTGTATTTGGTAGCAATTCCAATATATTACAAGTATTTGGTAACAATTCCAATATATTTCATTACTTCAGAATGGCCGTTTTATTCTTTTAATTTTAATATTTTAATATCCAATGTTTTAATTTTATAACTGCTTTTTCAATCTTATGTTTATAATTTTATTAATGTTTGGTATTGTGCGTAATTTGTGTTGTTTTAAGTATGGTGTTAGCTAACCATACTTGAATCTCATTATTGGGAGAAAAGTAAGATATAGAATAAAATGAGAAGGAGCAGCATTGTTTCAGATTTTACATTTCTAATTCTATCTGTGCAGAGAGTGTTCTAACTCAGTCTGTGAATTTCAGTCAGGGAATCTTACCTATATTCTTTGAATTGAATGAAGCCAAGAGTGCTTGTGTCTTCTGTGTAGGGATATACACTATATCCTAACTGCTACAGCCTGACTACCTTTATAGTTGTCACAAACATTTGCTTTTCTAGTTGAAGAACTATGCTTCTCAGATGAGGCCATTTCAGAAAACCAAAATGCGAAATCCTGCCTTCTTGGAGAAGCTAGCTCTGCTAGATTTTACTACACCACTTTGCCCTTGTTTTGTTATTTTTCTACTTACAATGACAGGATGCAAGCATTCAGTGCTGCACCTTTTATCTATCTTGCCTTTTATTTTTTACATAGGTAAATACAGTAGAGTCTCGGTTATCTGACTTCCAGTTATCCGACACCCTGGGGCCGCCCTCCCTCGTTCGCCCTCCCAGCTGGGTCCTGGTTCTGCGCAAGTGAGGGAGGGAGGGTGGCAGCGGCAGAAGCAGGAGTCTGGCCTGCCCCTCCTGCCTCCTCCAGCAGCTGCCACCTTTGCCGCCCTCCCTCATTCACCCAACCTCCCTTGCTCACTCACCGGCCGGGTCCTGGTTCTGCCGCCGCTGCCAGGATCCAGCCCGGTGAGTGAGTGAGATTAGCGAGGGAGGGAAGGTGAGTGAGTGAGAGAGGGAGTGCGAGCAACAAAGGTGGCAGCGACAGCAGAAGCAGGAGCCTGGAAGAGGTGGCCAGGCTTCTGCTGCCACCGCTGCACCTTTACCACCCTCCCTCACTCACCTGCCCTCCCTCGCTCACTCACTGGGCCGGGTCCTGGTTCTGCCACCGCTGCCAGGACTCAGCCTGGTGAGTGAGAGAGAGAGGGAGGGTGGGAGACAAAGGCAGCAGTGGTGGCAGAAGCAGGAGCCTGGGAGAGGCAGCCAGGCTCCTGCTTCTGCTGCTGTCGCTACCTTTGCTACCCTCCCTCGATTGCCCACTCACCGGTGCCGGGTCTTAGCGGCAAAGGCAGTGGCAGCAGAACCAGGACCCGGCTGGTGAGTGAGCGGGTGAGTGAGGGAGGACAGCAAAGGCAGTGGCTGCCACTGCACCTTTACCGCTGGGACAAGCAGGGTAGGGAACCATGGCCTGGAGGAAGCAGAAAAGGGGAGGCCAGGGAGTGAGCGATCCCTCCCTGTTATCCAACATTTTCACTTATCTGACATTCTGCCTGCCTGTTTATGTCGGATAACCAAGACTACTGTATGTTTTTAACTTTTGATTTCTACAGTGCAGAGCATGAAATGTAACAGGCACAATGCTACTAATACTTTTCACAAATTTTAACAGATTTCCCACTACAATTTCAATGTAATGTAATTGTATATCAAGTCTTTTTACTCAGTCTTTATCTTTTGGGACTTGTGATACTGGGTATATAGGTTGCGCATGCATCGTCAGGTTATTTGTCAACCTGTAGTGACTTCATGAAGTTTTCTCAGACAAGGAATACTCAAAGGTGGTTTTGCCAGTTCCTTCTAAAATACAGCCTACAACATCTAGTATTTGTTGTGTGGTTCTTATCCTAGTACCACAGCTGACTCTGCTTAGCTTCCAAGATCAGAAAGTATCTGGTGCTTTTAGGGCAGTGATTCCTAAACACTATTCTTCCAGATGTTTTGTGTTACAACTACTAGAAGCCTTCAATGCCTTGGCTAGGCTTCTGATATTGGGCATGCCAAAACTGTATTTTACAGCGCAACTAAACATACACTGCTGTAATCTCAAATGATATTTCTTCACTATAGGTTATAAATTCATTTTCATTTCAGAGTTGAATTCAGATATATGGCAACTTACTTCTGCCCTGTCATAGTTTTATGCAAATCTTTATTTTTTTCGCCTTTAATTTTATGATACCTTTGTTTCTTTGGGACACCTTCAGGAAGGAAAACCTAAGTTGCACATTTGCTAAGACAGTTTTTAAGCCCACTCAGCTTTCCAATGTGTTTCTATGGATCCCTCTAGTGGTCTGTAATATAACTAACACAGTGAACAAAAGAATGTTTATGTTTAAAATTAATTTCATCATGCTTTTTCTTTAAGCAGGACAGTTCTACTAGTATTTGTTATAGAGCAGAAAACTGTAGTGAAATGCAGCTAAGTGGCTGTGTGTTTCTGCTGTACAGTTTTATGACTTATTTTCATATCTTTGCAATGGTGATATGATTATGTTAGCACTTCAGTGCAATGTTTGGCAATTAATTCTATCAGCTGCTTTTAAACAACCATATCTTGAACTTGTTCTTTCAAACATTAAACTTTATTGCCCAACTATTATTTTAGATCAAAGTCTGTTGTTTAAGTAGCAATAAAATTACTAAATAAGTGCTTCTAAGTCATTTGTTGGTGAAGAAAAGCTATTGTGGTTTCAGGTGCTAGTTTACTCAGCATCATACTCAACACCCAAAGTTTCTACATTATAAAGTTATAGCAATAGTTGGAAAATAATATGCCACTATTTAATTAATTACAGCTGTAAATCAAGTTGGTGCCTAAAGGTAAAGGTTTCCCCTGATGTTAAGTCCAGTCGTGTCCGACTCTGGGGGTTGGTGCTCATCTCCATTTCTAAGCTGAAGAGACGGCGTTGTCCGTAGACACCTCCAAGGTCATGTGGCCGGCATGACTGCATGGAGCGCCGTTACCTTCCCGCTGGAGCGGTACCTATTGATCTACTCACATTTGCATGTTTTCGAACTACTAGGTTGGCAGAAGCTGGAGCTAATAGAGGGCGCTCACTCCGCTCCCCAAATCCAGGCATCAACCAACTTGCTTACTGGGCAGTGATTCTCATGGAATGATTGGAGATAACCACAGGGGCAATTTCCCACTCCGCATATTCTGCATGATATCAAGGCTCTGGGATCAGCATCAAGACCTACTCCACTGCAGGAGTTTTGGGTCTCCCTTAGGGCAGCCCACTGTCTTTCCAGCTAGCAGATATGTGTATCCTGGATGTATGACCCAACTGTCCCCACACACTCAGTAGTTGCTTCAAACACAAACAACTGCCTAGCTACTCCAGACAAGCCATAAATGCAGGGTGGGTTGGTGGGAAGATGGTCAGACTCCAACAGCTGAGCTCCTGGAGGCATCTCCCTTCATAACTTCCATGGCCTGACCAAAGTGAAAATACATGGCAGGAACATCTGGGCTAACCATCTAATTGGTTCAAACCCTCTGGTTTAAACTGATTGACTGCTTGTCTCTTGCGTGCCACTTGAGCAATCCTTGCTGCCAGGATGGATGCTGCTTTGCCTGCGCCAGGGTGCAACATTGCTGCATGTAGAGTTGCATACTCCAGTATTAATTAATAACAGAATAACAAATATTTGGATTGAGAACACTGTTAACAGGTGCTATGGATTGTTTCCTAGAAAGAAAATGACTCCACTAATGTATGCAGCCCGTGAAGGTCATCCTCAAGTTGTTTCTCTTCTAGCTGCTCGTGGATCACATATAAATGCCCAAGACGAAAGTGGTTACACCGTAAGTTTGCAGTATTAAGTTGGTTCTTTGCTGATTTTTACACATAGTCTAAGAATCTTCAAAGGGGCGTAAGCTTCATCTTAAATTATTGACAAATGGTATGGTAGCAAACATGTTACTATTCATAGTCCTTGGTTTTGTTTTGTTTTTCTCATCCTTAAATGAGGAGAAGTAATAATGTTATAAACTCGGATTGTAAAGTGGTCTGGGCCCCTAACCCATTCAGTCTGCAGGCGGCCACTCCAATTAGTTGTCCCAAATGTTAACTTTTTTATTCATTTTGTTGTCCCCAGTTTTGAGAAACTTGTGTAACTAAAAAAAATTCCAAAGGAAACCTAAAAGTGAATGAAGGTACTCCAGGATAGTATACTTTGTAGAATCAAGGACTGCAGTAGAAAGGGGGATTTAGTAGCAGTCAGGGACACTTCTCCCCTCTTTGTTGTCTGTGGAGCTTAACTCCAGACTGAAGCCACAGGAAGCTTTAAACTCTGGTTCATATGTCTTCTCTTCCTACTCTATATTCCTTTTTCTGGTGATTGTTTTAACTTTTGGGAAGAGAGCAATTTTTAACTGAGATGTGAAGACAAGACAAATATACACTGTATATACTCATGTATATGTCAACTTCATGTATAAGTTGAGGGCAGATTTTGAGACGAATATTTTGGATTTTATTATCACCTGTGCATAAGTTGAGGGTCATTACATGGGGAAAAATGGCACTGCTGGCACTTTTTAAGTCAAACCTTCAAAAAGACAGGAAGCAGTGCCATAGAGAAAGTAGAAGGGATTGATGCATCTTTTGGATTGTCCTGAGATGGACTAAGTTCCCATCTTTCATTATTCTACTCAGAGATGGAAATGGTTAAGTACTTACATTGATCGTTACTTATGCAAGATTTTTGGGTGGATTTTTAAACTAAACTTTCTAGACTTACTTATGAATATAGACAGTATGTCTTGCTGTATAGGAACATTCATTCCAAAGTACCTTATCTGTTGAAATTACTTCTTTGTTCTCAAATTATAAAATGTATACTATCAAAACAACTAATGAATCATTGCAGGCACTAACATGGGCGGCTCGCTATGGACATAAAAAAGTAGTGTTCAGGTTACTTGAACTCGGAGCTGATAAATCAATACAGACAAAAGATGGACAGACACCTGGAGAAATTGCAAAAAACAACAATCATTCAGAGGTATTTCTACTTTTACAATATCATGCAAAATGTATCTACTTTGAAGCTGATTTTGCATTAGAGTTCCATGCAGTGATATAGTATGAGGCTAACCTTGCTATTCACAGGCATTTTTGAATAATGTTTCTATTTGTGAATATTTGTTTTTAAATAGGGATATATTTAGTTAGAGTAAACCAAGACAGGGCTTTATTTATTTATTTATTTTGTGACAAAAGCATTGCATAATAAATAAGTTTAAAAGTGATAAAATAAAGGAATCACAAGCATCTAAATAGTTTTAGACCAAAACCGGGCAACAGTGACTGCATTGTCCGTAGCTTTAAACAACTCCTCCTCCGTACATGAGGCAGGACATTGTGGGCAAGCATACATATGCGGAGTTGTTTGTTCTGCTCCACAGTCACACAAGGTTGAGGATTCCTCCAGGTAGTGCCATCTTGCCAAGTTGTCTTTTGATCTGCCCACTCTGCTTCTGTTTAGAGACTTCCAAGTTGCCCATTCTTGTTTTGCCCCAGGAGGCAGACGCTCATGGGGGGCCATCCAGTTGGAATTGCCTGGTTTAGCTGCCCAGAGGGATACTCTTGCTGTTGCTGGAGGAACATTCAGAGGAGTGGTAGTTCTCATGAAGCTATTTCTTGAATTCAGTCTACTGGGAGGAGGCTGATAGTCATGCAGTGGATGGCTTTCACAATGTTCGACAGGGCTAATCACTGTAGTATGCATGGAGGAAGGAAACTGAAAATGAATATGCTTTGAAGAATTACTGTACTATTGAAAGTATTGTACAAATCTTTTCAAGCGAGTTGTTCCATTAAATGCAATGTGAGATAGTAAAGAGGCAGGGTACATGGGAACTTAAAACCAAGGAACGAGAACATAGTAAGTGCCTATGACAAAACATATATTACCTATATAGCTTCAGCAGTTGTTTTAGCCTCCAGAATACTCAGCAATCTTTCATCCTCCGTAAAGAAAACTCCAGTATCATATCACTAGCTTTGAATTAAAATCAGGCACTTGAATACTATAATAGTTGAAACAAACTGATGTTATAACCCAAACTCATACATGTTTGGTTTATATTTATCAAGTGTTTAACCAAATGTTTGGTTTATATTTATCATGTATATACTTCTTGGTTTGTTTCTTAGACTGCCTGCATCTTTTATTTACTTCGCTTTTTTAGACCTCTTTGAAGAATCATAATGTTTGAGTTCTATATAAATAAATAATTGCACAAGTAAATAGTCTCTGCCCTAAGAAATGTCTTCACTTATAAAAAAATAAATTATAAAGAAAAAAACCCCCGGTGTGTCTCTCTATTACATTTCTAGAATCCAAACTGAGAGAAAAAGGTCCCTTCTCCCAAAGATTTTATTGATGTATTCATGATGTATTTATTGATGTATCCATTTGTTCAACTTTTGAGATGCCATGAAAAGTTTCTTTATCTTTAGTCATAGAGGCCATTGCAATCTCTTCTGGATTTTTTTTTATCCAATTGCACTTAAGTATATAATAAAAATAGTATTTCCTGTGTAAATAAATGTATTTTTTTTTAAAAAAATTCCTTAGCTTTTTAGTTTACTTTCGTTGATGGCAAATCCTTTTCAAGGACGGTTTCAGAACTTTGTTAAAGGAGAGGCTACTCAGAGTCTTTTGAAAGCAGTCCCTGATGGATTGAAAAGGTAAATATTTTAGTATGATAATAATATCTCCAACTAAAAAAGGGTTTTCTGTAAGCCTTCTCCAATCTGTACCCTCCAGATTTGTTAACTTTTCCTCAGCTAGCTTGCCATCTTGAATTGATCTGGGTTCTTGCTAAACATATGTGGAGGGTATCAAGTCGGTAAAAGTAGGGTTACTGACCCAAAAATGTATCCATTGTGCAATTTTAATCACATTCTAGTATGCACTGCTATTGTGAGATATATCTATGCTCTATATATATTTTGGTATTTTTAGCTTTTCTGCCCAAAACTTTTCTTGTGATGCCCTACATGAACAGAACAAAAAAGTTGAATGCTTATGTGGGTTGGAGGGATTTCTCGAGATCAAGGCACTCCACAGGCATCACTGAACCCTTGGAGTAGTGTAAGAATTTTCAGAATTCCCCCTGTCTTCTTAGATCACAGTCCTAATTAGTGAAGATGACCAAGGGTTGGCTGAGTTGATTACAGAACCTTTTTAGGCTAGTGATGATTTAGGATGTTCATTGCCTTGATTTGGTTTTATGCCACTTTTGTGACAGTGTTCCTTGAACAGAACTTTAGAACTGGTGTAACATAGCTAATTCTTTATTTAGAATACCTGCATTTTATAATAATGGAACCTGTATATCTATATAGATCTTATGCAGCTTTTGGTGACCTGGAAGTGTTTTTACATGGCTTTGGGCTAGAACACATAACGGAGATATTAAACGTGAGTTTTTAAATTGAAAACATACCTGGATGATTGCATATATTCTTAATGATCGTGCCATTATTGTAGAAGATCACTATTAAATTTATGATAATATAAGTATTAAAGCTGTTTTGGAAGATGTGAATGTTAAGAGTATTCTGAATATTAACCTAGATTAGGGCTTTGTGTATCTATTATAAATGTACTTAAAGTATGTTATTTGGCTGTGTTTATTGATATCTATGTCATATGCAAGGGAATAATTACCATGAATTCTGGGTTGTAAAAAACCTGATAAAATAATATTGTTTCGTGCAGGAAAGAGGGATAACTTTGAGACAACTTTTGACCATGAGAAAAGAGGACTTCGTAGAGGTTGGCTTATTTCTCCTGTTTCTTAATTTTCTATTTTGTGTAACATTTTAGTGCCTGTGAGTCATTTTTATAGAGGACAAATAATACTGGTTTCTGATACAATGTCCCCTTATTACAGAGGAACCAGTCAGACCATTGGTATGCTAGGACAGAAGTTGCTGTTAGAGTGCACAAAGATGTGTTAAATATGCATTTATGAACGGCTTCGTACCTATAACATTTTCAATTTATTGCTGTAAATTGAAAACATTTGTAACAACATGATTTGAGTGGAGAACATGCATTAGCATTGATAGATCTGATCCTGCTTAGGATCAGATGGGATCTGGTGTTTTTAGGGTATTTAGGCATATTCAATGTATATTTTTAAAATTGGGTTTCTTGTTTTGGTGGAATTAAGGCATATTAGAAAATGATGATCCCTAAAGCCACTATTTTGACTCTTCTAAGATAAAATACAAGTTTGTTTATTAAACATTGCACTTATATTTTAAAAAGTCAAATGTCTTCCAAATCTTGTTCATAAGATATTTTGAACATTTTGTCATTTAGATTGGGATTCAGGATCGGAGAGATCAACAAAAAATCATAGATGCTGCTAAAGAACTGCAGATAGAAGAAATAAAGTTGGAAGAATTGTCAGGAGTGATAAATGTAGAATTCAGGTAAAATCCCACTTTCAAAAGAAATATTAACAAGATAGTAACTAAAACTATTGTTTTTAATTAAATGAACTGAAATCTCACTTGATGGACAGTCAACAGATCCCAGGTCATTATTCTGCACAGGGCACCATTTGTGTAAAATCAAAATGATGTTTCAGACTGAATATCCTACATAAAGCATAACAACAGTAGAATTGGAATGCACATGGTGTGTGAATAGCTGCAATAAGTTTAATTTGTGGTTGGTGTGTATTGGAAAAATCATAACGGTTGGAATCATGTATCAAGAGAGAGGCTATAGAGCACCCACAGTGGTTTGAACTCTGTCATTTACTGGTTAGAAAGAAAGTTGAAGAATGCACCTCCAGATGTGTCAAGTCAGTGTTTCCCCCTCTTTCTGTTCACATAAGGTGAGCACTGAGCTGTCAGCTGTAATCAGTAAAATTGTTGCTGTCGGCATTCCATTATGCATTATTTTGTGTGTGGGTCTTAGAACGGAGCAAAAAGCACTCTTTTTAGTCTTCATTTTAATAGTATATAATTTAGCAGACATTCAAAAGACTTCTCAGTAAACATTAGTTTTAAAAAAGAAGCCTTCTAATGTAGTTACTCATTTCACTCGAAATAATGATTTCTGTTGCATTTTCAATTGCACCTGTGGACCAAATTTGGAGAGTAGTACAAGTCAGTGTGTTAGGTAGATGGATGATACAGATCAAGGAACCCGGATAGTAGGCAGCCATTCCCACTCTTAAGCTATTTGGTATGTCTCTCACTATATTGAGTAAATGGAACATTGGGCATTTACTATGCATGCTCCTTTTTGACAGATGCAATGGGTTAATCCACACATTTCCAGATTGCTGGCTGCCTTACTAATTTGGTCAGTTTTTACATATGAATGACTGGCTCTGGATAACTGACTTCTCTGTGGGTTGTTTATGTCTGTATTATCTTCACATTGTGTAACTCTAGCCAAAAATACATATTCCTTAGCTTTGGATAACATGGGGAAGGGTTAACATCCCTGTTGTGTTTGCTTTGCTGTCTGTGCCCTTGTTCAGAAGATTTCACTTCACTTTCTGTCACTGTGATAATTAGATGTTGAAAAAATACTTGTTGTGGAAACAAGGATTGGCGATAAAGCTTTAATTGAGATACTTTTTCCTTGTGACAACTCTTTCAGGAATGAACCTCCCTTCCGGGGGTTAGATCTCTATCATTTCCTGTTGTCTCACTCCAGTTCCTAACTATGAGTCATTTGTAAGTCGGATGTTTGTAACTCAGGAACTGCCTGTAGTTTGCTGTGTGTTGTGGAAGGGTTGCTGAAGAAATAGTGTTGGAAACTAAATATGCTGTTCCCTGGATTCATTCCAGTGGGGAGTTGTAGAGGTATGCTCACACAAAAATGTAGTTGCTTAATTAATTTTTGATCATAAAGTAAGCATACTTCAATTTGGTCCAGCACTCTGCAGCCAGATTAATAACGAGCGAATTACAGGGAGCGGTCAACCCCCCTGTTTAAGGAGCTTCACTGGCTGCAGTTTATCTTCTGAGCCCAATTCAAGGTGCAGGTTCGGAACCCACCTACCTCCGTGACCGCATTTCCCCCTGTGAACCTGCACGGCCTCTTTGTTCTTCGGGGGAGGCCCTTGTCTTGCTCCCACTACCTTCACAATCGCAGTTGGTAGGGACTAGGAAAAGGGCCTTCTCCATTGTGGCCCCCCGGCTCTGGAATTTCTCCCAGAAAGATCAGGCAAGCCCCTACCCTTCAAATTTTTAGGAAGAGCCTGAAAACATGGCTCTTCCAACAGGCTTTTGGTGAGTGATTCTCGCCCTTAGGTCTAGGGTCTGTCCTACTGATTAACAATATCTCTGTTGCACCTTATTCCATTCCTTTAGTTGGAAATGGCTTTCATGTTTACCTCATCCCAAGCCCTTATCATGATAATTGTTGCGGGTTATTTTTACCTCTCTTCCAGTTTACATTCCTCACTATATGCGCTTTCTTCTGGCCCAGTTCATTTTTTGAGCTTTCACAGGTTTTTATCTAACCATGTTTTATTGTAAATGTGGTTTTTAATATGTTTTATAGATCTGTTTTTACATTGTTGTGTCTTTTACATTGTTTGTAACAATCTGGGCTTGGCCCCATGTTAGCCACTGAGTCCCTTCGGGGAGATGGAGGCGAGGTATAAAAATAAAGTTGTTATTGTTGTTGTTATTATTATTACTGCTGCAAGTTAACTCATCACCAAAAAAATGTTTCAGATATACCTCATTTCCTTTGCTGCTATTTTGATTTTTATAAGTTATTTCTGAGTAACTTTTTGTGTAATTGTTGTCTCATTTTATTGTTGCAGTGGTGATGAGTTACTTTCTTTTCTTCTGAAACTAAACAGACAGTGTATTCAGCTTACCACTGCTGTGCAGAATGTGATTAATCAGTTCCCTACAGATGCTCACAAGGTATTTGTAAAGAAAAATGGTCAGAATACCATTTTGTGATATTTTCTATGTTAACCAAATGGCCATAAATGATACTCCTTTTTGAGGCAACCAGATACAAAACTAGAAATAGTCTTCTATTTCCATGTTTGCTCAAAGAATCAAAGCAGTCTTCTGAAAATTTAGTCCTTTGTCATTACATCTAACTTAGAATATATCCATTTCTGTTTATTAATATTCAGACCAACGATCATACACATTCACACAGATAAAATACTATCTAAAAGACAATGATAAAAAACAGTATAAAAGGTCAGCAGTATAAAACATTATAAAAATACTATATAAAACAATTGGCATGAATATCTTGTCTGTTAAAATCGAATACCATTAATATACAATTTTAATACAATAGCAGTAAGGATAAAATTATTTAGCCTAAATCATTTTCATAATGTTTAAAAACAATTGACTAGATGAGTTTCACCTTTTCATGTCAAGTTCCTGTCACTTTTGCTTTCATATGAATTACTTAAATATTAATTTGACATTGGGAAAAAATGTAATACATTTAATATATTTCTTTGATACATTGCAGCAAATCATTGTAAAATATAAAATAAGATAATTTTACAGTATAAAATACTTCTTAAATGATACACTTATATACCAGATTTAACTTCAGACATTAAACTGTGTCACCTACACATTCAACAGTCCTGATGATTAATTTGTTGTTGGGAGAACGTAATTTACAATCCTTATATTTTCAGTCTTTTATCTGGTAATAGCGCTAATTAGAACTGAGTTCCAGTTAACAGATATATAGAAGTTGTCTTTCAGTTGTCTTGTATAAACTGTGTGTCAGGTGTTTAATCTTGTTTTCTTAAAAAAGCTGGTCCTTGAATGGAGTCCACCTGAGAGCCTCGCTAAAACTTGTGAAGATCTCATTTGCAATGTTGAAGATCTGAATGGAGAAGCTTGTAAATTAAGGAAGCTCATGCAAGAGGTATATACAAATCAACAACCAGAATGTACTGTATTTTACTGTATAATAGTTGCACTTTAAGGGGGAAAAGAGAGGTGCTTATGGTGAAAAAAATGCAGTTATGGGGCTTCCCTCAGCTGGCAGCTGCAAAGGGGAGAGGTCGGCAGGTGGGTGAGGCCTCTCTGTCTCATGCACCTGTCCCTGAGTTGCACCCTTCATACACTCACCTGGGCAGGTGTGTGAGCGAGTGAATAAAGGGGTACAAATATTATGCGAAGAACAGGAAAAATACCAATTTTGGTACCCCACAAAATGGGGATGTGTTGTGTATGCTCTGGTGACTATTATGCAATGAAATATGGTATTTGAAATACAGTAGACTCTCACTTATCCAACATAAACGGGCCAACAGAACGTTGGATAAGCGAATGTGTTGGATAATAAGGAGAGATTAAGAAAAAGCCTATTAAACATCAAAATAGGTTCTGATTTTACAAATTAAGCACCAAAACATCATGTTATACAACACATTTGACAGAAAAAGTAGTTCATTACACATTAATGCTATGTAGTAATTACTGTATTTACGAATTTAGCACCAAAATATCACGATGTATTGAAAACATTGACTACAAAAATGTGTTGGATAATCCAGAACGTTGGATAAGTGAGACTCTACTGTAATCACAAAAATTGCAGATTTGATGTAATGAATATGGGCATGAGATCATATTTTCAAAATTATGCTGTATTTCAGTGATTCCCAACCTTTTTTGGACCAGAGACCACTTGACCAGGGACCATTCTCCAATATTCGTTCCCAAAGAGTTACAAATCAGTTTTTGGTCAACTTTTCGGTTTGGTTATTTGGGGTGCTGATTCAGAAATTGTATTGGATAGATCACCTCAGCTCTAGTTTCTGATACAGAACATATGCCATCCAGTAGTCGCCATCTGCTCACCCACAGAAAACCATATTTAATAATCTAGAGCTGATGTGGTCTATCCAGTGCTATTTTCTGAATCAGCACCCCAGTTAACCCCAGGAGCAGGCCCTAAGAAAAAAAAGACACAAAGAAAATAATGTTTTTTGGTTGAGCTGTGTTATTATCTGTAGTAGTAACAGTGAGGCCGCTAACTATATTTTAGTTCTTGCAGATCACTGGTGGTCCATGGACCACAGTGCTCTATTTAAATGTATTTCAACTAAATTTTGTGAATATACCTGCAAAAATGGTTGGGGAGAGAGAAAGAATTAAAAGGAGATAATGGTGGTGGTGGTGGTGGTGGTGGTGGTGGTGATGATGATGATGATGATGATGATGATGATGATGATGAAAATTAAAACTCTTATCCCAGAATATAGTCCTTAAATCTGGAAGCCACACAAGCTTTTTATGATGTGCTTTAGGGATGAGCCAAACAAGTGTAGCCCACAAATTGCATATATAGCTATTGGGATCCCCAAGTGTGTCCTTGGAACTCTAGAAAACTGCAGATTCTCAATTAAAAATAGTCCCAGACCTCTGTTCTAGATTGTCAATCTTACACAGAAGAGTTGATTTTTTTATCAACTCGTAGTAAACCTTGTCCCATGGTCTCTCTTTATGGTTTTTGGTGGAGAAAAGCAGATGGAAATATGCTATCTTTTCAAGCAGGTCCGTACTAGGAGTTTTAGATATCTTAATTTTGAAGATGCCTTGCTATGGTGTAGACACCTCATTATGTTTTTGCTTCATAATTTTTCTCTAGTTACATGATGTACAAAAGGACAATCCTTGTCAAATACAGCCTCTGGCGAAGAAGAGGAGGTGGGAAAAGACTTTTTTAAAAATGGTAGCAGTGACAGTAATTGGATCCGGTTGTGTGTTTTTTATCAGCAAGTTTACTTTAAGAAACGTTACAGCTGAGCCAGAGTCATCTTTATATCTTTTAAATAGACCTATTAAAATGTGGTGGTTTTCCCCCCAATATTAAGAACTTAGAATAAAAATCCTATTGACTTACATTGTCATTCATTGTTAATTCAATTTATATCAGTACAAGTGCTTCAGTTTCCACTCCTTAGTCTAAATCAATAGAGAGCAATGTATAACAGATTCTACAAAATATTGACAAACTGTCTGCATTTATAATTTTTATATAACATTCAGTTTTTGTTTTTATGACAAATAAATCTTGGTTATTGTGTTAGCCTACTACGAATTCATTTGTGTGTGTCAGCTTTTTAAGTGGGTTGTGTATTGCTGAATAGCAATCAAATATTGCAAGAGATGGCTTACTGAAGAGAACTGTTGAATGTTTTAATGTCCTTCATTTTATAAAAATTAAAAGCATTCTTTTGCTGTGGAGATTGGCCACACTTCAGCCATGACCTAGACCCTGATTCTTTTTTTCTTGCACTGGAATAATTTCTATATGAAAAAAGAATCATTTGTAGAGTCATAAATCTTGTCTGGAGGGATAAACCTTCCTCACTCTTTGTTATGCTTGCTGTACAGATTATCAGTATGAATGAAAACAACACATAGTATGGATCTGCATTTAGGAAAGCTGGGATCATATATCTTAGATCATTGAACAGCAGTTGGCTTTGTAAACAGAGATGTAATACAAGAACTATGGGGCATAGGGTTGATATAGCTTGCAAGGAAAAATGAAAAATGTCAGGAACATTCTTGTATTCAAGGTTTATAGGCTATTAAGCCATGCTAAGTCCCTTTGGGAAGATGGGTGGGATGTAAATAAAGTTGATGATGATGATTGCCTTGAAATTTAAAGCATTTTTTCTGACCTAGAAGTTTCATCATCCAGTAATATAATTTCATTTTGGATTGTCTTATCATAAGGTTTTCAAGGTGGTATCTGAGACTTGCTTTGCCCAAGTTTTCTGTATCCTTAGAAGTTTTTTCCCCCAATTTGGAAGGTTTCAGAGTTTTATTTCCACCAAATCTGGGCAGAGGGACATGACATGATCCTGCCGATTGCATAGGCTGGGTCTGTAAAGTAATCCCTAGCTCTTAAGCTCTAAAAGACAAAAAATGACCATCAACAACAGGGCCAGAAGCCAGACCACCATATATATAAAAACACTACAGGAATGAAAGCAACTAATATTGGAACAACCCAAAGGTCTGGCCAGTAGAAAAGCTTTGTACTTGACATTGAAAATCTAGTTCATGGCAAGGCAAGCCTTTCTGTGAACAAAATTCCACTGAAAAAATGCTGCTGAATTCTGTGGTCAATTTAGCATTCCATTAGTAGTAGTTACGGAAATTCTCTTTCCTTCCTCTCCCCTCCACTCTTTATCAGTTGGTTACTTCCTGTTCTTTAAACATGCCGTTTTTTGCTTCACCACCATCACCAAAGCAACCACCATGAAGGGGCAAAATTGTATTTAAAAGACAAATTCTGCTCCCTCAGAGGATTCATCTGGAGCACAATTTTGCCATTTGGGAGAACTGAGATAGGTTTTTGTGGGGTGGAAGCCGGGCTAAGAGGAATACAGCTGGTTAAGTTCAATGAAAAGCAAAATGTGTTACGATAAGTAGTTTTTGTTTTTTAAAAAACTATGCAAGCTTTACACCGGAGGTGTTGGTAGTCCTCAATGACATAATATGGCAGGACTTCAGTCATCTCTCTACTTCCCTCGCTTTCTCCCTAATTCTATTGTAAATATACACAGCTTTTCAAAACAGTTCTTCCAACAGGCAAAATAAGGTCTCCAAATAAAAGCTAGGTATGCCAACAATAGCAGCCACCTTTTTGCTGTAGATAGCTTGTTTGTGCTCTTTCTTTTGGTGTTGTTGTTTGTCATCCCAAGGCCTTGTAGATAAGATGAGTTACAGCCTTGTTCCTGCGATCTTGGGAAGGAACAGGGACACAGAGGCCCCTTTGATTTTGGGTAGTTGCAGTGACAATCTCAACCATGGTATTCATCTTGCTGGAGCCTTGCTGAAGGCTAAAGAGAACAGAAGAGGAGAGATGACAGATGACAGACCCCTGGTGAAGCTTCACGACAACAGGGCTGTGCGAATGGTGAGCTTGAAAACATTATTTTCCCAAAGTAGCACAAAGACACCTGGAAAGTGTTTGATTGAGGCATGTCAGTATTGCTGGGATTATACAGAATGCTGTTTTTCATCAGCCTAAGTAAAGTATTGAAACCTCTAAATTCTGCTTGGATTGATGTCATCTTTGCAAAACTGAAAGAAGAGGAATCTGCCTTTTCTGTAGTTTCCCAACATTCCCACTGCGGGAAGGGATGCACAGATGCCAACCTAGTACTAAGTGTACCTGATGATGATGATGAAGAAAAACAAGCACCAAAAACGACATCAAACAAAAGTTGGCATAGATTAATAAACTTGAGAAACCTGTGCACACTGGTCTTTAGCTAAAGTGTGGTTTATCTACTACCAGTTTATATTAGAATGTATGGGTTGTATAGCTAAGGGTTCAAGGGGAAAACAGTGAAACGTGGGGGTGAGGAGAGGCATCTAGATGGACAAATATGGTTACATTATTTTAGATGTGTTCACTATAGAAAAACTGGGTTTTCTATAGAGGCTGACAGGTGGGGGCAGCAATCTGCTGCTGAATGGTTTCACTGTATACCATATACCAGGAATCTGGGAGCCTGTTTCTCATACATTGAGCCTCATGTGTCCTAAACCTGGAAGTGCCATGAAGTCCACTTCTTGTTGGATCAAAGGATTTTGTGTAGTTTTGTGTGTGTGTTCCGCCACTGGGTTACATTGAAGACATGGATGTTTCAACGTGCCTTTGAACAATAGGTCAGTTTGTTATTTATTTCTGCCCAGTCCAAATTGTTTACTGTCTTGGCTTCCAGCACTTTTTTCTCATTCTTGATCCTATTGCCCTGCGTTTTTCACAAGCCCTGCACTTTCATGTGCAATTTATGTATCCCACTTTTGATTGATATATGTTATGATGCCTTTATTCTGTGTTTTAATTGTTCTTAATTATACAGTATTCCCTTACTTATCGCAGGAGTTAGTTCCAGGAC
This sequence comes from Anolis carolinensis, assembly GCF_035594765.1. Classification (NCBI taxonomy): domain Eukaryota; kingdom Metazoa; phylum Chordata; class Lepidosauria; order Squamata; family Anolidae; genus Anolis; species Anolis carolinensis. The sequence continues at coordinate 139,283,387 of NC_085845.1, forward strand.
CACCCGCAATAAGTGAAAATCCACGAAGTAGGGACACTATATTTATTTTAATATTTATACATTATTTTAGTAGTTATATACTATTTTAAGTCTTTATCAACCAATTGTGTGTTGATAAATTGCCTCCTCCTCCTGTAGCTGCTTGGAATCCTTTTCTCTTCCTTTGGCTTCTCCTTCCTCCCTTCCTTAGGCTGTGAATTGTAATTTTTTAATGATTTATAGTAGTCTTTTAGAGTTTATTGAAAAACCGCAAAATAGTGAATCTGCGAAAAGTGAACCGTGAAGTAGTGAGAGAACACTATTGTTTTTATGTGTTTTGTTTTATATCTTGTACATTTGTTTTTCAGACCTGGTCCCCATTTAAGCTACCCTGAGTCCCTTCGGGGATATGGAGGTGGGTTATAAGAATAAAGTTATTATTGTTACTATTATTATTATTTGACTATAAGAACCTGCTAAAATTCATATGAAAACCATTAGATGTCTGACATAAAAGGATCATTTTAATCTGTTGTCTTAAGATATCAAATGTAGTGCTCTAAGCTGCCATGGGCTGGGACATCCACCAATAGAAGGCTTTGTTAGTAGCTGAAGAAAGATGAAGTCACCTATCATGGTCATGGTCCTGGTCTTAGAAAATCTAAAGCACTGCTGCTTAAACTGCATTCCAACCCCAAAATGGAGTCCTCTTAGCCCAATGTTTGGGTCATGACCAATTTGGCAACAGGAAAAGGTTTCTGAATGCCATCCATTTATAATAGTCTGTTGGCAACAATGTGCAATGCTTGCAGTGGACTTTGCAGAAAATGCTTCCGCTGTACTCCATAAAAAGGAAAATCAGCCTGTTTAGCAAGCCTTTCAAATACTGATTTATTATCAGTACATGTTTGATTTTTAAAACACATATTATATACCCAAGGCCACATAAACATTTCTCAGAATGAAAGAGGTTGTGATGCCTAGGGCACCTTTGGCCCCTGACCCTGTGGCCATTACTGTCCAGGACAAAGAAGACTTGGATTTTCTCCCATGTCAGCAAGATTCAACTCCTTTCCAGATGCCTCATGTTGACATCTCCGAGCCAGAGCCAATTAAGATGCCCTTGAAACAGTGCCGGCTCTCCCAGATTCTTCGGAAGGTTTAGGGTTTGATATAGGGCATTTGTGCAAACAGAGAGATTGCAAAGACAAAGCTTGCGGAGAAGCGCCAGATTAGTGGAGCGTGGTGACTATGGCTAAGCCCTGTTCTCTTGGGAAGAATTTGGGAGTTAGACACCTGGTGCGGTGACTGTGACAAGCTCAGTTCTCTTGGGAAGTTTTAGGGAGTCACGCACCTGGTTTGGGGGAGCTTATGAACTTCAATAAAAGTATTGCGCTGAGAACCTTCCTTCACGGTGTCAACTTTACTTCTAACTGAGAAGCATCATCGTCTCTAGCTCTTGAAATCCAAGCGGCCTGAAAATGCGCTACTCTTGAGTAGACCGGGTGCTGGTCTACCTCCTTGCCAAGTTTGGACTGCGTTTCAGCTCCTGCACATCCAGTTTATGCCTTGCCCTGAAATTCTGCTTTTGGACACTTACTCCAGAGAACTCTTCTTGCTACTTTGCTCCTTTTTTGCCACTCAATACTCAAGCCGAGTTTGAGTGTGTTTCGGTTTCTGGATTTTGGACTCTAATATTGGACATAAGACTTTCACTTATTGGACTAATTTTGATCTTTCCTGAAAGGTCAATTGCTTATTCAACTTTGCTGCTTATTTCCTTTTGGAACTTATTTTGTTTTAATAAATTATTAATAATTAATAATAATTAATAATTATTAATATTAATAAATTATTGGCCTCTGTGTTGGTTTTCAGTGCTCTCGCTGCTTAGGGGTGTAACAGTGGTCATGAGTGGAAAAAGATTGCGAAGTACTGGTTTAAAGGCTAAAGCATACAGTTTGGATATGTTTGGAGAAACTAAATCGCTGATTAAAGCTCTTCAAAAGATGCTCATCTCTGTTGATTTCTGAGTGAACCATCTTGCAACACATCCTGGCCAGTAGAACAACAGTTTCTCCTTTGAGTTCTTTATCTTTGTATAGTTTAAGAGCGACACACAGGGAAGGAGGAAACTAGCAGGTTGGCAACAGAGAGGGGAAACGGATGCACAGGAGATAACTTGAAATTGTGTATAGAGAAGACATAATTTTGGCTGGAGCATCTTTTGGCACTCCAGGTAAGAATCTCACTCCAGCTAACAATCTAAGCTATTTTGGGTATACTGAACAGTAAGAATCCTGCCCTCCTTTTCATATTTGCTTACTATTCATAAATAACAGAAGATCAAAATATAAAATGGCAAGTTGTTTAAAGATGAGGCAGAGTTCTGACCTAGTCTGTTTCTTCCATGCTCAAGGAGCAGGAACTACACTCCGTAATACTTAAGTGATCCATCTTGAAGTAAGCATGGCTCAAGGCAAGTGCAGCGTAGAAGGCAAGGCCACTCTATATGTTAAGTCTGTTCAGAACCTCCTATAATGATAGTTTTTACAGATCAGGCTGAAGCCTGCCATACCACAAGCTCTCTAGCTATTAGTGACACTTTATTGCTGCTGTGTCTTGAGTCACCAGACCATCCAAAGCATTAGGTGCCATAATTAAATGGATGAATTACAGGGAGGTTGTAAAATGAAAGGCTCAGTTTAATCACATGAGTCGTACACCTATAGGACTGGATGCACCATCTTTTGAGCAGCTGACGGCCCATCCAAAACTCCTCAGCCCAACTCAGCAGGTACACGTTTCCCTTTTTGTCCACTGAAAGTGGAAGATGAGATCACTAAAATTAGTTTAAAACCTGTCTGCATAGGGATTGTTGGGGAGGGATTTGAAATTAAAAGTCTACCATCTCCCTCTTGTGGTTAGTTTGCAAAAATTTATCCCCTGCAACTTTAAAATGAGGCTAGTTAGGTACTGTGACACTGATTCTTGTCATTTGGAGATTTCAATCAATCACTAATATATTTTTGTGCAGGTAGCTGATTACAGCTCAAACTTTCCAGAGGAAAAGATAAGCAGCAGCTGATTTCAATTTATTGAAACATAAAAGGTTGCAAATATGACTATAAGGACATTCATTTGAGGAAAATAAAGAACTTCAATTTTGAAAAAGCTGATATAAGGCTTGGAGGGCCTTCACACAGTTAAAGCTTGTGCACCAGCTACACCCATACCTTTGAAAGCCCCATCTGGCCATAGTAGTACAGGCCTTAGTCACATCTAAACTAGACTAAATGAGCTCTACATGGGGCTGCTGTAGAAGGGCGTTCGGAAACTGCAATTGGTACAGGAGTGGAATACAGGTCAAGAACTACCCTGCTCCTGAAGCAGCTACACAGGCTCCCAGTTTGTTTCTGGGTGCAATTCAAGATGCTGACTGGCCTATAAAGTCCAAAATAGTTTGGGACCACATCTCTGATCAGTCCACACAAGCCCTGAGATCATCAAGAGAGGCCCTCAGTCCCTCCAATGAGGGGGAGGTTTTTTTCGGTGGTGGCACTGCAGCTCTGTAACTCCTTCCCCAAAGAGGTACATTCAGCCCCCTTGTTATTGGCCTTTTGCTCCCAAGTGAAGACTTTATGGAAGCAGGCCTTCCCTGATCACACACAAGACTAGTCACTAGGTCAGATAAGGCTCAAGGAACATATGGCTAAAGTTATGGAGCTCTGAACTGTTCAACTTATGTTTTAATGTGTTAGGATAACCTCAGGTGTAGAGTTTTTAAATCGATAATAATATATGTGTTATTTTTATGCTTATTTATATTTATGTAATTTGGGTTTTATATAATGTGTTGATTTATTGCCTATATGTTGGGTTGTGGGATTAGGGTTTTTTTATTATATAGTTGTGTTTTTGTACGCCACTTTGAGTCCCATTCATGGGAGAAAAGTAAATAATATCATCATCCTACATCTGCATATAGTTCCATGCACAGTTTATGTCCTCCCACTGTCCAGCAGGTGATAAGCCCTGGAAAAAATGGGAATTAATTCAGATCCTTGAGAAGCAGCTGGTCTCATCTGCCTTTGTCTTCCCCAGAAGCACAGAGCAACCAGATGCCCATCATCTGAATTATGTCTCATATCTGCCCAACATTAGTAGCAAACATCCCTCCCTGATCTGGACAGCTGCTCAGTAGTAAAAGGCTTTTGGATGGAGTGCAAGCCTACTGCTTATCTAAAAAGGGACTGATGAGTACAGAAGCTGCATTTATGCTTTGTTTAGTCAATAACGGGATGCTGGTTGTAGATCTCTAATATTATTTCGTGAACTCTAGCAGTTTGATGTTGGGCTATAACTAGAGACCATGGGATTTCTACATGGAGATTAAACCCATTGGATAGTCCTCAGCAAGTCTCACGGTGACTGCAAGGCAGGCTTTTCTGTGCTTAGTAAGTCAGAAATAGCTTGAACGCACATAACTGCAAGAGTTTCTACTTTGGTGACCTCAGATATCAGTATTTTGTCACTAGGGCCAGAATCCTGGAGTACAACTGGTGAACCAGTGGAACTTACCTGTGTGTTGACTTACCAGATTAGTTTGTTTCCTCTAACTGAGACTGACAGTATGATTTAGGTTTAAGATTTCCATGCATCAGATGTTAAAGCTATTTGTTTGCATACAGAAGATGGAGTAAAATTTGTTTTTTTGTTTGAAAAAAAAACATTAGACCTTTTCAGCTTTTCATGTTGAAGAGCACAGTGCTTTGGGTCTAATATTTCTTGGGCATTACAATAGAACATGGCAGTAGTGGCATTAGCTAATGTGTGTAACTACATTGATCCTTTGCTCTGGATCCAAGTATTCATCATTACTAACAGCGCAAGGTCTGTTACATCAAATCAATATGGTCTATTCCATTGACTTTCAGTCTTAACGGTTCTTTAAAACATAAATGCTTGTATTGTACAAATGACTGAAGTTTATTTTCCCTTGCCTATTCAATATGTGGTCAAATTTCTGTCAAAGTAGTGTTCGCATGCATCCCTTCATGATGGAAGGAATTCAAATGAACAGTGGCACAGGAAATGCACATAAAAGAGTACAAGGACTGAATTGCTGCAATACACAAAAGGTTTATTTTTTAAAGATTTTTTTGTCCTGTTTTTTGAAAGCAAAATAGAATAGAACCAAACATCAATGTATTTTGTACAACAAAAAAATATGATAACAGACAACCCATGAAGAGCTTAGAACGGCTTCCCTTTTTTAAAAAACATGCTTTCTGATAGTCAACAGTCAGTTGGCACAGAAAATGTCATGGCAGTCATTCGGAAGAAATTTCCTTCAGATTCTTGTCAACTGATGCCAGAGACTGGAGGGAAGGATGCTTTCCACTTTTTCCATCACAAAGTTCAACGGGGCAAAAAGGGTGCTCAGGAACTGCAAAGTTAACAGACAAAACAAGTAGATCAACCCAGGAAATAATGGTATGTCATATGGCAGTATTACAATTAGGTCTTCTGAAAATGTGGAACTTGGAAGTCTTCCCACCTAATCTTAGACAAGGGTGAGGAATGCTGGATGTTGGAGTCAAAAATATCCCTGTCCCTGTATTGGATTGAATGGGTCTTGTAGTCTCTTCCAACTCTATGATAATCCTGTTCGATTTCATGTACCAATATTGCGAGGAGAAAGTTTCTGGCAGTGGGTCCATCTCCTGATCCATCCCATGTGACATTATAGCAAGGAAGGCAGATGAGGATCTGGAGGCTATAGCCTGGTTCACCTTTACCTATTTATTGTGGCAACCCAGGGGGCAAATCTATTTGAAGACGATTTGAGCAAATCTATCTGAGGAATGCAAGAAAGAAAGATTCCCTTTATTGGGCTTTTTTGGTCACATGAAAAGCTCCATTATTTTTTTTTCAAGCATTTGAATATTCTTTCTATCCCTATATCCTAGTAATATATTTTGAATTTTGGCTACAATACATCTGAACATATTCCAGTTTGTACAGCTTAAAACTTCAAAGAAACATAACTTGATGAGGATGTACTACTTTTTCTCTTGGTGCTTTGAGAACTGGATGAGGACATGGGGAGACCAGGACTGGACTTTAAGCAAGTCACACTTTCTCTCCCTCAGAGGAAGGCAATAGGAAGCTCTCGCTGAACAAATCTGTGATAGATTTCTCTTAGGATTGGTATAACTTGGAAATGGCTTGAAGCTGCACAGTTCTTTCCTCTTGATGATACATATGAAAAGAAAAGGTCCAAGGTCCACACACCTTTTCTAAAGCATGATCAAACTCAGTATGGGTGCATCTACACTGTAGAAATAATGCAGTCTGACATCACTTTAGCCCCATGGTTCAATGTTATCAGGGCCGGCCGGAGATATTTTTTGATGTGAAGCGGGAGTGCTGAAAAGCGCCCCCGCCACCGGCGCCATGGCCCCGCCCAGCGTGCCCTGGCCCCGCCTCCCACGCTGCGTGGGAGGCGGGGCCAGGGCGAATAGTGAGGGGGGGCGGGCCTGGAGAAACCTCCGCTGAAGTCTGGCCTGCTAGAAATGGCCAGACGGGCGAGCGGGGGTAGCGTGGGAGGCGGGGCCAGCTCTGATGCCGCTCCCCCCCCCGCCCAGCGTGCCTTGGCCCTGCCTCCCACGCAACGTGGGAGGCGGGGCCAGGGCACGCTGGGCGGGGGGCGGGGCCAGAGCTGGCCCCGCCTCCCACGCTACCCCCGCTCGCCCGTCTGGCCTTTTGTAGCAGGCCAGACTTCAGCGGAGGTTCCTCCAGGCCGCGATTGCGGCCTGGAGGAACCTCCGCTGAAGTCTGGCCTGCTACAAAAGGCCAGACGGGCGAGCGGGGGTAGCGTGGGAGGCGGGGCCAGCTCTGAGGCCGCTCCCCCCCCCCGCCCAGCGTGCCTTGGCCCCGCCTCCCACGCTGCGTGGGAGGCAGGGCCAAGGCACGCTGGGCGGGGGGGGAGCGGCGTCAGAGCTGGCCCCGCCTCCCACGCTACTCCCGCTCGCCCGTCTGGCCTTTTGTAGCAGGCCAGACTGCAGCGGAGGTCCCTGCAGGCCGCGATTGCGGCCTGCAGGGACCTCCGCTGCAGTCTGGCCAGCTAGGAAAGGCCAGACGGGCCAGGGCGCACTGGGCGGGAGGCGGGGCACCGTCAGGGCGGTGCCCCGCCTCCCGCCCAGCCTGACGGCGCCCCCCCGGGCCTGCGCCCGAGGCGGCGTCGTCAGGGGCCTCAATAGTGGGGCCGGCCCTGAATGTTATGGAATCCCAAGAATTGTAATTTTATAAGGTCTTTAGCCTATTCTGCCAAAGAATGCTGGTGCCTAACAATACTGTAACTCCCAGGATTCTTGAATTATTGAGCAATGGCAGCTGAAGTGGTATCAAACTGCATTAATTCTACACTGTAGATGTGCCTATGATGGTTAATAAATTTTGCACGGTTTTCAAACTCTTCTATTTTTCACTGGCTGCCTTCCTCCTTGCTTGCATACTTTTTTGCTGTTCTATTCTAGGCACTCATCATAGCTCTCAATTTTGCTTTTCCCTCTTGCTTTCTTATTTTATTTTCTTCAGTTTGTTTTTTAAATTTAAATATGAAAAAATCATGTTTCTTGAGTAAATTCTTAAATAAGGTTCTTCCTTTTTATGCAGTACCATTCATTAAGACTAGCTTATGACAATCCTGTCTTGTGATTATTACAAGATATATTTCTGTCTTACAGATTGGCAGTATTAAGACAAATGGGATAGCAAATTTCATTCCATTTCCTAAGGATCTGCAAGAAACCCAGCTAATGAAATGCTGCACAAACCAAACTCAATGCAAATTACTTTCTAGAGTGCTGAGTTTCTGTTTCGGTTAAACACATTTCAAACAATAAATGTTTCACGGAAAACTCTAAGGTATACATTATTGACCTGGATAAACTGATGAACGAAGAAGATATGTACCGGTAATTATCTTTCCAAAAATATGGGCCTTTGATATGAAATTAAAACTATAGGAACTGTCTCATAAATCATTATACTAAAATAGAACGTTGGGAAATGATTTTGCCATATGGTGACTACTCTTCTGTAGAGGAGGGAAAATGCTTTAGGAGATTCATCCATTAAAATGACATTTGAGCCATTTTAATTTACGGATCTTAATACTATGCCAAAACACTTCATGTACAATACAGTTACAAAATAGGTCAATATTATACAGCTAAATATAAGCCAGCAAACAGTGGCTTGCCTACGATTACCTAATAACCTAGTTTGGTAACCTAGTGTGCTTTAAACTGCGGTGAAATGTAATCAACAACTGTTTGGTTTAATAAATTCTTGGGTTGGGATCCTACTAATGCCTCGCTCTGATGTAAATACTATTGCACTAACTGTTGTACTGTTTAGCATTCTGCTTAAAAGTGGCATCTTGATCAAGGGTTTATGGCACAGGAGTTAATGTTGTGATATGGCAGTAAACACCACATGCACATATTTACTTGAATGTAACATGCCATCAAATGTAATGCACACCTTTTTTGAAGTGCACATTACACAGAATGGGTTTAACATCAAACATCAGGGAAGGAGGCAGCTTTGCACAGTTCCCAACCGGCCTCATTCATGAGGCCTTCAAAAAAGGGGACCTGGCCAATTGGGAACAGCCCAGGCCTGATACTCGGGGTAGGGGGGAGACCTTGAGGGTTGTCTGAGAGACAGGATGTGCAGCTGAGTCCTGGTCCAGAGGGAGGTGGTGAGGGCAATGCTTCCTGCTCCTTTGACCTGAAGGCCCTGCAGCCCCTCTGGCTAAGCAGTAGGAAAAACTGGGTCACCAGCAGGTGTTCTTCCTCGTTCTCTGGGACCAGAGAGCCCTGAGGTCACTGCCAAGAACAGCCTCTTCACCCCCCTTGTCTCCCTGTCTGGTCTCTAGGTCCTTTTCAGACAGGGGTTTATATGCGCACTAGCAAATCTAATGCCCATCTCAACTTTGGTGTACCTTGTGAAGTCTGACTTGGCCATGGTGGTCCACACCTTAGTTACCTCCAGGATGGACTATTGCAATGCACTCTACGTGGGGCTGCCCTTGAAGACAGCCCGGAAACTACAACTAGTCCAACTATCGGCAGCCAGATTGCTAACTGGAGTAAATTATAGGGAGTGGTCGACCCCCCCCCGGTCGACCCCCCCCCCCCTCCTCTATTGGCTTCCGTTCACTTTCCGGTCCCAATTCAAGGTGCAGGTACACCTACAAAGCCCTGAACGGTTTGGGACCCATCTACCTTTGTGATCGTCTTTGCCCCTATGAGCCTGCACGATCCCTTTGATCCTCAGGGGAGGCCCTCCTCTTGTTCCCTCCACTATCGCAGGCTTGGGTTGCTGGAATGAAGGAGGCCTTTTCTGTGGTGGTCCCCAGCTTTGGAATTCCCTCCCTAGGGAGATTAGATTGGCCACAACCCTGTCTGCCTTTATTAAACAGCAGAAGACATGGCTATTTCAGTTTGCATTTGAATAATTCACCAACATAATAGACCCCTTTACCAAGACATTACTTCTTAGCACTTTATTCCTTCCCACCCTACCCTATCCCATATTATCCCAGTTGACTCTCTGACACTTGTTTATGCACTTTATTAAAAGCTTTCGATATTGTGTTTTTATATGCCCGACCCCCTTTATCTCTAGTGGTTGATGTTGTATTATTACTCGTTTGTTCTGATTTTATGTGTTTATACTGTATTTTTTTAAAAATGTTTAAATTGTTTATTTAATTTGATTGATGTTATTGTTGTTTTTGTCTTGATATTTTTTGTAATTGTTTTACTCTGTTTTGTTTTGGGCATTGCCCCATATTAGCAGTCCTGAGTCCCTTCAGAGAGATGGTGGTGGAATAGAAAATTAAAGTATTATTATTACTATTATTATTATTATTAGGCATTGCAACTGAGCCAAAACAGATGAACATTAGACTTGAGTAAATATGGTAAGATTTTCTAGCTTTCTTAATTCAAGTTGTCAAAATAATTTCATAAGTAATCTGCACCTAAATACAGCCTAGGTATCTGTCAAATTAGTGACACTCCACAATCACATATTTGCATATTCAAGATGCAGCCAAGATCACCAAGGCCGCTACTATATTGCTATATAATCCAGATTATCAAAGCAGATATACCACATTAGCTACTTTGAACTGGATTATCTGAGTCTACCCTGCCATATAATCCAGTTCAACGCAGATAATTTGTATTTTATACAGCAATGTAGAAGGAGCCTGAGATTATCAATGGTGGACAGAAAAAGAATGAAGACTACTACAACATGACAGAAAGAACCTTGGATTACTGTGCAATTACACTACGTAACATGATTTTTGGTCCTGGATTATAAATGTAATTTCCTAACTGGTTCTATCATTAAAACATGAAAAAAGTTTACTAAACTGCAAAAACTTGCACATTTGCTAGTTTTTTAATGAACATCTCATTGAGTCTCAACCAATTCAACAAAGTTTGTGGGGGCCACAAAAGCGAAGTTTTTGGAGTATAGCAACTACTTTAAAAGTAAGTACCACACATTAAGCAGGAATAACACTTTCAAACCAGGCACAGAAAATTTTTCAAATTTTGTTAACATAGTGTAATAAAAGGTTCATATCAATTACATCATCAATACCAAAATTCAGGGCTAGACTCGTATCACCAAAGTGAATCGTGTTCACATATTACCACAGTTTCTGCACAACCGATGGTCCTCTAGGTGTTTGTGTCTCCAACTCCCAGAAGTCCAAGCCAGCTTGTCCAATGGTCAGGAATTTTAGGAGCTGAGGTCCAAAACACCTGGAGGGCCACCAATTGTGTAGGCCTGCTCAACATGATGTCCATGCTGGCATCAGATCTGGAAGCATGTTACAGGGTTGGTCCAAATCAGTTACCTTCACCAATACTGTATTCAGAAGCATGAGATGTATAATTGCCATCTTTTGGGGGGAATGGCACAGCTTTTCACCAGTGCTGTGTGGTCTTCTGAACTGGGTATATTTGGCTAAATACACAATCTATTAAGGAATGGGCAAGATGGTGAACAATCCTGAACAAATACTCAATTCAATGGCTCTCCTCTCGGTTTGGGATGAAGAATGGTATTCTTTCTAGACACATCCAGACTCCTCTAACAAATGAGAGACAGAAGGGAAAACTACTCACCGCTTTTGCGAAGACTCCCATTAGCTCTGGGAACTGGTGTGTCAGAAGGGCCAGCATTGCTGTGAAGGAACATAACCCAGCAGTGAAGAGAATAAAGAATGGAAGCTCCTTCTTGGGGTAAACTGAGACTTCATGGAATGCTGCAAGAAAAGAGGAATGCAAAATGGGGCACGTGCCAAGAGAGCTTTGAACCTTATTCCTTTTGCAGTTTCTGGGACACAGTACACTAAAGACAATTTCACCCTAAATATTCCATCTTGAATATTTTTCTAAGAATTTTTTTTTAAATATATTGATGGTCTTACGATACATCAACAGACCATAAATAAGCCTCTTAATTCTCCCTAACTCTTCCTTTGCTTCCCAGACCACATTGGGAGATAGCTTAGATAAAGTACAATAGAATATATTAATAAATCATTTTTAATTTTTTTTTATTTTCAACATTTATATCTCGCCCTTCTCACCCAAAGGGACTCATTTCCCTACCTTTACAAAAGCAAAATCTTTACTCTCATATTAATGTTATAATACATGTAAGTATTGCTAAACCATACCTATAAGATTCTTCCACTTGCCAAAATAGGTTCAATTGCCTCTTGATTAATTTGTTTTTTAAAAATCCAATGGAAAGTATACTAAAGAAACTATTGTTATTTTAAAATATCCTTTGATATTTTTATAATATCTCATCTCTAGAGTCATCTCTAGATATATTATTTTATCACCCACAGTATATTTATTGTACAGTATTCAACTGCAAGGGACATCTGCAGCAATATCAGTTTTCTTAGTAAATTGTAGAAGTGTCTGAAAGCCTTGATGGCGCTCCTTCCTAAAATATTTAAAATAGAAATGTTCTCTCTCACATCACCTCTCCACCTACTTACTTCCTCACCAAATGGAACTGGATATACAGTATTATTACTACTGTTATGGCTGTACAGTCTGTCTTTAAATTCAGTGAATCCACAGCAAAGTTTTGTTTCTCCACTCCTTTCTGCTCTCCCTAACTCCAGCACTTAGTTAGAAAAAAGGTTGGAAGCACATAGATGTCAGCAATAAAAGGATGGCTGTTAAACATAGGAAGCCTTGGCAACCCTCACAGTTTGTGAGCATAACACCAACCAATTCTGTGGTGAAGACCAAAACACCTTTTATCTTCCTCTCCTCATTCAAAGGTTGGAAAAACTGCTTTTAGTTTTGTTCCTTGGCCAAAGGCAGAAACTGCAGCCTTGGTCCCATTTTTTTTTATTGGGTGGTGATGGCAGAACATTTTCATTATTCCTCAAAGCTGGGCTCAATGGTGCAGGAAAGAGCAAGATACTTTATTATTTCCAATCTACTGCAAATGTTTGGGGTTTTTTTCAGTCAAAGATGTATTTCGCTTGTGAAGGCCAGGCACAGACAAATGGCTTTTTCTTTTACTCATACTTACATGGAAGCAATTCTCTGTCTGCTGTTTCTGTACAGATGGGGTAAGGGTAGAAAAGATGCCCCTTTTCCAATGGGTAAGGGATCATTCTGAAAGCTAAAAAAGAGGAAACGGTCACTTTTATACACTTAATAAAGAACCTGGGTTTAATTTATAAAGCACTTTCAGTACATTTTTCATAAAACTACAGCTAGACAAGAAAATGTTTTGTTGCCAGTTAATCAGTGTGTTAATACTGCAATCAAATATGCCATTTTAGATTAACTATGACACACCGGTAATTTCAAAAATTGTTGAGGCTTTCAAAACACTGAAGATATAACAGATTAGTATATAAACAAACAGAAAATATTTTCAGTTAGAGGCAATAATCACATATCCAATACATGATAGTTGGTTGTGTAAAATTCAAACTAATTTTCCTGTTAAATTCCAATGTAAATAATTTTAATCCAGTTATACATGTTTTTTTTTCTATGGTTCAACATTTACATACAATAGAAAACAAACTTGTCTCTTTGAGAACATGCGTTTTCAAGGGACTAAGGATGCATCTATGTTGTAGAATTAATGCAGCCTGACATCAATTTACTCAATACTTCGGCAGAGAAGGCTAAAGGCCTTGTAAAACTACAGCACCTATGATTCTATAACACTGAGTGATAGCAATTAAAGTGGTGTCAAATTGCATTAATTCTGCAGTGTAGATGCACATTCAGTCTTAGGACAGAAACAAATATGGAGTGAGATAACATCCTCATTACGCTGGCTAACATACATATTTGACCTAGTTTTTGAGGTAAAGAACATATGCCGCATGCCAGTCACCATCTGTTTGCCCACAGAAAATTATGATAACCATATCTAATTAATTAGAGCTGATGCAGTTTATCCAATGCAATTTTCTGAATCAGTGTCCCAAATAACCACCGGAACAGGTCTAAAAACTAAGACACCGAGATTTTGTTGTTGTTGAACTGTTATCTTTAATTCAATCCCACAAATGTCTATTTAGAGGTAAGATACCACTGATTATAGTAGGATTTACTCTGAGGAAAGCACATAAAGGATTTCAGCCAAAGGCATACAATGAATGCACTCTTAAAAACTGATTGGAAGAGCATTATCCTTGAATATATCAGCCAGAACCCTGTTGGGACATTGTGTGCTTCTAAGAAGGCTTCTGTTCATAGGAAATAGAAGTGTGAAGATACACAACATCCATATCCTGTATGGAGCTCCTATTATGAAACTAAGTAGTAAAGCTGGCAAAAAGCCAATCAGGACTGGTTAACTATGATCCCCAATGCGCATCAGGTCCACTGCACCTATCTGATGTCCCATTAGGCATATTCACAATTCAGTATTTATTTATTTACAAAATTTCTATCCCACCCTTCTCACCCAAGGGAATTCAGTACCTAGATAATCCTAGTACCTTTGCAGCTTAGTTAAATATTTACAAATTTGTCATATAGGTCAAATAGGCTTCTGTCGATCGTGTTTAATTCCAACCTCATAAGAAAAAAGGGGGATGAGAATCCAAACCAAATGTAGTTGTTGCATACCATATGAGTTATATCAGGCTAGAGCCCCCATCCGAATTTGTATTTGGTGGTGGTCTCCAATCCAAACACTAACCAGGGCTGGCCCTGTGTAACTTCCAAGATCAGATGAGATTTTGAGAATATAGTATGAGCTTTTTTCCACTCTCTCAGAATTCAAATTTAGGATTTCCATTCCAATGACTGACATGGCACTATGCCACTATGCTTGGCAGCTGTTTGATGAGGAACAGATGGCACTCACAAAGACAGCAGTGCATGCAATTGTGCTGGAATATATTGTGTTGGAGTATATTTCCCTCCCTATAGCTTTTTTGACCTAGGAATCCACCTTGGTCTTCATCCGGTGGCTGGAATCCTGTTGGTTAGTGCCAGCCGGAGCAGACCCATTCAATGAATTATTGAATGGTAAGTCAATACAGGTAAATCCCATTGAGTCAATGGGTCTGCTTTAGATAGGGCTAGCAACAAAATTTAAGTTGGTGTTTTGACTTTTCTGTGTTACTGCTACAACATTGTACATCTATGTACAGTAGAGTCTCGCTTATCCAACCTTCACTTATCCAGCGTTCTGTATTATCCAACGCAGTTTGCCATTTAGTAGTCAATGTTTTTGTAGTTAGATTTTCAATACATTGCGAAGTTTTGGTGCTAAAACTGGTAAATACAATAATTATTACATAACGTTATCATGTATTGAACTTCTTTTTCTGTTGTAAAACGTATTTTGGTGCTTAATTTGTAAAATCATAACGTAAGTTGACATTTAATAGGCTTTTCTTTAATCCCGCCTTATTATCCAACATTCTGCCGGCCCGTTTATGTTGGATAAGTGAGACTCTACTGTATATATTAAAAGTCAAAATATATACGTATCTGTATCTATGTTTGTATTTTTTCCCCCAAAGATGGCTACTACATCCAAAGAGCACAGTGGCTCTCACCCATGATGAATCTGAACCAAACTTGGCACACACACCCAACATGACCAACATAAAATACTGGATGGTTCTTTGGGGAAAAATGTCCCAGGATGGTGGGAGTTGTAGTTCACCCCGCATCCAGAGAGCCCTGTGAACCCCACTGATGATTGATCTGAACCAAATTTGGCACACATACCCATCATGACCAACTTTAACCGCTGGTGTTGTTTGGGGGCAATGACAGATAATGATGCGAGTTGTAGGTTATTCCCATTCATATGTATTTTCTAATGGGACCATTCATAAAATACAAAACCAAACAATGACTACTTCTACTATTTCTAATTTTTGTTTTTTATTCGTTCAGTCGCTTCAGACTCTTTTTGACCCCATGGACCAGCCCACGCCAGAGTTCCCTGTCAGCTGTTGCCACCCCCAGCTCCTTCAAAGTCAAGCCAGTCACTTCAAGGATACCATCCATCCATCTTGTCCTTGGCTGGCCCCTCTTCCTTTTTTCTTTCTTTTTCGCCAGCATCATTCTCTTCTCTAAGCTTTCCTGCCTTCTCATTATGTGGCCAAAGTACTTCATCTTTCTCATTACAAAATATCTAATCCTGGCATCAGCGGGTATCTAAGCAGCACATAATATATGTACTAAATGTAAATGTAGTCTTTTTATACTGAAGACTCTCCTTCGATGAACAGGAATAAACAGGACAGAGCACTTGCATGCAGTGAAGCCTGTTTGTACAGGAAGACATTGCTAGACTAGGAATTAATACACATGACTTGGAATTGTGCAAAGGCATTCCACTGCAAGATGATGTTCCTCTGTTGACTTGCAGTGACCCGATGAATTTCATAGGGTTTTCTTAAGCAAGGAATAGTCAGAGGTGGCTTTGCTCATTCCTTCCTCTGAAATATAGCCTATAGCATTTGGTACTCATTAATGGTCTGCCATCCGAGTACTAACATGGGTTGACCCTGCTTAGCTTCCCAGAACAGACAGAATCTGGTGCCTATTGGGTATTTCAGCATATAAAACGAGAACACATAATCAAAGCATTCAGCATTTATCTCTTGGTGTATGCCTCTTAGAAAGTGAGTTACTTACTGCCTTCCCACGTACAATGTAAGAGATTCAGCGCTCCCTCGACCCGTTTCCAGTGCTGGAGGTGGAAGAAAGCATAAGCTATTGCTTCGCTGTCGCCTCTCTTCAAAATATGTTCAGGAGGCAATATTAAGCTTTTCATTTCTAGAAGGTACTGCAACAGAAGGACAGCACACTATTATTTCAAGGGCATGAACGCACAGTCCTCATTTCAAGCTTTGCAACAGACAAGGCTCTAGCTGAGCTTCCTGCAGTGCAAATGTGGCAATTTGTTAAAAATTCTACCATATCTGAAATTTCACCAACTTCATTGGATGTTAAATTACAGAGCTGTCCACATTCAGTGAGTTTAGGGACTTGGGTCCCCATGGAGGTGAAAAACTTCAAATTGTAAAAAAAAACCCTCTCCAGGCATTTCTATTTCCTCCAGCATGACATTATGGTAAACTTTTGTAAGCCTAACCATAGAATCACAGGAGGACCAAGAGAGTCCTAGAAATGTTTTCTCTCAAGTAAAGAAATAGCTTTCCCAAAGTAGCTGACCACAGAATTGCACTGAAGGACGTAGAGATTGTACCTGATGCACACCTGCAATGAAGCTATAGATTTAGACCATGATGCAGAATCTCAAACCATGTTTGTTTGTTTTATATTTCTATATTTCAAGGCTTCATCTCTATTTTGAGAACTGTCCAAAGAACTTTGCTTACAGGTATTCAACAGTATAGGTAAAGGTAAAGGTTTCCCCTGACGTTAAGTCTAGTCATGTCTGACTCTGGGGGTTGGTGCTCATCTCCATTTCTAAGCCAAAGAGCTTAGACACCTCCAAAATCATGTGGCCGGCATGACTGCATGGAGCGCCGTTACCTTCCCGCCGGAGCGGTACCTATTGATCTACTTACATTGGCATGTTTTCGAACTGCTAGGTTGGCAGGAGCTGGAGCTAACAGCGGGCGCTCAAGCCGCTCCCGGGATTTGAACCTGGGACCTTTCGGTCTGCAAGTTCAGCAGCTCAGCGCTTTAACGCACTTCGCCACCGGGGCTCAAACAGTATAGAAACAAAAACAACAGAATGGGGAAAAAGATAATAATGAGGAAAAAAACCAGAAACCATGTGATGAAATAAATTTCACAAGAGCAAACACACAGATTCCATGGGTGCATCTCTACAGTGTAGAATTAATAGAATTAATTAATATTAAAGGAAATTAATACAAGGATAAGGCTTTCTTTACACTGTAGAATTAATGCAGTTTAACACCACTTTAACTGCCATGGTTGCCAATTGAAGGATTGTAGCTTGGTGAGGTAACAGCTCTAGTTGGCAGAGAAAGCTAAAGATTATGTAAATCTACAACTTGCATGCTTCCATAGCATTGAGCTATGGCAGTTAAAGTGGTGCCAAACTGCATTAATTCAACGGTGTAGAAATAATGCAGAGTAGAATCTGTTTCTACTCTAGCAGGGACTAAGAATTAGTTTCAGACAAGGTTTATTTGGAATAGTTTTGGCATTAACCATTTATAACTAGAAATGTAGAAAAAGATATTTAGATAATGAAAGTGCTTTACAGTTTGAATGAATGATCTGAACTGGATGCAGGATAAACATGATGGGACCGCTACCCATTCATTTGAATGTACCCCAATACGGCTTTAATGCTTCTATCTAAGGCTACAATCCTACACCTGTTCAACTAAAGTAAGTCCAATTAAACTCACTAGGATTTACTTCTGAATATGAATCAGTTTGTCCTGTAAGTAATACAGATAATGCATATATGTTCCTACAAAGATTCTTCTTCAGAATGGTTATTTGTAATGTCTAGCAAGTCATTCAATATATAAAACATTTCAGGGGATTAGCTTAATATCTAAACAACTGATTACTTTTTTTCTGAAACAATTCAGCCATTGCTTATCAGCAGATGTAGCTTTAACAACAGAACTCTACTGTCATAGGTATTGTGTGGATGCTACCTCACAAAATCCAACTTCTTGGAAGCAGTGCCCCAACCAAAAGGGTTTCCAAAAGGTACTGCAGACTGCAACCCTAGAGAATGACCAATGTCGTATTCTCCAGCAGGTTGGCTTTGCATGTGGAACACTTGGAATATTGGTAAGCTTCTTGATTATTTAATTTTCCCTCTTTCCAGTATTAGCTAATAAGGCAAACTAGAATTGCTTTAGTGGTGAGAAATTGTTGGTTTTTTTAAAGGAAAGAAATTCAACAATTAGCAAACATGCTCTTTAAAACAATGGCAACACACTGAATAAATCTGAGATGCTTTTGAAAACACAATTTTTTCCAGCGGGAAAGGGATTCATTTTGAAAATCCATTTTATTGTTATCCTGTACTTGGTAAGCTAAAAAATATATATTCTCTGAAAATCTATCTATTTATAATCAATATGAAATGTTGTTGATCTTGAAATGACTATTTTTGTCCTAGTCTGCAGTCATTTAATAATAATGGTTCTATAAGCTTCCAAAAGAAAAATAAAAACCTATCTTTGCCAACCCATTGAAAAACTTATCTATTCATTGTTTATTTAATTTATACCCTACTATTGAATAAATAAGAGATGCTGTTCTCGAAATCTTTATTTTTGTCCATTTGGAAAGGGACTGAGCCATCATTTTGAATCTACCAACTACCAAGTGTTGTATAATCAAAGAAGTTAAACTAGAGAAGGGTCTCCAATATCTAATTATTTTATACACAACTATTGAATAAATATGAGATGCTGCTCTGATATCGCTATTTTTGTTCAGTTGGAAAGGGACTTGGTGCACTGTAGACATTTCGAAATTCCTTTTTTTTATTCCACATTCTGGGTTAATTTCAAATAAATATTTGGCTCTATTAGGTATTCATTTTCTTCCCTGAGACAGGCAGCTTAGAGACCCCCAGAGTCCTACTGCAGTTGCATCTTGCAAGCAGGGCCTGGCAACGACCATACATTGCATTACTTTTTCCACTAACTTTCATATTTTGCCATCTTGGTGCCTCTACCCTAAAGCCTATTTTTGGTCCAACCTCTTTATTTTTGAGTGAATATCTTTTCTAAAAAACATGGGGTCCAGGAAACTGGGGCAGGGGAAGCCACCATAGTTCCTCTTGGGAACCTGTGTAGCATAGAGGCTTACACAATGCACATGATATCAGTGATGGTCAAGAAATAGTCACTCCATTGGCGGCATCCAATGAAAAAAAATTGTTGGGAGTTGCTGGATATCTGTGGAGGGATACATGAAGGAGACGTGTCCTTTTTGGGTTTATGGAGAGCTCTCACCCTGATTTTTTGCTTCCAAGCAGAAAACCTTGAAGTCTCATTGCGGTAACTGCCCACTCCTTCCTATTTATCTTGGTTCTTGCTTGGAAGAATAGAAGAGATACTTACTTTTGGCACATGTGGATTGAATTCTACTGCTCTGTGAATAGCTTCCACTGCATTCATCTCTGCTGTGCTCAGCCCTCGTCTTGAAGCTGCCTCTGGAGAAAATCTATGCAGAATCAAAGGAAAACAGAGGTACGGAGGTCAACATCAGCACCAGAAGAATGAAGATAACAAGTTTCCAACAGACCTCACAACCTCTGAGGATGCCTGCCATAGATTTGGGTGAAACATTAGGAGAGAATGCTTCTGGAACATGGCCATACAACCCAGAAAACTCACAGCAACCAAGATATAAGTAGTCAGGGTCTGTGAAACCAGTGTCAGCAAGTTTCCTTAGCATTCTCCCAATCCTCTAGTGCAAAAGGACATTCTACGAGTAACCAAATTAGATTGATGAAAAATCCCAGCAGAAGTTCGACGAACAATCAAAGATGGTATTCAAACAGTCACATTTCTCTCATTCCCTTCCTTTCTCTTCTAATTCTAAATTTGCTTTATGTGCTTTTTGGTTTTTTTAAAAAAAAACATGAAAAAGTCTTGGGGGAAGGAAAAATGATGCCAGTAATTATTCAAGAGTGGGGAATTTAAAAAAAAGGTTTTAGGAAAAGTTTTAGAGGAAGTCTCAACCCAAAACCTCTGGGACAGGCTGAGATGAAAGATTGGTGCAGAAGCAGTAGTGGGTGATCTACTTCCGACTGCACCTGTTCCTGGTAAGGGGGGTATACCCGCAACTGTGGGCAAATAGGATCTGCCCCAGTGAGTGGGGAGGTATGGATACCCAGACCATGCAATCTCTTTCTCACCTCACACAACCCACGGCTAACTCCATAGCTGTACTTGGCAGGCAGACACCACAGGGAAAGCTGTGACAAACCTAGCCCTGCCCTCCCAAGCTGGAGTCGCTGTGTAGGGAGGAAAGATGTTGCAGTTGGTACTGGCGATCTACAGGACAAAAAGAATGAAAGAAAAAAAATTACTCAGGTCTTGAAGTGCATAGACACTATTCACAGCAAAACTGCCAAAAATAAAAATAAAAAAGCAGGAGGGAAAGCAGGCTTTCCCATGCTGCTTGGGCCACACTCTCAGTTCCCAGGTCACATGTATGTGATGTGACACCATTACCTTAGGATTTTAGTGCTTCCACCTCAGCTCATCCTATATATGGCACTGTGGATTCACCCAACCTGCGGACTCCCTGCGTCTTTTCTCAAATTTGGCAGCAGCAAAATGGGAGGAAGGCTAAGGATGCTGCCCCTAACAGACCACAACAGTAATGTATTCTTTGCCTGCCAGGAACTCTTACACTCGGGCTCTCTGCCACAATGAAAGAACAACTCCCACACTCCCAAACACACCATTATTGACCTGCTGGTTGGGAGAAGATGCCAGAATTACATTTATAGTATTTTTCGGACACAAGAGGAAGGCAGCCAACAAAACCCCATTTCCTAGTTGTGTGGGTTATGTTCTGAACCAATGCAATAATATGTAGACACTGATTGCTGCTGTTATTTGTACATACATATGAAACTTAAGTGACATTAATTATGAAACATTCTAAAACACAGAATTGTATACTTCTGTATTGTATACATTGCAGATTTATGACAGCATAAACTTCTTCTTGCTAGGGTGAGGAATCTTCAGCTATGAAAGATGTCAAACATTAGCCAAGTTCATAGACTACATAGAAGTTCTTCTGGACTTACTTGTCAGAGACGGCTCTTGCTTTGAGAAGAGCAGCTGTGTAGCATATTGTTGCTGATTTTGGTAGACTTATATCTGTGAGAGGGAAAGAAAAGTAAGGACCTGTTCTTAAGTTTAACAAAATCAAATCCTGCAGCTCATTATGATGATTAGATTCTTTCCATTACTGTTTTAGGATACCAAAAATTTAAATTACTATATATACTCATATATGTCGACCTTATGTATAAGTCAAGGGCAGGTTTTGGAGGAAAAATTGTGGATTTTGATATGTTCCATGGATAGGTCATGGGTAGTTCCATGGAGAGGGGAAAGCAGCAATGTTGGTATGGAAGCGAGCTAACCCTGACTGCCCCTGCCATCTCTCCATCCAGGCATTCAAAAAGGCAGAAGGCATACAATGGCAAAGAGTAGACAGGGGTTCAATGCTTCTTTTAGGTTTTCCTGAGATGGACTAAGCTTGTGGCTTCACCACATGCAAGTGTAACGTGGTGTTGCTACCTGATCTTAATATCAGGTCAAGTGTCACGCGAATGTAACAAGAAATGGCAAATCATGGAAATGTATGTTATCTTACAAATCATATACTTTAAAAATATAAATGAAATATGTTGTGACCCCATACATCTTATTATCACAACTTATGTATGTCTCTGTATCTCTTATGACGGGTCGTTTAACCTCCGGTTTGCTAGTAAAACGTAATTACTGTGTCACGAAATGATGCTGGTTCCAAAAAGTGTATCACCAACATAAATTATTTGGAAAGCTCTGGTTTAGATACTAAAAATGAGCTGCTTGGGGAAAAATGTGTCTTATTTATTTATTTATTTATTTATTTACAGTATTTATATTCCGCCTTCTCATCCCGAAGGGGACTCAGGGCAGATCACATTACACATATAAGGCAAACATTCAATGCCTTTAACATAGAACAAAGACAAGACAAACATAGGCTCCAAGCTGGCCTCGAACTCATGACCTCTTGGTCAGAGTAATTTGTTGCAGCTGGCTGGCTGCTCACCAGCCCGGGCTCTTAAATGAGAGAACATGTAAAGTGAAGGTAAAAAAGATTTTAGCTTTCTTCACATACATGGTTCTCTTTTAGATTACAGTAAGACACATCCTCAGCACCCATGTAAGATGTGACTGAAGCAAACAAAGAAATAAATATGGTGGCACTGTAATGTCTACCTAAGCCCTTAAGAGTTCCTACATTGAGTCTCAAATATATTTTGTATCTAAACCAAGCTCAAATGTCAAAGACGAGCTTTTGTTCCCTTCATGTTTCAGGACAATCACTTATAATAAAACCTGTGCATAGTCCATTTTCTATATACAAGCAAGATATCTTGCTAATACGTTTCCAGAAAACACTGTTACATGAACACTGTAGTCCTTTGGGAAAACAGATCCTTTGAGAAACTAAGATATTAAGATCTCCATTTTCACTTCACTGCTGAGGTCAGAAGCTAACAGAACAAATTCTTACTGAGTACCATTAATAAAAGCTGCTTTAATGGAAAACAATTTGATGTTACAGTAAGGCCTGGAGATCAAGAATTTTTTCATAGACGGGAAGCCCCAAGTTACAAACACAGTAAGTTCTGTAGGTTTATTCTTAAGTTGAATTGGTATGTAAGTTGGAATAGATACATTTTAAGTGTAACTCCAGCCACGCACACACATATATAAACACATAAGCTTTGTATAACATAGGGAAGAGTAAACACTCATGTGCTGTTTGCTTTGCTGTCTGTGCCCATTCAGAAGTTCACCTCACTTTCTGTCCCTGTGATAATTGGATGTTGAAAAATTTGGCTTATTGTGGAAACAAGGATTGGTTATAAAGCTTCAGTTGAGACATCTTTTCCCCATGATACCTCTTTCAGAAGTGAATTTTCCTTCCGAGGGCTAGATTTCTCTCACTTCTTATTGTCTCGTCCCCATTCTTAACTGAGTCATTTGTAAGTTAGATATTTGTAACTCATGGACTGTCTGTACTGTGAATTCTGTGGACAGTGAATTCACTTAAGCAAGTTTTAATTACAATAATAACAAAGACACATTTTTAACCTACAGCAGAGCTTTCCAAACTGTATGCTGCGACATGTTAGTGTGTTGGCTGAAGTGTGTAGGTGTCAAGCAAACGTAATGAGAAATGACAACTATCTTGGAAATGTATGTTATAATCTTATAAATAATATATTTAAAAATATCAATGAAAGGTTTTCATGAGACATATGGTATCCTCATACATACTGTTATTTCTGTATGTGTCCATATCTCTTATGAAGGGTTGGTTTAACCTCTGGTTTGCTAGCAGAACTGAATTACAGTGTCATGAAATGTTGCATGTCTAAAATGTATGTCACCAACATAATATATTTGGAAAGCTCTGTCTTATAAATTTAAATTATCTGGATATATCGTAGGTAGATGCTACAATTTAAGCATCTTGTCTACAGTGGAAAGTCATAATGGGATTATAGCCAACAGGCTGCATTGCATAATTGACTGGTTCCATTTGCCAAATACTGGATACCACTGTAGTATCACTATTGCTAGATGGTGATGCCATTGTTCTTTTGCACTTGACTGGAACATGTCCTTTGTTATTAGCTTTTCAGTACATAGAGATCCATTTGGTTTAGGCATTTAAGACTAATTCCTTCCCAAATACACAACTTTGGTTACCAGAAAATACAACATGAACTTTACTGACATGTACACATCTGAGCTAACTTAAACTTTATGTCTTGTTCACCTTACATATTTTGTTAGACCACGGAAAGCCCAATAAATCACATGTTAAAGCATATGATGCGCTAGTAGATTTTCTGTTTTGGATTGCACACCTAACAATTGCATAGCTTGATAAAGGGAATGTGTGGGGGCCCAGTAGCAGGAACAACATGTTGCCAAAGAAAATTATAATGTTTTTGGAGTTCATCCACTGTCACTCATGTTTTTCTCCTTTAACATGATCTCTGAATTTATGCTCAACTGCATTTCTACCCAGAGGCACATTTTCCCTGTAGAAACTTTGCCTAGTGCTTCTATAGCAAAAGTAACAAATTATAGAAAAATGGCAAATAAGTATGCATGGTGACAGAAGCCCAGATGTAGATTGCTCTCTCAGAAAGAACGCCCCAGGGGCAAATTTTGCAGGAATCTAGGTTTTTCTGTGTAATAGGTCACAGGGAATGGGGGAGGAACACTATGCAATGTAAGATTATACAGAAATGTATGGATAGTGATCTTGCCAGAGAAGTATTTTACATCAGATGCTTGGCAGAGATCCAAAGGTCATCTCACAAATATGGATGCAAAGAGAAACCTGACACACAAGAGATGTACTAAATCAGCTAGCCTAATGACCCAGCACTGCATCCTGAAATATGGCTCATTCTTAGGGTTCCTTCCAAATTTATATTGTAGTCTGAGGCTACTCTAAGCCTATTTAAACAGGAAAACACACACAAAAATCTCAATAACTGTATTATGCAGGCCTCTGCTGTACCTGCAGCTCCTAATCTAACGCTAGAATTAGACGAGACCTCTAAAAATGCCTTTGTTTCATTACAGTAAATATCTACCATCTGACACAATATTTCTCTGAGTAGTTTGTAATAAAAACTAAAGACAAAACAAACCTGCCAGGGAAAGTAAAACCGGGAGGAAAAAAAACCTAATGGCTAGGAGCAAACTTATGTTCCCTATTCATGTCCAGTTTTTCATGGTTAGCACGTAAGAGGAGAATATCTCTCTTTCCTCCCAGCAGAACTTCATTTCTCCTTGAAAAATTACCCCAAGGAGACTTATGACACAATCTGGGTATATGATCAGTAGAAAAAAAAGAAGAAAGTACATTTCTAATTTACGTACTTCTCATTTAATCTTAAGAGATTGTTATGCCAAGATGGAAAGTGTTTGTGAACCTACAAGGTATATGAAGAAGCCAAGATGACTCATAGATTGGGAACTATTTGCATCTTCAAGTTCATTCTTACTAGAGTCAATCAAAGCATTATGCAGCCAAGAAAAATGGAAGAAAGAGGGAGAATGTTATCTATCCATTTTTATGTTTCTATGTATCTATCAACTTACTCTCCAACACTACCCCAGCAACAAGTTTTCTACATTACGGAGAATATGAAACTGTATGGTGAAACCTAGAAATTCTTAACATCAGCTGACATTATGACTATAGATGAAGACTAGAAGTGATTTCATGATAGGAGGCTGTTCTCTCTTCTCTCCACATTCACAAAGTCAGAGATATTTATACTCACCATCATATTTTGCTAAAACTGCCTGAACATCTGCATACGCTTGTAACTCCAGCAGAGCTTCTAGCAAATTTTCATGGATGTTGAACATGCTAAGAAGAGGAAATTCTTTCATTAACTGCAAAAATAAAGTGGAGAGCAGGGAGAGAAAAGGGTTTAGATTTAACTGAGAACCTGCAGCACCAAATATTTAGTTCAGCTAAATATTCACTGACTAACTGCCCCACTATAATAAAAAAAGGTAAAAAGTCACTCCATTTGTGCTCATTTTATGTAACAATCTACAATTTAAAAAATACAAGAGGGCTTAAAGAATATATTTTAAATACACTCTTTTTTGTATTTGATCTGTGCAGCAATAATTCTAAATGCATGACGGATAATAACTAAATATTGCTGTTAAACTGAGTTTACATGGTTGTGGGCCACCATGTAAAAACAACTTTTAAGTCATTTCCACTTAAATCTGGTGCTGGAAAAGAGGACAATACATTTTGGAGTATGTTGATGATAAGATAACTTAGAAGCCAATGGAAGCACCAAGAAGCAGAGCCATTTCTCCTACTTCTATTGAACCTCTCAAAGAACCCAAAAATCTGATCCAAAGAGATGGTGGGAAATAGAGTTAACTCCCAGCGCTGCAACAAAGAGGGAGAGGGAATGAACATCTGCCACACCGTCCCGCTAATGCAGTGGTTCTCAACCTATGAGTCCCCAGGTTTTTAGGCCTACAACTCCCGGAAATCCAAGCTAGTTTACCAGCTGTTAGGATTTCTGGGAGTTGAAGTCCAAAACATCTGGGGACCCACAGGTTGAGAACCACTGTTCTAGTGCCATTGCCAGTCTGGATTAAAATGAGTTTGGGGAATTTACACTATATCCATAGTGGCTTAAAGGCACCATCACTGAACACATGGAAATTTTCATATGCTGAAGGACATCTCCTTTACTATCACTGCTGCTAATTTTCTAGTTCCAAATCCATACACTGAAATGAAGAAAGCACCAAGTCCTGCCTCAAACTGTGCTACAGTGACAGAAAATGTTATACTGCTATTTTTAAATTGTTTTAAATGTGCAGTCCGCCAGACAATAAAGAAAAAGAAAACTATAAAGCTGAAACGTGCTGTCCTTTATCCGGGCGAACTGCAAATCCCTATAAGCTGTCCTAAAAATATTGAACGACTGAGTCTGGAAAACTTCAAAAAAAAAGGAAGTTTATTCATACAAAGTTGTAAACTTGGCACAGATCTTAAAGTTACAGAAAATGAAACAAATTTCTATAGGTTTTAGTTACAGAATTATCCCTGGTTCCAGAAGGCAAAAGTGATTATAAAACCACTACACCCTAATCACGCTGTCTATATTAGAAGGAGAAACTCTTTCCTTCCCTATCTTTACAGCAAAGATTAGTTCTAGAAGCGACGGAATAACCTTGCTCCTCTAACTAGATTTTCTATTCCAGATCAGCATAATTCAATACTTATCTAATTTGGATAGGCTTAGATTGGCCTGGTTTTGAGGATGATTTGTCCCAGTTAGCTTTGCACAGCTGCAGCACGTTGGAAGACTATAGCCAAAATGAGGCTCCAAAATGGAGACTAGACCCTGGTAAAAAAGGGCGGTCCTAAGATGTTGTACTCTTTGACCAACCATTGCAAAGAAAACTGCAGCCAGCTCTTGCAGACTCCAAGCCACTTTTCCTGGGCTTTTGCAGCCAGAGGCTGAAACAAAATGTAAAGGAGGGAAAACAAACAAACGACCAATAGGTAAGGCAAACCATCGTCCTGGGGGACGGAACACTCCCCGCTTAAATTCCCAGGATGTGGGAATTTACCACCCCAAAATACAAACACCTTTGCACATATGACAATACAAACACTAGAACTTTAAACATCTCCAATAAGCAACACGAGGTCACTAATTGGTCTGTCCAAAATGGACACTTTGTCTCTGTTGCAAGTCTTTAATTGAACTTTCCTGACCTTACCGTCCGGGCAAGGAAAGGTCTTTAATACAATGCCCATGGGCCACGCATGATGGGGCGAGTCTTTGTCCTTTAACAACACAACGTTGTCAACCTCAATGTTGTCCTGTGGGCTTTGCCAGATTCTTCTAGCTTGAAGCTGGCTTAAGTACTCAGCTTTCCACCTTTTCCAAAAGTGGTTGGCCAAGGACTGCACCTGTTTCCACAGGGCACGGTGAGTTCCGTCCGGAACTGGCAACATGATGTCCTTCCATTTTGGCACCTTTTGTGTCAAAATAAGTGCAGGAGTCAGTGGTTGTAAGTTCTCAGGGTCACTGGTAAGGGGAACCAGCGGCCGGTTGTTGATAATTGCGGTAACTTCCGCCATAAGTGTCACCAAAACATCATGAGTCAAAAACTTATGGTTAAGAAGCATGGCATTAAGAATCTTGCGACTAATGCCAATCATCCTCTCCCAAACTCCACTCATGTGGGAAGCATGGGGAACATTAAATGTCCAAAGAATTTGCTCACAGTTAGTGAAGTCTCGAACTTTGGTGTCCCTCTCAAACTTAGCCACACAGCTAAGTTCTTTGGTAGCACCTATAAAATTGGTGCCACAGTCTGACCGGATTGACTTAATTGGCCCTCTGAGGGCTATAAACCTTTTCAAGGCATTTAGGAATGATGAAGTGTCCATTCTCTCTACAACCTCTATATGGACAGCTCGTATTGACAAACAAGTAAACAAAACCGCCCATCTTTTATTATTTACAACACCACCCCTGGTTTTTCTGGTAACAATTTCCCAAGGACCAAACACATCGATTCCCACATGGGAAAAGGGTGGGTCTGTCAAAGTCCTATCCTGAGGTAGTTCTGCCATTAACTGACTTTGACAGTTTCGCCTAAGGCGCCTGCATTTAACACATTTGAAAATACAACTGTTGACCAACCTTTTGGCATTAACTACCCACAGACCTTCATTTCTAAGGGCTGTCTCAGTTAGAGTTCTACCCTGATGATGGATCCTTTCATGGTGATGCCGAACGAGCAGCAATGCAGTGTGACTATTAGGGGGTATGATGAGGGGTTTTTTATGCACACCTTGAGTTTAGCCTTGGCTAACCTTCCTCCAACTCTCAAAATACCCTCCTTGTCTAGAAATGGGTTTAACTCATTTAGAAGACTTTGATTAGGGATGTTGAGCCCTTGCTCTAGCCTAGCTATTTCCTGCTTGAAAACAGATCTCTGCACTGACTTGAATATGACGCTCTTAGCCTTTATCATATCCTGGACCTGTAAAGGCTCACTATCTTTGCAAGCTAAACGATGTATAAGCCTAGCAACTGCTCTAAGAAGACTGTGCCACTCCGAAAAACGTTCAAAACGGTGTGGTTCCAGGCAAGATCTTTGGCCCATCTTGATTTCTGTGGTCATCTTGCAAACTTTCACCTCTGGAACGGACTCGGGCAATTCTGTATTTTCGGTGGAAGAAAAGGCTGATGGAAAATTGACTTCGGTCAAGCATCTGGGGCCTGTCAGCCAACTTGAACTTAACACTCGTTGAGCTGAAGCTCCTCTGGAAGCGATGTCAGCTGGGTTGTCGCTGGTGGCGACATGGTGCCACTGGCTAGGCGTAGAACTGGATAGAATGTTGTTGATTCTATTAGCCACATACACCTTAAATTTCTTGGTCGTGTTGTTAATGTAACCAAGCACAATTGTACTGTCTGTGTGAAAATAAACATCCTGGAACAAGTTTCCTATCTCTTGCTGTATGATGCGCCATAGCTGTACTGCAAGCACTGCTGCACACAGTTCCAGCCGGGGTATAGAGGTTCCCATAGGAGCTATTTTAGCCTTTGCCATGATGAATCCTGCGTGACAAAAATCTTTGTCTTTTTGTCGCATGTATGCCACAGCTGCTATAGCTCGCTCAGATGCGTCACAGAAGATGTGAAGTTCTGTGGTGGGTTCTATCATTACCTTGCAGGGCACAAATTTTCGGGGAACTGTGATGGTTTCCAGGCCTTCAGCTTGGGCAGTCCAGTTTGACCAAGCTGTTTTTATTGATTGAGACAGCTCTTGGTCCCATCCTATTTTTTCTTGGATCACCTGTCTGAACAGAAGTTTAGCAGTGATCAGGACAGGAGCAGCTATGCCTAAGGGATCAAATATCCCATTGATGGCGGAAAGCATCTGTCTCTTAGTGTTCACAAACTGAAATTTAGATGCTCTTAACGAAAGATTGTCCGATTTTACATCCCAGAGAAGTCCTAAACTAGACTGGGAGCTTAACCCTTTGAATAACTCATGAACATTGCTTTCCGCTAAGTCTTCGGAGGGAAAGGCTTGCAAGATTTGTCTGCTGTTGGATAATAGTTTGTGCAGGCGAATGTTGGCACCTTTTAACAAAGCCTGCACCTCGTGCACTATTTGGATGGCTTGATGAACGGAGTCAAACGAAACCAGAAGATCATCCACGTAGAAGTTGTGGTTAACTATGCTGGCGACTTCTGGACTGAACTGGTGCCCAAACTCATCTGCGGTTCTTTTGAGGCAGTAGTTCGCAACAGCTGGAGACGGGGTATTTCCAAAGACATGTACGCGCATCTGAAAAACCCGAACGTCACACAAATTTTGAGTGTCCGCGTACCACAAGAACTTGAGGTACCTGCGATGATCAGGACGAACTAAAAAGGCGTAAAACATCTTGTGGATGTCTGCAATAACAGCAAACTCTTTCTCTCTAAATCTCAAGATGACTCCGAGCAAACTGTTTAAAAGATCTGGTCCCTTTAGCAAAACATTATTAAGAGAAATGCCTTGGCATGTGGCACTGGCATCGAATACAATTCGAACTTTATCAGGCTTTTGGGGATGTGTGACTTTATGGAAAGGCAGGAACCAATGTTCTTCATTGACCCCACTTTGATCAGAGACCTCGGCGTAGTTACTTTGGAATATGTCTTCCATAAAGCCAACGATTTGCTCTTTTACCTTGGGGTCTTTCTGCATCTTCTTCTTCAGTGACCAGAGTCTTTTTTCTGCCACATGCCTGTTGTTTGGCAAAGTGGGTTTTTCTGCTTTAAAAGGCAGAGGGGCTATCCAATTTCCCTCTGGACTCCGGGAAACTTGAGAGTTCATGATCTCTAAAAACCTCTGTTCATCTTTGGAAAGCGCTGTAGTTTCATCCCTTTCGGAGACTTCAAAGATGGAAGAATATTCTGGTGTTATCCCCTGACAATAGACCGAGATATGACTCAAACAGCTATGCATTAGTGTGGGGCGACTGCCTTGAAGCACGTGCGCTTGATGAGTGCCCACCGACGATGGAGGGTGCATCCTATTTATGCACACTGGGCCTGTAACTGTCCAGCCTAGTGGTAGCAGCTGAGCAATGGGCGCCCCTGGAGGTCCCTTAACTTGGTCGTTCACATAGAACAAGTTCGGGCAGTCCGCACCAAGTAGAAGGGCAATGTCCACATCTGGACGGAAAGCAGGAAAGGCGTTCTTCAGCCTTCGCAAGTGAGGATGGGCTTCCACGACTTCTCTGGTGACAATCTGCCTTTTGTTCCGGGGAATAGAGGAACACTCAATGAGGTCTGGTAACTCGAACAGTCTCTTCTGGTCACAAGAGGAGACAACAAAGCCGGATGCTATGCGACCCTGCAACTTCTTCTTCCCTACACAGGTGGACATGGTGTAGTCAACCGTCTGGGTTTTTATGTCAAACAGTTGGAAGAACTCTGGAGTCGCCAGGGAGGCGTCGCTTTGTGAATCCAAAGCCACGTAAAGTCTCTTTTTAAGCCAAGGTCTTCTGGCTGGATATACATCTGCTAGGCAGATGGGATGGCAGACTCTGAACTGGTGCGCGTCAGAGCATAGTTCAGTGCAGGCGACCGATGGAGCATCCTCCTGCATTCGTGACGCGGCCTGCGTGTTGGTGGCTTCAGTAGATGACCCTTCTTTGGAAAATGTGTCCCCTTTGGCGTGGGAGACAGCGTCAGAGTTGTGCATCGCGGTGCAATGCTTAAGGCTGTTACACCTTGCGCATTTGACGTCCTCTTTGCAGTTGGATGCAAAGTGAAGAGTTGCTCCACAGCATCTAAAACATATGCCCAGCTTCTGAACAATCTGTTGTCTTTCTTTATAAGGCTTCTTGCCAAATTCCCGGCAGTTGGCTAAACTGTGAGGCTTTTGGTGAATGGGGCAGAGCACCTCCTTCACCTCTGACTTGGATTCGTTGGCCCTGTGCTGAGTTTCAACAGCCTTAACACTAACCGGTCTTTTGGCCTCTCTGGATGGTTTTTTCTCCACTTTAGGTGCCTTCTCTGGCTGGGTCCCTTGGTATAAGGTGGGGAGGCCCGTCTGTGGATCATTCCTTTCTCTGGCCGCCCTGGTGATGAACTGGACCAAATGAGAAAATGGAGGGGAAGCCTGGGAGTGGGCCTCCTTGTAGTTGAAGACCTCCTGTCCCCAGCGTTCTTGCAAAGTGAAGGGCAGCTTGGTCAAGATCTGCCTCTGGGACAGGTGCTGATCGAGGCACCTCAAACCGGGCAGTTCTGGATTCTCCTTGGCCGACTCTAATTCCGTAAGGAGATTGCTGAGGTCCCACAAGAGTTTGAAGTCTTTGAGTTTTAAAGCTGGGAACCTTTGGAGCTTGTCCATAAGAGATGCTTCAATCTCTGTGCTGGCCCCATACCTCTGCTGCAACCTGGCCCAGGCCTTTTCCAGGGCTTTGTCGGGATCGGCTATGTGGGCTGCGTAGATCTTCTTAACTTGTGAGGATGAGGCTGGGCCCAACCATGCAGCCAGAAGAGTCAGTTCTTCCTCAGGCAATAACTTTAAGTCTCTGATTGCTCTCTGGAAGGTGGCCTTCCAGAGAAGAAATTCCTCAGGCTTGTCCGAAAACTTTTCGACACCCTTGTCCTTAAGATCTCTTCTGGGGCTTCTGATGATGGAGACAAGCTGGGACTCTGGCGTCGAAGGGAACAAGTGAGGAGTTTGCTGTTGTGGAGTGGACTCCCACCTTGCGTCAACCTTTGGCCTCTTGGAGGGATGACATCGACCGCTGACGAATCGATGGCTCCCTGTGCAGCTGTCTGTAGGGGCCAATTAGCACTCGGCCTTGAGGCCCTGATTGACTGACCTAGGGTTTTAGCAGGCGGCACAGGTAGCTCGAGCAAGGGTGAGCTCCCCGCTATGACGCTCTGCTCTGCAGGAAACTCAAAGGCGACTTTGGGGCCCTGCTCTGGGTAAGGAGACAAGTCTTCCTGTTCCTCATCCGAAAACTGGCTGTTCATGCTGCCGAGGTGCGCAAACACTTTGGCAGAAGGATCCTGTATTGGTAACTGGCTTACATTTTCTTCTGTGAGTGGCTCAATTAGGGCTTTGGCCAAAGTCTCAGCCCTTACCCTTTTGGCAGCGGCATCCATCTTTATTCTAAGCATCTCTATACGAGCCTGTTCTATTTGCATTTCGCTTTGTCTAAGGGCCTGTTCTATTTGCAGTCGTTGCTCTTCTTCTTTAAAGGGAAGGGTGAGATCAGCTGCCTTAGCATCAGCCTCCGCCCCCGCCACTTTACTCTGCAGCTCCAGACGTGCAGCCTCCTTGATGCGAAGGGCAGCTAGGGAGGAGATGGCACTTCCAGCAGCGGAAGACCTGTTGGAACGGCTGCAGTCGAACAAAGCGCGCTCCCTCAAATCAGATGCCTGGCTAGAACAACCAGACTTCAGGCTACCCAAAGGGGACTGTCCTTCCCTGGGCCCAGCCCTTGGCTGTACCGATGGGGAACTGGCCTCTAGGGCATCCAGAGTGACCCTCACCCTATCTTCTTTCTCTCTAGTATCGACTAGGAAATCCACTATTTCTGGCTCTGTGTCCTTTCTATTAATGCGTTCAGCAACTTGGACTACCTTTGCTGCCAAACGCTTCCAGAGACTAAAGGTTTTTTCCAGGTCTAACCTTAAAAACGATGGTACCTTTGAAGCATCTATGCTCTCTATTCTGGTTATCATTATTGTTATGCGCTCCCATGTTGATTCCAACTTCACATGGAGGAGTTCTTTTTCCTCCTCAAGTTGGGCTAGTAACTTGGCTGAGGGGTGTTTAACTCTTTGAGGCCTATCCTCCCTGCCTTCAACTTGAGAAGTAGGTTTACCATCTGCACCCCTTTGAGATTGCACAGACATTATGACCCTTACAGCAAGTTAAATTATACGAACACAAAGCAATATGAATAGCACAATGTACGACAAGATTCAACACTTAAAAATCTACTTTGCAAAAGAAAGAACCTTTGGTGCCAAACTTTGGCGGACAAACTGCAACATGACAACTGGTGGTCAGTTACCACTTGCTACCTTCCTTGAGAAAGGAAGGAGGGGATCTCCTTTGCTCAACTGACTCAAGCTGCCAAAATGACGACTTTGCCAAATTTGCAAACCCTACGTGCACCGTGGCTCGGGGCCTACCACCGAAAGGGCACTGAAGCTGGAACTGGAGAGGAGGGGTGAAGAAACACTGTAAATGAAGGTCACTCAGAAGGACGAAGTGGCAAGCGCTGCCGGCCGAGTGCTCCGGCCGAAATCCTGATGGCTGGGAGATGAAGAGGCAGGTCAAAGCCGGCCGAGTGCTCCGGCCGAACTCCTGATGAAGAGGCTGTCAAAGCCGGTTGAGTGCTCTGGCCGAACTCGCAGCAGCCTTGCCAGGCCTGTCCAGGTTCTGGCCTGGTTCTGGTGGGCTCCACGCCTCAGAGCCAGCCAAAGAACTGTCGCTGGAGCTCTGCGGCTCGAGATCTACCGCCGAGGGAGCCCTGGACGTTGCTGGGAACTGCACAGCCTGTGCAAACCCAGAAAGCCACTGGGCCACGTGCGCACACGCGAGCCAAATAGCAAGGAAATAGAGCCCCACTATTTGACTCCTTCAGGTCTGAGAGCGGGCTCCACTGACTCGGACGCTGGTAGAGTCTTTAGGTATGCAGACTGAGCCCAGGCGGAAAAGCCGCAGCCTATACTAAAACTTCCTAAACTGTAAAAAACAATAAAGCCGTGCAAGCTAGCTCAAGCGGAAAAACCGCTGATCGCCCTCAAAACTGTGCCGTCCGCCAGACAATAAAAAAAAAGAAAACTATAAAGCTGAAACGTGCCGTCCTTTATCCGGGCGAACTGCAAATCCCTATAAGCTGTCCTAAAAATATTGAACGACTGAGTCTGGAAAACTTCAAAAAAAAAAGGATGTTTATTCATACAAAGTTGTAAACTTGGCACAGATCTTAAAGTTACAGAAACAAATTTCTATAGGTTTTAGTTACAGAATTATCCCTGGTTCCAGAAGGCAAAAGTGATTATAAAACCACTACACCCTAATCACGCTGTCTATATTAGAAGGAGAAACTCTTTCCTTCCCTATCTTTACAGCAAAGATTAGTTCTAGAAGCGACGGAATAACCTTGCTCCTCTAACTAGATTTTCTATTCCAGATCAGCATAATTCAATACTTATCTAATTTGGATAGGCTTAGATTGGCCTGGTTTTGAGGATGATTTGTCCCAGTTAGCTTTGCACAGCTGCAGCACGTTGGAAGACTATAGCCAAAATGAGGCTCCAAAATGGAGACTAGACCCTGGTAAAAAAGGGCGGTCCTAAGATGTTGTACTCTTTGACCAATCATTGCAAAGAAAACTGCAGCCAGCTCTTGCAGACTCCAAGCCACTTTTCCTGGGCTTTTGCAGCCAGAGGCTGAAACAAAATGTAAAGGAGGGAAAACAAACAAACGACCAATAGGTAAGGCAAACCATCGTCCTGGGGGACGGAACATTAAATCTTAGCCTGTTCCTGTAAGCTGCCCCGAGCCGTAGGGGAGTGGCGGCATATAAGTCTGAATAATAAATAAATAAATAAAAAATCTAGGGCCAACATAAGGCTCCAGTGGTAACTGTAAGATTAAGATCAAGTAAATTATCAGAAAGGAATATCTCCTTTGAACTGGATTGGAAAACATATAACTTTTTGTTGGGTCATTGCTTGACTTTGACTACTTCCTTTTCTCTCCATCAAAGAAGAATTATAATCCCATATCCTGGTCTGAAAGAATGGTAGCATTTCAATTCAGTTTATCCCTGAAACACTGGACAACTGAGAACAAAAGTATTGCTTGAGTAATAACAATAATCAATTATTGCCTTTCTTTGCAAAGTGAAGAAAGTGAGGAAAGTGTTCACAATCTGCAAATAGTATTTTCTAAGATAGCAAATAACACAGAAGACCAATGACAAATTAGAAATACATTACATCCTCACCCCTTTTTCTTTCTTTCTGACTAATAATATCTTCCTTGAATCTGCCCGCCCCCCTTATTGTCTACAGTAGGGCTTCCAAATCAATGATAAATCCACCAGAAAAGGGTTTTTTTAATCCCTCTGCCTTACACTGGCTTAGACCAATGTGGATTGCAACTGTGAAACCAGGCATCACTTTTCTCTCTCAGAGTAAATGTAATCCAATAAGAATACACAGGCAGATAAAATGTGGACTCTAATGAGCCTCTCACTCTCAAATTGAGGCCAACTGCTTTCTCTTTCCTAAAGTGGAATAATTTTAAAGTAAATCACCATGAAGTAGGGTGAGCTAGCAAGTTGACAAGTAATGTAAATGGAGTATTGCTGCAAGAATAAAATGTTCTGTTCACTATAGTCCTCAATTACATCAAAAGGAAATGCATATGTTATTGTGCAATTTGCTTTTCCATTTACAGAAGATAAAAGCTATTCTATCTATTTTTCCGGCTTAGGGTGTGTATGCGTATGTATGTGTTGAGCAGAATCAGGTTGCTACTAGTGCCCTCGGATTCGTGTTTTCCATGGGGACGCCTTAGGATACATACTGCTTCTGGTCTTATCATAGACCTTGATACCAGTAGGGCTTGCTCCACTGCCATTATCATGTTTTCTATGCTGCTCACATCATTGAACTATTGGTGTGTCACAGCATACAGCCATGAGAGAAGATGCAAGTTAATATCCTGTCTGTTCCAAAATCATTCATTATCCGAGTGGCCAAGAGTGCAAAAATGGCAAAAGTTTCTTTGCAATATCCCTTACAGAACAATAAAATGATAAATTGAACCAATTAAGACAGAATTTAGTCTAGTTTAAAATTATGTGAATTTTCCTGGAGGATATCTCTTGAGTCTACAGATTAGTACATCCTGTCTCTACATACAGCATCTAGAAAGATAGAAAGAAAAAGATATGTATGTGTTTAACACACTGGGATGAGGTCTGTGATTCCAGGCTAATCAACAATGCCTCTAGTGAAGACCTCAGAGGCTAATAGTGACATTATATGCTATATATATAATGTAGTTCAATGTAGTCAAACTGCATTATATGAGCCTACACTGACCATATACAGTAGAGTCTCACTTATCCAAGCTAAAAGGGCCGGCAGAAGCTTGGATAAGCGAATATCTTGGATAATAAGGAAGGATTAAGGAAAAGCCTATTAAACATCAAATTAGGTTATGATTTTACAAATTAAGCAGTGTTATGGTTGAGCCTCATGGCTCTGCTACTGGGAGACGTGGGCGTAAGACTCCTCGAGAGTCAGATACTCTCGAGGAGCGAGAAAGAAAGCGGCTGCGAGATATCTTTGCAGAACCATCTGACGAGGATGATTTTGAAGGGTTTACTGAGAGAATGGAGGAAGAGATGGTTAGCTCGGAAGAAGATGATATGGAATGGACTCGTGTAAGGGAGGATTTGGGTGCCACTGGCAATGATAGAATGGAAGGCGATTGGGGACCTTCAGGATTAGATCCATGGGCAAGCTGGAGGGATGGGACGGGATCCACAGCTGGGGATGCTGTGGGGCGTAGTCAGAGGTGTTCCAGCTCTGATGAGGAAAGTGATGAGGAAACGCCCGGGCTAAGGAGGGCAGCTGATAGTGATGAGGACTTGTAACTGGCATAAAATGGGGTTTGGGAGCAATAGCAAATTGCGTTGGGCAAGGTAATCTGGACGAACGCTTGGGATCTGTGTGGGAAGTTTCCTGAAGACGGGTGTGTTTCGTTTGCTGACTACGTAAGTTATCTCGGACATTGGGCTCAGACGGCGGGAGGAATTGTGTGGGGTTTTGTTGTGCAACCTCTGCTTAATCTTAATAGCTTTGACCTTCCGTCGTCTTCTTGACGGACGCCATCTGCTTGTACTGGACATACGGACTGCTTGACTACGGCTTCGGACACTCCTACCTGTATTGGACCTGGTGAACTACAAACGTCTGCATCTACCTTACGACCTTCGGAACGGATTTGGGACCTCGCTGACTGCTAAGCCCTCGTCTGCTGAGTTTGTATCGGGAATCTGTCTGCTGTGTGGAGGAGTAACCTTTAAAGTTACTCAGAACATAGTTTTGGCAGCAGAGAAGCATCTGCTGCCAATTAGTTGTATTCCTTTGAACTCTTTGTTCACCAGCTTCTGTTTTGTTTGTTCTCAGGCTGAAGCAAGCTGTTTTGATTTTACCCGGATTAAACTCCGGTTTAATCCGGTTTATCTTTTGAACGTTTTTCTTGCCCCTTTTTACTTTTTAGGCTAGTGTTTGCCTAGCCCTTGTCTTTTACGGGCATTTCGAGTGCTGTAACTCCAATAAACTCTGTTATCTTTTATCTTGTGGCGTTCTGTCCTTGACAAGCACCAAAACATCATGTTTTACAACAAATTTGACAGAAAAAGTAGTTCAATACACAGTAATGTTATGCTGTAATTACTGTATTTATGAATTTAGCACCAAAATATCACGATATATTGAAAACATTGACTACAAAAATGGCTTGGATAATCCAGAAGCTTGGATAAGCGAGGCTTGGATAAGTGAGACTCTACTGTAATGCAGTTTCAGCATAGTTGTACCCTTCGTTACTATTTCAGAAGGTTAACAAACAAGCAAACACACAAGCAGGCAAACACAAAGAACACAATATCTGTTCTTTTCCAACACTGGAACCATTACAAAACACATCACACATGAAGGTTACAGCAACATTTCAGCAAAGGACGGTGGTAATTTCAAAGGGCTTAAGTATGTTAAGGGAAGGCAAATATTTTCAAAAGTGTTGTATCTACAAGGATAAGGTATCTTGAAAAACTGTTGTAACTCTGAAAATTAGAAAATTAAGGCTCCCATTCCATTAGTGGCATACACTGGTATTAAGTCTAAATTACAGTTTCACATGGCTTCTCACGTATTTTTTTTTAATGGTGGAGAGGGGAAAAGCCTACCCTTCTTGCAATAGTAGTAGTAGTAGTAGTAATAGTCATTTTATTTCTTATCTACCTCTCCTCGTGGCTCAAGGTGGGTCAAGGTCTTGACATTATCGTTTTCCTATAGTCTCTTGACAACTAAGAGTCCAAAAATCATCTGCCTATGTTCTGAAAGCTGAATGCACAACAGTGTTGTGAATCATTGTTGTTAATTCAGCTCTCAGAATATGGATGCATTCTCCTTAGCAGCTCTGTCTTTCCTTGGCCATTATGCATCTATTTGCTGGGGTAAGATGGCAGGACAACAGTGAACAGGAAGATGTGGCATAGTCCAACCTGGGAAAACTTTATGCTATGTCTCCTTGATACACAAGTCCAGTTGAAATTGAATAATTTCTGCAAACTGTGCATATGTTTCTCAAATAAGGCATATGGCGACAACTTTTAATAAAAAATCTACTGAATAATTTAAAATTGTTATTTCTCACAAGCCAACTATTTGCTCTGTGCCTTATTTCCCCAGAAGCGACATCACTCACGCTTTAAAATTTATTTATTTATTTACTTCATTTCCATCCCGCTCTTCTCACCCCATGGGGGACTCAAAACAGCATACATCATACGTCTAGGCAAAAATTCAATGCCTCATTATACATAAATGAATAAAACTGTATAAAATCACTAAGATAAGAACTTCATGTTCTTCTCTTAGGAATAAACAATCTTCTTCAGTCTTTTAAACATTTTTTTAGTCCTTCCTCTGTTTCCAAACATTTTAGAAACTGTTTCCAAACAATTTGGAAATTGCAAAAATAGACATAACGTATGTGCAGAAAACATCTAGAACTCCATCTGCCCATAACATTACCTAGAACTCTTTCCCTTCAAAGTGAAAGTCTTTACTTGGGTAAGAACAACATAACTCAAGATTGTCTACACACATTAAACATTAAAAAAACACAAATAAAAAGATGAAAAATATACAATACAGTATAGCAAATGCAAGGAATTTAAAGAACAGGAAGAAGTAAGAATATAAAAGTGTCTTCTGTATTTTATTTCTGAGGCTATCTATCTATCTATCTATCTATCTATCTATCTATCTATCTATCTATCTATCTAGTATGGCTATATCTCATCTCTTACCTATCTTCCAATAATCAAGTCATGCTAATTTTCAAAACCTGAAATCTATTCATTTTTTTTTCTCAAAAAGTCTACTTGAGGTTTTCAATCTTTGAAAAATGTTACTACTGTATATACTCGAGTATAAGCCGACCCAAATATAAGCCGAGGTACCTAATTTTACCACAAAAAACCTGGGAAAACATTGACTCCAGTATAAGCCGAGGGTGGTAAATTTCAGAAATAAAAATAGAGATACCAATAAAATTACATTAATTGAGGCATCAGTAGGTTAAATGTTTTTGAATATTTACATAAAGCTCAAATTTAAGATAAGACTGCCCAACTCTGATCAAATCATTATTCTCATCTTCTTCAATGTAAATGTGCTTATGTATCCTTTTAATAATAAAGTAAAATAATACATGTAATAATAATAATAAATAAATACAGGAAAATAATACAAGTAATAATAGAGTAAAATAATAAATGCAATAATAATAATAATAATAATAATAATAAGATCAGAGTGAAATAATAAATGTATTAATAATAATAATAATAAAACAGAGTAAAATAAAATGTAATAGTAGCAACAATAGATAAAAATAATAAATGTAATACCAATAATAATAGAGAAAAATAATAAATGTACCATATATTCTCGAGTATAAGCTGACCCAAATATAAGCCAACCAGGGCCCTCACTCGAGTATAAGCCGAGGGGGGCTTTTTCAATCTTAAAAAAAGAGCTGAAAAACTAGGCTTATACTCGAGTACTTATTTTCTCCAATTAAAATCAGTAATTTATCCATTTCTGCCAGTTCATTCACTTTGACGACCATTCTTCTTTACCCATTTCCATCTTTGGGCAGAAAACAGTTTTGCTGCAGTAATCGTACACTTCAATACCCTTCCATGGTTCTTTTTTAGTTGTTTAAGCACAACTCCCTGACAAACCAGATTTAATCTTAATTATATACTTTTTTAAACATTCTCTGCATCAAAGTATGCAGTTGCACCCAGAACCTTTTAGCCTTTTCACAAATCCACCACATGTATTGGACATGGGATCTTGCTGTTTTCATTTCCATCCTATACTTGAAACTGCCTTATACATCCTGAACAACTTTTCTGGTGCCACATACCTGTTTTTTTTAAGGTCATAAAATGAGGTTAATTTTTAATGACTCAGCTGGCTGCCCTGACATCTCTCCGTGATGGAAGAGAAATCGTTTTAGATGGATATACCCTATTCACTAATGACCATCTGTCGGGATGATAATTTCATGACTGTACAAGTACCAGCAGCCCCTCAGATTAACACAAAATGTAACAGAGCCAGCGATGATGAGGTTGGAAAGAGAAATCAAAGCTTTCGTAACTAGTCATTAAGGAACAATGGCCATGTTAGAATTTTAAACTAAAT
Organism: Anolis carolinensis; assembly: GCF_035594765.1. Taxonomy (NCBI): domain Eukaryota; kingdom Metazoa; phylum Chordata; class Lepidosauria; order Squamata; family Anolidae; genus Anolis; species Anolis carolinensis. The sequence goes on from NC_085845.1 coordinate 139,324,808, forward strand.
TCTCTCTATATATTTAACTATACAAGATTCTACAATACTATATTTGGTTTTAAATGCTTATTTATGTTTTATTTTATAGATGGTTTTATGTGTTATATATGCTGATTGTCTTGGACTTGTATTGCTTTTAATATGTTGTAAGTCGCTTTGGGTCCTTTTGTGGGAGAAAAGCGGGATACAAATAAAGAATTATTATATTATTATAATAACTATTATTACAGAGCTCACAGTGGTGCAATGGGTTAAACCCTTGTGCCAGCAGGACTGCTGACCGACAGGTCAGCAGTTTGAATCCTGGAGAGCAGGTGAGCTCCCTCTGTCAGCTCCAACTCCCCATGCAGGGCATGAGAGAAACCTCCCACAAGGCTAGTAAAAAACATCAAAACATCCAGCTGCACCCTAGGAAACGTCCTTGCAGACAGTCAATTCTCTCACACCAGAAGCAACTTGCAGTTTCTCAAGTTGCTCCTGACAAGAAAAAAATTATTACAGTAATTTATTCACCAATCTAGTTTGTATAGGACCCCTTAGAAAAAGCAGGTTAAGAGATGCCCCATGTTCAAATAATGGAAAACTCAAATTTAATTTCTACCTGTCAAAAAGGAGTGAAAGTGAAGCAAGGAAGATATAGAGAAAAAGCTCATGAACCCAAGAAAGTCTTTCGAAATACGGGGTTGGGTGCGGTTATACTGTCTATAAAAGGTATGTGAAAAGAAACTAGGACTACTGTATTATTATTATTTTGTATATTTAGGTTACGCTTGATCTACAGACAAAACAAGCACTGCTACAAGTTTGACTGGTCATGGGAATAGACAAATGTTAACACAAATCCAAACTCACATCTCTCATCATTTTCACAGCTTCCCTGGTCCTCCCAAGCTTTCTTGCACACATAGCCAGTCTCCTTTTAATGTAGACTAATACATTAGTGTCCCGTCCTGGGGAGAGAGAGAAGGAGAGAGAGAGAGAAAAGGAGAGAGAGAAAGAAGGAGGGGAAAAAAGGTTTTAAGAGGGTGAGTGTTTTCAGAAACAGACAGAACAAAAGGTCCATTTAACATCTCCAGTGTGTAATGTACAACCCTTTGGGGAATTCTTACTGCTGACGGACAAGCAGCAGGAAAATACATATACTGACTTCTGCTGCTGGAGCCTGCCTGTCACCAATAGTGTTAGTGAAGAAATAGATGGAGAGCAGAGGTTTTAGTGTCATGTCTATGTAATGCCACTATGGCTTCCAAGCACTGATGCCAAATTATTCAATTCATGCCGAAACACAGAGGACACTCATCATTTGCTTTGACCCTTCTTCAACATGTCCTGGCTGCTTAGTGTGAAATGAAAAGTTCTCTGAGGTGATTGGATATAATGGATAAAATTGATCTACATCTCTGTAGTTCTGCCGTATCATAGGTAGTATACACATAATAAAAGAATAAACTTAGATACCATTCTTTTGTTTTCAGCTCTGATAAAGATAGAATCTACTAATACTTCTGGACCCAAAGAACACTTTTATGAACATAGAGATAATTTATTTCTTTTCTACATTTATATCCCGCCCTTCTCACCCCAAAAGGGGAACTCAGAGCGGCCTTACAAAAAGGCAGCAATTTGATGCCATACATATACATACATACAGTAAAACACATACACATTATAACCAAAAATCTGCAGCAATATTAAAACAATTATTAAAATCACATCATCCAGAGTCCAAGGCCGTTCCATTAGTCATTTCACAGTTTCATATACTCCTATTGTACTAACTTGCTAGCCAAAGGCTTGGTCCCATAACTAGGTTGTTACTTTCTTTCTGAAGGTCAGGAGGGAGGGGGCTGCTTTGATTTCGCTGGGGAGGGAGTTCCATAGCCGAGGGGGCACCACTGAGAAGGCCCTGTCTTTCATCCCCACCTATCGTGCTTGCGAGGGTATTGGGACCATGAGCAGAGCCTCCCCTGACAATCTTAATCTCCAAGGTGGATCATAGAGGGAGATACGTTTGGACAGGTAAGCTGGGCCAGAACTGTTTAGGGGTTTATAGGCTAAAGCCAGCACTTTGAATTGTGCTCGGAAGCAGAACTGGCAGCCAGTGGAGCTGGTGCAAGAGGGGAGTTGTATGCTCCCTGTACCCCACTCCAGTTAGAAACCTGGTTGCCTCCCACTGGACTACTTGAACCTTCCAAACAGTCTTCAAAGTGCGTTGCAGTAGTCTATATGAGATGTAACAAGAGCATGGACCATCGTGGCCAAGTCTGACTTCCTAAGGTATGGGCGCAACTGGCACACAAGTTTTAATTGTGCAAAAACCTCCCTGGCCACTGCCAAAACCTGGGGTTCCAGTCTCAGTGATGAGTCCAGGAGAACTCCCAAGCTGAGAATCTGTGTCTTCAGGGGGAGTGTAACCCCATCCAGCACAGGCTGTAACTCTATACCCTATTCGGACTTCTGAATGACCAGGAGAACCTCTATCTTGTCAGGATTCAATTTCAATTTGTTTGCCCTCATCCAGACCGTTACAGCGGCCAAGCTGAACAACAACCTGAACAGTCTCCTTAGTAGCAGGTGGAAAGGAGTAATAGAACTGAACATCATCTACGTGCAGATAACACTCAACTCCAAAACTCCAGATGAGGTCTCCCAACGGCTTCATGTAGATGTCAAACAATATAGGGGACAATACTTAAATAATAATTAAACTGATTGTGTAGATGCCTGTCCACCAGTAGTGCTACACAGCTGATAAACTTTCTTGTGCCAGTAGATAAAGGAATGTGAACTCTATATGCCGTGGGATGTTATTGAGATTCTAACTCACACTGGTCTGAAGTAAGACACAACAACCCCCATCTTTCCAGGATAAAATTGTCAGAGCTAGCACCTTTCAAGGATGTACTGAACAGAAGATATACTTAGCACCAAACATACAAGGATTTTGTGTTGCCAAAAGTGAATAAGAATATTATATGCTCCAATAAGAAGTGGAGAGGAACATACAACTCTAAAGATATTCACTAAGAAATAGTTCCTACTGATTTCAGTGAGATTTATGGCCACATACATATGGAGAGGGTTATACTGCATATTCATGAACTAAAACATGAAATCAAGATGGACAGGTTGCTTACCTGTAACCATGTTTCTTCGAGTGTACTCTGTGAATTCACACTAATGGAGAGGCTGCGCCTGCGCAGGTCCCAACGGAAAACTCTTCCCAAGCTGAAGTTTAAATTTTGGCGGTAGCCACGCCCCTCCGTCCCCGGAGGGCATATAAGGCAGCCCTCGGCGTCTCCTCCCCAGTTCCTACGCCGCTAAGGCAACGAGAAAGGAAGAGGGTTTGCCAGAGGGGAAGGAAGGGCGGGCTTGTGTGAATTCACAGAGTACACTCGAAGAAACATGGTTACAGGTAAGCAACCTGTCCTTTTTCTTCGTGTACTCTGTGAATGCACACTAATGGAGACTAGCAAGCTTAGGTCTCGGAGGCGGGCTAAGCAAACCCTGACAACGAGAAAATGTCCAAACATATGTTTATTAAACATCAAAACATGGTCCGAGGACCCATTAAAGTATTGCATTAACACACACCAAACACCGAGAGCAACCCGGTAAGGCATGATATAACCATTTAAGAGCACATGTGTAAGTAGGAACATCATTCCCCCAAAGGGGGAAGGCAGTTGCAAATAAGGCACAAATTGTCAAAGAGAACAGTGCAAACATGTACCGAACAGGAAAATCGACAAAAAAGTCGCATGAGGAAAAACATCCACAGAGAAGTCATAAATGCATAAGGTTTAGGACAAGCATGAAGATAAAACTGCCCTAGCAAAGGCTGAATCCTTTAAAGTTTTTTGGTCTACCCTATAGTGAGACACGAATGTAAGGGGGTTGGACCAGATCGCTGCCCTGCAAATGGAGTCCAGGGGGATGCCCCTTAGGAAGGCAGTCGACGTGGAGAGACCTCTCGTCGAGCGCGGGCGGACCGACGGAGGGGGAGGTCGTTTGGCTAGTTCATAGGCCAGTTCAATGGCCTGAGCGATCCAATGGGACAGTCTTTGTGAAGAAATAGGATTGCCCAGTTTATCTGGGGCATGGGCCACAAAAAGTTTTGGGGACTTTCGAATGTCCTTAGTACGGTCCCGGTAGAAAAGAAGTGCTCTACGCACATCGAGGAGGTGCAGTCTCCGCTCAAGGGGAGACGAGGGGTCTGGGAAGAAGGCGGGAAGGACAATGTCCTGGTTAAGGTGAAAGGCCGAGACCACCTTGGGAAGGAAGGTGATGTCCGGACGGAGAACGGCGCGGTCATGATGAAAGCGGAGGTAAGGTTCATCAACCCGAAGGGCCGCCAGCTCCGAGGGTCTGCGCGCCGAGGTTATGGCCACCAGGAAGGCAACTTTCCAAGAAAGGAGACGTAGGTCGGTCGAAGCCAATGGTTCAAAAGGGGAGGCAGTGAGCTGGGAAAGCACGAGCTCGAGGTTCCACCCCGGAGTAGGAGGTTGAGACGGTGGGCAGATGTTATTGTATCCTTTCAAGAAGGTTTTGACAAGGTGATCGGAGAACAACGACGGACTACCATGTTGCTGAAAACACCAGGATAGAGCGGCCAAGTAAGATTTCATAGAAGCAAGAGAAAGTTTTTGGTCTGCCAAAGACATAAGGAAGTCCAGGACAATCGGTACCGAGGTTGGGAAGGCAGTAATTCCCCGGGAGCGAAGAAAAGAACGAAAGCGAGAAACTTTATAAGTGTAGGCCCTGGTTGTAGCCGGCTTGTGAGCTGCGCGGAGGACCTCCTGTAGGTTGTGCGGGAGGGAGGTCAGGCGAGAATCCTCCAAGCAGTGAGATGTAGAGAGGGGAGATCCGGGTGCAGGATCTGGCCGTTCTCCCTGGACAAGAGGTGAGGTAGAAGGGGCAGAGTGAAGAAGGTCGCTCTGGAGAGATGAAGAAGAGCCGGGAACCAAGGTTGACGGGGCCAGGCTGGAGCTATCAGGATTGCCGACGTCGGTACCGACCGGAGTTTCTGTAGGACCTTTGGTATGAAAGGAAAGGGCGGAAAGAGGTAGATCGGTTCCGCAGACCAGTCCAGAAGGAAGGCGTCTCCCAGGCAGCCTGGAGAGGAGGACGGGGGAAGTCTTGCCCCGTATCGAGGCAGCTGAGCATTCTGGGGAGAAGCGAAAAGGTCTAGAGTGGGGAAGCCCCATTTGTGAAAAAGAGAAAGAAGAGTCTCGGGGTCGAGCATCCACTCGTGGGAGGAAGTCGTCATCCTGCTGAGGGCGTCTGCCAAGTTGTTCTGGATCCCGGGAAGGTGAATCGCCGAGATTTGGATGTTGCGGGCTATGCACCAATACCACAGCTGGGAGGAGAGGAGCATCAGCTTCCTTGAACCCATGCCGCCCTGTTTGTTGATGTAGAAGACTGCTACCGTGTTGTCTGATTGGACGAGGACAGACCTTTGGGAGATCAGGCGGGAGAAGGCTTTCAGAGCCTTGAAGATAGCAAGGAGTTCCAGAAAGTTTATGTGATTGGCCTTCTCGGAGGGAGACCAGAGGCCTTGAACAGTGAGACCCTTCATGTGGGCTCCCCAGCCGAAATTGGATGAGTCCGTGGTTATGGTGGTGGAGGGGGGAATCGGGTGGAACGGAAGACCCCTGCAGACGTTGGAGAGGGATTTCCACCAGAGAAGCGACCGACAAACATGGGGCGGGACCGAGAGAAACCTCGAGTTGGGGTGGCGAAATGGCTTGAAAACGTCTATGAACCACCTCTGCAGGGTCCGGAGATGGAGCCTGGCAAACGGGGTCGTGAGGACTGTGGAGGCCATGTGGCCGAGCAGTACTTGGATGGATCGAGCCCGAACCCTCCAGTGGGTCTCGCAGAAGATGATTTGTTGGCGAAGGGCTAGAAACCTGTCGAGCGGGAGGGAGACAGTCCGAGCGATTGAGTCGAACAGGGCACCGATGAAGCGAATTTTGTTCGACGGGGTGAGGTGAGATTTGTCGTGGTTTAGCTGGAGACCGAGAGATTCTAGAAGAGAGAGGGTGTAGTCGACGTGACGTCGGAGGAGGGCAGGGTCGGATCCGACCAGAAGCCAGTCGTCCAGATAAGGAAAGACTGTGATCCCCTGGAGTCGGAGGTGGGCAGCCACAACGGCGACGACCTTGGTAAAGACCCTTGGGGCCGTAACGAGGCCAAAGGGTAAAACGGTGAACTGGTAGGTTTGGTCGAGAACTTTGAAGCAGAGGAAACGCCTGTGGGCTTCTCGAATCGCTACGTGGAAATAAGCGTCTCGTAGGTCTATAGACACGAAGTAGTCTCCGCGTTGAAGCATCGGTAGGATGGAGGCGATGGACACCATCCTGAACTTGGTCGGGCGTATGAAGGTATTGAGCATACGTAAGTCCAGAATGGGGCGGAGGCCCCCGCCTCTCTTCGGGACCGTGAAGTATCTGGAGAAGAAGCTTTGAGGGTCCCGTACCGATGGAGAGGGCCGAATAGCCCCTTTCGCGAGGAGGGCGTCGACCTCTGCAAGAATTTCTCGGGAAGGGTTGGAGAGGAGGACCTGTCCCGTGGGCGGGAGCCCCTCGAACTCTAAGGCATAGCCTTCTTGGACAATTTTGAGAACCCAGGCATCTGAAGTAATAGATTTCCAACGGTGAAAGAAGGGAGCCAGGCGGTCCAGAAAGAGACCATGAGGTTGATTTGGCGGAAGAGAGAGGTGCAGAGGAGTGAGAACCGCATCGGTACCGAAGAAAGAGTCTCTGGAGGGAGAGATGGCGTCAGGAGCGCCGGTGAGGTTGACCAGCGGTGGGGGTGGTACGGCCACGTTGTCTCTGCGGCTGAGTCGCCCGACGAGGCTGTTGGCGGTTCTGGTTGTTGGATACCGAGGGACGCCTGAAGGATTGCTGGCGGTAAGAGGGAGGCGGGAAGCGCCGAAAACGTTGAGGAAACCACTTGGTGCGGTGTGTTTGAGGTTGGTCACCACATTTAGTGGCCAGAACTTTAAAGTCATGATTGGTTTTGAGCTTGTCGTCCGTACCGGAATTAAAGAGGCCCATGGCGTCGAAGGGGAGGTCTTCGATGACTTGCCTGGAGGAGGAAGACAAGCCGGACGACCTCAGCCAGGCGTGGCGACGAATGGCAATGGCGTGGGCGATCATTTTGCCGGCCGTGTCGCCCGTATGCTTAGCCATCTGGATTTGATGATGTGCTAGCGAGTCGGCCTCTTGTTGGAGGGTGGACATGACGGACCGGTCTTCATCCGACAATTTAGAGAAGAAGGGCTGAGCTTTCTCCCAAAGGATCTGCTGGTATGCCCCCATACAGGCCCCATAGTTCGCCATTCTACAGAGTAGAAGGGCTCCGGAATAGAGCTTCCGACCGACCGCGTCAAACCTCTTGCCCTCTCTGTCTGCAGGGGTAGTGGATTCACGGCCGGAAGACTGAGAAGCTTTAACGACCATGGAATTCGGGTCGGGATGGTGTTTAAGCCATTCTAAAGTGTCGTCATCTGTACGATACCAAGACTCGATTCTCTTCGAGGTAGGAGGGATCGAGGAAGGAGTCTTCCACGAAGATTGGATGACATCTAGGAGATAAGGCAAAAATGGCAACAGCGTGGCTGGAGGGGCCTGGGCTTGGACCCGTTTGAAGACCGGGTCAGTCACTGCTTTGGAAGTCTGCTTGATTTCCAGACCCAGGGCATCGGCCATTCTAATCATCTGTTCGGAGAAGGCCCGAATGTTGTCGGTAGGCGAAGGAGGGTCCACCTCATAGGCGTCATGAGGAGGAGAGAGATCAAGGCCTAAGGATACCACCGAGGCCGAGAGAGCGGAGTCAGGGCGATCTATATCGATCTCATCGTCCCCAGCCCCTTGAGGGGACTGGGGGGGAGATGACAACACAGTCTCTGGTGGCGGCAAAACCTCAAGAGCAGGAGCCATCTGTGGCCGAGTTTCTTTGGAGGCCGAGGCCTGGGCCGCTCGAGCCAGGCGAGTGGTCTGTCTACCCCGTTCCGGTGTCGAGGTCGGGGGAAAAAGCTGTTGACGAGACGAACGATGAGAGACAACAGGTCGAGGAGATGGCACCCTGACCACTGTCTGAGTGGAGTGGTGGGGTGAGTCCTGCAACTCGCCATCAGAAAGTTGCTGAGGAGAAGGTTGGCGAGGTCGCTGAGCGGGAGCGATCGGAGAGGATCTTCTAGAGGAAGTCGCCGAAGAAAGGACTTCCATCTTGGAGGAAGCAGAAGAGGAAGAGCGTTGGGTTGCCCTCTTCTTAGCGAGCGGTTGCTTCGATGGAACCCTCAAGGATTTACCCGGTGTGGGAGGGACCATTGCTGAGTCGGATTGGGTCCGACGAGCTTCCTCGTGAGCCCTTTTCAGGGCGATCTTCATCGCCGAGGTCGACGGAGGAGCTCCGAGATGGGATCGAGCCGAGGATACGGAAGCCACCGAGCTCGATGTCGAGGAAGGGCCGACCCGGCCAGAACGTGTCGACACCGTAGCCGTGGTGAGTGTGCACAGTGGTTTAGCGGCCTTAGACGATCTGGAGGCTCTGGACGCCTTAGACGAGACCGAGGGAGCTTTAGGTGTTGGAGCCGACATCGATCCCGGATTAAGCGGCGGCTTCGTGCCCGAAGTCGACGGAGCGGGTTCAGGGGCGAGCGATTTTTCGTAGAGCGCCGCTCTAAGCCTCGCGGCTCTATTCTTCCTTGCCTGAGCCGTTAGGGCCAGGCAGAAACGGCAGGTACCGACGACATGTGCCTCCCCGAGGCAGTAGAGGCACTTGGCGTGGCCGTCGGAATCAGGAATCTTAGCGGCACACTGAGTGCAACGCTTGAAGCGAGTCGTAGACATGAGAATCCGAAGTGAACCTTGCGGCGGAAAAAAAGGAACTGGGGAGGAGACGCCGAGGGCTGCCTTATATGCCCTCCGGGGACGGAGGGGCGTGGCTACCGCCAAAATTTAAACTTCAGCTTGGGAAGAGTTTTCCGTTGGGACCTGCGCAGGCGCAGCCTCTCCATTAGTGTGCATTCACAGAGTACACGAAGAAAAATCCAGTAATACATCAAAATATGTCATTTTCCTATCCACACCATCCTCATTCAGCCTGCAGGAGAAAAGGATGGTATAGACGTCATGGGCACTGTGTTGCATTATTGTAGGTCAGATTCTACTTGACTCAGTGAAAGCTGACTACACAAATCTCAGTCTGTGAAAGGCTTTTTCTCATTTTGGCATGACATGTTTGTGCACAAAAAAGCTAGAACTGGATCTACAAAATGCTTGTTTTTGTTACGGTTGGATATATATTATGAATAGTTGAATGTCTATGTACATCTTGAAAATATGAAGCTCATAATTCCTATAACTCCTATCCTCTGTGGTAATGTTTTGATCCAACTCATGATTTTAACATTATTTTGTATATTGACCTTTTATGATTGTTTTTATTCATGTTGATGTTTTATTGTTGGCTTATTTGTTTATTGTTTTTGTTTTGATTTTGTGCTGTTGTGTCCGGGCATAGCCCCATGTAAGCCGCCCCGAGTCCCTTCGGGGAGATGGGGCGGGGTATAAGAATAAAGTTATTACTATTATTATTATGTTGACTAAGACTAATGGGAATTGCAGTCCAAGAAACTACAGGTCCACACATTCCTGTTTGCTTTATTAATGCTTGCACTCACACAGAACTTTCACATTGAAACTGCCCGGTTATCTGCAATGAGTTATCCACAATTATGTATAGATAGAAACAAATTTCAGATATAACTGGGATGAAGCATTATAAAGAACACAGTTTTTTCTATTTAAAAAGTATTTTTGAGAATCATGTACAATAATCTTTACTCATTAGTTAGAATGTTTCCTCTTTTAAACCCTCTTAGATCAACCTGCAGATAACATGTAAAGGTTAAGTATCCCTTCTCCAAAATGTTTGGAATCAGAAGTGTTTTAGATTTAGAATTTTTGAATAATTGTATTTGCATTTATGTACATAATGAGATATCTTAGACATGGATGCAAATCTACCAGTAGATATAAAATTCATTTCTGTTTCATATATCTTATAAACATAGCCTGAAGGTAATTTGAACAATATTTTAAATACCTTTGAGCATGAAACAAAATCTGTGTGCATTGAACCACCAGAAAGCAAAGGTATCACTATTTCAGCCATCCACATGAATCATTTTGGATTTTGGAGTATTTCAGATTTCAGAATTCTGCTTAGGGGGTGCTCACGAAGGATAATTGTATATAAAATCACTTATCAAGACTATGCCTACTTCAAAGTTATTTATTCTATGCACATACAGTTCTCACATTTTAAGACCATGAACAATATGTATGCCAAATATACCAAGAATATACAGTATACAAATTATCCAAAATTCATGATTATACTTTCCAGATACGATTAACCAGCAGGTTGAAAGGCTCAATTGTTAAACAGAAAATAAATAAAGCAGAAGGAAGTTTCTTTAAGATATATTTCATTATTAAGCAACCATTTATCTCTAACCTGATTTTTTTCATATATAATAATGAACTAATTAGCTACAACTGTTGTTGAAAATCTTAGATCAGGGGTGTCAAACTCATTTTCACTAAGGGTCACATCAGCCTTATGGTTGCTTTGAACAAGTTGGTCATAACTGTAAGACTGTATAAATGTAACTATATTGTCCTGGCATTGAAAGCCTCACGGGCCATGTAAAATGACATAGCCAGCTGTATTCGGCCCCCAGGCCTTGCTTTTGACATGGGTGTCTCAGATAATGATATAATGATACTGGTTTGTCTTCAAGCCTGTGTTACAGAACTTTTGGTCAAGTATGTTGATTTAGGGAGCCAGGATGTTGCACTGGACTATAATTCTGGAGACCAAAGTTCAAATCCAAGTCCTTTTCCCTCAGTCTCTGAGGAAGACAAAGGCAATCTTCCTCTGAACAAACTCTGTCAAGAAAACCTCATGTTACATTCACCTTAGGGTTGCCATAACTTGGAAATGACTTGAAAGCACAAAACTCACTATGAAGACTAACACCAGATTAATTAGCCAATATTATAAAGGCTAGAGTTTCTCAAGTAAGCAAGGGACAGATTTTTTGTTTCATTCAAGAAATGACTTGATAGAACCATGCTTGGGAACCTTGAGATTGTCGTGTCCCACTAGTATACATTTCTGGGTTCTGATCTGCACATTTCATTGAAAAGAAGTTTATTGTATGGAAAGTACTGTAAACTGTAAAGATGATCTCGGATGGCTCACAACTAAAATCCATATTGCAGACTTTTTAAAATAATGCTGAGTCTTCTGAATCCTAAAACATTCCTTTACTAGGTCTTCTGCACTACCCAAACATTTAGAAATTCCCTTGAGTATATCTGCCACATTACTGTGCTCTTTGTAGCCCTTTTTTCACACCACTTTAGCCCTTTGTCCATCTTTTGCCCTTTTTTGCTAAAGTAGCACACAAACTAACAGTATTTAATTTTTCTGTTCAATATCATTGGATCTGAAGCTCCACTCTAAAAATGCTTTCAACAAACATTAAGTGGTAGAGATATTGTCAATAAACATATTCTGGGAAATGCTAGCTAGAAAACATTTCCATTTTACTACATGCATATTGAGTGGAAACCTTGCTCTAAATCCAATTGTTTGTCATAATTACAGTGTAATTGCTGAATCAGTTACCAAATGACAACTAGCAATGTGTGTAAAAAAAACAAAAACGAGTCAATAGCTATACTCTTGTTGGGACTAGCAGTTGGATCTGGGCTGTGATTTCCCATCTAGCAAAGCTTCAGCCCTCACGGTTTTTCAAACAGGTTAAATATGTTGAGCTCTCAGTCTCTTGTCATGTGATTATTCTAGTTGCCTCAGTACACCCTTCTTGAACACAACTGACTACAGCTAGACCTCACAGTCATTTTAGACCAACAGCCAAATCCTTCTCAATTCTGATTGGATGTTTGAAGATTTACACCCAATAACTGCATTTTTCTCAGTAGTAATACTTATGTCATATTGATATAAGAGTTAATTTACCCCTTGGCCCAGTCTTCAAAGACATCTCATTCAGTCACCGTGCTGCCTTTCAAAAGTTTGGCAAATGTTCTCAGTATATTGCCAAGAACATTTATATAGCCATAAAAATGAGGAATTTTTGTGCTTGTTTGTTTTTAATTTTAAAAAACATTTTAATTATTTTTGGAGAGATTGAATTTTATGCTAAATATGGAGTAGTTGTGTGGTCTTTAATCTATACATATAATAAAAGTGAAAATCTATATGTATGTATGTGGCAGAGGTGTCCATTTACTCAGACAGACTCCCACTTCAACAAACAGCTACAGTGCTAAGAAGCCACCAAAGCACTCCCTCCAAGGGCATTGCAGGTGAACATGTCCAAGAGCCCTGCCAATGTCCTCCACAAACACAATAATGCCCGCCACCCTAGTGAAGGCTTTCATAGGGGACAATTTCATCCTGAATTTCCTGTTTTTCCTCCAGAATGGACATCCCAGTGTTCCTTTCTCTCTCAATTGGTGTGGAATTTGCATGACTGCGCCCACTACCTCTCCCTTAACCCTTTCCTATTCTTTTCTATGGCACACAGCAACTGAACATACTAGAGAAAGAGGTTTGGAGAGAATTTGCTATAATTTATAGGAGTTGTAGGGACTGAGATGTATAATTCACCTGCAATCCAAGAGCATTCTGAACCCCACCAACGATGGACCTGGAACTAGCTTGGCACATAGATTCAACACGGTCTAATTCGCATACTGGCGGGGTTTGGGGTGATTGACCTTGACATCCAGGAGTTATAGTTGACCTGTATTCAAAGAACACTGAACCCATTATGACATTATGAACCCATTATGACAGTCACCTGGATGTCACCATACAATCCATCTCTTAGAACACCCTAAGTGTCTTAAGGGGTAGATTGTATGGGAGAAGGCGATCCTGCAGGTAACCTGGACACAAATCATGGAGGTCTTTAAAGCTCAAAACCAACACTTTGTACTTTGCACAAAAACTAATTGGCAGCCAGTGGAGTGACTTTAGTATAGGTATAATACATAGGTATAGTGTGACTGCCATATTGTGAACTAACTGGAGTTTCTGAACTTGGTACAAAGGTAGCCCAATGTATACTGCTTTGCAGAAGTCCAATGTTAAGGATACAAAGTATGTATTACTATCTTTAGGTCTTCTAATTTGAGGAAGGGTACAAAGGTATTATTTGTCTTTGATATTTATGTTCAGTCCTGCAATCAATACTGCAGAATTACCATATGACTTAGAGTCATGGGTATATGTTATGGCACAGAACACAGTGCTTAGCTATTCGTAATAAACCATAGGAAATCCGTCATTTAAAAATCCTAGAACTGTCAGTGACAAAAAGAAAGACTCTTACTGTGTTGAGCTTCATACTGGGCGCCATGATGCTGTAACTGCTGGCTACGTCTGTAACAGCCTTCACCAGCTTTCAGGGCTTGTTTAAACAGTTTTTCTGCTTCCACAATAGTTGTTGCTTCCTCTTCTGCCAAGAGTATATAAGCAGTTGCACACCTAACAGCGAAATGTCAAAATTCATCATCAGGAAAGAAACTAGAGCAGGTATAAGGTATTTTCTAGGATACAACAGTGAATGCAAGGTTTTTATGATAACCCTGGTCTCCAGTTGTAGTCCAATGCTCAAACTAAACCACACTCACTGAAACTGCCATTTTAAAATGAAGCATTTTTACCATATACAATATTCACTGAATACTTTAGAGAAATTATATATCACAGACATGATTTTAAAACTCAATGCCTATTATTAGTACATTACTAGTCATTTTTGTTCCTGATTTTAATATTAATAATAATAATAATAATAATAATAATATTTCTCACCCACCTCTTCCCATGGCTCAGGGCAGGTTACATGTTTTAAATATGTTTATTTATTTTTTATTGTATATTTGTTTTTATAGGTTATTGTTTCACATATGTATATTGTTTGTATTGTCTTTATATAGTGTTCAGTTTAGGGAGAAAAGCGGGATATAAATAAATGATGATGATGATGATGATTATTATTATTACAACATAGTTAAAACACATAAACATTATAAGGATCCTATAAATACATATGTTAAAATATATTTCTATAAAAGATACATATTAAAATACACAGAACAGAAATTAAAACACAGGACACGAGTTTAAAATTCATGATTAAAACTGGCTGGGTAGGTCTGCCAGACAAAATAGGTCTGTAGATGGTTTTTGAATTCTGACAGGTCATTTATCCCCAATTTGTCATTGTACTTCATCCCTTGTTATGGAAAGCTGATTGTAAAGTTTTCAGTATTAGTATAAAGGATCGTAAGTATGCTTACTCATTTAACTCTAAGGCTTCGTGTGCTGCAGAGATTCTGGCTTGGGGGTTTCTCTCTCTCCATGCCTTTTGCATTACTATTGAATAAAAGATAAACAAAAGACAGATAGTTAAATTTGAGCACCAATTTGAAGGGACATTGCTGGGGTCTAGAGCAACATACATGTGAGGCATTTTACTATGTGAACAATTCATTACATTTTGAAAAAACCCAACCCATAGTTCAGCACAAACAACAGACCTTCTTTCCAACCCTGCAATTTTCTCTTTCCATAAATTCAGCAAAGATTAACATGTTCTACATACACATAGAAGAGCCAGCAATGGATGCTGGAGTAAAATGGACTGATCATGGTCCACTCAAAGTCCAAATATGGGAGCAATTAGGTGGAAGATGGGAAGACTCAATCATGTGTCACTAATAAAATTCATCTTATAGCAGTAACATGTATCAGTATTTGGAATCAAATTATTGGAACTCTGGAACTCCAACCAGTTCTGGCACATAAAAGTAATGACTTCAAATCACTCCCTGCAGCACAAGAGACACAATCCTGATGCAAACCAATGGAAAAACCCGTGAGTATGGTTGTGTACAATATGCAGCTAAATGGAGACACACCATGTAAGCAAAGTCCCTGTGTTGATGAAGATATGTCTGAAGGGAGTACCTGCAAGATATGACGTAGTATATTGACTAGAAAGTGCTGCATTTGCTCTAGCTCCAATTAGGTCTAGACACCATCTCCTAATGAAAGCTCCTTCGCTGCATGGTTGTCTGTGTATTTGTGTGCTTAAAGGGAGCCTTTGTTCTTCATTTTAGAACGACTCTTCCTGCTTTTCCTGGCAACTGCCTCTGCACACTCATTCTCTCCTGGCAAAAGGAGAAAGTAAGTATGTGCCAAGGCTAGTCACAGACTCAGCCTCAGCGTGCTGCTACTCTTCACAGCTTGTCACAGCACAAAGGCTGGGCAAAGGCTGATGCCAGGGTCGCTTCTGTTTCAATTCATCAGGAAGAAACACCTGGGAGAAATTAAGCCACTCTCACATGCTACCCACCTTAAAAACCTGCATTAAGTAGCAAGTGTCTATGGTTTCAACAGCAAGGCAACAATAAAACAAGAGACTGGAGGCCTATTGCATTCACCAAGGGATGGAATGCACAAAAACAATTTGGAACTGCATTATATGGTCAGTGTAAACCGATATAATGCAGTTTGAAACTGTATTATATGAGTCTACATTGATATGGCAGTGCAGATCCAGTCAGAGTGGATGGTACCTTGTTACTAGGGATGAGGAAATCTCCCTGTCTTGAACTTGCAGCATTTCTCCATCTCCCACCTCCATCATTTTCTTGTTTTATGTTGGACTGTGTGATTAAGATTTTTTTCCCAAATAGAAACACATACGTTTTATTCCTATTATTCCTAAGGTAAGCTTTAACTTATGCAGTTTACCTAGCACACTGTCTGTCCGTCCCCTTTAAATTAAACATACTGTGGTGAACTTTTTTTAGTTGTATGCATTTTTGTTGTTTTGAGCATTCTTTAATCCCCCCCCCAATTCCTCACAAAAGCTTGAATTCTCAAAGTTCATTTCTCATTCCTATGAGCCTCAGGACAAGTGGAAAGACTACTTCCATTGAGACTGTTTAATTCAGGCAACTTCTTTTCCATCCCTACATGGTTTCCATTTCCATTTTCTGGAATCCAGAAAAAAGTAAATTAGATAGGTTCTCTAAGCAAGCAGTTGAGACACTAGTGAGGGGAATTATTGGGTAATATGAGACACTTAAGTATTTATTTTATTCAACCAGGTTTTGTTAATTCATTCTAAACCAGAAGTTCACAAAATTCTTGGCAAAATTCTTACTGGCATCTGCAGGCCTTAAATGGTCTGTATCACATGTAAAGAAAGTTTGATGATCTTGTGCTGAAAGATTCATATCATAGTATGTCAAAGGTTCTCTTCCTGTCACCCATGTATACCTGCGGGAGAATAGAAGAGTCTGGTCACATACATGTATGTTGTGTTTATAATGTAAGAAATAGAAGTGAGTATTTTTCTGGGCAGAAACTGATTTTGCGCAGAAAATATCAGTACTGTTCAAACATATTTTCTACAAAATACAGAGGGGAAACCACACACAACCATATACAAGGTTGAATCCGGCACAGAAAAGCTATGTGTAATTTTCCTATATATGTTTTCCATACCTCACCCAACTTATTTTTGAATAGGTATCAGTGAATTTTGTGCAAAAAAGGTATTTTGTACAAAATATATTGAATCACATAAGGAATAGAATTGAGGAATGGGAATATGACACCAAGAACAGGGCCACTGTTCTATTCTCCTTGGACCTGAGTCTAATCCAGCAGCTCCAAATCTATGTTCTGTGGAACCCGAGGATTCCACAAAAGCAGCATAGGGGTTCCATGAAAAATCTTCAAAATCCGTACCAGAGTATGAAGATCTTATTGAAATTCAATGTACCTCTATTTTGAAAAATAAAATTTGAATCTGTGCCCCTGAATGACTTTTGGGTAGGAGTGGCAGACATATATATACCCATCAATGGTTGGAAAGGCTATCCGAGCTCTGTTCCCCTTAGTGTTTACCTATCACTTAATCTTACACTAGAAACAAATTTAGGAATAAAATGGATGTTGTCCCAGATTTACATATTCAAAACAATTTTAAACAATTTTATTCATTATTTTAGGTGTGAATCCAATGTTTTTCATGTGCTAAAATAAATAGTTGTGTTTATATTCAGTATTTTCCTGTACTATAATAATAACAATTTATTACCAGCCTCTTCTTCTGGCTCGAAGCATTGTTAAAACAGCAAGATACAACAAAAAACTACTAAAATTCATTTCAGAAATATACACAGGTAAAATACAGATTAAAATTCAGTTTGAAATTCCCAAGTTAAAATTGACTGCCAGAAATGACAGGTCTTCAATTGTGTTTTAAATTCTGACAGTTGATTTAGCTGTCAGATCTCTTCCAGCAGATCATTCCATAGTCTTGAGGCAGCCGATGAAAAGGTCCTCTGGGTGACGGTTGCCAATCAGGTTCCACTTGGTTGGAACCCCAGAGAACCTCAGTGTTCGGGGCAGATTGCATGGGAGAAGGCAATCCTGTAGGTAACCTGCACCCAATTCATATAGGACTTGAAATAAAGATTTGTGGTATATTTAAAATGATTTCCCTTTATTTCCAAATTTACTACATTATACAAAACATCCAGGCAATAGGAGTAGATGAAAGAAGAGAGACCTCTGCCAGTTCACAATGCTTAGGGGCGTAGTTAGGGTTCCATGCAGGGAACATCTTCTGAAGGGTTCAATGTCTGAAAAAGTTTGGAACCCACTGGTCTAATCACATGGGATGAACATATGATCAGAGCTCCTGAGTTCTTGAGGTCTAAAGCAGCAATGAACAAATGCACAAAAATCCTTTTAAAGAAACTGTTGTATTTTAATAGCAATTCTGTATAATACTTACCGGTTATATTCAGCTCCTCTAAACAGGTTTAGTGGATTTCGCCAGACTTTGCATTCTGCCAGAATGAAAAAAAAGTCTTATTGAATTGCCTTCTAATTAGCATTGAATATGTCTGCACTGGATGTATGTCAAGCACTTAAACAGAAAATAGGGAGTAAACATGTGTTCATTTGGGAGGCAAATTGAGGAGCTCAGAAACTGTTCAGAGTACTAGTAATGTCTCAAAGAATTAAAGCCTTGCTTGTGAATATATGATTTATACTGAATCTAGACCCTGATTGGTCAAAAACAGTATTTTCAATATGGCCATTCAATTTTTTTCAACCAGAAGTTGTTTGCAGCCTTGCTCTTTGTCATCTTTAAATTACAAATGCCAGGAGCTGAACTGCAACTGACATGGTCTGTGTGTGTTATGGATCTACCTCCAATATTTTGCATACCAAGTCTAAATGGCTCCAAGCAGCAGAATAGTAAGTGGTTCCAAATAAAAGATAGCAGGGTAATTCATATGATAATGTCAAGTGTTCTAGTTAACTAATTGTGATGGCAACTACTGGGTTGGACCCAACCACAACCACACTATGGTAAGCTTGAATCTCTATTTTCAGGATTTCTGCTCACTGATCAACCTACTATCTTTGCTCTGAAATATTTTGGCCTCTGTACACATATAATGAGGAAATATATTTTCTGGCCTGGCTATAGAAAACAGGGAGAGATTCCTTCTCATAGCCTGTCAATCTTGTTGCATGCCTTCAAGTTATTTCTGAGTTATGACAACTCTGTCACAAGATTTTATTAGCAAGATATGTATAGAGGTGGGGTTGCTTTTGCCTTCTTCTGAGACTAAAAGAGTGTGACTTTGCCAAGGTCACCCAATGGTTTTCCAAGGATAAGGAGGCATTCAAACCCTGATGCTGAGAAGCATTGTCCAACAAGGAAACTATACTGGCTGGAATATGTTTAAGATAGAAGTTCCAGTGCATGATTTATGTTCCAAGGCCTGCAGTAGAAATAATGTATCAGTGAAAGTTAGATTCCCTTTACAGTTACTGGTAGATAAAACTTCTTCATATAATGAAATATTATTTGAAAGGATGTACCAAAAAGATAAAACAAAAAACAGGATTCTAAAAAAGAATACAGCGGATCCTCGGTATCCGGTGGGGTTTGGTTCCAAGATCTCCTATGGATATCAACACTAGTGGAAGTCTCATTATATACAATGGCATAGTAAAATTGTGTGCCTTATATAAAATGGCAAAATCAAAGTTTGCTTTTTGGATTTTTTTTAGAAATATTTCATGTCATGGATAGTTGAATTTGTGGATGCAGAATCCATAGATATGGAGAGCCATCTGTAGTAGAAAACCAGGAGAGAAATAGAAAAAGGGACATAGGAATTCCTGAAGGTTGGCAGCTCCTTCTTTTTTCACTCCATACAGGCATTTCTCCAGACCTAACCCTTAAAAAATAATTTTCATATATTTTGCATGGCGGAAAATCAAAACAAGAGATAACCAATTGATGTGTTGACTATGCCTGGGAGTATGCCCTGATTCAAAATTAGCCTTCTTGGGCATTGTCTCTTGAAACCTGGTTGTTCATTACAGCTTTTATATTGCAAATGATTTTATTCGAGACAAGCTGGTAACTAAATGTGATTTATAGCCTTTATTCAACTTTAGTGGAATTGTAGGGCAAGAGGGTTCATATGGAGGGTTTCAGAACAAAAAAGAGCCAGACAATTACTTCAGTCCCTGTGGACTTGTTTATTTCTTTGGCAAAATTACTCTAGTTAAAACTGTAAATCAGTGAGAGTATCTACCACAATCTGATCCTTCAACTCCTGCTCTGCTGTTAGTAAAAATAAAATAAATGACATCATCTGTTGACCAAACAAGATAGAACCAAACAAGGTTTATTTTTTATTAATTTATTTATTTATTATATCCGGCTTTTTCTCTCCATAAGGAGAGAAAAATATTAATATGAACTGGAAGAGAAGCATTCACATCAAAAGATGAGGGGAAAAAGTAAAGATTGGATCTCCTTATGCTTGAAACTACTGACAGTTTTCTTTCATTTTGAGCAGTGTTGTTTTGTTCATTTAAACTGAAAAGCAAAGATATGTGGTTTTTAAAACCAATTTGTTACACAATTTGTTAGGAGGCGCTGATAAGTAATTCACTGCCATTAATGTTGCAATCAGATTGTGATGTTGTGACACACTTGGGGATTCTATAGGCTGCACTTTGCCTGCACTGCTTTAAGCTAAAGTGGTGGCAATATCCTCTAAGACTTAGTATAAATGTAGATTTCTGCATACATTTCATACTCTGTACTATTGATTCTGTTTTTATAAATAATCCATATAATTTTCAAAAATATAATGTTACAACTTTAAAAAATATTGTGAACCATAATGTTGGGCAGAGCAATAGAAATAGCTACTGAAAGCCAGACACAGGACTATGCCAGGAGGAAGACATGCCACTTTGTTGGTGAGACAGTATATCCCAGACACTCTTAAATATAGCAGCAGAAGCCTCCAGGGGCCATTGAAGGACCACTAGCAATGTTCTCTCAGTTACAGGCCCTGAAACAGTATATTCCATCAGTTAGGACTGCATTTCTGTACACACCTTCTTTAGAGTTAATCCTACTGACTTTGTGGATGTTACTTCTGAATACAAATGCTGAAAAATTCTAATGCAGAACTTCTTAAACTTCTTCCACTCACGATCTCTTTGTGCCCAATAAATTTTTATGTATAGGTATATAAAATAGGTATAAAATGTAACATTTACTTATAATAAATGTCCACTGTAACGGCTGCATGTTGTTGCTAACCGATTTGTGCAAATGGGGACATTAAGAAATCTTTTACTGTTGCCAAATTTTTCATGACCCCAACGTTGACCTAAAGCAGTAGTTCTCAACCTGTGGGTCCCCAGGTGTTTTGGCCTACAACTCCCAAAAATCCAAGCCAGTTTGCCAGCTATTAGGATTTCTGGGTGTTGAAGGCAAAAACCTCAGGGGACCCACAGGTTGAGAACCACTGACCTAAAGGGACACAATTTGGGATCAGGACCCACAGTTTAAGAAGCAATGTTCTAATGTAACTTTTCCTTTTTTTTCTATAAATATTTCGGAGTACAATGTCATGCTCCCTGGGAATATGGTGTTTTGCAAAATATATGAAGTGCCAGTAAAAATAATTAATAAAGTATCTACAGTGAGTCCTTGGCCTCTCCTAGAGTTCAATTCCAGGACCCTCTCTGAATAACAAAGTCTGTGGGTGCTCAAGTCCCATTATATACAATGGCATAGCAAAATGGTGTCCCTTGATAAATGGCAAAATCAATATTTTCTTTTTGGATTTTGGGGGGTGGGTTGAATATTTCCAAGCTGTGGATGGTAGAATATGTGAATGCAGAATCTGTGGATACAGAGGGCCAACTGCATTTCCTGTACATATAAATGTAACTTGATATAACAGGCACAAAACAAAGATCTTACCTGAAACACTCTGCCGATTGGAATCTGAATCTCCATTGCTTGTATTTGAGTTAGTGGGAGAATTATTGTCCACCCCACCCAGCAGAGGGCGCAAGTGACTCACAGAGACTTGCTCAATGAATGACGTCCCATATTTGCGAAAATACCACCATTCAAATATCTAAAACAGAAAGAGAGAAAAAGAAGATACACAATTTGCTTTTCTTAATTTGAAAGCCATTTTAACTGACCACGCACAAATTCATTAAAAATTATCCAAAGCCCCTCCAAAAGTGTGTCCCCTCACTCCATACTACGTTCCAGCTTGACTAGCACAACACCACCCCTGAATCAATGTTGAAATATGGTTGTGGGGGGGGGGGGATGAATTAGTACATAGGTGGGTTCACTCCATTCTGACCAACACACTAGAAAATTTTTGTAAATGCTACCATTTCACACACAAAACATAAGACTTCACAATAGGACCCCTTCTGGTAGAAAGAGGTGCTTGAATGGAAACCATAAAGTAGATAAAGAGAAAATAGAGACTAAAAACAAGGCAGTGAAGAATTTCAAATGGAAAAGTCCTCAACTAAAGGAGGAGTTAAAAAGCCATTTTTCACTATAAGACTGGGTTGTCAATTGCGTCATTGAGCAAAAACACTCCAGGGTCTTCCTTGAAAAGCGGTCTAATGCTGCCACTAGGCTCTGCATGCTTGCGCACACACACACTAGTACTGCGAGGCTGCAGGGCAAAGGCAGTCTGTAAATGGCCACATTTCTTGGATGCATTGTACTGAAGAGGCAGATGGTATATTAAAGTTGCTACCTTCGAGAATCTAGACTTAGTCATGCCAAACTGAGACACTATAAGGGAGATGTCTCTATTAATGCAAAAACGCCAGTGACTAGAAAGGTGGTACAAATGTCTCTTCTCCCTTTCCATTTATCTTCTCAACATTCTTGTTTATTGTGTATTTTATTGATGGATTGGATTTGAATTAATTCCCATTTTTCTCCCAAAAAGAACCCAATGATGCAAGATTGAAAGGGCTTGGCTCCGACCCAAAGGAGGCCTCCCATTGCTGCCAAATGCAATCTAATACAGTGAAAGGCAGTCCTCCAATACATGCATAAAAGTGGTGTGTGTGTGTGTGTGTGTGTGTGTGCATGCTATTTTTGTTGTTGCTATTTTGTTTCTGGGAATCGCCCAGGAGAAATATTTCATAGACAAGGCACCCAGCAAATTAATGAGCAAACCATGGCTCCTATAGCAAACCACTTGCGCTTCCTTTCTAAGGCCCAGGTATTAATCATAGTAATCTCCAGGTAATGCCAAGATGGGGGAAATAAGTCACTAGTTGTATTGGTTAGAGCTGACGAGAACTGCAGTCCATCACAACCAGAAGGACCACACATCTTCTACATATTATGAATAATATCTACAAACAATTTCCCTGACAGGGGTTCTTAACTTTTTTTGTTCCCTAAACCTCTTTGCTAGTCAGGGGAAAACTCAGAATGTAGTATCAGATAGTTTTATGACACTCAACATCAGCATATCTTTAAATTAAATGTTAGGATTAGGATTATTCAAAATTGCCTTTTGAAACTTTCCCGCGAATTCAATACCTGATGCTTAACATATCTATTCAAACAGTCATTTTCAGCAAATATTTAGAATTTTTAGAACCATGATATGAATTCAATACTACTGTAATTTATTGCTTATATTAATAAGTAGAGGAAATGCTACATTTCAGTTAGAGGTCAGAGAAAATAAATATAATAATTTGATTTTTTCAAATTGTTCCACAAATCCCGGGGGGTTCATGGACCCCTGGTTAAGAACCCCTCTCATAGGATATATAGTGGGGGCTGTCACAGATCTTCATACTTATCTGACCCTTATCAGTGAAGCATAAGTAAACTTACATGGCATTTGATGTCACATCAGAGAGCAAACAATAGCATCACAGTGTCAACAGCAGCAGCACCAATGCAGTTGTCTCAGCTGTACCTTGACATCAACACTGGAAACCTTTGGACCTAAGGCTGCAATTCTAGTCTCTTGGGATATTCATCTTAATCAATCAAGACTCAAGCTCTATCTTAACTAGACTAGGGATTGGAGAAATGTTCTAATGGAACACTTTTAGTTGAATCACCCTAAGCTACACTTCTTACAGCAATATGCAGGTTAGAAAACCTCTGCCTTGAAATGTCCATGCTGTCAAAAATGCTTGTATTGTGGAAACTTGTATAGAATGCATTTGCTTTTTTTCATACTTGTTTAAAAAATTGCAAACTGATGCAGACATTGGGTGGAATGACCCAATGTAAGGATATACATGAACAGAGAAATGCAATAATTCAATTAATGCAGAACCGAAACAGATTAGAAAAAGTGGATTCATCCATTCCTCACTCTATACTCCCCAAAATGTATGAAACAATTATTTTACTTATTCAACCTGATTAAACTTATTAAATCTTTTAGAATACATCCAATCTGGTTAAGATTAGAAAGCATATTAAATGTAAATAAAACACATAAAACAAAACTACTGACACGATGTTTGACCAAGCAGTAAATTATCCATTAAAACATAGTAAAAAAGTAATAGAAAATAGACTCCCTTATTTCCCACCTGGTTTGTTATTATTGTAGCATTCTTAATCCTCTATAATAACACACAATCCATAAATTAAACATGCGGTGGTTACTTTACAATTCTAGTTTAGCAATATTGGTACCATTATTTGCACATGAAATGAAAGACGTTCAAATGATCATACACTGATTTCCCTTAATCTTGTTTTATGAAAGGCTCAGTTAAGTTGATTCATGATGACAAGAGTGGATTTTTTTGAAGGCTGCTGTTTCACTGTCAGAATTGTTGATGCCTTTTTAAAAAAAAGAAAAAAGAAAAAATATTCTCTCAGGAGTAGAAATGTTGCTTGCAAGTCTCTTTTGTTCAGACTTGCAAGGAAATTTCTCTAAAGATTAATCATGTGGCTTGAGGTGCAATCATTTCAAGGAATACCCAAGACACATTAATTAAGTAAGTAATGATTCCTCTGTTGCTTGAAATGCAGCAATGTGGCAAGGACGGTCTCCAAACTGCTTTGGGACACACTGTTATCCTTCAGAGATCTCTTTAGGGAGAGGGACCAAAGATTGCTTAGAGATTCAATGAAAACAAAGACGTTTGAAGAATTGTTATTCATTTCTGCTGAGACTTTAGTATAACGAGTCCCTGGTCTTTGGTGAATGGGGATAGCTCTTTGGGTAATTATCAAATAAGGTGAGCATCAATGGGGAATTAAACATAAAAATGGGCAATAAATGGAAAGGCCCGATGACTTCACAGACAACAAAAATATGCAATAAGGTCTGGAAAGAGGCAAAGTTAGCACAGTGCTGTACTCAGATAGTTTCAGACTCTGGTCTCACAGGGTCATCTATTTTAGCTTTGGGGAACATTGCTTACGCCAAAATGTGAAAGGTTGTTCCATGCTGCACCTGAAAGACTTTCTGTCTGTTATGTTGAATAGGCCATGAACTTATTCCCCAAACTCTTGCCTTGATCGTACCCACTTATCTGGAACAAGAAAATTCAGGAACAAAGGCCTAGATTAAACTGGGACACACTGAATTTCTCATTCTTTTCCCAAAGAAAGCAAGGAATCTTAACCTATTAGGTCATCCTTGATACCAATTAAGGTGTGATTCTGAGTAGGTTCCATATCAATGAGGTGGTACAACCCTGTACCATAACAATACCTCTCCATTTTAAAACTTGGCTCCTTTTAAAGAAAACAGCTCAGAAGAAAATTGTTTCCATGTGAAAACATTAAAAAGTCTGGTGTGGTTGGGTAAAGAGCACAAACTGAACACCTCTAGAAGAGGAGAAGAATGACTGTGCTTATTATTAGATAGAGGGTTTGTATATGTAAAAACACTTCACAAATACATATTAATTGTAATTTAAATGTTTGATTAATCAAACAGCAATAAAGGTCAAAATGTCTGATGGTACCATTTTCAAGGATGAACCATGGATGGCTGCAATTTATTCTTGATCTATGGCAACCCAAATCACATGGGATTCCTTGCCAAGGTATGCAGAGCTGGTTGGCCTTTACCTTCCTTTACCACACTGAGTGAGTGTGATTTGCCCAAGGTCACCCAGCGGGTTTCCATGGCTAGGTGGGGATTTGAACCCTGGTATCCAGAGTCTTATTATAATGCTCAAACTATACCACACTGGCTCTCAAAAATCCTAGCTTTTCAATTAAACATAATTGTGGTGAAAGGCACATTTCATTCCAATAACACTTGAATAATTTTTTTTTCTTAAACAAGGCAGGACAAAGACAAAGTCCACCACACTTCTAATAACCTTAAAGTGGACTTCTGTTTTCAAAAATGTCATTTTGAAACAGCTGTAAAAAAAAAAAAAAAGCTGGATTGCCTCCTTTAAAAAAGTCTATGTCTCTATACAATTAAGTTATATGAAAACTAACTTTTATATGTAAGAAGTTCAAGTACCAATAGTCTGGCCTTTCAATATGTACAATTATTACAACCAGATGTGATAGGCTATTTTCCCATAATGTATTTTATGAGCTTTTAAGGAGTGTGATGGGACAGATCAAGAGTTGCAAGGTTGTTTGAATACAGTTCTTTAAATGGTTATAGTTGCACAACTGTATGCCGGATTTTCTTGTTCCTGGCCATGCCTCCAAAATATGTATTAGTTTTAATGTTCCTTATATAATGCCCAAATTAATTAAGCCTTGTGAGTTTGTGGTTAAAAGGTATTTGAGAGCCATAGCACACAGATAGGCAGACATTTTTTGTTAAATTTGGAAATGTAAAGAACCAGTATGAGCTAGAAGTATTATGGAAAGTGGCACAGAGTTTTACATTTTTAGTAGATTTAGATGATTATTGATCAGCATCTTCATTTTGAAAGAACCTATGCTTATAAAACAAGAACACTATTCCTTACTGTTTTGCAAGTTGTTATTTATATGCATCGCTCTGTCACATCTTCCAACATATAAAATGATCACAAAAATAAACAATTTGTTCTTATTAACCACAAAATACAATTGAATCATTTTAGTAAGCTCATATTATACTATCTGTGTTCGTCATGTGCTTGGAACAGTGTTGTCAGATATAGTCAATGCAATGAGAAAAGTAATAACATTTACCAAGCAAGTATAGGGGGATTTATTGAAGGTACTTCCAAAACTAAGACTACCCTCTTCCTTTGGAAACCTTACCACAGCTGTACTGCTGTGTTAGGGGAAATAGGGCTATTACTATAATCCATAATCCATTGTGCAAGGCACTTTCTTCATTTTCCACTTCCTTCTACAAAAGGCCTTTGTCCAATTTTGCCTAAGGCTGCTTCTGCTCAAGCACAGGGAGAGAGGCTGGCTCTTAGCACAACATACCCCTTGTACTGCCAACATGGAAAGCCCAGGACTCACTCAGTACTACAGTCTAAGAGGCATTGCACAGAATAACATAGGACCGGACTGTTAGAAATGTAAATTGCTGTCACAGATAATTGCAGAGACAGTGTAGTGCTACATGCGCTTAAGAAACACATGCACAAAGTACACTTTGAACATAATATCTTCATTACTGATTATAATGATAAGAATTTTAATAAGGATTAAAACCTAACAACAATGTATCTTTTTTTCATTTCAACTACATATGCGTCAGAACAATTCACTGGAACTTCACTATGATGCAGTCCTAAGTATTTCATTCTTTTGTTCTGTTTCCAGCAAAATGGTTCATAAATTGATGCAATGACATCAACCTTTAGCTCTCTCAATGGTATTACATTCCCAGTGGTCAGCATCTGTTTCATCAAGGCACAAAAGAGATTTATAAGAGACGATGACCTTAAAAAATTAGAAGGAGAATACTGAAAAGCGTGGAATCATTCTCTGCGAGATTGGGTAGTCCAGAAATATTACATCACAAGTCAATGAATAACATTCAAATGTATCTGCAGCATTTTAACGTGTAGCACAGTATTACACAAAATTAGCTTCTTCTCTTATTTTAGGATAAAGTAACTCTGGGAAGTATATTTCCAAGGTATCCTAGAAACTGTCTAGGAGGTCCCCTATAGGGAGTTTGGGGGAGAGGGTGTCTGGGGCAGAACAGGTCCTGCACAGCACAAGCCTGATGCTGGTTCAGAGCCCTCTAATGGCAAAGGGACCATGCATGTTGGCAGTCACCTGTATGATTCCTTGCCTGTTATTCTAGTGCAGTGGTTCCCAACCTGTGGTCCATGGACCACCATTGGTCCCTAGGAACTAAAATATGGTCCACGGCCTCACCATTACTACACCATTACAACAAGAGCGACTGGTCTCGCGAAACCCTTTTATAGTGCCAAGGCAATGGGGATGTCGGGAGGGGAGAGGCTGACTACCCAAGAAAGGCGCGACAAGTCTTCTGACTGCTACTTCTCCTCCTCCTCCCGCTCAAGCAGAGCCGTTCCATGTGGCGCCTAGAAGTGGGGGTTCCTTGGTGTCTTCATTTTTAAGCCTGTTCCTGGGGTTATTTGGAGTGCTGATCCAGAAAATTGCATTGGATAGACCACATCAGCTTTAGATTATTAAATATGGTTTTCTGTGGGCAAGCAGATGGCGACTACTGGATGGCATATGTTCTGTACCAGAAACTAGAGCTGATGTAGTCTATCCCCGAATAACCAAGCCAAATCTAAAGTTGACCAAAAACTGATTCGTAACCCTTTTGGTACTAATGTTGGAGAGCGGTCCTTGGTCAAAGTGGTCCCTGGTCAAAAAAAGGTTGAGAACCACTGTTCTAGTGGCTCCAGGAACAGGCTGGAGGGTCAGGAACATCAATCAACAGGTGAGTTTGTCAATGATTATATCTGGACCCATGCAGGCACCAACCAAATTTTACAGCTGTGACCAATAAATTTGTGGCCTATCTTTTTCCAATTTCATGTGTTTTTTGTGGAGTGGACTTGCACTTGTGCCCACAAATGTCAGTACAAGACGACTTTCCTTTACAGCCAAATTAGTACAGAGAGAGCTTTCTGGGAATAAACATTTGTCACAATATGCTACCTTAACTGCAGTCGAAGTTGCACTTTTGCAATTCATTGTGATGAATGAATGCCCATTTTGTTTGTTTTTTTAAAAAAATTACAGTACTTTGGAGAAGGGCATTTCTCAGATGCTCTACAAGGTATAAAATAATAAATCTTGTGAAATGCCACCACTAATAGGATCTGGGCAATAAACAGTGTAATGCAACTGTCAAAATTATGGCTTGGGAAATAATGAAAATGAACTATGTATTAGCGATAATAAATTTCAAATGCTAAGTATAATTTACAGTTTTGTTAGTATAGGACCTTGTGGGGGAAGGACCTTAAGCATGTTCACTGGAATTCATCCAGATTCAATAGACACTAAATAAGAAACATCTGAAGGATTCAGGAATTGCACACTGACAGTTCTCTGAAATTACATCTGATCTTGGATATTTTGATCAAAGTAGAAATCACATATCATTGCTGGTTTTACAGCCATGGAGCTGGGGGACGTAGATTGGAATGACATTTTTGAGGTCCTTGGGAGAATCTGAATGCCAAATAGTGCTGGTAAAAACTTTCAAGACTAAGCTTCTTCAGTTTTGCAATTACTAACCTGTCCTTTTTTGTATGTTCCGTTGTACACCACTGACCTTTGTCTTTCCTGAGGTTGGGTAAGCATCAAATCTTGGAAACATTTTTTTTCTTTTTTTACTAAAGCTGCCAGAATATTCCAAGCAGGATGGTCACTGATTAGCAATTCTAGGAGTAAAAGTAACTTTTAAAGGTTCTGGTCGATGTTCTAAATTAAACCCAATCACAATCTAGCAAAAGCTATAGATTACTAACAGACCCTAAATGGAAATTTAAGTGCATGTCTAACTCTCTTCTACTGAGATCAATAGGGTTATGAAGAGCCTAACTTCATCTGGTCAATACCTTTTATGATTAAAACTCAGTCTGCTGTTTCAAGATACAAAATTTATCTAATACACTCTAAGGTGAATGATTGGAGAAGCATCAAAACAGACCCGACAAACTAACAGAACATCATGATAATGCTGCTCTAAGGAAAAGAGAAGTAATTACTAAAGTTTATAATCACGCAACATATAGGAAAAGATGTGATGTTGAGTGCAGCACTTCATCATTCTCCGTTTAATAATGTATATGGAATGTTCAGTTGAGACAGAATTTTTAAAACATAACTTCAAGCTTTTGGAAAAGGGTTACCAGTAGGTTATATATTTTCGCTAATTAACACAACAATTCTCAATGGGAGATAAATACATAATATACTCCTGACAAGAAACAGTATGCAACACAGACTTCGTATTCCAATATCAAAAGGGTCCGAACACAAAGAAAATACAAACTATAATTCCATACAAACTCACCCATAAGTAAGCATCACTGAGCTCAATAATTATTTCCAAACATATATAGAACTATAATCTATTATGCATATAAACAGAATTTAAAATTATTTATTGATTTAGAGCTTTGATGCATCAAAGGACCCAACATATTTATTCATAAACTTGAATGTAAAGGCTATACATTTAAGTTTGCATTTATTTTGGGTACTAAGGCCATAAATATGGAAGAACCTAAGAAAGCCTTCCTCCGAAAAAAAAAAAAAGTTTCCCTTTGAGATCTAAGAGGTTCAGTTTCTGGGCTATCAGCCAGCCCACCATGAGGCACTCAACAGTTTCTTCTTTGAGCCCTTTGAACCTCTCCGGTTTGCCTGGGAGGGCAAGCATGATATAACAGTTTGAACACTGAACTATGTATCTGTGAGACCAGGGTCTACATGCTTAATCATGGAAAACTCCTGGGTGCCCTTGGGCAAGTCTCAGAGAAAGGCAAAGCAATCCCCCTTTGAACAAATCTTGCCAAGAAAAAACAGCAATGTCTGCTTCAGGATTGAGGCAAATCAGAAACAATCTGGAGGCACACCACTAGAGTCTGCTTGGAGTGCAAGAAAGGGAGGTCTGCCAGGAAGTAATGCATAAGAAAGACAGTTTAAGGCATAATATATACACTATACTTCATACTAAGCTGCCTAAGCTTGATATTGGCTGCCAGCAGCAGAACATTAGTCTGTCTATCAGCCCAAACTCAGTTAAGCAAACATTTAGATATCATCAATTCCTCTGAATAAAAAATGAGAAATGTGGTGTGTTTTTTTTAAATCACAGCTCTCACAACCCCCCCCCCCCCCCTTTCAGAGAAGCCAAAAGCCCTTCAAAATAACTTTCCCAAGGTCAGAGTAATAAATACTGTGGAGGATGGGGAAGGATGAAGCATCAGACAGGTTTGTTCACTGGGGAAATTCGGTGAGGAAACCGCAGTAGGATGGAGACTAGAGCAATGTCAATGGAAGAATCATAGCAAGAACTCACTTGAAACCTATGCCATGGAGATAGCAGTGGAGATGTGTTGAGTGATCAGGAGCATTATTTTATGCTCTGCCTCACAAGAGAAGTAGTTAAACCACTTGGAATCCCACTCCAAAGAATTTGCACGACACTTTGATGATAAAATCACTTGAATCTGCTCTTTGGATGTAACCTTGGCTCCCACTTATCCTGTGTTACGGATACATTTCAGTTTGTGCAACCCAAGGATAAAGACAGATTCGATGAAAAGAACCACCGTGCATGCTGGATCCATGCCTTACCTGGCTGTTAGAAGCAACACAGTGGGCCTGGTGGACTGGGTAAGGGCAGCAGTGAATGCTTTACTACAGCAAAACAGGTTTTCATCTTGCTTAAAAGAGGCTATGGTGTGGTCAATATGTACTTCACCTGGACACCAAAATATTGTAGAAGTATCAGCCAAACTCCAATATCCATTCTTGGGGTGAGGTTCTAGAATATGTGCTGGCTTCCTGAATGTGATGGATTATCTAGATCAGTGATTCCCAATCTTTGGTCCTCTAGGTTTTTTGGATTTCAGCTCTCACAATTCCTAACAGCTGTTAAGATGGCTGGGATTTCTGGGAGTTGAAGTCCAAAATACTTGGAGGACCAAAGATTGGGAAACATCGATCTAGATCCATTTCAATATGACTTCAGCCTCTCTATGAGAAAGAGTAACTTTGGTTGATGACCTGAGCAGGGAACCAGACAAAAAGAGTATCTCTCTATTGGTTCTGTTGGACCTCTCAGCAGCTTCATGGTATTCTTGAGTCATCTATCTGCAACGGGACCCAAGAACATGTTATGTTCCTCAAGGCTGAATCTTGTCTCCCAGGCTGTTTAATATTAGCATGAGATCGCTAGGAGAGAACATCCAAATTTGTGGATGGCTCAGCATCACCAGTATGTTGATGACACATAAATATATTTGATTCAAAGGAACTTGTGTAACCTTTGGAGTCTAGTGTGCACATACATTAAATGATTCAAACACCAAACATTTTTATTATTCATTACATTATCTTAAATAAACTGTTCTCTTATGAGTTCTGAGACAATTGCACAAAGTATGGTTTAATGGTTTGAGGATTCTGGATGACCAGAGTTCAAATCTGTACTGGAACTCACCGGGTGACCTTGGGCAACTCATACACTCTCGGCTTTAGACAAAGGAAAGAGCAACCTTATTCTGAATAAATCATGCATAGAAAATGCTATGATAGGGTCACCATAAGTCGAAGTCAACTTGAAAGCACATAACAACAAACAACAGCAGCTCATGAAATTTTAATTTAGAGTATGCTGGAGACTGGCTGTACATACTAGGATTAATAAATAATCAGTTAACAATACAAGTATACAAAAGATGTAGCAGAGAGGGTTTTTTTTAAATCAATTGTTATAGATTCTATATTATACAGGACAACACTTGTAACATGTGAAAATGATACCTAATACTTACCAAAATAAGTCCTGAAATTAATGAGGAAGTGCCTGTTAATGCAACGTAGAACTTGGGCGTCAATGTGTTCAAAAACATGCTCACTGCAAAAGAAAACAGAGGAAATAATGACTTATTTCTTACCTTTCCCACCACTTGTAAGATCAATTAAAAATAAATAACTTTGTTTATATTTTGTGTTCTGCATTCTCTTTTCTGCCTAGTCATGATAAGAAAACACCTTAAATCATCCAAAGAGAGAAATTTCTATTAAAAAATACCCTGATGGACCAATCGTTATATGATTTTACATTAAATAGAGATTGGCAACCAGAATGTTGTAAGATTATTCTGTCTACTGGAAAGACCCAACAGAACTACATCATCTACCCTTTTTCCAGAGAGACTTGGGGAGAGGTGTGCAACATATGTGTGTGTCCCTGAAAGGAGTCCATATTTGTAGGTCCTGGACTGCTTTCAAGGACACACACGCAACAAAGTTATTTATTTATTTATTTATTTATTTATTTAATAGTCTGCCTTTCTCCAATCTTGTGATACACAAGGCATAGGATCAAAAGGGTAGCCTATGAGAAAAGGGTTCAAAATGAGAACATTGTTCTCCAATGAAAATTTCCTCCAGTCTCCAAATTTCTAGCATTTAGAAACACAGTTGAGGGATCTGATGAGGAAAAAACATACCGTAGCTACATTCTATAGCTATATCTTCCCTCATAAATGGGAGGTCTCAAGTGCCATTATTCCTTTAGGTTCTTTACTGGATTATCTGTTTCGACAAGAAAAGTACACAACTACTGATTTTCATGATACCATACTGTAGAATGAGATGAAATTGTCAGAGATGACTAAGTCACAGACGAAACTGGGAGCTGAATCTAAAACAAATAGAACTCCATTTGTGAACCTTAATAGTACCCATAAAAGTGTTTTGACAGAAGTCAGTAAGACAAATGCTGGCTTTAAATCCAGACATTGTACATTCTATGTGACATTTTAATGCTTTGTATATCCAAAGCAAAGACCCAAAAGACAGCAGAGCAGCATAAAGGATTTCAGCTTCTGTTTCTCCAATACAACTCCATTCTGGAAAGTAATGCAAGGTTGAGATTCTAAATAACATTGAGTGGCAAATGCATTCAGCATTCTTATTTCATATATATATGCAAGCTAACAAAACTATACCAGGATCTTGCTCTACATGTTTTCTTGGCACTGTTATGTATTACAGTGTCAACAAAACCCAGTAGGGAAGCAAAGAAGATTTTAACACAGATACATTCCTTTCAGTTCTCTTTGTAATATCCAAGCAGCTTATGCGATATTACAGTCAGATTAAAGTGAAAACAGAGCCAAAGAGAGTTTTGATTCATAAATGATTTCCTTACAGGCAGTGACTGTTCCTTAGTGCTACCAGAGTAAATATCCTTTATGCCAAGACGATCATGAATTTTCACAGTATTTCATGATTTTCTCCTGTGTACCCCCAAAGTCGGCCACGACTGGACTTAATGTCAGGGGAAAACATTTACCTTTTATTTTAGCAGAAAAAAATCCTATTAAAATGCATTTTTCTTTGAATCCCAGGTATGGAACTGGACATATCTAGCTGTTGCACAACATTACTCAGTCTCCAGGTGAGCACTACCTTTTCTTTCTCATTCCATTCTTTTGCCTCCAGTCAACTAACACCCTCTCCTTTTAACAGCTGTCAAAACACCATGGGGAACACAATTTCAAATTTGAAGAACTACGGTACATACAGCAAAATTGGGGGGGAGGACACAAAAATTGGGACCATGTGGACCATTTTCCTTTTTTGCCAAGGCAAGCAGGCTACTTCAAAAACTTACATATCCTGCAAAGCAACCCATAGTTGGTTATATATGCCAAGGTCCAGGATCTGACAGTATTTAGAGATTTTGAAATATTATGCTCCACGAAACAATTCCTTATTTTCTTCCCAATATTTCCTCTTTTTCCTCAGGGCTAAACACAATTTGTTTCAATTAGTATTTTAAATAATTCAAGAAGCTTCTCCTCGGTCAAACTCTACTGGATGATGAAAGGGAGCTTTCATAAGAATTGCTTCAACAGTGCCCAATGTCCCACCTGAGTGTTCAGAGCCAGACCAAAAACTGGGACTACTTCACTGCTGAGAAGGTATTGTATACTTCAATAACACCAAATCACAACACAGAGTAGCCACACTCATAGTCTGAATTCGAGAAAATTCCTGACAAAATAGTACAATATAACTTCGTTCACACTCAGTGAATCTTAGTGAACCAAATTGCAGTACTTAAGAATCTTAAGGCTCATATAGTATCTTAACAATTCAATTTTCCACCATACCAATACAAGAACGAAACCTTTCACTTTTAAAATTAGAAGCAACAGACAAAAGTTCTGCGTAACCCACTCCCTAATGTGCTGCTTTCCATTTAAGGAGACATTCACTGTCATGAGTGTCAACTTGCAATAAAAAGTAGGATGTTCTAGGTAAAAGCCGACCATTTCAGAGAACAGCAGACAAAAAGGTCCACATGGTATGAGATCTCAGTTCTCAGTCTGTTGTTCATAGTTTTCCAAGCCACATAGAAATACAATCCCCCCTGGATCCAGGATCTAAAATTTTATATCTTCTTACAATGAGAGAGTAGAAGAGGCAGCATCAGATAATGTCCCATTTAGGAAAAATATCTCAAATCTAGGTTTGGGAAAAAAAACCCTCTTCCTTGACCCAACTGTTGTAACAGGATCCGATAGTGAGAGTGAGGAGGAGGCGCTGTTGCAAGGGCCAGCATCGGAGTTGGAGTCCTGCAGTGCCCAGCAACTTTCACAGTCGAGCTTGGAAGAAGAGTCTTTTCTCAGACTGCAGAACAAGAAAAAGCAAGTACATCTGGACAGGTGGAGAACGGGTTAAGTGTTTCGACTCTTTTGAACTTGCAAAGAGAAAAGGCTCAAGTTCGGAGATCCACCTGATTAACTGAAAAATGAGCTATTAATAGGCAAAACCTGAGAAGTTAGCATAAAAGCTTTACAGGAGTTTCATCAGCAATGTTGGTTTTTGGAGCTGTGACCTTGGACTTTTAGTGGTCTTGAAATTCATGAACTTTGGACTAACTCTTGGACTTTGTGGAAATCAACTTTTGGATCTCGGACTGAACTATTAGCTCACCTTGTGTTATTCCCTTCAATTTGTGTCTTTTCGGCTAGATTCATTTGTTTGAACTTGGACTTACTTGTTGTTTCAACTAACCTTGTTTGGAAGCTTGTTTGGCTTCCCAACATCAACTTTATTGGCATGACTATCTAGCCCACATATTTTTACCATGGCCCAGAATTCTTGCTTGTTTTCATAATATTTTGTTGTTGTTTATTTGTTCAGTCGCTTCCGACTCTTCGTGACCTCACGGACTAGCCCACGCCAGAGCTCCCTGTTGGCTGTTGCCACCCCCGGCTCCTTCAAGGTCAGGCCAGTCACTTCAAGGATAACATCCACTCATCTTGCCCTTGGTCGGCCCCTCTTCCTTTTTCCTTCCATTTTCCCCAACATCATTCTCTTCTCCAAGCTTTCCTGTCTTCTCATTATTTCCTGGAGTATGGACTGGTTGGATCTTCTTGTGGTCCAAGGCACTCTCAAAATTTTCCTCTAACACCACAGTTCAAAAGCGTCTATCTTCCTTCGCTCCGCCTTCCTTATGGCCCAACTCTTGCATCCATAGGTTACCATGGAGAATACCATTGCTCTAACTATGTGGACCTTCGTTGTCAGTGTGATGTCTCTACCCTTCACTATTTTATTGAGATTGGTCATTGCTCTTCTCCCAACAAGTAAACGTCTTCTGATTTCCTGGCTGCAGTGTGTGTCTGCAGTAATCTTCATGCCTAGAAATATAATGTCTGTCACTGCCTCCACGTTTTCTCCCTCTATTTGCCAGTTATAAATCAGTATGTTTGCCATAATCTTGTTTTTTTATGTTTAACTGCAACCCAGTTTTTGCACCTTTCTTCTTGAACTTGGTTATAAGGCTCCTCAGCTCCTCCTCGCTTTCAGCCATCAAAATACTTTCAATTGGATATCTAAGGTTGTTAGTGTTTCTTCCAACTCCAGCCTTGGATTCATCAAACCCCACACGTCGTATGATGTGTTCTGCATACAAGTTGAATAGGTGGGTGAAAGTATACAGCCCTGCCGTACTCCTTTCCCAATCTTGAACCCGTCTGTTGTTCCATGGTCTGTTCTTAGCGTTCCTACTGGATCATTATACAGATTTCTCAGGAGACAGACAAGGTGGCTTGGTATCACCATACCACCAAGGACTTGCCACAATTTATTATGATTCACACATTCAAAGGCTTTAGAATAGTCAATAAAACAGAAATAGATGTTTTTTTTCTGAAACTCCCTATCTTCCTCCATTATCCAGTAGATATTGGCAATTTGGTCTCTCATTCCTATGCCTTTTCTAAACCCAGCTTGTACACCTGGCAACTCTTGCTCCATGTATTGCTCAAGTCTACCTTGCAAGATCTTGAGCATTACCTTACTGGCATGTGAAATAAGTGCCACTGTACAAAAATTGGAGCATTCTTTGGCATTTTTAAAAAAAATCAAATTTGTCCAGTAAAGTTGAGATGAACAAAGATTAGTTTTCTGCTACAAGGCTTTGGGGTGGGATTTTGATTTTAAAACACTGAATTTTCTCACTGCTTTTTGATTTGAAATTTCTGATGTACTCTGGACAGGTGGCTGGCCCCTTTTGCAATATTACTGCTCATTTCTTCATTTCAGACAAGGCATGTGTCCTGATTTCTTTTTCCTCATTGGAGGAAAGAACCATACATCAAGCATCAATTCCATTGAATGCAGCTACACAGCAGTCCTTGCCCCTTGCGACTCTAAACACTTGTTAAATGGGCTCTTGCTAGGCAGCTGCAATTACGCCACATTTCTAAACTGTTGCGCTAATTTATTTCACTGCATATTAAGCTCATCAGATGAGACAGTGTTGCTCGATAAAGTGACAAAAGAAATAAGTGCTGCTTGCGATATACCATTTGAGAGGAGCTATAAAAATAATCAGTATTTCAACATATATGGCGGTCACAATGACCCATCAAAAGGATTAAACTGCAAAAACTTTGCAGGAAGACATAGATAAGACAGAAGATTAGTTTAAACTTACTTGTCTTATTCTGATGCTGAAACCATATCTCCAGATTTTGATTTTAATTTTCCAACATAGAATATATAAATCTATTTTTAAAATCTGGCATGTTCACCTTTCACTAACCAACCAAATAAATAATATTTTCACTTCTTGTTTTCCCACGCAAAAGGGTAGAAGAAAAAAGCCCCTTCCCCAAACAAGAATAAGGTTGGGTATTGCTTCCAATATTTGGTCACATGAGCTCTTAGCTGTATGTGACTTGTAATCCCTGACCCTACACACCATCTGTCTCAAAACAGCCAAAAATCAATCCTCAGCATTCTGTTTCTAATAAATATTCCAAGAGTCTGAAAAAGAATTTTCATGGAGTTTTATCTAACAATCACATGCAATACAATTAAATATATGAATTTAAAATTGATTCCAGTCACATCATATCTGGATGTAAAGCATGGGGGAGGGAAAGTGCCACAACCAATGTACACAGTTATATGCGTGTATGTTTGCTTTGGAAAAGATTCACTATGGGTATCCTGTTTACATAGTGCAAAGGTTTATGAGATTAAGGTTTGTTTTAGAGTGGAGCCAACAACTAAAACCCATTAGCAGGACTCATTTAATGTGATTAATGGATTGGGTTTTTCCCTAAGCACATGGTCAATGCATTTCCCTGTCCTCTGAGGATTTCCCTCTGCTCTGGTAAAATCAGAGAGATGATGACTGCATGGATTCAATGTCACTTCAGTGCTTAGAAACAAGAAGGGCCATTATGTCCTACAAGCAGTGCAAAACACAACTTGAAAGTGGACAACGGGGTGCATATCTGTTGGTTAAATGCCTGATGAGTTGGATTACAGAAGTCTTCCTGAACTTTCTCTCCATCACATTCTTACAGGAGAAACACAACAGTACCATCTTCTTCTTATGCATACCGGCATTTTGAATTAGGAAGTTTTTCCTAACAAAGAAATTGTCTCATTACAGATTTTGTTTTTTACTGATGAGAGCTACAAACTTATTTTAAATTGCATGCCATGTGAATTATATCTTGTAATCCCACAATAGGGAAAGAAGTAGAGTCTTCAATATTGGACTGCAACTCCCTTTAGCCCTGTCAATTGACTATGCTGACAGAAGAGTTTGGGAGCTGGCGTCCATCAACATTTTGGGAGGGCACAGGTTTCCCTATCCTGTTACGGTTCCACCTTGTCTGCTTTTATCCTATTAGTACTGATTCCCTTTCCTAATCTGTGGCCATTTCCTCTCTTTCTACGAAGAAATAGATACAAAGGGTTTCTAGATGTTGTTGAACTGTAACTCCCACTGTTTTGCACCACTGTCAAGGCTGGTTAATGCTGCTGCAATTTGCTATTATTTATTTACTTCATTTATACCCTGCCTTTCTCACTCCGTGGGTGGACTCCAGGCAGCTATTCAACATCATCTGGAGGGCCACATGTTTTCTGCAGTCTGGGTCTATGAAAGCTTATGCTAAAAACTTCTTTCTCCAAGTTAGTTTCAAAAGTTTGATGGGATTCCTTGCATATGCTGATCCACAACAAATACAGGAGTACAGTACGACTCCTGTATCTACAGGGGATGTGTTCTGTGGATAATAGCAACCACACTGAAATTGACAGTTTCTGCCAGAAGCTTCCATAGAGTTGGACTGGAAAACCTAGAAAACTTCTAGAAGGATCCAATGGACATGCAAGGTTGACTGAATATACTTCCCCATTCAGCCCTAAGATAAAGCTGTCCATGCCACAGGTAAATGTTATGTTATACTTCCATGTACACTCCAGTTTTCTATTGATTTTATACATAGCCATATGTCTTGGCAGGGGGGGAATCTTAAGAATAGTTAACTAACCAGGTTCTATCTCACACAAGAAGAAGACATTTCTGATTAATCTGAGGGAGATCATTCCAATTGTTTTGAGAGCAATGAAGCCCCCTGTTGCGATGTCAGAGGTTTTCATAGCCAGCCACCTTTTCCCTTCCAAGTTCATCTCAACAAAGAAAATGAGTTGGGCAAAACAGTTCAAAGCTAACTATTGAATCTTGCAAAATATACAGAGATCAAGAAAGCAGCATGCGGAAAAGCTCCATGGAGATTCAAGCTATAATTATCGACTAGTGGGAGGATATACTTCAAGCTGCTTGACTGTTCAGCTGCATTAGATCTTTTAGAAACTGCTAACAGTGCCTTCAAGTGCTATGCGTTCTGGCACACAAAATTACCATCAAAGCCATGACTGCTCATCATCAAAAGAAAAGGAGACCCTGATTTCTAAGATGGGGTGTGAATTCCACTTTTAAATCTGCAAAAAAAAAAATCACCTTTGGCTCCTAGTTGGGACAGCTAGCATATAACTGAATTCTGAAAGGTGACTGCCTCCATGTTCATCTAAAACTGAAATGGATTCATTTTCTTTAGTCCATTTGTATATCACTAACTATATTTGTAATGATATTTCTAAGCAGTATACAAAAAGAACCAAAGCAAAGATCAAAACAGATCTTTGTAACCACTAGCTAAAACTTCGGCATTGGTCTTGCTGGGCTATCACCTAATCCTATACGTTGCTGCTGCCAATCAACTTTGCAAAATAAAAAGTTAATTTGGTTTCTATATTATAACACTATAGTTGTAGACTTAGACATAGAATGAGAAGTCAAGAGAAACTGCATGCAAACAGTATCTTCCCACATCATGTAATTATCATGGAAAACTCCCAACAGTGCAAAACTTAGATCTATTAATAAAACAGGAGAGAATCAAGTGGAATAAGCAAACATCGCTTCAGATAAACTGATCTGATTTCCTTCTCACAGAATTATGATACCCAATCATAACGCCTTAAACAGAATGAGATCCATCCGGATAAACCAATATTCCCACTTTCTTTGTATTGCTCATTGAGTTGGAATTTAGTAAGGTGTACACTTGCATGTAAACCTTGGGGCTCATATTTCAGGAGAACATGCATAAAATATCATCAAATAGTAAGTCTTTGCAGAAGACTGAAATACATTTCCATTTGGAACCTAACAGGAAGAATTTGTAATTTACCATAATCCTCAGAGTAGTATGTGACCTGGTCCCATATTACAGCTTCACCCCAATCCCAAATCATGCGAGTTTCTACCCACTCTCACCCCATATTTGTTGGTGGAATTTTAAGCAATCTGCAAACATCTTGAAAACATGAGCTTTCAAGTACATGTGGGAAAAATGTAAGCCTACCTATGCTTACTCAACAACCTGAACTTCATATGATGTTTTTAAGGCCCCTTCTACACTGCCACATAAAGTCCAGGTTATCGGCTTTGAACTAGATTATATGGCAGTGTAGACTAAAATAATCCAGTTCAAAACCGATGATGTGGATTATCTGCTTTAATATTCTGGATTATATAGCATTGTAGAAGAGGCCTAAGAGCAAAACTGTCTGAATGGCTAACCATAAACTTGCTCAATGCATTTGAGGAATACGGTCCTGTCTATGAAGGTATATGTTTAAAATACATTCAGAGCACAGCAACAAAGGTGATGGACTTTGAGAGAGTGCTGCCCTTGCTATTGAACTGCCTGGAAAGGGCTTGCAATATTGTAAATATTTATTGTAAATATTTGTATGCCATGTGGGGAATTTGGTTGGGAAAACATGAAAGAAACTAAGACCAAAAATAATTTTGTAAATGTTAGTGATTACAGTTTAAATCATAATTTTAGCACCCCAGCTACTAGTAAATAACAGTTTCCTGTTTGTTGTTCCAAGGAAAAACATAACATATCTCCAGCAATATTGGTGGT
This sequence comes from Anolis carolinensis, assembly GCF_035594765.1. Lineage (NCBI taxonomy): Eukaryota > Metazoa > Chordata > Lepidosauria > Squamata > Anolidae > Anolis > Anolis carolinensis. The sequence continues at coordinate 139,366,226 of NC_085845.1, forward strand.
TAGAGTTGTCAGATAAGTGTCTCACATCCAGAGATTTCAGGCCTACATAAGATCTAGGACAGTGGCTCCCAACCTTTAGTCATGTAGTTGTTTTGGACTTCAATTCCCAGAAATCCCAGCCATCTGTTAGGAAATGTGAGAGCTGAAGTCCAAAACACTTGGAGGACCAAAGTACAGTATGGGAACCCTTGATCTAGGGATACCCCTAGTGATATCAACAAGTATGATAAAATTTTATTAACTTAAAAAAAAACCCAGCCTAAGTAATAGAGAAAGAACATGACTCTCACACACAAACTTTTCAAGGCAGTGAAATATATCTTACAGTATCTCCCTTGAGACTCCTCCCATCCCTTGGGAACTGAAGAGGACCTAGAAATTCAGGACCAATCCTTGATATCAGGGGACCCTAAAGTAGTCCTTACCAAACGTGATTAAGCAAAATAATGTAACTCACTGCAAGTATATTACACAGCATTCTGAAATAAATTTCCACATAGTTCTTAGTATAATTTATTTGGACATGCCTGGAGGAAAATTGGGAAATCAACAAGAAAATTCACACCTATGGAACAACATCCATGATTTTCTCCTAGAATAATAAGATAAGAATCTTAAAAAGAAAAAATCACTTTCACTAGAAAAAGATACTGACAAATATAGAACATGTTCTGCATTTTGCTTGTTTTGTTTCTAATAAACCAGAGAAATGATGAGGGAGAGGGAAAACTTTGGGTTGCTTGGCAAACATACTTAGCTCTGAGCCTTAAGCGCCTATATAAATATATATATATATATAATATAATATAAATTAACTATTACAGGCCGTTAATGGAAAAGCAGTGAGGACAGTTTAACACCAACAAATAAGGAGCCCCCGATGGCATAGTGGACTAAAGCCTCCTGAAAGCTGCCAGGTTCAAATCCCACCCGGGTAGTGTGGATGAGCTCCCTTCTATCAGCTCCAGCTCCATGCGGGGACATGAGAGAAGCCTCCCACAAGGATGGTAAAAACATCAAAAACATCCGGCCGTCCCCTGGGCAACGTCCTTGCAGACGGCCAATTCTCTCACTCCAGAAGTGACTCAAGTTGCTCCTGACACGAAAAAAACCAAAACATCAACAAATGAAAGACAACCGAAATAGCAAAGTCTTGTAGCTTCTAAAAGTGACTATGATTATGGCAACCATCACGAAAAACAAATTCCATAGATGAGGAATAATTATTGACAATATATGATATCGTGTCCTGGAAATGTTGGTCTTTTTCACACTATATAATTACAGAACTTTGATACCACATTAATTGCCATGATTCCATCTTATAGCATCCTGGGACTTGTCGTTTGGTGAGAATTTTAGCATTTTCTTCCAAAGAACTCTAGCACTTCACATGTTGCAAGGCAAAAAATACGTAAGGGAGCATCTTTGAGATTTATACCTCCAACAAAGGTAAAAAAAACTTTCATTTGGACTTAATAAATGTAATTTTCTTTGACCAGGACAGGGACACCCTGGTTCTCAACAGAAGTTATTTTTCTGTTGCTAATGGAACTGAAATTGTATGACCTGCTCTTTACTTTCCTTTGTTCCCACATGTCCAAAAATGTATTTTGTATTTAGCTGCATTGACATCCCTCCAGACCATCTTCACTAACAACGGAAGTAACATTTCAGACAAAATGTGGGCCTGTGACACTAACAACATCACTTTTCTTCTTCTGTATTTTTTAAACATATTTGACTGATGAAGAAGCCAGTGAAGTTTCCAACGCTTGCAAGAAATACTGTATGCATTCTGACTAGCCTTGGTATCTGTTGGGATTTATTTCCAGGACCCAAATATAGTACATACTACTGCTCAAGTCCCAAAATGCCATCCCTTATATAAAATGGCAAAATCCAGTTTTGTTTTTAATTTTGTTATAAATTCTTTCTTGCTGTGAATTGATGAATCCATGGATGCAGAATATGTGAATATGGAGGGCTGGTTGTATTCTGCTTTGTGAATGTTGTTACATCAAGTCAACCAGTTAGTTTAGGGCTGAAATACGTTTTTCTAAAATCTGAAGAAAGGTCTTAAAGGTGACTACATGGATAGCACGGCAAACCACTCTGAAGAGAACATCTGAAACCTTGGGTATAACTATCAAGAAGGCTCTCTCCCAGATACTATCCCACCATGCCTCAGCCTCTGACAATTATTGTAATACACAGACTGATATGGAGAAGAACTATGATTCAAACATACTGGTGGCAAATTATGAACAGCTTTAAAGGTCAACACATCAGCATGTCCAACTATCCCATTGGACCAGGATCCAATGCTAGAGCCTGGTGACATGTGTTTCCATTGCCTATTTTTCTCCCAAGAGGGGATATATCACATTGCTGAGTGAACATGCCACTTCCTGGGTCAATAATTGTCTCCAAAATCCACAACAGAAATGTTGAGCTATACCGCTAAGGAAAACAGGTCCAATCTATGCTATTTCAGTCCTGCTGCAGCTGGACGCATGCAGAGCATTATTAGCTCAACTCAAGAGAGTCATTACCTCTTCCCTCAAGCAGGTTGATAGCAGAGTTTTCACCTGGGAACTTCCTTGGGTTAATTTAATAGTCACGTCTAGGAAAAATTCTTCAGAGATTGCTCTGCAAATCCCAACCAGAAGGCTAACAGAGATTAGCTTCACAACGATCCTGCCATTGCGATTTTAAATATTCTGTTCAGATACATGTTCTGAAGTGCGAATGACGGTACTTTAAGGGAGAGGATCAAAAACCACAATACAACAAACATGCTTTTTTCTGTGTAGGCTGCTTTGAAAGGGTAACCTTTTTTGCTTATCATTTACCTGAACAACACTTTGAGAGTATCCTAATTTCACAGATAATGGGTACCTAATAAGAGAGCTGGGGATTTTGTGAATTGCGACACCAAGCAATGGCTGGTAACCTGCATGTGTGAGTCACAAGACCAAGAAAAGAAGTGGAAACCAGCAACAAAAAGCTCCTGGATCAAGAGATAGCAAGGCGAGGTTACCAAGCAGATGAATAGTCCAATTAACATAGAGTTACATTGAAAACCCGCCTTTGCTCTTAACAGGGCTTTCTTTGACAGGCTCTTCCACAACTAATTTTGACATGCAAGGCAACTTCAGTACTAGACAATGCAATCAAGATAAAGATAGAATTTTATAGTGCATATGTTTTCACAGAAGTAATCATGCCAGTCTTTTGCACTATAAGAAGAAGAAAGAGTAGAGGAAAGGAAAAGAGAATGCAGAAGCAACCTTAAGACTACTTGGTGTTTATTTAAGTCTGATCTTTTGTGGATACAAACCCACTTCTTCAGATACAAAACTAGACTCACCTCAGTTGTGTTAATTGAATGTAAACTATTTATGGCCTTTCAATTCTGTCTCTGCCAGCTGAAGTAAGCTTAGAACAAAGTGGGAAAGCAAGAAAAAGAGGAAATTTTAAAATCAGCTGAAAAAGTGGAACTATCACTGCCAAATTGAAACAGTGGGAAGGTACAGTGTAAGAATTTTTTGCATTTTCTTGGAAATGCTGAATACAAATAGGGGTCTCTTCCATGCTGCTAAATTATTTTGATTACTCCTGAAATTTCATGTTTCACAAACTATTCAGAATCCTCTGCAAAAACGTTCTAGTGCCTCGCCAAGTTACTTGGAACAAAAGGGATGTAACCATGGAAGCTAACATGAGTTCATAGTGCTATAATTGTGTAGCATGAAAGAGACTAGAGAGTGGAGAAGTTCCACTTCTGGACTCAATTCCTAACTGACATAAAGATCTGGTACTATGCCTGTGCACTTAGTGCTTCAGTTAGGGAAAAGGCTCTTTTCTTGTTCGGGAAATCTTTTCTGCTATGGAACTTCTTTCACATGTGAAGGAGACTTTCTAGTCTTATGAAGCTTTTTTCTCCTTAGGGCGCTTCTCTCTCATGACAAAAGCTTCCTCTTTTACTTATTATTAGCATACTTTCAATATATAAGGCAAGGTCCTGTCTCGTTGAATTCTACTACTTTTTCTTTCTTTACATTTTTGTCTTTTCTGAGTTCCACTTGGATCACCACTAGTCATGAAATTATCCACAAAGAGCTATGAAAAAAATTGGATTCAGGGAGGAAGAATGAGAAGGAAGACATTTGAGCTCAAGATTAACAGCAGAGAGATGCAAGACAGCATTCCATATGGAGTATTTTGAAGCAGCTAAAAATGCAGTTTTTCCTATGAAAACAAAACCAGGGAAGTCACTTGTTTCTGCTTTCCCTGCTTCACTTTTAATCTGCAAAGCAGAATCTCTGCGCTGTGTGACAAAAGCTGTGAACTCTAGAGGTTCCCGGTGGGCAGTAAAAAATTCTCATCATGAGTGAGATTTACAAATCCCCACTTTAAGAGTTCACAGCAGAAGCTTGAAAGGAAAAAGGTAATACATTAATGAATAAGCCTAAAAATAAAGGAATCTAACATTGTTTCAAATGAAGGAAGCAAGCACACAATGTCCTAGTGAAATATGTGAAAGGAAGGATAAGCACCAGTATGTTTTCTATTTTAATATTTACAGAAAACTCTCAAACAGACTAATGGAATCCCAGTCTTGCAAGCTGCTGTGGCAATGCTAAGAATATTTTCAACAGAACAATTACAGTCATGTTTCTATTATTCCCTTCCCCCCAGATGAGGAAGTCCAATTTCTAAGAAATCATCTTCTTAAGAAATTGTCTTCATGTAAATATTTATTTATTTATTTATTTATTTTTCAAACTTATATGCCGCCACTCCCCTAGGGCTCGGGGCGGCTTACAAGAACCGGCTAAAATCAACAATTTAAAAACATCTTAAAAACATCTTTAAAAACATCTTAAAAACATCCTAAAAGCACCTTTTAAAACATCAAATATCTTTCACTTTATTTGTAGGCCAGCCCATGACATTTTGTTACTTGGATCAGGCCAGCTTAAGGAGTCCTTCTATGAGCATCTTTGACCCAGTTACTATTGATCTCTGCCAAAACTGCATCAGAAGGCTGATGTATGATTTTTAAAAAAAAATACATAATAATAATAATAATAATAATAATAATAATAATAATAATAATAATACTTTATTTTTCTATCCCACCACCATCTTCCCGAAGGGACTCGGGGAAGCTAACATGGGCCAAGCCCAGAACAAAACCAAATAAAACAATTACAACGAGTGTCAAGAACTAAAACAATGATACAATAATCAAATAAAATAAGCAATTAAAACATAACATACAATAAAACACATAATAACCAGACAAAGGAGGGGATGATACAAACATCAACCACTATGGATAAAAAGAGATCAAGCATATAAAATACATGATTTCAGAGTTTTTTTTTAATAAAGTGCATGATCAAGTGTCAGAGAATCAACTTGTATAATATGGGATAGGGTAAAGTAGGAAGGGAATAAAGTGCTGAGAAGCAATGTATTGGTGATATGGGTCTGTCATATTGGTGGCTATTCAAATGCACACTGAAAGAGCCATGTCTTAAACTGTTTGATGAAGATAGACAGGGTTGGAGCCAATCTAATCTCCCTAGGGAGATAATTCCAGAGCTGGGGGGCCACTACAGAGAAGGCCCTCTCCCTCATTCCAGCAAGCGGAGCCTGAGATAGTGAAGGGAACGAGAGAAGGGCCTCCCCCGAGGATCTAAGAGATAGTGCAGGCTCATAGGGGGAAAGGCGGTTGCGAAGGTAGACAGGTCCCAAGCTGTAGGTGATTACCTGCACCTTGAATTGGGCCCGGAAAGTGCCGGCAGCCAATGGAGTTCCTTAAACAGGGGGTTGACCGCTCCCTGTAATGTTACTTCTTCAAAGTCAGGTTGAATATAAATGTAATTAAATAAAGCACGTAATATTTTTACATCCTATTGCAAACCATTCTTTTTCTAGCATGTGAAATGACAAACTATGAATTGTAGAATGCCTTACCCTGTGAACACTAATGTCCCAGAGACAAGATATTTTTACTACCCCCACTTGGAGATTTAATTTATAGTGAAGAGAGCAAATCCGAAAGATTAACACCAGCTCTTACATCACAGTCTCAAAAACTGAACAAAGACATCCTAGTTTCTCCTTTGCTTCACCCATATCCACAATCATTAAACTGGAGAATTTTTATTAATCTCATATAACTGTCCATAAGATTGTCACAAAAAATGAACAGAGTTTGCTACCCTAAGAAGTATCCATGTATTTAAAGGACTTGTGTATAAGTCTAGAAATGCTATTCAAAAATTTACCCAAAAAAACTGGTTCAACCTATCCATGGTTGAATGTAAATACTGTATCTTAATTTTTATCAAAAGGAAACATTCCCTTCTCTAAGTAGAATGTAGAAAAATGAGAGATTAGGAAGTCCCCGGAGAACCTAAAAGAAGCACCTATCATCTACTCTTTCTGCTATCTTGCCACTTTTGGCTTTGGGTTTTTTTAAAAAACCTGAGTAGAGAAGTGGCAGCAGCCAGGGGCACCTGGCCTTTATTTCTTTCACACTTTCACCAGTACACCCCTGCAACAAGAGCATGACAGGCATTTGTTCTTTAGAGTTTTCTACTAACAGCAGAAGGTTACAACTGGTCTTCTTGGCTTTGCTGAGTGATGGCACTTCTGTTGGCTAATTTACACATTGGATCCTCCTCCTCTCTCTCTCTATCTCTCTCACACACAAACACAAACAACTTCTTTGGGTGGCATGGGACCATACAGGAGCTGGCCATTCTTTGCAGAGATTTAACACTAGAGGAGTTCCCATAAAACTTGGAGGAGAGATGTAAAATTGAGAGTGGATTTACTACCTATGTTACAATAGATCAGGGGTCCTCAAACTTTTTAATCCGAGGGCCGGTCCACAATCCTTCAGACTGTTGAGGGGCCGGATTATCATTTGAAAAAAAAAAATACAAACAAATTCCGATGCACACTGCACATGTCTTATTTGTAGTGCAAAACAACAACAATGAAAGAACAATACAATATTTAAAAATGAAAACAATTGTAATCAGCATAAACCTATCAGGATTTCAATGGGAAGTGTGGGCCTGCTTCTGCCCAATGAGATAGTCAAGTGAATTAGGATTGTTGTTGTTGTTGTTGTTGTTGTTGTGTGCCTTCAAGTCATTTCAGACTTTGGGCGAGCCTAAGTCTAAAATTATCTATTTATTCATTTACTACATTTATTTATTACATTTATATCCTGCCCTTCTCACCCTGAAGGGGACTCAGAGCAGCTGTATGTACATGCAATATATTATATTATTAATATAGCACAATATTAGCATTATATATTACTATATTGAACTATACCACTATACTGCAATATATGTAATATATAACATATAATTAATATTATTATATGATATTATTATTAATGTTATATTGTATAACATTATAATATTATTATCAATATTATATGTATATACAATATATTATATTATTAAAAATGATATAAAATATTATAAAACTGAGGGCAGGGGCCAGGTAAATGACCTTGGAGGGCTGCATCTGGCCCCCAGGCCTTAGTTTGGGGACCCCTGCACTATACTGTAATATTATATGTAATATATAACATATAATTAATATTATTGTATGGTATTAGTATTATATTGTATAACATTATAATATTATCAATATTATATGTAAATACAATATATTATTAAAATGATATAAAATATTATATTATAAAACTGAGGGCGGGGGGCCAGGTAAATGACCTTGGAGGGCCGCATCCGGCCCCCGGGCCTTAGTTTGGGGACCCCTGCAATAGATCCATCATCTGCCCCAGAGGCTCTGCTTGCCCTCTTGAGTTCTGCTGACTGATCACCTTGTTTTATAGCCAGGTCAACAGTATGGATTTTAAAAGCTATCTATTAGACCTCAGCTTCTCAAGCTTTATTTTAAATGAGGCAACCGAGGACAGTACTGTACAGTAAAATGTATGATTAGCCTCTGAAAATGAATGGAAAGATCCAATTTTGCTCCAGTCACTGAAAGTCAACTGATCCATGAAGCTTGTGCTATAATACATTTTTCCAATCTACAAGGAACCACATATTTCTTTGTTGTTTTTCCTGCAACCAGCTAACACGGCTATGCTTTGGAAAGGTTGAGAAGGCTAATAATTAACAGCAACATGGAAGTTAAAAACAGCTGTCCATGAATAACATAGTTCACTTCTTAAGAAGCTACAAGATAGTGATCACAGCAAAGTAGGATTAAGAAACAGTAATTAAATATGACAGGCAGCACATTCTCTTTCTACTCCTGAGTTCCAGAAAAATTCATAATCAATTCTGACCCCTTCAATTCACAGTCAATTAACCTAGGAGTTACAATTCAAATAAGAGCTTCAAGCAAATTAGTACTTGGTCATTTCAGGCAGTTTGTCGTCTTCTCATCATGATCACCAGTCGGCAGCATGCCATTTTCTGAAATTTCAGGACCAAACTTGGGCTATCTCTGAGTTTTCACTTGTCCTTTCATTTTCATCATTAAGGTTGCCCAGTTTGACAGAAGCTTCCTCTTTCGAAGTCAAACATGTGTGTGTTATTTATTTGATTGTTTGTTCATTTCATATCAAAAGCATTGCATAAATTAGTATAAAACTGATAAAAATAGAAGGAGCACAAGCAGTTAAATATATTTTGACCAAAAACGGGCAACAGTGACCACATTGTCTGTAGTCTCAAACAATTCTTCCTCTGTTCATGAGGCAGGACATTGTGGACAAGCATACAGATGCGGAGTTGTGTGCTCTGCTCCACAGTCGCACAAGGTGGAGAATTCTTTTAGGTAGGCCATTTTGCCAGGTTGTATTTTGATCTGCCCACTCCACGTCTGAGTCTGTTCAGGGACTTCCAAGTTGCCCATTCTTCGTTTGCCCCTGAAGGTAGACCCTCATGAGAGGCCATCCAATTGAGATTTCCTGGTTTAGCTGCCCACAGGGATACTCTTGCTGTAGGAACGTTAAAGGTAGTTCTCATTAAGCTTTTCCTTGATTTGGGTCTACTGGGAGGAGGTTGATAGCCATGCAGTGGATGGCTTTCACAGAGTTCAACCTTATTTCTCTTACAGTTAGCAGCAACTTCCTGTCGCACATCGGGGGGGGGGGGGGGTTATCAACATGTGTAGATTTGAGACATCCTGTGATTATTCTGCATGTTTCATTCAATGCTATGTTCATCTGCTACACATGGGCAGACTTGTGCCAAACAGGGCAGGCATACTCAGTAGTTGAGTAAGACAAGGCCAAGACTGATGTTCTTATTAATTTTGGGTCTGTACCAAAAAAACATTGCTTTTAAACATGCGTCTATTGAAGTTCAGTGTTAATTTTCTACATCCCTAGAAACTGACAGGTGACTTGAAGGCAGAAATACACATATATAGTGATGTCTTTCTTGCTACTGAAATTTATAGCCATTTGGTATGTCCACATTCTTTTAAACTGTGCCGTGTGAACTACTGATTTTTTTTTAACTACACTGTTTGTTTCCTGAGAGTGAAGCACAGATTGCTTGTATGAGCATCTCAAGACAAAAAGAGAACTGTTTGAGCATGGATAAATGTTACTAATGCCTGCCAAAGAAGTGTCTCCTTCTTTGAATGATGTCAATCAATTACCTCGATACAACTCACATATTACCTTTTCTTCCCTCCTATTTTCATAATTTTCATAGAAATATGCAAAAAAAAAAAAGACCTTGATATACTATAAAGGATACCTGAAAGGCTATAAGAAATCTTTGCCCAAAATCTTCCTAAAGTCTGTAATTAGCAACCAAGTGAGTTTCTGGAGATCTCCGAGGGCAATCTCAGTGCAGAAGAGATGCAATGTGTATGGGTAGAACAATACTGAATGTTCCTTGGTATTAAAAACAAATTATTTTTTAGAAGATGGAGAAACAAAACAGTTTCTAATTGGCAATGGAGTCAGACAAGGCTGGATTTTATCACTCTATTTAAATTATGCTCAAAACATGCTATACAGAAAACTGGATTAGACTCAAAAGAAGGCATGGAAACTAGAGGAAGACATAACAGTTTCAGATATGTGGATGATACCATGCTACTAGCAGAAAAAAGCAATGGTTTGGAATTACTAATGATAGAAGTCAAGAAAGAAAGTTCAAAAGCAGGGGTACTGCTGAACTTTAAGAAAACAACAATAATGATCACAGATGATTTACACAACCAAAGTGGATTATGAAAACACTGAAAGACTGAAAGACTCTCTATATCTTGACACAGTTATAAATCAAGATAAAACTTCTGATGTCTGTTTATGGTTGTGAAAACTGACAGTGAACAAATCTGAAACAAAAACAATTAACTCACCTGAAATGAGTGTTCTTCAGGTATCATGGAATGGCAAAAGGACTAATAAATGCATCCTAGAGCAAATGAAGCACAAACTGCTTCTATAAGTTAAAATGACCAACCTGAGGCTATTGTACTTTGGCCATATCATGAGGTGAGATGACTCTTTAAAAATGCTTGGTAAAGTAGGGACTATGAATAGAAAAAAAACCCCACATTATAAGTGGTAGACCCAATCAAGGAAGCTTCAGTTTTGAGTGTGTAGAACCAGAATAGGACTGTTGATGACAGAGTATCTGTCAGGTCTCTCCTTCACATGGTCACCATAAGTAGAGGATGACTTGACAGCTATTAACAATAAATCCCCTTGTATATGATGGAACTGACCACAATGTAAAAGTTGTTCATGAGTAAAGCTTTAAAATGAATATTACAATCACATGCAGAATCCCCTTTATTGTATATTGTATACTGCATGATGTATATTTTGAACTCTATAGGGTTGAACATTTTAACCTTCAGTCCTCCAGATGTTTTGGATTCAGTTCCCAGCACCCACTAACATTGGCCACACAGAAGATGAAGTACAAAACAGCTGGGGAATCAAAGCTTGAGAGCTGGTACAGGGAATTATATAGCTGAACATTTCTAACACATTACAAAATGATTCAGAAGTCAAAAATTATCTCATTCTCCAAGGGGACCTTCAGCGTGAGTCAGAGGATATTGTTATGTTTAGGCTGGATTTTTTTCTAATCACTACCAACCTGCTGATCATTAATGGTCCACTTATAGGTCACTGTGTTTCTGTCCAAAACCCTGAACAAGGAAGAACAAAGCACCTTGCTATTGCTTACACAATCTTTTTATTGTTCCATAGGAAAGGAGTCAAGAACACCTCAAGACAATTATTCATGATATTTGCTTCTCCGTCACATGATTCCATCCTCAGCTTTAATAGCGCTACAAGTTGGAAAGCAAATGCTGATTTTCCAGGAGTATTTATAGAACTACTTATCTTTCTAAATCAAATCTGTTCTTTTTTCTCCCTGCCCCATCCTCTGCCTGGCCCATAGGGAGTAGTGAGCATAAAACTGGTATTTACTAAAGCTCCAAGCTTTATTACACAGTTGCTGCATTTGAAACTCGGCAGAAATAGGATTTGCTAAGCAAATCACCAGCTGAGAAAGTCAAATATTAACTTTTGGTGACACAGATCATGTGAAGGTTCAGGAAGTTTTTCTTTTTTTAGGGGGTTTTATAAGCATTTATAGCTTTTTAGATGCTTGTAATATTTGATGTATTCAGCACTAAAATGCCCTCTCTAGGTATCACACTAACCAGGCAGACATTACTGGGCAGGGTAGGGAACTTCACAGTGGTGCTGGACTACTCTCTCTCTCTCTCTCCCACACACAAACACATACCGCAGCTAAACACATACACCAGCAACAAATGGAAATACTTCTATCAGGCATATCCCAATCCAAATGGAAATCAGAAGTAATATCCTAATGCAGTGGTTCTCAACCTGTGGGTACCCAGGTGTTTTAACCTATAACTCCCAGAAAGTCCAGCCAATTTACCAGCTGTTGGGATTTCTGGGAGTTGAAGGCCAAAACATCTGGGGATCCACAGGTTGAGAACCACTGCCATAATGGAATATAATATAGCTGAAAAATGTGTTTGTAGGGGATTGAATGTTCTGGAGCCATTAGTTGTTATACAAGGTTTGGCACATATTTTCATGCCCTTGTGGCAGTTTTGTTTTGTTTCTTTGGTGTGCAATACTCATACCAATATTTAAAAGGGAAATTAATAGGGTTCAAAGTACTGGCAGGGTCTTCAAGGATTCAATTACTTGTCCCAAGTAGAGTAGATATATGGCAGCACAAGATTTACTGTAACTTTTTCACACAGGGTTAAATGTTACCTCCAAATGTTACCTACTTTGGTGGCTAGACATGATGACAATTACAGTCAAATAGCATCGATTTCCCTACCAGTGATTAACAAGTAATTGATTCAATGGGTCTAAACTACCTTATATACTCAAATACTGTACAAGTCAAACTCATGTAAATGTCGAGGGCAAATTTTGGAACCAAAATTATGGATTTTGATATGAACCATGGATATCTTGAAGGTCATTCTGCAGAGAGGGGGAAGCACCAATGTCAACTCATGGAGCCAACCACCCCTAGCCTCTTCTGTCATTTTGCTACCTAGGCATTCAAAAAGGCCAGAAGCGGCACCACAGGGGAGATAATAGACGGGGTAGATGTTTCTTAGAGATTCTACCAGGATGGACTAAGCTCTTGCCTTTCACCACCCTATTCAGAAAATGGCTGATTTGTTTGCTTAAAAAGACTTAAGGTACAGTACTCAGGTTGACAGGTGGATAAGTCATCCCAGGTTTTTTTGGGTTTATTTTTTGCCTAAAATTTCTAGACTTATACATTAATATATATGGTAATTAAAACTAGAATTCAAAGACCTAGCCATGCTAGTCAGGAATAGCACTATGCAAAAATATATTACAGAGAATGAGGTTTTTAGCAAAGGTTTTCATAGACTACATTGAATATGAGGAAGTAGACTTTGGCTATGAAAGCTTCTCTCAGTCTCTAAGATGCCACAAGATCCTTTGGCATACTGGAATAATTTAATGTGTTTTAATCTTCTGTCTACGTCTTTTAATATATGCATTTTAATGGTATTATGTTTTATCTTTATATTTTAATTTTGTTGTACTCCACGACAAGCCTTGAGGAGAGAAGGACAAGAAATAAATGATGATGATGAAGCAATTCAATTTAAGCCCATTATTACTATTTCAAATGTTGTATGACAATAAAAAAGGTGAAAGAGGAGCCAGTTTGGGAGCATGATTCTATAACAATTCCACTCTGAATACAAGGTAATGGCATTTAAAGTCCTGAATAGTATGTTACATTGAGATTTGAAGGAATGCTTATTTCCATATATGCTTGCTAAACACAGACCATTCTCTTTGTTCCAGTAGTGGAAACAATACCCTCACAACATGGGAAAATGCCTTCTCAACTGTGGCATCCAGCTGTGGAATCTTCTCTCCTTGGAGACCCAATTGGCACCTATGTTGGCCTTCTTCTGGCACCAAAGTTAAAACTTGGCTTTTTATAAAAGCCTTTGGGAAACATCAGTCAATCAATATATATACGTGCATGGCTTTATACTGCTTTGAATTAAACTTTTTGGACTGTGCAATTAACATCTTTTTTTGAATGTTCATATTATTTTTATTGTTTTAAACATTATTGCCCTATTGTTCCATATTAGAAATGATCAGCTGATTTGACCATAAGCAATCCAGAGATCTTGTTATATATTCAGGATAGTAATGTTGTAAATGAATAAAATAGAAGCAATAATTAATGTGCCATGACTGGGGAGCACTCACTGTTAACTGTGGTGAGCACAGCTGAAGACAAAACTGTAGAAGAAACTGTGACAGAAATATCAGGGAATGGACAATCTCATAAGGAGCCTAATGGTCCTTCAGGTACAATGGTCTCAAACCATGAACTAATCCTAAAAGCCTCATTTTTTTTATACAATCTCATGATGTAGTGCAGCTGGTGAGTCACAGTTGACATTTATGGGAAAGAGCTTCCCATATCCCATTCCCCAGTGACCAGAATTTGAAAAGGTTTTGCATTGGAAGCCTTAGAAATCCCCAATGCAACAAGGCCATTGGACATGCCATCTGGGGAGATTTCTGGTAATTGCAGGCCAAACATGCAACTTTTCCAGCTTTGTCACTTCCTCGTTATTTTGTATCAATGTGGAAGAGTTGTGCATTTTAGTACTCAGAACTTGAAACTATTTTGACCAATAAATATCGAGACAAATAAAATCTTCAAGGACATAGTCTTAATTCACTGAATAGCAGGTAAATTACATATTATAATTGTGAAAGAAGATGTGTTGACACCTTCTCTGAACATAACATAATCAACTGATGTTTCTAAAAATATTTTACCACTTCTTTAAAAAAAAAACAGCATTCTTGTGATTACCTGATTTCATATGGCATATTTTTATGGACTGCTGAGTATTTCACCAATCCATGAAAGCTTTTTAAATGGTTAGACTTTCAGGTGCAAAAACATCCTTCTAGTAATGCAACAGACTAACAGGGCTGCTCCTCTTAAAAGTTCTTCTTAAATGTCTAGGTATAGATTCCTAGTCTTATGAGGACAATCTTAGTTTCCACAAGAAGATTTAAAATAAATAACCAAATGGCAGATTATCCCTAAAATTAGATTACAAGACAGTTTTTAATAAACTGCTCTGCTTGCTTTGGCAGAAAGTTATTATATGAATGCAGTTATTCAAACAAACACAATTAGCATTCTTCAATAATCAAATAAATGAATCTATATTTATAACACATGGTAAATTATATTCACTATGTGCAACAAGACTTAAATCTGACTGCAGCTTTACCAGACATGGGAAAAGGCTGTACACTCTGTCTATGGCAATTGCCAGAATTTATGAGGTGGAGGAACAGGGATACAGTGTGGAAAAAGAATTCTCCAACCTAATCTACCCCATAAAATACCATATTTGATGTTCCACTGAGATTGTATATATCTAAAAAAATGTTCAGAAACAGATGCTACGGGACATATCTAACAAAGCTTCCCACACACTATCCAAGGCATCAGATCCCACCTGATCTTGGAAGCGAAGCAGGGTCAACTCTGGTTAGTACTTGGAATGGAGACTGTTGAGGAACACCGGGTACTGTAGGCTGTATGTCAGAGGAAGAGACTGGCAAAACACCTCTGAGCATTTCTTACCATCTGAAATGCATAGGATCACCATAAGTCACACTGAAGGCATATAGACACATAACCAATCATTTCGAGCTATCAGCAAAGTTTAACTGGGAGAAAAACTATTTAAAATAGATACACAAAGTTGCAGTTCCTCCAGGTCAATGGTTTGCAAACTTGGGAAGTGCCTACCTGATAATAACTTTATTTCCCAGAAGCCATCATAGCCAATGGTCAGGGATTCTGGGAATAAAGAGTCCAGACAGACTGAGAACCACTGCACCAGATTCCTAGGAATATATCTCACAACCACTTTCATGAAAACAGCAATAAGTATGTTTTAAATCAGGCGTCTCCAACCTGTGGGCCTCCAGGTGTTTGGGCCTTCAACTCCCAGAAGTCTTAGTCAGCTTGTCCAATTGTCAGGAATCCTGGGAACTGAAGTCCAAATCACTTGGATAGCCAAAGGTTGAAGAGGCATGTAAATATTATAATTCGCTCTAGTACCACTGAAGCCCATGTTCACTCTCTGATAGTAGGATTTGGTTGTAGTAAACTGCATCCCGGATGACAGTGGAATAAAAGAAAATATAATTAAGGAAAGAGAGTTGAGATCAGAGGTGGTCCACCGGCGAGGCCATTTAGGCGGTCGCCTGTGGTGCAATCATTCCGGGGGTGCAGTTGGGATCCCCCGGGAGGATGGCGCCACCCCCCGCCTCCTTCTTCGGGCCTGGCAGGCCTTCTTCGGGCCTTCTTCGGCCAGCCTGGCCCACCAGAAGGACCAACGTGGGCTCTGGAAGCCCACGTCGGGCCTTCTGGTGGGCCGGGCAGGCCTTCCGGAGCCCACTCTGGGCCTTCCGGAGCCCACGTTGGGCCTTTCGGAGCCCGCGCTGGGCCTTCTGGAGCCCGAGCTGGGCACTCCGGAGCCTGTGCTGGGCCTTCCGGAGCCCGTGTCAGGCACCCTGAAGCCCACGTCGGGCACTCTGGAGCCCGCATCAGGCACTCCGGAGCCCGCTGCCATCTGTTGGAAGCAAGGCAAGTGGGGTTTATTTGTCTGTGGAATAATGTCCAGCGTGGGAGAAAGAGCTCTTGTCTGTTGAGAAGCAGGTGTGGATGGTGTAATTAATCACTTTGATTAGCATTTAATGGCCCTGTGTCTTCAAGGTCTGGCTTCCTCTTGCCTGGGAGAATCCTTTTTTGGGAAGTGTTAGCTGTCCCTGATTGCTTCCTGTCTGGATTTTCCCTGTTTTCAGAGTGTTGTTCTTTATTTAGGCTTTTCCTTAATCCATCCTTATTATCCAACTTTTTTGCTTATCCAATGCTTTTATTTTTCAGTGATTGGTTTTGGGGGGGCGCCTATACTTGAAAATTACCTTGGACCTGCTCTGGTTGAGATTACAGCCACCCTTTCAGGTCTGCACAAATACACTGAAATCATCCAAAGTGAGTAAGCATATGTTAAATTTGGCCTCTTGCTCCCAGTATTACTAAATAAAAGATAACCAGTGACTAAAAGTAAGACAGGTATTTATTCTATTAACATCTTTCAAGGAAATCATAAAATTAAATTGTGTTAATTTGCTTTCACTTAGCTCAGCTCATTGGCAAGAAGAGTGAAATGCAAAGTATTGCATTTCAAAATAGTCCTTATACTCACAAAGCATGTTATGAGAAATTGTCTCACACTAGATCAGACTGTGTACCTGTTCAATCCAGCATTGTCTAATGGACAGTAGTTCAAAGTAATCCTCCTCACCCATCCCTGATCCATCACAAGAAGAGTGGGACATCACCAGTCATTGTTGAGAAAATGATAAAGGACTAGTTATGTGGATGAGGAGGATTCCCATAACGAAGTTGTATTATAAGGAAAGTGACTTTTGTAGCCAGTGCTAATTTGATTATTTGAGCTCTACAATCTCAGCATTATGGAACAACAGCAAAGAGCCTCAAATAAGTACCCAAACATGCATATCAAATGGACTGTACACCTACATAGGGAACAACAAAAAGCTGGAGACAATCCAGTTAACTATTTAAAAATAGTCATGGTGTCATATAGTACTGATGAGAGCTGTCTGTTCAACTTCTCCTTGACAGATCCAGGCCAGGCCAAACTTTAAAACTGCAAGAGAAAAACTGGAATCTACACTCTCCATGCAATCTTGATGAATCTTCATCTACAACTCAGTAGATATGTACCATATGCACAGAAGACATTTCTCTTTTTGAAGGGGTGTGAAAGTCAGCATTGTGTAATGGTTTGGGGATTGGACAATGACTCTGGAGAGAAGAATTCAAATACTCACTCAATCATGGAAACCCACTGGGTAACCTGGGCAATTCACACTCTTTTAGCTTCCAAGGACAGCAAAGACAAGCCCACTCTGAACAGATCATGCCAAGAAACCCCAGGATAGATTCACCTTGGGGCTGCCATAAGTTAAAAACAACTTGAAGGCATTCAACAACAGAGGACATATTTTCCCTTTGAAGGGGTGTCCAGTCTCAGTTCAGTTTCAGCATAAATCAAAAACATGCAAGGAGAGGAAGGGCCTTGAAGTTGACTATCAATGTTTAATACAGTGGGCACACAGATCAGAGATAGTAATGATAATAATAAAATCTTGTATTTAAATTATATTTATTACTTCCATATCATTATTTTACTTACACATGCACATACACATGCACATACACGTATGCAATTTTTATGCAGATATGTGTCCTATTTGATGCAATACATTTTTTTTTCTTTTCTGGCAATATGTAAGTTGTACATAGCACCAGGGTGTTGTATGGTTTCTGGGATGTATGGCCATGTTCTAGCAGCATTTTTTCCTGATGTTTTGCCTGCATCTGTGACTGGCATCTTCAGAGCACCTAGATAGAGCACTACTTCTTAAATGGTGTGTCCTGACCCCACCCTTAGCTCTATTTTGGGGTCCATACAAATTTGGCAACGGTAAAAGTATTCTGAAAAGCATCTAATGATGATTTTAGGCATTTACACAAATTTGCTGTGCAAGGTGTACAGGGGAATATGCAGAACATGCTTTCAGCTGTACTTCATAAAAAGGAAAATCAGTCTGTTAGCAAGCCTTGCAAATGCTGATTTGTTATCAGAAATGTTTAGTTTTTACATCTATTTTATATATCTATATAGTCGGGGTCATGTAAAAATTTCTTGGACCAAATGCAGTGACAAGTGGAAAAGTTTAAGAAACCCCGGTTTAGACCAACATCCCCCAGCCCAGCAATTTCCAGATGTTGTGGATTGCAATTCTCATTATCCCCTGCATCTACCAAAGCTTTGGTATATTTGCATAAAAACAAAATACTACTCCTTGCCTTGTTGCCTCTGTGTCTCATTGACTATTCGCAGAAGATGCTTCAGTGTATTTCATAAAAACTAAAATGAGCCTGTTTAGGAAGTCATGCAAATGTTGATTTCTTACCAGCAAATGTTTGGTTTTTACATTTATTTTATGTACAGTAGAGTCTCACTTATCCAACATAAATGGGCTGGCAGAATGTTGGATAAGCGAATATGTTGGATAATAAGGAGGGATTAAGGAAAATCCTATTAAACATCAAATTAGGTTATGATTTTACAAATTAAGCATCGAAATATCATGTTATACAACAAATTTGACAGAAAAAGTAGTTCAATACACAGTAATGCTATGTAGTAATTACTATATTTACGAATTTAGCACCAAAAATGCGTTGGATAATCCAGAACGTTGGATAAGCGAGTGTTGGATAAGTGAGACTCTACTGTACCTATATACCTGAGGTTACTTAAACATGTATTGGGCCTAAAAGGATCAAGTTTGGAAAAGTTTAAGAAGCTCTGACATAACAGCACACACCTGGCTTTTCCCTTTATACAAGATGAACATTTCAGCAAATCACATTTCAGGTCAAGAATGAGATTCATGTAGGCTATATACATTTCTTAAAGTGCCATGGGTCCATTTACCATGTGGATGTTTTATCTATTATTTTTAATTTTTAAAAAGTGTTTCTCATTTTTTTGAAGAATAAAAGACTGGACCAGCAACGAATATACATTATTTTCTGGTAGCATTGTACTACTCAAAACAGACCATTCGGAGTTTGTCATGGTGAGGCTTTTTTCACTTGCTAATTTATACAATTTAGACCTTTCTAATTGCAATCACATGTCAGCTACACCGCCTGCATAATTTAGATTAATTTGGTTTTATTAAAGAAAATCTTAGTTTTTCACCCATGTTTTGGGGGAAAATATGTATAAATATAGCACTGTATGCTCATTGCAGATTCCATTTAAAATGGAACTTGTGAATAACTGATGCAGAATTATGGATAGCAAATTCAGAGTCAAGTAATATTCTGTACATTAGCACTAAAGCTAGGTCACAGAGTAAATAACTGGGAGGGAGTCTTCCTCTCAAAAAGTGTAATTTTTAATGCATTGCACCACCAAAAAGAGATCTTTTTGAATATACAGTTTAACAAATGCTATAGTCGTGAATGTATTAGCTGCACTCATTTGTTTGCTGGGAGATTTTTCATAAAGGAAATGAAATATGCAAATTAAATGGAAATGCCTCATTTTCACAGTAGCTAAGAACACCACAACCACACATGATGCAGCACAGCTGGTATTCAATCTTACTGCTACCACCCCAGCTGAATGGCTATCAATCTTAAAGTGCCAGCCAGCCCAAAAGAAAACATCACCAGCAATTGTTCTTATATTTTCCTCTCATTTGACAGTTCCACTCCTTTAAATTCAGATACTAATTTAGTCTGAAGCCATATACAGTGCAGAATATATTGTGCCCAAGTCTATGGTGCTGGGCTTGTGCCAGGCATTTCCTGAACAGATTGCCAATAGAGATTGTTCCCAATTTGCAATGAGGGGACCATCTGGGAAGAAAAGGAGAATACTACAATATGTAATTGGGGCTTTCAATTAAGTAAATAGGACATCTGAAGATTGCAAGGCTGTGGAAAAATGAAAAGAGAATGCTATTGAACAAGTAAAGGGAAGCAAAACAACATGGTGGACCTCAGATTTGATCTATGGCTGCTCAAACGAAGCAAACCAACAAACTAAGCTCAGCTATGGGTGGATGCATTATTGTTTTGCCTCCTCCCCTATCTTAATAGTCATGCCCTGAAAAGAATGAATTCGGTGTCCCAAGGACAAAGCCGGGTCTTGGCTGGCCAGAACACACTGTCTAAATGTCAATTTCACCTTAGCTAGCCTTTCCAAAGAAAGGCTATATTTCTCCCTGACAAACTTTCATTCAATCATTCATCTGCTTGTTTATTTCAATGGGAATTGTGCAAATTTGAAACTGGATAATATCCAAAGGTTTTTGAAGCAAATTTGTTCACAATGAAATGCACCCTTTCTCCTTCCCGGCTCTCTGAGTAATACATCTTTGTTCAATTCAACGTTTCAAAAAGGCCAGGCACTTTCAATTGTGGCCACCCACCAAGGCAGTGGAAATAATGAAAAAGATATTCTTGAGCCCAATTATTTCCATGTTTTAAAGATTGAGCGTTCGAGCCCCCCCCCCCCCCCCCCAACCATTCTGACAGGTTTCATTTGAACATGTAGGTATGTTTCAGGTAAACTACATTGGGATGAAAATGTAGAACGACATGAGTCCAGATTATAGATTCCGAGACTGTGGTCTGTAAATCACTGGTGGTCCAAAAGCTCAGCTCAGATGTCTATGGAAAGACTATACAAAACCTAAATATACTGGTCATGAATATCCCTGGCCAAGGAGTCTGAAGGCATTTTGAACAGAACAGTTTGATCAGGATAATTATTAAACAGTCTAATACTGGAGGCCATTATTAAAATATTCGTGTTAATGGTGCAGCCTGAAAAACAAACTTGTTAAAGGGGTCCTTGTGAATGCACTGCAAATTTCATAATGTAACACTGCTACTAAAAATGATGCCATGCTTTATGCTATTAAAATATGAACCACTAACAAGAGTATTTAAGTTATTAAATATGAGTTTTGATTTGTAGAATAGCAACATTATTTTATTGACAGTGCAACCTTAAACATACAGTATGAGTTTACTCACATCCATTTTAGTTCAGTGAGATTCACCAGCATGTAACAAAAATACTTTGGACTACAGAAGACAACTACTCAGACCCACAGCAATTTTCAAGTTGTTCATGGGGATAAAAGTCTTGAGAACTGCTCAACTAGGTGATAATGGAATTATTTAATAAAACAATTGGTTAGATGAGAAGTTATGATCATTCATTCCTTTTGACTCTCCAATCATAAAACAATAGTCGCAAAACACTTTAGTCTATCTTGTCCAATAGATTCCTTAGGGTACATCTACACTGTAGAATAAATGCAGTTTACTATCTTTGTAACTGCCATGACTCAATGCTATGGAATCATGGGAGTTGTAGGTTTTAAAAAAAACTTCACCTTCTCTGCCCAAGAGTGCTGGTGTCTAACCAAACCACAAATTCAAGGATTCTATGGCATTGAGTCATGGAGGTTAAAGTGATGTCAAACTACATTAATTCTTCAGTATACATACACCCTTAGACTCATTATACTGTCTATTGAACAAATTACAAATAAGAATTTAAGTATGATCCACAACCTTATTCAACAACATTCACAACTGAAAGAATCCTCTCATATTGAATCTGTCTTACTACTATTTAGCCAGTCCTTTAGATTATTTTCATTTATTTTGTTTAATCATCTTATATTTCTTGCTTTTTATTTTAAAATCAGGAGTGACTCCTACAGCTTTCCGGATTATGTTTGACTGCAGCTCCCAGTATTCCTCATCATGGTCTATATGCTAACTAGGATCGCTGGGCCTTGCAATCCGACATTCCGAAAACCATATGACTCCTACTTCTATTCTAAACAGTTTGCAAATTGTTTATATATGTGCGTATAGATGTGTTTCAGATACTCTTTGACATTCTTCTACAGACCCTGGAGCCAAGACACCTAAGCATCTTTACTCATGTATGCCCTGAGACCTGCACATCTCATAATAACATTGACTTTCACTGGCATTGAAAACTAAAGATCCCTAATCATTACACTGCTTGTCTCTACCAACTGTTGTCAATCAGCTGTCATCTCACGCCAGTTTCTATGCAAAGCAAATATTTTGAGAATCTAAGGAACCCTGAGACTTAATGTTTGTGAGACATCACCTTGAAAAATTTCTACTAGTAGCAAAACAGGACTATTGATTAGAATTTTTCCATCTTACTAGCTATTTAAAAGCACAGTTCAAAGCACTGGTTCTAACCTTTAAGGCAGTGGTTCCCAACCTTGGGTCTTTCAGTTGTTTTTGGACTTCAACTCCCTGAAATCCCAGCCAGTTTACCAGCTGTTAGGAATTGTGGGAGCTGAAGTCCAAAACACCTAGAGGGCCAAAGGTTGGGAACCACTGCTTAAAGGAATTATTTATCTCAGGAGTTATATATCTAAGGATCTCATGCTGTCAAACATTTAGAAACTAGTAAGTTAAGAAAAAAAATGAAACACTTTGGGAAACTCGCTTGTCACTAAAATTAGTGCCAGAATTTTCATAAAGTTTGAGAAACTCTCTTCTAAATTCTTGACATCACGGAAAGGTCAGAAGTGTGGTCTCTTGTATTACAAGCTTAGGGTTTTTAAGGAGTTCAAGAATTACTGGTAACAAGATGGATATTCTCTCTTTTTCTAACTGTCTCCTAGTCCAATACAAGGTAAGAGGATCACCATTACCCCTTCTTCAAGAGATTTGATAAGACAGAATTACTTAAGCCCCTTCCACACAGCTGCATAAAATCCACAATAAACTGGATTATATGGCAGTGTGGACTCAGATAACCCAGTTCAAAGCAGATATTGTGGATTATCTGCCTTGATATTCTGGATTATATGGCTGTGTGGAAGGGCCCTTAGTAAGTAACCCTGCTTTTCTAAAGGATTGAAAGGGCTTTTCCTTTGTTTCTTGCAATGAATTAGAAGCACAGTGAAGTAGCAATTATGATTCTTGCTGTTGCAGGTATCCCAGTGGATCTGGATTTGGAGGGACTTGGAAGCTGCTGTGTTTTAATTGCTTTTTAAATGTAAGCTTAATTATATTTAATGGGTTTTTTATATTATTGCTAGCCATCTTCAAGTCCATGTTTTAGGAATAATGGTGAGGTTCAAAAAAATTCAAATGAAAATAAGTGTGGACCCACAGGCTTGAATTTCGTCACTCAGACATGTATATGTTGCTACTGTAGGCTGAGCGCTACAATAAGGTACACACATATAACATGAAACATGTATTTCCTACTTTGTGCACAACTCATTGCTTATTATCAATGCAGGAGAGGGCATCCTAGTAAACTCCAGGTGCTTTGGACTACAAATCCCTTAATCCTTGTTCTCTGGATATTCTAAATAGAGCTTCAGAATATTTGAAGGACACTAGATGCCAAACCATGATACTAAGGCTATTTTGAAGTTTGAACAAAAATATAACTAGAGGGGCATGCTTTTATCACCTGCCTGTTTTACAAGATAGTGGGAGAAGGGGGAGTGAAAGATAACTAATATATATCTCCTCTACAAGATTCTGAAAGGATTTTAAAAGACTGTAAAAATTGTAGACAGTAAATTAACTCACATTCTTTTAATGCCTTTGTCTTAACTGGTAATTATTTTACCATACAAACTGCAGGTCCAAGGAGCTCTATCCAAAATAAAGTGTTCAGTGGAAGCAAATTCACCCATGTACACAATATGATCCCAATCAAGTATGGGTTCTCTTAGGAATAGCTATATTTAAAAAGAAGCATGCAGTTTGGCCTCATGGACCTACTTTAGTGCAGAATGGCCCTGAATGAAGTTTGTTGTTTCAGAAAGTCACAATCCTGAGGGCAGGGGAATAATTTTCCTCTCTCTATTCTACAGCTTGGCTGAAGGCCTCCTATTAGATGTCCTTCATCATTTCTTTCCCACCTATCTGATTTATAATAGGGAAGTACAGGAATAGCTTCTCCATCCACAGCTTTAAAACCTGTGATGTTTTTCTTCTAATATCAACACTGGATTAGGACTTGTTTGCATTAAGGAAAGAAGCTCTAGGATATGATCCTCCAGAATTTCCATATGCTCATCAATGAAATGGTGCTAGGCTACAAGGCACAAAAGGCAGAGGCAGCTCAGAAAGATAGCTGTAAAACATTTGTTTTGCAGCTATTTCGAACAATGAGAAAGTTTATCTACAGAACATTTATCTAATAATATGCCTCTTCCAAGTCAGTACTACTATCTCCGAAGACTGCTGGATTTAAGTGTAGACTAATCTAGAGCTATGCTACAATTTTTACCATCCCCAGTTGGTTTGAGGCATTGTAGACCAATACTTTGGGGTGGGGGGGGGATGTCTGTCTTACAGGACAAAGGGAAAACTATAGAATGGCTTTCAGTCTACAATTTCAGACATGTCTGACGCATACAGACACATCTCTGACTACTCAATTCCAGAACATCTTTCTAAGTAACCGTTACCTGTGGTTTGCTATCTTTCAATTTATTGTCAGAAATAGCATTCCAGGTGCACTGCATACTACCCCAAACCTCCCTCTTTCTTCACAATAAGCGCACAGTGGAAGCCTCCTTCAAACAAAGGACAGACAATGGCACTCCATAAAGATGAAAAGGGAAAGCCACCGCAAGGCTTCCTCCAATTGGCTCCAACCCTACTAGTCCTTGCTCAGTTTCAAAGCGCGCTTCACCTGCCTTAAACAGGGTGGGGCAACACACAAAGCACCTAGCTAACATTATCTACCTGCCCTTATTATGAAATTCTCAACTCTTGTAACATTTTGACTATTGTTTCTCTTTATCAAATGCTGGTAGGATGTGTTTTGCAAAATTAACGGTTGTTAGGTTAGCTCTGATACTACCACACTCTTTTTTAAAAAAGAGAAAAAGCATTAATCTGGATGTCATGGAAACAAAAGCCAGCCCAGCTGTTCTCAGGCAGGCAGGCAGTTAGAGAGCGTACTGGTGACACTACCAAAGAGTTCTGTTCAGCAGACAATAAGGAAGCCCTTTATGTGGAGGACTATTTATATAGACAGCTATTTACCATTAACTACATAATTATGCCACACATTCTTAAGAGAAAGTGCTGCACTAATAATACTAATCGTTTTCTTTTCTTAGGTAGGTTGTCACAAGTTTTATTCCCAGGATAAGTGGCAAGTGTCACCTCATCAAACTAAAGGATCAGCCACATTCTTCTAGCAGTATCAGCGACTAAATACATTACAATTTTAAAACATTAAAAATAAAACTAAGTCAAGAAGTAAAACCATTCACACAATACCTTTCAGTGAAAGGAAAGAAAACCACAACAATATACGGTACAGATGATGAATTTTATTTTCCTTTGACCTTGAACCAGCACTATATCAGAAAAGAGTAAGAATCAAAAAACCAAATTAACCCTTTAAAATCATCAGGTTCTTCTTATCTTATAATGTTTCCATTCCAGACTGAGATCACTCTAATCAAGCCTGTTGATTAATCACTATGGCAAATAAAATGCTTCTTTCATCAGGAAAGAAATTAGTTTAAGTTCAGGTTGGTCACCATATCTAATAAATTAGCATATTATTTTTATTTTGTCTTCTATTTCAGTTAATAGCCTCAAAAGGGACTATTGATCCCCAAAGATGTTTGAGACATGCTGTCATCAATAATTTTGTTAACAATTTTGTCTCACTTTTACTAAGGACCCCCTGATTTGATAAAATAAAAATAAATCCATGCAATTTTCCCAGAGATGCCTCTGCACTGCCTTCTTTGCAGAAGATGGGTTTGTAAGTTTTTTATTTACCACAAGCCTTTGACCTTGCCTTTGAAAATGTCTCCACCACAAACTAAGCTTCAGCTGTTTCATACACAATCTGATAGATACCTATTATTTCCCAGCAGCAAGACGATGCTCAGTTGTTAAATCAAATGTGATCTAACTCTCTAGCACATAATCCTGTAGCATCCTTTGAAACGCCGTCACTGTAAGCTAGATAACTCTTTAATTACTGTATCTTTCTCTCTCACACACAAATTGTGTGTGTGTGCAAGTCACACAGGGACACAATGAACACAGTCAGGCAAAAGCACATTTTGTTTTGCATCTTGAAAGGCCTGGATTCAGCATCATTGGCAATCCTGTGCTGTCTTGCTGCCAGTGTCAAAGATGCAGCAAAAGGAGAGCGGGTCAAAACCACCTCAGCATCCTTCCTTCCTTAACCAACAAGGCAGACCCACTGATTTTTTATTGCCGTTGCTCTGAACAATCCTGCACCACATTAGATAAAGCCCTGGACATAAAAGGATGCCACAGAACAAGTCCTACTCCCTCCCTCTCTTAGCAGAAAGAAAAGGGAGATAACACATTTACTTACATGACGACTCAGTGCCAAACATGGCTGGCTCCAGACGCTTGTATCTCAAAAAGGGGGGGGGGGGGGTTGGAAAGGAAAAGGAAGAGAGAGAGGGGGGATATGTGTGTGAGAGAAGGAGGGATGAGACTGCTACACAGCAGGGATCATGAAGCCAGACAAACGCGGTCCCAGAGCTATCCAGCCGTCAGATTTTGCTCTCCTCTTCCCAAGCTTCAGTCTGCAAAATGCCTTTTCCTGCAGCCCTCAAAGCAAAACAGGTCTTCTTTGTAGAAACAAGGAAAAGATAATGTTGTGCATATAGCTTATCAGGAGGGATTCTTTTAAAATCCAGTAGCCAAGGGAAGGCCAGGTCTCTTCTGCTGATGCAGTGAGGCAGAAATAGGTAGCAGACACCAGATACTGCAATCCACAGTCCCTGCTCTCAGTAAGACAATAGCATAGCTTATGCATACACTGGGTGACGTCAGAACACTGCAAAGACTGACTGCTGTTAACCACAGGCTCAGAGGGAGACTGAATAGAGCACCGCAATTCAAGTGGGAATTCTTTTGTCAAAAATACAGAAGACAAAGAATCACACATATTTCCCATCCCTGCTGACTAAAAAGGAGAAGAAACCTTCCCCATGCGAGTGGATGAGGGACAACACTGTCCCTTGATGCACTGCAAGCACATCTGCTCAGCTGCTGCGAACGCTTCCTTACGAATGTCTTTGCAATTGCAATCACAGTCATAATTAAAACAACAATAATAAAATACCTATTCCAAATATGTTATCAGCTCTTCAAAATATGCATTACAGCAAATGGCTTTTTAACAAGGACAGGAAAAAATGACAACCTTTAGCGCATTATTTACTCAGGAGTTATTTCTTATAAATTAGCAACAATATTTATCCAAAAAGTATCTCAAGGTGTTCAACTAAGGATAGTCAACTGGCAGTCAAATGCCTGAATGTAACTCCATGCAAATCCATCTGACAGCCCTATAAGAGATTGATCATGTTTTTCTGGTACCATCACTTACGAGGAAAATAATCTTCCAGATTGTAAAAAGAATTAAAAGATATTCCACATATTTATGACAGTTTTGTAAATTATACCTTGGGCTATGCTCAGACTGTGATGTTCCTCCTCTTTGTACCATTACCTCAAGAATAAAGTTATCACTCTTGCCACAGATTGGAAATGTCCAGTCAGTAAAAGCCAAATGTGGAGCTTGTTTCCAAAAGATACCAAATCCATCTCAACAAAGGGTTGTTGTGTGTTTTCTGGGCTGTATGGCCATGTTCCAGAAGTATTTCTGGAACATAGCCATACAGCCCGGAAAACACACAACAACCCTGTAATTCTGGCAATGAAAGCCTTCAACAACACATCAGAACAAATTTTACAGGAACTGGATGGGGGTGGGGAGGATTTGCTGAGGACATGCATTCTTTTGCTATAGGTAAAGGTAAAGGTTTCCCCTGACATTAAGTCTGACTCTGTGGGTTGGTGCTCATCTCCATTTCTAAGCCAAAGAGCCAGGGTTGTCCGGAGACACCTCCAAGGTCATGTGGCCAGCATGACTGCATGGAGCGCCATTACCTTCCCACCAGAGCAGTACCTATTGATCTACTCACATTAGCATGTTTTCAAACTGCTAGGTTGGCAGAAGCTGGAGCAACAGCGGGCGCTCACTCCACTCCCGGGATTTGAACCTGGTACCTTTCGGTCCACAAGTTCAGCAGCTCAGTGCTTTAACACACTTTGCCACCGGGGCTCCACTTTTGCTATAAATTGCCATTATCCAAGCTCTGTGCTAAATTATTTGTTACAGTTTGATAATTTTGATCTGTACATAATATTCTGCTCCCATCCAACAATGTGCTAACACCTATAACTCATTTTTCATTTTTTTTTAAATGGTACCTTTTGGAAATAAACTCCACAAATAGCCATAATGCAAAATATCTGCTGGGGGTCAACATTTCCAGACCAATATTCTCTTACATTTCCTGATATATTGTAGCTAAGGTTTCTATCATTATTTCTCTTTTCTTCCACTCCCTACAACTGCCCTCTCCTGCAGACTCCATGTGACTATTTCTTCCCTGCCACAGCTTCTCCTTCTCCCTCCCATGAGCAAACCACAGCTTCTTCTTTCCCTCTCCTAGGTTTACTCAACTGTCTGTCTCACTTGAAAATGGTGCTATAATTGTTCTCTTTTGCTACTACTTCTGCTGTCACCATATTGTCGCCACGTCAGCCTTTGGGGCTCCTGTCCCTTAGTGAGCACCTGAGAATTAGTGGAGGGCAGAGAAAATTGCTGTATTACTGCCCCTGCCAACTACAAAAGAGGCTTATTATGATTTTGTTGCTGTGTACTTAATTAAAGAGTATCCCATAGCCTGTTCACTACTTGTATAAAATGATACTGTTGCTCAGAAACAAGAACCTGACTTATATAAATACTAATAAACTGAAGTCGGTCTGGAATACTTTAACACAGTGGCAGCTTATATACACTGGGCCACAGCAAACTTTTCAGTATCTTCATCCAGCAGCCTAAAGATCTGGCAAAATCAATAGAGGTCTCACATGCTACCGACTCTCTTGAATTTTGCAAAATATCACAGCCATCATTTTGAAAACACTGCCATTTCAACTTAAATTTTATCACTGTTATCTATTTTGGATACTCTGGTTATGTGTTACCTCCATCAACATGACAACTGGGGGTGTAGGGAAAAGAAGACATTAATATTTTAGTTCTAGTTGTACATAAACTATTTTAACACTCATTGTCTTCTTCATAGAAAAGCACTATTATTAGCAAAGAAATACATAATGCATTAGTCCTTCATACTGGAAGCCTATCGTAATATGCACACGCAAAAAATAAAACTTTGTGTGTGTGTGTGTATTTCACTAAAGTTAGCTTTGTCCTGAATTAATTCACTTTTATCTTCCAGTAAAAGCCCGACAGCACCCCCCCCCCTTTTTTTGGACCTGTCTGGATGGACACTGAAACAACTGGAAGAGGTCTAGTGAACTCCAATATGTCGTCATCAAGATATAGATGTCACATAACCCTTGAATTTTCACCTGATTCCAGGTAACTCACTGATGCCCTATCTAGAGCAATGGTTCTCAACCTGTGGGTCTCCAGATGTTTTGGCCTTCAACTCCCAGAAACCTAACAGATGGCAAACTGGCTGGGGTTTCTGGGAGTTGTAGGCCAAAACACTTGGGGACCCAAAGATTGAGAACCACTGGTCTAGAGGAAGGAATGACATAGAATGGCACTTAACTAAAGTAATTCTAGACAAAATACAGGTACTCCTTGCTGTAAAGTTATCTTTGTCCGATGCTGGGTTTTGAGTTGTTTTTGACAATGTAGCATTTGCTTTTGGAAAATTAAGATAACACTTCAGGAGATTTCCTGGCTCTAACCTTATAGTTGAATATTCAGACAAAAGATGTGATGGTATGGGGGGCTTTGCCTACCTTGTGGCTTGTATGTCACCAGTTCAATTAATTGGGGTGACTAAATATTACCATAGTAACATATGCCTTGTTTATAGTGAACTGATACGATGGTACATCGGCTTGGTAAGCTGGTAAATCAGCTGCTGGCTATTTGCCACTTGGAGTTTGAGGCAGAGTTGGTCAAAGCAGGCTTTACTGCCATCGTCTAGGTCTAAGACAGACACATCAGAACAAGCCCTGAAGGTTATGGATGTCACCTTCAAAGATGCATTAGGGTGAGATGCTCCAAGTGTGTGATGACTCATGGGCCTTGTAGTCCCGCTCCTAGCGTCCCTGTGGCAGATGAGGATGAAAACATGGGGTTTTCTCCGGATCAACAACAGCCGGAATCTTTCCAGATGCCTGATGTTGATGTTCTCGCCCCAGAACCAATTAAGACAGACCTTGAACAGCTCTCACCTCCCTTCGCTAGGAGACAGTCCTTTGCCGCAGACAGGGGAGTGAAAGAGCGGGTTCGCAGGAGCTTGAGAATTGCAGCCAAACAAGACACTGATTAGCCATGTTTCCCCTGGGAAAATCCAGGGAGTCTCACATCTGGAGAAAGCTGGGTTTCGTTTCCCGTTCTCTAGGGAAAGAGAATGCTGGACACCTGCTTGGCGGGAAAACGAGACCCAGATATAGGTGCCTGGCACGGTTGGTCCGGTGCGGAGTCAACAGAGCAACTTCAGGAGTGAATTGGTGCTTCCAGCCTAGTGTGGACTTCGCAAGTCCGCAACCCCAGCTTCCTTGCCTTGCCAATCCAAGTATTCAAGAACTGCCTTGTCTTTCCAAGTACAGTAGAGTCTCACTAATCCAAGCTAAATGGGCCGGCAGAAGCTTGGATAAGCGAATATCTTGGATTATAAGGACTGATCAAGGAAAAGCCTATTAAACATCAAATTAGGTTATGATTTTACAAATTAAGCACCAAAACTTCATGTTAGACAACAAATTTGACAGAAAAAGTAGTTCAATACGCAGTAATGTTATGTTGTAATTACTGTATTTACAAATTTAGCACCAAAATATCACGATATATTGGAAACATTGGCTACAAAAATGGCTTGGATTATCCAGAGGCTTGGATAAGCGAGGCTTGGATTAGTGAGACTCTACTGTATTCAAGAATTGCCTCGCTTTGCTCCAGCCACGGACCTTGTTCCAAGAATCAAGTCTTGCCCTTATACCTTGTTGTGGATTTTTACCTTGGACCCTGAAAGACCCTGGACGTTTCCCCACACTATTGCTTGGCAATAGTGTGTGTTTCGGTTTGGGATTTAACTTTGAACTTTAATATCATTTATTGGACAAAACATTTCTGGACTATATTTGACCTCATTTGAAAGGTCTGCCTCTGGACTATATTTTCTACTTGCTTTTATTATTTTTATATATTTCCTTAATAAAGATATTAGATAGTTTATTGGCCTCCGTGTATGGTTCTTGGTGCTCCGCTGCCTTGAGTGTGACAAAGTGTGACCAACTGGATTATGATTGGTAATTTGGTTTCATGACCTGGATGGAGCAGGATCTTGCTCAATAAATACACTACAAAGGTTTATGGGAACCTGCAGGTCCCCTGCGCAGGAGGGTCTGCCATCGCCCTCTCCCAGATTGAGGTCCAATACCGCCAGTTGTCAGAAGAAGATCCTCCTTTACCTTGCTCTTGTTGAGTCTGTGTGGGAGGCCTACCATTGCCTACCAGTGCCATGCTGTTGGATTGGGGCCTGAGTTCCAACTCTAGGCCTTTTGGGGGGGTTGTTGCTTGGAAATTGTGACTAGGTACTTTATATGTTTTAATCTATTTTACTGTTTTATATGCTTTAACTGTTTATATGTTTTAATATGTTTAATTGTTTTACAATTTAATATGCTATTTTTGGTTATATGCATGGCATTGAATTTTTGCCGTAGTTTGTAAAGCCGCTTGTGAAATAAAGGCCTGGCAATGGGAGCAGATATTGTGATGTTCTTAGACAGAGGAGGCACTTAGAGTGTCCGTCTCTCAGGAACCTTGTCCATGTGAGGCAGAATGTTTGAAAAATGTGGAAGACAATATATACCAGCAGAGATTCCAGCAATGCAGAAGTTTTAAACACACGGGGAAATTGAGCTGAAAAATTCTAGAACAAGACCTGATTCAGCCATGAAAATAAAATAATCCAAGGCACAAAAAGGCCAATATGCAGATCAAAAGATGAAGCTAAATCAGAAAACCACATCAAATAAAGAATCCATCCACAAAATTCTCAGACGACAACCTAATCAACACCAGTGCTGCACTGGATGAAAAAATTCTGAGGATTTGACAGGCGGCATTCTAAATAAGATACGTGTGGAATGGATATGGTTAGCACCAAATTTCTTATTCAACAGCTCTTGAAGGTTCCAATGCAAAGGCAGATACCGTAATATATTTGTGTGAATGAAAGAAGCCATAATGTTGGAACAAAGGAGAGAAGGACTAAGAGAAACTCATGGCTACTGTACAGATTGAGGTTACTGGCAGAGCTCTTGCTTTGTCTGCAGGAGGTTTCATTTCATTTCCTGGTGTCTCAAAGAAAGCCTGGAAGTATTACTGATTGAAACCCTGTAGTGTCACTGTCAGTTAGTGTAGATAACGCTGAACTACACAAACTGAAAATCTCGCCAGATGTAAGGCAGCTTCCTAACCTTTCAGACTCCACGGTAGTCTTAAAGTAGACCTGTATGTCCCATGTGCTTGTAAAAACCATATCCTGGAGGACAGAAATTTTTGTACATAGTATGTTCCACAATAAAGTCTTGCAAGTAAAGTCTTAAATATATCACTTTTGGAGTATAGAAATTAAAGAGTGTTTATGAGAAGAGGGCAAATAAAGGAGGGAAGACTTTTTTTGACATAAGGAGAAAAAGATAGCTAAAATGGAAGAAGGTAGCTCCTTCCCAACATTTATCATCCCAATACCTTGATGCTTCTGGAGAATCAGATATTGGAAAATGAAGAAAAGATCACAGCACCTTCTACTGAGCACTTTCCTACTGAAATAAGTATCTTTTGTCTCTTCACCTCCATGCCACAAAATTCAAATACAGTGTTCCCTCACTACTTCACTTTTTGTGGATTTGCTGTTTCACGGTTTTTCAATAAACTCCTATTATAAATAATAAAAAATTACAATTTACAGCCTAAAGAAGGGAGGAAGGAGAAACCAAATGGAGAGAAAAGGAGCCTAAGCGGCAACAGGAGGAGCAGGAGGCGATTTATCGACACAAGATTGGTTGATAAAGACTTAAAATAGTGTATAACTACTAAAATAATGTATAAATATTAAAATAAATATAGTGTCCCTACTTTGCGGATTTCCACTTATTGCGGGTGGTCCTGGAACCTAACCCACGTGATACGTGAGGGAACACTGTATACTCTAGTAGAATAATAAATTCCCCTAACAAAAATAGTTTCCTAAGTATTAACCCTAACAGCCAAAACAGTATTTGCAAAGTTGTACAATAACCTCCCAAAACAAAAGGTATGGGTCTAACTGTATGGATTTGTTTTGTCTGAATGAAAATATTCATCATAATAGCTACAGATTGAATTCTGTATTGAAAATACTATAGGGAGCTATACAAATCACATTTTCTTTACTAGTAAAATGCTCAGATTCCTTATATAGACTTTTCAAACTTTTTTTTTAAAAAACCAGTAGATTGGCTGAGACTTCTTACCATTTTTAAACCAAAGCATATGAAACCAAATTAAAAATATCAAAATAAAGCCTTGATCACCAAAGAGAAGTGGAAACACAAGAAAGGAGGGAGAATGACTGGTTGTCTTGTTACAAATGAAGCCTTTGTCCAGAAGCATGAATAAAAACAGGAATATGCATTTTTATAATTTATCCACAAATTAATCAGTATATTATAAATATTTTCTTTACCTGGACAGACCATCACAGCTGTTGTTCAAAGAAGATTCAGTACTGTTTGCTTAGAAAGCTTTTCCACTGCCAACTTGAGCAGAAATAGGACCATAATGTGTGTTTACTTCAGAACAGGTTTTGCAACATTTTACCAAAAAATGCTGTAGTGATCCTTATCACTGACCTCAATCAGCAATCCTGGTACTGTTTGCCTTGGAGAAATCTGAAGGTGAATATCCATCTCCTAATACAACAATCCTGTCAAGTCACAGTCCATTTCACAAATCTAACAGCAAACAAGCTCTGAAAAATACCAGATCTAGAAAAGCCCTGCAGTTAAACTTAGCAGCAATTTCAGCTGCACTACCCTCCCTTTCACAAAGAGTTTTACAAGGAGTAACCTCCAGGACCTGTCTTATTTATTCCATAAGGGCAATCATCTTTCTCCACCACAGCACAATAAAAAATATTGTGGACACTATGAAGATAGCTTTTGGAGTAGTCCCTTATTATGAGAGATGTTTCTTATTTGAAGGTTAGAAAGCTTGTCCCTTATAATGCTAGCAGGTGTCTCTTATTATAGGGGATGTGTCTTACTTGAGAGCTGGAAAGAATGTTCTGTTATATAGACTGAACAAGGTGCCAACAATCTAATATGTGTGTGTGTGGACATTTTGAGAAAAGATAAGGCCATATCGCAGGACCAGAGAGTACGTTTGAAGCTCACTGTCAAAACAGATAATTATGGTATAATTGAAACAGATTTGGGACTGTGGTTCCATGTGAAGAAAGAAAACATAGATTTTCATAAATACAGAAAATTAATTGTGCCATGAATTTTGACTGTCCTTTACTGCTATTTTGAAAACCTGGCAACCGCATGCTGGACTCAAGTTATTCTTGGACTATTCGGGATGCAGAGACCACTATCCAGAGCTACACATATACAGGTGGTTGATATGGATTGAACAGTAGTGTTTGAATTAAATTAAGGAAACTACAGACAGAAACAAATTATTAACAGTTGCTACTGATAGCACAAGGATCCTGACACTGGATAAGCAAATGAATACTTGCAAAAATCCTTATCAGAATCAAAGTAATTTGCAAACAGAATGGCCTGACTGTCCTGTGTGGAGTGCTGAAGGGCTTTACTGGTAAATAAAAGCATATATTCTACACTAGAAGAGAAGCAGCTAGATTAACTTCTGACATTCTAGGTAGTAGTATTATTTTATGATCATATCTTAATGCCAGCATTATTTCTGAAATACTATTTGCTAAATTATCTGATACCGACTCCAGATGCTCCAGCTAAACAGAAAGAAGTCATTCTTGAAAAAGGAATTTAACTGAAACAAGATAACATGCTTTCATCCTGCTTTTGATCCTTGGTGTTGATTAACGTAATGTTTGTGATCATCCATTACTGTTGCTATGATTGGTCAACCTGCTTTCTTTGCATATATTTCAGCTTCATTGCAATGTTATTAGTTATTGTTGTTGCACTGTATGCCTAGTGACCTCACTGTTTACATCTTCTTCTCTACAACCATCTGCACATATTCCAGACAAGATGGATAATGCTTTGACATATGATGATGTGGCCTCTAGTTACAAAATGGATTCACCTTTAAAATGACACAAGATTCATTACTGATTAAAGCATGAGAGAACAATTTACTCACTGTATCTACCCATGTATAAGTCGACCTCATTCATAAATTGAGGGAAGGTTTTGGAGCCAAAATTATGGATTTTGATATGACCCATGGATTAGTTGGAGGTCCTTCCATGGAGAAGGGAAATAATCAATGCAACATTGGGAAACCAGCCATCCTTTTTGCTGCCAACATTTCCCTGCCCAGATATTCAAAAAGGTCAAAAGCAGCACCATGGTGAAAAGAATAGTTGGGACAGTGCTTCTTTTAGGTTCTTCCAGGATGAAGAAAGGCTCTTGCCTTTCACCACTCTGCTCAGATAAGATTATAGTTTCCTTTTTATATAAATTAGTAAAGGTAAAGGTTTCCCCTGATGTTAAGTCAAGTCATGTCTGACTCTGGGGGTTGGTGCTCATCTCCATTTCTAAGCCGAAGAGCCGGCATTGTCCGTAGACACCTCCAAGGTCATGTGACCAGCATGATTGCATGGAGCGCCAGAGCGGTACCTATTGATCTACTCACATTGTCATGTTTTCGAACTGCTAGGTTGGCAGAAGGTGGAGCTAACAGCCGGCGCTCACTCCGCTCCTGGGATTTGAACCTGCGACCTTTCGGTCTGCAAGTTCAGCAGCTCAGTGCTTTAACACACTTCGCCACTCATATTGACTCAAATTTCTAGACTTATATATGAGTATTTAGGTATGCCTTACAAAAACGCTTGCCTTCCTTTCTCCTGAAAAGAACATTGCTCTGTTTGTTTCTTTTTCCATTTGCTGATATTATCAGGTTGTTCAACAATGTATGTTTACCTTGGAGAAAACAAGGCTGAGAGGGGACATGATAGCCATGTTTAAATACTGTATTTGAAAAGGTGACACACAGAGGAGAGTGACAAGTTTTTTTCTGCTGCTCTGGAGACTAGGACACAGAGTAATTAATTCAAATTCCAGGAAAAAAGATTCCACTGAAACATTAGGGAGAATTTCTTGACAGTAAGAGCTGTTTGGCAGTGGAATATGCTGCCTTGAATTGTGTTGGAGTCACCTTCTCTGGAAGTTTTAAGGCAGAAGCTGGATGACCATCTGTCAGGGGTGCTTTGATTGTGGACTCCTACAAGGCAGGGGGTTGGACTGGATGGCTCTTGTCGAATCGTCCAACTCTTATGATTTTATGAATACCAAGTGTTTAATGCCCAAATAGAGCAGACAGACTGAGGGTTTCATTGAATCTAGGGAAACAAAATTGGAGGAAGGGGTTCCAGCAGTCCCAAGATGATACCCAATCTTTATAAAACACAGTTTTGCTTTGAATTCATATTGGAATCCCAAGAAATATTTATGTAATCAAGAAAATGTTATATTGCAACAAAATGAAAGGGAGTTAAATACTGTCATTGTGCAGATGTATTTTATATCAAACAAAACAGACAACGAATTCCTACATCATATTGTTTCACTGTGTCTAGGAATCATTATTCAAAATTATTTTTAAAATCCTTGAGCAGCAGGAACAATTTCCCTCTGGAAATCTAACATGTCTTGCATTTTTATTGTACACAATGGAAATATGGCATGATACATTTTAAAACTGATTTAGTCATTCTTTCCATTCTTCATCAAGCCTTCTTCAGGAGGAATTATTTAGAAACCAACATTCAAGGTCCAATTTATCACATTTTCCCTATGTTATTGGCTTTCTCTCTGTACACATTCAAAAGTAATTTTAAATGTTACTCATTTCTAATAAAAGAATGGCATTGAACAGGAATACTGAAATGTAACAACACTATATTCTTGTAAGAGTATTCTTATCGTTGACTGATTTCTAAATTATTGTTGTTAGGCTATCTCTATCAGTTAAAATACAATAGTTATCTCTATGGAACTGTAAATGGTTAATGAAAGCAGTCCAGTCTTGGTTCATTAAAGACTGTAATTTCACCTCCAAGTCAGCATTTTAATGGGCAGTTTTAATGGACACTGATAGTTCATTAAATAAACATTTAATGAACAGTCCATTTGCTCCATCAAAATTAACCTCTTCCATGTCCATGACTATCATTCATTTCTATTTTTTAAATGTAACGTAGAACCATAATGTTGTTACACCTTTGAGAGCACACAGTTTCATTATTTTTATGGTTTTTAATTTATCAAATTAGGACATTATTGTGCAAGTAGTGTATCTTCCAGAAGCACAAACTAATTTTCAAAGTATTAGAAGTGTAGTAAAATGGTAAAGGTTTCCCCTGACATTAAGTCCAGTTGTGACCGACTCTGGGGGTTGGTGCTCATACCCATTTCTAGGCTGAAGAGCCGGTGTTGTCCATAGACATCTCCAAGGTCATGTGGTCGGCATGACTGCATGGAGCGCCGTTACCTTCCCGCTGGAGCGGTATCTATTGATCTACTCACATTTGCATGTTTTCGAACTGCTAGGTTGGCAGGAGCTGGGGCTAACAGCGGGCGCTCATTCCGCTCCTGGGATTTGAACCTGGGATCTTTTGGTCCGCAAGTTCAGCAGCTCAGCGCTTTAACACACTGTGCCACCAGGGGCCCCATTAGAAGTGTACTATAATGCAAAATGTAGGCATCATAGCTCCATAGTGAAGTGGAGCAAAGTATCACAACCTCACCAATGAGGATTTTTTTTCTACTATCATTATATTAAATTTAGGCTTCTGCCTTTCAAGTAAATGCCTTAGAAATATACCTTAGCAGTCCAGCAATATGGATATTTTCTTTGGATAGCTGTTCTACCTACACTCCCTAATACAATACAAATTGACAAAAAGCCAAATGCACCAAAGCTTATCAGCTCTACCTTACCCATTATCACCTGATATCACATTATCACTTTACATGTTGTCACCTAATATTTGATTATGTAAGTCATAAATCACCAAAGAGACTCTTATGTGTCTTAAAAGTGAAGGTCAAAAGAAATATAAAGGGGTGTGTGTTTTGTTGTGGATTTTTTTCCACTTTCTCTAAATGCAAATGTCTCTTACACATACCATAAGCACACAAACACAGAGACATAAACTAAATTTCCCATGCTCCTTTATCATTAGTTACCTTTTCTCACTCCAGGGGTTAGGGATATTGAATTTTGCAGTGTTTAAAGCCTGACCTCTAGTGTCTGGTATACATAACAGCTTACCCATGCTCTATAAAAATATGTTATGTTTATTATAAGAATGAAAATAATTAAAAATGACTCCCCTAAAATAATAATAATAATAATAATAATAATAATAATAATAATAATAATAGGCACAACAAAACATTGCATGGAAAGTTCCTTGACAAAATTGAAGGAAAAGCTGATAAGGAGAAGACCTGGCTCTGGCTCATGAATGGGACCCTGAAGAAGGAGACAGAAGGCCTGATCCTTGCAGCCCAGGAGCAAGCCATCAGAACAAAGGCAATTAAGGCCAAGATCGAAAAATCAGCTGATGACCCAAAATGCAGACTGTGAAAGGAAACCGACGAAACTATTGATCATCTCCTCAGCTGCTGTAAGAAAATCGCACAGACAGACTACAAACAGAGGCACAACTATGTGGCCCAAATGATTCATTGGAACTTATGCCTCAAGTGCCACCTCCCAGCAGCAAAGAACTGGTGGGATCACAAACCTGCAAAAATATTGGAAAATGAGCACGCAAAGATACTGTGGGACTTCCGAATCCAGACTGACAAAGTTCTGGAACACAACACACCAGACATCACAGTTGTGGAAAAGAAAAAGGTTTGGATCATTGATGTCGCCATCCCAGGTGACAGTCGCATTGACGAAAAACAACAGGAAAAACTCAGCCGCTATCAGGACCTCAAGATTGAACTTCAAAGACTCTGGCAGAAACCAGTGCAGGTGGTCCCGGTGGTGATGGGCACATTGGGTGCCATGCCAAAAGATCTCAGCCGGTATTTGGAAACAATAGACATTGACAAAATCACAATCTGCCAACTGCAAAAGGCCACCCTGCTGGGATCTGCACGCATCATCCGAAAATACATCACACTTGGGAAGCGTTCGACTTGTGATTTTGTGATATGAAATCCAGCATATCTATCTTGTTTGCTGTGTCATAATAAAATAATAATAATAATAATAATAATAATAATAATCTCCACTCAATCTTTCCCATAGGAGACTCTTTTCTATCAAAATCTACTTAGGCATCCATTTAAGTAAAGTCATTACTGCGTTAATGATGTTAATGCAACAAATAAAGAAAATATAAATTGAGAGCCAGCATAGTTTAGCTGTTTGAGTGTTGGAATAGGATCAGGGTTCAAATCCCCACTTCAGCATGAAAACCCATTGAGCAACCTTTGGTAAATCTTATTCTCTCAGGCCTCTTCCACACAGCTGTATAAAATCCACATTAAACTGAACTATATAGAAGTGTGGACTCAAAAAAATCCAGTTCAAAGCAGATACTGTGGATTATCTTCCTTATTAGGTCTCAAGGACATTTATTCTTAAGTTAATTCTTAATTCACTCAAGAATTTACACAAAATGGTTAAAAATAAATCTATCTATTACTAAATAGATGAGCAAGCAAACTAATTCGAATTCAGGAGTCATAGATACAGGCAGAAGCACTCCAAGTATTTGTGATTCTCCCGGTAGTTTAATAATAAAATAAATAATAAACTTCATTCTTATACCCCGCCCCATCTCCACGAAGGGACTCGGGGTGGCTTACACAGGGACAAGTTTACCAGTTCCTTAGGGCCTTCAGGTTACCTTTCAGTAATTCCTCCAACTAAATTGGTTTTGCAGCCCACCACCACATGCTATGTAATCTGGGATTTGTAGTTTGGTGAAGCCCCAGCGCTCTTTGGCAAAGAATGATAAAGACCTTGCAAACTACCACTCTTATGATTTTATAGCATTCAGCCATAGCAGCTAAAGTCGTATCAAACAGCATTAATTCTACTGTGTAGATGCTGTCAGGATGCAGTAAATCGGCCTTGAGCATCAAGAGCCAAATTGGTTATCCTGCTGGAATGTGAGGAGAAAGGAGGGAGAGAGAGATAAGGCCACCTGGCCTGTAATGATGGGAAAATAGGGAGTAGAGAAATCGCAAGAGAAGCACAGAAGGGGTGTGTGGGTGCAAAGACTATAAAACCTATAATACACATTGCTTCACTAGAACTGTCTTGGTTGTACTTTTGGTGAGAAGAATAAACGGTATCCATTGTTTGCTGAACGTTGTGAGCTGTGATTATTCAGATAGGTCCCAAGAACTGACAGATGGATGTTTAGTCCAGATATTGAAGGTCTAAGGAATTACATTAGTACTGCAGTGGAAAACACATCACAGCTTCGTTTCACTTGGTGAATTTACGAGACAACCAAATAACTTACCCATGTGTACTGTAAACAATTTTTAGCCTCCACATGAAACACAGCCAATACTATGGTTTATTTACAAGAAGCAGAACATATTCAAAGACCTATATTGACAAAACAAGAGAGAGAGAAAACAACAACCTGAAGAATACAAACACACAATTCAGGAAGGTATCTTTTCATTAGTTCTTCTGCTCATTTATTTCAGACTTTTTTAAAACTAAAAATATGCTTAAGTATTAATCAAAATTTCTCCTGAAAAGATATAAGCAAAGAAATGCCAGAGTCAATCCAATACTAAATCTATTTCTGGATCAGTGGTTTCCAAATGTTTTTGGTCACAGAACCCTTCAATAGACTCCCTCCCCACACAGAACTCTAACGTCATCCTAACTTTATCCCTACATATTGGGAACCCACAATGTCTTTCTTTTTTCTTCTACTCCTCTTTCCTTTGTGTTTTGTATAATTAAGTAGGATTTGAAATAAAGAAATACAAGCTTTCTTTTTAAAACAGAAAGTATAGGCAGTCTCCGAATTACAAACAAGATGGGTTATGTAGATTTGGTCTTAAGTTGAATTTGTATGTAAGCCGAAATAGGTACATATTTTAAGTGTAACCCCAGCCAAAAATATATGTTTTAGTTTTCAATCGCATAGGGAACGGTTAACACCACTGTGGTGTTTGTTTTGCTATCTGTGCCCCTGTGCAGAAGATTTCACCTCACTTTTTGTCCCTGTGATAATTGCATTTTGACAAATTTGGCTTGTTGTGAAAACAAGGATTGGAGATATATCTTCTGTGGAGACACCTTTTCTCGATGAAAACTCTTTTCAGGAGTGAATTTCCCTTCCTGGAGGTAGATTTTCCTCACTTCCTGTTGTCTTATCCCTGTTTGTAACTATGAATCATTTGCAAGTCAGATGTTTGTAACTCGGGGCCTGCCTGTACACTGAATTTTAATAAGATCTTCATACCCTGGCATGGTCTTTTAATAGGTTTTTTATAATACTCATGTGGAACTCTAGGCTTTAGAGAAACACAGTTTAGGAACCACTGTTCTGGGAAGTCTGATAGCGTAAGAATATTACTTATGGTAATTATAAATAATTTATTTTCTCCTTTTTGCACTACACTTCATCAAATACAAAATTAGTCTTCACTCCAGAATCCAGATTAAGCAATAATATATTTTCTCCTATCTTAATAGCTGGTCATGTGTGATTCAAGCTCTTGAATTATAGTTTTCCCCCTCAGATTCAATAGTTAACAATGTGTGTTACCGATACTTTTTGGTAAAAGTGCACCATTGCCATGTCCAGGAAATGCTGTGCCTTGCCCTTGCGTGAGCTACGTATTCATTGTATTAAAATGGGCCTAATAGTACTTTCTAATTTAAAGAGAGATAATTGTAAGCCTTGCTATTTAGGTATTTTAGAAGGACATGTGTGTGTGTGTGTGTGTGTGTGTGTGTGTATGTATATGTATATGTATGTGTGTGAGTGTGTGTGTGTGTATATATATATATATATATATATATATATATATATATATATATATTATGAAGTGTCAAAAAGAAGAATATATCACAATGTTCTATGGATTTCTATGGCAATAATTAAAACTAGAATAATATTTATTTATTATTTATTTACAGCATTTATATTCCGCCCTTCTCACCCTGAAGGGGACTCAGGGCGGATCACATTGCACATAAAGGCAAACATTCAATGCCATGACATAGAACAGAGACAGAGACAAGACGCAGACACCGGGGCTGGCCTCGAACTCATGACCTTTCGGTCAGAGTGATTTGTTGATTTGTTGCAGCTGGCTTGCTTTCCAGCCTGCGCCACAGCCAAAGAACTGGAAAAGAATATTGAAATGTACTGTATATGAGAAGATATGACAAGTCTTGACATCGAATGACAAGACAATGTATCTGCTTTGTTATAGAGGACATTTGCAACTTTTAAAATTTTAGATGATGTATATAAAAATATTAGTGTGGGAGATATGGCTGTAATAACTACAACAGACATATTTTTTGTCTACCCAATTCCATTCCTCTTCTTTGGTGATACAGTAGATATATATACAGTAACTCTTATTTAGTAATCAGAGCTGCACAACCCACATCCCCCTTTCTATTTTTCTATTTTTTGTGTGTGTTTGTGAATAGGCTATGTGTTTTTATTTTTATTAATGTATAATAATAATAACTATTATACACAAAAAATGGGCTAAGAGGGTTTTGCAGTAGTCTATGAGAGCACCATTTCAAAATATGAATGCCATCTCTATTAAGAGAATACCAGGGGATCGTTAGTATTTTTACTGAACAATTAGAACATCCAACGAAGTTGACAAAAACTATCTATTGAGGCGTCACTTAATGCATGTAAACTTATATAAAATTAATAGATCCGGTACAGGTATTTAAATAATAAGCTGAGGCACATTAAACAGAAGCCAGTGTTAGATAATATGACGTTAATTTCTTAATTTTCTATTTTTCTGTAAATGAGGCCCATTAAGAAGTAACTGAAAGCAGCTATACCTTATAAATGTAAAGCAAGATTTATTCTTTGCTTCCTAAACTCTTAGAAGAGATGAAGCAATTAAAACTCCTTCCCTCAGACTCAAAATACCCAAATCCACTATTCTGATCAATCAATGTTCTCTTACTCTGTTTTTAAAGAGTGCCTGAGTGTTTTGGCTTTTTTTTTTTTGGTTGCATGTCTTTCAATTTGTTGCGCGTAAGCTGAGACACAATAAACTTATATTTAAATTATTTTTGCAAATAGTTCTTTTTCCTCTTTTTGGCTAGAGTGACACGTCTTCCCAAAATTTCAGTGTGCAACTCCTTCAAAATCTCCCTCTCTCTCCCTCCCCCCTCTCTCCTTCCCCTAAAGAGACCCTAAAAATAACCATGGCACCATTTGAAGAAAATGATGTGAACATACTCTTGCCATCAACTGGTAAAAATAGACTTGAAAAGTGATCCTCTGAATCATCATATACCACCAATAGACGTCTACTTTCCAAGCTCATGGGAAAGTGACTTATTGGACTACAACTTCAAATGAGCTCTGCAGTCAGCATGACCAGTAGCCGTTCCAGCTGGGGGAACTTGTGTACTGTAGTCCACAAATATTCAGTTCAACATTTTCACATTTGCAATATGGTTGTGGGACTATAATATGCTTGTGAGTTAACATATCTCATTGGTGTAAACTATATTACCTCCTTTAGAATGACACAAGTCTACTATAACCTAAGAGATGCCTGTCTCTTCCCCCTTTCCCCACCCCATTTCAAACCTAGGGAATGGAAAGCATGAAAAGATATAGATTTTTTAACAAGTCATCACTGAATTAG
This sequence comes from Anolis carolinensis, assembly GCF_035594765.1. Classification (NCBI taxonomy): domain Eukaryota; kingdom Metazoa; phylum Chordata; class Lepidosauria; order Squamata; family Anolidae; genus Anolis; species Anolis carolinensis. The sequence goes on from NC_085845.1 coordinate 139,410,733, forward strand.
CATATACAGTCGGATATGATTGCAGTTCTTTCTCTCTTTGCCTGCATTGGTCCCATTTCGCTCTTTGAAATACTTTCAAACTCTTACATCTAGTTTAGGATGTAAACAATGTTCACATTGTCTTAACCTTGGTAATCAGGAAGAAAATTTGGGAAAACAGCTCGTCTTCCATATTTGCACATTTCACTTTTGCGGATTTGATTATTTGCAGTTTTCATAAATGTGCTTTCTCTTGGAATGTGTAGATCCTCCAGGGAAGTGTTTCTCAAGCTCTGCTCCTCCAGGTGTTTTGGACTTCAGCTCCCACAATTCCTAACAGCGTGTAAGATGGCTGGGGTTTCTCGGAGCTGTAATTCAGCCTTTTATTGTGGCTAACAACCTTAAAATGTTACTTCTAACCACATTTAAGAGTGTATGTATGTGTGTTAAGCAAAGGCTTAACCCTGTTCACAAACGAAAAACGTAAAGAAGATATAACCCATGCCAAATCCAGAAAGCATTAAGAAAACTTGAAGCTTTAAGATAATGTTTCATTCAGTTAGGATTAAAAGACCCGATTCCTATAATTTTGGAGTAAGACAAGAATACATTTATCTTTGGATTCTTACTTTTAGTTTCTTGCCAGACACAATGACTATATTGTTTTCTTTCCCGACTAGCAATCATTTGAATACTAGAGATTACTTTACATCACTCACTTCCTACTTTATGGCTAATAGCATGTTATTATGGAGGATGTTAAGAAAGCAAATACAGTAGGCCCTCGACTTTCATGAGGATAGGGGACACAGGATCTTTGCATAAGTGGAAAAAATCCAGATAAAAATACCTTTTTTACTGGAGAGAACATGTCTCTAGGACTCTCTAGGTCAGTGGTTCTCAACCTGAGATCTCCAGATGGTTTTGGTCTAAAAATCCTAGAAATCCCAGCCAGTTTACCAGCTGTTAGGATTTCTGGGAGTTGAAGGAGAAAAACATCTGGGGACCCCAGGTTGAGAGCCACTGTTCTAGGTTTTTCACTGTACTCTGTGTTCACCTTCCAGCGGAGGTTGACTACAGAATCACGCCAGAGAATCTAGAGCAGTGATTCCCAACCTTTGGGCCTCCAGGTATTTTGGGCTTCAACTCCCAAAAATCCCAGTCATCATACCGGCTGTTAGGAATTGTGGGAGGTGAAGTCCAAAATACCTGGAGGCCCAAAGGTTGGGAACCACTGATCTAGAAATTCCTAGAGATAATATTATCAAATCTACACATGCAATTAAACCTGCAAACCTTCTGCCCACCCAGTTCTATGGTCTCACACACTATGTTCATTAAGAACTTAATATCTATCTATGTACATATGTTTCACTTTCTCCTTAGTCTTTTAGAAAATTTGGGGAATACTAAAACTCAGGTTGCTAGCAAGAATAGTGATTAGAGTACTTGAATTCCTTACACTCAATTGATAACCTTGGACCAGTCACTCTTTCTCAGGCCCCATCTACACTGCCATATAATCTAGTTTCTGAATCCAGATTATCTGCTTTGAACTGGATTTATATGGCAGTGTCAACTCATACAATCCACTTCAAAGCAGATAATCTGGATTCAGAAACTGGATTATATAGCAGCATCAATTCAGCCTCAGATTGACTTAATTCACAGGCTTGTTGTGAGGATAAACTGAAAAAAAAGAAGAGTTGTGTTTATTGCTTTGAACCGACTGAAGGAAAGTTCAGACATAATCATACTAATAAATACATTCAGTAAAAGAGCATTTAGTGGCACATTCATTCCTTACTTTTCCTATATAACTGAGAGAGAAAAACCAATTTATGTATGGATAAAATTATACAACAACAACAACATTTTATTATGGTCCAAAGATGATGAAGACAAGCTGCAAGTGAGCACACTATATGGACCTACAGAATGTGTTTATTGCCACCATCATAGAGAAATACTTTAATATATCATTCGCACGCCACATTGTAACTACTCTTCAATGAAAGCCTGAAGAGGCAATTGTGATTGGGCACTTTCAGAGTCATAGACTAAATTTTGTCCATTTTTAGACTTCTTCTGCACCTGAATTGTGTTTGAGTCATTTCAAAGGGGGGGGGGGGGATAATGACTCAGCTGAAGAGGACTTTAATAACATAACAGAGCTGTAATAACAAGGCTATATATCAGTTTCAAGGCCAGCTGGAAGAGCAACAGCTACACATGCAGATCTGATCAGTATGTGTGAATCTTCTTCATTTCCAAAATAAAGGATTACAATATTAATTAAATCTAGTCGCACATTTCACTGATATATGGTCAAATGCTAATCTTCACAGTGAAATCCAAGTAAATACATACTAAATGTGGCAGTAAAGGCAAAATTAGGGGATTTTTTAAAAAATGTTGATTACAGAAACTAATCTGGCATTCGTTTTAGACTAGATATTAATCCAAGTAACCAAGTGATTAGCCACATGAAGTAAAGTGCCTTAAATCTTATAAGGCATATAAAAATGAAATATGAAAAATCTACAATAACAAAATTATTATTATTATTAATAATAATATTCAGTACATCCCACCTTTTTTGCAATACTGGGACTCAAAGATAGATATTGTTGGAAATAGCAACCTTCTTCAAGCCTCCACCAGTAATTTGTTTTGTGATATGATTCTGTTTGCTTACTGTATGGTATATGTATGCTTTGGTATGCAGCTTTCCCTTTACTCTATGTTTCTTAAGGTTGTGGGAGGGGCTGCAGACCACGTGATCAAATCTGGGATTGCTCTGATCTCAGATTCCATTTTAGAAGAAGACAGAGATGCTTTTAGACTATGGACTGTTAAGAGCAAACTCATGTTGCTGTTGATTATAAGAAAGATGCCCTGTGTTATCTGCACAGAGAAACTACTTCAAATCTATCTGCAACTGGATATAGAGTTAGATTATAGAGTTAGAGCAACCTTCTAAAATATAGAGTTAGAGCAACCTTCCCATAAACAAAGAATAAAGCATTTGGACCATTACATGTAGAAAAGGAAAAGCTGCTAAGGAGTGGCATAGGAAATTTCAAAATTTCATGCAGAGGGCGTAAATCCCGTTGCCACAGCTTCAGGACAAAAGGAAGCATTTCTTCATAAGATAAATTTACTGATGAAATTCATTACCACAAGTCGCAACGGTAGTCACCAGGCTAGAAGAATTTCATGGACTACATATGCCTTTAGGCCATTAGTGAGGCAGCTGTTCCCCTGAACACTCAAACCATTCCCATCTTCTTAAAGTGGCCCTGACAGTAGCAAAGCTTGCATATTGCTGGCTGGGGTTGTCTTCATGCCCTTCTCCCAACAACAAACAATGCTGTTTAGAAAAGACGTTGATCAGGAAAGCAGGTAGAGAGACATTGAGTCCAAGCAAAATACTCAAGCAGGGGCTCTGGTCACATAACATACAGTTGCACCACTGCTAATGCACCGGAGTATTTATTTGAATGCAGAGAAAACACCAGGAAAATAAGTAAGCAGTAGCAGTAAGGCACTGGAGGAGGGCAATGTTGTTGTCTGGTCTGCCATGGTGTCACTCTAAAGCAGAGCTTTCCAAACATTTCATGTTGGTGACACATGTTTTAGGCATGCATCATTTTGCGACACAGTTTTACTAGTAAACCGGAAGTTAAACCATCTTCTTATGAGAGATACGGACACATGCATAAATTGTAATAACAAATGTATGGGGACACAATATATCTCATGAAAACCTTTCATATAGTTTTTTTAAAATGTAGGATTTATTGCTTATTTCCATTGGTGCAGAAGTTTCTTATTACACATACCTACACACTGTGGTCAGCACAGTAACGTTTTGTTGTGACACAGTTTGGAATATTCTGCTCTAAAGTGATGGAGACTGTCACATCATCAGTACTCAACTCCCAAGCTGAAAGAGCTTCAAATTGGTTAAATGAAACTTCCCCTCCATATTCTGAGGCAGGTACTGTATTTCGTTTTATTGGAGTAATAACCACTCCTTAAACATCCAGAGGGCTTCCAGAAACACAGGGATGCAAAACAGTAGTATTTCATTTTGATCTATCGTGACAATGTTTAAGAAACTTTTAGGAGGGGGGAAATCCTGCCCTGAAATTTGCTTCTCTAATGTTTGGATTTTAATTGCGAAAGAAGACGAATGAAATTTGCTTGTCCAAATATTTCCCAGACCTTTCCCTCTTCCTGTGCTATAAGAGATTTCTTTTTTGGAATTTGAGCACTGAGTGCTTTGGGAGTTCTGGCTCCCCATCACACTCACACGTGGAAACTTAAGAGGTAGAAATACATTCATCCTACATTCATCACACGGTCAGCATTACTTTTTTTAATCAGGAGAAACAACCATATCCAAAAAAAGAGAGCCCTCGCCCTGCCCAAAGCCTCTTACATTAAAGGAGGCTGAAACCAGTTTAAAACCATTTCTTTCAATGGGATCATATTGTTCTGCATCAAACCCCACAGGATACAAGAGACGGTGATTTAGGTTAAAACCATTTATTTCCATGGGATCTTATTGTTCGGCATCAAACCCCATAGGATACAAAAGACAGTGACCCAGGTTAAAACCATATCTTTCCATGGGATCATATTGTTCTATATCACACCTGATAGGATACAAGAGACAGTGATCTAGGTTAAAACCATTTCTTTCCATGGGATCTTATTGTTCTGCATCAAACCCCATAGGATACAAGAGACAGGGATTTAGGTTAAAACCATTTCTTTCTATGGGATCTTATTGTTCTGCATCAAACTTGATAGGATACAAGAGACAGTGATCTGGGTCAAAACCATTTCTTTCCATGGGATCATATGGTTCTGCATCAAACCCCATAGGATACAGCAGACTGCTGACGGTTGGGCAATGAAACAAGGCAGGAAAATTTTGATGGTTCCCATTCCACCTGTTTTTCAATTGTAAGCATGGGAGTAAGTGCAGTAAGAGGTAGGAGTTAGGAGCTCAGAACACGTTTGCTGGCCTGTCCTCAGAGTTCCTTCCTTTCAAGACATTTCTGCTTCTTTCCTTGTTTTTGCTATGCTCATGTATTTTAACTGTTTTGTAACCCGTCTCAAGCCCTGAGAAGCGGGTAAGATATAAAATGCACAAACATATATATTCTATAATGTAACGAACATGTAGAAATCATGAAAGTCTCCTTGTTTGCACTTAGGGTGCATCTACACTGTAGAATTAATGTAGTTTGGCACTACTTAACTGTGATGGCTCAATTCTATGGAATCATAGGAGTTGTAGTTTTATTTTTATCTTGTATTTTAACTTTAATTTTTAACTCTGTGTATCTTGTTGTATGTCTTTGAATATTGTTTTAATGATGAGGCGGGTAAGATATAAAAATATTATTTGATACATAACAAGATTAGTAGACAGCAAACAAGATCACTATGCTTGCTGTTGTATTGGATCACACATTGGACACTTTCCAAGTGTCTAAAACTAGGTGATGTATCAGAGAATAATGCATACAGATCTAAGCAGGTTGGCTTTTTGCAGATGACAGATGGTAATTTTGCTGATTGTTTTCAATTTCTGGCCAAGGTCTTTAGGCACTGCACCTAGTGTGTCGATCACCACTGGCTTGTGTCAGTCTTTGCAGTTTGATCTTTAAATCCTCCTATCATGTCAGCTTTTCCAGTTACTTCTCGTCAATTCTGATTATTATTATTATTATTATTATTATTATTATTATTATTATTATTATTGACACAACGCCATAGTCTGACACAGCAAACAAGATAGATATGGTGGATTTCGTATCACAATATTATTACTGTATTATTATTATTTAGAGTCCAGATCATTAATAACTTCAAAGATCAGCAGCAGTACTTCTAACTGGGCTACAGTACCACAGGAAAACAGAGCTATTCTCTCAGAACTGGTATAATATGTAGCCAGAACCAATTAGCAGCTTGGTAACTTGGTGGCACAGAGGGTTAAACCACTGAGTTGCCTAATTTTCTGACCGAAAGTTTGGTGGTTCGAATCCAGGGAGTGGGGTGAGCTACCGCTGTTAGCTCCAACTTCTGCCAACCTAGCAGTTCGAAAACATGCAAATGAGATTAGATCAAAAGGTACCGCTCCAGCAGGAAGATAACGGCACTCCATGCAGCCATGCCGACCACATGACCTTGGAGGCATCTATGGACAATGCTGGCTCTTAGGCTTAGAAATTGAGACAAGTGCCACCTCCCGGAGTCAGACTCGACTAGACTTAATGTCAAGGGGAAACCTTTATCTTTTTAACCATTTTCTGTATCTGTTGCCACATTTACAATAGTCTTCTCCGCATGTGACAAAGACATTTATGGTAAAAGCTTAACCAGCAGCAATTCTGCCTGGCATGTAGATCTTAAAAGCAAAGCAGCTTTGCCAGGAATGCAGGTAGCAAAGGTACCTTTGTTTGCTAAAAATAACGGTGACGTTCCTTTTGAATCACTGGCACTGTATTCTATTCAGAATCTCCTTTTCATTATTAAAGAAAGAAGATAATAGGACAGTGTTCACAAAAGTAACACATTCAAAATCATTTACCATGGCACTCAAGGACAAAATACTCTTTTTGGTGTTTAACTTTTATGGAGGTACGTTTTAGCGTGTGTATTTGTAGTGTTTTTGCTGTGCTTATGTATAAAATGCCTTGAGCCATGAGGAGAGGTGGGCAAGAAATAAAATATAATAATAATAATAATAATAATAATAATAATAATAATAATAATAATATCCAGCATATATTTCTCGTTTGCTGCGTCATACTATGTCTTTGTGTCAATATAATAATAAACAAACCTACAGAACTTAATTTGTTTGTAACTTGGACTGCTTATATACACACTGTATGTGTGGGTGTGTATAAATATCTATCTATCTATGCACATAATAAAAGTGAAAATGTCTATGTGTGTATGTGGCTGGGGTGTCCACTTACACAGACAAGTCCCTGCCTCCATAAAGAGCTATAGCTCCCACTATACAGGAAACACCGATGGTCCTCCCTCCAATGACATTGCAGGTTATAGCGAGCGCCATGAACATGTACAAGAGAGCACTGTGAACCCAACCAGCAATGGATCTGGACCAAACTTGCCACAGATTATGGGATTTGAAGTACCTTCACTGACTTCCAGAGACCACTGCAACCCACACAAATGAAGGACCTGGACCATACTTGGCACACAGACTCCCCAATGACCACTAGAACACACTGGATAAGTTTGGGGGAATTGACCTTGATTTTTGGGAGTTGTAGTTCACCCTTATCCAGAGCACTTAACCCAGCCGACCTCAGATCTGGACCAAACCTAGCACACAAACCCAGTATGGCCCACTGTACGTACAGGTGGTATTTGGGGGTGATTATTCTTGGCACATGGGAGTTGTAGTTCACTTTTATCCGGAGAGCACTGAACACAGCCAACGATGGATCTGGACCAAACTTGGCACACAGACGCAACATGGCCAACTGTGCATACAGGTGGCGTTTGGGGATGATTGTCCTTGGCACATGGGAGTTGTAGTTCACCTTTATTCCGAGAGCAATAAATGCAGCATTTGATGGATCTGGGCCAAACTTGGCACGCAGATGCAACATGGCCAACTGTGCATACAGGCGGGGTTTGGGAGTGATTGTCCTTGGCATATGGGAGTTATAGTTCACTCTTATCCAGAGACCACTGAATGCAGCCAGCGTCGAATCTGGACCAAACTTGGCACACAGACGCAACATGGCCAACTGTGCATACAGGTGGCGTTTGGGGATGATTGTCCTTGGCACATGGGAGTTGTAGTTCACCTTTATTCCGAGAGCAATAAATGCAGCATTTGATGGATCTGGGCCAAACTTGGCACGCAGATGCAACATGGCCAACTGTGCATACAGGCGGGGTTTGGGAGTGATTGTCCTTGGCATATGGGAGTTATAGTTCACTCTTATCCAGAGACCACTGAATGCAGCCAGCGTCGAATCTGGACCAAACTTGGCACACAGACCTAACATGGCCAACTTTGAATACTGGTGGGGTTTGGGGTGATTGGCCCACCCACGATTTTGGAAATTGCAGTTCACCCACCTCCTTACGCATTTTCTAATGGGAGCATTCATAAAAAAACAACAGGAAAGGTTGGCTTTTTAAATAAGAAATTGCGAAACTGGTATTATCTAACACCCCAAAGCAATGGGGTTTTTTCCTCAAATATCCCCATTGTGGATAGTGGGATCAGTGGATGCACAACCCATGGATGTTGTACTTGTACACATTTTTTTAAAAAAAAACTGCTGTGAGGAAGAGTTGTGTGTGTGTGTATATATATATATATATATATGGAGCCCCTGGTGGCCCAGCATTTTAAAGTGTTGGGCTGCTGAACTTATGGACCAAAAGGTCGCCAGTTCGAATCCAGGAGTAAGTGACTCCCGCTGTTAGCTCCAGCTCCTGCCAAGCTAGCAGTTCGAAAACATGCCAATGTGCGTAGATCAATAGGTACCGCTCCGGCGGGAAGGTAACGGCGCTCCATGCAGTCATGCCGGCCACATGACCTTGGAGGTGTCTACGGACAACGCCGGCTCTTCGGCTTAGAAATGGAGATGAGCACCACACCCCAGAGTCAGACATGATTGGACTTAACGTCAGGGGAAACCTTTACCTTTACCTATTACTCCTTTTAAACGACCATGCTTAAAAATAAAGAGGGCGAAAAGCGAGAAGGAGTGGTGGAGGGGGAGGCTGTGATAGAAGAGAGTTGCTCCCAAAGCAATAAGAAGGCTTTCCAGCCTGCAAGAGCACATCAAATCAAACTTTGGGAGGCGGGCTTCTTCCCCATCATACCCACAAGGGAGCTTTGTCTCTTTCTCGCTCCCTCAGAGGCGCCCTCCTTTTTGCCTCTGCTTGGCGCCCAAAAGTTTGGCGAAGGGGAAGGCGCTCCTTCCTCAGTTTACCTGCGGCCCAGTTGTCGTGGACCCTCAAGGGCACCCTCAGGGCGTAGACGAGGAGCAGCACGGCGAAGAGCCACAGGGCCCACAGCGAGGGCCACGAGCAGGCGGCGGAGGCCTTGAGCTGCTCCAGCAAGCCGGGCCCCGCTTCGGCCATGTTCCGGGGAGGGTGGGAGGGAGAGGAGGAGGAGGCGGCCGGGGTGATTCATGGCTCCCGACGGAGCGCGCCCCCTCCCCCTCCTCCCCCTCCGCGAAGGCATCGTCTTCGGCCTCCCTCCTGGGTAAACACTCACACTCACCACCGCGGGCAGAGGAGGCGCCGAAAGGGAAAAGGCACACTCCCGCCTCGCGGCTTCCTCCTGCGCGCGCGCCCCGGAGCAGAGGCATCTCTTTCAAGGCAGCTCAAGGACGCAGCCATCCTTTTGCTGGGCTCCTTCCACCAGCATGCATTGGTTGTGAGTGAACTACAACTCCTATCATGTCGGGTCACCCTAACCCAGGCAGGGGCAAACTTTGGCCCTCCAGGTGTTTTGGACTTCAACTCCCACAATTCCTAACAGCCGAAGGCTGTTAGGAATTGTGGGAGTTGAAGTCCAAAACACCTGGAGGGCCAAAGTTTGCCCCTGCCTGCCCTAACCACTCCAGTATGTTCTGATGGGATTCTCAGTCTAAGTATAATTCCCTTCATGCTAGGTCAACCCAACTCCTCCAGTATGTTCTTGTGGGGTTCACAATGCTCTGGATGTGGGTGAACTACAACTCTCATCATGCTGGGTCAATTCCCCCAACCTCTCTAGTATGTTCTAGTGGGATTCACAGGGCTCTTTGGGTAAGGGAAGAACTACAACTCCCATCACACTGGGTCACCCCCAACTCCTCCAGCATGTTCTCCTGAGGTTCAGTGCTCTCTGCATATGGGTGAACTACAACTCTCATCATGCTGTATCAACCCAACCCCTCCCATATGTTCCGGTGGGGTTCACAGTGCTCTGGATGTGAGTGAACTACAACTCCCATCATGCTGGGTCAGCCCAACTCTTTCACTACATTCTCGTAGGGTTCACAATACTCTGCGTGTGGGTGCACTACAACTCCCATCATTCTGGGTCACCCCAACTCTTCCAATATGTTCTCGTGGAGTTCAGTGCTCTCTGGATGTGGTTGAACTACAACTCTCGTCATCACCCCAACCTGTCCAGTATGTTTGGATGGGGGTTCACGGTGTTCTCTGGGTGTGGGTGAACTACAACTCCCATAATGCTAGGTCAACCCAACACTTCCATTATGTTCTGCTGGGGTTCGCAGTGCTGTCTGTGTGTGAGTGAACTACAACTCCCATCATACTGGGTGACCCCAACTTCAGTCTGGTGGGTTCACATTGCTCTCTGTATGTGGGCGGACTGCAACTCCCATCATGCTGGGTGAATTCCACCCCAACCCCTCCAGTATGTTCTGGTGGTGTTCACGGTGCTCTCTGGGTGTGGAGAGAACTATAACTCCTATCATGCTGGGTCACCCTAATCCCTCCATTATGTTCCGATGGAGTCCATGGTGCTCTCTGGGCATGGGTGGACTACAACTCCCATCATGCTGGGTCAGTGCCCCTCCCCCAAACCCCTCCAGTATGTTTTGTTAGTCATGGGGGGCCTTTCTGCCAAGCTTGGTCCAGATTAATCAGGAGTCACAGTGCTGTCTGCAAGTGGGCGCATACAAATTGGAAAATGCATACACAGATATAAACAAACAAATTTTCTCTTTTATTAGATAAAGAACACTACGTAACATAATTTTGGTTCCTGGGTTCAAACGGTCATTTCCTAATTGGTTCTGTCATAAAAACATGGAAAAAAGTGTATTAAACTACAAAAGCTTTGTTTTGCGGGACATCCTGCAATACATTGTGCTATAGTTTTTCAATGAATATCTCATGGAGTCTCAACCAGTTCAATATAGGGTACTGTTCCATTTTTCCAGGCGGACGCCACAAGGAGGCGCTAGATATAGGGATAGTCCATTTTACAGGGGGGAATTGAAGGAGGAAAACATTTTCCTCCGTTTTCATTGGTTATTCCTCCTCCCCACTTTCCATTTCATAAATGACACAACAGCAACAACTGGGGGAAATAACAGGAAATCTGTGAAATAGTTTTATTCCTTCCACTCCGTCCCCCCATCTACCCCCCTAAAATGGACTATCCTCTGTCTAGCGCCCTCTTGTGGCCTCCGCCCAGATAATAGAACAGTACCCAACATAGTTTGTGGCAGCCACTAAAACAAAGTTTCTGGTGCATAACAACCATTTTAATGTATTTACTGTATTTTAATTGTTTTTACCACACTGTTATTATTTGTTTATAACTTTTGTATTGTTGTTTTTATACTTGTCTAATGTGGCTAGATGTTAACTGCCTTTAGTCCCCATGGGGAGAAAAGCAGGATATAAATAAAGATGATAATAATAAGAACAACTACTACTACTACTAGTACTACTTTCAAAGTAAGCACCACTCAATTAAACAGGAAATAACACTTTCAATCCAGGAATAGAAATATTCACAAACTGTCACATAGTGTAATATGTCCAATCCAAAATATTTGGGACCAGAAGTATTTGCGATTTCAGATTTGGGAATATTTGTATTCATTTACATATCCATAATTAAATATCCTTGAGATAGGACCCAACTCTAAACATTCAGTTCATTTCTGTTGGATATATGTTTCCATAATGAGATATCTTGAGCATGGGACCCAAGTCTAAACATTACAATTATGTTTCGTATATTTTTACATAATAAGATATCTCGGGGAAGGAAGTCTGGACATTAAATTACTTTTATGTTTCATTTAAAAAGGAATGTAATGTCTTGAAGATGAGGCCCAAGTCTAAATATCAAATTCATTTGTTTAGTATATATGTATATAATGAGATTGCTTGAAGATGGCAACCAAGTCTAAACAATAAATTAATGTATGTTTCATCCAAGAGTTTTGATTTTAGATTTGGGAATATCTGTGTTTGCATGTATGGTTATAATGAGATATCTTGGAAATGGGACCCAAGGCCAACAAAAAAATTAAATGGATTTTGGATTTCCAAATAGAACCCAAGTAAACTGAATGCATTTCAAATTTTGAATTTCCGAATAAGAAATTTCGACATGTATTTACATATCCATAATGTGATGTTTTGGAGATGGGATCCAAGTCTAAGCAATACATTTATGTATCTTTCATCCAAGAGTTTTGGATTTTGGAATATCTGCATTTGTATGCCTATCTATAATGAAATATCTTGGAGATGGCACCCAAGTCTGAGTAATAACTTCAATGGGTTTTAGATTTTGGATTTCCATAACCCATTAAATATATTACTCACTTGCATATCCATTATGCATATCCATAATGTGATATCTTGGAGATGGGACCCAAGTCTAAGCAATATATTCAATGGATTTTTGATCTCTAATTTCCATATAAGAAATGCTCAACCTGTATTTGCACATCCATTATGTGATATCTTGGAAATAGGACCCAAATCTAAACACACAATTTATTTATGTCTCTTATACTATTTATATATGTAGCTTTAAAGGTAGGTCTATTCACAAAGTTTGTAATATTTTTAAATGAAACACAATTAGTGTGCATTGGAATCATCAGATAGCAAAGGTGTCTCTGTCTCAGCCACTCTTTTGGACCATTTTGAATATTGGAGCATCTTTGATTCCAAACAAGGGATATTCTATCTGTATTTGCATATCCATAATGAGATACCTTGGTGATAGAACCCAAATTTAAACAAGAAATTAATGTTTCATAAACTGCTTATACACATAGCCTGCAGGTAAATTCATGCACAATACATGTAATCATTTTATGCATGAAATAAAATGTATGCGCATTGCATCATCAGAAAGCAAAAGTATTATCATCTACGCCACCTTTATGGATACTTTTGGATTGGTGCATTTCAGATTTCTGAAAAAAGGATACTCAGCCTATATTTTAAAAATTATATATTTTATGAACCAGGAGTTCTTAACCTTTGAACTATTTTATGAACCAGGAGTTCTTAACCTATGGACTTTGGTCTGATCCAATGTTGCTCTTCATTCATTCTCATGTTCTTAAATGTTCTAGAAGACATCAGAAAGGAAGCTAGATGCACAGAGTGTAGACCTACCTAGAGATATGCTGGTAACCTCAAGGTTGGACTTCTGCAATGCGCTTTACATTGGGCTACCTCTGTGCCAAGTCTAGAAACTTCAAATAGTTCAAAACACAGCAACCAGAATAGCTTCAGGAACATCCACGAGTGAGCATGTTACACCTATATAACAGCCACTCCACTAGCTGCCAATTGCTGTAGTAGAAAAACACTAAGTGCTGGTTTTGACCTTTAAAGCCCTACATTGTTTGGGTCCAGGTTACTGGATCATCTCCCGCACAATCCGCCTTGAACACAGGTCCTCTGGGTTTCAGCTACTCCAACCAGCTAGAACCCAACTTACGGCCATCACCCAGGACTGTGGGGATGACCTGCCAGAAGAGATCCGGTGGCTAAATGAGCATTTGGAATTTAAGATGCTTCTCATCTGGCAGGCCTACCCAGTCCATTTTAACTTGTGAATTTTAACCTGCATTTTATCGGTAATTGTAATCTGCATTTTACCCATGTGTATTTGTTACATGCATTTTAATAGTGTAATTTTATCATGTTGTACTCTGCCTCGAAGAGAGGCAGGTAATAATAATCATCATCATTTACACATTAGCATTAATGCAGTTTGACACTACTTTAACTCCCATTGGTCAATGATAGGGAATTGTGAAAGTTGTAGTTTTAAAAGGTCTTTAGCCTTCTCTGTCAGTGTTGTTGCCTTACCAAACTACAAGTCCCAGGATTCCATAGCATTGAGCCATGGAAGTTAACGCAGTGTCAAACTGCATTAATTCTACAGTGTAGAGCCCTCCCTTGTTCTATTTTGTGCTCTACTTCTCTGTGGGACATAGCCAGCTATCACACTTTAAAATGAGAGAGCATGGCAATCAGGACCTACAGATAATATTCTTAGAGGGAGACCTTCAAAGAGAAAAAGTGGTGCTTCAGTTATTTGGAGTCCAGATCATTTATAGCTTCAAAGATCAGCAGCAGTACTTCTAATTGGGCTATAGTACCATAGGAAAACAAAGCAATTCTTTCAGAACTGGTATAATTTGTGGCCAGAACCAATTAGCAGCTTGGTAACCATTTTTTGTATCTGTTGCCACATTAACAGTAGTCTCCTCCGTATGTGGCAAAGACATTTATGGTAAAAGCTTAACCAGCAGCAATTCTGCCTGGTATGTAGCTCTTAAAAGCAAAGGAGCTTTGCCAGGAATGCAGGTAGGAAAGGTAGCTTTGTTTGCTAAAAATAATAGTGATGTTCTTTTTAAATAACTAGCACTGGATTTGATTCAGAATCTCTTTTTCATTACTAAAGAAAGACACTAAGAGGTGTTCACAAAAATAACACATTCAAAATCGTTTACCATGGCACTGAAGGACAAAATACTCTATCCTGGCACAAATTTGATTTGGCACATATTTATTCTAGCACAGATTTGGGTAGACACATTGCAAACTTTATTTGGAATCTCACTGTGTAATTGATGGATATGTCAAACAACATTATGTCTTATTAAAGACTCAGTTTTCAAAACCTAAGATCTTTCCCCAGATTTGGCAGGGCATACCTATGTGTGATCTGGCCAAACACAGAAGTATGTGGCGAAATGACAGTGGCACAAAATGTTATAATCATCTCTATTTTAATGAAATTATTTGGTGTTTAAATTCCACGTTGTTTCAAATAAAAATGATGGATCCTATAAGCAATCTTCAGGAGCTCTGTGCAGTTCCATAGCAACGACTGCGGCTGCTGTGGAAATCTGTACTACTTTATCAACTACAAGCAAGGAAATTGGGAAAAGAGGGGACAGTGTAAAAATATAATCATTTAAAATGTTGTGGTAGACATTCTTAAAAATATTAACAAGGAAATTCAGGGATAAGAAAAGACTTTCATAGCTTATTGTTTATTAATGACGCTAAAAACAGAAATTACAGGGTAAGGTAATTGACAATCATCCACATGATGTAAAAGTAAACTTGTCATTCATGTTGATGCATCTGCTGCTATAGATCCAAGAGCATAACTCTGGAAGAGCTTAATACAACAATTTATGACTACTATAAAACTGTAGGAAAGCCCTAAAATCTCAACATATGTGAGTAGTCACACTGTAAAATTGAGTTCTCTTATTATATAGGATGATGCTTGGTATATGATGTGTTTTTTCAAGAAGGCTACTTCTTGCAGTATAATCATTCCCCTCTTCACGAGTGGTTGATCTATTAGGATGGTATATATTTGGATACTGATATATACGAAAAGAGGTCTTCGGTGATACAGAGACTCAAAGCGGCTCAGAACTAAAAGCATTTCAATACAACTTAAAATATACAAATATGAAAAGAACTAGCATAAAAGAAATAGGTCAGGTGGAAGAAGAGCCATGCCACTATTGCAGTATCCTGCCTTCTGTTTCCTGACAAGTCCAAATTAAATGCAGTGAGAAAATGACCTAGGAAAAGAAAGTGACACAGAAGCAAATCTGTAAAGATGTGAGGTAGCTGTTGTTAAATAAAACATCTGGACAACTGAGGTTCATGTAGACCAGAAACTAGTAGTAAATCTGAAACCACTTCTGCAGAATAGAGGTCTGTAGAGGCTGCACAGTAGTTAAAAGACAAAGCTTGGGCTTTCTTTTTCTCAGTGCCATCACATTCTGCTGAATTTCTTCTTCTTGCCTTCTATTTATTATTTTTATGTTTCAAAGAGTCATGAGTAAAATTGCAAAAGACTTGGACAAACCTATTCCCTGGAAGCATAAGCGTAAGAAGGAAATAATATAATTTAAAACACTTAATTCTATTTTCAGTTTATTCCTCGCTTTTTGACAGAGTTGGGATAAAGTTAGACAAACCAAAGCACATAATAATACGAAATACATCTGGATGACATCAGTTTCAGGAAGGCTGATCTACATGGATCTGTGATGCGAGATATTCTGGAGTAAGATTTCACCGGTATATAAATGATAGTAATATCACTTTGTCCTTTCCATCCGAGCCCAGGGAATTGTGAATTTCAAAACTTTAAAAATTAGCCCAAGAACAAAATTGGACTAGTAAGGCAAACACATTTATGCTTGGTCCAGATTCTTGTAGTGCATTGGCTATGTAGCAGTAGGGTTACATTTCACATTGGCGGTGATAACAGTTCTAGGAAGACCAAGCATGCAGGTTGAAAGTGCTCCTAAAATGACACTGACTTGAAGTGGCAGCTGTGGACAGAAGTGCTCCGGTTCAGCTTAGGATAATATGCCATTTGTTTTATATAGAAAGATAATGGTCACCACTGCCTTAGTAATATGGAGACTGAATTGCTGCATTGTGTTTTATGTGATTATTTAAAAACATTCAGAAACTTAAATGAGAAGAAAATCCAGCCAATACAGAAGTTGAATTTTTGAGCAAAATGACTTTAAAATACCCTAATCTCTTGAGTCTTAACTGCAGCTTACAACACCAGCATCTGGATCAGTTGAGAATTCCCTTCTGTAAATCCTGACACCATGTTGGAAAGAAAATGTGAAAAGGCTGTTGCTATTTATGTCTAAATTGTTGTACTCATCTCCTAGAATTCCATTTGACTCGCTATCGTTACAACAACTGAAGTCTTTTTTGTTTGTTTGTTTGTTTATGAACGCTATACTCCTTGGTCTTGCCAATACCTAATCTTATTGTACTGGCTTTTTAAAAATAATCATACACATAAGTAAATAGAAAATTTGCATTTTAATGTCACATTGAATTTTAGTACATTTCAATCCAAGAAAAAAAGGAAACTGACAGACACAGTAATGAGTACAGGATTATATATATGTGTGTAATTACAATATGCCTTGTTATAATACAGTTATGGCTGAATGGTAAAAGTAACTTGAGGACTGATGGAATCCAAACTCATCTGAGTAGCTGTCAGGAATAGAGCACTAAATGCATTTCCAAAATAAGCACTAATGTTTACTTTCAACACCTTAAAAACAGCATTAGACATTGGCCTTAAAAAAAGTCAACACCAAGCTAGCTAAATAAGTGGAGAGTTGGGTAAAGAATGTTTTTCCCCAGGGTTTCATATGATGAAGGGATATATTATTTCTACAATATACATGGCTAAAATCCATGTTGAATGTCAAACTTGTAATATCCAGTAACAACCTCTTCTAGGGAACTGTGTTCTAGAAGACGTTTTTCTGCACGAAAGCAAGCAATGTAGGATAATCTTATGCAAAAATATTTTTCAAACTGTTTTAATTTAACTGAAAACTATAGGCATGGCATCATTATAAAAAAGTCTAAATATATCAGAAGCTCTCAACATTTCCAGCTACACTGATTTTATAAGTGTTTAAAGGAGAAACAAAAGGACAAAGAAAAATGGTCAATTAGCTAAGCCTCGTGTTCAAACTACTTACAGTGATTTTTCAATGGCAGATGCCCATGCTGATTGGGTGACTTAATAAATCTGAATACCTTTGTGATTATTTTGTATTCAAGCACACCAAAATGATCCAGGCTTGCAATCTTCATTTTAGGCATTCTGCATTTCTTTCCCAATCTTGTAGCTAAGGATCTTATTCCAGTCAATCTTTGTACGAGTAACTGGCAGTTGTCGGCGTAAGGCCTTGAAAGTAGTGTCCGACATAGTTTGATAATTTTCACTGATAGCAGTCTGTTCACAGTAAAAAACAGAAGACACATATTAAGAAAACATGGTTTGATAAAGAGTATAAACGGAACAAAGTGAATTCAACTATGCCAGGACAGTTTTTTTCAGCATAACTAAGAGAAAGTGTTTTCTTATCCAAATATTATATATGTAAAGTCTTTGGGTAATGTGGAGGGATGCAAGAAAGAGGGGAGAAAAGAAAATCTGTCTGCATTTGCAAAAAATTCAATAGTGCAATGTTGGATATATGTTCCCAACCGCAGTGTCTGCTAGCATCTTAGAAAACTGGTTTTATGTCTATATCAGAAAAAAATGCCTCAGGTGACAATACATATAACATGATTGACCAGAAATCTTAAGACTCTTCAACTTTCACTTGCGGCAGACATCAAATGGAGATTAGGTTTTTGTATACTTTCATAGTGAAAAATAAGCAGACATATGCAACCAAAATGCATTTTTTCCATAATAAAGGTGTTACATATGCACCAAAATGAACTGGGTTCATTGCACATCTTACAAAATAACAGTGACAGAAAGGGGCATCCAACAAGTGCCCACTTTTAGCAACTCAAACCATCCACAGAAGAGGAACCAGAACATTGTTTGAATGAACAGGTCTTTCTCTCATCTCCTAGGCAGTACTTAAGAGTGGTATGACATTTCTTAGGATATACTTCTGTTCCTGAAAATTGTGTTAAAACTAATTTTATTGCTTTTACTTTAATACAGGCCAAAGGTGGGGAAATTATGGCTCAGCAGCCATATGCCGTTTCTCAGCTTATTCTGCTCTGCAAATAATTCTGATAGCACTCCCAAGAATTACACGAAAAAGATATCCCAAAATTGCTCCTGGAGACTTCAAATCCTGGAGTTTACTTTAAAACAACCGCACAATCCCCCCCCCCCCCCCAAAAAAAATCTGGCAGAATTCAGAACCATAAATCTGTTTCCTTTTGAGTTTAAAATGAATCAGCCAAATAGAAATATATGGGGCATCTGCACCTATAACTGCTCTTCTCAATCATAAAAATAAACATGACTATTGGCATAAATGCTTTCTATTTTTTAAAAAAGAGTCTCATAGTAAGTCACAAGTTTAGATAATAGGCACTGCATCTTTCTACTCATAAAGCCTATGCTAGGAAATTCTCAGAAAATGGCTACATTTCTGTCAGATACAAATCTAGCAAATGTTCTTTCTCAACTGTGCTGTGACCCACTGAGGCTTCAGCATTTTGACACATGCCTATCACCCATTTTCTGACTCTTTCAAAACACATATTATACAAGAAATAGAATAATGTGTGCGTGCACACACACATTACAAGCTTATTGTATACCTGGTATTCGTTTTCTGCAGCCTCTACAATCTTTACAAATTCCTTTGCTGTTTGGGCTTCATTCTGAAAGAAATACATTTTTAAATCTCATGTACCATATTCTACTGAGGTGGGTCTCTGTTTAAAGGCAATGGCCTCTTGAAGTATGACAATTATGAGCAATTAGAGAGACTTTTCACTGTTCATAGCTCTGTTAAAAGCACATTCTCAGGAAGCTTCAAAAGAAGCAGGTAATCACCATAGTACAACTGCATTGGCATTTATTTGGGTGGAGCAACTTAGGAAATGTTTTTAGTGATGTCAAGGGGCAGAGAAAGTACAAATAATTTGGTTCCCCCCCCCTCTTATTTTCAACTTTTTCTGGAGTGATTCTTCCACCATTTGCACATGTCCCAAATGGAACAGAGCAGAAAGAATTCATTCTGGACAAGTCAAAGGAAAGGGGAACACAAATTACAAGTAGCTGTGGTTCTGGTTTCCCGGTTCACTGCATCATTAAAAACTCCAAGCCGTCTGCCTTTTCTTCAATACTGAGTTAAAAAGTATCCAGCAGACATTAAGGCTTGACTTTATAGCTCATAAATACAGAGTCATATCCCAATTTGATTCATTCACTAATGAGCATATTCTTAAAATGAAATGGCAATGAGACTTATGACAGATCAGATATTAGGATCACATTCTTTGGTCTATCAAGCAAAAGCCTAGTTTTGCATTTTGCATCTATATTATCAGGTTTATGATCATGTTTATTTATACCCTGTTTTTCCTTTCCACAAGGAGACACAAAGTGACTTACATTAAAAGCATTTCAATACAGTTTTGAATCTACAAATATACACACATTAAAACAGAATTATTTGAGAATATGAATAATCAGAAAAGTGTAGTGACAAAAAATGTGGTGACCTTCAACATAAGAAGCATCACAACAGATCACAGTACTTTAGCACAACTTTCTAATCATTTGTTTTTGGTAACTAGGGTCAGCTTTCCCTCACAACTCCTAAAGCAGCTAGGATTTTAACAACCAGACTATCTAGACTTCAAAAGCTATAAATTTCAATTATTTTTCCCTTTTCTGACCTTTTGACTTCCAAAGCAAATTGAGAAGAAAGTTGCCTTCAGTTCACAGCATCCTTGTCTAGGTCCATATCAAAATGAAGCCACCTGAGAAGGCTGTTTTACCCATTCTCATTGCACAGGAATTTAGTTCTCCGACTAAATTCCTGTGCAAAATGTTTACACCCCCCCCCCCCCGATATCTTGTACAAGAATGAACCTTGTATAAGATATCTAGTTCCACATGAAACATTAGGATTTTTCCTCATCAGCTGCTATCTTTTCCAAAAGGCAAGCTGGTTTTGAATGAAGATAGACTTCAAAAGAAGATGTACTATGGCACAAAAGATGTTCTGCCTACAAGATACTACAAGTATATTTTAAAGTTCTAGAAAATGTAATGCACAATTCTACCAAATCATACTCAAAAATATGAAAATATTTGTCACAAAAAACAGTTACAGCACTGGCTAGAGAAAGGCTTCATCCTCTAAACTGCAAATCAGATATTGGCATTACTGACAATTCTAGCTCCCTAAGGAAGTGATGGCCACATTTTGGGGGGAGGGGGAACTGGTTTAAGGCTGCCCTTAAATGAAATCAAGAAAGAAGAATTTACAACACTGTAGCTTTCTGAAGAACAGTGACTCATCATTTACACCTGTAACTTTATAAATTTTCCAAAATACTGACACATTTTCCAGCAACAATTTGGAATACAGTGAGCTCTCAATATCTTCTGGGGTTTGGTTCCAGTGTGCCCAATGGATGTTCAAATTCTGTTATATATAGTGGTGTAGTAAAATGGCATCCTTTACAAAACTGAAGAACAATTTAATTGAGAGAAGCTGAGGATCTGTAAAACGGGTGGCTACAGCAGACTATGCTTACACATCAGCATAGTGTGTTGTGTAGTATGTGACAAAATCAAAGCTTGCTTTTTGAAGGGTTTTTTCCAAGTATTTTTGAGCCATGCTTGTAAAACCTGCAGATAAGGAGGGCCAAATGTATACCAAAGTTTCCCAATAGTTTGTCACAGATGTCATCATGATTTTTATATTGAATTTTAGCATGTAGCAATGCATTCCATATTTTAATCAGACTATGAAATAACTACAGATAGCAGTAATGTGAAATATCAGCTGGTGCTAGCTTTATAAATTTCTTCAGTGAATAGTATTTGGATATTCAGGGAATAAAAAGCAGAGAATGAGGCTCTGATAAAAACACATCATCAACCAGCCTGTGGGTTACTGAATAAGAAAAAACAAACAAACACAAAAACTGAATGCTAATGTCAAAATTGAGCATTTCATTTCTGCAACTACTCTTAATTAAAAATGATGACAGCACTTCATAAACAAATTATAGTAGCATAAGAATTTAGGTGAATATATATGCGTACATAAACACATAGACAGTACATATTGCCAAAACAGACTAATATGACCCCCTTTGACAAATCTAAGTAAAAATGCTTCCTACAAAAATAAGTCAGGATACTCACAGTAATTGTTAAAGAATCCTGTATATCTTTATGACTCACTAGCTGAACATTTCCGTCTTCATAATAATGAACCTGCATACAAATAATAATGATAGAAAATCTTCAGACACAGAAAATATTACCATGGACCAGTTAATAGTGTTATGCTCCATTTAATATCCAGATAGATTAACTTGAATTAAGATGTCAACAGTTCCAACTCTCACCATAATAGTTTTTGTTTATCTGTACATCACAGACACTAGAATTAGATGGTTCTTTGCTTTCCCTTCCTGTTTTGATTTTTCATTATTTTATTTCTTATTTTTTCAGGAAGTGTGTATGTTGGGGGTGGTATATCTTAGCCCAAAGTGTATCATTTCAAGGATCGATGATGGGGGAATTTGCTGCAAAACTTTGTACCCCACACAATAGAAAAAACACAAGCCCGCTCATAAGGACTGTAAGAGATAATTACCACTATTGATATTATTGTGGTAAATTAAGCAAATTACCTGAATTTTCAAGATACCAGCCACCTGAGTAGTTGAAGGGGTGATTGTAAACTTCCATTCTGATCGCCAACGACCATTCCTTAAAAAGAGAACGTTCCAGATAAACAAACAAAAAAGAATTGAGACTGATATCCTAAATGTTTAAAACTATGAAATGTTCACTGTTTTTGTGAAAGGAAGGAAGGAAGGAAGGAAGGAAGGAAGGAAGGAAGGAAGGAAGGAAGGAAGGAAGGAAGGAAGGAAGGAAGGAGGGAAGAAAGAAAGAAAGAAAGAAAGAAAGAAAGAAAGAAAGAAAGAAAGAAAGAAAGAAAGAAAGAGAAAACGGGAATTCCAGACATGAAACAATCAGGGCCAGCTGACACCTCCCAATAAAGGATTCCCCCAGGCAGGAATAAGCCAGGCTTTGAAACTGTAAGTCTTTTCAATGTTAATCAAGGTGATTAACTGCAACATTCACACTAGCCTCCAACAGACAAGAGTTCTTTCTCCCATCCTGGGCCTTCCACAGATATATAGAGCTCCCTTGCCTAGTTTCCAATATACTTCACAACCTCTGAGGATGCCTGCCATAGATGTGGGAGAAAATGCTTCTGAAACATGGCCATAAAGCCTGGAAAACTCAGCAACCCACTAAAGAGAGTGTTTGGCTAGTCCTCTCCTCTGAAATAACAGCCTACAGCACCTTCTATGAGCTGCCGGTCTCACATCCAAGTACTACACAGAGCTGACTCTGCTTAGCTTCCCAGATCAGACAGGATCCGATGCCTTTACAATTATGCAAATCCAGAACACTTTGAAAACCTAATTTATTTATAACAATACATGTGTCGAACTCATTTACAAAGCAAACTAGTATGATTTAATAGGGTACCACTCCTGTATCCTGTTAACCGCTTTGAGTCCCCACGGAGAGAAAGACAGGGTATAAATCAAGTTAATAATAATACTGTAAGGAGAAGTAGTAGTTGTTGTTGTTCCAGATCTTCCTGCAGATGCATGAAATCACATATAATGGTAAACATTTGATTTTCACACTCAGAATGAAAATGGAGTATTTCATATTATTCCCCCCATTCCTGCTCACTTACTGCCCACAGTGGGGAGAGTAACTGGTGTTCTCCTATTTTGTAGCCTGAGAGAAAAAGAGGCAGCTTCCCATCTTTCTCCCTGGTGATGGAGCCTTTGTTCTGTTTCATCTGAGAAAGGAGGGTCAGCTTCCCATCCTCCCTTGTGGCAAAGCCATAGTAGTAGCAGTGGTTCTTTCTGCTCCCCCACCCAGCCCACAGCTATAGTATAAATGAGTACACAACAGCCTTTAGCTTCTGGAGTTAGCAAGGGTGGCAATTCTGCCTACTTCCTCCTTTCTGCAAATCTGATGCTGTTGAGTGCACATTCACATAACAACCTTGGGCTTCACAAGGAAATTGGCAAGGGAGTGGAGTAATTATTTTTACTTCCCTCCCACACAAGCTGTTGTGTGAACAACAAATAAGTAAAATCATGGATGTAGAGGTTTTACCATATACTTAAGCCACATCTAGTAGAGACTACCCCCCCTTTAGATCTCACTCTTTCAAAGCTTGCAAATCACAGACAAGTTTTATTAATTTTGTGAGGGATCTGCTTTTTTATCAGTTCTTGTCTACAAAGCTCGGTTTGGGCTGCTTGCACCCAGGCACATGGTCCTAAGACTTGCCTGCTGAAAGAGTGGCCCCTGCCCTAAACTGGGTTTTGAATGTGTGCAAAAAATCTTTTAGCTTTATCGCTCATTCAAAAGTGATATACAGTGTTATGTATATATTTCAGTAGTCAAAATGCCTTTGCAAGCTAAAACCTGTGTTCCATTTTTCAACCAATTCTACTTTCTGACAAGAGCGCTGGTCCCCCACCCCTCATCATTGGTGTTAAGCAAGTGCAGTTGTATTGCAAAAGTTAATTTCCCACATATACACACTTTGGATACATTATTAAGAAACTTCTCAAATAGCTTTCCAAATACATTCCTACATTTTTCTTAGAAGTGGAAGTTTTCTACAAAATTGAAAGCTAAATTCTATGGAAGGAATCAAATAGTGTCTGTCCACAAATGAAATAACATTCAATGACAGAATAGTTCCTCTGCACCACTTCTGTCAACAGTTTTCCTAAAGAGTCATTCAGTGCTCTGAGCTGACTTCAGGGCTGGACATGAAACCTGAAGGAGACAAGGGAAAAACGTTCCACCACATGAGTAGAAGCCTGTTTCAGCAATATTCACTATCACCCAGTAGTTTTAACATGAACTACTTTCTCATCAATATCAATTACAATAAGTGGAATAAATGACATGAATAAAAAGGAACCGATTTAAAAGTAACAGATAAGGCCATGCATACTCACCAAAAGTTTTTTGCTTGAAATTGATGGCTTTCTATGCATACAATAATTGTTTGATGTCCATCAATTGTTTTTCCATATACCTTAATCAGAAAAGAAAGGTAGTTCTGAATCCACAACTTAAATGTAAGACTGAAAAGTGGAATACTGCTCCCACTCTGGAAATTAATATAAATTAGCCTCTGAGCATGACCACTGCCTCTACTTTTAAAATAAAATACGTAAATTGTTAAGTTGTAATTCCTATTATGGATTTTTTTTGTTAAAAAAATCAGGAACAGCTTTACAAAATCTGCTTTATTTTTTCAGGTCAATGTCAACAGGAGAGACTGAACAACCACCTAATGAAGTTGTGAAAAGTTGTGAAGTTTTGCTTGCACTTGTAGCCTAAAATTGTTTCTAGTTATCAGTGAAATTAATGTTTCACTGTAATTTTTAGCTTAGAAAAGAGTTATCAGTGGCAAGACAGAGCTGGTTGCCAAAAATTTCTAATTGCCATTTATGACTTGGAAAATCTATTTGTGAATACTCAGAGATGTATACAATCAGTCTACATGACAGTTATTAGTGAATTACTGGTGCATTTTGTAGTATTGTTAAACCAATAGTAATTTTGAAGCTGTATTGTCTGCTTGGCTTGCAGACAAAGGCCTTATTGACAGATATCATGACCAAGTTTCATGAGTAATACACAAATAAGGACCAAATACATACCCATATTTACAGAAATCTAATGCATCAATGATTGTAATTCACACCTCAATTTTGAGGTGCGCATTAACAAAAATGGATTTGCCATTCATTTGGCATTCCTTCCCAGTTGGGTGCAAACAGAAGCAATGTCCTTCCACTTGCAGCCCTAGCTCTGGGGGGGGGGCTCTCAGGTCAAGGAAAAGCCGGCTAGGGAGGGATGGGCGCTGCTTCTTCCAAGCCTCTCTTCGCGGCATGAAGGAGGCCAGCTGGGAAGCTGCGCCCCTCCACCAAACCGAGGCTGGCAATTCCCTAGTCTCCACCTGCCAGGGATCTAGGCAAGGTTTAGGTGCACGACTGTAATGCACCATCAAACATAACATGTATTTTGGTTAAGTAATTTAGTCAAAAATATGTGTATTTCATTTGAGTAAATATGGTAATTCCAATCCTCCTCCTATGAATGGTTTTCACCCACACATTTTCAGGAGTCTACAACACTTACTGTGCAGACGCCACTTGGATAGTGTTCTTTCACATATGCCTTCATTGCAGTCTCTATGGAGTTTCTCCATGATTCAATTGCATTTTCAACTTCATGGGGCTTTGGATCAGTAGCCTCCTTTCTTAAATGATCAAATTTAAAAGAGATCTTGTTTTTTGGATCCAAAAATTTTCCATTACCCATGTCACCATGTTCTGTTATTAAGACCTGGAAAAAAATGAAGTTATACTTTTAAGATCACACAGAACATGAACAAGCAATAACATAGTCAAATAAAACATAGTTAAATAAAAATAAATCAGAAAAACAGCATTGTACATCTATGTTTTTGGAATAAAGATGCAACAGAATAGCCACAAAACAATTATTGTTTGGAAAGCAACTAACCAGTGATCCTGTACCCATGAAAAAATCAGAATACTGAAAATGCTATCAACAGACATGTCCGATGAAAAAGCCAGATTTTTGAAATCACAGCAAACGTGAACTGAATAAAAGTAAAAATAATCTGAAATACAGTATTTCGGGATGTAATTTAATTTACAGTCATGTGTAGCCAATATGGTACCACTTTAAGAGCAGTGTATGGATTGGAGAAAATCCTGCAAAATTTTCAGAAATACAAACATGTTTTAAACATTTATGGAAGCAGAATCTCAAGAACTGAACATGCTCAGTGGCCATGGAATTGTGACTGCTGACTGGAGGGCAAGTAGTAAACTGGAACAAGGAATAAAACAGCTTATCAAAAGCATGAATGACTTGCATTTGTGGAGTTCTTCACTCTGCAACACTGTATTCCTTTCCCACTTGTTACTTGATTTTAAAAGTATATATAGACTACAAATAGAAGAAACCAGGAACCAGTTTAATAACTGGTTGAATGAACTGTCCTTTAAAAATAAAAGGGCAAACTTCTTGCAATGGATTAAAATCAAAGATACATTTGGGAGCTGTTTTTGTAAAGATAAGTTTGAATCACCATGAAAGCATTGTTTAGTCATTTGTAATCATTTAATCGTTTTTGCAATCATTAATTGGGAATATGATAAAATTGCCCTAAAAGGAACAGTGGCCATTTTGATAAAATTATCACTAACATCAGTTAGTTGCCCATTTCAAAATGATTAAACATTACTGAAGTCTGATGGTGTAACAAATTTTAATTTCCCTTCATGGTCACCACTGGGCCTATATAGTACACAGAGACATATTTCCGGGTTAGAATTTTCTTCATTCATTAACAGAATGAAGCATACCAGCATGAATGGAACTTAGTTTTTCTCTTTCTGAAATGTACAATTCACAAAGGTGTGTCCTGACCAGCAGTTGGTGGTTTTAAAGCCCTGGAACATGACAAGCTGCTACCCTCCTTGCTGTTATCTGATACTACAACAGATCTGCATCAGCTCTCATATCTGACACTGTGAAAAGATGACTGAATTCATCCATTCCCTATGATCTTCAGGTGACAACATCCAGAAGTGATAGGAAAATGTAGTCCCTGCTCAACTACTCTTCATTTTGCTCCATCCCACTGTCAGAAATCAAAGAAGATGCAGAGCCATGCTAATAACAATGCAGAGCAGCCAGCTGACAGCTGCACTCGCCTAACACCAATGATGCTGATAATCAGTCCATACACCTTTCCTTCCAGTCTCACACCATGCAACTAGAATTAAATTTTGCAGTTTGATAGTTGTGATTTTGTGTGGCAAATAAAATCAGAAACATAAAAATCACCAGCAAACTGAACATTAGGAATAATTTTCAGTTACAGAAAGAATGGACAAAGCTCTTTTTGGATGGGAGGGAGAGAAGAGTGCCACAAAATTGGCATTTCAAAACGGCATGTAAATAAATAACAGAGAACCAGTGCTATATGGTAATGATCATGATAGCATGAAGGACCTTCAAGAATTTCCTTTTACAAAGTCACAAAAATATGTGTGTCTACCTAAAAACGAATAATGTATCTATGGAATGCTATGGAATCACTGTCACTAAAACTGCTGCTGAGAGTGTTGTAAGTACTGTTATCACTTTAATTGCCACTGCTGTATTCTACAGAATCTTACATTTTAAGTAATACAGTATTTGGAGTTCTCTGGTGTAGTTCAAGGGGAAATACCTGAACACAAAAATACATAAAGACCTTTCAAACTGCTACAACTGTAGAGTACAGGAGTTACAGTTGCAATCTCCCAAGTAAACAATTATTTTAAAAATGGCAGATTCTAGATCAGCCTCTTACAATTGTTAGGCAGCTGAAAGCATCTTTTAGCCTAAGCACTCTAATCTAGATTTACCAGGTAGCTGCTACTGCAAGCAACCAGAATCTGCTCTCCTGTGGAATGTGCTGCAGCAGATTGACATCTCCACTCCCCTCCTGCAAGCAATCTCTGATGGAAAAGAATTATGACAAAGATCCTATTCTTGGCTGTCACACAGAGATTGTTTTTCAGAGGTGGAAGCATCAATCAGCCACATCCCAATTGGCAGGAAAGCAGACTTCTGTCTGTCACTTGCAGCTCCTGATGCCCAGAAGTGATTACAAATACAAACAAGTCACACATTTGTAAATTCTAGGTTCACAAATGTGATTATGAGTTCAAAACATTATCTATAATCTCCATCCACAGTTTAAATGCATTCTACTGTGTGTCCCTACATTAAAATTAAATCCAATAACAGGATGCAACTTTAGCTTCAAACTTAAATATTTATAGTCATACCTGTTCATCGTAGCCTTCCAATTTTACTGGTGTAAACTGGTCCAAGTTGTACTGTGCAAAGGCACTAAGAAAGTAAAAATAAGAGGCGTCAAATAAGAATGATACTCTGGAGACGTGCTTTCTTACACATTAAAAAATACCCGCACCCATTTGCTTTTAGGCTGGGAGAAATTGTCTTTACCGCTATTCATGTCTCATATGAGGAATAAAACTCGAATGGTAACCTAATTCAGCTTCTATAATATCAGTGGGTATATGTGGATATGTATTGAAAAAATAAACAACCCAGTTTTGAACAGGGATGAATTTAGGCCCCTGTGCTGTTAAAAATTGTCCACAAGTGATTTAGTTAACTATTAGCACACCAAAAGAAGTCAAGATTCAAGCAATACTTACTGAGCTGCTCCTTCCCTGAGAAGATTATCATTATTAAGCAACAATCGAACATCTGAAAAATACTGAGCATTAGTACATGTCAAGCATAGTTAACATAACCAGAAAATATATTTTATCAAAAGATAAAGGTATATATCAAAATGTTATATATGGGCCAGTCACACTAAACTGAATACTTGCTATACTTATTTAGATAAAAGGTTTCCAAGATAGTGACACCAAACTGTAAAGTTCCTGAAATTTTTCTACTTGTATCCTAGGAATGCACAAATGCACAAAGAATGACTATGGTGATGCATGTTGGTTTTCTTCAGGCTTATACTTGAACAAGAAGTCATTGTAGACAATTACTCAGAATTAGTCATTGTAGACAATTAATCAGAATTAGGATGCCATGCATCAGCTATATTGCCTGCAGAGGCAATGATCGCAATCTTGTGTGATAAATTATTATAAGGTTATTGTTGATACCATATTGTTTTTGTTGCCCCTACTTTTCCACTTATAGAGCTAGTTTATTGCTTTTCTTTGAAATACTGTAAATATTCAAAAACATTTAACCTACTGATGCCTCGATTAATGAAATTTTATTGGTATCTATTTTTATTTTGAAATTTACCCATAACTGCTGCATTTCCCACCCTCGGCTTATACTCGAGTCAATAAGTTATCCCAGTTTTTTGTGATAAAATTAGGTGCCTCGGCTTATATTCGGGTCGGCTTATACTCGAGTATATACGGTATTTATGATTATGAACTCCATTTTAATCTAAATGTTTTAGTGCAATTTTACAGCAGAAAATGCAAACAAAGGTAGCTTCCTATATTTTGCAAGCAAAACCAACTAATAATTACATTTTCTGAATTTTGGGATGACATTTATAGAGCTTGCCACAATGTTCCAAAACCACATCCTGTTTAATCTTTTGACTGAATATATATGAGAATAGTGTTAAAATTATGTTTGGTGGCAGAGCTAAAAATATATGTGATAGACTGCATCCCAATAAAATATAATAAATGAGTGGATGGTTATTTGATTAAAGATGGCATAATTACCATTTTAGTATCTTCTCTTCATCCATAATATTGTTACAAGATGTTAAAATTATCCAATGAATGATCCATTTTGAGGGGAACCAAGGAACAGGAGTATATCTGGACTTTCACTTTTGCAGTAATTAAGTTAGAATCTCTTTACAATTCAACTGTTGCCATTATATCTAATTGGAATAACCTTAGTTTTACTAAATGAAGAATTATTATATATTTATGGATTTTATTGTGGCATATTAATTATCATAGTTATTTTGAGTTTTAAAATGAGGCCTGTTGACTGAATCAATATATTTTATTTAACCTACCACTATATTTTCTCCAGACCTTTAAGATGTTCTGATTATATTCTGCTCTCGTTTGGAGGTCTACAGCAGTGATGGCAAAACTATGGCACTCTTGCCAGAAGAGGCAGACAGCGCCCTCTCTCCTGGCATGCGCCCCGTTGTTATCAAGTTTTACTAGCCATTTTGAGCCAGAAACAACAACAACAACAACAACAACAACAACAACAACAACAACAACAACAATAATAATAATAATAATAATAATAATAAAACTTTATTTATACCCCGTCACCATCTCCCCAACGGGGACTTGGGGCAGCTAACATGGGGCCATGCCCAGAGCAGTACAATATAATAAAATATAAAAACAACATATTATAACACAATTAAAACAATACAATAAATAATAATATACATTACATCAAGAAATCAAAGAACCAATAAAAACAAGGACGGGCCGCATGAACACAGAGATAAAAACTCGGAGTGAGAGAGACAAAGGAGTACACCACAGGGGACAGGGACATATGAAGGTGGAGCAGTCTAGGGGATAGATGTTGGAAGGGAGTAACAAAGAAATATATAGCAGTAATTACTCACCAAAAGCACAGCGGAAGAGCCATGTTTTTAAGTCTTTTTTAAAAGCTAACAGAGTGGGAGCTTGCCTGGTCTCAATGGGCAGTGAATTCCATAATCGGGGGGCCACAGCAGAAAAGGCCCTCTCCCTTGTACCCACAAGGCGGGTCTGGGATATAGGCAGTGGCGATAAGAGGGCCTCCCCAGATGATCGCAGAGATCGGGCAGGTTTATGGTAGGAGATACGGTCACGAAGGTACGTGGGTCCCAAACCGTTTAGGGCTTTATAGGTGATGGTCTGCACCTTGAATTGGGACCGGAAGATGAACGGCAGCCAGTGGAGCTCCTTAAACAAGGGAGTGGATCTCTCCCTGTAACTTGCCCCAGTTATTAATCTGGCAGCCGAGTGTTGGACCAATTGTAATTTCTGGGCCGTCTTCAAGGGAAGCCCCACATAGAGCGCATTACAGTAGTCCAGTCTAGAGGTAACTAAGGCATGGACCACCGTGATCAAGTCAGACTTCACGAGGTATGGTCGCAGTTGGCGCACAAGTTTAAGTTGTGCAAAGGCCCTCCCGGCCACCGCCGACACCTGTGCTTCAAGCGTCAACGCTGAATCCAGGAGGACCCCCAAACTGCGGACCTGTGATTTCAGGGGGAGTGCAACCCCGTCCAGCACAGGTTGCCACCCAATACCCCGATCCGACGAACGACTGACCAGTAGGGCCTCTGTCTTGTCGGGATTGATTCTCAGCTTGTTCCTCCTCATCCAGTCCGCCACAGCGGCCAGGCACTGGTTCAGCATCCGAGGGGCTTCCTTGGAATCAGATGGAAACGAGTAGTGGATTTGCGTGTCATCTGCGTAGAGATGGCAACGCCCTCCAAAACTCCGGATGACCTCTCCCAACTGTTTCATGTAGATGTTAAATAGCATGGGGGATAAGATAGACCCCTGCGGGACCCCACAGGTCAATGGCCAGGGGTCCGAGCAGGTGTCCCCCAGCTTCACCATCTGGGAGCGGCCCTCCAGGAAGGACTGGAGCCACTGCAAAACCGTGCCACCGAGCCCCATCCCAGAGAGCCTCCCCAGAAGGATACAAATAACTCCACAGAGAATATCTCATTAGGCATTATGTTGTGGGATTACCATCTTGAAAATGACTGAGGCTAGGAGTTGTTCATGTGCTGGGAGAGGCATCTAGCAGTAATCATCAGAAACTCTATGTAGTGTTTCATTCATGAACAGTTCATGGTTGCAGTGACAAAGTGATTTCAAATCAGGTCCATATTTTTTAAACACCTTCTTTATCTAACTAATCCCAATTACCTGTTCAACATGAGGCTAATCCCTCTAGCATATTTAAAATATGGCTTATGAAAAACTTTAAATAAATTTATACACATTAGTCATCTTTCTGACATTTTTTAGAGCTAAAAATATATGTCTCATAAGGACACAAAGTATGTGAAACCAAGACTATGGCCACATCTACTTTGATCACTTAGACTCGTGTAGAGGAGAACCACCCCCAGGGCAGCCAAACACCACATGGGGCTAATCTGGGGCAATGCAGGACTATTCCTCAATTTTAGCCCTGTAGGAAAAGTTGAGCCGGGTCCAAAATGGAATTGACCACAACTCTCCCCACTGCTTTCCCATGTTTCCTGGACATGGATGGCCTGGGGATATGAGATGGCAGACTCCTCCCTCCATGTTATGGCAGTCTCCAGTTGCAACACAGGCTCTACCTTCCCACTACTGTGTGCAGTGATGTCAGCTAGAGCAAAGGAATACTTTAGGAAGGGAGTAAGAGCAGAGGTACCCCACTGCCCTGGTAGAGATCTCTGCGGGTAGGACCTGTGGAGCTAGATCAGTAGATGTGATCTATGCTATGTAACAAAGGAAAATTGCTAAGAATATTACATTTCTTTTCAAGATAAAATAGATCCATATTAAGCAGTATAGAGTGCTTTGCTATATCTTGAAATTATAACTTGAGACTTTAAATAGAGTGAAATTCTCAATCACAACACACCATTTCAAAATGTAAAAAAACATTAGAAAATTCTTCTTTTTTCCCCTTCCCAAAATGTACCTAAATTAATTAAGCTCAAAGTCAAAAGTAGCAAAAATACTCACCATTAAACACCTCATTGAATTCCCCTGGAGGAGCATGAATGATGAATTTTGCTGCTATGCGCACCTGAAATAGAAAAAAAGTAGTCTCTCTTTCAGTCATTGTAGCCTAGTTTATAATGGGGAAAATCTTATATAATTCCTTAAACTGTCAGAGGTCCAAATGACAGTTTGCGGTAAGAAATATAATTTGTTATGTTTTTGAAAAGCAAAAAGCAATCCAAAATGAACTACAGTGTTCCCTCACTTATTGCGGGGGTTACGTTTCAGGACCACCCGCAATAAATGAAAATCCACGAAGTTGGGACACTATATTTATTTTAACATTTATACATTATTTTAGTAGTTATACACTATTTTAAGTCTTTATCAACCAATCGTGTATTGATAAATTGCCTCCTTCTCCTCCTGTTGCCACTTGAGCTCCTTTTCTCTCCCTTTGGCTTCTCCTTCCTCCCTTCCTTAGGCTGTAAATTATATTTTTTTATGATTTATAATATTCTTTTAGGGTTTATTGAAAACCCGTGAAACAGCGAACCCGCGAAAAGTGAACCACGAAGTAGTGAGGGAACACTGTATCTAGGCTGGGCAAGTGCAAGTAGAATCCGTCTACTAAGGCCAAATCATCTGACACAACAAGTAGATTCCGTGCTAAAACAAACAGCAGCTTCAGAGGAGGAATTCCTTGCAGGACTGCAACCAGGTAGATGCATGAAGTTCCAATTTTACAAGTATTTTAATTCTAATAATCCCCATTGTTGATGCTATTTTTAATCATTAAACTGTTCTGGCCTAGAATCATGTCAAATACATACTGTAATAAATCAATGTAGTAATATACAGGTTAACATTTCAAATCTGTGCATTTAGTGCAATGGGGCATTTAATATTGGGTGTAGTTTTGTCCTTAAACTACATTTCTAATGATACCAAGACACACATGAAATGCTAAACAAACACACAAACCACTATATATCATTATTTAAACCACAACAATACAAGTTTCATGTCCTATCCAACCATTATAAATAGCTGAGGCAAAATGTTCTCAAGCATGGTATCAGACTGCATGACTTGTGAAAGTACTGTCTGTTGTAAGACAGCAAAAGAAAAAAAAATACTATGAAGGGAGGAAGAATTACAAATGTAGAATTCAGCAGAAAGTTGTGGGGCTGCTGCTTCACCTTAGGTAGAAAAGCTTTCACTTGTGACAGTTATGTCCACTCTTTCGTGACAGCACTATGACACAAGCTGGCATGGACAGGGCTACACACAACATTAACATTTAGTAAAACTGCAATTGGTTTCTATTGCTGCTTTCCCTTACCCCTTTCTTTCTCCTGCCCATATTCTGCCTCAAACAAACCTTTTTTTGCAGATCAGAACTGAGCTCTATAAAGTGTTGATTCACAACGGCATTCAGAAGATAGAAACAAAAGCAAAAAGGCTTTTCAAAAATTCATTGCATGATATGTATTATCAATTTTTTTGAGAGCAGGTCCAGTTGTTGGAATGAAACATCATTTTGGGTAAATATGGTCAGATACAAAATATAACAACAACAACAACCTTATTTTCAATCTGCCCTCTCTCCCCCAGGGGTCTTAAAAATAGCTTTAAGTTAAGAAACAAGATAAAACATATTAAACAGTTTCTTAATACTGTGCTTTAAATTTATAAAGGAATAGTAGTAAAAACATTTCTGGTATTTTTTTACAGAAAAAAAAAACAAGTCCTGTCTTTTCTTCTATGCAAAGAGGCTCTACCATAAGTTTAGTATTACTATCCTACCTTTTCTTAAATAGTAAGAATAGATAGGTAAAGTGCTTTTAAAGTTATACATGAGATGGCATGAAATGAAATTAGATACTTCTTATAACCAGTAGCCTTCCTGTTCATGACCACAACGGAAACTTATCTGGTTATGGCAAAATCTCCCAGCATGTTCATGCCTATATAAGGCAAAGTGAATGTGCACTCCAACACCATTATCTGTTCTTAAAGTTAAACTACAATAAGATAGATCTGAATTACTAAAGGTACACTTATTTAAACAGTTAAGGCCTATAAAATGGCAAAAAGAAAATATTAAAAGAAAACACAAATAAAGCAAATTAATATTAACAAATACTAATTATTAATTCATATCTTACTAATAATATGTTATATATGATATGTTAGGCTTGGAAATAACTAGACAGCACATAATAACAGCTAACAATTTGATACAAACATTGACTATCCAGGAGTGAAACAACTTGCCCAACCCATCCTGAGGACTAGATATCATGGAAATAGATCTGAATAGGACTTTGAACAGAAGATCTGAGGAAAATTTTATGCAAAGAAGATATACATAAAGACTTGTGAACCCTTTGCTTTGTGCTTTCTCTCTTCAAAAGCTGGTGTTCTTCCCACTAGCAGAATGAGAAGCAACTCTGCCAAGAGAAAGCATTCCTGGAAAGATGGTTTTATAGGGATTAGTGGGGGAAGCACACCATCTCCTTCCTGTCTGCTGTTTCTTTGTATTAAACACCTCTTTTTATATGTTCCAAGCATTACACTGAGACACATGAACTGCATTTTGTCTTATAGATTGTGACACAAATCACATCTAGTTAGGAAATGAGAGTCAATATGATACCATGAACATGACATTCACTTTAGAATCATATACAACCCGAAGAGCCATCTAGTCCAACTCCATGCCAGTGCAGTCATCCACCACTAAGACAACCCAGAAAGGCAGGAGTCCAACCTTTGTTTAAAAAATTCTATTGATGCTCACTAGAAATCTTCCTTCTGATCATTTGAACTAAGTGGTTCAGGAGCTATGCAATTAATAGCAGAAAATACTTGTTCAGTTCTGCATGACAGCCCTTAAGGTATATGAAGACAGCTACTTTATCACATCTTCACTTTTACAAACTAAACATGCCCAATTCTCAAACATTCCTCATAAAAATTGACTTCTAGACCTTTTGCTATACTGATTGCTCTCCTCTGGACATGTTCCAGCTTGTCAATATCCTTCTTCAAATGTGGTGCCAAGAACTAGAGTCAGTATTCCAGGTGAAGTCTGACCAATGAATAATAAAGTAGTGCCATTATATCCCTCAATTTGGGGACATAGTGGTACTTCATTTCTATTGATGTAACCATAGCAACGGTTGGAATGTGGGAATATGTTGTCAGAGTGGAACATGAATCAAAACATTCACACAGGTGAGAAAAAGTATAAATGTACAGAATGTGGAGTATCAGTCAGAATAGAGATCTATGTTCACATCAAAAAACCTACACAAGGAGAAACTATAAATGCAGGCAATGTGGAAAGCACTTCAGTGATAATGGATCATGTCTTAAACATCAAAGAATATAAATACATGGACCATAGAAAAAGTTTAAGTTGGAGGAATGTAATAATAATAACAACAACAGCTTTATTTTTATATGCCGCCTCCATCTCCCCAAGGGGGACTCGGAGCGGCTCACACGGAGCCAAGCCCAGTAAATCGCATAACATCATAAAATCAACAGTTAAGACAACAAGCATCACATTAAAAAACTAATTAAATAGATCATAGTTTAAATAAACATAATTTGAAGCAAAAATATTAAAACAATCATCGAAGGCATTAAAAGTCCAATATAAGACAACGGTATGGGCGACAATCAAATTGATGAAGGGAGTCTATGTCAAAATAGAATGTTCTTATTTTACATGAAGAACCCACAGAGGGGAGAATATACATAAAACACCTGAAATGTGGAAATAATTGTAGCCAGTGTGAAACTCTATCTACACATCAAAGAATACCAATAGTAATAATAACAATAATAAAGTTTATTTATATCCCGCCCTCTCTCCCCAGGGGACTCAGAGCAGCTTACAACATAAATAATACAATAAGCACAATACAATAAAGTACAGCAAATGGAATAAAAATTAATATCACATCCAAACAATAGAAAACATAAAATACAACACAATCAAGTAACAAAATCAACAATAAAATTATAAACATTAGATTAAAACAGAAGTCATATAAGGAAGAAATTATAAATGTGTGTTGTGTGGAAAGACTTTTAGTCATGAAAGAACAGCATTCAAAAGGACCTAGATCTGTGGTGGTGAACTTATGACATGCATGCCAGAAGGGGCCCATAGTGCCCTCTTTCCAGGCACGCGTGCTGTCATCACCCCCCACTCACTCCCCCCCCCCCCCAGTTTGGGCACTCGTCTCTGAAGGGTTCACCATCACTGACCTAGATAAACTAAAAAATTGAGCAGAAATAAATAAAATGTAATTCAACAGTGAAATGTAAACTTCAACTTTTAAGCCACAAAAAACCAAACACATAGATTTAAGATGGCTCAGCAGTACTACATGCAATAAAGGACCTAATGATTATTGTGAATCCTAAGTTGAACATGAAATAGCACTGTGTTGCTGCAGCAAAGGAGGTAATTACTATGTTATTCTACATCAACAGAAGCATAGTTTCCAAATCAAAGTAAGTAACAGTCCCAGTATATTCCATGCTGGTTAGACCTCATCTGGAGTACTGTGCTCACTTCCGGATGTCTCATTTTAAGACAGGAATAGAAAAAATGGAGCTGGTCCAGAGAAGGGCAACAGGGATTATAAGACATATGGAAAACAGAACATACGAGGAAAGGTTGAAGGAAATGGCCTTATAAAGCTTGGTAAAGAGAAGACTGAGGGATGAGATGAGCGCACTCCTTAAATTCCGCAAAGGCTGTCATTTGGGGGGGGGGGTAGGGTTGTTTTCTGGTGCTTCAGAGAGAAGGGCTAGATCAAATGGTCTGAAGTTACCGGATAATAGATTTTCACCGGACATTTTAAAAACTTCTTGACAGTAAGTGTGGTTGAGCAATAAAACCAACTGCTAAGAGAGATGGCAGGTTCTCCTTTGGGCATCTCCAAAATGAGTCTGGATAGCTACTTACTAGGGATGCTTTAACTGGACATCCAAGACATCATTTATACTAGGATGAAAACATAACAAAAGTGACAAAGGTTTGTCCTAGAATCCATTATAAAAGGCAGCCTTCTGGAACTAAACAAGCTATTCTACAACACAATGGCTCTTAAGACTTCTATGATTTTTTAAATTATGCAGTTCATACAAATTCTTCTTATTATGCCTTTTCAATAAATCACCATATTGAACATTACTCCAAAAAGACTGAAAATTTATCATTTTGAGTAAAAACATGTAGTCTTTATGAACCCATCTTCCCCTATGAACCCACACGAACTCTAAGATCTTCTGGGGAGGCCCTCCTCTTGATCCCACCTCCATCTCAAGTGCGGTTGGTGGGGATGACAGAGAGAGCCTTCTCGATGGTGGCCCCCAGGCTCTGGAACTCCCTCCCAAACGAGATTAGATTAGCTCCCACTCTGGATTCCTTCCGGAAGAATCTAAAAACTTGGATGTTCACAGGTGCCTTCTCATAACTGATAACTGATTGTCCATGTGCTTTACCTAGGCCTTGGCCATTCCATGCACTTTATTACCTTTAGTCGTTCCCATCCCTAGTCACCGAAGAATATGCATTTTCAGATTTCCATTCCCCTTAAAATGGCCCATGGCCTATGGTGCTTGACTACGGATTGGGATTACTGTCTATGTTTTAAGTTATTTTAACTTTTGTGAGAAGTGTTATTATATTGTGATTTTATTGTGTTTTTATTGATGTAATACTATTTTGGGCTTGTCCCAGTGTAAGCCACCCCGAGACCTTCGGGAGATGGAGCGGGGAATAAATAAAGTTTTATTATTATTTATTATTTTATTATAGTCAGGAACTGAAAATAAGACCAACAGAATTCAACCTAGTGAGCTAAGTTAGTAACCTTTCAAGTGTGTATCAATACCAAATTCAATGGGATTATGCATTAATTTATAATTAATACTTTGTAATATTTCTGTATGAGCTTTAAGATAAAATATTTTTAAAACACATTAAAATATTCTTTAAACTTTAACATCTTCAAATCCAGTTTGAAAACAGCTATAACAAAAATTTCAAATACTGCATGCCATACAGAAGAGCACTATTTTGTCCTTCTGTTAGAATCTTTAAAAAGATGGGAAAAATCTAACTTCTGTGGGTAGGGAATTCCACAATCAAGGCACTACTACAGAGAAAGCCCTGTTATAAGTATCCTCCAACTTAACTTCATGAAGTGTGAGGATAAGGCCTCCTTTGAAAGTCTCGAATTTCTAGCATGGTTATATGGGAGCAGGCAGTCTTTGAGATATCCTGGTTATTTGGGGTTTTCTTTGTAGGTCAACAAAGTGCATTACAGTACTATAATTAGTAACTAAAGGACAAAACTATGGCCAGACTTGTCTTCCTCAGGAAATGGCACAGCCAGCACAACAGATGAAGCTGGGCAAAGGAGCTCCTGGCTAACTGCAACTTTCCTGAAGCAGTAGTGGGTTCAGGAGCATTTTCAAGAAACAAACCTAGCTTTTCACACAGAGTCCAATAGGCTGAGATCCCAATTTCAGGTTGGTTTTCCAACTGAGCAGTAGCACTTCCATCTTGTCTGTTACTTCTTTACTGCATCTAGACAACAATTCAGTTGACTCACTGGCATCAGTTGAAAGAGATAGAGCAAGTATCACCAGCACTCACTGTAGCTTCATACAGATGTTGAAAAGCATAGAGGATAGTATGGATCCCTGTGAAACCTCACAGGCTAATGGCCAAAAAGCTAAACAATCGTCTCAATCTTTGTGAATATTCAGCCAAGAAAGACAAGAACTAGATCCTCTGAAAATGCCAGCCACAAATGCAGGTGAAATGTCAGTAGAAAAAGCAGCTAGAGCACAGCCATACAGCCCAGAAACCACACAACATCCTAGTGATTCCGGCCGTGAAAGCCTTCAACAAAGACAGGAACTATTGCAAGGCTGTATCAGTCAAAAAGCTCAGAAGAGTATCACAGTCAGTGGTATTGAATGCCACTGAAGAAACAGGAATGCACTTCTTCTGCCCAACAGCTAATGTAGGCCATCCACCAATGTAATCAAGGCTGTTTCTGTCCCATAACGAGGCCAGAAATCAGATTGGAATGGATCTGGGGTCCATTTCATTCAAGAAAACCTGGAATTGTATGGCCACCACTTGCTTTAGAAACCTACTTGAAAAAGAGAGATCAGAAAATGGCTGATAACGGGGTCTAATGAATGCCTCAAAATTGCATTTTTTGAGATGTTGGAACATAGAACTCTTTCAAAGAGGCATTGCAACCTTCACCATCCAACTAACTGGTCTTTGTCTGGTAACTTTAATTAGCCAGGATAGACATGGTTTAACAGCCAAGTGGTTAGTTGGAGTTTTTAAACTAAAATATAGACCAGCATTTTAACAGCTGAACAGAGAAAAGGAAATAAAATGCTGCAATTAAAAAATCATGAGTGGATGGGTAAAGCATGTAGAACTGAAAATTTACAAACTAGTTTAAACCTGAAATCACTGACTGCTCAGTAACTACACAGATGGATCATGGGGATGAATGGCAGAAATGAGTAATGAGTGGGGCAATTGCATTTTCCTAGCTGCTTCCCATTCCACCAGTCTTACCTCTTCAAGTAACTTTTCTGCATCATCAGTGTTGAACAAACTGAAACCCATTCACCAAAACCAGACCAATACAATAGATTGTATCCCCTGACTCAATCTTCATAATACAGTCCAAGTCAGAAAAAATATGAGCAATTTTCTCCATAGAATGTGTAGCAAATTTGTCACAGCACTCTTCTAAGGGCGCCTCCTTAGCAGTCTGAGGCCTAAGATGTAATAGCCTGTTAGCTATGTGCTGGAAGAGGCACAAAGACACTAAAACACCAGATCCTACCTAATTTTAGCTGTTCGGTGTCAGCCCTAGTTAGTACTAGGATGGAAAACAGTCAGCAAATACCAGGATATATTTTAGAGGAAAGAACTAACAAAACCAGCTCTAAGTATTCCTTGCCTAAGACAATCCTATAAAAAGTCATCATAAATAAAAAGGCTATAAGCAGCAGTTCAGATGATGTTTTGTTGCCCTAATTGAAGCAAAGTATCTTCTAAAATGGGCCTTAAGAATATATTTGGTTAAATTCATCCTGAGTTGCTCTATTCATCCAAACATTTCAGTGTCCTGAGCTCCACAGAAAATGAAGGCGCCCATGCTCTGCAACTATATATAGGATACATGTGAACTGTGTAATTTTAAAGGTAGGTTACATGAGATGTTACTGCCATAGATTTCACAGCTATAGCCCATTCTGCTAAAGGACAAGAAGCCACAGCCACTGACATAATTCTAAAAGTACAGGAACCTTCTCACCTTTTATCTGGAAAGTTTACATTGCAAAAGCCACACCAGCAATATGGTAGAATATAATATTTATATCAGCTTCTTTTTAAAACAGGATAGATTTTCTTTTCCTCCCATTTAATAGTCAGTATGGCCAACTTAAAATATTCAAATTTTAATGTTACATAAACAACCAAATACACAGGAGTCTTGCCATTTTACCTGTTCTTGTAACCAAATAGTTCACTCCAGCTAGCAAACTGGAAATAATTTCTGAAAAGGATCAAATAGCAGCACTTGTTTTTCCAAAGAAATAATGCCCTCTCTGACATGCAATTAAATTGCTGGGAATTCTGAATCTATCCCGGGAAAAATTAAACTGTTGCAGTCTTTGAATTAGGCTAATAGTTTTCAAACCATATTTCTAGGCCTCTTTGGTGTTTCAATGAGGTCAAAATATGTGTGGTTTTATATGTTTTATGGATTTAATCTGAACTGTTTTAATTGAATTATGTTTAATGCTGTTTGTATTTTTAAAATTGTATGCTGATGTTTTTATGTTAAGCTGATTTGAGTCTCCTGCGGGAAAGATAAAGCAGAGTATAAATAAATATAATAATAACAATGTGTGTATGTGCCTTCAAGTAGCATGCCAATTTATGATGATCCCATGAATTTTATAGGTTTCCCAAGGCAATAACTAATGATAAATCCAACATCCTAGAATTCTGTTAACCTACCATTAGCAAATTTTCTTTTAAATATACAGAGCTGTGAACATTTAAAGGCACAATCTTAATATGTACAGGGCAACAGTAATGTTAAGAAACCACCGTCTTCATGAACAGCAGATCTGCAAGGATTCTCAGACAAACCAATGTGGAAAGACCCTTCAAAGTGTGAGACATGGGAAGTCTACTGTACTAGTAATATGTTATGTAAAATGTGCTATGAATGCCTCTGTTTTGGCCACATCAACTTTTTAACAAGTGTCAGCTGCAGTCCAATTCAAGAATATGACTGATATTTTTTGACATCTAATATGTAAATATTTGCACAAAAAACTTTGCAGATGTCGACATTCTCCACTGCTTGGGATACAGGGTATCCTGCATATTAGCTAATACCCAAATAAAGTACTTATATTCTATTAACATTATATTACAAAACAGGTATGCCCCTCTATCACGCCTTCTAACTATAGATGTGTGATGACTACCTGGATTCAAACTGCAGGAAAAAATATTCCAAGTCAAAATTTCATTAAGAGATGTTCCACAGTGGAATATGTTGCCAGGAAGTGTGATGGAGTCTCCTTGCTTTGAAGGTTTGAAGAAAACAGAGACTGGATGGCCATATGTCAGAGGGGTACAAGTTTACCCTAAACTATTGCTTAAAACATTTGCATTTCCGTCTTTAGTTTTCAGTAAAGATAACATCTTGGATTCTAAAACAGTGAAAGGATGTTCACAGAAGAAAAAGAACTGTCAGACATGCAGCTGCCTACTTCCTGTGGAAAAGCTGTAAAGGCTGATGGGTTTCTAAACAGTGTGGCTGAGGCAACTTTTTTCTCCCTCAGAAGCCCACTATGATTCATGTCAACATTTCTCAGCACAGGCATCCAAACACAGAGGTGTTCAATGGCTGTGGGCAAATGTAGGAAGGAAAATTCCTTCTGCACACTTATCTCAAAAACCAAGCCAACATCTTTAAACTACTTTTAAAGCAATGCAATGATTGTTATTTGCCACAGAATTTCACATTTTATTCTTAAGGTATTCTTTCTTTAGGGTTCTAGAGGACAATTCATAGTAAACAGACAGTAAAAAACTTCCATTGTCCGGAGCCAATCAGAAAGCTTTAAACTATCAAGTCAAATTTTAGGGGCTCAAATGCTACCATGCAAGTTTCTACTGATTTTGTAAGATGTGAGAAAAAGTAGAATTTTTAGTATCTTTGTCTATTCTAGGCAGAAGGTAGGCAAATATACATGCTATCAAGAAGAGATTTTATTCTTACGTGAAACATTAATCAAGGCTCTTTCTTGCTGATTATTCTTATTTATTTCCCTAAACAATTTCTGAGTAATCTGCAAATAGTACCTATACAGAGCCACTGCAACTTTTCGATTTGTGTTTATACAGACCACTTAGTCATATTTATTCAAATATTTCAATCTCAGCTAGGCAAATAATCACAAACTGGTCATATTTACGCACACAAGTTTCTCCCGCTATCTCCTTGAGCACCAAGCATCACAAACTAGTTGCCGATTGAAAGAATCTGATTCATGATAATAGTAGATTAAGAATTTCCGAAGGGTGGCTGTTTGCTAGAATCGAAAATAAGGTCGAACCAAGAGAGATGAGGAAATGCTACTGTTCTCAGGGAGTTTATTCTTTCTGAATTACTAATAGTTATAGTTTAACCACAATCATTTTTTTAATTTATGTCATCATTGTTTTTTATCTATGCCATCACTGTTGAAAAAGAATACAATTTTGTGACAACATAAATACTGTCAAATTTCTAGTGCAACTTCATGATGTGTACTTAGAACTAAATCCCCTGGAAATTAATGGACCGAATATCTAGGTGAGTAGAGCACTGCAACCTTAGTGCACATATCTACTG
Organism: Anolis carolinensis; assembly: GCF_035594765.1. NCBI lineage: Eukaryota > Metazoa > Chordata > Lepidosauria > Squamata > Anolidae > Anolis > Anolis carolinensis. The sequence continues at coordinate 139,454,700 of NC_085845.1, forward strand.
TATGGTAAAGACCCAGATATTCTAAGGCACCAAATCGTGTCTGATCTGGGGGACTAAGCAGAGTGCATGCAAGATTGCAAAGGAATACCAGGTGCTGTAGGCTATATTTCAGGAAATGGCTCCACGGCAGAAAGAATAGAGGAGGCTGGTGTTTCTTTTAAATTCTCCTGGAGCTAAGCTCTCACCTTTTGCCACTTTAGAGAAAGAGGCAGCTACTTTTATATATATGAGTTAGGATACAGGCTTTATATAGACCTAAGGTTAAGTTGATCCAATTCATTTGGGTCAATTTTTAAAATTAAAAATTATAGGTTTATACATGAGTATAAGTATTGAGATTCAGGCTAACTAAAACTTCAGATTGCTAAAAGAGATCTACAAATGTATACTTACTCTGCTGCATGTTGGTAGAACTATACAGCCACTATACAGGACAAATTAATGATTTAAAAAATAATTATTATGAAATACTATTTCACAGTATCGACCCTATGTATTTATTACATCATTTCTACCCCGCCCTTCTCACCCATCAGGGGACTCAGGGCGGCTTACAATATACATCAAAAACACAGTTTACATCAGATTAAAAGTCTTCCAAGATTAAAAAATTACAATAAAAATTAAAATATACGTTAAAAAACCTGTGTAATTGTACATTTAAATATACATTTCAGGCGCTTTTGTCCAGGTGGGGGTCTGTCAATGAGTCATATATTCATATTGCAATTCTGCTGCTCCTCGTGCTTAAATGCCTGCTCCCATAACCACGTTTTTGTTCCCTTTCGGAAAGACAAGAGGGAGGGAGCCTGTCTAATTTTGTTTGGGAGGGCGTTCCATAGGCGGGAACGCCCTCCCAGAGGTACAGTTCACTCAGAGGTACAGTAAAGCACACTGTTACAGAATTGCTAAGGATTATGCTGGTCAAGGAAGGGACTGAACTCACAGAATTATAGAACACACCATAGGGGCTATCCAATCCAACCTTCCCGCCGTGCAGGAACAAACTGTGAAACTATGGCCATTTAGCCTCTGTTAGAAACCTCCAGAGGAGACACCATCACACTCCAAGACAACATATTCTATCATTGAACACCTCTGACTGCCAGGACGTTCTTCCTAATATCTAGAATCCATTGCTCTGTGTCCTCGTTTCTGGAGTAGCAGAAAACAACCTCACCCCCCTCCTCAATATGACATCCTTTAAAATATTTAAACATGCTATCATGTCCCCTCCAACCTTTTCTCCAAGCTACATATCCCTGTACCATAAGCCAATCTTCAAAGGGCTTGGCTTTCATACTTTTGACCATTTTGACCACTCAACTCTGGATACATTCCAGCTTGTCAATATCCTTTTTGAAATGTGACGACAAGAACTGGACACAGTATTTCAGGTGAGGTCTGACCAATGCAGATTTTTTGACAAAGAACTGAAACAGATCTAGTATAGAACAAACTACACAGCAAGCACACAATTACCCGCACTGTGAGTCACTTGAGCTATTTCAGCTCTGAATATTTTTTCCTTCTTCTAGTGCATCAGAATTTTCATTGTAATAACACATGAAGTATATAACTTTTTTAAACAAACACCCACACATTGTTCCAGCAGCTAGCTTAGTCCTGAAAATTACCTGCATGATGAGAGCTGACAGTATACTACAAAAATGAGGCAAACTCTGCCTCATCACTGTATATTCACACCAACAGCTACTAGCTCTCAACCCTCTTTCATTTTCAGTTGCAGTTAACTACAAAGAAAAATGAAAGCAGGATCAAATGAATGGCATATCTACACTGCAGAATTAATGCAGTTAAACTCCATTTTATCTGCCATGATTCAATGCTATGAACCGATGGCAGCTGTAGTTTTACAAGGCCTTTAGGCTCTTTTGCTTGAAGAGTACTGGTGCCCCACCAAACGACAAATCCCAGGATTCCATAGCATTGAGCCATGGAAACTAAAGGGACTCTTCATCCTGGCCCTTGAAGAGGAATAAACAAACCCCCTTACACATTTATTCTTTCTCAAATCAAAAACATGATGAAATGGATACATCAAAAATGTAAATATTCTACAGTGGAACTGAGTAATAATAAACAGACATTTACAGTGAGTATCATTTTTTTTAATGGATGGGAATCATACAACTCTGTAGATATTGTTCAACTTCAGCTATCAGCAGTACAGATTAAGCATCTCACATTTGGAAATGCGAAATGCAAAATACACCAGAATCCAACTGTCCATGAGTGGCTGAGATAGTGACACCCTTGCTTTCTGATTGTTCAATGTACAATATTATTTAAAATGTTGCATAAAATTACTATCAAGCTATGTGTATATGGTATATATAAAACAAACATTAATTTAATATCTAGACTTGGACCGCATCTCATATATAAAAATATCTCATTATATATGTGTGTATGAAACATTTTTTTTCATGTCAGGAGCAACATAAATAAATAAATTCTATGTTTAGACTTTGGACCCATCTCCAGGATATCTCATTATATGCAACTACGGATATTCCAAAATCTTAAAAATCCCTAATCCAAACCACTTCTTATCCCAAGCATTTCAACTCTATTCTGCACCTCACCCACCTCCCTAGACCTGTGATATGCTGTTTGCACTACCCCTCGCCCAGTCCTTTTATAGATGATTAAGCCTTTTAGTACTCCATACCATTGGACACCTGAACCTTGCCTGCTGGGAGTCTTGATGTTCTCGGTGTATATATATATATGTGTGTGTGTAGGTGTGTATAATGTGTTTTATCGGGGGCTTTTATATTTTATGGTGGGGTTTTTTCTTCATTTTTAGGTCATTATTTTATTTGTCATTATTTTGTTTATTAAATTACATTTAGGTTGTTTATATTGTCTAATACACCCTGTCTTGATGTATACTGTTTGTATGGTTTTTCTTTAGACATTGAATGTTTGCCATATGTTGCAAAGTCCCTTTGGGGAGATAAGACAGTCTATAAATAAAGTTTAAGGACCTGATATGTTTCTATGTCCATTTATGCTGTTTTATACTGTTTTTACTGTTTTATATTGGTTTAAATTATGATTGTGTTTTAATATATGTTGATGTTGGGCTTGTCCCCATGTAAGCCATCCCGAGTCCCCTTGGGGAGATGGGAGCGGGATATAAAAATAAAGTTATTATTTATTTATTTATTATTTAAACAAGTGCAAAAGTCAGCTTGATCTAACTGGCATTGCCAATAGTGAGCTGCCCAAATCCAAACCTTGTTTCCAAAGCCAAAACAAAAAAAACAACAAAAAACCCCCCCAAAAAACACCATGATGTTCTTTTACCTAGGACTTATGAATTTCCCATTTCTGAAATGTGGAAATTGCAAACACAATGATAAGTGCCATTTGCAAAACATAACAGAAATTCACATTTTTTAAAAATAGTGCAGCTACAAAACGCCTTACAAGCATTCTTCATTCCCCTCAATATAATGTATGCATGTGACAGTCATCTGCTGCAAACATGTGCACACTGCAAGAACACTAGCCAGGGAGATGGGGCCAACAGTATGATTGGTGAAAAACACTAGTTTGCCACCAGGCAATATATACACTGAGAGTCAGTGTGGTGTAGTGCAAGATTAGGACTCTGGAGACCAGAGTTTGAAACCCCACTTAGGCATGGAAGCCCACTAGATGATCTTGAACAGATCACTCAGAAGAAGGCACTAGCAAAACCCCTCTTAAAATCTTGCCAAAAAACTCACATGATAGTTTCTGCTAAGAGTTGCCATGAGTCAGAAACAACTTGGAGGCAAACAATAACACATGAATTGCCCCACCTCAAGTCATATTAGGAAATAACTTTGAGCAAATTAAGATACATCTATGGTTGAGAGAATGCAAATTTTAATGCACAAGTGGAGGTTATTATAATTCACTGAACTATTCAGGTATGGAGGAAGAAGCAAAACAAGCCATTAGGTTTCTCCATCCAGCCAGAAGGCAGACTCTAAAGCATGTGATAAATTTGGAGCCAAATAATATAGGGTACATCTACACTGTAAATGTAATGCTGTTTGACAGCACGTTAACTGTAGTGGTTCGATGCTATGGAATAGTTTGACAAGGTCTTCAGACTTCTCTGCAAAATAATGCTGGTGCCTCACCAAACTACAGTTCCCACGATTCCATGACATTAAGCCATGGCAGTTAAAGTAGTATCAAATTGCATTAATTCTACAGCGTAGATGTATCCTCAGTGGATCAAGCTTGAAACGCAGCTTCAAACAGAACATATATTATACCACAGATTCACCTTCTGGAACAATTAATCTGAAATAAACCTCTTTGACAAGGATTCATTAACCTTTTACACATTCATTAAGTGTTTATCATCACTTAGGGAGAGTGGAAAGATTGGAGGATAAAAAAATATCCTCACCTCGTAAAAATTAGTTTAAACCCCATGGATGATGACATGAGAGGCAATCAAATTATATTCACTCAATGTTGATATGTTATCTATACAGGCAGATACCTTATTTAGAAATGTTAAATGCTCCAAAACACTACCCCCCCCCCCCCCCCGGTGCTTCAAATGGAATTTGTTTCATACACAAAAGTTTCAAAAATATTGTGCAAAAATTACCTTCAGGTTGTGTGTAAGGTGTATAGAAAATATACATGAATGTGGTGTTTAGAAGTGGGTTCCATCTTTAAGATCCTCATTATGGATGTGTAAATATTCCAAAATTCAGGAGGGGAAATCCAAAATTTCAAATACTTTTAGTTCCAAGCATTACAAATAAGGGCTATGCTCAACTATTATATCTTTCAGTCTCTCTTTTCTTTCACCTGAGCTGAGGTGGCAAAGCTGCCCTACCCAAAACACACCCAGAAGACTGGAGAGGACTGCAGGTCAGAGAGAACAAAGATGTAGGTTGATGAATGTTGATTGTCTTGGTTGGTCGATTACTCTTATGTATACTGTATTTTTTGTAGGTAATGACAACCTTCTTCAAGCCTTTTCTAGTAATCTTTACTGTTTCCTGTATGTATGTTCTGGTATGCAGCTACTTTCACTCTATGGTTCCTGAGAAGTTGTAAAAGGGGCTGCAGACCACATGCTCTTTTCTCTCTCCTTTTAACTATGTGACCTGTTGATAGCTGTTTCATTACAAGAGAGATGCTCTGACCAAATGGCACAGAGAATTATCTCAAACATATCTGAAACTGGATTGATAAGTTTTGTACCTGTGTATGCTGAAGACAAGAAGGTTGTGAGTAAACGAAATATGTTATTTTTATCAAAGTCTACTTCATTTTTGTCTCTGCAGTGCATGATGTAAAGCAAGTTATTTCATGGGAGAATATATAAAACATTTCTGAAACTCTGCTGTTTTTCTGCACTGAAAAAATCTCTGTTCTCTTAATAGATCAGAGATAACAAGTTATTAGTCTAACAACTGAAAACCATTTCCTAGCATAATTATATTTGATTGTATACCAAGAGAAAATTCTACTCTGAAGAGTTTTTGGCTCTTCTCTAAAAGGCAATTTCCAAAAGGTTATGAATGCCATTTTTCAGTTCTATTGTTAGCCACCCTGAATTATTTCGGGGAGAGGGGGTGGGATATATAAAAGTTGTTGTTGTTGTTATTGTTATTATTATTATGTGGCCACATGGCAAAAATATTCTAGTTTAACACCAATTTAAACTGATATGACTCAATGCTATCGAACTCTGGTATTCACAAGCCCTGTGAAAGCTGTGGTGTCATGGCAAAGGATAAATCCTAGAATATTATCACACTGAGCCCCCGGTGGCGCAGAGGGCTAAATTACTGAGCTGCTGAACTTGCTGACCAAAAGGTTGGCAGTTCAGATCTGGGGAGCGCAATGAGCTCCCACTGTTAGCCCCAGCTTCTGCCAAAATAGCAATTCGAAAACATGCAAATGTGAGTAGATCAATAGCTACCGCTCTGGCAGGAAGGTAAGGGCACTCCATGCAGTAATGCTGGCCACATGACCTTGGAGTTGTCTACAGACAACGCTGTCTCTTCGTTTTAAAAATGGAGATGAGCACCAACCCTCAGAGTCGGACACTACCAGACTTAATGGCAGGGGAAAACCTTTACCTTTACTTACTGAGCCTTGGTAGTTGGCATGGTCTCAAACTGTATTGATTCTGCAGTGTGAATACACCTCTAAAAGGAAGAAAATAGGGGCCTAAACAAATTACAAATCCCAGGATGCATCAACACCAGGCATGGGCAAACTTTGGCCCTCCGGGTGTTAGGAATTGTGGGAGTTGAAGTCCAAAACACCCAGAGGGTCAAAGTTTGCTGAAGCCTGATTTACACTTTGAGGGCCCTTCCAGACAGACCTTATATCCCAGGGTCTGATCCCAGGTTTTCTGCTCTTCTTTGGAGGCTTTTAAGCAAAGGCTGGATGGCCATCTGTCGGGGGTGCTTTGAATAAGATTTTCCTGCTTCTTGCAGGGGGTTGGACTGGATGGCCCGTGAGGTCTCTTCCAACTCTACGATTCTATGATTCTATAAACTGGATTATATGAGTCCCCACTGCCAGATAATCTGGGATAAACAGAAAACCTGGAATACAGGGCCTGTCTGGCCTATTTGGGGAAATAAAGCAGGGTATAAATAAATAGAAGAAGAAGAAGACGACGACACTGTAGAATGAAATCCAGTTTGACCCCACTTTCCCTGCTATGGAATCCTAGGATTTGGGATGAGGCACCAGCACTCTTGGGCCAGTGGTTCTCAACCTGGGGTCCCCAGATGTTTTTGGCCTACAACTCTCAGAAATCCCAGCCAGTTTACCAGTTGGTAGGATTTCTGGGAGTTGAAGGCCAAAAACATCTGGGGACCCTAGGTTGAGAACCACTGTCTTCGGCTGAGAAGGCTCGAGGCCTTGTGAAACTAGACCTCCCACAGTCTCCCAGGTAGTTCAAAGGCGACCTAGAGTGGCTGTGCACCCGAAAAGCACTCTCGCCTACTTCTGGCCTGAGGGAAACAGGGGCTAGCTGGAGACGTCAATGGAGACAGCAGAAAAGGAGAACAGAAGAGGAAGAGGAGGAGGAAGCGGGCTGCTGGCTCGTCCCCCAGGCACCGGATCAGCCCCAGCCTATTTTCAGCGCTCGGACCATACAAGGAGCGGCGGGAGGCCTAGGCGCCTCTCTCTGCCTGCTCCAGGCCCCTCTCTCTGCCTTCTCCAGGAAGCAGGAAGCTCCCTCAGGCTCCTCGCCTTCTCTGGCTTCCCTCAGCCTCTCGCTTCTCTCGCCTCTCTCCCTCCCTCTGGGCCATCTCACCTTCTCCTCGTCGGAGAGCTGGTCCTCCAGGTCCGCCATCTTCGTTTCTGACTGACCCCCGAGAAGAAGGAGAGGAAGGCGGAGAGGCAGAGGCGGCGGCAGGAGGAGGAAGAGAAGAAGGAAGAGCCGCAACAGCAGCCAAGGCCCAGCCGCCCGCCTCCACCCCGCGCTCGAGCAGCAGCAGCAGCAGGAAGGGCGGGGCTCCAAATGGGGCGCGTCCCCGACGCCACGGAGGGAGGGAGGGAAAGGGGCGGGGGCGCGCTCGTCGCAGGAGCCGGCGCTTCGCCAATAGGGAAGCCGGAGCTCGGGCATGCGCATAAAGGCAGCGCGAAGCCTTTTTTCGGAGTAAGGGCGGAAGCGAGGCAGGTTTCAGTCTTGTTTTTCGGAAAGGCTTCCTGCACTCATTAAATTACAGTAGAGTCTCACTTATCCAACATAAACGAGCCGGCAGAATGTTGGATAAGCGCATATGTTGGATAATAAGGAGGCATTAAGGGAAAGCCTATTAAACATCAAATTAGGTTATGATTTTACAAATTAATCACCAAAACATCATGTTATACAACAAATTTGACAGAAAAAGTAGTTCAATGCACAGTAATGCTATGTAGTAATTACTGTATTTACGAATTTAGCACCAAAATATCACGATGTATTGAAAACATTGACTACAAAAATGCATTGGATAATCCAGAACGTTGGATAAGTGAATGTTGGATAAGTGAGACTCTACTGTACTTCCCTTTGAGGCCAAGAGGCTCAAAGGGAGCTTTCATAACCGCTACGCAAGGCCCAGTCTCTTGGCCTCAGAGGGAGACAACCCAGTGAGTGTTGTTTTTGTTGTTGCACAAAACAAAATGTGTATCATATACGAATGAATGAGAATGGTTCAAATATGTGGATGACACTTTTGCCATTTGAAGCCATGGAGAAGAAGAACTAAACAAGTTCCTGGACCACCTCCTTAGCATCCACCCAAGCATCCAATTCACCATGGAAAAATAAAATGAAGGAAAACTGCCATTTCTAGATGTCCTAGGGCCCTTCCACACAGCCCTACATCCCAGAATATCAAGGCAGAAAATTCCACCATATTTGCTTTGAACTGAGTCCACACTCAGATAATGTGGGATTTTCTGCTTTGATATTCTAGGATATAGAGCTGTGTGGAAGGGTCCCTTGTCATCCGCAAACCCAATCAAAAATTGGGCCACACCAACATGGAGCCCTGGTGGCGAAGTGTGTTATTTTTTATTTTTTTAATACAAAAAGCAAACTTTGATTTTGGCAGTTCATTTAATGGACACCACTTTTTACTAAGTGGAGCCTCCAGTGGCTCAGTGTGTTAAAGCACTGAGCTGCTGAGCTTGTAGACCGAAAGGTCCCAGGTTCAAATCCAGGGAGCGGAGTGAGCACCCGCTGTTAGCTCCAGCTTCTGCCAACCTAGCAGTTCGAAAACATGCAAATGTGAGTAGATCAATAGGTACCGCTCCAGCGGGAAGGTAACAGCGCTCCATGCAGTCATGCCGGCCACATGACCTTGGAGGTGTCTACGGACAACGCTGGCTCTTCAGCTTAGAAATGGAGATGAGCACCAACCCCCAGAGTCAGACATGGCTGGACTTAATGTGAGGGGAAAATTTTTACCTTTTTTAGATACAGTACCAACATAAAAACTCCAACCATCACCCAAGTCAAAAAAGAAGCACAATCAAAGCCTTGGCAGACCGTGGAAAAAGAATCTGCAAACCCCACATCCTCCAAGGGGAACTGAACCACCTAAACTGAGCTCTACAGGCCAATGGATACTCCACCACAGACATCAGAAGAGCTGCAAGACCAAGAACAAGCCATGAGAGTAAAGACAGAGATCCACCCAGAGGAAAAGTGTTCTTACCATATATCAAGGGAACCACTGACTGCATAGGGAAGGTGATGAAGAAAATACCTACAAACTATATACAGACCCACAAAGAAAATCCAACACATGTTATTATGTTCAGCAAAGGACAAAAGGGATCCTCTCTCATCTGCAGAAGTCTACCATATACCATGCAGCTGTGGACAAGTCTACTTAGGGACCACCAAATGCAGCATTGCCCAAACATAAATTAAGGAACATGAAAGGCACTGCAGATGAATCCAACCAGAAAAGTCAGCCATAGCAGAGCACTTGATGAACCAACCTGGACACAGCATATTATTTGAGAACACCGAAATGCTGGACCACTCTGACAACCACCATGTCAGACTACACAGAGAAGCCATTGAAATCCACAAGCTTATGGACAATTTCAACAGAAAAGAGGAAACCATGAAAATGAACAAAATCTGGCTACCAGTATTTTTTTAAAAGCCTATAAAATCAGGACAGTAAATAAAGAACAACACTCTGAAAACGGGAATTCTAGACATGAAACAATCAGGGCCAGCTAACACCTCCCAACAAAGGATTCTCCCAGGCAGGAATCAGCCAGGTGTTGAAGCTGCAAGGCTTTGCAATGCTAATCAAGGTGATTAATTGCAACATTCACACTTGCCTCCAACAGACAAGAGTTCTTTCTCCCACCCAGGACTTTCCACAGATATATAAACCTCACTTGCCTAGTTTCCAAGAGACCTCACAACCTCTGAGGATGTCTACCATAGTTGTGGGTGAAACGTCAGGAGACAATGCTTCTGGAACATGGCCATACAGCTTGGAACACTCATAGCAATCCATTCACTAAATTGCCTCCCTCTGAGGCAAAGAGGCTGTGCCTTCCTTGTGCTTTTATAGCCACTGCGCAAGGCAGTCTCCTGGCCTCAGCGGGAAGCAACCCAGTGAGTGTTGTTTTTCTTGTTTCACAAAACAAAAGGAGTATCATATATGAATGAATGAATGAATGAATGACACTTTATTTCTATCCCACCCTATCACCCCAGTGGGGACTCAAGGTGGCTTACAATATATAGAGAGGCAAATACCCAATACCGTATAAAGATATAAAAAACAATAACCTAGCTATTTATCTATCTATACACATAATAAAAGTGAAAATGTGTATGTGTGTATGTGGCAAATGTGTCCGCTTACACAGACAGGCTCCCACCTCCACAAACAGCTATAACATACAGTGCTGCGGAGCCACCAAAAGCACTCCCTCCAATAACATTGCAGGTTGCAGTGAGCGTCACATCCCAGTGTTCCTTTCTTCATTGGTGTGGGATTTGCATGACCCTGCCCACTGCATCTCCCTTAACCCTTCTCTATGGCACACAGCAAACAGGAATTGATCAGCAACTGAACAGACTGGAGGGGGTTGGGGGACTGACTCAACAGGATGGAAGTTGTAATTCACCCTACATCAAGACACAGCACTGTGAGCCCCACAAACAATGGATCTGGACCACATTTGGCACACAGAACCCCCATGACCAGCTTTGGGGGGAATTGACCTTGATTTATAGGAGTTGTAGTTCACCTACATCCAGAGAACACTGTGAACCAGACCAACAATGGATCTGGGCCAAACCTGCCACGGATGATAAGATTTGCAGTACCTTCACTCACTCACCACAAATGACGGATCAGGAGCAAACTTGGCACACAGAACCTCACCTCCTGGTGAAGATTAGGGCAGGATGGACCATGGATGATGGGATTTGCAGTACTTTCAATCGCTTCGGCTCCCATGGATCACTGTGACCCCCACCAATGACAGATCAGGACCAAACTTGGCACACAGACTCCCATGAACCACTTTACATCCTGCTGTGGTTTGGGGTGTGTGTGTGTGAATGGACCACGGATGATGGGATTTGCAGTACCTTCACTCAATTACAGAGACCACTGCGACTGCCATACATGACAGACCTGGACCAAACTTGGCACATAGACTCTCCATGACCAACAGAACATACTGGAGAAGTTTGGGGGGCATTGACATTGATTTGCAGGAGTTATAGTTCACCGGCATCCAGAGAAACTGTGACCCCTACTGGCAATGGACCAGGACCAAACTTGGCACACAGAAGCCCCATGACCAACTGAACATACTGCAGGGCTTTGTGGGAATTGACTTTAATTTTGGGAGTGGTAGTTCACCTGCATCCAGAGAGCACCGAACCCAGCCGGCGTAGGATCTGGACCAAACATGGCACACAGACCCAACATGGCAAACTGTGAATACTGGCAGGGTTTTGGGGTGATTGCTCTGGGAATCTGGGAGTTGTAGTTCACCCTTATCCAGAGAGCACTGAACCCAGCCAACATCAGATCTGGATCAAACTTAGCATACAGACCCAACATGGCCAACTTTGAATACTGGTAGGGTTTGGGAAGGATTGTCCCACGATTCTGGAAATTGTAGTTCACCCACATCCTTATGTATTTTCTAAAGGGAACATTCATAAAAAAGAAACTAAAGACTGATTTTTTTCCTAATAAATAGCGTTAAAAATTAATTAAATGATATGACCTAACATCCAAACACAAACAATGCCTTTTTCAAATGACATGGGCATCGCCAGGTACCCAAGCTAGTATGTATGTGTATGTATATGTGTGTGTGTGTGTGTGTGTGTGTAAAAAGAGGCAAGACAGAGATATTGATGCCTCCCTTAATTCCAGATTCCTGAAATAATATAAAACTGGGCATGAACCAAAGAGAGTAAATCTCATTATGGCTATGGTAGGAATTGAGACATTTGTTCACAAGAGTAGTTTAGGACAAAAGCCAAGCCGGTGCCAAATTGAAAGGTCAGATGATGCTTATTTCACTTCTGCCAGCTTTAGCTGCCAGACAAAAGAATCAAGTGAATACTGAAAGGAATCATCACAGCAGTCCTTCTGAGACAACTTTCTCCTCTCTGTCATGAGTAATGATTTCTAAGGCATTTTGGAGGAATTTTAGAAGAAATGGGGCAAATCTCTTTATTACTCAAAAGCTTCAAATTAAATTAAAACTTCAAGGTGAACAAGGTAGATTTCTAATTGTGGAACTTAATTGGAAAGGCAAGATATAAATAGGCATCTACACCCAAATAATGAAAAATTATGAAAATGTATTCAGAAAGATATCATAATTGGACTTACTAACTGGTTTGCATGGACGATTAGAGTGGTAGACCTTAATTCAGATAAATGTTCCAGCAAGGGAATTAAGGAAGATTATCCAGAACTTTAAAATACAATACGTTGGGTTAATAGATGGTTAGTGATATTTGTATCCAAACACTAGAGACGATTACTGTATATCTTTTTCTCAAATTGTCACAAATATTTTTCTAGAATAGACATGTTTTAGATTTCTAAGCACTTAGCCAATTAATTAAAGAGGCTGGATGTTTTGCCAAAACATTTTTCAGATAATAATCTCATTATAATATCTCTGAAAAAGGAACACGCACACACAGTTTTGATGGAGACTTAATATTTACGTTTGAAGACCAAAATTTCACAATATTGTAAAAAAGCATTGAGGTAAAAAAGCTTGCCATTTGCAACATTCACACTTGCCTCAAACAGACAAGACCTCTTTTCACCACAGATGTATAAACCTTACTTGCCCAGTTTTCAACAGACCTCACAACCTCTGACGATGCCTGCCATAGATGGGGGCGAAACATCAAGAGAGAATGCTTCTAGAATATGGCCATACAGGCTGGAAAACTCACAGCAACCCAGCATTGAGAGAGTTTTTGAATTGAATGTAAATAAGGGCATGGGTATTTCAGTTGGTTGCATATCTTGGAGCTACCTATTTCAAGTACCGGAGAGAATGAGATTTGGCACAAATATTATTTGGCCTTTAAAGGCAATATATTTAATCCAAAAGCCCAGCTTTTGGTAAATGGTAATGCCACAACATGAACTGAAATTGAGATACAAAAGGAAACTAGGCAAGGATGTCTCCTTTCACCTTTGCTTTTTATTTTGATGCTGGATACTTTGAGAAACGTCAGACAAGATGACAAAATCTGTGGCTTAAAGCTAAAAAAACAGCATAAGCTGATGGCTCATGTGGATGATTTAATGAGAATGATTCAAATCCATTGGACTCAATTAAAGCTCTTTGGGACAAATTCTTGATTTGAAGTCAATTATAAGAAAACAAAACCATTTACCACAAATGTGACATCAGAAGACAAACTAATTACTCTCTCAAATTTCAAAGTGGGAGGAAAGGGGGGATTAAATATATGGGAGTTAAAACTAGGAAAAATTACAGTGTATTATTTCAAAACAAATATGAAAAAGTCTGGAAAAATGAAATATGGGAAATAGTGATAAATGTATCACTTATAGGAAAGAAATGGGCTTGCTGTGAGTTTTCTGGGCTGTATGGCCATGTTCCAGAAGCATTCTCTCCTGATGTTTCGCCCAGCATCCTCAGAGGTTGCGAGGGAGGTTTTTATATCTATCCATCTATCTATCTATCTATCTATCTATCTATCTATCTATCTATCTACCTATCTATCTATCTATCTGTGGAATGTCCAGGGTGGGAGAAAGAAGTCTTGTCTATTTGAAGCAAGTGTGAATGTTGCAAATTGGCCACTTTGATTAACAATGAATAGCCTTGCAGCTTCAAAGCTAGGCTGCTTCCTACCTGGGGGAATCCTTTGTTGGGAGGTACTAACTGGCCCTAATTGTTTCCTGTCAGGAATTCCCCTGTTTTCTGAGTGGTGTTCTTTATTTACTATCCTGATTTTAGAGTTTTTAAAAATTCTGGCAGCCAAATTTTGTTCATTTTCATGGTTTCCTCTTTTCTGTTGAAATTGTCCACATACTTGTGGATTTCAGTGGCTTCTTTGTGTAGCCTGACATGGTGGTTGTTGGAGTGGTCCAGCATTTCTGTGTTCTCAAATAATATGCTGTGTCCAGGTTGGTATCAATATTCATATCACATGTCCATATCACAAGGAATGTTTTCCCAATGCTTTCCAATGCTTTGTTTCTATCATAACAAATGGAATATCTTTATACAAAAATAGAAAGAAAATACTTGAATGGCAGCCAAGAAAACCCAGAATAAAATTCAAAATATTACATGATGATAAGGAAATTTCCTATTATTATGCTGCACAGTCAGCCATCCATATCCAAAGATTATACATCCTTGATTTCCATCATATGCTACTTGGAAATATTTTTTTAATACAAAAAGCAAACTTTGATTTTGGCAGTTCATTTAATGGACACCACTTTTTACTATTGCATTGTACATAATGGAAGTTCTGCACCCACAGATTTTGGTGTCTGCTGGGAGGGTGATTCTGGAACCAAAATTCAGCAAATATCAACAGCCCACTGCATTATGAAAGGTGTTGTTTTGTGTGACTGAAGGAATTGATTTTGCTTAGATTGGAGACTTCTGCATGACAGAAATAGAAACATCTTCCTAAGATAATATTAGCGTCTTCACCACAGAAAGCCTTTCTTGGGAACTACTGGGTTAAAAACCAGAAATGGCTTTTCAACAATGATCTTTTGTACTTGGAAGGAGGAGAGATTAAATCAAAAGAGATGCTTTTTAAGGAAGGCAAAGATCTCAGCCGATTTGTTTATATGCAACTAAAGGAGAGATTTAATCAAGATAAGCAGGATCTAGCCTTAGAGGCTGGAGAAAATTAGTTTTATTTAGAACTTTGTAAGGATGATGATCATATGATTAAAACACGTAGAGACCTTTTGAAACTAGAGACAGAAGCTGCAAAGGATTATATGATAAAGTGGGGCCAACATTTTGGACATAACATTCAAATGTAGGTATAGGGGAAATTATAGAGCACAGACATAAAATTTACTTTGTGTAGTAATTTAGAAGAAAGTGTGTATAAAATGATATTTAGATGGTATCTAACCACAAACAAATTGCTGAAAATGTCGAAGAAACCAATGTTCAGGCTTTTCAAGATAAGAAGGGTGCCTGTTTTCATATGAGGCAAACTAGTAAAAAAGTTACAAGCATAGATGTGGTAAGGTAAGTAATTTTGGAGATCTGCAGTTCGACACACAAGACACACAATTCATACTCCTGTTTTAATAGGAGATCTATTGTTTTGAGTCTGAATATTTTCATATATTGTGTGTGTATCCCAACAGCTGGTAAACTGGCTGTGGTTTCTGGGAGCTGTAGGCCAAAACACCTGGGAACCCATAGGCTGAGAACCACTGTGTTATATCTTTGGGAATGGAACCATATTTCATTGTTGCTTGTGGTTCCTTTATTTTATCAGTTGTAAACTTATTTCACGCAATGCTTTTGACACGTAAAAAAATAAATAAATATTGATTCTTTTAAAAAACAAGTGCTTTCCATTGGAAATTCAATGTGTGGGGGATGGAATGGGATGAGCATGTGCCTAACCCTTTTATGTTTGTGACTAATAGAAGAGGAGGTGCCTTCCCAAGATAATTCCTCAAAGTGCTAGGAATGCATTATCAAGTTATTACTACCCCTGGGAGCATACCAGGAGAGTAAAACCAAATTAATCTTCTCCTTTAATCCACTTCATGGCAACACACCAATTCTTTTTCCATGCCAAAATCAAATCAGGTGAGTGGAGTCTGTTTTGCCTTGTCACGGCTGGAATTGGTTCTTTAGCATGTGTTTGTCTTCTTGAAGAAAGCAACCTGTCCTCTTGAAAGATGAATTCATAAGGCATGCACACATTTGCACAAACATAGATACATCCATCTGAAGTGACACAAATCTATCCATGATCTAGATGGGCAAATAAACAAAACATTTGTTGTTTATTTGTTCAGTCGCTTCCGACTCTTCGTAACCTCATGGACCAGCCCATGCCAGAGCTCTCTGTCAGCCCTCGCCACCCCAGTTCCTTCAAGATCAAGCCAGTCACTTCAAGGATACCATCCATTCATCTTGTCCTTGGTCGGCCCCTCTTTATTTTCCTTCCATTTTCCCCAGCATCATTTTCTTCTCCAAGCTTTCATGTCTTCTCATTATGTGGCCAAAGTACTTCATCTTTGCCTCTAATATCCTTCCCTCCAGTGAGCAGTCAGGCATTATTTCCTGAAGTATGGACGGGTTGGATTTTCTTGCGGACCAAGTCACTCTCAGAATTTTCCTCCAACACCACAGTTCAAAAGCATCTATCTTCCTTTGCTCAGCCTTTCTTATGGTCCAGCTCTCGCATCCAAAGGTAACTACAGGGAATACCATTACTTTAACTATGTGGGCCTTCATTGCCAGTTTGATGTCTCTACTCTTCACTACTTTATTGAAGTCGGTCATTGCTCTCATCCCAAGAAGTAAACATCTTCTGATTTCCTAGCTGCAGTCTGTGTCTGCAGTAATCTTTGTGCCGAGAAATACAAAATCTGTCACTGCCTCTGTAAGACAATTACCTTCAATGGGTCCTGGCTCAGGAGGGAAATCAGGCAGAAAAACCCAGTCTCGTGAGAGAAGCAAAAAGCAAAGTTTATTTTCACCACAGCTGTGAGAAGGCAAAGAGCTGTACATACCCCAGAGGGCTGTACTATGCAAATGGCTGCCGCAAAAGAATATATATTTTGGCTTATCTAAAATTGACCAATGGCTGAGGGTCTTCCTCACCTTCCACACCTACTTGGCATAAGTGATACCAATGACCTAACTTGTTTACTCTGAGCTTTCTTCTCTCCTTGGGACTTTCTGGAGAAAGGCACCAGCTCACAGGAAGCGAGGGGCATATGCAGAGGCAAAGCTACCTAGGCAAAAGTTTACTATT
Source organism: Anolis carolinensis (assembly GCF_035594765.1). NCBI lineage: Eukaryota > Metazoa > Chordata > Lepidosauria > Squamata > Anolidae > Anolis > Anolis carolinensis. The sequence continues at coordinate 139,471,747 of NC_085845.1, forward strand.
TTCTGGCTTATGGTCCCTTCACCTCCATGTTTATTCCTTCTATTTATTTACTTGTTTGTTTGTTTATTTATTTTTATTTACATCATTTATATACCGCCTTCCTTGCCTGGGAGTCCCAAAGCAGTTTACAACATAATATATAAACAATTAACACAATGTTAAAAATGATCAAATCCATAGCATTTAAAACATCCCAAGTAAAAACAGATTAAAACATCTATTTGCCAGTTATCAAAACAAAACATGGAAAACACCAAATTGGGGATATGAGAAGGAATTGGAGAGGGGGAGCATCCAAATTAACTTGCATATTAAACATGTTGAAAGCATCTAGCCTGCGTGGATACAGGGTGCCTATTTGACCATGCTATGTGGAGGTGGGAATGAGAATGAATAAAATAAAATAAAAATAACATCAATGGGGATAGTTTCAGAGAAGAACATAGGAAAGGAAACTGAAATAAACAGAGGTACAGTAGAGTCACACTTACCCAACACTTATCCAATGTTCTGGATTATCCAACACATTTTTGTAGTCAACATTTTCAATACATCATGATATTTTGGTGCTAAATTCGTAAATACAGTAATTACTACATAGCATTACTGTGTATTGAACTACTTTTTCTGTCAAATTTGTTATATAACATGATGTTTTGGTGCTTAATTTGTAAAATCATAACCTAATTTAATGTTTAATAGGCTTTTCCTTAATCTCTCCTTATTATCCAACATATTCGCTTATCCAACGTTCTGCCGGCCCGTTTACATTGGATAAGTGAGACTCTACTGTAATAGCAGACTGAAGAAAATGAACCTGGATAGAAAAGTAGGCTGAATGTAGCTCTGAAAATTGACTAATGAGGCAAAAATGTGGGGAGAAGATTGTATAAAGGGTCATTTCCAAAAGGGTTACACACACAAAACAAATTGATTTCAGTGATAGAAAACACACCCATGCAACTAAAAGAAATAAACCAGACTTTCTAGAAAATACAGAGTAAAAGAGCTGCAGACAACATCCATTGAAAACAGGTTGACTGTGGGTATGAGTTGGAAAACATGTGATAAAAAGAGAACTGATCTGACTTCAGCTTTTGAAATGTTACAGATTTGGCCTATGCAAATAGAATGAAGGAAGCAGAGGAAACCAGAAGCATTACCACAAAGGGAGTGGCACTCCTATCATTCTAATGGAGCTGCGAGCTTAAGGAGTGTACTTGGTGGCCCCATTTAACCTCATAGAAAATACTTCTTAGGAATAGAGAGGATCTGTTTCCAGGTTGCAAAGGGTGCAGAATTGATGTTGTGCGACACCACATTAACTGTCCTGGCAGAGCTTTTGGTGGCACAGTGAGTTAAACCCTTGTGCCGACAGGACTGCTGACTTGAAGGTTGAGTTGCTGACCTGAAAGTTGCTGGTTCAAATCCAACCCGGGGAGAGCACGCATGAGCTCCCTCTATCAGCTTTAAATCTATGGGGGACATGAAAGAAGCCTCCCACAAGGATGGTAAAAACATCAAAACATCTGGTTGTTCTCTGGGCAACTTTCTTGCAGACGGCCAATTTTCTCACACCAGAAGCGACTTGCGGTTTCTCAAGTTGCTCCTGACACACACACACAAAAACTGTCCTGGCGTCCTAAGCAGAGCACACAAAATAGCAGAGCAATGTTCATCTTTTTTAAAAAAAAAAGATGCAGGAAAAAGTGGATTTTGTTTACTTTCCCTTATTTCTCAGAACAGTAGGTGGCGATTGCCCTCCTGCCATGATTCACTGTCAATTTTTATGCCTGCTGTGACAAAGAGCAAAACTATGCAAGTCTCCTTTGAGATTCACAGCTATACATACCCATTGTGTTATTATTTTGTAATAGTGCACTTAGTATGTAGACTTTAAAGTGCTGTTAATGTAACTGAGTTGAAAATCTAACGTAAATGGCCCATGCTCACCATCTTCCAACCTTTCTTCTTGGGAGATGTGGGTGCAGGTTTATGCCTTGATGCATTGTTTGGCATCGGGAACTGCTTTTCTCCTGATAGCAACCAGTAAGTAGGAGCCTTATAACTACTCTAGATGGCACTGTTGTATTTATTTTAATTTCCACCTGGGCTGAGAAAGAACCGGTTTTTGAAAGCTTAATGAGTTTCCTTTTGAAAACAAACATGCTGTTTCAACAGAGGGTCAGTGTACATTGTTCTGGGTTTTGGCTTTTATGTTTATAGCTATGTAATCAATATGTTGGGAGAGTAATTAATTTTTAACTTCAATCCAATTGTAGATCAAATGCCACTGGAGTTACTGGGCGGAAGGGTGACTCCTTTTGAAGAAGTGATACATTAGTTGGGGGAAGGAAAAGAAAGCGCAACTCCTGGCTATGAATGTTATACATGACCTTGTCCTGCAAAACACCACCCCCTCTCTTCTTAAACACTTGAGGAACTTTTAATTAATATATATATTAACAGATTTTTGAAAGTTGAAAGTAACAATATTAATGGCCAGGTTGTGTAAAGAGACATTTATTTTCTTTGGCAAAAGTATTGTTTTGTCCTCTAAGCCTGCTTTCCAGCACTATAATGACATCCGTTTCCTAGAATTATGTCATTCTTATTGAAGGAAAACCCGCAAAGCAGAACATCATGCTGAGTGTTATAAACTCTTTGAATTCTTGTTTTTCAAACACCTTTCCTCCTGGTCCACCCAGTTCATTTATTTGGAATCCACCTGACATTTTGCATCAGCAAGATTGTGGTTGCACTCCTGTGCCTGTGTTCTTTCAAGAAAAATGGCTATTTACATTATTTTGGAACTATGATGTGGATTTATAGTGGTCTACTATAGCTAGATTTACACTACCCAATATCCCAGGATCTGATCCCAGATTATCTGATTTGAACTGGATTATATGAGTTTACACTGCTAGATAATCTGGGATAAACAGATAATTTGGGATCAGATCCTGGGATATAGGGTAGTGAAAACCCAGACTATGATTCTGTCCCACTAACTCAGTGATTCTCAACCCGTGTGTCCCCAGCTGTTTTGGCCTACAACTTCCAGAAATCCCAGCCAGTTTACCAGCTGTTAGGATTTCTGGGAGTTGAAGGCCAAAACATCTGGAGATCCACAGGTTGAGAACCACTTTGTCTCACTGTCCTACAATCCCAGTTTTTCTGTCTTCAGTGTGCGTATCAGAAGGTTCAAGACAAAATTGGGATTCCAATAGTGTATTGTCAAGGAATACCAGTTTACATAGGCTGCATGTCAGAATAAGGCAGTGACAAACCACTTGCCTAAGAAAACCCTATGAAATTCATGAGGTCATCCTAAATTGACAGGCAGTCAGAGTACATACATGTCAGCTGTCCTTCTGCCAAAGTATTTTCCTCTCTGAAGTAGCTGTGATGGTCTTGAGGGTGTTTTTGGCATTTCCCTAGTTTATTGTGATGGGGGACTTCAAGAGAAATAATGTCCAGAAGAACTCAATATTTAATGCCTTCAATGGCAACCATGGGAGATCTGGCCCAACCCATTGTAAGGATCTGGTTTTCTATGTTGACTAGGAAAATTGTGGTTCTCTGGATGTAGAAGAATTTTGCACAGTTCTGTTGTGATGCATGACAGGGTTTAGAACTGGAGCCTCTATAAAGGTAAAGGAGCAATTAAGATAATTAGGGTTTATGATAAGCGATTCTTGCCATTCTATACAGCACTGTTTTGGGTGGCCATAGGGCTATCATATTCTGAACTCTGAGAAGAAAACTTTAAAAATATAGAATTTTTCAACCACGTTTTGTGGTTGAAATTCTTAATGTTTGGATATCTTGGATACTACAGTTGCTGTTCCTATGCCCTCTGTTTACCTGGATATTTGTCAATTTGTATAACCTAAGGACATGGACAGGGTCCTTTAAAAGGCCAAATCTATTACCTGTGTGCTTGACATGTGCTTTTCTTAGGTCATAAAAATGGCCAGGGTGGGTTGGTTTTACGGGCAGCTCATTGCATACAATTTATTATAAAAATAGCTAAGTGAATAAGGGTTGTGGTTAATACCACATCATGCATTAAAGAAGCAATAATATGACATCTGTCATATCAAATGACTCTGAAATCCACTATATCGGTTTCCAGGTTGTCTCCTATATTCTATTCTTAGCAAGGTGCTTAAGTGTGTTGTGCTATCTTTATCCCAGGGGAATAAAGCTGCTTTCTGTCTTTGTTATAGGTTGTTATGGGACTGTTTGGATTATCTTGGGGGGGGGGGGGGGGAGAGAGCTGGATAGAAATGGTATTGATTCTGCTATATCTTTCAGTAGTGTTTGATTCAGTAGTATCATTAACCATGGTAAACTTCGAAGTCACATATCTGGGATGGGATTTGAACACAAAGTTTTGACTCTGAGTCTTCTTGGGGTCCTTCTACACAGGCCCAAAATACAGGACCTGTCTCGCTTTTACCGGAGGCATCCAAATAATGCACCAGGTAAAAGCAAATTAATGTGGAACAAACTGAGATTTCCCTGGGAGTCTCCTGAGGTTTCCCTGGTTTAGTCCACATGAATTAGACACCTCAACAAATTCGGGCCTTACTGGAAGGTCCCAGTTTATTGGGGTGCTGGACCTGTGGGAATGGACTACCAGGACTGCTTCCACAATTCTGAGGGAGTCCCCACAGCCGTCCCGCTTCTTTGGGCTCCACTCCCCTTTCCCTCCAGTCCTCCCATTTTAGTCCCCAAACTTACCGGAGAGGCCTGCCAGAAGGACAGACCTCTCCCTACAGTCCTCCTGGCACGAGAAAATAGTGCAACAGGAGACAGGGGTGGGGGGAGAAAGGATGGCTTCATGATAGGAAGGATGGTTTGGGGACCCACGTTTGGGGCTTTGGGGGGTTTCATGCCATCTTGATTTGACTTGGGATGGTATGTGGCCACCCCCGATAAGACCAGGGTTTTGGGTTGGGATGGGGACTAAACCCTGCATAGAAGCAGGTTACTTTAACTCGTTTTGGTGCAGGTTTTAGCTATGTGTGGAAACACCCTTATAGAGGAAAATTTCAGAAGGCAGTGCTGAGATATTCCTACTTGACAGTTTGGTCATGGCCTACAAATTTCCACAAGATTCCATCTTGTATCCCCTGCTATTTAAGATATACACGAATCCTTTGAGAAAGTTTGTGTGCATTTGGAGACTTGGGGTCAACAGTATACTAATGATATTCAACACTGTCTCTCCTTTCTGTTTACATCCAATGGGTCCGTTGTAGTTTCTGATCAGTATCTGGTGTCAACGATAGCCTGGATTAAAATCCTTGACATGGTGTCAGTGATATTTCCTTAATCTGGAGTGGCATCAGAAGTCTCACAGCAACTTACTGTTGCCGGCCACTGATTAACATTATCCGCAACTCACTGTAGACATTTTCTTCTCCATTCCATTGCATTTTGAGAAAATCTAACAAGGCAGCTGCCTGTGATAGAACAGAATAAAGCAACTTATCTGAAGTTGGGAGGAAGGTGAGTGACTGGCTGACACCATGGCTTTGATGATAGCAGGGATGTCAGTGGGCCCTTCTTAGCCCCTGGCCATGTGCAGGTGTACAACTGGGCCTGCAGCAGCTGCTGGACCTGATAGGAGACATTTTGTACTGGTCAAGAAGCTTTTAGCCAGCATGTAGAAACAGTGATATTCAAAGATTTGCTGGAGAAGGAAGCACAGTATAGGTGAAGAGTCCACACACATCCCTCCTGATAACTAAATTGTGAAATTACTCCAATGTGGTTCCCCTCTTTGAAATAGGATAGGTGAACTATCTGGTCTTATAACTGTAGTAACCTGCGATCTGTTAATGTTGTTGATTCAGAGAACATTTGGGAAAACCACTGCTTAGTCTTGATAATTTGTCTTTGCGCTATTTCTACAATGACATTTTTGCTTAAATTTGCATTGTCGTTTACTTATGTTCTGATTTGATATTGCTGCTAAGCTACCTTGTGAATGAGAAATTAAAAAACAGTACTAGGTAGAAGAGAGGATTTTGTTTCGATTGTGGCCTGCCAGTGTGGCTTTTAACTGCAATAAATTCACTGTGGGAAAAGGTGAAAGTGGTGGGCTTTCTCTTCTGTGTTGTTCTTAAAGGTACAGTCCTCGTTGAGAGCACTGCTTTATTCATGCTTGAGATAGGAAGGAACATTCTTCACATGCTTTGACAGCAGCATGACAGAATTATAGCAGGGGAAGCTTTTCCCGATCTATAATGCCTTCAGATTGAATGCATTGTTAACTGACAGAATTCACTGCTACAGAATGTAGCAATGTGCACTAGTTTAGCTGTTTTTAAAAGGAGAGTGTGGAAGAGAAAGTTACAATGATTATTACTTACAATAAATACATCTTTTTAGTTTTAAAGGCAGAGTGCGTCTGAATATAAGCTGCTATTTTTTTTTTTGTGTCAGGAGCAACTTGAGTCGCTTCTGGTGTGAGAGAATTGGCCGTCTGCAAGGACGTTGCCCAGGGGACAGCCGGATGATTTGATGTTTTTACCATCCTTGTGGGATGCTTCTCTCATGTCCCCGCATGGAGCTGGAGCTGATAGAGGGAGCTTATCCGCACTCTCCCCGGGTAGAATTCGAACCTGCTAGGAAACTATAGTGGAAGAGGTCCACCAGCTTCACAGCCTGCTTCTCAAGAGCAATCTACATACTATAGTAAACACAACAACAACAATTTATTGGTTAGCCAGTTGGCCTTATCAAGAGCAGACAGTAGAAACACAACATACAACATACATCTAGTACACTTAAAATACAATACAGATATACAGGTATTTGCCAGCTTGGTGCCAATGTAGCTTCTCGGCCTTTTGGCTAAGATCAAGTGCTATAGCAAACACGTTATTGGGTTTAACTGTCTTTCATACTACAAAAGTAAAATATGCATGGATCTAATATGGACTTGGGTGAGCACTTGCTGATAGGGGAGGTTTATACCTCCCCTTGGAGATCTTTTTAAAAGCCCACTTATTGGCAGAATGGAGCTGATAACATCCTGCAGTACCCCATTCATAGAATCATAGAATCATAGAATTGGAGGAGACCTCATGGGCCATCCAGTCCAACCCCCTGCCAAGAAGCTGGAAAATCGCATTCAAAGCACCCCCAACAGATGACCATCCAACCTCTGTTTAAAAGCCTCCAAAGAAGGAGGCTCTACTACAGTCTGGGGCAGAGAGTTCCATTTCTGAACAGCTATATAGAAGCCTTATAGATCTCTATTGCTCCAGATGGCTATCTGGCTGTTAAGGTTGGTTTCAGTGTCAGATGGGGGAGTTAAAGCATAGCTATGATTTTTGGAAAATGACATTCATGCAAGGCAATTAGGTTTCTCGGTTGTTAAACTGATGTGTCTTTGAACTGTTAGGGACAAAGATATGCCAGTGCACAAAAAACACACATATATTGCAGAGTTTCACAAGTGTTCTTTTAATTGCCCCAAAACATCTACTCTCCCTTAAAATTATATTTGCCTTTAAATCATGCTTTCAAGAGACAAAAATAAGCAGACTTCTTTAAAAGTAACATCATTGGTTTATTCACAAACTTGTATAAGCATGTAACTTATAAGTCCAGTTACAAATAGGATTTGAAGTAGTTTTTCTGTGTAGGTATAATCAACAGTCCATAGTCCAAAGCACCTCTCTGTTCTGAGAGTCTAATAGAGTCTTTGTCTAGTCTATTTCAACACACTTCTAAAAAGCATACATCTGTTTCTATTGCAGTCTCTAAACATTCAGTTCCTACTGAAGTCTGAAGCATAATAATAATAATAACTTTATTTTTATATCCTGCTCCCATCTCCCCAGACTCGGGGGCGGCTCACATGGGGACAAGCCCAGTTCCAAAATACAATAAAATAGAGCATAATTAAACCAATGTAAAACAGGTAAAATAGTATATTCATACAAACCAGCATAAAATATCAACATAAAACATTAGAACATTAGAGTCTGAACAAAATATACAAACTGTAAGATAAAATTCAGCAGACTCTGCAAAGGGGAATTAAGGATCTCATTACTGAGTTTAATCAATAAGAGTGGAGTGTGATAAAGTGCGGTAGTTGTGGCCACTATTAATACTGTTCTAAAAATGAAGTCTGAGCCCTGAACAAACCCAGATCTGATCTCATGGTCTGCAGCCCCTCCCACAACAAAAGTGTTAAAGAAAACCGGCAAACCAATATGTGCACACATATACAATACACTAAACAATCTGAATTGTATACATAACAAATAATTAGTGGAGGCTTGAAGAAGATTCCTATTTCCAACAATGATACTATGGCTAATCTATATCTTTGACACAGGATCTCTGCCTGTGTGCTACCAACCTTCCATATCAAAGCATTCTGTATCTAGAGAGTCAAATATCCATGGCATGAAAATATTTCCAGCAGCCCCCTCCCCAATCTTTTCTCAAAAAGTAAATTTTAATTTTGACATTTTCTATAAGGGACATCATTTTACTACACCACTGTATTTAATGCGACTTGAGCATCCACAGATTTTGATGGAGCCAAACTCAAGCAGATACCAAGGGCCCACTGTATTTATTGCAGCATGGCAAAGCATAATGTGCTCAAATACAGAGGGAGCGGATTGTTCTGCAAACAGAAGAGGGATTGAAAACAGGCAAATCTTTTTTTCCTGCATGACAAATGTCACTGGGAAGTGACCTATTCTCTTTTGTATCTTGTTGAAATTTATTAGAAACCTTCAGGATGCTTTATTGTTGTATTCTTCCTTCTCTGCATAAAAGGCACTACTGCTGTGGGTGGACATCTAACTCACATTGTGAGTTAGTGCTACTATATTTGACACAGATTATGCTTCAGATGCAGTATTATGAACTGTTTGGGGAATCACAATTGTGTAATGCACAATTTGGCATTGATTCAGTCATCAGCTGAAATGAAAAGGTCTTATGAACACAGAGTACTACGGTACTGTATATAAAACGAAGGGGTGAAGGAATTATAATTTCCCCCACAAAATGAAAAAAAAACCCAGGAGCAGTAAAAGATTAGGTCTCAATATTCACAGTTGAAAAGAAGGCAGAGAACAAATCTCTACAAATGCCATTGAAGGGAAACACCCATTGAGTTCAAGTTGCAGAAGACATAGTCTTCAGAAAATGAAATCTAAAGCAATCCTGTATATTACAAATCCTGCTATTGCTGCTCAAAAGAAGCTAAGTGTGAAAATGAATTAACACAAATGTTGACTTTCAGAGGAAATTTCAGATATGCTCATTCGAGATTGAAAAAGCTACAATGATTTAAACAGCTCGAAAATTGAAACTGATCTTTTGGAAACCCGACATGTATTAAATTTAAGGGAACTGACAACAGAAGGTGTAGGCTTTTAAGAATCAGGAAACTAGTAAACTACTACCTAAGCAAAGGTCAACTGACCAGAACGTTCTGCTGACCCTGCAGTTACTTTTAATTGATCAACCTGATTAAGTTCAGTGGAACACCAATATTTTCATACTATCACTTTTTTAAGTTCACCTTTTGGGGTAACAAAGAATAACAAAGCACAAATTAAAAATAGAAACATTTGTGCATTTTAGACATTATGTTTGAATTGTCCCTGCAGGGGTTTATAATGGTTATGGGCAGCTTTGAAAATTGTCCACAATGAGTGGACACGTATAGGAAGCAACTCTTTCTATTTTTAAAATTATTTTCATGGCATTTTGAGTGGAATTTTTCAAGTATTATTCCATTCTCCAGTCAGGCCTACATTTTTAAAAGAGGAGAAAACAAGAACAATAAGCAAGTTCCTGCTTTTTATATATTTAACAGTAATAAAACACTTTTGGGACCATGTATTGAATTACTTCAAAACAGTCATCAAAAGGCATATCACCAAATTCAAGACACACCTGTCTAAGCTACAAGTGTTAAATTTCTGAAATGCCTACTTCTGTAAATTCATTCATAATATGGGAAAATGTGTTTCTACAAGTTGTTTTTTTACTAAAATATTGTATATGTGACAACAGCTCTATCTTGTTTAGTTAAGAGGGATGGCTATGAAATTTACACACTATGGGATCAAGGAGCCCCTGGTGGCGCAGTGGATTAAACCACTGACTGCTGAACTTGCTGACCGAAAGGTTGGCAATTCGAATCCGGGAAGGGGGTGAGCCCCCACTGTTAGCTTCTGCCAACCTAGCAGTTTGAAACATGCAAATGTGAGTAGATCAATAGGTTCTGCTCCAGCGGGATGATAACAGCGCTCCATGCGCCATGCCGGCTAAATGACCTTGGAGGCCTTTTATCCTGTAATAATTCCCATTAATTGATTAATTGATTTATTATAGCTCACATTTATATATACAAAATCCAATAACAAAGAATATTCATTGTCTGTGTTTCTTTTCTGACCATTATTGTTTCATAACTAAAAGAACAATGGGTTCCCCTAAAACTGTGGAGACCAAAATCCACTGCTAGTGGTAATATGAAAATAACCAAACAAACTCAATGTATATATTACAATAACATATATCCAAAAAACAGGACTGTTCCAATCGCATAGAAGTAGAAAACAAGCGGTTCTTCTCTCGAAGTACAAGGCCAAGTTTTTCATGTAAGTAAATGTCCTGTTCTTTATTACATATGAGTAGACTCCAGTTCTCATATATCATTATATATGGTATAATAAAGACAAACTGTGAGTATCATAGCCTTCTTTGGGTTTACAGATTTTATATTCTTCTATATATGTCATAATGCAATACTACCTTTAGCCATTATCTATGTTCCCTTAGGATCCACCTATTCAGAAAACTGATGGTGAATTTCTCACCTTAAAAGTTGAATCTTTGTTGATTATTGAAGTAAGTAAAGTGCCTGAATATACTTTTTTGTAAACTTTTTTGTAAACTTTCTGTACAAATTATTTAATTGCATATATGTATTTATGATATGTATTATTTGTAGACCCAACCGCCTGATGAAGACTCCTGTGAGTCGAAACCTGTTGCAGGTTTGAATCAAGTTATATGAGAACTGGAGTCTACTTATATGTAATAAAGAACAGGACATTTACTTACATGAAAAACTTGGCCTTATACTTCAAGAGAAGAACCGCTTGTTTTCTACTTCTATGCGATTGGAACAGTCCTGTTTTTTGGATATATGTTATTGTAATATATACATTGAGTTTGTTTGGTTATTTTCATATTACCACTAGCAGTGGATTTTGGTCTCCACATTATTGTTTCATGTCATAATGATTATTTTAAAAAATGGTAGGGGTATGACATATTTGTTCTGGATATCAAATAGGCTAGGTGTACCACTCCTTAGGATTTCAATGTTTTTAATTATCTACAGGAGTAGCAACCCTTTTGCTTATCTGAACAGATTTCAGACAGCAGAGGCCACTTTGATATCAAAAATCTAGATTCCCAAAGAGAAAAATAATTCAAAATAGACACAAAATGAAAATAAGAAAGAAATAATAATTATGAATTGGTATAGTTATGTGAACTGAGCTGGTAATGAAGATCAACTGCCTTGCAAAAATAGCTAGGCAGATTTCCCTCATTTGTAAGCAGATTGCTAAGGTAGAATGTAGTAAGATTCGCCTGGAATAATACACTGGTGCCTTTCCCTGTTTTCCTTTCTAATTATTACAGGGAATGCTATTGTATCTGTTTTATCAGGTGATCGGTTCATCCTGAATTTGCAGCAACAATGTTGACATGCAGCCTCAGATCATTTGGGTCAAATTTTTTTCCAAATTTTGTAAGCTGCCTTGAATCAGGGTTGTTGTATGTCTTTCAGGCTGTGTGGCCATGTTCCAGAAGTATTCTCTCCTGATGTTTCGCCCACATCTATGGCAGGCATCCTCAGAGGTTGTGAGGCATGGTTAAACTGGGCAAGGAAGGAAAAAATATATATCTGTGGAGGGTCCAGGGTGTGTCAAGAGTCCTTTTTCAGTTGGAAGCCAGCGTTAATGTTTCAGTTGATCACCCTAATTAGCATTGGAAAGGTTTGTCTCTTGCCTGGGGGGCATCCTTTGTTAAGAGTCCTTAGCTGTCCTTGGGGCTCTTCTGCCCTCAGAGTGTTGCTTCCCATCTACTGTTTTGATTTTTGAGTTTTTAAATACTGGTAGCCTTGGATCCCTTCCGGGGTTGAGAAAGATAGGGTAGAAATAAAGTAAGTAAGTAAGTAAATAAATAAATAATATCCACGTTGTTAAATAATTTTAGCTTTCAGGGCCCCTAATCCAAAATACTATGTTCAATTCTGAAATCCACATTTAAGAAAGATAGCAAAACAGGCTTTGTGAATAAATGGATAGGATGCCAAAAACCCAACTTGCTTTTATACTTTGAACAGGTGTCTCAATGCAACTATTTTCCCTTCCTCTACATAGATTCCTTCTTCCATTTTCTTTTTCTATAGCAGTGCTATTCAAACTGTTGGTCCCCGCAGGGTATGCTGCTGGCCTGTGAGCAACCAATTGCCAGTTAATGGAAAGTTTTCAGGAAATAAATGGTTTTATCCAATGGGCATATGTTGTTTCTTTGCACATTAAAAAGAAAAATGCTGGTACTCCACACCAGAGAACACATTTTATAAAATCTACAGAATTCATCCCACTGCATCCAAAAATATTCCGACTCTGTAAAAGTAGAGGAAAATGTAAAATCCCAGAAGCCACTACAGCAACTCTTGTCAATTTAGGCTGTTGCTATAAATTAAAATTCCATCAATATTTGCTTTATCAGTCTATAGATTCCCAACCTGTGGAGTTCAATAGAAATTAGTCCCTAGAAATTAATCTTAGGACAGCCGCCTACTTTTCCCTCTTACTGTTTTGTTTAAATTGAAGGGCACCTCTTCTGTTACCTTGCACTCATTTCCCAGCTTCAATCAATTTTATTCTATCATCCCTTTCTCCAGATTTGTCCCACAAGGAATTTCCTCAGTGAATTTAATCTTACTGTAGAAGCCCTTTCTTCTTTGTAACAGCTGTCTCAGAGGTCATCCACAGAAAGTATGTTGCTGTAGAGATAACATGTCCCTTATTTGTGTCCTCATGCTTTTAGATTACACTATGTAACACAATGTTTGTTCCTGGGTTATAAATGTCATTTCCCAATTGGTTCTATCATTAAAAACATGGAAAACGTTTATTAAACTGCAAATTTTGCAGGACATCCTGCAGCACATTTTGCTATGGTGTTGATTTTGATTTTTAAAGCCCTACATGGTTTGGGTCCAGGTTACCTAAAGAATCGCCTTCTCCCATACAATCTCACACTTCGGTCTTCTTGGGGAGGCGTCTGCTCCAACTAGCCAGAATCCGACTGGCAACTACCACCCAGAGGACCTTTTCATCGGCTGCCCCACAATTGTGGAATAACTTGCCGGAAGAACTCTGACAGCTAAATGAGATGTCAGAATTTAAAAACCATGTAAAGACCTATCTCTTTTGGCAGGTCTACCCAGACAGTCTTTAAACATGAATTTTAAGTGTCCTTTGTTTGAGCTCTGTTTTGTGCATTTGGTGTGTAACTTTTATGGAGGTATGTTTTAATGTGCGTATTTTAAGTGTTTTTACTTTGCTTTTAATTGCTTTGTAACCCGCCCCGAGCCATGAGAACAGGCAGATAAGAAATAAAATGATAGTAATAATAATAAAGAAGCAGACGAAACAATGGATCATGTACTCAGCTTCTGCAAGAAGATCACACAGACAGACAAGCAGAACAATAATACCGTTGCTCAGATGATCCATTGGAATATGTGCCACAAGTACCATCTGCCTGTGACAAAGGACTGGTAGGATCACAAGCCTGAAAAAGTCACAGAAAAAGAACACATCAAACTACTCTGGGGCTGACAAAGTTTTGGAGCACAATACTCCCGACCTCAAAATTGTGGAAAAAAACAAAGTATGGATTGTCAGTGTTGCAATCCTAGGCAACAGCAGAATCGACAAGAAGCAATTGGAAATCTTACATAATATGAGTATTTAAAGAGCAAAGAACTGGTGGGATCACAAACCTGCAAAAGTACTGGAAAATGAGCACGCAAAGATACTGTGGGACTTCCGAATCCAGACTGACAAAGTTCTGGAACACAACACACCAGACATCACAGTTGTGGAAAGGAAAAAGGTTTGGATCATTGATGTTGCCATCCCAGGTGACAGTCACATTGATGAAAAACAACAGGAAAAACTCAGCTGCTATCAGGACCTCAAGATTTAACTTCAAAGACTCTGGCAGAAACCAGTACAGGTGGTCCCGGTGGTGATGGGCACATTGGGTGCCGTGCCAAAAGATCTCAGCCAGCATTTGGAAACAATAGACATTGACAAAATCACAATCTGCCAACTGCAAAAGGCCACCCTACTGGGATCTGCACACATCATCCGAAAATACATCACACAGTCTTAGACACTTGGGAAGTGTTCGACTTATGATTTTGTGATACAAAATCCAGCATATCTATCTTGTTTGCTGTGTCATAAAATAATAATAATAATAATAATAATAATAATAATAATAATAATAATAATAGTTCAATGAGTATCTCATAGAGTCCCAACCAATTCAACATAGTTTGTGGCAGCCACAAAAACAAAGTTTCTGGAGTATAACAACTACTTTCAGAGTAAGTACCATGCACTTAAACAGGGAATAACACTTTCAAACCAGGAGCAGAACATTTTTTCAAATTTTGTTACATTGTGTTATCTTTTGCATTTTTATCCACAGGAGAAAGAAAGAACCAAATCTTCACTTTTCTCCATTTTAGAAACCAAGAGACAAGTACTGAAAGATGATGGAAAATGTACTTATTACATTTGCAGTCCCTGTGATCACTTGGGAAATAATAGACAACCTTCAAAACAGGTGTATCTCAAGAGTAGACATTGCAAAAGAGGATCAGTCCTGTTTTCTACTCAAAAGTGGTAAGCAAACTAGCTTTTTCTTCTTGGCTGATAATAATGAACATGTGTACTTATGGGCCCTTTAACAGCAGAACGGTACGGAGATATGCACAGGGGAAGCTTCTCACAACACGAAGATAAACACTGTCACCTACTGATGCCTGAAAATCACATTAAGAGTCAGAAGGAGTAGGGCCTAATTTAACAAAGGTAGACAGCAATCATTGTTTAAAGTGAACAAACCTCCATCTCTGATAACGTGTAAGTACACAAATCGGCTGTCGTTTTTTCCTGGTAGGAATCCTTTAGCAACTGCTTGAGAGATAGGGATTTCAGTTTTGTTCTGTTATCTCCCTGGCAGAAAAAAAATCACCTACTGAATTTCTGTCTATCAGGAGCTAAATAATCAAAAGCTGACAGTCTATAAGGAATGTGCAACTAGGTTATCTGCAACCACTACCTTATAAGGAACGTTTTGTTTCCCAGCTAAGTATTATTGTCTTTTCTAATGAGTCATGGCATCTCATGATATGTCCAAAGTACAACAGTTGCAGTTTAGTCATCTTGACTTCTAGGGAGAGTTTAAGCTTGATTTTATCTAGGACCTATTTACTTGGATTTTTTTAACCAGTCCACCATCTATAGAACCCTTCTTCAGCATATTTCAAATTAGTTGATTTTCTTCCTACCAGCTTTCTTCACAACACAAGAATCATACTAACTTTAGAATTCACTGTATGGGTTGAGCATCCCTTATTTGGAAATCCTAAACTCATTGTACACCTGGGTGGCTGAAATAGTGACATGATGGTTCAGTGTACACAAACTTTGTTTCATGCACAATATCATTTTATAAATTGGATATAAAATTACCTTCAGGCTAGGTGTGCAATGAAATATAAACACATTTTGTGTTTAGACTTGGTTCCCATCTCCCAAGATGTTTCATAATGGATATGCAAGTATGAAAGAATACAAAATACAGAACACTTCAAAAGGTGATATGGAGCAGGAGGGCACCTCTCTCAATAGATCTCATATTACTAGCACATTAACTACAGTGGCTGGGCTATTCCTGTCTAGGAAAGGCCACAGCAGGCAAATCAATCAAAGCTGACCCCAAACACCCTGATATACTGACCTCACCTGTGCTTTTAATGGGGCATTAAAACATTTTAAAATTCATGGATGGAGCCAGCAATTTTATTGACAACACAGCTCCAGATATACTGGCTTGGAATCCCATGGTTCCATCCTGAAGAAGCAATTGAACCAACTTTATATAGAATTCTTACAAAAACATACAGTTGCAGCGATTGAGCAACAAAAGATAATTATATGAATTTGCCTATAAGAACAAATCTCCCCCCCCCCCCCACATATACACCCAGAAACTATAAGTGTCATACTTGTTTTTTGCATCTTAATTTTGGTTCTCCAGCTGTTTCTATCAGCAAAACATGTCAAGATATTTTGGAACATAAGTCTGAATGTTTTGTATATCTTTAACTCAACTTGAAATCATTATAATATTTGTTTTGTTTAAAGAAATGGTTTTCTCCAACACAGCTGTATTTAATTTAGATCTTATTGACTTATTTTGACTTTTCTTCTTCAGCCTCCAATTCTTGAACTCAGAACAGATCCACCTCAAGACAAGAGTTCACTATTCTTCTCTATTGTTTATGTAGCATCTTATTCTGTACTCCAACGGGGAGGTAGACTTATGGTGCTCAAATCATGTTTCAAGATGCATGAAATGCAATACAGAGATGCAACACAGTACATGAGTCTGGGATCATCTTCTAGAGTTTTTTTAATTCATGTTTTTCTTGGAGAGTACAATAGCTGTAGATGTATTGCTGCATATATTTGGCATGTGTGATGGTAGATCCATGTACACACACACACACTGAAAAGAATCAAGGCAAGCAGCCTAAATGCCATTTATTGATTATGAATTAGAAAAACCACCTGTGATTGTTTTTACAGTTCAGCAAATTCTGTTATCCAGATCAATGTTTCATTGCTGCTAATAGTGTCATGATATTAGGTCAACGTTAACAGGATCATAAATAGCTAGCAGCTGAGGGAGAGTCTAACTCACATTTCATCCTGAATACAGGAAAAAAAATCAAGAGAAATTATCAGTTTATTTTTAATGTACCCACCCTTAAATTTTGGAAAAATGCATACTGTATATATGTGGGTGTGGCTTTTAAGTATACATTAGGAATAGATTGTAAAAGAATCAAACTATAGAGTTGGAAGGGCTCAATGAAGCAAGGTCTCCAGACAAAGCATCTTTAGTAGGTAGCTGTTTAGCCTCTTTTTGAAGATTTCCAGAGAAGGAAACCTCACCAAGTCTCCAGGCAATTGGTTCCTTTGCCAAATAACTTACTGTCAGGATATTTTTTCTAATGTTCAATCAAAATCTATACTTGTGTAACTTCAGTGCATTAGATCTGGTTCAACCCTCTAGGACAGCAGACAACAGGGTGTGACAGCCCTTGAGGTTGTGAAAGACTGCAATCCCGTCACAGTCTTCCTTTCACCACGTCTTCCTTTCACATGTCCAACTCCTTCAATGACTCCTTTTGTTTGCCATGCATGCCTCTTATAATCCTGGTTGCCCTTCTCTGAGCTTGCTACAATTTGTCTCTATCCTTACAATGAGGTGCCCAAAACTGAACACAATACTTCAGATGAGGCCTAACTAGAGCAGAATATAGTAGGACCATTACATCCTTGGACTAGTATTTGCAACATGACACTGCTGGATCATGTTCAGCAATTCTCTCCCGGTCCTTTTGGTACATAGTACTGCTGAGCCATGGATACTCCATCCTATATTTATGCATAGGGTCTTTGCGGACTCAATGTAAAACTTTTTTATTTATTTATTTACTTACAGTATTTATATTCTGCCCTTCTCACCCCAAAGAGGACTCAGAGCGAATAACAGAACACATATAAGGCAAACATTCAGTGCTGATTAGACAAAGACAGGGCAGACAGACAGAGGCATATACAGTAAAGTCTTGTTTATCCAACATAAATGGGCAGTTCAATACATGGTAACATTATGTAGTAATTGCTGTATTTACGAATTTAGCAACAAAACATCGCAATGTATTGAAAACATTTGACTACAAAAACATTGATTACTAAAAAATTGACTAGAGATAAAGATAGAATTGCATAAAAAGAACCAACTGTAACAACATTGTTGGAAGTTAAATCCGTAAAAAGTTCTGTCCTGTGAGGATTTTAAAAAATCCTTGATCCTTGCCTGCCTAGAGAAACAGCTGTGGATCCGAGTGGGAGACAGACTATGTTGGATAATACAGAACGTTGGATGAGTGAAGGTTGGATAAGCGAGACTCCACTGTATATATAGACTTTCCAGCTTTCGGCATCTTTTTGGAGGCTGTGCTCAGTTCTAGCCACAGGGGGGTGCTGTCGCTCCATCTTCCCTTCTGAAGAGCATTTGCAAACTTTCCTCTTTTTGATCATCGTACCTTATTTTAATACCTTTCTGTTTTAACGTGATACCTATTAATCTACTTACATCACTGTTTTTGATCTACTAGGTGGGTAGAAGCTGGGCTGAATGGCCGGACGCTCACCCCAACTCGGGCTTTGAACTGACAACCTTCCAGTTGGCAAGATTTACTGTAGCTGACAGCTTGGTGAGCTAAAGCCCCACTGAGCTAAAGCCCCAGCATACTGAATTTCCTTTTATTAATTTCAGTCTAGTTTTCTAGTTTATGGTTCTTTTGTGTTCTGTTCCTATCTTCCAATGTATTAGTCACCCTTCCCAGTTTTGTACTGGCAAATTTAATAAACATTCCCACTGCCCCCATCATTTAGTAAAAATATTGAAGTGTGTCTGTCCAGCATTCCACTTGAGACCTCCTTTCAGTCTGAAGGACAACTGTTTGAGCATGATTTTAAAACCAATTATGGATTCATTTGATGTTTCCATCTATTCCATATTCAATCAGTTTGCTAATCAAAATAATTTAAGGATATTATTCAATACCTTGCTGAATTCCAGATAAATTACATCCACAGCATTCCCACCATCTATTAAACTACTGACCCAATCAAAAAGACATGTGTTCTTGAGAAACCCATGCTGGCTCCTACTAATCTTTACATTTGTCATTGAGATAGTTGCAAACAGATTCCTGTATAATCTGTTCTAATTTTGTTCTGGTATTGAGATCAGACTGAACTGCACACAGTCTCATAAATTGTGTGTTTTGCCTTTTTTGAGGATAGTGACATTTTACTCCTCTTCAGTCCTTCAACACCTTATCCATTCTCCAGGATTTCTCAAAAACGAGGGCAAATAGTTCTGTGAATATGTCAGCATGTTCCTTTCAAACTTTGGGAAGCAATTCATCTGGTTTGGCAGATTAACTTGGCGATTCTTGACTTAACTCCTTATCAATCTTGATTTGCAACTTGCTGATGCATTGAAACATACAGTCATCTTTGGGGAGAGGGAGTTAAAGCAACGTAAAGAAGTTACATTAATAATTTGTTTCTCAATTCGCTTCTGACATGATAAATAAAATTAATAATTCATGCTCTGAGACACTGTATTGAAGTAATTATTTATCATTATCAGTTATAGTGCAAATAAACATCACTTATATAGCAAATAAGCACTTAATCTTAGCTGTTAATCCTGTCAATGGTGACTGTGACCCAGAGGACGTTTTCATCGGCTGCCCAATGACCTGCCAGAAGAGCTCCAACAGCTAAATCAGCTGTTGGAATTTAAAATTCAAGTGAATATCCATTTTTTTCCAGGAGGCCTTACTAGTCAGTTTTAACTATCAATTTTAAACTCACATCTTATGCTTACTATCTTTTAATCTTCGTGTATGTTAATATATGTATTTCACAGAAATACTTTTTAGTATGTGTATATTATACAATGTTTGATTATGTGTTTTTAGCTATGTTGTGAACCACATCAAACATGAAGAGAGAGGCCAGTGAGAAACTATTGTTGTTGTTGTTTTTCTAATGAAATTGACATGAAATTTCAGTGTGGCAAACATACTTCTTTTATCCTGCCTTACCTCCAAAATTGGGACTCAAGGAAGCTTACAAATTAATACATATATAATGTAGTTAAAAACCTAAATCAATTAAAATAAACTATTAACAACGTTAAAACAATATAACACATACACTTTAAAAGATGACAGTATGTTAGGGCAGTATAATCTAGAACACTGCAGCACCCTCTCACAAGCACTTTTCTTAAAAGTCTTCAATTCTAAAAGCCGATTTGAATACAAAAGTATCTGCCTGTCTGTGGAAGGGGAGCAAGAGAGGATAAATAATAATAATAATTTATTTATGCATATTATATATATTATAATATACTAGCTGTGCCCGGCCACGCGTTGCTGTGGCGAAGTATGGTGGTATGGGAAATAAAGTATTGAGGAATTGGTGGTAGTTAAGGTCAAGGGTAAAGGTTTTCCCCTGACAATAAGTCCAGTCATGTCTGACTCTGAGGGTTGGTGCTCATCTCCATTTCTAAGCCGAAGAGCCGGCGTTGTCCGTAGACACCTCCAAGGTCATGTGGGATGACTGCATGGAGCGCTGTTACCTTCCCGCCGGAGCAGTACCTATTGATGCACTCACATTTGCATGTTTTTGAACTTCTGGGTTGGCAGAAGCTGGGGCTAACAGTGGGGGCTCTCTCCGCTCCCCCAATTCAAACCTGTGGCCTTTCGGTCCAGAAGTTCAGCAGCTCAGCGCTTTAACACACTGCGCCATCAGGGGATATTATTTCCTAAAGGTTGTGGATATACAATATTTCTGATTGGGTTTTTTTTGTCTGTTGGAGGCAAGTATGAATGCTGCAATTAGAAAAAATGATTAGGATGTAATGGCCTTGCAGCTTTAAAGCCTGGCTGTTTCCTCCCTGAGTGAATTTTTTGTTGGGAGGTGTTAGCTGGCCCTTATTCTTTCCTGTCTGGAATTCCCTTGTTTTCAGAGTGGTGTTGTTTGCGATATTTTATGTGCTTCTATTGTCTGTGGCCCTGAGAAAACAGGATTTGCCAGACTTTGGTGATGGGAATACTTTGTTGGGAGGTGTTAGCTGGCCCTGATTGTTTCCTGTGTGGAATTCCCCTGTTTATTTACTGTCCTGGTTTTAGAGATTATATTGTTCTGCATTATTCTATTCCAGTAATTATTTCATATTAAAGTAGAATCTCACTTATCTAACATTCACTTATACAATGTTCTGGATTATCCAACGCAGTCTGCCTTTTCATAATCAATGTTTTTGTAGTCAGTGTTTTAAATTCATTGTGACATTTTAGTGGTAAATTTGTAAATACAGTACAGTAGAGTCTCACTTATCCAACATAAACGGGCTGGCAGAATATTGGATAAGCGAATATGTTGGATAATAAGGAGGCATTAAGGAAAAACCTATTAAACATCAAATTAGGTTATGATTTTACAAATTAAGCACCAAAATATCATGTTAGACAACGAATTTGGCAGAAAAAGTAGTTCAATACACAGTAATGCTATGTAGAA
Source organism: Anolis carolinensis (assembly GCF_035594765.1). Classification (NCBI taxonomy): domain Eukaryota; kingdom Metazoa; phylum Chordata; class Lepidosauria; order Squamata; family Anolidae; genus Anolis; species Anolis carolinensis. Next base: position 139,493,316 of record NC_085845.1, read on the forward strand.
ATTACTGTATTTATGAATTTAGCACCAAAATATCACGATATATTGAAAACATTGACTACAAAAATGCGTTGGATAATCCAGAACATTGGATAAGCGGGTGTTGGATAAGTGAGACTCTACTGTAAATACTACATAGCATTACTGCGCATGGAACTACTTTTTCTGTCAAATTTGTTGTATACTATGATGTTTTGGTGCTTAATTTGTATAACGATTACCTAATTTGATGTTTAATAGGCTTTTCCTTAATCCCTTCTTATTATCCAACATATTCACTTATCCTGCTGGCCTGTTTATGTTGGATAAGTGAGAGTCTACTGTATATTTCTAATCTTATATTATCTGCTTAGAACTGGATTATATGAGGCCCTGTCTTCACAGCTGGATAAAATGCCCACTGAAGTGGATTATATGGCAGTGTGGAGTCAAGATAATCCAGTTCAAAGCAGATAATATAAGATTATAAATGGGTTATATAGCTGTGTGGAAGGGCCTTGAGTCTACACTGCCATATAATCCAATGCAAATTAGATAATCTGTGGAAGAAGCCTAAGTGAGGCCTAAATCTCCCTGTCCCCTAACTGAAACCTGGCTGTCCCTTGGCTGGTTGCTAGGCAACCAAATGGGCAGAGATTAGCCCTCTAAACTGGCAGCAATTGGATAAAAAAATTATTGCTCTCCCTCTAATTAGGACTTTGTTTTTCTTTTCTTTTTGTTGTATCAACCTGGAGGCATGGATGATGGGTTGTGTTGTCAAATTTCTAGGTTGCAGGGCCTGTACTTTTGTTGTTTTGTGAGTTGCCGTGATGCCATCACTCTTTTATATATATAGACTAGCTTTCATAGGGAGGAAGTTCCAGAAGCTAAAGTCACGAAGAGGGTCTCCTGAAGATTTAATGCAGAGATAAATTAGTATGAAGTTAGGAGAGGCATTATACAGCTCTTGTCTGTTCCTTTTACATCAGTCAAAGGTAGTGGACCTGATTTCATGGAAGAAAACCCAGTTTCCTGTTTTATTATGTTTGCTGTTTAGAAGCAGGAGGTAAACAGTGGTTTGTGGAGATTGCCTTTGGGGTGAGAACATGCTGAGATATGTGTGTGTGTGTATGCTTGGATGATCTGCTGCCCAGCCACATACTATTTGGCATTAAATTAACTCTACTTTCTGTTAAATATAAACACACCTGTAAAGAAACAGTCATCATATAAACATTTTTCTTTATTTTAATACGTTTGTTAGGTCATCACAATTATAAAGGTAAAGTACCATCCAAGTATTCAACTGTACAAACATCAAAATCCCTACAAGAATCACACTTTATTTACAGGTGTCCTAGACAGAGCATTATTCTCTCCTCATAAATAGCATCCCATATTTTCACACATAAACCTCCAATCTGCATTTCTCAAAGTATGTTTTTTACAGGTTTTTCATTATTATACTAAACCATGACATCACAAAAGTTTCCTTAGCCCTCAAGATCTTTTTTTTTTTTGTCATCTTCATTTGGCCCACAGCAGAATTTTTTGTGTGTGTTAAGGTAGCTCACAATTAACATTGCCTTCCACACACATGAAGCATTTGCTGTTGAAATGGATGTGGCAGTCTAATACAATCCAGGATTATCAGCAAGTAGTTTGCTTACCCACTCCAGCCTCATCATAAATCTTTCAGTGTATCATTTTCTCTCAATAGCAATAAATCTCCCTTATAATTGGATTCTTCATAAGCATTGCTTCCTCAAAGATCTTAAAAGTGCTTTTGATTCCAGCTACGGAGATTTTAACACATTAGGGTGGAGATGGCGTGCAACTGGCTCTTTATTATTCCAGTCTTTACAGTCAGGTTTTAAACTTCTTTACAACTTATGAATCAAACACTGACAAAATATTCTTGAAGTTTTCACAGTGTGGTATTTTATGTCCTAGCCAAACCATTATTTATACATCTTTATATCTATATATATAATTAAAAATAAAAATTTCTGTATAAAAATAGAATGCTTTGAAAGGGTTTACACCAAAAACAACCCCCTAGGTATTAATCCTACACCACTTTGTACAGTAGAATGCACATAATTCCACAGGAACAGAAATGAAAAATGGCGCTCAGTCAGAAGTTAAGAGCATAGTTGTTTTTTTTTTCAAACAAACCTTTTACATTATTTCTATTTTTTTTTTAAAAAAACCTTTTAATTTTGGTCATCATGAAGATATGTATAGTGTGCCACAATCTATAGGATCAGCTGAAGGCATTAAGAAGGAAATAGGTATCACAACTTCTCCCCAAATTTGCTTACAGAAAGCACACCCAGCTTAGCAGCAGCCTGCATTGCTGCACTACATTTGGCTCAAGGTTGCCCCCCATTCTTTGAAAAGATCTCCATCTTTTTTCTGTTGAAGCCTCTTCTTTGATTTAGCCTCTGTGGCTAAAATCTCCAGCCATTGCCTAGATGTCCTCACAGGTCTTCTGCATAATTTCTAAACCTTCTCTCTGAAACCTAATCTTTGGCCTACTGATTGCAGAGACTTCTGAAAAGATTAAATTCTTGTTGAATGTAATGGGAATGCTTTCTTCAAAGACCTTTTAAACTAACCATGTTCTCAGAACTGCCACATAAATACAGCAAAGCTTTCAGACTGATGTAGAAACCCAATCATTTTGCAACCTTGATCATGTAGCAAGCAGCCATTGGGTCATCTGGGCAACTGGATGCCTCTCAAGCAGAGTATTTGCTGTAGTGAGCAAAGCAAACTTTGACAAAGGATAGCAGAAATCTTTGCAATCCTGAAATATCTATTATTCAGTCTGGCTTTTATGCAACGAAAGAACTGCTGAGCAATAGTACAAGCTCATTCTTTAAGTGGTGGACACCCTGACTTCCTCATGAATCTCTGAGTTGGCCAGTTGTACATAGTATAATTTATAACAGCAGCAGGATTGCTCAGAGATGAGTAGATGCAGTATTTGTAACAGCAGTAGTGTTCACTACTACCTGTCACACTTGAAAACTGTATTCGGACAATATACAATTGTGTAGCTTTCAGCAACATGAAATTGTCTCCCCCAAATAGTGCAATTTGTACATTACACACACGTGCGCACGCACACATAAACAACAGTGCTTTCACAAAAACCAGCTGGCAAAAAAGTAGTTGGCAACTATTTGTTTTCCCCCTCCATTGTGATAGCAGTTAATATGCCTTGTCATGTGTCAGCATCCCGATCTATATTGTCTTGCGATGACAAAAGAGATGGATAGGGTGCAACACACTTCACATTGACATAGGTGGTGTTCACATGAACATAATGCTCCCCAACAAAAGTGGAGAAGATCATTGATATATCTGAAACCAATTCAGAAAATGCTGGCCGTAGTTCAGGTTTTGGATGCCAACATTTGAGCATGACTTCGTATCTGCAATAGAAAAGCAAGAAAAATTAACATTAATCTGTAAATATTACTAAAACCTGATAATATTTGGATGGAGCTTTGCAAATTATTTTCTTACAGTGCATCTGGGCAATATTCAGGTTGTAAGAGTCTTCTTCCTTGTAGTAAGTAAACAGTGATATCAAAAGAGTTGACATCAGGGTAGGGAGGGGCCCCTCTTGTCATCAGCTCCCAAAGTAAGACTCCAAAGGACCACTAAAAACAAAACAACAGAGAAAAACCAAATTACAAGCCTGGAAAGCCTGAACCCAGTGAAAGTGGTTATGTATATTTAAAATAATTATGGTTTATCTCTCATAAGGTCTATTAACTAAATAGTGTACTGAAAAAAATCAGCCAGAGAATATAAAGTCCAAGAAAAGTAAATACACAACCCAACAAAAATAAATACTTGGTGTTTTGGTTTTTAGGCCTATTCCTGGAGTTATCTGGGGTGCTGATTCAAAACATTGCATTGGCTAAATTGCATAAGCTCTAGTTTCTCAGATATGGTTATCATGATTTTCTATGGGTGAGCAGATGTAGACTAGTAGATGGCATGTTCTGTATCTCAAAAACAAGAACCAATAGGAGAAAACTGGTGCTACTTTTGGAACCAGCAAGTCAAATATCCCTAGAAACAGGTCTAACTTTTGAGGCACCAAAATGTGTGTTGCCCAGTGGTATCTATACTATAGTGGTTTCAGTAAATATAAATTATGAAATACAGTTAGGTATATTTAAAAGAAAAAAAAAACATACAGGCTTAAATCTGATGACTAGCTTCAACCAAAACAAACCCACTAGTAAATCAGTAAATCAAGCCTTATGTAAGTTCCACTAATTAAATGGTCTGCTTTAACAATTGGATTTAGGCTGAGGTACTATTATATAAAAATAAAGTGCTCTGAGAGTGCATTCATTCACCTACAAAATTACTACAGAAGATAACACTTGGTGTTTTTGTATAGTTTTAGATCAGATGAGTTGTCAAGATGTCCAGCATTCTGACTGACAGCATTAAAGGTCTCAGGAGAGAACTCACTTTCTACTTACTGTCTGATATTTTTTAAATTGCCAGTGATTGAACCTGTTGCTTCCTGCCACACTAATGATTGTGCATACTTACTACAATTAAAATAATTCTCTATGTAAGTTTTAAAAACAAACATTATTGACCTATAGTGGGAAAAGAAGGCACAAGAAGAATCTACGGGAACTCCCTTTAGGATTGGGACCAACCATAATCCTAAACAGCCAAAGCACACACTGATCAAGAAACAAGCCAATCAGGTCTAGGTAAGACATGAATAACACTATGCACAGCTACAACCCTATATAGCTCAGTGTAGTGTAGTTGGTCTATATACGAACCTGTACTAAACTGAGACATACATTCCCAAAATCTACTGAAAAATGTCAATAAAGCTGCCCCACATGGCCATTCAGATGTGGTGATCAGATAAGATTGTAGGAGTGTCTCCCCTATGTACCCACAGCCCGATAAGAAATATATTAGCTCTGTCAGTTTTCTCTGGAGGTCTCAATGCTGATGGGATAATTTCACTTAAGCTGGTCCAAAGAGCTGCAACCAGGTTGCTTACTGGGGCAGGTTACAGGGAGAGGACAACCCCCCTGTAGCAGCAGCTTCATTAGCTACCAATCTGTTTCCAGGCACAATTCAAAGTGCTGGTTATGACCTTTAAAGGCCTAGATGGTTCAGGTCCAGGATATTTGGCTGACCACATCCCCTTGTAAGAACCTCCCCTGACACTGAGATCTTCAGGAGAGGTCCTTCTTGGTCCCACCTCCATCTCAAGCTCGGCTGGTGGGAATGAGAGAGGGCCTTCTTGGTGGCTGCCCCTCGACTCTGGAACTCCCTGCCCAGGGAAGTCAGAACGGTCCCCTCCCTGCTGTCCTCCAGCAGCTGGCTAAAACCTTTTTATTCAAACAGGCATTTAAAGCTGAAAGTGTTTTAAGATCTAGTCAGGGTATGCTATGGTTTTTAACTCTGAATATGTTTGATGGATTTTAACTGAATTTTGAAATACTTTTTGTGTTTAATTCTATTTTAATGTTTATATATTTGTATATTTGAAATTGTGTACTAATGCTTTTATGTTAAGCTGCTTTGAGTCTCCTTTGGAGTGATAAAGCAGGGTATGTAAATATAATAGTAATAATAATAAGTATAATCGATTGTGATGTGTATATCAATTCTGAATGTGTGCATTGCAAAAAAAAATGATTTGTTGTCAAATGTAATGCATAGCTTCCCCTTGCCTGTCAATCATTCTGTTGCCCATCTAGAAATAGCTGACAGGGAAGAGGAAGCTGTGCATTACATTTGCCCCTTCATAAGGTGGCTTCCCAAGTAAGGTGTCATTTGCAAGGCCTTCAAAACTGAGAGAGGAAGTTTTAAAGACCTCATGACTGAGGCCAGTTGGGAAGCCGTGCCCCTCTGTCAGTCTAAGGTGGGTTTACATGCACAATTCTAAACTGCCATCAAATCTAATGTACACCTCACTTTTGGCTATGTAATTTAGCCCCCCCAAAAAAGAGATGGGCATTCAATTTCAGTAAATATGGTAGTTGGGTATTTTTCTCATCTGAAGGATGGCATAGTCATGCAGGACAGTTTTAGGGGAGAGGGAGGGTCTTTGCACACGGCAAATGGAGGAAGGGAATACCAACCCTTACATTGTTACCCCAGAAAACACTATCTGTACATGGAAAGAAAACATATTATCTAACAGGATGTCAGCTCATATCTAGACATGAGAGGTTTGCAGACAAAATAACATTTCAAAGGATAAGAGGGATTCTGACCCACAATATTCTTGACTCCCTCTCCACCCAATGTTTCTAAGCCAAATTACTTAAAAGTGAGAGCTTTGAGTCTTAGAGGAGAAACTGAGTTGCTCAAACCCAACTTCCAAGTAGGTATCTTTTCCTGAAGTTATGGTTATGTTTCTTCTAAAACACTGTTATCTACAATTTTGTTATCTAAAATTCTGTGGTTTGAGGCTGTGGATAGAAAAGCAAAACAGGAGTAACCCATGACCAGTTTATTTTGCAGGCCAAGAGAGCTGCAACTTAGTTCAGAATTAGAATCCAAAGATTTTTTTTACATTAATCGACCATATCATTCTTCTTGTTTAATATTTCCAGGAATGTCTTGAAATGTGGAGAGTCAGCAAGACATAAATAATTATAGACACATTACCACATCTGACTTCGTAGTGAACTTCTGCGTTTGCAAACTTTCTAAAGCCATCCATTTTACAGGCAGCTTGGCTCCTGTTTTATTGTGTACACTGTAGTACTCCTTATCGTAGACATCTCTAGCAAGGCCAAAATCAGCAACCTTGACAGTAAATTTTTCATCCAGCCTAGAAAAATGACAAAATCATTATCGGGAATTGAGAAACACAATTTGTATTGCTTTATGACATCTCTATAACCATAGCTTTTTAACATCATATTTCATATTTTAACAAATAATAAAATAGAGACCTAGTTTAACTGCTATATACCAAAGAAAAAGAACAAATCTTCAACAATCATGCTTTTATTTCCATTAAGTTATTATTATTATTTTATTGCTTGTCCGTCTCTCCTCATGGCTTGAGGCGGGTTACAACATTGCTAAAAACACATAATCATCTAAAAATGTTCTATAAAATACACATATTAAAAATATCACTACAAAATACACAGAATAAAGATTAAACATAAGACCAAGTTTAAAATTTGTGTTAAAACTGGCTGGGTAGAGGCCAAACTACAAAGATTGAGTCTTTGGAGATACTGAATTGAAGGTTTAATGGATGCTGGATTAGGATGGGAAAATGTTGGTTCAAATCTGCACTTGGCCATAAACCTCACTGGGGAAGTCACAATCTTTCAGCCTGATCCAGTGGTTCCCAACCTTTGGCCCTCCAGGTGTTTTCGACTTCAGCTCTCACAGTTCCTAAAAGCTGGTAAGCTGGCTGGGATTTCTGGGAGTTGAAGTCCAAAACACCTGGAAGCCCAAAAGTTGGGAACCACTGGCCTAATCAATCTTATAGTGTTGTTGTAAAGATAAAGTGAGTAGGAGGAACATGTATGCTACTTTCGGCTCCTAAGGAAGAAAGGAAGGATAAGCACATAAACAAAGAGAGCACCAGCATCTCTTATTTAATTGCTCTTATTGTAAACTTACTATGAATTGAATTATCTATTTAACATAGCTCCTGTACAAGTATCTTGTTACATTCAGGTTTGCATCACAAGAGAAGCCAACACTAAACAAATTTTAGAGTCACGACACCACATGCCAGCTAGTGGAACATGTGCAACACGTTTCTGTTTGTCAAGTGAATGGCATCTGACTCCCTGAAATGAGAGTTCTCATTAGTTTGGTGCTTTGTTCCTATATTATACTAGCCTGCTTCCATTTTTTTTGTACTGATGACTAAAGTTGAAAGACTTGGATAGTCCAAAATGGCTTGAATCTTTCTCTTCCTCCCTCCTTCCAATAGCTTATAACCTCATCACTATTTAAAAACAATAATAAAGGAGATAAAAAAGTGCTAACACTTATCTGCTATTTTAATAGCAGATATAGAGCTTCTTTATTGATATACTTATGAACCCTGTAAAGAAGCTGCACTTCTTTTCAAAGGGATACTTGTGTTTTTATGATGATGGAACTCAATCACCATGCCTAAACAAGAAAACTATATTAATTAATGCTGTTAAGCTCATTAATTCATAATGTAGGTGATGAATCAGCATAATGATGCCGACAACTATTGTACCAATCAGTCATTGTGTGTACTAAACTGTCTGGTCACCCAGACACTAATAAGATGCTTTGCATAATGTTTGTTTAGTTTACAGAGGTCAGAGAAAAATAGAGCCGTGCTATGCACAAAAAGCCCCTATCAGACCAGATCTTTTGTTTTCTTTCAGTAATTCAACCATGTTTATTTCAATTAGGCATGCAGTTTATGACTAACTTTAAGCCACGGCATAAAGGGACTTGTGAATAGTAGTTCTCTAAAAGCACAACTGTTGGCAGTGCAGGAGCTATCCAACGTGTCAAATCTGCTTTGGGGATACAGTTGGGCAACTTGGCTATCTCTTGGAAAGCCCAGTATAAATTTTATGCACTGACATGCAATTCATCAGTTGTTTAGGCCAGGGCCAGGTATATAATGAATAATTATTCATTTATTGTGTGCTCAGGTTTACGGCCCACTTCTCAAAATATATTTTTCCAAAACAGCTTACCAACAACAAAAAATAATAATACCAGCATCGGAAAAAGGAAAGAACATTAGTATTTAGAGCTTACTTCACAAAAAGTAAAAACAAGGAAACAAATTGAAAATGGATACATTCAATTTCATGACATCATTGGTTTAATCTGTGAATTACATCTTAAAACAAAATGACAAAACAATGTGCCATAGACTGCTTGTAGCCCTCAAAAACTTTTCTGTAGACACCAAGTGCGTTGAGAGCACTCCAATCACCTTCTTCCACAAAAGGGCCACAATTGCTCATTAAATACTGACAAACATGGAGCAGCTTTTTATTTAAGACACCCTCTAACTGCAATTCATTATAATCGTATAGAATCATAGAGTTGGAAGAGGCCTTGTGGGCCATCCAGTCCAACTCCCTGCCAAGAAGCAGGAAAATCGCATTCAAAGCTCCTCCGACAGATGGCCATCCAGCCTCTGCTTAAAAGCCTCCAAAGAAGAAGGAATTGAAGTCTTGCCACACTGAAAACCAGCTGAAAGCCAGAAATGTGAACTGCAGGTAGAATTCTGGTCACTTTTGCCTGTGGAGATCAAATTTGGCTCCTCCTTGCATCAATTGCTCTTCTCTTTCTTAAGAGATCTCCTTCCTAATGCAAAATCATATCAGGAATGTAAAATCACAGACTGATCAATGCCCTTGCTGGCTGTGGCTGATGGGAGTTAGGGGTCTAGTAACATTGAAGGTTGTAGTTCCCTAACTTTATATCACACAGCAAAATAAATAGTAAGTAACAAGTTATCAGGACATAATAACATGTCAGAAAAGAATATCAGGAACACAGAAAGAATGAGCTTCATAGGGACATTTTGGGTCTTCCTACTGAGCAGCAAACACTCTTGGTCAGGAATATTTCAACACAAGAATGCTACAAAGAAAACAGGTTTTGATGGAAAGATTCTGTAGTTTCCTGGAAAGTAAGTCTAATTGAATGCAGTAGGACTTGCTTCTGAATAAAATAAAATGCTCTGTAAGTGATACAGCTATCAGGCGAAGGATCATAGTTCTAGGTGTCGTGACAGTCAACAACTGGAGAATTCCATTAATGTACATTTATAATGGATGGGGTACAAAAGCAACAAATTAAATTGTGCTGAGTTCTTTTAAGAACAACTCTTTAAAAGTACTTTGGAATGTGATTACTTACATGCAATTTCTTGCTGCTAAATCCCTGTGGACAAACTTTTTGCTTGCAAGGTATTTCATCCCCTTTGCCACTTGCAGACCAAATCCAATCAAATCCTTTACTGTTGGGTTCTGTAAATTGTGAACAGTGATGCAAGTTGAAACAACGAACAACAAATCACAGAAGAATTAATTGTAGTTTTTTTTAAAAAAATAACTCCCGAGATGAATATTCAAGTTTCTACTTTAGTATCTTACAGGGTTTTGAGTTTTTTAATGGTTTTTTCTGAGCACTAGATGAAAGACAGAAACAAGTGGTACACCAAAGAAACAACCCTTTATGTATACTGTAATATATAACTTTTTCTAGCTATTTAAAGCTACATTAGAAAAATAAGCTGTATAAATACCAGATAGAAAGTTAATCAATGGTAACGTGGTTATACAAATCAAAGTATATCACTTGTTAATCTAAGTACTATCTTCTATTCCTTGCAATTAATTTTCAGTTCCACTAACACCTAATTTCCAAGGACAACAGGAGGACGACTTTTGGACATTACCTGGTGCCAAAAAAACTCAGGTATCAAAGCTCTCATTTTTTGGGAGTTTTAGAAACTTTTTTCCCCCAGGGATTATTCATGGTTGACTGCATGCTCTAACTATATGTACAGATAATGTTTTTGAGGTGTTTAACGCACATTTACCATATACTTTGTGAAAGGGAAATAATCTACTGTTTGAAAAATGTGGCTTAAGTACACAAATCAAGTGATTCACATAGACAATTTAAAACTATTCCTTTTGATTTTTATTCCACAGCAGAAAAACACGAGCAGACCACATAAGAGTTAATGCTTTTATCATGAACAGAAAACTCTAAACTATTGCCTTCCTAACCAGCTCCTGAATGTACTTACATGAGACTCATTTCTAATAAAGTTTCGAAGATCTCCATGTTTCATGTAAGGAAGCACAACCAAGGGAGACCCTTCACTGGGCAAGCAAATTCCAAGTAATGACAGGACATTAGGATGTGTGAAATCTTTCATTATTATCCCTTCTTTTAGGAACTGGGCGACTTCATCCAAGTCTGTAATCCCTGAGAAATGCAGTAGCAAAAATAAATAAATCCAGGATGCATATTTCTAGTACATTTCAAAACAATGGAAATTTGCAGGAAGAAATATCAAAAGTGATACTTTGAAGCCTATCCCTGTAATTACAATAAAATACAACAAAGTAAAAACTGATCATATCATATCCAAGTCAAAGACAATAAATGTCATATCCACATCAAAGAAAAGAAGGGTCTTTCCAGATAGGACTTTTATGATTGCCATGACATGGATGACCTTCAATTACTGGTTATTCCAGTTTTTCTGACCACTGGTGGAAAGACAAAACAGTTGTCATCCTGAACCCTCCATTAAGGGTTTGCAGGACAATCTGTAGCCTACTAGGAATGCTATTTATGTATATTCATAGTAGGTTGAGATCTTGGGGAGAAATCTGGCCCCTGGGATATCTTGGATGGCCATGCATGCTTCCCCACGTTTTTGTGCTTTACTATACCTCCTTTCAAAACACTGAAATTCCTCTCTTAAGGCTAATTCCCAGTCCATAAAACCTGTAGATCAAAAGTGCTTTTGGCCCTGCCCATCTTTGATAAGCAGCTCCAGAATTTCTCTGAAATTGAATTGGGTTCTTGGACTGAAAACTGATTCCCCACCCTTGATATATATGAATTGATGTTTATCATTGGCAGAGTGTACTTAATATGTCCTCAATATACACTTGTAATTTCAAAATTCTTTCCTTATGTTTATTATTGCACCTCCCTTCCTTTTTCATAGACTAGTAACAATAAATAGAAATGTCCCAACTGAAAAGCAAGAAGAGGGTCATTCCTTGTATGTGCCAATTCACTCCTGCTGATTTCCAACTGTCTTACTCATAAAAAAGCAAACATAAAGCAACTCTGCAGCATGTAAAATGATACTGCTATACATCTTTCAATCTTCCATTTATCAGTGGAAGAATAATGATATGAACACGCTCATGCATGGATATGATTAAACATAAACAACAAAAAAGAACTTAATGAAAGTAGACCATATTCAAGTAAAACTACGTAATTCTATAATACAGTGTGATATAAATTGCTTCTGTTTATTCTAAAATTGATTATAGCTCATTCTATTGAAAAGTTGTGTGACTCACTGTTCAAAGACTTCACAGCACAATGAATTTTCCGGTCGTCAGTATCCAACAAAGTTCCATGATAGACACATCCAAAGTGTCCTGCATAAAAATAAGCAAGACTAATGTAGTAGACTCTATTTTCTTGTAGACAGTTGCAATATATGATTACTTTAATCTAGATGCCCTAGATTCACACTAGACAAAAGCAAGTACCTTGCATAATGCATAATCAATTTACAAAATTGACTGGTACATTTAAGAGTGAATAAACATTTATCCAGATGGCTTAAAGAGATTGAAACAAAATCATGGAAAACAAGACTGCTGGACTACTGGATGGTGATGTCAAACAACAAGAGAAGCCTCTTGCTTTCTTTGTGCTCTACTTATAGGTTTTCCCAGAAGAATTTGGTGCTCCACTGTTAGTAAGAATGACCACAACTTATTGATAAGATCCGCATCTGGAGGGCCACAAATTTGACCCCTGTGGTTAAACCAGTGGTTCTCAACCTGTGAGTCCCCAGGTGTTTTGGCCTACAACTCCCAGAAATCCCAGCCAGTTTACCAGCTGTTAGGATTTCTGGGGGTTAAAGGCCAAAACATCTGGGTTGAGAATCACTGGGTTAAACAATTTGGACATTTTCTTAAAATAAGGAATAGTGGCACAATTTTAGTGTAACTGCTTCACTTGGCTGAACATATGTACTTGGATAAAATCTGCACATTTTATATTGTTATGGAACTAATACTAAAAACATGAGAAAATCTATTTTGTTAGGATCCAGCTGAAGTCCTATACATGATTACTTGGGAAGACAATTATATTTCATTAATACAACTACAGTACTTGATAATCACGCAAATAGTAAAAAGCATATGATACATGCTGCTAGAGAACTGTTAACTGAGAGAACCATTTAATTACTTACCTCTTCCTATTACTTCATTAAAATGCACAATCAGGCTATCAGGACCAATAACCACATGCTCAACTTCCTTGACCAAGTCTGGATTTAAGGCACTGATGTCAATGTGAACATTAGTCTGTAGCAATGGACTGGCTAAGTCAGAGTCTCCCGTAGACATAATGGGAGATAAGTCTCCGTGAGGATACTGGGCTGGTCTGCATGAACCATTCTGAGAAAAAGTTGGAAACTGATCTGCAAGGAAAGTGGCAGTAGTTATTTCCATCACGGAAAGGCTTAAATCTTATTTATTTAAAATTTTCAAATCTCTTTCTAAATAAGTTCAAGTATGATTTCCAGAATTACTAAAGCACATCAAATCAATACATGTAATATAACTTTCAAAATTTCATTCAAAGTAGAATCTAATAGGACTAAGATAAGAAAATCTTTGTTGTATTACAACCTTGGGAGAAAAAGAGAAAACAGATAGATCTGTTTGCCTGGCCCCATGTCTGTCTGTTTACGTATTCTTAACAACATGCCTGAAGCTTAAAAGGGAGGGGGAAGCAACTACCCTTCTTGAAGATGGTTCTCCACTATGGACATTCCTGTATCACTAGATCCAGCTCTAAGCCCCAGACCAATGAAAGCAGTTACTTCCAGTGTCAAAGGGGTAGCAAGCGTTCTATGGGTTTTAGTCAGAATATTAAGTGAGGTATTGAAGGTACTGGATCTATTTTGGGATTAGATTCACCACCTTCAATGGTTTTGTCAAATCTGGAATAAACTCCACAGCAGATTTGCTGCCCTATGATATCCCCAGCCACCAGGGCTCATATCTAAAATTTAAGTATTCATTATTAGCAAGAAGTCCTTCGAAGTCAAATTATAAACAACTTGCAAAAAAGCAGGGCATTATCTCTCTTGTCTTATATTACCATGTTCTGCTTAATCTTTCATGTATTATGTGTTATTATTGTTTGTTTATTTAATTTTTAAATTGTTTATATATCTATTATGATGTATTTTATTAATTTTATATTATTGTGAGCTGCTCCGAATCCCTTCGAGGAGAGGGCACAGGATACAAATAATTTTTATTATTATTTATTAATAATTGTATGATTTTTCCTTCATTTGCAAATGGGAGTAACACTGATCATCTCAAAACTTTTACATGCTTTATTTTAAATGTTAAATAGTACCTTTCCCACTCATAAAGCCACTGCTACTTTGCCAAGACTCAAAAAGATTGATTTGGTGTGATGCAAGTTCTTACCCTGAAGGAAGTAAATGATAAGGCTCCACCCGAGTCTCTCTACCTCAAATTGAACTACTCTACAGTCTCCTGCACTTGCGTTATATTTAAGGGACTATAAAACTGGAAAATTACACATTAGCATAAAAAAGGAAATACCAGAGAACATGGGTTATTGTCAGATTATAATTTGACGGGCAGTTGGAATCTGAGAAATACTTCCCAAGTGCCTATCACGTTATTTTTTCAGCGGTAAATATTCAACTAGGAAAGTAACCTGAATGATTCATTTCCTGAAGCTGTAAAAAGATAACCCTTTAAAATACAGCCCATGAAAAAAAATTCCTATAAATTTTCAAAATACACACATTGCAATATTTCACTTTAGAACAGAATTTAAAATGATTAAAAGCATATCAAATGTCTAAAAGGGTCTTTTAGACTGTTTTCTAGATCCTGAAAAGAAATTAGGGTTAGTCTATTGTTATCTAACAATTAAATGAGAAGGCTATACAATGCAAATCAGTAGTCAGAACTCCTTAGCAAGATAATCTACACTGTAAAAAAATCAATGCTGTGCAACACCACATTATTTGCCATGGCTCAATGTTATGGAATAACTGTAGTTCTGGGGGGGGGGGGGCAGCATTCTTTTGACAGAGAAGGCTAAAGACCTTGTAAAACTACAACTCCCATGAATCCAGAACACTGAGTCATGGCAGTAAAAATGGTGTAAATCTGCATTCATTCAACAGTGTAGGTACATCCTAGAAGAGATAATGTGGTCTTGTTTCGTCCACATACAAGGAAGTTCTTATGACAGTTACGGCAGCTGAATCAGAGCAACTTCATAGATCTTTCTTCCCTTTTGTAAAAGGTAACCTTTACTTGTGCAAAGAAATCTGATTTACTGGATCAAAGGGATGCTTTAAAATTGAATGACAATGACAATACAAGAGCAATGGGCATATTACTCAAGGCAGATTTCTATAATTTCATCTATTGCTTCACTTTTTCTTTTTGTTTGTGCTGTTGTTCTTATTATTACAATGATGGTAGCCTGAGATCAAGATACAATTAATAGAGTTGGAGAGCTACTATTTCCATTGTTGCAGCATAATTTTACTAGGATGATTATATCATGAGTCTAATTAATCCCAAGAAGGTACGTGGGTAAAGCAACAGCATAAGTGCACAGCTCCTGTCCACACTACGTCCTCCGTATCCGCCCAACAAAGGGGAAATGGGGACCATGGGGTACTGACTGGCCATATGTGACCACCTATTGGAGGCTGGCCTTGTCTTGGATTAAAAATATGCAGGGTGTCTTATCAGTCAGCAGCTCAGCTAACTTTTTGTCTTTGAAGCACATTGAAAAGAAAACTCAACCAAGAGTGAAGAATTATTACAGCCTGACATCACTTTAACTGCCATGGCTCAATGATGTAGAATCATTGGAGGCATAGTTTTACAAAGTCTTTAGCATTCTCTGTGAAATAGTGCTATTGCCTCAACAAATTACAAATCCCAGGATTCCATAGCATTGAGGAGTTGCTGTTAAAAGTGGTATCGAATTGCATTAAACCTGCAGTGTAGCTGCACCACAAGAATTACTAGCTAACCCACACTTCTGAAGTCACTGGGTTTTTCACCTTCCTAATAGAAACTGGATTCACCTTCTAATAATTGTAGTTATCTTCAATGTTGTTTGATGGTTGGTTTTATTCTGTCACATTCCAACGGGGCATGGGAGGCACTAAGTGTGAGGGGGGGGGGTATGCTGCCCCCCAGTGAAAGAACACCCCAAGGATCATGGTTTATGAGGCTACCAAGTGAAAGCCTTATAATCATAGCATCATATAATAAGACTTGGAAGAGACCACATGGGCCATCTAGTCCAACCCACTGCCATGTAGAAAAAGCATAATCAAAGTACCCCTGACAGATAGTCACCCAGCCTCAATCAGATGCAGGATCCATGTGACTAGTGTAGTCTTCAGTAGTCCCAGTTAACTCTATACCTCAATTTTCCTGTTTTTTTTTTAAAAAATGCATGTATTAATTGCCTTACATCTCTGCCAAATTAATGCAAACTGTAAGCTAACAAAGGGATATGGCCTGTTTTCCCTATAAATGGACTCAACTGTGTTTATTTCCCATTTTTCTTTTTCTGCTATAAGGGGTGAAAATACTGTAACCTTTTTGCATTTACTAATGAGAAAAAAGATAATACCTTCTAAGAAAGTTGACCTATAGTCTACAGATTCACTTGAGACCATTTCTGTTGTAGGGCTCACACTCCTTGCACTCACAAGTCTGTCCAAGTGAGGAGTGTGCACTCTTCCATCATAGCGAACAATCTCTCTGCCTAAATCTTCATGTGGAAGAAAGCAAGATTTTGTGATTACAATCCCACATTTTTCCAATCTAGTAAAACCAATGAACATTAAAACAGACACAGCTTTAAAAAGTATCACATCAAGCTTTAAAATATATTTAAACTATCAGTAAAATTAAATTTAGTTAAAAACATAACCATGAAAAAGAAGAACAAATATAAGTTACACAACACATGAAACACTCTCAAGCAGTTAACCCACAACTAACATGGTGTTAATACTAAACTTAAAATTATCTATGGGACTAGATTTTATTGTTGCTTTTTCAACGTGTCAGAGAAGCAAAAGCAGTTTTACAAAGGGTTGGTATGAAGTTTTCTTTTAAGTCTCAAGTCTTCAAGGCAGTGCTAAATTGGAATTATACACCCACAGTTCTGCAGGAATGATGCTACAAAATGCACATCTTCTCCATGTATCAATAAACAAATGCATACATTGTCAGTTTGGTGTTAGAGTGACACCAGAAATTTACTAGAGGCAAAATATGCACATTATACCAGGCAACATAATGATATTTCATGTCCATTTAAATGGTAGGTACTGAGTGAACAAGTTGCAGCTTTTCTAGGTAGTATTTGGAGCTGCAGTTCAACAACATCTACAAGGAACTTTGATAGAAAGTTTTAATAATGTCACCTTTCTAAAAATCTATTATTAAGAACTGTTTGTTACTGCTGCTCCTATGACTGCAATCCTCTTCCCAAATCTCGGAACAATCTTTTATTTTCTCTCTCTTTCAAACCTTTTTCAAAACACATCTTTTGCAATATGCCATTCTTTAACAGCCTAATCTTCACTCTAAAGTGTAAACAAAATTCTAACGTCAGAGATGGGAATCATGCACCCTTCAAAATGCTATTTAACTATAATTTCCAGCAGTCATTGTCATTACAGCCAACTGTGCGCACTGTTGAAAACTGCTATCCAACGACAAGATTACCACCACTGGTCTAAGCAGATATATCCAGATTTCCACATATTTTATCATTTCCTACTCATATGTCATTTCCCCATGTAATCTTTTTGGGAGAGAAAACTTGCATTTCACTTAATCGAAAGTGCAGTAAAGTGAAGAAGAACAATAATTACTACCTTTGATTTGTTTTCTCTTTTTTCTCCACAAGAAAAGTCCAAAGAGCAACAGTGAGAAAAAAATTGTGGTTGACACAACACCTACAATGAGCGCTGTGGAATTCGGATCAGGCTGAATCATTACTTTCCCAATAACAGCGGGTGCAACTTCTTTCTTCCACTAAAAGGGGGGGAAAGAAAAGTAAAACTTTCAGTAAGTGTTTAAAAACACACTGACCAGCACTCACCATAAAGTAACTAAATTTCCCACTGTAGAGATACCCATGAAATTTGGATATGTAATTCCTTTCTCCTGCTGATTCTTGTTTATTTGTTAGCCTGATTTCCAGCAGGTAAAAAAAGGTAAAGGTTTCCCCTGACGTTAAGTCCAGTCATGTCTGACTCTGGGGGTTGGTGCTCATCTCCATTTCTAAGCTGAAGAGCCGCCGTTGTCCGTAGACACCTCCAAGGTCATGTGGCCGGCGTGACTGCATGGAGCGCTATTAATAATGCCGTTAGCAGGTCAGGCATTATTTACTTTTTATTAACATCTACCACTCATGTTTCCAGATTGCGTCTTTTAACGTTGGCTAACACACATTTTGGTGCCTCAAACGTTAGACCTATTTCTGGGTATATTTTTTGTTGGTCTGTGCTAATAAAAAATCCTTCTGAAAAGATAATAATTGTGCACATCTTATTCTAAAGCAAAACATGAAGGGGTGAGTTGTTTGGGCTGCTACAACAATTACTTTCGCAACCATGATTAGATGGGCACCACAAATTTGGCCCTCAGAGATCCAGAGAAGTTGTCTCCTTGCTCTAGATGTCATCTCATTCTCAATAGTTCTGCTTTGTACACCAACTTCGGTTTCACACATCTTGAGAAGATGGAGGACTCAGATTTTGTTATATTCAAGAATTTTTTAAAAAAATAATATGAAGTATATTAAATGTTCATTAAAAGATCATATTATGTTCCTGTTATGCTACCAGAAATCCTAGTTGTTTACAGGTTTACTAACTGAAATACTGGCTTACCTATTTGCACTAATATTTTACTCTAGCCATGTAAATAATTACCAATCTACTAGTCTGCTTTCAGCATTCCTTTGTTAAAGACCTGCTAATCCTAAATGGCTTCCATCTTCAGTCTTTCAAGGATCTTTGCCAATTTTGTTGTTTTGCTGAAAACTCAAAAGCATTGTAACAAGAAGTAACAATAGTAAATGAAGGAAGCCAAATTATTTGATGTCACATGACAATATTTCAATCAACTGGAATGCATTTGGCAACTCCTCTGCCTTCATCAGTCCATAATGTTGTTGCCCATCAGATATGTATGTTTTTCTTTCTTGCTGGGCACATAAAGAACACACAAATGTCATTAAAACAGTGGACAGTAGAAACACCTTAAAATGCCTGCATGCACCAATGAACACATACTGGCTCCATGTTTCATGGAAAGGCAGTCCCCAAGTTACAAACAAGTTAGGTTCTATAGGTTTGTTCTTATGTTGAATTTGTTTGTAAGTCAGAACAGGTATATTTTAAGTGTAACTCCAGCCAAAAATACACATAGTTAGGCTTTGGATAGCAAAGGGAAGGCTTAATACACATGTAGGGTTTGTTTTAATGTCTGTGTCCCTGTTCAGAAGACTTCACCTCACTTTCCGTTCCTGTGATAACTGGATTTCGGGGAAAAAATGCTTGTTTTAAAAACAAAGGTTGGTGATAAAGCTTCAGTGGAGACACCTTTTCCACATGATAACTCTTTCAGGAGTGAATTTCCCTTCCTAGGGGAAGATATCTCTCACCTTCTGTTGTCTCAACCTGTTTGTAACTATGTCAGTATCTGAATTATTTTAATGTGATTTAACTGAATGATGTAACAAAGGCACAGATTTTGAACCTTTTAAGAATATATAATTTAACATACTCATGTAAGATAGTATAGGCTGAGACACTGTGCAGCACTGAAAGTAGAATACTGATTTTTGTGAATGGGGGGGTGGGGTTCAATCATTGTTGGGATTCCTCAAGTCTATGAGAGGATACCACAAAGGCTTACATTATGCTTGTTTAGGTACCACTCTTTCTATGTTAACAATATGAAACACAGATGTTTTGTTTTCCAGTGCCCAATTGACAATCTTCTGAGGGCCAAAAATAAGCAACATTGAAATTTCGTATATGAATAATCTATTTTTGAAGCCACTGTGGGGTAGCTCGAATTTTTATTATTCATGCCCTCCCTCATGGCTTTTGAGATATTAATCATCTCCTTGAGTCTTGGATGGGGGAGGGCTTGATACAGATATGTGAATTTCCCCAATTAAATAGAAAGCACCTGGAAGAATAGAAATGGTCAGGAAGACCAAGGCAGGGAGAGTATTAGAGCTTCCTTCTCTCAGAACCATTGTTTGTTGTTTATTCATTCAGTTGCTTTGTGACCTCATTGACCAGCCCACGCCAGAGCTCCCTGTTGGCTGTCGCCACCCTCAACTCCTTCAATGTCAACCCAGTCACTTCAAGGATACCATCCATCCATCTTGCCCTTGGTTGGCCCCTCTTCCTGTTTCCTTCCATTTCCCCAGCATCATTCTCTTCTCCAAGCTTTTTTGTCTTCCCATGTGGCCAAAGTACTTCATTTTTGCTTCTAATATCCTTCCCTCCGGTGAGCAGTTGGGCATTATTTCCTGGAGTATGGACTGGTTTGATCTTCTTGTGGTCCAAGGCACTCTCAGGATTTTCTCACAGCCATTACTCCAAACAAAAACTTCAAGAGGATTTTTTCTAAGGCAGTGCTTCTTATGGATAACCAAACCCCACGACTTTAGATTAACTTCATCTTTATTTTCCACCACGATCCGAAATCACTTCTTTTCAAACATGCTTTTTAATCTATTGATGTTTATCACAACCTTAACAAAAATGTAGGGGTATCTCTGAGTTTTTCTCAATTAATGCTGCTTTTTCTATATTAAAGCTTGTTATGAAGATGGATTATTATTTTTATTTTATTTTATTGTTAATCAAATAACTCCCTTCTAGAGGATAATATAACATTTTACACAAGTTATTTTTGAAAATCTTTCCACAGAAAGTCAAATTTGTATATTAATGGGACTTTTCTATCACAACAGCAGATAGAATTGGCTTAATTTGAGGGGCGGAGTGAGAAGTGTCCCATTAGGACTGATTTGGCAATATACTTCCAGCAGCCACAGCTGTCCAGCAAGATAAATTGGCTGCAGCAAGCAGATTTTTGCCAGAGAAATAAAGAGTAAATTATGCCAACAGCCATCATGGAAAACAACCTCTCACCCCTTGTTTAATCACAAAGCATACTACATCAAAGGACATAAAAACTCAGTTCCACTGATTTGATTACTCTTGCATTTAAAATTGCAAGGATATTTACTATCAAGCAACTGTAAATTTGGCTACAATAGATAATGGCTTATGATCCTGGAAATCAAAACGTGGAAAACCAACTCTAATGTGATTTTTCTGAAAATCCGAACAGATTGTGGAAATGCCATGTTGACAATTATTAAGGGCAAACGTCAAGTTAGACTGCCAAGAAGACTAGTTATTTTTAGACATTTCCAACTTTAGAGCAGAAAAGACCCCAGCTGACACCTCCAATTGCAGGTGACATAACAGTAGCAAAGGATGGAGTATAAAGTCCTTTCCCTACACCATACAGACATACTATCCTTCTATTGGATATGACAACATTCTTCAAGCCTTCTCTAGTAATGTATATCTATGATCTTGTTACTTACTGTTTCCTGTATGTATGTTTTGGTATGCAGTTTCCTTTACTGTATGGTTCCTGAGAAATTACAAAAAGAGCTGCAGAGCACATGCTCTCATCACTCTCTCCTTTTAACTATGTGACCTGTTGATAGCTGTTCTGTTATAAGAGAAATGTCCTGGCCGGATGGCACAGAGAATTATCTCAAACATATATGAATCTGGATTGATAAATTTTGTACCTGTGTATGCTGAACACATGAAGGTTGTGAGTAAACCTAATCTATGTTATTTCCATCAAAGTCTTCTTCATTTTTGTCTCTTGAGTGCATGAGATAAAACAAGTTGTTTTATTGGAGAGTATATATTTTTGGGCACTGAAAAACATTTCTAAAGCTCTGCTATTTTTTATGCACTGGCAAAATCTGTATTCCTAAAAGAGCAGCGATAACAGGTTATCTAACAAATGGAACCATTGCTTAGCATAATTATATCTGGTTGTATACCACAAGAGAAGATTCTACTCTAAAGGGTTTTTGGCTCTTCTCTGAAAGATCGTGAATTTCTAAAAGTAATGATCTCCAAAAGGTGTTTTCCACAAGGTTATAAATGATATTTTCCACAACCTTCACTGTGTGTCAGACCATCCATGTCAACACCCAACTGCCAAAAAAGGGAGAAAGTACATAGAAGAAAGAATCATGGAGGATACAAGATCAGGAAAAAGCTGTGTGATAGAGTGAAGAGACTTAGGTGCCCACCATTTTACTGTAAGTGTTGTATCCAACTAAATGCATAAAGTAGAAAAAAGTTAGAAGCATAGTGCACGAACATCCCCAAACAGGATTGGGACATGAATTCTGAAAGTAATACAATAATACAGAGGTAAAATACCATTAGATACATAATGTAAATATAAATAGCCTACCACTATATTCAATTCGCTGTTGGTATCCAGGAGCTCCTTAGGAACTGTACAAAAAATAGACTGCAACTTCAAGGTGATATTCTCACAGCTTTTGTTTCCAACTTTTAGCACTTCACCTTTAACAGCTTCCGAGTCAAGGTTATTTCCCTAGGAAAGCAAAATATAAAATAATTAGGAGGGCAAACTACACTGAAGACAATATGAAAGCTTTACCAAATTAGATTCATTTTTCATCAGTAAGCTTCTTTATTTCACTCACAATTCAAACACAAGATTGAAAAAGACATCAGTTTACACTCATTACTTTCTTAGTTTTAGAAATATAGTGAATTTCTGAATTGATTAGAATGCAATACTGAGGATGACCACTGGCTGAAACCCTGTTTTGTAAAATCCTGTTGTTCCCAAACATTACCCTTACTAATGGCCACAGCAGTGTATTTTTCTTTATTTGTTATTATGTATTTTATTTTATATTCTGCCTTTTACCAGTATGGGACTCAAGAAAGTGTTGCTATATGCTGTAACCTGACCCATCACTTCTGTCCAAATTCAAATAAAAATCAAGTTGTTAAATCACTGAAACAATGAAACAAATGATAGATTGGTTACAGATTTCAACTATTGAAGGTGTTGACTCTATTCTGGGAATAGAGTTTAGCACAATGGAAAGCTCCTTTAAAATGTGGACTAGCTTTTCAGCCCAAATTTGCTGCCCTAAAAACTATGGAGCCACTGACAACCACTGGCAATCGCTATGGGAGGCTGAAATGGGACTGGTATTAAAATTTATTTATTTATTTATTTCAAATATTTCTATCCCGCCCTTCTCACCCGGAGGGACTCAGGGCGGCGTACAATTGGCAACAATTCGATGCCGATACATCATTAAAAACAACAACATATAAAAAATACAACCAATTAAATACAGTATAAAATATAAAACATAAAACGTGTTTAAAATCCGTTCGTCCAATATCCTCCAACTTTATCCATATAACAATCTGGGTCGTCTTTATCATTTATTCATTAAAAGCCTGGGCACAAAGCCATGTTTTTAAGGCTTTTCTAAAACTCAAAAGGATTGGGGCTTGCCGTATATCTCTGGGGAGGGTGTTCCATAGCCGGGGAGCCACCACCGAGAAGGCCCTGTCCCTCGTTCCCACCAGCCGCGCCTGTGAGGCAGGCGGGACTGAGAGCAGGGCCTCTCCAGATGACCTCAGGGATCTTCCTGGCTCATAGGAGGAGATACGTTCGGACAAGTAGATTGGGCCAAAACCGTAAAAGGCCCTTCCATGATCAGATGCACTCAGGAAATGTCATCTCAACATGCATAATTATCTAAATTTATATTTCCATAATACTTTGAACTAAGATTAATGTTAAATTACTGCCTTAGACCAATATGGCCTTTAGAACACACTAGCATAGGCCAAGTCCTAAGAGATTGTATGGGTACTTCAGTTTTGGCCATACGACAATCAGGTGGAATGCTTACTAAATACACTGGCAAAGTACTGATCTTGTGAAATTGTACCTAAAATGTGAATCTCATCTGCACAATATTAATTGTGTTTCCAAGTGGACACAAAAATCTATTGCAGTGTGTTATGGTAATGTGCTATGATCTACAAGTCTTGAAATAAAACTGTTTGAAATATGTGTTATCTTGGATGGCTAGGGATTCTAAACAGTTCCTTGACAGTATCAAAATGACAATATAGGTTGTCATTCAAAATGCCTATTGAAATAAAGCATGCTGTGAGGAAAATGTGATCCTTGGCTCAAGCTGGGTAACTGCAATGAATGACCATTACAACAAGATGGGGTCCTGCTATCATCTATGGCAAACACCCAATTATGTTTGCTATATATGGAAACATCCATTATGATACATGGAGAGATATTATGATACTAACACACACCACACATCCATTCTCCTGAAATTTTTCAATTGCACTTCAGACCATAGCAATATTGCTATGGTCCTTACAACAACAATTTCAGGATATCATATTCTGATATTGTACTTGAATTTAAGTGGCAAAGTACTGATCTTGTTAAAGTGGAGTAATGCATGACTGTACTATGCTTTGACTGATCAACTGTGCTATGTAACCCAGAGGTGAAGGAAAGATAAAGCAGTAGAACAAGTAATATCACAAGTTACTTATTTCCTTATTAAATTGATAGCACAATTTTACATAAATTTTAACATTTTGAATTCTGTCTGGGAACAGAGTGGTAGCCAGCACTAATAAAGCTGTGTATTGAAGAAGGTGCATCTTTCCTGCATCAATAATAGTCTGACCACAGCACTTTGGAGTAAATATTTCCAAATACTTTTCAAAGGCAGTCCCACACAGAACATGTTGCACTAGCCCAGTGGTTATCAACCTGTGGGCCCCCAGATGTTTTGGCCTTCAGCTCCCAGAAATCCTAACAGATGGTAAACTGGCTGGGATTTCTGGGGGTTGTAAGCCAAAACACCTAGGGATCCACAGATTGAGAACCACTGCACTAACCCAAACAGAATGAAAATGAGATGTCAGTAGGACTCAACCAGCCATTTCCAGAAATAAGTAGTCTTTATATTGGTCTCATATGGACCCCGGTCAGCATGCAGATTGAGAGATGACTCAATAAGTATACCACCCAAACTGTGAATATCTTGCTTTGTTGTATTATTACTCTGAATTGGTGTTTACACATTATGTGTAACTGTTTAAACCATCAGGTTATATTTTACAGGTTATACAGACCACACAGATGTCCATAAAACATTAGACATGCAATATGAACATCCTGGTGGCTTCTGTTTATGCAGTTTAAGAAAATCATTATATGGTTCAGTTTATATAATCAGGCATTCTGCTATACCCAAGATTCTTTGGAAATCTGAAACAGACATTAGCTTGGTTTGGAAGGTATTTAACTAGATATGGGCAGAAAAGCTGTAAGACAGGATATAATGTACTTTTTCCTCTGAAGGGAGGGAAAAAGTAAGCACAGGCAATACAATAGAGGTTTTGTTCTTGATTAGGACTCAGGCATCACTACATTGTCAGTGACTTGATAATGATTACCATTTATAAAATGGCAATAAAGAGTTATGCAAAGAAACTGAAACTGGCCTGATGATTCAGACTCAAATACCATGTCTGTATTTCCTGGATAATGTACAACCTTCAAATCAATAAAAAGTACATTCAAGGAGAGGCAAAAGGTGATTTCCAAAACCCAAATCATGGACTGCAGCAGTTCTATCAACCAACCTGCTTTGAAGTTGCAAAGTGTCTCATTACATTAGTTGTCCTAGGAATGCTTATAAAAGGATGAGTGTAAATCGAGGATGGGAATAATGGGGCCTTTCAGATGCTGTTGGAGTTTATCTCCAAGCATTCCTTAGCATTTGCTTTGCTGACAAAGAGTGATGGGAATTGCGGTTTAATAAAACAGAGGAGGCCACAGATTCGCCAGAAGTTGTAAAAACAAAATGCTCCAAATAAGGACAGGTTGCTTACCTGTAACCGTGTTTCTTCGAGTGTACTCTGTGAATTCACACTAATGGAGAAGGCTGCGCCTGCGCAGGCTCCAACGGATACTCTTCCAAGCTAAAGTTTGAAATTTGGCGGTAACCCCGCCCCTCTTCCCGGAGGGTATAAAGGGCGCCCTCCGCGCCCGCTCTCCAGTTCCTACGCCGCAAAGGCAGCGAGAAAGGGAGAGGTTTGCATGTGGGGAAGGAAGGGCGGGATTGTGTGAATTCACAGAGTACACTCGAAGAAACACGGTTACAGGTAAGCAACCTGTCCTTTTTCTTCGTGTACTCTGTGAATGCACACTAATGGAGACTAGCAAGCTGAGGTGTAGGTAGGTGGGATAGCAAACCCGATAACCAGTCTAGTGTCCAAACAACACATTTATTGAGCACAAGGTGCAAAAATAGGCAAATGCAACGGTCAAAGAAGCGATGCAATAGCATATAGTGCAAAAAAACCGATCCTTGTTGTTAGGATCCAGAACACAATCATAACATTGTAAGTGGGCAATAGTCTGTAAGAAAATACAGAGGTAGGCATAAACTCATTCTCTGAAAACAGAGGGAGAAGTATTCAAAAAAATACATTTCAGTGCAGTGGGTAAGTATAGTACACAAGCACTATGTTAAAGAAACCCTGAGCACATTGATTACAAACGGGGTGGATGACAACGGTCAGCCTGTAAGAAGGATAAACCCGAAAACTGGGTTTGAGTAAGGCAACAACATTAGGTAAGGCAGGAGGAAAGGACGGACCTGGCAAAAGCCGAGTCCTTGAGGTTCTTTGAGTCCATCCTGTAGTGTGAAACAAAGGTGGATGGAGTGGACCAGATAGCCGCTCGACAGATGGAGTCGAGAGGGACGCCCCTCAGGAAGGCCGTAGAGGTGGAAAGGCCCCTCGTAGATCTAGGGCGGATCGAAGAGGGGGGTTGGCGTTTGGCCAGCTGATAAGCGAGCTCGATGGTCTGAGCAATCCAGTGTGAGAGTCTTTGGGAAGAAAGTGGTTCGCCCAGTTTATGGGTAGCGTAAGCCACAAACAGTCTAGGTGACTTACGTATGTCCTTAGTCCTGTCCTTGTAGAAAAGGAGGGCTCTCCTGACATCGAGGAGATGGAGTTTCCGTTCTAGAGAAGAAGAAGGATTAGGGAAGAAAGCAGGAAGTATTATGTCCTGGTTCAGGTGAAAAGCAGAGACCACCTTAGGTAGGAAGGTGATGTCCGGGCGAAGGACAGCCCTGTCGTGGTGGAAACGGAGATAGGGTTCGTCCACCCGGAGAGCAGCCAGTTCCGAAGGCCTGCGCGCAGAGGTGATAGCGATGAGGAAGGCAGTCTTCCAAGAGAGAAGGTGAAGGTCTGCAGAGGCCATAGGTTCGAAGGGAGCTGAAGCTAGTTGAGAAAGGACGAGTTCGAGGCTCCATCCGGGAGTCGGAGGTTGAACTGGAGGATGCAAGTTGTTGTAACCTCGAAGGAAGGTCTTAATGAGGTTGTTAGAAAAGAGAGAGGGTTGTCCCTGACGTTGGAAATGCCAGGAGAGAGCAGCGAGATAGGATCTTATCGAGGCCAGAGAAAGTTGACGATCCGCAAGGGAAAGTAGAAAGTCCATGACCAGCGGGATCGAAGTAGAGGCGGGATCGACGCGTCGGTCCCGAAGGAAAGTTTGGAATTTTGCCAGCTTGTAAGCATAGGCCTTCGATGTGGCCGGTTTGTGAGCGGCGCGAAGGATCGCCTGCAGGTCTGGGTGGAGAGAATTTAAGGAAGTATCCTCCAGGCAGTCAGGTGTAGGGATGGGACGTCGGGGTGGAGGACCTGTCCCTTCTGTGAAGATAGTAGATGAGGGAGAGTTGGGAGAGTGCGGGGAGGATCCGCACACATCCGGAGTAGCGTGGGATACCACGGCTGGCGTGGCCATGCAGGGGCGATCAGGATGGCCGATGTCGGTGTTAGATAGAGTCTCTCTATCACTCTCGAGATGAGAGGGAAGGGAGGAAAAAGATAGACGGGTTCGATAGTCCAGTCGAGAAGAAACGCGTCTCCGAGACAGCCCGGAGTCGAGTTTGGAGGTAGTCTCGCTCCGAAGCGAGGAAGTTGAGCGTTCGAGGGGGAGGCAAAAAGGTCGAGAGCTGCCCAGCCCCAATCGTCGAAGACGGATTTCAGGATCTCGGGATCGAGACGCCACTCGTGGGGGGAGGTCGTTATTCTGCTTAGAGAGTCTGCTAGAGTGTTTTGAGCCCCCGGAAGGTGAACTGCCGACAGAGTTATGTGTCTCGCTATGCACCATAGCCAAATGTCCATCGAGAGAGCCATGAGTTTTCTCAAGCCCGTACCCCCTTGTTTGTTGATGTAGTACATGGCTACTACGTTGTCCGTTTGGATTAGAACAGACTTGTGGGGAAGAAAGCGAGCAAACGCCCGGAGGGCTTTGAAGATTGATAATAGTTCTAGAAAGTTTATGTGGTGAGACCTTTCTTGGGTGGACCACAGGTCCCTGACGGTGAGGTACGACATGTGGGCTCCCCACGCAAAATTGGAGGCGTCGGTCGTGATGGTGACAGACGGTAGGGAGGGATGGAAGGGAAGTCCCACACAAACGTTCGCTGGGTCCTGCCACCAACGAAGGGAGAGGCGAACGTGGTTCGGTATCGTGAGAAGCATCGAGCTCGGATGCCGATGGGGTTTGAAAGAGTCTATAAACCATCTTTGGAGAGGTCTGAGACGTAATCTGGCGAAAGGGGTAACCATGACCGTGGAGGCCATGTGACCCAGAAGAACTTGGACCGCGTGGGCTCGGATCCTGCGGTTGCGGAGGAGGAGAGAAAGGTGCTGTTGAAGGGCTAGGAACCTGTCCTTCGGTAGGGAGGCGGTTTCCGTGATGGAGTTGAAGAGAGCTCCAATGAAACGGATCTCTGTGGTTGGGAGGAGTTGAGACTTTGAGACATTCAACTGAAGGCCCAGCTGCTGCAGGAGAGAAAGAGTCTGTGAGACATGGTTTTGAAGGGATGAGGGGTCGGACGCGACAATCATCCAATCGTCCAGATAAGGAAAGACCATAATGCCCTGTTTCCTGAGGTGCGCTGCCACCACGGCGACCACCTTTGTAAAGACCCTTGGGGCCGTGACAAGGCCGAAAGGGAGAACTGTGAACTGGTAAGAGTGTCCCAGGAGCTTGAAGGAAAGGAAGCGTCTGTGGGATCGACGCACCGAGACGTGGAAATACGCGTCGCGTAAGTCTATAGAGGCGAAGTAGTCTCCGTGTCGGAGCATCGGGAGGATGGAGGCCACTGAAACCATTCGAAATTTTGAAGGCAGAATGAAGAGGTTTAGAGCCCGTAGGTCGAGGATAGGCCGAAGACTTCCGCCCCGCTTGGGAACCGTAAAGTATCTCGAGAAGAAACCTCGAGTGTCCTGCTCGGAAGGAGAAGGCTGGATTGCGCCCTTCGCCAGAAGGGAGTCGACCTCGGCGCATATTTCCGGTGAAGGGTCGGTGTGGAGGATGTGACCCGTGGGTGGCAAGGTTTCGAATTCCAAGGCATAGCCGTCTCTGACAATGCGAAGAACCCAGGCATCTGAGGTGATAGACTCCCATTCGCGGTAGAAAGGAGCTAGGCGGTCGAGAAAAGAACAGAGAGGAAGGATCTGGTCGGGGCCTAGGAACGGCATGGTAGTGGCAGTAGTAGTGGAGATAGAAAGATCCCCGAGAGAGTGGGCGTCAGGCCCGACGTTGGGGTTGTGGCATAGCTGCAGGACCTTTGCCCCGACCTTTCGGGACCTGGTGCTGGCGGCGAGGTTGTTGCTGATGACTGTGGTGACTCGAGCTCGACGAGCGTCGAAACGGCTGGTGACGAAAAGGCTGAGGGTAGCGATGGTACCGTTGCGGGAACCATCGGGTCCGCTGAGCCTGAGGTTGATTGGTCCCGCACTTTGTTGCGAGAATCTTGAAGTCGTGATTGGACTTAAGTTTGTCATCAGTGCCAGAATTGAAAAGGCCTTGGATGTCGAAAGGAAGGTCTTCGATCACTTGTCGAGAGGAAGAAGAGAGTCCTGAGGACCGAAGCCATGCATGCCGTCTGATCGCGACCGCGTGGGCAATCATTTTTCCGGCGGTATCACCGGTATGCTTAGCCATTTGAATTTGGTGGTGTGCGAGAGAGTCCGCCTCCTGTTGGAGGGTCGAAAGGACTGACCGGTCTTCGTCAGAAAGCTTGGCGAAGAAAGGTTGGGCTTTCTCCCAGAGGATCTGTTGATAAGCGCCCATGCAGGCCCCGTAGTTTGCCATACGGCAAAGGAGGAGAGCACCGGAGTACAGCTTGCGGCCTACCGCATCGAAGCGTTTGCCCTCTCTGTCGGCCGGGGAGTTGGAGTGTCGACCCGACGATTGGGAGGCCTTAATCACCATGGAGTTTGGGTCAGGGTGATGCTTGAGCCATTCCAAGGCTTCGTCATCGGTTTGGTACCAGGCCTCTATTTTCTTAGAGGTTGGAGGTATCGAAGATGGAGTCTTCCAAGATGCCTGGATGACGTCCAGGAGGTATGGAAGAAAAGGCAGCAAGGTGGCTGGCGGGGCTTGGGCTTGAACCCTCTTGAAAACGGGGTCGGTAACAGCCTTTGAAGTTTGTTTAATTTCCATCCCCAGAGCGTCTGCCATTCTGACCATCTGGTCGGAGAAAGCCCGAATATTATCCGTCGGGGAAGGTGGGTCGACCTCGTAGGCGTTGTGAGGCGGGGAGAGGTCGAGACCGAGAGAAACAACGGAGGCGGAGAGTATCGACTCGGGGCGTTCGATATCGGGGTCATCCTCCTCGGGCCCTTGAGGGGACCGTGGAGGAGAAACAAGCACAGAGTCCTGATGGGGTATAACCTCAGGAGCAGGGAGAGCCGGCTGTGGAGGAACGCCCTTGGACGCGGAGGCCTGGGCGGTGCGGGCTAAGCGCGTCATCTGTCTACCCCTCTCAGGTGTTTGAGCCGGGGGAAAGAGCTCTTGTCGAGCCGGAAGACGAGATGGTGCCGGCTGGGGAGCCTTAATAACTGTCCTGACCGACCGGTCGGGGGAGGCTTGAGCGCCCACATCCGAGGACTGACCATGAGGAGAGGAAGAGGAGCGGAGGCGTTGTGCTGGTTGGATAGGAGAGGATCTCCTAGAGGAAGGCCCAGAGGAGGGGACGTCCTTCTTCAAAGACGCTGAGGAGGACGACCTCTGGATCATTCGTTTCTTTGCTGGGGGTTGTTTCGACGCGACCCTCAGCGATTTTCCCGGCGTCGGGGGAATCGGGCACACAGCTGCCGAGTCAGATTGAGCCCGTCTGGATTCCTCCTGAGCCCTCTTGAAGGCAATCTTCATGGCAGAAGAAGATGGCGGCGAAGCCAGGCGGGATCGAGTGGAAATGGCCGAAGCCACCGAACTCGAAGTTGATGAAGGGCCCATCTTGCCCGACCGGGTGGATACCGTAGCGGTGGTCACCGTGCAGGGCGGTTTGGTCGGTCGCGGTCTCGAGGTTTTCGAGGTTTTAGATGATACCGACGGAGCAGGCCTGGACGCCATCGAGGCTGAGGTGGAAGTGGAAGCCTCAGGAGCAAGAGTTTTTTCGTAAAGAGCTGCACAGAGTCTCGCAGCTCTATTTCTTCTGGCCTGAGCTGTAAAGGCCAGGCAAAAACGGCAGGTACCGACGACGTGGCTTTCGCCAAGGCAGAAAAGGCACTTAGCGTGGCCGTCGGAATCTGGAATCTTAGCGGCACACTGAGTGCACCGTTTAAAACGCGTGGTTGACATAAGAACGAAGAGTCCGAAGTGAGCTTTGCAGCGGAAAAAAAGGAACTGGAGAGCGGGCGCGGAGGGCGCCCTTTATACCCTCCGGGAAGAGGGGCGGGGTTACCGCCAAATTTCAAACTTTAGCTTGGAAGAGTATCCGTTGGAGCCTGCGCAGGCGCAGCCTTCTCCATTAGTGTGCATTCACAGAGTACACGAAGAAAAAACATGTTAACAGAAACATTTAAAATTCTACGCCCAAGCAATTATCTGTTACCAGTTGCTGGGGTTCAATTTCAGACAAGAAAACTATAGCACTATGCATGTGAGAAAACAGTGACATTTGTAGAAGTACCTAAAAAAGGCGCGCCGGGGGGGGGGGCGCTAGGGGTGAGAAGCTCCATGGAAAAGTGACAGAAGGGTGCAAGAATGGAACAGAATGGTAGGTAGGGAGGAAGAGACAGGTAGTGCATCTACACTATAGAATTAATGCGGTCTGACCCCACTTTAACTGCCATGGCTAAATGCTATGGAATCTTAGGCATTGTAATTTGGTGAGGCACCAGTACACTTTTGGCAGAGAAGGCTAAAGACAACTTCAAATACAACTTCCAAGGTTCCATAGCATTGAGCCATAGCAGTTAAAATGGTGTCAAGCTGCATTAATTCTATGGTGTAGATGCACCCAGGGACACATTTAGCCTGGACAAGAGAGTTTCCTCCTGCCTTCCGATTGTTTCCTCTTACAGTGGAAGATATAAACAAACCACAGATATCAGTCTGTGGTTTGCTTTTTTTGCTATGCTCATTAGGTAGCAGCAGTCAATGATCTGGATTGTTTTTCAGTCAAGCCAAAGAAACCACCCCAAGACAAATCCAGGTGACAAACATGCTGGATTATCCCAGTATCACATCCCTTTGTTAATTTATCAGTGAATCTGCCCAGGGTTTTAGTATAAATTTTTAAAGAACTATCCAAAGTGCTGAACTATTTCAGCACCTTGGATAGTTTGGGACTGATTTACCATCTCACTGACATCAGAACAACCAGCCATTGTTGGCATGCTACCTGTTGCTACATCTGGACCGCATAACGAACCACAGGCCAAGAAATGCTAATTCTGCAACAAATTGAAATTGGAAGCTAATATACTGCCCCAATACCAAAATACTACAGTGAGCTTTGAAAAATCATATGTGCTGGATGGCTTTTTCCTAATGGTTTTAATGGCTGCATGTTTTTGTGAAATTATTAAATTGGACTGCTCAAACTGTTATTTAAAATGTTATTAGAGGTCATTAGCCTGCACTTTTTAAAACTGCTGCTGGAGAATTGAGCTAAGAGCTGTTGGATGGTCAACATTTTATGTTATGTTTTGGGTTGTATGCCACATTGTTAGGGTCATGTCTTACGAGACAGCTTCAAATGTTTACAAAAACAAGAGATAGCTGCATAAATAGGTTTTTGGTGTCATATTTAATAATAGAAGAACTTTGTTCTCTTTGAGTTGGATAAAAGCAACATTGTGGTTTGTATATATGCACTTGCTGGAAGCAAAATGTGCCACATCAGATTAATTTTCCTGAAAAACCAAGTGATAAAGGCTCTGCTATTCTTCTGAAACTAATTAAGAAAATAGATAAAAGAATTTTGGTTTGGAAAGAATTGTTTGTTCACTGAACCAAGTGGCCATTTAATTTCATGCTGTGCTTGCTTAATTATTGGTCGACAAAATATGATCATGAGGCATGTAAACTTCTGTTTTTCTGTGTACATAAACTCATAGTGCTGCCAATCCGGCCCACAGTGACCTTTTGACTGAAGGAACTCAAAAGCTGGCCCACAGTTTATGAGTGCTTCTCACTTTGTGTTTCAGCTTGTGGGGGAGGAGGCTGAACAATCATCGTTTATCCTATATTGCATTTCTCATTTTAAATGGGAATTAACTTGGTGATATTATTTAAGGATATAGCAATATTCACAATGTGCAGAGTAATCTTATACCAAAGCAATCAATGCTAGTCTCCTAACAAGGATGGTACAGAGATAGAAGTAAGAATAAATATTCATTTTCAGTGTAGATACATCCACTTTTAACTCCCGAATTTAATTGAATAAGAAAACAGAAACAGTGTTAAATATTTCTACAGCCACATAGTACCTGTTCACATGGATATCGGCCAAATGTGCAAGTTATAGTAAGTCTATAGGGAGATCATCAGGATTAAAAAAAATAGTCTTGTTAGTTGCTTCTGATCAAATTGCTTCCAGATACTTTTTATTCTCAACAAGTTATGTATGTTTGAGAAGCCCAGAGCACTGGTAGAAAAAGCCTATTTGTCACACATATAATTGCTTACCTTAATCATTATATTTCTGTTTTTCTTTGAGATTAGCACTGGTTTCTCTGAGGAGGAAAAGACTGGGTCGTTCACATAATCAAAGTTGAAACCAGATGGGATGACACCATCAAAAATGAAAAAAACCTTTGTCACAAAAGGCAGTGTCAGATTAGAGGATTTCAGTGAAGGAGTTGGGCAACAGATTATTTCTGAATTTGAGCGATGGTTACATGCCTGCAATATAAAAGGAAACAAAATATTTCAGCATCAAGTGCAGGCCTGAAACATTTTATATGAAAGGCTATGGATTTCACCTTCCTGATGTACTGTGTTTAAAAGAAATGGTGAAAATATCATTGATAATTCCTTTTAATATAGCTCAAAATTACCTATAATAAAACTTCACACTTACGTATATGATGAACTAATGTTCAACCATGAATGTACTTTGTCATACATAGCTAGTACAGTATCAATGAAAAAACAGTATTAGAGTGGATGGAAGTCTATGGATATTTGTTTTGGAGATTCATTAATGTTTTCTTCTATCTTTACATCTCACTAGCATTGCAGAATTCCAGTTTAGTGTTAATATTCAAAACCGAGCTTTTTAAATCTAAATTTTGACCCATTTCATATGCCAAGCATTGATGCTGGTATCAAACAAAGAATAGTTTAATAGTCATTACAAAGTACTAAGTAAGTCAACAAGGTGTTCTTAAAAAATTGTCGTTGTTAATGATGATAATAGGAAAAGATGGATAGGCAACAATGACTGCTGTTGCTACTACTACTACTACCACCATTATTCTGCCTTTTCCCCAGATCAATACTCAAAGAAGCTTATAAAAACTATAAAAGACATTGCCAAAAATCCACCAGATACAAAAATTAAAACTAGATTCAATTAAGTACATGTATACCAGCACAAGAAATAGCAATATCTAATACACTGTGTAAGAAAAGTTTCCAGACATCTTATACCAAAGAAGTAGAAGGAAGATGTGAATCACAGAAGCTTGAGTTTCATTAGACTGGCATCTCATCATGATAAACCATGGTTTATCCTGGCCATCAAATGCAACCTACACCCAGACTACATAAATGTATTTCATATGGACATTTCTATTAATCTTATGAGCTATCCATATATTGAGGAAAATATCTCTAACCAACTTGATACATAAAAAAAATCCAAACAAAAACAGATGATTAAACTGTTGGTGATCTGTCTTTCACCAATGTGGAGATCCTGATGCATTTTATGACTGATTCAAGTCCAAACTACACATTGTACTGGATCCACAACTAACAGACCCCTTTTAAAATTAAAACAAAATTAAAGGGTAATGATCAGATGAAATGGCAAGTGAAGTGTTCCGGATCATTTATTACCTCTTTTTACTTCTCTAAACAAAACATTAGGTGCCATTTGAACTTTGTAATCTTGGTTTAACAGCCAGCATTTTATAGTATTTAAAACACTGAGCTATGGAGTAGTTGTTGTGTGCCTTCAGGTAGCTTCCAACATATGGCAGCCCTAAGGCAACCTATCATCGAAATATCTGTTCAGGGGGTGGAAGTTGCCTTTACTATCATCTGAGATGACTGCTCGTGACTCACTTAAGTGGGTTTTCATGGTTAAACAGGGATTTGATATGTCTCCAGTGTTGTAGTCTAATGTTCAAACCATTACATCACATGGCTCTGAAAAAACAGGTTTCAAATTCTTGCTCCGTCATGGAAACCCATTGAGTAACTCACATGTTCTTTGCTTCAGAGGGAGGCAAAGGAAAGCCTCCAAATCTGGCCAAGAAAATTGTGTGACAGGTTTGCCTTAAATCAAAAATGACTTAAAGACACTTAACAACAACACTCCCCACGTCTG
This sequence comes from Anolis carolinensis, assembly GCF_035594765.1. Taxonomy (NCBI): domain Eukaryota; kingdom Metazoa; phylum Chordata; class Lepidosauria; order Squamata; family Anolidae; genus Anolis; species Anolis carolinensis. The sequence goes on from NC_085845.1 coordinate 139,529,223, forward strand.
TTCCCTGCAGAGAAAATAGCTCTGTGAGATTGTCATTTATAACATAAAAACAGTGCAACTATGCAGGATTAAAAGAGTTAAATGTCTCCTGCTCCATCACATTCACCTTCCAATCAGATTGCTGGCCACCCATGCAGTTGATTAAAAAAAACAAAAACGTAAAAAGGTAGAAAAAACAGGAGATCAACCAAGGTCTTGCCAAAGCAATGTGTAGTTGTCTCTCCAAAATGTGAATAAAGGAGCTGACCCCTGTCACCTTTTTCTAAACTCATTTGCACATAAAACCTCCCTAGAATTAATTTGAGGCTCTTGGTTCATATGTCCCTGGGAAATTCTGCTCCAATTGCATCCTTTTTCATTAGACAGAGCAGGATGAATAGTACATGGCAGAGAACTGTGGCCTTTTATTCAACGGGAGCAACAAGAAAAATAAACCAGCAATGGAATTTAGTTAAGACAATGGGAAAAAAACATTCCAAATGCCTGCCAGAACGCTATGGGCACCTCAAGCTCAAAACTGGCAACCATTAGGAATGTTTTTTCCACTGTCCTACCTAAATAAATGTAGAGTTACTGATTCATGCATTTGGCAAAGGGTGGGAAGGTCAAAAAGAGATCTTTCTGCACAGCACTTGCTCAGCTAAAAGCCATTTATCTCTTATGCCAGAAATTGTCTTATGTTTGCTGCCTAGAAAATCAAAATTTTCCACTCAAAAAGAACCACACAAAAACAAAGATATATGCTAGTTTTATATACTTTGAGGCCAAACTATATTTGCATTTTGTGCTACAGTTCATGCAAAAGCTGCTCCCCACAGAAGGAAATTTGGATAAACTAGCTCTGCAGGCAGTTCCACTTGTTGACGTTTCCTCTCCATTTTTATGATAGTTGTTTTTCCTCTTTTTTCTTTCGCAAAGTGATACAGTTCTGATTCAATGAACTGAAATGAGCAAGACTGGATTGTGTACATGCATACTTAATTTCCCCCCAGTTTTAACATGTAAGCATACATATGGAGGAGTTAAAATAAACGCATCAGGTGGCTTCTAAGTGGGACAACAATGACAAAAGGATTGTATGAAACAATCCCTGCCTATATGTTCCTGGCATTATATTGCCTCCAGGATCTTTGCCAGATAAGTCTACTTCTGGAGGTTGTAAGCTCATTCTTACAGGAGGTATTTATGCTTGGATGCAAATCCATCAGGCGTGTTGTAATTATGTCCTACCATGTAGCTCTGGGAATTAGGTGAGCTCCAAGAACCTTCTTATGATTTGATTTATTTAGTTTAGCATTACAGAACATAAAAAGGGATTCCTCTACCACCTTCAGGGGAAAATGATTCAGTTTATTCATCCGCTTCCTTCTGTTGATGAAGAACAGATTGGTTTCTCTTCAGATCGTATAAATCTGAACAGATTGATATGAAATAAGGCACAGCATTAATTATTTTAATCCTATGAACTTCAAAGTACAACTAGCCTGGATCAATGCAGAAGGTTTTATACTGAATCAATGGAAACTTAGTAAATCAGCACTTACTTAAGTTTTACTTGCTGAATGTATTTACTTCAGTTAGGACTCACAATTGGAATTAGGTCTTTGTGTCGCATAAAATAGACAACATTAAAATAATAGCAGTATGGCACTGACTGAATTGTGTGATCCTAAGCCATTTCGTTATTGGTTACTGGGTATCCTGAAGTTAGGAATTGGTTGGGTTGATGAGAGAGGGTCTTTTTAGTCCTTATGAACACTTTTCTAAAAAGGAATATATTATTTTTAACAGGTAATATATGTTTTATTTCCCTGCCTGGTTCTAACTCCTTGTTGTTAAACCTGATTTTAGATATCTTGCTTGTGTTTACACTGCACTAAATGTTTCACGACTGTGTTGTTCTGGTCTTAATGTTATTTTATTGCATTATTGTTTATTTTCACTTTGTAGGACTTGTTTTATAGAGGACTTATTTTACAAGTGTCTTATAAATACAGACAGTTAATAATAAATTATATTAAAACATTAACTGTATACTACATTTAAGGAACCCAGAATGTTGATGGCTGGCTGCTGAAACATTTATATGCATCAAAACAAATCCCTGGCAATCATTACAGTGATTTTATTAGGGTAAATTTATTGCACATCTTATCTACTGTAGAGCACCAATGTCTTTTAAATTAATAACACAGCATTTGTAACCTAGTTTGTGGGCATCTATCAAAATAGTCTATAGCTCTTTAGTTTATTATGCTACCTTCCAAAAAGGATGCTTTCAGAGCATGATAAAAAAACATCTAATAATATTGTTTAGTGGTGATGCAATGTGACTGATTGGGAAGGTCAAGAGAAATTGCATTTGGTGTGCCCTTATTCCTATGTAATTTGAGTTGACATTTTTACTTTGAAATTCATTGAAACCATTGAAAAATGTGATGCTTTTCATGAAATACCAGATTGATAACCTATACATGAAGAAAACAATCAAATGTAATCTACTCAAGCGTAAATTAAGATGCTGCCTATTTAATTTGGGTTTTAAATGTGTTTACTGCAAATGTTTATATTTTATTTCAAGATGAGCTCATTTGAATGGAAATAGAATAATTTGATAAAAAGGAAATATTACTGAAATATAGTTTAAAAGGGCCAAAGGAAAAGGGAAAGAATTCCTCATAAAATGTATGCAGTTTACAACACAAAGGAATATCTATTGTTCCTTCAACACTAATCATTACCTGTGGGACAAAAAATGCAGACATGACCAGAAAACCTGAACTCCAGCATCTAACCTTATTGTAATTTAAGTATTGCAGTAGGATAAATATGGAAGAACATCTATGAATTTGAGGTTACCACTTAGTAGCTGACCCAGATGAAACGAGGGGGAAAGAGGTGGTGTGTTTCAGAACCCCGACCATCAGGAAAGCCCTGAGGGTAAAAGCCCTTTGACATAGAATCTAAAACATTTGTACTTTATGGTGCTGGAAGGAAAGATTAGGCAAGAAAATGGGAATAAAAATAGATGGATATGAAAAGGATCGAAGTGTGGCACAGACTGATGCATCTGTTCAACTGCAAGACTTTTTCCTGACCTTGTCAGCTTCACTAGAGATGAAGTGAAGATGGCAAGTGAAAGAAATGACAGGGAGGGCATATGGGAAGGGACCAGAACCAGAGAGGATGGTTGTATCGATGTATACCAGTTTTGGGATGTAACGCTCCAAGCTTATTAAAACCATGGTTTCAGAAAAGGTAGCAGCATCAACTCATCTGTACTCTTCCCTCACTGCTACCTTCTGTGTTATTTCTTTGCTGGTCTCTTAATTTCAAAAGATGATTAAACCATGGTTTGAGCTAAAGTTAGGATTCCAGTTTCACTTTCTATCACACATTATCATTCACAGAAAGGGATCATTTCATTAATAACCTCTATAGTATTTTTAGTATATTTTTTTCAGTCATGTGCTTCACTTAATTCACAATAAATGAATAAACAATAAGTTTCCTCTTCCATTCCAAGGTAGAAGCATTCAAAATTCAAATCCACCATCCCTCCAAGTAATGTCTCTCTCCTCCTTCATAAGTAAAGGTAAAGGTTTTCCCCTGATGTTAAGTCCAGTCATGTCTGACTCTGGGGTGTGGTGCTCATCTCCATTTCTAAGCCGAAGAACCTGCGCTGTCCGCAGACACCTCCAAGGTCATGTGGCCGGCATGACTGCATGGAGCGCCCTTACCTTCCCGCCGGAGCGGTACCTATTGATCTACTCACATTTATATGTTTTCGAACTGCTAGGTAGGCAGGAGATGGAGCTAACAGTGGCCGCTCATGCCGCTCCCGGGGCTTGAACCTGGGACCTTTCTGTCAGGCTCACTTCAAAGGATCAGTTTGAACGCAGATCAAAGATAGCTGCTCTCAAATTCAATCTTTATTGAAGAATACATGACTTTGGAAAAGTCGAGAATGACCTAATGTTTACATACATCTAATTTTATCACTTCTGATGCAACGTAATATCACACGCAAATATCATCATCAAACCCCACCTTCGGGATCACATTTCTACCATGATTTCTATTCCCACACACTACAGCAATTATAATTGTTTATACTTTCAACTCTGAGTTCCCAGGCTCATTTTATCTCCTCCCGCCAGGTGCTTGCAGGGTTGTTTTATGTTATGAAGTCAGATTCAGGGCTTGGAAATTCAGCCCTGGGATCTGGCTCCATGACATGGCGCCCTCGTTTTCTTCGTCCTCCTCTTCGGTTCTTCTTTCATCATAGTTCTGAAACAAATCAAACAATAACTCTATGTGTCCATTTTGTCCAAAGTTCCCATATACTTTTTCAGTAAGCTGCGATGGAATACTGGGTGTATTTTCCCTAAACTTTTTGGCAATGCCAACTGGAAAGTCACTTCATTGATAACACCCTGTATTCTGAATGGTCCAATATATTTGGGGCCCAGTTTTCTTGAAGGTAGCCCCAATTTGATGTTTTGGGTACTTAACCACACTAGATCTCCTTTATTTAATTTATCGCCTTCCACCCTCTTTCTGTCTGCGAACGCTTTATACTTTTTGTGTGCTTCCTTTAAGGATGCAGTCACTTGACTCCAACATTCTAGCATTTGCGTTTTCCACTTCCCTGCCTCTGTTTCCTCATTTTCTGTCCACCTTGGCAACTGGGGTAAAGGCTGTATTTCATACCCGTAAACTACTTCAAAGGGGGTTTTATTTGTTGCTGAATGTATAGTTGAATTAAAGGCTAGTTCCGCAAAAGCCAACCACCTAGACCAGTCATTTTGTCTCAAGTTAGAGTACATTCGAAGGAACTGCCCAAGCGTTTGCTGAGTACGTTCTACCGCCCCGTTTGTCATGGGGTGAAAAGCAGAACTTAGACTCCTTTCTGCTCCTAGCATTTCCAAGAATTTTTCCCAAAATTTTGCTGTGAACTGTACTCCTCTGTCACTGACTACTCTACTGGGACATCCATGTAGTTTGTAAATATGATTTATGTACAATTCAGCTAGTTTCTCAGCCGATGGTAGTTTCGTCAGCGCTATAAAGTGAGCCTGTTTAGAAAACAGGTCTAATACTGTCCAAATATAACGATGTCCTTTGCTAACCGGCAGTTCTCCCACAAAGTCCATAGCTACACATTCCCAAGGTCTGGTAGGTTCCGCTACTGTTTGTAACAATCCCATAGGCTTCCCTCCTCCCGATTTATTTCTGGCACAATCATCACATTGAACAACATGATTCTTTATGTCCTTCCTCATTCCTGGCCACCAACAATGTTTTACTATTGCCTTTGTTGTTTTTGTAATTCCTGTATGACCAGCGCTCTGGTTGTTGTGAAAACGATGCAGAATCTTAATCCTTAGTATTGCTGGGATATACAGTTTCTTGTTTACAAACCAAAATCCCCCCTTCTGTTCCCCCTTTTCTGCGTTGGACGCGATCCATTGATCTCCTTCATAAGACTGTTTAAGTTCATTTCCCCAGTTTTCTTCCCCGCCGAGTTCAACAAAAGCCGTGTCCTCCTTTTGGGTTTGTGCTCTTGTCCTGACAGCTAAGCCCCATTGTTTGTCAGAGAATATTGTCCCCTCTTTTGCTGTGGTTATGCCTTCGTGTTGAGGCATGCGTGAAAGAGCATCTGCCAAGACGTTCTGCTTCCCTTGAAAAAACTTTAATTGGAAATCGAATCTGCTGAAGTATTGCGCCCATCTAATTTGTTTGGGGGACAATTTTCTAGGAGACTTTAAATACTGTAGGTTCTTATGGTCAGACCAAATTTCAAATGGGATTCCGCTTCCTTCGAGGAAGTGTCGCCAGCATTCTAAGGCTTTTAATATGGCTAATGCCTCTTTTTCCCATATTGGCCAACTTTTTTCAGTTTCGCTGAACTTCCGTGACAAATATCCACAGGGTTTTAAGTTCCCATTTTGATCTTTTTGCAATAGTACTGCCCCATACGCACAGTCTGAGGCATCGCAATGGATTATGAAAGGGCTCCTGATATCGGGGTGTTTTAGGATGGGTCCTTCAGTGAAGCATTCTTTTAAGGTTTCGAATGCCTTTTGGCATTCTGGCGTCCAACTCAGTTTGGCGCCAGGAGCTTTCACTTTTGCTGTCTCCCCTTTCCCTTTTGTTTTTAAAAGTTCTGTAAGGGGTGCGGTTATTTGCGCGAAACCTTTTATGAAGGGTCTGTAAAAATTTGCAAACCCCAGAAATGATTGTAATTGCCTCCTTGTTTGAGGCACTCCCCATTCTTTCACATCTGCTACTTTAGCTGGATCCATAGCTAACCCTTCTGGAGATATCCGATACCCCAGAAAGTCAATTTGAGTTTTATTGAATTCACATTTGGACAGTTTTGCGTGCAGCTTTGCTTCTCTTAGTCTCTGCAAAACTTCCCGGACCAATTTTACGTGCTTTTCCTTATCTTCAGTTACAATCAAGATATCATCAAGGAATATGAATACCCCTCTGTACAATAACGGGTGTAGTATTTCATTTATAAGCTGCATAAAGCAGCCGCCTCCGTTTTTTAACCCGAAAGGCAAAATTTCGTATTCAAAATGGCCGAATGCGCAGGAAAACGCAGTTTTCCAAGTATCCTCCGGTTTGATCCTTAATTTATGATACGCTTCAATTAAATCCAGTTTAGTAAATATGCTCCCTTTCTTCAATACGGTAATTAAATCCTTGACTAAGGGCATAGGGTATTTATTGTCCTTAGTAATTGCGTTTAAATTTCGATAATCAATGCACAATCTTAGGGAGTTGTCTTTCTTTCTCCTAAATAACACTGGGGCCCCGAGAGGAGAATTGGATGGCTTAATGAAGCCTCGCGCCAGGTTTTTATCAATGTATTTCCTCAATTCCTCCTTCTCCTGCACAGACATGGGATACACTTTTGGTTTGGGTAAGTTTGCTCCTGGGGTTATTTCAATTTCTACTTCTATATTCCTTTTGGGAGGTAATTTACTGGCCTCTTTCTGATTGAAAACATCCACAAAGTCCCTGTATTCAGGTGGCAATAGCTGTGGGTCTATTTCCTCTGCTTCATCTTCCTCGTCCTCCTCTTCTGCAATTTTGCTTATCTCCCATTGCATCTGCTGTTCTTTGAATGCTAGGCTTTTTCCTCTCCAATCTACTTCAGGATTTGCCTGTTCGAGCCATGGTATCCCTAATATTACGTGGTATGTGGCAATAGGGGCTATCACAAAGGATATTCTTCCTTCCCATTTGCCTATTTTACATGGGATTCCTCGTATTTCCTTTGTAGATACTTCCCCAGCAGCGACTGATCCATCTAGCTGCGAAAATGCAATTGGGGAGTCAAGCGCCATCTGCTGGCATTTCAGCGCTCCTGCTAACTCCGGGGTTATAATATTTCTAGAACACCCACAATCCACAAATGCCTTGCAGGTGGCCCGATTTTCTAGCCCTGAGAGGCCGATTGGCACTACTATCATGCGGTTGTCCCGACTCACCAGTTTTTCTGAAGATTCTGGGGCCTGCACCTCCTCTTCCGCGCGCCTCCCGGTTGCTGGCTTGGGCTTTGGGGCTTTTGGCGGCTCCCCCTTCCGGGCCCAGCATTCTGCTGCTCGATGGCCCGTCTTCCCACATACAAAGCATCCCGGTTTAGGTTTGTTGTCGTCTCCTCTGGAGGGAATCCCCGGCCTCCCTCCGGGTCTTTCCTGCTTCCTCGTTTCTCCTCGACCCCTCGCCACCGGTCTTTGCTGGCCGCTGCCGCTCCTGAAGCGCTTTACTTGGGCCAGGGTGGATTCGACGCGCCCCGCTAGTTGAATCCATCCCTGGAGCGTTTCGGGGTCGTCTCTGTGCGCTGCCCAGCTGAAAATCTCGGGGCGCAGTCCCTCTTTAAATAACTCCACTTTGGTCACTTCAGACCATTCTGGTACCCTTTCCGCGAGGTGAAGGAATTCCTCTGCGTACTCGGGCACTGTTTTGTCCCTCTGCTTTATTCCTTTCAGCTGGTCTCGAGCCCTCAATTGCTCTAGCCGGTCTCTGAACCGGTTTTCCAGTGCGGCGAGGAAGCGGGGCACTGACCTCAGGCATGGGTCGCGTCTGGCATGAAGCTGCACATACCAGCTGGCTGCTCCTCGCTTTAGTGTGTTGCCGATGGCTCGAACCCTGCTTGCCTCGGAGGGGAATGTGTGTGCATTGTCTTCCATGTATCCTCTGATGCTAATTAGAAAAAAGTTCAGTTCATCTGATTCCCCTCCGTATTCTAGTTTGAGATCTTCCCTTCTAGGCATCCATTCTGCAGCCCGTTGATGCTGTCTGGGAGGCATGGGGAAGGGTTGCATCAGGTTTCCTCGGGCGGCTCCTTGGAACACGCCGCGCCCCACTCCGGTGGTCAATCTGCGCGGCTCCCGAAAGTCTGCCGCCGCTGTCGGCTCTTCCGCCCATCCGCATACTGGCCTTGCTGTAGCCCCCTCATCTCGCCTTTCCTCGTCGTACGGCACATCCTCCTCCTCTTCCTGGATCCCCCGCTCCTCTCCGCCTTCGTCTGCTAATCCACTGGACCCGATCCCTGGCCCCAGTGGCCTTTCCACCCCGACGCCCATTCGGGGGGTTGGGAGCTCTGTTGGAGATGGCGGCCTCAGAGTTCCCAGGGCTCGCTGACGCTCCACTTCTCGCGCCATTCTGTCCCGGAACTCCAGCTCCCGCCAGTATTCCTCATCTCCCTCGTCCCTTGCCGCCACGGGACTCTGCGTTGACGCTCGCTGGCCCCTCTGGCTCCAACCTCCTTCTTTACTTGGTTCTCTCTCGGCGCCATATCGGCTGGGCTCCTTTTGGAGATTCTCTTCCAATAATGGCACCAATCTCCCCACGGTTTCCGACAGCCTGGATAAATTAGTTTCCAGGATGGATAACCGCAGGGCCACGGTCTCCGGCATACTTCCTCCAGATCCCCAGCTGGTTTCTGCAGCCGCAGAGACGCCTCTTCCTCCCCTGGGAATTCTCTGGGTCACGCCGTTCGGCCTGGGGTACCCCGTAGAGGAAGCTATGGCTTGCAGCGTTTCTTCTCTCTTCGGCCGGGCCCCTTGCAAAGGCCTCTCTACCCCATTTGGGCTTTGATCTCCTTCTTCACTCATTATCACTTCACTGCGAATTCCGCAGGAGGGTGAGAAATGGATTCTCGACTTTAATGTCAGGCTCACTTCAAAGGATCAGTTTGAACGCAGATCAAAGATAGCTGCTCTCAAATTCAATCTTTATTGAAGAATACATGACTTTGGAAAAGTCGAGAATGACCTAATGTTTACATACATCTAATTTTATCACTTCTGATGCAACGTAATATCACACGCAAATATCATCATCAAACCCCACCTTCGGGATCACATTTCTACCATGATTTCTATTCCCACACACTACAGCAATTATAATTGTTTATACTTTCAACTCTGAGTTCCCAGGCTCATTTTATCTCCTCCCGCCAGGTGCTTGCAGGGTTGTTTTATGTTATGAAGTCAGATTCAGGGCTTGGAAATTCAGCCCTGGGATCTGGCTCCATGACACCTTTCGGTCTGTAGCTTAGTGTTTTAACGTACTTTGCCACCGGGGCTCCTCCTTCATACTTGATCATAATTTTTTTTTTTGCATTTTGCACAAATATTTCTCTCTATGCTGACATTTATCTCCATCTATATATATACGCCTTGCTAGGATAAGAATTTGGGGGTAAGGCATACTTTCTTATCCTTAGAGGATGGCAATGGCAAACCTTTGAATAAATGTTGCCAAAAAACTGCTAGCACAGGTTCATAAAAAGTTGGAGTAACTGTAACTTGAAGTCACATAACAAGAACGCAGTCAAAAATTAAAGGTCCAATGGCCTGCCTACTTGGAGTATGGGATTACAGTATAACCCTTTATTCATGGATTCAATATCCACCAATTCACTTACTTACAATTCATAAAATATTCCCCCAGAAATGACTGTGGGCCTCTCTAGGTCCTCCAGTGTGATTATACAGTATGTTTCCAGCTGAAGTATAGTCAAAATAGGTTCACTATTATGCATGGTCTCAAATTTTCATGTGGGGTCTTGGAACAGATTCCCCACAGATACAGGATTTGTATTGTGCAGAAGTGCTAGAGACTGATAAAAGAATCAGCAAAAGCAAGGAAGAAAGGAAGTTACAATTGTATGCTGTTGAAATGCTTTGAGTCCCCCTAGGAGTGAGAAAAGCGGTATATAAATGAAATAAATAAATTAATATGCACAGCTAACTGGAAATATACTCAAATGGTTACAATGTGACTTGCTTCTGAGTGACCATTCATAGCATTAAGCTACGTTCCCTGTGAAGGTAGACTAGTACACATCAAATGTTAGAAATGTAAGATGCAAGCTTACCACAGTAAAGTTTCTGCCTAGTTTAGGGACTGTTACCACCATCTTTGGAGAGAATGCTGAATTCAGGTTGATCCCCTGGGCTGTAATTGTACTTCCGCCACTGATAAAGACAAAGAAAATAGGAATCTTAAGAAAAAGATAAGTGTTTTCATTAGAATAGAAATCCATGAATTCTTTGGGCCCTACAGCTTAGAAAGACATTGTGAAAAAATCAACATGGGGAACATGTTACAAGCCACACCACATCCTATGCTGGTAGAGAGAGAAGCTATATTGAGAAAATAAATACAGTAAAATAAGTAAACAGCGTAACTGTTGTCCTTGTTCTGACCAGCTTCCATCTGGAAATCTATGTCCTCAATGTGAAAGACCATGTGGATCCAGAATAGGTCTTCACAGACCTATTCAATGTAAAAGACCCTGTGGATCCAGAACAGGTCTTCACTGCCAAGACTGTACTCTATCTCTGGAAGACAATCATACTTCGCACATGATGATGCAGCACTGGGTGTTTTAATAATCATTATAACAAGAATCTCACTTCACATTCATATGATTTTAGTTGCTGGGAAAATACAGTAGAAATAAAACCTTTAATAGCTCCCAGTAGCATGATTCTGTTGTTATTGATTTACCACACAGATGTTCCCTCCAGTCCTTTCAAAGACTAGCTGCTTGTATGGATTAGGAAACAGAGGCCAGGAAGCACTGGAGTATTTTCTGTTTGATCGAGTTACTTTCCATAGACTGGCAAAACAGCACTCCCTTATGAATCTTGAAAAACCATTCCTGGAGCAACGAAACAGTCTGCAGCAGGCTTTTGGCACACAGCAGGAGGGAAGAAAAGTGTCAATTCCACTGGTGTCAGATATAAATATACATCACTGGATCTCAATGAATTGGATCTTGGCCTGGGAAAGCAGGCCTCACTTCTTCCTCTCTTGCATCTAAAGTAGATGTGAACAACTGACTTAGAAGATTTTGCAATCATCTAAATTGTGCTTTTGGGAGAAGAGGGCAGGAAGCATTTCAATTTCAAAAGATCTGAGAATACACCAAATTCAAATCCATGCACTATTTCCAAGTTTGAGAATGTATTTCTGTCTTCGATTAGAAGGACTTGCAGTTGTAAATTATGAATGTGCAGGGCATTATCATTTCTAAATATGGCTCAAAGAAGGAGGAATTAATGACTATATGCAACACACCAAAAATTTTATCCTTAGAAAAGTGGTTCCGTCTATAAGAATGGCCAATTAATACTGGTTATACTGTTTACTCTTTATTAGCATTCTGTGTTAGTCAACATTTACGGACAAACACTAGATCAGGGGTGTTGAACTCATTTTCATTGAGGCCACATCAGCTTTATGGTTGTCTTCAAAGAGCCATTGAATCCATGAATGGAGAATCCATGGATTCTGAGAGCCAACTATATTTTTTTACATAGTGCTTGGTGTTATTGAACAGTAACTTCCATCATTTTTGATTATCCACAACAGCACTTGTGGCAATGAGGTTGAGGAAAGGTTCAAGGACATTTTAAAATCAGACATCATATCCACAAACATTGTATCTAAATTCAAACCCACTATCTTGATAAACAGAACAAACTGCAGCCTTCCAGATGTTACTGTATCAGAAATCCCATCAGCTCTAGTCATGATGTCTAATGATGAAGACTACAGGAGCTGTAGTCCAACATCTGGAGGGCCACATAAAATGACATGGTGGGCTGGATTTGGCACATGGACCTTGAGTTTGATGTATGTGTGCTACAGTAGATGGATACACTATGTGACTGACCCACAGTTCCTCTTAATTATAACACAAAAAATGAAAATACATGGATTGAGCATAATCAATTGAATATTGAACAGGATACAAGCGTTACCAACCTAATCATTGTTTGTCAAATGTTATTTTTCAGAAACACAGAATTCACCTTCAAAGGCATATCACAGATATGATATCACATAATGGGATCAGGTTTCCCAAGAGGAAGAGGGAATCTGAAAAGCTGCAACAGCAGCAACACTCCTAAATGGCTAGGACGTGGGTTGCCTCCTGAGTATAATGCAGACAAGAACAATATTACTTGGTACAAGACATACAGACAAAATATAGTTGTTTTATTTTGATAGCAGTCATATTATTTTCCTCTAAGTACTAAATGGGAAAATCTTACTCACCTGAGAAAAGACTTGGCAGGATAAATTTTAGCAACAGAAGAATCTTCTCTGTATGTAAATTGACCTGCTGGGCGAAAGGCTGAATCGATTTTCATTCTGACAGGACACTCTGACACTTCTCTTTGTGGAGGGGTGTAGCATTCTATTACATGATCAGACACTCTGCACAAGAAAAAATAAAAAGGAATGCTACTATTAATATTACAAGATACATACATCATGGATTAATTAGTTTGAACTCAATTGGAAAATGCACTCAGTAAGAACCTGTCAGTAGGTGCTGCAACCTGAGATAAATCATAGTCTCTCGCAGTTTGGGTGGAATGGGAAATTACGGTTTCACAAACATTCTAGGTATTACTTTGCAACACACTAAACTCAGGCAAGAGAAGCATGCAGGCATAGCACTACTAGAATGATAGTTCTTTAGGTTAAGGTTCAAACAAGGATAAAGATTTGTCTAAAGCTTGCCCTTCACTTCAGGAACCACATCAATTCAGTATAGAGTATTACTTTACCTCTGCTCCAATAATATTCCTAAGGGTATCCCCCTTTCTTTTCCTTGACATAAATTCATGTTATTCACCCATACAAGATTGAACAAGATTATTTTTTAAATAACTGGGCATCCTTTGGCAATTTTGTAGAAAAGCATGCATAAATGGACTGATTTGGATCTTTACAAATCCCTTGGACACCTCAATCATGGTCTCTCCCCCCTCCATCCTTCCTTACTCCCTATTACAAACACACACAATTTTCTTCTCTAAAGGGTGGTTATAGTTCTATTTAGTTTAACCTTCTCTGCTTTTGGATATACATTCAGCCTTTCATATTTGCAGATTTAACTTTTGTGGATTCTATTATTCATAGGTTTGATTAAAATGTTCTCCTTAAGAATCTCTGGGACCTCTAGGGAAAATTGTGTTAAAATTAAAATTAGGATTTCATGATTTGAATATAACACACATGAAGCCTATAAACTGTATAGAAATACAATTTACTTACTTAGAGACCTCTCCTGAGAAAATTTATTTTAACAAACATATAAAACAGTGAATATACCTGATTATGCTGCATTGCTTCCTACCAACATAAACCTCTCGAGAATTCCCACTACTTAGGTACTCCCCAGTTAACGTCAGCAAGGTACCACCATATCTTGGACCATAAGTGGGGGAGATGCTCCTTATTACAGGATTCTGCACAATAAAAAAGTGGCTTGTTACTTTAGATCAAATGCTCCGAGTCACATTAAAATAAGAAACAAGCATAATACGTACAACTGAACACTCATTTAAATTGATATGTATGAGATACAAAGCTGGATCCATAATCTTCTATAAGCCATGAGTAACAAACAGAAAAGGCATATTTTACAGTTTTAATAAGGTAAAATAAACTAAAACATGAAATGTTTCACAATATTTAAACTCATAGATGTTTAAAATTGAACCATTAACTATCAAATACGTACCACGAAAGAGAACGTACTGAATGATGCATTCACTTGTCCATTTGAAACAGTGCTTGAAACATTAAAACTTGCTTTTTTGACAGGACCAACTGTGCACTCCAATCTTCAACAAAAAGAAAGAAGACCTTTGTCATAATTATGTTATAAATTAGACAGATTGGCACGGGCTCATCAAAAAAAATGTATCTAAGCAACAGAAAATGACAATTCAACTAACAGCTTTTTTGGTGTGGGTGTGTACCTAATATTGATTCCTTTTTCTTTTAATCTGTGATGATAGATAGCATAACAGAGCCTTGACTATATGGATACTAAAAATTGGCAAGTTACCATAGCAGAAATGTACTAAAACTCAGGTACATGGATTCATCAGTGCACGTACCCGAGAATTTGTTTCTCTTCCAGTTATCTGAAAACTGTTTAAAAGGAAGGGGAGAAAGCTTGTCTCACAGAAGGCACTTCTGCTCAATTTTTAGTGTATCTGACTTTCTACCAACCTAGCTGCACATGACTAATAATAAATCTAAGTTCAACTCTATTCAGGCAGGGAGATCACAGTGTACACAGTTATTACATATCTGCATTCTGCAAAACAGATAGTAAGACATATGTTATGCCGCAGCTATTGAACTTGGGAAGCTCTGCTGCACTCAGTGTCTGCACATAAAATGGACATTTAGAGGGGTGTCTGCATGTAAGCAACTCTTTTTAATCCAAATACTGTACTGACTTTGCAACAAAATGTCACTTTTCAAGAACTCTGCCCCCAAAAAAGATTAGAGTGGTAAGGAAACCATTTACCCTTTCATATTTTTTGAGAACATACCATAATGAAGACATGTTAGGACACCCTTATCAGAAACATTCAAAGACTTTGCGCTATGAAGTTTGTATGAGTCAGTCATAGAAAATCAAGTACAGTGCTTTATTTGCATTATCTGTACTGCTGTGTCAGCAACAAACCACAGTATTTCCCCCAATTTGCTAGAGGGTTACGAGGCAAATGCTGGAGAGCTAAATTCCAGAGTACCTGTTAATATTAACTATCTGGGACCTAAATCGGTGGTTGCAAGAACAAACAAGTTCCTAAAAGAACTGCTTTGGCACCTCAACTATATATATTTCTGCCAGCTGTGCTAGAATAATGCTTCTGATTGGTGATTTAATAATACAGTAGAATCTCACTTATCCAACACTCGCTTATCCAACGTTCTGGATTATCCAACGCATTTTTGTAGTCAATGTTTTCAATACATCATGATATTTTGGTGCTAAATTCATAAATACAATAATTCCTACATAGCATTACTGCATATTGAACTACTTTTTCTGCCAAATTTGTTGTATAACCTGATGCTTTGGTGCTTAATTTGTAAAATCATAACTTCATTTGATGTTTAATAGGCTTTTCCTTAATGCCTCCTTATTATCCAACATATTCGCTTATCCAACATTCTGCCGGCCTGTTTATGTTGGATAAGTGAGACTCTACTGTACTATGGTCTGGAATATGGTGTTAATTCTATTTTTTGCACAGATCTCTTCTCAATGCTGATTCTAATATAGCTGAGGTGACAAAGTGGTTATTTTAGGATCTGATGTCTTTTAGGATCTGCTCACCCCTCAAGGGAAGAGCCATACTGTATACATATACAGACACATAAACAGGTTTTATGATAATTTTTCAGCTGTATTCATCTTGCTTTCTTCCACTGGGAAGAATGGGAAAAGCAAAGCTGACTTTAAGACTCAGATGGCAGTAGGAACCTCTTTCCACGTCATACTTTTTTCTCAGGAAAGGTTTCCTGCTGGTATCATTGACTTAATAAGAGATAAATGTGGAGACTACTTTGCACAATGTTAGTTTTCCTACAGTAAGTAGCACAGGAGAATCCTTGCTGTTAACTGTGAGCATCCTTTTGGGAAGGGCATTAGGGAGAATGAGGAATTTGGGGAAGGGAATTTCTTTGACCCTTTGTAGATGACATTAGGCTCACAGACGATGTTCCATTTTCTTGTTATACACATTTGCATCAAAGATGTTGCAAAACCACACAAGTTAAAACTAGTTGAGACAGTGTAAAACAACTTCACCTTGGTATTTTTAAAACACACTCGGTATGGTGCAGGTCCAACAAAATATACACAGGATGAAAGATATTATACTCAAGAATTCTTAAGTTAAGCGCAAAGTCAGTGAAATAGATATTTAGAAAGTTTCTTCACATTCCCATGAAAAAGCTACTCACATGGAATGTGGAGCTCATAACAATTTTATCAAGAACCATTAACAAATAAAATGCAATTATCTGGGATCTGAACTATCCTCTGCTGATACAGGAAGTTTGTCAAACACCAAAACTGTAAATATGTTTTAATGATTTATTTAAACCAGTGGTTCCCAACCTTTTTTTGACCAGGGTCCATTTGACCAGGGCCCATTTGACCAGGGACCACTTTAACCAGGAGCCACTTTGACCAGGGACCACTCTCCAACATTAGTACCAAAAGGGTTACAAATCAGTTTTTGGTCAACTTTAGATTCTGTTTGGTTATTTGGGGTGCTGATTTAGAAAATTGCATTGGACAGACCACATCAGCTCTAGTTTCTGATACAGAACATATGCCATCCAGTAGTTGCCATCTACTCACACACAGAAAGCCACATTTAATAATCTAGAGCTGATGTGATCTATCCAATGCAATGGTCAGCTCTGTGGAAAGGAACAGAAATAAAATTAATAAAACAAAATAAATAAATAAAGAGGAAGGAGATTCACGGACCAGATATTTGTTCTCAGCAGGTTGAGAACCACTGATTTAAACAATTATATTTCATTTTATAAAGAATAAAAAGATGTTACATAACCACACGAGTTAAAACAAGACAGTTTAACTAGTTGAGACAGTGTAACACAACTTCAATCCAAGCACAACTGCAGATTTAAATGAAGTTAATTGGGCACCAAAGGCTTCAATAAAAAAGCCATGTTTTTACTTGGCTCCTGAATGACGCCAGTATTGTTGCCATTCTAAAGGGAGAGTGTTCCATACTGAGGTGCCACAACAAAGAAGGGTTTTTTTCCCCTATGTCCTAACAGCATATCGATTCCATTGGGAGGAGAAAGAGGAGGGCTCTTCAATAAATTTCAGTTCTCAAGCAAGTATATAGAGGGCAGAGGCGCTCTTTCAGATAGTAAAGGCACTCTGCACAGAATGCATAGCATTGTTCTAATAAAGAGGTTGGCAATGTGTCAACTAGTGTGACTTGGTTGTTCCTGTCTGAGAAAATACTGTAGCCCATTTCATTTTTATGTTAATATTTATTAGTTAACTTTCTGAACCATGTCTACCTACTGCAATGAATAAACTATGAGTACAAAATATTAAAATCTATGTTTTAAAGGTGTTCAAAATCTAAGAATATTATAAAATGAAATTTCATAATAATAATATATGACAGCAGCCACAAGAATTGTATATGCCCAGAGATGGAAAGAACCAGTTATCACAACACAAGAAAAAATGCTGGTGAAGACTCATGAACCTGCTGAGATGAACAAATTTACTATGCTGATTAAGAAGACTTGGTTAACTAACTATAGCAAAGATTGGGATTTACTCATTACTTTTTTCCAACAACGATGGGGCATTTATCAATGGGGGGTTCATGTTGCCTCAAGTGTTGCCTCAAGTACATCGTTCTGAAACACCCTGTAGTATCATTTAAAGCTAGTACATGAACAAGGCATAACAACCAACAGATGGAGAGTAGGAAGCTTATAGATTCTTTTGTTTGTTTTAGTGTGTGCACGCATGTGTTTTGTTCTTGGTTTTGTTATTATTATTAACCGTCACTTAGTTGTAGTGACATCCTATGTATACAGGAAACACACAGAGACATTACAATGAGAACACCAAAAATTCTTGGAATGCAGCTGGCAGTGGAACAACCTCACAGACAATATGGCAGTGCCATTTTTGTACGATCTGGTGTAGCAATCTCTGCAACTTCCCTCACAGAAGTGAACAACATTGAAATCTTATCTGTGGAACTTGATAGTTGCACCGTATCATCACTCTATAAACCACCTGGGGCTGATTTCTATTTTACACCCCCAACCAGTTGCCACAATCATGAAGCCCATTTTGTTGTGGGAGATTTCAATAGCCACAGCTGTGTCTGGGGCTATGACGAAGATGATAGAAATGGCGAAGCAGTTCTAACGTGGGCCGACAATAGTAGAATGAGCCTCCTTCATGACAGTAAATTACCACCATCATTTAATAGCGGCCGATGGAAGCGTGGTTATAACCCTGATCTGATTTTTGTAAAGGAAAGCATAAGCCACCAATGCACCAAAAGGGTATTAAACCCAATACCTAACACACAACACAGACCAATATGCTGCGTAGCATATGCAGCTGTAAGACCGAAAAGTGTCCCATTCCGCAGAAGATATAACTTCAATAAAGCTAACTGGACAAAGTTTACAGAGACCTTGGAAGCTGCTATTTCTGATATAGAACCTTCTATAGAAAATTGTGACCTGTTCGTAGAAGCTGTGAAAAGATCCTCAAGGCTCTCAATCCCTAGAGGCTGTCGCACAAGCTACCTACCAGGCCTAAACGAAGAATCACTAAATCAGCTACAAGAATATCTCAGATTATTTCAAGAGAACCCATACAGTGATGGGACTATAGCAGCAGGCCAAAAACTATCTACAGCCTTAGCTAATGCTAAGAAAGACCGTTGGATAGAGCTGCTTGAGAACCTGGACATGTCCAAGAGTAGCCGAAAAGCCTGGCAATTGCTGAGACGCCTGGATAGCGACCCTCTGGTCAACCCTGGACACGCGAACGTGACACCAGACCAGATAGCTCACCAGCTAATTCAGAATGGGAAAACCAACTGCAGCAGAATAAAGATGAAAATCAACAGCGTGCCAGAACTTGAAACCCACCAGTTGTCTTCTCCTCTAAACCTGAAAGAACTCAGAGAAGCCATCAAGCGATGTAAGACTGGTAAAGCACCTGGCCTAGATGACCTGATGATGGAGCAAATCAAACACTTGGGGGCCAAAGCTGAAAACTGGCTTTTGAAATTCTACAATCAATGCCTGGCACACAAACAGATTCCCAGAGCATGGAGGAAAACGAAGACAATTGCCATCTTAAAACCTGGTAAAGATGCCTCCAATGCCAGGAACTATCGACCAATCTCCCTCTTATGTCATCTATATAAAGTCTATGAGAGGATGCTATTAAATCGACTAGGACCTATTATCGAACCCAAGCTTATTGCACAACAAGCAGGTTTCAGACCAGGGAAAAACTGTACAGGTCAAATTCTTCATCTGACTGAACATATCGAGGAAGGCTACGAGAAAGGCTGCATCACGGGAACAGTTTTTGTGGACCTTACGGCAGCCTATGACACGGTGTAACATAGAAAAATGCTGCATAAAGTCTACCATATCACCCGGGACTTTGACTTTACAAAAACTGTCCAGACCCTCTTAGAAAACCGCAGCTTCTATGTGGAGTTTCAGGACCAGAAAAGCAGATGGAGGAGGCAAAAGAATGGTTGACCCCAAGGCAGCATTCTTACACCGACCTTATTTAACATCTTCACGAACGATCAGCCACTACCACCACTCACAAGGAGCTTTATATATGCTGATGACCTTGGCCTTACAACACAAGCAAAAGATTTTGAAACAGTTGAAAAGCAACTCACCAATGCCTTGAAAGATCTCTTCAGTTACTACAAAGAGAACCACCTGAAGCCTAACCCTGCCAAGACACAAGTGTGTGCTTTCCACCTACGTAACCGCGAAGCCAACAGGAAACTGAAAGTTACTTGGGAAGGCCAAGAGCTCGAACACTGTTTCCATCCTAAATACCTTGGTGTCACCTTAGACCGAACACTAACATATAGGAAACACTGCATGAACACCAAGCACAAAGTAGTTGCACGCAATAACATCCTGCGGAAACTGACTGGCAGCGCATGGGGAGCAGACCCACAAGTAGTAAGAACATCAGCCCTGGCCTTGTCTTTCTCAACTGCAGAGTATGCCTGTCCTGTTTGGCACGAGTCTGCCCATGCAAAGCAGGTGGACATAGCACTGAATGAAACATGCAGAATCATCACGGGATGCCTTAAACCTACACCTGTTGATAAACTCTACAAGTTAGCTGGCATTGCCCCTCCTGACGTGCGACGGGAAGTTGCTGCTAATGGTGAGAGAAATAAGGTCGAACATTGTGAATGCCACCCACTGCATGACTACCACCCTCCTCCCACCAGACTCAAATCAAGGAAGGGCTTCATGAGAACCACCACTCCTCTTGATGTTCCTCCAGCAACAGCAAGGGTGTCCCTCTGGGCAGCTAAACCTGGCAATTCTAACTGGATGGCCCCCCAAGAGGGTCTTCTTCCAGGGGCAAACCAGGAATGGGCAACTTGGAAGTCCCTGAACAGACTCAGAAGTGGAGTGGGCAGATCAAAAGACAACTTGGCAAGGTGGCACTACCTGGAGGAATCCTCCACCTTGTGTGACTGTGGAGCTGAACAAACAACTCAGCATATATATCAGCCCACAATGCTCTGCCTCATGTACGGAGGAGGAGTTGTTTAAAGCTACAGACAATGCGGTTGCTGTTGCCCGCTTTTGGTCCAAAACTATTTAGTTGCTTGTGATTTCTTTTCTTTTCTATTTTATTTCCATTATTTGAAATGTATTTGCTGTACCAATGCTTTTGACACGAAATAAATAGTTGTAGTTCAGTAGTAGAATATAGTATGTAGCTGTGTCATTTTCTGTTATATATATCTAAAAATGTCCTTATGTGTTTTATTTTAGTTTTTTTCTAGATTTAAATTACTTTAAAAACAGTAAGTATAAAAGGTTACACATTTGACAACAGATATATACATACTTATTATGAACAGGCCCGAGCAGAGATGATCAATCCCCTGCTTAGAAACTTACCAGCTACTCCAGTGAAATTTTATGCAAAGTTTGTATTTAGTGATTATTTTCCCCATGTGACTTTGGCGGTTGCCAACTTTCTTTCTGAGGCAGCCAGGATTACACAATTCCCAATTTTAGACACAGGCTGAAATACACCAGTACCTTTTGTAGTATTTTACCTATGTTCACAGCCATCATGTATTTTAAGCAGTTTTTAACTGTTGTAAATTTTATTCAACCGCATGTTTAATCAGTCGGCTGTTGTTAATCTTCTTAACCCGCATACCCTGTACACCCAAGTAACAATAAGAGTCTCTGGACCATAATAAAAGTTGTTGTTGATATATAAAGAATTGATGGGTCCAGGTTTTTTTTTTATAGTTTTCATTCACTGCATGTATGAGAAACCTTGTTTTGAAGGAGTATTGATAACTTACTTGTTTTTGTCACTAGCTTTGACATCCAGAATGCACTGGTCTCTCCCTATAAGAACTGTCATTGTCTTTAAATTGAACTTGTTATTTTTGTTGAATCCAAAGTCCCATCCACACAGTGTCAGTCTTGTTACACCATCAAAAGTGGCACTGCTTGGAATAATCTAAAAAAGAAAGGAAAATAACAGTATTGAACTTATAAATTCTGATAAACTTTGAAGGTGTTTTATTTTTTTAAGCCAAAAATAATTTCATCAAGAAGAGAGTATCCTACCCTTTATCTTAATTGTTCCTCACCTTGCATTCATCACAGCATGAGTCTACTCAGACAGTAGCAATAAATAATCCAGCCACTGCTAGAAAGCTCTGAATTATTATGTTTAGGGCACTGAACAAGCTCTGCATTGTAATAGTTTTTTTAATACCCTCTTTTATGTCTTTCGTGTGGTATGCTGAAGAATACAATATACTTATTTTATTAGAAGAATGATACTGAATAAAAGAATATCAGACTGAGCATGCTACTTATTTCATCAACTTGATGAAAAAGTAGGAATTCGTGGTGATGACAGCTTCAAAGACATCTAAATCAAACATTGCCTTAGGATCCAGAAATTCAACATAATGTCTACAAAATGTTTTGGCTGAACAGCTATCATTTGGGCATTTCTAAAATTGAAGTTAAAAATATCCTACCTTGTAGCAATGTAATGACAATCCAGAAAGGAAATGCCCGCCTCCCTCCCACACTCAGCAACCTTCTGTATATTGTAAATTGTGTTGTAAATATAACAATGGTGGGAAAATGTATGAATGCTATAGAATTTGTGCAGATTTCACTAAAGGATATTCAGCAGTGTCAATAAAAATTGACAATGCTGTAGGGTTTACACAGACTTAACAATACCATTTAATTTTGCAACCATTTCAAGCCGAGGCCAGAAAACAAAAGGCTTAATGCATGCTTGTGATGGAACTAGAGAAGTGTCTTTGGCTTAATCTTTTATAGAGATATTATATTCCTATTAAGCAGCACAATTATTCCTTTCATCATGAGCTCTGGTTTTTTATGCTGCACCTGAGAAGAACATTTCTAGCAAAACGCTCAGGTTACTGCTCTCTTTTAATATCCACTAAGACTAGTACAATTCTTTTCAACTTCATCTACCCAGTTTAATACTTGCAAGGATTGAAAAAAATGTAATGCCAAGGGAAAAGTAGGCATTGTGAACATACTGCACAAATTAAACCACATAATGGTAAAATAATCGTCCCTGGAGAAAAATGAATGAAGAAGTATATCCAAACCCTAATAAAAACCATTTCAAATCTCTTCCACAGTCATCTTTTGAGCATGCTGTCACATTTCCTCAATATATTATATAGTATATTATTCAAGTCGTACTAATAAGAATTCTCCTACAGGTAATTGATTCCCCAACTCATTCGTCTATCAAGATTGAAAAGCAAACAATAAAAAAATCAATACTTAAGCAGATTGGTGGCTGATGAGCCAGATATTTGGTAGATAACCTCCCAAATGCTATTCCAGAATCTGTGGGAAGATTATTTTTGTTGTTGCGTTCCTTCAAGTCTGAGGATATGTGATGTCCCATGGGCCTTGGAGTTCTGATCCCAGCGCCATCATGGATGATGGTGACGAAAACATGGATTTTTTGCCGGCTCAACAAGAGACGAATTTTTCCAGATGCCTGTTGTTGATGATTCTACCCAAGAGCCCATTAAAACAGACCTTGAGCAAGCCTTTCCCACTGCCTCCCCCCCTTTTGCTAGGAAACAGTCCTATGCTGCCAGTCGGGGTGAAAAAGAGCAGTTTCGGAGGAGCTTGAGATTAGCAGCTAAACAAGACATTAATTAGCTATGTTCCCCTGGGAAATTCTAGGGAGGAACGCATCTGGAGAGAGATGTGTTTCGCTTCTCTTTCCCTTGGGAAAGGAAGCCCTGGACACCTGCTTTGCAGGAAGATGGGACTTAGTTAAAAGTGCCTGACACGGAGAATTCCGTGCGGAGTCAACAGATCAGCTTCAAGAGTGATTTCGTGTTTCCAGCCTAGTGTGGACTTCGTGAAGTCTGCAATCCAGTTTCTTTGCCTTGCCTTGCCTAGCCAAGTATTCAAGAACTATCTTGCCGTGTTTCCAGCCTTGGACCTTGTTTCTAGTATCAAGCCTTGTTCCCAGTTCTTGCCTTGGACTTACTTTGAACTTTGGAGAGATCTTTGGACGTTTCCCCACTCTATTGCTTGTAAATAGAGTGTGTTTCGGTTTGGGATTACAACTTTGGACTCTAATCTATATATATAAAAGAGTGATGGCATCACGGCGACTCACAAAACAACAAAAGTACAGGCCCCCCAGCCTCAAAATTTGACAACACAACCCATCATCCACGCCTCTAGGTTGATACAACAAAAAGAAAAGAAAAATAAAGTCCTAATTAGAGGGAGAGCTATAATTTTTTTTATCCAATTGCTGCCAGTTTAGAGGGCTAATCTCTGCCCACTTGGTTGCCTAGCAACCAAGGGGCAGCCAGATTTCAGTTAGGGGACAGGCACATTTAGGCCTCACTTAGACTTCTTCCACAGATTATCAGATTTGCACTGGATTATATGGCAGTGTAGACTCAAGGCCCTTCCACACAGCTATATAACTCATTTATAATCTTATATTATCTGCTTTGCACTGGATTATCTTGAGTCCACACTGCCATATAATCCACTTCAGTGTGCATTTTATACAGCTGTGAAGAAGGGGCCTCATATAATCCAGTTCTAAGCAGATAATATAAGATTAGAAATATACAGTACTCACTTATCCAACATAAACAGGACGGCAGGATAAGAGAACATGTTGGATAATAAGAAGGGATTCAGGAAAAGCCAATTAAACATCAAATTAGGTAATCGTTATACAAATTAAGCACCAAAACATCATATTATACAACAAATTTGACAGAAAAAGTAGTTCCATACGCAGTAATGCTATGTAGTAATTACAGTAGAGTCTCACTTATCCAACACTCGCTTATCCAACGTTCTGGATTATCCAACACATTTTTGTAGTCAATGCTTTCAATATATCGTGATATTTTGGTGCTAAATTCATAAATCTCTAAAACCAGGACAGTAAATAAACAGGGGAATTCCACACAGGAAACAATCAGGGCCAGCTAACACCTCCCAACAAAGTATTCCCATCATCAAAGTCTGGCAAATCCTGTTTTCTCAGGGCCACAGACACTAGAAGCACATAAAATATCGCAAACAACACCACTCTGAAAACAAGGGAATTCCAGACAGGAAATAATCAGGGCCAGCTAACACCTCCCAACAAAAAATTCACTCAGGGAGAAAACAGCCAGGCTTTAAAGCTGGAAGGCCATTACATCCTAATCATTTTTCCTAATTGCAGCATTCATACTTGCCTCCAACAGACAAAAAAACCCAATCAGAAATATTGTATATTCACAACCTTTAGGAAATAATATCCCCTGATGGTGCAGTGTGTTAAAGCGCTGAGCTGCTGAACTTCTGGACCGAAAGGCCGCAGGTTTGAATTGGGGGAGCGGAGAGAGCCCCCACTGTTAGCCCCAGCTTCTGCCAACCCAGAAGTTCAAAAACATGCAAATGTGAGTGCATCAATAGGTACTGCTCCAGCGGGAAGGTAACGCCGCTCCATGCAGTCATCCCACATGACCTTGGAGGAGTCTACGGACAACGCCGGCTCTTCGGCTTAGAAATGGAGATGAGCACCAACCCCCAGAGTAAGACACGACTGGACTTAATGTCTGGAGAAAACGTTTACCCTTTACCTTAACTACCACCAATTCCTCAATACTTTCTTTCCCATACCACCAGACTTCGCCACAGCAACGCGTGGCCAGGCACAGCTAGTATAATATATTGGACAAAATATTTCTGGACTATATTTGGCCTTCCCTGAAAGGTCTTTTACTGGACTACGTTTCCTACTTGTTTTTATTATTCTTATATATTTCCTTAATAAAGATATTAGATAGTTTTTGGCCTCCGTGTATCGGTTCTCCGTTGCCTTGGGCGTGACAGGATGAGAAGTATGACTTGCTTAAGGTCACCAACAGGTTTCTATGGCCAAGCAGGTTTTCAACTCTGATCTCCAGAGCGCCATTCCAATGCTCAAACCACAATATGCTATTGGCTCTCAAGAGCATTATGCCAACTAATAACAGGTAACTTATGAGTGCCATTGTGTACATATGCAACAGTAGTTAATCATAATGCTTGATTCAAGGATTCCCAGCACATAAGTGAAAGTAAAGGTTTCCCATTGACATTAAGTCTAGTCGTATCAGACTCTGGGAGGTGGTGCTCATCTCAATTTCTAAGCCGAAGAGCTGGCATTGTCCGTAGAGGCCTTCAAGAGCATGTGGCAGGTATGATTGCATGGAGCGCCATTACTTTTCCACTGGAGCAATACCTATTGATCTACTCACATTTGCATGTTTTTAAACTGCAAGACTGGCAGAAGCTAGGGCTAATAGAGGGAGCTCCCCAGATTCGAACCACCGACCTTTTAGTCAGCAAGTCCAGGAGCTCAGCAATTTAATCCACTGCACCACCGAGGGCTCCATCCACATGGAGATGATCATAATGAGAGTAACCCTTCTAGGAAATTAGATTCCTAATCCTCTGGACAACTAAATTATCTACCAAGAAGTCTGAATTGAAATTCAATTTATTAGCCCCCATTTGGACTATGACTGTGCCTAGATACCAATTCAGAAAACTAATTCTGACACCTGGATTTGATGAAAAGCAGACAAGACTTGGTATCATTCACACACTTGTGACATATGAATCTGCATTTACAGATGATCTCTCCCAATCATTTAATGCTGATGGGAACCAGTAGGGATTTTAAAAAGCCTTGATGCATTCCGAAATATAATAGTCAGGCGTGAAAATTACCCACGTCATCTCTATTCCTCAAAAGAGACATAATCCTACAGGGTAGCTGCCACAACTCCTCTCAAAGTAAGCTTGAAACCCATCTGAAAGCACTTGGATCAGAGGGCTTGGAAAAGGCCATCAACCACTTTCCCAAGGATCTGGCTCATGAAAGAAATTTTAGAAACCATCTTGACACTTGTGCATATTTTCTAAAACAAGATCAGTTATTTTCAAGAGCAGATTGCAGGCTCTTAAGAAGTTGGTTGTAACACTTCACTTGAGGGCAAATTTACTTCCTACTCAGTCTCCTCAGATATCATCACCCTATTAGAGATAATAAGCCTGAAAGGACCAGGGGCAATGCAATAAATGCTGCCAAGCACTGCATTCATATCCTCATCCCTCAGCAACTGAAAGTCACCAGATAAATATGGACCAGCTGGTAATCTGGTCATCATCATTGTTGAACCTCATTAGTGCCTGTTTTCAAAGTTTCTGACACATGCTACTGAAGGTTTCACAGGTATTTCAGTAGGCTAGATTGTGTACCACTGTAATGTTCTGCCTATAACTGTTTGTCAAGTTTCTGTCATGGGTGTTGGGGTCCATGTATCATTTTAAACCACTCCTGGGTACTTCAAGGATTTTGGAAACAACTTTACAATCTCATACTGAGGACAAATCATAGAATCATAGAGTTGGAAGAGTTAGAATCATAGAGTTGGCAGGGGTTGGGCCATCCAGTCCAACCCCCTGCCAAGAAGCAGGAAAATCACAATCAAAGCACACCCAACAGATGGCCATCCAGCCTCTGCTTAAAAGCCTCCAAAAAAGGAGCCTCCACTACACTCCGGGGGAGAGAGATCCACTGCTGAACAGCTCTCACAGTTAAAAAGTTCTTCCTGATGTTCAGGTGGATTCTCCTTTCCTGTAGTTTGAAGCCATTGTTCCACATCCTAGTCTCCAGGGCAGCAGAAAACAAGCTTTCCTATGACTTCCCCTCAAATATTTATACATGGCCATCATGTGTCCTCTCAGCCTTCACTTCTGCAGGCTAAACATGCTCAGTTCTTTAAGCCGCTCCTCATAGGGCTTGTTCTCCAGACCCTTGATCATTTTAGTCACCCTCCTCTGGACACATTGCAGCTTGTCAACATCTCCCTTAAATTGTGGTGCCCAGAATTGGACATAGTATTCCAGGTGTGGTCTGACCAAGGCAGAATAGAATTCCCTTGATCTAGACACTAGACTCCTATTTATGGAAGCCAAAAATCCCATTGACATTTTTGCCACTGCATTGTATGTTGGCTCATGTTTAACTTGTTGTCCACAAGGACTCCAAGATCTTTTTCACATGTACTGCTGTCAAGCCAGGTGTTCCCCATTCTGTATCTTTGCATTTCATTTTTTCTGCCTAAGTGAAGTATCTTGCATTTGTCCCTGTTGAACTTCATTTTGTTCGTTTTGGCTCATCTCTCTAATCTGTTAAGTTGTTTTGGATTCAGCTCCTGTCTTCTGGAGTATTAGCTATCCTTCCCAATTTGATGTCATCTGCAAACTTCATGGTCATGCCTTCTAGCCTTTCATCTAAGTCATTAATAAAGATGTTGAACAGAACCTGGCCCAGGGTTCATTCACTTAACCATATAGATCCACCTAGCTGTAGTTTTGCCTAGCCCACATCTGACTAGTTTGTTTGCCAGAAGCTCATGGGGGACCTTGTTGAAGGCCTTACTGAAATCCAGATAAACTACATCCATGGTGTTCCCTGCATCAACCCAGCTTGCAACTCTATCGAAAAAAGAGATCAGATTAGTCTGGCATGACTTGTTCTTGATAAATCCATGTTGACTATTAGCGATGACCACATTTGTTTCTAAGTGTTTGCAGACCACTTCCTTAATGATCTTTTTCAGAAGCTTGACTGGTATTGACGTGAGACTGACCAGACAGTAATTGTTTGGGTCATCCTTTTTTTTCCCTTCTTGAAGATAGGGACCACATTTGCCCTCCTCCAATCTGCTGGGACTTGTCCATTCTCCAAGAACTCTCAAAGATGATTGCCAGTGGTTCCAAAATGACATCTGCTAGTTCCTTCAAAACTCTTGGATGTAGTTGATCTGGCCTTGGAGACTTAAATTTGTCTAGAGCAGCCTGGTATACCTGGATGACTTGTTTCTCTATTTGGGGTTGGATTTCCCCTAATCCTTCATCCATTCCATGTTGCCGAGGATGAGGACGGCTTCCTTTTTGTGAGAAGACTGAGGCAAAGAAGGCATTAAGAGGTGGCTGCTCCCTTACCCAAGTCCTAGAGCTGTTTGCCCAAATATAACAATATTCTATTGCACAGGTACAAAATGCTTGTTCACAATAAAAGCTTGACACTATTTTTTAACTGTCAGCAATGTCAAAACAAACACAAAAGACTTTTACCCCTTTTAAAACCAAGGAAAAAAGTCAAAGCCATAATTATGTTGTGTGTGAATTCACCTTTTTTAAATGACCTGAATTCCACAGCTGAAATATTTGTTTTTGTTGTTGCTGTTCCATTACTCTCTCTGGTGACACTCATCCAAATTTCCTGAATGCTTTTGGCCTGTTTATCATCTCAGTTAACAATCACATCATTTTTTCCCGGCTGGCCTAAGAAATAATTGCAAAGCCTTTTGACATAGTTCTTGAGCCAAGTGAGCATAGCTACCGAATGCCAAATAAGTAGGCATTACAATGAAAGTTTCTAGGGAAAATTATTTCCAGGGCTGTAGCTGTGTTAGCCTAATGCAGTAAAGCAACAAAGTACTGTGTGACACCTTAAAGAGTAACAAATTTTATTTGGCATAAAGCTTTTGTGGAGTAATGTGTAGTCCATGAAAGCGTATGCCAATTAAAATTCATTAGTCTGTAAATGCCTAAAGACTGCTTGTTGATCAGGAAAAGTTAATTTTATGCCAAAATCTCTGAGACAACTGTTCAGTTCTATACATAAGGAAAAATATGAGGTGTTTTGATGTTTTGGAACTCTTTGGGAAAATGTCTGTCGATTTCTTAAAATTAGCTCTGCATCTCGTGGTGCCAGTGCGCAGTCTGTTCAGAGCCTTTCAAAAAGCCCAATCTTCTGTGTGCCCAGGAGGGAATTTCCTTTCTGGTATCAGCCATGGATTGAGGTTCAGAGTTTTAAACTGCCACTTTTGGACTCTCGCTTGCTGAGGTGTTCCTGCAAGTGTTTCTGTAGATCTTAGGAAGTTATTTCTTGATTTAAAGCGTTGGCGTGCTGGCTGATATCAAAGCAGGGGATGGGCCAGAGATGTCACTGCCTTGGTCCTTTCATTATTGGCTGCTACGTCCCGGAGGATGTCGGGTGGTGAAATACCGGATAAACAGTATAATTTCTCCAATGGTGTAAGGCGTAGACATCCTATGATAATGCGGCATGTCTCATTAAGAGCCACATCCACTGTTTAAGAATAGTGAGATGTGTTCCACACTGGGCATGTGTCCTCAGCAGCAGAGTAGCAAAGCGCAAAGGCAGATGTCTTCACTGTGTCTGGTTGTGATCCCAAAGTTGTGCCACTCAACGTTTGTATAATATTATTTCTAGCACCCACATTTTGCTTGATATTCAAGCAGTGCTTCTTTTAAGTCAGAGCACGGTTCAGAGTAACTCCTAGGTATTTTGGTGTGCTGCAATGTTCCAGTGGGATTTCTTCCCAGGTAATCCTAGAGTTTGAGATGCTTGTCTGTTCTTAAGATGAAAAGCACATTTCTGCATTTTAGGTGGATTAGGAATCAGCTAGTTTTTCCTGTAATAGGCAGTAAGAGCACCCAAAGCTTCAGAGAGCTTATGTTCAACCATTTCAAAGCTCCCTGCTTGGGTAGTGATGACATGATTGTCAGCAAAGATGAAACTCTCTGTCCCTTCTGGCAGTGGCTGGTCATTTGTGTTAATGTTAAACATTGATGAAGTAAGAACGTTCCCGAGGCTTAAATGGTTGAACAAATAGGTAAATCCTACTCAATCAATGGAGCAACTCCAATTGGGACTAACAGGAGTCAAATGAACATGTGTCAGATCATGTATGTGAGTTTTACTTGTGTCCTGTATCACAGATGCCTTATCTATGACATTAAAGCTAAAAATCAGAATGGGACCAAAAGCACCCCTGTAATTTGTGGAATTAACATTTGATGGCACCAAAATAGTTTGGAATAATGGAAACTATCATAATAAAGGCAAAAGGAACATTATCACCAACTCAAACCTTTGCTACTGCCACTTACATTAGCACCAAGGTATTTAAACACATTTTGATCATAGTGCTAGCCAAGCTTTAAAATATTAAAGGATTTTCAGTTTCTATTGCAAATGCCACACAAAGGAGGTTATTATACCCCCTCCTCCCAAAAGGTGGGGTGGGGAATCCACCAAGTCTCCGTATCTTTGCTAGATTTAATGTGCATGAGTTTAAACCAACAGACGAAAGTTGAATAATCTATTTTTTTTTTATTTTTAGCAGTAATGCCAACTGTCATGGTCCAGCAAAGCGTGAAATCTGCCTTAGCAGCTAGCAACCATAAAGAGCTAGGTACTCAGCTGCATTATTTTCTTTCTTTTCAGAAGCAGGTTTCACAAAGTTGCACATGATGTGGTGCATACTATTAAAATATTTCACAATTTATCACTGCCAGGGAATAATATTTACTACAATTTTAAAGTAGCATATTGAGCAAATGATCTCAGGGTTTAAATCAATCCAGCTGCACTCTGAGAAATCATTTTTTCCTTTTATGAACTTCACACAAAACACTACTAAGTACAAGAATGATGTTCACTGAGTCTCATTTCAGGAACTGACAGTTTTTAAATGATGTGCAAGTGTTTTACCAAGACTTTAAAATTAATTTATTCAGGTAAAAACACAGATACAACATACTTTCATTTAATTATTAAAAGCATAGAAATGATGCAGGATGAAACTGAGTAAATTCAAGCTAACCTCACAGAATCTTAGCATGACATCTCGTCCATATTATGGCCTCTTTCCAGTCCCCTGGCAGGGGTAAGGGGCCTTAATGTAGTTTTAAATATGATTTACATTCATTTCAAGGCACTTTTACACTATGCGGACTACAAAAAAGCCTAATGTAACTATGAATCAGACTTCATAATTTAAAAATTATTTAGGACTTGCCTTCTACTCTATTTAAGCTGTGTGCTTTGGCTTAAAGTGAATGTAAATGTCCCCTATTTTTTTTTTAAAAAAAAACAGACTTCCCTTCATGCTGTACATCTGTACATGACTATAAAGTACAAGGCAGTCAGTGGATTTTTCACTCATAATTTCTTAACTCACAACTGCGTTATAATCTATTATATTAAAAAATCTATTTGTCATTATCCTGTTGTGTTCTGTTACTTTGGCCCTCTCCCATTTCACTTCAATACTGCTTACCACTCTTCTAGCAGTAGGAAATATAGGATATTTATTACCTCCATGAGGTTTGCTCTGGATGCAGTTTTATATGGTTTATTTCACATGTTTTGTTTAAATATTCTATTTACACATTGGGCTGTTTCAAAACAATAACACTGTAAATACATCCATAGTATAAGCGGCTTGCGCATGTACTAAAAGGGATTAGAAGAGTCATGATCACTCTGTAAAACTAGACCTTCATAATAATGTCACACTTAATGCAAAATGACTTGGTTAAATGCAAAGGCAGCCTATACAAATCTTGCAACGACCATAACTAAATGAAAACAGCAATGGACAACTAAGCTCATTCTCATTTGGGTAATTTTGCTCTTGCTTTCTTTTTCTATACATGACCTCCCCACCCAGCTGAAACCAGTTTCTGGTTGTCCCTTTTCCTGAGGATCTATCTATAGTCTTTGAAAAAAAAACCCACCCTTATTTACTGGGCAACAACAAAGGAGAGAGAAACATTTTCTAAAAAGGATACTCCATCCAAACACGCCTTCAAAACTGACAGCTCTGTAGAGTTCCCATGGGGAAAAAGGTCTTAACCGAGCCAAAGGAGTGCATTTTACTCCCATCAATATCAAGGTTTTTAAAGAATTTTAAAGGCTTACAATATAGAGGAGAACACAAGTTTCTCTTAAGAATTCTTATAACCAAGAACAAGCAACTCACTCCATGGTGAGAATTCTCAAGTGAAAAAGATTTGGGTGCATGCCTAATTGTAAGTCCAAAGGTGGGTAAGCCCAGCAGCCGGTTTTCTGGATTCTATGCAGATGAAACTTATTCAGGTGAAATTTGCAAAAGGCCTTCCCTATACACCTGTATTTATTTTAGTTGTGGGGCTAACAGAAGTTTCAACAGGGAGGGCACTCTAAGTAGGAAAATGGAAAGACACACATACACTGGCACACAAAATGATTTGGGGAAGGCCACATACACTTTTCCTTCAGAAAACGCATAGGTAACACTTCCAGATACATGCACGTGGAATATATATATTTATTTATTTGCTTCATTTATACCCCACCTTTTTCACCCCGTAGGGGACTCAAGGCGGCTTACAACTCTGGCAAAATGCAATGTTGTTTAAAACATAGCAATAAAACACATCCCATCCACTAAAACCATTAAAAACAGTTAAACAAATAAAACACATAACAATATACAGATTAAAAATGTAAAATGCATGATTCCATTCATCCATAATCCTTGCTCATAATCCTTATTCAGACTGTGTTGAATTCCATGATGGGTATACCCAATTATGTATTTCCCAATACTGTATTTACTTTGGTTTCATGCTGCACAGTATTTCACAATGTGGAAACATACATTTGCCATGTAACAGAAGCTTACAGCAGGGCTGTACAGGTCACATTTATCCCCCTGGGCTCTTTCAAGCTGTCACCTACACCATGCTGCTTCTCTTCTAGCAAGTGTCCCTCCAAGCAACAAATGGATCTTTGCCTAATTTTGCTAAACCAGCACAAAGCTATATTTAGAAATAGTAAAGATATTAATCTGAAAGGGGTTCATTCAAAGCACAAAAAATAAGACCATACCTGAGATATCTGGGGTGAGCATGTCTCCTGTGTCCACCCTCCGCTGCTGCACTCCCAAGAATATGCACACCGATTCCCACACCAGCCACAGTTCATGAAGGGAGGTGACAGAAGACACTGACTGCAGGTACTGAAGTGAGAGCATCCTGGTCCATTTAGTGGGATCTTGGTTATCTAATGGCACAAATATAAGTCCAAAAATGAGCCAGTGAGCGATTTACACACATCAGAGGTGTGTAACTACCATTAGAATAAAACAGCTCATAACTTTTATGAAACAGACTGTGCTGTGGAAGAACTGCTGAAAGCTATACAAGACTTTATGTTCCAGAGGTTGTGCCACCACCTCAAGCTGTAAAAAGAGGTGGGTAATAAATATTATAATTATCATAATTGAAGAAGCCCTTAGTCAGTTATTCAAAAATTAGCTATTTGATCACCCTATACAAGTGCTATACATGCTATCATACAAAACAGTTCATGTTATTGATACTAGACATCTGAATTTAAGCATGCTAACTGAGAAGCAAGTTCTACTGTGACTTAATACCAAATATGCATGTTTAGAATCACAGCTTGTATCAGTTAAATTTAAATAAAATGTCTGAACACCACTTTACAATTTCTTTATATTCTAAGAATGTTAGAGATCTAGATTGTGCTGTATGCTTATCAGAGAAGCTCAGTCCTATATGAGAATGATGTGTTCGCCTTCCATTCCTATTTGCTTGAAAGTCTGTCCTGTTTTTTATTTTAAAAAACCCATCACCATACAAACACACATATGGGTGCAAAATCCAATGCGTATTGCCCCAATTGGCAGGTTGATATTCCAAATAAGAACTGAGAATTAACAGTGCAATTTTTATCAACACATATAATGTGAATAATGGAACAGCTCTATTGATACTGGCAATGTCAAAAGAATACAAGGAACACACCAATTCCTATCATACAGAGCTGTTTATCTGCACAAGAGTATTAATAACTCTTGATCAGATCCTACAAGAACAGTAAAAAACAAAAAATGAGACCCGGAAATATTTACAGCTCCCCTCTCTTCAAAGATTAATTTTTTATTATATCATACAAACTTCAAGAGACACACATAAGGCTGATGAACCCACTCCTGGCTTTGGTTTGAGGAAGATTGCCTTTAGTTGTCCCAGTTTCTAAGAATACCTGACTGCTGTCACCACTGCCTACTGCTCTTTAGGTTACACCAAAATATTTTTCCAAAAAGATGCAGTGAACACTGCTTCATTTTCTCATTTTTCTACTGTTTGTATTCTCAAAGAATGAGAAATTGTACTTACCATGAAGGTTCATTCTGGGATGGCAGAAGGAGCAATCCACTACAATATCCAAGCAAATTATTAAGGTCTGAACAGAATATTCTTAGGGAATGGTCTCCAAATTTCTCAATGTTTCAACAGCTTTGGAAGAAATATGGACCATTAAAGCATTTTTGGGTAAACGTATATGTCATGGCCAAAAACACCCGAGTTTAAAAAACAAAACAAAAAAATCTTAATAGAAGTGGATGCACTAACAATTCTTTGGTCATAAGGCTTTGTTTATATGATACAGTCCTAGAATCGTAAGACAAAAGTTATCTAGGCTGGCTATTGGAAGATGAATTGATACATAGATATTGAAATACTTTTAATTCTGATAATAACTTGCAAACAAAATGTGCTCAGCATCATTGACAAGATCACATGCATCATTGACGGCCTTTTTCTGTTTAAGTGTCCTTTCGGGGTATTTGCAATGCTGCAGGATAGTTTGAGGCTTTAGTGTTTGTGAGATGGGTCCAATATAAATCAGCATGAGCAGCTTTTGAAGCACCATGCTGCAATCTGTAGTATCAAAGTGATTTTCTCACCCAGAAGAAGGGCTTGGGTAAGTTCCAGTTGTAGTGGATTGCTCCTCCTGGCCATTCCGAGAATGAGAAGGACAGGTTGCTCACCTGTAACCATGTTTCTTCGAGTGTACTCTGTGAATTCACACTAATGGAGAAGCTGCGCCTGCGCAGGTTCCGACGGAAACTCTTCCAAGCTGAAGTTCAAATTTTGGCGGTAACCACGCCCCCCTTCCCAAGGGGCATATAAGGCAGCCCCAGGCGCCCGCTCTCCAGTTCCTACGCCGCCAAGGCAACGAGAAAGGGAGAGGTTTGCCAGAGGGGAAGGAAGGGCGGGTTTGTGTGAATTCACAGAGTACACTCGAAGAAACATGGTTACAGGTGAGCAACCTGTCCTTTTTCTTCGTGTACTCTGTGAATGCACACTAATGGAGACTAACACGCTAAGGTCCCGGATGGTGGGACAAGGCAAACTCGACAATCAGTGAATGTCCAAACACATGTTTATTAGGACATAGAAAAAATAACCGTCCCAAGGGACCAGTGCAATAAATTGTCCGAAAGGACCAGTGCAATGCAACATGAGCATCATAGAAGAAGAACATAACATGGAAGGAATTTTTCAATAAACATGATAGAGAAAAATACACAATTGCGTAGTGCATATAAACGCTCTCCCAGGGGGAGAGGGACAAACACATCTTGGTCTTTGGCATATCCGCCAGGGCCAACGAGGCGGTACAAAGCAACAGAGCAACTGCTCAATACAATCATGGGAAAAAAACATATCCCTAGAGGCAGGTATGGGGAAAAAACCCCGTCCAACTTGAAGGAGAGGTATAGAGAGTCACCTGTGGGTGAATATGAAGAGAAAAAACGTCTGAGAGTCAGGAGAGGCAAGATGAGAGTACTGATCTTGCAAAGGCCGAGTCTTTAAGGGCCTTACTGTCCAGCCTGTAGTGAGAGACAAACGTGAGAGGGTTTGACCAGATAGCCGCTTTACATATGGAGTCAAGCGGAATACCCCTAAGGAAGGCGGTCGACGCCGAGAGGCCCCTAGTCGACCTCGGGCGGATGGAAGGAGGGGGAGGTCGCTTGGCTAGTTCATAGGCCAACTCAATGGCCTGAGCGATCCAGTGGGACAGTCTTTGGGAAGAGATGGGATTACCCAACTTGTCCTGGGCATAGGCGACAAAGAGTCTTTGTGACTTACGAATGTCCTTAGTACGGTCCCTGTAGAAAAGAAGTGCTCTCCGAACGTCGAGAAGGTGCAGTTTTTGCTCGAGAGGAGAGGAGGGGTTAGAGAAGAAAGCTGGTAAGACAATGTCCTGGTTGAGGTGGAAGGCTGACACCACCTTAGGAAGAAAGGTAATGTCCGGGCGAAGAACAGCGCGGTCATGGTGGAAACGAAGATAAGGCTCGTCGACTCTGAGGGCAGCGAGCTCGGATGGCCGTCGTGCCGACGTGATCGCCACCAGAAAGGCCAACTTCCAGGAGAGCAGGCGTAGATCGGTCGAGGCAAGCGGTTCGAAGGGAGCAGAAGACAGTTGAGAAAGTACAAGTTCGAGGCTCCAGCCCGGCGTAGGTGGTAGCGACGGCGGGCAGATGTTATTGTAGCCCCGGAGAAAGGTTTTGATCAGGTGGTGAGAAAAAAGAGATGGCTGGCCGTGGCGCTGAAAAGACCAGGAAAGAGCTGCGAGATAAGCTTTTATAGAGGCAAGAGAAAGTTTCTTCTCGACGAGAGTCATGAGGAAGTCGAGGACCACCGATACCGAGGTCGGGAAGGTGTCGACGTTACGGGATCGAAGGAAGGCATGAAAGCGAGAGAGTTTGTAGGAATAAGCCTTGGTAGTAGACGGCTTATGGGCTGCCCGCAGGACGTCTTGCAGATTCTGCGGAAGAGAGGCTAGGTAAGAATCCTCCATGCAGTGAGATGAAGGGAAGAAAGGTCCGGGTGAAGAATTTTGCCGTCCTCCCGTGAGAGAAGGTGCGGCGAGAGAGGCAGAGGGTGAAACGATCCTCTGGAGAGGCGAAGAAGGGCTGGATACCACGGTTGGCGGGGCCAGGCCGGAGCTATGAGAATCGCCGTGACCAAGATCGAGAGAAGTTTTTCGAGAACTTTCGGTATGAGGGGAATCGGTGGAAAAAGATAAAGCATCTCCGCCGACCAGTCCAGAAGAAAGGCATCCCCTAGGCAGCCGGGGAAAGAGTTCGGGGGGAGCCTCGCTCCGTAGCGGGGTAGCTGAGCGTTGTGGGGAGACGCGAAGAGATCCAGAGTAGGGCGCCCCCAGAGGCGGAACAGACCGTCGAGGACCTCGGGATTGAGCTTCCATTCGTGAGAGGAAGAAGTCATCCTGCTGAGGGCATCCGCTAAGCTGTTTTGGGCGCCCGGTAGGTGGATTGCAGAGATCTGTACGCCGTGGGCTATGCACCAAATCCAGAGACGAGAGGAGAGGAGCATCAGTTTCCTCGAACCCGTACCACCCTGTTTGTTGATGTAGAATACTGCTACTAGATTGTCCGATTGAATGAGGATGGACTTGTGGCGGATGAGGGGGGAGAATGCTTTTAGGGCTTTGAGAATGGCGAGAAGTTCGAGGAAGTTTATGTGGTTGGCCCTCTCTGACGGGGACCAAAGATTTTGAACCGTTAGACCGTTCATGTGGGCTCCCCAAGCGTAGGTGGAGGAGTCTGTGGTTATGGTTAGCGATGGCGGGGCTGGATGGAAAGGAAGGCCCTTGCACACGTTTTGGTGAGACATCCACCATGAGAGAGACTGGCGGACGGACGACGGTACCGACAGGTATCTGGAGTTGTGGTGGTGGAACGGTTTGAAAGTGTCTATAAACCACCTTTGCAGGGTCCGAAGGCGCAGCCTGGCAAACGGGGTCGTGAGAACCGTGGAGGCCATGTGGCCTAGAAGGACCTGAATGACACGGGCTCTGACCCTCCGGGCAGATCGACAAAGGGCGATATGGTGGCGGAGAGCCAGGAATCTGTCGAACGGAAGTGACACAGTCTCTGCGACGGAGTCGAAGAGGGCCCCGATGAACCGGATTCGGGTTGACGGGGAGAGATTTGACTTCTCGGAATTGAGTTGGAGGCCGAGAGATTTTAGAAGACGCAGCGTGAAAGAGACGTGATTTTGGAGAAGAACCGGGTCGGGCCCGACGAGAAGCCAGTCGTCCAGATAAGGAAAGACCGTGATGCCATGTAGCCTGAGGTGGGCCGCTACGGCGGCGACAACCTTGGTGAAGACCCTCGGGGCCGTGACGAGACCGAAGGGCAAAACGGTAAACTGGTAGGTTTGGTCGAGAACTTTGAAGCATAGGAACCGTCTGTGCGCCTCTCGTATTGCCACGTGGAAGTAGGCGTCTCGTAAGTCTATGGAGGCAAAGTAGTCTCCCCGCTGCAGCATCGGGAGGATAGAGGCAATAGAGACCATCCTGAATTTGGAGGGGCGGATGAATATATTGAGTGCCCTTAAGTCCAGAATCGGGCGTAGCCCGCCTCCTCTTTTCGGGACTGTAAAGTATCTGGAGAAGAAACTTAAAGGGTCCAGTTCGGGAGGGGAGGGACGGATAGCGCCTTTGGCCAGTAGCGCTTCGACTTCGGCCAGTATCTCTGGGGAAGGGTTTGAGTGGAGAACGTGACCTGTAGGAGGGAGGTCCATGAACTCTAAGGCGTAGCCGTCTTGGACAATGCGGAGAACCCATGCATCTGAAGTAATAGAGTCCCATTGATTGTAGAAAGGGGCTAGTCGGTCTGCAAAGATACCGAAGGGACGAGGCAGCGTGGGCTCTACAACGGTAGCGGGCGAGGAGCTTTGGCAGGGGTTGGCGTCAGGTACGCCGATTAGGCTGCGGAGGAGCAGGGGTGGATCGACCGCGTTGCTTTTGCGGATGAGGTCTCCGGCGAGGTTGGTGATGGGCTTGATTGTTCGAGCCCGAAGGCCGCCTGAAAGAATGGTGTCTGAAAGATTGCGGCGGGAAACGGCGGGAACGGTGCGGGAACCAGCGAGTGCGCTGAGGTTGAGGTTGGTCGCCACATTTAGACGCAAGAATTTTAAAGTCATGATTAGACTTGAGTTTGTCATCGGTACCGGCGTGAAACAGTCCGAGCGCGTCAAAGGGAAGGTCCTCAATGACCTGTCTGGAAGATGAGGAGAGACCCGAAGACCTCAGCCAGGCGTGGCGGCGAATGGAAATCGCGTGGGCAATCATTTTACCCGCAGTATCACCTGTATGCTTCGCCATTTGTATTTGGTGGTGAGCGAGCGAGTCTGCCTCCTGTTGGAGGGTAGTGAGGACGGAGCGGTCTTCGTCCGACATCTTAGCGAAGAAGGGCTGCGCCTTCTCCCAGATAATTTGTTGGTAGGCACCCATGCAGGCTCCATAATTCGCCATGCGGCAAAGCAAAAGGGCTCCGGAATAAAGTTTTCGACCCACGGCGTCGAAGCGCTTCCCCTCTCTGTCGGCCGGAGTATTCGACTGACGACCTGAGGATTGAGAGGCCTTAACGACCAGGGAGTTAGGGTCGGGATGGTGTTTGAGCCACTCCAGGGTATCATCGTCGGTACGGTACCAAGTCTCGATCCTCTTCGAGGTCGGAGGAATGGAGGAAGGGTTTTTCCAGGAGGCCTGGATAACGTCCAACAGATAAGGCAGAAAGGGGAGAAGCGTGGCCGGCGGAGCTTGGGCCTGCACCCTTTTGAAGACAGGGTCAGACACTGCTTTGGAGGTTTGCTTGATCTCCAAACCCAGGGCGTCGGCCATCCTGACCATTTGCTCAGCGAAAGCGCGAACATTGTCAGTAGGAGAAGGCGGGTCCGCCTCATACGCGTCGTGGGGAGGAGAGAGGTCGAGACCGAGAGAGACCACCGAGGCCGAGAGGACAGAGTCTGGGCGGTCGACATCAGCATCTTCCTCCTCAGCCCCTTGGGGGGACTGAGGGGGAGAAGACAGCACAGTCTCGGGAGGAGGCAAGGCCTCGCGGGAAGAGAGGGCCGGAGGCCGAAGGTCCTTAGAGGCTGAGGCCTGGGCTGCCCGAGCCAGGCGAGCCGTTTGTCTGCCACGCTCCGGTGTCGAGGTGGGAGGGAAGAGCTGTTGGCGCGACGAGCGAGGCGGCGCAAGGGGCTCCGGCACCGGCACCCTGACCACCGTTTGGGTAGAGTGGTGGGGTGAGTCCTGCAGCTCCCCATCAGACAGGGGGTGCAATGGAGACTGAGAAACATCTCTAGGCCTCTGGGCTGGTACAATAGGAGAAGACCTTCTCGAGGAAGTTGTCGAGGAAGATGGCGGGTCTTTCTTTGAGGAGGCCGAGGAGGAGGAGCGCTGAGTTAGCCGTTTCTTCGCCGGCGGTTGCTTGGATGCAACCCTCAAGGACTTGCCAGGTGTGGGAGGAACCACAGCTGAGTCGGATTGCGCTCGACGAGACTCCTCGTGAGCCCTTTTAAAGGCTATTTTGATAGCAGAGGAGGACGGAGGGGAACCGATACGAGAGCGGATCGAGGTCACCGAAGCCAGAGAGCTCGACGTCGAGGAAGGTCCCACCTTTCCGGAGCGGGTCGACACGGTCGCCGTCGTCACAGTACACGGTGGTTTGACCGGTTTAGCGGCCCTGGAGGTCTTGGACGCTCTGGACGAGACCGAGGAAGCCTTGGCTGCCGGAGGCTTAGTTGGTGGTGCCGACATAGCTCTCAAAGCTGAGGACGCCGACGTACCCGACGTCGACGGAGTCGGTTCTGGCGCGAGAGATTTTTCGTAGAGCGCCGCTCTAAGCCTAGCGGCTCTGTTCTTTCTGGCCTGAGCCGTGAGAGCTAGGCAAAAACGGCAGGTACTGACCACATGAGCCTCGCCAAGACAGAAGAGGCACTTGGCGTGGCCGTCCGAGTCAGGAATTTTAGCAGCACACTGCGTGCAACGCTTGAAACGAGTAGTAGACATGCGAAGAGTCCGAAGTGAACCTTGCGGCGGAAAAAAAGGAACTGGAGAGCGGGCGCCTGGGGCTGCCTTATATGCCCCTTGGGAAGGGGGGCGTGGTTACCGCCAAAATTTGAACTTCAGCTTGGAAGAGTTTCCGTCGGAACCTGCGCAGGCGCAGCTTCTCCATTAGTGTGCATTCACAGAGTACACGAAGAAAAAACAAGAATTAACACTTTGTCTATTGCTTGTATGTTCAAAGAATGCACATAATTCATGAGTAAAGAAAAGAATAATTAAGTTAAAAGTTGGCATTGGGGTCTTTATAACAGAAAAAAGGACAGCAGATATCCTTCCAATCCTTTCCCCACTTTCCAGTTCTGAAAGCAATCTTGTTTCACTAGCAAAATTTCTCTCCAAGACGCTGCTAGCTTCTTTAACTTTTCCTCATATATGTTTTGTTCTCCATCTTTCTTATCACTCTGAACTAGCAGGTGCGATGACTTCCCAATTTCTGAGAATATGAAGCTACCATGTAGAGGGGAAAAACACTGAACTCATTGCATGTGGAGACTGAACTATTGGATTCAAATCGAACCATTAGAATCAATTCCCTATATGAAAAAATCTGTATGCACTGTATCCTTTATTACATAGGGATTGAGGGTGATCATCAATTAGTTGATGTCTATGATGTTCCTAAAAAAGTGTGGCAAAACAATCGACAAGACACCTCTTTGCTTCATTTTAATCTCCCTTTTAAAGCATAAGACATAATACCATTTAAGCCTAGCACAAACCAACAAAGGCCAGGAAATGCTAAACACCATTCTTTCATTTAATGCATTGTTCGGTTTTGTTCCCAGTAGGTTCCACTGGAAAAAAGAAAAGAAAAGGTGTCAGGCTTATATTTGCATTTCCTCTCTTTTGCTGGTTTGTTACAGTTCTCTTGTTCAAACAATTCCCAATATTCATTTACTTACTTCCTTAGAGGAAAAACAAAACAACACAGAAAAAAAAATCTGATCTGTGTTTTTTTAGGAAACAAATAATAGACACGAGAGTCTGGAAAAGTATCCAAAAAGGTACCATCTTTCTTCAATTGTAAGACACCGATGATTCTAAGATTTTCAGTACACCACCACCAACAACAAAAATATACCTGCAAATTCATCTCATGTTTAGAGATGTTTATACAATATAAGAAAAAAGTGCATCTTCAAATGAGAAAAATGAGAGAGTGTCTAATAAGTTGAACCATACAATTTAGTGACGTAGTGTAAAAAGTTTCGGGGCATTTTTACAAGTTGCAACCATTTTTTGTGTTTCAACAACTAAATTCAAATGAAAAAGTTTGAACCTTTTCTGTAAATTTCTCAGAATACAGCCTCTGAAAAATCTTCTGTTAAATTAGCAATCACCAAACAATTTTAAGCTCTTTTCTCCACCTATAAAACAAGGGAATAATGACCTGACTTCCCTCTTACCAGTGTGAATGAAGAGAATCCTATGTTCAAAGATGCACCCAAACTAATTATTGTAAAATGGTCAATATTTAGAGGAAATCTCTAAAGGTGTACATTACCAAGAAATCATGACATATTAGGAAATATTTACCCTCTTTCCAGTGATCGCCAGCATATAACCATCTTTGCCAGGTAAATTCTCAATTATAACCTCTGGAGAAACAGGTTGGAAATCCAGGTGAAAGTTCACATGTGGTGTTGTGCGCTCTGAACGGGAAATCACTATCTAAAAAAATATAGTAAAAATAATAGAAATCAAAGCAAGGAAATAATGTATATCCTTATTACACAGTGCTTTTGATCCACAATTATTGTTTATCCTAAATCATTCAGCTATACCTATCAGACCAGTGTGGGTACATTCTATTTGACTGTGGTGGGTGCATATGAATCATCTACAGCCTTGCAAGGGAAATTCAGTTGGTTGAGAAAATGGCACAGAAGACTGTTTGAAGCTGGCAGTAAAGTTTTGTGAAGTTTTACCACCGTACTTACACAGAGGTCTGGTCTCTGAAATAGGATTATTTTGGCCAAGCGTCAGTGGAAGGGAGCCCCCCCTCCCAGATGGACCACTTTGGCCAATCAGTGGCTATTTGGAAGTGATTCAAGCCAGGTACCATCTAGTAGATGTACTGTGA
This sequence comes from Anolis carolinensis, assembly GCF_035594765.1. Taxonomy (NCBI): domain Eukaryota; kingdom Metazoa; phylum Chordata; class Lepidosauria; order Squamata; family Anolidae; genus Anolis; species Anolis carolinensis. The sequence continues at coordinate 139,572,647 of NC_085845.1, forward strand.
TGCAAAAACTGTTGCATAAGGAGATACCATACAACTATTTAAAGGATGACAGAAAAAGTAGCTCCACAAGGCTAAAACCCAATAATATTCTGGCACAACTATCACTGCTCTATTCAAATAGGCTAACTCCAAGGAGAAAATATTGAGATCCCATGTTGATATTTTATATAAATATCCATGTACCTCAGTTCTGATAGTAAAACATCAGTGCTGTACCATGTCTTCAAATCAACTTTGACTTATGGTGATCTTATCCTAGAGTTTTCTTGGAAATATTTATTCAGAATAAGTTTGTCATGGCCTCCCTGTAAGTGTGACCTACCCACGTTTGCCTCTAGCTTGAATATACAATTAAGGACAAAATGCACCAATGGAGTGATTTATAAGGAATTTTACAGGCTAAGAAAGTCAACTGAGTTTAACTACTGTAGAAGTAATGTTGGTAACTTGTAACATCCCAACAAATACTTTTCTTGAATTTTCTTTTTTAAAATGTTGGAATATATTTAAAAAGAGGTGATGCTTCCAAAAGTAAAAGTAGAAATGGGAACAGATATTCAAGGAAATCTTACAGATATTTTAATTTGTATGCTTGCTGAGTATTTCATTTCAGAACAAATTGCAATGACTTTCACAGAAACCCAGAATGTAAGCGATAAGTGTGCATTGACTATGTTTTTACCAGCAGAAAAAATGAAGTCATTTACTCTAAATTTCTAGGGTAAGCCTTGTGTAATTGGTATAAATTCAAATTCAAATGAGATGAGATCCTAGTTGAATACAGTGGACACCTTTTTAGAATCATAGTAATAGAACTAAATACTTCTGACATTGTTCTGAGGATGCAACCTAGAATTGTTTTAAGGGTTAATAGTGCCGCTTACTCACAGAATAATATGTGGAAATAATGACGAATGCATGATAAAAAACTTTCTTTGGTATTTTGTAGCGATGGGCATTTGAGAGAAAAATTCAGCTAATGATCCACTATAAAGGTATTTGCAGCTGTGGATGTACCTCTCCCTAATACCAACATTAATCTGTATTTTCACGCAGCTTTACAATTTATTCATTTTCACTCTCTTTCCTGGCCACAAAAACAACTCATCTGAAATATGTTTGATGTTTCTTTCGAGTTAACATTCTGCATTTTAATTGACTGTTTGTTGGTTGGTTTTTTGGCTCTACAGTGTCAGACAATGGTCATACATTTTACCAACATTTGTTTGTAAATGCACAACTGAAGCTAAAATAACTGGCCATCAGATTCCACATCTGTTGCATTAGCCATGGTAGTCTTTTTAAAGGTTTATTTTAGCCTGACTCAGTAGGCTTCACTAAAATTTCACAGAACCTCTAACCAGAGGACTTTTACTATGCTGTCGTGTACCTATTCCTAAGAAAGAAATTGCCTAAAAAGAACAAGAAGTACTATTCATTCAAGTAATTCATTTTATTCGATTAGCAGAGGAATCTTCTAGCCTGGGTTTTACCAGAAATGCCAAGAGTACAAGAATGGACTAAACTCATATTCAGCACAAAGTTTTCCAAGGTTAAGTTACAGTTTTCCATGGTTAAGTTAAGTTTAGGTATTACACTCCATGCTATATTACCATTATTATTACCATTAATGTCAGATAGTTTTCAAAAATTCTTCAGGAGAACCTATTAGCATAGATGTTAGATTAGCCTGATGAACACTGCATACTTGCAAGGAAGTAACGAGTTTTCAGTAACTGCCTTAATTGTGTTGTATACAGTAGAGTCTCGCTTATACAACAAATGGGCCAGCAGAATGTTGGATAAGCAAAAATGTTGGATAATAAGAAGGGATTAAGGAAAAGCCTATTAAACGTCAAATTACGTTATGATTTTACAAATTAAGCACCAAAACATCATGTTTTAAAACAAATTGACAGAAAAAGCAGTTCAATACATGGTAATGTTATGTAGTAATTACTGTATGAATTTAGCACCAAAACATTGCAATGTATTCAATATATTGACTACAAAAACATTGACTACTAAAAATTGACTAGAAATAAAGATAGAATTGCATAAAATCAACTTATAGTAACAACATTGTTGAAAGTTACATCTGTAAAAAGTTCAGTCCTTGATGCCTAGAGAAACAGCTGTGGATCTGAACAGGAGACAGACTGCGTTGGATAATCCAGAACGTTGGATAAGCGAAGGTTGGATAAGTGAGACTCTACTGTATTTCAATGAATTATAGTTTTAAAAATGCATATCTGAAGTTCTGTGCCATAAATTGATGCTGGTTTTACGTGCAGCCAGAATATTTTCAGTATTACAGCAATTCAGAAAAAATAAATTTAGATTAAATAAAAAACATTTAGCCACTTATTATCACAGTCCCCGGATCCCCTGGTGGCATAGTGGATTAAAGCCTTGTGACTTGAAGGTTGGGTTGCTGACCTGATGGCTGCCAGGTTCTAATCCCACCCGGGGAGTGTGCGGATGAGCTCCCTCTATCAGCTCCAGCTCCATGCGGGGACATGAGAGAAGCCTCCCACAAGAATGGTAAAAACATCCGGGCAACGTCCTTGCAGACGGCCAATTCTCTCACACCAGAAGAGACTTGCAGTTTCTCAAGTCGCTCCTGACACATAAAAAAAATCACAACCCCCCCCCCCAATTATTTTAAAGCAATGGTCTCTCTCCCCCCCCTCTCTCTCTCTCTCTCTCTCTCTCTCTCTCTCTATATATATATATATATATATAGTCTGAATATGTATATGCCTCTAGAATTTGAAGTCCTCTTTATCTGGTAAGGAAGATAACATGAAAATCACTGTTCACTGTTTATAGGGACACTGATTTGACTTTACATTTTACATAGGGGAAGGCAAAGCTTGCCCTAGGAAACCTTATTTAAACAGTGTGCTTGAGATGTCCTGGATCAGCCTGCCTTAGGCTTTAAAAACAATAAACTCATTTAAAATTTGTCCCAGAAACATAAAAACAGCCAATAATATACCTCTTCAATCATCCCTTGCAAGAAGTAAATAACTTCAGTTACATCTTCAATTGATAAGTTCACCATCATAACTGAATGAAAGTAGATAAAACAGATGGTATCAGCACATTTAACCCTATTCTCTCAATCATGGCATTTTTAAAAATTAGCAATGTGCATCCTGCAACAATGGTGGCTGACGGCTTCCTTGTCAATGGGGTGGAGATTTCACTTCGGGATTTCACTCCAGAGAGCTCTTCAAGGTATTGAGTCTTCCAAAACATGGAATGGATTCACCACCACACTGACATATGAGCACTTCCACCATTATTCTGCAAGGTTTTCTAAAGATCGAGAGGGCAGTAGAGGGATGTATCGCAAGTGATCCTCTTGTGTGGGCATTTGCTAGTCCACTGCTTCTTAAATTGTGAATCCTGACCCCAAATGGGATCCTCAGTGTTGGGGTCATAAAAATTTTGGCAACTGTAAAAGGTTTCTGAATGTCACCTAGACATTTAAACCAACCTGTTAGCAATTGCATGCAGTGTTCACAGTGAGTTCTGCCAAAAAAAAAAAATGCTTCAGCTGCACTTCATAAAAAATAAAATCAGCCAGTTCAGCAAGACTTGCAAATGCTTGCTGAAGTATTTTTATACTTATTTTATATACATATATACCTGAGGTACCTTGAATGAAAAGGGGTTGCGGAAAAAAATCTCATGCAGAAAGGCTTTGCAAATGGAAAAAGTGTAAGAAACCCAGTGCTAGTCCATGCTGTGATTTGATTCAGTTAAAGCAGAAGAGTGGTGACAACATGCCGGAGATCCAAATTACTAGTAGCAGGGATAATACAAATAAGCACATGCCAAGTAGTTCAGATTTATTCCATTTTCCTTGCAGTAAATTCTGCAGGCTGGAGTTTGGGCCAAGCAATACGTACCAATGTCTCCTGATTGAATGGCTGAGTTAAGAGTTATAATGCTGGCTCTGCTGATAGATGCATTTTGGCACCAAGATATAATCAAAGACAAATGTGTAGTGGCTTTCAACAGCAACTCAGAATATTTCAGTAATTGCAGTCTATGGAGATGGCAAGTACTGAAAATGCAAGATCCAGAGATTAATGTCCCATTTATACTGGAAGTGAGTAATAAGTTTGAAATGCATGGCTATCAGATAGATTATCTGCAGCATTTTTATTACTATCAAGGTTTTTTTTTTACTATATGTTCCTAATATATAGCCAGGAGTTTCAACTATCAGGTAAATCACACACAATCAATATTTCAAGTTTACAGTTGTTTCAATAAGATGCAAGGAGTAATTTTTATCACAGTGAGAATAGAGTATATTTCCTGCAGATATTTTCGACCAAAAAAAGAGATTTCCTTGAAATTAAACCAAATTTTGCCATGATCCTCTAGCAAATACGCCCATAGTCAACTCTACGATATTTCACAGCATATTCTTGTAGAAAGGAAATGTATATTGTTATACAAATAAGATCTCTGTATTCATGGCTTTATTAATCCATGTCTAAGAAAATGTCATCTCTAGACATTTTCTAAGTCTCTAGGATTTCAATGGTATTTTTGGCCAGAGATTCTTCATTGAATGGAGTTCAATATTATCTATGGTTTCATGTATATGTATTCCTATGGATAAGGGGGTCATACTGCACTATATATCACTATAATCCATTGAATATAAGAGATCTACTTTGAACACTTTAACCTCTTCCAGTTGAAAAAAATTGTAAGAACTAGGATTTTTTTTCAACTCTGTCATTTGGTTCCAAGCATTTATTTAATTTAAATGTTTCCCCACAATATATGCCCAACCTATCAGTTCACTTAGAAACACTGCAACCGCTTGAAATTCAGGGAATTAAATTTATCTGAATTTGCTAGCATTATCTTCAAAGAGTATTTGATTGGCTTCTACCATTCAAATGAAGCAGGAAGGCCTAAACTGTAGCATTCTATCAGATTTACATTGACAATAATAATATTATTGACATGCACAAAGCTTGAAGTCTCTTTAAGAAATTGCTTCAATATCTTTAATGCAGTTATTGCCAATGGAAGGTGTATTTGCACACATTCTTTCGATTCTAGCCCTGTACAAATAGGCACTCTTCAAAGCCTCTATATCACAATTTTTGCAGCTGTGGGGGGTCCTAATGTTCATTTAAGATATTACTGCTGGAGTCTGTAAACTAGATCGTGCTGCCTTGAAGAGCAAACATCAATCAAACTAAAGAATATAGAGAAAACTCCAGTTATACGATTTCTAATCTGGCTGGTTTTTGGTTCCCACTGCAGGACAATCCAAAGGGGTTTTGTCATACTGAAGCATTTCAGCGATATTGCAATGCTAAATCAAATTTTGGTTTGGTTTTGCTGCACATTTGCTTACATGCTAGCCAGCAGCTCAAAAACATTTATGCAGTTTTGTGGATTACTTCAAAAAATGCTGGTTTAATTGCCCCAACAAGTTTCCTATAAGGAACTACTTATGTTTTGAGAAATACTTTCCACATATCCACCTGGCAGATGCAAAGGCATTATCAGCAGCTTTTGCATGGATCTATTATTTAAAATAATGTCAGACCTCAACATGAACTTTCTTGGAATAGTAGCATAAAAACAAAGCGAACTACTTTCTATAAGATATAGCATCGAAAAGCTATTGCATACAGACTCATAATGATTTTTTAACACAATATTACTGGAACAAACAGTTTTTTAAAAAAAAATGCTCTGTGGTTTTTTGTATCTTAGATGCAGAGGCTTCATTTTCTAATAATAAGGTGTACCCCTGTTAAAAGGTTAGGCAGAATTACAATATATTGCTTTTTATTTGAAAAGCTTATGGAGACATAAGTGAGGTGACTACCATTGCACTGGTTTACAAATAGCAAGCAATAGAGTTATATTTTTGCATTACTATGTCAGAAATACAATTTAAAATTTCATTAAAAATTATTCAGAAGATCACTATTCTAGTGCTTTCACTATCAGCTTGTTAAAACTTGATTATGCCTGGAAGAAAGAACCATGCTTTCTAATTGATAGTGTAGAACACATCAAAGCAAGTCTACATAAATGATGAAATGTTGTACATCATAAAAGTTTTCAAACAAAACCTTCTGCTATGGTTCTCTTTATATAAAAAGATGAATATCTGTTTTTCACCTTACTTTAAAAACTTTTGGGAGGTAATGGCCAAATCTATCCCATTCCTACAATACTTACGAATCATTAAGTATTGCAGGAATGGTTTTTGTTGCAATTGTTTTGAATTTTCATTGCTAAGTTGCTGGGACGATTATGACAATATGATGTGGCACTTCATGTAGAAACTGTGGAAGTTCTTGGACATTCTGCATTGAGTTTTTCATGCAGACCTTACACTATGCTGTTCTTATCCCCTGAAGCCATTTCATACGTGCATTCCATGCTTTGATGTGAACAAACATGATCAGAGAAGGTGTAGCTACTCCTCCCATACCTGGACATGCAATGGTGACATCAGTACTAAGAACTGCAGGGACCCCATAAAATGCATCCTCATACACAAAGAATACATTTTCTTTACCTGAAATCTGTCCAGGGTTAGTTAATAAATCAAAATAAGAAGGCAAAATCCAGGTTATGAAATATGGATCAATGTTTGGACATCCCTAATGAGATTATGGCCTGATTAGTCATGGCAACATTGTGATAGATTACTAATTGAAAACAGAGGTTTACAATTAAATTCTCAATTTAATATAAGTCAGCATAAATCTTAAAATTCCAGTAAACTATGCCCAGCTTTCAGTCATTGAGAATTTATCTTTATATCCATAACACTGGATATGTTAGTTGGACAGCATCAACCACTGAGAAATATCCAATTCACTTTGCATCCAACAGCTGTACTTACAGACTGTGTTCCCAGCTGCACACCAAAAGCAGTCACAATAGTAAAAAGCAGAAACAGCTGCAAACTCTTTGGAGGGAAAGCAAGAGAAAGGGGGGAACAACTTGCAGAGAGCTTGTCAAACAGCACTGGAAGGAAGTAAAACCATTTTTCTTTCCTCATACATGACAGCTGTCTTAGTTAAAATTATTAGCAGCTTGTTTTGTAACATAGACTCAGCAATATTTAATTAACTCTCAAGTTAGGAACATTGAGGGACTAACTCTAGGTTTAACACGTTTTGTTATAGCCAAAACAATGATGTGTGACTGGACTGCAAACCTTTTAGTGTATATTCCGCCTTTCCCATATCATCATTCACTTTTTTTAAAAGGCTGAGATTGTTATCTACACTCTAAACATATTATCAAGTCTAATACTTAATTGCCCACAGCACTTGATGTTGAGCTTATCATCCTCTTTCCAGTAGATAAAGTGGTTTGATCTTCAAAATAAAACATCAGATGGTAATTGAAAAGGATAACTTTTCAGTAGTTCAGTGTCTTACATCACCTTATGCAAGCCTTAAAAGACGAAGATAATTTTCTTATTAATTTTTAAAAAAATAGAGGCAGAATCCAAATTACCCTTTCTTGTTTTAATCTGACACTAATTTTTGCTAGATCTACATGATGAACATAAACAGTAAGCAGTGGAAGGAATATATTTTTAAAGGGTAAAACCTTATATTCTATATATTTTGATGATTTCTTACAATATCATTGTAATCTAATGGGTTTACACAATAAACACAATGTTATTTGGATCACTCAAGGTAACGACTATAACTGACTTTAAGGGGGCTCTAATAATTGTTTCTTGGTGGGTTTTACTTACACTTTTTAATACTTTCCCCTTTCATGTGGCTTCTACAATGCTGTGCCTTTCTGCTGTACACAGTACAGGAAAAATAGGTGTTTTGAAACACGAGCTCCGAGTCTTCCAATCAGTAATGACCACTGACCATTTGCCATACAGTTTGGGGGATTCAGAAATCCCATTTTACAATTATGTAAATATTATCCTGAAGTAATACAGCCCCATCCCACAAAAAAATTAATTAACACCTGTTCTACTGACTATAGATAACACAATTACTATACAAATTGATGTCTTATCTGTTATAAATTAATCTCAAGGAAAGATGTGTTGTAGTTGGGTCAAGGGGCAGTAATGGTTCTATGGGTGAAACAGCTAGAAGGAGAAAAAGGGCTAATAGAGAACAGGTGCTTATGGCTCCTTCAGAGGATGAGACGTTTTATGGGTTTTCTAGTGATGAGGAGTCCATACTAGATGATGATTTTGTAGAGAGTAGAGGAACTAAAAGGACTACTCGAGAGGAGGAGTCGGATGAGGAAAGTGAAAGGAAAAAGATCCGGGATATACTCACTGCTCCCACGGATGAGGAGACTTTTGAGGGATTCTCTGGGAATGATGGGTCTGGGAGTGAGGTGGAGAGTGCTGACTGGACTCAAGTAAATGAGGATGATGAGCCAGCCCATGGGGCTGCATCAGGGGATTTGCAAACCTCTCATACTTCTGGGACATGGGGAGATCTAAGTCTTGAACAGAGATGGAGGGGCTGGAGGGATGGGAGGCAAGGTCCACTAACAAGATCAAGATCAGCTGTGATTGATGATGCTCATCAGCATCGGACTCCAATGAGTAAGTTAAAAGTAGAGTTTGGAGAACTATTGCCTTGCAGAAGGCAAGGTGTCATTTTGGGGACATTGCTTTGTCGCTACCTGTTTTCCTTGGGTCCTGGCTGTACAGCTTCCTGATAATCCGGATTGAATCCTGCTTCGGTGTTCCTGGCTTCTGACTCCTGTTCAGCTCTTGACAACGATGTTCTAGTTTGGCGTTTGCCTTGGCATTTCTGATCCAGTGCTTCCAGTTCAGCGTTTGCCTTGGCGTTTCTGCTCCAGTGCTTCCAGTTCAGTGTTTGCCTTGGCGTTTCTGCTCCAGCGTTTCCAGTTTGGCTTTTGCGTTGGCGTCCCTGCTTTGGCACACATACTTCGGCTTTTCTGGCTTCTGAACCCGGTCCAGCTCCTGACCTTCGTCTGTGCTTGCTCCTGACTTGGTGTCTCCGGTTTTCTCCCTTTGGTCTTTGAAACTCGGCCTGGCTTCGACTACAATTCTGCTTGCTGCCTTTTGGGAGTGTTTTGCTCTTTTCCAGCTCTTTGTGCCACAGCATTGAGTGGCGTCAGTTCTGGTAACGTTTCTGTAACATTTGCTAATAATAATAATCCGGTTTATACTTTTGTTCTTGCTTTTGACTCCTTTTGAACTAAGACGTTTACTTTTGAAGAGAACACTGAAGTTAAGTGTTTTTGAGTATAAAATATCATTTAATAAACGTTTAAGAACTTTCCTTTATGTGTGTGGCTTTTTAAGAGGCGGCTGTGTCACGACAGGATGGCTACTAGGATTGTCCGACATTAGGTATTTAAGGAAACTCATGTTCACCTACATTTAAAAGTTTCAGAGCCAATGGCCACTGAAATTGGGGGGGAAACCATAAATGAGGGCGGGTAGAGCCTGTGGATTATTACAACAGGATCTTCAAGATTACTTTGGTCTGTAACTCAATCCAGTGGATGTGAATATTCTTGCTAATGGCACTATGTATTTCAGACAATAGCACTCTTTTGATCCCTTGGCTGGCTTTACAAAAGGAAACGTGCTCTGGAAGTATTGTGTAAGATTTTTTAGCGTTCCACATAAGGGGTTAGGGGATGCTGAGTGAAAAGATTTGTTTCAAAGCATGACTGAATAATACTACCATTATGAAGTCGAAACATCAAACTATTTGTACTGCTACAGGAAAATATCAAGTCTTTTTATGCTAAGTATAGAAAATTTACAGGAGGCTACAGCAGATTTTAGAAAAGGAGAAAAAGTTAGTACTAAGATTTTCCTCATAGTCAATTGTTTGTTTTGCACTGTTTTCAAAATTATCAGTCTGAAAATGAAATTCAGTGTTACTCACAACTGACCCAGCTGTTTGCATGAAAAAAACTAAAATAAGTATAGGGCTGCCAATACAGAAAACCAAAGGAGCCTAAATATTAAAAGCAGAAGATCCTTTCTAATCTTGGAAGCTAAGCAAGATCAGTCCTGGTTAGTGTAGGGTGTATTATTCCTTGCCTAAGAAAGCACAACTAGACTTAATGTCAGGGAAAAACATTTACCTTTACTTGTTAGAATTAGCAACTGGATTTAGTCCTCTACCCGTATGTACTTTCAAGTTGTCATATGTTGATGGGTAAGCTGAAGAGCCGGCATTGTTTGTGGATACCTCCAAGGTCATGTGGCTGGCATGACTGCATGGAGCGCCATTACCTTCCCTCCAGAGCAGTACCTATTGATCTACTCACATTTACATGTTTTCGAACCGCTAGGTTAGCAGAAGCTTGGGCTAACAGCAGTAGCTCACCCCACTCCCTTTCAGTCAGCAGGTTCAGCAGCTCAGCAGTTTAACCCGCTGTGCCACCATGGGGCTCCCATTCTAACTAGTATAGACCAACAATTAATAGGATTTACATAAATATTGACTTAACAAGTTCTATTCCCCAGTGGGTCTGTTCTAATGAAGGTTTACATTTGGATTTAACTCCAAAGTGTCAAGAAACAAACGCTTTAAATAAGACTTGTGACTTAATTTGATGTTCCTTAATAGATACTCCAGTGGAACATTCAGACATATCTTCTATTTTTATTGAACACACGGAAACAAATTATTTTCATTTACATCATTGTAAAAGAGATTTAGTGTAGTGTGGTGGTTTCAGAACAGAATTTGAATCATCACTTGGCCATCAAAACATATTGGGTGTCCTTGGCAAATCATACTCTCTGTCTCACAAGGTTAACTTCCTCTGAACAAATCTCTCTCCCACCCCCAAATTATAGGGTCATTAAAGATACACAACAACAAGAAAAAGAGAATATGGCCTGGCAATCATGCCGGCCACATGACCTTGGAGGTGTCTACGGACAACGCCGGCTCTTCTGCTTAGAAATGGAGATGAGCACCAACCCCCAGAGTCAGACATGACTGGACTTAACATCAGGGGAAACTTTTACCTTATAATTGGTTAGTACAGAACTAACAAGCATAGACCCAATAAATCAGTCGTTGAATGAAGGGATGAAACACAGGAAATCCCATTGATTCAGTGGACCTACTCTAGGTGGGATTAACAAAGGTTCCACAGTGTAAAAATTGAAATGTCTTGGTCCACATTGTATAAATGTAATAATTTGGTGTCTCTGCTAGAAACCATAAAATAAAACTTTATTTTCCTAATGTAGAGTGAGTAAATGGGAATATTATAGGAACATGGTGGCACTTAGATGCTGTTGACATTAATGAGGCTGTAATCTGTCACATGAAGCTGTTTAATGGCCCAGCAGCAAAAACGGAAGCCCTGGCTGCTGAGTGAAATAGATGGTAAGCAGCAAGATAACAGAACCATGCCATCAGCCTGAGTCAAATGAATTGCCAATTATGAACGAACGAACATTTTTATTTCAGTCAATGACCAGCACTAAAAGAACCAGTAGAACATGAATAAAAACATGCATTTAAGCATTAAAATACAACTTTTAAAAGATGAGTTTAAAAGAAGTGCTAAGTATAAGACTTAAAATGGCATTAAACACTTGTATATTAAAATAACAATGTTAGCAATTATAAAAGTTAAGATAAAATAATAAAATCTTTTGAGACTGCACTGACAAGCTATTGCTGATGAACAGACACTTGAAACAGGAAAAAATCTAGAGGGAGAGGTAGGAACACGGGGGCACAAGGAGGGGGAGCACAATCAAACACAAATCCAAAGACTAGGTGTAGGAGCACTAGCTATAGCTGTAGTTACAAATTTTCAATAAGTTAAATGCTAGCTCGTGAAATTAGCTCATTACCTAGCGAATTTTAAGTGCTGCTGCACAGAACTTGCCTACTTTATATGCTGTAACAGTATTGGTGGATTGCCAGGTATAAATTGAGCACATAAGAGCTACATAAGTAAAAAGTGGAAAATATATAAATATTAGAAACTGGAAAATTCAGACCAATAACCCTTTGTGCATTACGTCATCTGAGCGCTATTCCAAACATTTTCAACTAAACAGTCTCATATAACATGACAAGGAAATACTTCTAGAGAGGCTAAAGAACCATCAACTAGTTAGACAATACTGAGCTAGGTGGATCAATTTTTTTAAAATGAGGAAGCCAATATAATCTTGGAGGGAAACCACAAAAATTGCAATATTACTCACCTGCATGAAGCGGCCTCCTGATGTCCCAAGGTTTGCTATTGTAAGATGCCCTTTTGTGAACACAGATATAGACGTTAACAAAACTGTGTTGAACTGCTCCGGGAATAAGTCAATCCGTTGCAAAGCTGTTGTGACTTCCACCCGATATTCCTCATCTTGTTCTCCACAATAGGTAGTATTTCTTGAAAAAGTCTGAAAAAATTAGATGTGTGTTAGCAAATCGCATCGGAGAAACCAAACAGTTGAGAGGAAATCAAAAGCTGTCCTGTGCCACACAGAGAGTCACCTTGAAAGATAGAAGACAGCTTTTTAATGATTTCATGGTTTATTTATTTATATTCTGTTTTTCTGCAAGTAAAGGGCATTCAAGGAGTACAGGTACTACCAGTAACTACCAGAATGTTAAAGAAAGACAATTTTCTTTTGTAAGAATCTTTTCCAATTTTTGAATATTTTTAAATTTTGTACAAAATAAACTTGTATATCTACTCTCTGTACAATATATTTTCTTTTAAATATGCAGCAGCTTAAACAAACTTAAACAATCAGGTGTTACAGTACATTTTCAGACTCTTGATCAGAAGAGTGTGCAGAGAAGAGATATAAAATCAACACTTACTTTAAAAATGAAAATGTGTTTACTTAGGTCCCCTAAATACTTTTTGACCAAGCACAGTGCCTGCAGAATAAATGCTGTCTATTTGTATCTGCCTTCAAATTGCCTGTTGACTTATGGTGACCCATGATTTCATGGGATTTTCATGAGCAAGGAATATTTCTGCAAGGAATTGTGGTTCGCCATTTCCTTCCACTCTTTTTCAAATAGCTACTGCATACTGGAATATCCTGGCTACTGTGTTCTAGCTTGCCAAATTAATGTTTAAATATATCAATAAGAGCATTTTAATGTCTTCTTTGCACTTATCAATTTTCTTTAATTACATGAAGCTCGGAGTACTCTGGGGGCTGCAAACAAGGCAAAAAATAAAACAAGATTTTAAATGAGGCAAATAATATTGTGACTTCTATTGTGCTTAAAATTCAAACTTGCCAATGTTGTTGTTTGTTCTCATAGTTATTATCATTATAGATTATTTGTTCAATTTTAATCCTCCAATTCATACACAAAGAAAATGTGTCATTTTCTAGAGAATATTCCCAGAGCATACATACTACAAGTTAGCCCTTAGGAAGTGAACACATTCACATTATATGGAGAATTCAATGGTAATCTATTAACTGGGAATTCAGTTACCATTGATGCTTTGTCTTCTGTTTTGGATAATAAACAGAGACCATTTAGATGTCAATAAGCAATTTAATACAAGAAAACATATGGGATCTTCTTATTTTCAAGAATATGAAATGGAGCAGTGTACAATGAAAGCAACAGAATGTAAGTGTACTATAATCAATACTATGATCATTTTTCTTCATAGTTTATTAACTGTAGGGGTTTCTTTAGAAATTAAGGCAGATTATGGCATGACTGACTGCTTATTGAAAAAGCAATAAAGACATGTCATTTGGTTTTCCAGCCTGCTGCAACAGACCTTTAAAAAGGAAGCCAAAATAAGAATAAAAATATTATCATGTCAAGTTGAAATCAAGTTTTTAAAATGTTAATGTCCTTCAAGCCTTGTGTCAGCTTGTCATAGTTGAAGGTGACATCAGAATATCATGATACAAATAATAAACAGCTCTCTAGACTGTTGATTTTATAATACAAACTAATAATAATAATAATAATAATAATAATAATAATAATAATAATAATAATAATAATACAAGTTAACTATCCCCTATGTGGAATTCCGAAATCCAGAATACTACACAGATGGCTAAGATGGCAACATTTTTTGCTTATCATAATTTTGTGTTAATTTCATGGACAAAATTATTAAAAATTAACATTTGATGTATTTGATGTATATGAAGCATAAATGCATATAGTATTTAAACTTCGGTAATATCTCCTCAATATTTTATTATATACATGCATACAAATATCCATGTACATGTATACAAATATGTACATTAGGTACATGTATACAAATATCGAGCCCCCGATGGCACAGTGGGTTCAACCGCTGAGCTGCTGAACTTGCTGACCAAACGGTCGAATCTGGGGAGTGGGGTGAGCTCCTGCTGTTACCCTAGCTTCTGCCAACCTAGCAGTTCGAAAACATGCAAATGTAAGGAGATCAATAGGTACCACTTCTACAGAAAGGTAACGGCGCTCCATGCAGTCATACCAGCCACATGATCTTGGAGGCATCTACGGATGATGCTGGCTCTTCAGCTTAGAAATGGAGATGAGCACCACCCCCCAGAGTCAGAGGAAAACATTTACCTTTTTTATACAAATATAGGTATTCAAAGATAATTTAAAATTTAAAACACCAAAATCCCAAACACTTCTAATACCAAGCATTTCAGATAAGAGATAGTCAACTTGTAGGTCCAAAATCAACAATACTAACAACTAATGGAAAGTAATGATGTTGTAAAATTCCTTGCAGAACCAATGGTCTTCAAAGGATTCTGCTTGGCCACTATACTAGACAGGAATAATTCACCTTTAAAATTCTGCATGTTCCTGCTATCTTACCTCAGCTGAGCACACAGCATTCACACACAAAGGATATGTAGCTGGGTGTTTGTTTTAACATTCAAATGAGATACCTGGTATGCTCAATAATATACACATACATTCCTCTCCGCCACTGAGCACTGTACTTAAAATTCAACCACATGTAATCAACTACTGCTAGCAATTCCCAACGGTTCCTTTACGTAATGCGATTTCATTTTCTTAACAAGAAATGTCTAAAAATGATTTGCTCGTGCATTCAAGCAACCTCCTGTCTCCTAGGAAGTGCAATAGCAGTGGAAAAGGAGCTGAGTACAATACTAAGACATCTTTTTTCTACACATAATCTTCATAAGTATTCTAAATATATCACAGTTATTCTTCAAATAAATAAAAGCCTTAAACATTAGAACAGTGCTACCGCTAAGGATTAAGCCATGGATGATAACACTGCTGGGCTACAAATCCCACCACTCCTATTTCTGGATGTACTGGTCAGATCTGATGGAAGCTGTGGTCTAACAATATCAGTAGGGCCATAGGTTCCTCATGCCTGCCTGAAACAATTCACTTGGCTGACAATATAGAAAATGACATTCTTGTTGGATTAAATGTTCGCAAGTCTGGTGCCAAATTCCAGTGACAAATCTCACAAATATGGTTTTTCAGCAAGGGTCCTACTAGTAATAGAGTTTCATATTGCTTCTTCCTTCCATGTACATGAATGAAAGTACATAGTATCTGTTGACTCATCCATAAGAAACAAGTTTTTGTCTGATGTAGGTCTGAACTGGAATGTGATGAGATAACATAAAATTTATTTAATCCGTGTCCAAATTGGATATGCAGTCAAATTGTATTATGCTTGCTCATAGAATAATTTGTGGCTAGCTGGCATTTACCAGTTGATCTTTATGATAAAAAAAACTACAAGTTTAAAAATGCTCTAGAAAACCAATCTATTTCTACACAAATGCATCTTGCTCTTCTCATAAACAGTTGAAAGTACTGTTTTAACTTCACGTTTGCTATGAAGCAACTCAGAAAAAAATATTAATATTAATGAACTGCTGCCACACATTCGACAGAAATACATATAGGAGAGTTTCTACAAAATCAGCACTTTATAAAAAAAGACTTTAAAAAACTTAAAAGGAAAACAACCAACTTGCCAACCAAACATATATTTCTTGCTTCAGACAACCTGGTATATTTGTAGCTAAAAGAGGATTTGAAGTTTGGTTTCTCATATCTAAATGCAATACCGTAATCAGAGCACACAGCTCTCTAACCCAGGCTAGTAGGAATCACTAGTGTGTGTAATATAAACACATTTCAGGTTTCCTGGGATGACATTTAACAGTGGAATCAAAAGTCTGTTTTAAGTAGGTGTTAAATATTTTATGGCAACACCTAAATGACACTGTAACATTTGTATAAGGATAGGAATTTTAAGTATTCAAATATAAAACATAAACTGGAAAACAGATGTATTATCTGGGACAATATGTTGCTCACGCAAAGGCTCTTAAATAATAAATCCAATGGATATTTTTACAACTTCCAATCCAAACTTCTTCATATATAAATTTTATTTAAGCCATACTGTTATACTAACCTGTAATTTCTTACTAATACATTTTAATCAGAATAAATTTATTGAAGTCATGGAGATAGGATTCCAATCCAGAAAAAGTGAGAAAAGTTTTTATTGAAACTGATGTACCTATACATCAATTAAGGTCTTCGTAACTGTACTTAATCTGCAAAATGGGAATGGAAAAGGACTCTCCACTAAAACATTAAACAGGTGGTTATAAATTTGATTTTGGACAGTGTTCGTTTGATGCAAGATGGTTAGAGCACTGGAACTTAGGTGATCTAAGGCACCATCTACACAGTCCTTTAATGCAGGATGGGAAATGGATTAACCTGAAGCATCAAAACAATGGGTTGCTGTGAGTTTTTCAGGGTGGTGTAGCCACATCTATGGCGGTGTAGCCACATCTGTGGCAGGCATATTCAGAGGTTGTGAGTTTTGTTGGAAACTAGGCAAGTGGGGTTTATATGTGGAATGTTCAGGATGGTAGAAAGAACTCTTGTCTGTTTGAGGCAAGTGTGAATGTTCCAATTGGTCACCTTGATTAGCATTGATTAGCCTTGCAGCTTCAAAACCTGGCTACTTCCTGCCTGGTGGAATCCTTTGTTGAGAAGTGTTAGCAAGCCCTGATTGATTCATGTCTGGATTGTCTTTGTTTTCAGAGTGCTGTTCTTTATTTACTCTCCTGATCTTAGAGTTCTTTAATAGTGGTAGCCAGATTTTGTTCATTTTCATGGTTTTCTTCTTTCTGCTGAAATTGCCCTCATACTTGTAGATTTCAATGGTTTCTTTGGCTTCTCCAAACAATGCCTCAGGCCAATCCAGTTCAACCTGGAGTAAACCTGGAAATCTAGGTTTATTCTGGGTTAAAAAAAGTAGGAGGTGCAGACCATCCCACCTCCTCCGAGCTCTGGTAGCTTGGGGGCGAGGGAGGGCACTATCAACCTTTATTCTCTGCTCCCCGTTTTGGCCTAAAACATTTCTGAAAGGTTTGGAGGGGGAATGAATTCACACACACACACACATCCCATGCCAGCTTTCCCTTTTGTCAAGCCTCACAGCCCCAAAAAGACAGTCTCACCCTTTGTTCATTTGCCCACTGACATGGAAACCAACAAACATGAAACTGAAATAAAACTGAAGATAAATCCAGGAACCATACATACATGCTTGGACTTATATGTTGTATAAACTGAATTTTAGTTTTAATAGAACCTAACATGGTGCATGTTTTGAGACTGCTGTACATTTTATGTTGGTTAGAGATAGCAAACGTATCTTAATCCATGTTGATAAGACTACTAATCCCATTAGTGTAACCACTACATCGAATGATGAGGAAAGCTGAGAGCTGCAATCCAACATCTGGAGAGCCACATATTCCCAATCTCTTCCCCAAGTAACATTAATACCATCCTGAGTCACCATGTAATTAACACAAATTCAAATGGTTGGCTCAACAAAATTAATTTCATATTGTGAAAATCTAACATTTTGCATGATAGCTTGATGCAAAACTATTTATACATGACAAAGGTATTTAGAAACTTTATCTGATGATTTATTAATTACATTGATATGTCATACTTTGTCCAAAGAGCTCAGGGCAGCATCTCTCTATCTCTTTCAGTCATCAAAACCTGAGTAATACATTGGGATAGTCAATATCCCTCCAGCTAAGTTACACACCAAGCTTTGTGATTAAGCAGAAATTTGAACCTATGTCACTCAGATCACCGTCTGAAATTTTAATAATTGTATCACTGATATTTTCAATATTTGTGCCTAAAAATTTGGGATTGTTAACATGAGAACATTATTAGTTAGGTTGATTTCTTGTGGCTTTCTAGATGCTTTTGGACTACACTGTCCAATAGCCCTAGACAAACTAGTCACTGGTGAAGGATGATAGAATACATCACCTGGAGTCACAAGCTGTCTACACCTTCTTTAAGTTAATATGGGTGAGGAAACTGGCAATCTTGAATCCAAAAGATAATTAACTATTACAAATCTGACCAGAAACACATTGATATCAATATAAATAACTGGTTAACATACAAGAGAAACACATATAATACAAAGGATCGGCTACAAATTTACATTTCCAGAAACGAGTAGCAATCATTTCCTGATAAATTGAGGAGGAAGGGGAAGCAATTATGTCCATGGTGCATTACGTAAGGTAAAAAGGGATAAATGTTGATGTAATTAGCTAATACAAATTAAAAACATTGCACATTTTCTTTTAAAAGATCATTCATAGTATTATTCACTTTTGATATTGATTACCAGTGCATCAGTTCTTGTAATCTGATTAGTGCATTAGTACTAAGTAAATAGTATTGATCTATCTATACATATAATGTACTCATACAATCTTTGTATTTTGCCCATTTCCTTTGCATTAGGATGCAGCAGCTTATGGATCACCAAAATAGAAAAACATGTCCTAGTTACTGAAAAAACAAATTTTAAATGATACAGGTGTGTCACTATTCCTTTACAAAGGTAGATCTTGGAATGAATAAATGGTTTAATGTTGTTGTTTTTTTTTTAAAAAAATCTTAAAATATTTAATTTGTAGCTAAGGTATTAATTTGCAGCTTGGGGAATTGTTCTCTGGTTCAAATAGTCCGAACAGTGGTGGTGATAGTCTACATGGGTTGAAAATAATGCTGCTGAATGTTAAGTTGGTGAACTGTACACTTGTTAATCAGCACTTCATTCTGCACAAGTTTATGACCTCAGTTTATATTACAGAAACTTGGTTGGATGAGGTGGTAGCATTAATCTCTCTCAGCTTTGTCTGTCAATAATAATAATAATAATAATAATAATAACAACAACAACAAATTGACAAACGTTCAATGCTGTAAGGTGCTGAACGAACAACAAAACAACCAAAACCATCCAAGTCCCACAAAACAAATTGGCATCCACATTAAAATAATAAAGACATTACCAGAATTGGGGTATAACATACTGTCTAGATCAGGGGTCCTCAAACTTTTAAAGTGGAGGGCCGGTTCATGGTCCCTGAGACTGTTGAGGGGCCGAATTATCATTTGGGAAAAGAAAGAAAAAACAAACAAATTCCTATGCAAATTCACATGTCTTATTTGTAGTGCAAAAAAAAAAAACCCCTCCCAACAACTATTCATTTATTTATTTACTAAATTTATACCCTGCCCTCTCTCGCCCTGAAGGGGACTCAAGAGCAGCTTACAAGTTGTATGTACATACAACATATTATATTAATGGCATAGCACAATATTAGCATTATATATTACTATATTGTACTATACCACTATACCGTAATATTATTAGTAATATTGCATTTAATATTTAATGTATATTTAATTTTATTATGTTGCATTATTGTTAGTATTATATTGTATGACATTATAATATTACTATCAATATTATATGTACATATAATATATATTATATTATTAGCATAGCACAATATTAGCATTATATATTACTATATTGTACTATACCACTATACCGTAATATTATTAGTATTACATTTAATATATAATGTATAATTAATATTATTATGTTGCATTATTATTAGTATTATATTGTATGACATTATAATATTAGTATCAATATTATATGTATACACAATATATTCTATTATTACCATAGCACAATATTAGTAAATGAAAGAACAATACAATATTTAAAAATAAAAAACAGTTTTAACCAACATATAGTAAACCTATCAGGATTTCAATGGGAAGTGTGGGCCTGCTTCTGGCCAATTAGATACTCAAGTTAAGTAGAATTGTTGTTGTTGTTGTTGTGTGCCTTCAAGTCATTTCAGACTTTGGGCAAGCCTAAATCTAAAACTGAGAGCAGGGGCCAGGTAAATGACCTTGGAGGGCCGCATCCGGCCCCCGGGCCTTAGTTTGGGGACCCCTGGTCTAGATACTGTACGCAGCACCATGCATGACCTGAAAGTAGAAGGTTGGTTACCCTGGTTCTCGCATGGATAATCAGGAGAGAATAGAATTCTACTGGTGTACTCAAATAGACTACTGCAACCCATCTACGTGGGGTTGCCTTTGAAGACTGTTTGGAAGCTTCAAGTGGTCCAATTTGAAGCAGCCAGATTTCTCGCAGAAAGCAGCATACAGGGAACATACAACCCCCTTGTTATGTAAGCTCCACTGAGTGCCTGTCTGTTACTGAAAACAATTCAAAATGCTGGCTTTAGCCTATAAAGCCCTAAACAGTTCTGGCCCAGCTTACCTGTCTAAACACATCTCCCTCTATGAACCAACTCTGAGGTTAAGATGATCAAGGGAGACCCTGCTCTCGGTCCCACCTCCTTCACAGGTGCGGTTGGTGGGGATGAGGGACACGGCCTTCTCAGTGGGGGCCCCTTGGATATGTTACTCCCCAGCGAAATCAGGTCAGCTTCCTCTCTCCTGAGCTTCAGAAAGCACGTAAAAACATGGCTCTGGGACCAAGCTTTTGACCAATCGTGCAGTGAAATAAATGAAGATGCAAAATGTACAATATCAACTGGAATGACTTTTTTGCGTGATTTTAATAATGTTGATATGGCATCGAATTATTGCCTTTGTAAGGCTGTGCTGAGTCCCCTATAGGGGTACCTCAGGTCTTCATGGCTGCCATGATAATCATGGATGTTTAACAGTAGCATCTGGTCCCAGTCATATTTCTGGCTACACTCTGGCTCGTGTCGTCTATGTTTGGTAGGATAATTGTGGTTTTGGTGATTCAGTCCAGCATGGACAAATTACTATCTGGCCACATTTAGACTCACTGGGACTCAGAACCTCTACAAGGGAGGGGACTAATTCAGATGTTATGCTACAGGGGCTAATGCAGCCAGGTTTCCTGGCAGCTCCTGGGAATTTTCCTGTTGGTTTGGTAGATCATTCTGCTGGGAGTCCTGGATTAACATCTGGAATGGGGAAGTGTTCAGCAAAGGATATAATAGATCCTGAGTATCCTCTTGGAGTGAAACAAGATAAACTAAACCTGAATCATTTGGGAGCTGTTTACAAGAAAAATCAATTGGATGGCTAGAGCTATGCCAGAGCAAAATATAGCGCTACTCCAATTGAACATGGGCTAGAATCTATTTGAAGGCCTTACCTGTAGTAATACAGCCAATAAAAACCCATTTTTCTCCACTACCACTGTGTCTGAAAATAACCATTTAGTGAAGTTGTTGGTTAAGGATCTTTTACATTTTGACCTAACATAACAGGAAGCAGACCGCTTGACAGTCTACTGTGAACAAGTTGCTAAGCATTTTGCAGATAAAGTAGCTTGGATGCACTCTAACTTTGATGCATTAATAAATATAGACCTGTGGGTGTAACCTTGGCTTCTGCATGGCCAACTCAGATAAGTAAGTGGTAGGGTTCAAACCTAATTGTTAGACGCAATATAGGAAACACATAGAATCAAAGGAATGTAGGTAAGCGTTGACTTCCCAACTTTCCACTGAATCAATCAATAGGTCAGCTCTAATTAGGAATAGAAACTGAATTTAGGCTCGGGATTACAGCCTTTGATATATACCATTTAGCAATGAAACACAATCTAAAGAGTGAGCTCCAAAGAGCAGACAAATTGTTTCAAAAGCCGTGAGGGAGTACACCTTTGCTTGCCTCATTGCTTTCCTCTGTATTGCATTTTAGGACCAAATGAATGAACTGGAAATTGGTATGGGAATCAGGAAACATACTTCTTGTTCTGGAGTGAAACATACATGATGTACATACACAGGTATGTTTGCAAATATGTATAAATATGCATGCATTAAACATAGGCGACTTTATGACACTAGCCTGTTGTCTTGCATAAATTGCACTGTTGAAGCAAACAGAAACATACCAGTTTGAAAATAATCTCTATCACACTTGTCAGCATTATGCTGCTTTGACAATCCATAGTCTCGCGCTCACTCTTCCGCACCACCCGGCTAACCCCACCTTCCCCTCCACCCGTGTATGCCCTACCGAGAGAATGTCTGGCTTTTGATTTTATTTTTGCTGTGCACTGACAGCAAAACGGTCAAATAAAAATATAGTTAGATTGAGAAGGACAGGGTTTTTTTCCATTCAAGGGGGAAATAAATGCTTTCTTAGTTGAAGAAATTATGGAATGGCAGAGCAAATATAACTAATAGGCTTTTATTTTTCCTGAAGGGCCATTGAGGCTTCTATGACCATAGAAATTAGTGAACGGGGAAGGATATTTTAAATGTATTTATTTTCTTTCTATGTGATTGAGCATTTTGATAGGCAGTGGCATGAGCTGAAGAGAACAGTCAAGGAAAAGCATTATGGATGTTCCCACAGCATTCTTGATGGGCATCCCCAGACTGGTGAGCAGCCTTCCTTCACCTGCATGGCCGGAGAAGAAGAACCAAATTCCTTGTTACTATCACTGCTGATAAACCAGTCCATACTCCTGGAAATAATGCCCCACTGCTCAATGTAGGGAAGGATATAAGAGGCAAAGATGAAGTACTTTAGCCACATAATGAGAAGACAGGAAAGCTTGGAGAAGTCAGTGATGCTGGGGAAAATGGAAGGGCAAGATGGATGGATGGTATCCTTGAAGTGATTGGCTTGACCTTGAAGGATCTGGGGGTAGCAACGGCTGGCATGGAGCTCTGGTGTGGGCTGATCCATGAGGTCATGAAGAGTTGGGTAGATGCGGGGAATGCCATGGATGTAGCATATCTGGATTTCAGTAAGGCCTTCGACAAGGTCCCCCATGACCTTCTGGCAAACAAGCTAGTCAAATGTGGGTTGGCAAAACTACGCTTAGGTGGATGTGTAATTGGTTAAGCAAACAAACCCAAAGGGTGCTCACCAATGCGTCTTCTTCATTCTGGAAAGAAGTCACGAGTGGAGTGCCGCAGGGTTCCGTCCTGGGCCCAGTTCTGTTTAACATCTTTATTAATAACTTAGATAAAGGGTTAGAAGGCATGATCATCATGTTTGCAGATGACACCAAATTGGGAGGGATAGCAAACCCTCCAGAAGACAGGAGCAGAATTCAAAACGATCTTAACTGATTAGAGAGATGGGCTGAAACTAACAAAATGAAGCTCAACAGGGACAAATGCAAGATACTCCCCTTAGGCAGAAAAAATGAAATGCAAAGATACAGAATGAGGAACGCCTGGCTCGACAGCAGTGCATGTAAAAAAGATCTTAAGAGTCCTCGTGGACAACAAATTAAACATGAGCCTACAATGTGATGTGGCGGCAAAAAACAACAACAAAAAAAACGCCAATGGGATTCTGGCCTGCATAAATAGGAGTATAGTGTATTCCAGGTGTGGTCTGACCAAGGCGGAATAGTGGGGAAGTCATGCTACCCCTCTATTCCGCCTTGGTCAGGCCACACCTAGAATACTGTGCCCAATTCTGGGCACCGCAATTGAAAGGAGATGTTGACAAGCTGGAATGTGTCCTGAGGAGGGTGACTAAAATGATTAAGGGTCTGGAGAACAAGCCCTATGAGGAGTGGCTTAAAGAACTGGGAATGTTTAGCCTGCAGAAGAGAAGGCAGAGAGGAGACATGATAGCCATGTATAAATATGTGAGGGGGAGTCATAGGGAGGAGGGAGCAAGCTTGTTTTCTGCTGCCCTGGAGAGTAGGACGTCGAATAATGGCTTCAAACTACAGGAAAGGAGAATCCATCTGAACATTAGGAAGAATTTCCTAACTGTGAGAGCTGTTCAGGCACTCTCTGCCGTGGAGTGTAGTGGAGGCTCCTTTTTTTTTTTTTTGGAGGTTTTTAAGCAGAGGCTGGATGGCCATCTGTCGGGGGTGCTTTGAATATGATTTTCCTGCTTCTAGGCAGGGGGTTGGACTGGATGGCCCAAGAGGTCTCTTCCAACTCTATGATTCTATGCTTCTATAACTGAACGAATAAACAACAAAATCATCACTGAGCAATAGGATGCAGAGTATAGTCAGAGGCGCTGGCTGTGGGTACCCCAACTGTGACAGTAGTACAGCATAGTAAAGCAGTCCAAAATAGTTCTTCAGAAAGCTACAGTTAGCCTGGGTGGCAATGTCAAGCCTGTAGGCACCTACAACTGTTCTCTTCAGCCTATGTTGGTAGCCAAAATCCTTCCTCGTACAGAAAGCAAATAATTACAGTATACTGAAATAGTATACTTCACTCATTCAATATTGTAAAAGAAAAGGAAATGACAATGAAGTAAAAGCAGCCTCTTTCTGCTTGTTAATAGCAAGAGGAAAGGAGGCAATCACATGGCAATCATGCCATGATTGCTAATATTGGAATTTCAGCTGAAGGGACCTATTGTGGCAAACATGGATAAGCAGTGATGTTGGAAGCTACTGACAGGTTTTTTACCATTAATGAAAGGTGTGCTACAATAAGTGTTGGGATGCACATCAGCAACATAAAATTCGATGTGTGATAAGAAAGGGCCTCAGATATTATTATATACCAGCAATTGTACTGTACCAGCTTCAAGTGATCAATTTCAGGGACTCAATTATAACTTTTAGGTTTTTAAACCAGTCTTTGTTGGGTAAGGGCACATTTATTTTCAGACCCAAAAGCAGAGATAATGAAATGTTATGCAGTTTTGTATAACATAAACATAGGCTTTAATAAAAAAAAAACCTTTAAAATATATTGAGCCTATATCTACTTGTTGTGCACTCTATTACTTTAAGGTGGGAATCTGCTAAGAATAAGTCACATCAACGAGTTATGGTCAGGCAATTTGTTATTTTCAGTCTTTTCAAAAATGTATAATAAAAATAGAGATTACAGTTAGAGAACCTTGAAGGGGTTATTTGTCTCTATTTATTTTATTAAATATTACTAGACGTCTGCTGAGGACAACAGATCAATAAAGGTCCTTGTGGTTTCCCGATGGAAGGTTGCAATTATTTTCTCCCATTACAAAATAAGCATAACTCAATTCCTCTCATCTATCATCTTTGTAAAGAAATATCACTGTGTGTTTATTTCACTGTCTCTCTTGATTTCATTTTAGGGGCCCTCTTGCTTTCATTTCACACTCCTAAATCTTTTCTTCCCATATTTGCATGTTCATTTGACAGTAATGGTGACCAGTTTATCATGTCTTGGCAGAGTGATTAAGTGAGGGAAAGAGACAGTAAAATGAAAGATATTTTTATGAGCTTTCTTGGGACTGAGATGTTACGCATTTTTAAAGCCACACCTTAATTTCTGTGAAGAATAAACTATATTTCAAACCGAAAATAGGCTGTCTGGTGACTTTATAAATTTTTTTAAATAATGCTTACTTTTGAATCAAATTATAAAAAAACAACATCCTTACTGAAAATGACTAAAATTGGGTCTATGACCAGTATACTTTATTCAGTTTCTTCGTAATGTGGTTTTATATCTATCTATCTATCTATCTATCTATCTATCTATCTACCTACCTACTAGCTTAGGTACCTGGCATTGCCCAGATTGTTAGAAAAAGTCGATTTTTTATTTGTACAAAATGCAAAAGGTTGTGGGTGAAATACAACTGACATAATGCCAGGTTAACCCCAAGAAACTACGACTGAAATCATGCCAGATTAAACCCGAGAAACTCTATCAGTACTTAAAGTTTGTTATGTCAGGCAAGTTTGCTCTGGATGCATCATCGGAGGGGTTCAGTGTGCTCTCTGCCTGTAAGTTAAACTACAACTCCCACTATAATGAGTCAAACCCCTCAAACTGCTCCAGTAGGTGGAGTTAGTCATAGAGGTTCTGTAAACTACAACTCCCAGAAAGAAAGGCCCATCCCTCCCCCCTCCCGAAAAAACCCCCTCCAGTAATCCAATTTTGACATATCAGGTATGTGTGCCAAGTTTGGTCCAGATCCGTTGGTATTTGGGTTCACGGTGCTCTCTGGATGTAGGTGAACTACAACTCCTCCAAATCAAGTTGAATTTCCCCCAAAGATCTCCAGTATTTTTTGCTGGTCATGGGGGCTCTGTGTGCCAAGTTTGGACCAATTTCATCTTTGGTGGAGTTCAGAGTGCTCATTGATTGCAGATAAACTATACATCCCAGTACTTACAGCTCCAAAATGTCCAGGCCAATTCCCCTCAAAACCCACCAGTATTCAAATTTGGGCATGTCAGATATGCAGGCCAAGTTTAGTCCAGATCCATTATTGTTTGGGTTCATAGTTCACTCAGGATGTAGGTGAACTACAATTCCTATAAATTCCTCCAAAGGCCTCCAATTGTTTTTTGTTGGTCATGGGGGTTCTGTGTGCCAAGTGAGTTCCAGGATCATTATTGGTTGAGTTCAGAGTGCTCTTAGATCGCAGGTGAACTATACATCTCAGTCCCTACAACTCCTATAAATCATGGTGAATTCTCCCCAAACCTCTCTAGTATGTTCAGTAGTTGATTGATTCCTCTGTTTGATGTGTGCCATAGAAAAAAATAGGAAAGGGTTATGGGAGAGGTAGTGGGTGTGGTCATGCAAATTCCACACCAAGTAAGAAACACTGGGATGCCTGTGGTGGAGGGAAAATAATAAAACCTAGGATGAAACTGTCCTCGTATGAAAGCCTTCACTTGGGTAGTTGGCAGGATGGGGTTTGTGGAGGACATTGGCAGGGCTCTTGGACATACATGTTCATGGCACTCTCTATAACCTGCAAGGTCATTGGAGGAAGGGCCATTGGTGTCTCCTGAGTAGTGGAAGCTTTGTGGAAGTAGGATTTTTTCTGTGGAAGTGGACAGCTGGCCATGCATACACACACACACACACACACACATACCAAAGAAGTGAATCAGAGGCTTTTGGGATTCTATCTTTTAGTTTCAATGGAACTACTCTAAAGCTTCCCACCCCCACCATCCCCAGGTGTTTTATTGCTATTAATTGCTGGCAACCTGACTTCATTTTATGGAAAACCTGTGAATGAGAGACCTCCAGGTCACATTGTTGTCATCTGTTTCACTCTGGTCTTGCAAACTCAGAGTCCTGGCTTCCCTGATTGGGTCATTCCACCTGAAATGCCAAGCTTTATTGTCCTTTCTAGTGAATCATATCTTCTCAATCTCAGTTTAGTCATATTGACTTCAAGGCTTGATTTGCTCTGTATGTACGCATGTGATTTCAAGTTGCCTGCCAATTTATGTGTAATTAATTCATACAGTTTTCTCAGGTAAAGAAGGTGGTGGTTCTGCAAGTTCCTTCCTGCGTAATACAGCCTACAGCACCTGATACTTATTAGTTGTCTGTGATCTGACTACTACTCTAGGATCCATTTGTCTCTTTTTGCAGTCCAAGATATTCAGCTACTGCGTAAATATTTTTCTCTCTTCTATTTTTAATTAAATTAAGACCTGTTACAAGGACAATATTCATCAGCACTATTCCTACTTCAAGAATCTTCAGTGAAACTAAGGGGACCAAGCTGAAATCGCTGGGGATTAGTAGATTATGCCCTTTGCCAAGAATACTGCACTTAGAGATGAAAAATTTTGAAATACGGGTGGGAATATATGGCCCTCCCAGTGCTGATGGACTGTAAACCTCACCATTCCTCATCTATTTTGCTTTGGGTTACTGAGTGGCAATTCTACAACATCTGAAAAGCTGCACGATTCCATCTTCTGGATAAAACAGTGAGACAAAATGAACTGCAATTAAGATTTCAAATTTGAGTTTGGAAGTCAGTATTATAATGTAGTTGTAGCATACATTGTGGATTTATGTACTGCAGTATAACTTCTTATACCGTTGTTGTTTGAGGTAAAGTTCAAACAAGAAAACTAAGAAGAGAGCTGGCCCTGCACTAAATAAAGGGAATTTATTTTACAATATTTGATGAAAACCAGTTGCAGACAAGAACAAACAACTAGGAATACTGTACCTAGATTCAGTATTGGGAATTTTGAGGCAATCAACATCCTAAATTGGATACACAAACCAAACTGAAATTAGTGAAGTTCATGTAAGAATATCCACTCTGTTCAATTTCTTGGCATTTGAAATTCTGATCAATGTGTGTGATTCTAATGCGCCTTCAAATCTAATGAGTAACTCACTTTTGAATATGTAATTTAGTGAAAAAGGTGAGCATTACATTTGAGTAAATATGGTAAGTGGGTCCAGAAACAGTCAAGGGGTGTTGCATTTCCCTACTACTAGTTTAAACTATACTCTTCTCCTAGGTAAGCAGACAATGTAGGAATATTCTTCAGAACAACTTTATTCAGGGTCTACTGAACACTGTAACCTTTACAGTCCATATCTGTTTAAGCTCAACATCTGCTGACATGACCACAAAAGGTGAACCCATAACATAAAGTTTGTTTAAGTCTTTACAGACCTAATCCCAGTTATCTTTGTTTGCTATCATTTTACCTTATGATTGCTTCCTCATGGGAAGAGGTTATGCTGAACCCACAGTACAGTCCGGGTTATCATATTGCAAGTTCTGCTTCATATACATTTCAGCACTAAGCCAGAGCCTCAGAAATCTCATAAGTTTTTTTTCTTTTAAAAAAACAACAACAAAGCTTTCTGGTGTGCTTTCCAAAAGAAAATATTTACAAAGCTTATGTGAAGGGGAAGAAACTGGGAGAAATAAATGAGCAAATTTTTATGAAAGAGACACACTAGAAGCATATATTCATTTTACTCCTCGGCAGTATCTTTTTATCTGTGTTATGCATCAAAAGCTTCCAAGACCTCTTATTTAAGCTGTTATGACATTTCTTGAATTTCTGTGTGTTGCCCACATAATTAAACTTCCAGCTTCTATAATATATCTATCAATGAAATGCTAAACACTGGCAAACTCTAGAAAATATCAACTATTTACAGTATTATTGGTTAGTTTCCACTAACTGGGGAAGAAAGTTTTTCCCACAGTTAGTAGAAACTAACCAATAATACTGTAAATACTGTTCGAGAAATAGTATGGAAAGAGAAGTATGAAAATAGCCCAACAGGTTATAAAAATGATATTATTAACAACAAGCAAAACAAACAATTAAAAGGAAGATGCCAGACACTAATCTATTATGCTTATGGGTAAAAATACTCTGAAGACAAATATTTGATATTTTCTAGAATGAGAAATGAGTAAAGGAAGTAGAGTCTCACTTATCCAAGCCTCGCTTACCCAAGCTTCTGGATTATCCAAGCCATTTTTGTAGTCAATGTTTTCAATATATTGTGATATTTTGGTGCTAGATTCGTAAATATAGTAATTACAACATAAAATTACTGCGTATTGAACTACTTTTTCTGTCAAATTTGTTGTATAACATGTTTTGGTGCTTAATTTGTAAAATCATAACCTAATTTGATGTGTAATAGGCTTTTCCTTAATCCCTCCTTATTATCCAAGATATTTGCTTATCCAAGCTTCTGCTGGCCCATTTAGCTTGGATAAGTGAGACTCTACTGTAATATTGATCCAACTGCTAAAGGAAGACTGGTTAAATTGTAACCACCACACAAAGAATAATATCCTATACAATTTAGAAACAAATTTTCTATATTTACAAAAATATTAATAAAAACTACCAGATGCAAACTACAAACTATGAAATCTGAAGAGCTTTAGTTTTAATCTGTTAAGTCTCAATTTTAATACACTATTTTAAATTTAAATACTCTGGATGTAACTGATTATTGATTAAACGGAGAGCTAGAAAAACGAATTATTTATCTTTCTTGGGTTTTTTTAAAGCCAAAGTTACATATAGTGTGTGTGTGTGTGTGTGTGTGTGTGTGTGTGTATATATATATATATATATATATATATGTATATGTATATATGTATATATGTGTGTGTGTGTGTGTGTATATGTATGTGTGTGTGTGTGTGTGTGTGTGTGTGTGTGTATATATATATATATATATATATATATATATATATATATATATAGAGTTAAAACAATAAAAAGGTACACAATATAAAACTCTTCCACCAATGATAAATTATAAAAATAATCAACTGAATTAAGGCAGTTAGTTAAAAACTGGCTAATTATGTCCTTGGAGTTGAGAAACATGTTGACCTACTATGGAGACTTACAATGTCAGAACCAGGCTGGCCTCCCAGAGGAGAATATACCAGAAATGGAAAACCACGGTCAAAATAATTCTTTTCCTTGTCACCACTCTTCAGGCCCTACTTGAAGCAAGTACTCTTGATGAAGATTTCAGATGTCAATCACAGGGTGCAAGCTTGTTAGTAACTGGAGGGGTGTTGGGAACTAACCATCTCTGTAAATACTTCAGCTTGACATTAGTACATTTTGAATAAGATTTCCAAAAATAGAGGAAATTTAAGATTATTGTTGCACAACTAAACAACTTAGCTGCAACATGAATATGTGGATTTTGGATAACGAGAATACATAGATTTTGCAAGTCATATATTGAAGATATTTCACGGAAACAGCTATAACAAGTAGGGCTAAAATATAAAATAGAGACAATGTATGGCGAGTTTTTGAAGTAGAGGTTTCACAATCTTCCTGGAAGGAAAATGTGCTTCAATCAAATACAGACAATTTGTCCACAGAAATGGCCTAAGATAAGGGCAAGATACATTTCAGGCATTTCAGGTTGTTATCGGTTTCTCTCCCGCTCCCTCATCATGTGTCTGTCATCTGGAGGAAAAAATGCTAGCCCTGAAAAATACTTACTACTCACAACAGAAATCAATGAAGCAATGTAATTAATAACAGGCTACTCAATAGGAATGAGACTGGAAATGGATAGGGTAATTATCTGATTCAGGCAACTAATTAGCATCATGCTCACTTACCCTGTTCAGACAGTACTTGCTGTTCTTTTCATAAAGATGCTGAAGACATTTCATGTTTTGTTTGTCCACAATCTTGCCAAAGAATTCATTTATGGTTTTGATGGCGACTGCACAGACAGCAGATTTGTGAGTTGGTTCTGAAGAGTCTGGTTTACTTTGGGCAAATGCACCAAACAAAACATCATCATTAACATCAAGCCCCATTTCCTGGGCTAAGGCTGCACCCGGCTTGCCAATATAGGCAGCCTGTAGAAGATTAAACACCTCATTTGACTGCTTGGTTGACCTCTTTTTACGTTTTTCAGTATAAATACATTCAAGGGGCATTTCCATGTATGAACGCAGCTCAGAATCAAAAGAACAGAACCGTATGATCCTTGTGTGAAAAGCCTGGGAGTCTAGAGATTCTCTCTGGACAGTGAGAAAGTACACAAAGTGGTCCTTTTCAAATGCATGAATGTACTTAATGGGGTATGAATTCCTGAATTCTGGAAGGACGTCAATATAAGAGTAAAGCGTGAGAAACTCAAAACCATCCAAGGTTTCTTTTAATCTCCGGACTGATACTGAATGTAGCAAATGGTCTTGCTGAGATGAATTATTTACAGTATTTCCAACATAGAAGTACACAAATCTTTCCTTTTCTGTCACCAGAACTTTGCTGCCTAAAGGGCTTACAACACAGTCAGGACACTGGTCTGATTCTTCATCCACTTGCTTGGAATACATACAGTGTACGTCACTTTGAATGTCAGCGGGATTGCTAGGATGAATGACATGACGTTGGCAGGTTCCTTTTGCAGCGCTCCCGCAGCTGATGAGTTGATGATCGTAGTATGTTTCTAGGAACAGAGCCATATTCTTGTTATCCTTCCAAATGTTTTCAGATTGGTTTAATCTAGGTGCACACTCTGTACAGGGAACACAATCTGGGTTCTCCAAAACAGGTCCAGTCTTGTACACAGAGACACTGTGAAGGCTTTCATTTAAAACATATATCTTGTTGATGGCTCCTACATAGAAGTGATTCTTGTATAGGACTATGTTTTGTATTGGTGTTTCTGCAGTGAAATTAGGGAGGTGATATTTCACATTCCAATTCATCTCCAGCCTTGAAACTGCTTCTTTACATTTGCCATCACTCCTCTGTATGAAGGCGAGCAGAAATAAAATAATCCCAGAAGCAGGAGTAGCAAAAGCCTTCATTACTGCAGATTAATCCTGTCAAAAGACATTTTTAAAAAGTTAGTAATAGAAATTGTAAGATTTTTAATTACACACTTACCTAACTTCATAAAAAACATTTTTAATAACCCGCCTCCATCTCCCTGAGGGGACTCAGGGTGGCTTACGTAAGGACCAAGCCCAAGAATCAACAGATAGAAAATTAAAACCACAAAAAATATAATTAAAACAGGTAAACAATACAATAACATCATAAAATACACTGACAGGCACAGGGAAACTTAATGTCAAGGTAAGAGGGTGAAGCTGTGGGCATGATTACACCACCAAAATAACCAGCTGTAATTTAGGTTACTTAGCCTCGGCTTTTACCGATTGACCCCTTTAGCACCACATACAGTAGAGTCTCACTTATCCAACATAAACGGGCCGGCAGAATGTTGGATAAGCAAATATGTTGGATAATAAGGAGGGATTAAGGAAAAGCCTATTAAACATCAAATTAGGTTATGATTTTACAAATTAGGCACCAAAATATCATGTTATACAACAAATTTGACAGAAAAAGTAGTTCAAATGCTATGTAGTAATTACTGTATTTACGAATTTAGCACCAAAATATCACGATATATTGAAAACATTGACTACAAAAATGCATTGGATAATCCAGAACATTGGATAAGCGAATGTTGGACAAGTGAGATTCTACTGTATATCTGTAATATGTACCTCTGAAGTTGTATTACTGCCAAATCCCCAAATTCAAATGAGCACAATTTTTATATCTCTTTATCCTCCAAAATCATTTGCCTGCTTTTGCCTTCCCAGGCCAATAACTTCCCCGCCATGCCCCATTGGGGAAGTCACTTGCTTGGACACCATGCAATTCATGCAAACCATTTTCTAAATTGATCATTCTTGCTACAACAGTTGTATCAACCAAAGATTCCCATGCATAAACTAGGAAAATATAAAACTACTAGCAAGTTAAGGAAGCACACAAAGCACAAATAGGATTCCAGCCATTGATACACACACACACACACACACACACACACACACACCACACTATAGTGAGCAGTCGTTTATAAACAGGTGCTTTATGGGATCTGCAAAATGATATAGTAAAAAGTTTTATTCCATTGATTTTTAATGAACAGGCTTCAGAACTTTTAGAAACAGAATCATTCTGCATTAAAGATAAAAGTAAAATAAACCACAGCTCCATTCAAAGATTGAAGGTCAAGGCGGTACAGATTGTTAAACATTTTAGGCTTCCAAATTTCCACTGGTATTTTGATATATTCTGGAACTAAAATAAATCATTCATGGTTTTTTGACCTTATAATGGTAATGTGTTAATCACTACCATTACTGACAGATTATATGCAAATATATTCATGGTGTCGTGATTTCATTGGCTATATTCCAAGGGTGACTATATTTGACTTTAAACCATTGTGAGGAAAAAAAATATTAACCAAGTACTTTAAAAAAAAAAACTCACAAAATATTGTTTTCAAATTGGGTTGTGAGTTTTCCAGGCTGTATGGCCATGTTCCAGAAGGATTCTCTCTTGACAACCTCTGAGGATGCCTGCCATAGATGTGGGCAAAACGTCAGGAGAGAATGCTTCTGGAAAATGGCCAGACAGCCTGGAAAACTCACAACAACCCAGTGATTCCGGCCATGAAAGCCTTCAACAACATATTGTTTTCAAATTGTTTAAGAAATTGTTTATGATTTGTCTTATACTCTAGATGATTTGGGGATATCATTACTTCACACTCTGAGTGATGCTTTTTTCATGTACCTAACGTATTGACTGATTTTGCTGAGCAGAAAAAAAGACTCACTGCAATACTTGGTGTTCTGGAATGCCTGGGTAGGCAAAAAACACTAATAGACAAAGAACTGACAAAGCATTTTGGTTGAACAAGAGTCTAACCTAGCAGTTTTTTCCCCTTTTTATTCATTTTTGATGTGGTTTTCAAAGTCAGGAAATTCATGATTAGGGTAATATGAAAAACTTGCACATGACTAAATAAATCAATTCCTGTTTGCAAGAGCAAATTTTGCACCAGTTTTCAACATTATACTACATACCACATCAAACGTTGTTCTACCGATATTTAGGCACAGTTGCTAAACTAAATTTAGTTTCCTTAAAGGAAAACAATTAAGTTACCTAAAAAGAGATTGACCATATGCTGTTTACAAGGTTTTGTGGAAAATATTATTTAGCTACAGATGAAAAATACTGTAACCAGTACACAAATGCTCACAGCAGTTAGCTCAGATATTTGATTTCTAGAACCCTTAAACTAGCCTTCAAAAAAATGTTGACAAAATTCTTACTTTGGAAATACTAATAACAGTTTTTCTTTCAATGATACATTGGCATGGACCTAAAATATATCCAGTACAAAGCAGAAGGCTCTCCCCGCCCCTATAGTCTCCTACACTGCATTGCTAACCATTTTGGATGGAGCATCACAAGCATCAGGAGTAGGTTTTAAAGGCAATCGAATAGGAAAAGAAAGCTCCACTGCACAAGTTGTTCTGCCA
This sequence comes from Anolis carolinensis, assembly GCF_035594765.1. Classification (NCBI taxonomy): domain Eukaryota; kingdom Metazoa; phylum Chordata; class Lepidosauria; order Squamata; family Anolidae; genus Anolis; species Anolis carolinensis. The sequence goes on from NC_085845.1 coordinate 139,607,656, forward strand.
AAAACATGAACAAGATTTTGAAATTAATGTGTTCCGAGGGCCCTCTGGATCTCCCAGACTATTGTACCCCAAATTAGTAAATGGCAGGCCTACCCAGTCAATTTTGACTTGTGAATTACCTGTATGTATCTTGTTATATGTATTTTAATAGTGTTTTAACCTGTTTTAACCATGTTGTATTCTGCCTTGGAAGGAACCCCAGTGGCGAAGTGTGTTAAAGTACTGAGCTGCTGAACTTGCAGACCGAAAGGTCCCAGGTGCAAATCCCAATAGCGGAGTGAGCGCCTGCTGTTAGCTCCAGCTTCTGCCAACCTAACAGTTCAAAAACATGCCAATGTGAGTAGATCAATAGATACCGCTCCGGCGGGAAGGTAACGGTGCTCCATGCAGTCATGCCGGCCACATGACCTTGGAGGTGTCTATGGACAACGCCGGCTCTTCAGCTTAGAAATGGAGATAAGCACCAACCCCCAGAGTCAGACATGACTGGACTTAACGTCAGGGGAAACCTTTACCTTTACCTATTCTGCCTTGGGCCCGAAGGAGTCGCAGATTTTAGGGTATTATTAGGGTATTTATTAGTATTATATTATTATTATTTGATGCACAACAAGATTAGTACACAACAAACAAGATTACACAATGGATACTTCCCAAGTGTCTAGGACTATGTGAGGTATCAGCGAATAATAATGCATGCAGATCCGAGTAGGGATATGATTGTTGTTGTTACTATTATTATTGCATACCTTATACTGTCAATTAGACCACACATGTGCACACCATTCTCTAAGAATACAGACAGATTTTTATGAGCTCCAGGATTATTCTACTGAAAGGATAATAGAATTCTGACGTGCAATATAAAAAGCATCCTTCGAGAATTTACAGAATTAGAATGCCTAGGTTGCCATTTTTTATAGCAAGGACAAAGGAGCCCCCGGTGGCGCACTGGATTAAACCCTTGTGCTGGCATGACTGCTGACTTGAAGGTTGGGTTGCTGACCTGAAGGTAGCTAGTTCGAATCTAACCCGGGAAGAGCACGGATGAGCTCCCTCTGTTGGTTCCAGCTCCCCATGCGGGGACATGGGAGAAGTCTCTCACAAGGATGGTAAAACATCAAAACATCCGGGCATCCCCTGGGCAACGTCTTTGCAGACGGCCAATTCTCTCACACCAGAAGCGACTTGCAGTTTTTCAAGTTGCTCCTGACATGAAAAAAAGCAAGGACAAAAATAGATTGGCATTAAACTGGATACTGAAGCTGTTTTTGAGTTGCTGATTGAAACCAACACCTGAAACATAGTCAAAGTTGTGTCATTTTAAAATGATCTTTATAGAAGAAATCTTTTTGAAAGCTTCTTTACAGAATAAGTGCTTTGAGAGCCTTCAAGAGAACAACATTGGCTATTAGATTCAGTGAAGTGCTCAATACACATTTACTTCGAGCAAATGAGTAATTTCCATTGAAATGATGAATGAGGAGTGTGCTCTTTTTGAGTGTTTGTTCAACAGAATGAGGTATCTAATACCAAAACGGTCTACAAAGAGACTTTTTCAGTTTAAATTACACATAAAAGTGACACAAAGAAATGCAAACACCATTAACAAAAGATTTGTGGGTAGACAACAAAATGGTTTCCAAAGACTCAACGCAGTCACCAGTTATTCTGTTTGTGGAGAGCATGATCTCATAATGGAACATCCATCCTGTATTATAGATGGCTGTCAGCCAACTACCACAAGTGTGGTCAGCAGTGACATGTCATGTTACTCAAGGGGCAAAAATAGGTGCTGCACTTTCTAAGATGACGATGGAAATTGATGTGGCCTAACTAACGTGCATCACTGCATGTGTGAGGTTAATTTTTCTTCTTACTAGTAAGCATAATTCCTACCATCATACATGGTTATGTGTGTAAATCGTCTTTTAATTATCTAGGCTATGGCAAATTCCAAATCCAAAAAAATTAAACTGTCTTTTTAGAACCATCTGGAAACTGCACATTGGACTGCATTTCTTACTCAGCAATAGATTCAGAAATACAGAACTGGAAAGTAACTTGTTGGATCATCTTGTCCGTAAATACAGACAGTTCCCAAGTTAAGAACAAGATTGGTGTTATAGGTTTGTTCTTAAGCTGAATTTATATGTAGGTACATTTTTAAAGTGTAACTTCAGCTAAAAATATAACTTTTTAAGCTTTGGTTAACCTAAGGAAAGTATTTGTTCTGCTTTCTGTGCCCCTGCTCAGAAGATTTCACCCCACTTTCTGTCCCTGAGATAACTGGATTTTGAAAAAAAAATGGCTTGTTGTGGAAACAAGGATTGGGTGATAAAGCGTCACCTTCCACCCGTGATAACTCTTTCAGGAGTGAATTTCCATTCCTAGAGGTAGATTCCTTTCCCTTCCTGCTGTCTCATCCCAGTTCTTAACTATGAGTCATTTGTAAGTTGGATGTTTGTAACTTGGGGACTGCTAATATAATAGTCAAAGAAAATATGCATGTACAGTCAGGCCTCCACATTGCTGCAATTTTAAGCTAGGATTTGAAAAAAGGCCATATTGAGAGGGGGGGGCTTGTTTTCTGCTTCTTTAGAGATTAGGACACAGAGCAATGGATTCAAGCTGCAAGAAAACAGATTCCATCTAAACATTAGGCAGAACGTCCTGATGGTTAAGAACTGTTCAACAGTGAAATATGCTGCCTTGGAGCATGGTGGAGTCTCCTTCTCTAGAAATTTGTGAAAAGAGCCTGGATGGTCATCTGGCAGAAGTGCTTTGATTGTATATTCCTTCAAGGCACAGGGTCCTACTAGATGCTCCGGTAGTCTTTTCCAACTATGTCAGTCTATGATTCTAAGAAAAAAATGTTCTGGGAATTTCTAGACCCCCAGCATGATTCTATGGTCAACGTCCATGGAAGTTGATTATAGAATTGCCTGAAGGACCTAAAAATACCTAGAGAATTATTCTATAGGAATCTGTAGTTCCTCTAGCCCAACTCTATGACCGATTAATTTCGGGCTGAAGTTAACCAAAGAGGATGATCTGGAACAGTGGTTCTCAACCTGTGGGTCCCCAGATGTTTTGGCCTTCAACTCCCAGAAATCCTAACAGCTAGTAAACTGAATGGGGTTTCTGGGAGTTGTAGGCCAAAAACACCTGGGGACCCCAGGTTGAGAAACTCTTATCTAGAGACTCCTAGAGATAACTTTTTAATTGAATCCACAATGAATCGAAGCTAAAAACATCAAAACTCAAAGTGTGAGTTTCTGAGCTGACTAAATGTCTCCCAACAAAAGCCTCCCCAACCTCTTTGGAAAACTACAAAGGGGGTGCAATGCATCCATTCTATTGTGCTGAACAACACTCCCGATGCTGGTGAGAAAAGGCACTGGATGCAGATCTTGAGGAACCAGAACATTTCAGTGAAATTTTCATCTTGTTCTATTAGATTTCTTTACACAGATAATTATACACACGGGGAGTCCAGTTCAAACATGTGCATTCTGACACAATACAATCCCCCCTTAAAATCAGCAATGAATTGCACTAAGAAGACTGGCTTTTCTGAACATCTGAATTGACTGTTATTCGCTATGCTTTGAAACGACTGCATCATAGCCAATACTTTATCCCCTGTTGGGCTATTCAACAAGGAATGGAATAGAAAGGTTACCTCTACCAGGCAGAGGACAGAATATATTCACACATCATTTTCACTTTCACATTTCAATAGCTCAAAGATACAGATTCAGTGGTGCAGCAAAGTTTACAAAAGGAAACAATCTTAAAATAAAAGTTTACTTTAAGTTAGCAAGAATGAGGTCATGCTTCATATTTCCATTATCTGTATCACCCTGAAGAGAAATGGTGGCTTCTGCATTATTTACCTAGGTGCAACTGTGGAACATTATAAATGTTTGTTTGCAGTTCTCAGAAATGATTGCAATATTTACCTAAGATAATGCTGTTCTCATCTTGTGACCACACCATATCCGGAATTTCAGATTAAATATAGCAGTTCTATTATAAGTTGAAGGTCCCTCTGAAAATCTGGCAATCATATTGACATATATTAAGTTTTAAATGAAACTACCAAGCCCGGAAATTATTCATTTTTATTTTCTTGCATCAAGAAACATTATTTTGGCTTCCAACATTTCTATCCTTGCACCTCTATATAACTTCCAAGCAAAACAATCTCCTCTAATAGTACATAATGCTACATTATCATGCTGTACTGAAATATGTGTGAAAATGAAGCTTTATCAGTTCCCATACTGTAATCCACTTTTCAACTATGGATCCTGACCCCTTAGCTCAATATTGGGGTCACAAAAATTTGGTAACAGTAAAGGTTTTCTGAATGCTACCTACCTAGTAACTGTTTCAGATATTTACATGCATCTGTTAGCAACAACGTGCCATGTTTACAAGGGGACTTTGCAAAAAAATGTTTCACCTATACTTCATAAAAAGGAAAATTAGTCTATTTAGCAAACCTTGCAAATAGTACATAATTTATTATCAGTAAATGTTTGATTTTAATACCTATTTTAGGTACTGTTCCATTATCTGGCCAGATGCCACTAGGGGGTGCTAGAGAGAGAATAGTCAATTTTATGGGGTGGAGGGTGGTTTGAGGGAGGAAAACCATTCCCCCGTTTTCCTGTTATTCCCCCACTCATGTCCCTGTCATGGAAACAACCCTTGTTTATCATATGGGAAGAGGGAAGGGAATAACCAGCAAAAATGGGAGAAATTGTTTCCTCCTTCAACTACCCCCCCCCCCCCCACCCCCGGTATAAAATGGACTATTGGAAAATGTTTAAGAAGCCCTGCTGTAATCCAAATAACCAATTTCAAATGCTGAAGAAGCAATACTTATACAACTTCAAGGCTTCTATGTCCACACTGAAGTAAAGGTACAAATGAAAATGCATGTACCTATAACATGACATTAAGAACCTAGAATACATTATACATTTAAATGAATGATTTATTTATTCAGGCAGTTCATTTTCCATGGACATTCTCTGCTAAGATTAAATGTTTTGAGGTGTCCAAGATCCCCAAACAAATACAGTAGAGTCTCACTTATCCAAGCTAAACGGGCCGGCAGAAGCTTGGATAAGCAAATATCTTGGATAATAAGGAGGGATTAAGGAAAAGCCTATTAAACATCAAATTAGGTTATGATTTTACAAATTAAGCGCCAAAACATGTTACACAACAAATTTGACAGAAAAAATAGTTCAATACGCAGTAATGTTATGTTGTAATTACTGTATTTATGAATTTAGCACCAAAATATGATATATTGAAAACATTGACTACAAAAATGGCTTGGATAATCCAGAAGCTTGGATAAGCGAGGCTTGGATAAGTGAGACTCTACTGTATATATATTCTTTGCCACAAAAACACTAGTTTCTAGAAACCAAATTTTACACATATGTATATGAGCTAATACATCTTATAAGAAAAACATTCAGACCATTTGTTTGCTTTTTAAAATACTAATATATTTGCACACCAAAACAACTCTGATTACAAACTGTAAGACATTCCAAAATATTAAATCATTAGTCTTCTATCTGAAATGCATTAATTCTATTCTGAAAGTCAGTGGCAAAGATAAAAAAAACCCAAATTAAAACATATCCAACATGTTATTAAGTAACTAGTATGTTTATGTGCATATCCTCTTAACAGATTTGGTATATTATTGTCTTTTGAACAGCATTTTAAAAAATAAAACAAAGGTTGTTTTACTTGGTTTAGCAAATTCTTAAAATACACACATCCTCCATTCTGAAGAAAACGTTCTTTTTATCCATTCACTGTTAATTTACGGTAAGTAGCCTGGAGTGCAATACAAATCATAGCCTTTCCTTCCTAACTGGCTATAGTGCTTTAAGTCCATAAGAAAAAGGCAAGCTTTTGAGCTTGTCTCAGATAACTAGATTTATTTCTTTGCCTCTGGTAGTGGTAGTATTAGGTGAGAAAGGCACTACAGGCTGCTTCTTTTTTAATATAATGAACCTTCAAAAATATTCACCAGTGTTCCAAAGGAACAAAGCATTTCAATCACATTGCCTTTTTGAAAAAAAAACTGAGAAGGAAGACTTCCAGCCAGGTCCTGCACTACTATGACGGGTAAAAGTTGAGTGATTGAGTTCACAATAAGAAAGCTGAAAACACTTAAAGAATCAAAAGAAAAGCCTAGAAAGCAGAACTTATAAAAGAACTTTGAAAATAAAGGACAAACTTTAAGGGATACTAACATTATATAGCTCTAACACTATAGTTTAGCTTTACAAAATCAGAGCATTAAGACTTTTCCCCTTCCCCTCATTCTCGCTTTTTCAAGGCACTTGAAAGTACAAAAGAAGGGAAATGACAGAGCTTGGAATTTACTTTCTATGAAAGCTGTCCACTGGCCATATTAGCTATGGGATTCTGAGAGTTGAATCTCAACAAAATAAAATTTATAATTTCATCAAAATGGGAAACTTGATAGGCCTTTCTCTCACAGCCATTTCCCTGAAATACAGATGTAAATAAAATTTACCATAACAGGCTTTTACATTTCTCTATACATTAGTAACTCACTTCTCTACAACTAAATTAAAAAGTGGTTCACTAGTATATAAAATGAATGGCACAGTAAATATAATTTTAGAGAAATTCTATTTAAGTTGGTAGTTTCCTACATATTGATTGAACGTCCCATTAAGTTTGCAGTCATACCCTAAGAAAATGAAGCAAAGCCCTCTGAATAGGCTTTTTGAGAACTACTTCTTTTAGAACAATGTTTTTGGGTACAAGGCAGCTCTGTTCTGCCTCCTAGGTGTTGACATTATCAATTACCAATGGCTTTTAAATGGCCTGTGGCCATTCAGCCTGCCTGACAACCCACTTCATTCTTGGCAAGATGCTATCTCAACTACAAATAATTGAGGCTACCATATTTCCTCTTGGCCAGAGTTTATCTAAGGTCGATCATGTTTGTTATTCATCCCCATCTCCTACGCATCATAATAAATCTGTTAAAAGCCCACTCTTATCTTTTAACATATTATTTGGAACAGCCACGTGTTTCTAAAAGGTGGAGATGCTTTCATTCCATTCAGATAAGATTTGTATCGGGTGGGACCAGTTTCATATACTAGCACTGCCAAGTACATATGGCTACAACCTTGGAAATATGTCCCAGTGGACAGAAAATGAGTATTTTCTACTCAGATCTATTGCAGACATACCTTAAAAAAGAACAAAACACAAAGCCTCTGGCAGAGGTATTTGTAGTGGGGACATCTAACTTGCAAACAGAAATATTCCTCCATGGGGATTTCATTTTTCAGACACTGTTATAAGAAAAATAAATGCACGGGTTTTACTAGTGTTGACTTTGTTTGTTTATTTAGTCTTGTTTTAACTTTTGTACATTGTTGATTTTTAGCAATGTCTTTTTTCATTGTTACAAACCATTTTCAAGTCCCCATCTGGGAAAATAGCAGGATGGAAATAAATATAATAGCAACAAGACCTGAGAAGAACAATTTTTGGAAAGCTATTGAAATATTTCATGGAAAGACCCATATCATCCTTCACGCTGCTCTGTGCCCTTCACTATGGGTTTTTCTATTGTTTCAGTCACTACTGTGATCTTATCAGAAATAGGGAGATCACGCTCCTAACCTGTCTGAAAATCCAATGATGTGTAGTCATTATTTCCAATTAATTTGAACTAAGAATATATGCTTATTACATACAATTCAAACACTTTGTGAATGTCTTATTTTAATCACTAGGAAATGAGAATTCTAGCAGTATTAGTTCAACTAGCTTTGCAGTTCTATAAGACTCCTACCCCATCTAATGTAATAGAATAAAATATAAAACCCCAGACAAGTTGTACAAGTTATGTGACATCACTGTGTACAAAGCAATGTCGAAGTTATTGGAATACTGTATAAACAATTGCATTTAAAGATAATTTGAATCCAATCTAGTGTGTCCTACATCAAGGCTTCCTGAGCACCTCATATGAAGGACAATGTGCTTCAATGTGCCAGGGATCACTACCATATTTGTGCCCACTGATTGCAAGTATTTCTTTCTTTCCTGGAAACTCACCACAGACTGGCAGTCAATGGCTCATGGATGGATATCTGTCCCCAGACAAAGATGCACTGCTCTAGATTCACAGTGGAGCATTATCACAGTCTCTTGATGTCAGGTATTGGGGATATGGCAAGATGGGTGGGACAATAAGTTTCATCTTGTTGTAAATGTTGTCTGCCTTCATGTCATTTCCAACTTCCAGCAATCCTATGACAATCCATTCCTAGAGTTTTCTTGAACAAGTTTAGTTCTGAAGGGACTGAGCAATGACGTCCTTTTTAGTTGTGAGAGAATGACTTGCTCAGGGTCACCCAGTGGATTTCTATAACTGAGTGGGAATTCAAATCCTGATCTCCTGGAGTCCACATCCAACACACAAATCATTCCACCATGCTGGCTCCTCAGCATGCATTTACCTGCCTCAAAGCATTTCTACCTTCCTTTCTCCCTCACACTTTCTATGGCATAAGGGTGGCATTTCAGACACATAAAACATTCATAAAAAATGTCCCCGTTTTGGCTCACCCAACTCTAGTGGAAATAAATCACATTTTTTCCATTACTCAAAACACCAATATTTAATTTTGCTTGGAAAACTATTCTTTTCTCAGTTGGTACATTCAGTTCTATCCTTCACACAGCAATTTCTTTTGTGTGAATGTCAGAGCTACTAAACTGCTAAGCTAACCATAATGACTGCAAACTACTATCAATTGTGTAAGTTTGACCTTTTCAAGGAAATATATTTTCGAGACAAAACCATACGGAAGGCTCTTGGAACGCTTCATGAAGTATTTTGGCGAAGGGAGGAGGGGACAGAAGAAAATAATGATCCTACCATACTGATCTATGTTGAGAAGAAAATAATTTACAACAATGTAAAAGTTTAATGCAGTATGTATATGGTGTAAATTGTTTTAAGCCTCCACAATCTCTAAACCCAAAGAATCTTTAGTGAAAAGTTTTAACTTGCTATCAAAATGAAATTAGTATCATACCAAATGGGCTTCCATTCATAAACAGTGGCAAAGGCAGTGTTGTATCACAAAAACCCATGTTCAAATACCAGCTAAGCAACAACCTCGTAGCTCAAGTTGTAGAGCATAGACTTCATAAGTTTTTGTAAAATGCTAGAGATCCTGTCAGGATGAGCTTGTATCCTATTTAATAAAGTTCACTATTTGAAGAACTGGTGTGATTTAAAAGATAAAACAATAATAAGATAAGAATGTGTAAATTGCCAATCAGTAGTTATCACCTGAACCAGAGATTGGAAAGATAAAAGAAAAGAAAAAACTAGTGAGTTCAAAATTTGTCTCAGTAAAAATTTAAACCTTTTAACAATAACAATTATTAACTTAACAATTATTAATAATAATTTTCTGAGCAAGCACACAGGATAACTAGTAGAAATCATGGACTCTATGGTAAGATGCATTGTATTACTCTTTTGTTAATTATTTCTGAATTTGCACCTATACATACAAATCTACATTTCATCCAAATCACTGCAATCTTTTAATACTCCAGCATGTTTTATGTTAATTAATTATTACAGTGGTATATGATAATCCATAAGAATTTATTCCACTTAAATATGCATAAAATGTTCAGCATCCCATTTTAACATTTCTGTCTTTCTCCTACTCTTTGGAGTTAGTTTTTAAGATACACGAAGGTAAGCAGATGAAGAAAAGAGCATTGCTGACTATAATGAGGGCTACAGAATCCACCTTAGGTATCCAGTTGACTCCTGAGTTTGATTTTAGATAGCCATTTTTGGAGTTAATTGTGAATGTGGAAAAACAGAAAGGGCAAGAGAGAGAATCATCAGCTTATATTAATGCCAAGCTTGAAGGAGTGACTTGAGGCAACAGATTCGGTTCATTACAAGTGATCTTGAGTCAGACTTCCCTCCCACTTGAATTTAATATCAATCTGATTAAGAATTACTCACGTAAAAAACTGATTTTAGCCCTTCAATTTGAACAGGATACACCTGCCTGGGGGAAAATTCAGAATTACAACATACCTAGAAACTTGTACAAACGAATGTTGTGAAGTGATTCAAGGACAAGGCTTGTTTGGGCAAATTCTGCTCTTTTGTCATTTGTGTACCATTAATTTCTGCTTTATACAGAACATTAATCTCTGGCAAGAAGTATTTTGTTCACTGTCAGTCACGAATTGCAGCGCAAGAAGTTACACTGCCATAAACACAGCCTCATGCAGATCAAAATGTGGCTCAATTTATGTACACAATAATCTCAAAAATGCATTTGAAGCATAGAATTACACCATTTTTTTCTACTCAAAAACTGGGGATGTGTTCAAATAAGACAAGTATCTTACAACTCGTTTTTAGAACAGAGTATTAACGAATATTGTCATTAGTTTAGCAGAAGAGGAACTGCAATATTATTTTAAATATTTAAATCTATGGGAGTTATTCATAAACAGGTTGGAGAAGAAAAAAGGAGAGAATATGAGATCAGCTTTTCAGGTATTATATGACAAATGCATTTGTTGAAAGCATACTTGTAAATCCAATCAGTAATATCAATAAGATCACAGCCACTGAATCCATAGAAATTTGGCTAAGTCAGCACGTTCTAAAAAATCCACTGATGTGAATCTACTATTTTGGAATAACAAACAGACTTCTGCCTCTAGACAACAATGATGTAGCTCTCCAGATATTACTGGACTCCAACTCCCATTGTTCTTTGCCATTAGCTATACTGGTGAAGCCTACTAGAAGTCTAACAACATCTATGTTAAATCTATATTGGTGAAGCTTACTGACACTTGCAGTCAAATAATATCTATGTTATATCTATGTTGTTTTGCACTACAATCTATGCAGAATGGTACCAACTTTTCCAATAGTCTATACACCTCTTTTTCTCCAGACAAAAGTACAAAGGCACAGACAGAAGCTCTTTTCATTTATGATTTTTCGCTGCAAAACAGCATGGGTTCAATGCACTGTGCGATCTTCAGTGATTTCTCTCTCCTTATATATTGGCTACTGGGAAAGGGATATCATATGGAGAAAGTTGGTATCACTATTCTGCACAGATTGCTCTGTAGTCTTTGACTTTTTAGTAGAGTAACATAGACTTAAGGAAATATTTAAAAGGAATTTTGTTGAAGGTTCCAAACTTGTAAAATTTATGGTGGGCATGGGACTTGTGCTGCCCTCCAGATACTGCTGGGCTCCAACTCCCAGCATTTTTTTTATCACTGGCTATAATGGTGAAGCATACTGTCACTTGCAATCCAGCAACATCTGGAAGGCTATACAATTCCCATACCCAACACGGATTTGTCACTACCACAATGAGAACAAAAAGCGGACAACCAGGACTCCTTCCTGCTGCCACAGCATCCCAGGAGCTAGCCATATGGACAGCAGGGTTGATTCAGAGTTCTGTACTTTGGATCAGCAAAATGTCTATGTAGATGTGGTCTTGGTGAGCACTCTGCCCCATTTACCATGGTTTAGCGTTACAAAGTTTGCCAATTTCTTTGCCTGTGACATAGGATTGCCAGACTTTCAAAACATCAATATGGAAAGGCTAACATACATGATGCACAGGATTTGCAAACACCTACAATGTAGAATGAATGCATTTTGATATTACTTGAACTGTCATGGCTCAATGCTATGAAATCCTGGTATTTGCAGTGTTGTAAGGTGCCAGCACTCCTTGGCAAAGAGGGCTAAAGACCTCGTAAAACTATAGCTTCCATAAATCCATAGCATTGAGTCATGGCAGATAAAGTAGTGTCAAACTGCATTAATTCTACAGTGTAGATGCACCCTCAGTCTACTACATTTTATAGATTCAGTCTACTTAATTGTAACTAGGACCAAATCTACACTAATCACCTAACAATTTCAAACTGATAATGAAGAAAGTGGTTTACATAGCAAATCCTGGAACCAGTTTGAGGTCTAGATGGTGCTTATAAAAACCACAGAACACTTATGCACATTTAAAGGCTTTCGTTTCCATGCTTTAGTAGGAGTTTGTTGTCTGGCTGGTGCAGTTTGAAGCTAGTTGAGAGCTGCATTAAATGGTTAGTGTAGATGGGCTCTAAATCTACAAAAGTATATCCTACACATCTCTTTATCTCAGTCTAAAACAGTGGTTCTTAACCTGTAGGTCTCCAAGTGTTTTGGCCTACAACTCCCAGAAATCCCAACCAGTTTACCAGCTGTTAGGATTTCTAGGAGTTGAGGGCCAAAACATCTGAGGACCCACAGGTTGAGAACCACTGGTCTAAAAGAGGCTATAAAATCCCTTTGTATAGCTAATATCGGGTTTGAGCTCTACCTAAATAGCAAATGAAAGAATTGATTTCAGTTGACTTAGCCCTTGATTTCTTTGTAAAAATAATATATTGTTCACATTCATAAATTACATGATGTACATACTTCTGTCTTTATGGGGTTCCGTCTATATGAAAAGAGAAGCTTTCCAACCCTCAAATATGGGACAGACATGTAATAATGGACACTTGCCAGTCCTATAAGGAATGTGCTTATAATAAGGGATATCTGTCGTCAAAATGTCTTGGACATTTGTGATGTCGCCTAGATTTAAAAGTTACTGTATTGCTCTGTGCTGCATGATATACCTTATGAATGTTAGTGAAAGTCTACTGCAAGCTCCCATTCTTGCTACCATATGGGTTATCACAAAACTGATGTTTGAGACTATTTTGGAATTTATTTATTTTTTTCGTGTCAGGAGCAACCGGAGTTGCTTCTGGAGTGAGAGAATTGGCCGTCTGCAAGGACATTGCCCAGGGGACGCCCGGATGTTTTGATGTTTTTACCATCCTTGTGGGAGGCTTCTCTCATGTCCCCGCATGGAGCTGGAGCTGATAGAGGGAGCTCATCCATACTCTCCCCAGGTGGGATTCGAACCTGGCAGCTTTCAGGTCAGCAACCCAACCTTCAATTTTGGAATTAAATTGGTCATCCCAAACCCTAGTCCATTTAAATGCAGTTTGAAAAGTAAAAAATCCCAGGAGAGAAAAATGTGTTCAGAAGGAATAGTTGGAAGGCAAGGTTAATGCTTTAGTTTTTTATGTTTGCATGTTTCTGGTTTCAGTGAATTCCATAAATGAAAGAAAGCATTTTTGTCAATAAATAGCTAACAAAAAATTCTCTCCTTCAAATTCAAGCTTATGTAGCCCAAGGGATATCCAAAATATCTGGCCATTTAGAAGATAAGATAAAAGACTGACATATTCAGAAGTCATGTTGTTATGGGACTAATCCAGAGGTAAACAAAATACATTGACAACTAAGAAGTCAAAATATGCATGGTTCAATAACAGAAATTAACATACTTTTGGCCATAACTTCAAAAGAATCTATTGGGAAATCCCAACTCTACAACTGGACATTATCAATTACAATACCACAAACATATGAAAGCAGGCAACTTTTACATTCACCACTTTCCAAAAGAAAACACTAACATGGAGACAAAAACATAATGAAACTGAAGAACTGTAATGGTATATCTGTCTGCCTTAAAAACAAATGTATTACAAGCAGTCTCCAAGTTACAAACATCACACGTACAAAGGACTCATAGTTAAGAGCAGGACTGAGACAACAGGAAGTGAGAAAAATCTACCCCTAGGAAGGAAAATTCACTCCTGAAAGAGTTATCGTGGCAAAAAGGTGTCTCCACTGAAGCTTTATCACCAATCCTTGTTTCTAAAACAAGCATTTTTTTCAAAATTTAATTATCATAAGGACTGAAAGTCAGGTCAAATCTACAGAACTGGGGCACACCTGTATTTGGAATTTCTCAACTAATACCATTTATATAGTTGACTTTTTTGAGCAAGAATTTTTAAAGTAATAAGTCAGTTGATGAAATGCATTTGTCACTATCTTTGAAGCTGAATTGTCATATGGAAGCTTCAGAAACAACTGGTGTGACCTGTAATTAGAGATAAACATTATGTTCTACAAAGATGTTATGTTCTGGAATAAAGGAGAAGAACAGGTCAAGCAGGCAACCGGGCAACTCTACTTTAGCTAAGTTTACCATTGTATGATCTGCAAAGAGCAAATAAGTGGTGTCAGAGTGTTGGAGGTGAGCTGCTGCAGAAAATTATCACTGCCATCCCAGTGCAGTGGGAAAATGCTTATGTCTTATTTGACTCTGAAGTAAATAAAAAATCTATTTCAAAAGCTTACAGAATACCAACCAACCATATACACTCTCAAAACAACTGCCAAAGCAAATTAACCCACACCTTAGATGAGTTTATGGGTTTATTCTACTGGTGAAACTACTATTTCTGTTAGAATAATCACAACAGGGTGTAATCTTTTCTCCTGCAGCTCCCCATGAACCCTGAACACATACTGCTAGGAACTAGAAGTTTCAAATTGTTCATTGTACTGTTTATAATATTGTATCTCAATCTCTTGCTGTGTTATTTAAAAGTCAGCTCAAAACCAGAGAATCATTGAGTTATTATAATGCGCATGACAGTCCACTTTAGGTGGGAAAATGTTTGATCCAGCAATGGCCTGTGCTACAAATGAATATTTCTAGCTTTCCAAAATGTGCATCTCTCTTAAAACTATGTAGCCCTAAATAGATGCTTCGGGAAGAACGTTATTTTGCAGCAGCACCATATGGGAAAGACATACTGTAGCTGCTCTACCTTAGCAAGTACACACCTGTTGTTCAGAAAAAGCAAAGTTGAAAAAAAAAAAGACTTGAAGGCTTTGATACTGCAATAAAGAAATGAAGGTCCAAACAATAAGGTAAAAAAACTAATCTGGGGCCCATCTACATGGGTCAAATGAGGCAGACTCAGTGACACACAGGGCCAATTCTTCCTACATTCCTTGGCAAGGTCACTTAACACGGTTTTGCCCTGCATTATCCAAAGTCATGGGATGCTCTGAAGCTTTCCTGAAACTTTGTAGAGCTCCTGAATTTTTTAGATGTGGAAACAGTTGAGCAAGTTCTGATTTGGAACTGGCTACTTCTGTTTACATGGCTATACCACTTTCCCTGGGACCGGAGAATCGTCACCATTCTTTCCTCACTGTAATGGTGACCATGGGCTATGAAATCACTAGCTGGAGCACAATAGCAATTGTAGGAACAATGCCTCCTCCTCTCTCTGAATTGCTCTGGCACTCTGGCTAGTGACTGTCCTACCACGAACAATTCCATACACTGTAGTCACGGCTACGACAGGACAGTGATGATAAAGACCATGCAAGCTCTTCCCACCACCAAGATGGCTTAGACCATACGCCTGCCCACTGGACGGCTTGGAATGCCCTGAATGCCCTTTACAGGAAAATTAATGTAATTTTGGGGAACATTTACTAACAGTTCTTTTAGATTCCTCTAAGAGCTACGAAGAATGGGTGGAGGGGTGACTACTATCAGCAAAACCATAAGCATGTGTATGAAGATAATGTTTGAGCTCAACAAGCCACAGCACCAGAGATAAGAATCAACAAGTCTGTCCATTACCAACTCATATTATCAATGTAATATGAAGATACTATGTGGAACTTAATATTTCATTTAACCTTTTTGGAATTAAAGATTTTAAAAGTCTAGCCAACTCAAATGGGAAGGAAGGTTGAGTTCTTGCAGCAGCACACACACACACACACAAACAGGAAATATCTACAATAAGAAAGTTTTTGTTTTCATACAATGGAACATGAAGATGTGTCATCCTGCCATTTCAGACAAACAACATGATTTCGAAGTAAACTTGCACATTTTATTAGTGCTGGATTGCCTTAGGTTTCCAGTATACTTCATAGCCTGTTGAAACTTGCACAAGAGAGATGGGGGAGACAAACAAATATAACCTATTCAACTCTGTGCACAATTCTTAATCAGTAAGTAACTCCAGCTCAGGGGAGGGAAATCAATTTTTCACAAGTCAAAGAGTAACAACTGTAGATTTAATCAAATTGTATTTGCAATCCCTTACTATTTTCAATATTTCTGAAAGCAATGAGCTTAATGGAAAATAATTAATTTCAATAAATGTCACATATTTAGTTACGAGGATTAATTCTTAAAATTTATAGGGCTGGATCAACTTATCCGAAGCAAAAATGCTTCTGGAATGCCTGATGCCATTTAACATGGATGGACATTTCTACAATGGTACAGAAAGAAATCAAAATGGCTAGCCACCCTACAGATTATTTATATAAAATGAAATCCTTGAATTCCGATTAAGCTACTTCAAGATAATACAAAAATGAATGAATGTAATAGATTTTAATATCAAAACACTGGTAGGATTCATAGTGATGTAGAAAATATTACAGTTGTATTTATCTTTGTTATCTACAGAAGTCAGAATGCAAAAGACACACACAAATTACGCAGGTTACAGAAGTACACAGAAAAAAACAATGCTTTTCTGTGCACAATGTAATTTTCTGTGCACAATGTAAAATTCACAATGTAAGATCTAAGGTGTGGTTAAAAAATATTTCAAACTCCTATATACTGTACCATAATTTCAGTTACATTTACTGTTCACTATCCCATCAGGCTAGATATTGCAATTACAAAGATGCCAGAATATTTAGATTTTGTATTTCTTCAGCATTTTTGTAAGGGCCCCCTAATGAGTATATGAAATGCCTTGATCTCCCATTAAGTAGGAGTACATTTACATTATGCTGCTGTACTAAGCAATTCATATATTTAAAATACACTGTACAGAATGCATTACAGTGCATTGTTTCTTTATCTCCCATATCTATATATATAAAATGATAAAGTTGTTTGCGCAGTGACTATAACAACAAAACTAAACATCCCAGAAATACGAAATTTGGCAACACAATGCAAAAGGCTTGCCTCCAGGTTACAACAACACAACCACACCACAAAACCACAATCCAGACCCACAAAACTCACAACAACGCATCATGCGATAACAACACAACTAAACGCCCCAGAAATACAAAACTTGGCAACACAATGCAAAAGCCTTGCCTCCCAGTTGTAACAACACAACCACACCACAAAACCACACAGGACCCACAAAACTCACAACAACGCATCATGACTATAACAACACAACTAAACGCCCCAGAAATACGAAACTTGACAACACAACGCAAAAGCCTTGCCTCCCGGTTGTAACAACACAACCACACCACAAAACCACAATCCAGACCCATAAAACTCACAACAACGCATCTGACTATAACAACACAACTAAACGCCCCAGAAATATGAAACTTGGCACACAACTAAACGCCCCAGAAATACAAAACTTGGCAAAACAATGCAAAAGCCTTGCCTCCCATTTGTAACAACACAACCACACCACAAAATCACAATCCGGACCCACAAAACTCACAACAATGCATCATGACTATAACAACACAACTAAACGTCCCAGAAATACGAAACTTGGCACACAACTAAACGCCCCAGAAATACAAAACTTGGCAAAACAATGCAAAAGCCTTGCCTCCCATTTGTAACAACACAACCACACCACAAAACCACAATCCGGACCCACAAAACTCACAACAATGCATCATAACTATAACAACACAACTAAACGCCCCAGAAATACAAAACTTGGCAAAACAATGCAAAAGCCTTGCCTCCCAGTTGTAACAACACAACCACACCACAAAACCACACTGGACCCACAAAACTCACAACAACGCATCATGACTATAACAACACAACTAAACGCCCCAGAAATACGAAACTTGGCAACACAACACAAAAGCATTCCCTCCCAATTGTAACAACACAACCACACCACAAAACCACAATCCGGACCCACAAAACTCACAACAGTGCATCGTGACTATATCAACACAACTAAACGCCCCAGAAATACAAAACTTGGCACACAACTAAACGCCCCAGAAATACGAAACTTGGCAACACAACACAAAAGCCTTGCCTCTCAGTTGTAACAACACAACCACACCACAAAACCACAATCCGGACCGACAAAACTCACAACAACGCATTGTGACTATAACAAATACAAAATTTGACAACACAACTCATCCACCTCCCCAATCCCTACATTCACACTTGGCCTCCAAAAAAACAATTACAATAATAACAATGACAACAACAACAACAACAAGAATCAACACCATCACAGCCAAGAAACAGCCAGGCACTGAGGCTGAGAGGCCAGTCAGTGCTACACTGGGCCTCCAAAAAACAATACAGTAGCATCTAACTTATCCAACCTTCATGACCACTACAACAACAATAATAATAAACACCTACACAGGCAAAACAAAAAAAAGACTATTGTACCACAATAAAAATATAAACCGCACTCAGCAGAATCAGACATTACAAATAACAACAAACAAAAGACAACAGGGATCTCAAGCAATTATCAATCAACACAAAAATTGAAGAAGGTAACAGACTTCAAATACTACTACTAATGTGAGTATAAAGAAGGTGGAGCTCACAGCATAAATACAACCTAATGTAGACTGACCAGCACCACCAGACTAAGCCACAGCAACGCGTGGCCGGGCACAGCTAGTGAAATATATAGAACTTAAGATGATCAACGTTTGAACAGTATTGGTAGCACAACACATAAACTCATTCAGTTCAAAATACAGTAATGGGCATCAGTATCCCATTCTACAGTGATCTTTTTGTTAATTGCTATTTTTAAAAATTGATAGATACCATGCTTCTTGGGCTATAGTGTATTTTTGACTAGCAATTCCCTGACCTCAATGTAGTCAGGACCAGTACCATATTTGTGTCTGTTGACTACAGCTGTTTATTTCTTTCCCTGAAGCAACCCAGAGACTGGCAGCAGATGGCTTGGTGTCTGGCACTCATCCATGAACCATCTATTTCAGTAACAATGCCCTAAAATGTGTATCCTCACTGAAGTCCTATTTTATTTATTTTATATTAAAATATAAAATCAGTATCTTTAACATTTCTCCACCCTCCCACACACACTTACATACAGCTAACAAAACTGGTAAGCACCATCATTTGCATACTAGCATAACCAGAAGTTAACAAGTGGAATACTATACACGAATGTCATACTACTTGATCCACTGTGTCACCTTCATCAGCTGAGATAGGAGCTACAGTGGCACAAAGGGTTAAACCCTTGTGCTGGCTGAACTGAAGATCTGAAGGTTGGCAGTTCAAATCTGCGAAACAGGGTGAGCTCCCACCTGTCAGCTCCAGCTTCCATGTGGGTACATGAGAGAAGCCTCCCACTGGATGGTAACACATCCTGGGCAATGTCTCTGTAGATGACCGATTCTCTCACACCAAAAGCGACTTGCAGTATATTCTCAATTCGCTTCTGACACAATTAAAAAATCTGCTCAGTTTAGGGGTGGGAGTCATGTGTCCTCCTGATGATAGACTGCATCTTCTAGCCATCATACTCAACAGGGTGAATTGTTGGGAGATACAACCCAGCCAAATCCAGAAGGCTGCATAATCTTGCTCTTGTGCTAGAGATTATATATACGGTATTCCCAATATTTTAAAAAATCATTTGGTATATGATCTCCAAGTTCAAGTATTCCTGTCCTTCAGTATATCCTCAAGACAGCATAGATAATTACTACCCTATACAACAAATTATATTACTAGAGGCAAATAGCCTGCCAATTCCAAAGATTTGTTAACACTGAAAGGAACAAGTCTGCACACATTTGCTGGGTTAGGGTGCCTTTTGAAATTAGATTGCAACACTGATTCGATTTCCTAAAAAGGCATCTGAAACAAGAAAATACCACAAGGTTAAATATTCTTAGTGTAATTAGAGTTTGTGGGATTTCAAAGAGCTCAGTGCAGAAGAGATCTTGTGTTCTAGAGGGAAATGAGGAAGGAGATGGAAAGGAGAAAGGTCGCTTAATTATTCTTGTCTTTAAAGTGTCACCTACACAACATTTCTCCTGCGTAAATAAATCAGTTTAAAGATTATTTTTGCTAACATGCTTCTGTCAGTTAATAAATACTCAAATATTGCTACAGGAAAAAGCATACTGTAGTCTTTAACACACTGTGGAAATCCTTGGGCTGCAGGAGACACAACCCACATTTGCATTCAGGTGACGTATCTCAGCAGTTATTGAATGCTTTCTGGTGAACAAGGTAAAATGCCTCTCTAAAGAAAAAGTACAGATCAGGACTGTGGAACTGAATGCTCAAGGATGGGAAAACTCTACTATGCAGGCCAAGCCACAAACTTTTGAAAGGCATGAATAACCAAATAGCATCTTGTCTGAATTCTGTCTGAATCGGCTCATCCCTCTCCATTCAACAACAATTATTAGGAATTGGTGAAGAAGAGCTGTGTTGTGGCTTCCTAGAAAGCTAAACTTTGTTATAGAACCAAGGACTGCCCAGCTCATGGCTCTACTTCTACTTCTATAGTACCCACGAAATTGGATGAGGTTTACAATCAAGAAAGCTGTTGCATTTCAGGTTACTCTGATAATTTGGAAACCACTAATTAAAAATCTAATTAGTTACCTTATCCTCTAGTACAATGATTCTCAACCTGTGGGTTCCCAGATGTTTTGGCCTTCAACTCCCAGAAAGCCTAACAGCTGGTAAACTGCCTGGGATTTCTTGGAGTTGTAAGCCAAAACACCTGGAGACCCACAGGTTGAGAACCACTGCTCTAGTAAAGCTTAATAAAGTAATTTGTCGGTTAATATGAACTCACCAACAGGGGTAGAAAACAACCTAAAACTAAATTACTTGTTTCCCAATTCATTGTCAACTTCCCTGAAAAAAGCTTAACAAATAATTTTCTTAGTAACAACATTCACTATTCTAGTGATACAATGATTACTATAAAAGATTTTTCCTTCTTATTTACTACTGAATATGTTCTCAGGAAGACAATGACTGGTCTGGCAGGTACTTGGACTGAGAAAAACTGAAGGGAGTAGCGATCAAACCTTACAAGCCAATCCCTACATGCAAATCAGGTGCCAGCATTGATTTTATATGCCACACCTCTTGATTCTAGATGAGCAGGAAGGCAAGAGACGTTATTTCAGTGTGCTGGAAAATGTTCTGCCAAAGCTCAAAGACACTCAGAATAGTTTCAAAAAAGAATTGTCCACTCTCCATTCATCAACTGACATTTGCAAGACATGATTTCTGCTTGATGCTGAGTTCAACTTATGACGACTCTAAGAACGAGAGATCTCCAAGTCATCCCATCATCAACAGCTTTTTTTCAGATCATGCAGATTTGAGGCCAGGGTTTTCTTGTCTGAGACTATCCATACATAATTTCTAATTCAACTTTTACAATAGAAAAGAACAATATATGTTTTTTGAAGGCTGAGTGAACCGCATATTGGCAGAAAGGAGAAATATGGAGATCTGTAATAAAACTGAACTTGACAGGTTGTTGATCCCATTTTTTATGACAGGCTTCCCCAACCTGGTAGTTTTCAGACAGTGCATTACGAAACTCACTATTTCCAGTCATTTGTAGTCCAAGACATCTGCAAATTGCCAGGTTGGGTTAGCCAACTTTAAAATGACAACAGAAGTGCTTTTAGAGGATCCAATAACATAAAGTGCTAATAATGGTAGTGGCAACCATGTGACTAATTATAAAATTCAGCTAATTTGGCTATTTCAGTTGTTAATATTAACAACAATGAACTAACCTCCCCATTTCTAACTATCAGTATTAATTTTGAAACATAAGAATTAAAGTTCTGCTTACTTTTGTATGAAACAGCTGTACCCTTTGTATGCTTTGTTGGGAAATAGTCAAGTCAACTAGCTAATACATCTGACCCCACCCCTTCATTTTGGCCGTGAACTGTATCCTCTGCTCATGGACTACTGGACTGTACCCCCAAAAACTCTTATTAAAATGGAATTTGGCTTTTTAGTCAAAATGTTCCCAATTCCTATTACTATGCTATAAGGAATATTATACACAAATACTTGTAATAATACTACAAGAATTGTGCTGTGGATACATGTTGTATACAATGATAAATATGAAGCCCTGGGACAAGACACATATTATCTTATATTCTAACTCTGGGCCCTTCCGCACTTCCCTTTATCCCAGGATTATCTGATTTTAACTGGAATATATGAGTTCCCACTGCCAGATATCCTGGGATAAATAAATACTGGTAATCTGGGATCAGATCCTGAGATAAAGCTGCCTTTGTGATTATGATTAGATCAGTGCTGGTTAGTGGGACCAAGTTTAGCCGCTGTCTCCTGCTTGTTTAAATACATCCTAGTTGACTAGTTGATGATTAGGGAGTTACAGTGTCAGATGTAAAAGACAAGAGTTGTAATTAATTAATCAACAGCTAGTTTAAGAATGACAGTGACAAAACAAAGTCAGGTACCAATACTAGATGAACGGCTGCTGTGACCTTTGTGAAATATCAGAGCATAAAATTAACTGGGAATTTTAATACTGTGGGGGCAGGGATGAAGTAAGACTTGAGGGGATGAGACTATTTCTAGTCTCAGCTTCAAATGAGCTAGCCTCCACCACTCCTTCATGATAGCCCCTAGATGCCATGTTCAGTGGACAAAAAAAAAGAAAATAATGGGGTACCAAAGATAATATATAGGCTGCGTTAAACACTATTGTATGTTGGATTCCATAATTAGTCAAGTGGCTCAAAGTGATTACATGCATGGAATATTTGTTGAGAATTAATTCTCAAGATTTTAGAAAAATCGCAAAACAATTAATACCGGCTGAATGCAGTAATTTGTTTTTTAATCACTGACCAGAGCTATTTTAAAAAATCAAAGTAAAATCTTTTGTGCCATGCAGGAAATATGAGTAATAAAAACAGGACTTCCTAAAACTCCCAAAAGGTTTTGCCTGAGCTGTATAAATATTGCATCGTTTTACATTATCAGATTTGTATTTTAAATAGTACTCAAGAATTACACACAAAAATCTTGTTAAAGAAAATATCCACATGTTTCAGCTCAGGTGTTAGAAGTGGGAGCAGAATATGTTCATGAGGAAGAAGATGAACAGTGTGGCTCAGCTAAATCTGCATATTTGTTGCCGGCCTATCCATGCTGTACCAAGTCTTGGATGCATCATGTGATATCATGGAGCTATATCAGAAGACATGACCAGCTTCAGCAAACCCAGTATGGTTTGCCGAATACATCTTAATGCCAGATATGGAGAGGGCTGCACCTTTTAACACTGCATTCTTCACTTTTGGTGATGTTGTGTGGTCTGATAATGACATGGCATACTGGGGTGCAAATTATGTCATCATTATCAACAAATACACACAAACAAATACACAAAAACATACCCCTTCTTGCTTTCTGTTTTACATCATTATCCACACATTGCACATCATAGGTTTAAGAGAAAAAACAAACAGAGGGGAAAAGGTCTGGCAACCCCTAGCACACACCTGCTAGAACATTCTTTGCAGAAAGCATTACTAATCAATAACTCAAATCACTGCAGCATAGTGCATACACATAAGAGTGTATCACACCCACTTTCTATATTATAAATATATGGTAATGCAACTGCAGTTTTGTATTCTTTCACTACTCCCAGATACAATTTTAATTTTTTTTACTTAGGCTAGGGCACCAATTTAAATGGACATTAGCTTTCCAAATAACTATTTAGGACCAAAGTATTTCCATGGCTATCATTCTCATCTACGAAGAATATTATCACCACCTTAAAACAATTAGAGATTCTAAATCGTGAAGTCTTGGCTCTCTGTAGATTATTAATCAAGATGCTACAATATCTCATATTCAATATTTACTGGAAATCACAAAACATTTAGGGGGGGAAATTAAAATATATTTGCATTTAAGTAGGTCTGGGATGGTGTAGTGGATTGAGAACTGGACTATGACTCTGGAGACTAGAGTTTGATTCCCCATTTGACAATGCAAACTTACTGGGGAATTTGAGTGAATCAATCTCTCAGCTCAAAAAAATCCAGTGATAGCTCCCCTTAGGGACATTATAAATTGGTAATGACTTGAAAGAAAACAAAAACAACAGTGTGGTTCACTTCAATAAGAACACAATAATTAAGATTAAATCTCACCTATCAAGGAGTAAACCAACCTAGAAGATTTTTATTTCTCAGTAATGATGTATACGATTGCACTGTAAATTGTTCAAGGTGGACAGGTGTTCACTGTCAACTCCCAAAAGCCCAAGTCAACATGCTCGATAGTTTGAAATATAGTTAAACAACATCTGTGAACCAAATTTGCGAAATATTTACTGATCAAACTAACCCCAGTGGAGATTTTCAAAACAGGATGTGCATCCTTTAGTATGGACTAGTTTTGTTACTATTTTTTTCGTGTCAGGAGCAACCGGAGTTGCTTCTGGAGTGAGAGAATTGGCCGTCTGCAAGGACATTGCCCAGGGGACGCCTGGATGTTTTGATGTTTTACCATCCTTGTGGGAGGCTTCTCTCATGTCCCCGCATGGAGCTGGAGCTGATAGAGGGAGCTCATCCGCGCTCTCCCCGGGTGGGATTCGAACCTGGCAACCTTCAGGTCAGCAACCCAACCTTCAAGCCAAAAGGCTTTTATCCCCTAGACCACCGGAGGCTCCAGTTTTGTTACTATGACATAATACAACTTCAGTCTGATAAAAAGAAGCGACTTGATGCTAGAATTGTACACACACTAATTTGGGAGCCAATAGCTTAAATCCAGTAGTCACTGGTGGACTCTAGTTGACAAAATGAATAAAAAAGCTGAAATCAATCTTGAGTTACCCACTTAACATTGATTTAATAGATTTACTTTAGTTTGGACTAATTGGATTTCAGCCAATACTTTGTTAAAGTCCTCTGTTTAACAAATGTGTGTACACTGAAACTTTACATCTGCTAACTGCTAGTCTTCTGCTCATATTTCTATCAAGTTTGAGAACTCTTTCTAGCAACAAAACAAAACCTAACAACACCCAAATTATTTTAGTTCAGAAACAGTATTTGTCTAAATAAGGCCAGAAAAATGTGAAAATACTGCACCTTTAACAATACATGCATAATTGTAATTTTAAAAGGAACAGCACTTAGTACAATGTGACATTCTTACAATATTTCTTCCAACAGCATTGCCTACATTCCTAATTTATCTGCAGAAGCATTCAGAGAATTCATGTAACCCCAGATTGACAAAGATTCCCTTAAAATCATAAATATTTTGGATTCAAAGCACATCTTATCTACTATATTATTCCAAGATAGTCCCATAATTTTTGTGTGTCAAGAGTAAATTTATGAACATCACATTATATTTAAGCCAGCTTTAAGACCCATTAGCTGATTGCAGGTGTATTGCTCTTCTCCCAGATTATACTGTTTAAATTAACATGAAATCCAGCTGGCACACTGTAAATGAAGGAGCAAGCATCCAGCTCTTTTGGTAAGAGGTGGTTACTGCTACTTTCACACACACCCACTCCTGATTTTGTACCTACCAGGCAATACACACCAGTTGCATTTCTAAGGAGTAAGTAGCTTGTTATCTCATCAAGAGTCCTGATAAGAAAACTGCAAAGAGATGTTTCCACCTGCACAAAGGCTGAAGAAATTACTCCCTCCAGGCACGGTTGTCTCAAAAAAGAGATATATATGTGTGTGTTGAAGCAATCACCTCCTTACAACCCTCCCAGTGCTTTTTTTGCCAGCGTTGTGATGAGTTGGTAGTGGAGATGCTGCTGCTAATGCTGCTGGTGCTTCCACTAACATCAGACTGACTAAAATTGTGGTTCGCCAAACTTCTTTGCAAGCAAGCTCCTGTGGTACTGCCTCCAGACACTTCAATTCTTTCTCATCGGCTCCGCTCCGCCCAGAAAGTGAGAGTCACTCCTGAATCATCCAGGAGTTCATTTCAATCATCTCTTAGAAAAAAGGGACTTGGCACATTCCCGTAAGAGCAGCATGCCTCCCCAAGGGATGATTCTACTACTACATGCATTGATTCTGATGACTCGTTCTGGATCCAGGTCAATGAGAAATCAAAGCAGTGCACCAGAGCCCACATTAAGACCACAGGCATGGAAACCTTGAACGCAGTTGGGAAGAAGAAACAGGTATGCAGAAGCTTTGAACACAGTTTGATACTGCTTTAACTGCCATGGTTCAAGGCTATGAAATCATGAAAATGAACAACATCTGGCTACCAGTATTAAAAAAAACTCTAAAATCAGGAAAGTAAATAAAAAACAACATTAAAAAACAGAGGAATTCCAGACATGAATCCATCAGGGCCAGCTCCCAAAAAAGGATTTCTGCAGGCAGGAAGCAGCCAGACCTTGAAGCTGCAAGGCTTTTCCATTCTAATCAAGATGGCCAGTTGCAACATTCACACCTGCCTCAAACAGATAAAAGTTCTTTCTCCCACCCTGGACCTTCCAGAGATATATAAACCTCACTTGCCTAGTTTCCAAAAGACTTCACAACCTTTGAGGATGCCTGCCACAGATGCAGATGAAACATCAGGAGAGAATGCTTCTGGAACATGGCCATACAGCCCGGAAAACTCACAGCAACCCATGGGAATCATAATTTGATGAGGCACCAACACTCTGTGGCAGAGAAGGCTAAAGACCTTGTGAAACTACAACTCCCAGGATTCCATACCATTGAATCATAGCAGTCAAGAGTGGGGTGAAACTGCATTAATTCTACAGTGTAGAGATGCACCCATTTTTCCAGATAAGCAGAGGCAGGGATTACAGGTGATGAGTAAGAAGCACTCTATGTACCTTCAGAGGCACTATGTCACATGTTTTGGGTAAAACTGTGTTTCAGCCTTTCCCAAGCATACTACCCTGCTCCTGGAGAGCAAACCGTTCATATTATTATGTTTATGTTTGTTTATATCTCATTTTGTCACCACAAAGGAGACTCCGTGCAGCTTTGGTGGTGTGGGTGTTATTTTACTTTCGATGGGCCAACTTGGACACAGCATATTATTTGAGAACACAGAAATGCTGGACCACTCTAACAACCGCTGTATCAGACTACACAGAGAAGCCACTGAAATACACAAGAATGTGGACGGACAATTTCAACAGAAAGGAGGAAACCATGAAAATGAATACAATCTGGCTACCAGTATTTTTAAAAAACTCTAAAATCAGGATAGTAAATAAAGAATAATACTCTGAAAACAGAGAATGAAACAATCAGGGCTAGCTAATACTTCTCAACAAAGGATTCCCCCAGGCAGGAAGCAGCCAGGCTTTGAACCTATCAGGCTATTCAATGCTAATCAAGCTAGACAATTGCAACATTCACACTTGCTTCTAACAGACAAGAGTTCTTTCTTCCACCTTGGACCTTCCAAAGATAAATAAATCTCCCTTGCTTAGTTTCCAACAGACCTTACACCCTCTGAGGATGCCTGCCATAGATGTGGGCAAAACATCAGGAGACAATACTTCTGGCCATACAGCATGGAAAACTCACCACAACCCAGTGATTCCGGCTATGAAAGCCTTCAATAGCATATTTTACTTTTATTTCTGGAAAAGACAGTCCATTGATTAACTTGGCTATCATGTGACTTGGCAACCTCACCTGTTAATCCAACACATACAAGGGCAGGAAAGCACTCTGCACATGCTCAACCTCCTCTCCCTGTTGCTATTATCATCAGGAATGACCCCTGGCATGGAGAGCAGGATCCATGAGGCTGGGCCCTGCTGAGTCCAGGCAGGTCTCCAAAAAGTGGTGGCAGCCAAATTCCAGGCACTCTACAGTTTCCTCTACGAAAAGCAGCCCTCTTCGATCAACAACATTTGAAAAGGGAGAAATCTACCAACCATCGCCACCACCCTGAAGGGGAAAAAATATCAACAAACACATACATTCACACACTCTTAAAAAAATCGGAGAAAGAAAAATGCCTCTATGGTTGTCTTGTTAAGGCTGTAATTGAAGCCGCTTTGAGTCCCCTTGAGATGAAGTGGAGTATAAATACATAGAATAATAATAATAATTCACCTGGATGTTTGCCTGAATGCTTTAGGAATGAAAGGAGGCGTCTCCACCCGCCTTTAGCAGCCAGGTTTCTAGAAGAAAACCTCATCTCCACAAAGGGGAGATTCCCACCTAAACGTTTTAGAAGAACTTCCTGATGTGTTGTCCAAGGCTTTCATGGATGGAATCACTGGGTTGCTTTGAGTTTTCCGGGCTGTATGGCCATGTTCCAAGAAGCATTCTCTCCTGACCTTTCGCCCACATCTATGGCAGGCATCCTCAGAGGTTGTTAGGGTTGTTGGAAACTAAGCTAGGGAGGTTTATATATCTGTGGAAGGTTCATGGTGGGAGAAAGAAACCTAGTCTTTTGGAGGCAAGTGTGAATGTGGCAATTAATCACCTTGATAAACACTGAAAAGCAGCATTTACACTTCATCAGCATAGAGCCCTCAACACCTGAGGATGCCTGCCACAGATGTGGGAGAATCGTCAGGAGAGAATGCTTCTGGCACATGGCCATACAGTCCGGAAGATTCACAACAATCCAGTATTCCGGCCATGAAAGCCTTCAACAGCAGCGTTGAAAAGCCTTGCAGCTTCGAAGCCTGGCTGCTTCCTAGGGGGGGGAATCCTTTGTTGGGAGGTGTTAGAAGGTCCTGGGTGGGAGAAAGGACTCTGGTCCGTTGGAGGCAAGTGTGACTGTTGCAATTAATCACCTTGATTAGCAGTGAAAAGCCTTGCAGTTTCAAAGCCTGGCTGCTTCCTGCCTGGGGGGGGGATCCTTTGTTGGGAGGTGTTAGAAGGTCCAGGGTGGGAGAAAGGACTCTGGTCTGTTGGAGGCAAGTGTGAATGCTGCAATTAATCACCTTGATTGGCAGTGAAAAGCCTTGCAGTTTCAAAGCCTGGCTGCTTCCTGCCTGGGGGGGGATCCTTTGTTGGGAGGTGCTAGAAGGTCCAGGGTGGGAGAAAGGACTCTGGTCTGTTGGAGGCAAGTGTGAATGCTGCAATTAATCACCTTGATTAGCAGTGAAAAGCCTTGCAGCTTCAAAGCCTGGCTGCTTCCTGCCTGGGGGGGGGATCCTTTGTTGGGAGGTGTTAGAAGGTCCAGGGTGGGAGAAAGGACTCTGGTCTGTTCGAGGCAAGTGTGAATGTGTTGTCGAAGGCTTTCATGACCGGAATCACAGGATTGTCGTGTGTTTTCCGGGCTGTATGGCCATATTCCAGAAGCATTCTCTCCTGACGTTTCGCCCACATCTATGGCAGGCATCCTCAGAGGTTGTGAGGTGTATGTGAATGTTTCAAATTAATCACCTTGATTAGCAGTGAAAAGCCTTTGCGGCTTCAAAACCTGGCTGCTTCCTTCCGGGGGAGGGGGGAATCCTTTGTCGGGAGGAGTTAGCTGGCCCTGATGGCAACTATGCTGGAGGTGTTTTATTGTAATCCGCCCTGTGTCCCCTGTTGGGTGAGAAGGGCGGGATATAAATCTTGCAATAAATAAATAAATAAATAAATAAATAAATAAATAAATAAGGATGGCCATCTGTCGGGAGGGCTTTGAATGCATTTCCCGGGGGGGGGGGGGCTTGGACAGGACAGCCTTTGGGGTGTCTTCCAAGGCAAGGGAATGAAATCAACACATGCTCAGAGAGGCGATTACACACACAACCCCGCCACGTTCGACGTTGAACAAAACCCAACAACTTCTGGGAATAAGACACGATGAGACAAAATAAAGAAAAGGCGTCGGAACAAGTGGCATCGGCAGCCTGGGCGCCTCTCCCTTCCCGTCCCTTCCCCGCTTGATTACCTTGATTGTTGAAGGCGGCGGCGGCGGGCGAGGCGTCTCGGTTCAGTCGCCACGCATTGGGATGCCTTGGCTTCAGCTCCCGCCGCGGAGCCCTCGCTTTCCGCGCCCGACGAAGAGGGAGGGAAAGAAGGAGGGAGCCACCTGGAGGGAGGAGGCGCCTTGGCGGCAAGGGGCGGGAGGCGGGCTGGCGGGGCCTCTCTCCGCCGCGGTGGTGGCGGCTCCCAGCGGCCAAGGGGCTGCCTATCCCTCCCTCCCTCGCTGCCTTCCTCCCGGATCGCTCCTCCTGACCTGCCCGTGACTCACGAACCGGAGGGAAGCGAAAGGAGGCGCGGATCACAGCAGTAGGCGTCGCCTCGCCGGTCACTCTCCGCGGTTATCGCGACCTTATGCCTGGCCTGCCTTCCTTCAATGGACCTGCCTGCCCAATGAGGCGCTTCTTCTCTCCCCAAGGAAGCAGCTCCCGCAGTCACTGCTCCTACTGACCCGCCTTCTCTCTTTCCCACAGAGATTGGATCTCCTCACCAGTGCTTCTCAACCTTCCTTAATCCAGTTCCTCATGTTGTGGTGACCTCCAACCATAAAATTATTTTCGTTGCTACAGTAGTCTCACTTATCCAACACTCGCTTATCCAACATTCTGGATTATCCAACGCATTTTTGTAGTCAGTGTTTTCAATGCATTGTGATATTTTGGTGCTAAATTCATAAATATAGTAATTACTACATAGCATTAATGTGTAATGAACTACTTTTTCTGTCAAATTTGTTGTATAACATGTTTTGGTGCTTAATTTGTAAAATCATAACCTATTTTGATGTTTAATAGGCTTTTTCTTAATCTCTCCTTATTATCCAACACATTCGCTTATCCAATCTTCTGCCGGCCCGTTTATGTTGGATAAGTGAGACTCTACTGTACTTCATAACTGTAATTTTGGTACTGTTATGAATTGGGTTGTTATATGTTTTCCGGGCTGTATGGCCATGTTTTAGAAGTACAGTAGAGTCTCACTTATCCAACATAAACGGCTGGCAGAACGTTGGATAAGCGAATATGTTGGATAATAAGGAGAGATTAAGGAGAAGCCTATTAAACATCAAATTAGGTTATGATTTTACAAAGTAAGCACCAAAACGTCATGTTATACAACAAATTTGACAGAAAAAGTAATTCAATACGCAGTAATGCTATGTAGTAATTACTGTACAGTAGAGTCTCACTTATCCAACATAAACTGGCCGGCAGAACGTTGGATAAGCGAATATGTTGGATAATAAGGAGAGATGAAGGAGAAGCCTATTAAACATCAAATTAGGTTATGATTTTACAAAGTAAGCACCAAAACGTCATGTTATACAACAAATTTGACAGAAAAAGTAATTCAATACGCAGTAATGCTATGTAGTAATTACTGTACAGTAGAGTCTCACTTATCCAACATAAACTGGCCGGCAGAACGTTGGATAAGCGAATATGTTGGATAATAAGGAGAGATGAAGGAGAAGCCTATTAAACATTAAATGAGGTTATGATTTTACAAATTAAGCACCAAAACATTATGTTATACAACAAATTTGGCAGAAAAAGTAGTTCAATACGCAGTAATGCTATGTAGCAATTACTGTATTTATGAATTTAGCACCAAAAAAAATCACAATATATTGAAAACATTGACTACAAAAATGCGTTGGATAATCCAGAACGTTGGATAAGCGAATGTTGGATAAGTGAGACTCTACTGTATTTACGAATTTAGCACCAAAATATCACGATGTATTGAAAACATTGGCTACAAAAATGGCTTGGATAATCCAGAAGCTTGGATAAGCGAGGCTTGGATAAGTGAGACTCTACTATACATTACAACTGCACCCTCGGTTTGCTTCTGATACCTATGGAGAGTATGAGCTGTGTGCTTTGAGATCTCTCTCTCTCTGTACCAGATTTTTATTTATTGTGTCAAAAGCGAACCAAGGGTACAAGTTGTAATGTATTTGAAAACAAACAAAGTTTGCATTATACTAAATATTATTTGACCAGTAGCTGGCCACTTGGAATACCTCTGGTATTGCTGTAAGAAGGTCCTCCATTGTGCATGTGGGAGGGCTCAGACTGCATTGTAATAAGTGGTCTGTGGTTTGCTCTTCTCCACACTTGCATGTCGTGGACTCCACTTTGTGGCCTCATTTCTTCAGGTTGGCTCTGCATCTCGTGGTGCCAGAGTGCAGTCTGTTCGGCACCTTCCAAGTCACCCTGTCTTCTTTGTTCTCCAAGGGGGAGTCTCTCATTCAATATCAGCCATGGCTTTTGGTTCTGGGTTTTAGCCTGCCACTTTTGGACTCTTGCTTGCTGAGGTGTTCCACACTGGGCATGCATATTCAACAGCAGAGTAGCAAAGCGCATAGGCAGATGTCTTCACTGTGTCTGGTTGTGATCCCCAGGCTGTGCTAGTGAGCTTTCGTATGATATTATTTCTAGCGCCCACTTGGGGGACATGAGAGAAGCCTCCCCGCAGGATGGTAAGACATCCCTTGGACAACGTCTTTGTAGGCTGATTCTCTCACAACCAGAAGCAACTTGCAGCATTCAACCAAACAAACAAACTGTCCTATATGCCGGGGTATGATCCTATAATTATCTGCTTTGAACTGGATTCAGTGAGTCTACACTGCCACATAATCTGGGATCAGTTCCTGGGATATCATCAGGCAGTGTAGATCTAAGCCTAAACTAAATGAAATGCCACTCCTTACACAAATAAAGGGTTTCGCTTCCTTATTATGGGAAAACACCTGGGCCAGCTGAGAAAGATACACTTTCACTTCGCCTCCATCTCCATCTCCACTGCTATATAATCCAATTTCTGGATCCAGATGATCCGCTTTGGCAGTCCACACTGCCACCTCATCTAGTTCAAAGCGGATGGTTCAGAAACTGGATTACAGGCAGTCCCCAAGTTGCCAACAAGATAGGTTCTGTAGGTTTGTTCTTAAGTTGAATTTGGATGCAAGTTGTTGTTTTAATAATTTATGTTTTAAATGTTTGATTTTAATTGTAATTGCATTTTTGGGATTTGTATGTCGGGCATTGTGAAGCCGCCCTGAGTCAGCTTTGGGGTGAGAAGGGTGGGATACAAGTATGGGAAAGAAAACTATATATACAGTAGAGTCTCGCTTATCGAACATAAACCGGCCAGTAGAATGTTGGATAAGCAAAAGTGTTGGATAATAAGGAGGGATTAAGGAAAAGCCTATTAAACATCAAATTATGTTATGATTTTCCAAATTAAATACCACAACATCATGTTTTACAACAAATTGACAGAAAAACAAATTGACACATATTGACAGTGACATTATGTAGTAATTACTATATTTACAAATTAAGCACCAAAACTTCGCAATGTATTGAAAACATTGACTACAAAAACATTGAGTACTAGAAGGCTGACTGTGTTGGATAATACAGAATGTTGGATAAGTGAAGGTTGGATAAGTGAAAATCTTCTGTGTGTGTGTGTGTGTGTGTGCATATATATACAGTAGAGTCTCACTTATCCAAGCTAAATGGGCCGGCAGAAGCTTGGATAAGCGAGTATCTTGGATAAAAAGGAGGGATTAAAGAAAAGCCTATTAAACGTCAAATTACATTATGATTTTACAAATTAAGCACCAAAACATCTATATATATAAAAGAGTAATGGAATCCTGGCACCGAGCAAAACAACAAAACTAAACACCCCTCAACCTCGAAATTTCACAACACAATCCATCATCCACGCCTCGAGGTTGAAACCACAAAATATCACATCACGAACCTCCACAGGGCCTAAAAAACTCCAAAAACTGGAGCTATTCAGTGCAATTCCAATGGGCCACAGCAAAGCGTGGCAGGGCACAGCTAGTCATGTTATAGAACAAATTTGACAGAAAAAGTAGTTCATTACACAGTAATGTTATGTTGTAATTACTGTATTTACGAATTTATCACCAAAATATCATGATATATTGAAAACATTGACTACAAAAATGGCTTGGATAATCCAGAAGCTTGGATAAGTGAGACTCTACTGTACTTATATATCTCCTTGTTCCAATCACTTTGGATAGCATAGGGAAGGGTTAACACTCCTGTGGTGTTTGCTTTGCTTTCCGTGCCCCAGTTCAGAAGATGTCACCTCACTTTCTGTCCTTGTGAGAATTGGATATTGTGCAAGCAAGGACTGGTGATAAAGCTTCAGTGGAGACACCTTTCCTCCATAATAAAACTTTCAGGAGTGAATTTCCCTTCCAAGGGGTAGATTTCCCTCACTTCCCTCACTATTGTCTCATCCCCATTCTTAACTATGAGTGGTTTTTAAGTCGGATGTTTGTAACTGCCTGTAATATGGCATTGTAGATCCAGCCTCCCTCTCCACCAGTCCCTCAGGCGCTTTCCTTCCTGAGGGATCTTGGCTCGACCTGCCTGCCGACTGAGGTATCTCTCTCCCCAAAAGTCCATGGTGGCTAAACAAGGAAGTTTCCTTCAGTGACTGATGACTGGCATTTCATTTTCATCAGAGAGGTGGCTGGCAGGGAATTGAGCTCTTGTTATTAAGAAAAATGAAATGCCACTCATCAAATAAAGAAGGCCGCACTTCCCTATGAGGAAACAGCTGGGGGTGCATCTACACTGCCATATAATGTCGTTTCAGAATGCAGATTAACTGCTGCATTTAACTGGATTATAGGAGTCTGCATTTCCGTATGGAAGAGCCCCCGATGGTGCAGCGGATTAAACCGCTGAGCTGCTGAACTTGTTGACCAAAAGGTCGGTGGTTCGAATCCAGGGAACAGACTGAGCTCCCGCTGTTAGCCCAGCTTCTGCCAACCTAGCAGTTCAAAAACATGCAAATGGGAGTAGATCAATAGGTTCTGCTCTGGCAGGAAGGTAACGGCACTCCATACAGTCATGCCAGCCACATAACCTTGGAGGTGTCTATGAACAATGCCGGCTCTTTGGCTTAGAAATGGAGATGAGCACCAACCCCCAGTCGGATATAACTAGACTTAGGTAAAGGTAAAGGTTTACCCTGATGTTAAGTCCAGTCATGTCTGACTCTGGGGGTTGGTGCTCATCTCCATTTCTAAGCCGAAGAGCTGGCGTTGTCCATAGACACCTCCAAGGTCATGTGGCCGGCATGACTGCATGAAACGCCATTACCTTCCTGCCGGAACAGTACCTGTTGATCTACTCACATTTGCATGTTTTCGAACTGCTAGGTTGGCAGGAGCTGGGGCTAACAGGAGGCGCTCATTCCGCTCTTGGGATTTGAACCTGGGACCTTTTGGTCTGCAAGTTCAGCAGCTCAGTGCCTTAACACACTTCGCCACCGGGGTTCCCGACTAGACTTAATGTCAGGGGAAAACCTTTACCTTTACCTACATTTCCATATGATCCAGTTCAGTTTATCTATATTCTGAAACTGCATTGTGTGGCAGTGTGGATCCAGACTGAGAAAGAGACACAATTTTTCCCTTCCTGGTCTCCACCCAAAAACCCTTCAGGTGGTTCTTGGCCTTTTCCTTTCCTCAGGTGACTGAGGCCTTTTCCCTCAGAGACCATAGCTACACAAGGGAAAAATCCCTCAGCTATTTCTGACCAGCCTTTTGTTTCCCTCAAGGGGATGGATGTGAATTAAGCTGTTGATATTATTAAGCATAATGAATTGACACCAATTAATGACTAGATAAAGCATCATTCCCCTGTGAGGAAACCAACTGCGAGGAAGAGACATATTCCAAAGTTAATATTCATTGGCGCCAACTAAAATACTGCAACAGAGTTGGAATTGCCCACCTGTGGATTTCCATTTTCCATTCTCATCCAATATCATTATTTTTTTCCTCCTTAAAATGACAAACTGGAGGGAGAGATAGGACTGCCAATGCCCTTAAGTTGTCTATCATGAGTTTTTTTCACCCTGAGACAGAAAAAACCTTCCCTCTGCGATTTTTGGACAGCATTTCATTTTCCTGAGAGAGGCAGCTGGCATTGAATTGTGTTGTTGTTGTTGTTGTTGTTGTTGTATGCTTTCAAGCTATTTCCCTATTATAGGGCTTTATTGGCAAGATTTTTTCTGGGTGGGTTTGCCATTGCTTTCCTCGGAGGCTGAGATAATGTGACTTGTCATTCAGCAGGTATCGATTCCCAAACTGGGATTCAAACCCTGGTCGCCAGAGTCAGTGCTGAAACCAATGCTCCATGCTGACTCAGCAATAAATTAAGTTATTATTGAGTTCCTGTGAGTTTTCTGGGCTGTATGGCCATGTTCCAGAAGCATTCTCTCCTGACGTTTTGTCCACATCTATGGCAGGCATCCTCAGAGGTTGTGAGGTCTGTTGGAAACTAGGCAAGTGGGGTTTATATATCTGTGGAAAGTCCAGTGTGGGAGAAAGAAAGAACTCTTGTCTGCCTGAGGCAAGTGTGAATGTTGCAATTGGTCAGCTTGATTAGCATTGAATAGCCTTGCAGTTTCAAAGCACAGCGTTTGGTGATCCCTATGGAGATTTGTCCATAGCTGCGTGGTATATGGTAGATTCCTACAGAGGAGTCAACCTCTGAGGACGCCTGCCATAGATGTGGGTGAAACGCCAGGAGAGAATGCTTCTGGAACATGGCCATACAGCCCGGAAAGCTCACAGCAACCCAGTGATTCCGGCCATGAAAACCTTCAACAATGCATTAAGTTATTATTGTTAAAGAACATGAAATGCCACTCATTAATGACTAAATTAATGCAATTATTATTAAGGAAAATGAAATGTCACTCATTAAATAAAGAAACCAGTATTTCCCTGTGAGGAAACAAATGACATGCAGAAGCCTGGATATTGGCCTGAGTAGAAACCAATACGGAAGACACCTAATCTGCAGCAGACCACTATCTTTATTGGGATCAACTAGTTGGAACTGCCCACCTATGGATTTCCTTTTCTTTTTTTATTCTGGCTCAACATAATTATCTTTTCCCCATCAAAATGGCATAAGTGGGGTGGTGGCAATGCCCTTGAATGCCTGCCATTACTTTTTTTCCTGAGGGGGGAAACATCCCTTCAGCTATTGTTGACTGGCCTTTTGTCTTCCTAAGAAAAGCAGCTGGCTGTGAAGTAAGCTGTTGATATTATTAAACAAAATGAAATTCCAGTCATCATGACTAAATACAGAAGCCAACTATTCCCTGTGAGGAAACAAAACTATTTGCAAGAATCGGAGGTAGGAATAGAAACTAGTGAGGAGGAAGATATCTAATCCACAGGAGAGCAATACCTTCAAAGATTTTTTTGAAAGGAACTGCTAAACCCTCATCTGATATCTCCTGCTTAGTGAACCCGTACAAAATGCATTGGGTCTCCATACATCGACTGGTAACTTGAAGACACATCCACTAAATATTGCCACAGAGTTGGAATTGCCCAGATGTGGACATAATTATAAGATATTGCCTGCCATGACTTTTTTCCCAATGAGGTGGTTCCTATGATTTAAAATACCAAACGAAAGACAAGAATAGAATATAAACTTTCACGGTCTAAAGTTGAGTTGCTAAAGCCAAAATGGAAGACTCTAAAATTCAGAACATTTTGGACTGGATATTATTATTTGTTCAGAGTATAATAGATCTTTCTATTCTCACATGTTGATTCACAATTCAACAATTATTCAATTAGTCCTCTAGATGAATTGACTTATGAGATTTCAGTCTATAGGTCATGATAATTTTGTTAGTTTTTAAGGTATTGCAAGATGACTCCTTGGTATGTTACTGTGCACCATGAAAGTCTGAAAAGCAAAGGGACACCACCACCACCAACAACAACAGAAAATTAGAAATATGTATGTGGTTACGAAGCTATTATACTCCTATTAATATGAGCTGCTACATTCCCTTTTTTCAGGGTATATACTTAAAGTATGGAAGCCTGTCATTTTGAGTGGGTTCTGTACAATAGGTTCTGTCCACTGAGTTTATGACTGCCACCTCCAATGTATCTGAATTCATAGGAGGTGCCAGGCATATGCCCAGTCCCTCTCCCATGGCTTTATCAATATGCATCTTTTGTGCTAAAGGATGCAAAGTGTTTAGTTCTCCTGCACAACTACTATGAAAAATATCTCCTTAACTATGATAGGAAAAGAAGATATCACTGATAATGTTGCTGTACATTTAATATTATCCCTCCACCTTTTTTTAGATAAAAGGAACCACGGGCCAAAGACAGCCACCAGCTGATAGACAACAAGCTACAGTAAAGATGGTAGGAACGACAGAACTCCTGTTCACAATACTTAATAATGCAACTATATCTAAAAGCTATTCTTATTTCTGTTCTAGAATTACCATCAAACAATGCAAACAATATGGCCCATCAGTATCTCTATAGGGACGTATGTGCTCCAGTAAATACCAAGAGTCCACTGAATTGGTGTGTGTGTGTGTGTGTGTGTGTGCATGTGCCTCCAAATAATCTGTGGACATATGGTTTTTTAAAAAAAATCATGTCAGAAGCGACTAATGAACATACTGAGAACAGGGCTGGGCTTTAGCACAGCAGTTAATCACTAAACTACAATAAATCTTGTCAGCTGGAAGGCTGAGAGTTTGAAGCCCGGGTCAGGGTGAGCTCCTGACCTTTAGCCCAGCTTCTGCCTACCTAGCAGTTTGAAAACAAATGTGAGTAAATACATAGGAACCACATTAAAGCAGGGAGGTATTTAGGCTCGGCGTTTCGATCAGAAAAAGGAGGAAGTTTACGAACAAAGAAAGCTCTTTGGCAGGGAGACGGAGTCACCGCACTCCCCCCCCCCCGATGACGAGAACTGAGCACAGTCTCTAAAGTTGCCGAACGATGGGAAAGCCTATATCTCTCTCTATCTTTGTCTGTCTTGTCATCATTATAATCAGCATTTAATGTTTGCCATATATGTGTTCTGTGATCCGCCCTGAGTCCCCTTCCGGTTAAGAAGGGTAAAATATA
Source organism: Anolis carolinensis (assembly GCF_035594765.1). Lineage (NCBI taxonomy): Eukaryota > Metazoa > Chordata > Lepidosauria > Squamata > Anolidae > Anolis > Anolis carolinensis. The sequence continues at coordinate 139,646,670 of NC_085845.1, forward strand.
AATACTGTAAATAAATAAATAAATACTGCAATTCACTTCTGGTGTGATGGAATTGGCCATCTACAGATACGTTGCCCCGGGGAAACCCGGATGTATTACTGGGAGGCTTCTCTCGTGTCCCCACAAGCTAGAGCTGACAGACGGAAGCTCACCCCGTTTCGCAGATTCGAACCGGCAACCTTCAGGTCAGCAACCCAACCTTCAGGTCAGCAGTTCACAAGGGTTTAACCCATTACGTATGGTGATGCCATTAATTTTATAGGGTTTTCTTCAACAACAAAAAATCAGAAGTGGTCATGCCAGTTCCTTCCTCTGAAATCTAACCTTAGCACCTGCTGTTTGTTGGGTGCTTCCCACTTAGGTAATATCCAGGTCTGTCTGCTGTGTTTCCAAGATCAGACATTCCTTTAGGATATTAGTCCCTATATCAGTATACAAGCTGCAAACAAAGGACATGGCTGATTGTCAGAGTAATCTAGTTCTAGCCCAAGAGCTGAGTTTAACTTGCTTGTAGACTGCAGTATTTTTGTTCTAGAATTTAACCCGTTTAGACTGTAAGTAGTAGCTCTGTTATTTTCAGAGAGATTTGCATTTTTTCTAACTACATTTCCCTAGGATGGTTTTCTTTCTCTGCTGCTGTTGTTATAGTAAACGAACATAATTATATCAATGTAAACAGTTTCATAATCAGTTTTTTTGTGAACAGTATATGCTCAAATCCTCTGCTAGGGCTACATGCATCTATATAAAATAATAAACACATTTAAAAGGGGTAATTCATTAAAGCAATCTCTTTCATTCTTCACTTGCAAGCACCTCATTAGAGATTTGCAAATTCCTCCACTCCTGATAACATTACATGAGCTTTCCGATTTAAATGTTGCATACATGTAAAGCCGTGGTCTTTCATTTAAATTGTTGTCTGTAACCTTTGCCTTCCTTCACCATTCCATCTTACTGAGATAATACAATAGATGTGAGAAAATCTAATCTGTATTCTCCCTGCTAAGACTGTCAAAGGTGAACATCAGTCCCTAGAGACCCAGACTTAAATCACATCATAAACATCATCAAATGGCCATCTATTTGTGAGTATATGGCTCCCAAGGGGAAAGGAGTACTTAGATATTAAACATGTGAAGTGTTCTCCTTGCAACGCTCTGTAAGTTATTCATTGTCCTAAGATACTGCCTATCAGGTGGGGGAAGATGGGACAGGGGAGAAACCCTTGGGATTTGCTATTACAGCAATTTGAAGATTGCATCTGTACCAAAACATGAGTAGCTAACAACATATTCTGTGGTCTACTTTTATTTTTAATGCTTGTCTAAAATGCTACACTTCCATGGAGAGAAGTATGAGGGAGACCAGAAGGACAGCAAAATAGAATCCACCCAAGCCGTTTTCTCAGGCATTCCAGTGTTTCAGTCTGCAGGAGTGCAATTTTTTAGATGAATAATAAAAATATACCAAGGATATTATGTGACAGCATTCAAACTGACAGAAACATGAGTAAGAAAAGTATATCTAATTATATTTAATTAACTACAAAGAGGTTTAACCCTATTACTTCCCCAACAGTAAGACATTCCAGAGACTGAACATTTATTGGGCAGAGCTTTCTTTATAGAGGAAAGATCATTTGAGGCTGAAGGCATTTTGCAATACTGGTTTTTAATAAATATTATGTAGGTAGATAGAGCACAAAATAGAGCATGTTGTGTCAGTTTGGGTGTTGGTATAGGACAGTGGGAGACAAGAGTTCGAATCCTTGCATGCGCACGGAAACTCACCTTGGGTAAGACATATTCTCTCAGCCTCAAAGGAAAGCAAAGACAAGCCCTCTCTCAGCTAATTCTGCAAAAACAATCCAGTCTAAATGGCTGAATGTACAAAACAACAGCAGGGTAGCTAAGAAAAAATAGCATATATTCTTAAACCAGACAACAGATCCACTATCTCATACCAGATCTACAGAGACTGGCATCATGTAGTTTCAAAGTATTTTGGAGCTTCAGTTCACACATCTTTTCCTTCTGTTATATCAAAATGTATGTTTATTCACTCACAAACATACATCCTATATGCATCCTAGCTTCTTAGTTGAAGGCAGAAGAAGCTACATAATCTTTCCCATGTTCTAATATCATCATAGGCTATTACTCATGGCCGAGTATGACTGCCTTCCAAGTGTAGGATCTTGGCGGTTGGTCCGCAAGTGACTGTAGAGGCCTATTCTTGATCCGTATGTTTTGTTGCAGTAAGGAAATTGTTTTCTAGATGAAAGGCGGTTCCGACAAGGGTTGGCTTTCCCCTTGACTCGTTTCTCCCTTTCGTCCTCCATTTGTGTTTCTTCGAATTTGACAGCACTGTTGGTAACAGCTGACCTCCAGACACTCGAGGGCCAGGGATTCCCAATTCTCAGTGTCTATGCCACAGATTTTAAGGTCAGCTTTAAGCCCACCTTTAAATTTTTTTTGCTGTTCTCCAACATTCTGTTTTCCGTTCTTGAGTTGGGAGTATAGTAACTGCTTTAGGAGACAGTGATCGGGCATTCGGAAACATAGCAAGTCCAGTGAAGTTGATGCCAAAGGATCATCACTTCAGTGCTGGTGGTCTTTGCTTCTTCCAGAATACTGACGTTTGTCTGCCTGTCTTCCCAAGAGATTTGCAGGATTTTTCGGAGGCAATGCTGATGGAATCGTTCCAGAAGTTGAGTGTGTTGTCTGTAGACAGTCCACGTTTCACAGGCATATAACAGGTTTGGAAGGACAATAGCTTCATAAACAAGCATCTTGGTATCCCTACAAAGGTCCTGATCCTCAAACACTCTCTGTTTCATTTGAAAAAATGCTGCATTTGCAGAGCTCAAACAATGGTGTATTTCAGTGTCGATTATGACTTTTGTGGAGAAGTGGCTGCCAAAGTAGTGGAAGTGGTCAACATTTTCTAACATTACACCATTAAGCTGTATTGCTGGCATTACAGAGGGATTGGCTAGTGCCTGTTGATAGAGCACTTTGGTTTTCTCAGTGTTCAGTGGGAAGCCAAGTTTTTAGTGCTTCTGCAAAGGTGTTTAGATTTCCTTGTAGGTCTTCTGAATAAGCACAGACTACATTATCATCAGCATATTGGAGATCTATAACAGGCATTGTTGTAACATTGGTTTTGGTTTTCATTCTGCTGAGGTTAAATAGCTTGCCATCTGTCTGATAAATGATTTCCAAACATCTTCCAAGAGAAATAAAACAAAACCAACAAAAGTCCCATGGCGATTAGCAAATGGTGGCAGAGTAGGACTATGAAATCAGGAAGCCCCTAGTCACAGACTGGCACATGGGTGGTGGATACGAATTCAGCTGTTCTCCCTTAAGGTCCGAGGCAGTTGAGTAGTTTGATAACTTTTCCATTGAAAACATTCCAGAGAGACTTCTTTATCAAGGAACAATAGCTGAACAATTAGCTCTAGTCACCCCCTTCAGTCATTATTTTTTTCTCAGACTTTGTGTTCAGATTCTGCTTTTGGCTCCAGGGATTACATGTGATGTTTTATGCATGTGCATTTAAAACTTGCAACCCTCTTTCAAGGAAGAAATAGAAGGCTATTTCTGTATTATTACCAGTTTCAATGGTCCAAAATACCTTAAAGGCACCAAATATTGTCTTGCCTTCGAAGGTAAACTGGGTAAGCCCTGCTTACCTTCCTAGTACGTGAAAGGGAGACCACCAATGAATTCCAGGTGCTCCAGGCTAAATTTCAAAGGAAGGAACTAGTAAAACTCTATGAAATTAATGGGATTGCCAACTTGCCATACACTGGTGTCTTGAAGGCACATACATTTCTATGGATACCATGGCCTGACAAAAGACAAATGAATGGGTTTAGGAGCAAATTGCCTGAGTTTTCTCTTGAAGACAAAAATGACAAAATCGAGGCTATTGTAGTTTGTATCGAAAGACAAAATGTCTTCTTAAATCAGCTATAAATATTGATAAGATAGAAGACAGTAGGAAAAGAGAAAGCCTACATTACAGGTGGGTAAGAGTCAGTTAAGGATGTCACAGCCATGAGTTTGTGGAAAGTTAACAGGGCTGTTAATAATAGGGTTTCTTGAAGGCTCTTCTTTCATAGAATTGCCATGAGTTGAAACTGACTTGCTGAAAATAAATGACAACACAAATGCTAAAATAGCAGCACAAAAGTGTGATCTGTAAGAAACTGAGGGGGGTGAGCACTCATAGTACTTAAAGCCTTATGGGGCTGCCTGTTATACATTCCTGTTTTAATGTAAAACTGTAATGATAGCTGTACTTATATAATATCCCATCAATCACAATCTCCATGATGACTTTAGAAATAAAGTATTGGAACAAGGGTATGGAATGTAAAGCTTTCCAGATGTTGTCAGACTGCAACTTGAATCGCCCCAACCAGCAGAACAAATAGGGGAGAATACAGGGAAGTGCAATACAAAAAGGAAATACAGAATTTTTTTCTTGTTCCCAATTGACAATATTTTAGAAAAGCTGAAAAAAGTCCCTGCTAAGAGGCAAGATGTTTACTTGCCCCCTCCCTCAGCTACACATTGGAGACAGCCTTGGACAATGAGAGCCAGTCCCAGATTCCTTACAAAAAGTTGTATTTAGGACCTATTTGTTCAGGAAAGGGAAATAACAGACTATGTCTAAAACCCATACAGGACCTTGGGTCAGGCTGCATACTTTTCAAAACCTTTAAGAATGCCACAGAATTGGAATACCAATGTAATTACAATGTAGAAATCAGAACTTAATGAGACTTCCCTTTTCTCAGCAGATCTGTCAGTGCTTGTTTAAACAGGTTTTTTTGGTGCGTGGAATGCAGATTTTAGGAACTACTAGTACAGAAGCAGTGTGGTAATAGTTACTCTATATTAAAAATTAACCTGACCTGTACAAATTTTGTCAGCATATCAGAATTCCTTGCTGCAAGAAAAAGGTTTTATTTCTGATCCTAGAAGTTGTTTGCTTACATTTAATTCTTTAATTCTCTACATATTTCCTCAGAAGTGGAGCCACTTTGGTCAGTGGGACTTAGTCCCAGGTGTGCATGGATTTTGCAGACTCAAACTATATGTTGCAGACAGCTTGTAAATCTAAAAAATGTTACTGCATTCGTTTAGTATTTTATCACACTCAAGCATCTATCCACCTTAAATCCAGTTTCTGCCTCATATCAGAATTCTGAGATTTTCAGTTTAGTGAGGCCCAGGTGCACAACACTTTGGTAATCTTTTTGAATCCTTTGGATGCACACTAAATCTTGAAGTATATGCACTGGGGGAAAGAAGAGTTGATAGATTTCAGCATGTGCAGAATAACTATTCCATGCCATTGATGGCTCAGTGTATGGATTTTAATGCAATATTTATGAGCAAAACTCCGTCGCTTTTATTTAAGGTTTTTTTTTCTTTTAAAAAAACTTTAAAACTCCAGAAGGAAGATGCCAAATGCAGGTGGAAAATATGCAAAGCTTTGCACCAAGAAAGTAAAAATAAAAATGCACTGAAATATGACAGAAGCGCTGGTGCAGAAACCTTCTCAAGTTGTCAGCCTTTCTTCCTGACCAATGATTGTTGATAGGAAAATCTAGACATGGATGACAGAGTGAAGGAAGACTATATGTGCCTGAATTTGTTTTGTTTAATTTTGGAACACATAGCTTCCAAAGACTGCTTTCTCATTTAACTTATAAAAATACACAACTTAGCAAAGACCAGAAAGACTTCAGAGATTGGGCAAAGTGATACGCAGATACTTTACGGAGAAACTAATACCCTAGTACTGACTGCTGTTTTCATTTTTATTATTAGGACATCTGCCACTTAGTTACTGAAGATGATATTATGGAGAGGTTTTAATACACAAAACCTAAGCAACTTCTAACACCAAAACAAGCCTCAGATGAATACGCTGCTGTCCCGTTAATATTCAGGCCAAGTTTCAGGTGCCTAGCATTCATGGTCTTGGAGCTATGGAGAACGAAGACTGATACACACACATATCTGTCATTAAAGATAAAGATGTATCTACTTCATTGCATGAGAATGTGAGCCCCTGCTGAGCTGGAACCATATATATGTGTCTGTGTGTATATGCATGAAAATTTCCACTTTAAGGAATTTTCCACTTTATAAAACACAACTTCCCGCTTTACAAAGCACAAAGAGGATATAAAGAAGGCGAACATTCAAACTTTTGGCACACTCTACTATACACATGTAGAGTCTGAAATGGTTGAATCCAGCAACAGGAGCACCATGAAATACTATTGTTCTCAGAAACCCACTAAGCCTGCAATTCAAAGCACATTTAGGCTTTAATCCTAATTTGAATAGATTGGCTTTGTCAAATGGGGCAGCGCTACAACTTGGGGAGATGGGGCATTGTCTGCATAACTCCTTAGCCCGAACCACTGGGAAAGGTAACGTTGTGTACTGTACTTAGACCTGTCAAGTGAGAAGTCTGCTAACAGACCAAGTGTTCTTCATTCTTTTGCTGGTGATACCAAGAATTTGCCTGTGACGATCTTACTCTTTGTGACACCAATCCTACAGTGTAGCAGCCACCACTGTTATTGAGTTACAATCTTATATTTATATAGAGAGCAGGAATGCTACTATTTGAATGACAAATCTCAGCATTCCCCAGTCCTGATGGTTGGGGGAATTCTGGGAACTTTAGTCTCCAAAGCATTTTGGAAGGAACTAAGTAGTATGCAAGCCACATTGCATTCAAGTGATTAACATCTGAATTAACCCTGAACTGTGTCTGCAGGAGTGGCATCAGTAGTTTCATTTATTCTCTTCTAACATTTTCTAGACTTTCAGGTGAGGTTGTATGGTATTTTCAGGCCAGATGTCCTTCATTTCAATACAGTTCACTGGTATCCATGGTTTGACATAGCCATGTGAAGTATAGAAATGTATGCTCTGTGGATATTGGGGTCGTATTGTATAATACTGTACTATTGCTCGGGAATATGTTTCGCTGGGCGTGTTCTTGGCACCACTCTTCACACAACATACTAAACATTCTGTTAAAACAACACAGGTTGTTGCCAGAAAAGAAATAATTTATCCCAACCTTTTCATCAGATGTAATACAAAGTAATAAATGTGATGGGAAACTGCATTTCTCCCAGATCATAAGTTTTGCTGTACACATGCAGAGATTTGAACTAGAAAACGTGTTCAGAATGAATCTCCAGCAAGACTAACCCTGCTGGGCTTCATAAATATTTTTGAAATATGTTTATCTTTCCACATTTCCTATCATTCTACAGATATCTAACCTTCTTGGAACATAGCCACTATGACCTTATCAATAACGAAGTGAATATTTATATTCTACATGTTTGTTTGGTTTGGAGTGTCAGTAAAAATACTCACATTTTATTCGTTCTTCCAACAATAATTGAAGAAAAAATCTAAAACAAAAAACAAACACTTAATTTATATTATTTTTAGAAGTACTGTTGTGACATATACTTGGATTTGCAACATGGAAAATCCCGAAAGAATATAGATAATAAAAGGATATTGTTAATGTGAAGGCACGCTGGGGGAAAATGGCTATCTCTAGGTCTGGCTACCCAAGTGGCTTCGGTTTACCTTATAATTATACCTCAAACCCCAAAGTAAATACTCTAGAAGCTGATTAAAGATAACCAAAAATATGTTTATTGAAAACAGGAAACAGTCCTTTTAATGCATTAGAAATAATATGAGGTAAAATCACTGAAATTATACAGAAATAAAACTATATTGATTGAGAATGAAAGCTATAGAGACTATAAAGGATAAACACACAAGCTATGAGGAAACTATAAGGTAAGGACTATAGGGTATGTACAAGGCTATGATAAGCACTATCTATAATGACTTTAGTGGTAAATACCAGCTATAGTGAACTATCTATAATAACTCTGAGGTAAACTATAAGGTGATAAGCTATAAGGTAAGTACATAAGGTAAGTACATGAGGTAAATATGAGACTATGAGGTGAACTATAAGTTCTAACTATGAAGAAACTATAAGCTCTATCTATAATGGTTATGAGGTAAACTACGAGGTGGTAAGTACACAAAGCTATGGTGGTAAGTACAAGGTGAACTATAAGCTTTGCTATCTTTGAGGTAAATACATAAGCTGTAAGGTAAGTACAAGGCTATGAGGTAAACTGTAAGGTAAGTACGTGATTTATGTTGCCTATTTGAATTTGCCAGGTCAAAGAACCCAGACCAATTCTAAGACCTATCTCTAAGGTTTTTCTCTGGAATGGCAATTGGAGGGAAAAAAGCCTCTAGAGATTAGCTCCCAGGCTGAACCATCTCATCCAAACCTAAAGGGGAGTCCCAAGCTCCACCCCCAAAATGAGAGCCAATGGAACATTCCTCCCAAGAACAGCAACCAGGAAATAAGCAAGGGAGGGAAAGCCAAGTAGGACAGCACAGTTAACAAAAATGCATTCCTTATGTTTTTAAAATGTTCCTAATTTATTTCATTGATACTAATTTCTACGCTACATTTGTTTTGCAAATACGTTACAATATTCCAATATTTGAATCATAGAAGAATAACATTTATCTAAAGGTTTAAAAAAATCTGAGAGCAGTGAGAAGCAGTAATCCTACACTAAACAAATACAGGAATTTAACAGATACTTACACATTCTGAAAGTTTTCACTTGCTATTTGAAGCCATGCAAAGAAACATATATTGTCTTGAGAGAGACTTTATCTTTGAATAAGAGAGAGGCTTCATGGCTACGCTGCTCCAGCTTTAAAATAACCTTCCATAAAAGTGCAACTGACACTTCAACCACCTCAAAATATTTTTGTATGCCAAAACATTTTAATTGATATTTTCAATCTGTTGTAGTGATTGAAAGGAGAAATATATATTAAACGTAATAACTATATAAATGTCTTAATTTATTTCTAGGTATTCCCAATCAATTCTCCTTCTTCATTAAATGAATGTTGTTCACTTCTGTGAGATAGGTTGAAGAGATTGTTACACCAGATTGTACAAAAATGGCACTACCATATTGTCTGTGAGGTTGTTCCACTGCCAGTTGCATTCCAAGGATTTTTAATCTTCTCATTGTGATGTCTCTGTATGTTTCTGTATACATAAGATGTCACAGGAAATGTCCTCAGACATTTTGGCCAGTAGCTCTTCATTAGCAAGTGACAAACCTTCTATATTTATAGACATAATTGTTAGCACTGGTTTTGATAAAGGCCTTTGGTGTTCATCCATTTGCGGAGGAAAAAAAACACACCTCCAATTTAAAATGTTTAAAAGCAATGTTTTGGGTTTGGAAAGATTAGCTGTTTACAAGAAACATTGCCCAGGGGTATTTATTCAGTCTTTGAGAAGGCTCTTTCCGGTTTCAGACCAGGAAAAGACTGTACAGACCGAACTCTTAATCTGACTGAGTACATTGAGGAAGGATATGAGAAAGGTTGCATTATGGGAACAGTTTCTGTGGACCTTACAGTAGCCTATGACACAGTGCAACATAGGAAAATGCTTCATAAAGTATACCATATTACCCTCCAGACCCTCCTAGAAAACCGCAGCTTCTGTGTGGATTTTCAAGGCAGGAAAAGTAGATGGAGGAAGCAAAAGAATGGTTTACCCCAAGGCAGTGTTCTTGACGTTGTTTAATATCTTTACTAACAATCAGCCACAACCACCACTCACAAAGAGCTTTATATATGCTGATGACCTTGGCCTAACAACACAAGAAAAAGACTTAGAAACAGTTGAAATCCAACTTAATAACGCCTTGAAAGATCTCTCCAGCTGCTACAAAGATAACCACTTGAAGCCTAACCCTGCCAAGACACAAGTGTGTGCTTTCCACCTATGGAACAGTGAAGCCAATAGGAAATTGAAAGTTACCTGGGAAGGCCAAGAGTTGAACATTGTTTCCATCCTAAATATCTTGGTGTCACCTTGGGTTGAACACTAACATATAGGAAGCACTGAATGAACACTAAGAACAATGTAGTTGCACGCAATAACATCCTGTGGAAACTTACTGGCAGTGTGTTGGGGTGCAGACCCAAAATTAATAAGAGCATCAGCCCTGGCCTTGTTTTCCTCAACTGCTGAGTATGCCTGCCCTGTTTGGCACAAGTCTGCCCATGCAAAACAAGTGAACATAGCATTGAACAAAATATGCAGAATAATCACAGGATTTCTTAAACCCACACCTGTTGATAAACTCTACAAGCTAGCTGGCATTGCCCCTCTGATGGAAGTTGCTGCTAACTCTGAGAGAAATAAGGTCGAACACTGTGAAAGCCATCTACTGCATGGCTATTAACCGCCTCCCAGTAGACTCAAAACAAGAAACAGCTTCATGAGAATCTCCACTCCTCTAAACGTTCCTCCAGCAACAGCAAGATTATCCCTCTGGGCAGCTAAACCAGGAAATCCCAAATTGATGCCCCCCCTCCCCCGCACGAGGGTCTGCCTCCAGGGACAAACCAAGAATGGGCAACTTGGAAGACCCTGAACAGACTCAGAAGTGTAGTGGGCAGATCAAAAGACAATCTGGAAAAATGATACTACCTATACGAATCCTCCACCTTGTGCAACTGTGGAGCAGAACAGACAACTCTGCATCTGTATGCTTGTCCGCAATGTCTTGCCACATGTACAAAGGCTACAGACAATGTGATCGCTGTTGCCCGTTTTTGGTCAAAAGATATTTAGCTGCTTGTGCTCCTTCTATTTTTATCAGTTTTGTACTAATTTATGCAATGCTTTTGATACGAAATAAATACATTAAATGAATGGGGAAAGGTCTTAAGATTCAAACAAAACTTGGTTGGAGCCATGGAAACTGCAATATTTTGAAAAAAATGTTTTGTGTTCATTTTATGAGAGCCCATCACTCTGATGGAAGGTTTCAGCAGTGGTCTATCTATGTTTGAATAAATTCTTAGCATCACCTTGGGGAGGCAGTGCTAAAATGTTCAAATAGAGGTACGTCTTATCCCTGAAATGCTTGGGACCAAGAGTGTAAATAAATAAAACAGACAGAGAGAGAAAAACAACCTATGTGCAGAATGTGGGTTTTCTCTCTATGCTTCTGTTTCAAATACTACCCATTATCCAAAATGCTTGGAACCAGAAGTGTTTTGGATTTCATTTTTTTTCTTCAGATTTTGAAATACCTGTATTTGCATATACATACACAATGAGATATTTCAGAGCTGGGACTCAAATCTGGACACAAAATTCATTTATGTTTCATATATATCTTATTCACATAGCCTGAAGGTCATTTTATACAATATTTTAAATAATTTTATGCATTAAACAAATTTTATGTGTACTGAACCATCAGAAAGCAATGTTTCATTATCTCAGCCAATTTTGGAGTATTTTAGATTTTGGAATTCAAGCTATGGGAGGCTCAGCCTTTACATAAATGTAACCTTAATTACTCACAGTGTGAATCCATACATTGCTCTTCCTTTCACCATCTGTTTTAAATAAACAGTAATATTTTAAAGGACAAAATTAACACAATAAAGTTCTATAAATATAAGGGTGATTAATCATGTTTCTAAGACTGAAACAAGGGCATAAGTACACCAAGACAACAAATTAAGATCAAGTGGTTAGAAATAAATACCTAGAACTAGGCTGGAACATCAATTAAATTAAACAGCAGCCTTTTCATCAGTTAATGTAAAGTTGATTTATTCAAATGTTTCTAATTTCAGCACCATCTTTATTTTGTTCTCTACGAGAAAGTGTGTATACTTTTACAGTGACGTTTCCATGTAGTGTGACAATATTGGAAATTTGTATGATGTGTTTAAAATAATGAGAAATATATTTATAGAGTGCCTCTACACCAGGGGTCCCCAAACTTTTTAAGCCGAGGGCCGGTCCACAATCCTTCAGACTGTTGAGGGGCCGGATTATCATTTGAAAAAAAAAAATACAAATTCCTATGCACACTGCACATGTCTTATTTGTAGTGCAAAACAACAACAATAACAATGAAAGACCAATACAGTATTTAAAAATGAAAATAATGTTAACCAACATAAACGTATCAGGATTTCAATAGGAAGTGTGGGCCTGCTTCTGGCCAATGAGATAGTCAGGTTAATTGGGGTTGTTGTTGTTGTTGTTGTTGTTGTGTGCCTTCAAGTCATTTCAGACTTTGGGCGAGCCTAAGTCCAAAATTATTTATTTATTCACTTACTACATTTATTTACTACATTTATATCCCACCCTTCTCACCCCGAAGGGAACTCTGAGCAGCTGTATGTACATACAATATATTATTATATGGTATTATTATTAGTATTATATTGTACAAAATGATAATATTATTATCAATATCATATGTATATACAATATATTATCTTATTAGCATAGCACAATATTAGCATTATATATTACTTTATTGAACTATACCACTATACTATAATATTATTAGTAATATAGAATATATAATTAATATTATTATATGGTATTATTATTAGTGTTATATTGTATTACATTATTATATTATTATCAATATCATATGTATATACAATATATTATCTTATTAGCATAGCACAATATTAGCATTATATATTACTTTATTGAACTATACCACTATACTATAATATTATTAGTAATATAGAATATATAATTAATATTATTATATGGTATTATTATTAGTGTTATATTGTATTACATTATAATATTATTATCAATATTATATGTACATACAATATATTATATTATTAGCATAGCACAATATTAGCATTATATATTACATTATTGAACTATACCACTATACTATAATATTATTAGTAATATAGAATATATAATTAATATTATTATATGGTATTATTATTAGTGTTATATTGTATTACATTATAATATTATTATCAATATTATATGTACATACAATATATTATATTATTAGCATAGCACAATATTAGCATTATATATTACATTATTGAACTATACCACTATACTATAATATTATTAGTAATATAGAATATATAATTAATATTATTCTATGGTAATACTATTAGTGTTATATTGTATTACATTATAATATTATTATCAATATTATATGTATATACAATATATTATATTATAAATCTGAGGGCGGGGGCCAGGTAAATGACCTCGGAGGGCCGCATCCGGCCCCCGGGCCTTAGTTTGGGGACCTCTGCTCTACACTATAGAATGAATGCAGTTTGACACCCCTTTAACTGCCAACATTCACTGCTATGGAATTCTGGGAGTAGGAGTTTCACAAAGTCTTTGACAAAGAGTGCTGGTGCTTCACCAAACTACAACTCCCAGGATTCCAGAGCATTGAGCCATGGCAGTTAAAGTGATGTCAAATTGCATTAATTCTACAGTGTAAATGTATGCAAAATTGAGCAGATATAAAACTAATGTAGGAAATACTTGTCTGGAAACAACATCAACCAACTTGCCCATCAATGCAAAGAGGAAACTCTTGGATTTTCCAATGGCCGGTCTTTGCTTAACAAATAACCCCATCTAATCCATACTTAGGGAGCCCCTGGTGGCACAGCAGATTAAACCGCTGAGCTGCTGGACTTGCTGACTGAAAGGTTGGCGGTTCAAATCCAAGGAGCGGTTAGCCCCAGATTCTGCCAACGTAGCAATTCAAAAACATGCAAATGTGAGTAGATCAATAGGTACTGCTCTGACAGGACGGTAACAGTGCTCCATGCAGTCATAACTGGTCACATGGCCTTGGAGGTGCCAACGGACAACGCCGGTTCTTCAGCTTAGAAATGGAGATGAGCACCAACCCTCAGAGTCAGACACAACTAGTCTTGATATCAAGAGTCAGACACAACTAGTCTTAATATCAAGGGAAAACCTTTACCTTTATCTGTTCCATAGTTTACAAATAGCTTGCTATTGTCCTTTGAGAAGGCCAGGAAAAGAGGTGTGTCTCAGAGACAGCCTGGGAATTATGTACACCCTTTCTCCTACTTGACATAATATGTCTGGTTGGGTTTTTTTTCACCTCTGTGATGTGAAGCCCCCCTCCCCCCAAAAGGAAGGAAGGAAGGAAGAAAGGAAGAAAGGTTTATTTGATTTGAGCTTCAGACACCATGTAAAGTACACCTGTGTCTGTCACTCTGTTTATTCTGAGTTTTTTTAAAGTAAGGACATAAGGTTATCTAATCAGACTTTTAGATTTCCAGAATTCCAAACGCTTGGCTTCTCTCCACCTTCGCAGTTGCCTGGCCAATGGGGACACATACTAACTAAAGCAGAATTTGTATTCACATTTATTTGAAAGTTAACATCATGTAATAACAGGGACTGACTCCAAGTCATATGTTTAGGATACTGGGTTCAAAATGTGTATCAATATTAAAATGAGAGTTCTATTCAACGAGACTTTAAAGAGTACTTCCTCATCATGCATTAATTATGGGCCCTTCCATATAGCCATATAACTCAGAATATCAAGGAAGAATAACCCACAATATCTACTTTGAACTGGGTTAACTGAGTTATCTCAGTTCAAAGCAGATAATATGAAGTTTTTTTCAGCTATGTGGAAGGAGCCTATGAAGTGGCAGGGGAAATGGTAGAAAATTTAATAGAAGAGACAAGCACTGTTAGTGACTAATAAGCTAAAAACTGTAATTTAAACATATTTGAGGCCTCATCCACACTGATCACTTAAAGTAGTTTCAAACTGATATTGAAGCAAGTGTTTGTGCTGTGCAGATGATCACATAGGAATTCCTGAAACCAGTTTGAAGTCTGAATGGTGACTACACAAATCACAGAACATGATGCACATCAAGGACTTTTTGTGGGAGTTTATCTGGCTGTCACAGTTTGAAGTTAGCTTCGAAATGCATTAAATGGTCAATGTAGATGGTGTTTATGTTAGAAGTGAAGGGAATGTAGCCATCATGTTTATGTTGCCAGAATAAAATTGACAAATTAATGGTTGATTTTACTCACACTCTTTCCATTCCTTTCTTGTATACAGGAGAGAAGGAAATAACTTTATACAATTTTGAGAAAGTAATTTTACCACCAAAAGCTCTTCGCTTATTTTGCTTTCTTTTTTCTTTTATCATCTCATTTCCTTAATCTCCCTTTTTCACTTTTGAAACCTGACGTGAATCTCAGCAAAGAGGATAACTCCATTCAAAACTCCTGGGATAGATGAAGAGCTTCCCAAAAGGACCACCTAGATGCAAATAAAATCAATCTCTTTAAGTTGCTTTTTTGCTACTTGTTATCATAAAAACTTTTAATTTTGAAATTAACCTTTAATTTACCTTATCATCAACAGTTTTGCTCAGCTCTTGCAGACTCAGAGCAGTGACTTCCTTGAGTGAATCTACCCATCTGGAATGTGGTTTTAATCTTTTTCTACTGCCTTCTACCTTACAGAACATTATTGTCTTTTAATGAATCATCTCTTCTGTCCAAAGTACAAATTTCCTCCTCTGCTATATCTTTTGAATGCAGTGAAGTCTCTTCTGAGCTTTAAGCCAAAACCTACCTAATTAGTGGGTCTTTGAGGACCATTAGAGCAACTGGAATAGAAACGTTTACGTGGCATTTCTACTTTGATGTATTGGTCAGACAGCAATACTTTTGTTTGTTTTACTGCTTACACAGTTCATCAGCACAAAAAATATTGATCAGCCTAAGAATAGGCAGCTGTTCTATCCCAATCATTGGTACAACGTCCCCAATGAGTCAATTATTTTTCTGTAGTTTCACGAATTTGATAAGGGAGTACTAAACTTCTTCAGAATCAGAGAAGGGTTGTGTGGGCTCAGCTACAACCCTGAAGTTAAGGCCAGTTCCTATGATATGTTTGCCTACTTTGATTCTGTGACACTAGTGAATGTCCAGGCACAAAGAGTTTTGCAGTGCTGGGAGAGGGGTTAGGTAGAGCAATCAGGAGTCAGAAATCTGAAGGCTTTTGTTTACTTTTTTAGTTAGTGCCATTTTAATTTTGGAGTTTTTCTTTAAATACCACCTTTCCTGAGTCAGTATGGCAGAGAAGTTTGAGTGCTGGATTGGGATTCTGGAAGACCAGGGTTACATCTGCACTGATTAATGCAAAGGGCTGGAGATTCAGCTCCATGGTGGTTGAATGATGTATTGAGCTGATCCATCTTAATACAGGCCAAAGCTGCTTAATGCAGCCTTGAACCATGTTAACCAAAGTTGTGGGCTGCTCTGAATACTCCCCAAGAATCTGGAACAAACAGTGACTTTGGGCCCATGGAAACAGCTGAGCTGGTTCAAAGGTGAGACTAGCCACAACTGTTTACGCTGCCATCCTGTGTTACCTGGGCTCAGACGGTCCAGGGACACAGGATGGGAGTCACTGGCCCCTCCTGTTCTCTGTGTCATAGTGGCCAGCAGGTGAGACATGGGCCACGCAGTTGTCATTTAGCAGAACTGAATCAGATTAAGAAACACTAGATGGTCAAGACTCCTACCCACACCCAGAGTAGCTGGGGTGTGGCAGTCTAAACCATCCTGGGGCCAATCCAGTGTTCGCTTTGCAAGGCCAGCCTGGGATAAGTGGTCAGTGTAGATCTGCCCTAGGGTTCAAATCCCCATTCATCCATGGGAGTCAACTGAGTGCCCTTAGGCAAGTCCTGCTCTATCAGCCTTAGAGGAAAGGAATGACAATCTCCTTGGATTAAATTTCATCAAGGAAAGATCGGGTTATCATATGTCACAGTCAACATAAGTCAAAGTCCACATGAAGGCTCTTATGGGGTTGTCATAAGACAGGGAAGTTTTGACAATTCATAACATCACAACCCTGATCAAATGCTAGAAAATGTGAAGACTTGCACTGGATTTTGGGACCAGCAAGACCATCTTTGTCTTGCTGTACTAGCAACAGCAGCAGAAGTTGCTGCTGCTAGGTAAAGGTAAAGGTTTTCCCCTGACATTAAGTCCAGTTGTGACCGACTCTGGGGATTGGTGCTCATCTCCATTTCTAAGCTGAAGAGCCGGCATTGTCCGTAGACACCTCCAAGGTCATGTGGCCGGCATGACTGCATAGAGCACCGTTGTTGCTGCTACTACTGTTTTAATGAACTTCAGGCACAGTTACACTTGCGGAATCTGATGAAATAGTAACAATGTTGCTTCCTGCTGTAAGAATCTGCATGCTTTCACTATTTTTGGTTTGTATATCTACGAATAAAGAGACATTGCAAAACCTTAGTCATAGAGAATCCAAGATAAGCATATCCCACTCACTTGGTAGCTTTTAATTTTGTTGTTGTTTATTCGTTCAGTCACCTCGGACTCTTCGTGACCTCATGGACCAGCCCATGCCAGATCTTCCTGTCGGCTGTGGCCACCCCCAGCTTTTAATGACACGAGTCTATAAAATAGAATTGTGCTGATCTCTGTCAATCCTGATTTTTGTTGCAGCAGACAGAATTATTGAAGAAGCCATATAAGTTTCCATATCCCTTGTAGGCATAAAGACCTTTGGGGGAATCCCTAACAATCCCCAGGAGAAGTGTGATTATTGTTAACATGAACAGATATGCAAATATGCTCAAAACATTCATAACTGAACAATGCCACTATCACTGATGTTCTGTCTATTCATTCTAAATATTTCTGATTGAGAATAATTAGACCAAAAGAAATGGATGGGGCTTCTTAGACACAAAGTAAACATTTGATTTATGTGGCTTAGTTAAAGTTAGTTTGGATTTAACCCTGTATACCTGGGGTTTCTGAGCTGGAAGTGCAAATCTTATAGTTCTCCAGAAGTTGTTAGACTGCAGCTTCCAGAATTCTGCACCATTGGGAGTGTTGGCTGGGGTTTCTGAGAGCTGCAATCAACAAGATCTGGAGAGCTAAACAATTTCCATTCCTGGGCAAAGCAACTACTGAGGAAAAAGCTGCTTTCAGTGTCTGTTTATTTTCCCAGGATATTAAAATTCCCATCTGGATGTTGACTTGTGCCAAGGTTTTCAGGAATCTAAGCCCTTCTCTAAATTGCTGGCAGAAGAGTTTCATGCCCATGCTTTTATATACTGCATGAAGAGGGAGTTCGGGTGTCAGGAGGAAAGGAAATCAAGAAATAAAAAGTAGAATCTTTCTGAAATGCAGCACTAGAAAATGACTACCTGTCCACCTGAAGTGTCTGCATTACTCATGAATGTGCAGTGTGAACGAACAAATCGGACCGGCCTTAAATTAGGGATGGAAAATAATTTTGTTCTGTTCAAGATTCCTGAAGAAAGTATGTGGTTCATTTTGCATCCAATCCAAGGAGAGGAATTTCAGCCAGCCAGTTTGGGCAGGCTACCAGAACAGCATGCCTCAGAGAAACTGGGTGCTAGTCAGAGCTTGTAAAAGGCTCTTCTATCTGGAGATTTCTGGGACTTATCCTACATAAAAGTCATAAAAGTCAGGCTGGGGTATGGCGGTCTCACTGTATAACTGATGGTTTAAATGTGACAATTTTTAATGGCTTATACAGATGATTGGATCTCACTCTGGGAGGAAAGGCAGCATATAAATGAAAGATAAATGAAATGAAATAAATAAATGAAATAAATAAGAGCCCTTGAACGGTTCCCTCATGTCTTACCAAGAACTTGGGAATAACTGCTTAAATGTAAGTAGCAATGTGTCAGTTAATTACCCCCAAAGAGACATAATAATTTAATGAATGTGTACTATGGTCCTTTTCACACTGCACGAATACAGAATTGAGATTCCATTTTAAATGCCAGGGCTCCATCCTAAAGAATCCTGGGATTAGCAGTTGAGAAAGGGATCTTTCTAATTCTTGGTCAGAGAGCTCTAGTGCTTCACCAAACTATAAATCCCAGGAATCTACAGTATGCTATGACAATAGTTAATGTGAAATCATAATGCTATAGTTTGGTCGTGTGACAGGTTTCCAGGAGACTTTGAAAAAAGATCCAATAAGGCTTAACAAATAATTTCCTGCTAAACTGCACACAATATTCTTGTAGTGCAATGAATCAAATATTTTGCCCTCTCATTTATTGCTGGGGGTGGTCTCAAGGGGAGGATGCTTGTCAAGCAGTAGAGTTGTTAGAAACTGGAGATGACAGGGATTGAATTTAAAACCCTGGTCCCTACACACAAAACATTTGCTGCAGCATTGATTTTTGTACACCAGCCTCTTAATTCTAAGCGAGCAAGAAGGTAGAGGAAGCCATTATTATACTGTACAAGAAAATGCTCTGCATGCGCTCAGCAACATTGAGAATATTTCTGAATAAGAATTGCCCACCCTTAATTCACGAACTGATCTTTGTAGCCACTTATTGCTGCACTTCAGAATTGTGATGGATAAGTGTCCTCTAACTAAAATTGAACACATCTGAAGGGACTTGCGGATGAGTAAAGAATATTGATTCAGATAGAGATGAAACTTCATTTAACTGGGATCCCACACTTCAGGACAGCCTACTCCAATCTGACAGTTTCGAGATGCAGTGCGCTACAAAATCCATCGTCACAGAAGTGCTTTGAATTTTGATTTTTTTTCCAGATTTTGAAATATGTGTATTTTTACATCCATACATAATGAGATATCCCAGAGACAGAACCCAAATGAAAAAATAAAATGCATTTAGATTTCATGTACACTTCACGCACCTAGCGTGAAGGCATTTTTATTCAATATTTTAAATAATTTTGTGCATGAACAAGTTTATCTTATCGGAAAACAGAGGTGCTACAATATCAGCCATCCATGTGGACAATTTTGGATTTTGGAGTATTTTGAATTTCAGAATTCCAGATCAGACATGCCCAAGATGTTTAGCATTATAATATCACATTTTTTTTCCAATCAGAGGAGTAATTTTGTTCTCCAAACCACAGGATCATCTCAGAAAGCCATGCTCTGGATTTTGGAAATCCTTGGAAGAAATTGAGGTCATATTCAAGAAATCGCTATGAATGATCCCCATAAAGGATGACAACCATTAGCAGAATTGAGCAAACCCCAATATATCACAGGAACTCGAAATTTCTTTAGATCAGTCTACAAAAATCTAGTGTTCTGTTAAGAGTAAAGACAGAACATAATGTTGTCTGTCAGCACTTTGCAGAGGATGGATGTAATCTGTCATGAAAACATCCTGAAGTTCCATCATCCTGAAGTTGCAGCACTTATGATAAGGCAAGGAAACAGTATCAGAAAACCGAGTATGCTTTCTGGGAGAGGCTTCCTCTTATCACAAGGCTATATTTCAGGTTTTTATGCCAAGTTATGATTATGCTGATTATTAGATAAATATACAGTATGACTTAAGCAAAAAGAACAGGGTTACTATCTCTATTTAATAATAACAGCTGTAATCCCACACACGAGTTGGCTACTAATCTTTGTGTGCAGGATTGCCACCAATATATGCAACCAGAAATGGAAGGCTGTGTAAAGGACATTTTTATTTTCTGTCAAAGACAAACTATTAGGTTTTATGAAATGGAGTGATTGTTGTCATCAGTATTATCCCCATTGCCTTCACTAGACTTACCCTATCTGTACTGACCACTTAATCTGCTTGCCTTCGAAGTGGCCACATACTCAGTATCTGGCCCGTAGTGGTGGCAAGACAGATTTTATGCTGTCCAGCCAGGTTTAAACTGGTTCAGCCCCGTTGGACCATCGCCATATCTTTCTTATTGCTGTCACTGCGACCTAATGGCCACAGAGCTCTGTGAGAGCTTCTGGCCATCATTGGGTGTCTTTGCTGACAACAGTAAAGATGCTAACATGACTAGGAACTAGTGGCAATTCCTCTTCCTCCTCCATTGTGTCATGAGCTCCTTCGCTGATGTCAACAAATGTGTCTAATGACAGTCACGAGGTATCACATATTTCTGCAGCCATCTGACAGTGGTGATGGGGGCATAGAGTATTTGCAGATACTCTAAAAATTGCCCAGTTTTTCTATCACTCCCACTTTCATCTTTAGTTTACTTCAGTTGGTACAAGCAGAGTTCAAAGTACAGTTTGCACTCAATGAACTTAGCAAAGAGAAGAGGAAAAAACAGTTCTTCCCAGTTGGCTCAGGCAATAGCAAGCTGCTGTAGCATCTCATACTATAGTGAATAACTAGGACAGCAGATAAGAGGATTCATGCCCAGTGAGCACAAGCTAAATCAAATGGGCCAAGACAGAGAAACAGTCACCAGGTTGAAGATAAGTCACAGATGTTTATTCAATTTGATCAAAAGGGATCTAAGTACAAGCATGATGCTTCAAAGGTACAAGCATAAAACATACAAGAAAGAGCAATCTGTCCCATTTTGATGAGTGCAGGGAAAAGGGGATGGCCGTGCTGGACAATGTGGATAGAAGACAGGTTTGCATTGGAGCTAGTTTGCTGTCTACACTGTCCAAGGTTTGGCATTCTCTGACTTTCCTTAATGTGGGGATAAACCTTGTTGCTCCAATTTACCCTGCTTTGAGCACTCCCTGGACATGATGTGGACTTCCATGAGCGACTTCTGACTCTCCTTGGGTTTTTGAGTTTGTGTATGAGTTTATGTAGAGAAGCCCACTGTCACTCTCATCAACATCATGATGGATTTCTTTTTTTAAAAAAAAAACCGGGTCAACTTCTGTAAACTGCATTTTCTATATCACTTTACCCATTGAAGAATGTTAATTTATGTACACAGATCACACAAACAACTTGAATGAAAAACCTCCCCACAAGCCACAAGTAAACCTTAGGCAGTGTACCATGGAAAGCAATGTTTAATCTGAGGTTTATACTAAACAAAACATCTTCTCAGTGAACCATGTTTCCTTTCAACTTGTTGATGACTTGTACAGAAATAACATATTGCAACCCATTGAGACAAATGCTTTCCCACTTCCACTACCATAAATGTTAAAAGTGGTAATCATTCTCACTTTTTGCAAAACATTTCCATCTATATTAACATTTTGAGTTGCAAGAAACCTGAAATCATTTATATTGGCTGAGCATTTAAATGAAATCAAAGCAAATTGGCTAGATTTCTTTATTTTGTTTCTGACTGCTGTATCACTACAGTGAAGAAAGTCCTTTCAAGAATTACTAGATGTTAAACATCTGGGCGTTGAAAGTCATAATCCATATAGAGATGTTACAAGATGATTCTAAATCCCATATTTTTATGAAGTATGGGTAAGAAAAGTTACTGAAAGCTGAAGATCTATATGATGTGTTTGGGCTGGCATGATAACTGCTCCTCTTCTTCTCTGGCTAGACTAAGCAGTAAGGTTGAAGAGTAAACTTAACATTTGGCAGTAGCTACTGATATGCCATTGTAAGATCTGTATTCATTTTGGGTTCCTTCACTGGAGCCCAGAGATTTCATGAAGGCTTTCCTCCTTCAGACTTTAGATGAGTTTCATACAGATCTACTTTATGACTTCTCATCCCATTTTGAGTGGGGAACTGACTCCTTGAAAACTTAATATGGTTGCCTCCAGATAAAATGTTTATTTTGTGAAATTGTCTTGCCCAAGATATTAATTCATACAGGGATCCTGGATAAGCAAGTTCCATATTAATCTTCCCATGTGTGCTCAATGTTCTTTTTGTCCTTTAAGGTGAGAAAACAGAAAATTTGTTAAGATTTATATTCTGCTTTTCCCACTATGACCTCAAGGAACACTTCATATCCACATTACTTCCCAACAATCCTGGAAGGTAAACCAGGCAGAGAAATGTGAGACTGTCCAAAGGAAACCCAGTAAACATTATGGCTCAGTGTATCCTTCAGTCTATCTCTCTTAAGTCCCATTTGTTGTTGTTGTGTGCCTTCAAGTAATTTCTGTCTCATGGTGGACCTATCATGGAATTCATTCAGAAGGGCTTTTACCTTTCTCTGAGACTGAATTGCCCAAGGTTTTGATGGGTTTTGATGACTGAGTCAACTACTACACTCTTAACTTCTATGTTCTCAGAAAAAGTACACAGTGCCCTTTGACTGACAGAACTAGAGGCAGTCCAACTGGAAGTAACAACACTCTAAATGGCTGCACTGAAGAAATTACATACTGGAATTCAACAAGTTTTGAAGTGTCAGTGGTTTCCTAGCTCTGACACATGCAAGCTATGACATGCTGTGTTTTTATCAACATCCTCTGAACTAATTTCCTTCTATGGCTCCTCTTTACTGCATGTAAGGGGGGATGTTAAGGAGTGCCTTTCTGAAAGACCCCTTAGCCTCTTCTGAAACTAGTCCCAAGACCACAGGAAAAACTAGTAATTTACTAACAAGGAACCATATTGTTGTGTTTAAAAAAGGAAGCATGCAATGCAGCATGTAAGCTACATAAAAGTACAGGAACGCTGAAAACTTCCTCATGCATTCAAAAAGCTAATCTCTGTGGAAAGGATAATGTAATAAAATTTTTCTTGGCAAGATAACAAGTTTACAGGATTTCAAATTAGGAAAGCAAGTGTACTGCAAGTGCTGCCACCTGGTGGGGAGTATTTGTTGTGACAAAATTGCCAGCGACAAATTTATGAATAACGTTTTACTAATGCAAAAATCCCTTCCCAAAAACAAGTATATATATTTTTAGAACAAGTACAAGTTGTTTATAGACTCCAGTTTCCATCCTCTGTTTTAATGGTACATATTCTTATGGTCTCATAGAGTTGCAAGTGCTTATGATGGTTTTGTAAAATTAGGTAAAGGTAAAGGTTTTCCCCTGACATTAAGCCTAGTCATGTCCAATTCTGGGGGTTGTTGCTCATCTCAATTTCTCAGCCGAAGAGCCATGGACACCTCCAAGGCCATGTGACATGACTGTCTGGTGTGCCGTTAGCTTTGCTCCAGAGTGGTACCTATTGATCTACTCACATGATTTCAAACTGCTAGGTTGGCAGAGGCTGGGGCTAATAGCAGGAGCTCACCCCTCTCCCTGGTTTCGAACCACTGACCTTTCAGTCAGCAAGTTCAGTAGCTCAGTGTTTTGTAGAATTACATCATAGTATTTCTTCATTCAATGAGTTAATAAATGCAGGGTGGTCTTAGTACGAGTATTTGCATTATATTTGAATAATACATTGTAGATTGTAGCCATATATATGTGTGTGTGTGTGTGTGTGTATCCTATATTACAAGTTCTGTGTGTATATATATACATATACCACCCCCACCAAATCATAACAAGCAACATTTGCTACATGCTATACGACCTTAAATTATAATTAATTACTTTGTCATTCATGTCTGGTCTGAAAAGGAGGAGATGCTCTGACTGGACACAATTGGATATCCCAGGGTCCGGGATTTCTTCAGGTTACTACAAGGATTTTGTTAGAAAATATAATGAATGAATGTCATATTTTAATAAACTCACTATCTTAATCTTTCTTTTCCTATTGTCTCAGTTTATATGTCAGTGATCAAAGACTTGGAGGCTGAGTCAGGTGCCAGAGGTGAGAAGCACACAAGAACACATTGAAGATAGGAATAATTAGAACTCAGATAAATAACTTTTTGGATGAGAATTCCCTAGCCAATGCAAGATGGTTGATTCTAGGAGCTACAGTCCAAAAACAGTTTATCAGAACCCTGGATCATCCTAGTGTCTATGTATGAAACTTCCTCCCACCCCAAACTAGGCTGGGCACATTTAATGAAATCCATATGTTCCAAGGCATTATTAGGTGAAATTATGATGTATGGAAAATTAAATTCCATTAAAATTCCTGGTCCTGTTAGAAATTTAAAGAGATAGAACTTAAATTTTCATAGCTGTCTATTTTTTAAAAATAATCCTTAGTGAACTATCGTCAGTTATGACCAGTGCCTGTGGCTCAACATTTACTGCTACTACACTGGCCATACATGACCATGTATTGAAATGTTGGGAGTGGGAGCAGGTACGGGAATAAAGGGAGACTTTAGAGTCTGAAAGGCAGATTGGAGCATATAGGAATGTGAGGACTATACCCAGATCTGGTTAGGATGGATAGAAAATTCTACAAGTAGGTATTGTGAGGCTATTGATTCATGTCCAAGCAATCTAGTAATGGTACTTTTGACTCAAACAGATTTTTTTGAATGTGAAAAAGTAACTATACAGTGTAGCTCGTAATAAAGTTCTTTAGGTTTCGTGCAACTGGACAAAATCTGGAAAATACTGCCTGCTAAGTATTTGACAGCTAATTTATATCAAGTTTCAATTAACTGAGTTTTAAGCTGGTTTTCTTCAGCAGCTCTGGTTCACTGTACAGTAAGCGGTGTTGGGGTGGCAATTATTTTTAATGCCAGGATGTCATCAAGACTGCTCCTTGTATTTCTATCATACAGCTCTTATCTCATTAATGGTGAAGCATTGTTGTTCTAGTGAGTGAAAACTATCAATTCCAGAATTCCACATAACAGGGTTGTGATAATCAAATTGACACCGTTTTTTATATAGTGGTGTAGTATATATACTCTCTAAATCTGTGTCAAACCTATTCACTTTTAACAAAATATTTTAGGCAAGCCAAAACACAACACTGAACCTTTCTTCAGAAATTCAAACAACTTTGCAAATACTGTAAATTCTTGTCCAAAAATTGACCCCCTCCAAAAAGGATGAATTAAATACAATATTCATATGAAATGCATTTATATTATTATTTTAATCATGTTTCGAAATTGTGAAACCTTTCAATTCCATCTTTCAAAAAGGATTGTTTTCCCCGAATCCGCCCAGAGTCCGAACATTCCAAGGAGAATTAATCACTCATTCATTAAGCCCAAAGACCCAGAGGAGGTAGCGGGAAAATATGCCTAAACAATAGATTGATCCTATATCTCCTCACAAAGGAGTTTCACCTCAAGCTTTAGAACTATGCACCCTGAGTTTTCCCTTTAGATTTCATTCATGACTTATGGTGTAAAGATGAGGTCTTTTCTGCTTACATTGGCTACTTGAATGAGCTCACCTCATAGCAGTATGTTGGTAGAATTTCACAAGCACAAACGTAATATTGATTGGGATTCCTACATATATATTTCATATTAAAGGAGACTAGGATGTTCTGAAATGGATATGTGCAGATACGGTCCAGTGCATTTAAGAAAGTCTTAAAATTTCATATTATGTTTATGCTTGTGAAATTCTTCCGACATTCTGCTGTGAAGTGAGCTCACTCAGGTAGCCAAAGCAAGCAGGAAAGACCTCATCCAGATATACAAAGCAGATTAATCTTCTGAAGTTGGTGGGAAACGCCAGACACAAACAGCACCTTAATGAAATCGGTATAAATCCAATTATTTGTTTATGTTTGCATAATCTCATCATTGTCTCTGAGGTTTACTCTTTTGTGTACATTGGAGCTCACATATAATCCCATCTTGGACTATTTACATATTGCCTCAAACCATTTAATCAGCCTAGCCTGGGTGGACTCTCTGAATGGCTCCAGCTTCAAAGGGACAAATGATATATCTTCATTTATCCTGCCACAAGGGAAATTCCATCAATCTCTGATGACAGTGGGATTCCCCAGCCAACGAGAAGCTAGATCCTAACTTGACCACTTTTCAGCCAATCAGGGGAGGGAACGGGAACTTGGAATGGCTATCAAAGGGAATAAACTATTTTGCATTGTGTTGCATGGTTATGTCCAATTCCTTTAGCATGGAAACTCTATATCAGACATCCTTTTAAGCCTGAAAGCTAATAAACCTCTATTTGTTGCCTTCAAACCCAATCTGCATTTTTTCATTTGGCTATCAAAGTAGCAAGGTGCACACTGCTCCTTAAGCAGATAGCTGAATTTTGACTTCAGAATGTTATCATTTATAATACTAAAGTGAGGCAGGAACCTCATCAAACAGAAGTGTCTAGTTTGATTATTCTAATTTAAGGCCAGCCTTACTCTCTAACTTCCTCTACATTAAGTTGTCATAAACAGTTGTAAAAACTGAAAGGCTTGCAATGGCCTCGTTTACTTGTCAGATTAAGATGGATCTCTCAATTAACCTGATTTTTCTCTTTCTTTTCCATCCGCTTTTCTTTTTGTGTTGTGTCTTTTTAGATCATATGCCTGCAAACAGTGATGATTTTATTGATTATTTGTACGCTGCTCTGGGAGACTTTTTGGCTGAAGATCAGGATAAAAATGCCTGAAATAAATAACTTAAAAATACCTTGGCATTAGATAATTTCACACAGAGATATTTATTCCAGAAGCAAGCCCCTTATTTAAACAAACAAACAAACAAACAAACAAAAAACACTCCTAAATGATCCCAAGTACAGATATAATATAACCACTAAGAATGCACCCATTTTAAAAGCCTCTGTAGGTCAGAAACTCCTAAATAAATAATGGCAAGAGATATGCCATTATTACATCAAATGGGATAATAGACTGTGGTATTCCCATCATTGGCAGGAGCTTCGTTGTAATTTATATTAAGGCTAGACAATGATTCATGCTGTTCTGCTTGGCCCAGCGTGCTACAAAATGGTCCTTCAGATAATTAACAATTAGAATTAAAGTACTTAAATTTCACACCACCATCAAACACTACATTGCCTGTTATCCCATCTGCAGCTGTGATTTATTTCCCTCTATGATTTGCTCCACTCATCCATTGTAACAGTAAGTGATATTTGTATTTAGTGGCTTTTGAAATGGCTCGTTCTTTGAACCTCCCTTTTGCAGTAAGCTTAAGCAGCAACTAATTATTTTGTTTGGGGTTTATACATTACTCATGTTCACGTGTGTGAGTGACAGCGTGTATTTAAAGTAGCATTGTCACTACTCTCAAACAGCCCCGTGTCATTCTGTCTCAATAATTATTCCGGCTGTAGCTTTGGTTATTGAATCCTTATTTACTTTACTTCAGAAGCCAACAGCTTGACATTAGCTGAACCACGAGAGACAAACAGAGGCTGACCTTCACTTTCCACAGTGCAAAGGGGGCTCATTTCAATGACTAGTGTTGCTTTCATGGTATATTTTCACATCTGGTTTATTTATGTTTTTTGTCAAAGGGGAAGAAGGTGAAGCATGGCTCACAGGCTGGAAATAGCCTGCAAAGTTATTCAATACAATCACCATATCTGCAGCACTTGTATCAAGTACAATAAAATATATATTTTCTAGTCATCTTGTGCAGTTCTATGATCTTCTTGGTCCAGAAGTCATTTCAATAGGGTTCACTATGTTTTGCATATGCACTGAAGTCCAAGAACATATCTTCTGTGGATATGGAGATTGTACTGTATTTTCAGCTTCTGGGTTTCTCCTGAGTAGCCTCTCCCTTACAGGTGCCTTCCGATAGGCAAAACATATATAGACAAAGATCCACTCACTCACCCAAATGAAATGAGTAGAGTCCTTCTAGTTTCAACATGCATTTTCTGCCTCGGTGCTGAATGCAATAGGTCTTGAAGGCCAGCGTTGACCACTAAAAGTTGAGATTACCTATTGTTGTATTAAACAATTTGTTGTGCTTATATACCTTCAAGTTAACTCTGATTTACAATTACTCTATCATAGTGTTTCTTCACAAGATTTATTCAGAGGAGCTTTGCTATTTTTTTTTCTTCTGAGGTGGAGAATATATGACTTGCCTAAGGCCACACAATTGGTTTCCATAGCCAACCAGGAAATCTGACTCTGGTCTTTGATGTCCTAGTTCAATACCTAAGTTACCATCCCACACTGGCTCCCATAAAGCATTTATATCCCACTATTTTACCAAAAAGGACCTTAGAGTGGTTAACAATAGAAGGAGTATGACCATTTCTGCCCTGGGCTTGCATATAATCATAGAATTGGAAGAGACCGTCCAATCAATCCCATGCCATGCAGGAATACACAAAGTGTCCCAGACAGATGGACATTCAGTCTCTATTTAATAACCTCTAAAGAAGGAACTCTACCGCACTCTCGGGAAGCATATTCCACTTCCTTTCAAGTATTTACATATGGTCATCATGTCACCTCGTAATTTTCTATTCTCCAAGCTAAACATACCCAGTTCCCTAAGCTGCTCCTCATAGACCACAGTTTCCAGATCCTTTACAATTTTTAAGCATGAATTTTAAACTCGTGTCCTTTGTTTAATCCCGGTTTTGTGTATTTTAATATGTATTTCATAGACATACATTTTAATATGCGTATTTGTGATATTTTTACAATGTTTATGTGTTTTAATTATTCTGTAACCTGCCACGAGGAGAGGTGGGAAAGAAATATAATAATAATAATAATAATAATAATAATAATAATAATAATAATAATAATAATAAATCATTTTGGTCACCTTCCTCAGGACAAGTCCCATCTTGTCAATATTTCTTCTTGAATTAATGTTGCCTAGAACTGGACAAAATATTTAAGGTGAAGTCCAACCAAAGCAGAGTAGAACTGTAGCATTACTTCTCTTGATCTAGATCAGTGGTTCCCAACCTGTGGTCCGACGTCCGTGGATCACCTGTGGTCCACAAGAACTAAAATAAGATCTGTGGCCTCACCATTACTACTATGGATAATAAGATTACCCAACCAAAAAAATTATCGATGTCTTCGTTTTTAGGCTTGTTTCTGGGGTTATTTGGGGTGCTGGTTCAGAAAATTGCATTGGATGGACCACATCAGCTCTAGGTTATTAAATATGGTTTTCTGTGGGCGAGCAGATGGTAACTACTGGATGGCATATGTTCTTTATCAGAAACTAGAGCTGATGTGGTTTATCCAATGCAATCTTCTGAATCAGCACCTCAAATAACCAAACCAAATCTAAAGTTGACCAAAAACTGATTCGTAACCCTTTTGTTACTAATGTTGGAGAGTAGTCCCTGGTCAAAGTGCTCCCTAGTGAAGTGGACCCTGGTCAAAATAGTCCCTGGTCAAAAAAAGGTGGGGAACCACTGATCTAGACACTATACTGTTAATGCAGCTTTTGTAACACTGTTAACTCATGTTTAAATTATGATCTACAGAAACTCCTAGCTGACTTTGCAATCTAATCTGAAGATGTAACACACAAAGATTAAGCAATAGAGAGGGAGAAGAGAAAACTTCACCCCAGCACTTGCAGTCAGCGCTAAATGGTATGTGTTATATTTTAATATGCTCAGTCCATGGAGAGAAGTGGATGATGATGATGATGATGATGATCTGATTGAAACAGTGGCGAGATGAAATGGCTCCAAATGGAATGGATAAAGAAAACTACTTTCAGCAGGAGTAAAATAGGCATATCTCATTCGAGGTTGCGGGAACAGCTACATCATTCCTCATCATAGCTGATCAGTCATCAGTTTCATCAGATTTTGTTTCTTATTTGTTTATTTTAAGTGCTATTTTGCAATTATGGTAATTAACATTCAATTAATAAATGATTGTTTTGGCAGTGATTAAACACTCTCACGCACAGGGAATAGCAACTAACAATGTACAATTTTGAAGAGCTGTGGCTATGGTAATGAACAGCAGAAGAAAGAATGACAGAAACAATATCAGAAAGAGAAAACAGAATTATAGGGGTGGTGGGATAGAAAACAATGGATTTTACATAAAGGGACTTCTTTCTGAGTAAACAGGATTTCTTTGACAAATAGGAGAGATGTAGCTCACTTTTTAAAAAATGGGAGTGTATTAATATATTAGTCACACCATAAGCGACTTGCAGTTTCTCAAGTAGTTCCTGACACGAATATTTATATATATATAAAATATATATATAAGTCTGTGGTGCTCAACCATTGAACTTTATTCCAAGCAGATTGCACTAAAACAATGCCTCAGCACAGCACAGAGTGTGGAACCAATCCAATACAGTTTAACAGGGTGGTAAAATGTATTAGCAGCATTAACAGAAGCTTGCCGTATAAATAAGGAAATAGCTGTTCGCGTAATGTAAAGCAGCATGTTTAACATACTCGTTCTGTTAGTAACAGTATAAATAGTTAGCAAATATGCATCAATTATAGACCTGAGTTATACTATTTACTGACTTGAATTCTTATGATGGTTTTATGTGAAGCTGCCTATTGGTTCAACCCCTGGCTTTAAGGAGTCTTTAAAACTAAAGTACTGTAGGATGAGTAGCTTGGCAAATCCCATGTTCTTTAGCACCCTTCCAATTTCTCACAGGGTTTTCACTCCAAGGAATCCTCAGAGATGGAAAATAAATATGTAGTGTTTAACAACAACAACAACAACAACAACAACAACAACAATGGATTGAGAGGAAAACAACAAATATCGAAATACAGCAACAACTAGGACATGTAATACCTGTATAAAAACACACATTAAAACATATAAAATACATATTAACACAATTTATATTATTTTAAATATAATGTAGACTTTAAACATCATAATTCAAAAATAATCTGAACAGGACTGCTGGAAGAAACTGGTCTTTACTGCTGCTTTGAACTCAGGCAGTGTATCCAGCCAGGTCTTTCCATAATCTGGGTGGTGACCGTAGAAAATACAGCTGGCTTCAGATGAGAGGAGATGCACTGGATGGCAGCTTTTTTCTTTGGGTGTCACAGGAGTGTAAACGTGCAATGAATATGTAGGACTTCTTAGTGCTTTTTGATGTTATCATTGCTTTTCTGCTTGTACAAGGAGATCTTGCATGTATCGCTATATCCATGGTCCAAGTGGTTGGACACCATAGGACCCTAGCCCACAATGGTAACTGTTCCAAAACCTACTGAAAGGTAAAAAACATTCAAGATCAAACTACACAGTGTGATAGTAAACAGTAGGGCCATTTGAAGTAATGTTTCTTTCTTCCTTTTAAACATTTATATGTATAGGAGTAAGGGACCATGGTGGTGCAGTGGGTTAAACCGCTAAACTGCAGAACTTGCTGACCAGAAGGTCGGCGGTTCGAATCCGTGGGGCGCAGCAAGCTCCCGTTGTTAGCCCCAGCTTTTGCCAACCTAGCAGTTCGAAAATATGCAAATGTGAGTAGATTAATAGGTACTGCTTTGGTGGGAAGGTAAAGGTGCTCCATGTAGTCATGCTGGCCATATGACCTAGGAGGCATCTACGGACAACACCGGCTTTATGGCTTAGAAATGGAGATGAGCACCAACCCCCAGAGTTGGACTTGACTAGACTTAATGTCAGGGGAAAACCTTTACTATAGGAGTAGATTGATTTTAAAATGAAATCCATATGCTGAGAGTGTTTAAACTTGTCTTAATGCTGGTTTCTATCCCTGAATTCAGCTGTCATTAAATATTTACTGCATTTGTAGGAAAGATGGGAAAGTCAGCTCTCTTAGTTTTTTTTCCTCACATTCCCACATTCTGTGCAGTCCTCCACTCTCTTTCTTTCTGCATGTGTGTATATAGCGAGAACACTACATTTCACAGTTACTAAATTTGTAGTTAAACAACAGCTGGCTGCTAAATTATTGGTTCCGTTTTTTTATCCTCTTTATCTCTGACTGGCTTTATAGAATAGATTACTCAAACATCACAGCTGGCTATCCCTTGGAGGTTTGCAGCCATAACACAAATCCACAAACACACAGCCCTTCCTTGCCTATGAACAGGGAACAAAGTTACCGCTCCCCTCCTTATATTTTTCTCATAACAATAGAATAAGACATTCTCCTTGGTGGGAGGTGACAGTCCAAAAGGCTGAAGCACAAGTAATTTGGCAGCTAGTTGGTGGCAAGCCGTGTGTTTTGCAGCTTATACTTTAAAGCCTAAGATTAACAGTTTCCTGCAGTGCTATTTTCCAGGTTTTCGGTTTCAAGGACTGGGGGGAAGGGAGGGAAGGAAGGAGGGCTTTTGTCAGTGTGATGATCTTTAGATTACAAAGGGAGACAAATGGACTTGCTGCAAGTGAGACAAAAAGATCTGAGCGCAGAAGTAAACATCTCAAGTCTATTTGGAAATTAATGATTTTCGGAAGAGGTCCTAATTATACCTGTCCTCTCCAGTCTCCTGACTAGAGACCTGCTACTGGAATGAATCTTCTTTGCTCCTTTTCTACCGACAGGTGTGTGGCATGATCAGGAGAAGCAAGGGCACCTCTAAAAGGCTCTGCCGAATACTTCACCCATGACATTTGTTAAGGCTATAGCTTCTGTTCGGTTCCCATGCCCACACAGTCCATGGTCACTCACCAGATAGTGCCTACAAAAGCTCCATTGTGGTGGCATGATTTGGCTCCATAGTTACCGCACACAAAAAAGGCCAAGTGATGTTCCCAGGGACCCTCCAAATTTCTTGCCAATTATATCTTGAGGGTTTTTTTTTCAATAGGCTGATTTCTAATTTTGTTTTGTTTTGTTGAAGCTATGTGTTATAATCGGGCAGTGAGCATAAAATTGTTCCCCATGACCCAACTTTTTTTCCATGAAACAACAATGGAAACCTAGGATGGTTCAGCCACATTTCCTAGCTGATTGTTCATAGGTCATGGTGCTGGGGAGTGTGAGCTCTGTCCCTTAGTGATAACTTTATTTATGCAATTATTTATCCAAGGATAACAGATTCTCAGATTCCCAAATCTCAGTCAATGCCAGCCTTTGTTATCACTCCTGCTGGGAAACAGCTAAAGTGAGTTCAAGGGCTGGATCAAGGGCAGGTTATGACAGAGAAAGGGTTTGTATGGAGAAACCAGTGATAGGAACAAGCCCATCATTAAGCGGGATGAGACATCTTCCTTAGGCAGCAAATATTGAAAAATAGCAGCCACAGTCCCCCTCCTCTGCCACCCCTCCTCG
This sequence comes from Anolis carolinensis, assembly GCF_035594765.1. NCBI lineage: Eukaryota > Metazoa > Chordata > Lepidosauria > Squamata > Anolidae > Anolis > Anolis carolinensis. The sequence continues at coordinate 139,680,486 of NC_085845.1, forward strand.
CCTGAAAAAAGAGTTGTGTATGTCACACAGCTTGGCATTCACTCTATAAGTGAGATTGTCAGTATTGAAGTAAGAGTCAATTGTCAGTTTAATTGGCCCACACACTGGTATGGAGGGGAATGCCATCTTGGGCCCCTTCATACTACATAATTATAGAACCATCATTCCCCTTTAACTCTCAGGACTGTGTCCTATGAAATGCTGGGATATGTAGCTTGATGTGTGCCTCATGCTCTCTGGTTGAGAATTCTAAGGTAAAAAGGTAAAGGTTTTCCCTTGACATTAAGTCTAGTCGTGTCCGATTCTGGGAGTTGGTGCTCTCCAAGGTGACCAGCATGACTGCATGGAGTGCCATTACCTTCCCGCCGGAACGGTACTTATTGATCTACTCATATTTGCATGTTTTCAAACTGCTAGGTTGACAGAAGCTGGGGCTAACAGTGGGAACTCACCCCGCTCCCCGGAGATTCAAACCTGTTAACGTTTTGGTCAGAAAGTTCAGCAGCTCAGCAGTTTAATCTGCTGCATCACCGAGGGCTCTGAGAAGTCTAAAGCCACTCCTTAAATTACAAATAACAGGATGGAACCACAGCAGTTAAAGCGGAATCATAGTGCCATGACTATAATGTGAAATAACCCCCTGTTTTGGCCTTTGCTATGGGCAGCAAAATGTCTTTGGTATAAGGAAGGGAATGACCTACGATGTGAACAATAGAGCTCCTGAAGAAACATCAGTGGTAGGAGGAACATTTAGAATTACACGAATTGGCAACTGGTGTTGGGGACGAAAGTTTGGAGATACATAGCAATGATTGATTGTGAGGGACCATGCCTCCAAACCGATGCTGAACCAGATTGCCTCTAGGTTCACCCCTGGTGATATGATTTATTATACAGCAATATATTGAGCAAATTATACTGGGTGTTGACTGCTGACTAATTGATCTCAGTGAGGTTAGTTGGAAGAGGCTAAATAAACATTTTCAGCTTGAAGCAGAAATGCAGAATCTCTGGCTTGATTTCATCTGTTCTTCCTGCTTTTGACTTCCCAGGAGCATTACTTTTAAACAAATACAGTAGAATTACACAATTATGCAAACCTTGCTTTTTCCCCTCAAGCATCGACTTGTCTTTGATTCAGTAAGCTAATAAATTACGGGTAGTGTCTAGGATAAACAGATTTAAGGACTAGTAAACATGAATTACTATATGGGATAGAAGTTCGGGTCTGTACAAGTCTTAATTTTTCAACTTTATATTCTAAAGGAATACAGGGTAAGTTTCTGCTTCCAAGAAATTCTAAAATAATAATAATAATAATAATAATAATAATAATAATAATAATAATAATAATGGAATAATAATAATAATCGGCACACCAGATGCCGTGCCAAAAGATCTCAGTTGGCATTTGAAAACAATAAACATTGACAAAATTACGGCCTGTCAACTGGAAAAGGACATCTTATTTGGATATGTGCGCATCATCCGAAAATACATCACACAGTCCTAAACGCTGGGAATTGTTCAAATTGCGATTTTGTGATACGAAATCCAGCATATACATCTGGTTTGCTGTGTCATACTGTGTTTTTGTGTCAGTAAAATAATCATCATCATCATCATCATCATCACCATCTTTATTTATATGCCCCCTATCTCTCCACTCAGGGCAGTTTACAACAAATCGGCAAACATTTAATGCCGTAAGGTGCTGGACGAAGAACAAAATAACGAAAACTACCCCAGTCCCACAAAACAAAGCGACATCCACATTAAAATAATAAAGACATTACCAAAATTGAGGGATAACAACTAAATTATGAATTCACACCTAACTTAGGGAAAACAAACAAAGAACAAGACAAACAAGATAAAAAGTATGAAATTAGTTAAAATTTACAAATCTAAAAGTCAACAGAGCTAAAGTGATGGACCATTTCTATTCCAGGATGACTATACATGATATTCTACACCTCATCCTCTCTATATGCTTGGGTGCATAAGAAGGTTTTTAGTTGTTTTTTAAAGGATGGTATGGAGGGGGCCATTTAGATATCATTACGGAGGGAGTTCCAGAAGCTAACTGAGTTTTTTTCTCCCATGTGGAAAAGGGCAAAGGAAATGGATGTATGATATAGCATTATTATATTTAGACTAAATATTTGCTGGAATGTTTTAAGATGGAATTGTGCAACAGAAAAATCTGCTTTTTGGGATGGTAGATGATCTTTCCTTGGAAATGTTGGAAAGGTTTTGGGTAACTCTGTAAGTCTGCAATCCTGTGGTCTCAGCGCAATAGGATAGTTAGATACCCCCCTAACCATGAGGAACATGGATTCTACGTTTCCAAAACTGATTTGGAAATATAGACTCTATGCTTTCTGTCCCATTTTCATGCACACCCCTAGAATTGGCAGAAAATGTACTCCAGTGTTCCTCATCTATGATCTCACTGAAACAAAATTTGACTTGGGCTGTATCCACACTGCAGAACCATAGCAGTTTGACACCATATTAACTGCCAGGATTCCGTGCTATGGAGTTTTAGGATTGCCAGTTTTGTGAGATATTTACTGTTCTCTGTCAGACAGTTCTGTGGCCACAACAAACTACAAATCCTAGGTGATAAACTGCTATAATTCTCTGGTGTGCATGGTCTGCTGGAAGAACTTTAGTTTCATCAACCATTTTGTCTTAAAGAGATGTCCAAGCATGCACTTGGAAGTTAACAAGAAAATTTATGTTGCTGTATTTATCCTCAGCACTGAAAAACCAAAGGAATATTATGGATAAAGCTAGAAATTCTACTTTGCTGCCACAGCTTATCTTCCACAAATAGGCCCAGTCCATTAAAAACATTAGAATAAAGGCTGTGGGTGTTCAGACAGTACAATCCTTTACATTTCAACTCAGAAATAAATTTCTGTAAGATTGCTAGGACATTCTCTCAAAGCAGGAGGCATACCAAACAGTGCAAACATGGTACACAAACTACTCTTTTATATTGGTGATACTCTATTTAGACAACAAGATCAAACCAATAGAATGGAATAGATGACTTCTGAAAATAAATAGCATCCTTGTTGATGCCTCATACTATCTCCTTTCTATTGCCAGTTCCATGGCCCGTATTAGGCTTTTTCCAGCTTACTCTTTTACAGATGCATTGGAATACAACTCTCACCTTCCTTGTCCAAGACAGGGATGATGAAAATTGTAGTCACAGATATATAGAAATGCTTCTCCACATTTCTGCTCTGGATTTGAGTGGGAACCTTGTACATCCAAATAATGGAAAATCTATCCTCACATCCAGATATTGTAACCCTGTGGAGGGAAATAACCCTTTCTTCTTCCCCTTTAATTCCTGGACTGAGATGAGAAATGAACAAAGCCTGCACTAAAAACCTTGCCCAGTGATACTTTTGAATGAAAGGAAAAACAATATTTTTGAAACCAAAGTCCATAATTATTATTTATTTCATCAGCAATTTGCTTTATTACCGTGCACAGCATTTGTTACTATGGGAACGGGTCCCTGTGAAGGTCCTATTCAAATGAAAGTAAGTCAGGCAAGACCTAAAGTCAATATCAATAACAGAAATTAAAACTAAAAGGCTGGTGAGCCAGCAGTCTGGCCTAACTTTATCTTTCTTTAATCACAGGCAGATGGTAACGTAATGGAGCCAGGGAAAGTAGATTGAGAAAAGAAACACAAGAATTGGAGGTAACAAGGCCAAACAAAGGCTTCTGTTGTGTGCTTGGTTTTGCAGGTTTGGGTTCAGCAACTGTGGGCTTGGGGAAATGGGTCTGGAGATTTCAAAATCTGAATGTCAAAAGCAATATACAACCAATACTCAATTGAAGCATTAACTGGAAGTCAAGATGCTTTGGGAATTATGAAATGGAACGAATTGATATACTGACCTAGATCAAACTAGCCAGGGCAGAGTAGCAAGAGCAAGCAATGCCCATGAGTCTTTACCATTTACGTTTACATACTCATCAACTGTCCTGTTTTGGTAGAAACAGCCCAAATGAATCCCCTATTGATTCCTTTTTTAGCTGTTTAAAAATTTCTTTCCTTCTCTTTGTCCTCAGTTTATTTTAATTGATGCAAACTGCATTCACATTGCAGAGATAATTTGAACTCAGTTAACATAGTAGGGAAGGGGAGAAGAGGCCAAAGCAGAATCTTGCTCTTGCATGTTGTAGATTTAGGGCAAAAGCAAATTGCATCAGTCTTTCCTAGGTTGTGTGATCTTCCTCACTAATAACTTTTGCCATCTTAACTCTGATTTCCTTGCCAACCCATATCCCAGTTTTCATTTGTGAAATGTTGGTGATTATGCATCAATGATAATAAACATGTAACATTAAAATGTTGTCAGGATGTCTAAACTTATGAGCCAGGACTGCATGTAGATTGGATTTTAAAGGAGCTATCCAAGGTGCTAGATCCCATCTGCAGAAATACATCCAGCACCTTGGATAGCACATAGTTCTGTCCTGATTCCTTGCCTTTGTGACATGGAAGGGTCTATTTCCAGGTCTGGTAGCAGGATCCTTTGTTGCCTGAGGTGAACAACACCACCGGGGTCTTTTCCCTCCCTCTTAACATGCATAGAATTTAAAACCAAGTAAAGTTTTTTTGTGCATGTGGCAGAAAATCCCAGAAGTACTTCTTTCTCCTCCTGGTAGTAAAAAACAAAGATCTAAATCTAATTGCACTCCCCAAGAGAGTAGATTTCAATGAATCAATTCCTGAATGATGTCAACACTTGTGCTTATTCCTCTGATTCAACGGTTCTACTCTAGTTGGGACTAGTAATTGGACTTTATGAATGCAGACATCCTACCAACATGCACATTGACATCACCAACATTTATTAATATGGGGGATCATCATCATCATGTTTTTTTTTCATATTTCTAAAACATCCTGAAATCGAATCACACAGATACAAAGGATCGACTTGAACCAATGGTTCTCAACCTGGGGCCCCAGATGTTTTTGGCCTTCAACTCCCAGAAATCTCAACAGCTGGTAAACTGGCTGGGATTTTTGGGAGTTTTTGGCCAAAAATATCTGGGGACCCCAGGTTGAGAACCACTGACTTAAACAAACCTTCAGTGTTCTTTAATCGACTCATTTGGAAGTTTGTGTCAATTGTGTATGGTAAACTGCAAATGTAAAATCCTAGGAATAATTGGACAGACCAGAGAGGAGGCACAAAATGAACTCAAGACAGAACGCAGCTTATCTCTTTTTTTGTCCATCTCTGAATTATTCTTTATGCAATGATCAGCTAGACTATAAGGAAACAGTGCTCACAAAACAGATTATAGAAAGCAATGCACTTTTTTTACATAAATGAGCACACCAACTTAAAAATAGAAACATAAAGTCAATATACAGCCTGGAAATTGTTAATAATATTTACTATAAATAGTTTCAAGCTATCATGTCATTTATTTCATCAGTAGGTTTGTCAGATTGAAAACTGACAAACTGAGCTCTCTTACCTTTAATAGTTATATATTGGAGCGAATTTCAGAAAGTGCTGCTTGTTACCTGATTGCATAAATAGCTACACCTGATGAAATTCCATCATCCATACAACCATTAAAGATATAGGAGCCTTCTCTAATTTTGAATCCAGCTATCCTAAATTAAGGCCCAATAATTTTGCTCACCATCTACTGCTTTTACTCTGATTCTATGGCAGGAGAAGCCATTCATTTCATGACAACACATGTCATGTTCTCCAAACCTGGCAGTTATGTGAGGGTCAACTATTCAAAGAACATCAGTTCAACAATTCTCCATTTATTGGATTTTGTAAAATATAAAGATGGTTCCCTCTGCCTCGGCCTTCTTTCTAAAGTGATCAGCAGCTGCCCAAATGGTCAGGCAGCAAAGAGTGGAAGGATGGGAAGAATTTATTGGAATGCTGTTATCGGTGCCTTAGGTAATGTCCACCCTCTTGGAAACTTGCTTTGAAAGTCTATGGCTCAGACAATAAATCTCACAGTGATGGGCAATTATTCTTCACTGATTTAGTGACCTTTGAAAAAGGATCATTCTTTGAGTTTTAGCTAGGCTATTCTGCATTTGTCCTGTATAAATAAATGCCGCTTTGAGAAAGCAAAGAAATAAAATGTAGTTTGTTGGTCCTGATCGTTATTGTTTTGATTTTCTAAGGAGATTGTTTAAGAAGATTGATTTACTAAGTGTGCTTAAGACTGCAAGCAAAGAAAATAATATTCAATATACAAATAGAACAAGCTTACCCACTCCCATTCATCATGTATATTTTAAAGAGAATAATAGTTGATGATGAGAAAATTTAACTTATTGATTATCACATGATTATTTTGGATTAGTGCTCTTAACTTCAAACAGTCATGCAGTGGTTGTTGTTTTTGTCTTCAAGTCATTTCTGGCTTAAATCAACCCTAAAATGAACTATTATTGGGGGGGGGGGGGTTAGCAAGATTTTGTCAGCTGAGGATTGCCATTGCTTGGAGCTGATATAGAGTGTGGCTTGCCCAAGGTCATCCAATGGGTTTCCATGGCTCAACTGGGATTGGAACCATTGTCCAAGTTCAGTACTCAAAGCACTGCACTATACTGGCAGAAAAATTAGCAATTTATGAATGTTGGGAAATTCTTCCAAATCTGGCTTTGGGAGAAAGCCTTTGAGAAGTAGTTATGCAATAAGTTTACTTGGAATTGTGAAATTGATTCTGGATCAGCTTTAGACCCTGCTTTTGGGTGCTGTGTCTTAACATAGGATTGTATTTAAATATGTTTTTATGTATGCTTATTTTAATTTTAATGTAACTTTTCATGTTTTATGCTGTTGGCACTATGTAGTGCCGTTTGTAAGCCGTCTTGAGTCCCCCCAGGGGTTGAGAAAGGCAGGATATAAATATGGCAAATAAATAAACTGAAGCAAATTATCTCCCATTTTATCCTGCCAAATTCAGTAGATATAACTCACAGAATGGAGTGGACCATTTTTTGCTTGCCAGCTGTATGCAGTACATGTTAAAGGTGAGCAGTCTCCAAGGGAAAAAAGAGAAGCGGCAGTCCTAATTCAACACTAACGTGACTAAATGCCCAGCAAGTCAAACCCATACTTTAATAGATAAACTGACAAAAGACCCGGCCCGGAATGGGAGGATCTGTCCATTTTGGCTACTCTCATGTTTAGATTTTTAAAATTACCCATTTATTTCCATCACAAATACATGATCAGATTGAAATAGAAAAGTCAAGTGTTCCCGTGCAGAGGAGAGGAAGACACAGTGGAAACCTGGAAGAGTTTATCTTATGTAGGAGAGGTGGGAATCATGTGGTCCTCCAAACATTGTTGGACTACAAGCCTCATCAGTCATAGCTAGCATAGTCAATGGTGAGAATGGATGCATGGTTCCTTTTTCCTGCTGTTGCTGCTATATACCTTCAAGTTGTTTCCAACCCACGACAAACCTAAGGGGAAGCTCTAATGCAGTTTTCTTGTCAAGGTTTGTTCAGGAAGATTTTCATAAAGTACACATGGGTTGGGGAGTTTTAAATTTCACCCTTCTAATTTCACCTCTCTGATTTTTCTTAAAGGAGGGATGTTCATTGGCATCACTCAATGTGAAACCCCATGCATTGTTGTTCTGTGCCTTCAAGTTGTTTCTGATTTATGGCTATTCTAAGGTGACATTATCATAGGATTTTTTTTGATGTTAAACATATGTGGCTTGCTCAATATCAGCCAATTTGTTTTCATGGATGAGCAGGGATTCAGACCTTGTTCCCCAGAGTCAAAGTCCAATGCTCAAACCACTACACCATGCTGACTCCTATAGATAAGTCTTGCTGAATTCAAGGGGATTATTTTTCTCTAGGCATGCATATGGTAGGTTTGACACCCACTAGAGCATGTTAAGACAACTTATTAAACTGTAGACTTAGGGAAGAAAACCAGTTCACTGTAAAAATGTATGTCAACAGATTTCAAAATAGTGTGCAATGAAAATCTAGGAGGCAAAGCACAATGAATGCTCATTTTTCATGAGTTTATCTGGGTAACAATTTCTTTGGCAGCCAAGACCTATCTCTTTCCAACACTTTCACACACCCATGTCCTTCTTTGCTTTCTTAACATTGTATTATTTGGTTTCTCTGGTTCATCTATCCGTTCAGTGATCACAGGCCATTGTTATGTCTGCATTTACTCCCATTACAACCAATGTTTTGAACATAAGTCAGTATTTGAAACAAAAATGCACAAACATGTATAATAATGAATCCTTTGCATCTCCGTCCACCTATCCCTGTCTCTCCCTGAAAACAGACTATTTTATATAACTTCATTTTGATTTATCCAAGTTTACACAGATCTGAAAGTCTGTTTCACCAATTCATGATTTGTTTACAGAAAGTCAAAATACATCTTGTCTTTGAAAGAAGCAAATGTGTACAGAACAGCATGGACGTTCCACCTTTCTGGCTCAGATTGTATAAACACCTGACCCTTGGGGTTATTGAAAGAAAGCACACCACAGCAGACCCATCAAGACCAAATAAACATTTCATGCAGTGTAAGAATCCTTGTCATCAAATTAGTGTTGGATTTTTCTCATCTCTAATTCAAATTCTGTTCTCGTGAGGAACTATTTCATTCTGTTCCAGTCTAGTACTGTTCCTGAATATTAGGGAAATGGTATCAGGAGACCTAGTGGGATGATTTTAATGATTAGAATATTACAATGGAACAATATAATCTATAGTATGATCTCCATAACTGTGGGACTAGTATTTGCAGTTTTACCTAACCACATCTGTCAAAGTATATCTTTTCTAGGTGCAGGTGATTCTACAGTATGCAGCTTAGGGTGGAAAGATCCTTATCAAGTTTGCAGACAACACAAAACTGGCAAGGACAATGAACACACTTTTTTGTGTCAGGAGAGACAGGAGAGAAACTGGAGTCACTTCTGGTGTGAGAGAATTGGCCATCTGCAAGGATGTTGCCCAGGGGGCACCTGGATGTTTTTGATGTTTTTTCCATCCTTCATATCTCCGCATAGAGCTGGAGCTGATAGAGGGAGCTCATTCACACTCTCCCCGGGTTGGATTCGAACCGGCAATCTTCAGGTCAGCAACCCAATCTTCAAATCATCAATGAACACACTGGGAGATAGGAACAGAATTCAAATAAACCTAGATGAACTAGAAAATTAGGCAGAAATTAATAAAATGGAATTCAATAATGACAAATGAAAAATTCTACCTTTAGGCCACAAAAACACACACATACACATGCACAGGTATAGGATGGGAGATACTTATTAGCTCAGCAGTTCTGCATGAGGTTATTGTTGATCATACATTGGGCATGAGATAGCAGTATAATGCTGCAAATGCTATTTTAGGCTGCATTAATAGAAACATCGTTTCCAAGTCGAGGGAAGTAATAGTCCTACTGTATTGTAAGCTGATCTGTCCTCATCTGGAGTGCTGCATTCAGTTCTGGGTGCCTCATTTTAAGAAGGATATAGTCAAGCTGGAGAAGGTTCAGAGAAAGGCAACAAGGATAATAAGGGGTATGGAGAACAAAGCATATAAAAAGGTTGAAGAAGTGGGGCATGTTTGGGTTGGTGAAGAGAAGACTGCTGGCTGATATGGCTGCACTCTTCAAATATTTCAAAACTGTCATAGAGAGGAGAGGGCAGGCTTGTTCCCTCCTGCACCAGATGGGAAGACAAGGTTAAATGATTTAAGGTTACATGAAAGTAGATTTTGATTGAATACTGGAAAGAACCTCTTGAAAATAAGAATACTTTGACAATGGAATCAATTGCCCGGAAAGGGTTTCCTTCTTCAAAATTGGGCTGGACAGCTATCTGCTGGGAATGGCCTAGCACAGAGGTTCCCAATCTTTTTTTGACCAGGGACCACTTGATCAGCGACCACTCTCCAACATTAGTACCAAGAGGGTTACAAATCAGTTTTTGGTCAACTTTAGATTCAGTCTGGTTATTTGGGGTGCCGATTCAGAAAATTGCATTGGATAGACCACATCAGCTCTAGTTTCTGATACAGAAATATGCCATACAGCAGTCACCATCTGCTCACCCACAGAAAACCATATTTAATCATCTAGAGCTGGTGTGGTCTATCCAATGCAATTTTCTGAATCAGCACCCCAAATAACCCCAGGAACAGGCCTCAAACAAAGACACCAAGAAAAACTTTTGTTTTGGTTGGGCTGTGTTATTATCCGTATTGTAATTGTCAACTTTAGATTTGGTTCAGTTATTTGGGGTGCAGATTCAGAAAACTGCATTGGATAGACCACATCAGCTTTAGTTTCTGATACAGGACATATACCATGCAGCAGTCACCATCTGCTCACTCACAGAAAACCATATTTAATCATCTAGAGCTGATGTGGTCTATCCAATGCAATTTTCTGAATCAGCACCCCAAATAACCCCAAGAACAGGCCTAAAACAAAGACACCAAGAAAATCTTTTTGGTTGGGCTGTGTTATTATCTGTATTAGTAAAGGTGAAGCCACGGACCATATTTTAGTTTTTGCAGATCACTGGTGGTCCACAGACCACAGGTTGGGAACCACTGGTCTAGCAGTAGCTAGGGATCCTGTATTGGACTCAATGGCTCATGAAGCTTTTTCCAATTCTATGATCCTATGAACCTTATTTCCCAGGATTCTAGTCCATCTTTCAAACCACTGTATCATGCTGGCTCAGTTATCTGTACATGAATTGTATTAATTGGAAGTCACTTAATATTGATTACAAAGGCACCATAAAATATACTGCTATCCGGTCTTTGATTCCTTCAAAATATTAACACAAGCAAATAAGTGTTCCCATAGCAGCCTTTCCCTTCCTTTGTACTCTTTTAAACTGATCTAAATTGGAAACGCTTCTTAGTTCAATTAAACTAATGATCCCCTGCAGGTACGCTCACCTGTGTGTTTGAAGATATTCAACGAGAAAATTTGGAAACAATTCATAATTCCGTTGAATACTCCAGAGCTTATTATGTGGCCGCTCTTGGAAACCAGAGGGAAATGAGCAAGGCTCGCATGACAATATGCCCAGCTTTAAAAGAATTTGCCTCAAAGAAATGTTCCTTTGAGAGAAGGAAAACGCTGATGAAATACTTATGAGTTCACATGCTGGCAAGATAAGCATGAAGCCAAACACTTAGGTAGCCCTTCTCTGAAGGAAAAGTGGGGGGAGGATTCTTCTTGGAAGAGACTTTTCTAATCATCTCAGCAAAGGAGCTGAAGCACAAAGAGCTCACAGGGATTTAATGCATATATTTTTGAATAGCCTTTATATGTTTGGGGGATTTTTTATTTGTCCCTACTTTCTTGATAACATCTCTTTTATTTTATTTGCCTTCACTTTGATTTGATTCCTGGCACACTGTGGCATTGACGTGATGTAGCAACAGGCTCAGCTAAGCAGAATATTTCAGTTCCCATTGTATTCTTTATTAACTTGTTTCATCTGAGCACCTCCTTTAGATGCGCTATCATTTTCTCTGCTTTTTAATGGTCTTGTAGATTAATTAGGTTGTCAAATTCTGAATCCTCAGATATGGAATGTAGAATTTGCAACTTTATGCAATTAATTGTTAGTATCTCGAAATGACAATGAATCTTAACATTGGCACAGACTATAATTCAATGATTTCCGGTGACTTCCACATCAGTAAAAAGAATCCATTCTGGTTTTTTTTAGTCCAAAGTATAAAGTGTCATTCATTATCCCTGTATAACTTCAGATAGCTCCATCAAAGTTTCAGCCATCACCATCGGACATTCATGGAAGTCTTCAGCCTCTGCTACTGACAGAACTTAATATTTTGGCTTTCTCTCGGGAAAAGTCAGTGTGGTGTAGTAGTTTGAATTTGTGCTAGGGTTCCAGGAGTCCAGGGTTCAAATCCCTGTGGTTCTGCTCCCACAGTTCAAGAAGGATATGTGTTGAACAAGATGATAAAAAGGTTTGGAAACCAAACTTCATAAAGAATGACTCAGAGAGTTGGTTGCGTTTAGCTTGGAGAAGAGAAAATGAATGACCTCATCAGACTGACAGTTTTTCCAATTGGAGGACACTTTTGCTCCAGTGGGAGGGACAGATGCCCTCACACGACACACCCATACTTCTAGTCATAATTTCTGCCCCCCCCCCCCCCCCGAACTGGTGCACAATTGTGGCAAAAGGGATGAACTCTGAACATGGAGTAGCAATTGTGTTCAGAGATCCAACCCCGTGCTAGATCCATAGTATCTGCTTGAAAGCATGTATGAAGGGAAACATCACAAGCTCTTCCCATGTTCCTTCTGAGAGAAGCCGTCTCTTGTGAGGAAAAGCCAAACCCTGGATGGACCATCTTAGAAATGGGATTAAAATTACACTGCTGTTTCAAGGGAAAGCCAAGTCTTGGATGGGGCATCTTGTTTGCTTTGGCTTGTAGATGTCAGGTAAGTATTATCATTATTAATATCAAAGCGAAACATGTTAATTGGCACGTTACACTGGGGCTTGAGGAACCAAACCCTTTGCTCTCCAGATCAAATCTCAAAAGAAAAAAGAGGAGATGGGGGAGAGAAATAGGGGTCTGAGAGGGAACTGGAGGCATATTTTATTTCCTTGTACCTTCTAACAAATGCCTCCATATTTCAAATACTACCTTAAAGTCTCCCATCTCCTGATCCTAGATGGTGTAATTCTGTTTGGTTGGGCTCTGTTTATGAAAGTAGTATGTGCAAGACAATAGTTGTCCATCCTATTGATGTGTTTGCAACAATACTACTCATATTGGGACTGTTGAGGAGTATGGGTGGTCAGGTTTCTCCTTGCTGCTCCTGGATGTTAAGGCACCTTCCTTATAACGGACAAGTCAACTGGCAACTGCATGCCTAAGAGATCATTAATATGCTCTGTCCATCCATCCCAAATATTCTGAAATCCTGTAAGAAAGAAAAGATTCCTGAGTTGGAAGGCTAACCATTGGGCAGAAGCTTAATTCCCCAGAAATGAGGTCCAAAGCTTAAGTTAAAGCCATATTTTCTTGCTTCTTCACCTCAGATATATAGATATATATATCTATATGCTCAGCTATATAGAGCAAATGAATATAGCCACATTTTATGGATGTGTCCTTATAAGTTGCACAACTTTGTTTTCCCATTAATACACTAAAATGATAGCACCTCCACTAACATTTGGCCTTTGAATTCTTCTCATAGACAGTACTATTTGTGCGCTATTTTAGCCAATATGTCTTAAATCCAATAATACTGATTTCTCTGAACAGTAACTGACCATACTAGTACATTAACACTGGATTTATGCTGAAAGCTAAGATAATCCTTTCCCTCTGACATAGGTTTTAGCTTAATTATCTCATTACTTTTTGTAGTCCAGCACAGAAGCTATTGACCTTAGCAATAAATTCAGTTCAATAAGCAAAGTTTAAAATCTGTGAGACAGAAATATGGTACTACTTTGCTCACATTTGGATCAATGTTGCTTTATTGTTGGATATGCATGTCAGAATAAGGCTTCCCAGGCAAAGGGAACCAAGAGAAATCCAGAAACCGGTTTTATCTGTATATTTGTTAGTTTCATGTTGCTTCTCAATTGTTTCCATTTTAAAATGTATTTTTAAAAATTTAAATATCATAAGCTTCCTTGAGTTTCATTGCTGGCATAAATAAATCCAGTGAAGTGATTATAATATCCAAAATTCTAGTGAAATGCAGCGCAGGATGAAAGGGGGAAATAGGAGGAGGAAATAGAAATCGGGACATTTTAAAAGCTCCTGAAAAGTTGGACTACATAGGTTTAATGAGTAAAGTTCCTGCAAAATGGGGACAATTGGAAACACTAGTTGAATCCCCCAAACTGTTTGATAATATGAGAGTTGGGAGTTGCAGTTTTGAGAACATGTGAAGATTGCACCATTCTCATTAGAGGTTGGACTGGATGGCCTGTGAGGTCTCTTCCAACTCTACGATTCTATGATTCCTTGATCTCATAGACCTGTCAGCAGCTTATGATACTGTAATTTGTCATCTCCTCCTGAAAAAAAATGTATAATATCACAAACGATTACCACCTCAACTGCTTCATAGGAAATCTGCTACAAAACAGGAGCTTTTTTGTTGAGTTCCAGGGTCAGAAAGGCAGATGGCAAAACAGAACGGCCTGCCTCAGGGGAGCGTGCTTGCTCCATTAATGTTTAACATTTACAGAAATGATCAGCCACTGCTAGAAGGGACAGAGAGTTTCATCTATGCTGATGATCTGATAATCATGTAATCACCGTTCAAGCAAGGAGCTTTGAAATAGTTGAAAATAAGCTCTCTGAAGCTTTAGGTGCTCTTACTGCCTATTACAGGGAAAACCAACTGATTCCTAATCCATCTAAAATGCAGACGTGTGCTTTTCATCTTAAGAATAGACAAAAAACTCGAGCTGTGAGGATTACCTGGGAATAAATCACACTGGAGCATTGCAAAACACTAAAATACCTGGGAGTTACTCTGGACCATGCTCTGACTTACAAGAAGCACTGTTTGAATATCAAGCAAAAAGTGACTGCTAGAAATAATATCATACGAAAACTGACTGGCACAACTTGGGGATCACAACCAGACACAGTGAAGATATCTGCCCATGTGCTTTGCTACTCTGCTGTTAAATATGCATGCCCAGTGTGGAATACATCTCACCACGTTAAAACAGTGGATGTGGCTATCAATGAGACATGCCGCATTATCACAGGATGTCTACACCCAACACCACTGGAGAAATTATACTGTTTAACCAGTATTGCACCACCTGACATCCATCAGGAACTAGCAGCCTATAATGAAAGGACCAAGGCATTGACATCTCTGGCCCATCCTCTGTTCAGATATCAACCAGAAAGCCAAAGCCTTGAATGAAGAAATAGCTTCCTAAGATCTACAGAGATACTCACAGGAACACGTCAGCAAGCAAAAGCCCAAAAGTGGCAGGTAAAAACCCAGAACCTCAATCAGTGGCTGATAATGGATGAGAAACTACCTCCTGGGGAGACACAGGATTGGGCGACTTGGAAGGTGCTGGACAGACTGTGCTCTGGCACCATAAGAATCAGAGCTAACTTTAAGAAATGGGGCCACAAAGTGGAGTCCACAATATGCGAGTGTGGAGAAGAGCAAACCACAGATCACTTACTACAATGCATTCTGAGCCCTGCCACATGCACAATGGAGGATCTTCTTATAGCGACACCAGAGGCATTCCAAGTGGCCAGCTTCTGGTCAAAGGAAATGTAGTACAATGCCAAGTTTTTAACCTTGTTTGTTGTTTATACATTATAACTGTAGTCTCAATTTGCTTCTGACACAATAAAAAAAATCCTTGATCAAACAGATATGGAAGAATCCATATTATACCATTACTTGATTTTAATTTTTATAGATTTTGAAGCACTCTGTTCTCGCTATTGATTCTAATGAAGTCAAACGGAGACAAAACTGAGACAGCACAACAGTGAGCAAAAACCCTCAAGTGTTAAAGCTTTATCATGCAGGCTAAGAATTCCAAGGGGGTGATTTATCCTCTCCATAGACATTTTGTTTTGTTTTATTCAACTTGGCTTGGTTGCCAATTCTGTGGCATTTAAAATGTAAACTGGCTGGGATATATGGCCTTACGTCGAGCATTTGTAACCTCTATTGATTGACTCAAGTGGAAGCACAGAATTAAAGGTCTTTATTATTGATGAGGAAAAGATGACTTCCCTGCTGTTTTCAGTCTGAGGATATCCATCTCTTTCCCCTATGTAACTATCTGTAATTCTTCTCTCTCTGGAGCTGGAGATCATCAACTTATCAATAGTATTTCTGTATCATTTAATTAGACTCCAGATACAACCAATCCCCTTAAAATTTCAGGTAATTGAATCATTTTGCTGTAATTGTGGCATGCTGGCAAGCTTATAATTGTTTTTTCAATTGCAGTGAACCTGAAAGATTTGGAGATACTTGTTCAGAGCAAAAATTGGAAGGAACTAGTTACAAGTGAGCACCTTAGAATTAGTTTCTTTTTGTAGTGATTAAAGTATAACAAAATTCTTTATAATTGCAACACAAGGAGGATAACCACTCTTTAAGGGTGGTATAACTATTTTGGTTTCTTTTCAAAATGATAGGGACTGTTGTAGCCCAGCCTGAGATTGGGCCCATTCAGCCAGCAATTGTCCCTGCACCTGCCTTGCCAGAGGACTCTGGGTTTAGGCCTGAGATGCAGCCAGAGCCTGTGATTCAGCCAGAGTTTGTCCCAGTGGATTCTGGGACCAGAGACAGAATAGTTGCAAGCAGGCATTGTGAACCACATTCCTCCCAGCAGTCAAGGTTAGATCTCCAGGTGCCAGATGGACATTCCAGTTTAGAGGATAATGCATTTGACAGGAAAGCAGCGATAACTCATCAGAGAAGGGAACTAGAATGTTTGCAGAGAAGCAAATGGTTGCTTTTGAAGCAGTTTAATGAGTAATTTTCTCATGACAGAAAGACCTTGGATTTTCTTTAAAATGGCTTGCTTTCTCTACCACAGCCAGAGGTGATAACATTGCTTATTCAAGAAAGAAGGATCTTTGTTCTGTGTTTCTGTGTATTCCTGCAGCCCTGTATCCTGCTTCAAGTTCCAGCCTTGCCTTGGCCTGTGTATCCAGTTGAATATTCCAGTGACTTTGCTGTTTGGTTTTTATTCCAGTGAAGACTCTTGCCTTGTGTTTCATCATTGACTTTATATCTTGGACTACCTTGGAGTTAATTCTGCATTTTAGTCTTGTTTCCCTGTGGTTATCCTTGATTCATGCCTTGGAAATAATCCTGTTTGGACTATCCTGATATCACTTGGGACTTACTTTGATATCCAGTTTTGGACTATGCTCTTTGAGTGGTTTTTATAGACTCTTGCTTCATGAACTTGAAGTACCTTGCTCTTGTAGATTTAAACCTATTTTACTGAGTCTGAACTTTATTTTGCTTTTGTTTGCATATAATCTTCAATAAACAACTTGCTTACTTATATTCTGGGGCTCCAGTGTGGTTTTGAGGTGCCTACGTAGCCTAGGGGTGCAACAGGGCGGGTGAGACTCCTACATGCATGTGTTTTATATCATAAACCAATGCTATTAACTTTTTAATTTATAAAAATGTAATTAGAAGTAACTACTTAATTACTTTGTATAAACAGAAAGTAATACATAGTTTTTTTAATCGTGTCAGAAGCGACTTGAAAACATACTACAAGTTGCTTCTGGTATGAGAAAATTGGCCATCTACAGAGACGTTGCCCAGGGGATGCTTGAGGTGTCTTCTTTCATTTTCCCGCAAGCTAGAGCTGACAGATGGGAGATCACTCCATCTCGTGGATTCGAACCGCCAACCTTCAGGTCAGCAACCCAACTTTCAAGTCAGCAGTTCAGCTGACACAAGGGTTTAACCCATTGTGCTACTGCAGCTCCTTCTTTAACATAATATACATAGTATAACAGCAACGATTTAGAATATGTATACTACATATAGTATATAGTACACATATATATGGTAGGTAGTTTGAGGATGGTAATATTGTAATATTATATATTACCGGCAGTGAATAGCATGACCAGAGGACTTTTGTCTGTGCTCTCTGTTGATGGAGAATTTTAAGGCTCCTAATCTTTATGGCTTATGGGTTTTTTTTTATTTTTAAAGTGGATTAGGAAAGGGCAACCCTTCAGTCACTTTCATAATCAAGACAGCCTTCTGTAAAATGGGGCCCATGGCCACTTTGACCTCACACCTCTGCCATCACAGACACATAGAGAGAATGGATTTGATCCAGATTCAAGTCATACTTGAAACTGACCCTTGGGAATGGATAGGGCTCAATTTAATCAGAACTAATTTGTGATATAGATTTTAATGGGTCTACTCTGAACATGTCTTAATATAACACCACTGTAAGTGAGGGTTCATGGGCTGAGGCCAGTCCCCTACTCCTTTATTTCCTTATTTATTTATTACTCCATCATTCTTCTAAGATGGGACTGTTGGTCTTTAGCAAATTTCCAAAATTTACTAGAAAATATGATAGCCAGTGGGCACAAAGAAAGGACCAGTTCCTGTCATATTGGAAAAAACTGCTGATTCCCTTCATCAGATATCTTGGGAAACAGCATGTATATTCATCAAAGCCATTCTCACTGTATATTTATGTTACAGCAGATGACTGTCGACAGAGTGCCTATGTGTCCTACTGAATGCTTGCATTCAGAAGCATGCATCTTCTGATATATGACAGCTGACTGGCATTTTAAATATCTGATGGAAAGGAATATGAAATCTGGGCCGTGCATTTTCTGAGATAACACTTCAGGGTTTTAAGACTTTATCGGTGCTGTCAAAATCTGCAGGGCAGACAAACAAAAAGAGGCAGGTGAAAACTCTTTCGACAGGGATAGCACGAGACAGGTCGACCTATTTGGCTCTTACACCAGACAGGCAGACTACATGAATTATTATGGTGGTTTCTAGGCCATGTAGTGAAGAGCCTGAAACCATGCCTTCATACACATTCACATATGAACTGGCCATCCTTATTGTGCAACCACAATGAATAAAGTGAAGTAGGAAGCATTACCACTGACAAAGTATATGCAGGTATTTATTTGCTTTAGATCAATCCATTCACCTAGATTTTGAGACTCTAGTGCTGGCTGTAAAGGCAGTCTTAGGGTCTCTCTATAAAGGTAAAGGTTTCACCTGACATTAAGTCTAGTCGTGTCCAACTCTGGGGGTTGGTGTCATCTCCATGTCTAAGCCAAAGAACCGGCGTTGTCCATAGACACCTCCAAGGTCATGTGGCTGGCATGACTGCATGGAACACCATTACTTTCCTGCCAGAGTGGTACCTATTGATCTACTCACATTTGCATGTTTTGAACTCCTAGGTTGGAAGAAGCTGGAGCTAACAGTGGGCGCTCACTCCGCTCCCCAGAGATTTGAACCTGCGACCGAAGGGTCTATCTATACTGTATAATTAATGCAGTTTGATTCCCCTTTAGCTGCCATAGCTCAATATTATAGAACCATGGGAGTTTTACAAGACCTTAGCCTTTTCTGCCAAAGGGTGCTTTGCCTCACCAGACTAAAGCTCCTAGGAATCTATAGCATTGAGCAATAAATGGCAGCTAAAGTGGTATCCAACTGCATTAAGTCTACCGTGTAGATGCACCCCTAGTGAGGGTTTGCACTTCAGAAGTAAGAAGTTTTGAAAAGTTACTACATGGCTGCATCCAAGGCAAAAAAAAAATCCCATAAGCTCTCCCTGCCCCTGCAGTAGAAGGACACTAACATACTTTCCAACTCTCTTGATTTGGCAGAGGTGATCCTGATCAATGCTCTGTTATCTCACTTTTTCAGTTGCTTTTACAATTTTCTAGTTTCTGTCTCCTTTTCCTCCTTTTCACTTTTGCCCTCAGTTCACTCCAATTGCTACAAAGTGCAATCAAGATACAATATTGGCTTGCATTTAACTTAGTGGGGTGAAAAGGAGAGGGATCAAAATCTTTCGTGGCTGAATAGGAAAACATGATGGCTCTCACAACACCACATAGGGTAAGGTTGTAGAAAATGCACTGGACTGCACTAAATAAAAGCCAAACCAAGAGGAGAACTCAGTATACATTACAATTATATTATTGTGTTTTGATGGAACCCCCGTGGTGCAATTGGTTAAACCCTTGTGCTGGCTGAACTGTTGACCGAAAGATCGGCGGTTTGAATCCAGGGAGCGGGGTGAGCTCCCATCTGTCAGCTCTAGCTCCCCATGTGGGGACATGAGAGAAGCCTCCCACAGAATGGTAAAAAATTAAACATCCCAGAGTCCCCTTGGCAATGTCACACCAGAAGCTATTTGCAGTTTCTCAAGTCGCTTCTGACATGAAAAAAAAGTGTTTTGATAAGACGTCTCCTTTTGTATTGTAAGGTTTGCCTTTGAACTCAATGGAGTTCATTCACTGGGAAAATATAAAACTTTTAAATTCATTCCCAAAGGGCAGAACAGGATATGTGCAAAAGGGGTGGGCATGATACAGTTCTCATATATAAACCAAAGTGTAATAAAATGCTTCAGAAATCTCTCGTTTCCTGGATTCTTTTTCTGTTTCAGCTAGATTTCAATATTTTTTATGGTGCCCCAACAATGCAGAGATAACAAGAATTCCGTCTAACAGAAGAAGTCACATTTGGATGAATAGCAGTATCCTTCTTAATACAGAAAGCATTTGATCTGGCAAATCCATCCAGTGTTTCTCACCACTTCCTGGCTCTTCCTCCTGTTCAGAGCAGAGGTCAACGCACAGGTGCTCTTCAACCAGCCTTGATGTGAAAGCCACTGAGTAAAACTGTGCTTCCAGAGTTATACGGCTATTCTAAAGAACAGCTGGAGGAGAAGAGCTGGATTTAGACACACTCATTTCAAGATCTCCGGATTTCACATTAATGGTTGGCTTGTGATATCCAAAACCCAGGCTCCTTGTGTCTGACTGAGCAAAGCGAGCAGCAGTTTTCAAACAGTGCATGCGTATGGTTTGCACCTCTTTCACTAAAACTGTAATCCCACCAGGCTTTGTAGCTTGAAGCGATACAGTTTATGATGCTGAATGACATTTCCAGGTTTTCCAGAGCCTTTTTGCGTTTTGTACCTCAACAACAACCACGAACGTTATCATGTACAGTAGAGTCTCACTTATCCAAGCCTCGCTTATCCAAGCCTCTGGATAATCCAAGCCATTTTTGTAGTCAATGTTTTCAATATATCATGATATTTTGGTGCTAAATTCGTAAATACAGTAATTACAACATAACATTACTGCATATTGAACTACTTTTTCTGTCAAATTTGTTGTATCACATGATGTTTTGGTGCTTAATTTGTAAAATCATAACCTAATTTGATGTTTAATAGGCTTTTCCTTAACCCCTCCTTATTATCCAAGATATTCACTTATCCAAGCTTCTGCCGGCCCGTTTAGCTTGGATAAGTGAGACTCTACTGTATTATATTAGTAGAAATCAAAGGCACTGGGATATTGCAGCATCTTTGAAATTAATGAGAGAAAGAAGTTTGTAGAATAAATTTTCACAAACTAGTATCATCTGATGAAGGAGATTCAATCTGCAAAAGCTTATGTTACAAACGTCTTTCTCTCATTAATTTCAAAGGTGCTACAATATCTCTTTGTATGTATTGTGTTCTTTGTTTATTTCTCTTGTTTTATTCCACCCATCAAAGCCCAGGCAGTTGGACTACGCTGAATTCCAAATGAAAGTTGGTTTGTTTATATAGTTTTTTTAAAAAACAGATTTGGAAGGTAATCAGAGACTGAAGGTGGTAGCAGATGAATGGGTGTCTCTTGATTCTGTTCTGTTTGTTCTTCTCAGATCATTTCTGTAGACAGCCAGTAGATGGTGTTATCTGCACTAATAATATGCAGAATTTCTCACGTGGACATAATCTGGTTTAATACAACAGAATCCAAAATGTGCAAAAAAGGGTGTACCGCTATTGGTAAACCGAAATGCAGACAATACACAATGCAAGCTTTCAAAACTTATATAAGTACCGTATATACTCGAGTATAAGCTGATCCAAATATAAGCTGAGGCACCTAATTTTACCACAAAAAAACTGGGAAAACATTGACTCTAGTATAAGCCGAGATACCAATAAAATTACATTGAGACATCAGTAGTTTAAATGTTTTTGAATCCTGACATCAAACTGTAATTTATGATATGACTGTTCAACGCTGATTAAATCATTATTTTCGTCTTCTTCAATGTAAATGTGCTTATGTATCCTTTTAATAATAATAGAGGGAAATAATAAATGTAATAATAATAAATGCAGTAAAATAATAAATGTAATAAATAGAGTAAAATAATAAATGTATTAATAATAATAAAAATAGAGTAAAACATGTATAAGTAGATAAAAGGGTGTAGTAGAGAGATATGTAGTAAAGTTGTAATGGAAAAGTCTAAAACTTATGTGTTTTGGTTTTGATTTTTCTTTATTGTTGGATTGCATACAATGTGATATGTCTGGGATACTGTAAAATGAGGAAAGAATGTATACTTATACATTTTGAATTATAAATTAATAATAATAATATTGATAATAAAACATGTATAGGTAGATGAAGGGTGTGTAGTGGAGAGATGTATAATGAAGTTATAATCGAAAAGTTAAAAGATTGATGGGAAATATGCTTGGGGATGCTCTTGATTTTTTTTTTTTGCTGTCGGATTGTATGAAACGTGATGTGTTTGAGATATTGTAGAATGAGGAAAATGTGAGCTTGTACATTTGGATTGATAAATTAATAAAAACAAAATTTAAAAAATAGAGTAAAATAAATGTAAAAGTAACAACAACAATAGAGTAAATATATGTAATAATAATTAATAGAGTAAAATAATAAATGTAACAATACCAATAATAATAGAGAAAAATAATAAATATACCATATATACTTGAGTATAAGCCAACCTGAATATAAGCCCACCAGGACCCTCACCCGAGTATAAGCCAAGGAGGGTTTTTTTTTTCAGTCCTAAAAAGGGCTGAAAAACTAGGCTTATACTCGAGTATATACAGTAATTTGGTTTGTCAAACTTTGTTTTTTCCTCTCTTTTAGAATAACAGATTTAGGTTAGTAGTTGGGCAAGTGTCCAAAGTTCAACAAGTAAGGAGAACTAGAAAAGAAGCCCCCAGTGGGGCAATGGGTTAAACCCTTGTGCCAGCAAGACTGCTGACTTGAAGGTTGAGTTGCTGATTTGAAGGTTGCCAGCTTGAATCCAAGGAGAGTGCAGATGAGCTCCCTCTGTCAGCTCCAGCTCCCCATGCGGGACATGAGCGAAGCCTGCCTCCCACAAGGATGGTAAAACATCAAAACATCAGGACAACGTCCTTGCAGATGGCCAATTCTCTCACACCAGAAGGGTCTTGCAGATTCTCAAGTTGCTCCTAACAAGAAAAAAAGCTGGAAAAGTGTTGTGAAGTTCCTTATATTTCTTGCCACCCATTGCTAAATATGATGGAGGGAAAAAAGAGAGGTGAGATGGTTGACATTGTGCCTCTTTCCAGTCTCACTCGAGGCCTGTGACCAGATGCAAGCTGGTTCCACTATGGCCACTAGAGGGAGAGGGCACGGCAGCCTTTCCACAGTAGTTAAATCTAGAGTTTGGAGATAATATTTTGAGGAATGCAATGCCCACAACCCCCTCCCCTGGCAATTGTAGTTATGGGAATCTGGGATTTGTAGCCCTCAAAGTCACTCCTCCAAATCCAGTTTTGTAACTCATGGTGTCATTCAAAATAGTTAACTGGGTTTTGATTGCTTGCCAAGCTGCCCCCTCATGCTAAATTTCCATATACTGTACAAACATATTCTGGTTCTTGCATAGGGCTGAAAAAGGGAACACGTGGCTCATGGGGCATAGTTCGACAGGGCTTCATTCTTCCAATTGATGTTCACTGAAGCCCAGCAACATAGAGAGGGCTACACTTCCCCACACCTCACACAGTTCCAGTGCAATTCCCAGTCCTCTATCATTTTCCTGCTTGAAAATATTCCCCTCACCCCAATTATTACTATTGTTATTTTAAATAAACAACCCTAATTTTACCATTTTACCTAAGGGATGCTATTTTATTATACCATTGTAAATGATGGGACTTAAGCATCCACAGATTTTAGTATCTATGGGAGCGGAAAGGGAGGATGAAGGCCCCAGAACCAAACCTCAGCAGATACCAAGGGTTACTATTCTTTACTACAGTAAAATCTCACTTATCCAACATTCACTTATCCAACATTCTGGATTATCCAACACAATCTGCCTCCCGCCCGGATCCACAGCTATTTCTCTAGGCAGCAAGGACAGAATTTTTTGCGTATTTAATTTCCGACAAGGTTGTTACTGTAAATTCATTTTATGCAATTCTATCTTTATTTGTTGGAGCCCCGGTGGCGAAGTGTGTTAAAGCACTGAGCTGCTGAACTTGTAGACTGAAATGCAAGTTCAAATCCCGGGAGCGGAGTGAGCGCCCGCTGTTAGCTCCAGCTTCTGCCAACCTAGCAGTTCTAAAACATGCCAATGTGAGTAGATCAATAGGTACCGCTCTGGTGGGAAGGTAAGGGCGCTCCATGCAGTCATGCCGGCCACATGACCTTGGAGGTGTCTACGGACAACGCCGGGTCTTCGTCTTAGAAATGGAGATGAGCACCAACCCCCAGAGTCAGACATGACTGAACTTAACGTCAGAGGAAATCTTTACCTTTACCTATCTTTATTTGTAATCAAATTGTTAGTAGCCAATGTTTTTGTAGTCAATGTTTTCAATACATTGCAATATTTTGGTGCTAAATTCGTAAATACAGTAATTACTATATAACATTACCATATATTGAACTGGTTTTTCTGTTGATTTGTTGTAAAACATGTTTTGGTGCTTAATTTGTAAAATCATAACGTAATTTGATGTTTAATAGGCTTTTCCTTTATCCCTCCTTATTATCCAAGATTTTCACTTATCCAACATTCTGCCGGCCCGTTTATGTTGGATAAGTGACACTCTGTTATGGGTTTGTGGAAAAACAAACTGCGTGTAGTCCTGTCCAGACTTATCCAGCCCTTTTGTACATCCACAATGAGCAAAAGAAACAAGCTAGGAAAATGGAAAAATCAAAGTTTACTCTTAAGTAGCAGAGTCAAGGAGAAAATTAAACAAGCAACTTCAAAATCTCAAAATCTCCAGCTTCAAAATAACTCAGTCCATTTGTAGCAACAAAACTCACATAAAGTTCTTTGCATTAAATTCATGCATCTTCTTTGGAGCCTCCGATGGCCTAGGGGATAAAAGCCTTGTGACTTGAAGTTTGGGTTGCTGACCTGAAGGCTGCCAGGTTTGAATCCCACCCGGGGAGAGCGCGGATGAGCTCCCTCTATCAGCTCCAGCTCCATGCGGGGACATGAGAGAAGCCTCCCACAAGGATGGTAAAACATCAAAACATCTGGGCGTCCCCTGGGCAACGTCCTTGCAGACGGCCAATTCTCTCACTCCAGAAGCAACTCCGGTTGCTCCTGTCACGTAAAAAAAAAAAAATCTTCTTTGGAGATTTCTTCAGTGGTGCAAGGAGATAAGCATAGTAGGCTCTCAGTCAGGAACTTACTCCGAATAAGTGATTCAGTAAGTCCCAAAAAACATTACAAACATTCCCCAAGTTATACTCCATTCAGGGAGTGGTTCAAGCTTGTTATCCTTGATTGTTCTAATTACTCAACTATGAGTTGTAATTGACCAGGTGTTTTCCCCTTAACACACACATACAAAAGTAGTGATCCCACAGAAACTTAGTCAAATACATGCATATACAGCAATAGACTCTACTGTATTACTACAGACACCCCATAGTTAAAGAATTGTAAATTACCTGAGTCCCCCTTACACTTCCTGCCAGTTTTCTGCCATGTCTGGAAGGCCCTCAAAACTTTGTTTTGTTTAGAGGGTAACATTAACTGTGAAGTTACTTTTACTGTTTTCACAAAACAGTGGAGGAGGTATATCACATTGTCCAAGTGCTTTGCTGCTCTCTCGTCCTTTGCTGTGGGTCATGAGATGACAATGAGGAGCAGGATGTTTTGTACAACAGACTTGCAACCTGTAGCGTTCAAATATATTTTAAATGAAAGTACTGCTTTGTAAGAAGAGGAAAGAAAATAATATGTTACAACTTGTAACTGTAGCATAATGAATGGTGGAAGGAAATTTAGGATTATAACTGTAATTAATGTTTTTAAAGTAACTTTTAAAACTCTGGAAATGTTGCTCAAGTTTCAGTGTAAAGTGGTTCTTCTAAAAGCTTTGGATTCACAATGAAAGGCTAAGAACTAGAGTAAACTGGAATTTGAGCAGCAAATCAAGAACTTAAGTGATTGCCAGGATAGATTTTAGCTGAGGAACAGGGTGAACTAACAAAAAAGCTTTTCAGTTCCTTACAAAACTGTTTTTTTTTAAAGTCTTGATCAAAAGTATCCATTATTAATAGAGAAGATGTGTCAACATTTTGGCAAAGAGGAACTATTCTCTCCAGTAATTTATCCAGGTAATTCTTAGCTCTTATACTGTTTGTGATGTCTTTTCACCACTAACAAGGTGTTGCCATGAAAAACACAGACATCTGCCATGATTAAAATGAGAAAGCTTTTACGAATTGTGTGCTCAGACAAAGCCAGTGTGGGGTAGCATCTGAGTCATAAACTAGGAATGGGGACGCCCAGGTTCAAATCCCCATTTGGCAAGGTGACTTGGCAACAGTATTCCTAGTCTTGAACTTCCACAGCTAGTATGACCAGTGGGACTTTATAGTCCCCCTCTCCTCTGTTCCTTCAAGTTTGAACAGGTTTGCCACAACAACCTTGCTTTCCATACCACTGATTACTTTAATAACATTAATTATTTAATAGCATTTTTGTAGATGGGCCAATATGGGGATTCCATCCTTCAAAAGATTATATTCTAATTCATGAAGTTATCTCCATTCTCCCCAAATGACATATGTGGCTTTCTGGATAATACTGATGTCCACGCTCAGCACTCCATCTATTTATTTCGGTTTGAGATTTCTTACAGTGCTTCTGATCTCACATTAAAGCATTGTGAGAAATGAGAATTGCTTGTTTAGCTGGCTGGCTTTAATAGAACTGCTGATGAAGAATGGGTAAAAATGTTGTTTCAGTTGGTTTTTGATAAAAAACAGCCAAAATCTGAAATTTCTTCATCTTTACGATGAAACTAATAAGTGTTATTTTTGAATGTGAGAAAAAGTATAATCCAGGCCTGATATGCTTCACATTTCTGTGTATTCAGTGACACTAGTTGCTACCATTTGTTTTCAAGTGGCCTTTCAGCTGTAAACATACATATAAACAGTAGGTACAACGTGTTCCTTGGAAGCGCTTTACCTACTGAATTTGACTTGTTCAAATATTTTTTGGCGAAAAAAATTACCAAATGATTGTCATTCTTTATAGTGTGTGACAATTTTAAAAGGAGATTATTGGATAATAGACTAGAAATTACTTGTGAATTCCTGAAGGTAGTAGCATTGAGTGGAGAATTCATTATATAACATCCACAACCAACTTAGGTCCTCATCACACTAGAGCTGGGATCCACTTTAGGGAGGGGTTTTTAAAAAGCTCAGCCAGACAGATCCTGGGCCTCACCAAATTACAAACCTCAGAATTCTGCAAGAGGCAGAAACTGGATTTAAAGTGGATTCATGCTCTAATGTGATGAGGCAGATAAAAGAATGTCTTGAGTAGGTTTGATTACTTGAAGCTAGATATCGAATTAGATCAGGAAATGTGTTGCCTTCTAGACATTTTTGGTTGATGACACCCACAAAATGTTGATAGCTCCTTTCTCTTCTCATATACAGTACAATCCCTGTATTTTTTTAGGACTGCCTTGGTTTCACCTTCCTGCCTCTGACATATGCATCCTTTAGGAATGTTCTCAGTCCTCAAGGCGATTCTATGGTTTGATTTCTCCAGAAGTTGCGATATAGGACAGTGGTTCTCAACCTGTGAGTCCCCAGGTGTTTTGGTCTACAATTCCCAGAATCCCAGCCAGTTTAAAGCTGTTAGAATTTCTGGGTGTTGAAGGCCAAAACATCTGGGGACCCATAGGTTGAGAACCACTTATATAGGACATAACAAATTCTTAAAGAGGACCTCACATTAGGAATTATTTAGGACTTTAGGATGACCCTGTGTTAACTTTGGGCAAAAGTAATTCATTTACATAGGATTTGCTATTATCTATTGTCACGAGTCAGATGCCAGCCAGTAAGATAAACTCAGTTTATTTAGTAATAACTCAAAAAAGCTCAACAAAAGGTCCTGGGAGCTTGCAACACTTTAACTTCAGTGTGATTAAACAGTCTGAAACAAAGAAACCCCAAAAACACAAACCGGAGTATAATCCGGATTATCTGGAGATATAATCCGGATAAACAGGACAAAGTGCCCCAAAGTTCCAAAATGTTCTGAAACCCAAAATATACAGGAAAGGTCCCAAAACTGAAAGGAAGCCCAAAGCGGGCTAGAGTCAACAGCTGAAAGCAGTGAAAACAAACCAAAGCCAAAAAACACAGACAAAAGCGAAGAGTCGGAAGCCGGGCCAGTGGTCAAAAGAACGGAACGTAGTCATAGTAGTCGTAAGCCGGTCCGGAGTCAGGGCAGGAGAGGAACGTCAGGGTCGGAGACAAAGCCAACGGTCAGCACAGGAAGTAGCCACGGGGACAGGAATGAAGCCAAGCCAAATTCAAGAACGAAGAGATACACCAGGTCGTAGTTCAGTCCAGGGTCCAAGGAATGAAGTCGTCACAGTAAGGTCCACGTCACGGGGTAACACAAAGAGCCAAAACGACGGAGGCAAGCGGCAGATCGGTTGCAAAGTCCCAAGCCAGTCTTCGGAGTCACGTACAAGAAACCCAATGGCGCCCAACAACACCTTGCCACACGCAAGGTACAATGACCAAAAGTCCCCAATTTATTTAGGTTTCTTTGGGCCTCCAAACAACCAACGCCTTAGGATCAGGTGTCCCAAGCTTCTCATCAGAGTCTGAGCTCCAAACAGCCAACGCCTTAGGATCAGATGTCCCAAGTTCCTCATCAGAGCCAGAATCGCCCTGCCCACGCCCAAGCCTGTCCACACCTGCAGAATTACCCTCATTCCTCCAAGCAGACCATGTAGGGTCTGCTTCTGAAGGACTCCAAGCTTCTCCTGCGTCCTCAGCATCCATGGGCCCAGTTTCCTCCCCAAGATCCTCTGGAGGCTGTGCCCAATCTATGCCAACCCCTTCCACCACCACCACCGGGTCCTCAACAGTCATTTCCATCTCAGGATCCCCTTCCAAATCCCCAAATGAATCCTCATCTGAGGATTCCTCAAGTATCTCCCAGAGCCTTTTCCTGTGTAAGTCTTCCAACGAGCCCTCCTCGCGAAGAGTCTTCCTTCCCCTCCTGATCCTACCATTGGCACTAACAGCCTCGGAAGACTCACTCACAACATCTATCATCTCCTTTTTCTATGGTAAGTTCAGGAACATACCCTCGTGGATACAAGGCTTGTACTGTTTTATTTATCAAACTTGTTCAATCACATCTTTTTAGAAAAATGAAGTTTTAGGCATGAATTTCTATTAAAACAGCTTTTATTGTGAAGATTGTAGCTTTGGTTGTTGAACATGCAGAATAAAAAAGTGTCTGTTATATAATGTAAGCATACAATAGCTTTGTAAATATCCTGGATCAGCAATTTATTGGTATTTGGAAGCTCTTTCTGGATACACAGTTTTATGCAATAGATTGCAAAAGTGATTTTCCTTATGCAAAGATATAAGGCATCTTGTTTACATTCTCACCAAAGATGTGTTGCAATACTGCAAAATATATATTTCATAGTACACTCTCACTTATGTACAGAATAAAAAGATAAAACTATATAGCCAGACCAGTGTTTGTTTTTAAAATGCAAAGAGAGAGAAAGTGACTTCATTTGTAATTTATGTGCCAAAAATAAAGGAAATGTTCTCATTATTTGATCTCTTAAAACTCTGTAGGTTGGTTACTACTGAGCACATATATTAGAATTACTGAAAACCAATTACATTTTTTCTCCTTCCTTTCAGTAATAACTTGCACCCTGAGTAGTACGGATCATGTAGGCCCCGCTCTATTGTATTTTCTGTTAACTTAATGAGCTTTCTGTGAAAATCAAATATGCCCTTGACCATCTTGAGCCCAATTTCTGCAACTACATGGAAACATCTTGTTTGAGAGCATGTGCTTTCACAAAACACCCTAGCAACAAGGGTCGAGCTGGCCTAAGCTACAGTATTCAATCACATCTACAATGTGTTTCCGCCATGGTGAAATGAAATAGATTTAATTTATTTGCATTTTTGGAGGACAGTGTTGCTCTAAGCTTGCACTATATAAAGCTGAAGGGTAGGAGATAGCCTTGCTGTAGGTGAGGTACAAATTTAGGAACACAGTTCTACCTTATACTGAGTTAGACTAATGGTCCATCTGGTTTCCAACAGTTGACACTATCTAGGGTGTCATGCAAGTTGCTTTCTTAATGTTACCTGAAAATGCTGGAGTTGAACCCAGGACCTAAACATGAAAGAAATGTACTCTGCCACTGAGCTGCATGAACTGAAAAACAATGTAGCAATGGCAGGGATGGCTTGTGTAAGTGTGTGCACTGTGCACAAAATGGGGTGACTTGTACTGCACACATTAAGTTCACACTACAAGCTTTTGTTGGGGAAAATGTAAAAGAAATGGGAATAGTGTCATAGCTGGGTTAGTATGAAACTAGAGCTAATATGGGCAAGATCCTATGATAATTATTAAAAAATAAAAATAAAAGTTAAATGAAAATAAAGCTTTCAAAAAGATGTAAAATTGTGTGGCCATGAAATGGAGATTGTGCATTTCCTGGCACCAATGAAAGTGTAACATTTCTTACTGCATGCCAAATATGGCAATAAAGCTTCTGGTTGGAGGAAGAACTGCATCTCTGCAGTAAAACATTCCCATTTTATTTTTTACAAAAATGTGAATAAATGTCATGGTCATGGTCACAGATTAATAAGGGAAAATACGTTTGTCCCTCCCCCATGAAGGAAATTATTTGTCTGGATGTCCCACACCAACCATGCATCTTTTGTGCTGTTTATAAAATGGAAACAAAGACTGCACTTTTTAAAGAACAATTGGCTGATGTGTGATGGGAATCCCCTATGCATAGCACCTGAGATCAAGGTAATTGTCTACCACTCATACTATCCAAAGACTTTACTGAATGATGCTGCTATCTGTGCCACTCATGCATTCAGGGATAACAGCAAATTAATGACATGATTACTGTCCCTATCACACCTTAAAGCGCTGCACAACTGTGACACTTTGGTGACCTGCCATTTCGTGACATTTCCGGTTAAAGGCCCAGCAATCTACCCTCTGCAGTTCAGCCACTTCAGTATTTTTTACAAACTTATTTCATGAAAGCAACTTCGCAATTTCTGCGAGGTATAGTAAAAATGCCGGCACAGAAGCCACTGGGGGATCATTGCACCAGGTAAATTGTGGTACTGTGATGTGATTGTGACTATTGGCAAGTTTTTTTCCCATCAATAGCAGAGGACAGGTTTGTCATGGGGAGGTGGACCGGCAATAAGTTGCACCCAGCATTGTGCTGTAGGAACAATCCTGCTTCTATGCCAGTTTGCCAGGGCGAGAAAGTCCTTAACTTCAACTGCTGTGGCAATTGAAGGAAACATCTTGAGGAAAAAAGGGTGGTAATGCACACAATGTAGTGCAATAGGGTCCATCCTGCTGCTATGCCAGTTTGCCTGTGCGATAAAATCCTTAACTTCAACTGCTATGGCAATTGAAGGAAACATCTTGTGGGAAAAGGTGGCAGTGAATTTAGCAAAGGAAACCGGGCTCTGCCTTGGAAAAGACTTTAGCAACATTGGTTGCCTCCAAGTCACAAGCTGGGCAGTATTGGTAGGGGACTAAAGGCTATAAGCTCATGCATTTCAGGACCTGCCCTGTTGTGCAGCAGGACAGAGCTGTCTGCTTCCCATCAGTGTGTATGTGTGTGTGTGTGTAGAGGGGTACAAAGAAGAAAGCAGGATGTGAGGCTTTCAGGAATACAAAATGTGCCTGGTAAAGGTTGGAAGTAGGGTAGAAGTGCCATTCGGGCTCCACTTCAGACAGCAAAGTATCTTCAGTCAGCCCTAATGATAATTCACTAAAGTGAGGATGATCAGCATGTAGCCCGCATGTAATCTGCAAGGTTAGTTTGGCATCCCCTCCCAGCACCCTATATTTGGGCATGAGCAACAACTCAGTACAAGCCATGGTCTTTTAAATGGGTTTTGCAACCAGAAAAATTACCATTAAACAAGGATTTCCTGCATGGGTCAATGCCATTTCCCACTTCGCTGCTGAAATCTGCTGGTTGCCATCTTTTCACAGTGCAGTTGCATGGGCAGCCATGGCATATCTGGATGGGGAAAACCAGCCCCTAAACCCACTGCTTGTGGGCAAAGCTGCTTAGGACAGCACTGTAAGTATACTATAAATGTAAAGATAAAAGAAAGAGGTTGAAGCCATTACATAGTATAACAAACTATGCTGAGCTTTACCACTAATAATAACCCTTGGGCTTGCTCTACCTGGAAGGCACTCCAGACTTTGTGCTAAGAATTCAAACAAGCCAGAGTAAGCTTGAAGTTTCCAATTTCCTCAGTTTGAATTCAGAAAGAAGTTTATCCCAACAAGTTGTAGCCTCACAGTTTTTTTTAAAGCAACAAGCAGATTCACACAAAACCAACAAACCACAATTAGGTTGTGGTAATGACAAAGCCACCAAGCAGGTCACAGCATGAAGAAAAAGTAACTGGAAACGATTTGTTTCTGTATTTTTCCAGTCTGCTTCATTCGGATTTCCTCCATGAAGTCTTCCTGATTCATAGGTAGAGTTCAACTTAGGAAGGGAGTGAATCACAATGTAGGGTTGCAGAAGTCACTCTTGTGGTGTATTATTGCGAAGTAAAGAATGGATATGCTAGTAGCATACTGATTTGAATGGACGAGAGATGGCAAAGTTAACCCTTCCCACCACATAACCACACCACTGTTGCAAACACAGTTCATAGTTTGCACTGCATTAGTTGAACAAACCTTGATAGTCATTTTTCCAAAAAAAAAGAAAGAAAGAAAAAGAAAAGTGTCCCTCCGCAGGGACTAACATTTGCTTACTCACTTCGAAACTTCTGTTTGTGAACATGTTACTAAAAGGATAGTTCTCTCTTCAAGGACAAACCATTGCATTGCAAGACGTGTGCCATAAATGGCCTTTTTGTTGATGGAAGTGCTGCGTAGAAAATACATTCACAACATATTTCTGACTTGAATTCTGATCTTGAATATCAAAATCTGTAGGATCAATAGCTCAGCAAGGAAGTGTTGGTGTGGCCAAGTAAGGAGGAGGAGAACCAGCAAATCAGGCACAAAAGCAACCAATCAGAAGGTTCATGATACTGGGTTAGATGAAGGATTCTTTTTTTCTTTTCAGAAATTAGGGTTTCTCATTAGAAAAAGCACTTGGGTATATTCCTTTTTGTGATATACAACAAAAAAATCTTCAAATAATCTCCCAGGATGAACAATAAGGCAGGAAAAAGGAAGCACACTGCAGTAGTTTACTGTGGACAGGAAAAGTTGTTTGAAGGCACTTTCCTCCTAAAGGATTTTCTTTTTTTCTTTCTATTATCCATTGAGCATATATATTATTTATTTACTTAGAACTTTCTCTCTCTCTGCATAGCAGTTATATATAGCTCACTACAGTACAGAGCGACAGCTGACTGACAATACATCTGAAAAAAGAACATTCTATTAAAATCTGCCAGCTTGTCGTGTTCATTATGCTGTAACAGCTTTAGACCCTTTTCGCTCACAGTAAAATGAGGAGCAGTGTTACAGTAGTGCTGGAAAGCAATTTTTTTTGGCAGTTCTTTATTATAGCGTTGTGAATTTAACTTGCAACAAATGAACAGAAGGTGTAAGCAGAATAATGAGTCAGTTTGTTAAGGGTCAGCAAATCAATGGGCAGCTAGGGATGAAAAAGCAGCCATTTAAATTTGTTTTTTTTTCTTCTTCTTTAAAAATACAGATTGTTTTCCCTCCTAAAACACTGAATAATATAAAATTCAGGAGGAATTAAAGAAAGTTGTGACTTCTTTGCCTGAATTCAGGTTGATTGCTTTATTAACTGATGCTGCTGGATTCTGGTAATTGCTGACATCCTTGATAGTCTTCAGGTTCCTTCGACACATCATTTACACTTCCTTCTGTACAGTTGCTCTGATGGAGCTGAACATTTTGCCAATAGCCTCGAAAAGTGGGTCACAGAAGGTGTGGATGAAGATAGAATAAACTCGGCCAATGCACTGGATCTCGATCAGATAGCTCCTGATGCAAGGCACCACCGCCCAGATGTGGAGGAACGACAAGATGGCAAAGTAAATGCCCCAGATGAGAGCCATGGGAATGCCAAAGAGTGCCGACAATAAGCGATAAAACCAGTATTTTGTCACAGTGAAGGTGGTGAAGCTAGCTTTCCAGATTCCATCGAAACTGTGGGTTCCCTCAGGTTCAGCAATCACATCTTCAAAGTCAATCTGCAGTCAAAAGGCAACACAAAGGTCAGAAAGTGAGGCAACACCGATAATCCCACATACACATTTTTATGCCAGTAATCAGAAAATAACAATAATTGCAACTCTAACCAACCATTTAGTGGTGAAAGACTGAGGGCCCTTCCCCACTGCCATATAACCCAGAATATCAAGGCAGAAAATCCCACAATATCTGCTTTGAACTGGGTTATCTGAATCCACACGGCCATATATTCCAGTTCAAAGCAGATAATGTGGGATTTTATTCAGCTGTGTGGAAAGGGCCTGAGAGATAACTGCCATGCTACTTCATATTTCTGACCAAGATATCTGAAAACAGATACAGTATGATCTCTGGTATCTACTAGACCAGTACCTGTAATTCCATATATTCACAAGAAATGTGGAAACGTATTTCTCATGGATACAAGGGTCATATTGTACTGGGAGAGGAGACCGGCAGAAAGACTGGGGGCAATGGGGAACAGGGGAGTAAAGCAGGGTCGAACCGGGCTTAATGTCATCTTGTGTATCAAAATGCTGGGAAAAATGCAAAAAGTTTGCTTTACCCTGTGAGTAAAAATAATTTCTTTGATACTGGGGATCATCTGGTATAGATAGTTTTAAAACTTTTAAAAAATCTTTGAAATCTAACTCACTGTGTTTCATATGCCTTTCTGTTATGTCAGGCTATGTTAAGCTATTTCTCAAAACTTTCTAGAGGTGTTTAGAATGGGGCCTTGGATCTAGGATCGGGTAACCAGTGATGGTCAGTTATTGGTAGCGGATAGGGGTATCATTGGGACTTGTGGTATTTAATGTTATCACTCAGGTGAGGATGGGACACAAAATAGCTGCTGGTGGCTACAGGACCATGTTGAGGCATCTGCACAGCTGGATCATCACGTGTCATTCCAAGGACTCCATATTCACTACAATATAATGCAGTTTGAAACTGCATTATATGGTAAGTGTAGACCCATATAATGCAGATCAATGCAGGTAAACTGCATTATATAAGTCTACACTTATATAGTACAGTTTCAAACTGTGTTATATGGCAGTTTAGGTAGGGCCCAAGATTGGCTCTATTTATTTATTTATTTACAGTATTTATATTCCGCCCTTCTCACCCCGAAGGGGACTCAGGGCGGATTACAATGAACACATATATGGCAAACATTCAATGCCAATAGACAAACAACATTCAGTTTTAGACAGACACAGAGGCATTTTTTTAACATCTTCCAGCTTCACGATTTCCGGCCACAGGGGGAGCTGTTGCTTCACCGTCCATTGGTGGCTGTTCTTCCTCTTCTTTTCCTCGTGAGCAGTTTTATGGTGTTGTAGATTAGTTGAATTAGCCTCCCGCATAAAGCATCCCTAAATTTCCCTAATTGACAGATTCAACTGTCTTTCGGGGCTGCTAGGTCAACAGCAAGCCGGGGCTATTTTTTTTTTTAATGGTCGGAGGCTTAACCCGACCCGGGCTTCGAACTCATGACCTCTCGGTCAGTAGTGATTTATAGCAGCTGGTTACTAGCTAGCTGCGCCACAGCCCGGCCCCTGCTTGGAATTTTGAGCTTGTAAATCAGTATCAGGTTGATTGATGCCTGGATCCGGACCCATGTATGTACCAACCCTACCTAATAAAGCTGTGATCTATTTATATCCAAAACTTTGTGTTTGTCTGGTTTGTGTAGAGAATATCTGTTCATGGAAATTACTAACAGTTTATTGCCTTTGCATGACACTCCAGATCACTATCTCAAATCAGTTGCATCACTGCTGCTAGGCAGACTGAGACGTGGAGCAATAGATTCAAGCTACAGGAAAAGAAATTCCACTTAAACATTAGGAAAAATGTCCTGATAGTAAGAGCTGCCTGGCAGTAGATTATGCTGCTTTGAAGTCTTAGTGGAGTCTCCTTCTCTGGAGTTTTTTTTTTTTTAAAGAAGCTGGATGTTCATCTGTCAGATCCTATGTGGCAGAATGGGCCCTTGTGGTCTCTTCCAACTCTATTTCTATTATTCACTCTGCATAAGGGTAGAACTAATTCTGTACACAGCCAGCCTACAGTATGTACTTGGACTGCAAATCCTCCATATCTCAACACACTTAGACATCTCTCAGGTAAATGTTTGAAGTGATATGTCCATCTGAGTATGTATCACTTACTGTGGTAGTATTTGTGTGTTCTCTTCAAAACCACAGTACTGTGAAAATGTTAATACTGTTTACATTTAATTCTGTTTTAATATTTGCATGTTTGTATATTTTAAACTGTATGCTAATACTTTATGTTAAGCAGCTTTGTGTCTCTTTTGGGAGAGACAGAGTGGGGCATAAATAAATATAACAACAACTACTACTACCAAACTTATCCTATTACTACTATTACCAAGCTTTTTGCCTTTTCATACTGAAGGACAATAGTTTCCTTGTAATATTTGACTGCTCAGAAAAAATCCCACTTGTTTATATTTTAATGCTTGAGGATTTATCATATTTTTAGTCAATTGATGACTAGCTTTTATCAAAGGAAGCACGCATTTTCATGGCTTCATTCTGAAAAGCCAAGGTATCCAGGAGGTCGTCATAACATTTCCACAAGAAAATGAACAGAAACATGTTGAAACAAAATGGCTTATCCACACAACACATGAACATGGCTTTGATATAATCCACAGCACAGGATGTTCATTGGAGCCAAAATAACCAAACGGGAGGCACGTCAGGTACACAGTGAAAGGAAAACACAAGAGGCTTCGATTCTAAGAGCTATGTATTGGTTCAGAGTACACAGACTATTCTAACCCCTTCACAATGCACCCTGAAAAATTGCTCTCTAGAACAGAAGTCAATGTATAGCTCTCTGCCCATATGCAGCCCCTAAGGCTACTTCTGCAGGATTCATTCCCTCTAGTGACCCATGTTGTTTGGCAGAAAAGGCAGGAAATCTGTCAAACACTCTGCCTGATGTCTAACAGTAGAATACAGTAACAACAAATTAAGTTTACAATATATTAAACTCCCAACTTGGAAGACACACAACTAACCGCTGGGCCTTCAACTCCCAAAAATCCTAAAACAGGCAAACTGGTTGAGATTTCTGGGAGTTGCAGGCAAAAACACCTGGGAGCCCACAGATTGAGAACCACTGCTACAGAATCATGGGAGTTGTGTTCACACAAGATTTTTTTCTTTCTCTGCCAACTAGTATTGGTGTGTCATCAAACACCAAATTTCAGAATTCCATAGTCATGGCAGTTAAAGTGGCATCAGACTGTATCAATTCCACAGAGTAGATGCACCCAAAGACCCCGAGGGACTTGGCAGAAGGCAGCTTTCTATAAACTATGTCTACTCTGCTGATTTCAGTAAGATTTACTTAGCACTAAATAGAGTTGGAATTCCAGGCTTAACCTAAAAGAATTGTGCTTATTGAAACCTGCAGAGAAAGACTAGGATTGAAGTCATCTCATAGTTCTACACCTGCAAGGATCTACTTCTATCCAAGTTCAACATAGATGAAAAATATGAAAATTAAGTTTTTGGAGGTTTTTACATCTCAATAGGGAGAACATATTGCTCAGCTGGCTGGAATAACTGTTCTTCTGTGATGAACATTAAAAGAAAAATATACTCCAGTGACTTATTTCCACAGGCAGGTTCCTAACGCTGCTCAACAGTTTATATTTTCACATTCTGTATAAATGATGATGGATACTTCCATGTAGCGTGCTGCCTCATAAAACACCTTGGTTACTTTAAAAGGTACAAGTTAAATAAAAAGCTAGATGGCTTGCTTTTCAAGGAAAAACACTCTTGATGTGTTTGACAATTCTTGGCTTCAAGTGGTGATTGAATCCGGGCTGTTTAGGGCTGTATCACGAAATATGCATTATCCACACTAAGAAGCTCAAACAAACCATATTCTCTGGTGACAGAAGATTGATATCTATTTCACAAAGAAAACTTGAAGCTTAAGAGGGTTTTCTTCTCCATGGAAACTTAAGATTATTTGAAGGCAGGGACAGACATCTTTGTATCCACCTGCTCCTACTCAGTATTACTTAACTTTATTTTCATCACTTTCATTTGGGATTAAATTTTATTTTCAGTTGATTTTCAGTTATTGGGGAATAGTGGGGGCAAATAAAGCCAACCTGCAATGCATTGTTATGTTTCCGTACCCTGTTTTCCCGAAAATAAGACAGTGTCTTATATTAATTTTTGCTCCCAAAGATGCGCTAGGTCTTATTTTCAGGGGATGTCTTATTTTTCCACAAAGACGAAT
Organism: Anolis carolinensis; assembly: GCF_035594765.1. Taxonomy (NCBI): domain Eukaryota; kingdom Metazoa; phylum Chordata; class Lepidosauria; order Squamata; family Anolidae; genus Anolis; species Anolis carolinensis. The sequence goes on from NC_085845.1 coordinate 139,719,215, forward strand.
TCACATTTATGGTTGAATTTTTAAAAATGAAAATGTATTATCTACTGTACAGTAGTTGTCATCATAAAACAGCATAACCAAACTGTGAATCCTTTCAAGAATTTCTATATTATATTTTATTGCTATACTGTTTTTAAATCACTGTTTTAAATTTCTGTTTGTATGTAAATTTATGTTGTTGTTGGGCTTTCCCTGTGTAAGCTGCCCTGAATCTCTTCTGGGAGATGGAGGTGGGATACAAGAATAAAGTTATTATTATCATTATTATTATTATTATTATTATTATTATTATTATTATTATTATTATTATTATTTCTTGTTACTACCTTTATTTCCATGTACAACAATCTATGGCAGGGGTCCTCAAACTTTTGAAGCCGAGGGCCGGTCCACAATCCTTCAGACTGTTGAGGGGCCGGATTATCATTTGAAAAAGAAATACAAACAAATTCCGATGCACACTGCACATGTCTTATTTGTAGTGCAAAAACAACGACAACAACAAGAACAATGAAAGAACAATACAATATTTAAAAATAAAAACAGTTTTAACCAACATACATTGATCAGGATTTCAATGGGAAGTGTGCTCCTGCTTCTGGCCAATGAGATAGTCAAGTTAATTAGGGTTGTTGTTGTTGCTGTTGTTGTTGTTGTTGTTGTGTGCCTTCAAGTCATTTCAGACTTTGGGTGAGCCTAAGTCTAAAATTTATTTATTTATTTATTTATTATTTACTGCATTTATTTACTACATTTGTATCACACCCTTCTCACCCCAAAGGGGACTCAGAGTGGCTTACAAATTATATGTACATACAATATATTATATTATTAGCATAGCACAATATTAGCATTATATATTACTATATTGAACTATACCACAATACTGTAATATTATTAGTAATATTATATGTAATATAGAATATATAATTAATATTATATGGTATTATTATTAGTGTTATATTGTATTACATTTTAATATTATTATCAATATTATATGTATATACAATATATTATAAAACTGAGGGTGGGGGCCAGGTAAATGACATTGGAGGGCCGCATCCGGCCCCCGGGCCTTAGTTTGGGGACCCCTGATCTATGGTATGTACATTTACCGATTCTGCATGCTTCCAAACAAAAACTTTACTAGGTCTTACTTTCGGGGGAGGCCTTATATTTAACAATTCAGCAAAACCTCTACTAGGTCTTATTTTCTGGGGATGTCTTATTTTCAGGGAAACAGGGTAGCAATTCAGGGACTTTGTCAGGCAGAAAAAAATCAGAGGAGTTCCAGGGGCTTTTAGAGGAAGGGTGGCTTGGAGACCACAGGTTGTACTTTCCCCAGCCCTCGAGGATATTTCACACACATTTTTCTAGAAAATATAGGGGATATATATCCTATGGGAAATTTTTATTGTAAGTTTATTTATATATTGTTGCATGGCTCCTTGGAAATCATAGCCACCTGTTTTATTCAACTTGGGGTGGGCATGATCCAGATTCCAGGGGGACTATACCATTGTTGACTTTCCAAAGCTCTGGGTTCATTACCTCTGGTCACCTTTCAGGCCAATTTGTTTTTTTTAAAATGTGTCATAGTGATGTGTCCCACTCCCAAAATAACATTCTGTGTTGTTTTTTGGGGGAAGGTGGGATCTGAAAATGTTGCTAGAATTACCACGATCTTTGGGGTTGGTCTGTGCAAATCCAAAGAGTCACACTGGACTTGCAAGAGGGATGTCTGTGGCTGCTGACTGTAGTTGGCATCTTATTCAACATACACAATACCAAAGGACATATGAGCTGATCTCTACCTGCTACATCCATTATTGTTGTGTGCCTCCAAGCTATTTCCAGCTTATGACAACTAATGTACAGTATGCACAGAAATTAGTACATGTTTTTGTAACACTATAGTTCTCCTCCCCAATAGTCTGAAGGACCGTGAACTGATCTTCTGCTTAAAAAGATTTAGAACCCCTGCTATAAAGTATGTGAGTTTCCAATCTCCACAACTTTCCCTTCAAAAGCCCCTCTCCTTTTTACCTTTGGTACATCTTCCTCAATTCATCACGGTTCTGTTAATAATGCATGAATACTAAAAAGTGCAAAATTATTTATAAACATCACAATAAAATTAAAAATATGGTGCACACATCCCATGAAAAGACTGCCTGCAGCCAATCAATCAATGGTTGCCTATTGAATAAAAAACGGTATTTGCCTCCCAAGTTTACATCTGGGGAGACATACACAACTTTGTTGTCCCAGCAGTCTTAGTCAAGAAAGTACTTATCTTTGTCAAAGGTCTTCCAAGTTTCTTTTGTAATGGAATGCTATGCTGTTGAATCAATCAGTTAAAGGGACCATTAACTGATTGGAAAAAAAAGGCTTCAACACATTTCAACTGGCATGATAAATAGTCATTGAATACAAAATCAATTGTCAGAAAGGCTGCATCAACTACATGATTGATGTTGGCAGTGGGTCATTTTCAAGGTGCCAAATATATTCATGTCAAGTTTTGAATCTGCTTAAAAGATGTAATTATAATCTCTAGGCTTCTCATTCACAGGGTCCCCTTCAAGTTGAAGGTGACTTGAGAGCAACTAACACAGCATCACTGATACAGTGCAGCAACAAGTATAGTAAATGGGCACACTGTTGTGCTATGTTAAGCAACACTTTGTGTACAGTATACGAGAGGGAGGGAGGGAGGGAAAGAGAGCTTGTCCTACGGCAAACCTTCTGTAAAAAATTACAGCCTAAATCCTGTGATCAGTCTAAACTACCATTGCCTAAATAGTAACTTGGTAAATCAACAATTATATTTCATTGATTCAATGGGTCTGCTTTAGGCCAACAATAGGGTTCGGGCTTTCATCTGCTAATGAGTGCCATCAATTCAGTGACTGTGACCTATTCTAGAGGTTGAGGACTTCTGAAAGGCAATGATAGACTAAGAATAATTTCAGGTTCATAAATTAACTTTGGGGAATGTTGATCATTATGGCAAGAAGCTGGGAGAGGTCAAAGCTTTCTCTAATCTCATCTGAAACCTCTTTGGTTATTTTCTCCCCAAAGCATTTGTGCTGTCCTTGTGATGCCACAGGTCACCTGGAGAGACAGCTAGTCAAAGGTCCACCCACTTGTATGGATCATGATATCATCACATGACGGCTGTTTTGATGGAAGCCTCTCATCAAATATATAATGTATGTAGTCGTGCAGTCTTTGGAGGACTACGAATTCTATTGGTTAAGTGGTGGTAAAATGAGAGCAGCAATCCACTTAAGTTTTGTACAATATCCAAATAGAAATCAGAAAAGTCTTTTTTACAGTCTAGTCGGCTGGGTGAGATAAAGGTCATGAGACTGGCTGAAAGGAGTATCCATATCTATTGTTCTTGGGCACTGAATATTAAATATGTCATGTTGATTTATATATAAACAGCCTGCTGCTTACCACCACTTATCTGAAGTGACTCACAGTGCTTTAGGCTTTGGGGCATTAGATGCTGAACTGAAGTCAAAAGTCAGCTTGGCTTCTGTCAGTAGGGGAAGATTAGACTTTAGAAGATATTAGGCCAAGCTATAAATAATATAGTCATCCTGCACATGTATTTATGCTTGATCATTTTGTTTTCATATACAATATTTCTTGTTAGATTTTTATCCTTTTCTTTCTCCAGGCAAGTCAGGGCACCATAAATGTTTTTCTATCCTTACAAAAACTTCTCAGGTGAGCAAAAGCGATTGATCAAATCCTACCCAGAGTACTGAGTTGGGAACTAAACTTGGCTCTCCCCAGTCCTTCTCTGTTATTCTAAAGACAATGGAAGAAAACACATGGAGTATATGTTGTTTTGGGCTGTCGTATTTGTTGTTGTAGCTCTGTTTAAAACAAACAAACAAACAAAAAAAACAACAGACAATTTTGGGTCAGAATAGTGGATTCAGTGGCAATTCCCAGCTACTGCAGCAACATTTAATTCTATCTAGAGCGTATTTAAAAGAAATCTAGGATACATCATGCCAAAAATGAAGTTCTATACTTGCAGTACATAAGGGATTCCCCAGCCATTCCTCCTTCTCACTGCCTGGAAAGTAGCTAAGAAATAAATCCTTAAACTTTCATGAAAATATTTAGAACACTGTTCCTTTAAAAAAAGGTGTCCCCTGGGCAACGTCCTTGCAGACTGCCAATTCTCTCACTCCAGAAGCAACTCCGGTTGCTCCTGACACACACACACACACACACACACACACACACAAAGAGAAGTTGCAGGTTGCTCTGAATTTCCCTCCAGGGAATGTAGAGCAAAATGCGACTTTGGACTTGTGTAAGTTGTTGGGCCAGTTCCGAGACAGAATAATAACAACTTTATTTTTGTATCCTGCCTCCATCTCCCCGAAGGGACTCGGGGTGGCTTACATGGGTCGTAACTGTTTATACTGCCATCCCATATTCCCTGAGCTCACTGTCCCTTTCCTGTTCTTGTTGTAATACCTTGTGTTGTCTGCTCGTCACCAGGAGTGACATTAACCAGTGATGAGGCAATCAGAGAAGTGTGCATGTGTGTGTGTTATTTCTTTTCCTTCCTGCATCACTTTGGCATCCAGGCTGATGTCATTCCTGGTAACAAGTGGTCAACAAGAGCCAAGTTGTGCCCCCTTCCCACTGCAACAATGAAAAAGGCAGCGGAACCAGGTTTGGTGCCACTGGATGATCAAGACTCCCTTCTGTCTCTACTGCAGGCAGGGCTCCCCAGCCCCAGATCAAAATCATCCAGGGACAGATCCAGCATGTCATTCCAAATCGGTTCTGAGATAAAGAGCTGCCCAATGTTTCATTCTCTGTAATGCTAGAAACATGGCAACTAAAAGAAAACATCATTGTGTGTGAAGGAGAAATCTTAAGGGGAGTCAAGGCTTTTGTTTTGCCCCCAGTAGCCACATCCCTGGTGGCTCCATAGCAGCACCTGTCAAGCCCCCAAAAGAGGGTATGGCTGAAGAGGGGAATTTGGCACTTACTGTGCATGTGATAAGCAAAGGGATGCAGGACCACTTCAAGATATTTTGCTGACTGAAGCCAAACTGAAGGCTACTTTGCTTTAAGGACTGATCAAGTTATTTTAGCAATGAGATGAATAAAAACCCACATTTTTCTCCCTCTCTTTGGTAACGAAATACAACAATAATGAATCAAATTACCAGTGATTTTTCTGATCATTTATGATATTGAATATCAGCAGCCGGCACTTCCTTCTGCCTAATGACAGGCATTCCAGAGCCAATAAAACATTCTCTCTGGCTCATATATGGCTGTACTGAGTATAGTAATTAAATGCTTTGGATTGTAGTAAAAATGACAGTTGAAAAAGAGAAATGTTCACCCTGACCTTTGTAATGTAGTTCTCCTCATGTGAAGAGTAACAGTCTGAAGAAAAGAACCTCTTCATGAGGCGGATCTCCAAATCAACTGGACTGCAGAATCTTAAAGAGTTCTAGGTGCTGCTTCCATGAAGAAATAAACAATGGAGGTCAGGGGAGTAAATGAAATGGGCTTAATTTCTGTGTAGACATGGATTCAAATTACAAGATAAACGTTTCCACCTAAACTTTCGGAAAAACTGTTCAGTAGTGGGATACGCCACCTCAGGGTATGGTGGAGTCTCCTCTAGAGGTTTTTAAGCAAAAGCTGGGTTGCCATCTGTTGGAGATGCTTTCCTGCATGGTGGGGGTTGGCTTGGATGGCCCTTGTGGTCTCTTCCAGCTCTATGATTCAGTGGACTTCATCCCATGGCTTTAAGCCTCCGTTTCCATGCACTTTGGAAACGGAGCCCCACTGAGACCATCAGATGACATAAGGGCAATTCTAGTGGGACTCAAAATTCTACATCGCATGGAAACTGAGCACTAAGACCATCTTCAGGAGTAGGGTGTTACCTGACTCCAAATGACAGAAACCAGGGGGAAGTGGAGGGAGAGACAGACTTCCTCTCTGAAGGGATGTGGGATGTCTGTTCATCCCAGAAGATGGGGAAAGATGGGAAGAAATGGGGTAAGATGGTTCCCTCTGCTTTCCCGCCACTCATGGGATGAGGTCATATGATTCTATGTATAGGAGTGCACTCCTAATCATCTGCAAAAATGACAAACCAATCATACAAATTATTAAAAGAAATCTATTATACAAATGTTGCTTCATAGGCAGTGGAACTGGCTAAAGCTATTTTTTATTTAATTTTATTTGATGTATTTTATCTATATGTCATCCTTCTTCCAAAGTGGGAAACTATATCTAGAGTCCCTCTCTAAAGTCTAAGATCAGTGATAAATTATAAATGAATACCTCCAGCTATGACAGCCTGAATTCTATAGTAGTTTGAGTGTTGGATTATGACTCTGGGGTTGGGAGTTTAATTCCCTTCTTGGCTATGCAATCCTAATGGATGCCTTTGGGAGAGTCATACACTCTCATCTACAGAAAACCCCATGCCTTAGGGTCACCATAAACAGGAAAAGGCTTGAAAGCACACAACAGTAACCCTCTGAAGGTTAAATGACTGTGTTGTATGCACGTGTTTTAAATGTTTAATTGCAGAAAGAGATAGTTGTGGCACAGTGGTGGCTGTTTTTCTAAATCACAAAAATTTGTCACGTTCAAGAACACATAATGGGTGTCCTTGCACGCTTAATGGCCCAAGCCATAGAGCTGAAAACAGATAATATTATCACAATGCAGAAAAGATTTTATCACACTCCTGTTCCCAAAGAGCTCAGTTTCCTTTTGAAACAATTCACTTGGAGCAAATATGTGTTGCTCACAACATGGCCATAAGTATGAGTCATAGACATCTTGTTCTGGGGAAGCAGGAGTGTCTGTATGTGTGAGAGAGACAATCAAACTTTGCCTGGTAGTATTCCAAGTTTGATTGTCTCTCTCTCTGGCTTACTGTGGCACCTACAGGGATATTTTAAAGGAGGAGTGTGACAGTGGCATTTATACTTAGGCTCTAGATCACAATTATAGGGCAATTAACAATTTTTGGTGATTGCTTTAAATTTGCCTTAAATAGGAAAAAAACCCACTTTCATTGAATTGGCATAAACTACGAAGGTATTCCAGAGGAAGTACTGGAACTATTAAACCTTTTTGTTTTTTGAGCAGGGCTTTTCCACTTCCTTTGGAAATAATGTAACCAACAGATTTCCGGATATTCTTTCAACTTATCAAAGAAACATTGCTCTCAGAGGGGAAAATCTCAGTATATGAGTACATGCACTGACCCAAAAGATAACATGTAGGAGAAGCATGGTAGGAATTATTCAGGGCTGAAGCACATCCTGAAGCATAGTGGGTCTGTGTTTCCTCACAACCATACGCTCCATGAATTTAGTAAAGTAGTTTTCAGGGTGCACTACAACCCTCATTTTAAGTGCTTGTCCCCCTTACATTTATCCATAGCCATTATTTCATTTTTTAAAATCTGGAAGCATTATAAGGATTCTAGATACTTATGCTGATTCTGAAGAATGTGGTCATCACTTCAGATTTCACTTCTTAATGAACAAGGTTGGAAGTGGCTTGAATTAAAGCCTGTATATGTACCTTTGTTAGACTATATCTCCCAGAATCTCTTACTCAAAAATATCACAAAAGTAACACTGGTCCAACAAAGATAAAAAAGGTAACATCGCTTTAAAAAAAAACTCTAAATAAAAACAATATCTGAGAACTGGGGGTGTGTTAGTCAGGTGTTGGTCAGGAATGGGTCAGAGGCATCTGCCAGGAGCCAGAAAATGAGAGCTGAACAAACACCAGGAACACCCTGCCATTCAAGGCAAACTCTTAGTCCAAGCGGGAAACCTTCTGTAAGTCTTTTCTGCAGAGGGGAGCACAGTGGCAACCCTGCGTGAGTAGATCTAGTACACAGTCTGAGAATAATTTGCTAACAGGAATATACCCCAACTGTTCTTCTAGTATCTTAGTAGGCACATAATTACATGTTTCTAGTTCTAGCCAGAGCTTGGAAAAGTTACTCCTTTGGATTACAAATTACTCCTTTGGACCTAGAGAATATCCCAGTGAGCATGGTCAATACTGATGTTTGCTGAGGGTAGTAGTTAACTAAAGAATTTTGCCAAACTCTTGTACTAATACTGGTGACTCCTGTTTCTTCCCCTGCTCCAACAAAAGCTACTCAGAATGGGAATGGAATTCTTATTTTTGTCCATGATCTAGTTCCCCTCGCTTGGATTGTGCTAATGCTTTGGTCAAATTATGATTCTATATGAAATATGTTTTCTTTCTGATGTTACTAGAGAGCATCTCACACTGTTCTTCCTCAGTGGCTGTGTCAGCTAGGACTGATGAGTCCTAGCTGTGGTCACAAGGTACAAAGGCTCAGTACTGATCATATTCTGCAGGTACATAGCTTTCAAAAATTAAACACAGACAACACTTTTCTGATTACTGTCACCAAACCAAGGCCTATTCACACTACCCAATGTACTATCTTTATGTATTGTTTGAACTGCTACTTGTTGTAAGCCGCCCTGAGTCCCTTCCGGGAGAGGGGGCGGAATATAAATAAAATGTATTATTATTATTATTACCCAGTTATATACTCTTATCCCACTTTAATTGCCATGGTTCTATGTAGCCTATTGAGCTGGGAAGTCTAAATGCCCTCCCTAAACCGCCAATCCAGGGATTCTAAAGGATGGAAGTTAAAGTGGAATCATAGTGCTATATTTGTGTAGTGTGAATGCATGTCAAATCCAAGCCCTATTTACCCTAAAATTTGCCACAGCAGATGAGACAGACCATTTCTTTCCTTGAGGGGAAGCACTGAGTCAGGAACTAGTTTGAATGCCATTGAAACTCTTCCTTATTCATAGCTTGAAAAGGTTACTTTGGGGGGTTGCAACTCCTGGTGGGATTCATTGAAAACATAGCCTCCAAACGTAACTTTTTGAAGCTGCAGAACTAGTCTCTAATAATGGCACCAGAAGAAGAGATTCCCTGTTGTGTACATTCAATTAACAGTTAATCCTGCATGCTAAGTCACTGTGCAAGTTCAGAGAGCTGGATGTCAAAGAGCTCTTTCACTTTGACTTCTTTTTACTAATAAAGATCTTCTTTCAATCAAAGAAGGGGGATCATCATCTGACTTAAGACGTCTGCTGCTGCCTATTTGCACTTTTGTCATAAGACGTTAGACATCTGGGTCTTCTGTTCCATGAACTGTCCTTTAAAAAGCCTTGTTTTAAATTCCCCGGAGAGCCAGGCTGATGAAAGAATGCAGCACTTTCACCTTTAGCTGTGATGGAATCTTTTCCTTTTCCTATTTCAGGAGCTGGACGTATCAGTCACCACTTGGTTGAAAACTAAGCAAATGTGCCATATATAAACAAAACTGTGGATCATATTCAACCCTTGCGCAGTTCCTCCCAAACTGAGGAACTCTACATCTAGGATGAATTTGGCCCTCTCAAGAAATGTTCAGAGTTGAATGCTGTTAATAGAAATGTACTGGTAAATATAGAAGGCCAAAGTGCATTGCTTGGCACAAATTGAAGCTTAATCCAGACAAGACAGAGGTGCTCCGGGTCAGTTGAAAGACAGATCTGGAAACAGGAATTCAGGATGTGTTAAAAAGGGGTTACACTCCATCTGAAAGCATGGATGGCTGCTCCCAGACTTTGGAACTCCCTCCCTAGAGATACCAAGATGGCCCTGTCCTTGCTTTCTTTTCATTGGCAGGTCAAAACATTTTTTTGCTATCAAGCTTTTTCAAATATAAAGAAAGGTTAAAAATAAAGATCTTTTTATCCCATTTCTCACAATATAGGGACTCAAGGTGGCTAACAATAAATATCAAATGATGCAGATTCCAACAATATAAATGCACTAAAACACAAAAACTACAAAACCCAATTAAACTATTTGTGCCATTAAACCTTAAAGATTAAAACTTTAAATTATGTTAAAACTCTACATCCACCCCAAAAGCCCAACACATCATCCTCAACAGCCCACCTTTCATTGGCCCATATATCCATGAAGTTCATAAAGAAAGATATGGCCTTCGAAAAGCATGGACCCAAAACGTATAGGCCTTTATAGGTCAAAACCAGCACTTTGAATGGAGCTTCTGGTTGTTGTTTATTTTTTTGGGGAGGGGTAACAATTGAAGTTTCTGAGCACTTTTTGTAGTACATTGCAGTAATATGAACATGGTATCTGTCTGGACAGTGGGAACTGTACCCAGTCTCACTAGTGAGATGGCCCCAAAATAGTTAGGGTGAAGTCAGTGGTTCCCAACCTTTTATTGACCAGGGATCACTTGACCAGGGATCACTCTCCAACATTAGTGCGAATTAGTTTGGTTATTTGGGGTGGTGATTCAGAAAATTGCATTGGATAGACCACATCAGCTCTAGTTTCTGATACAGAATATATGCCATCCAGTAGTCGCCACCTGCTTGCCTACAGAAAACTATATTTAATAATCTAGAGCTAATGTGGTCTTTCCAATGCAATTTTCTGAATTGCCACCCCAAATAACCCTTAGGAACAGGCCTAAAAACAAAGACACCAAGTTGCCCCCCACTTCCAGGTGCTACATGGAATGGCTCCACTCAGGAGGAGGGAGGAGGAGAAGCAGCAGTCAGAAGGCTTGTTGTTGCACTTTTCGTGGGTAATCAGACTCCCCCCTCCCAACATCCCCGTTGGCTTGGCACTATAAGAGGGTTTTGAGAGACCAGTCACTTTCGTTGCAATGGTGGGTCATGGACCATATTTTAGTTCTTGGGGACCACTGCTGGTCCATGAACCACAAGTTGGGAACCACTGGTTTAAAGTGAAAATCTCTGGAAAACTCCTTGGAAACTGCTGTGTGTCATGAAGACAGTCATGTGTGGTGTTTACAGGGTTTGGGGTTCACACAGACAAGCCCTGTGGCAGAGAATGTGGAAACACGGGTATGTTCCATCAAGTACATTCTAAGGAGCAGAAGTCACATTACCATGACTGCTATGCTACTTGGTAACATGCTGCACAAAACAATCGGGACATTGCTTTGGACTGCCTGTGCAAGTGTTAAAAAGAATAGTCAGCACAACTTAGCATTTTCCACACAAATATCCTACGCAGGAATATTTGTGACTTCTCCAGCAGGGTTGCTTATTCTTCCTCACTTTATCGCTGCCTCCACAACCCTTTTACAAGCTTGGTCCATTCTCTTTCATATACTCAGAATGCAAACAAGGCTGGTCCTTCATCATTCAGAGAGGCAACTGCCTCCTGTCGTTCCTTCTAAGTCGTCTTGGTCTTTCCTCTCTTGAAAGACACACAAAACTCTGTCCTCCGTCCCCTGAACTGGCATGCTTTCCTCAAATGTGGTGGAGAAACTTATATAGCCAGTGTTGAAAGAAGGCTTAGTTCCCACTTCAGTCAGCTTTAGTATATGGAAGGAAGGGAGATCTCTGCCTCAGGCCAAATATTGTATTAGATTAGCTCCAAGCAGAAGAAAAGAAAAATGATATTACTTTCCCCAGACGTGGCTACAGGTGTTTTGACACCGAGTTCAAAAAAACATCTCAGACTTGTTTTCCAGGCTCTGTTGCTCATTCTGGAACGGACTATCATGATAAAATGTAAAAAACAGATGTGTGAGTGAGCTGTATCCTCACTTTCAGTGCTGCTGGAGTATTAAATTAAATATATTAAAGAGGGAATTGGCACACATTCCCTTTGAGCAGAGATCTTATGATGGGTGGTGCATGCCAACAAAACATTTACAAGGACTGGCCTGAATGAGCCATTGGTCTTGCCCAATGAACTGTTATTTTGACTCCTATGCACATGATCGCCACATAGTTAGCATGTCACTATAGCAAGCAAACATTTTCCTATGGAGTTATGACTCATGGGCACTGGCATTGAAATGGAAACCAGTACATAAGGATCCAATTATGCTGAAAAAACAAAAACAAAACAAAGCATAAACAGAATGAGCCGTTGATCAAAACAAACACAATTGGATTGCTTTGAGTTTTCCGGGCTGTATAGCCATGTTCCAGAAGCATTTTCTCCTGGAACATGGCCACACAGCCCAGAAAACTCACAGCAACCCACTGATTCCAGCCATGAAAGCTTTTGACAACACACAAACACAATTGTTGGCATAATTCTTAAGGAACAACTCTGGAAGCCTAAGCTAGGAGAAAATATTGACTTTTACATCATGGAAATGGAGAAAAAAGCAAAGAAGGTAATTAACTCTTTTCTTGCCAGATATCCTTCTGCATCAGATCACCATCGCTGGATGTTTTTCCCTTCTCCATTAAGTTCCAACCACACATATTGCTTAACTTTACAAACATTTGGAAATCCCTGGATGGAAAACATTTGGAAATCCCTGCATGGTGTGTGTTCTTAGGTTCTTAGTTTATTTCACCTAATTATACTAGATTTCAAGAGGCCTGATTAACAGAGTAATCCTAAATATATCTATTCAAAGCCAATGCCATTAAGATTGTCATGTGTACAGGATTCCAGACGTAATAGAGAGAAAACAGGCAACCAAGAGAGAATTAAGCATGCATTCTTTCTGCAACTTTCAGTGACACTTCCTGCTTTTTAAAAATTATTATTTCAATGTTTATAGTTTTATTATTATCATCATCATCATCATCATCATGACCATTTATTTATAGTGCAATCACTGTACTTTATTTTACAAGTAAAAGAACAAAGCAGTTCCTTGCCCTCAGGTGTACAATGTAATTATCATGGTACAAAAGGAAAAAATGGGATGGCAGTGTAGGAAGGGATTAAGTTCAGGAGGCATTGCTTTTTCTTCTCTTTAGAAGGATAGGACACTGGCAGGTAGGATGGATGGAGGACCTTTCATCTACTTCTGGGTTTTGGCATCATGAAGCTGTACCTGCTTCTTCTCTCCCATGAATGCCTGGCCAATGACAGTTGGGATGGAGGGAGGATTTTTCACCAGCTTCTTGACCCAAGCATGATGAGGCTGTGCCTGTTTCTTCTCTCCCTCTGAGGCCAAAGCAGTGGCACCTGGAATGGAGGGTTGGCCTTTCATATCTTCATACTATATCGTGGCCACAAGTTATATAGAAGGCACCTTTAAGTGTCTGATGCATTGCTTATCTTTGTCCAGCAGTTGGTACCCACACTTCCTCCATCAGCTGCAGTCATCATAACCAATGATGGTAAGGATGATGGGAGCTAGCACCAATTTTGGCAAGGCTGATTTTAGTCACATCTAATAGTCAAGAATTAATACCTTTTCATAACAGCAACAAAGCATTTTGGTAATTATGTGTTCACAGCTTGCTTTTCAAACCTCTAGACTCTGTTTGCTCTTCCTCAAACTTCAGTAATGAAAAGTTTCAGTTTGTTTTACTCCCATGTTCAGTAGAAAATCAGTAATGTCCCCCTTCACTGCAACCTTGTGCATGACTCTTTTAGAATCAAGTTCCACTAAGCTCAATTGTTCTTCAACTCAGCTGTTCATACAGGGTCATAGCATTAAAGTGCTAGTTGAAATAGATGGTGAAAACGACACTGATGGTTATTATTTTAAAAGAAAATACACTTTCAGTTTGAGACTCAAGTTTAATTCCAGTCAGTTCAGCAGTCGTTCTTATAAAATACATAATTCCAGATTAGCATGGCTGTGTAAATATTGCCACCCTTTCACATGCCAATGTACCTACGTGATGGGCAGAAATTTTGTCAATCTCCAATCCAAGAATCTGGAATATGATTAATCCTGATGAGAGCTGAATTCCAGACTGCTGAAACAGCTGCTTAAGTGGATGCTTTGAATGATTACACTGCACACTGATGCGTTTGATCATGAAAGTAGATTTGTAAAGACTTATAGTCTCAATCTAAGCTAGTTGTATGTACTAGAAAGTCAACACCTCTAAGTTAAACTTTGTTGTTGTTATGTGCTTTCGTATCCTTTCTGACCTATAGTGATATTAAGGCAAATATATCACAGTGCTTTCTTGGCAAGGTTTGTTTCTTGGCAAGAAGAGTTTGTCTTTGCCTTCCTTAGATATTGAGAAAGAGTGACTTGCCTGAGGTCACACAATGGGTTTCATGGCCAACTGGGGATTAGAACACTGGTCCAATGTTCAAACGACAACCCCTTGGCCCTATATCCCAGAATATCAAGGCAGAAAATCCCACAATATCTGCTTTGTACTGGGTTATCTGAGTCCACACTCAAATAATGTGGGATTTTCTGCCTTGATATTCTGGGATATAGGGCTTTGTTGGAAGGGCCCAATTCTGGCATTATGTGAAACTTACTGGGAAATAAAAATTAATAGGACTACGGTTCAGATTTTTTTTTAAAAAAACAAACAAACAAGAAAACAATGAAAAACGTTAAGTAGCAAGTATGGCCCACTATGAGTAGGAGTTTCTGGAGAGAACACAAACAAGGAACTCGTTCTCTTTGCTGTATCCCTTTAGCATGTAGGCATAATGCAGCTCTGATTAAGGATATCAAAATGCAATGGTTGCATACATACTAGGATTTACTGTTTCAGAGAAATAGCATGTGTGGGTGTTGGGAGGGACTGTGCCTGTGGAAGAAACAAGAATGCACTGGAAAACAGACTACATATGGCACAAATCCAAATGTATACACTAGTGTGGATAAACCCTGAATGCGCAAGCGTGCACACACATCTAAGATGCAGCATCTGATCCTAGTATTTCCGAGTAGCAAGGCTTTTCCAGCACCTTTTCTCTTTCTCTGGCTCATACACATCCCTATTTGTGTCGTGGTTAAGTGATTTTATGTTGCAATAATTTTTTTGAAAGTGCTGTTTCCCCATGTGTCACATTACATTATGTCTGTTTTAGATTTCAGCTTTTGAAATGCAACTTTCAAGGCCTCATGCTGACATGAAGGATTATGAACTCTAACTACAAGGTAAAAAGGAAAATAAACAAGTATTTATTTCCTTCGTTTCTACAGCCACTTGTGTGGCTTCTGGGACTTATATATCATGGGTTTATAAGGTACATGAAAAGCAAAGGAAGCTCCGTAAGAAGAACTTCCAGAGCTGCCAAGATTTTGCAAAATAGTGAGCACGTTTGATATGAATACACTTGGTGGAGAACTCCAAAGCTTGATGATGTTATCCTTTTTTGCATAAAACTGCTGCCCAGCTGTGAATTCTGACATTATTTTTTCAGAGAAAAATCAAGCATATGCCCTAGAGTCTCTACACCAACAGCTCATTAGAATACAACATCTCAGAACTAGATGTAGTTGTGCTAAAAGCATTAGCACAAGAGTGGTTTAATATTGTTGCGGTAAAAATAAATGTCATATTGGTAAAAAAAATTATTGGAATAAAATTCAAAAGTATTAGTTAATATATGTTAATTCCAAGATCCAGTTTATAATAACCAAGAGTTGCTACAATTGATATCCTGCTGTATGTATTCCATGGCCATCAAAATAAAAATGTGGGTGAGATTAGCCAAAAGGATGCACTACGACTGGTTACAATCTACAAAAATGCTGGAATTATTACACCATGTAACAAAACTTGAAAAAAAATATGTTCCTGGTTTGAAAGTGTTAATTCTGGTTTAATTGTGAAGTACAGTAGAGTCTCACTTATCCAACATAAACGGGCCGGGAGAACGTTGGATAAGCGAATATGTTGGGTAATAAGGAGAGGTTAAGGAAAAGCCTATTAAACATTAAATTAGGTTATGATTTTACAAATTAAGCACCAAAACATCATGTTATACAACAAATTTGATAGAAAAAGTAGTTCAATACACAGTAACGCTACGTAGTAATTACTGTATTTACGAATTTAGCATCAAAATATCACGATATATTGAAAACATTGACTACAAAAATGCGTTGGATAATCCAGAACGTTGGATAAGTGAGTGTTGGATAAGTGAGACTCTACTGTACTTACTTTGAAAGTACCGTAGTTATTACACTCCAGAAAATTCGTATTGGTAGCTGCCACAAACTATGCTGAATTGGTTGAGATTCTATGTCATAGCAAAATATGCTGCAGGGTGTCCTGCCAAAGCAAGTGTTTGCAGTTTAATCAACTTTTCCATGTTTTTTTATGATAGAACCAATTAGGAAATGACATGTATAACCCAGGAACAAAAACTGTGTTACATAGTGTTATTGGGGCAGCTTTTTTTATTGGGCTGCCATGGCAAAGCAGATGAAATCTGATGACACCAAGCAGTTTAATTCTCCAATGTCTCAGGGCCCTTCCACACAGCCATATAACCCAGAATAACAAGGCACAAAATCTGTTTTGAACTGGGTTTTCTGAGTCCACATTGCCAAATATTCCAGTTCAAAGCAGATAATGTGGGATTTTATTCAGCTGTGTGGATGGATTTCCTCCATCCACAACTATTTTCTTCCTGTTGCTACCCTCATATACACTGAATTAGTGGTGGCAGAGTGTGCCAAAAGGGTTCTTGCCTGATCATTCAAATTAACTACATTTGCATATATTTCTATCTAATTATGACTTGTGTGATACACATAAATCTGTTCTCCTGCAGCAGGGAAGGGCTGAGGGGCTCCAAAAGAACAGCCAAAGGACTGCTGTTACTGCTGCCTGAGGTGGTTGTTCCATAATGTCTGTCTAATGATAGGGCCGGTCTTGGCAGAAACATCAAATAAAAGGAATTATAACTGTTTCAAGGGGTGAATCTATACTGTACTGCATGCCTCACAAATCCCTGGATTCCATTACAAAGAGCCATGGCAGTTAATTTGCATTAAACTGTATGAATTCTACAGCATAGATGTTTCCAGGGATTACTACCTGCTTGATCTCTCGCTGTGTCTGTTTGAAACGTACCCATCTGGAAGTTTGGACATGCAAATACTGGCAATTTCTACAAAGCACCTTTTATTGTATATAGAGCAGCACATCTCCTGATTTTTACACATTACAAGGCACTTTTAGAACAAATACTGAAGCCTTTCGAAGAACTGCTTACAGGGCAGATTCCTCCTCCCTTGCCTAATCATTTGTCTTCCACAGTTGGCTTTGCTTTTTTGCTACTGTGTAGGTGTCAGCATGGAACGGAGTGACAAAAATGCAAAAGTTCTGAACAAATGGATACAATGCTCAGAACTGGGGAAAGGGTGGGGTGATTCTAGAAACCATGAAAAAAATGAAAAAAGAAATAATTACAATAAATAAAGTGGTCATCACCGTTGGACTTTGTGTTATGCAGGTGCTAGAACTGCCATTTCCTCTTCAAAGCACACATTGAAAGATTGAAACATCAATTTATTTAACTTATTAATTACTTCAACACCAAGACTGATTCAGCACGTGACATTCTTTAGCATTTGCTACAGTTCCAGGTAGTGCACAAAGACCCACTATTAGTGTTGGCCATGGGCTCCCTCCCTGTGGCAGGGCACCATTTACATTTTCCCCATCCTCTACAGAAGTTGATGTAACATCATTGCAGAAAACAAAACAAAAAAGTCATCTTGGATTTCTGAAATAGTAACGAATGGACTTAATGTCAAGGGAAAACCTTTACTAAGTGGTTTCTCAAAATCTAAGTGGTTTCTCAAACTAGCAGCCAGTCCACTGAATAATAATCCATATTGTAGATTACATGACCACAGACCAGGGTGGACAAGCATAATATGTCAAGGATACATTCATTTGTGGGCAATCTGTTGAAGCCCATATGTTAGTGGCATTTAATTTTTTTCTATCCTGTACAGAATTGATGTAACATCATTGTGGAAACAAAAAACAATAGCTTGGGTTTCTGAAACAGTAAGGAGTTCTTCAAACTAGCATTCAGTACAGTGAATAATAATCCACATCTAAGATCCTGACCACAGACCAGGGTAGACAAGCGTGATCTGTCAAGGATACATTTATTTGTGAGTAATCTGTTGAAGGCCATATGCTAGTAACAATAGGAGGATGTACTATATGTAAAAGAGAGTGCTCTATGGTGACTGTGAAAGCTTGAGTTTTTAAAAGTTTTTTTTAATACTTCATTTTGGTTAAAAGTTAGCACGCCATTATTGGACTGAGAGTTCACTATTTGAAATGTTTGCTAATTTTCTCATTTGTTTTCGGGACATTGCATATAACAGATATTTTCAGTCTCTCCCAAGAGGGATGCCTAGAAACATTTCCTCCAAGATATGTGGGGTGTTTTCTTCCCCTTTCCTCATTGGTGATTTGCCTCCTATTCCCAACAGGACTCATCTTTCTCTGCTTAGTAATGCTCTCTAGATCCCATCCAGCTCTGAACATATCACTAACCTCCAAAGGTCTTGCTGCTTTGGGAACCTCAGCTGTGGCTGATGAATGAGCTAGAAAATATGTTCTTTTGCTGCACTGCCTGAACATTCCCACATCTATTTTCTCATCCAGGCTAAAATAAATAAATATGCATGTTGATTTATTGTACACTGATTTTTTATGATACTTAAACTTTCACAGTTTACTGAAATACACTGCATCTCAATATGGAGAGGTCTGATATAGTAATACTGTAATTTTATAGCTCTAAATCCTACTGTTACTCCTGACTAGAGAAAACCCATTGAACCAATGGGATTTACCTATATATTGATTTACCATACAAGAATTTACTGAATGGATCTTCTTGAATTGGAATTAAAAACAGAATTACAGGTTATGAATGTTCACTTGGAAGCAAGTCTCTCACTGTTGAGTGGGTCTTATTCCTAGCAAAAGATCATTGGATTACATCAGGGTTAGACAAAGTGCAGCCCTCCATGTGTTGTTGGTCTCTAACTCACATCAACCCTAGTCAATACAGCCAATGATGAAGGACAATGGGAGCTGCAGGCCAAGAAATTATGGAGAGCCACCAGTTGCCTGTCATGAATTACCTTGCCAGATCGGTAACATTTCAGCCAGAAATCATTACTCTCAGCTTTCCACCTGTAAAATGGGAATTTTAAAATGATCTGAGAATTCTGTCACAAAAATTCTGTTAGCATCTTTAAATGAAAGTTCTGTCTATTGGAACAGGAATAGAATTCCTTTTGGCCATACTCTACAATGACATAATAAACAAGGAAAGAAAGTGAATATTTCCTGGTATAGTTTTTAAAACTATGGGGCAACTGAAATATTCAAGTGGAAAAACATGTTGGGAAGCTCTCTTTGGATGGGACCAGTTTAATAATAATAATAATAATAATAATAATAATAATAATAATAATAATAATAATAATAAGAAGTTATCTGCTTCTTCTCACAGTGGGGTACAACATAGTTTTTTTCCGTGCCAGGAGCGACTTCAGGCAACTTGCTTCTGGGGTGAGAGTATTGGCCATCTGCAGAGACGTTGCCCAGGCGATGCCCAGATGTTTTACAATCCTGTGGGAGGCTTCTCTCATGTCTCCGCATGGGAAGCTGGAGCTGACAAACGGAAGCTCACCCCACTCCCCGGATTCGAACTGCCGACCTTTCAGTCAGCAGTCCTGCAGGCATAAGGGTTTAACCCAGGGGTCCCCAAACTTTTTAAACTGGGGGCCAGTTCATGATCCTTCGGACTGTTGGAGGGCCGGACTATAGTTGGCCACCAAGCAATAGTAATAATAATAATAATAATAATAATAATAATAATAATAATAATAATAATGAGGATTAGAAGAGACCCTTTGGGCCATTGAATCCAATCCCCTTCTGCTTTTGGGCACCAAAAGCACAAGCAAAGCACCCCTGACAGATGGCCTCCCAGCCTCAATGTTAATAATAATAATAATAATAATAATAATAATAATAATAGTTGGAAAGGAAGAAGAGAACCCTTGGGTCATTTAGCCCAACCCCCTTCTGCCTTTGTGCCGTGGGGGCCGGATAAATGGCTTCGATGGGCCGCATGTGGCCCCCGGGCCTTAGTTTGGGGACCCCTGGTTTAACCGATTGCACCACCAGGGGCTCCACAACATAGTTAAAATACATAGATAAAATGAAGGACCACAAAATAAATACAGTAGAGTCTCGCTTATCCAATGTAAACGGGCTGGCAGAATGTTGGATAAGTGAATATGTTGGATAATAAGGAGAGATTAAGGAAAAGCCTATTAAACATCAAATTAGGTTATGATTTTACAAATTAAGCACCAAAACATCATGTTATAGAACAAATTTGACAGAAAAAGTAGTTCAATACGCAGTAATGCTATGTAGTAATTACTGTATTTACGAATTTAGCACCAAAATATCACGATATATTGAAAACATTGACTACAAAAATGCGTTGGATAATCCAGAACGTTGGATAAGCGAGTGTTGGATAAGTGAGACTCTACTATATATTAAAAACATTGAGCAAAGATTAAAACACCAATACTAATACTTTAGAATGCAGGTGTTCAGTGGGTTAAGCCCAATCTCAGATTCAGCAAAACTGCCTAGAAACCCTGGAAGATCAGATCTAGCAAACATACATTCTATTATTCCTACTAGACAACTGGAATTTCATATGTATATGCTTTTTCATAGAACTAATGTTCTCATGATGTTTAAGTAGAATGGGTTCACAACTTGGAAAATTACTTTTTGAACTACAACTCTGACTTCTCAGACAGTAATTCTGGTAGCTGTAGTTTTTAAAAAGGCACTTTTCTAAGATCTGATTGGGTTGCAGAAAGTCCACCAAATCCTGGATCTTGAAGTGCAGTAAGGATGACATCAACCTTGGCCATCACATCTGCATCATGCATGACGTGGCTCTGCCAAGAAAGGATCGTGTCCATGATTTGCCTGATCCAGATGGGCCATGACAGTAGTTTCCATTGACCCAGATTTGTTGGAATGGTTAAAGGTTTGGCATTTACAAGACTGGAGAGAGCTCCAGAAGAGCCCTGGTGCCAAGTTATTTAATTATTTCACCTCCATTTCTGACATGGAGTGGGGGATATCTATCTGTCTGTTTGATTCCATGATTTTGAAAATAGAAACCCAGTTCTATATAGAACAATAACTGAAGATTAATAGGAACTTGCAAACAAATTATTGCAGGGTAGGGTGTTCCTATACAGGAGAATACATTTGTACTTTCCCAAGATGCTCCATTACATGTTCCTCTCCCTTGGCTTTCCATGCCACTTGGCATTTAGGATCACCAGACATGCGCAGTCTTAATTTGAGCTTTTTAAGGGTTCCATCTCTTTATTTTCCCGCAAAACATCCTGAAATACAGGCATTCTTTTCAAGACTTCAAGAGTGGTGCAATTTTGGCAAAATATGTAGAATTCTTTAAAAGAGTCTAAACTATTAAGATTCAGAATTATGCCTTAATCTCTTTAGATTAGGCTACTGTAATGTAATCTATATGGTGCTGCCCCTGAAAAAAATATTCAAAAGTTACAGTCTGTACAAAATATGGAGGCCAGGTTGTTGACTGGTATGTATTTTAAAGTCCATATGTTAGAAACCTTAGAACAAATTAGCATCCACCATGGTTCCATATCAAATTAAAGTACTGAACCAGAATATCTGAAAAGACCTCTCCTTCCCTATGATCCAACCTGGAATTTGAAATCTTAGGGATAGGCGCTGTTATGCGTACTAATTCCAAAACTATTTCAGGACTAATGTTTATCCTAATTTCAATGAATATTTTTCATAATCTTCTTCTGTTTATGCATATCACCTTGAGCCCTAGTTGGCAGAAAACTTACTGGCCAATACTCCTAATAATAGATCAATGAAGCAATTATGTGAAGGTTTTTATCCATATAACACAATTCTATCCATGTCTCCAAGGTGCTACAAGATTCCTTGGCAATGATCTATAGTAGTGGTTTCCAAACTTTGTCTACAGTAATTTACATTGTATTTATTAGAGCCTGCCATTGAAACCTTCATTGTACACATAAGGGTGCACAGAACTGATTAATTAGCAGTAAACTCTTATACATGCTTATCACAAAGGAGGACCTTTACAGTGTTCAGTGTGGTTTATTCCCACAGAAATTAAAATGCCAATTAATATAGCTATAGGCTATATTTTAGAGTAAGGAAATGACAAAACCACCTATTAAATTCATGGGATCACCATAAGTCAACAGGCAACTTGAAGGCACAGATCCCCCCCCCCCACCCAATTCATCCCCAATAAAATAGGATAACTTATAGAATAATGAATCAATATTTAAGTTAAATCCAATTAATTCAACTGTTTACAACACTAGAAGTAGCAATAACAATTAGGCCTAAATTTGTTTACCTATAGGTAAAAAGTACTTCTCCAGGGGGAAAAATCTTATTTACTTTTGATATGCAGCTATTTAGATGTTGCGGTATTAGAAGTCCAGATAGACCTACCATCCACTGCCAATGATGTGGGATAATGGGAGCTACAATACAAAAACATCTAGAGGACCACAGTTGCACATAAAGTTTCATTTAATAACCAAATTTCTCCTTGGGGTAAGGTACAGATAGCAAAAAATATTCCACAGCTAGAAATCCCCACACATTAAAACACTTTCAAACAATTTGATATTTGGTCTACCACATCCAATCACCAGATGCTAGTCTGGCCATGACCCATAGATCCATAGAAAAACAAGGTAAACCTTGTTTTTCACCAAAAATTGGTGAAAAACAAGGTTTACCTTGTTCAGTTTCTAATTGGACAAAAAATGTCTGCAATTGGGAAAAATACGGTTCAGACATATGTGCAACTGGAAAAATGCAGGTGTGACATGGAAAAAATGTTGGCAATGGCGCACTGGAGTGTGTTTGTGAGAGATGGTTGCCTGGGCATTTACTGGACAGTTTGCTTTTGGAAAATCTGCCTAATCTGCCTTTAAAAACAACAACACTGTAGTTTAATAGGGAGGAATAGTTGAGGAGGAATGGTCAGAGTTCCTGCTGCTGAGGTCAGGGATATAGTAGCTAGCTACCATTGGAGAAAATCAGTGGGAGCTTCCAGTAATTTCCTGCCCTACCCAGAAATCCTTGCCGTCAAACCCAGAGAAAGCATTTTTACTTCTTTTTCTCCAAGTGCTGAGCAATGCCCCTGTTTTACACTTAACAGGACTAAAACCATGGCACTGGAGGGTTTCTGATTTTTGTATCCTGTGAGAAGGGACGGGTGAGCTTTTTCCTCTGAAGATATTAACATTAAATAGCTGAGACCAAGCCAATAAAAGAACAGTTTTCTTCTCCCAAGACAGCAGTGGTTTTCCTCAACATACACTAGATTTAGCAGCCCAACACATGTGGACTTTTATGGTTGCAGAGACTGACAAAGAAAAAGCAGTGTCCAAAAAGGGCAGGGGAGAGCAAAGTGGTAGGAAATAGCTCTAAAATACAATTAGGATTTTAAAAAAATCTCAGTCTGAAACAATATAAATAGTGTATATCAAATTTTGATAATCAATCCCTATGCCCAAATGCAAAGACAGTGCCTCTCAACCTCTGTCCCTGTCTGTGTAAAGAAGATGCCCAAACTATGAGTAAGATTTTACTTTAAAACATGGGCAATACTCCACTACACTCAAGAGCAGCCCAGAAACTTAGGAGATGCAGTACGGAAAACAAAGCAACCAATCTTTATCATCTAACACCTTGCTTCCTCCCATTTATCAGAAAGTGATGCTTGTAGTACATGCTTCACTCAGCCAAATGTTAGGATCCATCCTACATTATGGCCTTGCTATACTTTTTCTCTCACATGCACACTTATGTATATATATGCGTATGTATACAGGTTCCTCCCACACCAAAAGTAAGAGTCGTTAAAGCTAATAGAGGCAACAGTGATTATTTGAAGGCTACGTAAATGCATTCATATTGAAGAAAATGTAACAGTAATGATTTAATGAGAGTCACGGAATTTCAATTACTGGTATGTGGAAGATGTTCAAATTGCATTGTTGCACTGCTCAAATTGTTGAAATATTCTTTAAAGTTTCTCTTGTAATTTATGACATTTCTCTACTACTGGAAATTTTAATCCTGCTGTGTATCTTTTTTTTTGTGTGGAAAAAATGTAAAAAGAAATACCAGAATATAAGTGTGTATATACATTTTTGAAGTACACCTTGTTTGTGGGGGGACACCTTGTGTGTATATATACATACTGTGTGTGTGTAAACACACACGGACATGCAATTCTGACCCACTGGTTACCATAATTAGCTACAAACATGGCTGATCCTAATCCTTAAACATGTTAAATGTGTAAAGATTTTTGGGAAAAAAATAGTAAAGCAAAATCCAGAATTATATGATGCTATGGGTGCATAATTTATTTTTTTGGGTCATATTAGGATTATTATAATTCAGAAATTAGTTGAAAGCATACAGTCACAATATATATAGGTTTTCCCTAACTTTTGTCTGCAGAAGCTGCTTTTTTGTGGGCAGCTTAATACTTAATGTGAAAATGTACAAATATGTCTTTTTTATATTGAGTCAAAACAACAGGTACAAGTTTCCTCTTGAGATAGCAAAATTGCCTTGCTGTGCATGAATATGGAATACAATTCCTGCATAATGGTGTGACCCAGATAGGATTCACTGTAATATGCATATCCTTATCCTTCAGAGACTGCAACAGTGCAATCCTGAGTATGTTTGCTCTGCAAAGTGTCTTAACATATCTAATGGTCCAGAAAGTATGCCTAGGATTTCATCCTAAGAGTAAAAACAAAACACTATCTTGGCACAGCCAAGGACGAATACATTTTATGGCCTTTCCTTTTTAGGAGCCTGAAGAAGTAGCTTTTGTGCAAGAGCTACAGCAGATTTTCACAAATGTTTCCGAATCTTTGAAGTGCTCACATCCATGTTGCTGAGATGCTGGGTAAGTCTCCATTTTACAGGTGAGCAATTGAGTATGAAGAAATGACAATTCCATTGTAAATGGGGGGGGGGGGGGGGTCACAGCCAGTTCTTCCATATCATTGTTTACGATACTGCTCAAAACCCAGTAAATATCCTCAAACAAAAGCTCAACTGGAAAGTAAATAGGAAGAAGCTTCATTCTTGCAACAGGATATACTTCCTTCACTGGACTTAACATGCTGCTGATTTATTCAAAGTCTGCCAAGTTTCCCCAATGGGGATAAATATCCAACATTTAGCACATTATATTCAGGGAAACTATTGCAGCTCATGCATCAGAACCACCCGCCCATCTCATAAAAACAAAATATATTCAGTACTGAATGGAATTATCCAACATTTTGGTAGAGACTGAAAACAAACAGTTGAGAAACAACCTCCAATGTGGTCAGTTTCCTTGGAGAGCCCCTGGACCATTTTCTCTGTTGATTTTCCAAACCAAACCACACACACTCCTACACAATCTCATGCCCTTTCTAGACTACCATATAAAATCCAGATTATCTCTTCTGAACTAGATTACCTGTCAGTGTAGATTAATATAATCCCGTTCAAAGCAGATAATGTGGATGATCTGCTTTGAAAATCTGGATTACCGTAAATGTCAGTGTAGAAAGGGCTTCAGGGTACATCTCCATTGGAGATTTAATGCTGTTTGACATGACTTTGCAATGGCTCAATGCTATGGAATAATGGAATTGTAAATTTCAGATGGTTTTTAGCATTTGAAATTTACCCTGCCAGAGGGTGCTGATGCCTCTCCAAACTTCTTTACTGGCATATAATCCAGATAATCAAAACTGATAATCCACATTGTTTGCTTTGAACTGGATTATATGACTCTACACTGCCATATAATCCAGATCATCAAAACTGATAATCCACGTTATTTTCTTTGAGCTGGATTATATGAGTTTACACTGCCATATAATCCAGATCATCAAAACTGATAATCCATATTGTTTGCTTTGAACCGGATTATATGAGTCTACACTGTCATATAATCCAGTTCAAAGCAGATAATCTGGATTTTATGTCAGGGTAGATCCAGCCTATTAGCTCCCAGGATTCCATAGCATTGAGCCTTGGCTGTAAAGGTGTCAGTGTCCATGGACCCCCAAGATCACTTTGGGCCCTTCCACACAGTCATATAACCCAGAATATCAAGACAGGAAATCCCACAATACCTGCTTTGAAATAGAATATATGGCAGTGTGGATTCAAATAACCCAATGGGATTTCCTGCCTTGGAATAATAATAATAATAACAACAACAACAACAACTTTATTTTTCTATCCTGCTCCCATCTCCCCAGAGGGACTGGGGCGGCTTACATGGGGACAAGCCCAGTTTCAACATACAATAAAATACAGCATAATTAAACCAATGAAAAACAAGTAAAATAGTATAAACATACAAACCAGCATAAAACATCAACATCAAAAGATTAGAACATTAGAGTCTGAACATAATATACAATCTGTAAGATAAAATTCAGCAGACTCTACAAGAAGGAATTAAGGATCTCATTATAGAGTTCAATCAATAAGAGTGGAGTGTGATAAAGTGCAGTAGTTGTGGCAACTAATAACTAACCAGAACTATTTATTCGAGTGCACATCGAAATAACCATGTTTTAAGGTCCTTTCGAAAGATGGATAGTGAGGGTGCCAGCCTGATCTCCCTGGGGAGGGAATTCCAGAGCTGAGGGGCCACCACCGAGAAGGCCCTCTTTCTCGTTCCCACCAACCACGCTTGTGAGGGGGTGGGAGCCAGAGGAGGGCCTCCCCAGAAGATCTCAAGGCCCGAGGAGGCGGTCACGGAGATAAGCAGGTCCTGAACTGTTTAGGACTTTATAGGTAATAACCTGCACCTTGAATTGGGCCCAGGAACTTATTGGTAGCCAGTGGAGCTGCTTAAAGAGGGGTGTTGACCGCTCCCTATAGCCTGCTCCTGTTATCACCCTGGCCGCTGATCTTTGTACCAACTGTAGTTTCCGAACCGTCTTCAAAGGCAGCCCCACGTAGAGCCCATTGCAGTAATCCAATCTAGGTATTCTGGGTTATATAGCTGTGTGGAAGGGCCCTTTCTACCCCATTCCCAGATCTTTTGAAGTGAGTTGTATGAAGGGGAAAAATGATGGGGGTGGGGTTGGAATATTGAAAAGATCGGGGGGGGGGGGGCTTCTTACCTTGACTACATCGTCGTTGAGATGCTTGGGGTCCCGGTCGACCAAGTCGATCTCCTTGGTGTGGACGTCGTGGTACTCTTTCTCATTCATCTCATCTGCCATGGCCTTGTTGTTGGGTTTGTAGATGTTGCCTTGCTCCCTGATGGGCGCGGTGTAGCTATAATCCTAGGAAAAGAGGGAGGAAAAGCTTTCAATCCGGAGCCCTTGAAGGGAACTGCTTCCTGGAGATGCAGGCACGGGTGGCGAAAGGACAGGGACGCTGCTTGGAGAGTCAAAATAAAGTTTCACTCCCGGATGGCGGGGTGTCCAAAGCAGCTAGCCAAGAGAGCAGAGAGGAACTTCATCCCGGGAAGGCCCCCAAGGCTGGATTAAAAGGACTCTATCCGTGCCTACACCCCACCCCTTGGTACCAAGCAGAGCTGCCGCCAGGGGTCCAACCTCTCCAAGTGCGCAAGGGTTTGAGGCGAAATCGCCCCGCCCCAAGGCTTGGCACTTTCGCTAGCCTCCAACCCCCAAAAGTCTCCTCGGTGCTAGATTTTTTTCCCCTTCCAGGGATCTTTCCTAAAGGGAAGGATCCGCCAGTTTCTGAGACGCGCCTCGTCGCAATATGGCATTTTCTGCCCTAGCGCGCAAAACACACCTCTCCAAACTTGCTGCCTGATCCTGATGAACCTGCACCGCGTTTATTACTAATTATATCCCCCGAATTCACAGGAATTAGAATTCACAGGGATTCTAAGACTAAGGGGAAGTTAACAGGGACTTTAAATATCCATTTCGCATTCGCTCCTTTCCAAATCTCTTCCAGCGACTGTCTCAGTCTCAAGTCAACTCCAAATCTCCCCCTTTTTGTTATCAAGGCTTGAAAAGTCCCTTGGCTTCCCTTATCTACATGGAAGCTATGAGCAAAGGGGGGCAAAGGACAGAAGAAAAACGCCTTCTTTATCTCTTCCCAAAAGGTTTCCCAGGGCTTTAAAAGAGAGGATGAGGAACATTTCTTGGGCGAGAGAAAACATGGCCAAGTCACTGCAGACTAACTCAACCAGAGAAGTCAGCCATAGCAGAGAACTTGATGAACCAACCTGGACACAGTATTCACTTTAATCTTTTAGTTTATTGTAGCCAAATTTGAACAAAATATGCATCAACATATTGCATGGAGAGATACCATGCAGCTGTTGACAAGTCTACATTGGGACCAACAAAGGCAGTGCCCAAACACGAGTCAAAGAACATGAAAGGCACTGCAGACTACTTCAACCAGAGAAGTGAGCCATAGCAGAGAACTTGATGAACCAACCTGGACACAGTATATTATTTGAGAACACAGAAATGCTGGACGACTCCCAACAACTCCAACAACTATCATGTCAGACTATGCAGAGAAGCCACTGAAATCCACAAGAATGTGGACAATTTCAACAGAAAGGAGGAAACCATGAAAATGAACACAATCTGGCTACCAGTATGAACAAACTCTAAAATCAGGACAGTCAATAAAGAACAACACTGAAAACAGACATGGAACAACCAGGACCTGCTAACACCTCCCAACAAAGGATTCCCCCCCAGGCAGGAAGCAGCCAGACCTTGAAACTGAAAGGTTATTCACTGCTAATCAAGGTGGCCAATTGAAACATTGACACCTGCCTCAAAGAGACAAGAATTCTTTCTCCCACCCTGGATATTCCACAGAGATATCAGCCCCAATCGCCTAGCTTTTAACATACAGTAGAGTCTCACTTATCCAACGTTCTGGATTATCCAACGCATTTTTGTAGTCAGTGCTTTCAATATATCATATTTTGGTGCTTAATTCGTAAATACAGTAATTACTACATAGCATTACTGTGTATTGAACTACTTTTTCTGTCAAATTTGTTGTATAACATGATGTTTTGGTGCTTAATTTGTAAAATCATAACCTAATTTGATGTTTAATAGGCTTTCCCTTAATGCCTCTTTATTATCCAACATATTCGCTTATCCAACGTTCTGCCGGCCCGTTTACTTTGGATAAGCGAGACTCTACTGTATCTCACAACCTCTGAAGATGCCTGCCATGGATGCAGGAGGAAGGTCAGGAGAGAATGCTTCTGGAATATGGCCACACAGCCGGGAAAACTCAGAGCCACCCACAAGGAAGGCATGGGTACTGTCTTGTCCAACTGTGTTACTTTAGTGTGGATGTACCCTACACTTCAGATTGTAGAATTATTGCAGTTTGATTCCACTTTAACTGCCCTGGCTCCATGCTATGAGATCCTGGGATGTGTAGTTTGGCGAGGCGCCAGCACTCTTTGCCAGAGAAGGCGAAAGGTGTTGTAAAACGACATCTCTCCTTTTCCAATTCAACAGCGTAGACGCACCCTACCTCTCAGGGCTCTTCCACACAGCCCTATATCCCAGAATATCAAGGCAGAAAATCCCACAACATCTGCTTTGAAGTGGGATATATAGCAGTGTGGACTCAGATAAACCCAGTTCAACATTTAAGGGGGTTAACCTGATGCACAAATATCCCACAGAGATGGGACGTCGATGGTTATCACTGTCTTCATGACAATAGCAATAGAAGGAGAGCCCTCTCTCAGTTGGGACAGATTGGCGCCAAAAGCTCTCCGGGCAGCAGTGCCAGTGAGCGTTGGCACAGACAAGAGGGCAAAGAAACAGACAGGCACCCCACCGCCCCGCTCCCGCCTCTCCAGCACTTACTGCAGAAGAGTCCCTCTGAAGTCCCTTTCGAGATCCACCTCCACTGCAGCTTTGTTGGAACTGATGTGAGGGAAAGAAGCCCGGCGAGAGAGAGGCATGCGGGTAAGTGGAGAGGGAGTGGATATCGCATTGAAAAAGGTGGGGAGGGGGGGGGAGTGAAAACAAGTGCCCCGCCAGCAGATCGGATTACCAAGCCAGGCAAATAATAATAATTTCAAAAAAGCTCAAACACCCCTCTTACGTCTTTGGAGGAGAGAGAGAGAGCAAGAGATAAGGGAAGAGCCAAGAGTGCTCAGCAGGTCCTTGAGGTGCCAGGAACCGAAAGCAAACAGCTCGCTAGCTAGCTATCAACTTTGCAACACACACACCAAAAAAGAGAAGGCGAAGAAGCGAAGTCCTTCCTACCTCGGAGTCCACGTATTTGCTCCCAGACATGCTGTCCTCAACTCCCAGCGCCCAAAGAAGGAAGATCCTGTATTGTATTCGCACACCAACCCCCCCCCCCTTTCTCTTCCCACCCGCGAGTGGGAGGTATCTCTCTCTCCAAGTTATGCGTCTGGACTCCCGCCAAGGGCTTGTTCTGGGTTTGGAGAAGCAGGAGAAGGAGGAGGAGGAAAGAGTTAGGGGCATCTTGCCTACTCAACTCCTTCCCCTCCCTCTCTCTTTTTCCCTTTTGGGAAACTTGAGGCCAGTCTTGCTTGGAAAGTACACACACGCGTGGCTTTGCGGGGACAACATGCCGGGGGAAGCCGTTGCTGAGGTTTTCCACGCTTTGCAAGGCTGGCTGTGTGTGTTTTGGACCGTTCACAGAAGGAACCTCCCGCCCTCTCCTTTGCACTTAAGCTGTGCTGACAAAAAATCAGAAGTACCTCAGTTGACCCAGCTTTTGAGGCTGGCAAAGCCCACCTATTCAGGAAAGTCAGGTTAAGGAGAGGCTGAATTGAGGAAGCTGACTTGTGGCCCAATTTTTCCTTTCAATTGGAAGACAAACCAGATATATATATATATATATACACACACACACACACACACAGTAGAGTCTCACTTATCCAACATAAACCCGTGAAAATGTTGGATAATAAGGAGGGATCAAGGAAAGGTCTATTAAACATCAAATTGCAGTATGATTTTGCAAATTAAGCACCAAAACATGTTTCACAACAAATTGACAGGAAAAGCAGTTCAATACATGGTAAGTTACGTAGTAATTACTGTATTTACGAATTTAGCACCAGAACATTGCAATGTATTGAAAACATTGACTACACTAACATTGACTACTAAGGCAGACAGCATTGGATAATACAGAATGTTGGTTAAGGGAAGGTTGGCTGAGTGAGACTGTAAAAAAGGTAAAGGTAAAGGTTTTCCCCTGATGTTAAGTCCATTTGTGACCGACTCTGGGGGTTGGTGCTCATCTCCATTTTTAAACTGAAGAGCCGGCGTTGTCCGTAGACACCTCCAAGGTTATGTGGCTGGCATGACTGCATGGAGCGCCGTTACCTTCCCGCCGGAGCGGTGCCTATTGATCTGCTCACATTGGCATGTTTTCGAACTGCTAGGTTGGCAGGAGCTGGGGCTAACAGCGGGCACTCATTCCGCTCCCGGGATTTGAACCTGGGACCTTTTGGTCTGCAAGTTCAGCAGCTCAGTGCTTTAACACACTGCGCCACCACCAGGGGCCCATATATATATTCTCACTTATCCAACATAAGCTGGCGAAAATGTTGGATAATAAGGAGGAATCAAGGAAAAGCCTATTAAACATCAAATTATGTTGTGATTTTGCAAATTAAGCACCAAAACATCATGTTTCACAACAAATTGACAGGAAAAGCAGTTGAATAGACGGTAACATTATGTAGTACAGTAGAGTCTCACTTACCCAACGTTCTGGATTATCCAACGCATTTTTGTAGTCAATGTTTTTAATACATCGTGATATTTTGGTGCTACATTCGTAAATACAGTAATTACTACATAGCATTACTGCGTATTGAACTACTTTTTCTGTCAAATTTGTTGTAAAACATGATGTTTTGATGCTTAATTTGTAACATCATAATCTAATTTGATGTTTAATAGGCTTTTCCTTAATCCCTCCTTATTATCCAGCATATTCGCTTATCAAACGTTCTGCCGGCCCGTTTATGTTGGATAAATGAGACTCTACTGTATATATATATATATATATATATATATATATATATATACATACAGTGGAGTCTCACTTATCCAACATAAACCGGAGAAAATGTTGGATAATAAGGAGGGATCAAGGAAAAGCCTATTAAACATCAAATTACGTTATGATTTTGCAAATTAAGCACCAAAACTGCGGGCTGTGGCGCAGGCTGGAAAGCAAGCCAGCTGCAACAAATCACTCTGACCAAGAGGTCATGAGTTCGAGGCCAGTCCGTGCCTGGTCTTGTCTCTGTCTCTGTTATATGTTATGGCATTGAATGTTTGCCTTTATGTGTGCAATGTGATCCGCTCCGAGTCCCCTTCGGGGTGAGAAGGGCGGAATATAAATGCTGTAAAATAAATAAATAAATAAAACATCATGTTTCACAACAAAATGACAGGAAAAGCAGTTCAATACACGGTAACGTTATGCAGTAATTACTGTATTTAGGAATTTAGCACCAGAACATTGCAATGTATTGAAAACATTGACTACACTAACATTGACTACTAAAAGGCAGACAGCATTGAATAATACAGAATGTTGGTTAAGGGAAGGTTGGCTGAGTGAGACTGTACTGTATTTAAAAACAAGTAAATTTTGCCATGGTATAAATCAGTGGTTCCTAAACTTATTTGGCCTATCGCCCCCTTTCTAGAAAAAATATTATTCAGCACCCCCTGGAAAGGGGGGCGTGGCTTAGAGGGGTGGGCGTGGCTCCTGCTCAAGAGGGCGGGGCTGAGCCTCTCCCCTAGTCCAAGATGCAGGGCTGGGAGGGAGAAGTGGGTGGGGCCACAAATGGGAGGCCAGGCTAGGATTGGCAGAGTTACGAGCTCTGATGCAGGGCTGAGCTTCTCTCCCTGTCCTGGACACAGGGGCGGGGCTAGAGGAGGGGGCGGGGCCTCTTCCCAAGTGCCTGACCCTATACCCTGCCCCCGTGTTCTAACAAGCACCCCAGGGGAGGTATACAGAGTCTCAGCCCTGTCTCGCACTCTTGGGACAAAGTCCTGCCCCCACCCCAGCCCTGCCCTTTAGTCCTAAAAGGCCTCTCAGGAGAGGTATAGAGGCTCAGCCCTGTCTCGGGCTCTTGGAAGGAGGCCCCGCCCCTTTTCCTGGCTCCGCCCTCTGTGTCCCAACAAGTGCCTCAGGAGAGGTATAGATTCTCAGCCCTGTCTTGGGATCTTGGGAAGAAGCCACGCTCCTCCTCTAGCCCTGCCCCCATGTCCCAATAGGTGCCATCACCGTCCCCCTGGATCACTGCAGCGCCCACTAGGGGGCGGTAGCACCCATTTTGGGAATCACTGGTATAAATAGAGGGGTGTCTCACACTAAAAAAAAAACCCACTTGTCAATTTATAACACTATGGCCCCTTCCACACACTGAATAAATTCCCACATTTTTCTGCTTTGTACTGGAGTATATGGCAGTGTGGATTCAGGTATCCCAGTTGAAAGCAGATATTGTGCAAATTTCTGCCTTGATATTCTGGGATATATAGCCCTGTGGAAGGGCCCTATGTAACACAATTGGAAACAAAAATCTGCTCCTGGTTTCAAAGGAAATCATCTGTCGGACAGATGGCAAGCTATTTAACCTCAGCAGACTGAAAGCCAAACCCAAGGTCACAACAACATCTGTTATAGAATTCCAATATGCCAATGATAATGTAGTCTGTGCGCATTCAGAAGACCTACAAGCCACTCTGAACACCTTTGCAGACACATACGAGAAGCTCTAATTGAACATCGAGAAAACCAAAGTGCTCTTCCAGCAGTCACTAGCTAATCCCTCTGCAATGCCAGAAATACCGTTTAATGGTTTTTCTTTCATGTCAGGAGCGACTTGAGAAACTGCAAGTCACTTCTAGTGTGAGAAAATTGGCTGTCTGCAAGGATGTTGCCCAAGGGACGTCCGGATGTTTTGATATTTTACCATCCTTTTGGGAGGTTTCTCTCATGTCCTCGCATGGAGCTGGAGCTGATAGAAGGAGCTCATCTGTGCTTTCCCTGGGTTAGATTCGAACCAGCAGCCTTCAGGTCAGCAACCCAACCTTCATGTCAGCAATCCTGCTGACACGAGGGTTTAACCCACTGTGCCCGGGGGCTTAGTGGTGTAATGTTAGAAAATGTTGACCATTTCCGCTACCTTGGCAGCCACCTCTCCACAAAAGTCAACATTGACACTGAAATAGAACACTGCCTGAGCTCTGCGAGTGCAGCATTCTTCTGAAGGAAACAGATAGTGTTTGAGGATTGGAACATCCCTAGAGATACCAAGGTGCTTGTTTATAAAGCTGTTGTCCTCTCAACTTGTTATACGCCTGCAAAACGTGGACTGTCTACAGGCATCACACTCAATTTCTGGAATGATTCCATCAGCATTGCCTCTGAAAAATCCTGCAAATCTCTTGGGAAGATTGGCGGACAAATGTCAGCATGCTGGAAGAAGCAAAAACCACTAGCACTGAAGTGATGCTCCTACGCTATCAACTCTACAGGACTGACCACTTTGTCTGGATGCCCAATCACCATCTCCCAAAGAAGTTACTATACTCCCAACTCAAGAATGGAAAACGGAATGTTGGTGGACAAGAAAAGAGATTTAAAGATGGACTTAAAGCTAACCTTAAATACTAGAGCCCCTGGTGGCACAATGGATTAAACCCTTGTGCCGGCAGACTGCTGACTTGAATGTTGGGCTGCTGACCTGAAGGTTGTCAGTTCAAAACCAACCAGAGGAGAGCGCTGATGAGCTCCCTCTGTCAGCTCCAGCTTCATGCGGGGACATGAGAGAAGCCTCCCACAAGGATGGTAAAACATCAAACATCTGGGTGTCCCCTGGCCAGTGTCCTTGCAAACGGCCAATTCTCCCACACCAGAAGCAATTTGCAGTTTCTCAAGTCACTCCTGACATAAAAAAACCCTTAAATAATGTGGCATAGACTGGGAAGCCTTGGCCCTTGAGTGCTCTAGCTGGAGGTCAGCTGTGACCAGCAGTGCTGTGGAATTTGAAGAAGCATGCATGGAGGGTGAAAGGGAGAAATGTGCCAAGAGGAAAGTGCATCAAGCCAACCCTGACCAGGACTACCTTGCACCTGGAAACCGATGTCCTCACTGCGAGAGAACATGTGGGTAAAGAATAGGGCTTCACAGTCACCTACGTATCCACTGCCAAGACACTACACTTGGAAGGCCATCATACTCAGACAACAAGAAATCGCCTAAGAGTGAGACTTATAGCTTTCCTGATGTTGTCACCTTGCATCTTACAGCAGTCCTAGACCCCATATAAACAGCCATATAAAATCCAGATTATCTGCTTTGAACTGGATTATATTAGTCTACACTGCCATATTATCCAGTTCAAAGCAGATAATCTGGATTTTATATGGCAGTGTAGATGGGGCCTTAGCCAACATAGCTAATGGTGAGGAATTCTGGGAGTTATATTCCAGATGATATCTGGTAGGCCACATGAATTCCATCCCACAACAAACATAAACTCTGGGACCTTTGTCTACTGTCAGTGTTGAAGGCAGTTCCGAATGCCACTT
This sequence comes from Anolis carolinensis, assembly GCF_035594765.1. NCBI lineage: Eukaryota > Metazoa > Chordata > Lepidosauria > Squamata > Anolidae > Anolis > Anolis carolinensis. The sequence goes on from NC_085845.1 coordinate 139,754,805, forward strand.
TGCTTCCATATGTGAGAATAAAGAAAGGGATATACAGTAGAGTCTCACTTATCCAAGCTAAACAGGCCGGCAGAAGCTTGGATAAGCGAATATCTTGGATAATAAGGAGGGATTAAGGAAAAGCCTATTAAACATCAAATTAGGTTATGATTTTACAAATTAAGCACCAAAACACCATGTTATACAACAAAGTTGACAGAAAAAGTAGTTCAATGAGCAGCAATGTCATGTTGCAACTACTGTATTTACAAATTTAGCACCAAAATATCACTATTGAAAACTTTGACTACACAAATGGCTTGGATTATCCAGAGACCTGGATAAGCAAGGCTTGGATTAGTGAGACTCTATTGATATGTCTTGGGATGGCTCCTGTGATGATGGGCAATTACAAGGATTTATTATGCTTCCAACTCAGAGCCAAGGCAAATGTTATGCATCATAGAGTTTGCATTTTATGTCAACCAAAGAAAAAGCTTCAACTCTTCTTCATGTGGCTGTTTCTAAAGCAGTAGAACTATGGCTTCAAACTAGAAGGAGACTTTGGTCCCTGCTAGTTCATTTCAAAAACATTGTAGATTTTTTTCCAGCTCTGAATCTTCATCCAAATCCTTATCATCAAATGGATTTCAGAATGGTTGCTTGTGCCAACCCATTTTATAACATGTTTGCATTTCTTATTGTTCTTTAAGCATGGGGAAAGGCCAGGATTGGTGCAAACTTGCAAAAATCTCTCCCTAAAAAGTCTTTCTACCTCGCAATTCAGCAAGATCTGTCCCTTCATGTTCATTTCAAGTGCTGCTGGTGGGGATAAACCCTGGCATGGAAAGGCAAAGCTGAAAACTATTATTGCTCATAGTGGAAGCATGGAATTCAGGGTGTGGTTCCTGGTTCTGCCCAAAAGAGAAAAAGAGAGTGAAAAAGTAGCCTGGATTTTTTTAAAGTCTTAATATTATTTTGCATTTCTAATATAATTAAGTGTTTTCCAAGAAATTACGTTTCAGACTTTATATAGAGAGACCACTCCCCATCCTGTATCCTATTTTGATATTTCACATTTACTGATGATCGATTGGTGTCAAGATCTTGAATAGACTACTACAATGTGCTCTACGTGGGGTTGCCTTTGAAGACTGCTTGGAAGCTTCAAGTAGTCCAACGGATGGCAGCCAGATTGCTCACCAGAGCGGCATACAGGGAGCATACAACTCCCCTGTTGTGTCAGCTTCACTGGCTGCCAGTTTGCTACCAAACACAATTCAAAGTGCTGGTTTTGAACTAAAGAACTAAAGAAGTTCTGGCCCAGCTTACTTGTCCGAATGTATCTCCCTCTGTGAACCTGCCTGGACGCTAAGATCTTTTGGGGAGGCCCTGCTTTTGGTCCCACCTCCTTCACAAGTGCGGCTGGTGGGGACAAAGGACAGGACCTTCTTAGTGGTGGCCCCTCAGCTGTGGAACTCCCTTCCTAGTGAAATCAAATCGGCTCCCTTTGTCCTGGCCTTTAGAAAGAAAGTTAAAACCTGGCCATGGGACTAAGCGTTTGGAGAGTAGTACAGGGCAACATGCAGCTATGAAGGGAATGGAATGGAATGGAGTTTGGAATGGCTTCTGGATTATGATTTTGGGGCTATGTGCAATATTTAACAGTCTATATAATGTATTTATATGCCATTGTTCATATGATTTTTAATTATTTTAATGCATACTGTATTCTGTATTTATGTTTAATGAGGCATATTGCCAATTTGGAAGCCACTCTGAGTCCTCTTCAGGGTTGAGAGAGAGCGGGCTAAAAATGCAGTAAAATAAGATCAAATGTAGTGGCTGGATACAGATGGTCATTATCAATATATCTGTCAGAGCTAAGGAAAAAAAACTTTTTTGGCCCACATCTCCCAGAACCCTCCTGTCAGCAGAGGCATAGGCTGGATCTTACACTGTCATATAATCCAGTTCAATGCAGAAAATCTGGATTTTTATGGCAGTGTAGATCCAACCATACTGATTCCACTAAAGAGTTGTTTTGGCCATATGTCAGAGTGAAAAATGCACTTTTATGTAACAAAAATATGTATTATTTAGTTTGGAAACCTATTGGATGGCCTTGGGTGAGTCATCATAAGCCAAAAAGGCAAGACACCCCCCTCTAAATAAATCTGACTAACCATGGTAGGTTTGCCCTGGGGTCATCATAAGTCAGAAGCAACTTGAAGGCACAGAACAATAAATAGGCTTTTCTATTTCTGTGCTTCAAAATCTCTCCCATGGACAGCCTTTATAACACAAAGATCTAAATATGGAATTATGAAATTTAAAAATGGACAGTCTGACCTTTTTTGTACTGCATATTTTTCCTGTTAAAAATGCATTCAGAACCAAACAACTAGAAAACAGCAAAAAGAAAACTAAAGGAGACAAACGTGGAAATACTTATTTTTTGGGATACAATGCACAAAGCTTGGTTTCCAAGTGCCAGGCCTACAATTAGAAGAGGGTGCATCTACACTGTAGAATGGATGCAGTTTGACACCACTTTAACTGTTCTAGATCAATGCTATGGAATCCTGGAAGTTGTGGTTTGATAGGGCTCAAGAGATTGTCAAACTACAACACTTAGTATTCCATAGCATTTAGTTAAAGTGGTACAAAACTGCATTGCTGTTACAGTCTAGGTGCACTCAGAGTGATGCAACCTGCCCTATATCCCAGGATCTGATGATCCCAGATTATCTAGCAGTATAGACTCATATAATCCAGTTCAAAGCAGATCATCTGGGATCAGATATTGGGCAGCGTAGATCTAGCAGAGATCACCATCTTGACTTTTGGCCCTGGTAACAGAAGAACTTGGGCTATGCCCAATTCCTCTGTTAATGTGAAGATTTGGTCCAAAACTGGCACATTCTGTTCTGTGTGCAATATTTTGCAAGCACCACATGGAATTGCAAAAAGGAATCTTTGATGCTGCAGAGTTTACATATTCAGGGCAATACATTTCAGAGCAGACAATGAAGGATGATGGTATCTAGAGAGACAGACAGACAGACAGAAAGACAGGAGGAGCTGCTTTAATTCAAATGGGAAATATGAATAAACTATAACCAGGAAGTGACACACCTCTGAAACCATTTATGCACAAACTGCATTATCACCTGTCCTGCGAAATCAATCCTGCACTCACTTGCAGAAATGCAGTTATTGTACTGGTGTAAATGTTCGACATATCAACTAATGCCTTTGCTATGGTGAGTTGTGTAGCACAGATTGAGCAAATTTACAATGAGATTAACTCTTCCTTTCTGCAAACTGTAAAGTCCCAAAATATTTTGTTTTGTTTTGAAAGATCCAGTCTTATGTGAACACATGCATCCAGTAAACAAATCCAAGATAAACCATTTTGGCCATACAGCAAAATAAAATAAACATCAAATAATACTTACTTGAGGAAATGACAGTTTTATGTCCAAACGAGATGGCTGGCATATCTAAGAGGTTTGTGTATGTGCCTTTAGATCACCTTGGGCACATCTACACTGACTATTTAAGTCAGTTTGGAATCGATTTGGGAGCAACAGGTTTTGTTGTTCAGGTGATTCAATAGATAGGTCTGGAACTGGTTTGAGGCTAGGAAGCTGCTTACCTTAACCACAGAACCTAGGTTCTAATATCTATATCTCCCCCCTTCCCATTTCTAAGGAGATGTCCATAGGTGAAAAAAGGCATCATGGGGGTTAGTTACACCTTCCAGGGAGTCAGTTAGTACCCTGCTAGGCAGCCATGCACTTGGGACATTTATTGGTAGGCCCCTTGCCCCGTTTTCTGAATTCTTTACAACGTGCATCAGCGAGGGCAGGTGTCTACAGTGAGTTTCATATCTTGCAGAATCGATTTCACCCAGTGATCTGGGATATATTGGAATCTGCTGCAACACATTAAAGGGCTTATCATGGACTTTCCTGCATCTTTCTTAAATGCACTATAACCCCTTTAATCTGTGCTTTAGAGTGCATTGGTGACATACATTTTATAGCTGCCCCAGTTTCAATATTGAAACTGCATTAAATGGTCAGTTTACGAGTAGATGGGGCCCTTGCCAACTAATGGCAGCCCTTGAATTTCACAGGGTTTTCTTAGGCAAAGAATACTCAGAGGTGGTTTTGCCAGTGCCTTCCTCTGAAATATAGCCTCCAGCACCTGATATTCATCTAAGTATTAAATAGTACCAAATACCCATCTAAATAGAGCTAACCTTGCTTGGTTTTCAGGATTAGATGGATACATTTCAGGGATATTTAGACAGTCTATCCTAGAAATAGATGTTTGCAAAGTTAGTTTTTAAAAAGTGTTTCTCCACTTCTCAGTGATTTATTTACTGAAGGAGAAGCATTACATGCGTGGCATGTCCTTGAAAAGAGACTTTAGATATTGCTAAGAATATATTGCTCTTTTTATTTGCTTTAGTTTCTAGATGCTGTTTTTATTTTATTTTTGGATCCATTGAACCTTAAGATTCCAACACATTTTGGAAGCTGACACAGTGTAGCATATGTTCATGTACCTACATATGATGCCAGCTGCCAATTGAGGAGAAGCAGATATACCGCCCACTTTTCAAATGGCAGAGTCCCCTTGTGGGCATACTTGGATACATGTAATGATCTTGTTAACAAGATGAAACGTTAGGGTAGCATTAGCTGTCTTAAACATATTTTATATGTGTTTCCTTTCTGATTGGTAGCCCAGCAGTTGCCCTGGAGCATTATATTGTTTTGCTTTGCTCCAAATGGCGTGCCATCCATCATCTCTTGGATTATCTTCACAATAGCCTCAGGGAGAGAACAGTCTGTAAGATGGTGACTGGTTCAAGGTCACCCATGAAAGTCATTGGATGATTAGATTTCTATCTGTTTGTCTGTCACATTTCCCAGTTTGGTTTCTACTTTGTTGAACAGAGTGCTGGCACAAGTGAATGCAGGTTCTAGTTCAGTGGTTCCCAACCTTTGGGCCTCTAGGTGTTTTGGACTTCAACTCCCAGAAATCCCAGCCAGCTTACCAGCTGTTAGGAACTGTGGGAGCTGAAGTCCAAAACACCTGGAGGTCCAAAGGCTGGGAACCACTGATCTAGTGATAGATCTCTGAATGATTTGCTGTAGATTACCAAGTGGTTTCTCAACAGCAATTTTTAGGTCTCAAGAAGTCTGTCAATATCCCTATAGTAACTCAGATTTCTATTTGTGTACACAGTTCCTCCCAGTGTATGTCTCCTGGGATGCCAGATTTAACTGACCCTATGAGTCACCATTTTGCACCACATTCCACTGGGTAGACCTCATTGGGGTTCTATTTGGAAAAAAAAGAGAGAAATGGATTCTGCAAGCTTGGAGTCTGCTTTTTTCTGGTGCAGAATATGATGGATCAATTTTTCACTGTGATAAGGACTTCTGTGATAAGGAACATATGGATCTCCAGATGTTACTGGACTGCAGATCTCACCCGTTATAAATATCAGTCAGTATTGAAGAGTAATAGGAATTAGTAACACCTGGAAGAGAACACATTCCCCATCCCTATAAATAGCAATAGCATGCATGTCCTAGAAAGTAGAAAAATTCTAAGTGTTCATCATTTAAGATGCACATTGCAGACATGAGACAAATGCATTTGGATTTTCAAAGGCAAGTTTTAAAATGCTGCATGGTTTGTGATAGAGTGCAAAATCACGCACCACATTGCATTGCTTTTAGAGGGATACCCACCCCACTACCTTTCTTTTTGTATTATTATCATTTGTATTGGTGGCTCTGGTGAGTTGAAAGGCCATAGATCAGGGGTCCCCAAACTAAGGCCCGTGGGTTGAATGTGGCCCTCTAAGTTCATTTACCTGACTCCGCCCTAAACTTTAGACTTAGGGTCACCCTAAGTCTGAAACGACTTGAAGGCACACAACAACATTCCTAATTAACTTGACTAACTCATCAGCCAAAAGCAGGCTCAAACTTCCCATTGAAATACGGGTCAGTAGATTAAAATTATTCTGAAAGATTAGTAGCTAGAAAGTATTGCACTGTATGCAACAAACACTTGCAAATATATGTATATTTGAATGAATTAAAATAAATAAATATTAAATGTAAAAAATTGTTCTTAATTTTAAATATTAAATTTTTTTGCACTAGAAATAAGATATGTGCAGTGTGCATAAGAATTCATTCATGTTTTTATTTCAAACTATAGTCTGTCTCCCTTACAGCCTGAGGGATTGCGAACTGGCCCTCTGCTTTAAAAGTTTGAGGACCCCTGTCATAGACAAATGCCTTCAATAACAATTTCTGTGCTTGATCATCAGCAGATTATATGTGCATGAGGCTTCAAGTTTCCTATGAAACAAATTTCATAGTGTTTCCTTAGGCAAAAAATACCCAGAGTTGTTTTTTGCTAGTTTCTTCTACTAAATATATAACCCACAGCCCCTGGTATTCATTGGTGATCTCCCAGGGCTGATCCTACTTTCGGCTTTCATAAAGTGGATACCATCTGTGAAGAACAGAGACCATATCATTCTGGTGTTGTTTTGGCACGGAGTTGGCATTTCTACATAGGCACTATTATCTTACTAAGTATTCTTTATTGTGTTTACAATACTGTACACCGTGAGATGCATTTCTGCTGTCATGATCTAACACTCCAAACATGGCTTGGAACATTTCTGAACTCAGCAAAACAGCTTAGTTTCCAGTGAAGTGTATAATATCTAACTCTGCTCCTAAGGATTTTGCAGTTCACTGCAAAAGAATTCCAGTGTTAGAAAGCAATGCTTCTACTGTTACAAGAAACAGGGAACAAAGATCAAGACTTCAAACCTGTTTTGAACACATTGATGCTTATTTAGGTAGTTTTATTCACTAATGTGAACTGCATGCACAATTAAGTCCTCTGAAACTTATGTAATTATGTTATCATAGGCATTGCATGTTTATTAAGGAAGCTCTTCTGAGTTCAAATGTATTCCCAGGCAGGTGCATGTAAAATTGCAAATCTGGCAACCTAAATATACTCCTAAATTTATTTAATTTTATAAGCAAATAACTGAACCATATCTAGCAAAGGCAGCAGCTCTCTTCATTAAAAACAACTGCAACAACAATAACACATCAAGAATTTTACTTTATTATTTTGTCCTTTGATGGACTGTTCACATCCTTGAATTCTGGAGCAAGGTTTCTGACTTTGATTCAGAGAAGTCAAATAGAAACATGTCCTATTAATATATAACTCTGGAAAGGGTCATTGGAATTATTTTTTGTTTTCATATTTGAAAAAGATAATCTAAAAATATTCAATTAAAGTGGTAACACTTTGAAGAAAGTATTTTAATTTGCAGCACACTGACATCCTTTACAAAAAAGTACAATCTTAAATCAGCAGTACATTTGAGTTCCAAATGAATGGAAATTTCATGTTTTATGACATGCCTATTGAACTCCCTAATCTTTTGTAAATGTATGGAAAGTTGACTTTTTCTGTTAGTTTCTAAAATAATATAGTTTCAAGACTTGAGACCAGGATTTCCTAATGTTCATGTTTCTTTTTATAAGAGAACATCCCACCAGCTGAAAGTGTCAGCAAAAGGTTTAGTTGTGTGATTGTGGTACGTACAAAAGCATAAAATTCTGAGAGTTATGTAGACAATTTTAATAAAAATAATTTTAAAAATACATACATACTGTATTTGGAATCTGTTGCATAGCTGTATTACAATATTTAGATATTAAAGTGGAATTGTACAACGTCTTTGGCTTGCTTTGCTTTGCTTTGAAATACAAACAGGTCTTTCAGTTGATGTTTTGCATAACCTAGATCAGTGCCACTCAAAGGAGTGGTCCTTGGACTGGTGTGGGTCTCTGGCCAAAGTTTCCAGGGAAAAAATTAAACAAGGAACTCAATGGCACTTTGGGGGAGATGGAGACTGCTGATCCCCTAAACCAGTAGCCCAAGGGTCACTGATTTAAACAACAAATGCCAGTCATTTTGACATGCATTGGCCTTACACTATAGATACTCAAGTTCCCATAAATGCCAAATGCTTTGCACATTGAAACTTCATATGCCAGGAACAGAGACTATCTACCTGTAGAAAATATGCTGAGATCAGACACTTATAGCATATAATTCTCCATGGGATACTGTAGCCTCTGAGAAACAAAAGGATTTCACACTGAATCGCTGATACAGAGGATACTGTATATTCGCATGTAAGGTTAAAGGTAAAGGTTTTCCCCTAACATTAAGTCTAGTCTTGTCTGACTCTGGCGGCTGGTGCTCATCTCCATTTTAAGCTGAAGAGCCGGCATTGTCTGTAGATGCCTCCAAGGTCATGTGGCTGGCATGACTGAATAAAGCACAATTACCTGCTGGGGCGGTACCTATTCTACTCACATGTGCATGTTTTCGAACTGCTAGGTTGCCACAAATTGGGGCTAACAGTGGGAGCTCACCCTGCTCCCCACATTTGATCCACCAACCTTTTGGTCAGCAAGTTCAGCAGCTCAGTGGTTTAACCTGCTGCACCATCGGGAGCTCCATACTTCTCATGTACATGTCTAGAAACTTTAATCAAAAATAAACCTCCAAAACACAGGCCAAAGTTAATATTGTGTCTTATCAAAGAAGGAACCATCACCTCTGGGTTAAGTGTGGAAGATGAGAGTTCATTCTGTCCCAAGAAGACTGAAAGGAAGAACTGGCCTCTTACTATCTCCACTGCAGTGCTACTTCTTTCCTTTTAAAAAAAAATCCTGGGTAAGAAAATGATGGCAATGACTAGGGCAGCTGGCACTTTCCCCTCTCTGCAGGACAACTCCTGATTTATCCATGGGTTATATAAAAATTCATAATTTTGGCACCAAAATCTACCCTCAGTTTATACATGAAGTCCACTTATACATGAGTATATACCATAATTCAAAAGATCCTCATTTCTTCCTGTGTAGAAAACTTTGCAGGCTTGTGCTCATGGTACAGCCTTTCCATGCCCAGTATCAGATCATCTGAGTGGGCAATTAGCTGGAGCAGCCCACTTGCCAAGTACACCAAGAGTGTAAAAATAATCCGTGCTTCAAGGTAACCCATCCAAGTTCATTTACGTCGGAAAAAAGTATATACAACAAAGTCAGAGGGCTCATTAAATAAAGCCTCAGGATTTACTTCTTGTTCCAAACCAACACCTTGTTTTGTAGTAACATTGCTTTATTTTCCTTCAGGTCCTTAAGAATTTGAAAAGCAGAAGAGAAAAGTATTTAATGATTTCCCTTTCTTCATACAGGTTTGCGTAGTGGAACTGTGTGTTCATATCCCTCGCAGAAATGCATACAGTTTCAAGATCATAGAATCATAGAATAGTAGAGTTGGAAGAGACCTCATGGGCCATCCAGTCCAACCCCCAGCTAAGAAGCAGGAAATCACATTCAAAGCACCCCCGACATATGGCCATCCAGCCTCTGCTTAAAAGCCTCCAAAGAAGGAGCCTCCACCACAGCCTGGGGGAGAGAGTTCCACTATCGAACAGCTCTCACAGTGAGGAAGTTCTTCCTGATGTTCAGGTGGAATCTCCTTCCCTGTAGTTTGAAGCCATTGTTCCGTGTCCTAGTCTGCAGGGCAGCAGAAAACAAGCTTGCTCCCTCCTCCCTATGACTTCCTCTCACATATTTGTACATGGCTATCATGTCTCCTCTCAGCCTTCTCCTCTGCAGGCTAAACAAGATACAGAATAAAGCTCAAAAAAGATGCCTTAAAGAAACACACCTTTCAGAATGAAGCAATGATGGGTCACAGTTACGTATGTTACGTGCCTGAGGGATGGTGATTTGTCACCCTACGTCCTGCCAAAAACCATGCGGTTACTGAAAAGGCTTCTCTGTTCACTTGAATGAAAGGCAAGAGGCTATACGCATTCTTCTTTTAGGAGGAGATCTTCACATGTGCTTAATGCTTGTATGGTTGAGCTCCTTATTGTCAGAAATTCCAAGGCCTGAACAGGAACTCTTCAAGCTAGGACTGGACCCTAGTCTAATATACTACCCAGGAATGTCTGTGCATAGGTTCCACAGAAGGGTGGCAAAGCGTATTTCCTGGACCCTACTCTTGTGGCCCTTGGACCCCGACCAAGGTCCCCCAAATTTCCAGGCATTTTTTTCTCCCAAAGCAAAGCCTCCTCCCAAAGGCATGAAAACATACAGAAATATCACACCCCATTTTCACAGTCACCCTAGAACCCTGTACTACTTTCCATCTCAAAACGATGTCAGAAGTTGTGATGTCATTCTTGTTACCATTTTGAGAAGGACTACAGAAGGTAGAAGATATTAGGGCTTGCTGTGTGTAGTGTGTTTGCTGCCTGTGCATAATTTGGGGGAGAATTCTCTCCTTTCCCCACACAGTTGACCACAATTGTCCTATAGCCTTTATTCAACATGGGAATGAAGAAGGGAAACACAGCATTGGTCTCTGTGATTGGCAAGCAGCATGAAGCTTCTGGATTAGTTAGGCCTACTCTAAACATCAGCCTGAGTTTCTGCCCATGGCTGATCAATGCAACCAATGCATTTTAGGTTCCTGCTCAAATCTCAGCTATAGCTCAAATTCTTAGCTCCCAGTATTGACTACATTATAGCTGCCCATGGACTGAACCCAGCATTCTGAGGATCCCTTGCAATTAGAAGTCACTGGATTTGGAACACTGCAGATGCATAAAAATACTAATAGGCTATGCAACAAGCTGATAGGATTATATAGGAAACCAGCTACTGAGGGAAGTGGAAAAGATGACCACTAGAATTCACATGAGGAAGGTTCCAAAGAGTGGTAATCTATATTTTGGATGCATTCATATATCTGTAGCATTGAGATATAGATAAAAAGCTGGCATAACTTTCAGGAAAACTGGGCACCTCAACAGATCTGGATACATCGCACAGCAAGTTCCCATAATCATACGTCATAGTAGCTTTATACTACAAAGGCTATTTCTAAGCAATCATATTTGATCTGTTCATTCATGTATGTCCTCAAAGACTCATCTGTGAGAAACAGACAATATATAGTACCATTAAATATAGTGTTTCCAAACATAGCTTGTTATTTTTCAGTTAGAAACAAGACTAGAGTTTTTCTCAAACAATACCTCTCCATCCCCAGAGCAAGCTTCCTTTCTAGAAAACAGTGCAACCCAACTGAAGAAAAACCAAGCAGCCAGCCATTTAAACAGTAGTAGTTTTGGAATGAACGCTTAAGTATCTTCATGCTATGTCAGCAAGGAAGTTTAACTTGACTGAAGAACAGAGACGTGTCAAATCCCAGATGTTCACTCTTGGTCCAGGCGTATCTTGATTCCAGAGAAGCACTTTCCTATGCTGCGACATACAGGTGCAACCAAAAGGTCTGTCATGCTCTTCCACACAGCCTGTATAGAGGGCAAGACCATCAAGCAAGACTTTATGAAGGGCACCACAAACCTATAGAGAAGACAAAAGAAACAAATATTAGTATACCTTTCCCCCCAACCTGGGATGCTTTTAAAATATTTTTTTCAAAAGCAGACCCAGGAGACACTAAGATAAGTTTAAAACAAATTTTAAAACGGATTGAGTAAATTTTGAACAGTTAATTTATGTACAACATTCAAATAAACAATGCAAGACACTGCACAGTTAATTTGTAGTTGTTTTCTTATGTGTATCTTACATTATTTTGTCATTTAAGTATTAGATAACAATGCTTAATAATAATACTCAATCCTAGATGATAATGTTCAAATTTGCATAATAATAATATATTTCTTTCCTGCCTCTCCTCATGGCTCGAGGTGGGTAACAACATAGCTAAATACACATAATCATCTTAAACATTTTATAAAATACCCATATTAAAATGCATTTCTATAAAATACATATTAAAATACACAGAACAAAGATTAAAACACAAGATGTGGATTGCTTAATAATAATAATTGTTTTCACTGGAACTTAGTCTTAATGCTCAGAGTTGCAGTCTTATTATTTGTAGCACACCTAACAAAATTTTAGAAATGAAACCTAGCCTATACATTTTGAAGAGTCAATTACTGAAGTGTGTCTGCTTACAAATTTGGCACCATGTTGATGAACAATTTAAGATCATGATAAAGAACAGCAAGCTCTTTCACCTTTTTTTTACCATTGTGAAGTTTCTATGGAACACAGATTCATCCATGTCCCATTTCCTCACTGTAATCTGAATATGGAGTTTCAGCAGATAGGATGGTAGAAGGAACATACTCAGCATAGCACGGAAAATATTCTGAAGGCATTCAATATATCTGTTTGACAATGGATTCTTTAGTTGTTGTATAGCTTGTGAAATACTCATCTCAATTAGACCACACTCGAAGGGAAAGATTTAGATTGCAGTTGAAGGAAAAGTTCCTGGAGGACTGTTGCTAGTAAATGGTGCAGTAGACTGACTTGATGCTCACCATCTTCATACATTCCTTCAGTGACTGAGAATGTCACAGTCAATATTATAATTTTTAATACAGGCCTATGAAGCATGGGAACTGCAAAGGCCTCTACTGAAATTGATACCAGGTTGCTATTTGGGAATTACTCAACACCTTTGGTTCATATAGTACATGCAATAGAAAACCTGGATCCATTGTATGAATGGCTACCTAAGACTATATTTATACTACACACAGATGCTTGGTATCACTTTAACTGTCACGACTGCTCCAGGAATCATGGGATTTATAGTTTGTTGATGTATTTACAATGCTTTCTGAGGTCCACTTTTGAAAGCCAACACTGTGTTCACTAGCACAAAACTCCGATTTCTGTCCAAACTTCAAATCCCAGGATTCCATAGTATCGGGTCCTGACAGTTAAGAGTGGATCCAAAGAGCCATAACTATGTAATATGTCACAAGATTCTCCCTAAATTCTAACAGTTTGCTAAACTCATCAAAGTATATTGGAGAAAAATGGATAAGCACATTAACTAGCTATTTTATTAGTCTTGAAAAAGTGCCTTGCATGGTAACATGATTGATGACACAATGATTGGTAGCAAATACTTGGCATCAACAGTTTTGTGTGTACACCTCAGCCAGGAAATGAGTGAAAAGTACTTGTTATCAATTTAATCTAGCCTTACCATCAGTGTGTGAAAAATCTCTGCTCTAAAAACAGGGCAGAGCAAAGCACCAAGTAATCCTTCTCATACAACACACATGAGAAGGATTGCCACATGTGATTCTGGGTGGAACAGCAACGATATTGTAAATGCTATATTGGCTCCAATATGAAAAGCATATGTTGTGCTTTAATTCCCCTAGCATGCTTTTTAAATTACATTATGCAGATTATTCCTGAGTACAATTCGAGAACATAGACAAAGGACCAGGAAGAATATTCTACTCAACTCTGAATTGTGACTGTGGGAAGCATTTTCAGAACATAAGGTATTTCAGCTCCCACACTGAGCCACTTAACCATTCAAAGTTCAGCCATGACAATGTGCTGCTGATGCACCTATTTGGCACTCTCAGCCAGTTTACCCTGATGCACAGGTTAGAAATGTACTTTCCTGGACTGAGTTATATGGTTCAAAATATAGCACTGTTACTGTTATGCTTGCAGCCTGCTGGATTTGAAAGAGAATGGGTTGGGGTTTTTTTAATGTTTCCTTCTGCTTTACTGGAACAGCAAACAATGTAGGCTTTGAGCTGAATCCAGATTTAGACATGTGCAGTTAGGCTGGCTGAAGAAGACATGCCTGCCTCTTTCTCTTGCACCAGATCAGCCAACTCTCTCTCTCAATCCTAAACAGGCTTCCTTTATTTTATGAAATACAGCTGAAGCATTTTCTGCAGAATCCAATGCAAATGCTGTATGTTTTTGCTACCAGATCTGTGTAATTTTTAGGTGGCCTTCAGAAAACTTTTACAGTTGCCAATTCTTTTGTGATCTCAACATTGACCTAAGGGCACCCCATTTGGGGTCAGGACCCACAGTTTAAGAAGCAGTGCTCTAAATGATTTAGGAGTTAGATCTGAAATATCAGATATTTTTACTTGACCTGTTCCTCTTGCTTGAACCAGACTGTTTTGCTGGTGAAAAGAAAGTGAGCAAAAATATAATTCTACAAACACTCATCATGATGAGAAATAAAAGAGTAAAAATGACCATTAGAATATTATTGACAGAACCCTAAAAGTTTAGGACCTAAACTGAATCTACAAGTGAACAAATGGTAGAATTAAATAGAACGTCCTAACTATAAAGCTCCTATAGAAGATTTCACACATCTTGTTGCAATGCAGCCAACTTTCCTCCCAGGTTCCTCCGATTTTGGCATTCGATTTGGATCAAATGTTCTGTACATGTAAAGCATGAGCAAGTAAGTAGTACATATTTCCTTACCAGGAATTCAATTCTGATGAATAATTCCAGCATACAAGTCTATACTATTTGCAAAGCATATAAATGTGTAAAAGTAGTATCTAGAGTAGTTGTTCCCAACCTTTTTTTGACCAGGGACCACTTTAACTGGGGACCACTCTCCAACACTGGTGCCAAAAGTGTTACAAATCAGTTTTTGGTCAACTTTAGATTCGGTTTGGTTATTTGGAGTGCTGATTCAGAAAACTGCATTGGATAGAGCACATCAGTTCTGGTTTCTGATACAGAACATATGCCATCCAGTAGTTGTCATCTGTTCACCCACAGAAAACCATATTTAAGTTGTTGTGGTCTATCCAATGCAATGGTCGGCTCAGCGGAAAGAAGCAGAAATGAAATCAATAAAATAAAGAGGAAGGAGGTTTGCGGACCGGATTTTCGTTCTCACCGCCCACTGCTGGGCCGTGGACCACGGGTTGAGAACTAGTGATCTAGAATGAGAAGTTATGTATGGTAAATACAACTACTGTACTACTAGTAGCCTAACAAATGGCACATCAGTCATTTGTGGCCTATGTTAAAAAGCAGCATAATTTTCATATAGCTTCTATGCCTTTAGTTTTATTTCAAAACAATTCTTGCTACAAGCAAGTAACTAAAAGCCTGAGACAACATTTATCTATGTATAAGGTCTCCTGATAAGTCATAGAACTCATGATATCTTGGAGGACCCATAACATTTCTTATGATACCATTACACATACCAGAGAGCGAGAGAGAGAGAGAGAGAGGGGGGGGGGGAACACTTTTCACTGAGCTTCATTCAAAGATAAACATAAACAATATTGTTTATATCCAAGAAGCTCAGGCCAGACTCTGATCTCTATGGTTACTGGCTGAATTTATCATGCATCACTTGGAGATGCTGATTGTGAGTCACTACATCACATCCATACAAGCAAACTTTTGCTGCAAGGCTCCATTGTAAAACTTAAGTAAATAATGTATTTCTTGTCATTTCGTCCTCTTAAGTGTGCAGCCAAAGGAAAAGACAGCGACCCATGTAAGCAATAGAAGAATGTAGAGTGGCAACCCATTCCTTAACAAGTTTGAAAAGAGTTCAGTGAACTGCTGGGTGGTACTGGCATGGGTTCAAATTGTTGTTTCATACCTAACAGATAGTGTAACTATGGCCACCAGTTTAACTAAGCCTGCAAGAGGAAAAGGTCAAAAGTAAGCAAAAAGTAACAAAAGCTTTCAACACACACAGAGCAAATTTTATATCCACCTTCCCATATTATTTTACAAAGAATCTATAATTTTTTCGTATTAGAATGAAGAAAATTTTGTATATATATGCAAGGTTGAAGGAGTAGAGAGGTAAAACCCTGCTCTCCAACATGGGTACACAAGGGCTCCTCTCCTCACAGAGAGTTCTGGGTGCAGAAGGAATGTGAGGTCAAGTTCTTATGTGGATTTTTGGCATGCTAACACTGTAACAACTCCTCTCTGTTGGCACTCCAGCAAGGCTTCCTAATGGAGGCTTTGCAAAACGGGTCTCTACACACAAGATGGAATTTAGCCTCTCAACACACAGGGCTCTCAGGCAAGTTAATAAACAGGCCCTCTATTTTTTAAGCCAAAGAAACAAAATATTGTGGCTGGAATTACACCCTCTTAGGGAACCGGTGGAGGCGGTGCAGGGGCAGAGCTGCAGCGGAGGGGGGAATCCAGCAATCCCCGCACCACTGGAGTTGCTTTGGCTTTCCCCCAAAGGACACTGGGAGCGTTTGAATGGAATTCACTCCCTGCTCTCCAAACAAGCAGCAGTTGCACACTCCCAAATTGAAAGGATTCCACAGGAAAACAGAACAATAGCCCCACAAGTCCACCTCCACAGTTTTGAATAAAGACTGCTCCTTTGCAAAAGGGATTGTAAAGTCATAAAGTGGAAATCAGAATATTCAAGACATTAAATGACCATGACTATTTTCCTGCTATGGAAGGAAAAATTACTTCATGCAATCTTTTAACTTTTTCAAACATCTGAACCCTAAACCAAGAGCTTACAGGAATTGTGCATTTGAGTATATTGACCTTTATTTGCAGTGTATTATTAACATCTCTACTCTAGCTTGTTCTATGATACGAGACAATGAAGAGCCACCAAGAGCTTTAACAGTGGTGTGGTGTGCCCCATTTGTGGAATTTCTTCCAAAAGGGATGACTGACTTTGAGCCCCAGGAAAGATCTGGATTTTTCAACACATTTTAATGCTGCTGTTCTTTAGCTTTCTCTTGCTTCTTGTAGTCCATCGACTACATACTTCGACCCAGTGGTTCCCAAACTTTAGTCTTCCAAATGTTTTGGACTTCAGCTCCCACAATTCCTTACTGTGTTAGCCAAACTAGCTGTAGCTTTGGGGTGCTGAAGTCCAAAACATTTGGAGGACCAAAGTTTGAGATCACTGTTTCAAGTGAAAGGCAAAACCACTAGTGACAGACAATCTGTGCAACTACATGTGCTTCCACCCATATTAGCATTCATTGAACCATGACAGACGCATATCATTATTTATTGCACAGATAAAAACTTTCAGCCCTCCTTGTGTAATGAGCCCATGATCATGCGTCAATGGTTTACATTGGCCTTATTGTTGCTAACATTCATGTATTAAGGACAGTGGATTTCAAGGTTTGGTTTTGCAGGATCCCTCACAATTGGTTACATTGCAACTTTTAGAAGTTTAAGTCCACAGATTGAAAACGACTCAACCAAAGGCTTAGAAGAGCAAGCCAGCTGTATTCATGTATAGTCCACTACATGGTGAGAGGGCCAGAAAGAGCTATGATATGAGAAGTATCTATCGTATCTATAACAGCCATTCCTGCTTTAGGACATCATCCAATATATGGAGGTTTGGGTCATGATGGAGGCAGCGTTGGCCAATGGTTTCCATTTAAGTGGGGTTGCACATCCATTTAAGTTTTAGTCTGAACTGTAAATAGATATCCAGGGTGGTGAACTTTTCCTCAATACATGTTCAGTACTTGGAAAGCTGCTTTAAAGCTTGGACTAAAAGCGGGGGAGACTCATCACCCACCCCATTGATATGGAAACTATCAGCAACCAGTATTCTTTCAAGTGGTCAGCACTAAACAAGGTCCACTCTTAAGGCTGGGCTTTCAAGAGGTATGCTTTTGGATGTATAGAAAATCCTGATACAAACTAAGATTCAGAACATTTGGAAAGAGATAAGAATATCTTCAATGGTAAGAATAATGCTGGAAATAAAGACAGCGTGAGCCCCTAGAAGATGCCTTCTTCTTCCATTTGTGGCTGATAATTGCACGGTATGTTTTAGCTGTTGTAGCATAGAAGTTATTTTTCAATTGTGAATATCTTTCCTCTGATGCTCTTCCCTTTTATGCACTTCTTATCTGCTTCGATAAGCCTTCATTAAACATTTGCCTCTTGTAAAAGGCACTGTTAGCCTTTCTGTTAATAAATTAAAACTATGATCCCTTTAGCTCCCCTAACTCAGCGTCTTCCTTGATTGCAAGCCTCTAATGTGAATCCTTGCAAAAGCAAGGATTATGCAAAATATATGTTAAGTCTGACAAAAGCAAGGGTTATGCAAAATATATGACCAAGGATAATGAATGCTATTTTCTACTTTCTATATTTGTTAGTTTAATAATCCTTTCTTCTGCCCTAGGAATGGAAGCATTTTTGCCCTGCCCTTCCCAACCCTGTAAAAGATTTCAGTCATGGAAAAGTATGTTGCTTTTGATACAATAAACAAAAATCACAAAAGCGAAGGAAACGTTTTGTACAATATGAGCTTTATTTTGGCTTGTTAAGATTAATTTTTTAAAAAGCCCTGCCCTTTCCATACACCAAAAGGTTGAACTGTGTCAGCCACCTGATGTTAATGTTGATGTGAAATCTACTTGTCCTACTCTCAAGAAGAAAAAAACCTAGAGTGGTTTTGAGCATTTAAGTGAGACTAAACATGGCAACTACATCAAGGGGTCTGATATACTTTCTGGGCGAAGTGTGCCAGTCCCTCGAAGGAATGTGTATGTGTATATGCACCTTCAAGTTGCCTGCTGATTATGGTGACCCCATGCTTTCTACAGATGGTTTTCTTGGTTCCTTCCTCTGAAATATAGCCTATAGCACCTGGGATTCATTGGTGGTCTCCCACCCAAGTACAAACATGGGCTGACTCTATGTAATTTCCAAGATCAGAGAAAATTTGGTATCTTTAGGGTAAAACAGCAATGAAATATGCCATACACTACGTGATGAAAAAGACCTAAAACAAAGTGTTCCAAACAACAAACAATTAAGTTAGGAACAAGCTAACATGGGATATAGCTTTACTCGGCTATGAATGCATGGAATGGTGCCAGTTCTGGATCTTTCCAGCAATCATTGTACTTTGGTGGGTAATAGGGGTGGTGCCTAAATGCATTTGATATATCTCGCAAACAATGCTGTGTGAAATGGATGAGCAGGATCAGCACAATAGGCGTAGAAGCCAATGCACAAAATGGAAGCTCCAAGAACCAACAGGTTTTCCTTATGAAGTACTTCATGTGTTGCCTCCTGGTTGGTTTGTCTATTTTGGCTCCTGAGGATGGTGACATCTTGAACACTCATACAAATGGCAACTCCTGACAAAGAGGCTCATGGCACGCTGCTACCATACATATAGATACATGTTCAAGGGGACAATTTTAAATAAGACTCCTACTAATGCATGCAACTAGAACACAGCGCCAATTGATACTTTTCAACAGTGTGGCGTTAACAAGCACTTTACTACAAATAGCAAACACCTTTACTCCCCTGCTCTCTCCCAATTCACACACCTGTTTATTGTACAAGATTTGAACATATAATGTCCACTGTATCCACAGGGGTTTGGTTGCAGGACTTGATATAGATACAGAAAAATGTGGATGATCATGCTTCATATTATTAAATGGTGATGATGTGTGTCTACATTCATATTGTCAACAGTTATTAACATGGGATGTTATGCGGTTGCTGGAAATTGAGGATCCTGCGAATCCTGAGGGGGCCGCTATCTATATGGCAAACAAGGCTAAATCCCTCTTTAAGTTATGTATAGTGATGTGGTGCTGAAAAGACAGCAGACTGTAGCTATTAACAATGTATATTTTACTGTGAGAGCTGGTATAGTGAGAAGAATATTGGATTGGATGCTACAGACGAGGGTTTTAGTTGCTTCTCAGCCATGAAAATGCATTGGATGACTTTGGACAAGTCACACGCTCAGTTTCATAGGAAGGCAAAGGCCAACTTCTTCTGAGCTAATCTTGCTACGAAAACCCTGGTCACTATGTGCTTATTAGGAAGCAAAGTCCCATTGAGTTCAGTGGGCCCTAAGTTGTACATGCATATTTATCCCTTGACAGCTGCAATCAAAATGATAATTGAAACTAAAATGATTGGTACGGTTGTCACAAAAAGAAACTCACACAAAAATCAATGCTTTTTGAAGGATCAGACCTGCACAATGGTCAGCTATCATGTGGAGAGGTTGAATGAAATACGGACATGAATGAACTCAGCTTTACTTCTAATTGTGTCAACTGAAATTTTAGTACAGTATGATAACACACACAAGGAAAGGAATGAGTGCACAGCAGTTTGCACATTTGGGCTGCAATGCTTGGTGTATTCGTATGAAAGTCAGTTTCACTAAACCCAGTAGGCCAATTAAACATGAACAGGCCTGGGCTCTGAGAATGATATAGATAGATAGGTTCCTTCTACTCCAGTGGTTTTTAACCTGTGGGCTCCCAGATGTTTTGGCCTTCAACTTCCAGAAATCCTAACAGCTGGTAAACTGGCTGGGATTTCTGGGAGGTGTAGGCCAAAACACCTGGGGACCTGCAGGTTGAGAACCATTGTTCCACACTGTCATAAAATCCAGATTATCTGCTTTGAACTGGATTATATGGCAGTGTAGACTCATATAATTCAGATCAAGGCAGATAATGTAGATTATCTGATCTGAAAATCTGGATTATATAGGGCAATAGATAAATGATATAGATAGAAAGAGAGGGGGGAGGGAGAGACAATGTGGAGAGAGCCAAATAATTCCCATTCTTAATACAAATCAAATGGAAGTAGGACATCAACCTAAACTTAAGCTCTGAATATACCTGACCCTTCCACACTACATAATTATAACATTGTGATTCTACTTTGTTGCCATGTCTGTATAGAATCATGGGATTTGCAATATAGCGTGATACTAGAACTCTCTGAGAGGAAAGTATAAATAAGGTAAAGATAAAGTTTTCCCCTGACATTAAGTCTAGTTGTGTCCGACTCTGGGGGTTGGTGCTATGGAGACGGTGTTGTCCATAGACACCTCCAAGGTCATGTGGCTGGCATGACTGCATGGAGCACCATTACCTTCCTACCCGAGCGGTACCGGTTGGCAGAAGCTGGGGCTAACAGCGGGAGCTCACTCCTCCCCCTGTATTCAAACCGCCGACCTTTCGGTCAGCAAGTTCAGCAGCTCAGCGGTTTAACCCACTGTGCCACCAGGGGGTCCTGAAAGTATAAATATCCCTCTCTTAATTGCAGATTTCAAAACAAAACATGTTGCTGCAGCGGTTAAAGTTGAATCATAGTGCTATAAACATGAAAGGATCCAGAAATCCTATCCCAGAGCGGATTCAACTATTTCTCTAAATCTTGTTGTTAGTCCTGACTAAAGCAGACCCATTGAATTGATGGGGTTTGCCTACATGTTGACTCACCATCCAATTGAATGGGTCTACTCGAGTAGGGAATGGCTGATCGGATATCAGCCACTGTGTGTTGACAACAGTCCCAATCCAGCAGACACACGATGGCAGAGCTCTTACCAGATGTGCAGGCAGCTGAGCAGGGCAAAGAGAAGTCCTGCCACCAGGGCCAAGGGGACCGCGAGGACAAGTGTCAGGACCTTGTAGACCAAATACTTGCTCAGCTCAAAAAGAGCATGGCTGCAGATCCAAATGCGATCAAAGGAGTGAGTGGAGGCAGGCTCTGCGATGACATCCTCAAATCCCAGCTGGAATGAAAACACAGGGAGGGTTATTAGCAACACTCACAGTCTCCAATGTGAAATGCAAATACTGGTTGGTTATGCAAGGGGTGGCGGGGAAGTCTATGGCTGGAAGGTCAGAGAGTTAAATTGTTGCTTCTGTCTCCTCAACTGAAAGAAAGCATCTTCATGGATCAATTAGATATCAGACTGGTACTCCCTTGGAGTAGAAAAAATACAGTACACCCCACCCCAATCCACAACCATCAATAACACTGGCTAATACACATTTTGGTGCCTCAAATGTTAGACCTGTTGTTAGAACTACAAATCCTTGTATTCCATGGCCATGAGCCATTGCAGTAAAGCAATATCAAATTGCATTAATTATATACTTTAGATGCACGCTATGCCTCTAAATCATTAGCTGGATTGCATTATTGGGAACACTCTTTGGAAGAGAGAGCTAAAGACCTTGCAGAACTACAAATCCCAGTATTCCATAACCTTGAGCCATAGCAGTAAAGTCGTGTTAAATACAAATCCCTTTATTTTCATAGCCTTGAGCCATGGCTGTAAAGTGGTCAAACTTTATTAATTCTACACTTAGATGCACACTAAAACTTTCAATAACTCATCATACATTCTTGGGGACACTATATACCAGTGTTTCTCAACCTGGGGGGGTCGTGAGGAGGGTTTCAGAGGGGTCGCCAAAGACCATCAGAAAACACATATTTCTTATGGTCTTAGGAACCCAAATCCCTCCAGTATTTTCTGTTGGTCATGGGGGTTCTGTGTGGGAATTTTGGCCCAATTCTATCATTGGTGGAGTTTAAGGGGGTCTTTGATTGTAGGTGAACTATAAATCACAGTAACTACAACTCCCAAATGTCAAGGTCTTTTCCCCCAAGCTCCACCAGTGTTCAAATTTGGGCATATTGAGTATTCGTGCCAAGTTTGGTCCAGATCCATCATTGTTTGGAGTCCACAGTGCTCTTTGGATGTAGGTGGACTACAACTCCAAAACTCAAGGTCAATGCCCACCAAACCCTTCCAGTATTTTCTGTTGGTCATGGGGTTCTGTGTGGGAAGTTTGGCCCAATTCTATCATTGGTAGGGTTTAAGGGGCTCTTTGGTTGTAGGTGAACTATACATCCCAGCAACTATTTATTTATTTATTAGCAACATTTATATCCCGCCCTTCTCACCCCGAAGGGGACTCAGGGTGGTTTACAAGTATATATACATACAATATATTATATTATACAACTATAATATAATAAGGTAAAGGTTTCCCCTGACGTTAAGTCCAGTCATGTCTGACTCTGGGGGTTGGTGCTCATCTCCATTACTAAGCCGAAGAGCCAGCGTTGTCTGTAGACACCTCCAAGGTCATGTGGCCGGCATGACTGCATGGAGCGCCGTTACCTTCCTGCCGGAGCGGTACCTATTGATCTACTCACATTGGCATGTTTTCGAACTGCTAGGTTGGCAGAAGCTGGAGCTAACAGCGGCCGCTCACGCTGCTCCCGGGGTTTGAACCTGGGACCTTTCGGTCTCCAGCTCAGTGCTTTTACACCAGAGTGTGTAATATATCTATCTATCTATCTATCTATCTATCTATCTATCTATCTATCTATCTATCTATCTATCTACAATTCCCAAATGTCAAGGTCTATTTTCCCCAAGCCCCATCAGTGTTCAAATTTGGGCATATTGAGTATTCATGCCAAGTTTGGTCCGGATCCATCATTGTTTGGAGTCCACAGTGCTCCGGATCTAGGTGGACTACAACTCCAAAACTCAAGGTCAATGCCTCCAAACCCCACCAGTATTCAAATTTGGGCGCATTGGGTATTTATTTCAATTTCTATTATATATAATACCCTATATATATAATACTAATATTATCCTATACTACTAATATAATATATTGTATATACATATAATATTGATAATATAATAACAATAACACTATTATAATTGTATATTATATATTACATGTAATATTACAAATAATATTGCAGCATAGTGGTATACTACAATATAGCAATATATAATGCTTATATGGTCTTATGCCAATAATATAATATATTGTATGTACCTATAACTTGTAAGCTGCCCTAAGTCCCCTTCGGGGTGAGAAGGGCAGGATATAAATGTCGCGAATAAATAAATAAATGGTGGAGGCTCCTTCTTTGGAGGCTTTTAAGCAGAGGCTGGATGGCCATCTGTCGGGGGTGCTTTGAATGTCATCTTCCTGCTTTTTGGCAGAGGGTTGGACTGGATGGCCCGTGAGGTCTCTTCCAACTCTATGATTCTATAAATAATATTTGTGCCAAATTTGGTCCAGTGAATGAAAACACATCCTGCATATCAGATATTTACACAATGATTCACAACAGTAGCAAAATTAGCATTGAAAAAAATAATTTCATGGTTGGGGGTCACCACAAGAGGAGGAACTGTATTAGGAAGGTTGAGAACCACTGCTATATACAATATGATCCCCCCATCCAATAGCCTTGAGCCATGGTTGTTCAAGTGTACAGACGGCATTTATTCAACACTTTAGAACAGGCTTGGGCAAACTTTGGCCCTCCAGGCTGTTAGGAATTGTGGGAGTTGACGTCCAAAACACCTGGAGGGCCAAAGTTGGCCCATGTTTATTGCTTTAGAAACACTGTGAAAGAAGGAAGCAGCAAGGAAGGGGGACTGGGGTAGCTTAGATGCCAAGAGAGGCAGCACGGTTTAGAGCGGCAGGTTGGTGTAGTGGTTGGAACGCCGGCTTACGATTCGAAGGGCCAGGGTTCGAATCCCCGCTGAGCCTTGACCGCGCTCAACAAGATGCCAGCGACTGTTCATAATAGGACACAGAGAAAATGGCCTTAAATGGAATACACACACCCCAAAGACTCAGAAGTTGGGAAGAAACAAGTCAGTCAGTCAGTAGCAGGTGGATAGAGAAGAAAGACCTACGTGGTAGGTAACGTGTGAACGGATGCGGGGTCTGGCTTACCTTGAGGTGCGTGTTGAGCCCGCGTGGGTCCCTGTCGGGCGCTTTCTCGGAGTTCTTCTCCGACTCCGACAAAGCCGGGCTGCCGCTCCGGTGGAAGTCGTCCTCGTCCATGAAGATCTTGGTGTCCGCTTTCTCCTTCTCCAGCCCCATGGTCGGCTCTGGTCCTGGGCTTGTGGGCCGGGAGATGCCCCCGCTTCAGCCCTTCCCCCGGGGCCTGCCTCCCTCCCTTCCCTGCTTCCCTGCCTGCTTCTCTCTCCGCAGGAGCCTCCTCGACCGCGCCCCGGAGCGCCAGCCAGAGCGGTAGACCGGGGTGAAGCTCGCCGCTGTGCCCGCCTGGCTGCCGCGCATGCGCCGGGGGAAGCCCAGGAGACAAGAGCCTTTGGGACAACTACCCCCAAGAGTGTGGGATCTGCAGCCAACCCAACGAGAAGCGTTTCCACTGGCAGGTGGCTTCAGATGATGCCTGATTCAAGCAAAAGGGAAACTAGCAAAGGGCACTTTATGTAGATTTATGATTCCACTTGAACTGATACTACGGGAACCTGGGAGTTGTAGTTTGGTGAGGCACCTGCACTCTTTGGCAGAGAAGGCTGTAGTTGTTGTGAAACTCCAATTCTCAATAATAATAATAATAATGGTATTTTTTACCCACCTCTGACCTGCCATGGCACAATACTATGGGATCCTGGGAGTTGTAGTTTGGTGAGGCAACTCCCATAATAATACTAATACTAATTATTATTATTATTATCATTATTATTATATTTCTTTCCCACCTCTGAATTGCCATGGCTCATTACTACGGGATCCTCGGAGTTGTAGTTTGGTGAGGCACCTGCACTCTTTGTCAGAGAAGGCTGTAGTTGTTGTAAAACTCCATTTCTCGATAATAATAATAATAATAATAATAATAATAGTATTTTTACCCATTTCTGAACTGCAATGACACAATACTGTGGGATCCTGGGAGTTGTAGTTTGGTGAGGCACCTGCACTCTGGCAGAGAAGGCTGTACAGTAGTTGTTGTGAAACTCCAACTCTCAATAATAATAATAATAATAATAATAATAATAATAGTTTTATTTCTTACCCACCTCTGAACTGCCATGGCTCATTACTATGGGATCCTGGGAGTTGTAGTTTGGTGAGGCACCTGCATTCTTTGGCAGAGAAGGCTGTAGTTGTTGTGAATCTCCAACTCTCAATAATAATAATAATAATAATAATAATTGTATTTTTACACACCTCTGAACTGCAATGACACAATACTATGGGATCCTGGGAGTTGTAGTTTGGTGAGGCCCCTGAACTCTTTGGCAGAGAAGGTTGTAGTGTTAAAACTCCAACTCCCATAATAATAATAATAATAATAATAATAATAATAATAATAATAATAATAATAATTCTTTCCCGCCTTTGAACTGCCATGGCTCATTACTATGGGATTCTGGGAGTTGTAGTTTGGTGAGGCACCTGCATTCTTTAGCAGAGAAGGCTGTAGTAGTAAAATTCCAACTCTAATAATAATAATGATGATTTTATTTCTTACCCACCTCTGAACTGTATTGGCTCAATACTATGGGATCCTGGGAGTTGTAGGTTGGTGAGGCACCTGCACTCTTTGGCAGAGAAGACTGTAGTTGCTGTACAACACCAATAATAATAATAATAATAATAATAATAATAATAATAATAATAATAATGAATTTTTTTCCTGCTGCTGAACTACCATGGCTCAATATTATGGGATCCTGGGAGTTGCAGTTTGGTGAGGCACCTGCACTCTTTGGCAGAGAAGGCTCTAGTCGTAAAACTCCAACCAAAATAATAATAATAATAATAATAATAATAATAATAATAATAATAATTTTATTTCTTACCCACCTCTGAACTGCCATGGCTCAATGCTATGAGATCCTGGGAGTTGTAGTTTGGTGAGGCACCTGTACTCTTTGGCAGAGAAGGCTGTAGTCATTGTAAAACTCCAACTCTAATAATAATAATAATAATAATAATAATAATAATAATAATAATAATAATTGTTTTATTTCTTATTCGTCTCTCATCATGGCTTGAGGCGGGTCTCATCACAGTCAAAACACAGAAACATCGCCAAAATTCTATAAACACATATTAAAATGTAGTTCTATAAGAGATACATATTACAATGTTATTTCTATAAAATACATATGAAAAATACTCCTATGATTCCAGAGCACTGAGCCAAACTGAGCCAAACTGCATTCATTGGACAACATAGATGGCTCCCTAACTCAGGGTGCCTTGTATCCAAAACCAGCCAATCTCTTGCAAGTCAGGACATTTTCCAAGCCCCTTTCCTCATCCATGGAAATAGAAATGTAAGAATAATCAACAGGAATCTCACCATTGTTTTTAAAGTGAATTTGTGAACATTGGCAGGGGAGTTGTTATTGATTTTGCATATTTACATGTCAGTCACAACAAACAATTAACATATTTTCTGCCTTCCACTATACAATTTAAACATCTTTCAAGATTTTAAACAGTTTGGCTGGGATCCCGTTGGCTCCTGCTTCCTTGTTATTAGCAATGCTTCTTGAGGCCCATTAAACCTCGCTCCTCATGATGTCTGGTTCTAATTCACTCACCACACCATCAAAACTATCCTCGATATTATTATCTTTCCTATACAGATCTTCTGTATAGTCCTTCTCTTGATCTCTTCAGCTTCTGTTACGTCCTTGCATCTTTGTTTTTGATCATGCACATTTTTGCCTGAAATTTATATCCAATGTTTCTGATTTTCTGGAATAGGTCTCTTGTCCTTACTATTCTATTGTCTTCTTCCACTTCCATGAGTCAGAAGTGACTGAACAAATAAACATCAACAACAATGGGAGCCCCTAAAAGCTCCTCAGCTTGTCCACGAGGTCAACTTATGTATGAGTATCGTATATACGGAAATCATGGCTGGACCTGCAGAAATTCTTTAAAAATTTCAGAATCACAGAACAGTAGAAGTGTGTGAAGGTAACATTACAATTTAATTATATGAATGGAAACAAATGTGGTAACAAGGGTACTCATGCCGGTACGATTAGATGACTGCCATGTAATAACAGCTTTGTGCATTAAAGCCCTAAAAGTCCCAATATGCTGACTTTAGGGAAAGCTTCTGGAAATAGTAGACCACAAAAAGTAATTTTCATATGTTCTTCACCAAATTCAGTTGAATTTAAGCAGAGTAGTATCAGTCTGAGGAGGCCCTGACAATGTGGTCTCCAGTGAATCTCTGCCTGTGGGCTCTCCATTCTATAACACTTATTGGATAGCTTGATCTAGCTAACCTAACTCAGATGTATTACTGGAAATTAGCTCAATTCGGACACGTATAGTTGAGGACAGAGTCAGATATCGCTTTATTGCTTCAGTTGGCCAAGGAAGAATGCCAAGGGAATTTTCCCAGATCAGGCATGCGTCATGTTTACAGACATTGGCACGTTATAGGCATTTGGAAATCATAGACATTGCTCTGAATGGTACAAATTATGATCCACAGTCTTATTGGTGTAAAGTGTGTGGTGAGAAACTTAAGTCTTTACTGCAGGAATCCCGAGTGTGCCTTCTGTATCCATGCTTCTGTTTTCTGTCTGTGGGAGCTCATTAACATAGAAAGTGATTGTTTTAGGGGAAACAATATTTGCTAATGGATATCAGGGCTGGGAAGGGGAAGACTCTTGGATTAAACAATTGATAGTAATTGATAGTAATCCTGGGATGATGGTCTTGGGATTTCCTTTGTGGAGGGCCCTTTCGCACAGCCATATAACCCAGAATATCAATGCAGAAAATCCCACAATATTTGCTTTGAACTGGGTTATCTGAGTCCACACTGTCATATATCCCAGTTCAAAGCAGAAAACATGGGATTTTATTTATCTGTGTGGAAGGGGCCAAAGAATTCATTGCCCCCCTATGGGATCAATATTCTTCCCGAGTGAATCCGCATTTCAGTATCAGTTCTAAGTCCAGGGGTGAAGCTGAAGTGGGAATTTTGGTATCTTGAGCCCATTATGTGGAGGTGAGAGAATAGGAAAAGTTGGCAGTGCTGATCTGCAGGTTTTATTTTCCTGCTTCCAAAGCTGAGAATGGTAACTAGAGGTAACTTCCCCGAAACTCTACTTTTTGGGGTCCCAGTTTCAGATAGCACTTTGATTGTGGTTTATTCCAATTCTGTGATTCTATGATTCAGTGATCCAGTGATTCTGTGATGCCCATGTAAATGGGGGGAAAGAGGTGTGCTGAACAGGCATCAGCAAGGGAAATCCAAGTTAAAACATTTTTATGCATTAGGCTTTTAGAAACTGACCAGGGTGGGTTTTTAATACTTTATGATGTGGTTTTCATGGTTTGTATGCTATTTATATATATGTCTGGAGACCCCGGTGGCACAGGTGTTAAAGCTCTAAGCTGCTGAACTTGTGGACCGAAAGGTCGCAGGTTCGAATCTGGGGAGCGGAGTGAGCACCCGCTTTTAACCCCAGCTTCTGCCAACCTAGAAGTTTGAAAATATGCCAATGTGAGTAGATCAATAGCAACTGCTCTGGCGGGAAGGTAACAGCGCTCCATGCAGTCATGCCAGTGGCCACATGACCTTGGAGGTGTTTACGGACAACGCTGGCTCTTCGGCTTAGAAATGGAGATGATCACCAACCCCCAGAGTCGAACACAAATGGACTCAATGTCAGGGGAAAACCTTTACTTTTACCTTACCTATATATATGTGTGTGTGTTTAATTTTATAAACAGTTTACTTATTTTTAAATAACTTTTATATTTATGCGTTTGTTCAATTTTTATTGCATCATTTCTAATCTGCATTGTTTTAAAATGTATTGTTAGCCACTTTGAATCTCATTGTTAGGGGAATGACAAGATAAAATAACCAAATAAAAATAGCATTATGTAACAAAATTTGAAAAAATTTTCATTCCTTGTTTGAAAATGTTATTTCCTGTTTAATTGTGGGATACGTACTTTGAAAGTAGTTCTTATACTCCGGAAACTTTGTTTTTGTCGCTGCCACAAACTATTTTGAATTGGTTGAGGCTTTATAAGATATTCATTGAAAAGCTATAGCAAAAATGTGCTGCAAAATGTTGTGCAAAGCAAAGTTTTTGCAGTTTAATAAACCTTTTCCATGTTTTTATGATAGAACCAATTAGGAAATGACATTTATAACACAGGAACAAAATTGTGTTCGCATAGTGTAGTAGACACAGGCAATAGCAAAGAATGCCGTGAATTATAGTCCAACCATCTTGGAAGCCCACACGACTCACACGCCTGATATAAATAAAACTGGAGATTAATTTCTAGGCAATAGCCGACAGTAAGTAAAAAAAAAAAAAAGTCAGCAAAGGCAGAATTGTGTGTATTACCTCCCTTGCAGGAGACAGAATTTTAAATGGACATTTTTTCCTAGAGCGTCAGGGACAACCACATCTAAAAACAGAATACCAAGGGGAATGGATTTACTTCTCGATAAAATTTACTCTGCAAATAGTTGTAAATATGGTCACTTGCTGGAGGACCCATTAAAACTTGTGGAATTATTATGAAGTTACTAGGGTGACGGTTCTGGCACTTGTGCCCAAATTCTTAAGTTTACAAGTGGGGAAGGTAAAGGAATTTAAGAAAAGAACATAGACATCCTAACGACCTTAACTGACCTCTGGATTATATTTTCAAATTCCTTACTGGTGAAAAATAGGCAAGTCAGAGCCAGTCAAATGCAAACAAGGAACAACCATACCAAAAATGATAAAATGTATTCATTTATCCTTTGATCCATAAGCAGAGGATGTTCCTGTTTAATGTGCAAACCACAGATTGTTGTTGTATTTTATACACAAAAGCAGCTATCTTTCCTGAACATAAGAAGCATTCTTCATTTCTGCTCAGCTGGTGGAAAGGTTTAGGATTACAGTTTGTTTTTATAGGAAGGATCTCTCCACCAAAATATTGGTTGTAAGCCAGTTATACAGCTAGACATCTGTTGAGGTAGCAATTCTCCAGCCTCTAACATTGCTGTTAACTCCCTTCTGAAGTAGTAGCAGTGTGTTGTCCAAATTGTGGTATCTTCGACCATTCACACCTGAAATACCAAAAAGTATCAGAAGCCTACATCCAAGGGTGCTGTAGAATTAATGTAGTTTAAATGACATGGAGTAATATTTTTTTCTGGAAAGGGGGCGGCAGACCAAATAAGTTTGGGAACCACTGATTTATTCTAGCCATCAGCCTCAATCACCACTCACAAAGTTTATATATGCTGATGACCTCGGCCTAACAACACAAGCAGGATTATATCTAAGCTAGCAGGCATTGCCCCCCTAATGTGCAATGGGAAGTTGCTGCCAATTGCAAGATAAATAAGGTTGAACACTGTGAAAGCTATTCACTGTATGGCTATCAGCCTCCTCCCAGTAGACTTAAATTAAGGAAAAATTTCATCAGAACCACCACTCCACTAAATCTTATTTCAGCAATAGCAAGAATATCCCTGTGGGCAGCAAAATTAGGCAATTCCTACTAGATGCCCCCCCACGAGGATCTTTTATATTGACGCTCTAAGATCCACTGAATTTCATAAACGCTGATGCAGATATATGAATGTGCACACAAGCAGATTTCTTGTCATTATATCTTTTCACCCTCCTGCTGTCTTTGCATTTGCCCTCTTGAACCCCACTTCCCTTTGGGGTCACTTGCCTGCCATGCTGGTGCCCTCTGTATAAATTCAAGCTCTGTTTAATTTCATAAATATGAGTACAAAGAAACGGTTGCAGAGAGTAATTGCTTTCCATTTGTGCTTCCATTTAGCCACCTGTGTGTCTATGGCTCCATTTGTTTACTGCCCTCATCAGCTGTCTCGGGATTTTAAAATGTGCACATGTGCATGAGCATTCTACACCATCATATTGAACAGAGTCCTGTGTTTTCTTGATTGCAGGGATATACAGTGATGCAAATATGTGAATTTTTCAGATGATCTTGGATTTTAAACATACCCCTTTAACCTGTGTTTTTCAGCCGATTATGCAATTCAGCGCACATTTTTAGCAAGCATCATTTAGCCACCTCCCTCTTTTATCCTGGTTTCTCTCAGATTTAAGGGCCTGTGTAGAAGAGCCCTGGGAATCTGGGAGATCAGGGTTTGAATGCACTCTTGGAGATGGAAACCCTCTGAGTGACATTGGTCAAATCAAGTCTCTCAGCCTCATAGAAAGGAAATGGCAAACCTCCTGTGAACAAAGAAAGCACTAATTGTATATTGGAAATAACTTGCAAGTAATCAACAGCAACAAGAATAGTGTGTGTGTGTGTCTGTTGGGGGGGGGGACTCTACCTGTACATGTCACTGTGCATATAGACCACCCTTTTATATGCATTAACAATAAATGAGCCACCAGATGCAAATGAGCCACCAGATTAGCTTCCCTACTCAAAACAGTATGGTAATAGAACAATACATCTATTTAATTAAACTCACATAGTAATAGTGTAGAGGTGGGTCCAGTCCCATAGCTTATGATGAAAAAGCACCCTCTGGGTAGAATATAATAGATAATGCAACATAAATGAATATAAAATGTGGATTGATTGACCAACACACCCTTGAAAGGAGAGAAAGTGTATGTTTACTTCCACAGGGCATTCAATGGGTGTGGCAGGGCAAGATGAGGCAGGCATCTCAAACCAAAACTCAGCTTCTTATACCCTGAACAAAAGCAATTTGAAAATTTTGATTTCTGAAGATCTAGCACTCAGGGTGGTGAGGCTTTGTGTGCAAACTTTATATATGTTAGAAAGGAGGTGAATTGCTGGTATGGTTGCATGACTTGCCGTACCAACTTTGCAGTGTGTCACCAAGTCACCAAAGCACCAAAGTCAGAAAAATTCCAGAGATAAAACTATGTTTCCATATCTCGCTTCTGCTTCCTCGGCCATTCAAAATGAAAAGACAGGGACCATTTGTCACTTCAGGCACAAAAGCTACCTAGGGACTCATCCATGTGTTATAGAAGCAAGTGTGTTTGCTGCAGTTAGATAACCGTTCCCTGCAGGGAATATGTAAAGCATGAAGTGAGATGAAAATTGTGAAACATGTGGCAAACACATTTCAGAGACTGGCAGAGAATGTTGGTGTAAATGTGCTATTGTGACATGGAAATTCTCCCTAAACCTGACATTAGTCAATGTGCACCTTTAGAAAAATTGGCACATAGTGTACCAGCAATATTCCACTTACACTTCCTTTGATAGGTTTGGCTAACAAAAAATATTACAACGCCTCTAGTCCAAATCTCCCCTCAGTTGTGAACAGATAGATTTAGGCACAATACTATAGATCTCCTCCAGCAATACTAAGTACTTGTAGATAAGTAGGTCAAAGTAATTGTTGCTGAATTGAAAACTGAATGGTGTGTACGATAAACACAACTCTGATGTTACTAAATCTGAGAAGGCTAAACAGAAGAATGAGAGTTGGCATAGTGTAATGGTTCGAGTGTTGGCCTATGACTTTGGAGACCAGGATTTGAGTTCCCACTTGGTCATGGGAACCCAATGGGTGATCTTGGGTTAGTTACACACTCTCAACAACAGAAAACTCTGTTGTAGGTTCGCCTTAGGAGTGCATAGATTTGAAGGCACAAAAAACAAAACAAGAAGCATGAGCACAGTGACAGCGTTGGTTCAATTGTCATTGCACATTTCCATCACTCTCTATGTGACATGAGGAATGAAGAAAAGAACTATTGATGACTTGTGGGCAGAGTTTTTCTTTTCAGAAAACCAGATTTCCCATTTAGCGCGTAGCAACAAAATCAGGTTTAATAATGTCTGAATATAGCTTATCTCATCCTCCAGGTTATAGCTCTCTGGGATGATAATGCTGGCCAACTATCCAGGATTGTTATAAATCAGGGATGTGAACTGACCACCCCTCCAAATGTTGTAGAAATGCAACTCTTTGCGTTTATCTGCACTGACTATTTGGACGGGAGTTATTTATTTATTTATTTATTTATTTACAGTATTTATATTCCGCCCTTCTCACCCCGAAGGAGACTCAGGGAGGATCACAGAACATACATATGTGGCAAACATTCAATGCTGTTTATACACTGACAAGACAAACGATTGCACATAGATAGTTAAGATCCAACAACATTTTTAGGGATGACTGCCATGTTGAAACAGTGGTGTTAATACGCATCAAGCACTTAGGACATTTTGGTGCAACACACACAGTTATTTCTAGGTTTAGTAATGATGTAGTAATATGGGTTTGTAAAATGTGATTTTGCGTAACCTTGTGGCTGTCCCAAATGTACAACATAGAGGAAGTGGGCTTACATCAAGTCCTTCTACACACGATATAACCCTATGATTTGATCTTAACTGCCATAGCTTCATCTTTTGAAATTATAGAAATGGTAGTTTAAGGATGGATATTTAGAATTCTTCAGTGGCTCACCAGACAACAAATTCCAGGATTCCATAGGAAGGAACCATGGTAGTTAAAGTGGTATCGTAGAAGGATAACTGCCTAGAGTGAAAAGGCTCCCACCGTGTATTATATTACTAAAGAATGTTACAGTAGAGTCTCACTTATCCAACATAAACGGGTCGGCAGAACATTGGATAAGCGAATATATTGGATAATAAGGAGGAATTAAGGAAACACCTATTAAACATCAAATTAGGTTATGATTTTACAAATTAAGCACCAAAACATCATGTTATACAACAAATTTGACAGAAAAAGTAGTTCAATACGCAGTAATGCTATGTAGTAATGTCTGTATTTACGAATTTAGCACCAAAATATCACGATGTATTGAAAACATTGACTACAAAAATGCGTTGGATAATCCAGAACATTGGATAAGTGGGTGTTGGATAAGTGAGACTCTACTATATTTTGAAGACAATAACTTTGTGTCTTAGTTTTTTATGCCAAGTCAATATATATCCTAAAATTCCTAGAGTACTCTTCTAGAAGTCGACCGAATTCTAGAAGGGTACTCTAGGAGTTGACTGAGTTATCTTATTAAAATGGGATGAAGACAGATTTTAAATACCAGCAATGGGTCTTCAGGTCCCATTGAGCAGATGGAAAACTTGGAAAGAATGCCAAAAGGTAGGGCTGAGGAATTTTTGGTTATTTGTTTTTAAAGTACATTCCTGAATGTTTCCAGGACATTCTCATTCTGCAAACAAGGGTTGTATTTTCCTTTATATCTTCCATGTTGAAGCATGTCTTTGTAATAACATCTTTTTATTGTCTACTCCATTGTGAGGTGTTGCCCATTCTGTCCCAAGATGTCAGGGTGAACAACAGTTCGCAAAGAAGCCATTCTATTTTCTTGAAATGCAAGTTTAGTGTTTGGACAAATTAAAGGGAGGCAGGAAACCGGAAAAACATGACCAAAATTTCTGAAATACCTTATTAGGACCCCCATAATATCAATTTTGTGGCATGTTGGTTGAGCATGATAAAGGCATTGCCCTACTATTGGTTTTGATTCTTCCCTTAACAAATCAGCATGGTTATCTTTCAAAAGGGCACTTTGAAGAAGAATGTATGAAAATTAATGGAAAATAGTCCTAACTTGCTCTTGTTTGGTTTCAGCACTTTATCCCACTTCTGGTCCTATCCACTTCTGGAGCCCCGGTGGCAAAGTGTGTTAAAGCACTGAGTTGCTGAGCTTGCAGACTGAAAGGTCCCAGGTTCAGATCCCGGGAGTGGAGTGAGTGCCCGCTGTTAGCTCCAGTTTCTGCCAACCTAGCAGTTCGAAAACATGGCAATGTGAGTAGATCAATAGGTACCGCTCCGATGGGAACGGTGCTCCATGCACTCATGCCGGCCACATGACCTTGGAGGTGTCCACAGACAATGCCGGCTCTTCGGCTTAGAAATGGAGATAAGCACTAACCCCCAGAGTCAGACATGACTGGACTTAACGTCAGGGGAAACCTTTACTTTTTACCTGGTCCTATCATACAACACTTTGCACAAGCCTGCCCTTCCCATGCAATTTGAACAGTTCCACTTTTGTCCTGTGATGTTGATGTTGTGGTGTATTTTAAGATGTTTTTAATTACTTGTTCTGTTATGCATTTTAATTTTGTATTTTATATTGTGTTTTAATTGTATGTTGAACTCTTGATCTCTAGGCTACGTCCCCATGTAAGCTGTCCTGAGAGTCTTTGGGGAGATAGAGGAGGGTTGTTGTTATTATTATTATTATTATTATTATTATTATTATTATTATTATTATTATTATTAGCAGAGCCCAATAATAATAATAATAATAATAATAATAATAATAATAACAACAACAACAACAACAACAACAACAACAACAATAATAAAAGCAATCCTTTCATTTCTACTCTTTGTTAATATCTGAACCTAATATTTTGCTTTGTATTCCTGTAGCTCATTTGCAAGTAACTGGAGACAAAGGGGGAAAGTGGTAGGAAAGAAACAAGGACATGTTAAAAGCAGGGGGAAAAGTGGCATGATGGAGGATTAATTGGAACACTTTGGCGGTTATGTAAAAGTAGCTACCTTTTTGCCATTTACTATGGACCACTATTAATAGTAGTTAAATAGGAGCTTAAAATGGACTTTATAATTTACAGATTTTCTTCTTTTTCAGTAGCCCATTTTATTCAAGGGATATACTATTAAATACCTATTTTTCTAAAGAAAGAGCTGCTATTGAAGAAGTCTTGTTAAAAGTATAACATTGAGTGTACCCTGCCATGCAGCCTTCTTTTCAAATCTGAACTATGAAGGAAACTTTACGATTGAACTTTTCAAAAAATGTTTTTAGCACGAATATCTTACAACCTCCTTCGAAAAGCTTTCTTTGAAAGCAGCTCAAACTTGAAAAGATTCTGTGATGTTTTATTTTTGCACATAGCTAGTGGTAGGGGAGCCCAGGAGGAGGATAGCAGAGATCAGTAGTATAATCCTGTGCATGTCTAACCAGAAGCAAGTTTCAGTGAGCTCAATGGGATTTAACTGCTATGTAAATTTGCTGAAAAATCTGATAAATGATTTAGTGGAACACTGTTTTGGGAGATACCAAGTCTTTCCTGGAATGACTAGATCTCTTTGGAGATATTGTAGTATTTTATCAGGGACACTTTATGAAGACCAAATATTGTGAGAACCCCACATGAGATGGCTTTATGCATTAGTATAATTCAATGTCTTCACAGGTGGCAGCAGCAAGATATAGCATGCTTTTACAACAATGTTTATGTAAGCCTTGATGACAAAATAAAGCCTGGGGCAATATTTTCACCTTGGGAAAGGTGCCATCCAAATAGACTTACAGGTGTCAGTAATGGTTTCTGCAGAACAGAGTTGTATTCCTTCAATATACTGGGATAAAAATAAAAGGGAAGGAAAGAAATGGTGGCCAAGGCTTGCTCTTTTCATTTTGCGCCTGTGGCAGAACAAGAAATCGTGCTTTTCCCCCATTTCCAATTAAGGGGCAAAATGAACCATGTTGTTCTGGCACATGATGCAGAAAATTCCACAGACACATCTCTCTTATCCCTTAATAATGAAAGAAATAATTAACAATTTCCCGTCCTTTCATCTCACCCTTAATTTGCTGCCTGATGTGACTACTTCAGTCTGATGAATGGTAGAGCTGGCACTGGAAAAGGCAATACAAAAACAGCTGACATGTCACATTTAGAGGGTCTGTTAGATTTGGTTTGTTAGTTAAACTTTTTTGGATCTGATTATTTGTGGACTTGATTTACATTTTCTCTCAAGAAATCTCTGTGTCCTCCAGTGCAATTCTGTGATCAACATCCAGCAGACGTTGACCATTGAGTCATGCTAGAGCACGTGCGTCAAAGCCTGCGGGCCAAATTTGGCCCACCATGTCATTTTATGTGGCCCTTCAGATGCTGGACTAGTTCTGTTTAATCAGGATAGTAGGATTTGAATTTAGACACAAAGCTTGTGGATATGGCCATGGTAGTACACTCCTTAGTCACATCCAGGCTAGATTACTGTAATGCGCTCTACGTGCGGCTGCCCCAGAAGAACATTCGGAAACTTCAACTGGTTCAAAGGTCAGCTGCTATACTGCCTATGGGAGCAGGATATAGAGAAAGAACTACTCCACTCCTGAAACAGCTACACTGGCTTCTGGTTTGTTTCCAGGCGCAATTCAAGGTGCTGGCTTTAGCCTACAAAGCCCTATACGGTTTGGGCCCAGCCTACTTGAGGGACCTTATCTTCTTCTACCAACCTACTCAAGCCCTGAGATCCTCAGGAGAGGCCCTTCTCTTGGCACGTTTGGTGGGAACGAGAGAGGGTCTTTTCAGTGGTGGCCCCGCTGCTCTGGAATTCCCACCATAATGATACACGATCGGCCTTCTCCTTACTGGCCTTTCGCTTGCAAGTTAAAGACTTTCTGTGGAGCCAGACGCATGATAATAGGCACTGCCAGTCTGATAAATATTTTGCTAATATTTGAAAAATAACTTCAGTGGCTCGAGGTTATGAATACCTTTAAATGGTGCTTGCTCTAAGTTTTTTAATTGTTTTATTTGATGTGTTAATTGGGTTTTTTATATTGGGATATGATGTTTTAATTGATTATGTATTGTGGTTGGATGTATTTGTATGAATTTTATATGTTGTATGCTGCTTTGAATCCTACCCACAGGAGAAGAGCGGGATAGAAATGAATGAATGAATGAATGAATGAATGAATGAATGAATGAATGAAGAATAAATAACAACAACAACAACAACAACAACAACAACAACAAAAACATTGGAACTTGTGCCACAAATACCATCTCCCTGCCGCGCAGGCAATTCATAAATTATGTAATCATAATTACCCGGGATCTTTACGTCCCTTTCTGAAGGTTCTCAAGGCCAAGGTGTTCCCCATTGCTTTGTATGGAGCTGAAATATGGGGGGATCAAGATCTGGCATTGGTAGAAAGATTCCAACTTCGCCACTTGAAAATTGGCTTAGGTGGGGAGAGATCATCCCTGTCAGCTGCTGTGAGAGCAGAGATGGGGGTACCCCCAATTTCCACAGTAATCCTGAAGAGACAGATCAATTGGTGGTACAAAATAAGACAAATGCAACCACATAGACTCCCAGCCATATGCCTATTAGACCAAGAAAACCACAAAGAGTGGTCATCATGGCTAAGCAGACTCGGTCACACGGTCAGCAAGATAGGTTTTGCCCCACACGAGCTAATAAATTTGGGGGCTAAAGTGTGCTCAATTGTATACCAAAGAGCCCTCGACATTGCTGCACAAAATGATCTTATGATCGTAGCGCAAGCTGGAGCCACTCCATACCTGGCCAAATTTAAATGCAATGTGGGCATGGAAACTTACCTCTTCTTGACTCTTCCATTATATATTAGAAAACTTTTTACCCGGGCTAGATTCAATCAGCTCGACATTAAGTCCAAGCTAGGTAGACATCAGAATATCTCCTATATGAAGAGAACCTGTGGGTGTTGTGAGGTAGATGCAGAAGTGGAGGACTCAGAACATTTCTTCTTAAAATGCCCCTACTACACCAGGATTCGATCTCTCTATTTAGACCCTCTGCTGGAGAATCATACTCACTTAGAGTATGAAATTGCATATCCTTCTACAGGGTTCAGATAAAAACTCTATTTTAAAACTGGCCCTTTTTACACAAAAAGCGCTGGCCATTCGTGAGAAGATGGAAGCTGAGAGCTGATATATTATTGCCACTAACAAAATCCAAACTTAAAATTTACTACAGACAAGACACTTGTTTTACTTACCCCTGTCCTCGTTCAAACCTTGCCTTAGGAAATTACTAATTTTAACCTTTTTACTCTGTATTTGTCTAGGAGCGGGTTATTAGGCTGCAGGTCGGGATGTTTTGTATCTTTACATGGTTTTATTGTATGTATGTGTAAGTGTGTACGTATTGTATGTTTTACATGTTTTGATATGGTCAAAAGTGACTAATCAATAAAGAATTGTTGTTGTTGTAAAAAAAAAAACCCATCTCCCTGCAACAAAGAATTGGTGGGATCACAAGCTGGAAAAAGTTACAGAGAATGAACATGTCAAACTACTCTTGGACTTCTGAATTCAGACAGAGTTTTGGAGCACAATATTCCTGACCTCACGATCATGTTAAAGTATGGATTATTGATGTTGCAATCCCAGGTAACAGGAGGATCGAAGAGAAACAACTGGAAAAGCTGACACGATATGAGGATTTAAAGATTGAATTACAAAGACTCTGGCACAAGCCAGTCAAGGTGGTCCCAGTGGTGATCGGCACACTGGGTGCAGTGCCTAAAGACCTTGGCCTGCACTTAAACACACTAGGTGCTGACAAAATTACCATCTGCCAGCTGCAGAAGGCCACCTTACTGGGATCTGCATGCATTATTCGCCGATACATCACACAGTCCTAGACATTTGGGAAGTGTCCGACGTGTGATCCAATACAACAGCCAGCAGAATGTCTGCTGTGGACTCATCTTGTTGTGTTTATAATAATAATAATAATAATAATAATAATAATAATAATAATAACAACAACAACAACAACAATAACAATAATGTCTGATTTTAAAATGTACTTTATTCTGTCTCCAACCTCAGCTACATGCTGTTAGGTTGCAATTTCCATTATCCCCAGTCTACATGGCAGATAATCAGAAGTGATGGGAGCTGCTATTCAATAACATCTGGGGACCTAAACTGGGTAAAAATTAAAGAGACCCAACCACTATATGTAAAATTTTTTGTTGCCCCTCTGTATCCATGGATTTTCCACCCATGAATTCAATGGGTCCTTGAAGGCAACCATAAGTCTCATGTGGCCCTCGATAAAAGTGAAATGCCTGTGCTACAAGATATAGAGCTGTGGTTCTCAAACTGTGGGTCCCCAGATGTTTTGGCCTTCAACGCTCAGAAATCCTAACAGCTGGTAAACTGGTTGGGATTTCTGGGAGTTGTAAGTCAAAACACCTGGGGGAATCACAGGTTGAGAACCACTGATCTAGAGATTCCTAAAGAAGTGGTCTTCCCCACTTTCACAGCAAACCCCAAATCCAGCAAATGTGGAGAGCAAACTGTACAAGTATACTGGGGAGTCTCTTGTGCTAGTACATCTCAAAGCTGGATCTGGATGTGGTGGAAACCCTTGAGAACAAGCACTGGTATTAACAACTGAGAACCTCTTTAGTGCTTTAAATATAATTCTTGGCATGTTGGTAGTTCTTCCATTCCTAGTCTGCTTTTGCTTCCCAGGCGTTGCTCCTTAGTTCAAGATAGTGATGCCAGCCTTTTTAAAGGCATAGAGCTCTTACTGGATGACAGACCAAATGTATACACCTTAATAGAAATTAATTTGCAGAAGCAGTATTACAACATCATAACACTAGCATGTCATCACTGCAACACTGAATGTAAGGAACGATGTCACTTGACATATTTTGTTATATATAGCTGGTAAAGAACTGTACTAGAAAAAATGTTGGTGTCAAATCTAATGTTAGCATCCTACTTTCATGCAGTTTGTATGCAGTTGTCACTGGAACCAAAATCTCTTTACTTCTCCTCAGCTACTGAGCTTCTGAACATGTCTGATACCCAGGTTGCAACAACTGAATTTCAGCTGGCTTGCAGATCCTATAGCACTTTGTGGCTCATCCCTTGCAATGAGTCTTGGACTGTTTCTTTGCCTTTGAAATTTCTTGGCTTGGTTGTGTGATCAGCCTGATTACAGCCCCTCCTTTGTTTCCGTGTCTTTACAAAAATGCTTCCCATTGCTTCTTGCCCTCGACAGTTGAGTAATATGAATAATTTGCTTCCTGTATAGAAAAATAACCTAAACAATGAAAAGAAGATAGTATTAAGCTACTGCTTCCTGCAGGCCCATTGTCTTTTGGATCTTGTAGCGCAGGTGCAAATTGTGTGGACATTTGTTTGCTGGGGATTCAAGGACAACAGAATGAGAGTTTGCATCTGTGATCTTAGTAAAAAAAAAAAAAAAGGTTTGCCTCGGTGAAATTGATTGGTCTTTGGATTCGCTGCACATCCTGTCCAAATTGCTCTGAGCTAACTGAAGCCCAGAATAACCAAAACCATATCCAACACTACAAACCTTGTTTGTTCTCATACTAGACTTTAACAACCCTGTCAGTGTGAGAGTGCCTCTGAATAGAGTTGTTAACTTTGCTTGCTTTATGTAATGATTTATATTAGCTTATAATTTATTAGGGTTGTAATTCTTCCCTAAGTTTGTATTCCAAGGAAGCACTGAATTAAATAAGCAATTTTCTTTTGGCTCTAGGCAGAGCCGGCCCTAGGTATTTTTCAAGTGTAGGCGAACAGAATTTTGGCACCCCCCCCCCCCAAACCAATCACTGAAAAATAAAAGCGTTGGATAAGCGAAAATGTTGAATAATAAGGAGGGATTAAGGAAAAGCCTATTAAACATCAAATTACATTAAGATTTTACAAATTAAGCACCAAAACATCATGTTTTACAACAAATCAACAGAAAAAGCAGTCTCGACTGCGCCCCC
Source organism: Anolis carolinensis (assembly GCF_035594765.1). NCBI lineage: Eukaryota > Metazoa > Chordata > Lepidosauria > Squamata > Anolidae > Anolis > Anolis carolinensis. Next base: position 139,796,985 of record NC_085845.1, read on the forward strand.
ATATGTTTTGTGCCCGAAGTGACCGCTTAATTCGCCTCATTGTTGGACCGGCTCTAGGTTTTCAAAACCTATTGGTAGTTCAGGATTTATTCTGTGCAAAATTCTCATGTAGTGAGAATAACAGCAGCATTTTCTGCACTAGTTTGGACCTGCTGATAAAGTATCACCACCACACAGTCTGTGTTATGGATGTGTTCTTTCATTTCAAATGTTATGGAAAGCACAATGTCACTGGTGCTTCAAACAGATCTCTCTTTAACCCATTTGTAGGCAGGGGAAGGTGTGGATTGTATAGTGAAGGAAGTGTAAGTAGTACTAGATGCTAAATGCTATTTCGGGAGTGAAGCTGAAATATCGTTGCCACATGTTTCTTCTTGTTAGCCTAGTTGTGTGTGGAAGTAGGGGAATCTTAGTACATCCTTGCTAGCCCAAATAACACAGAACTGAGAATCTGGGGAGCTGACATGCTGTCTGAAATTTTACATCTTTATAAGTAGTGTGCTGGCGCATGGTAAGCAAGATGTTCACAGTTTATAATCAGCGTCAGTGCTTTGTGGTATAAATGACAACTTCTGGGGTGAATATTGGCAAATTTTGATGAATTTGTTTGGTGAGAAGCTAAGAGCTATACTGAGGGTTTAGTGGAGGTCTTCAAGACATACCTCTGCATTCTTTTTAACTATCCCAATCTGGCAGGGACCATCTCAATTAATCTTCAGATGTCCCACCTTTTCAGCTGCATTTAAAATGTCTAAGGGCACATGTACACCAACCACTTAATGCAGTGGTTCTCAAACTGTGGATCCCCAGATGTTTTGGCCTTCAACTCCCAGAAATCCTAACAGCTGGTGAACTGATTGGGAGTTCTGGGAGATGTAGGTCAAAACACCTGGGGACGCACAGGTTGAGAACCACTGACTTAGTAGGAAAGGTGGCTGAATCAACTCTATAGTGGCAATATGTTGTGTGAAGCTAATCCGGGTTAATGCAGTGCAAAGCCTTGACCTGCATTAATCAAAGTTGTGGCTTGCTCAGGATTCTGCCCTAAAATCAAGAGCAATGTGCTACTTTGGGCCCATGTAAGCAGTTGGGCCAGTTCGGCGATGAAACCCACAATTGTTTACATGGCCATATTGTGTTTGGGCTTCAGTGGCTCGGGGATATGGGATGGCACTCACCATCTCCTCCCATTCTCCTTGTTGCAGTGGCCAGGAGACACAACATGGGTTCTGTTGGTAACCATTTGCCTAGATCAGTGGTTCCCAACCTTCCTAATACCACAATTCCTTAATACAGTTCCTCATGTTGTGGTGACCCCCCAACCATAACATTATTTTTGTTGCTACTCCATAACTGTAATTTTTCTACTGTTATGAATCGTAATGTAAATATCTGATATGCAGGATGTATTCACAGGACCAAATTTGGCACAAATACCCAATACACCCAAATTTGAATACTGGTGGTGTTGAAGGAGGGAATGATTTTGTCATTTGGGAGTTGTAGTTCACCTACAATCAAAGAGCATTCTGAACTCCACCAACCATGGAACTGATCCAAACTTGGCACACAGAACTCTCACGACCAACAGAAAATACTGGAGTGTTTGGCAGGCAGAGATATCTTCAGCCTTCTCTGCCACAACGGTTCCTATGACCAACAGAAATATGTGTTTTCTGATGGTCTTTGGCAACCCCTCTGACACCCCCCCTAGGGGTCGTGACCCCCAGGTTGAGAATTGGGGGAGGTGGGGAGGGATGGAGGAGAAAGATTTCCCCCCTACTTAATTCTGGCACCCCAGACAACATTACTTTGGGTGATGAATGACTGGCAAAACCCTTGTCACATCTGGAAGGGATGTTAAGAGTGGCAGTCTGGTGAAGCTGAAATGGGTTTGGCACTGATGGACAGTCAAGACACCTTCCCACCTCTGCAGTACCAGGAATAATGGCAGTGTAGACCTAATGGGGCCAGTTCAGTATATGTCATGTCATATCAACCCCTGGGATAAATGGCCAGTCCTAAGTTTCTCTCTCCTAATTCCACTTTCTCCTGAGCTTACTTCAATGTGCTTCCCAATAGGCTCAGGCAAATGCAAACCGGTATGGATTCTTCTCATCTTTTTCCTCTTTATTAATGAGTGTTGCCATCTTGTCCACCACCTGAAGTTGCTTGGTCACATGCCTCCTGGTTTTCATCCATGAAATGTTGGAGGTTACACCCCTGCTGTAGAGATATGCAAACAGAAATCAAGCTTTATGAACAGATACTCTTTCATTCATTTTTTGGATTAAGGCCATCTGCTAAAGCTTTGTGTTGTTCACAACAGGTATGGAAAGAACATTTGTTTTTATTGGTTTCCTTATAGAGAAGAGGTTTTCCTAGCAAGCCCCCACTTGCATTTTTTTAATACACAATTCAATGTGCCAGTGTTTCTGCACAGTTACCTCTATTGGTTTTCTGCACAAATCCCACTTTTTTGCAAAGAAAACTATGTGTAGTACTATATAAAATAATTCTGTGCCATGGTTCATGAAATATCTTTTTCTCCCTTGGCAGAGAGAAGACAATAGCTATTATTTGTCCTTGAGTACAAGAACAATACAGATGACTTTTACAACCACCAAGGCTAAATCATTGGATTACAACACATCAGGAACATATTTGACACGTCCCCATCCTTTACTACTTTGTGTCAAAGTAAAGATTCTGAACCTGAGCATACAGAAGAACATTTTAAAAAGATCTCTAGGAGTATCCCAAAGGTCTACTTCATCCAAGATATTTTCAGCTCCAGAAAACCAGAGTTCACTTTAGGATTGCTATGTTTTGGAAGTGACTTAAAGGCACACAATGACAACAATGCTTATTACTTTTAACTATGAAGCTGGCACTTCTTATGAACTGACTTTTATTTTCCAGCTTTTAAACTAGGAATCCCGCGTGATCTGGCTTTTGACTGTCTTTATGCCCTTTGAAACATTAAACTTTTTCCTACTCTCCTGGAACACATCTGGAACAAGGCTTTGCTTCTGTAAAAGAAGCAGAGTTGCTTCATGCAAGTGCATCAACAATTACCTTTGGTACAGAAATGAGTCTTTTGGGATATACATTGGATAGAAGTTTGTTGCTAGGAAAGAAATGCTAATCCAGAAGTCCTTCCAAGCTCTGTATTACACAAGCAGTATATGTTATATACTGTGTCTCTGTGAATTTTAATAAGTCCTATTGACATAAATGCGCTAAAACAGTGGTTCTCAATCTGTGGGTCCCCAGATGTTTTGGCCTTCAACTCGTAGAAATCCTAACAGCTGGTAAACTGACTGAGGTTTCTGGGAGTTTTAGGCCAAAAACACCTGGGGACCCACAGGTTGAGAACCACTGCTTTAAAGATACAAGAATCCTAACTGATCTTGGAAGCTAAATAGGATCAGCCTTGGTTAGTACTTAGGTGGGAGACCACCAATAAATACCAGATGCTGTAGGCTATATTTCAGAAGAAGGGACTGACAAACCATCTCTGAATGTACCTTGCCCTATGAATATGATAATACATAAATTGACAGGCACTTTCAAGGCACATGCAAAAAAACCTGGAGTAAAACATAAATATGTCTTTTTAATTGTTAAAAAAAATCAAGTCATTAAAAAATAAAAGAGCTCACATTTAATTATTTACATATTTCTCTCATAGTTGTTAAGAATGGGTCTCGGTAGGATTTTTTAAAAAGTCGGAATGACTCCTAATCCTATAGTGATGAAACTAGCAACATACTTGTTGGAGAAATTTGGAGAGAAAAGTGTGCTAATCCTATAAACTCTTTTGAGATTTCCCACAGTCCAGCACATATTTTTAATGGCTGGGCTTTCTCTCATCATGGTTATGAGGGGGAAGAATTCTGGAAAATAAAACATTAGCTAGTGAAGTGTGACAACTAGAATTCCCCAGATTTGGATCTTAAGAGATGCTTATCCCTGCATGACTAGGGGCCTATTCACAATACATATTTATTTTTAGTGCCATATTCCACCAGGAGCCCCTGGTGCCACAGCAGGTTAAACCATTGAGCTGCTGAACTTGCTGACCAAAAGGTTGCCGGTTCAAATCCAGGGATCGCAATGAGCTCCCACAGTTAGCCCCAGCTTCTGCCAACCTAATAGTTCGAAAACATGCAAATTTGAGTAGATCAGTAGGTACTGCTCTGGCGAGATGGTAATGGTGTTCCATGCAGTCATGAAGGGTGTTGCACCCCAAGGCAGCGTGAGCGCTGGAAACCACACAGAGACCAATAATCATACAATATCTTTATTAAAACAGTAATAATTTCAGGAATGAATAAATGGAAAGGATGAGAGAGGAATAGTCCTTTATAATAAGGTATGAATTAGTCCAAAGGATTGAAGAGAAATGTCCAACATTATTGTCCAAAGTCCAGAAACCGAAACACGCTCAAAACTGTTTGAAAGTTCTTGAGCGAGGAAAAACAACAAGGAAGCAAGAGTGAATAACAAGGTCCAAAAGGCAAGGTCCAAAGAACAAGGTCCAAAGTCACTAGGTAATCTTAGATGAAGGCAGGAATGATACGGAGTTAAAACCATTCTTGATTCAGGAAGAAGGCAAGGAAGTGAATTTACTCCGGTTCAAATCGGGAGTCGCTTGGCCACCAGGAACAGGAGGCTTGGCTTGGTGAAATCAGGAAACTGGAGTCGGTGAAGTGTTCTCAGAAAACGCTATGTTGACACCGCAAGATGTTTGCAGTGCAAGGCACTTTTATGGAACGAAGATCAGATCCCAACAAAGGGAGACCAAACTCCCCAAAAGTTCCCAAGGCAATCTTCTTATCCACAATCCCCTCGAGATGCCAAGCAATTACTCCTTCTAAGTTCTTGTTTCTCTGATCTCTGGCGAAACAAAAACTTCTTTCGGTTGAAGGGCACGTTCTCTGGAGAACTCTGGGCATCTGGTTCGGCCACGGGAGTAACATCGCCCGTATCTCTCCCAATAAAGGAAGCATCTGAATTATCAACAGCCGACAGCTGTAACTGAAAGGAGCTGGGAGAACTGGGCGAAAGGTCAAAATAAGCTTCATCCTGGTCAAAGTTAATTTCTGAATCAGGTTCAGAAACCAAAGGTGGCTGGGGTATAACACAGGGCCTTCTCAGTGGTGGCCCCTCCCTAGTGACATTAGTTCACCCCCATTCCCTTCTAGTCTTCAGAAGGAAAGTAAAAACTTGGCTCTGGGATCAGGCTTTTGGAGATTAGTACAGTGCAATAATAGACTTGGGATTATGTATAACTGACGATGGAACAGCCTTGGACTATGATTTTTGGATGATGTGATCTTAATATTGAATATGTTTTAAATGTTTAATATGTAATAATTTTAATTTAATTGATTTAAAGTCTCTGTTTCTATGTATTTTAAGGCACCTAATAGATGCCATATGTAAGCCACCTTGAGTCCCCTCCGAGGTAGAGAAAGGCGGGGTAGAAATAAGGTAAATTAAATAAATAAATACAGGCTTCTGTGTCCTGATTATAGATATTTTTAATGATCATCAATAAAACCTTTAATGAAATTTCAGTGCATACATTTTTTTTAGAAAACAGACTTCATATAATTAAAAACATCCAGAGTTTTAGTAATTTTGAAGAGAGAAGGAAAACAATTGACATATGGGAATTCAGTGGTTAGGAATTTTTGGCAGTTATTTTTTTTTTAAAAGATATTTTTATTGAAAAGTTATGTACATACATCATAACAACATACAGTAACAAACAACAGTAAAACAAGTGCAACACACCTCACACACACAAAAGGGAGGGGGGAGTGATAAGGATTGATAAGGGGGAGAAAAGGGGATGGGAAACAGAAAATACAATAAGGGCTAGGGAATGTGAATAGTGGACACAATAGGGGGGGGTGTTCTTCCGATCTTTGTACATCTTTTTGTTATAAGTTCCCTTATCAATTTTTAGATGTAATTTTCTTAATGTAGTCCTCAAGTGGAGACCAGTCCGTGTCCTTCATCGCTCTTCCATTACTCTTCCTCAGCAAAAAAGTTAATTTGTCCATATCCTTTATTTCAATCAGTTTTCCCAGCCATGCTTCTTTTGTTGGTGCATTTTCACTTTTCCATTGCTTTGCGACCAGCATTCTCGCTGCAGTGATACAGAAGGTGAATAATTTATCTGTATTTCTATCTACCATAATTGATTGATCGTATAACCCTAGCAATAGGAGTTCAGGTGCTTTTTTAAAATTTGTTTTTAAGATTTTGTTACTTTCCTCTAGTACCATCGTCCAAAATTTCTCTAATTTTTTGCAACTCCACCACATATGGTGGTATGAGCCGATTTGTGTTTTACACCTCCAGCATTTGTTATTAGCCTTTTTATACATTAGCCCTATCTTTTTGGGTGTCAGATACCACCTATGCAGTACTTTGAGACAGTTTTCTTTCATATCTGTAGAATAAGAGTATTTTATCTTTTTTCTCCAAATAGATTCCCATTCATGTATATAAATAGGAATTTTTGGCAGTTATTTTTGAAACAGAAGGTTTATACTTATCAGTAGATCTTTGGAGCAGTAGCTTCTGATATTGGTGACCACCTGTATCTCAAAATTTCCATTGTTATCCAAGGAGTATGTTTTCACATTCTTCAGTATGGATATATAGTTTATGAGAAAAAAGTCCTTGCAAAGCAGTCCCTTGTCAGAATATTGCCATATTCATAGATGTTGGGTGATACGCTGGTGCTTTGTGATGTCATCCTCTATGCCACCATGACACCATGGAAACGGTGTGGCCAGACAGAAGTTTACATGAGAAACCAGCAGAAGAGCACTGAAAGCTGACAGAGGAGACAACATCTTGAGTCTGGCAAGGTCATCAACACAGCTCAGCACTTAGAACAGTACAATGTACAGAAATAGCCATGGCAATGAAAAGGGAAATCGACAAACAGACCCTTATCCCTCTGGAAGCAAAGTTCTAGAACAGATCATTTCAATGGATGAGTGTGCAAAACACATTATTGATACTGCAATATCAAGAATACAGAAGCAGCTACTGGACAAAACCAAACAAGGTGGACCTCAGAAGCTAGTTAATCCTTCACTTGGTTTTAAGCGTAATGATTTAGAGAGGGCAGCGGCCTCCTTGGGTGCCAAGTTCCCTAACGTGAGCCCTTCAAGACGAGGAGGATGGCAGGAATCTCAGCCCCAAGAACCAAGAAAGGAAGATTTTTCAAGCCTCCTCACATCAACCATACAGAAAGTCATGCGTGAAGCTGTGAATAACACAGAGGAAAATCCCAACAGCCCCAATAGGAGTCGCAAACAGGGCCCACTTACTGAGAGCCGATCTCAGAAGATCAAGGCTCTTCCCAAACTGACTATTGGCAACAGGGAGCCAAATGGCAGCATGAATCCTATGGAGATGCTGGATATTGATCAACTGGTGAAATCCATGACAAAATTGTGCCTATTAGAGTCTGGAGGCAATAACAGTTCCAATTTAGCCAGTGGTGACACATTCTATAAACAATTCGGTAGCTCATCCCATCAGTCAGGAGGACCCAAGAGAACTTCAGTAGTAAGACCAAATATGAAGCCATCGGGTTCAAATGGGGTGATTGTGACTAATCAAAATGGTGAGAGTGGCTCTTTGAACAAGGAACTCCAGGCTATCCTCCAGTGGATGGTGGCTTCTCAATTCAACGTACCCAACCTGACCTTCTTGAATGATAGAGAAGGAGAGCTGTCTGAGCTTCCTCGTCTGGCTCAAAAAGCAACCAATAAGGGCTATAGTGTGGGAGATATTCTTCACAAGGTAATGGTGTATCTTGAAAGAGCACAGATGGAGGAATCCATGGGGAAAAGACCTCCATGTGGACTGATCCGTTGGCTCCATGCCAACCTGTAAGAGCCAACTCTTTCCTCTCATACTGACTTAACCCAGCACAGGCACCTTTCGACCAAACCTTCCTAGTGCACCTGGATGTCCCAGGATGGCTGCAAGCAACAATATACTTACTTCAACAAATGGTAGCTGGGCAAGATCGTCAATAAAACACATTTTTTTTAAAGTGAGCACTGCGGAAAGTGTGTCTATTTTGATAATGAGTTCAACAGCGAATGAAAAGTAGAGTTGTGATAGGAAATGTCCATGAAAATGTTTGTGCTTCTGCTGATTGATGGATGGGGAGGGCCCACATTTATGTCCAGTGTATGATTTGGGTGGTGTGGAGGCAAGATGTGTGAGTATGGTCGCTTCGAGTCCCCTTTTAGCCACTTTCATTCTCCTATGGGGAGATAAAACAGGGTATAAATAAATATTATTATTATTATTATTATTAATGATAATAATAATAATAATAGTGTACGCAATCTTAGTGCAATAGCTATTAAGAGGACCAATAACTGTTGGTGGCCTCCATGTTGGGGGAAGGGGGAGCAGAGAATCTATTTTAAGTTTTAATTGGAACTTTCAGATTTTGGTGTTGCTAATTGCTGTCAAGGCAACTTTGATATACGGTGACCACCTGTGTATATAAGTCTCCTAATCACCCTGTTATATAGCCCTGCTTGGGTCTTGCAAACATGGGGCTGTGTCTTGCTTGACTGAGTCTATCCTATATAATATGGTCTCCAGTCTTTTCTCACTGGCTTCTGTTTTAGCATTATTGTTCTATCTTTTCATATCTAAAGTAAGCCATCTCAGTTTAGTCAACTAAGAGTTCAGGATTGATTTGTTCTAATACCCAATCATTTCTCTTTTTGACAGTTCATAGGATCATACAACTCTGCTCTTGTACCACATTTCAGATGCTTTGATTATCTTCTGAACCAATTTTAGAGCTATAAAAAAGCTATAAAATTCAGCATCTTGGACAGTTCTGTTATAGTTTAAACTAAAACCTGCAGTAAGTTCCCAGCCTCAATGACACAGATGTCATTGGCCATCACTGCAGAAATGTATGGAAGTCAACAGTGGCCAATAAAGTGACTAATAGTTCATGCTGAGGTCCACAACTAGGTCCACAACATGACTAGCCTTGCCCATCACTACTCTTGTCACTGTTGCTTCTTATATTGTTAAACACACACACACACACACACACACACACACACACACAAAACTATAAAGCTGAACGACGAACATCCAGTCTAAACATATCCAGCCCTCTAAGCTACTCCTCACAGGACATGCACAAAGCAGTAAACCACACTGCCTCTTTTTATCTACTACCATTTAATCATACAATTAAGATAAGATAGTTGCACAGAATAGTGAGCTTATTAGATAATTTGAACTGAAGATGGCATCGACTGGATTTGGGATCACAGATTTCTGCATGCAAAGCATGTACTTGACCACGGATTGTTGAGGACCATATGTTTGGATTGGAATTAAGGAGGCAGAAAGGATGAAGACTTAGGCCTGTCGAGACAGTACCTTTATCTTAGGAGCTCCTGCTTTAAAATGGAAGGTGGCCAAATAACATCCCCTGAAAATGTGTGTGCAATAGCTACAAAGGCCAAAAAATCCGTGATTTTCAAGTGCGGAAATATCCTGTTTCTGGTTGGAAAATGCAGATCTTCAAATCTCTATGTCCCTACACTAAAAAAATGGGATTTTTTTTATGTTGGTTTGTTCCTGGGTTATACATATCAGTTCCTGATTGGTTGTATCCTAAACACATAGCAACAGCTGACTAGAGGGCAAAAACTTTATCTTGGCAAGAGAAACTTCATCCTCCACACATTTAATGAAGTTTGTGACACACAAAGGTTTTGCCATGTAATCAACTTTCCCCATGTTTTTATGATAATAGCAATGGGGAACAGACATGTATGACCCAGAAACAACACCCCATAGTTCCCAGGCACAAGTATAGGGCCAAACTTGTCTGCACAGATAGCCATGCAGCTTCTATAACCCAGGAACGGAACTTATACAATGATTCACATATTCGCATCTTAAGTTTAAAAAAAAAAATGCTGAAATTTCCAGCAGACATCCCACAACTGCCATCTTGGGGGCTGCAAAATCCCAGGACAAAGCAGCAAGTGTAGATGATGGAGGCAGAAATCCCAGGACCAATAGGTCTGTATATGGACCTCTTCTCAGGTCCCAGGGTTTTTTGCCCTTGGCTAAAACTCACGATTTGGTGCTGTCTGGAAGCACCCTTATTTATGTAGAAACAAGTTCTGGATATACTCAGAGGCCCTCAAATTTCTGATTAAGAATCCTTTGTTCTTAATTCATTCACTCATCTTTGTAGCTATCCACTTGTTGCTGCACTTGTGGATTAGTGTTCTCTTACTGAAATACTTCATTCCTTATCAACCGTTAACAAAGAAGGTATTTGAAGAATGAATGAAGTCTACATGTTGGCAGAACTGCAGATGTTCCACGTTTAAATGATCGGGTAAAACAAGAAAAGGGAATTCTAGGTCAGAGTACAGCAACTATAAAAGGATAAAAAGAAGTCTTTAAAGGAGCCAATAATACATTTTTCCTTAGAGTTAACAGTGGCAACTTCCACATCATTCTCTAGAAAACCTACATTGTGCCCCAATTAAAATTAATCAATGATGGATAACATTGCTAATTTTATAGTTTCAATTATTAGTGTTGATGGTAACTAAAACCAGTAATTCTCCTGACATACCTCACAGGACTATTGTGGAATCACAAATGGGGAGGAGGAGAGCCCTGGATGCCAGCTTTCACTCAACTAAAGGAAAGTTGGGATATCAATATAACTTATAAATAATAAAATCCCATACTCTTTTTGTCATTGGCTATACTTGCTGGGGGAGCCGAAGTTCCACAGTGGCCCCAGGACTGCAAGTTGACCTCTCTCTTGTGTAAAGTGACAAAAAAGGTTCAGATTACCCTGTGGTGGTATATGGCTTGGCTTATGTAGTGGTGAGGGAAATGCCCCTCTCATGTTTTCGGAGTGACCCACCCTCTCTGATTTCCTATGTTCTTGGCATTTGTAATAGTTTCCATGCCTGAGCCCTGGGAAGCGATGGAAAAAGTTAACAATGAACATCAAGGGCCGAACAAATCATTTAGAACGACATCCACAGATTTCCTTTGATACTGCAGGAGGTGTCTGAAAAAAAAACTAGTGAGGTAAATAAATTATTCAGATCCTTTTCTTCATTTAATGGGCTAATGTTTCAGATGTGGCAGAACAGGAAGCCTCGTCATTTCCCTTAGAACAAAGTAATGTATATGGTTATTCTGTGCAGGGTCTATTAGCCAAACACTTTTAACAAAGGAACGCAACTATTATCCTGAACTTTCATAATTATTTTTTTAAAACTCAGCATTTTAATAATTATTCAGATTAATGCTTTTATTAAAACCCAACATTTTATTAAATTCAAACAATTTGAAAACCCCACCAGAATTAGTTTGGCCCCAAATTATAATATGCTAGTAGCTTAAAATACAGTATTAATTGTTTTTGATGGATATTTTATTCATTTATATTTAGATATGATTTGCCTTTTCCTAAAAAGCACAGGGTAGTGAGCAAACAGAGATGTCATACTTCCTTCCGCTGATAAATAATATCAGAGAGCTACTTAGGAAATAACCCGTCTTAAGGTGGGAAGAGAGAAGACACACTAGCCAATGTAATACCCATCATCTAGTTTTCTATCTGAAGTGGTTCCTTCTGGCTCAGTGACTGTTGTTACAAGACTACTCAAATGTCATCTCATCCTGGAGGAAGCCGACGTTTATTTTTTAATACTGGAAACCTGTTGGTGACATGCACTCACACAACCTGGGGTTACACAATTTTCCCTTTTGGGATATTATAGAAGGAGGTATTCAATACCTACAGCCAGCATAGGGCTACCTTTGTACCAAGTTCAGAAACTCCAGTTAGTTCAAAATACAGCAGTCAGATTGGTTATGGGAATGTCTAGGAGTAAGCATATTACACCTATCCTAAAGTCACTCCACTGGCTGCCAATTGACTTTCGAGCAAAGTATAAAGAGTTGGTTTTGACCTGTAAACCCCTACATGGTTTGGGTCCAGGCTACCTAAAAGTTTGCCTTCTCCCGTACAATCTGCCCTGAACACTTAAGTCCACTGTCAGGCAGTTACTGTAGTCTATCAGAACCCAACTGACAACCATCACCCAGAGGACCTTTTCATTGGCCGTCCCAAGACTGTGGAATGACCTGGCGGAAGAGCTCAGTTAAATGAGCTGTTGGAATTTTAAAACCACCTAAAGATCTATTTCTTCCGGCAGGCCCACCCAGACAGTTTTTAAACATGAATTTTAAACTCATGTCCTTTAATCTCTCTGTTTTGTTTATTTTAATATGTATTTTATAGAAATACGTTTTAATATGTATCTTTTATCAAAGTACATTTTAATATGTGTATTTGTAATATTTTCACAATGTTTATGTGTTTTAATTATTCCATAACCCGCCTCGAGCCACTAGGAGAAGCAGGTAGGAAATAAAATTATTATTATTATTATTATTATTATTATTATTATTATTATTATTATTATTGACACAAGGACATAGTCTGACACAGCAAACAAGATAGATATGCTGGATTTCGTATCACAAAATCACAAGTCGAACACTTCCCAAGCGTTTAGGACTGTGTGATGTATTTTCGGATGATGCGCGCAGATCCCAGTAGGATGGCCTTTTGCAGTTGGTAGATCGTAATTTTATCAATGTCTATTGTTTTCAAATGCTGGTTGAGATCTTTTGGCACGGCACCCAGTGTGCCGATTACCACTGGGATCACCTGCACTGGTTTCTGCCAGAGTCTTTGAAGTTTGATCTTGAGGACCTGATAGCGGCTGAGTTTTTCCTGTTGTTTTTCATCAATTCGACGGTCACCTGGTATAGCGACATCAATAATCCAAACCTTTTTCTTTTCCATACCTGTGATGTCTGGTGTGTTGTGTTCCAGAACTTTGTCAGTCTGGATTCGAAAGTCCCACAGTATCTTTGCGTGTTCATTTTCCATTACCTTTGCAGGTTTGTGATCCCACCAGTTCTTTACTGCTGGGAGGTGGTACTTGAGGGATAAATTCCAGTGGATCATTTGGGCCACATAATTGTGCCTCTGTTTGTAGTCTATCTGTGCGATTTTCTTACAGCAGCTGAGGAGATGATCAATGGTTTCATCAGCTTCCTTGCACAGTCTGCATTTTGGGTCACTGGCTGATTTTTCGATCTTGGCCTTAATTGCATTTGTTCTGACAGCTTGCTCCTGGGCTGCAAGGATCAGGCCTTCTGTCCCCTTCTTCAGTGTCCTATTTGTGAGCCATAGTAATAAATAATAATAATAATAATAATAATAATAATAATAATAATAATGCTTAGAGCATTGAACTATAATGTTGCAGACGAGCTTCTGAATCTCTGCTTGGCCATGGAAACCCACAGGGAAACCTTGAGCAACCTGGACTCTGGACTGACTTCCTGGTTTGATGAATGGACCCGAATTTTGTACACTTTGGACTTGATTTTGGCACCCCAACTACAAATCGTATTTTTATAACTTGGGACTTTGTATTGTCTGAGCTGTGTGCTATATTTATGTTCTGTAGTCAGATCTTGAAGACACTCTGTGTTTAAGTTATTGTTTAAGTAAAACTTAAATGATTTTGGCATTTTCTGGGTTTGTTTGGTGAAACTCTGCCCTTTTTATTGGGCAAGAGCCCTGGAACACGACAGTGGGTTATCAGGTCAAGATCAGGGTATAGATTGGATCAAATCATTTTATCATTGGATTTCTGATGTGAAAAGTTAGGTAGAGACACCCAGATGAGTCCTTTCAGAATGTTCAGGTTAAAATGGCAGTCATAAAAAGTACACCAAAATTTATGTAACTACTTCTGCAAAAATGTTCCATACCTTGGTACAAATTTTCCCATCCATTATTATCTTGCCATTGAGTTAATTACATCTCCTTCACACTCTTTCCTGGCCTAATGAGAAAAGTGCACACACAGACCCACACCATCCATACCACTCTATATATGCATATTCCTAAGAAACATTTCATTTTTCTTCTTTTTTCTTCACAGTCTGATCCATCTGACAGAGAAACCCTCCCCTCCAATGAATTTCTGGATCCAAGTGCCAGTGGTTGGATATCGGACAGACAAGGAGATTGTTATCACCGTGGGTAGCAGATGCCTCTTCACATGTTGGCTTGTAATTCTTAGGGATGGTCTCATTCACCTCATCACTAACTCAGCCATATTTACCTGGAAAGACATTTTCAAGGACCTATCTATCTAAATTCTGTGGTTTCCACTACCATATTATATTGTCTGAATGAGACATGACTCATAGAAACAAACAGAGCAAATGGAAAGGCATTGTTTTGCATGCAATTGGGGTCATAGATCCAATGCAAATGAAGTGAGCAAATGCCCATGATTGTTTCCTTTATTTCTATTCCTCGCTGTCTTGACACAGCAATATAACAGCACTTTATGGACACTTCAGGAAGTGTCTGCATATTAAAGAGCCCTGATGCTTTTAGTGTCCCTTTTAGTATACCCAAGATCATACAGTACAGTATATTCCCCTTATCAATGGATTCAATATCCACGGTTTCACTTATCCATGCACCAAAAAAATATTCCCTACCAGCAGTGTTTGCCAGTCTCTCTAGATCCTTCAGTGTGAATCTATGGTCTTCTTCCAGTCCAAGTATAATCAAAATGCAGGGTTCACTGTTATCCATAGTTTCAGGTATCCACGTTTATTAATGTCTTGGAGTAGAAGGGGCTGTCATTCACAATTATGCACACAAAAGTATACATAAGAATTTTAAAGCATAACCTCTGTGGTTAGAAAATGAAAATGGCTATAGTAATTGGTGGTTGATGGAATACATGATCATACACAACCTACCAGAACACCTATGCGATGGACTAAGAGTAATTTGTTCCTCTTTTGTCAAGCATATTCCAAATAAACAGTGGCCATGCTGGCTGGGGGATTCTGAGAGTTGTAGGTACTGGAAAATTTGAAAAGTATGGAATTAGTAGGATTTAAGCCTAGGCATTTTAAGTAAATGCAAACATTTGGAACACAGCATTCAAGTCCTGCAATTCTTTAATGGTCTGTATGTTTCTTGTATTCTTTCTCTTTTATATTTGTATGTGCCCTTGATAATATTACTAAGATTTTACTATTATTTATGTTAACCATGCTATATGAGTTGTATTGTATAGCCACTTCCCCTTTACTTGTCTACATACACACACAGTTTTTGTTTTAAGTTAGGCATACGTGTGGTTCAGGACGGTATGTCCCCAATGCCTGTATTAAGGCAAGCCTGCTTAATGGTAAACAGCAGATTTGAAAACACAGAGTGTTTAGTGCATTATGGTGTAAATGGCAGAACTAGAGCAACTCGTTTCTTATGGCTGTCATAACAATCAACATTCTGCATTTTTCAGAAGGGTTCAAAAACAGGAAGTTTTTGGCTTGATAATTGCTATATCCCCATAGGAAATAAGGAGCCCTCTTTAGCCTACTCATCTATTGCTGTTGATTTCATTGTTCAGCTAAGAGCTGTAGAAGTAAGAACCCTTTCTAAGCACAGTTGTTCAAGGAATCAGACACTTCCTGCACTTGCTCGCCATGTGGAATGCAAAAACAACCTTAAATTCTATAGAATTCTTTACAGTTTTGGCTTACCTAAGACAAAATGCAGATCAGTGAGAGAGTAGTGTCCAATGACTCCAGTTGCAGTTGGACCAATTCAACAAATTGTACTTTGTGACAGTGGTTTGTTTATCATAACACCCAAACCTAGCACTTTGGCTTGCGGGTTTGCCAGGAAGCAAAGAAAGAACCATATTGTGGTCTTGATTCTTGCCATAGTATTTTGTCATTGCATCTGAATTCACCCCTTATACGCATATGGCCCTTTTTTTTGCATCTGAATTCACCCCTCATCTAAAACATTCTGCTTCTAGTAATTAAGATGAAATATTGTACATAAATTCTTGAGATCTCATCAGACAGATGTCCCCCTGTCTATTTAGTTCAGTTTCAACGGCAATCGCTGGTGAAACAAGGTATGTGTGGCACCCAAAACACACTTTACCTTCCATGTTGGTGAGGCAATGCTTCCTTGCTACTTCAACTATAAATGAGGCAGGGCCATAACCAGTATCATGTGATGGTGCTCAGCAGACTCTGTTCTCAAAGCCCCCCAAAGCCCCAGTGTGATGAGGTGGAAGTTTTGTGCCCAGTATCCCCAGTTTTTAGAGCCCCGGTGGCGCAGTGGGTTAAAACGCTGAGCTGCTGGATTTGCTGACTGAAAGGTCGGTGGTTCGAATCCAGGGAGTGGGGTGAGCTCCTACTGTAAGCCCCAGCTTCTGCCAACCTAGCAGTTAGTAAACATGCAAATGTGAGTAGATGTACCGCTCTGTTGGGAAGGTAATGGCGGTCCATGCAGTCATGCTGGCCACATGAGCTTGGAGGTGTCTATGGAGAACACCGGCTCTTCAGCTTAGAAATGGAGATGAGCACCAACCCCCAGAGTAGGATATGACTAGACATAATGTCAAGTGAAAACTTTTACCTTTTACCTATCCCCAGTTTAGCTGTGTGTACATCTGTGCTTAAAACAACCCTCCCAGGGTGTCAAAATTGGACTAGGGATCTGGAAGACCAGGTTTTGGAGCCCTGCTCAGCCTCTCCCTCTTAGAAGGAGGCAATGACACACCTATGGATAAATATTGCCAAGAAAACTCTCTCACAGAATCACCATCAACACCAGAAGTAACTTGCAGTTTCTCAAGTCGCTCCTGACATGAAAAACCAAAACAAAACAAAGCCATCAACTGGAGTTGATGTGAAGATACAGTAGAGTCTCACTTATCCAAGTCTCTGGATTATCCAAGCCATTTTTGTAGTCAATGTTTTCAATATATTGTGATATTTTGGTGCTAAATTCATAAATACAGTAATTACTACATAACATTACTGCGTATTGAACTGCTTTTTCTGTCAAATTTGTTGTATAACATAATGTTTTGGTGCTTAATTTGTAAAATCATAACCTAATTTGATGTTTAATAGGCTTTTCCTTAATCCCTCCTTATTATCCAAGATATTCGCTTATCCAAGCTTCTGCCGGCCTGTTTAGCTTGGATAAGTGAGACTCTACTGTACATAACTGACACAACATATACATTATGCAAACTGAGCACAAATTGAAATGTATTAACAGGCATATTTTACCACTATAAAGGTACTGTATTTTTAAAATATGCCGCCATTAAACCTTGATGACTACTGGTCGTGCCGGATGGGATTCTTCATAGCTCTGGAATGTACATTAGCCAAAATGTAGATCTGAACATTAGTTGTCATAAGTCATTTGTAACTGGGCAGCCATTTAATGGTTAAAGAGGAACATGGGATTGTCTTAGATACATATTTTCACTTCTATATTTTGAAATGTAAGTCTGTATGTAGAACACATAGCACCAGTGGAATATTGGCAATAGTGCAACTTGTCTTGACTTAGAGGGCTATGTTGGATTATACATGGAAACAAATGATTCCACATGTTAGGCAAAGTAGGGGGAAAAGATTTCCGAAAATCTCCTGGCTCAAAATTATGTTTGCTCACAGATTAACAGCCAAAGTCCAGGTGGTTCTCAATAATAAATTAGAAGCAATTATTTTACTGGCAGAAGTTCTAGATAGTTGGTGAAATCCTTGGTATAAAAGCCATTATCTTGGGAATGCCTCCCTCTCCTACTTGTACAGGCATGTTTTACTACGTGCAGGGAAAGTAGTGCCACAGCCATGAGTCAATTTGTGTATCAGTGCTCTAGACAGCTAATAACTTGCTTGATTAGGAAACTAGCCAGTTTTCAAAGTTTCTGATGCAAAGGGAAATAAGTGGAAATTGCTGCAGAGTGCTTCTAAGGTCATACAAATGATTTTCATCTTATCACATTTGACATTACACTTGATCTGAACTAGTTGAGACGAGAGGATCCAGGTTTTCCCCCAGACTTCTCCAGAAATGGTGGAGCCTTAAAAAAAATACAAACGTGTTTAAGGTGCTCAAAAATGCTAGTTTTATAAGTAGAAAAATCTGATGCATTTTGTCTTGTGATAACTCTTTTTTTTAACTTGTCAGGTAAGCAGTCTGAGAATTCATGGTTCGGAAATCAGTGGAATTTTATTCTTAAGGCCCTCCAAAGAAGGCCTTAAGGGTTCACACAAGCTGAAGTGTACTGGGCTTTCCCACTAATAAAACAACCATGTTTTGAACATTGAATCAGAAGACCACGGGTTGTTATGCCATAATGAAAATACTAGGTTTTAGACTGACTAATAAGCCTTCACAAAAACACAATAAAGCCATGCATCGTTGCTTTCAGATAAAGAACTACTGGTAACTACGCTTTATATTTCATGCTTTATTAGAAGAAGGAAAAGGGTGTGTCATAGCTGCCACTTAAGCATTCTCCCCTTGCGTTGTAATAGCATTTCATTCTAATCAAGGTATGAGGGATCTGTTTTATATATAATAAAATAAAATATTTGCATATAATCTGGAACTCTATTTTTCTTACCTTAAATGAACTACGATTTAGGCTTCTGGCTGAAGCATACTATAGAATTATTATTATTATTATTATTATTATTATTATTATTATTATTATTATTATTATTTTATTGTATGACACAGCAAACAAGATCGACATGCTGGATTTCATATCACAAAATCACTAGTCGAACACTTCCTAAGCGTTTAGGACTGTGTGATGTATTTTCGGATGATGCGTGCAGATCCCAGTAAGGTGGCCTTTTTCAGTTGACAGATCGTAATTTTGTCAATGTTTATTGTTTCCAAATGCTGGTTGAGATCTTTTGGCATGGCAACCAGTGTGTACTGGTTTCTGCCAAAGTCTTTGCAATTCGATCTTGAGGTCCTGATAGGGGCTGGGTTTTTCCTGTTGTTTTCATCAATCCGACTGTCACCTGGTAGGGCGCCATCAATGATCCAAACCTTTTTCTTTTCCACAACTGTGAGGTCTGGTGTGTTGTGTTCCAGAACTTTGTCAGTCTGGATTCGGAAGTCCCACAGTATCTTTGCGTGCTAATTTTCCAATACTTTTGCAGGTTTGTGATCCCACCAGTTCTTTGCTGCTGGAAGGTGGTACTTGAGGCATAAGTTCCAATTAATCATTTGGGCCACATAGTTGTGCCTCTGTTTGTAGTCTGTCTGTGTGATTATCTTACAGCAGCTGAGGAGATGATCAATGGTTTCGTCAGCTTCCTTGCACAGTCTGCATTTTAGGTCATCAGCTGATTTTTCGATCTTGGCCTTAATTGCATTTGTTCTGATGGCTTGCTCCTGGGCTGCAAGGATCAGGCCTTCTGTCTCCTTCTTCAGGGTCCCATTCGTGAGCCAGAGCCAGGTCTTCTCCTTAGCAGCTTTTCCTTCAATTTTGTCAAGGAACTTTCCATGCAATGTTTTGTTGTGCCAGCCGTCAGCTCTAGTTTGTAGTGCGGTTTTCTTGTACTGGCTTTTTGTCTGCTGTGCTTTGAGGAGTTTCTGATTTTGACTTCAATCAAAGCAGGTTCTTCACTTTGCTTTACATATTCTGCCAGGGCATGTTCTTCTTGTGGGCATTTATAATAGGGACTAGGCTTTCTCAAATGCCAGCTGAAACATCCAGGTTTTCAAATCCCTACGAAAGGAGGACAGTGTGGGGGCTTGCCTAATCTCCGTAGGAAGGCTGTTCCAAAGTCAGGGGCCATCACCGAGAAGGCCCTCTCCTTCGTCATGACCAACCGTGCTCTAGTGACAGTGGTGGAAATGAGAGGAGGGCCTCCCTGGCAGATTTTAGAGCCTGCGCTGGTTCATAGAGGAAGATGCGGTCCCGAAGATAGGTAGGACCTGTACTGTTTAGGGCTTTATAGCTCATAACCTGCACTTTGAATTGTTATGTAAGTTGAACAAAACACTATAAAAATCGGTTTCGAAAGACTTGTCACTCTGTAATGCTGCATGCAAATATTTGGAAAATTTGGATCAAAAATTGAAAAGTTTTTTTCTTTAGATTTTATTCTGATAGGGAGGCAAAAGCCTAATGGAGATTCATTTATGTTCAATGGATTGTTCATCTCAATATGTGATAAAACAAAGAGTAATTTATTACTTAAAGTACAGGTGCTCCATCACATTTGTGGTTTTGTCCTTTGTGGATTTGATTATTCATGGATTTAATTAAAACATTCCCTCTAGGATCCTCTAAGTACTGTAATGTGACTGCAATGGTCATCTTACTCTTGTCATGTTGGATGACCTCGAATTTTCTCAAGAGAACACATTTATGGGAATCTCTAGTTCCTCCAAATTCAATTCTATAGTTGTCTTCCAGCAGACATTGGCCATAAAGTCATGCTGGAAGGCTCAGAAATTCTTAGAGTTGTTCTCTTAGGAAAAAATAGCAACTTCTTTATTTGTAGTCTTTCGCTTTCACGGGATCCTGTGCCCCTAACCCAGAAAATGTGAGGGGCTGACTGTATTAACCTGTAAATGGGATGGTCATATTGTTGCAAAGTAGAAAACAATACATTGTATTTATATCTGTGTATGCATAATTAAAGAAGCAACATATTGTTGTAATATGTAGGATGGTAACACTTTGTTGCTTTTTGGGTTGGGATTAGTTTAAATAGCTAACAAATATGACAGGATGTTTGTTGTTATGTACCTTTGTCAACTTTGACATATGGTGCCTCCATTGTGATGCTTTTTTGGCAATATTTATTCAGGAAGTAGTAACTCAGAAATGTTACATGTGTAGGATTTCTCAGGAAGTCACAGTTCCTTTGGGAATTCACAGCCCCCTTCCACACAGCTGAATAAAATCCCACATGTTCTGCTTTGAACTGGAATATATGGCAGTGTGGACTCAGATAACCCAGTTCAAAGCAGATATTGTGGGATTTTCTGCCTTGATATTCTGGGTTATATGGCTGTGTGGAAGGGCCCACAAATCTTAGACCTGATTTTACAGTTACATCGGAATAATGGGAATGTGGTCAGGTTTTATAAATTACTGAATTAGGGATCAAGCCACAAATGGTAAACCGTCATTCTACTTAATTATGATTTATATCTCATGCAGTAAATTCAAGGCACTACATAGTAGCAATAAATAAACAGCATTCTTCAGTCTATTTTTTATAGAACAACACTAGCTAGATTTTGATTTCTCTGATCTGCAGAAGGTCTTTCCTTCTCCAGTTGGATCTACACTGCCCTATATCCCAGGATCTTATCTCAGATTATCTATTTATCCCAGATTATCTGGCAGTGTAAACTCATATAATCTAGTTCAAAGCAGATACTCAGGGATCAGATCCTGTGTTGCGCCCCAGGGCAGCGTGAGCACTGAAAACCAGACAGAGACCAATAATCATATAATATCTTTATTAAAACAATTATAAATCCAGGAATGAATAGGTAGAAAGGTTGAGCAGATAATAGTTATTTATGAAAAGGTATGAATTAGTCCAAAGAATTGAAGGGAAATGTCCAATATTATTGTCCAAAGTCCAGAAACCGAAACACGCTCAGAACTGTTGGAAAGTTCTTGAGCAGGGAAAAACAAGGAAGCAAGACTGAATAACAAAGTCCAAAGTCACTAGGAAGTCTCTGATATCAAGGCAGGAACGTGATGAAGCTGAGGCAAAACTTGGTTCAGGAACAAGGCAAGGAAGTAGACTTAATCCGGGTCTACTCGGGAGTCACAGCTCGGCTTGGCCGCCAGGATCTGGAAACTTGGCTTGGAAGAAACAGGAGCTAGAGTCGGTGAACCTTTCTTAGGAAATAGCAAAGTTGACACCGCAAAGTGTCCATGGTGCAAAACACTTTTATGGAACTTAGATTTGATCACAAACAAGGAAAGCCAAACTCCCTAAAGGTTCCCAAGGGAAAACCTTCTATCCATTATCCCTTGAGATGCCAAGCGGTTATTCCTGCGGAGTTCTTGTTTCTCAGATCTCTGGCGATGCAGAAACTCCCTTCTGTTGAAGGACACATTCTCTGGGGAACTAAGAACATCTGATTCAGCCATGGGAGTAATATTTTCACTTTCTCTCCCAATTAAGGAATCATCTGAGCTATCAACAGCCGGCAGCTGTAATTAGAAACTGCTCTGTGGACTAGGTAAAAAGTCAGAATAAGCGTCCTCCTGGTCATAGTTTATTTCTGGATCAGGTTCAGAAGCCAAAGGTGGCTGGGGTATGACATCCTGGGATATAGGGCAATGTAGATCCACCCTCAGTTCTACTACTTTGAGGATGTAGGTTGGCTTGATGGGCAAGATCCATCCATTACACATTTTTGTTTCATTATGAGCAGAAAAAAAATGTTCATACAGATTCAAAGCAGATATGCTCTAAGTAGCCCACCAGAGCAAGGGATTATATTCAATGCCAGAAGCTATACTATTAAAAGATAAGTCACAATATAAAATGGAAGATGAACTTTGCTGGGCTATGACACAGAAGGAGAACCTGGTGGTGGGTGTGCCTTCAACAGAGTTTGAGAAATTAAGCTTTTTCCAGACTTGGCCAAAGATGTTCTTGAAAAACAGAAGCTGAATTTTTTTTAAAGGAGCTGCTGTTGTACTAAACCAGCATGGAAAGAAGCTGTTCCAGGACATGGCAAACGGGGATTGGTACATGCCCATCCTCTGATGCCCTGGAAAATGCAACGCATTTGCTGTTGATTGAGTTATAGGTTTGTTTTAGCCACAGACATCACAGAGAAGCTACCTGCTGTGACCATATAAAGAGGAACCCGTGAGTCAAAAATAAGAATCAAACAGTGATGTCATATGTTGATCTCCTTCTGAACTGTGTAAATCCATCACAATTTAAAGAGTATGCTTGTGGTGCTCGAATATGTGATGGAGTCCTTTCTAGTTTTTTTTTGGAACATTTTCTTCTCCTTTTTGGTCTAAAATGCATTCCTGGCTGTCAGAAAATGTCTTGCTATATAAATTTCATTAGTATATATGCAGGGATGAGAAATATATGCTCATTTAGATGTAGTTGGATTGTAAATTCCAATCAGCCTTAAACTAGCCATTGGTGAAGGATTCTGGCAACTGGAGTTCAACAACATCTGAAGGACTCCATGTTCCACATCTCTGCCATAAAGGCTTTCATTGTAATTGATTTCCTTGTGAAAATGCTACATTGAACTTAATACGATTTTCTTCTGAATAGCTATCCAGTTGGCCCTTCATATATGCAGGTTTAATTTTTGTGGATTTGATCATTTGCAGATTGAATTAATATGTTTTCTCTAGGGTTTTTTTTAGGTCTGCCAGGGCGACTCTATGATCAGCTTCTGCTGGAAGTTGACCATGGCATTATTCTGGAGGACCTAGAGGTTCCTAGAGAAAACAGGAATTTCTAGGCCCTCCGAGATGATTCCATGGAGGTTTCTATGAATCTAGAGTGTTCTCTCAGGAAAAAATAGCAGGTCTTTAATTTGTCTTTCCCCCAATTTCACAAGATTACTTCACCTCTAACCTAGAGGAAAGTGGAAGACCCACTGTATCTTGGTTTGTGTTGTTAATTTCTTCCATTGTCATGACAAATGAAGTGGAGGAAATACTTACAAATTACTTGAAAGACACTTAACTAGTATCAGTATTTGAGCTTCTTAATCCCTTACCACAGGAATAAGAAATGAAATAAAAGAAGATTTTTTCCCTATTATTGACTGAAAACAAGAGTGCTATATATTTACATCTATAGTACAAAGGCTTATATATCAGACCTGCATCCTCAGATCAAAATTTAAAAATAGATATGAAATATAACACACAATCTTAATTTATGCTGGCTTCTCTTGATATTAAGCAAAAGGTTCTGACAAATCACTTGTTTTGTTTCACTCTTCTGTCCGTATTGCTTGTAAATGAAATCCAAATTAGACATTCAGAAACATCATTTGACACAATAAGATGTCTTGTGGTACTTTACTCCTGTATACAACAGGAGGGTTGCAGGTTTGCATATTCGATTTGCCATACTGAGAAACAAATGTAAGTATAAGGGGAAGATCCTTATTTTTGTGCAAGAGGTGGAAAATTGACAATTACTGATTGGGTCAGTAATATTCAGAAACGTTTCAAGTTTGAAGAGAAAATATTAGCTCTTAGAACACTGACAAACAAGAATATAAACATTTAATAGAGTGGTGACAAATCTTTTCCAAAATACAGAAAGGGATAGGAAGTGTACTTTTGGCAGGATGGGCAGAAACAAATACATTTCAGGCAGGTAACTTGAGAATTGGAAAGCTGAATAGAAAATAGCTGTGAAAGACTGATGCTGAGAAAGTAGAACTACTAAATATGAATATCATGAAATTGAGCATGCCTCTATACTGTAGAAGAACCACTTTAACTGCCATAGCTCAATGCTATAGAATGATGGGATTTTTACAAGATCATTAGCCTTCTTGGCCAAAGAGTTTTGGTGTCTCACCAAATTACAAATCCCAGGGTTCCATTGCATTGAGCAATGGCAGTTAAAGTGAGGTCAAATTTTACAATGTACATGCACCCTGAGTTAGAGGCCATCCTTGTTTCCTCCTCTCTTTGTCCCGGGACAGGAGAGGGGCGTGGAGAGGACATTTGAGATAAATTTTAAAATATGCAACAGATAATTTTGTTGATCCATGGTCATAAAATGTATGCTGCATAATTTAACGTACACATCAGTGTTCTAGGGCTGCAATATAACATGGAGAAGCTGTGTTGGATTCAATCAGCCTGGTCCTGAGAAGCTAGAGGACTATATAGTAGTCATTTGCTTCATGAGTTGATATGGAAGGGAAGATCATGTGAGAAAGAAGGGAAGGGACTAGCTGTAGAGCGAGCAGTGATAAGTAAACTCTATCATCTGCCTTTCCAGAGCCATAGACCCCATCCAATGGTATCCATGCTATTGCTATATGCTACACATGGACTGCAGAAACTAGACTGCAAGCTGAGGTGCCAACAGTGGAGTAGAAACTAGTTGGTAGGATGAGGACTTTGTTCCTTGAGGTAAGAATTCAGCCCTCACCAAGAAATTTTCCTTCAATTCCCAAATTTCTAACATTCCAAAAATGAGACATTGAAAACGGATCTCTTCTAAAACACTTATATTTGCTGTATTGCCATGTTGTTGGTATCTTTGCCCGCCCCTTTTCCCTGCATGCTAAATTGTATTTCTATTTTTTTTCCATGTCAGAAGTGACTTGAGAAACTGCAAGTCGCTTTTGGTGTGAGAGAATTGGCCATCTGCAAGGACATTGCCCAGGGGACACCCGGATATTTTGATGTGGGAGGCTTCTCTCATGTCCCTGCATGGAGCTGGAGCTGATAGAGGGAGCTCATCCGCGCTCTCCCCTGATTGGATTCAAACCAGCGACCTTCAGGTCAGCAACCCAACTTTCAAGTCATCAGTCCTGCCAG
Source organism: Anolis carolinensis (assembly GCF_035594765.1). Taxonomy (NCBI): domain Eukaryota; kingdom Metazoa; phylum Chordata; class Lepidosauria; order Squamata; family Anolidae; genus Anolis; species Anolis carolinensis. The sequence continues at coordinate 139,822,544 of NC_085845.1, forward strand.
CACAAGGGTTTGACCCCTTCACCACCAGGGGCTGTATTTCTAAATGACCAAGCAATACTTTGCTGTAAGAAAATTGCACAGACAGACTACAAACAGAGGCACAACTATGTGGCCCAAATGATTCATTGGAACTTATGCCTCAAGTACCACCTTCCAGCAGCAAAGAACTGGTGGGATCACAAACTTGCAAAAGTATTGGATAATGAACATGCAAAGATACTGTGGGACTTCCGAATCCAGACTGACAAAATTCTGGAACACAACTCACCAGACATCACAATTGTGGAAAAGAAAAAGGTTTGGATCATTTATGTTGCCATCCCAGTTGACAGTCGCATTGACGAAAAACAACAGGAAAAACTCAACCGCTATCAGGACCTCAAGATCGAACTTCAAAGACTCTGGCAGAAACCAGTGCAGGTGGTCCCAGTGGTGATCGGCACACTGGGTGCCATGCCAAAAGATCTCAGCCAGCATTTGGAAACAATAGACATTGACAAAATTACGATCTGCCAACAGCAAAAGACCACCCTGCTGGGATCTGCGCGCATCATCCGAAAATACATCACACAGTCCTAGACACTTGGGAAGTGTGATTTTGTGATATGAAATCCAGCATATCTATCTTGTTTGCTGTGTCATAATAAAATAATAATAATATAATACTTTATTTTATACCCCACCTCCATCTCCCTGAAGGGACTTGGGGCGGCTTACATGGGGCCAAGCCCAGATAAAACAGCAAACAACAAACAGTAACATCAAACTTTTCAGTATTATTGCGATGCTAGAAATTTAGGGACTAAAATATTTCAGTTGAGGGACATAATTTTTACTAAGGAGGCAATGCCATCAGGCACACATGACTGCAGATATTCCAGTGCATTCAGAGGTATTTTAAGATTGCAATCCAATGTATGCTAACATGGGAGTAGCTCTACTGAAATGGAAGGATCTTTCAAAGTAAAGTAACCTTTGTATGCTATTCACTTAACAGCTCTGGGTCCATGGACTGTAATAAAGTTATGAATGAATGTAATTGTATATAAAATTGCAAATTTGATTTTTGGTTTGCAGTAACTTGCAGAAAAGTTCAAAATATCAGTGGAAATAATGAATCAAAGAGTTGGAAGAGACCACAAGTTCAATTCCTTGCCATGCAGGAAAAGCACAAACAAAGCACCTTTGACAGATGGTCATCCCGCCTCTGTTTAAAAGCCTCCAAAGAAGGAGCCTCCACCACACTCCGAGGCAGAGAGTTCCACTACTGAACAGCTTTTACAGTCAGGAATTCAAGTGGATTCTCCTTTCATTTAATTTGAACCCATTGTTCTGTGTCTTAGTCTCCAGGGTAGTAGAAAACAAGTCTGCTCCCTCTTCCTTATGACATCCTTATAAATATTTCAACCTGGCTTGCTGATTAAATTTTATATGTCCATTTGTTTTCACTGGATATTCAAAAGCATTTGGATATGCAACTGTTAGTTAAAAATTCTTTGGTTGGAAGGGATCTTAAGGGTAATCCAGCCAGTACAGGAATCTGGGCCTCATTTCTGGTTTTAGGTACTGGTGTTCTCAACATATCGTTCATTATGCAGTATCTTTAAATGTAGCCCAGCCATTCTCTTTATCCTGCAGCTTAGCGGATACGAGGCTATGACTTTTCAGGTTTAATGTTCCATGTTTGTGCATAACTCATTCATTCTAGTCTTTTTGCTAGCAGTTTTGTGGATTCTCGCTTCTTCTTTGTATATCTTGAAGCAAAAAATAGGAGCACACTCAGAGCTTTTAAAAGTATTTGACCGATTTCATGTCAGTACAAGCCTGGTTTTATTTCTGGGACTTCCTTGAATAAGAATATCATGTGCTCAATCAACAGATCATTTTTTCCACAGGAATAATAACCTTATTATTCTGTACACAGCCCAAATGTTACTTTGTAAAACTGTACTCAAAATTGGAGTTTGGGAGGACCCGAGTGAATGAAATGAAGCTGATGATCTCTTCCTGCATCTGATCCAAACACAAATAGATAATGTGTGCCTTGTCTAGTTTCCAAAAAAATGGGGATCCCTCCTGGAAGAGGAACTGTGAGTCATCTAAATTAAACATTTTGCAAAAAAAATAATAATAATCCCTGTTTAAAACAACATTTTGGAAAATAAGGCAACACTTTGCTCACATGCCTGACTCCATGGAGCTTGATGCAGAGCTTTCTGGGGGAGATGGAACTAACAAGCCTGCTTTGCTGAAACATAGAAAAATTTTCAAGCAAAAGATTTGCATCATTTGGTGTTTAGCATAAACACTCAGAACAGGCAACCCTTTTGTGTCATAAATTACAATATACAGTATATCATTGTTAGCACTATTCATGTATGTGTTGAAAGCATTCTTCTTTGAGCTGCATTTTGTCATAAACAGTTTAGATATGCAGCTTGGAGAGATCATAGACTTGTCATCAACGACGTCAAAGGAAGTTCACAGAAGGACAACTTTCTCCTGCTTCTTCTTTCTCTGGCCATAAAAGAGGGTCTCTCTCTTTCACAAACACAGAGTGACATTTTGGTATGTTTTTCAATCCATTATTGTCATGGGAGTTTATCCTCGAGTTGTGCCTAACTTCCGGTGATCCTAATACAAACCAATCACAGCAAAAATTGTGCACAGAGGGTTTCCATTGTCATCCTTTGACATCAAGAGAGTGTGCTTTGCTCAAAGTTATCCAGTGGGTTTCTATAGCTTAGTAGGGATCCAAACCTTTGTTCTCTAGAGTCCCTGTCCAATGCTCAAACCATCACACCACACTGGTTTTTGTGATCTGTAACATGCCTTAAGTCCTGTTACTGGGAAAAAGGCAGGGTATAAATGAATAATATAATAATTAACATATATAATCATGTATAATTGAATCTCATGTCTAAGCTGAGGGTAGGTTTTGCTTCCAACATTATGGATTTTGATATGATTCATTGATAAATTGAGGGTCATTCAATGGAGAGGAGAAAGCACCACCAATGCCAATTGCGGGCCAAACCCTGGACACCAGGTACAGTAGAGTCTCACTTATCCAAGCCTCGCTTATCCAAGCCTCTGGATTATCCAAGCCATTTTTGTAGTCAATGTTTTCAATATATCATGATATTTTGGTGCTAAATTCATAAATACAGTAATTACAATATAACATTACTGTGTATTGAACTACTTTTTCTGTCAAATTTGTTGTAGAACATGATGTTTTGGTGCTTAATTTGTAAAATCATAACCTAATTTGATGTTTAATAGGCTTTTCCTTAATCCCTCCTTATTATCCAAGTTATTCGCTTATCCAAGCTTCTGCCGGCCCGTTTAGCTTGGATAAGTGAGACTCTACTGTATTCAAAAAGTACAGACATGATGTTGTAGCACAGAAAACAGAAGGAGCCAGAGCTTCTTTCAGGATCTTCCAGGATGGTTTAAGCTCCCATCTCTACTCTACTTAAAGAAAGGGACTGTTACTTTTAAAAAAAATATGAGTTATGGTACAATATTTATGAGCCCCCGGTGGTGCAGTGGGTTAAACTGCAGAGCTGTTGAACTTGCTGACTGAAAGGTTGGAAGTTCAAATCCAGGTAGCAGGGTGAGCTCCTGCTGTTAGCCCCAGCTTCTGCCAACCTAGCAGTTCAAAAACATGCAAATATGAGTAGATCAATAGGTACCACTCCGTCGGGAAGGTAATTGCACTCCATGCAGTCATGCTGGCAACGTGACCTTGGAGGTGCCTATGGACATCACTGGCTCTTTGGCTTAGAAATTGAGATGAGCACCAACCCCACAGAGTTAGACACGACTAGACTTAATGCCAAGGGAAACCTTTACCTTTACTTTACAGTATTCACATTGATTCATGGATAAGTTGGCCATGGTATTTTGGGTTGATTTTTGATGAAAATTTCTAGGCTTATATATGGGTTTATGCAGTACATGTAATAAATTCATTTTCCTAATGACAATGGTGTATCTACTTTATGATTGCCTTCTTTTTGCAATGTGACTGTGACTTTTTACTTATATTTCTAGTTATTCCAGATAGTAAAAAAAAGTTTTCTGGAGAGTAAAAGAGGAACACAATATGTATGGCTCAAGTGCTGTTCCTGCTGTGCTTTGTGCTGTTCCTTCAAGTTCTGTGACCAGTGTTGAGGTGATAACAAGGTGGAGAGGAGCAGAGTGACTTGGTATCAACACCCAATGGCTTTGATTATTCAAATATTTGTCAAAAGTAAATAAAAGTAACCAATGGATTTATTCTGAGGCTGAGCTAGTGGGTTCATGTGTCAGGGCCTTCTTTGAAGCAGCATCACGAATATGGAACATTGTAGAATTAATGTAGCTTGACACCACTTTGACTGTCATGGGTCAATGCTATGGAATCCTGGGAGTTGTAGTTTTATAAGGTTCTTAGTCTGCTATTGCCTCACTAAAGTACAACTCCCAGGATTCCTTAGTATCAGAGCCGGCCCTAGGTATTTTTCAAGTGTAGGCGAACAGAATTTTGGCGCCCCCCCCAAACCAATCACTGAAAAATAAAAGCGTTGGATAAGCGAAAATGTTGGATAATAAGGAAGTATAAAGGAAAAGCCTATAAAACATCAAATTACATTATGATTTTAAAAATTAAGCACCAAAACATCATGTTTTACAACAAATCAATAGAAAAAGCAGTTCAATACATGGTAATGTTATGTAGGAATTACTATATTTGCAAATTTAGCACTAAACATTGAACAGGGATATAGGGCAGTGTGGACTTAGATAACCCAGATAGCCCTCAGTATTAAAAAAAACCCTCTAAAATCAGGACAATAAATAAAGAACAACACTCTGAAAACAGAAGAAATCCAGACAGTAAACAATCAGGGACAGCTAACTCCTCCCAAAAAAAGATTCTCCCAGGCAAGAAGAAGCCAGGCCTTGAAGCCACAGGGCCATTAAATGCTAATCAAGGTGATTAATTACAACATTCACACCTGCTTCAAAGAAAAGTTCTTTCTCCCACCCTGGACCTTCTACAGATATATAAACCCCACATACCTAGCTTCCAAGTTCCTACAGACCTCACAATCTCTGAAGGCCCCAAAGGTGGGCTTGCGTGGTGCGAAGGTGGGTCTGCGCTGGCCGGAAGGCCCAGTGCGGCCGCTGGAAGGCCCGAAAGAGAAGGAGGTGGAGAGTGGTGCCCTCCTCCCAGGACGATGGTGCCCCCGGGACGATGGCGCCACAGGCAAATGCCTATTTCGCCTTATGGTTGGACCGCCTCTGCATAGTATTCAGCCATGGTAGTTAAAGTGGTGTCAAACTGCATTAATTCTGCAGTGTAGATGCACTTCTACCATAGAGTAGCAACTTTCAAATCTGCTTTACACGATTCAGTGAACAATAATATGGAAAATAGCATGAAACAAAGACAGTATAATTACTCCAGCATGCATGATTAAAGAATGCCTGGCTTTGAACTTGACACAAGGCCCAGTTTTCTAACAAGCAGATGCTATCTTGGAACTCTGTATAAGTCATTATGTTAAAAATAGGATATCCAGTCAAAGCTCTTTGGCTTCTAAACTATTCTCAAAATGACATTCCATGTGATGATAATGATGTCTAACTCTCTTAGCAGAGACAAACTTTGCAGGGCTGATCCCGTATCTCCAGCACTTAGAAAAGGAACTTTTTTGGACTGCAGTCATAGAACAAGCAGCCACCACAAAAACTTCTGATTACAGTCTCCCATGTCTAATTTGTAAACCCAGATAAAAAATACAAAATAAACAAGCTCTTATTTTTTAGAATACAGTCACCACTCTGCATTTGCTGGAGTAAGGGGTGCAGGACCCCCTCAAAAGTTGAAAAAACACAATAAAAACTCACTATTTTTAACCCAAGACAACGCCCCTGGTAATTGCTAGATCAGTGGTTCCCAACCTTTTTTTTGATCAGGACCCACTTTTACCAGGGCCCACTTGACCAGGGCCCACTCTCCAACATTAGTACCAAAAGGGTTATGAATCTGTTTTTGGTCAACTTTAGATTCAGTTTGATTATTTGGGGGGTGCTGATTCAGAAAATTGCAATGGATAGACCATAACAGCTCTAGTTTTTGATACAGAACATATGCCATCCAGCAGTTGCCATCTGCTCGTCCACAGAAAACCATATTTAAAAATCTAGAACTGATGTGGTCTATCCAATGCAATGGTCAGCTCTGTGGGAAGGAGAATAAATGAAAAATAAATAAAATAAAGAGGAAGGAGATTTGCGGACTGGATTTTCGTTCATGCAGCCCACAGGTTGAGAATTACTTCTCTAGATTCTCCAACGCAAGTCTATGGTCAACCTTGTCTGGAAGATGCTGTGCCCTGGACAATGCTAAAGCAAGATTCAGTCATTGGTTCGGCTAGCATCTGTATGCAGAACTGAAGGAAGGGCAAACCATCTTATCTTTCTTTTTGGCAGCAACATATCTTGGATTAGCTCTTTCAGGAGATGTAGAGATGGGAAACCAAGAATAGGAGAGCAAGATGGTGAATTTGAAAACCTGGATCCTGTTTCTTTGTAAGCAGTTACTCCAGAGAGAGAATTTGAGACTAGCAAACCTGTCTGTACATTTTTGTTCATTAAGCTGGAAAAAGCTGTTACCGAAAACCACTATTATCTCTCCAGAATGAATGAACAATGATGATAATAAGCAACACAGCAGTTAGATAACACTACCCATAGACAGTTATATCACCCCACTTTTTTTCCAGAATCATCCCTGCTAGTAACAGGAAAGCTAACATTTGCAAGAGATGTTTCTGCTGTGACGTCCACAGCGTGTTTTCATTCTGCAGCATTGGATACACAGTTGCTGCTGTCACCACTGCCTATTCAGCACGGGCTTGATCATAATAGCTTGGTATGCTGACAGCGTATCTTCTATTCTGTTCATTGGGCCATACCATGCTCTGCCTCCCCTCCTCTATATTTTGTAGTGGCGGGATGGACGTTACTCTCCCCTGCCTGTGGCTTTTTCTACTTTCTATACTATCTAAGTAAAATGAGTGACCCTGAATGAACTGCATCAGGCCAGAACTGTTTTTAAGGTGACTCTGCTCTGAACATAGACAGATTGTTATTTTTCTTACTTGCAGGTACAGTAGAGACTCACTTATCCAACGTAAACGGGCAGGCAGAATGTTGGATAAGCGAAAATGTTGGCTAATAAGGGGGGATTAAATAAACACCTATTAAACGTCAAATTATGTTATGATTTTACAAATTAAACACCAAAACATCATGGTTTACAACAATTCAACAGAAAAATCAGTTCAATAAATGATAATGTTATGCAGTAATTACTGTATTTACAAATTTAGCACCAAAACATTGCAATGTATTGAAAACATGGACTACAAAAACATTGGCTACTAACAAATTGACTACAAGTAAAGATAGAATTGCATAACATGAACTTACAGTAACAACATTGTCGGAAATTAAATCCGTAAAAAGTCCAGTCCTTGCTGCCAAGAGAAACAGCTGTGCAGGAGGCAGACTGTGTTGGATAATTCAGAACGTTGGATAAGCGAATGTTGGATAAGTGAGACTCTACTGTACTAGTGGAGGAAGGGAAAATTAATTTCTCTATCCATTGTCATTCAAACGTCTTTTAATATGAAGATTCTTACAAAGCACAATGTGCATCTAGATGCCATCTTCGTGTGCTCTGTAAAGCTTAAAGAGGTAAAGGCAAAGGTTTCCCCTGACGTAAAGTCCAGTCGTGACCAACCCTAGGTGTTGGTGCTCATCTCCATTTCTAAGCCGAAGAGCCGGCGTTGTCCATAGACACCTCCAAGGTCATGTGGCCGGCATGACTGCATGGAATGCCGTTACCTTCCCGCCGGAGTGGTGCCTATTGATGTACTCACATTTGCATGTTTTTGAACTGCTAGGTTGGCAGAAGCTGGAGCTAACAACGGGAGCTCACCCTGCTACCCGGATTTGAATTGCACCTTTTCGAACTGCTAGGTTGGCAGAAGCTGGAGCTTAACAGCGGGCGCTCACTCTGCTCCCGGGATTTGAACCTGGGACTTTTAGGTCTGCAAGTTCAGCAGCTTAGTGCTTTAACACACTGAGCCACCAGAGGCTCCTGTAAAGCTTACTACCATGTAAATGTGGATAGGATAAATTTCAGGCAGCCTTTATTATACATGAGAGAGTTTATCCACAAAAGCCATCTTAGAGGTTGGTGATTCAGACCGCATCTACACTGACCATTTCTTGAAACTGGTATTGAAGAAAGTAGTTTTGCTGTGCAGATAATTACATGGTGAATCCTGGAACCGGTTTGAGCCCTGCATGGTAATTACACAAACCATAGAGTACTGGTGCATAATAAACAATTTCTTTTGTATGCTTTTGTGACTGTTTACTGTTGGGCCACCACAGTTTTAAACTAATTTCAAAATTCATTAAATGGTCAGTGCAGTTGTAACCTTAGTATCTTTGTGATTGAAAATTCCTGAAGAAACTCAGCTACATAGGAGTCCTGGTAGTCCAATTTTGACAAACAATTTCAGAGCAGGCTTAGGCCTCCAGTCTCGCTTTGAGGAGGGACTAGAACTCTGTTGTCTTCCCCCATTCTATTGTTCCTTGTATCAACTAATCTTTCTTATATCAAAATTTGGTCTGAGCACTCCTTTTGATAACAACTTGAAGCAGTATCTTTAATCTAAGAGAACACCTCCCCAGATGTTCTTGGACCACAGCTGCCATAAATCCTAACTAATATAGGTAATAAGGGAAGTTGAGAGGTGCAGTTCAACACTACCTGGAGAGCCACATGTTTCCCATCTTCATTCTAAGCTTTAGAACAATGATTCCCAAAGTGGGGGCTACCACCCCCTGGTGGGCGCTGCAGCGATCCAGGGGGGCAATGATGGCACCTATTAGGACATGGGGGCGGGGCCAAGGAAGAAGCAGGGCCTCTTCCCAAGTGCCGGAGACAGGGCTGAGCACCTGAGGTGCCTGTTAGGACACAGGGGGCGGAGCTAGAGGAGTGGGCGTGGCTTCTTCCCAAGAGCTCGAGACAGGGCTGAGAATCTATACCTCTCCTAAAGCACTTGTTGGGACACAGAGGGTGAAGCTAGGGAAGGGGGTGGGGCCTCCTTCCAAGAGCCTGAGACAGGGCTAAGCCTCTATATTTCTCCTGAGAGGCCTTTTAGGACTAAAGGGTGGGGCTGGGGTGGGGGTGGGGCCTCTTCTCAAGAGCACCAGACAGGGCTGAACCTCTGTATACCTCCCCTGAGGCGCTTGTTAGAACATGGGGTATAGAAGTTCCGCCCTGTCAGGCACTTGGGAAGAGGCCCACCCCCTCCTCTAGCCCCGCCCCCTTTTTCCTGGCAGGCGCCGCAGGACAGGGATAGAAGCTCAGCCCTGCCTCAGAGCTCGTGACTCTGCCCATCCCAGTCCTGGCCACCCATTTCTGGCCCCGCCCCCTCCCCCTCCCCCTCTCAGCCCTGCATCTTGGGCTAGGGGAGAGGCTCAGCCCTGCCCTCTTAAGCAGGAGCCACGCCCACACCTCTAAGCCACGCCCCCTTTCCAGGGGGCACTGAGTAATATTTTTTCTGGAAAGGGGGCAGTAGGCCAAATAAGTTTGGGAACCTCTGCTTTAGAATCTGAGGCTGGATCTACACTGCCCTATATCCCAGGACCTGATCCCAGATTATCTGCTTTGAATTGGATTATATGAGTAGACACTGCCAGACAATCTGGGATAAGAAGATAATCTGGGACCAGAAGCTGGCATATAGGGCAGTGTAGATGTCCAGGAGACACTTTTATTTGAAGGACTAGGCCAGCATTTTTCACCATCCTATGGTGCATTAATGTGCACTTTATGGGAGAAAAGCAGGAAACACTTGACTGCCAACCTTTTTGACGCAAGGAACAAAATGCCCAATAGTCAGTTCGATAGGGAAGATAAGCATCAGTATCATATTAAGGAGAGCAGGCATAGTGTAGTGGGTTGAGTGTTGGACTAGGACCTTGGCAGCCCCATCCAAATCCTCATTCAGCCACGAAACTCACTGGGTGATCATGGGCAGATCATACTCTCTCAGCCTCAGAGAAAGGTAAAGTCAAACCCCTCTGTGCCAGTTCTGTCAAGAAAAGCCTTAGGGTGTTATAGATAAGAAATGACTTTACAACAACACACCACATTAAGATCAATTTAAGCATGTTTAAAGAGCCTTTCTATATAAATATAATAATAGGGTATGAGGGAGGATCTCATTAATAATGAGTGAAGGAAATAATTGGGCATATATTTACAGGAATCAGGTAGTCAATATAAATTCTAAAAGATCCTACAAGATTTAATTTTTGTGAAATGGTTATATCTAGAATACAACAGTGTTTTTTATAGTAGTGAATTCGTATTTATAAGGGAGCTTTCATAGTTGTTCATGAAGAGCAGTTCTGAGTTTTTTTTTTCTTAAGAAGAATACGGAGCATTAGAAGTCCTTCCTTGCTTCAATAAACTGCTTCTTTGCACTCATGGAGGTTCCCACCCTCTTGTTTTTCCTGCCTATTGGCAGTGCCTTCTGTTCTACTTCACAAACTGTACTCTTCCAGATGTGGAACCAGGCAGCGGCAACAGCAAAATCAGGAAGTTCTGACAGGAAGGTACCTCAAAGAAGCACGCTTCCTATTGCGATGCTCCAATTCAAAATGCATTCACTTGTAGAGCATGATGTCTGGAATTTTTCCTCAAGCCACCTTGAAATGCTCCAGGGAAAGACACATTCCCAGCTGCAGGGAATAAGGGTTAGGTGCAAAACATTTTAGCTACTAGCGATGTCTTTCTTCTAACACAATCCTCGTTCACTAAGTCATCTCAGAAATTGGTGGATAGAGCAATTCGATGGCTAAGTCAAAAGGTGGCAAAGAGGTGGCAGGGTTATACCATATCCAAACTTTTTCCAGGCCGGAGGCACCACCACAAAGTAAGGCCAGGACAAAGTTAGTACTCTGTCATTTCCGACATCCGGATGGGGACTTCTTCGTGTCCCACCGATGGAAACAATACACAATGATGGGAGAAATGATTTTCTCTAGTATGCATCCTAGGTATAGAATACCATCTTTTCAGATGCCCAGTTTATTTATTTACAGTATTTATATTCCGCCCTTCTCACCCCGAAGGGGACTCAGGGCAGATCACAATGTACACATACATGGCAAACATTCAATGCCATATGAACATAGAGACATAGACAAAGACAGAGAAGCAAAGGCAGTTGACACCAAACACTGATATCTTTCTAGTGCTAAGTAAAAACACACCTTTGGGTTACTTTAATCCAAATTTGCCCAGGTCCTTGGTTTTAAATCATTATATTAGTTTAATCTGTTTGGTTTAAATTTGTCAGATTTCATAATCTTTTAGACTTTCAGAATTTCTGTTGCTTTTGCAAATGGTTTTTAATTATTAAAAATGATTTTATTGTACAGCACACTGAGATCCTTGATTATAGGGCATCATACATATATTTATATAAATACATAAACAGATTGCAGAAAATTGGGATTTAGCACACCTTCAGCTGGCTGATGTTTTCTCAGTTGTCTTTTAGCCAGTTGATATTACACTGTGGTCTTGCATCTTATGGTCCTGAGGTCAACTCTGTCAACTCTGGCGCCAAGAGAGAAATATTCTATTTCTTCCAACCCCTTCACGATCGCACCCAGCCTTTGGAATAGTTCCTTCCCTCTAGTCCAGTGGTTCTCAATCTATAGGTCACCAGATGTTTTGGCCTTCAACTCCCAGAAATCCTAACAGCTGGTAAATTGTGTTGTCGAAGGCTACATAGATGTGGGTGAAACGTCAGGAGAGAATACTTCTGGAACATGGCCATACAGCCCGAAAAACATACAACAACCCAGCTGGTAAATTGGCTGGGATTTCTGGGAGTTGTAGACCAAAACACCTGGAGACCCACAGGTTGAGAACCACTGCTCTAGTCAAAACTTCAGTCTTGTAGAAGAGATAAAAGAGGCAAGTTTGGGTATAGGGGGGCTACCTTTCTAGCATTACTATTCAACAAAATCATAACAGAAAAATCACCCCTCAAGGACTGGACTACCAGTATGACCATACCAATCTGGAAGGGCAAAGAAGACATCTGTAACTGTTCAACATACTGCCCAATATGCCTATTGTGTCATGCAATAAAATATTTGAAAGAATACCAGACAAAAGGCCGTTACACCAAATCAGTGTGGCTTTGTTAGGGGGTGTGGCACAATAGATGCAATACATGCTGTCTGGTTACTCATGGAAAAACATTGAGGAAAGTAGAAACCACTGCACTCTGCATTCCTTGATCTTGAAAAAGCATTTGATTGGGTTCCCCGTGACATGATCTGGAGAGCACTACGGTCACATGGAGTAGCAGAAAACTATGTCACATGGAGAAAGCTACTATACAGCAAGTATGGTCTGCTGCCCTGTAGGATTTCACCACTCTTCAACATCATTGTAGGCATACATCAGGGATCAGCACTCTCAGATTTGCAGACTATGCATACCTGGACACTCCTATATGCAGATAACATAGCACTCAGTCACCAAAAACGTGCAGGCCTCCAACAAGAGCTGCAGACATGGAGTGACAGACTCAGTGAAAATGGACTTCAACTGAACATACCCAAAACAGAGTATCTGGAATGTGGCTGTATCTAGAAAAATTAATTCTAATTAATGGACAAGCATTAAAGAAGGCCATCCAATTTAAATACTAGGGTCATTGGTCTTTATAGATGGCGACACAATGCCAGATGTTTGGTCACAAATAAATGCAGCCTGGCTGAAATAGCAGCAAACTACTGGCATTCTGCGTGACTCAAAAATGCCTGAACAATTCAAGGCTACGATCCACACTACAGTTGGTCATCCAGTAGAAGGTCTACGGTGCAGAGCGCTGGCCAGCAATAAAGAAACATGAACAAGCCCTGAACACAGTGGAAATGGAAATGCTGAGATGGACACTTGGACTGACACTTCTTGACCGTGTGCCAAATGATGCCATCCATCAAAGACTAGGAATAAAAATGATTAACAAGAAAATGCAGAAAGCAAGACTATGGTGTTACGGCTATGTTATGAGAAGAGAACCAACATCAATAGCACAAACAGCACTACATTTGGAGATTGCAGGACAATAACCATGTGGATAGCCAAAGAAAAGATGGGTGGTCACTATCAACTAAGACATGCATGCTGCCAACCTGAGACCTGAGGATGCCCAAATCAAAGCTCTGTGGAAATGACAGTCACAATGCTAACCCATCATTGGGAAAATAGCTTAGAATAGTGGTTCTCAACCTATGGGTCCCCAGGTGTTTAGGCCTACAACTCCCAAAAATCCCAGCAAGTTTACCAGCTGTTAGGATTTCTGGGAGTTGAAGGCCAAAACATCTGGGGACCCACAAGTTGAGAACCACTGACATAGAAAGAAGAAGTTTGAGTATGAGGCTGATCAACAGTTCTTAGTTTTCATAAAAAAGGGTATTGAGACCAGCTCTGAGGTTGCTTGCTGCTGCATAGTAAAATATAAACTCACCCCTTGGTGGTGATGAGGAGAGGGACAATAAATGTCTCATTCCTTCCATGCTGCTGGCAAGAGTCTGGTAGAGAATTGCACAGATTACAACCTCTGATACTAAAGCATTCGTTCTCTGAAGGCCCCTGTTATAAACCCATGTTATAAACTTGCCTTGGGACCTGTGAAACATCCTCTGGGGCTAAAGAGCTGCCTGCCTTTAAAGTTATCTCAAGGATATTTTTAGCAGTTGTGTTACTTGCAATAAAAATGTTATCCCAATTCTCAGCTGCACAAAAATGAGCTGGACTTCCCAAGGAAGGCCGCAGCCAAATAATCAAGTACAATTTAAATGCCAGACACAGAATTTTTCTTGAAGATAAAGTCTTTAATTGATGCATGTTTATATCACAGAAAAATATGTTACTTTGAAAGAGCCATCTGCACACATTAATACCGGGACAAGGATGTATTTTTTTTCCAGATCTCCATTCTGCTGGGTTCAAAGCCAGAGTCTTGGCAGACATTTTGGCTCCATATGACAAGGCAACAATGCAAAGGCCTTTTCCCTGCACGACTCTTGTTCCGCATAGTTCTTCAAGCTCATTACACTCTTTACAAATGAATGCCAGGCAAAAGGATGTTTCTGCACCTGGGTTTTGTGTCCCTCCTCCCATTTAAAAAAAGAAAACACTCATTCAGTACACATTTACACTTGCCATACTGTCTTAGTATCTCCCATGCCATGAATATAACATCTTTGATGAAGGAACATAAGGAAAATGAAGGCAATTGTAGCACAAGAAACAAAGGAAGAGATAGACAAAAATAAGTCTCATAGGTTGCATTCACATGGGTGTGTAGCTTTCTTCCATTGATATAACTGAGATGCATTGTTGTTTTTAACTGCTGTTAAGTCAGTAGATTGCTGAATTGAGTCTATCCACTTGTAAAATGGCCTTCCTCTTTTTCTACTACCTACCACTTTATCCGCATTGCAGTCTTTTCAAGTAAGTCATTGCTTCTCATGATATGGCCAAAGCAAATTAACCTCAGTTTAGCTATTTTGGTTCTTAAGTTCATGTTTGATTTGTTCTAGGACCCATTTATTTGTCGCTTCCAGATGACTATTGAGATAGCATTAACTTTACACAAATGATTATGGGCAACTCCTCCTCTCAAAGCAAAGCATGGAATAAATTTCCATTTATGCCTATCTAGCTTTGTATGGCTTCTATTCACTTTAGCCCCTTCCACACAGCTGAATAAAATCCCTCATTATCTTCTTTGAATACATGGTAGTGTAGACTCAGATAACCCAGTTCAAAGCAGATATTGTGGAATTTTCTGCCTTGATATTCTGGGTTATATGGCTGTGTGGAAGGGCCCTTAGAAACATACAATAGAGTCTCGTTTATCCAACCTTCGCTCATCCAACGTTCTTTATTATTCAACGCAGTCTGCCTCCCACCCAGATCCACAGCTGTTTCTCTAGGCAGCAATTCTATCTTTATTTGTAATACATTTTTTAGTAGCCAATATTATTGTAGTTAATGTTTTCAATACATTGCGATGTTTTGGTGCTAAATTTGTAAATACAGTAATTATAACATAACGTTACCATGGATTGAATTGCTTTTTCTGTTCATTTGTTGTAAAACATGATGTTTTGGTGCTTAATTTGTAAAATCATAACGTAATTTGATGTTTAATAGGCTTTTCCTTAATCCCTCCTTATTATCTAACATTATCCAACATTCTGCCGGCCCGTTCATGCGGGATAAGTGAGATTCTACTGTAATTCCTTCCATGACTCTGTAGAATCAGGTTCAATATCAAAGTTCCCAGTAGACCTTTCCTCCTCCATCGTTCAAACAGAGAACACTGTTCTTGGCCTGAGCACTATTGGAAAAAAGGTCAAAAGCCATTATGGATGCCCACAGACAGATTTTGCAACTGAAATCCTCTGAAGACTTCGTGCAGAAGCATTTCCAAGGCCTTAGTAATTCAAAAGAGGAATTAAAAATAGAATGTTAAACTTACTTCATCTATTGCTTTGGTTGACGAACATCTTTTATGCTTGCAGAAGCAGAGTTTCAATTGGCTTAGAAGGAAAATCTGTAATGGGGCTAGGGTTGCATAGTTCTTAGAACTTTTTTCTGAAGTTTGGGAAATCCAATTTCAATAAGTAACTGGGCAGCATGGAGGTCAGATAAACATGTTTCAGCATATAAATCCATCTGCTGATGGACTCTTTTCTGAGTTTTGTCTGAACTTTAAAGGCACAGGACCAATAAAGGGACAGGGTTCAGTATCCTGGACATCTGCTTCAAAATTGAGACTAAAACTCAAAATGGAATCAGTATCCTGTTGGCATGGAAAACACCATCTGCCACTGCTGGAGCAGAAGGTTGAATGCTACAATCTTGGTTTGCTATTCTGGAGACCTGTGTAGAAGATCTCAGTTCTGTTAAAGAAAAGAGCCCCACCACAAATGATCTGTTAATGCATTTTTTTTAAAAAAACAAACAAGTCTAGGGCTTTTGTGCTTTATGTTTCTGTGGAAAATGTAGTCAAGAGTTCTTTACCTATGTTTAAAAGATGATACGTAAGAGATATCTAGGCAGAAATATTTTCTAAAGCAATTGCCCAAACAATACACTTTTTTGTTCAAGATGCAATGTATGTAGCCATGTCGTGGGTCTCTAAACTAAGGCATGGTGAGTATGATTCAGAGTTCAGGCCGTCTAAAGATTGAGCTTGGAACACTGTGTATTCATTGGGACACTCCCCAGGAAGCAGCAGAGAGAGGAAAAAAAATTCCGCTCATGGAGATAGAGCATTAATAAGCTTTTTATTGCTCTTAAGGGTTTTTAAAATGATTCTCACATGACCTTTTACATCCAAATAATTAAGGGCAGTAATGCAATGCAGTTCTGCAGTAAATAAATTAAAAACAGGCTTGAGGTTGGAATAGAACTGCCATGAGCCACATCCACACAGTGCGAGGAAGCAACACCCATTACTTTTGATAGTTTCCATAGCCTGCTTTGGGATTTAAGGAATTAGGCTGTTGTTGTTGACATTGCTGTCCTGTGCTAGCCATTCCTGACATATGGTGCCCCTGTCATAGTTGTCTGTGGCTAATAATGTATGACTAATAATACCTGCAAAGATAATGGAAAATGAATATGCAAAAATACTGTGGGACTTCCGAATCCAGACTGACAAAGTTTTGGAACACAACACACCAGACCTCACGGTTGTGGAAAAGAAAAAAGTTTGGATTATTGATGTCACCATACCAGGTGACAAAATTGAACTACAAAGGCTCTGGCATAAACCAGTACAGGTGGTCCCAGTGGTAATCGGCACACTGCCAAAAGATCTCAGCTGGCATTTGGAAACAATAAACATTGACAAAATTACGATCTGTCAACTGCAAAAGGCCACTTTACTGGGATCTGCACGCATCATCCGAAAATACAACACACAGTCCTAAACACTTGGGAAGTGTTCAACTTGTAATTTTGTAATACGAAATCCAGCATATACATCTCGTTTGCTGTGTCATACTATGTCTTTGTGTCAATAATAATAATAATATACTTTATTTATATTCCGCTCTGTCTCCCCGAGGGGACTCAGAGCAGATTACAGGTACATATATGGCAAACATTCCATGCCGTTATACAATTGACAAAGACAGAACGGTACATAAACAGAGGCAGGGTTCTCTCTTTTTTCCATCTCCGGCATCCAGAGGCTGTGCTCAACTTGGCTATGGGGAGGTGCTGTTGCTCCATTCTTCCATGCCGAGGAGCTTTGTCATTCATAGATGCTTCCTGATTGGACTGCCGGCATGTTTTTCAGGGGCACCTTTTTCCTCCCCATTAAAGGTGGGACCTATTTGTCTACTCAAATTACTGTTTTTGTCACGACCCAGGCTACAGAGCACCAATAACCATACGCAGAGGCCAGATTCTATCTAATATCTTTATTAAGGAAATATATAAAGTTAATAAAAGTAAATGTAAAAGTTAGTCCAGAAGCAGACCTTTCAGGAAAGGTCAAAATTAGTCCAAAGAAACAATGTCCAATATGAAATATTAAGGTCCAAAGTTGTAATCCAATAACCGAAACACTCACTTTGCCAGGCAAAGTGAGGGGAGATGACAAGGTCCTTTAGTCCATGAACTTGAGCAAGGCTAGGAATTAACTTGATACTTGAAAACAAGGCTTGAATCGTGGCACAAGGTAACAAGGAACAAGAACAAGATCCGTGGAATTACTTGGTAAAATCCGTGAAACAAGGCAAGGTTTAGTCCTGAAAGGCGAGGCAAGGTCCGTAGGTAAACAAGGCTGGGAAACAGGAGCGAAGGCTTGAAAACAAGAACAAGGCTTGAACAGGAACGAGGCTTGGATCGGAGCGCGCTGTCCAGACACAACTCGCTCCGGAGGCTGACGAATTGACTCCGCAAAGTTACTCCGCGGGTAAAACACCTATATAGAGTCTAACTTTCCCGCCGAGAGCAGTTCTCTGGGAACCAGAAACGAAAGCTAATCTCTGAGACCAGATGTTTGACTCCTTAAAGATTCTCATGGAAAGCAGGCTTAATTGGCTAAATTCTTAGCAATTATTCTAGCACTCCTGCGCGAGGCCGCTTCCAAACCTCTCTGTTGTTTACAAAACTCATGGCGAGAAAACACAGGAGATGTAGCCTCAGTGTTTGTTTGACATACTTCTGGAACATAACCCTCTTGCAGGTGCAAGGTTCCCAGATCTGGCTGGGAAGAATCTGTCTGGGAAGAATCCAGTTCTGACTGGGAAGGTAAAAAACCCAAGTTTTCTTCTTCATCAGGCATCACAATGTCATGAGCAGGACTACAAGGCCCATGGGTCATCACACTATCCCCCTCCTCAAGCCCCCTCCCAAACTGGGACTCTCTCCCCGAGGCGCGAGGTCGTGGCTTGGCGGGATAGGTCTGATGAAAGCGACGGGTTAGATCAGGAGCATGGACTGTGGAGGTGTCTTCCCAAGAGCGTTCCTCAGGGCCAAAACCCACCCAGTCAATGAGATATTGCAGGCGGCGGCGGTGAAAGCGAGAATCCAAAATGTCCTGAACCTCGAACTCGTCCTCCCCATCCACCAAAATAGGGACGGGGGCCGGCCGGTCTACATCTGGCCGCACACCATCCGCCGGAAGGAGCAGGGAGCGGTGAAACACTGGGTGAATGCGCATTGAACGCGGAAGTTGGAGTTTGAAAGTCACGGGGTTTAATTGCGCCACCACTGGATAGGGGCCAATGAAACGGGCATCTAACTTCCGGCAAGGGCGATGGGAGGGCAAAAAGCGAGTGGACAGAAAAACCCGATCTCCTACCTTGATTTCGGGGCCCGGCTGGCGATGTTTGTCCGCGTGACGTTTATAGTCCTCCTTGGCTTGTTCCAGTTGCTGGAGCAAAAGTTGTTGCACCGCTGTGAGTTCCTGCAGCCAATCTTCTGCTGCGGGAACTTCTGAAGTTTCAATGACAGGGGGAAAGAAACGTGGATGGAAGCCGTAGTTTGCAAAGAACGGCGTTTCTTTTGTAGAAGCCTGGACTCCATTGTTGTAGGCAAACTCCGACAGTGGTAACAGAGAAGCCCAATTGTCCTGTTGGTAGTTTACATAACAGCGAAGGTACTGTTCCAAAGTGGCATTGGTGCGCTCCGTTTGCCCATCCGTTTGGGGATGATGAGCTGAAGATAAACGAGAGTCTATGCCCAATAGTTTTTGTAGTGCCTTCCAGAAACGAGAGGTGAATTGGGATCCACGGTCTGTGACCAAACTCTTGGGCAATCCATGTAGTCTGAAAACATGTTGGAGGAATAAATCTGCAGTCTCTTGGGCCGTGGGAAGGCCTTCACAGGGAATGAAATGGGCTAACTTGGTGAAAAGGTCCACCACCACTAGGATCGTGGTGAATCCACAGGAAGGTGGTAAGTCAGTGATAAAATCCGCAGAAATTATTTCCCATGGGCGAGATGGTGTAGGAAGGGGGTGTAGAAGCCCTGAGGGCTTCTCCCTTCTTATCTTGGAGCGCTGGCATACTGGGCAGGTGTTGACATATTTTTCCACATCTTTGCGGATCTTGGGCCACCAGAAATCTCTTAGGATCAGATGCATGGTTTTAAATAGTCCGAAATGCCCTGCTGGTTTGCAGTCATGACACAGACGAAGTGCTTTTTCCCTGCCCGGTCCGGGTGGGATATAAACATGATTTCTATAGCAAAGCAGTCCATCTTTAAGCGAAAAGGGAAAATGCAGACCTTGACGAAGTTGGTCCTGCGCCCAGGCATCTGCTTGCTGACTAGCCCTGATTTCTTGAGCACAGATGGGTCCTGGAGTAGAGGGAGTTGAATCAATGGGAGTGGATTTGGTGTTCCCCACTGTGAGCGTGGCAAAGTTCTCGGGTTGTAGTAGTTGGGATTCAAAGGTCTCCTTGCGTCCTGCAGCGTATTCCGGTTTACGTGACAGGGCGTCTGCTTGCTTGGTTTGGGCTGGGGTCACATAATGAATCTGGAAGTTGAAACGTTCAAAGAATAAAGCCCAACGTTGCTGCCTCTGATTTAGCTTGCGGGCAGTTCTTAGATGTTCTAGATTCCGATGATCAGTGTGGACTTCAATGGGAAATTTGGCCCCTTCTAGCCAATGTCTCCAAGTTTCAAAAGCTGCCTTTATGGCTAATAGTTCTTTTTCCCAAATGGTATAGTTCCTCTCTGGTGCGGTTAGTTGACGAGAATAATAGGCACAAGGATGAAGGTGATCTCCCACCGGTTGTAGGAGCACAGCCCCAATTGCCACATCAGAGGCGTCCGCTTGCACCACAAAAAGGGTTTCAGGATCTGGATGCTGAAGGATTGGCTGGGATGTGAATAATTTCTTTAGTTGCTGGAACCCTTTCTCTGCTTGATCAGTCCAGCGGAAGGGCTGTTTTC
Organism: Anolis carolinensis; assembly: GCF_035594765.1. Classification (NCBI taxonomy): domain Eukaryota; kingdom Metazoa; phylum Chordata; class Lepidosauria; order Squamata; family Anolidae; genus Anolis; species Anolis carolinensis. The sequence goes on from NC_085845.1 coordinate 139,843,140, forward strand.
CACGGATGCAGCTGGTGATTGGGTCAGACCAGCGGGCAAAATCTGGAATGAACTTGCGGTAATAGTTCGCGAACCCCAAGAATCGCTGCACCTCTTTCTTGTTGGTTGGCGCCCGCCATTCCAATACTGCTGAAACTTTTGTCGGGTCCATGGAGAGCCCTAGAGGCGAGATGCGGTACCCCAGGAAATCTACCTCTTGTAGATCAAAAGCGCATTTTTCCAGCTTGGCATAAAGTCCATGATCCCGCAATCGTTGTAACACCATTTTAACGTGGTTCTCATGTTCTGATTGTGATCTAGAAAACACCAAAAAATCGTCCAGGTAGATGATCAAGAACCGATCTAGATAGTCCTGAAAAATGTCATTGACAAAATGCTGGAACGTTGCGGGAGCTCCGCATAAACCATAATTCATAACTCGGGACTCGAATAATCCGAATTTAGTCTGGAAGGCGGTCTTCCACTCGTCCCCTTCTCTGATGCGAACTAGATTATAAGCCCCCCGTAGGTCCAGCTTGGTGTAGACCTTGGCTCCTCGAAGTCGGTCTAGTAGATCTGAGATTAAGGGCAGGGGATAGCTGTTCCGCTTAGTGATATTGTTCAATGCTCTATAGTCCACCACCAAGCGTAATTCCCCTGACTTCTTCTTCACAAACATCACTGGGGAGGCGGCTGGGGATTGAGAGGGTCTGATGAATCCCTTGCGAAGGTTTGTCTCTATGAATTCCCTGAGAGCTTCTTGCTCTGGTTCAGTCAGGGAGTAGAGATGCCCTCGCGGGATCGGGGCCCCCTCCACCAAGTCAATGGCACAGTCATAAGGTCTATGTGGGGGTAATTTTTCGGCTTCTTTTTCATTGAATACATCCCAATACTCGGAGTACTTCTTTGGCAAGGTGATAATGGGCTCGGTGTCTGTGGCATGGCAGACCTTGGCTACGAGGCAATGGTTTTGGCAGTACTTTGAAGCAAACTGCAGTTCTCTGTTGGACCAGGAGATGCTTGGGTCGTGAAGTGTCAGCCATGGAATCCCCAAAATCACAGGGAAATGGGGAACCTCAGTAACAAAGAAGGAAATCTCTTCCATATGTTCCCTTATCCACATCCTGGTGGGTTCCGACCACTGGCTTACGGGGCCCGTCTTGAGAGGGCGGCCATCGATGGCTTGCACCACACGGGCATTCTTGAAGTCATGATATTGTAATCCCAGAGAGTCGGCATACTCTCTATCAATGAAATTGTTGGTAGCTCCTGAGTCTATCATGGCGTGGATCATGACGGGTCCCTTTTTTGCTGACCATAAGGTGACCACTAGAAGGAACAGGACCCCGGTTGGCGGCTCTTGAATGGGTTTCTTGACCGGGTTGGCGAGCCTCTCTACGCCCGGTCGTTGGCTTCCCCCGCCGGCTGTGTGCCAGCCGCCTCAGACGCCTTCGTCTCCGTGGAGGACGCCGCCGCAAGACGGGCGGCGGGCTTCCCTTTGGCTGGGCACTCTCTGGCGAAGTGGCCCCCATTTCCGCAATACCAACAGAGATTTAGGCGTTGGCGGCGGGCCTTCTCGGCGGCATCTAATCTGGGACGCACATTGCCCAACTGCATCGGCACCTCCTCGCTCCCTCTGGGGTATGGGGATGGTGGTGGGGGTCTCCACACTGGACGCGGCTGAACGCTGGCGGGAGCGGGGGGTTTTGCCCCAGCTCTACCGCTCTGGCCTCGTACCCACTGTTTCCTGTTGGCAATCATGACTTCAGCCCGTAAACATTGATCGATGAGTGCTTCAAGCGTTTGGGGAGGATCCACCTTGGAGATTTCCTCCAGCATTTCAATGTTGAGACCCTCCCGAAATTGTCCTCTGAGGGCAACATCGTTCCAGCCGGTGTTGTGGGCCAGCACTCGGAACTCGGCTATGTACTGAGACATGGGTCTGTCTCCTTGGAAGAGGCGGCGGAGTTTGTGACCGGCTGCCTCCAAATTGTCCTCGATTCCCCAAGTCTCCTTAAGGTGGTCCAAGAAGCGTTGCGCTGATCTTAGGTGTGGAGAGGCTTGGTCGAACAGTGCCGTCGCCCAGTTGGCCGCTGGCCCGTCTAGAAGACTGTAAACCCACGCCACCTTGATGTCTTCTTGGGGAAACTCGGCAGCACGGGCCTCTAGATAAGCTTGGCATTGGCGACGGAAAACATGAACCTTAGAAGCTTCTCCAGTAAACTTGGTTGGCAACGCCATGGCCGGAAGACGGATTCCGCGTTCCTTCAAACCCTTTATTTCCCCATCCTGTGCATTGAGCTTATCACGGATTCGGTCCACCTCATCCTTGTCGATGGTGTAGGTAATCGGCTGGCCGCCCGGTCCAGGTCCGGCTCCGGTAGACATTCTGGCCGAGGTTAATTGGTGCTTAGGGTGGCGGAGTCAAACTGTCACGACCCAGGCTACAGAGCACCAATAACCATACGCAGAGGCCAGATTCTATCTAATATCTTTATTAAGGAAATATATAAAGTTAATAAAAGTAAATGTAAAAGTTAGTCCAGAAGCAGACCTTTCAGGAAAGGTCAAAATTAGTCCAAAGAAACAATGTCCAATATGAAATATTAAGGTCCAAAGTTGTAATCCAATAACCGAAACACTCACTTTGCCAGGCAAAGTGAGGGGAGATGACAAGGTCCTTTAGTCCATGAACTTGAGCAAGGCTAGGAATTAACTTGATACTTGAAAACAAGGCTTGAATCGTGGCACAAGGTAACAAGGAACAAGAACAAGATCCGTGGAATTACTTGGTAAAATCCGTGAAACAAGGCAAGGTTTAGTCCTGAAAGGCGAGGCAAGGTCCGTAGGTAAACAAGGCTGGGAAACAGGAGCGAAGGCTTGAAAACAAGAACAAGGCTTGAACAGGAACGAGGCTTGGATCGGAGCGCGCTGTCCAGACACAACTCGCTCCGGAGGCTGACGAATTGACTCCGCAAAGTTACTCCGCGGGTAAAACACCTATATAGAGTCTAACTTTCCCGCCGAGAGCAGTTCTCTGGGAACCAGAAACGAAAGCTAATCTCTGAGACCAGATGTTTGACTCCTTAAAGATTCTCATGGAAAGCAGGCTTAATTGGCTAAATTCTTAGCAATTATTCTAGCACTCCTGCGCGAGGCCGCTTCCAAACCTCTCTGTTGTTTACAAAACTCATGGCGAGAAAACACAGGAGATGTAGCCTCAGTGTTTGTTTGACATACTTCTGGAACATAACCCTCTTGCAGGTGCAAGGTTCCCAGATCTGGCTGGGAAGAATCTGTCTGGGAAGAATCCAGTTCTGACTGGGAAGGTAAAAAACCCAAGTTTTCTTCTTCATCAGGCATCACAATGTCATGAGCAGGACTACAAGGCCCATGGGTCATCACAGTTTTTAAACTGATAGGTAGGCAGAAACTAGGTTGACTGCGGAAGGTCACCCCACCTGTAGCTTGAACTGCTGACCTTCCAGTCGGCAAGATCTTCTGTAGCTGGTGGTTAACCCATTGTGCTATGCCGCGTCCCTTATCCAAGTTCCATGGCCCAGTGTGGAATTGAATCTTGGTCTCCAGAGCCATAGTCCAACACTCACACTACTTATGCCATGCTGAATACAAACACTTTATCAATTTTGTATGGAAAGCTAGAGGTAACCTGCCAGCTGTTTGTTAGTTGGTTCCAAGCTGCCCCTCAGCCCTCTCCTGAGCATTGCCTTTGGCCTAGTTGACCTCCATTTTTTATCTTTATTTTTACTTAAGCTGTTTGCCAGCTGGATCTATGCTAATTTGCCCTCCTTGCATTTTTCTCTAACCTTTTCAAGTCAGCCTCTGGTGGCCTAGGGGATAAAAGCCTCGTGACTTGAAGGTTGGGTTGCTGACCTGAAAGCTGCCAGGTTTGAATCCCATCCGGGGAGAGCTCCCTCTTTCAGCTCCAGCTCCATGCGGAGACATGAGAGAAGCCTCCCACAAGGATGGTAAAACATCAAAACATCCGGGCGTCCCCTGGGCAACGTCCTTGCAGACAGCCAATTCTCTCACTCCAGAGGCAACTCCGGTTGCTCCTGCTAATTAAGTCTTTTTATTATTATTATTACATTTATTAATGAGAGTGAAAAACGAAAAATAGAGTAACATGTATCCATATACAACCGCAGAAAAAAAAAGGAAGAAAAAAAAAAAACACAGACAGGTATAACAATTTGCACTGTAATGTCGCTAAACTAATGGATGAACACAGATTTGCTATACCATTGTTGTACCTTAACTTATCCTTGTCCCCCTTACCCCTCACCTGTGAACCCGACCCCCTAGACCTCCGATACCCCTCAACTCCGGTTGCTCCTGACACACACACACACACAAAAGTCAGCTGTGGCCAAAAGCAGGGCAGTTAATTGTCTTACCACTCACCATCCTTCAGTTTGATGCTACTCAGGTGTAGCCTTTCGTGCCTTTTTGGTGACACAGATATTACTTACATATCGAAGGCACATTTGGATTCTGTAAGTATTGCAGTGGAGAGGGATCACTGTGTCTGCGGATCATGTCTTTAAAGATTTAAGAGTCTCTTGAAGTTGTTGAAAGCTTGGCTTGATATCTTCTTAGTGGTTTATATCCATTGTTTGGTGGATGGAATGTTGGATTGGGGTTTAAAGTTCTCCCGTAATTGATTCCTTGGTTCTATATATTAACTGTGATCATAACACCAAATAAACATTTTGTTTCTCTTGTCTTTCCTCTCTGTGCATGCATTTCTTTTTAACCTCACCGATTACCTCTCCATTAATGGATAAATGGATAAGAAATAGGCCATTTAAAAATGATGTTGTGTTCCTTCTTTCAGAAGTTATATAGAAGGAAGCTCTATAGATTTTGATAGGATGTACTTTGATGTAAATATATATAGGGCTGTAGTTTTGTAGAAGCTATTGTGGATCTATCTCTATCATACATGTTTTACTTTCAAAGCGTACCTTGATTAGAAAGGCCAGAAAAAAAGATTGCCTTGCTCACACTCCACAATGTTTTACTTTGTTTTTGTATTTAAAACAGAAACAAATTCCCTTCATAGAGAAGGGAATTTAAAAATCAGAATAAAGTAAAAGCAAAGCTAATAGTGACAGACTGTGAGTCTCTTGGTTGCATGAAATTTTTGGATTCCTTTATAATAAGTGGTTTAGGGATTGCCACCATAGCTGGCTGAAGCTGCATTAATTTTGTTTACACGAATGATTAACAGCAATTAAAATAGTTCACCCTCGAGAACCATCATTGGCTAATATATCAGTTCTATGTACTGCTGGCACAGTCTAAGCTTTCCCCGACCAAGAAAGCCTCTGAGGCTTGAAGTGAAGCTGTGTCTTGTGCTTTAATTCTGACAGATTTCTGCATTCATACAGTATAGTCCACAAAAGTCATTTTTATTTTCTGTCCGTCTTTCCGATCAAGTTGCCATTTTGCTATAGCATAAGGAAAGCATTTTACACACACATTTATACACTACTGTGGGTTCTTGGTATCCACTGAGGTTTGGCTCCAGCCCCCCTCCCTGGGATACCAAAATCCATGAATATTCAAGTCCAATTATAGAGAATATCATAGTATAATGATGTCTATTGTCTACCATTTAAAAGATCAAGTTATGGATAGCTGAATCCTTGGATGCAAAATTTGTGAATATAGTCTGTCAATTAAATAGTACATATTTTTCCCCTATCTATCTATCCAACTTCTATCTAGATTTTTTCTCTAGTATAAAGTCATAGGTTCCTCATTATTAGGTCATTCGCTCAGACAGAAGTTGGGCATCTTTTACCATTTCTTGTGCAAAATGTCCTACAAAATGGTTCAAGAAAAGACTCGAAGCCAGAGTATTTCAGAATGACATCATGCAGATGCACACAAGTTGGCATCCTCTCTTGAAGACTTTCGTACCATCAAAATGAATTTAGGAAAGATGGGCAGCTGCCTTTAATTTGCCATAGGGATTATTCGGAATGGGTCATTCCCCCCGCCCTGCTGCGAGTGTCCTGAAGAGAAGGTTACAAATATAAGCAATCTGTGATTAACCAACTTCAGCTGAAATGAATTCAAATGGAAGATTTCGTTCACTGTAGTCGCTCCGAGTGACTCAGGGATTCCACCATAGCTAGCTGCCAGCTTAAAGCATAATTAACTGAAAGCTCTCTTTGTGTTGGATTTTTTTTCTTTTAGATCCACTCCAGATGCAAACAGTTTGTACAGAGTTTGTATGTGGCGGAGTGAAGGGCGGTGGATGGGTAGAACATATTTTTGAAAAATAAATAAATAAAACGAGACCGTCTTCATCCTTTAGTTTTGAACTGCCTTAATGAGTGGTTCAGTTTTGCTGGTGAATTGAGCTTAGCCCTATGTTCTCCCATGTGCGGAACAGATGGTGTGGATCAGAAAATTTCCACGTTCCACTCAGAAGGCTTGAAAAAAAAAGAACGACTATGTAGTCCTTAAAAGAGAGTTACTCTTGCAGGATTGTTATCACCATTCTGTGCCCTGCATGAAATGAATACCATTTATGAGGCTAGGAACTTAGCTCTAGGCAAAAGCATTTAACATTTTTTTTTTGTCATCCTCTTTAGTCTCCCTTGTAATATCAAATAACTATCTCCTCAAGTTGGTGCTGTTTGGTTGTGTTGGCTGAAGATCGCAGGAGTTATGGCCCAATGTGTTACTCTTTACATGTTTTTAAGAAGGAAAACCAACTGTGCTGAAAATATATAAATGGCAATTTAAGGCCAGTGTACATATTTGCTAAAGTGGTCAAGTTTTCTTCCAGTGCAGCCTAATTTACTGATTTTTTTCCAACGGAGCGTCCAATTCCTAAATTGCTCATGTTCTAAGATTAAAATGTCACTTCTTTAAGAGAGGCTGTCATTGTGTTTAATGTCACAAAATAAGCATCACCTCCCAAATTTGAGATGTATAGTTCTGTGGACTAGTGTATCCATTTTTTTCCTTGCTGTCTGCAGGGCTGGGGTGGGGAAAGAAGAAAAGTAGTAGTCAAATCTAAGTATGTGTAACTGTATTTTCTCACATTCATCTCTTACACATAGGGATGTGAAAATCTCCCAACCTCAGTTTCCCCCACATTTTTCCAGACCCTACATGCATTTTGACCCTGCCCTTTCTCCATATCAGATTGTGAGATTTTGCATGCATCTACACCAGTGGTTCTCAACCTGGGGTCCACAGATGATTTTGGCCTACAACTCCCAGAAATCCCAGCCAGTTTACCAGCTGTTAGAATTTCTGGAAGTTGAAGGCCAAAAACATCTGGAGACCACAGATTGAGAATCACTGATCTACACTGTAGAATACCATTTTAACTACCATGACTCAATGTTATGGAATCATGGAATCTGTAATTTTACAAGGCCTTTAGCCTTCTCTGCCCAGTAGTGCTAGTGTCTCACCAAACTACAAGTCCCAGAATTTATGTTCATGTTCCCCACCTGCTTTGTTCCTTTGTTCCTTCCTTCACCCCATATACCTCAACAAAGAACAGGAGAGATGGATATAGCATCTTTTTTATTTTCCACAATGATGTAAGGATACCCCGGGTATATAAAATAAATGTGGATGGCAGAGAAAAAACCTGGCTGCACCAAAAGGGATGCAGGGCAAAGGATCTCCCTTTTCCCTTCTATGGGACACGCAGTGGAGGGCACGAAAGAAGGGTTTAGCTCCTTTTTATTTTCTTAAACTGTTTCTTAAACTTTCCCAGCGCCTTTCTTCTGGCCTGGATTGGGATTCTAGAGCTGCCCAAAAAAGTGATCAGAAACTACATAATTCAGACACAGTACAATTTCAGTAGTTCCAATTCCATGTTCATGTTGTCCAAGAATTTACATCAGAAGATGTTCCATGAAAGTTTACCTGATCAGAACCATAACACATTTTCCTCCCAATCTTTGAACCCCACATTTTATCTTCCATCCCAGTACAACATTACCATTTAATGGCCTGTGGAGAGAAGATAAATTTCCTCCCACTTTCCATTGGTCAGAAAATGTCCTTGTTAGAGGCTGCCCAAACTAAAAGATGGGTCTTTGGTGGTGATGTTTGGTTGTTATGCAGTTAATAGGGTAAAGTGATCTCTGAAAGTTATGTACATAAAAATGAGAATTAGGTCTGCATAATACACCAATAGGATATCAGTCATTTTTTCACCTAGCAGTAGGTTTGGAACAGCTATTCTGGAGAGTAATTTGTTAAGCCCATCCTTCGTCCCCACCCTAAGGCTCTGAGCTGTGAGCCAGCAAGCTCTTCCTGCTTTCAAATGTTTACTTCCAGCACCTTTGGAAGCTTAAGGCAAGACACAGTCTTAATCCTCCAGCTGCGATTTGAAGCTAACATCACTGGCTTGCCTTTCAGGACGGATGTAATTATAACTTGGAGAAGGGATGGGAAACCTTCTAGATATTTTAGACTTCATCTCTCAGAGGTCCCGGGAATCATGGTCAATGTTTTTTTTTTCATGTCAGGAGTGATTTGAGAAACTGCAAGTCATTTCTGATGTGAGAGAATTGGCTGTCTGCAAAGACGTTGCCCAAGGGACGCCATGTTTTGATGTTTTACCGTCCTTGTGGGAGGCTTCTCTCATGTCTCCACATGGAACTGGAGCTAACAGAGGGAGCTCATCCATGCTTTCCCCGAGTTGGATTTGAACCGGCAACCTTCAGGTCAGCAACCAAACCTGTCTGTCGGCACAAGGGTTTAACCCACTGTGCCACTGGGGGCTCCATGGCCAATGGTAAAGTATTCAAGATGTTGTTGTGCCAAATATTAGAAGGGACAAAGTTCTCCCAATTCTGACTTAGACTGTTTACATACTGGAAGTGCTTTACATTGTGTAAATATGAATTTGGATGAGAAACAAGTGATTAGTTTATATAGCAAATTACCATTCAAACACAGCCCTGTGTTGTGCATACTCATATGTGCATATGCATATGTAAAAAGATCAGAGAGCAAGGAAAAATGGAAAGGGCTCTTCTATGTTTAATAAGTACCCTGTGTACTCATGTAGAAGTCTTGAAATATTACTGAAAAATTCAGCCCCCAAAACCTGTGCTGACGTATACACAGATCAATGTAAATATTGTATATTAATTCTTGTCAATAAAGGAACCATCTGCTTTTCTGAGTGCCAAAAGGCAAGAATCTGTCCCAGGAGAACCTGAAAGAAGCACCAACACCCTCTATTCTCTCTATTATTACACTACTTCTGGTATTTTGACAGCAGTGGCCGGAGGCAATCAGTCCCCTCAGAGATACAATTGGGCTTTCCCTTCTTCATGGAATGACCTTCAACTTATTCATGGGTCATATCAAAATCCATGACCATTCAACCCAAAAGACTCACAGCAACCCAGTGATTCCAGCCATGAAAGCCTTTGACAATACATTAAAATCCATTATTTTGGCCCCAAAACCTTCCCTTGACCATATATGTCATGTCAAAATAATGTCAGCCAAAGTTGTATGAAGTTGGTTTTTTTGTTTTTCATGTCAGGAGTGACTTCAGAAATTGCAAGTTGCTTTTGATGTGAGAGAATTGGCTGTCTGAAAGGACGTTGCCCAGAGGATGCCTGGATGTTTTCTTTTGATGTTTTTACCATCCTTGTGGGAGCCTTCTCTCATGTCCCTTCATGGAGCTAGAGATGATAGAGGGAGCTCATCTGTACTCTCCTTGGGTTGGATTTCAACCGGCAACCTTCAGGTTAGCAACCCAACCTTCATGTCATCAGTCCTGCCGGCATAAGGGTTTAACCCACTGTGCCACCGGGGGCTCTGGTGGAGGTGCAGGAACAGAAGGAGGAACAGATTATTGTCTTTATTTTCTGCTTACTGGTTTCCTACTGGCATATACCTGACTCCTGAGAGGCTGCTAGACTTGACATGCCTTGGCCCTATCCAATATGACCGCAATACTTGCTGCTACTACTGTGTTTTCTTTCACACAAATCCTCAAAGTACCAGAGTTCCCCTTTGCCTTTTGCTCTTCTAGGCTTCCAGGATTTTTGCAACCCATCTTATTTTTTAAAGAAGTGTCTTGCTGAATTAGTTCAAAAGCTGGTTGCATTAGTTCAGTATTCTTGTTTCCAAAAATTACCAGCCTCTTGCTGTGGGAAACTTGCCGTCAGCCAGTGCAGGGCATGAAGTAATAGAACATACGCACCGATCAGATCATGGATTCTTAAGGGAGACATTCTGTACTTATTCTGGAACATATTTAGAATCTCCACAAATAAGCCAAGGAACAACGGAGCAGAAAAGCTGCCAACCTATAAAATGCCAGAAGCTTTCCAAAAGCATAAAAGCACTACACAGCAAAACAGATCAGGAAAACTAGCCACAGCAGCATGGTAGGATGGAGTAATAGTGGCCGCCATGTGTTAACAGGCTTGGCTCCTGCTCTTGTACGCCTTTGGGTTCATGGCTTTCTTTCCTTGTGGTTGTAAGTACACATGGATTTATAATGGCATGGCAATAGGCTGCTACATAGCTAGGGGGGCTTTTTGCTCATAGCTGCTCATAGAGTTCATTGTACAAAAAAGAGGGAATAGCTCTGAGATTTGATGAAAAGGAGTGGTGGATATAAGGAAGCTGAGTCAGAGGAAACAGAATTTGAACACAGGGACATTCTTTCTAATGTCCAGCTGGCCAGAAAGAAAGGAAAACTCAGCCTGGTTTTCCTTTGCAGATGTAAGAGCAACTCAGTATACAGGAATGAATAGCAAACAAACCTTTTCCATGTCATGCTGATAAATATTACCATCTGCTAATTATTCCAGATCAAACTATGAGGCTAAGTCACAGGAGCCAGCCTAGGCAACCCCAGTGTTGTTTATCTTGGCAAAAAGGGTGTTTTTCACAGTTTCCACTATGAAAAGTTCCCAATTGCCTTAATAAGCTTTTCATTTTTTTAAAAAAAGCTGTCCTGTTGAAAAGTTCTAAAGCATCTTCCAATGGAAATAAAACAGTCCAACAATCATTTACAATTAAAACAAAACAATGCAAAGAGTGTAGAACAAAACCTTCTTTCGTTTTTTGGCTTCATGGATCTATTTGCTGTTGATGAGAAACAACATTAAATAATGACCTAAAACGTGCCATGGATAAAAATGGTTGGGTTCAGACAAAGAGCGCATCTATATTGTATAATTGAATCAGTCTGGCACCACTTTAACTGATATGGCTCAAGACTATGAAATTCTGGGATTTGTAGTTTGGTAAGGCACCAGCACTCTTTGGCAGAGGAGGCTAAGGATTTTGCAAAACTACAATTCTCATGATTCCATAGCACTGAGCCAAGGCAGTTAAAGTGGTGTCAAATTGCATTAATTCTACAGTGTAGATCAGTGGTTCTCAACCTTTCTAATGCTACGACCCCTTAATATAGTTCTTCATGTTGTGGTGACCCACAACCAAAACATTATTTTCATTGCTGCTTCATAACTGCAATTTTCCTACTGTTATGAATCGTAATGTAAATATTTGATATGCTGGATGTTTTCATTCACTGGACCAAATTTGGCACAAATACCCAATACACCCAACTTTGAATACTGGTGGGGTTGGGGGGGACTGATTTTGTCATTTGGGAGTTGTAGTTGCTGGGATTTATAGTTCGCCTGCAATCAAAGAGCATTCTGAACTCCACTAGCAATGGAGCTGTTGCTCCAGCTCCTGCCAACCTAGCAGTTCAAAAACATGCCAATGTGAGTAGATCAATAGGTACCACTCTGGCGGGAAGGTAACGGCGCTTCATGCAGCCATGCCGGCCACATGACCTTGGAGGTGTCTATGGACAACGCCGGCTCTTCAGCTTAGAAATGGAGATGAGCACCAACCCCCAGAGTCGGACATGACTGGACTTAACGTCAGGGGAAACCTTTACTTTACTCCAATATATTGCACCTAATACATCTCAGGAAGTAGATCTGATCTATGAGAGCTGATGCTACAATACCTGTCTCACAATTTTAGTCTTAAAGGTGCTTCAATATCCCTTTGCCTCCCTTAAATCCAATGTATTTTGGGTTGACTAAGGCATGCCTAGTTTTGATTCAAACTAATGTGATCTACATGATTATTGGTATAGTTTTAGACCAATTATTATGTAATCTGTTTTCTATGTATGTGCTAATTCCTCTGTGTTACTTGCTTTGTGTAAACATTGAGAATAAACTAGAGGAAGTGTGTCCTTTTAAATAAAGAGCACTGAGAACTAGAACCCTGCATCATACAAGTGGGAGTTGCTGTTGCTAAGAGTGTATTGCGCGCTATGCGTTTTATTTAGAAAGTGTTACAGTTCAGAGCCCTTTTTAGAAATGTGGATTGGCAAGCTCAACTATGACAAACTACAGACAAAACAGAGCAGATGACATGTTCTTAACAAGCGGTCTGAAAGTTGTGTACTGCTAGCGGTGATTTATGTTCAGCGGTGGATACAGAGTTTAAGGAATGCACACAATACAAGCCATTTGCCTCTAAATCAAAAATAGCTCTCCATGGTCCCCTAGTCCCAAACTCAACTTTTGGCCCTGATGTTTAAAAGAGAGAAGGAATCCGTGCCAGCCAGAAAAGAAAATTGGCAGGCTCTCCGAATGCTATCTCTCCCTAAGTCTCTATAATACTTTCCAAAGGCTTGCCTCTCTAAACTTTTCCCATTGTATTATGGAAGAAACATCATTCTAGCCCATTTAATAAGCCATTTGAGTTTCCCACACCATCCCCAACAAAGTACGCAGCTTCTTTCCCCTCCTCATGCCTTCCAGATATTCTCTTTTCACCTGGGGGAGATTATCCAAAGTATTTCCCAGGTGTCTCCCATCATAGCCTCTCACACCCACACAAACCACACATGGAGCAGAATTTAATAAACACTCCCAGAGGAAAACAAAGCCAGCGGCGCAAGAGTTTCCAGAAAGATCTTCAAAGGGTTTACAAGAACTCTCGCTCCCCAGATGCTCCATATCTCTAGCTTCACACACTGACTACTAGAGAATGCTAACCTCCCAGTTCTATAATCATTTATGTGCATGCGAGGTTCAGATAATCTCCCTGCTCATGTTGGGCTGTCAAAAGCAGGTTCAAGACACTTTCCTGCCCAAAATGAGCAATCAAATGGCACTCTTTCATTTTCCATGTACAAAGAAGGAATGGATTGGAAATAGGACCCTACTTTGACATTATCCGCTGCACTTGAAGGCATCAGCTTTGCAGAAGGGATACAAGAGGGACTGCTTTCTCCCTCCAAAGTCTTGCTGAAAAACTGTAGCACATGGGTCTTTCAAACTGCCCAATTATTGCACAATGGGTTGCTGTGAGTCTTTCGGGCTGTATGGCCATGCTCCAGCTTTCTCTCCTGACGTTTCACCCACATCTGTGGCAGGCAGCCTCAGAGGTTGAGAGGCATGTTGGAAACTAGGCAAGGGAGGTTTATATATCTGTGTAAGGTCCAGGGTGGGAGAATGTTTAGAGAGGCAAGCCTTTGCACACTGGTTTCGTTTTAATTGCCATGCCTTGGATTTGTAGTTTGATAAAGCCTTGGAGTTTTCTGGCTGAAATTCTAGAGCAGTGGTTCTCAACTTGTGGGTCCCCAGATGTTTTGGCCTTCAATTTCCAGAAATCCTAACAGCTGGTAAATTGGCTGGGATTTCTGGGAGTTGTAGGCCAAAACACCTGGGGACCCACAGGTTGAGAACCACTGTTCTAGAGGTTTCTCTCCAAACTGCAAATTCTAGAATTCTGTGGGACAGAATCAAAGCAGTTAAAGTGGAATCATAGTAATATAACTGATAGCATGAAAGAGCCCCCTAGGGCAGAAGCATTTGTCCACATCTTCATCTTTTTTTAGCAATTCATAGGAAACAAAAACGGGGGGATGAGAGATTAAGAATTTGTCAAGGATTGTAGTTGCTAAGGTTCAAATCCCCACATAGTTGTATAACTGACTGGGGGACTTTGGGCTGCAGCTCAGTGGTTCTCAACATGTGCATCCCCAGATGTTCTGGCCTTCAACTCCCAGAAATCCTAACAGCTGGTAAACTGGCTGGGATTTTTGGGAGTTGTAGGCCAAAACACATGGGGACCCACAGGTTGAGAACCACTGCTGTAGCTTCTTCCTCTGCAGAACCTGCATCACCATACTGTTGAGAGGATACAATGCAACCAGTCTACATATGCCATCTTGAACTACTTTGGAAGAACACCTATCTGACTTCTTTGTCACATTCAATTCATACCCAATAACTAGGGGGGGGGGGGGGGGGTGAACATTTATCTGGCAATCAGAAAGTATAGTAAACAAGAGCACAGCATATACTAAACTGATGAAGAAATTAAGAAAGAGGCAACTGGGTGTGAGGAATGAACAAGTCATTATCCTTCTCAGCTAAGCAAGTTATTCATGCTTCTACTTTATTATTTTTATTTTGTATCCAAAGCATTGCATAAATAAGTATAAAACTGATAAAAAAGAGGGATCACAAGCGACTAAATACTTTTTGATCAAAAATGGGCAACATTGACGGCATTGTCTGTAGCTTTAAACTAATCTTCCTCTGTGCATGAGGCAGGACATTGTGGATAAGCATACAGATGCGGAGTTATCTGTTCTGCTCCACAGTCACACAAAGTGGAGGATTCTTCTAGGTAGTGCCATTTTGCCAGGTTATCTTTGATCTGCCCACTCCACTTCAGAGTCTGTTCAGGGAATTCCAAGCTGCCCATTCTTGGTTTGGCCCTGGGGGGCATCCAATTGGGATTTCCTGGTTTAGCTGCCCAGAAGGATACTCTTGCTGTTGCTGGGGGAACATTAAGAGGAGTGGTGGTTTTTTGATGCATTGGATGGCTTTCACAGTGTTCAACCTTATTTCTTTCGCAGTTAGCAGCAACCTCCTGTCACATCCTGTGATTATTTTGCATGTTTCATTCAATGCTATATTCACCTGCTTTGTGTGGACCCAAAAGCATTGCTTTACAACATGCTTCTACTGATTATTTATTTATTATCTCTAAAAGTGAAGCCGAAAGAGTGGTTGCCATCAGTATCAAGGGTGCATCCTGAGAATGAACGAGGCAATCCTTGTTAGAGAAGATGGATTTGCCTGAAGGAACTCTGCTATTTCACCAGCATGAAACTTATCAAGAAGATGAATCACTTCAGTCAAATTAAAATGGGCTTTCCAGGAGCGTTGCAAATGATGGACTTATTTGGATGGAGTGTGCAGCGAGAGACACGCCTGCCGCTGGAATGTCAGTTTGCCCAGGTTGTTTCTGTTTGGCATGGCTTTTACTCCTAAAGTCTCCATTGAGTCAGCCAAATGTTTATTAAATGCTTCTTCAGAATTATTCATGGAACTCTGGCATTGAGCTACGTGAATGTTAAAGGGGATTCTTTTTTAGCCAAAGCAGGTCCACTATGGCAGTTATATTTCAATAACTAGATGTTCTTCCAAGCAGGGTCATTGCCTTTCTCACAAAATGGAAAACCGAAAATAAATAAAGGCTGGGCAGAGCCCTGGGGGGAAAGAAAAAGCACAGTTAAAAATAATGTCAAGGAATATATGGCTTTACAAAGAAGTTGTTTTAATCTTTTTTAAACTGGGAATGAGTAGATCTAGGAAAAGTTAGGTTTTTAAAGACTGTGACTGGCTTGGCTGACTGGGGGATTTTATGACTACATTATAAAAAAAACCCAAACATTTCCAAACTCTTATATGGACACAGTTCATATTACCAAAGTATCTTAATGGGAATGGCCAACGCTCCATTATGAGCTCAAGAGCAGTATTGTTTAACTAGCTCAAGTGCAGTCTAAAATAATTCAGCTTGTTAACAGGAGGAGGCCCTTCTTTTCTATGTGGCACACATAATGGTAGAATAAACAAAGTGTGTGCAGGGCACTGTAAGCTCTGAGTCTGTCCTGTAAGACGCAAGCGTCATGTCCACACAGCTATAATAATAATAATAATAACTTTATTTTTATACCCCGCCCCATCTCCCCGAAGGGACTCGGGGCAGCTTACATGGGGCCTAGCCCGATAAAACAATCAGTATCAGTAACACGACTATAAAACAATTATACCAGTAAAACATCAATAGCAATAAAACAATCTACAGAAACAGTGTGATGGACACTCTTACAAGAACATTGTGGCAGAATGGTAGATTGATGAAATATCACAAATGTACCCAATCATGCCTCAAAAATCTGTAAAATCTTCATCCTTTGGTCCAGCTGCTAATATGATCTCATGAAAAACAATATATATTATAGTTGGTGCTAATTGTCACTTTTGTTAGAACAGCCAGTAGAAGTCCTGTAAGAATTCCTTAAAGATGGCATAAGGCAGGCAGAAGGTCTAACTACTCCCTGTTCTTCGACAGGCAAACAAAGGAACTTGTTTTCCAGTGATGTCAACCCAGTGCCTTTTTCCAGCGGTAATTTAAGAATGTATGTCTGGCTTCAACCCTCCGATGAACTAATTAGCAGAACGTACACTCACCCAGCAACATTTGTCAGGCAGGAAACAATGCTTCCACCAAACTATAAGTAGTTAACCTTCATTAGGCCTGCTTTATCTAAAACAAAACGACATTCTTCTGTTGTCCTAATGGACATTTTTAATATAAAACATAATTAAAAGTGATATTTCTTAGAATTACTGTATATACTCGAGTATAAGCCTAGTTTTTCAGCCCTTTTTAAGGACCGAAAACCCCCCTCTTGGCTTATATTCGAGTGAGGGTTCTGGCTGGCTTATACTCGAGTATATATGGTACATTTATTATTTTTCTCTATTTTTATTGGTATTATTACATTTATTATTTTACTCTGTTATTATTGTTAGTATTACATTTATTTTACTCTATTTTTATTCTTATTAACACATTTATTATTTCACTCTGATATTATTATTGTTATTACATTTATTATTTTACTCTATTATTATTAAAAGGATACATAAGGGCATTTACATTGAAGAAGATGAGAATAATGATTTAATCAGAGTTGGACAGTCTTATCTTAAATTAGAGTTTTATGTAAATATTCAAAAACATTTAACCTACCGATGCCTCGATTAATGTAATTTTATTGGTATCAATTTTTATTTCTGAAATTTACCACTCTTGGCTTATCCTTGAGTCAATGTTTTCCCAGTTTTCTTGTGATAAAATTAGGTGCCTCGGCTTATATTTGGGTCGGCTTATACTCGAGTATATACGGTAGGTTTACGGGGAGGTGGGATACAGCTGGGAATGGTTTTAGGAAGCATTAACGGAAACAATTTAAATTAAACATGAATAATTTGCTTGGTATCTAGTGAATTATATGAATTCAGTGATAATTAATCATTTATTGTAAGCTATAGCTTACCTAAGCAAGCAGGCCACACTGGGAGAATTAATGGTAGCTCAAATTGGGACTTATGTAGCTGTGTTGGGATCATACTATTGCAGTGGTTTTCAACCTGTGGATCCCCAGGTGTTTGGCCTACAACTCCCAGAAATCTCAGCCAGTTTACTTGCTGTTAGGATTTCTGGGAATTGAAGGCAAAAACACCTGGGAACCCACAGGTTGAGCATAATTGGTTTTAACTGTGGTTGAAACTCACTGACTGATCTGTCTGGCTAAAGGGGCTTGGAAGTGGGTTTCACTCTGATCAAGCAAGGGTTGTTATAAGCTCTGTAACTCCATATGCTCAGGCATTCGTAGTTTGTATGTCTTGCGAACAGCAAGGAGCATTGGTTGTAGAACTCTACAGGCAAGGAGGTGGCCAGATGTTGCCAATGGCAATGGAGGTGGTGCTTACATGAGCACAAATTGAGGTTTTATTTGGAGTTATCAGAGTTCCCACGTAGCTTCAAAGGTGGCAACGTAGTGGCACAGCACAGAGTCACAACAGCCTTTATAGATGGTATCCGAGTATGCAATAATCCTTCATAGGACACTGATCCTGAAGATGGTAGGTGGAGCAGCCAGTACACTCTACCCCCAATCCATCACAAAGGATGGGAGTGGAGGTTTAGCAGGATGGCCGTGAATGACTAAATTTCCAGAATTCCATGGCCATTATTGCCTATGGCCACGCTGGCATGATCCAGGATTCGAATTTGGAATCTGAAGAGAGAACTGCTGCTCTTCCTGTTGAAGAGCAACATAAGGAGTCACAAAGCCAGAATCCTGTTTTTATCATGTCAGAAGCAACTTGAGAACATACTGCAAGTCACTTCTGGTGTGACAGGATTGGCCGTCTACAGAGATGTTGCTCAGGGGATGATCGAATGTGTTAAATGGGTGGTTTATCTCATGTCCCTACAAGCTAGAGCTGACAGATGGGAGCTCACCCCATCTCATGGATTCAAACCGGCAACCTTCATGTCAGCAACCCAACTTTCAGGTCAGCTGGCACAAGAGTTTAACCTATTGCACCACTGCAGTTCCTGCCAGAATCCAGTGCAAGTTGACGCATCAGAAGAATCAGCTGAGGAAACAGTACGGTCTCCAAGTCTACAGATATTGCAAATAGAGAAGAGAACAGAGCAGAGACAGTCAGCAAGGTCTTTGTCAGACAGTATGACAGGTGCTCCTGGCTAGGAACAGCTGTTGGCAGCCCATGCAACTCTGGCTGATTGCTAAAAGCAACTTATCTGCTTTTTGGATAACATATCTATGGACTGCTCATGACTCGTGTGACTCTTGGACTGTCTGATGACACTGCTTGATTCTTGATCTCTTGGACTGGCTGATGCACCCTGCTTCATTCCAGAATCCAGACTGATTTCACCACACATCTGCAGTCAGGCTTTTACAAGGACACTCTTTAAGCCTTGTTGATTTATGGTTCCTGTTTTAGCTGCAGTTGTCTCAAGAATGCAGAGCTAATTGCCTTCTCCCTAGCAAGGTGCAATACCTAAGCCAGGACACAATTGGCTAGGAATTCTAGTAATTGTTGTCCAAAAACAAATATCTTCACCCAAAAGGCAAAACAAAAAATGGACAATATTTCAGGCTTTGGGTATCCTGAAATTTCTTTTGCATATGAGTGAACGAGTTTTTATTGTGGGATTAAATAGTGTATATGTGAACAAAAATTCATGCCTATCACTAGTTATTGTTATGAAAATGATAAAGTAATCATGATACATTGTACTTTTTGTTTTGAAAATCAAACAAATTCTTCCACATGCTTTTAGAGCTCTTCTACACATGCCTAAAAACCGGGAAATAACCAAGATAAAAGGGGTGGCTGGCTAAATGATGTGGGCGGAATTAGGTTAACAGCTGAAAAGCACTTATTAAAAGTGTGTGCTTAAAACCCAATCCTGCCCAAAAAAATGAGCCCCTTCACATGACTGTATATTCCTCCAGTCATAGAAAACATGTGACTTCCTTCTAAGCACTAGTAAGCACAGTGAATAGCACATATTGGTGGGAATTGAATTTCATCAACATCTGCCAGGGCACACATTCCTGATCAGTTTTATACTACATCAGCTATGAGAACATCAGGCTTGCCTTTATTGTAAGAAACACTGTGTACGTGATACTAAGTTATGTTTTCCTTTCAAATCACAGAGTGAACTGTTCAGGAAAATAGTTTCCTGTACGTACATGTAAAAGAGAGCTGGAGAACATAAAGAGTGATTCCTTGTTACTTAAATTCTCTAAAGGCCCATTCATTTGACTCCTTTAGTGTGTTGATTTCCATGGATCTTGTCATGTGAGGCAGAGAATGGGCAGATGTCTGTTTCTAGTCCAAATCATATTCATGTGTGTTCAGTCTGTAGACCAGTGGTTCCCAACCTTTGGGCCTCCAGGTGTTTTGGACTTCAACTCCCAGAAATCCCAGCCAGCTTACTAGCTGTTAGAAACTACGGGAGCTGGAGTCCAAAACACCTGGAGGCCCAAAGGTTGGGAACCACTGCTGTAGACCATTCTATTCAATTTCTGTATAGTTCTTAATTTAAAAATAAAATCTGGGCAAAAATGCTAATTTAAGCACATCTTTTGAATGCACGTCCTCTAAAAATCTGTATGTTTAAAACCAATTTGATTTGAAATATGCATTTTTGGGTTCATTCTGATACCATTTTGGAAGTAAAGATCTTTTTCTTTTCTTTTTTTTTTGCAAAGAACCGTAAAACCTAAAGCAGAGATGGGATCTCAGGAGATGTTAGAAATTATTTCCTATCTTAAGATGGATGGCTACAGGGCTTTGCATTTGATACCACAGGCTTTGTGGACTGGATTAAACCTGTAGCCTGGAGATTCATCATTTCTGATAGTAGTGATAGATACATTGTGCAGGTCAGGTGAGTTCATATCAACATTTCTAGTTGAAACATATGCTACACCATTTTTATGGATGAAAATCAGGGCATGTGTGGGGGAGCCGCCAGTGGTGCTTGCAGCACAAGAATCCTTGTCCTGGCAGGACTGCTGACTTGAAGGTTGGGTTGCTAAACTAAAGGTTGCCGGTTTGAATCTGAGAAGAGCATGAATGAGCTCCCTCTGTCAGCTCTAGCTTCCCATGCGGGGACATGAGAGAAGGATGGTAAAACATCAAACATCTGGGCGTCCTCTGGGCAACATCCTTGCAGACAGCCAATTCTCACACACCAGAAGCGACTTGCAGTTCTTCAAGTCTCTCCTGATACACACACGCACAGACACACAGACACACGTGTGGTGAAGCAACATTGGAGTGTGGTCAAGATGTCAAAATATAATGGGAAAGAACAGACAAGCTAGAAGAGGTTGCAGCAGTTGGCTTTTGCTTGAGTTTACAGGGAAGGTAATATTCCACCCCAATTTTCTTTGTCCTCCTGAATTAATTTTATATCTTGTCTTTTCTTATTCTGATCCATTATTTTGTAATCACCTCTTATTGGTAGATGTTAGATTTCTAGGCAAACAACAGCAACAAAATATATTTTGAAACCTGATTAACTCAGACATTTATTGTTCTACCCTCTTAAAACAAAATACAATGTTACAGTGTTCAGAAGTTTTTTTTAATGTGCCCGTTACGTATAGTATTTTAGAGGGTATATGCCATAATTTCTTGGTCCGTAGATGACCATGGTGGCTTTAAAAAATCCCTGAGCATCATGGATATTTGCCAAGTGTTGGATTTTTAAAGCTTTTTTTTTTGTCTATCAGATGTGTTTGAGTTCTCTGGACCTTCTTTGGACTTCAGCTTTTGTGCTAGCATAGATCTTTTTCTTAGCAGCACAGTTGGTGTTGCTCTCTGCCAGGCAGACAAATGTCAGCGTGCTGGAAGACGCAAAGACCACCAGCACTAAAGTGATGCTCCTACGCCATCACCTCAGCTGGAATGGCCACGTTGTCTGAATGCCCGATCACCATCTCCCAAAGCAGATACTCTACTCCCAACTCAAGAATGGAAAATGGAATGTTGGTGGACAGAAAAACAGATTTAAAGATGGTCTTAAACTAACCTTAAAAACGGTGGCATAGATACTGGGAAGCCCTGGACCTTGAGTGCTCTAGCTGGAAGTCAGCTGTGACCGGCAGTGCTGTGGAATTTGAAGAGGCATGAATGGAAGGCGAAAGGAGAAAACGTGCCAAGAGGAAGGTATGTCAAGCCAATCCTGATCGGGACTACTTTTCACCTTTCATTGATGTCCTCACTGTGGAAGAACATGTGGGTCAAGAACACACCTACATACTGTATCCACTGCCAAGACACTGCACATGGAAGGCCATCATACTCGGACAACGAGGGATCACCTGAGGAATATTTTAGAAATCACAAATTCCTGAATGGCGTTGAAAAGGTGGCTCATTTTGTTGCACTTGCTTGGTGTTTTTATATTATTTTTATGCTATTTGAAGAAACAACTTTTGCATAAACAGAATGGTATATATTTTGAAGAATGTCTCTAAACCCCTCCTGAAAGATAACTTCTATAGATAACAAGAAAACATTATTTATGGCACCAATAAAATAGCCCCTCCGCTCATTCTGTTATTTTTGAAATGCAACTTTGATTGTCGTAACAAACAAACTCATTACGAAAAAACGAACTTGTAACTCCTTGCATCTAAGATAAGTGATGCCATTTATTTAACTGCCCCATCTTAAAACGTCTCCCATGAAAAGCATTTGGCATTTATTTTAATTACAAGAATAGAGGATGGTGCTAGCATCTGTGTCCAATAAAAGTAATTGAATGAAATGAATAAACTTGCAAAGTTTTTTTTAAATGGTCTGGTACAATATGATAAAAGTTTAATCCATATAAGGCCAAGACTAGCCATTTATGAGACTTCTTCGATGTGAAGAAATGTAGCTCCACTGGTAAATGTGCAACAGCTGGGAAGAGCTCTGTGCCAAGTCTTATTTTAGATTATTTTGGGGGAAATAATAGCTTGATAAACTGTTGCTCCAACTCTGAAAGCACAACATAGACTCTCCACATTAATAAGTGTATTACATTAGTCAATTTCTTGTGGGTCAACAGTCTAGAGACAAAGGAAATCTAGATAAACTGATGGCAAAGAGCATTCACAGTCTGCTCTGAAATGGCAAAGCTTGGTCAACATTCTTAGGAAGCATTTTAACCTATTTTTGATATCTAATGAGAACATGTCAGATAATGTTCTTTTAGGACCCAAAGCACAGTGAACTTGGAAAAACCTCAAAGGAAGAAGAGAAGGATAGCAAACCTATGATTTGGAAATGCACTGTCCTTCAGGGTGTACAAGTAGAATCACACTCCATTATTCTGGTTAGTTCATCAGGAATAGTCCATATCTCCTGTAGTCTATTTGGACAAAAAAAATGCATATTTAGGAGTTTGTGTAGTAGTCTTCTCGCCTGGGACCTTTACAGGCTACATTTGCCTTGAAAAAAGCCCTAGCTTGCCATGTACCACAGTGAAAGAATACTTGTCTAACATCCCAGGAAGAGGTTGCCTTTTTCCTCCACACATTATTGTGAAGAAATACCTTCATTTTCTAATGAGTAGTAATGTATTAGTAAATATTATTGTGGATAAATCTCAATTTTATAATAAGCAAGGAAGTCTTTTTTGCCCTTTGAAATTTCAGATACAGTAGTATAAATGAGCCCCGGTGGCGAAGTGCGTTAAAGCACTGAGCTGGAAACTGAAAGGTCCCAGGTTCAAACCCCGGGAGCAGCGTGAGCGGCCGCTGTTAGCTCCAGCTCCTGCCAACCTAGCAGTTTGAAAACATGCCAATGTGAATAGATCAATAGGTACCTCTCCGGCGGGAAGGTAACAGCGCTCCATGCAGTCATGCCAGCAACATGACCTTGGAGATGTCTACGGAAAACGCCAGCTCCTCGGCTTAGAAATGGAGATGAGCACCAACCCCCAGAGTCAGACATGACTGGACTTAACGTCAGGGGAAACCTTTACCTTTTAGTATAAATGAATAAGCAGCACAACAGAACTTTGTTGAATTAGACCACCTGAACACAATTTACACAGTTTACTGTTTACACAATGACCAACAAGATGCCTATGAGAAGTGTCCTAGAAAGTCAGATAATTCAATAACAAACTCCTGTGTGTTGTCCTAATTCAGTGGTATTTGAAAGCAAGTATGTCACCACTGGGACTGGAAGGAATATATCCTCCATGACTTAGCAGATGATAAGAACTTCATCCTCCACAACTCTCCATGCACAACTTATGGTCCTCCAGGTGTTTTGGATTTCAGCTCCTAGAATTCTTGACCATTAGACATGCTATGGCTTCTGGGAGTTGGAATTACAAACATCTGGAAGGCCACAGGATGTGCAGGCTTGACCTAATAGCTTGTTGGATGTACAGTAGAGTCTCACTTATCCAACATAAACGGGCCGGCAGAACGTTGGATAAGCAAATACGTTGGATAATAAGGAGAGATTAAAGAGAAGCCTATTTAACATCAAATTAGGTTATGATTTTACAAATTAAGCACCAAAACATCATGTTATACAACAAATTTGAGAGAAAAAGTAGTTCAATATGCAGTAATGCTATGTAGTAATTACTGTATTTACGAATTTAGCACCAAAATATCACGATGTACTGAAAACATTGACTACAAAAATGCGTTGGATAATCCAGAACGTTGGACAAGCAAATGTTGAATAAGTGAGACTCTACTGTATGTGGAATTCACATTCAATAGTTTTATTGACGAGCATGCTGTAATGTCACTTGAAAGGCACTCACTCATTTCCTTTGATGGCATATCATTAGGTGAGGGCTGTCTCAAGTCTCTTTTCTGCCTAAGGTGAAGGTCTACATCAGTGACTCCCAAAGTGGGCGCTACCGCCCCCCCGGTGGGCGCTGGAGCGATCCAGGAGGGCGGTGATGGCACCTATTAGGACACGGGGGTGGGGCCAGGGGAGTGGGCATGGCTTCTTCCCAAGAGCCCAAGACAGGGCCGAGAATTCTATACCTCTCCTGAGGTGCTTGTTGGGACACAGAGGGCGGAGCTAGGGAAAGGGGCGGGGCCTCCTTCCAAGAGCCCGAGACAGGGCTGAGCCTCTGTACCTCTCCTGAGAGGCCTTTTAGGACTAAAAGATGGGGCTGGGGTGGGGGCAGGGCCTCTTCCCAAGAGTCTCTGTATACTTCCCCTGAGACGCTTGTTAGAACACGGGGGTGGGGTATAAAGGTCCAGCCCCGTCAGGCACTTGAGAAGAGGCCCTGCCCCTCCTCTAGCCCCGCCACCTGTGTCCTGTCAGGCGCCACAGGGCAGGGATAGAAGCTCAGCCCTGCCTCAGAGCTCATAACTCCACCCATCCCAGTCCTGGCTACCCATTTGTGGCCCCGCCCTCCTCCCACTTCCCCTCCCAGCCCTGCACTAGGTCATGTAAGTGTTATTTATTGCTATAATTGTATTATTTTACTTTGCTTAATAATGTGTTATTATATTGCTATGTAATGTTTGTGTTGTTTTTATGATTGGAAACCGCCCTGAGTCCCATCCGGGAGATAGGGCGGTATATAAATAAAGTTTTATTATTATTATTGGACTGGGGAGAGGCTCAGTCCCGCCCTCTTGAGCAGGAGCCACACTCACCCCTCTAAGCCACGCCCCCCTTTCCAGGGGGTGCTGAGTAATATTTTTTCTGGAAAGGGGGCGGCAGGCCAAAAAAGTTTGGGAACCACTGGTCTATGTGCTTCCACACATAGAACCTCACTGAGCTGCCTGTGGAAACTTACCTGAATACTGGAGATGGGATACCATCTTTCATCACAGGTACGGGCAACAGGATGTTTGCTCTCTGTAGGATAGCTCCCATAGCTAGATCTGTCCTAACAACAAAGATATGGGTACACAAAAGGAACAGCCAGGTGCCCATTGCCATCCAGTACTTGCTTCCTGTAGTACTCCTCACTCTGCCGAAAAGTAAGGCATGATCTGGATGTTGTGAGCCATTTCTTCATTCAGCACAAAGCAAGAACTCTTATTATGAGTAGTGTGTTCACTCAAATGTGTTCACAGAGGTTCACTTGAGTTTAAAATCAGTGTGCATAGAACTATCGCCTTAACCTTATTGTTCCCAGTGTTGTGTGTGGTTTACTCACATTGTTGATTGCCATATTATTTGGATACCAGGGCAACTGGTTCATTTCCTAAGTGCAAAATTCAATGAAAATATGTTTAGAAAAAAAAAATCTATCATGTCACTCAAACTGGAAATGATTCACCGATGTGAAATGCATTTGAATCTTTAATTGATGTGGTTAATTGTATGTGTTCTCAGCTGTGAAGACCTATTGACACCCCACAGGAATTACTACTGTAGCAGGAAAAATAACTTTAGAAAATGAATTTGACAAATGCTGTGAAACTTTATATAAATAAATGTGTTTCCTGTTAAAACAATGCGTTTTTAACAACGAAATGGGTGTGCTTTGCACAAAATCCATGTTTTCTGACCCAAAATATGCTTCATATTTAGGAAAACGATATGCATTTTTGCACAACCAAATTTTCCCCAATGAAATCTGAGTACAGGAATAGCACTGAAAATTGTGTAGAAACCTTTTTCATAGGGAAAAGATTGCTAAAATGATTTCATTTTTGCATATGGGGATGAAATAATAAAAGATTTGCACTTCTCATGCAAATTGTTCCAGCATTCAATCTGCATTAGCATTAAACTTTGTTGTTGAGCAATAATACTAAAAATGAGCTTAACTAGAAGCCCCCAGTTGTGTAGGGGTTAAACTGCTGAGCTGCTGAACTTGCTGACAAAGGTTGGTGGTTCAAATCCAGGTAACTGGGTGAGCTCCCGTTGTTAGCCCCAGCTTCTGCCAACCTAGCAGTTTGAAAACATGCAAATGTGAGTAGATCAATAGGTACTGGTTCGGCAGAAGGTAACGGTGCTCCATGAAGTCATGACGGCCACATGACCTTGGAGAGATCAAAGGACAATGCCGGCTCTTCGGCTTAGAAATGGAAATGAGCACCAACCCCCAGAGTCGGACATGATTAGACTTAATGTCAAGGGGAAACTTTTACCTTTACTAGAAGAAATATATTTTGGGGCTATAGGGCAATTACTTTGAGGACACAGAAGTTTGGTTTCTCCCATCCTCATGACTCTCTTTCACCCAAAAAGATCTGCAAACCTAGCTTTTTACATTATCAGGATAGACCTGGTTTTAAACCAGCAATACTTTAACCATCTTGTCTCCTTTGACTTTTAACTAATATAAATTAGAATGAATTGCATCCATTTCAGATATGGTTTTCCTCAAAAATATCTCCTAGTCTTTCTCATTGCAGCCTTATCACTGGCAGACATTCAAGATGGATGAGTCACTTGAACATCTGATCTGAAAGGGAAAATGTGAGGGCCATCATGGTGAAGATTATGCCTGCAGGGCAATGGAGATTTCCTAGGCTGCAAAACTGACACTTATTACTCTATTGGTACACCACGCCCTCTCAATTGTTGTATTATGGGGCTTATTCATTTTCCATTTCCTTAAATGTTCACATATGGAATGTTGCCTTTTTCAGAAGCTGAGAACCAAACACTGATACACACTAATCTCTAAGCCAACCACTGTGGGATTCTTCTGGTATCGCTAGTTTTGGTAAAACTATTCCCAAGGGAATTGAGGTTGGCAGGCAATCTTCACGTTGTTTTTTTTCAGACTGAGCCTACGAAAGAAAACTCCATCTCACATACCTCACAACCTCTGAGGATGCCTGCCATAGATGTGGGCGAAGCGTCAGGAGAGAATGCTTCTGGAACATGGCCACACAGCCCGAAAGACACACAACAACCCAAAACTCCATCTGTTTGAAAAAGTAACAGAAGAATTTATTTTAAAATCTTTTTCTAAGTGGTTTATGAAGAGCTTCAAAAATTCACTGTACTGAAGATATACATATCTTCCAACATTGGAAAAAGGATATTTTAGAACTGGAAAAGGTGCAGAAAAAGCCAACAATCTAGGTCTTGGAGGAACGTCCCTAGTAAAACAAGGCTATAACATTTTGGACTGTTTAGCTTAGGAAAAAATGACTTAAGTGGAAGGCAAAATAGCATTATGCAAAATTATGCATAATGTATAATGACATAACCTAAAGTCACAAGATCCCATCTGATCTTCGAAACTAAGCAGGGTCTGCTCTGATTAGTACCTGAATGGAGACCCATCAAAGAATACCAGGTGCTGTAAAAAGGCGATGGCAAACATCATCTAATTATTCAGTGCCTAAGAAACAGGAGTTCCTAAGGAGCCCCGGTGGCAAAGTGTGTTAAAGCACTGAGCTGCTGAACTTGCAGACTGAAAGGTTGCAGGTTCAAATCCCGGGATCGGAGTAAGCGTCTGCTGTTAGCTCCAGCTTCCGCCAACCTAGCAGTTCGAAAACATGCCAATGTGAGTAGATCAATAGGTACTGCTCCGGCGGGAAGGTAACAGTGCTCCATGCAGTCATGCCGGCCACATGACCTTGGAGGTGTCTACAGACAACGCCAACTCTTTGGCTTAGAAATGGAGATAAGCACCAACCCCCAGAGTCAGACATGACTGGACTTAAAGTCAGGGGAAACCTTTACCTAAGAAACAGTATGAAATTCATGTTGTCACCATGGGTCAGGGGTCCTCAAACTTTTTAAGTTGAGGGCCATTTCATGGTCCCTTCAATTGTTGGGGGCCCAAATTATAGGGTTTTTTTTAAAAAAAGAATTAATTCCTATGCACACTGCATGTATTTAATTTGTAGTTTTAAAAAACCATGAAAGAACAATACAATATTTAAAATGAAGAACAATTTTAACCAACATAAATTACCAATATTTCAATGGGAAGTTTTTTTTTCCATATCAGGAGTGACTTGGGAAACTGCAAGTTGCTTCTAGTGTGAGAGAATTGGCCATCTGCAAGGACGTTCCCCAGGGGACAGTCGGATGTTTTACCATCCTGTAGGAGGCTTCTCTCATGTCCTCACATGAGAAGCTGGAGCTGTTAGGTGGGAGCTCATCCCACTCCCCGGATTCCAACCGCTGACCTTTCAGTCAGCAGTCCTGCCAGCACAAGGGTTTAATTAATTGTGCCACCAGGGGCTCTGGTGGGAAGTGTGGGTCTGGTTTTGACTGATGAGATAGTCAAGTTAATTTGGACTGTTGTTTCTATGTGCCTTCAAGTAGTTTTAGACTTAGGACTAAACTAAGTCTAAAATTTTGGGCAGTGGTTCTCAACCTGGGGTCCCCAAATGTTTTTGGCCTAAAACTCCCAAAAATCCCAGCCGGTTTACCAGCTGTCAGGATTTCTGGGAGTTGAAGGCCAAAAACTTCTGAGGATCCCAGGTTGAGAACCACTGGTTTAGTGCAAGGGTGTGTGTGTAAATGGTCCTAGGGGGCCACATCTGACCCATGGCCCTTAGTTTGGGGACTCCTGCCATAAGACAAAAACTGATTGGAAGACACACACACACAGAGTGTGTGAATACAGAGAACAGTTTCTTTCTCTTTAATAATCATAGAACCAAGACCACCCACCAGGGCCGGCCCAAGGAATTTTTCAAGTGTAAGCGAAACAGGATTTTGGTGCCCCCCCCCCCCCCCAAAAAAACCCCCAATCACCGAGAAATAAAAGGTAGAAGGTAGAGGTGAATAGAATGGATAAAAAAGTTTACCTTACAACCAGAAGTTTATTAACAACATTATGTTCATATAGTAACATTATATAGAATTAACACCAATCTTGCATTTTAATAAATAAATATTTAAATAAACTTTGCAAAAATTTTAATTTTTTTGTTATTTCTAGTCTACAAGTACTACACAAAGGTTTCTTGGTCATGATATCTGTTCAGAAGATTTTTCAGACTTCGGACTAGCTTCAGATCAGTTTTGTTTGGGAGAACGCAGCCCCAGGAGAATAGACACTTCCTTTCTCAGGAAGTGAACTCTTGTCCTTCAGAAGTGCCACGCCAGCGTGGACCATTGTAATGGGTGTAGCAAAGCAGGGGAAATCCAGTCATGAATCAATCAGGACCAGCTAACACCTCCCAACAAAGTATTCCCATCATCAAAGTCTGGTAAATCCTCTGTTTTCTCACGGCCACAGACGGTAGAAGTACATACCATATCACAAAGAACACCACTCTGAAAACAGGGGAATTCCAGACAGGAATTAGTCTGGAATTCCCCTGTTTTCAACAATCAGGGCCAGCTAACACCTCCCAACAAAAAATTCACTCAGAGAGGAAACAGCCAGGCTGTAAATCTGCAAAGCCATTACATCCTTATCATTTTCCTAATTGCAGCATTCATACTTGCCTCTAACAGACAAAAAAAATTTTGAAATATTGTATATTCACAACCTTTAGGAAATAATATCCCCTGATGGCACAGCGTGTGAAAGCGCTGAGCTGCTGAAATTCTGGACCGAAAGGCCGCAGCAGGTTTGAATTGGGGGACCAGAGTGAGCCCTCACTGTTAGCCCCAGCTTCTGCCAACCCAGAAGTTCAAAAACATGCAAATGTGAGTGCATCAATAGGTACTGCTCCAGCGGGAAGGTAACGCCACTCCATGCAGTCATCCCACATGACCTTGGAGGAGTCTAGGGACAACGCTGGCTCTTTGGCTTAGAAATGGAGATGAGCACCAAACCCCAGAATCAGACATGACTGGACTTAATGTCATGGGGAAAACACTTACCCTTTAGGGTTGTTGTATGTCTTTCGGGCTGCGTGGCCATGTTCCAGAAGTATTCTCTCCTGACGTTTCGCCCACAACTATGGCAGGCATCCTCAGAGGTTGTGAGGTATCCAGAGGTTGTGAGATCGCCCAATTCTCCCTTAGTTCCTGGATGCGGCCGCAGATCGCCCTGGTGATCTGCGCCTACGTCCCAGAACTAAGGGAGAATTGGGCAATCTCTGCTGTGCGCGTGCGCACAGCTCAGATCACCCAATTCTCCCTTAGTTCCTGGACGCGGCCGCAGATCGCCCTGGCGATCTGCGGCCACGTCCAGGAACTAAGGGAGAATTGGGCGATCTCTGCTGTGGCGGTACGGGCTGCTGTCGACGCCTCGACAGCGTCCCTAGCGGCCAGCGCCCGAGGCCGCCGCTTCAGCAGCCTCATATGTTCAACTGGCCCTGCCACCCACTGAAGCTAAATGGTGCAAAATTCTGAACAGATGGAAGGCAATACATCTTTATAGGGATCAAAGTAGAACCATGATATTTGTTACTACAAGGTATGACTAGGCCACCAACCTCAGCAGCTTTAAAAAGAGATTCAGGAAAATGGTACAAGCAATGGTAGCTAACTTTGATGGTTATATATCCTCTTCTATGCCTGAGACAGTATGCTTCTTTGTATAAGTTACTATGAGACATAAATAGGAAGATGATACTGAACTGATGTAGATTAACTGTCGGCAACTACTTGTCCATTCTACAAACATGAGGCTGAATTAGATCAGTCTTTGGTCTGACACAGAATGATTTCTTATTTTCTTGTGAGCTTCAAATTAGGTAGCAAACCAAGGCTTAATACAGAGACATGATGTGGGCCGGGCTTTAGCACAGTAGGCTATTCACCAAGCTGCAGTAAATCTTGGCAACCAGAAGGCTGAGAGTTTGAAGCCTGGGTCAGGGTGAACTCCTGATCTCTAGCCCAGCTTCTGCCTACCTAGCAGTTCGAAAACAAATGTGAGTAGATAAATAGGAACCACATTAACACATGGATGTATTTTGGCTTGATGTTTTGATCAGAAAAAAGATGGAAGTTTACAAACCAGAAAGCTCTTCAGTAGGGAGATGGAGTGACAGCACTCCCCCAGTGGCCAGAACTGAGCACAGCCTCTAAAGCTGCCGAAAGATGGGAAAGCCTATATATACCTCTATCTGTTGTCTATCTTGTCACTGTTATAATCGGCATTTGCAGTATATGTGTTCTGTGATCCACCCTGAGTCCACTTTGGGGTGAGAAGGGCGGAATATAAATACTGCAAATAAAATTAAATAATAAATAAATAAATGTACAATATATGGAGATTCGATGGTGGTCTGGAATGAGCTGTTTCAAAAACAGTGTTGTCATTTAAAAATGTCAACTGATTTATGATTATTTCAAAAGCTAAGTTTTCATTTCTCCCCATTTACAGATTTCTGTCATTTTGACACCCTGCTTGACTATCCCAAGGAACTCCAAAAGCACTTTAAAATAACCTAACCACCACATCAGAACCAAGTATCAATAGAACAAAGTAACATGAGAATAGCACACACAGAGAATATCAGCATAGAGGAGTGGTTCTCAATATTTGGGTCCCCAAATGTTTTGACCTTCAACTCCCAGAAAACCTAACAGCTGGTAAACTGGCTGGGATTTTTGGGAGTTGTAGGCTAAAACTGTGGGGACCCACAGGTTGAGAACTACTGGCATAGAGATTGTAGCTAGAATTAATCTATTTCACCAATGGAACACAAAATCCTTTTTCTATGGCCTATTGTTAACTGTCCTTTTCAGCATTTTGGGAAGTTGAGGGCATTGTTTGAGTGGGGCTAGGGTAATACTGCTGGCTGTCTTCCAAACAGGCACTTCCTTCTTGTTATAGTTGCCAGCGGGCTGTGGAGTTCTCACTATTGCAACAAAATAAGGGTGTATAGGCTAGAATCCTTTTTGGATTGACACTAGCACGATGCATTCTGGAGTGTAATGGCGCAGTGGTGGGAGGAATAGAAGAGCAAGCTGTCCCAATTGCCGGGGAAAGTTACACCTCCAACTTTCTCTATCCTGTGCTCACAACAACTACTACAACAATAGAAGTTTACCCTTATGGACCCAACACCATAAGGTGCTGGGCTGCGGTGCAGCTGGTTAAGTAGCCAGCTGCAATAAATCACTCTAAGAGGTCGTGAGTTTGAGGCCAGCCCATGTCGGGGTGAGCACCCGACAATTAAAATAAAAAATAGCCCCTGCTCATTGTTGACCTAAGCAACCAAAAGATAGTCGCATCTATCAAGTAGGAATTTAGGTACCGCTCTGCGGGGAGGCAAATTTACCTAATTTACAACACCATAAAACTTGTCCAGCTTCCGTTTGGAATGAGGAAGTATCCATCAAGATGCTACAATGGATGATGAAGCAACTGCTCCCCCTGTGGCCGGAATCGAGCATACCCTCAGGAAGCTGGAATCTGGAGAATGTTAAATCGCCTCTCCGTCTCTGTCTCTATGTTTATATGGCATTGAATGTTTGCCATTATATGTGCACATTGTGATCCGCCCTGAGTCCCCTTTGGGGTGAGAAGGGCGGAATATAAATACTGTAAATAAATAAATAAATAAATAAATAACACCACCTCTATGTGGCACCAGAGTAGTCACACCAGCAAACATAATTGTAGCTGTGGAAACCAAACACGACAAGTGCACTCATGAAATGCAGTAAAGTATGGAAGATGACTGGTTTCTTAGCTCAAGCTCTTGTCTAAATAAGTACCCCATAGGAACCATGTCTCCCATCTGCAGGCCTTTAAATGTTTGTTTGGTTGAGAAAATAGGAATGTTGTGGCGCCAGAGAAAGCAAAAACGTATGCTCTGGGCAACAG
Organism: Anolis carolinensis; assembly: GCF_035594765.1. Classification (NCBI taxonomy): domain Eukaryota; kingdom Metazoa; phylum Chordata; class Lepidosauria; order Squamata; family Anolidae; genus Anolis; species Anolis carolinensis. The sequence goes on from NC_085845.1 coordinate 139,876,254, forward strand.
CAGTCATAAGTTCTGTGTTTTATAGCCTAGAAACCAATGGAAGGTCTAAACAGCCCTCCTCCTACTGCAGACATGTGCTATCTTTCCCCCCCTTTTAAACTTCCCCTTATAGCCCGCAGTAAACTTTTGGAGATGTTCCCAACGCTGTGGTTTGCCTCTCCTATTTACTCATTGAAGGGCTCACATTCTCTTTATTGGAGGTGGTAGCTGGGTTGCCATGGGAGAAGTTGTTTGTTATAAGAAAATATCTCTCAAGCTAGAGGGCACACAGAAACCTCACATACCATTTCGGGCCTGGAAGTTGGTGAGAAAAACATGCCTCGATAGAATCACAGATTGCTTGAAGAGGAACAGTTTGCACCTTGTGGGAGAAAGGGGAAGACAGTTTGCACTTTCCATGGGAGTTCCCTGTGACAACACACCTATTCCACGGTGCTGACTAATACATTGGTAATGACTGGAATGAATATTTTGGGTGTTTCCTCAAGGCAAGTCAAAGCTATGAAATTCCTTCAGTCTTTCCCTTTCCTCCTCCTCCAAATTCCAGCTCTTTGGAGAGAGCTCTTCAAAATGAAACATTTGGCAAATGACTCGTTTGCCACTAGGATGTTTCCAAGAGTCCGAGGTGAAACCTGACAGTCAGGCTTTCCCCCCTTCACATTCCAGCGGAGATACCACCACCAGTATGATAAGAACTGGATGCGTGAAGTACGAGTACTTCTGTGTATAAAACAACACCACCGTGGACATTGGCTTCATCCAATTAATGAGACAAGGAAGCCGTCTTTGTTTCCACTTAGAAGGAGATCATTTTAAGTGGTGACTTTATCTTAATATGTCAGGCATTGCCCAAGGGAACAGAAAGAAAAGTGGATTTTTTTTCTCAATCTCCACAACAACTCTGGATGTGGCTGAATGCCAGTACAGTGTTCAAGCACTCGAGCTTTAACACCCTGATAAAAGTGCATCCGTTCTAATTGGTTTTCCATGTGAATAAAAAAAATTGACATGCCAAGAAATGCAGTACGCTCATGGACAGCCCGGAGCTTATACAATGGATGTTGATTAAGATCTTGCAGCTCCATTTGTGCTCCTTTTAGAGTGAAACAAAGGAAGGTGTTTGGATCCTCTCGCCTATATATGTATACATCAAGGCCTCTGCTATAGTCGTTGAGCTGATCTTAAAGCCCAGGCTTCCCACAGTCCCACTGCCAAATGTACAAGTTTTTTCCTGGCTGACTTTCAGGAAAGTACAGCTCTGGCCCAAGGATGGAAAGTTAAAAAGACTTTGCCTGGATACGTTGAAGCATATACAAACACGGCTTGACGTATACGGTATGGGACTGATTCACTCTGCACAGGCTGTCCCTTCTGTATCTGAAGGGGAGCTGATTGTAAAACTCTTTATAATCTTCCCAAATAAGATGTTTAAGCAGTTAGTGAGAAGAATACTCTAAACATCTATCAAGAAATGTTCATTCTGGGAGTGAGCAGCAATGTCCAGTTGAGTTAGTTACAGGCAGGGACAATCATCAATATAAGTCAGACTTAATCCTCATGGCTATATTTAAAAAGCAGAGTATTTATATCTGAATTGTGACATAAAGGCAAACTAAGAACTATACTGCTTTTGAGAGAGTCACAGCTGAACTCTGGAGATGAAAGGCGTAGCAATGGGCTAACAGCTTGCCACCTGCTATTTCTGAATTCATGCCCTGTGGTTATTGAAGGAACATAATATATGTTTGTTCCTTGCCTCTCCCTTTTATCTTTTGTTATACCTATGCTTGCTATGGAATAAGTTAGACATTTCAATTAAACAAAAGCCATGGAAGAGTCATAAATATTTCAACTTCTGGTGGAAAAAGATTCAAAATAAGGTGGATTGGAGCAGGTCTTAGAACAGCGGGCTAAACCCCTGTGCCGCAGAAAATCCTGCTGATTGAAAGGTGGGCAGTTTGAGCCCGGGTTGGGATAAGCACCTGCCGTCAGCCCCAGCTCACCTGCCCACCTAGCAGATTGAAAGCAGAAAGGTGAGTAGATAAATAGATTTATTTATTTTTATTTATTTATAAATAGGTTTATTTATTTATTTTTAGCGGGGAGGTAATAAAAAGTGCCCTTAAGGACATCGATTGGGAGGACGGGACTACAAAAAGCTCATCAGCATGGAAGATGGAGTGACAGCACCCTGCCATGGCTGGAGTCAAACACAGCTTCTAAGATGCCGGAAATAAGATGGGAAATGCCTTTACCTCTGTTTGTGTATTGTCTGTCCTTGTTAAATGTATAACGGCATTGAATGCTTGTCATATGTGTGTTCTGTAATCCGCCCTGAGTCTCCTTGGGGAGATAGGGCGGAATATAAATAAAGTATATTATTATTATAGGCCTGATAGCAGAAGAAGACAGTTAAACTAGATAAAAAACCTTGATCTTGATTGGTTAATGAATTGGTAAATTAATGGGTGTGTGAGTTCCCTGAATACAGCTCACTGTTGGTTTACAATTAAAACTTACGTAAAGTAGCTTTTGAAATTAGCTCAAAACTATTATTCATCACACCAATCATGTAACTTAACTCTTCTTCAGTGTATCGCTTTTGAAATGTAACTCTGTTACATGGGGCCCATCTACATGGGTCACAAAATCCAGGACTGGTTTGGAGCAGAAATATTCTAGATTGGCCTCAGGGGTAACTACACTGCCCACCTCCTGATGCAGTAGGATGGAGTCCTGAACATACCGTGTTTCCCTGAAAATAAGACAGTGTCTTATATTAATTTTTGCTCCCAAAGATGCGGTAGGTCTTATTTTCAGGGGATGTCTTATTTTTCCATGAAGAAGAATTCACATTTATTGTTGAACAAAAAAAATGAACATTTATTATATACTGTACAGTAGTTGTCATCACAGACCAGCATAACCAGACAAACTGTGAGTCCTATCAAGAATTTCTTGTTACTACCATTATTTCCATGTACTCTATGGTACGTATATTTACCGATCCTGCATGCTCTGGTGTTCTGTTCGGTGGGCATGCTTCCAAACAACAACTTTGTTAGGTCTTACTTTTGGGGGAGGCCTTATATTTAGTAATTCGGCAAAACATCTACTAGGTCTTATTTTCTGGGGATGTCTTATTTTAGGGGAAACAAGGTAGAATTAAGCCAAATCTAGTTTGGTTCCGCTAGATTGTAATACTTAGCTCTGTTATTTGTCGCTACAGAAGTGGCTCCAGAGCTTCCGAGAATTCCTTGCCATTGCTAGATACCTTTGGCAATGTCAGCAAAGGCATTCACATGACTTGGAGAAAAGAAGAGGGCGTTCCACCCCCTTTCCGCCTATCTTTTTACAAATCTTGTGAATGCCTTTGCTGAGATCAGCACAGGTACCTGGCAATGGCATTGGCCTGTGTGAACACACACTCAACTGTTCACACAGTGTTAGCAGAAGTCAGAGCACTTCCTGACTTCCAATCACTTCTGCTAATACAGGGTAAGATCAGGTTAACCAATTTTACCATGTATTGTGGGCTGGAAGTCCCCGAACATCATCTGGATACCCAGGAGCAATGTTTGGCCTGATTTGGAATATGTGGCCCATATAGATAGGCCCATGGTTATGCTCCTCTAAGGAACTAATTATAGGAATCTGTGTTGCTTGCAGCTTGGTTTCCTATCAATTTAAAAATACTAGGATAGGTGAAGATAGTGAGATATTTTTTATATATATATATATATATATATATATATATATATATATATATATATAAATAAATATATAAATTGTGCAGCAACACTTTTTAAAATACCATTTGCCCTACTACAGGATGGGGTATTTGGAGTTTTGTTTCAATCAATAAAAGTCTCATAAGTAGTCACTATGTCTGCTACTTACAGTTGTAAACCTACCCCATTTTTCCAGTCACAAAGAAGGTTTGCAACATTTCAGTCAGAATAACCTGAGGACTTTAAAGCACAGACCAAAATCAGTCAGAAAGCAAAAAGACATTATAGAAAATGAAGACCAGAATTTAGAAGTAATAACTCAACAATTGGAGCCCCCAGTGGCACAGCGGATTAAACCACTGAGCTGCTGAACTTGCTGATTCAAAGATCGGTGGTTCGAATCTGGGGAGAGGGGTGAGCTCCTGCTGCTTGCCCCAGCTTCTGCCAACCTAGCAGTTTGAAAAAATGCAAATGTGAGTAGATCAATAGGTACGGCTCCAGTGGGAAGGTAATGGCACTCCATGCAGTCATGTCGCCACCTGACCTAGAAGGTGTCTACGGACAATGCTAGCTCTTTGGCTTAGAAATGGAGATGAGCACCAACCCCCAGAGTCAGACACAACTAGACTTAACATCAGGGGAAAACCTTTACCTTTTTAATTCAACAATTGTCAAGTTAACTTTGACTTATGGTGATTCTATGAATAAGAGAACTCCAAGAGATTTTGTTATCAACAGTCCTGCTAATACCTTGCAAATCCAGGAATATGACTTCCTTTACTGAATCATCCCATCTGTAATTTGGTTTTCTTTTTTTCATACTGGTTTTAATTCTAATAACCAGACAGCCTGACCAATGTGATTTATAACCCTATAAAAGCTGTATAAGAAAATTGTTTGTTCAGAGTTGTCTGAAGACTCCTTGTAAATGGCAATTGCTTCAAAATACAGATGCTAGCTTTATTACTACTCAAGGCCAATAAAATTTATCTCTTTAAACAACTACATAAACTCACAGCATAGCTTTGGCTCCAGTTCAAAATGTTGGCCTTTAAGGCCCAAGGTGACTTGAGGTTTGTGCACCTGAAGTATTGCATTCTTCAACATGGATTCTATCCCACTACATTGAGGTCATCCATGGAGGTCTTCATCCTGTTGCTTCTGATTTCTGAAAGCAGTTGGTGAGGATGTCTCTTGTCTATAAAAATGCTCTACCCAAAGTTGCTCACCTGGCACCCGCTCTGATCTCTTTCTAGCATCGAAAACCTGTTCACACTACAGAATCATAGTGCTATTATTTCACTTTAACTACCATGGTTCAATTACTTGGCATTGTGAGAATGGTAGTTTAAAGAGGGACATTTTGGCTTCTCGGGATTGCATAGGACAGAACCATGGAAGTTAAAGTGGAATAATAGTGGTAGTAGTAGTAATAATAATAATAATAGTCAAGAATAGACTCCACAGCCACCTACGCATCCACCGCCAAGACACTACACCTGGAGAACCATCATCCTCAAACTACAAGGGATCATCTAAGTAAGTATTATTATTATTAATAATAATAATAATAACTTTGTTTTTGTATCCCGCCACCATCTCCCTGAAGAGACTCGGGGCAGCTTACATATGGCATGAGGTGTCTAAAAAACAGACCATGAAATAAAAAACAATATAAAATACAATTGAATAAAACAATAACATAAAAACTCAGAATAAAACTATATACTATGATTGTGCAGTCTGGGTAAATACAGTACCACCTCATTTTTCAAACACTATTTTATGCTGCATTTACATGTGTGGTCCATTGATTTTCTTACTGTACACTATCCATTTTACTGCTTTATCTGTAAATTACTCCAGAAATATTCATACTGAAGGCCGGTATACACATTATTAAGCACACACAAATACACAGAGAAAGGATAGGGGATTAGAAAGGACTACTTAAGTGACAAGTTCCCGGACAAGACCCTTGAATCATTCCTAATAAACTGTTAGATGGTCCAACAGAAATTTATCAATTTGCCTCCATGGCCTGTCAGAGAACAACTGGGAAATAACTCTAAATAAGGTTCAAAACTATTCAGAAACAAGTACTGGAAGGAAATTGGTCCTCACAAGTAAATATTCATTTCTGCTTTGTAGTGGATCTATTTATTGTTGAAATAAAGGGTGTTAGATTTATTATTTGATCAGCTGATTTCATTTAAGTTCAATACTTGATATCTGTTATAGTTATCAGTATTTGATAGTTGGTATGCAGCAGGGTTGAGTGTTTGAATGTTATGATAACTAAGTACAATGACATTTCAAGTAGTTTTCAGATTTTTGACATTCAGACAACACTTTTCATATTGATATCTGTTGAGAAACTTTGCCATTGAACTCTTGAAGAATGTCATTTGAAAACTACTGGTGTATCCTATTTGACGGTGACTGATGGTTGGCACAGAATAATATTTTTATTAAATGATTGATACATACTGCTATTTGCCATCACAGTGATTGATAAACAACAAGGGGAATTAGTTGATAGCTTAGGAAATATGTTTAAGGCTTTGCATGTTCAGTTCTGAGTTAAGGTTTTTGTTCAATTTTCTTTCAAAACTTACCTTTCAAAAAGTCAATATGCAGGTCACAGTTTTAGGTACAAAAGCAAATACAGTGCAATCCTCATATCCATAGACCTGGTATCCAAGTTTCATTCATATATGTCTGGCAAAATATATACTTTCTTGGAATTTTCTAGGTTCTTCAGTAGGACTCTGTGGTATTCCTGGCTCAGAAGTCTTTCATTTCAATGGAGTTCACTATTATCCATGATTTTTCATATCTTCACAAAGTCCAGACATATGCCCTGCAGATATGATGGTTGTACCATACAGTATTTTTCTCTTTTCATTATCATATATGAAATAAAACATGATCATTAACATTTACAAATTCTAACTTTAATAATTCTGCATAAAGGTAAAGGTTTCCCCTGACGTTAAGTCCAGTTGTGATCGACTCTGGGGTTGGTGCTCATCTCCATTTCTAAGCTGAAGAGCCGGCTTTGTCCATAGACACCTCCAAGGTCATGTGGCTGGCATGACTGCATGGAGCGCTGTTATTCTGCATAGCTAATATTATTTTAAAATTTGGTGAAATGTATATTTTGTTCAGAAATAAATCCTTGGTTTTCACCAGTTCAAAAGAGGATACTGTTTCTTTTAAAATGTGGTGAGATGAAACCCACCACACATTAAGGCCAAACAGAAAAATGCTGACAAATCTAACCATACTGCCGGGGAGAGGGATTATATCAAAGATGCTATTTCAAAATATTGGTGACCGGAGAGGAAATGTGGCATAGTTTTAAACTCTGCCAGTTTGCTGTGGAAGCCCTGCTGCTGTCATGCCAACAAATACACCCTCAGAAAGGTGAATGCTCCACTTTGCTAGGAACTTCGTAGTAACATTAAACTGAAAGTAATGTATTAATTTTTCCCTCTTACTACTTTGAAAGTGCAGATCATTTATGTATTAATTATTGAACAATAAATTGTGGGTAGAAAGGAGGAGGTGAGAGATGTGAACAGGCTCCAAAGAAAAACAATTAAAAGAAAGAACACTGACACACACATCACGAAGTGTTGGACTAATGGATTATGACCTGTTAGGATCACAACCAGAGGCGGTCCAACCATAAGGCGAAATAGGCATTTGCCTGTGGCGCCATCGTCCCGGGGGCACCATCGTCCTGGGAGGAGGGCACCACTCTCCACCTCCTTCTCTTTCGGGCCTTCCAGCGGCCGCGCTGGGCCTTCCGGCCAGCGCAGACCCACCTTCGCACCACGCAAGCCCACCTTTGGGGCCTTCAGAGATTGTGAGGTCTGTAGGAACTTGGAAGCTAGGTATGTGGGGTTTATATATCTGTAGAAGGTCCACGGTGGGAGAAAGAACTTTTCTTTGAAGCAGGTGTGAATGTTGTAATTAATCACCTTGATTAGCATTTAATGGCCCTGCGGCTTCAAGGCCTGGCTTCTTCTTGCCTGGGAGAATCTTTTTTTGGGAGGAGTTAGCTGTCCCTGATTGTTTACTGTCTGGATTTCTTCTGTTTTCAGAGTGTTGTTCTTTATTTATTGTCCTGATTTTAGAGGTTTTTTTTTTAATACTGAGGGCTATCTGGGTTATCTAAGTCCACACTGCCCTATATCCCTGTTCAATGTTTAGTGCTAAATTTGCAAATATAGTAATTCCTACATAACATTACCATGTATTGAACTGCTTTTTCTATCGATTTGTTGTAAAACATGATGTTTTGGTGCTTAATTTTTAAAATCATAATGTAATTTGATGTTTTATAGGCTTTTCCTTTATACTTCCTTATTATCCAACATTTTCGCTTATCCAACGCTTTTATTTTTCAGTGATTGGTTTGGGGGGGCACCAAAATTCTGTTCGCCTACACTTGAAAAATACCTAGGGCCGGCTCTGATCACAACCTATTGGGGATTATGACTTGCTAGGATCATAACCTATTGGGTAGCAGAGTTCCAGGAGTGTTCCTTGAGTTTATTAAGTAATGGATGATCACGGGGCATATGAATTTCTTTTTTCTATTCCATGCTCTCAGCAGACCAAGTTTCAAGCAGGCTTCTTTAAAATAACATGCTTGTTTTACTCACAACTGCATGTATTTAAATATACAGGTGCATTTCTTGTCAGGTTAAACTTTAAAATGTTTCAGTTTGTATCTTTATAGTCATTATCAGTCTCTTCAGAACAATATCGCTCTGTACAGCTCTCATTTATAACAGTCTACTTCCAACGAATCCGAGCCTCAACTGACTTCTAACTTCTAACATTGGCTTCTGTACTCAAACAGACTTAAGCCTCAACTGTCATTCCCCAACTGTCATCCTTTTAAACCATCACTGAATCAGTCACATGGTCTACAATCCCTCCCACTGCCTCAAGTACATAGAGTTAAGAAAACTGTAAACAAAAGAAGATATACACTTCAAGAAACAAATTTTTTAATTAAATATTTTATTAAAATATAGAGTAGTTGTATACAACGAAAGAGTGAGAACAATATTTAATAACAGAAAGTGAAGAAAAATGAAAGAGAAAGGTAAATTGCTAAAATAAACCAAAAACAAAAAAAACCAGAGAAGCAAAAAGCGGAGAAGCGAATAATAATAATAATAATAATAATAATAATAATAATAATAATAATAATAATAAAATTAGGACTTCCATCTTTGCCTTTGCGTTTCCCTTTCTATATTTAAAAAGGAGGGTGATAAAGAATTTTTTTTTTATCAGCCTCTGCCTCTATAGTACTAAAGACAAACACTCAAAAACAAAAAGTGTTGTCTTGTATGTTGGCTAAATCACGGAATTCTTTACTTTTCATAAAGCCATCCATTAGAAAAAAAAGAAAGAAAAAAGATACCAAGAAGAGTTGTCCTTCTATTCTTTCACCAATATCCTTCAACTTCTTTTCCTTTCAAATTCTTCTACTTTGCTCCAGTCTGTAAATTTTATCGGGGACCCTGTATTTTTCTTTAATAAAAAAGTTAATTTATCCATGTCTTTTATTTCTCTCACTTTCTGTAACCATTCTTCCATATTCAGTGTTTCCTTTTGCTTCCATCTTTTGGCAAAGCTAATCCTAGCGGCTGTCGTTAGATATATAAATAAAATGTCATCATTGGTATCTAAATGGATGTCCCGATCAGTTATTCCCAATAGGTAATACTCCGCTTTTCTAGGGAAGTGAATTTTTAATATTTGTTGACAAATTGTATGGACCTTCTCCCAATATTTTTTCGTTTCTTTACAAGTCCACCACATGTGAAAATAACTACCCTCTTGTTCCTCACATTTCCAACATTTTTTTTTAGTGTTCCTATACATTTGATTTAGTTTCTTTGGAGTGATGTACCAGCGATGGAACATTTTTAGCCAATTCTCTTTCAGGTCCATTGCATATGTATATTTTAACTTTTTAGTCCAAACGGATTCCCATTCTGCAAGAGTAATAGGTCTTCGTAAATTATCTGCCCACTTAATCATACAATTTTTTAGTGTTTCCTCTTCTGTGGACCACTCCAGTAATTTGTTGTAAATTTTTGTAATTATCTTATTTTCTGTCCCTAATATTTTGTCCCAAAATTGCTCACTTTGACAAAAACCAATTTCTTTATCTTTATTATACTGCTCCTTGATCTGCATATAATGTAGCCAAGAAATGTGGGTGAATTTTTGTTTAACCTCTTCATGCAGTTTCAAGGTCGATGAGCCTTTTATTAATAGGTCCTTATATACCGGCCAGTTAGACCAACCTAGTAACCTTCTTTGCTTGGCTTCCATAGTAGAGAGCCATAATGGTGTCTTTAAATGAATTTTTTTTTTGTATTTCTGCCATGTACGGAGTAGGGAGGAACGGATGAAGTGATTCCCAAAATTTTTCTCTTTTTTCTCTCTTTCGTACCAAACGTACGAGTGCCAACCCACTCTCAGATCATAACCTTCCAATGTAAGTAGCTTTTCTTTTTTAAGATTCATCCATAATCTGATCCAGTCGAGGGCGCAGGCATCATGATAAAGTTTTATATCTGGGAGGCCAAATCCTCCTCTATTTTTTTTAATCTGTCATTATTTTATAATTAATCCTGGGTTTCTTCCCCTTCCAAACAAATTTCATTATGTCTTTAGTCCATTCTTTAAATATGCTATTATTTCGTAACAAATTGACATGTTATAAACAGGCAAAACATTAGATTGAGGAGGCTTGAGAAGGTTGCTATCTCCAACACAAAGTACGATGCACACAACAATATTCTTTCCACTCTTTTTGAAACAACAATTCTTGGGTGAGTGAATGTGAATGGTAGGCAATAAGTTATATGACAACCTCACACTAAGATTTGTTTTCATGATTTTCCCAGCTTAGGTAGATACATGACCCATCTTGGGCTCATATTCCAACCCACCAACATTTCACAGTTGAAAACTGGGATATATGTGGCCAAGCGACTTCAGAGTGTGGTCAAAATGGAAAAGATTATTGGCAAGGAAGAACAGACAAGCTATGAAAGGTTGTAGCAGTTTGATTTTGCTGGAGCCCACTGTAAGGACTCTCTTTTCTTCTTCTCCTCTAGAATTAATTGAGTAAAAAAACCTTTTGCACATTAACCTCAGTTTACAGCAATTGAAGTAAGACAAGGAGAAAAGAGGAGCGTAGTACTAGGGACCCCATCCCATTAAAGTGGGGATTAAGTGGGGGGGGGGTCATCTTTTTACTATAGCATTTCATTTCATAAGGAAAATTGAAACTATATTCATCCCCATCATTCACAATGTACTTTTGTCCATTTCTACTGTAATTCCACATGTTCTGAGCTATCACACGGGTTAGTATAGTCCCCACCCATGCCTCATAATTCTTCTTTTGTTTTTTAAAAAGGGAAATTTCGCACTTGCGGAAGTCCAAGATCTAGATCTAAAACTGGGGGAGGATATAGCCACAGCAAAGTAGTGATATATCAGCACTGTGAAATTCCTAAAGAATAAATTATTTGTAAAAGAAAATACTGATTACTGGCAAGAAAAGAAGCAGCAAGGCTCATTTCGAGACTGTCCACAAGAACAACTACTCTTTAACATTGGGGAATCTGACAGTTCTCAGCCCATGTGTAAATAAGCACCTTTCCCATTTTGGTGCGAATTGGGAGCTCTGGATGGCTTCCCGACCCTAAACCTCTGTTTCCACACACTTTAAGCACCTTTTAAAGATGGAGTCCCATGAGGAATGGTCAGAAGTAGTTTTGAGTCATATGATGGGCTCCATGAGACTCCATCTTTAAATTGTTTTTAAAATGTGTAGATATGGGGTGCACCCAGTGTCTGATGAGTTCCTAGGAGAGGGACATTGGGATAGTTTAAAAACAACTGGAAAACATTGATGAAGAGGGTTAATAGGGACTGTCCTTGTTTAATTGGTGTTTTCTACATTAACAGCCATGATGGCATCCAATTGATTCATGCGATTTGAGTCATATTAGAGAAATTCTTTGGATGAGAAATGTATTTCTCTAAAGTGCAACGTTACTTAGTGGTTTGAAAGTTGGATTATGACTCTGGAAGCTAAAGTTAGAAACCCTACTCGGCCATGAAAATCCATTGGGTGACCTTGGGCAAGCCACAAACTTTCAGCCACAGAAAATCTAAAGATCACCTTAAGTTGAAAATGACTTGAAGGACCTCATCACACTAGAGCAGTGGTTCTCAACCTGTGAGTCCCCGGTGCTTTGGTCTACAACTCCCAGAAATCCCAGCCAGTTTACTAGTTGTTAGGATTTCTGGGAGTTGAAGGCCAAAACATCTGGGGACCCACAGGTTGAGAACCACGGCTTTAAAGGCTCAACCCTTAATCATTTTAAGGCCTATCTTCATGAAACCTACCTCAGTTTTAGACCCATTTACAGCAGGCCTGCCAGTTTTCAAAGCAATTCATCATTCTACTGATTTTTAGAATTTTTAGATTTTTAAAATCGGACTACTGAATATTACAAATCATTTTAATTCAAACTGATTCGGGCCCAAGCCTACTGAGAAGACCCTGCCTGTTTTACTCATAGCCGCTTGGAGTAGTGGAGGATACAACAGAATACATGTGGTGTATTCACATTCCAGCCATGTTCGTATTGAGAAAGCAGATATCCTAGATGCCTGAACAGAACTTACAAGGATGGCATAAAGACTTTGGAGCTAACAAATGTGTTGGGCAATCATAAAGGTAAAGGTAAAGGTTTCCCCTGATGTTAAGTCCAGTCATATCTGACTCTGGGGGTTGATGCTCATCTCCATTTCTAAGCCGAAGAGCCGGCGTTGTCCGTAGACACCTCCAAGGTCATGTGGCTGGCATGACTGCATGGAGCGCCGTTACCTTCCCACCGGAGAGGTACCTATTGATCTACTCACATTGACATATTTTCGAACTGCTAGGTTGGCAGAAGCTGGAGCTAACAGCGGGCGCTCACTCCGCTCTCCGGGTTTGAACCTGGGACCTTTCGGTCTGCAAGTACAGCAGCTCAGCGCTTTAACACACTTTGCCACCAGGGCTGCCTATATGATTGCCAATGTGTTAGGCAATCATAGAGGTAGTAATATTTGAAAAAGTGTCTTGCTCCAACAGATCAATAGCTAGTTGAATGGCCATGTGTGCCATTTCATCACTTGCTTATATGAACTTACTATTACAGGTTCAAAGGACAAAGGAAGGGGAGCATGATGTATCCTCATTCTAAGCAGATATATGTATAATTAGTTGATAAACAGACAATGTGTTTTTCAAATGCCAATGCAGAGTACAGGAAACCAGGCTAAAGGTGATATGTATTTCATAACTATCAGACCTAAATGAATAATTCCATAATCTCAAATGCCAGGAAAATATTCAGGAGGTGAAGAATGTATCTTAGAAACTACTGATAAATGCTCTGTGTACTTTAGAAATGAATTTTCATTGGAGTCCCCCCTGTTTTTCCATTCTTCTATGCTCTAGTTTACTGACTTTCTTAAACTTCACACTCCCAAACTTTCCTAAGCACCATTCGTTCTTTATGTCCTAGAAACCAGGCAATGCTTCATTTAGGAGATAGAGTTACAGAACATATAAGGAGGCAAAGAGAACAGATTTGGAATGTTATGCTGATAGACCATGGTTAAAATAAATAGGTTGTTTTCTTGTAGATAAACCAAACAAAAAGGTCTTTTAATATTAATATGTAAACACATTCAGAAATGGAACGGAGAGAGTAAAAGAACCTGGCACTTTACAGATTAACCGCTTTCATAGAACAGAGCCTATAGACTAGAGGCAATTTTATATTTCAGAGATAGAGAGATTGTAGCCTGTTGATTTCATGCACCCCACAAAGCCATTTTTGGGGTTCCCAAGAACATAAGCACCCCAACCTTGGAGGGGGGATGTGTTTTAAGTGGCTCATCATACACTTCTATGCCCGCTGAAGCAGAGTACTTTCAGCCCTACCACCACCAGTTATTTTAGACCTGGGGAAAGCCATTGTTAAAACAGGAAATATGTTAGAAGTGACTTCTGGATAACTTTCTGCAAGGGAAAAGAACCCCAATGGCTATAAAACTGCCAAAAGTGAGGTAAAGTTTTGGCCTCAATTTTCCTCTTCCTCCCAGAGAATAGCCACTTTGGGTCTCAGTCCTGGAAGAAAAGTGAGATGATGATGATGGCATTTTGAATCAAAAATAAAAAATAAAAGTAAAGGAAAAAGTAATAAGGCAGTTGAGCAGGTGGGATCCCCCAAATTCTAGTGAATTTTGGGGATCCCTTGATCTTAGGTAACCACTTTCTGGCCCAGTGATTAGAATTGTTAAGAGTGAAAAATTGAAGGTATCTTTAATAGTTGCCTAGAAGGCATTGCTTGATACGCAACCCGATTGCTATTGCCTATAGCTATATTGTTTTTTGTTAGTTTAATTAATATATGGTTTTAGTTATTAATGGAGATGCTTCTTCGTTCTCATATGTTCATGAGCATTAATCCTAATTTCCAAAATAATTATCTAGGACCCTATGACATTACATAGTTATAGTCCTATTTTTCTATTTTAACCTTATTTGTCATGACTACACCCCATGGAATCCTAGGTTTCCATATTGCTGTGTGTCTTCCAGCCTCATCACACTGGAGCATGGATCCACTTTAAATCTGGTTTCTGCTCCTAGAGAATTCTAGTATTTTCAGTTTAGTGAGGTCCATGGTTCTCAACCTGTGGGTCCCCAGATGTTTTGGCCTTCAATGTCCAGAAATCCAGAAATCTGGTAAACTGGCTGGGATTTCTGGGAGTTGTAGGCTGAAACACCTGGGGTTCAAAACCACTGTTTTAAAGTTTCTCATTGTAGCCAATGGGCCAAATCTTTGCTGAATGTAAATGGCAACAACACCCCGCTCCATTAGAGTAACTTCCCGGTAAACAGAATGAAGGGTCAGCTCACAATGGACCTCGAAATGGCATGCCTTTTGGCTGAATTACACATCTCTACTTCTCAGTTGTGGAGTTCCTCTCAAGGGAAGTCAGGCTGGCTCCTTCCCTTCTGAACTTCTGGTGAACTATTGAGACACATTTCTTTTTGGTCTTTGGGTGCATGGATGTTTGCTCCATATCTCTCTACAGTGTTCTCTCGCTACTTCACGGTTCACTTTTTGCGGATTTGCTGTTTCGCGGTTTCCCAATAAACTCTAAAATACTATTATAAATCATTAAAAATTACAATTTACAGCCTAAGGAAGGGAGGACGGAGAAGCCAAAGGGAGAGAAAAGGAGCCCAAGTGGCAACGGGAGGAGAAGGAGGCAATTTATCAACACACAATTGGTTGATAAAGACTTAAAATAGTGTATAACTACTAAAATAATGTATAAGTATTAAAATAAATATAGTGCCCCTACTTCACGGATTTTCACTTATTGCGGGTGGTCCTGGAACGTAACCCCAGTGATAAGTGAGGGAACACTGTATTCCTATTATCTCATTGCACTAGTATCCTTCCTAGGGCACATCTACAGTGCCTACTTCAGTTAAAAGTGCCTAGATTAGCTCCATGGTGGCCAAATGCCACATGCAGGTTAACCTGGAGTAACCTGGGGTAAAGTCACTTTAATGTGGCCTTGTCCTGTATAAACCAAAGTTAATTCTATTCCAGAATTTGGAGTATCACCAGACTTTGGGCCAGAACAGAAACTGTTAATGGTTCAATGTGGTGCTGGAGTGCAAAGTGTACGAACTTGTCCCATTTATAGCAATATGAGCATTTCATCGACCATCTGTAGGCAACATTTAGAATGTCTGTTACTGCTCGAGAGAGAGGCTGGGGCAAATGTGCCATGCTGTGAGGTGCAAAAACTGTATGTCTGGGTGCCGGGGCAGACCTGGTGGGCTGTGATGAGGGCTGGCTTCTGAGGAAGGAGGTAATGTTCCTCTGACAGTGACTGGAAGAGAGAAAACCATGGTGCCTGGGCCACAATGGTGCCAGGATGATGCAATTGGCCTTGTCATGGTTGATCTTGGCTACTGCCTTGAGAAGGAGAGGGATCAGTGGAAACACATAAAGGAGTGGTTCTGTCCACCGAAAAAGAAAAGCATCTCCATGGCACCCCATGCAATGGTTTGGTGCCTGATGTGCACAGTAAAGTTGGTACTTTGCATTCTCTGATGCCGCAAAAAGCTCGATCATGGGATTGCCCCATATAAAGGAATGACTGAGCGGGTGGAGAGGAGAGGCTACTCCTTCAGGCAGGGGGGGAATCTTTTTTATATGCCACTGCTGCCACCAATATAAAGGAAGGCTGACACCAAATATATCGGACACCTCTCCACTCTATTCAGGCACACGCAAGCACACGTATGTGAGAGGCAATGTTTGATTTTAGATTTTCTTTTAAAATGGTAGCTGCCACCAACCTAAAATGTCTTTAGGCTTTTGAAAATTGAAAATAGAATAAAAATTTATTTTCTTAAAAACAGGCAAATGATTACTTCAGCGAGGTTCATAAACGTAATCGGTTACAGACGTTCTTCAGCTTAACTTAGTTGTATGTTTCAGATTACTTCACTTAGTTTCAAACAGTTCCAGCCAACCAATCTATCTATTGGTCACAAAAACCCTCACTCTATTTGCTGAGAATAGTCATGAGTTCCCCTGGGTTGTTAATTAACGCTAACTTAGAGTCCTTCTATTAACCTGCCCAGTAGTGAGAGACAACCCCTTGAGTTATCTTCCCCTCAAGAGATCCAAACTGCCTGACCTAGCCTGTCAGTTTTCACAGTTTTCAGTTCTCTCTCGCACACCCCCCCTCCAAACTCCAAAACCGAACTGCTCTCTTCAAACCCTAGAACCGAACTGCCTGGAGCTCTTTTTTTTCTCTGCACTCTAAGACTTGGCTCCTCCCATCTGCTCTGGTTGGCCAATCCTAGGAGTCTCTCTCTAAGCTCCTCCCCCTTTCTAACCACACTCAAGATGGCTGCCTGGCATTCCTCTACAAATTGGAGGCTTGCCTCACTCACTGTTACCCAGGCTTCATTCCAGGCCTAATAGGTAAGGTTCACTACACCCCACCTTTGGAAAAGCAAGGTTACTTCCACATGATGGAGGTACCACTTATGAGTGGTTCCATGCTCTCTGCTCAGATGATCTGCTATTACATTGTTCTGCCTGCCCTTGAACATGTATGGTTATCAACTGTAGGTGGTGGGTTATGCACCAGTCCCATATTGTCAGCATGAGTTTGAGAAGGGAGTGAGATTTCATGCCACCCTGTTTGTTGATATACCATGCTACCTTGGTGTTGTTGGTTCGAAGCTGGAGCACTTTCCCCTGAAATATGTCCTGAAGTGCTCGGAGGCCCTTCAGTACCACCAGGAGTTCTAGAAGGTTTATATGCTGTTGTGACTCGTCGGTATTTGGAGAATCCCCTGACTTTGGGCCAGAACAGAACCAGTTGTAGTTATTTTCACTGCCACTTCATGTCTCCTGGTCTTGGGTGGCTCAGGAACATAGGATGGCAGTTACTGTCCCTTCCTGTCCTCAATATAACAAAGGTTTCTGGTCGCAACATGGGTTCCGCCTGTTGCCCATTTCATAATTACTGCAGGCAACTGCCAACATGTAGGAGCCAGGTCAGGGCTGAAGATCACCATGGCATGGAAATTGAGAGGTGATGGAAAGGGTGGCTGCCCAATGGTGTTTAGTGCTGCTTAGTGGTCAGGTCATTCTATCATCTCCAAAGCAGCCGAAAGAGTGCCTGCCTAATCCCCTCTCAGGGCTGATCCAGCATACACTATGCTGGATTGAACCCGGTGTAGTGGATCAGTGTAGATCCACCCCTAGATAGCAACAAGTGAATGTGCACTTATTGGGCTGCTACCTTTGAGCAGGGGAGGGTTTATTTCTCACCAAACATGCTCAAGATCTTCTTTTTCATCATGTTTCAATCACAGTATGGCATTGTTTATGAGACATTGGAAAAAATAATAGATTGCTGAGATAATTGTATGCTTTTCCCCAAATGTACCTAGCAGGTGGATCATATGGTTTAGAATTCCTGAGATAATAATATTATAACACCGCCTTATAGATCAAATTCTGAATGACTTCTGCAACAAAGGATGACTCCGGGCAACCCATCTCCTGGAATGAAAGTTAAGATCTGACACCTTGAAAAAAATCTCATTTGTTTGACAAATGTGAATTATTTAAGAAAATAAATAAATAATAAGGAGCAACTGATGTTACAGTTTCTTTTATCATCTTTCGTGGGGCATTTCTGTTTTCTTGTTTAACTGCATTATCAACATTTCTTTCTAATCACATTTAGCAGGGGTGGGATTCCCGTGGCCCTCATGTTTCCACAGTCTACCTTCAGACAGGAATTTCAGTATTTACCTCCAACACCAATAATTATACTGTGATTGTAGTATGTGGCTGTCATTAATTATAAGACTGCAATAGATTTAATGTTTTGTTCTATTTGCAGATTTGGGTTCTTTTACTATTTTAGCACGTGATGGAAAATAGAATTGAAACATGACATATTGTTTTGAGAGCTGTGTTATCAGGTACATTTTAAATTCTTGCTGATCTTAATAACAATTCCAGTGATTCGACCATCTGTGGCTGGAAAAGCAGATTTCTCATTTCTCATTTAGCTTGACAGATGGCAACTGATTGTTTTCCCTTTTTGAATCAGACTTTTAAAAAATTATTTAGAGTAATCAGAAAGGAACGGTCTGTTTCGTGACCTTTCAGCTGGTGAAAGGGAAAAACTGATTTTTGTTGGCACCAGAAAATTGAACGGAATGATGCAAAAATGTAGACAGACGCTGTTCCATTTGGCAGTTCACTGAGCATGGTTGCAAATCACATATTCCTAGTCAGTCTATAAGACCTGACCCCACAATAATCATATTCTATTTGCATTAGTTGCCTTATCTGGTGTATCCCATGAGGAATATTCACTTGTAAGTTTCCTGGACTGTCCCATTCCAATAAATGCAATACTATGGGTCAGAGGTGGGCGCAATCCAGCTCAACCTGCCAAGGACATATAGTTTGGTTCCTTTTATTGTTTCATATAAAAATTAAACATTTGAAAATATCTCCCCACTGGCCAGGAATGTCAGAATTTCTATGCATTTAATTCCTGTCCCAACCCCTTCCCATTTGTTTAAGACAATTTTATTGCATTTTCAGGGTTTTTTTTCCATGAATTATTTTCTTTGGGGGCAGATTAAATTACAGCATTGGTGTGCCAAATATGTTTATGGCCAAAAGGCATCTTTTTGTTTAGGCATAGGCCAATGAAAATGAAAAAAAAAGAAAAAGGAAATACTGGTCGTCAAAGGCTTTCACGGCCAGAATCACTGGGTTGCTGTGAGTTTTTTGGCCTGTATGGCCATGTTCCAGTAGCATTCTCTTCTGACATTTTGCCTGCATCTATGGACCTCTGAAGATGCTGGCCACAGTTGCAGACAAAAAGCCAGGAAAGAATGCTACTGGAGTATTATTTATTTATTTATTTATTTACAGTATTTATATTCCGCCCTTCCTACCCCGAAGGGGACTCAGGGCGGATTACAATGAACACATATATGGCAAACATTCAATGCCAACAGACAAACAACATATATAGACAGACACAGAGGCATTTAACATTTTTTTTCCAGCTTCATGATTCCGGCCACAGGGGGAGCTGTTGCTTCACTGTCCACTAGTGGCTGTACTTCCTCATTCCTTTCCTTGTGTTTTGCTGGCAGTTTTATGAAGTTGTAAATTAGGTAAATTAGCCTCCCGCATAAAGCGTACCTAAATTTCCCTACTTGACAGATGCAACTGTCTTTCAGGGCTGCATAGGTCAACAGCAAGCCGGGCTATTTAATGGTCGGGGGCTTAACCCGACCCGGGCTTCGAACTCATTACCTCTCAGACAGTAGTGATATATTGCAGCTGGTTACTAGCCAGCTGCGCCACAGCCTGGCGCTATGGCTATACAGCCCAAAGAAACTCACAGTAACCCAGAAATACTGGTCTTTTCTCCAATTCATGGAGATTAAGAATTCTGGATAGTTTTCAAATACTGAGACACCCTTTCCTGTCAAGAGCACTCCTTTTTTTCAATATTCTTCACACTCTTGTCCCCAGTAGTCCTTAATGTAGGCCTGATAGGGATTTCGGTCCAGCAACAAGTGGAAGAACACGTGTTACCCACTCTTGGTTTGAGTCCTTCAGATGGCTTGCCAAAGGCCCTTTAATGCAAGATTGTCTCTGTTCCATTCCACAAACAGATGCCAAAAAGGCTGAGTGCTCATTTAAACTATGCAATTATAGTATTTTCATTCCATTTAAAATGTTATGGTGCTGACCTATGGGATCCTTGGGTTTTTAGTCTGGTGAGGCTTTGGAGCTCTTTGGCTGAAAAATGTAAAGTCCTCCCTAAAGTATAAACCCCAGATTTCCATGAGATGGAATTATGACAGTTAGTGGGATAATAGCACTATAATTGTATAGTGTGGATGGACTCTGGAAGATAAATATTCTTGAACTCTGTCCATAGTGGAGAATTCTCTATTAGACTTCTTTACTAGGAGAGTAGCTTCAGTGGAAGAGGAGGTGTAGTATGGCACACTAGGTCTTTCCTCCAACTATTATCTGCTGTGTTTTGCCCCACAGCACCTGCTGCCTAAAATTGCCTAATCATAGAATAACAAGGTTGGAAGAAACCCAAAACGCCATCTGGACCAACCTCCAATGGTTGAACTGGCCCTGTTCCTTCATATGTGTCTACCATTAAAACTCAGTGTTGCTGAACCAATGACGAGAAATATTTTGACATCTTATATTCAAAGAGAGAAAGAATAAATGCCGTAATTCCAATCCCTCTTATATAGATCACACTGAGAAAAATTGGGACATGATGGGAATGTTGAACTGTTTTCAATGGAGACCGAGGCCAAGAAGCAAATGCGAATGACAGAGCTAAGAGGGTTTCCAAGTACATTCAGGGATTACAGATTGATTGCTTAATGAGAAAAGAGCTAAAAGAATGTAGCCATGGCGAAGAATGAAAAGTCTAGAAATCTTTAACTCCTCGGTACTTTTAACCAGATGAAAGAAATTTGGTGGATGGATTGAAATTTGTCTCTCATTAGCATGTGCAGCTCAATATTGGATCCTTCCCATTTTAATTTTTATAGAGCACTGAAGTTTGGGTCTTCCCAGGACACTAAAAATTGCTTCTTGTGGCTCTGAGGAGTGAGGCAGATACAGATTTATTGTGACAGCAATTATAATAAAGGTCAGATGAATTTCTTTTCTGAAAGAATCCAGAGGCTTTATATTTCTCCAACCCAAGAAAGTTGTATGGGACCAGATTCCAAGATTTCTGTTTTGTTTTGAAGAAATGCCTTAAAGAACTTCAGGAAAACTGTCCAGCTTAGCATTGTCAGCTCCAAGGAGGTCTGTCTGTGTCCGAGTTCCCAATTGTGTGAGCTTTCAGCAGCATCAAGCTTTGCTGCCTCTGAATCACTTGTCTGGAATTTAGCATATTCAGGCTGGTGCTCTTGTCTAAGATGAGGCCAAATACTTCACTGGTATTTGGCTAAGTCAGACCAATTGGATTTTTTAAAATAAAAAACCCTTTCCTTTTATGATAATGAATGCTCAAGAGTCAGGTTGCTATAAACAAATAACATTTCCATGTCAGCAGCATCTCTGTTTAGGGTCAAAGAAGGCAGGTAAATATCTTTTTGCAAATATAGGTCTCAGTTGTGTGTTGAATATTAATACAAAGAAAGTATATAGTGCAACTCTGCGGCATTTTGTTGGCTTCAGTATACTATTCACTCCTGCCAGTTCTATCAAGTATTTATCTTTTTAAAAAACTGAAAACCAGTGGTTTCACTCTGATTTTGCAATTAACCAAGTAGTATCATATATATCTATATCTATATCTATATCTGAGGAGCCCCGGTGGCGAAGTATGTTAAAACACTGAGCTGCTGATCTTGCAGACCGAAAGGTCGCAGGTTCAAATCCCGGGAGCGGAGTGAGCGCCCGCTGTTAGCTCCAGCTTTTGCCAACCTAGCAGTTCGAAAACATGCAAATGTGAGTAGATCAATAGGTTCCGCTCCGGCGGGAAGGTAATGGCGCTCCATGCAGTCATTCCGGCCACATGACCTTGGAGGTGTCTACGGACAACGCCGGCTGTTCGGCTTAGAAATAGAGATGAACACCAACCCCCAGAGTCAGACATGACTGGACTTAACGTTAGGGTAAACCTTTACCTTTACCTATATATCTATATCTATAAATCCTATTTTTCCAAATGCGCTGTGGATACAATTTCATCAGCAATATTATTCTACATATTAAGGTTGAGCTATATATAAAGGCCTGTGACAGTTGGATACAGATCAGTTTCCCCTTTGAGTCTGCTCCTGTCTTGAGATACCTTTTCTCTATCCTACCATTCTCACCAGTACATTTGGTGAGAACATGGAGTGTTCTGCCCCCACACTATCTTAACTACTTGGAAGGTGAACTAGCTGCATAGGGAACAGATCTGACACAGCCCGGGCTGTGGCGCAGACGGGAGAGCAAGTCAGTGCAATTAACTGCAATGAATCACTCTGACCAGGAGGTCATGAGTTAGAGCCCCGCTCAGAGCCTATGTTTGTTTGTCTTTGTTCTATGTTAGAAGGCATTGAATGTTTACCTATATGTGTAATGTGATCCGCCCTGAGTCCCCTTCGGGGTGAGAAGGGCGGAATATAAATGCTGTAAATAAAAAATAAAATAGTTGAATCAAACAAGAATTTATTAACGGACAAGAATTTCAGATTTTCTCTCCTGAGTCTCACAACAAAGTCTTTATGAATGAAGAGAGGTAACGTCTTAGAAAGATAGACACAGTTCTGGCCAAACTGTGCCTCTTGAATCTTTATTTCTTCTTTTTGTCTCTTTCTTGTATGGTGTTCAACTGTCTCTAAGATGGTCTCAATATTTAACTTTGACTGGACTTGAATACAGCTCCAACTGGACTTGAATACAGCCCATACAGCTTTGACTGGACATGCTATTTGTAGACCTTCCGGCCTTCTTATCTTTTCACCTTCCAGTCACAGAAAGGCTGACTCTTCAGAGGTGCCTTGCCTGAGGTTCTGCTCCTGAGGGTATTCTTAAAGGGGCAGGGTGATGGAGGCTTCAAGTGCAAAGAGGCTGCCTAGACTGACCCCTCCCCCCCAGCCCAGAAACTGTACATAAAATATTAATCCCTCTAACTAAAAAGGTAAACAGTGAAAATCTTCATGGGGCATGACATGGAGAATGGCTATCTCTTTGAATTTCTATTTTCAATGATACAACATAACCAGGGCATCATTGCCCCCCATGTTTCAGAAAGATTTGCACATCTACTGATTTTTAGGGAATTTTAACCAACATAAACTTAACAGTACTATTTCACTAGAAGACCCCAGGAGCCATCCAGTCCAACCCCTTTCTGCCAGGCAGGAAATGCACAGTCAAATCACCGCCAACAGATGTCTATCCAGCCTTTGAAATAATAATAATAATAATAATAGTAATAGGAAACATACTAGGTAAACTTTGGAGTTACTGCCTCACAACGTCCTTCCAACCCCCAAATACAACACATTTTGCAATTATCTAGCTTCCACTGCATAGCATTAAGGATTGATGTGATCCTGAAAGGAGATGGCAGGTTTCTAGGGAGTCTACCCAACCATTCTCTGAGTTCTCCTGCACTTTGTACAGTTGCTTGACAGACATCAGAGGAACAAGAGTTGTGTCTTCCTAGTTGTATCATTGTCTGTCACGGAGCTTTCTAAGGTGTAGGAATTTGTTGGGAAGAGGACAGTAGGAAACTCCACAGCGAGACAGCCTAGAAAAGCTGGTTGGGAAATATTGAGAATTGCAGTCCAAAAATGTCCAAGCTCTGGCCATGCACTACTCATTATTTCATAGTACCTTTCTCGCAACTATCTTTCTTTGTGAATCTGACTTGTGTGGTCTGATGATGATGGCATCAATCTGGAGGATTCCCAACCCACACTTTCCCATAGAGTTTGCAATCAGAGTTTGCAATCTAGAAGGAGGCTCAATTAATCAAGACTTCTATTGCAAATTCTTTGGAAGGTTGAGCTGGCAAAGGCTGCAGGTCTGCTTCCATTTAAAGCATTGGAGATTTAGCAATTACTTTCCTGGAGAGAACTTACCCTAAGAAATTATAATGGTATGTTGTAATTATACTGAAACATACACATCTTCCAACATGTCGGGGGGTGGGGGTGGGGGGCAGGGGGCGGACACATTTCCTCATGGAACAGAAAAATAAAAGAACATTCTTTTCTGATTTTTCAAAATGCTTGCATGGTGGCACCTAGATGGTTATTTGAGACTGTAACATTCACCTGCCACTATTAATGTTGTATACGACATTATATTTGTTTTTATTATATTCTATTATATCGTCAGTTTTCAGACTCTGCAGATTTAATTTTTATTGTTTGGAAAATCTGGAAATAGATCCTCTGTAAATTGCTTTTCACTTTTCAGTTGTTATTTTTACCTGTGATACTTAAATTACATAAACAGCATATAAATGTAAAGTTAAGAGAAGAAGGTTCATGTGGTAACTGAAGGGCTTCGATGTGGTGGTTTTTAATTGCAAACGTATTTGTTGTTAGCATACATACATTACCTTATACTATGGAGAACATATTTCAGTATATTAAAAAGATTTAGTACATGATCCTATTAATTTGTTCTACTCACAAGTCAGGGTTTCTTCCAACGCCTTCTACACTGCCACAGCATTGAGCTACAATAGTGACACTAACTGAAAATTGTGTAGCAACTGCACAGAAACATATATTAGGTTGCTACAATTTTGCTATGATTATGATTATTATATTCATTTATACCCCACTTTATCTCCTCTGAAGGGGACTCTAAGCCATACCTGTATTGATGGAGTGGTGAATCCACCCCAGTTTTTGCACATATTGTAATGAGCTTTCTGAGGTGCTGAACTCAAAACTACATTTAAAACCTTGGACAACTCATTTAATATTTCATTTATAACTGGACATAGTTTCCCCATCATGGGAACAACCATGCACCAGTGCCCCACACCAATACACAACCAAATTTGGGTAAAGGGGAAGATGCTAATGGAGAAGAATAACTATTTTTGTTAGATATTTGTGAATGAGTCATGCTAACAGAAGCAGCAAAGTGTGATGTAGCACAACGATGAATAACAAATATACAGAACATATAATCTTGAAGCCTAGTTCATCAGAGAAAATATTGCATTAAGATGCTGTTATTCAGACAGCAGTGAATGTTACCATAATGCTATAAGACCAGGTCTACATTCATGCAGATCAGCTAGGGCCTCAAGTAGTAGTAGTTTTTGAGTGTCTTGAAAAGGTAACCAAAGTTAGTTAATTAGTTTTTAATGCCTTTTAAATTTATTTGTGTGTTTTTGTATTTGATATTACTATATGCTGGTTTTATATCTGTAAGCCGCCCCGAGTCCCTCTGGGGAGATGGTGGCGGGGTACAAAAATAAATTATTATTATTATTATTATTATTATTATTATTATTATTATTATTATTATTATTGCATCTTACTTCTAAGGATGAGATCTTTTGCTTCCTGTCTTAAAATAATTTGGCTGGATTGGGTGCTCTATACTGTGTAACTTGATGGGAGAATGGTGTTTGTTATTTCACACCAGATAGCAAAATGTCCAGGGGTGTTCTACATGTAGAAAAGGGCATGCAATGAATTCACTGTGAACACATAAAAGCACATGTAACAGCGAATGGAAAAGAGTGGAGAACCATGGGTAACAAGCCATGGGACATTTGGTCCCAGCTTCAATGTCTAAGATAGTAGATTCTCACAGTAGGGAATGAGATGCAGCTGTATAGCATTTCATGCTGTTCCTGTGAACTCTAGGCTCTCAATCATCCAGTATAAATGTCAAATGTGCAGCTGTAATAGGGTGAAGGAGAAAGGACTTGACATAAAGTAGACATAGAAGGGGACTGGCATTAAGAGGGGCAAAAAATAAACAGCCAAAAACACAGATTTAGATTCCCATCAGCTTTCTGCCTCCATCAAACACTCCCCAAATAGAAGTGGGTCTGTTGAAAGCTCCAGCATAGTATGTAGCCTTCACATAAAATGGAAAAAAGGGAGGGGGTGGCGAGTAGGAATAGTCCAATCTTTATATTCAAAGGAAGTGATAGCACATCCATAAAGTCAGTACAGTGCTGGACACACAATCTATATAAATAAAAATGTAATGTCCGTCAGTGAGGGACCTCATATCTCCTAAACTACTCCACTGAATGCTATGAAATTCAGACACAACATAGCATTCAAACTGCCGTGTGTTTTAAGCCTACTCTCACAAACCTGACACACCTGAGAAAGGTAAAATCATGCCTCTAAACAACAGCCAGTCAGTCTCCTTCTCCCTTAGCTACCATCCCAACAGACAGCTCCTCCCCTTAGCAAAAGCCAAACACCCTCCTCCTCCCTTAGCAACCGTCATAACAGATGGCTCCTCCCCTTAGCAATGATGCAAGCCACAGCCAAGCAGTTTTCAACCTTTAGCAACTGGTGTAAGCAGGCAAGGGAAGGCTAGGCCAACCTCCTCGAGACTCATGAGGAGTTACACGAGGTCAAGGCTCTGAGACCTAGCCACGGAAAGGGTGTCAGGAGCGACTTCAGAAACTGCAAGCCACTTCTGGTGTGAGATAATTGGCCATCAGCAAGGATGTTACCCAGGGGACACCTGGTTGTTTTACCATCCTGTGGGAGGCTTCTCTTTATATATCTGTGGAAGGTCCAGAGTGAGAGAAAGAACTCTTTTTCTACTACAGGCAAGTATGAATGTTCCAATTGACCAACTTGATTAGCATTGAATAGCCTTGCTGCTTCAAACCCTGGCTACTTCCTGCCTGGGGGAATCCTTTGTTGGGAGGTGTTAGCTAGCCCTCATTGTTTCATGACTGGCATTCCACGGTTTTCTGAGAGGTGTTCTTTATTTGCTGCAAGGAATATAGCAATTGGCCAACTTGATCAGCATTGAATGGCCTTGCCGCTTCTGGTGTGAGAGAACTGGCCATCAGCAAGGATGTTGCCCAGGTGACACTCATATGTTTTACCATCCTGTGGGAGGCTTCTCTTTATATATCTGTGGAAGGTCCAGGGTGGGAGAAAGAACCCATTCCTGAGTTTTTTTCATTGAACCAGGCTGAGCCACAGCAACACATGGCGGGTACAGCTAGTAGGTCTATAAAGTTCTAAACTTCAACCACCACATGCTGGGGAAAGAGTTATAGAGTATAGGGGCATGCACATATATTTTTAACAATCTCATTGCTAAGATTTCATTGAAATCCCATGGCACTGAACAAAGAAACAGCTACAAACAAAATCAAAATGACAGGAGAACACAAATTCCATTACCAGTTCAGGAAGGCACAAGAAGCCTTTTGCCTACCCTGACCTATATGTGTCATTGCTTCCTTTTTTGACATGGTGAGGAAAGAGAGAAATAAAGCACCCTGAATGCTATGAAAGATTTGCCTTTGAATCAGCATTTCCAGATTTCTATGAATATTGGGGAGTAGCCTGGAGACTGCAGGCTTCAGATGAGTCATATAGCCCTTATCAGTTGCCTAGACAAACACTGAAGGGAAGGGTGTGATTGAAGCCAGTCACTATCAAGGGGAAGCAGGTTAGTTTGTTAAGACTCCAATACTGAGGTTTTAGCAGAAGAAAGATAAGATATTGGCAAAATAAATTAACATAAATGCAAGCCAATATTCTGAGAGTACATTTTGTATGTGTGTGTTTGGGATTCTCCATGGAAAATAGTGGGTTATTTGGAAACTCGAGGTCAAAAAAGATCTCTCTCTTTTGGATGAATGTAATCTCTTCATCAAAAGTACAACAGAATTAAGGCTGCAGTCCTTATCCACATTTAGATAGGAGTTAAATCCACTGACAGGGATGGGAATGGCCCTGATAAATATGCCAGAAGGACCTATAATCTTAATAACTTTATTTTTATACCCCGCCACCATCTCCTCAAAGAGACTCGGGGCGGCTTACAAGTGGGACCAAGCCCAGAATATACAACAAAATTAACCAACTAAAAACACAGTTCAAAACATAATAACAAGTAACAGTCTAATTAAAACAATTAAAAACAGCAGGGTATAAAAACATCATTTAAAATATATCAAACCAGACTTTACTACCAGTAACCAGAAATATGGTGGGCATGATCAGACTAAAGAGGGCTGGACATTGATTTGTGCAAAAAGCAGATTGCAGGGACAGGGCTAGGGATAAATGCTGGGCACAACTTTATTGGTAGATTAGAGTTGGGCATTCATGAACAGGGACTAACCATCATCAAACGCACACTGGAACATCTAGGTTTTCAAATCCCTGCAGAAGGCAGACAGAGTGGGGGATATTTTAATCTCCTTGGGGAGGGAGTGCCAGAGCTGGGGGGCCACCACCAAGATGGCCCTGTCTCTCATCCCCACCAACCGTACTTGTGATGGTGGTGGGAGCGAGAGGAAGGGCCTGCGCCAGTTCATAGGGGAAGATGTAGTCGCAAAGACAGGCAGAACCAGAACCATATAACACTTTGTAGATGATAAGCTGCACTTTAAAGTGGGACTGGAAACTTATCGGCAGCCAGTGGAGCTGGCTTAGTAGGGGTGTCATCTGCTCCCTATAATTAGCTTCAGTTAGCAACCTGGCTGCCGACCTTTGTGCCAGTTGCAGTTCCCGGGCCAAGTCAGGCTTCTTGAGATATGGTCACAGCTGGTGCACAGGTTTTGACTGTGCAAAGGCCCTCCTGGCCACCACCGACACCTGGACATCAAGCATCAGCACTGAATCCAGGACAGTGGTTCTCAACTTTCCTAATGCCGCAACCCCTTAATACAGTTCTTCATGTTGTGGTAACCCTCAACCATAAAATTATTTTCCTTGCTACTTCATAACTGCAATTTTGTTACTGTTATGAATCATAATGTAAATATCTGATATGTAGGATGTATTTTCATTTACTGGCAAGAATACCTGATATGCCCAAATTTGAATACTGCTGGGGTTTGGAGGGGGGATTGATTTTGTCATTTGGGAGTTGTAGTTGCTGGGATTTATAGTTAACCTGCAATTAAAGAACATTCTGAATTCCACCAACAATGCAATTGAACCAAACTTCCCACACAGAACCCCACGACTAACAGAAAATACTTGAAAGGTTTGGTGGGCATTGACCTTGAGTTTTGGAGTTGTAGTCCACCTACATCCAGAGAGCACTGTGGTCTCAAACAATGATGGATCTGGATCAAACTTGGCACAAATACTCAATATGCCCAAATGTGAACACTGGTGGAGTTTGGGGGGAAAACAGACCTTGAAATTTGGGAGTTGCAGTTGCTGGGATTTATAATTCACTTACAATCAAAGAGCATTCTGAACTCCACCAACAATCCAATTGGGCCAAATTTCCCACACAGAACCACCATGACCAATAAAAGATACTGGAGGGATTTGGGAGGAATTGACAGTGATTTAGTGGAGAGTTTCAGAAACAGCTCTCTCCTTAGCTGAGAGGCCAACAAATCACAGCAGGTGGAGGGCGTTTGGTGGAAGAATTTATCTGTTTCCAGAAAGGAAGAGAAGGACAGGCGGAGAGATCTTCAGCCTTCTCGGCCAAAGGGATTCCTAAGATCATCAGAAATATGTGTTTTCTGATGGTCTTTGGTGACCCCTCTGACACCCCCTCGTGACCTCACCAGGGGTCCCGACCCCCAAGTTAAGAAATGCTGATCCAGGAGAACCCTCAGACTGCGGACGTATGTCCTCAGGGGGAGTGTAACCCCATCGAGCACAGGTTGCCACCCTATACATAGATTTTCTGTAGTGGTTTGAATGTTGAATGATGACTCTGGAAAACAGGGTTTGAATCCCTGTTTGGTCATAAAAATACACTGGGCAAGTTACACACCCTTATCCTCAGAAATTCCCTTGATGAGTCCAGAAATGAAAGGACCAAGGCATTGACATCTCTGGCCCATTCTCTGTTTAGATATCAGCCACCGTGCCAATGACTTAAATCAAGAAACAGCTTCCTTAGAAGTACAGAGATACTAACAGGAACACCTCAGCAAGTGAGTCCAAAAGTGGTAGGTTAATACCTGGAATCTCAATCAGTGGGGATACCGGATGAGAAACTCTCTCCTGGGCACCCAGAAGACTGGGCAACTTGGAAGGCACTGAACAGACTGCACTCTGGTACCATGAGATGCAGAGCCAACCTTAAGCAATGGGGCTACAAAGTGGAGTCCACGACATGTGAATGTGGAGAAGAGCAAACCACAGACCACTTGCTCGGAGGGTTAAGAAGTATTTTGACTCTAATATGGGCCAGTACTTAAAAGATTCCTCCAGCATGTCTGTCTTGTCTCACACAGCATTTGGTTTATTATTAAAAATCTTAAAGACCACACTGAGTCTGAAAAGATATCTACTGAACTATCTGAAATATTGTTTACTTTGATTCCACCCTTTTTATTGTAATCCACAACTTACGTTCTTGGTTGCAAATATATCTTTGACTTCTAGAATGTAATTAAGTTTTATCCGTTGAAATATCATGGAAATCCTAGAGATTTTCTATTGCATTCCACCTCAAATCATCATACTGGTTGGAAGGAAATTATATTGAAAACAATGAGATGTGCTTTTAGTATCAAGATTTTGACCTGTCCAGAGGTTCCTATTTAGTAATTGATGCCATAGATTGCTGTAGGGTGGGATGAGCTCCTCCGGAACGCTGAGCTAGGGCACATGAAAGCCCTAGAAGACCTTGGAGAGCCATTCCTCAAAAACATTTTTCTATCCTCAAATGCCCTCCAGAAAACATGGAACATTTTCACTAAATTTGGGGTCCCTTTTATTTATCGTGTCAGAATTGACCCGAGGGTACAGTTATAATGTATTTTAAAAACAAACAAAGTTTAAAAAACTTGGCATTACATTAAATGTCCTTTGACCAGTAGCTGGTCATTTGGAGTGCCTCTGGTGTTGCTATAAAAAGGTCCTCCATAGTGCATGTGGCAAAGCTCAAACCACATTGAAGTAAGTGGTCTGTGGTTTGCTCTTCTCCACACTCGCCTGTCACGGACTCCACTTTGTTGCCCCATTTCTTAAGGTTGGCTTTGCATCTCGTGGTACCAGAGTGCAGTCTGTTTAGCGACTTTCAAATTGCCCAGTCTTCTGTGTGCCCAGGAGGGAGTCTCTTATTCGGTATCAGCCATGGCTTGAGGTTCCAGGTTTTAGTCTGCCACTTTTGGACTCTCGCTTACTGAGGTGTTCCTGTGAGTATCTCTGTGGATCTTAGAAAATTATTTCCTGATTTAAGTCGTTGGCATGCTAGCTGATATCCGAACGGGATTGTCCAGAGATTTCAATGTCTTGGTCCTTTCATTGTTGGCTGCTACTTCCTAGTGGATATCAGATGGTGCAATACTGGCTAAACAGTTTAATTTCTCCAGTGGTGTGGGGCATAGACATCCTGTGACAATGCGGCATAAATAATTTACCGTATTTATATCCCGCCTTACTTTACCCTGAAAGGGACTCAAGGCAGCTTAGGTTGGTGCTCATCTCCATTTCTAAGCCAAAGAGCCGGCGTTGTCTGTAGACACCTCTACAGACAACTGTAGACACACGTAGACAACTGTAGTCTGTAGACACGGTCATGTGGCCGGCGGTTTCCAACATGAACATAAAAACATTCAATTGTCAAAAAACACCACACAACAAAGTTCAACACAATAAACAACATCATAAGACAAAATAAAAACAATTATATTAAAAAACAGACACAAAATTACAAATCCAAATCAATATACTCATATGGCGATTATTCAATGCCTTAAAACACAAAACATTAAGCTTAAAAATAAATTAAATTCAAATTAATACATATTAAACATTTAAAACATTACATTCAATATTAAAATCACACCATCCAGAAATCGTAGTCCAAGGCCATTTCATAGTCATTGCACATATTCCAAATCTATTATTGCACTGCGCTATTCTCCAAAACCTGATCTCAGAGCCAGGTTTTTACTTTTTGCTGTTCCGGGTGTAGCTATTGAAGGACTGGTGGTGACAGCAAGATGAGGACAACAATGGGAAAAGACTGTTGGGTATCTGAGGGTGCATCTACACTGTAGAATTAATAGAGTTTGACACATCTTTAACTGCCACGGCTAAATTATATACAGTCCTTGGCACCATAGTTTGCTGTGGCACCAGATTTATTTGGCTAAAGACCTTGTAAAAGTGCACCTCCTGTGATTCCATAGCATTAAGCCATGGCAGTTAAAGTTGTGTCAAATTGTATTTATTCTACAGTGTAGCTGCACCATAAGACGCATCAGGTCAGCCACTGAAAGCAGCTGACCTGATGGCAGCATAGCTGAACTTCTGGTCTGGTTCAGCCAGCCTCTCCTGATCTAACACCAGTTATTCAAACCCTGAACTCCAGGTCTCAGAACTTTTCATTCAGATGGGGCAGAAATCATACCAGTTGGTGTGTGTGTGTGCTTTGGGAATGATAATTCAAAGAAAGTACCCCCCCCCCCCCAAGTTATGTGTCAGCCTTTGTTAAATGCTTTGTTTACATGCAAGGGAGCCACCTCCTGGGATGGTTCTTTGATCAAAAGATCAGTTAAGACTGTGTTTCATAACTGGTGTTGCTTCCAAGTATTTTGCCCAACGAGGATCAGGTTGCAATTGTAGCCAGAGGATATGTGATTGGATCAAGGTCAGCAGTGTGCTGTGGTGAACTGGCTTCCATGCCTCCTTTTTATTTTATTGTTCCACTGCATTTTTCTGTGGATTGATTGAAATCCCATCCATTTAGAGCTGGGATCTGGGTAATGGATCCAGCAACGACAAAACTCCTTTCCCAGTTTCACAATGTTCCATCATGGCTGCTGAATCTTTTCTTATTAAAGGAATATTTACATTTTGTGGTGCCTTCTAAAGAAGAAGAGCTATATAACTCAGGCCCAACCCATGGTATAAGAGGCACAGTGTGTTGCTGAAATATGTACTAGTGTACACTTTATTACCATACAAGGCCACTTTGCATTCTTGCTGGTAACCTTTTATTATCTCCTCCTCAGTTTTCCAGAGCACTGCCAAACATCTTGAACTTCATGGAATGATGACAAATCTTTGTAAATATAAGCTTCAGATTCTGCTTTGCCATTCTCTCCTGAAACTAGATAAAATGCATAAAGATAATCAGGAGTTTCCTTAACTTTGAAGGCAGGCATAGCTTGATATGATGATGGGGCCTTAAGATTTGTTTCATGTAAAACAAGGATGGGACTCCCAACTTCTAATTTAAAAAGAAAAATGCCTTATGGTCTCTATTCTAGCTCTGGATGAGGTCAAGAATACAGAGCAAGGCTAAAATAGGAAAGGCCAGAGGCAGTTCTCACTAATTCAGGATATTTTTTTTAATATGAATGCAAACTACAGCTCTGTACTGTACATATCTATGCAGGATAAATCCCCATGCAACATGTTCCTATGATGTACAGTAAGTACATCTTAATTCCCTGTGACAGCTTCCCAGGTTGCACAGCATAGCTCAGTGGTTCATGCCCTCCCACAGTACACAGATGAAAACGATTGACACCTGTAGTCAAGCAACATCAGGTTGGAACCAAGATGTGCAGATGCTATAAATGAAGAGCACACACGCTTAACAGACACTGCATTAATTTGCTTTTGCCTAAAAAAGAACAATATTCCATTCCTTCCTTTCCTCTCCCCCAAAGAGGTAATTGATAGGGTTGTGCATTTATATGGAACTAGCTGTGCCCGGCCACGCGTTGCTGTGGCAAAGTGGTGGTGGTATCGGTTAAAACTTGTTGTGGAATTTTTATTTGACGTTATTTGTATTTTTTTAAATTAATTTTATTGTCACTTATCTTTTTTATTTATTATATTTTATTATTTTGTTGTATTATTTTTAGTCATTTTGTTATAGTATTTTATTGTATTAATTATTTTAGTGTTTTTTATAATTTTTATTGTATTATTTGTATTTATTTTTTTATCATTATTTTATTAACACTGGGCTGAGTGGGTTGCTAGGAGACCAAGTGGGCGGAGCTTAGCCTTCTAACTGGCAGCAATTGGATAAAAACAATTATTCCTCTCCCTCTAATTAGGAATTTATTTTTCTTTTCTTTTTGTTGTATCAACCTAGAGGCATGGATGAGGGGTTGTGATGTCAATTTTCGAGGTTGTGGGGTGTTTACTTTTGTTGTTTTGTCCGCTGCCGTGATGCCATCACTCTTTTATATATATAGATTACTTACCATTTCTGTTTTTTCCATTCTTATGGCCCCATTTCTGTTTCCGTCCACCGCTTACAAAAATGCATGTCTATACGAATGAGCTTTTCAGTCCAAGGTCCAAAAAAACCCCAAAAATATTTCAGGCCTTGGGCAGCAAAGTGCCAGGCTTTCTGAGCTGGGCCTACTGTTGGGTGCTCAACGGTAGGCCCGGCAGCCAGGGCCTAGAATCAAGTGTCGAGTCCTCGATGTTTGTAGTCCCAGCTCACAGGACCTATGAGCATTGAGCTCTTGATATCTCCTAGGCCCGGCTCGCAGGGTCTACAGGTGGGTGCCGAGTGTTTGATGTTCATCAGCCCTGTGAGCTGGGCCTATGAGCATCAAGTATTTGGTGCTCAACTGTAGGCCCTTCTAGCCAGCCCTACAAACCATCGAGCACTCCACTGTAGGCCCTGTGAGCCGGAGCTATGAGACATTGAGTGCTCGATTCTCATAGGTCCGGCATGCAGGGCCTATGAGTATCGAGCGCCTGGTGCTTGGCTGAAGGCTTTGAGAGCCAGGGCCTACAGCCAAGCAACAAAATCAGCCGACCAAATGGCTACTGTTCCCCTCTGCCTTTTGTTTCACTGTTTCTTTTGTTCCTGTGGGGTTGTACCGTTCTGTGCAATCCGAATAGACGAAACGGTACAAAACTATGAATGAAACAGATGAAACAGGATTCGGGCCCAACCCTAGTAATTGGGTGCAAACTACCTTTGCACTTTGAAATCAGTTTGCAGCAAATAAAGTAAGGAATCTGAGGGCAGAATGAGGTGGCAATAGAGTCACCCTGGAGGACTTAGGGCCCCGCCAGGCAAGCCTATATACCAGGATCTGATCCCAGGTTTTCTGCTTTAAACTGAATTATGTAAGTCCACACTGCCAGATAATCTAGGATAAACAGAAAACCTGGGATCAGATCCTGGGATATAGGACTTGTCTGGAAGGGCCCCTAGAGATTCATAAGTAGAATTATTAATCAAATTTGCAAAAGTTAAACCCATACAAGTGGAGAGATAACTTCACAGAGGATTAATCAGGACTATCTCGGCCAATTCCAGACTGTTGGATGGTATGGTGATTACATTTTAGAGTTCATTGGAGGGCATTTGACTACAAAAAATTCCCATGTATTGCGTAGCCCACCAAGATCCCCCGAGGAGTCAATGTATCTCCATTATCTCTGACAATTGCCAAATCTTGTTTCAGACTGTAGATTTGTTAATGAGTCTAGACTTTTCATCTAGTACACAAAACTTTATTTTTGGGGTGGTTTATTTTAAATAAGTAACAGTGGTCTGGCCAGATGGTTTCATGTCATAAATAACAACTCACCAACTGCAGCCTACCACTGTACAAGGAAACCATATGTATATATTCAGTTAGGAATATATAAAGCTGCTTTATATAGATTTAGAGCATTATTCCATCCAGCTCAGCACTGTCCTTGGCAGCAGCAGGGAATTTGTCCTCCAGATGTTGTTGGCCAACAGCTGCCATTACCTCCAGTTGGCATTGCTGGTGACCAGAGAAATTATAGTCCAACTTTGATGTGTACTTGGAGTGTTACCAGCTCTCCATGCCTGATCTATTTGCAGTGGCTTTCCAGGAGACTTTGATCTGGAAAGCTGGGCTTGAACCCAACACCTTTTGCTATAAGATATGCAAAATACTAATACAGCTACTTCTTTGAAAACCAAAATATAGGCTTTAGAAAGAGGCCTGCCCATCTAGCCTGTCATGGGACAACATTTCTCCAAGTCCATCATCTCAAAAAGTGGTTGGTGATCAAAGATAGGGTCCTTCTACTCATGGCATACGGAATGCCCTTTACAGCAAAGCTCACATAGCTGAAGCTATGATCTCATGGCAGTGCCAGGCAAAGCTGTTTATATCCTCCTAGGCTTTGAAGCATGCAATAATGTTATTGCTTGCTGCCTGTAGGATGTATCCATAAGACTGCTTCGATGCTACTTTTTAATAAATGCCGTCCTGCTAAGAGTTTATTTTTAGTATGATTTCATCCTGATGCTTTGCTTATTTATACTGCACATTACCCAGACAGTCGCATGGCAGGTGGCCTGGGTATCTTTTAACTAAATAAATTTAGTCAGAGTATCCAAGATTACTGAAGCAGTTACCCAAAAATATTTATAAACAACAATTACTCCCCCCCTCTACATT
This sequence comes from Anolis carolinensis, assembly GCF_035594765.1. Lineage (NCBI taxonomy): Eukaryota > Metazoa > Chordata > Lepidosauria > Squamata > Anolidae > Anolis > Anolis carolinensis. The sequence continues at coordinate 139,912,763 of NC_085845.1, forward strand.
CCATTATTTTGTAAACAGTGTATAAATCCCATTAAATCCCTTTTTCAAACTTAACTGTAAAAATCTGTAAGATATCTTACATCACTTATAGTTAATGTTAGTGTACCATTGACTATGTATCTTTGGCTGCTATACTGAAGATCTGGCAGCCATTTCACCAGACTGAAAAACCTCAAAATACTATGAGCCCAAACCTGAATGTCCATCCTTTCCCCTTCCCATCCATCTTTCCATTTGTGACACATCTTTTTGGCTGGTGGCAAATTTGCTGGGAATTTGGGAATTTGTTCTCCAGATGTTGCTGACCTACAGCTGCCTTTGCCTTCAGTTGGCATGGCCAATTGTCATGGATAACACAAAATATAGTCCAACGTGGATGACTATCTAGAGGGCATTAAGTTCTCCATGCCTGGTCTACATACAATAGCTTTCTGACCTGAAAGTAGAGAAGGGGCATTGGCTTGTCTTTTCTTTATGTGAGGTAAAGTCATTGTCCTGCTACAGAGCAGGGCATAAATGCTAAAAATAAAAGAACAACTAAGGAAATAATAAACTTCCAGAAGACAAAGGCTGGCATCCTGTTTAGCAACCATGATATTGTTAGCCTACTTTATGGCATCATGGAAATTGTCGTGCTGCTAGGTTTCAGGAGCAGTAGCAGGAATGTAACTACATTTCCAAAGCTGTGTCTTCTGATGCCGCAGTTCAGTCTAAGTTTGATTCCACAGGTGAAAAATAGGCTAAGGAAATTCTGGAGCAAGATACAGAATGCTGCAAAAGACTGTAGTTGTAATGGAAAAAAAGGTTTGGGTGCTGTGAGTTTTTCAGACCGTATGGCTTTGTTCCAGTAGTGTTCTCTCTTGATGTTTCTCCTGCATCTTTGACAAGTATCCTCAGAGGTTTGTTCAGAGGTCTGTTGGAAATGAGGCATGTAGAGTGTATACTTATATCTTATATATCTGTGGAATGTCCAGGGTGGGAGATAGAACCCTTGTCTGTTTGAAGCAAGTGTGAATATTGCAATTAGCAAGTAGAGATGTGTGCAATTTTTTTTCCTTAGTTTCCTTTGTGCAATTGTTTCGTTTCAACCATTCGTCTACACAAAACGAATGACGACATTTTCATAGGAAATGAGAGGCGAGATGAAAATGAAAACCGCACAGTCATCGTGCTTGCTTTCGTTTTCCTTTCATTTCGGCCCTGTAACAGAGTGCTGCTTTCCCATTACAGCTGATCTGTACCAATGGGTGTTAATACTATTAATAAAAATAACGATAGTTATTCTGGGACTCTAAGCTGAGTTTGGGGGAGGAGTGCCTCCCCAAGAGATCTGATGTGAGCCAATGGGTCTTACTAATAATATTAACATATATATTAATAATGATAGCTACTCTGGGACTCTAAGCTGAGTCTAGGGAAGGGGCACCTCCTCATGACAGCTAACATGTGCCAATGTGTGTTAATAAATAATAATAATAATAATAATAATAATAATAATAATAATAATAATCCCCCCCGCAGGTGCCACCTTGACGTGGTGGGGGGGCTTAGCTGCTCCAATGATGACAGAGGGCTGTGCTGGCGGTAGTGTAACTACCGGCAGGTCCAACCAAGCCAGAGAGGCCTCAGCTGAGAAGCACAACCAAGAGCACCTAACCCATTAGCATTATGGAGAATCAAACCCAAACGAAGTCTATACTGGCTCGGTCGTCGCCCAGGATAAAAAGGACCGCGGTGGATGCTGCTGATTCTGGACATCCATCGACAAGTGGGCTACGGAATCATCAAAACCCAAATGAACAGTCACAGAAGCGGCAAAAATATACAATGCCAGAAAACCGCACAATTATGAAATGCTACTACAAATCTGAACCTCAAAGGCGTGGCTACCAAAAAAGGATGCATCAGCTATGGAAACAAGAGTACCCTGACTCACAGATAACAGAACCCCGACTGGCTGACCAACGAAGATTCATAATCAGAAACAAAGTGTTCAGTGAAGTTGAACTCGAAGAAATCCAGAAAATTTGCAAAGTAGATTACCATCAGACCACAGCACAGAGACTCCAGCAACACTTGGAATGGTGGAACAGATTGAACCAGAAGAAAGTGTGGCGCTTTTGCAAGAATTTGAGGAACCAGCACTTGAAACATCTGTTGAACCACCAGGAACCTTGACAGCAAGACAACAAGAGCTCAAGGATAAGATCATGGCTCAAGCTGCAGCAAATGCAATAAGACAGCGGCTCCCAACTCTAAAAACAGTGCCCAAGAGACACCTGGCGCCTCTCATGAAAGATGTGAATGCAGCACTCTCCACTGTCCAAATAACATCAATTGAACAAACAAACCAGTTTGCCTACAGTGCAGCAGTGATAGTAACAGAAGAACTTGGGCTCCTACAACCAAGGCAGCCCCAAAGAAAATTGACTGGAAAACCAAAGTGGAAGGTCAGGCTAGAGTTGAAAATCAAGAAACTTAGATCAGATGCAAGTAACCTGAAAAATATGAAAGAGAGGAAACTGAAGAATGAAAAAATCAAGCAATACCTGATCCGAAAGTACTGGCTGAACACCAGAAAAATTGAAGAAGCTTTGGAAATCGTGAAAGAACAAATTACAGCAACAGCCAGAAAAATTGAAAGGTATGAAGCCAGAATCATCCAGTACAGACAAAATCAACTGTTTCAATCAGACCAAAGACGGTTCTACCAGAGTCTGAACCAAACAACAGACACAGTAACCATAAAGCTAGAGAAAACTGCAACAACAAAGTTCTGGAAAGAACTCTGGGAAAATAATAAAAACTACAACAAAAACGCTGGGTGGATAAAGGAGTTTGAAGGAAAATTCTCACAGAACAAAATGGAACTGATGGAAATAACAACTGAAATGATCAGCAAACGAGTGCAAAAAGTCAAGAACTGGACATCGCCTGGTAGTGATCAACTTCATGGATTTTGGCTCAAACATCTGATTAGTTTACATGGAAAAATGGCCCAACAATTCAATGAGATGCTGCAGAAAGGAAGTATCAGTGAATGGCTAACAACTGGAAGAACATACCTGATACAAAAGGATCCAGCAAAAGGAGCAGCACCAGGAAACTACAGGCCAATAACGTGTCTGCCCACTATGTTTAAACTACTGACTGGCATCATAGCTGACAGAATTCAAGACTATCTTGAAGAAAAAAACATCTTGCCAGATGAACAGAAAGGCAACAAACGGAAAAGCAGGGGCACAAAAGACCAGTTATTGATTGACAAAATGATTCTGGAGAACTGTAAGAGCCGAAAAGCTAATCTTCACATGACGTGGATTGACTACAAAAAGGCCTTTGACTCACTCCCACACAGCTGGATCATCAAGTGCCTGGACGCCATCGGGATTTGTAAAACAGTTGGCACCTTCATTGAAAACATGATGGAGCACTGGAAAACTGAACTGTTTGTAGGAAATGAAAGCTATGGACTTGTCAACATCAGGAGAGGAATTTTCCAGGGAGATTCATTGTCCCCTCTGCTTTTCATTATTGCCATGATCCCTCTGTCAACAATCTTACAAAAAACAAATCTCGGCTATCAAATATCTAAGAATTCTCACAAAATTTCACATTTGATGTACATGGATGACCTGAAGCTATATGGGAAAACGGAAACTGAAATCCAGTCTCTGACCAACACTGTCCGAATTTTTAGCACTGATATCAACATGGAGTTTGGTTTGGACAAATGTTCGACAGTGGCATTGAAGAAGGGAAAAATCATTGAAAGTGAGGGCATAAATATGCCCAATGGCCAAACAATAAAGTGTCACCAGCCAGAGGCCTATAAATATCTGGGCATACTACAGCTGGACAACATCAAGCATGAACATGTGAAAACTGTGGTCAGCAAAGAATACACACAAAGGGTCAGAAAAATTCTCAAAAGCAAGCTCAATGGAGGCAACACCATCAAGGCCATAAACACCTGGGCCATACCTGTCATAAGATATACTGCTGGCATTATAAATTGGACACAGGTGGAACTGGACAATTTGGACAGAAAAACAAGAAAACTCATGACCATTCATCATTCACTGCACCCTCGCAGTGATGTTGACCGGCTATATCTGCCTAGAAGATCAGGGGGCAGAGGACTCTTACAAGTAAAGCAAGCAGTCAAAGAAGAAGAACATGCCCTGGCAGAATATGTCAAGCAAAGTGAAGAACCTGCTTTGATTGAAGTCAAAAATCAGAAACTCCTCAAAACACAGCAGACAAAAAACCAGTACAAGAAAACCGCACTACAAACTAGAGCTGACAGCTGGCACAACAAAACACTGCATGGAAAGTTTCTTGACAAAATTGAAGGAAAAGCTGATAAGGAGAAGACCTGGCTCTGGCTCACGAATGGGACCCTGAAGAAGGAGACAGAAGGCCTGATCCTTGCAGCCCAGGAGCAAGCCATCAGAACAAATGCAATTAAGGCCAAGATTGAAAAATCAGCTGATGACCCAAAATGCAGACTGTGCAAGGAAACCGACGAAACCATTGATCATATCCTCAGCTGCTGTAAGAAAATCGCACAGACAGACTACAAACAGAGGTACAACTATGTGGCCCAAATGATTCATTGGAACTTATGCCTCAAGTACCACCTCCCAGCAGCAAAGAACTGGTGGGATCACAAACCTGCAAAAGTATTGGAAAATGAACATGCAAAGATACTGTGGGACTTCCGAATCCAGACTGACAAAGTTCTGGAACACAACACACCAGACATCACAGTTGTGGAAAAGAACAAGGTTTGGATCATTGATGTTGCCATCCCAGGTGACAGTCGCATAGATGAAAAACAACAGGAAAAACTCAGCCGCTATCAGGACCTCAAGATTGAACTTCAAAGACTCTGGCAGAAACCAGTACAGGTGGTCCCGGTGGTGATGGGCACACTGGGTGCTGTGCCAAAAGATCTCAGCCGGCATTTGGAAACAATAGACATTGACAAAATCACCATCTGCCAACTGCAAAAGGCCACCCTACTGGGATCTGCACACATCATCAGAAAATACATCACACAGTCCTAGACACTTGGGAAGTGTTCGACTTGTGGTTTTGTGAAACGAAATCCAGCATATCTATCTTGTTTGCTGTGCCATACAATGTCGTTGTGTTGATAATAATAATAATAATAATAATAATAATAATAATAATAATAATAATAAAAACAACAACAACAATAGTACTCCTGGGAAGACCCGAACGTTTTAAATGTTGGTGGGCTAAAAGGGGTTGAAATACCCTCCATGTGTGATTTTCACCCCTCTAGCCCAAAAACTGAGCCGGGGGGGGGGGGGGGGTTGAGCCTTGGAAGCCCTCCCATTGCTGCCAATGACATGAAAATGTTTGTGTTTTTCGTTAGTCAGACGAAAATTCATGTTGTATAGGCAGCCCATTTTCACTAGCAGAAGCCAAATACGAAAATGAGACGACACGAATGAAACTATACAAAACGAACAGTAATTCCATACAAAAGCACAACACTATTAGCAAGCTTGATTAGCATTGATAAGCCTTACAGCTGCAAAGTCAACCGGTGAGGGTATTTGCATAGAGCAGTGGTTCCCAACCTGTGCTCTGTGGAACACCAATGGTCTGCAAGAACTAACATGTGGTTTGTGGCCTCATTGTAACTATTACAGATAATAACACAGAATCCCCCCAATATTTTTTTTCTTCTTGTCTTCATTTTTAGGCCTGTTACTGGGTTTATTTGGGGTGCTGATTCAGAAAAATGCATTGGACAGACAACATTAGCTCTAGTTTATTAAATATGGTTTTCTGCGGGTGAGCAGATGGCAACTACTGGATGGCATATGTTCTGTATCAAAAACTAGAGCTGATGTGGTCTATCCAATGCAATTTTCTGAATCAGCACCCCAAATAACCAAACCAAAACGAAAGTTGACGTTAAAACTGATTTTGGTACTAATGTTGGAGCATGGTCCCTGGTCAAAAAGGTTGGGAACCACTGGCATAGAGGTAGCCTGGTTGTTGTGCCTGGAGGCAACCTTTGTTTGAGAGGTGTTAACTGGCAGTTGATTGTTTGGTGTCTGGAATTCTCTTGTTTCTGAGTGGTGTTCTTTATTTATTGTAGGTTATTTTCCTATTTCATTGGGTAGTTTGGTTATACCCTGGGCTATTTAGACACTGGCCAATTTTCCCCTCCATAATCCATCTTTAAAAATGGCACAAGATCATTCTGCCAGCCTTACGTATTTTAGCACCTCTGCCTCTAACATCATGTGCTTTTCTAGACCACAAAAAAGAAAATAAAAGTATCTCAAGATTTCTTTTGCTTGCTTCTTGGAGTACCCTAAAACTCTACGTTTCCTCTGGGTGATGTTACTACACTGTGTTTGAATAAATGGGTTTATTTGCTTATATTTTTAACATCAGTAACTGCTCAGTCTATCAGAATTATGCCCTATTCAGTTCAGTGTGATGTCTTCTCACGTGACCACATTTGGGATTGTAGCCGCAATTGTGCTGTGTTTCTTTATTGTTTTAATAGTTATTTTATTGTAATTTTACTAGTTGATATGCCAAACACCTTGGGACTGTGAATACTCTAGAAGAAAGGCTAGAAACAAAAATGAATAAAGGAGACATAATTATTGCTTTGGAGTCTCACCTCCTTTGAACTAGAAAGCTTCAGAAACCAGGGGCCAGTCTTAATGGTAGCTTCTAATTCCCTAGGCTTCCAGATGTATCTTCCGCAATCATGAAGAGACATGTTTGGTATTCTTCCAGCATTTGGTATTAGAAAGGTAATTTGCACCTTGTTTCAGCTTGCAGCTAACAATGTCCATTCTAAAAGTTCATTCTTTTGAAAAGATGGATGCTTCAGGCCTTGCAAAAAATGTTGTAATTTGGGTGTGGTTTAGCCCTTGTTCCTTTTTGTAATTACTGTAACTAACCTCTGTGACAGATGTTATACATGGCAGTTGGTTTTAGCTGTCATGAAGCCACAGCACATTTTTTGGTAGTTACCAACATTGTATTTTGACCCCCTTGACTTGGGATGGGCACCACTTGCAGTTTTACTTCAGGTAACAGAATGTCTTGTTCCAGGCCAGGATCAGAGATATTTAAATGGTGCATCAGGGAGAGGAAGACTTTCAGTTAGAAGTACAGTAATCAATTCTTGGCAAATACAAATTAAGATGAAATTATTCAAATAACTTTTCGCATCAGCACCTTGCAATGTCTCTACTTTTTTACCATTTAAAATAATTACTTTTAACTGAAATCCTGCTAAGCTTGAGCGTAAGAATTTGTTAAAGGTTTAAGATCTCTTATCTGGAATTTCAAAATTTAAAATCTCCCAGAATTTGAAATTGTTCACATGGCTGACAAGATGAGATCTTTGCCTTCTGATGGTTTAATGTAAACAAGCTTTGTTTAATGCACAAAATTATTTAAAATGTTGTGTAAAATTACCTTCAGGCTAAATGTACAAGGTGTATATAAAGATGAATGAATGTCTTATTTAAACTTAGGGTCCATCTGTATGTATATGGAAATATAGGTATTTAAAAATCCCAAACACTTCTGGTATGAAGAACTCTGGATAGGGATACCCAATGTGTGTTATCAAAATAATTATTTACTATTGAAGTATTGATACCCTGCCCTTCTCACCCCAAAGGGGACTCAGAGCAGCTCATGGAACACACATATGGCAAACATTCAATGTCAATTATACAATTAACAAGGACAGACTACACAACAGAGGTAAAGGCAGTTTTACCCATCTTATTTCCGGCACCTTGGAGGCTGTGCTCAACTCTGGCCACTGGGGTGGGGGGGGGGGGATGGGCTGTCACTCCATTTTCCATGCTGAGGAGCTTTTCCTCCAGTCGATGTCCTTAAGGGTGCCTTTATTACCTCCCCGCTAAAAGCGGTACTTATTTATCTACTTGCATTTCTGCTTTCACCCTGCTAGGTGGGCAGATGAGCTGGGGCTAATGGCAGGTGCTCAACCCTAACCTGGGCTCAAACTGCCGACCTTTGGATTGGCAGGATTTTTCTGCAGCACAGCGGTTAGCCTGCTGTGCTAAGCCCGGCCTCATAACATAAATGTTATGGCTACTTATGTCTAAAACATATGCATGTGTGTATGGTGTGTAGGCACTGATAACATGGTGGATTTCCCAGAATTTTGGTTACCATAGTTAATACTGGAAAAGGAACTAAAGCAGAAAAATGAACAATGAACAGACCATTTTGTGTTGAAAGTTTTCATTTGAATTACAGATGCAGCTCATTCTGACCTGAACTGTAACTCGAAAAAGATATTTGATCTTTAGAAAGGTGACTTAAATTTTAATATTAGCATCAGACCAAATACATTATTTTCTTGGAAGAAAGTCCAGTTGAACTGTGAACATTTTCAGGTAAGTGAACTCCAAACGTATTTATTCTCTGGAGAATTTCATGAATTGTAAAAGAAGAACTATAAGTGCCAAATGTGCCCAGCACTGTATTGCAATAAAGAAACAAATGGGAAAGGTTTAGGTATGCAAAGACTCGTGGAAAAATGATATGGAAGAAACTTTACTTGGATTTGTGTTTAGATTACAACTTTCTAAATTTCAATTTATGGAAGATGCTATTTAGAGCTTCTGGAAACTGAACATTTGAAAGGCCAAGGGTTCCCTCTCCCTGCTGTAAAGAATAGGAATATACAAGAAATCTTTGAGGAAGAGGGAGCCAACTAGCAAGAAAAAACTAGCAAGAATGAGACTGAAGATGACAACTTGGTGGTGTTATGTTGCATGCTAATACTGTACTTGGGTGAGAGAGCAGTTATGTGTGAACTAAGATGACCAGAATGTTTATGGCACACGTGTCAAAAATCAAGGCCTGCAGTCTGTATTAGATCTGACATGTCACTTTATGCAGCCCTGCAGATGCTGGACTACACCTCCTGTATTCCTCATCATTAGACATCATGACTAGAGCTGATGGGAATTGTGATAGAGCAACATCTGGAAGGCTGCAGCTTGGTCAGTTTAGTCAGGATAATGGGGTTTGAATTTAGATACTAGGCTTGTGGATATAATGTCAGTCTTTAAAATGTCCTTTAACCCCAACATATAAGCCACAAATGTTGTTGGGTTGCTATCCCCATTATCCCGAACAATCAAAAGTGATGGGTGTTGTCATTCAATAACACAAGGGGACCAAAATTGGGTAAAAACTAAATCACTGTAAGGGATTCCTCTTCTTTAGAAGAGGAAGGGGAGCAGGAAAGTGTTCATGAATCTGAGTTGGAATCTGAGGAGGAGACTTTGCAAGGACCCTCATTTCAGGAGAGGAGAAAAGAAACAGAGCAGAGACGTAATTCAGCTAGATTAGCTGCCATAAATGCAGCAGAGTAATTAGGAACTGCCCTAGCAGTTGTGAGGGGACTCAGAGCTATAACGCAGAAGCAGGTGCAGCCAGCTCTTGCTGGTAACAAACTGACTCTAATGCCTTCACTCCCCGTGTGCCTGCTTCGAGTCTGCATCTGGATTTATTGCTGTTTCTTTGTCTGAAGCTATTTGATTTGGGAGTTTATCAGAGACTAAGAACTGTTCTTGACCTATGACTTCCTTGCTTCCTTTTGCATTATTCCACTGAGTGAGCTGTACTTTGTTTTGCTGAAGTAAAGCAGTTTTCATTTACTTACCACAGTGTTTTAAGGCTGTTCTTGAAAGACAAAACAGGACAATCACCATGTTAAAAATATATATAGCTGGCCCTCTGTATCCACAGATTCTCCATCCATGTGTCAAATGACCTTTGAAGGCAACCATAAGCCTGATATGGCCCTCAATGTAAATGTGTTTTGACAACCTTGGTTTATGAACTCATGAACATATTGTTCAATTGACTTGCTCATGATGCAAACAAACTGGATGAAAAGCTAAAGGAGTCTGCTGAAGTCCTTTAAAAAGTTCATAGCCACAACTGCTCCCCAAAATTTTCATTAGGATGATGGTGCATGGGAGCAAATTTTAACTCTTTCTTTCCCTATTATGATGTTGATGAGTCTTCCTGCATGATTAAAACATCAAGCTGTGACTTTTGGCCCAACCTGTATATAGGTGTATAGGAAACGGAATGAATGTCTTGTTTAAATTTGGGTGCCATCTCCATGATATCTCATAATGATACAGCATAAATTAAACGTTCATAACATTTTGAAGAAACAGAATAAATAGAAATGATAGAATTGAAAAAAAAAGACTTTGAGTTAGGAAATCAAGAAAGGTTCATTGAGGACAGTATGAGGGAAAAAAGAAAAATGATGAACGCCCAGAGCAGGCTGTGCATAATGTCTACTTTGAAAGTACATTAATAAGTCTACAAACCAACAGACAGACTCGGTACTTAAGACAGACACAAGGATGAAAGCCATGCTGTTTTCCAAACAGTGTGACAAACTTTGAAAACCCGCAGAAGCCATAGGATGACAAATGCTTACAAAGCTATAGATGTTTTGTTAGGAATAAAACATGAGAAAGCTACTTTCAAACAGATGTAAAATATCTTTGAAAATGAAAATTTTGGAAAAAAACATTTGAAATCATCTAAATAGAAATCAAATATCAATGCTATAAAATCTTCATGAGCATTACAACAAGGTAGGAGCCCTGGTGACGCAATGGGTTAAAACTAATGTGTCAGCAAGACTGCTGACCAAACGGTCAGAGGTTCAAATCCAGGGAACAAGGTGAGCTCCTGTCTGTCAGCTTCAACTTCTCATGCGGGGACATGCCTCCCACAAGGATGGCAAAACATCAGGGCAACGTCCTTGCAGACAACCAATTCCCTCACACCAGAAGCAACTTGCAGTTTCTCAAGTCGCTCCTGACACGGAAAAAAAAAACCCAAGGTAAATAATTATTAATGCTTATGAAGATTTTATAGTAATGATGTTGTAATATTAAAAATAAAATAAAATTAGAAACAATAAAAATAGAAAAGAGAAAATGAAAAATAAGTGGTGCTATAGTTTGAAATCTCAAGCTCTGAGATCCAAGTTCCACTTCAGCATGGGAAGAAACCACACACTGAATGGTCTTAGGGTCAGTTACTAACCTACCTCTGCCACTTGTCTGTGGCTGATCTGAGATTTGGCATAAAATGCTCCAGGTTGAAAGTGGGAAATCTTGGGCCATCACATATCTTGGTATTCAAATTCCAGAAGTTGCAGTGCCAATGGCTAAAGCTGTGAAACAGAAATACAGTAGAGTCTCACTTATCCAAGCCTTGCTTATCCAAGTTTCTGGATTATCCAAGCCATTTTTGTAGTCAATGTTTTCAATATATCGTGAAATTTGGTGCTAAATTCGTAAATACAGTAATTACAACATAACATTACTGCGTATTGAACTGCTTTTTCTGTCAAATTTGTTATATAACATGATGTTTTGGCGCTTAATTTGTAAAATCATAACCTAATTTGATGTTTAATAGGCTTTTCCTTAATCCCTCCTTATTATCCAAGATATTTGCTTATCCAAGCTTCTGCCGGCAGTTTAGCTTGGATAAGTGAGATTCTACTGTAATTGGAACACCATTTTTAAAATGTTTGAATCTACCTCCCCCTGCTGGAATAACATAGTCATTGCAGTGACAAAAATGTTAAAATGAAGTAAGATGCTATTTTAAGGGTAGAAAATGGTTTAGGAAAAGTGTTCTTTATTTGAGAGTATTAACTATAGATATACAGACATGTTTTATTCTTCTTGGAAAAGCTGGAATGAAAGAGATTGCATAGTTTGTAAAGGCAACCTTCTTCCTTTCTCCCACCCAGTTCATTTAAGGTACCTTCTTACATTAAATGTAAAGAAATATCTGCATGCCACTACCTGGACCATCTAGCTCAGATTGTCTTTTTATTGATGGACAACTGATCTCACATGACAAACCAGCCAATCCTGCAGATGTCAAGATTGAATTGTTAATCTAACATAGCACTGCTGTACCAACAAATTGTAGGCCTTCTCCACACATTCTTTGCTATTTTAACATGAGGGTTTGGGGGTTCCTTTTGAAAAACTAAAATTGTGCTGAAACAGATGTCAAGTTGGTTCTTCATATCCAGAGATTCTACATTTATGATTTAAATATCCACAGCTTGAAAATACCTCCCCCCAAAGTTATCCCAAAAGCAAACCTTGATCTTGATATTTTATAGAAGGGGCACTATTTACCTATCCTATTACACTATGTAACAAAATACAAAAAAAAATTTGTTCCTGGTTTGAAAGTTTTATTTCCTGTTTAATTCTACAGTACTTGCTTTGAAAGCAGTTGCTACACTCCAGAAACTTTGTTTTTGTGGCTGTCACAAACTATGTTGAATTGGTTGAGAGTTGATGAGATATTTATTGAAAAACTATAGCAAAATGTGATGCAGGATGTTCCACAAAAACAGTTTAATAAATCTTTTCCATGTTTTTATGATAGAATCAACTGGGAAATAACCTAGGAACAAATAACGTGTTATATAGTGTTATATATATAGATTTTTTTCCCCGAGTCAGGAGCAACTGGAGTTGCTTCTGGAGTGAGAGAATTGGTCATCTGCAAGGACGTTGCCCAGGCGACGCCCGGATGTTTTTGATGTTTTACCATCCTTGTGGGAGGCTTCTCTCATGTCCCTGCATGGAGCTGGAGCTGAAAGAGGGAGCTCATCCCGTGCTCTCCCCAGGTGGGATTCGAACCTGGCACTTTCAGGTCAGCAACCCAATCTTCAAGTCATGAGGCTTTTATCCCCTAGGCCACTGGAGGCTCCTTCAATATTATATATAGATAAGAGGAGTTAAACATCCATGGATTTTGGCATTCATGGAGGGTCCTTAAACCAAAACCCAGCAGATTACAAGGGCCTACTATACAGCTTTCAGAAAAGATAATTGTGGTTTCTGATGGCAGAAACACATGCTAGGTACTTGATATTTCTAAAAAAATATTTTCACCAATAACCCCAGCCATAGTCCAGTCATTTCATCTCACACATGGTATAATACAAGAGTGGAAAGGGAGGGCAAGACATTTATAAGCCTGCACCATCCTCCAATATGCTCACCATGAGATTCATGTATAGCTTACACCTCAGGGCCTCTGAATATAAAGATAGTAGTAAATTTCACATTTTATATAATGGTTAGAATAATATGAATTCAAGTAATGCTATGGGTGCCTCTTGAATTTGACACAGTTCAAGGTTTCAGCTATAGCAGCTGGTGGCTCCAAAGTCAACGCAGCCACTTCGAATGTTAAGGCAAAGAGCTATTCAAGGTGCTCATCCTGAGCCTCTACATCAGTGGTTCTCAACCTGGGTCCCCAACCTGGCCTTCATCTCCCAGAAAGGCCCAAAACATGTGGGGGTTCCAGGTTGAGAACCAATGCTTTACATAGTCCATCAAATAGCTCTCTTAAAGACTTGACTAAAATCAAGAGTTGATCCATCGATAGGTGCTCCACAAACAGGTTGCATGTGTTAATTTGGCCTTGATTATGTTAAGAACTGAACATGTGTTTTTAGGCAAAGCATTGCTATCAGGAGCCAGCTATATCTGAGCAGGTTTCCCATGATTTCATGAGGTTCTAAATTATATGGGGAATTTCATCAAGGATAGCAGGTTCTGTGCCGAGGACATTTACTTTTCAATGTGTAAAAGCAAAAATGGGGATGGGATACAATGGAGCTCGCACGGTAAGAGAGCACTCATGTCTTCTCTTCTTTATGTAGTATGTATCATATGAAATTGTAAACACTTGATCAGGGAGCTACCGCAAACCTTGTGTACGTTGCACAATGCATAGCTTCAGAAAACCAATTTCTCTCTCCATGATTTTAGCCATGAATTATGCAACTCATCTTCTTTTATTCAGGAAGAATGGCACAGAAATAAAAAGGGCCTCAAGTGGTGCAGTATGTTAAAGCAATGAGCTGCTGAACTTGCAGACCCAAAGGTCGCAGGTTCGAATCCGGGGAGCGGAATGATCGCCCGCTGTTAGCCCCAGCTTCTGCCAACCCAGCAGTTCAAAAACATGCAAATGTCAGTAGATCAATAGGTATCACTCCGGCAGAAAGGTAACAGCGCTCCATGCAGACATGCCGGCCACATGACCTTGGAGGTGTCTACAGACAACGCCGGCTCTTCGGCTTAGAAATGGAGATAAGCACCAACCCCCAGAGTCGAACACAACTGGACTTAACGTCAGGGGAAATCTTTACGTATCTCAGAAATGGTGCAGAAAGGGGTTGATTTAAATGGAAATAAGTCTACCAGCCTAGGGAGAAAGATGGTTGAGGTCTTGTACTAGTACAAAACCCATTCATGTGTTAGGGCCCTAAAAGATTGAAGCCTTTCTTATTACCTGGGATTGTGGACCAACCACAATTGATGATAGAATCTGACAGCACAAACAGAGTCCAAAAAAAAAAAAAGGAAGATTATCTTTAATGTAACAAGTATTCAATTGTATTCCACAATCTTTTAAACAAATGTATTCAATTCAAACCTATGGAAAAAGCATGGTCTCCCCGCTTAGCAAACATTAAAGATTGGACTTGTGTTTTAGAACATTCTTCTAGAAGGCTGAGTGTTGGGAAGCCTTTCAAGAAATAATCTAAATATATTTGAAGGCTCCTGGACACTGGCAGCAGCTCATGGACTATGCAACTTCAACAAAAGTCATTCAATTGTAAATTGACACTTTAAAAATCTCTGCATTTACAAAACTAGCACGTCACAAGGAAGGTGCTGTTTTAGTATTTCCCTGATATGCTCAGTTGGTTTGCAGAGGATGTAAAGTGTTCCATTTATACATAACACAACATGAATGCCCTATAGTGGGTCAGCTATGAGCATATTTTGCCCTCATTTAAGGCAAGGTAGAGGAACCTCTGCCCTTTGAGTACTTTTGGAATACAAATCCCAAAAGTCCCGGCCAACATGGCCAGATACCAGGGATGATGGGCATTGGAATCCAATACCTGAAGGTCCATAAACTCTTCACCCCTAATTTAATAATGAATACAATACAGAACATTTTATTTTTACTAAGATTGTTTATAAAACATTGTAAGCATAAAAGGACTACTGTATAATAATTAGTATAACAAATACCAGGATCCCTACATCTTATCAAAGTTTTGGAACAAGTAATCAAAAGGAGTAAGAATACAGAAGTGCTTAAGGTTTTAATCACAAGCCATCAGATGAGTAATGTCAAAATCTTTGGAAATTGCCTAGTAGTATTTTTGATTTTTGATTAAAAATGTCCCAGTACAGTAGAAATGCAGAGGACTTGAAAATATGGTGAAATGTGGCTTGGGTTTGGATTTCCTTCCCATTAGGACACCATTTTTTTCTTACATTCCACCGAGCAGAAAACCATTCCTTTGACTGGCATAAACTTCTGGCCAATGAGACACTTGCTACAACAGGAACACAGAAAGCACTCCGTGGTCGCGTGCCAGTTGAAGTTGTTGTAAGTCACACGCTGCACTTCTGGGTCAATTGCATTGTGGCAACCTTGGCAGATCTAGTGAGTTTAAAAAAGGGAGAAAAAAGCATTAGTTTCAACTTCTGGAAGACAGCAAAGCCTGCATGTTTGAACATGTGCTAATGTCAGGGCGATAGCTGTATTTATTTATTTACAGTATTTATATTCCGCCCTTCTCACCCCGAAGGGGACTCAGGGCGGATCACATTACACATATAAGGGAAACATTCAATGCCTTAACATAGAACAAAGACAGAGACAAACGCAGCTCCGAGCTGGCCTCGAACTCATGATCTCTTGGTCAGAGTGATTTGTTGCAGCTGGCTGCAGCTGACTGCTCACCAGCCTGCGCCACAGCCCGGGCTCTGTAAAATCAATTGTTACAATAAACCCAGTTGAGTTAGTCATTTTAGACTGTATCTAGAATCATAGAATCATAAAGTTGGAAGAGACTCAATAGCCATCCATTCCACCCCTTTGTCATGCAATGAACACACCAAGCACTTCTGACAGATGGCCATTCAGTCTCTATTTAAAATCCTCCAAAGTATGAGACTCCACAAATTTTGAGGTAGCATGTCCTACTATGGCTGACCCGAGATGATTTTAAAAATTGATTTTAAGTGGAGATAACTGTTTTAATTTTTATGTATTTATAGATTATTTAATGTTCCGGCATTGTATGCTTGCCATATATAAGTTGTTCTCTGCCCTGAGTCCCCTTTGGGGTGAGAAGGGCGGAATATAAATGTTTTAAATAAATAATAATTAAATAAATAATATATGGTCAGGAAAGTTCTTTTTAATGTTTAGGTGGAATCTCTTTCCCTGTAGTTTGAATCCATTGCTCTGTGTCCTAGTCTCTGAAGCAGCAGTAAACAAGTCTGCTCCTTCTCAATAGACATCCTTTCACATTCTTAAACACAACTATCATATCAACTCTTAACCTTATTCAGGCTAAACATATCCACCTCCCTAAGCAAAACTTGAATTATCTATGTTTCTCTTGTCTCTCTAGTAGATTCATACTCTGAATTTGCCTTTGAAATTGCTCTAGACAAGGAGATAGTTGGAGGTTGACTCTTCATGCACCTATTCAGTATAGATAAAAAAAGGCAAAATCTTTAGCTTGTCCATTCCTGCCCATTCTTTTTTATGTAGCTCTGCAGCAATAGCCATTATGTTGTGTATGTCTAGGAAGCCTCCACTTGGAGGCAGTATTGGGTAGATTAGAAACACTAGGCTTGGAGGAATATTCCTCTCTCAATATCATTTCTTCAATTCTAAGACACATCTCTAAAAACGGAGCGTGCTCTTGGAAACACAAATGTATCATATGTATTTTTATTGTGCTTTGCAGTCGATGCTGTCTTACAATTGAAGAAATATGGTAGTTCCTTAAATGCTAAAATAGACACACGAAAAAGCCAGAATGGAGTTACGGTGGAGAAAGTGTGACAATATGAAAGCACATGAGTGGCAAGAAAATGTGAAAAAGTACTCAAAGTAAATACATGTATTAAAAAACCCAATCCTTCATTCACATCTAATCTTTGTCTCTGCAAATATGCTGTTGCAACTCCGTTCCAGTCTTGTGGACACATCTTGACTAATCATAGAATTATAATATTTAGGAATCCCACATGAACAAAAGAGGCTTTTGTTAACGGTAGTTGACAAATCTTATGCAGAAGGCATTTGTAGTGGAACACTAGGCTACAATTCTGTGTCCTTACAGTTTGTAAAGAGTGTAACTAAACTCTATGGGATAAACTTTAAAGCATGATGGGATGCAACAAGTAGCCAGTGTGATGAAGCATTTAGGCTTAGCAACTGGCTCCTCTTGCCAGAGGCATCAGCTTCAATAACTTAAAACAAATGAGGAAGAAAAATATTCCTGTCCATGGATAGGATGCTAGTTGTTGACACCTTTACCCAATAAGAATAAGAAAACTAACTTCACGTGTCAACTTAAAAATTCTAGTCTAT
Organism: Anolis carolinensis; assembly: GCF_035594765.1. Taxonomy (NCBI): domain Eukaryota; kingdom Metazoa; phylum Chordata; class Lepidosauria; order Squamata; family Anolidae; genus Anolis; species Anolis carolinensis. The sequence goes on from NC_085845.1 coordinate 139,930,313, forward strand.
TACAGCAAGCCAGGATCAAGGCACCAGATCCCATCTGGATGCTAAGCAAGACTATCCCTGGTTAGTACTTTGATGAAGGACTGTCAAAGGACACTCAGTACTTTTGGGTTATATTTTCAAGTAAAGCAATAACAAACCACCTCCGAGAGGTCTGTGCCTAATTTTTAAAATGAAATTAATGGGGTCCCCATACCTCAACAAGAGACACAAAAGCATATACAATTATACATAGCATGAAAGTGAGCAAACATATATTTGCAGAGAAAAGTAATTTTTTTTAAAAGGCTAAGCTAGTTCCTAACATTATGTATGTATGTATTTATTTATTTACAGTATTTATTTTCCACCCTTCTCATTCCGAAAGGGACTCAGGGCGAATCACAGAACACATATATGGCAAACATTCAATGCCGTTAAGACACAGACAGGACAGGCAACAGTACAGATAGCGGTATATAAGTATTTCCCATCTTCGGCATCCTGGAGATTGTGCTAAATTCCAGTAACGGTGTGTGTGTGTGTGTGTGTGTGTGTGTGTGTGTGTGTGTGTGCTGTCACTCCATCCTCTATGTCAAAGAGCCTTGTTCACGCACTTCCTCGTTCACCACCATCTTTCTGGTATTTTCTTATGGTGACATTAAAATACCTTCCCGCTTAAGCAGTACCTATTTATCTACTCACAACTGTTTTCGATTTGCTAGGTGGGCAATGAGCTGGGCTGAAGGTTGGGCACTCACCCCCAACCAGGGCTTCAAACTGCCAACCTTTTGACTGGCAAGATTTATTGCAGCTGGTGGTTAACCTGCTGTGCTAAAGCCCGGCCTCAATGACCAGAAGTGATGCTATGTCACTTCCTGTCTTTAATAGTATTCTATTTGATCTGCCTGTTTTAACCATGTTGTATCTCGCTTGGAGCCATGAAGAGAAGTTGGTAACAAGTATTATTATTATTATTATTATTATTATTATTATTATTATTATTATTATTATTATTGAAAGGAAATGAAGCTATGGGGGTTCTGCTGGGTTTGGAGAGGGATTTTTGTGCACACTTGGGGACTTTGTGCAATTTTTGGGCTAATACCCCCTGAGAAATTGTACTTTTTAGTTTTGAGATTTAGAAGGTTTTGGAATATTGGCAGGAGGGTTTCATGGCCACCAAGTGACATCCAGTGGCCACACTTTCTTCATCTCTGTGAACACAATAACAGCCTAAATTATATTGAGAAGATGCCTGAAAAAAGAACATTGTGTCCTTAATATGCCGATTTTCTTAATGCAGGGATCTATGTGTTTTTATGGGCTATCATCTATTCACACTGGGGCTGGGACCCATATATCGTTGAGTAGCAGACCCTCAGTTTCAACCCATTCCTGCACTGTTTGAGAGAACTGGGCCATGGAAATGCTTCCTGCTAAGACTTCTCTGTTTTCATCTCTGAAACTTGCAGTGTCATGCACCAGCAAGTTCTTCAGAAAAAGAAGTGCTGAAGAAATATAAGGAAGTGTTTTCAAGCCAGTTCATTTCAGATAAAAGGGCAGAAGAAAGGGGGAAGGGAGTACAAAGCACTCCATTGCTGATGGGAAAGTGTTTTTTTTTAAATTAAAGAAAGACATTTGTTTAAAAGCTAACCAAGCAAATCATGAAAAGTCCTCATTATGAGAAGGAAAACCAAACAGCAGCAATATGTTAATAAACATCCATCTTTTAAAAATATATATAAATACTTAGAACAATAGAGTAGGTAGATCAAAGACAATACGGAGGAAGTCATTAAATGTGGACAAACTGATGTTAACTAAGTAACTTTTAATACATTAACTGCTCACGCTTTGATTCTACATCCTTTATAGCAGGGGCAGGGGAAACATGGTCCTCCAGACATTGGACTACAACTCCCATTAGCCCCAGACAACCCATAGAAAGCAATGGCAGGGGTTAGAGATCCGTATTGGAAGAGACATACTATCCTCATTCCAGTTAAATCAAAACCCAGAAATTGATATATGAGCATGAGAAGCAGGTTCAATTTTTTTTGTGTCAGGAGCGACTTGAGAAACTGCAAGTCGCTTCTGGTGTGAGAGAATTGGCAGTCTGCAAGGACATTGCACAGAGGACGCCCAGATGTTTTTGATGTTTTATCATGCTTGTGGGAGGCTTCTCTCATGTCCTTGCATCAAGAGCTGGAGTGGACAGACAGAGCTCACAGGATTCGAACCATCAACCTGTCGGTTAGCAGTCCTGCCGACACAAGGGTTTAACCCACTGCACTACTGGGAGCTCCTTTGTTACATTGTGTAATTATAGCAGGTTCAATGCAAGTACAGTAGAGTCTCACTTATCCAAGCCTCGCTTATCCAAGCCTCTGGATAATCCAAGCCATTTTTGTAGTCAATGTTTTCAATATATCGTGATATTTTGGTGCTAAATTCGTAAATACACTAATTACAACATAACATTACTGCGTATTGAACTACTTTTTCTGTCAAATTTGTTGTATAACATGACGTTTTGGTGCTTAATTTGTAAAATCACAACCTAATTTGATGTTTTAATAGGCTTTTCCTTAATCCCTCCTTATTATCCAAGATATTCGCTTATCCAAGCTTCTGCCGGCCCGTTTAGCTTGGATAAGTGAGACTCTACTGTATTCTACTTGCTTAAGCCAGTTGCTTTGCTTCTTCTTAGGTTGCAAGGGACGGAGAAGCATCCCCTGAAGTCCAAGAAAGACATTAAAAGGAAATGCACCAAATATCTCAAGACTTCCAGGAATAATGACTTGGGCACAAGAGGTAAGATCAACTACACTGTTTTTGCTGAAAGTACTCTCTCTTTCCATTGCCTCCCTTCATTTTTAAAAGAATCCTTGCAAATCTGAATGCACTCTTATCTAAATGAATGTTTAAATACATATACAGTAGAGTCTCACTTATCCAAGCTAAACGGGCCAGCAGAACTGTGGATAAGCGAATATCTTGGATAATTTTGGATAAAAATTCCTTGAATAATCCAGATCCTTGGATAAGCAAGTCTTGGATAAGTGAGACTCTACTGTATGAATAACTTGGCCCAACAGCTAGTAAAAGTATTTTCCCACTGTCAGTCCACTTCTTACTGTTTTCACTGCATTACTAAACACTTAAATATCATATTTTTCTTTAATCCTGACCACAACTTCTCAGAAGACTTTGCCAAGATTGCATAATGATTGATGCCTGCATTTAAAAAAATGATCTCTCAAAGATGTTTTTGCCTAATATAATATATCAGAGGACTTTGGGTATGTTCTTTATTTTCATGGAAAACTAGGCCATTTAGTATCAGTTTTAATTTGATCTCTGAATAAAAGGGGCAAATTTTGTGTCATTTAGGAAATATATTAATCTAGCGAAGACATAGGAAAGGTGCATTTTATACACAGAGAATGAGCCTCTTACCACAGCATGGTTCTTCACATAGCATGGTTTGCAAATAGGCTTCTCCTTGACCATGACGTAGATCTCTCCAGCCAAGATACAGTCGCAATCAAAACAGCAGAAATGTTTCAGATGCCAGCTTTGACCTTCTGCCTGGGTATACTCATTGCTGAATATAAGCTGCAGAAAGACAAGGATATCAGATGTGCATTAATCTAGCAGTGGGATTATGTTTCTGCTGTAACACTTAATAAGCCAAGGGAATCACTCTTGCTTTGTGGTCTTCTCCAGAACCAGAGAAGCTAGTGAAGTTCTCCTAAACCATACACAGCAGTTGGAAAAATCTACCTCAAAGTCTACCTCAAATGTACGGGTGAGTATTATGAGCAACTCAATCTGTCTTTCTCTTGAATTAAAACCTGAACAGAAGAACTATAAAGTATCCTACTCGGCCAGTTTTCTCCTTAACATTATGTTCAAATGAGAGAAGATCCCTCAAGAAGAAAAGAGAGTTGAAGTGGATGATGCTCATCTGATATGGAGGAGCAGTGTGGGCCTGGATCTTCCTCCTTCTTTTTGGGTTCCTACAAACAGTTCACAGGAGGCCAGGGGACCAATTTCTTTCTTGCCCAACAACAACAACAACAACAACAACAACAACAACAACAACAACAACAACAACTTTATTCCTATATCCCACCCCATCTCCCCGAAGGGACTCAGGGCGGCTCACATGGGGACCAAGCCCAACAATACATAATAAAATACAATCACATAAATACATTTAAAACATATAAACATTAAATCATAAAACATATAATACATTAAAACATACTCAAGCAATAGCTACTAGTCAGCTACTATAGGCTCCGTCCTCACAAAACAAGCCAAAATATTTCTGTTTTCCTCTGCAGTCCCCACCAAAATGGTGACAAAACAGTTATTTTCAGGTAGCGTGGGGTTTTGAGGTGCTTGTGGAGCATTTATGAATGACTAAAAGAAGCTCAATAGAGCAATCATATTCAATTTTCTTTTAGAGTTAGCAATCTTTGTACACCTATAGACACTAACTGATAATTTGGATGTTCCTGTTTGTCTTCTTCCTGCATTTCTCTGAAGCTATTTTCTCATTCTTCCTTACTCTCTTCCATGAGTCCATGTATGAGATTTTGAACATGCAAAGCTACTTTAATACCTTTTTACCAAGAAGGCTAAGCTAATTTCTTCTGCTTGTTAAATTTTCTCTGGCCCTGTCGAAACTGCCATACAATACACTTTCTTAATGCAGTTTACCTGCACGGAACTGCGTTATATGAGTCTGCACTGCCATATAATGCAGTTAAACTGCATTATGAAACTGGATTATATGGCAGTGTAGATGGGGACTATCTCTGTGGGAATGCTGTTCAGCTTCTAATTACTTTATTTGAGAGATTACTATCTCATACATTTCCCAACACAAAGAGTGTATTGATCGCAATATCAAAAGCTGGGTCAAACAGACAACAAAGACCATCATGACCTACCTGTCAGAGGCATCTGATTGGTCAACACCAATCACCGACAGCATGGATCCCTGGAATGATGAATCCAAGCAACTCTTATTGGCATGGGGGTCATCTCACTTACCTCGTCACATCCAGCACAGCGAGGTTTCTCGCTGTCGCAATAGTGCCGGCCACAGTACAGCTTGCCATTCTTCCAGAAATAGATCATGTCTACCAGAAGCTCATTGCAGGTACAGCAGACAAAGCAAGCGGGGTGCCAGAGCTTGTCATATCCGGCACGCTCCGCATAGACGGCTGGATCACCCTCTTTCATGTTCAATTTGCACCTGAAACAGGACTAATAGAAAATCACAGAATCATACAATACTCTCCAAAACACACTTTGGTTTCCAAAATAAGATTTCACTGAAATACATACAGAACCTTATAGGGCAGCTTCAAGCTCCTTTAGACAAGAAATGGATGACTTTATTATGAACCTTTCTTAAGACTATGATGCATACCACCACAGATTGGTTTTAATGTGCTTTTAATTATTAAAGTTAATGTTTTCTTTAAGAGGGTTCTATTTAATATTTTTTTTAATTTTTGTATCTCAGATTGTTTTTAGATATATTGTTTTATTGTATATTGTCAGATGCTTTGGGTTCCATATGGGAGGAGGGGGGAGGGAGATAACGAATGCAAATATATTATGAACGTTATCTGTTAACAGCATCTGGAAAACATCTTCATACCTCCAGATGTTGTAGGACTTTATCATTTGCTTCCATGGAGCTTGGGCCAAGAGGTAATTGAGTAAAAGAAATCTGGAGGGCCACATGTTCCCCATTCTGGATATAATTCAAGATATACTCAGATCGAAGGGTTAGAAGGGTTAGACGAAGGGTTAGAAGGCACGATCATCAAGTTTGCAGACGACACAAAACTGGGAGGGATAGCTAACACTCCAGAAGACAGGAGCAGAATTCAAAACGATCTTGACAGACTAGAGAGATGGGCCAAAACTAACAAAATGAAGTTCAACAGGGACAAATGCAAGATACTTCACTTCGGCAGAAAAAATGGAAATCAAAGATACAGAATGGGGGACGCCTGGCTTGACAGCAGTGTGTGCGAAAAAGACCTTGGAGTCCTCGTGGACAACAAGTTAAACATGAGCCAACAATGTGATGCGGCTGCTAAAAAAGCCAATGGGATTCTGGCCTGCATCAATAGGGGAATAGCGTCTAGATCCAGGGAAGTTATGCTCCCCCTCTATTCTGCCTTGGTCAGACCACACCTGGAATACTGTGTCCAATTTTGGGCACCACAGTTGAAGGGAGATGTTGACAAGCTGGAAAGCGTCCAGAGGAGGGCGACTAAAATGATTAAGGGTCTGGAGAACAAGCCCTATGAGGAGCGGCTTAAAGAGCTGGGCATGTTTAGCCTGCAGAAGAGAAGGCTGAGAGGAGACATGATAGCCATGTACAAATATGTGAAGGGAAGTCATAGGGAAGAGGGAGCAAGCTTGTTTTCTGCTGCCCTGCAGACTAGGACACGGAACAATGGCTTCAAACTACAGGAAAGGAGATTCCACCTGAACATCAGGAAGAACTTCCTCACTGTGAGAGCTGTTCGACAGTGGAACTCTCTCCCCCGGAATGTGGTGGAGGCACCTTCTTTGGAAGCTTTTAAGCAGAGGCTGGATGGCCATCTGTTGGGGGTGCTTTGAATGCGATTTCCTGCTTCTTAGCAGGGGGTTGGACTAGATGGCCCATGTGGTCTCTTCCAACTCTACTATTCTATGATTCTATGATTCTATGATCTTGGAATTCCTCAAAACAATGTCCCAATGTATAAATAAATATATACATTTACAGTATCATATTGCATTTTCTCTGACTTTGATTGTGTATGTTTGATGCCCCACCTTTTAGCAAAATGGATGTGAAAAATAAACATAATTATTATCAGTATGTGTTAGCTCCCAGGGCTTTTTTTGCAAACTACCAGACCCACATTTTTTGCTTTAACATGGAAGTTGCCCAGTTTTGGTAAAATACCTTTTGATTTTGTTAATATCAAAAGTAACAAAAAGACACATAGACCCATATTCAATATAGAATAACATTGACCATGAGTTGTGTTTTGTAGGGCGAGAGAAAAAAATCCCATGGCTTGTTTCCAATAAAATCAAGAGCTACTGTTTTAGTGCTTTTTAAAACTAGGAAAGATATTTTAGGACTTTTACCTTAGAAGGAAAGATGGAAAATTAAAGAATTATATGAAATCAGCACCTGAAAGGATTTTGGCAACTGTGCGATTTACTAGCCCTGTCAGAATGATCTATTTGATGATGCGGAATGCCTCTGTTAAAAAGTTTGTTTTAAACTTTAGTGCAGTGCTTCTTAGGCTTTTATATTTTGGGGAGGAGAGGCTTAAAAAAATACCAGAGACCAATACCATATCTATGTTCTGGAAGTTCACTTTGGAATGGCAGCCAATGGGTCATGAACTGACACCTGTCCACAAATGGCACCTCCTAAGTGAGGTGAAGTGGGGTGCTTGATCCTTTTAACGATGTGGATAGCTCTCTTAGTTTTCATATTTGTTATCTGTCCCATGAGTACCAAAACCTATCTAAGAAGCTCTCAAGTTTTTTTGCTTTAGATGACTATACAGACAACAATTGAGATTGAATGTCCTAGGTTTCTGTGATACAGCACAGTGGTAGCCATCCCTTCTCCATGACTACCTTGGTATTTGTTAGAAATAGCAACCTTCTCAAACCTCCACTAGTAATTTGTTTGCTTACTGTATTGTGTATGTATATTTTGGTATACAGCTTTCCCTTTTCTCTATGTTTCTTGAGGTTGTGGGAGGGGTTGCAGATCATATTATCTGGGACTATTCTGAGCTGAGACTCCATTTTAGAACACAGAAATGCTTTAGGCATGAGATGCTTCTGACTTAGGCTCCATTAGAGCATAGAACAAGATACGATATGTAGACTTTGGACTGTTAAGAGCAAACTCATGTTGCTCTTAATTATAAGAAAGATGCCCTGAATTGTCTGCACAGAGAAACTACTTCAAACCTATCTAAAACTGGATTGACAAGTTATGTGCCTGTATGCTGAATACATGAAGGTTGCGAGTAAACCAGGTATGTTACTTTTAACAAAGTCTACTTTATTTTTGTCTCTTGAGAGCATGATATAGAAACAAGATAGGTTATGGGAGAGGTAGATGGTTTTTGGGCACTGAAAAGAAACACTTCTGAAACTGCTGTTTTTGGTGCATTGGCATAATCTCTGTTCCTAACAGATCAGAGACAACTAGGTTATCAATCTAACAACTGGAAAACCAAATTGCCTTGCAATTGTATACCACTGAAGAGAAGAGTTTATTCAAATAAACTTCTCTGGAAGTTCATACTTTTACAAAAGGTTATGATTTTCAAATGGTTGTGACTGCCATTATTCTCCAAAAGGTTATGGAGATTCTGGTTTTCGAAAAGGTTATGATCTCTAAAAAGGTCATGCCTTTCAAAAAGGATCATGCTGTATTTAAACAGAACTTCCATCAGTTTCAAAATTGCCAAGAAGCAATAGCAGAGTGAAGATCTATGGCTTATGTTTTAGAATCAACAGTGGAATAAAAGGTCAACACTCATGTAAATCCCGCTGATTCAATGGATCTCTTCATTTGAGCTAGGTATCAGATTTAGATCTATAGTTCTCTGAGGTTGGCAAAGATAATTTCATAGATCCATGCCACTGGGAACCTTCAGTGAGCAAAAGGCAAAATCCATGGGTAACACTGCTTCTTTTCAGGTATCCTCACTCACTTTTAGAGTATCCATAGTTTAGCAATATCTCCCAATGAACAAACAGCACCTTGTTTAAACACCAAACTGTGGTTTATCAAAACGGTATTTATACTTCCTGATCTTGACTTGTTTTAACAGACCATGGTTTAAAGTAACCAGAATGCCTGCTTGACAAATAACAAGAAACTTCAATTTAAACCAGAAAACAGATGTTCAATTGGAAGAAAACTGGAGAAGGGAGGACTGCAAGCCTCACAAAATCATCACAAAATACTTTCCTGTGGCACTGAGTTTGGCAGGGTCAGGAATCATATGGCCCTTTGGATATTGTAGAATTGGAAGTCCCAGCATTCCTCACATTTAGTCATGTTGTCTATGACTAATAACATCTATTAGGCCATACAATTCCCTCTCATGGTTTAGCATTATATCTCAACTGGACCTGTGCTGTTTGTGGCAGGATGTATTGTGGTGTCCCTATCTTGTTATCTCTACAGTTCCAGCTAATGGTAAGTGAAGCCATGATATCTCTGGTGTTTTGTTTTTTTTTTGTTTTTTTTTTGGCAGAGACACTTTTCTCCATTGAAATTCACAGTGGGGGTGAAGAAACAAGACTTGAGATCTTTCTTGGCTTCCACTCAGCATGTTGCTCCCTCCCTTCTCATCTACGGAGGTTTGTTTTCCTGCAGGGTTCATTGGTTTTTCACCTTGAAATGAAAACATCGCTACTGCCACCACAGTACTTCTTCTGAAAACTAATGGCCTCTGTTTAAATATAGCACACTCATGAAATATCTCTAGAGAGACATAATATTGATCTCTATGCAGGTACTGAGTCTGTCATGTTACTATAAGAGGTCTTGGATAGCAGATCTATGGCTATCATCTAAAAAATGGAATAGGTTTACCCCTTGTTACTTTCAAAGGTAAAAACAGAAACTAATGGGTAGAAATTGCAAAAATTGAGGTTTTAGCAAAAGATTAGGAAAATCATCTCCATTTGATCATGGAACAGCAGGTTTGCATGAGATATTTAAGCAGAGGATTGAACAGACAGCTGCAAAATCTTGGGGGTGGGGGTCAGTAGTGTTGGAATAGATGTCCTCAAAGATCCCTTTTAATCCTCAAAGCTAGTGATTCAAAATACAGCAAGCCCTCTATACCCACAAATTCTAGAAAAAATTCTAGGAAATATACAGGTGCCTCAAAAAAAAGTTCCAAAAAGCCAACCTTGATTATGCCATTTAAAAAAGAGACATAATTTTACTATGCCATTATATATAATAAGACTTGAACATCCATGGATTTTAATATCTACAGGGGAACTTAACCCCAGTAGCCAAGGGGGGGGGGGGTAGGGCTTCACCCCCCCCCCCCAATATTAAGGTTTTTTTTTTAACTTGGTTTACTCATGGAGCCCTGGTGCTGAACTTGCAGACCGAAAGGTGCCAGATTCAAATCCTGGGAGCAGAGTGAGCGCCCGCTGTTAGCTCCAGCTTCTGCCACCCTAGCAGTTCGAAAACATGCCAATGTGAGTAGATCAATAGGTACCGCTCCGGCAGGAAGGTAACGGCGCTCCATGCAGTCATGCCGGCCACATGACCTTGGAGGTGTCTACGGACAACGGCGGCTCTTCGGCTTAGAAATGGAGATGAGCACCAACCCCCAGAGTCAGACATGACTGGATTTAACGTCAGGGGAAAACATTTACCTTTTTTTTAACTCATGAATTTTAACTGGTTAACCAAATCCCCATTAGTGTCCATTGAAGTTTATCTGTCTTGAATGTCCACTGAAGTTTATCGATGGAGCCTGATTTCTAAATTATTTTGCATTATGGAAGTACTCTTCATGATTCACTAAAAAAAGTTGCACCCCTCCCCCAATCTTTTTGGGCTATGGCCCTGCGAGGAGATACCAAGAGCTCATTGTGTGATCAATTGGAAGAATTGGCAGCTTCCATGTCTTCTTTTCTCATAAATCATCCCCAACCCTTTTCCCTCTCCATCCCCTTCAACATTATCATTTTAGTAGAGTTAAAGTTAAAGGAAGACCCCAGAGGTTTTTGCCCTGTTGTATTAAAACAATGAGATCTTAGAGAAAGCAAGCTCCAAAAATTCTCAATAAAGAAAGCAGTGAGCATGGAAAGGACAGCCGCACAATATCAAGCGACAAAGAATAGAAATGTAGTGGTTTCTTACCATGCATCTGAAATGTGCATACACACACACACACAGAGACATAGAATGAGAACTTACATATTGGGATGCTTTCTGTCCAGGCAGCTTGCCTTCCATGGCTCCGACAGTGGCCGGAGTGCCCTTCTCTCCATTCGCTGGGACTTTCTTCTCCCCAGGCTTCCCTTCCACTTCGCTCGGGAGCTTAACATCTCCCACTCCGAGTGCCTCGTTCTTGTACTTCTTCACAAACTGCTCCATCTGCTTCACTTCATTAGGAGTCAGCTCGTGGCATTTGGATGGATCCTGGTCATGAGCGGGCAGCTGCTTTGCCAACTGCTTCTTCCTGTACTGAGCCCCCTCGGAGCCTGCCACGGGCTGCTTCTCCTTCGGAAGCATCTGCATATAGTGTCTCGCCTAGAAGAAAAGCCCGAAAGGGAGTGCTAGAGTTAGTTATCAGATGCCCTTGGGATTCCAGCTTTCTAAACACACACAAAAAGGGCTAAGAACTACAGGCAGATTTAGGAGCACTTAGCAGAAAAGCTGTGATGGTTCAGTGGGAATGGATAGTAAGGTGGAAGGAGATGTTGAAACTGCAAGAACCTAAGTGGTACTAAATATAGGCATAGCTGAATTTTCACAGTTTTAATGCTTCTGTTTACTCCAGTGCAGTGTCAGTTCTGGTACTGTTTAGTTAACACTGCGTATCAAGAAATAGTTACAATACTTTCAGATTAACTAACTGCAATTTCTGGGTTTTTATTCCCAAATAAAGAAAGTGTGTATGTGTGTGTAATGGCAGAAAATGGACTTTTTGCCTGTTTCAATAATTTGATTACAATATGAGAAGTATACTGTAATAATTAAAAACTGATAAAATATCTATAGACAACCACGCTAAAGCCTTCTTATGATTACAAGCTGTATACACTCAGCTCTCTGGCCTCCTGCTTTAGCTCACACAGCATGACACTACATAAACTTGACTCAAGATTGAAGTTTTTTTGAACCCACCCTACAAGGCTATCCAGCTATTCCATCTAGATGAACTGCTAATAAACCAAAGGAAGCTTTCCTTTTGGATGACAACTCCAAATTCATTCTGACCATATACAGTAACAGAAAATGTGCAGGCTTGAGTGTTTTTCTTAGCTTTTAAACAATGACATAAATTGTGCAGGTTTTTCAAGGCAATGCCCCATTTCTGGAAGTCTTTTCAAAATGGCTGGTTCAGGAATTCATAAATCATCTGAAGTGGCAGTGAGCGTCCCTAATGCAATTTTTAATCCTACCCATTAATGCTATTTTTTCTCTGTTCACCCACCCTACATAACCGAACATACCCATTATGTTTCTGTTCTTCACATAGATCATCTTAACAGTTGGTTAAGTTAAAATGTGGCTATTTCACCAGAGAGTTATAAGTGGAGATAACACACAGAACTAATGCTACCTCATTTATATGTTCAGCAGAATTCTTAGGCTTCTGTTACTGAGATATCAACATTCTCCAAGTTGGTGCCCTCAAGATGTTTGGACTACAACCCCCACTAGACATGACTGTGAGACATGGCAGTTGGAATAATGAAAGCTGAAGTTCAAAATATCTGGAGAGCATCAAGTTGGAGGAAGCCCCCGATTGCGCAGTGGGTTAAACTGCTGAGCTGCTGAACTTGCTCACTGAAAGGTTGGTGGTTCGAATCTGGGGAGTGGGATGAGCTCCCACTGTTAGCCCCAGCTTCTGCCAACCTAGCAGTTTGAAAACATGCAAATGTGTGTAGATCAATGGGTATCGCTCTGGCGGGAAGGTAACAGCGCTCCATGCAGTGATGCTGGCTACATGACCTTGGAGGAGTCTACTGACAATGCCGGCTCTTCGGCTTAGAAATGGAGATGAGCATCAACCTCCAGAGTCGGACTTTACCTTTAGTAAAGCTTTACCTTTACTATCAAGTTGGGGATAGTTTCCATAAAGCAAAAATAAAACATTTATACTGCACGATCTGTACCACCTGCCCTTCATAATGAAGTAAAACATCTTTTCATTTTCACAATAACCTCTCATATTGTGATATAATCTCACCAGAGTCTGATTCTGAACTGGAGGGGCCCATTCATAAGTGACAGTGTTGATAGACACATTTTTCTTGGCCGCCACAGGATTAGTCAATATCATCACATTGCGCTTGTACATAGGGATCCCATCCGATTTCAGTTTCGCAATAAGTGTTGTGTATTTGGTATCCTCAAAGAGCTTCCCCACTTTACGGTCATCCTCACTACTGGTGGGAACGTCATGCTCTTCTTGCCCACACTTGCAGTTTCGGCAGATTTTTCTAGTAATGCAGGAGAAAAATATTATTAGGCTGTGGTTATAACAACAACTCCAAATGGATTAAAATGTAGAGGCTATTCAAAAGACTGTGAGTGTGAAGACAAAAATAAAAATACAAAACAAATCCCAAGCAAAACAAAAGCAAAATGCATCAACAGAATTCAATATGAAGTGGATAACTGCTGTACTATGTCATTGCTATTTATTAATAATGCATAAGAGCAAGTAAGTATGAAACCATCATAAATTCTAAAGCTATACAATGACAGACTAAAAATGAGAAACAGCTTTAACATAAGATTACTACTTCAGTGATGTGTACAAATCTCCAGGTTATGTTTTACTTCTATATTTGGTGAAACTGACTTGAATACAGAATACACCTGGGGACAAAAATATCATTTCTCTTATGCCATTGATACTATCTCTAGTGATGGCTTGTTTTTTTTTTTTTTTGGCTGGGGATCTCCTCTCTGCAAAGTAATCCAAGAGGACAGAGCTTCAAATCTGTAGTTTTGGACACAGAATGTGATGAACTCTGAACCATAATTCTCCCTTCTCTGCTATAAGTCACGTTCAGGCGACTCATTAAATTCCAAGTATTTTGTGCTGTTGTTATGTGTTTTTATGATGACTCTGATATATGGCAACCCTGTCCTAGAACTTTTGAGTTTATATTTATTCAGTACACATTACCTTCCTCTAAAGATTTATGTGACTTAGTGGGAACATGACTCTTCATCTCTCAGAGTCCTTGTCTAACACTCATGTTAGTTCTCACAAGGACCCCAGCATTTATTTCTGTTTTATCTCCTAGAAAAGCTTTCCATGTCTTAGGGTTTTTTTTTGTCCTACAACTTCAGTTATCCCAAGACCACCTGAGTAAGACCTGGAATAATGTGGATCATAGCTCAACATAGGAAAATTAAAAGTTGGGAAACATTGGTTTAGCAAATCCTCCAACGTCTGAGACAAAATTGGCTTGCTGGTATAGGAAATTAGACCTATAACGGGTCTGAAAGAGGTCCCTCTTGAAACCCTTTATCTTGCCATTTTGAATTCTCCTTGTTCTATTCAATTTCCCCAACTGTAAAGCAAGCAGGGAAAACTGATAACCCTGTGTTATCCTCAACTAGTAGCAGCTACATGTTTAAATATGCTTAGTATATCTTTCTTAAAAGGATAGAGAAATCTCACCACTTTCAAAGTATCATCAAAGCACAACTGTGAGGGATCTCTAACCTTTTCTAGAACTTAAGTAAGATGTATTTGGCACAGAGGTTCATTTGTACAACTTTCAGTGGAAGCATCATCTGAAAGTTGTCATTTTGTATAGTGAGGGGACTAGAAACCTCACCCTGCACAGAAATATTTCTTATTCCTCTTATATAGTTGTAGGGTGGGAGTAGAGACAGCACCATCTTTGGTGGAAGGAGTATTTGATTTCATTCCAAAGAGAAAACTCAAAGTCTTTCATCATATCTCATCACATACATTCTAGAAGGCTGGGCAACATAATTATTAGTAGCACAACACATTAATTAAAGGCCAAAGTAGGTATCAAGTACCCTGTAACACTTACTATTAGAAAAGCTTCTATTTATAGCCAGGAGTTTTTTGACCCTGGAGCATCCAATTAAAGAGGAAATCTACTGCTATTACCTTACCAGTCCTAAACATTACACGGAGAAGTGTGCTCTCCACAAATGCACAACATGCTGACACGCTGCCAATTTCCACTCCATGGTGGCCTCCAGGGTTACCAAATGACAACAAATAGGTTGTAGCAGAATGCATCCCGACATCCTCTTTGTTGATACTACAAGAATTGATTAAATGTAGAACACAAGGTATGTGCCTCCTCATTAACAGAGAAATTGTTTGTACAGGCACAGAACTGGGCTAGTAGGCTGACATTCAACCCTTGGCGCTTGAGAAAAATGAAACTCTTTATCAGGTGAGCATGTCATTGGCACTGTTTGATTTAAGGTTTCTTAGCAGTTAGGTATAAGGTTGTGCCTCAAACATGGCCTGGGATCAGGAGATAGGGCCAGCCCTACCATTATCACAATTAGGAGGTTATCTCACGCAGCTGATCCTGGCGGAACAGCAGCAAGGCAATAGAGGAAAAAGTTGGTTGCCATACAGCTTGCCTTGCTGGCCTGTTGCAGTGGATAATGCTGATCCACTGGTAGAATTGAAGAAAAGATTCAACTGCTAGTCCAGTTGGCTTTTGTATATGGAACAGGAGAAATGTCCTACTCTATTCTTTGCCTTATGATGGAAAATATCCTAGGTTGTCCATGCTCTGATAAAACACGGGCAATAGAGAGCATTGGAATTCATTTCTTAAAACTGTGGCTGAGATTCCCCGCAACCCCCAGATATATACTTTACTATTATTATTGTATGGTACAGCAAACAAGATAGATATGCTGGATTTCATATCACAAAATCACAAGTCGAACACTTCCCAAGTGTCTAGGACTGTGTGATGTATTTTCAGATGATGCGTGCAGATCCCAGTAGGGTGGCCTTTTGCAGTTGGCAATCGTAATTTTGTCAATGCCTATTGTTTCCAAATGCCGACTGAGATCTTTTGGCACGGCACCCAATGTGCCGATCACCACCGGGACCACCTGTATGGGTTTCTGCCAGAGTCTTTGAAGTTCAATCTTGAGGTCCTGATAGCGGCTGAGTTTTTCGACTGTCACCTGGGATGGCGACATCAATAATCCAAACTTTTTTCTTTTCCACAACTGTAATGTCTGGTGTGTTGTGTTCCAGAACATTGTCAGTCTGGATTCGAAAGGCCCACAGTATCTTTGCGTGTTAATTTTCCATTATCTTTGCAGGTTTGTGATCCCACCAGTTTTTTACTGCTGGGAGGTGGTACTTGAGGCATAAGTTCCAATGAATCATTTGGACCACATAGTTGTGCCTCTGTTTGTAGTCTGTCTGTGCGATTTTCTCACAGTAGCTGAGGATATGATCAATGGTTTCGTCAGCTTCCTTGCACAGTCTGCATTTTGGGTCATCAGCTGATTTTTCGATCTTGGCCTTAATTGCATTTGTTCTGAGGGCTTGCTCCTGGGCTGCAAGGATCTGGCCTTCTGTCTCCTTCTTCAGTGTCCCATTCATGAGTCATACCCAGGTTTTCTCCTTATCAGCTTTTCCTTCAATTTTGTCAAGGAACTTTCCATGAAATGTTTTGTTGTGCCAGCTGTCAGCTCTAGTTTGTAGTGTGGTTTTCTTGTACTGACTTTTTGTCTGCTGTGCTTTGAGGAGTTTCTGATTTTTGACTTCAATCAAAGCAGGCTATTATTATTATTATTATTCTTATTATTACATTTATATCCCACTTTATCTCTCCTGCAGGAGACTCAAAGCGGCTTAACATAAATATAATTCAAAATATACAAATATGCAGGCATTAGAACAGGATTAAACAGTATTTAAAAATCCCCAGTTAAAAACCATTAATACACATTCAAAGTTAAAATTGGACTAGGATACAGAATTGGATCCCAAGCAATTCTTTAAATGCATCAAGGTCATCTGCAATAAGAGATTTATCACCTTGTCACTTTTGCTTAGCAGTGAGATGAATTTCCCAACAGGTATGTTAAGAATGTGCCACAGCTTAAGACAGCCTTGCAGGTTTTCACATACAGTCTGCTTGATATTGTCAGAGATGCTACACTCCCATCTAGTGGAAAAGAACATAAATGTACCCAAGGCCATAGCCAGAAAACAAATTTGGAGGGGGGGGGGGGCGTTGAACCCCTAACAGGCCTGGCTATTGCTGCAAGTAATGACAGAGTGAATAAATTGTCAATATTTGCTTGAGATAGTGCTTGTAGTTCTGGAGGGACTCTTAATTTTTTGTGTCTCATAGACTTAGCATGGGGATTTAGTTAACCAGTTAAAATTCATGAGTAAATGAGGGTTTTTTTTAACCTGAAATTTTTTGGGGAAGGGGGAGGGTTTGGAACCCCTAACACCCCCCCCCCCCGGGCTACAGGCCTGATTGTACCATAGTTCCTTAACTATGTATTTTCTCTGTCCATAGACAAAGAAAATACATAATTATTACAAAATATTCTAGAATGTTTTTTTAAAGACATGTAGTGGATCCCTACCGCTACACTGAAGCCCCTGATGGCGCAGTGGGTTAAACCTTTTTTGCCGGCAGGACTGCTGACTTGAAGGTTAGGTTGCTGACCTGTTCGAATCCAACTGGGGAAAGCATGGATGAGCTCCCTATCTCAGCTCCAGCTCCATGTGGGGACATGAAAGGAGCCTCCCACAAGGATGGTAAAAACATCAAAACCTTCGGGTGTCCCCTGGGCAACATCCTTGCAGATGGCCAATTCTCTCACACCAGAAGAGACTTGCAGTTTCTTAGGTCGATCCTGACACACACACAGAACACACACACAACACACACACACACACACACAAAACCACTACACCAAAGGGAAAATAATCCTGGGACAGGTTATCCTATAGTTTTAGGACAACCGTTTTTGAACTTGGCAACTAACAGACTCCAAAGAAGTAAGAAATAAAATTATAACGTCTGGGACTGGGAAAGTTTTCCAGATTCTGCTAAGATTACCCAAAAATGATGTAATGCTGAAAGAATGTTGTCAGGACTATTCTGGTATTTGCTGGAATGCAAAGTGATTGAGGTGGTGTTGAAGGCTTTCATGGCTGGGATCACAGGGTTGTTGTGTTTTTTCCGGGCTGTATGGCCATGTTCCAGAAGTATTCTCTCCTGACATTTCGCCCACATCTATGACATGCATCTATGGCAGGCATACCTCACAACCTCTGAGGATGCCTGCCATAGATGTGGGCGAAACGTCAGGAGGGAATACTTCTGGAACAAGGCCATATAGCCTGGAAAACACACAACCACCCTGATTGAGGTGGCTTTAATGTCTGTAATCAGCCACAGAAGTAGGAGAAGGGAAGTCAAACTGCAACTGAGAACCCAATATTCTAGTGCTATGATTCTATTCTAACTGCTAGGATTCCTATGGAATTCTGAAATATATTGTTTGGAGCCAGAGCTGGCCCTAGGTACTTTTCAAGTGTAGGCGAACAGAATTTTGGTTCCCCCCCCCCAAAAAAAACAATCACTGAAAAATAAAAGCGCTGGATAAGCGAAAATGTTGGATAATAAGGAAGGATTAAGGAAAGTCTATTAAACATCAAATTACATTAAGATTTTACAAACTAAGCACCAAAACATCATGTTTTACAACAAATCAACAGAAAAAGCAGTCTCGACTGCGCCCCTGTATGTTTTGAGCCCGAAGCGACCGTGTAATTTGCCTCATTGTTGGACCGGCTCTGTTTGGAACATTCTGGCTGGGGCTTTTAAACATCCCTCCCTTCACTGCCTATCCCAAGATTTTATAGGGTGGAGGCCAGGAAGCTCAAGTGGAATAATAGTGCTATAACTGTGTAGTGCAAATAGGTCCAAGATTCGGCAATGTGAAATGGAAGTAGAATTTCTTACTCTCTTTCCAACAACATGTGATTGTCTAGCCCCTGTCACAATTGCCATAGGGATGCTGCTTGGTGGGGTGACAGATCTGTTAAGTGGAAGGAGTAAGGAAAAAAGTGACAGAGAAGAAAAAAGAAAAGAGGAAAAAGAGGATACCAATAATAGCTCAAGTGTCTGTTGATCTAGTGAAGGAGCTCTCAACGTAACATCCTCTCCAAGTGGAGGCAAGCACTGGACTGGGCTGAACGAAGGTCTGCTTTGAAGAAATGGCATGCAAACAATTCAATTGGCTCATGAACATTTGCCTATCAGAGAAGGCAAGTGGGACAACCCACCACAGAATTTCCTTCTTCATCGAATAAATCCCTTTAAAGGTGGTGATTTTTGCAGCCAGTTTGTTCAACTCAGGTTTAACTATCATGGTTTGCTTTAACTAGGAAATGAGGAAGAGTGTGTAAGCTAAGAAGAAAAGTGTGAAGAGGACACAGTATTCAGGCTAGAGGTTCATAGATTTGCCAATTATCACCAGTTTGGTGGCCTCCAGTTGTACAGGATGGCATCTCTGAGCACAACCACATATCCTGCAGGCTGCAAATCATAGAATCATTGAGTTGGAAGAGCCTCACGGGCCATCCAGTCCAACCTCTTGCCAAGAAGCAGGAAAATCACATCCAAAGCACCCCCGACAGATGGCCATCCAGCCTCTGTTTAAAAGCCTCCAAAGAAGGAGCCTCCACCACACTCTGTGGCAGAGTTCCACTGTCGAACAACTCTCACAGTTAGGAAGTTCTTCCTAATGTTCAGGTGGAATCTCTTTTCCTGTGCTCGAATGTATAATCAAACATGCCAACTTTACAAAGCCTGTAAAATTATGGGCATGTAGATATCAGTTTGATATGCAGAAATAGGAAAATGACCATTATATATGAGAAAACTTAAATAATACAACATGCCCAGAATGTCAACTAGAGTCAGCCAGGGTTAGGGCCTGAAGACTCCTGCAAAAGTCGGAAAGTCATGAATAAAAAAAACCTCACCAACCTATGAGAGCGCCTCTCTTGTGAATCTGTAGGTCTTCCACCATGACTCCATAGTAAACTGCCTCTAGAAACTGACCATGCAGTTGTACTGTAGGATCTGTAGATTCCTAGATATGTGCTTTCTCTAAGAATATTTAGGTTTTCTAGTGTGACTATGGTCAAGTATTGGCAGAAGTTGACCACAAAATCACACTGAAAGACTTAAAGATTCTACAGTGAATATTTTAATCAAATCCATGAATAATCAAAATGGGAAAGTTTAAATTCACAAATGTGGAAGGCCAATAGTATATGAGTACACACAAACATTTGGCTATTCCGTTGAACGTCAAAGCCATCTAACATCTCAGCCTTTAATTACTCCACATAGTAAGACTGAACCTTCTTCCATTCTTGTCTGCGAACAAGGCCCATGGAAGTTGGCAAGGCTTGCTATTGAGTAATTGTACACAACAGTAGCTTGCCAGACCATGCGTTATTTATATCCAGTTTCATCTCCCCTGACAATTATGACCCTTGACAATACTCATGTTAATCAACTTTATTTTTCTGTTTGGAATCTGTGTCTCCATCAGCTTCTGTTCTGAACTTTCATTCTGAGCTTTATGAGCTTTAGCTAGAGAGGCATGACTTAAAACAAGCCCCCAACTGTTTCACATTATTGGGTTCTCTGATTGTGTACCTATATATACACCACAGTTTAACATTCTGTACAAAAAAAAGCCTGGGTCTTAGAGATATGCTTGTTTTTAAGTTGGCCACAATTCACTTGCAATCTCCTTAGTTCATTCGAGAATGAAGCCTCTCCTCTTACCTCCAATAATGCAGCTCAAATCCTTCACACTTGTCCTTACATTTCAAACACGGGGCTCCAAATCCTTCCTCATGTCCCAAGCCCATCTAGAGAAAGAAATTGGAAATGGGGAACAAAGAGTTCAGAATAATTTAGGTTTGTAATAATTGTTTTCCAAATTTTGCAGAATAACACAGTATCAGTTTACAGAGCACGAATGCACTAAATTATGCAATACACAAAACTTGAGCAGAGATATATGCAGTTCAGCTCTATATGCCTACCTAGAATAAGCAAAGGTAAACAGCAGCTGCCTTCATTGAGTAATAGCAAAATGAAAAGAAAAGGAGAGAGAAGATAAGCATGTCTTGCCATCTATTATCCATCATGTTAAAAACCAACAATATAGATTTACAGTAAACTCTTCACATGCTGGGAGTTCTCCACAAAAGTGGAAATAAATCACTTTCAGGTCCTGCAGTGTGACCTTATGGTTAATTTTCACTGGAGTAGTGCTAGAGGAAATAGGGATTCCTAGAGAGAACATCACTTGAGGAATCTCTAGATCCTCCAACAGAAGTTGACTACAGAGTTGCATTAGAGAACTTAAAGACTATATTAATCAAAGCTGTAAAAAGCCAAATCTGCAAAAGGTTAACCCAGAAATGTAAAGGGTTGATCACATAAACTTGACCACGACAATGGAAGCCATATGACAAGTGGAGGCTGGTGAAAGCAAAAGTCATGCCTGGATGTATTTTTGAAGTCTTCAAGTGGTTGCCAGAAGATTCTTAATGTTTTTGTACACTTATGGAAGGCTTACACGACCTGGTCATTTCATTTCACACGTGTACATTGTTCATTTTTTATATGAAGATTGTGAAAACATGGTGAAACTGCTCTTCATTTTTGGGGTGTAGGAATTTATCCCTATTCCTTCCATATTAACACTGAGAAACACACAGATCTCATTAACTGAAATATAAATGTAATTCTTTATGAGCCTAAAAGGCAATTATCATCTTAAAGCAGCTAATTTACAACACAAACGTATGAAGATTTTCTCAAGAGTGGGCTCCACTGTGTAAGATGGCTGTCAGACCTTAGAGCCCAATAAATACATTCTACATCTCTCGGGGGTGCTTTGAATGCAATTTTCCTGCTTGGCAAGGGGTTGGACTGGATGGCACATGAGGTGTCTTCCAACTCTATGACTCTACATTGCCAAGATCTTTTTACAAAAGCTAAACAGGGATTTCTTCACAAATATGCAAGGAGAGCCCTGAAAAAGTATGAATTATTTGTAATTGTTACTGACCACAATTGACATATTAAATTTAAATCTGTCACTGCAAGGAGAACATTGAAATTGTGATAAGGAGTAATATCAAGGAATTAAAATTCAGCCTTCTCATTCTTATGACTTGGGCTCTCACAGCAAAACATTTCTTAAATGTAACTCCAGCCAAATAAAAAGTGAATGGATTAAATATAACAAGAATTACTTGCAAGCAAGATGCTTTCCCTCCAAATATTGTAAAGGTAAGGCAAAGCAAAATCTGGACACCACTGTCAGCATAAAACTGATGTTTCAGCATGTCAACAACTTTTCTGAATCCATAGCTAAAAGGTTTATATGGAATCCTGAATGCAATATTTTCCATGTGTCGCTTGTGATATGTTAGTGTGTCAGCTGTAATGTGTTGGTGTGGCACGTAACAAAAAACGAAAAAGATATGTTGTGTCCCCACACATTTTATTACAATTTATGTATGCATTCATATCTCTTGTGAGGGGGTTGGGTTAACCCCCGTTTTGCTATTAAAACTGAATTACTGTGTCACAAAACAATGCATGTCTAAAAAGTGTGCACCAACATGAAATGTTTAGAAAGGTTTGAAAAGGGGAAAGAAAAGATTATTTTTAATACTCTGCAACATAGTAACAGAGAACCTCTGGTTTTTGTGGACTATAGCTCAGAATAAATGTTGTTTCCTGTGTTTGGCTCTTTTGGAGAACTGGCTGCTAATTATGTTATTTATTACTATCTGACTGCCCTGGGACATTCAAAAATTACATCTAACTCTTGCTCATGAATTTTATCAAAGGATAAATAAGCAGTACCAGCTAATATTAGAACAAGTTGAGTGGTGATTTTTGTCAATTTGTCTTCTTACTTTGCACTCCCCTCCCCTCCAATCCACCTTTCTTTTTTCCAGATTGTTTCATAATCTCATAATACAAATTTTCAGGGAACCGAATAGCTATGTATTGGGGAGGCAATTGATCTATGAAAACCACATCATTCCAATGGAGAATCTAGTTTGTGGCATTTTGCAACTCCATGCAACTCTCGAGTCCCTTGTGCTTTACATTGTGGGACAATTGTGAAGGTATTATGATATTGGCATTACTGGAAACAAGGAAAATAGAGGTTTCTGGTGGGTACTGGATGTTTCTAGAGATGGTTTGAGGGTATTTAGCCGGACTTAGCACAGTAGTCTAAACCGCTGTGTTACAGAAAAATCTTGCTGATCGAAAGGTTGGCAGTTCAGGCCCGGGTTGGGGTGAGCAGCTGCCATCAGCCCCAGCTCATTGTCCACCTAGTAGGTTGAAAGCAGAAATGCGAGTAGATAAATAGGTACTGCTTTTAGCGGGGGGTAAGAAAAAGGCGCCCTTAAGGACATTGATCAGAGGAAAGCTCCTTGGCATGGAAGATGGAGCAACACCCCAGCCCGTGGCCAGAATAGAGCACAGCCTCCAAGATTCCGGAAATAAGATTGGAAAAACCACCTATACCTCTGTTTGTCTTGTCTGTCCTTGTTAATTGTATAATCAGCATTTAATGTTTGCTGTATGTGAGTTCTGTAAGCTGCTCTGAGTCCCCCTCAGGGTGAGAAGGGCGGGGTATAAATACTATAAATAAACAATACATACTTTTGTATGCATTCATGTATTTGGGATGGATTTCTTCATGGATCTATGAGAAAAATAGCTCCAAAACAAGGCATATGACGATTAAGGGGACAGGGGTGCAAACTGGGTCCCATGAGTTTCACCTTCCCCACTCCTGTAGCATATAGCAATGATGCAATGCATCCCTTGTCTCATCTTGGACATGGTTTTGGCCACATCTAGGCGGAAAAACAAACTAATCAAATGATAACTGGATTTCTTCCCAGTTAATGTGGCCGGTAATTTACATCTATCTGCGGGATCAGTCATCATTTCATTAACAAGCATGAGATTGCACATATTAAAGTTATAATTTTAAAAATCCCACACACAAAGGATTCTGCTCTGGATGCATCTTTTTTGCAAGTCATTTTAGGCAGGAATTAAATAAATAATCTTCCTGAAACAAATGAGCCTTGGGGTTTCTAATTTATGTCTCTTGAGTAACCTCAACAAAGACACTTGACAGGTTTTGCACAGAGCGTAGAAAATGATCTTTTGGAGGACAGCACTGCAAATCAGCCAGTATTACCACTGGGGATCTGGGGAGATGTAATACCCCCCCTCCTCGACATTTCTGGTTTGAATCTAGAAGAAATAATGCTAGTGTTGCATTTTTAAGCAAGCCCCAAGATGATTAAATTTCAGGCACTGTTACATTTGCAATAATCATCACTATCTACTCAAAACAGCATGAGCCAAGATTGGTTAAAAACAGCATTTTCTACCAGACCCATGTGGAATTCTGAGGATCAGAATTCCAATCTACTCAAAACCATAATAAATTGCCCTTCATATTTTTTTTTTAAAAGAGGATGGAATCAATTTATCCATAAATGGAATTATAGAAGAATGTAAGATACATAGGTCACCTGAAGCGTTGCCAAAAGAGGTTCCTGTATGTCAGTTGCTAAAAATTATTTTAAAACATCTGGCATTTCAAACATGCCCGGCCTGATTTCAAGGCCGTCTGCGTCTGAAAGGCATTACAAGCACCGTGATTGAAGTCATCTGTTGCGCAGGGCCTCCACAAGTAAAATATGACTTCAGAGCCAAGTGTTATAAATGGTTACAGGACAGCCTAATGTTTGAAAAAGTAAGCTTGCTTTAATCAACTTGGAATGTTTCTAGAGAGTCAAAGCAAGATCATATATGAGAAAGCACTGACCAAACCACATTCTCTGCATGCTGTCAATCAAGTGTCTCAGGAAATAAAAGCTAAATATCATGTCCCTTGGGGCACAAAATCATAGGAGATGTTTCAGGATTTCAATGATTCAGCTTCAGCCAGCAAAGAGATTATGGGAGTTACATTCCAACATGTAAAGGGCCACAGTTTTTCCATATCAATATATCAGGAGAAAATCTGCATTATCAAATAATGCACCTAGTGTTCAATATGTGGTCGAAGGCATTCATGGCTGGACTCAGGGCCAGCTAATCACCTCCCAACAAAGGATTCCCCCAGGCAGGAAGCAGCCAAGCTTTGAAGCTGCAAGGTTATTCAATGCTAATCAAGGTGATCAACAGCAACATTCACACTTGCCTCAAACAGACAAGAGTTCATTCTCTCATCCTATACTCATCCCACAGATATATAAATCCCACTTGCCTAGTTCCCAACAAACCTCACAACCTCTGAGGATGCCTGCCATAGATGTAGGTGAAACGTCAGGAGAGAATGCTTCTGGAACATGGCCATTCAGCCCGGAAAACTCACAGCAACCCACCTATTTATTTATTTAATTAATTTATTTGCAACATATCTACCCCGCCTTTCTCACCAAGGGGACTCAAGGCGGCTTACAAAAATTGGCAAAACTCAAACCTAATGGGTTTTTTTTACTTGTTTGTTATTTATACCCTGAGAACAGCAAACTATACTATTAGATCATTGTTATCAAGCTTACAACCTATGAGGGGAAAACAAAACAAAAACCTCAGGCACCAGTACTTCTTATTGGATGCATTCATTGGAGCCTATCGTTTCCAGGAGTGGACGAGTAAGTAAAAATCAGTAAGTTCAATAGGATTTTTCAGCTGTTCTCTGGTTTAAAGATGACCATCATATTTAAGTTTCATGCAAACACCCTGAATTTCATAGGGTTTTCTTAGGCAAGGAATACTCAGTTCCTTCCTTCAAAAACAGCTCATAGCACCTGGAATTCATTCACAGTCTTCCATTCAAGTATAAACAGGGCCAACCCTGTTTCCAGGAACAGACAGGATCTCCCACCTTTAAGGTATTTAGCCTTTAGGTAGGCGTTAGGTAATCATATGCTGGAACCCTAATACAGCTCCACAACCCATGTAAGCCTCTGAATATATTTAATGATATTTGAGATGGCAAATTCTGTGCTAATATATTAAAAGATACTTGGGATTGTGGATTCTTTGCTACACAGTTGGTAATTCGACTTCTCTTTAAGGCAGTGGTTCCCAATCTGTGGTCCGTGGACTACTGGTGGTGTCCCCAAGAACTAAAATATGGTCCACAGCCTCACCATTACTACACCGCTGCAACTGGTCTTGCGAAACCCTTTTATAGCACTGAGGCAACGGGGATGTCAGAAGGGGAGAGGCTGAGTTGTCACGAAAGGCAGGACAACAAGCCTCCTGACTGCTGCTTCTCCTCCCCCTCCCTCCCCCTGAGCAGAGCTCTTCCATGTGGTGTCTGGAAGCAGGGTACTTTGGTGTCTTTGCTTTTAAACCTGTTCCTGGGGTTATTTGGGGTGCTGATTCAGAAAATTGGATATTGGATAGTCCATATCAGCTCTAGATTATTACATATGGTTTTCTGTGGGTGAGCAGATGGCAACTACTGGATGGCATATGTTCTGCATCAGAGACTACAGCTGATGTGGTCAATCCAATGCAGTTTTCTGGATCAGCACCCCAAATAACCAAACTGAATCTGAAGCTGACCAAAAACTGATTCATAACCCTTTTGGTACTAATGTTGGAGAGTGGTCTCTGGTCAAAAAAAGGTTGGGAACCAATACTTCAAGGAAAGCAATGTCAGCAAGGCAATAAGGGAACCAAGTCAATTTTTATGAGATCATCCACTTATCCCATTATGGCCACCAATTGTGACTTCTGGTACTTTAGTACCAAATATAAGGACCCTCACCAACATATTCTAGATATTTCACGGTTCCTATGAAAGACTTTTTATAATCTCACAACTACGTAGTAACACTACTAACTTTAAATCATTGATGCTACCATAGATACCTTGTATCTGAACAAAATATTTATAGAACTCTGTACAAGAAAGATGGCAAGACAGTTGGCCTTTTGTATTCATGTATTCAACCATCTGGAGCCTCTGATGGCTCAGTGTGTTAAAGCACTGAGCTGCTGAACCTGCAGAGCAAAAGGTCCCAGGTTCAAATCCGGGGAGCGGAGTGAGCGCCTGCTGTTAACTTCAGCAACTGCCAACCTAGCAGTTCAAAATCATGCAAATGTGAGTAGATCAATAGGTACCGCTCTGGAGGGAAGGTAACGGCGTTCCATGCAGTCATGCCAGCCACATGACCTTGGAGGTGTCTACGGACAATGCCGGCTCTTTGGCTTAGAAATGGAGATGAGCACCAACCCCCAGAGTCGGTCACGACTGGACTTAACGTCAGGGGAAACCTTTACCTTATTCAACCATCTACTGCTTGAAAACATTCCCTTCTCCCATTTAAAAAAAACCTCAAACCTTGACTTTGCCATTTTACATGAAGGACACCATTTTACTCTCCAACGGCATATAATGGAACTGGACCAAGCAGAGTTTTTAAGATCCATGGGGGATCCTGGAACCAAACCACAACAGATAACAAGGGCATGTTGGAAAAGGATCCGATTAGTATCTCTCGTAAATTCGGTAATCTGGCCTCAATTTTTGGTAACCTTCTCTTGTATATGGAAGATACGAAGAAGAACCAGCAGTGAATCGGGACCTGGGAAATCCCAGTCCAAGTCTCCAAGCCTCACTCTCAGCCCAATCTACCTCATGGGGGTGTTGTGAGGAATAAGATGGGAAGAGGAAAAAAACGCAGAAGAAAAACTAGATATAAATTTCAGGACTGGCTACTTGATACAGAAGTCATTGTTCTGACATTGTTCAGAATCCTGCTTTCAGTGTCAAGGAGTTCAAAAAGTCAAAAGCAATAACTTCTATGCCAAAGCCTTGAATAAGAGGTAAGCAATCCAGTCACTTACAAATGGTTTGCACGATGAATCTCATAATTCCTAGGCTGTGCTAGATGGGGATTATAGGAACATCCAATACACATATAGGGTTTCTTCCCCTGCCCTTGGTTGGTCAGTATCCCACTGCTCTAGGGAGAGGGACTAGCACTATTTGTTGCATATACATATAAAACTTTTATGGATATATTAAAAGGTTTGTTGCAATTACATTCAATGCCAATAGTACAGCAAATGACAGAGTTGAAACAGGAAGAAATCATGACTGCCTTAGTGTTTAGGCTGAAGAAAAAACATGCCGTATGTTTAGATTGCTTTACATTTTGATGACATCACTTTATGATCACCTCCCTTGCTGACTAACTATGCCACACAAAGAGCTCACACAGTCGCTAGACCCGTTTCAACAGAAACTCCGAAATTCAGATCTATTTTGCCAAACAGTGGATCTGAGAGTTATGAAGGCGAGTTACTTTCACCACCAGAAAAATCCCTGCATATGAAAGAACTCTAAAATTGTTTAAGAAGAGGAGTTTTCCACTTAGTCCCGCTTTTCCTCCTGCTGTAGGATGGCTGCTGAACCCAATGAAAGATTTATTAGAACTGTGACCGGACATTCATTTTCACTTAGAGTTGGTTTCCAAGGTAGCAGCCACAAAATAACAAGTATTAAGAAACGCACAACAAGAAAAAGGTTCAAGGGGCACTTGGCAGTGAGCAAATCGAGATGGAGCAGAAATATCACTGCTGCATGTTAAGTGAATATAACTTGCAATGTGATTTTCTTTTTAAGATAGGGTTTGCTTCTTTGCCTATCTTTCCTACACTTTCAGTGGTCAGTCACCCTCATCTCTGGATATTACTTATGTTTAAAAGATTTTAAATAAAAGGCAGGCAACAGTTGTTTCTACTGTTTTGCAAAAAAGACAATCCCTGTACAGTGCAATTCTATGGCCCAGTGCCTGTTTCTGCTTTCTCTGTGATCCCAGCATGCAAATGTGATGTGTGTCTGTGACCTACTGACATATTTTATGGAGTTCACCCATGTCACAGACAGGGCAAAGCGAATTCTAGTTTACAACAAAGGCTCCACTGGCAAAGGTTTCATAAAGCATGAATTGTATCGCTCCCTGTGGCAAAGTTAATGGGAAACGCAGACATTGGGAAAAAATTACAGTCTCTGCCAAACATATATATTGTGTGCATCATACCCAAAACATCACTCAATACTTTAGCATTTACATTATAAAGATTTCAGCGGATATGAAATTTCATCTGTGGGAGATGTGTCTCCTTTTAAAGACCTCCCAAGCACATTCATGCACTCAGTGAATCACTGCAGGGAGAAATACATAATTGCATTCATATCTACTGAGGCTTGGAATAATTCTTAACAATTAGGGTATTTTTTCCCGTAAGACTTGATTTTGGATTATTGTTAAGCATCAATAATGTGTGAAGCTTGACAATAAATATCTTGTCCCTCTAGCTTATTCTGTTCCATATATAATCAAGATCTTGCTATTTGTCTTCATGGATCTATCAATGAAAGAAAGGCAGCTCAAGGAAAATTAATTTTCCAGTTTGCTTAAATGTAAAGACATCCACAATACCCAGTTCGTAGGTACCATTTCATATGTACCCAATGTCAGCATTAGGGTTTGTGCTGGCATTTCTTCACCTTTCTGTGGATGGACATACTATGCTATGAGGTTAATTTAAATCTGCCCTAATGACATCATTTTTTCTGCCAACAAAAAGTACACTTTCTTTATAAACGGCTTCTTTTCTCATCTGGATTTGATATTCGGTTTTGGCACAGTCCCCAGTAAAGTCTGACATTTCATGGGGGGGGGGGGGAGAGGTCGATTTTGTTTTAGCTCTTAGAAAAACGAAAAGTCAAGATGAAGGCAACTGCATATGAATATGACTATATGGCATTACTAATTATTTTACATCCACAGCATTATAGATATATTTCAAACTCCCTCCTAAAAGTCCCTGTAGGAAGGGGATAAAGACTTACTTACTACAAACCATGCAGTTATAAAAGCTGATTTACTTCATATCCTTAAAATTCTTTACTCAGTTGTCTAATATCTTTGACAAATGCTTTACAAGTCGTAATTATATTCCTCATCACTCTTACATGCTTTACTATCTTCCCAGCTCCTTTACTCCCTTTTCTGGTATAGAATCTGGTGATGAAAGTTAACTGTGTCCTAGGAGATAATTTATTAAGAATCAGGTGCAATGACACTTTAAAAAGTGGAGCAGGCCCTCCACATTCAAGGTGTTTATGAGGACAGGACTCCTGCAAAAGCAGAAAAAAATTAAATAAAAGAACTGCTTTTTAAAAATTGTTAGAAATTTCTAACTCTTCCAACCCAATTCAATGGTCCATATCCTGCAGAAGGTAGCCATGGAGTCACCAGGAGACCTAGAGATTCCCAGAAATAATCAAACCCACAAATAATCAAATCTGCAACAGGTAAACCTATAAATATGGAAGGCAGACTATGTGTATGTTTTAACAATCAGAATTACATGTCTATCCTGCCTTTCTGTCAATGAGCTCATAGTGTGCATGATTATTTGCTTCTCACCTTATTCCGCAAAAAACATGTGAAATAGCTTTGGGAGAGAATAAATGTTTGGTCCAAAGGCCACCCTGTAAATTTTGTGCCTCCATGGGGATTCCCAAAGCCACAAGTCATATCCTTTAACTATTATACCAGAAACCAATTGAGAGCTGCAGTTTTAAAGCACATTCTCAGCTTGCATAGCGTCTAGAATTAATAAGGTCTATTCCATCCATACTCAAGTTATGGACCTTTTTTTACATGTGTAGAGAACCATATAGTCATGCCTACTTGGTTTTCAGATAGGAAAAGGGATGGGGGAAGGGAACAGATGCATGTTTTCCAGATGTACATGGGTCTTCTAATTTTACACAAGGTCAAGTAACAGAAGACAGTCCCAAGCTTGAGATTTATGTATGCCACAATATCCAGACCTTCTGGAGGAGGAAAACACCACAGAGCATCAAGACTTTCTGTTCGGCCACAATTGATATTTTTACAAAATACGTCAGTCTGATCAAAGGAAGCAGAGTTGCCCAAACATTGCTTGGAATATTCAGATGTTTTCCTGTGCCAAAACTGGAACAGACCCAGCGACATCACATTACATTTCTTGAAATGTAAAAAGGAGAAAGGGAGGTAGTTCTAACTAATTAAAACAACTTGCAACCATTTAGGCTTTGTGAAAGCCAAGGTTGATGGGATTTGTAGTTAATATATTCTGGTCAACCATGAATTACAAGAGCAACATTCATTTATGAAAAGCTTGTACTTCCATGCCCTTTTCCCATTCCCGCCTTCTTGTTTATTCCCATAGACGTATTATTTATCTTTAGCAGATTATATATTCTTCGAGCACTGGCTTTCTAAAACCTTTCATAAACATTCATTTCCATCTATTTCTAAACACAAAAACTTTGCACGGCTGTCTATAAAGGTACAAGATATCATTCATAAATTTCCATTTTGTTCAAGGTTCTCCCAGCCTAGATTTTACATATATGCCTATGATTAGGTCTGAAAATATTCACTTGCTGCTATTTTTCAGTGTTCCAGTAGATGTGTTCATAGGACAAGCGTGGCCTCTCTTACAATTTTTGGTTATTCCAAGAACAAAGTGAAAAAAGTCCAATTTTAAAGGAACTCCCTGGTAAAAAATGTCATTTTTATGTTCTTTCCTCTACCAGGTTTATCACCTGATAAAGTGAGAGTTGGAAAATACATTGCTTTATCCTGCATGATGCATAACTGTAGTGTCATTTTAAAAAGCAAACACTGATTCATCAACAAACCTATATCTCCATACAAAACATCTTGGAGAATTAAAAGAATGTTTAAATACCTATGTTGCTAAATTATCACTTGGCTGGGGTGGCATTTCCCTTTTAAAACAGTTTTTAGAACAATTTTGATCTCTCCTTGTAAAAGCATGGTTCTCCAAGTGGACTGTAACTCCCAGCAGGCTGAGACAGCACAGTCCTGTAGTAACTGGAAAAGCAAATGCTGTCCTAAAGAAAACATGAGCATATAGCTAGTGGAAGCTGCATGTAACACAACTTTATCAAACTTCCTGCAGCTGGATTTCCATGATGACTATTTCTAGGAGTGAATTTCCCTTCCGAAGGGGAGAGTTCTCTCACCCCTGTTTGCAACTATGAGCCATTTGTAACTTGGACACTGCCTGTAATCTGAGATAAAAACAGTGATATTTCTACTTTCTGCAGAAATTGCTAATTTGAACTTCCTTTTCTTCTCCTTTTTGTCTTCATCTCCCCCCCCCTTTTTAAAACTCCTCAATTTATTTAAATGTTTATTACATATCTATCAGTATTATGACTGTGGACATGTTATTTAGGTATTGGCCATGTTTATAAATTTTAGCGAGTAAGAAAGGATGTTGAGCAATTTCTAGCCACTTTCAGTAAGTGACGAAGCAGAAATGCAATAGTACACACAGGTTTCTGCAAGGAAGTGCTATGTCACATCTAGACACCACTAACACATGTTCAGAGAAACCAACTTGGCATGAATGGATCTGGAGTTCTTATAGCAAGACGTGATCATCAACTGCCTTGCTTCTGCTAGATTTATCTGCTGTCTTAGGTCGGGAATGGACATCCTTTGGGCTTTCAATGTTGCAGTACAATTCCCAGCAGCCCTTCAATATGGGATGATGAGGGTTCATGGGAAATGCAGTACAACCATACATCATGATGATGTTGTTGTTGCGTGTCTTCATGACGTTTCAGACTTATGGAACCCTAAAGTGAATCTTTCACAGAGTTTTCTGGGGCTGAGAGAGTGTGACTTGTCTATACATAGTCACCCAATGGGTTTCCATGTCCAAGGAGGGGAATCAAACCCAAGTCTCTAGAGTAGTTTATCCAACACTCAAACCACTATATGAAATTTGCATACCACTGTCTAACAACAACACAAAAAAGGACCACAGCTTGAGGTACAAGCAGCGTATACGGCCTACTTTATGTGTCCCACTGTAGAACTAAAATAGTGTGACACCACTTGAGCTACCATAGCTCAATGCTATAGAATTCTGTGTTTTGTAATTTAGTGAGGCACCAGGACTCTTTGGCAGGGAAGGCTAAAGTCCTTACAAAAGTACAACTCACATGATTCCACAGCACTGAGTCATGGCTGTTCAAGTGGTGTCAAACTGTATTTATTATCCAGTGTAGATACATTTCCTTGCCTACATGGTCAGGGATTTCCTGGCTCTATAGGAGAGGTCATCAAGCAAATAAAGCATGAGCATGATCTACATGAAACCACTGGGAGAGATCATCCGGAGTTTTGGAGTTCGGTGCCATCTGTATGCAAGATGACGTCCAACTCTACTACTCTTTTCCACCTGATGCCAAGGATGTCTCCTGACCTTGAATCAGTGCCTGTCACCTGTGATGGACTGGATGAGGTTGAACAGATTGAAACTGAATCCAGACAAAACGGAAATACTCCTGGTCAGTCGTAGGGCTGTTCAGGGTATTGGGTTGCAACCTGTGCTGGATGGGGTCACATTCCCCCTGAAGTCACAGGTCCTCCTGGACTCAACGCTAACCCTGGAGGACCAGGTGTCGGCGGTGGCTGGGAGGGCCTTCGCACAGTGCCAACTCATGCACCAGCTGCGCCCATACCTTGAAAAGCCCGATCTGGCCATGGCAGTACATGCCTTAGTCACATCCAGGCTAGATTACTGTAACATGCTCTATGTGGGGTTGCCCCAGAAGAGCGTTTGGAAACTTCAGCTGCTAGACTGCTTACGGGAGCGGGATATAGAAAAAGAACTACTTCACTCTTGAAGCAGCTACACTGGCTTCTGGTTTGTTTCTGGGAGCAATTCAAGATGCTGGCTTTAGCCTACAAAGCCCTATACGGTTGGGACCCAGCCTACTTGAGGGACCGTTATCTTTTTCTACCAACCCACTTGAGCCCTGAGATCCTCAGGAGAGGCCGTTTTCTTGGTCCCACCAGCATCACAGGTGTGGTTGGTGGGAACGAGAGAGGGCCTTTTTGGTGGTGGCCCTGCAGCTCTGGAACTCCCTCCGTAATGAGGTACGATCGGCCCCCTGCTTACTGGCCTTTTGTTCACAAATTAAAACCATTCTGCGGAGCCAGTCCTTCCCAAACGAATAAAAATAGACACTACCAGCCTGATAAAATTTTTTGATAATACTTGACAAATAACTTCAGTGGCCGGAGGTTATAGATATCTTTAAATGGTGCTTGCTGTAAGATTTCAAAATTGTTTTATTTGATACGTTAATTGGGTTTTTATATTGGAATATGATGTTTTAATTGATTATATATTGCTGTTTGATGTATTTGTATGAATTTTATATGTTGAAAGGCTGGGCTAGAACAGCAGGTAAACTGCCAGCTATAGAAGATCCTGCTGACCAGAAGGTTGGCAGTTCAAGCCCAAGTCGGGGTGAGCTCCTGCTGTCAGCCCAGCTTCTGCTCACCTAGCAGTTCGAAAACAACAATGTAAGTAGATAAATAGGTACCGCTTTGGTGGGGAGGTAAAAGATTCCCTGAAAAACATGCGAGCAAAAATCCGACCAGGAAAGATGTCCATGGATGACAAGCTCCTTGGTGTGGAAAATGAAACAACAGCCCCTCCCCATGGCCAAATTGAGCACAGTCAGATGCCGGAGATGAAAAGAGGGAAGCCTTGCCTCAGTTTATGTACTGTCTATCTTTGTCAATTGTATAATGGCATTGAATGCTTACCATAATATGTACCTGTGATCGGCTCTGAGTCCCCTCAGGGAGATAGAACAGAATATAAATAAAGATTAATAATAATAATAATAATAATAATAATAATAATAATAATAATAATAAGCTGACACTGACTAGACAAATATGAAGCAAATGATTGGGATTCTGTGCTACTTCAGAAGTAGTTGAAATACAAATCCCATCATTCCCAAGTTAGTTACATTGGGAATTAGAAGTCTAGAGACATCAGGAGGGCCACATCTTCCCCAGAGCTCTACTGGATGGCCCATTAAAGAACAGAAGGACTGACAAACCCAACATCTTGGATAGTTCAGTAATGAGGATGATTCAGCCTTACAGATGTTACTGAACTGCTTCTCCAGCATTCCTCACAATTGCCTATGCTGGCTAAGGCCACTGGGAGCTGAGGTCCAACATCTGGAGGATCACCCAATCCCGACCTCCATTGCTGATAAGAAGATAATAACAGTGTTGTAGGAAGTCGAAAAGCTTCACAGCTGTGCTGCTTCTAATGTAGTAGCCTTACAAAACTACAATCAATTCAGACAGCGCTTATCCGGTCTGCATGTGAAACTCCCCATTGCCACCCAGGCACAAATCCATCAAAGAGAGCTGTTAGAGATAAATCCCTGTCATCAGGACTTTAAGCTTCCCTAGGGTAGAAAAGATCTCTATTTCTCCACCTCCTGTCTTAATTCCAGAGCTTGGGGAAATTAAATGTTTAAGACAAATGAATAGAGCAAAAGGCTGAAGCCACCCGTAACAAGATGAAGAGTTTGGACTCACTGCTGCTCAGTTATGGATGGTTTTATCATGGGTGCATCTACACTGTAGAATCAATGCAGTTTGAGACTGCCTTGGCTCAGTGGTGTAGAATCCTGGGAGAAGGTTTCTAGCCTTCTCTGTCAAAGTGCTGGTGTCACAACAAGTTACAATTCCTGGGATTCCAGAACACTGAGTCATAGCAGTTAAAGTAGTGTAAACTGCATTCATTCTACAGTGTAGATGTACCATGCCCATGTTATTATATTCATATTTCCCAGTTTTGCATCAATACATACCAGGCATGAGCAAACTTCAGTCCTCCAGGTATTCTGGACTTCACCTCCCACAATTCCTAATAGTCAGTAGGCTGTTTGCCCATGCCTGGTATATACCATGCTTCAAGATAGTAAATTAAAAGTTGGCAATAAACTCATCTGTTTCAGACAAGGCGCAACACGATTTATGAGCTTTAGAGGCCCGTTCAATACTTTACTGCTTATATAGCAAAAGGATGAATTGCTTCTCTGTTCTCCAGGGCCCCCGAAAAATGTAATGCAGAATAAAACTGACATCTAGAATTAAATATATTTATTTATGTATTTATTAAGAGCCCTTACATCACGCACTTCAGCCATAAAGACTCTCCGAGAGGCTTACCAATTGTTAATTTGACAGCTCCCATTGATCTATCTTGCAAATCCTTTTTGAAAATATAGTACTATTAGAGAAGGAGAAACTAATTCACTTCGTTCCAAAAGGCATGGAGTGGTGGATCCAAGGGGTTCCTGATCCCCTAGATCCAAGCCTGCTGGTGATCTACTGGATCCCATTCTGGGATATTTGATGGGTACCACCAAGAAGTACTGTTTAATCATTTGTTAGCTCACAAGCATTTTGCCTCCATCCAAAAGAAACTAGAGGTTAGGACTGTAGGTATGACCACTAACATTATTTTTTTCCTTGTCAGGAGCGACTTGAGAAATTGCAAGTCGCTTCTGGTGTGAGAGAATTGGCTGTCTGCAAAGATGTTGCCCAGGGGATGCACGGATGTTTGATGTTTTACCATCCTGTGGGAGGCTTCTCTCATGTCCCCACATGGGGAGCTGGAGCTGACAGAGGGGAGCTCACTCTGCTCTCCCTGGATTTGAACTGCCAACCTGTCAGCAGTCCTGATGGCACAAGGGTTTAACCCACTGCACCACCAGAGGCTCAGATAACATTACATATACAGTGTTCCCTCATTTATTGCTAGTGTTAGGTTCTAGGCCCACCCGCAATAAGTGAAAATCCACGAAGTAGGGATGCTATATTTATTTTAATATTCATACATTATTTTAGTATTTATACATTATTTTAAGTCTCTATCAACCAATTGTGTGTTGATAAATCACCTCCTTCTCCTCACGTTGCCACTTGGGCTCCTTTTCTCTCCCTTTGGCTTCCTTCCTCCCTTCCTTAGGCTGTAAATTGTACTTTTTATTATTTATAATAGTCTTTTAGAGTTTATTGAAAAACCGTGAAACAGCGAACCCGCAAAAAGTGAACTGCGAAGTAGTGAGGTAACACTGTACTGTATACACACACACACACACACTAAAAAGATATGAAAAGAGTCAGCCCTTTACATTCGCTGGGGTTAGTGGCACATGAATAAAGAAACCATGAATAAAGAAATGATCACACTGGGGGGTGTAGATATTCCTAGAGATAATCAGTCTGTGAATAACCAAATCCAGAAAAATTAAAACCGCAAATGTGGAGGTCAATAAGCCTGACAGCTGTGCTGCTTTTAGCAATATCGTAAAAAGGCTAAACCTTGAAAGCGAACAAGAGGTTAAGATGACCTCTCATACAGGCATGAATGGGAGGACCCATCACAAGAAACACAAGATGCATCTACATCAGGCATGGGCAAATTTTGGCCCTTCGGGTGTTTTGGATTTCAACTCCCACAATTCCTAACAGCCTACTGGCTAGAACCCCATGATTCCATAGCATTGAGCCAACTGCATTAATTTTAATGTAGATACACCCACAGACCACTTCCTAGAAAGCAAAGCACCTGCATTTCTGCAGAAGAAACCAAAACTAAGGTTTCTGGCTTCAGTACCAGTTTTTGTCCTTCAGGAGCAGGT
Organism: Anolis carolinensis; assembly: GCF_035594765.1. Lineage (NCBI taxonomy): Eukaryota > Metazoa > Chordata > Lepidosauria > Squamata > Anolidae > Anolis > Anolis carolinensis. The sequence goes on from NC_085845.1 coordinate 139,967,811, forward strand.
CTTTTATAAAGCTAACAGCCCTTTGCAACCCAAGCAGCTCTATTACACCTCCCTTAATAATAGAGGAAATAAGTAAAATTATACTGTTGAGAGAAAAATCCATGCTCTTGTAACTACTGTGAGAACAGAAGCCAAAGTTTAGAGGGGACAGGGAATGCGAGAAGGAATGTCTAGGAATCAAATGTAAAATGAAGTCCCAGTGCCCTTTCGCACTCACATTTTTACTCAGTATTTTTCAATATTAAAAACTTGGACACTAATGCAGCTCATCTTTTAGGATTACGGTATCTAAAGGACTACACATCCAAGGGACAGTATAACTTCCAACACTATGTAACAAAATTTGCAAAACAATCTGTTCCTGGTTTGAAAGTGTTATTTCCTGTTTAATTGTGTGGTCCTTTGAAAGTAGTTGTCCTGTTCCATAAACTTTGTTTTTGGGGCTGCCACAAACTATGTTGAATTGGTTGAGATTCTATCAGATATTTGTTGAAAAACTGTAGCAAAATGGGTTGCTGTGAATTTTCCAGGCTGTATGGCTATGTTCCAGAAGCATTCTCTCCTGATGTTTTGCCTGCATCTATGGCAGGCATCCTCAGAGGTTGTGAGGTATATTGGAAACTAGGCAAGTGGGGTCTATATATCTGTAGAATATTCAGCGTGGGAAAAAGAACTCTTGTCTGTTTGAGGCAAGTGTGAATGTTGCAATTGGCCACCTTGATTAGAATTAAATAGCCTTTCAGCTTCAAGGTCTGGCTGCTTCCTGCCTGGGGGAATCCTTTGTTGGGAGGTGTTAGATGACCTTAATTGATTCATGTCTGGAATATCTCTGTTTTCAGAGTGTTGTTCTTTATTTACTGTCCTCCTCCCCGTTGTAGGACATGGCTCTACAAGGGCCGGAAAAATAGTACAGGTCAATAACTGGCTCAGAAAATGGTGTCAAGAGGAGCATTTTGGCTTCCTTGACCATGGTCTACTCTTCCAAGAGGATGGACTACTGGCAAGCGATGGGGTGCATCTCACACAAGTAGGAAAACATCTTTTTGCACACAGACTCACAAACCTCATCAGGCGCACTTTAAACTAAATCCACTGGGGGAGGGGAACAACAGCCTGGCGAACACTATATTACCCACGACCACAGGGAACCGCCGTAAGGCTAAACGGAGGGCTGCACAAACACAGCAAGGACCAAGTACAGAGAGCACAATAATCCCAAATAAACAGTTCGAGGGGAGGTCACAGGGGCTTACATGTCTTTACACTAATGCTCAGAGCATGGGAAATAAGCAAGACGAACTCCAACTCCTAGCACAGCACCACACATACGATGTCATAGGCATCACTGAAACCTGGTGGGATGACTCCCATCACTGGAATTTAACCATTGAGGGCTATAACCTCTTTCACATAAATAGAACAAAGGGGAGAGGAGGGGGAGTAGCTTTATATGTCAAAAACAGTTACGTTGCAGAAGAAATGCAAGACTGTAATCCGGGAAACCAGCTTGAAAGCATCTGGATAAGAATCAAGGGAACCGGGACTCAAAAAGATCTTGTCGTGGGTGTCTACTACAGACCTCCGAGTCAGGATGAAGGACTTGATGAAGCCTTCTGTCAACAGCTGACCAAACAGGCACAAAGAAGAGATATAGTAGTCATGGGCGATTTCAATTATCCCGATATCTGCTGGAAAACAAACTCAGCCAAGAGTACAAAGTCCAACAAATTCCTCACTTGCCTTGCAGATAATTTTATGGTCCAGAAGGTAGAAGAGGCAACAAGGGGATCAGCAACTCTTGATCTAATCTTAACAAATGTGGAAGACCTGATCAATACAGTTGAAGTGGTTGGATCCTTAGGGGCAAGTGACCATGTGCTCCTGCAGTTTGCAATACAAAGGAATGCTGAAACTAAGACAAGTCAAACACGCATTCTGGACTTTAAGAGAGCTGACTTCCAAAAAATGAAGGAATTACTGAGCGGCATTCCATGGACGCCGATATTAAAAAACAAGGGAGTTAAGGATGGATGGGAGTTTTTCAAAAGTGAAATACTCAAGGCGCAAATGCAAACAGTGCCAACAAAGAAGAAAAATAAGACAAGTGCAAAGAAGCCAGAATGGATGTCCAAAGAACTTCTAACTGAGCTAAAGCTCAAAAGTGACATGCACAAGAAGTGGAAAAGGGGAGAAATCACCAAAGAAGAATTCAAACGTATAGCCAACTCCTGTAGGGAAAAGGTTCGCAAGGCTAAAGCGCAAAATGAGCTCAGGCTTGCCAGGGACATAAAAAACAACAAAAAAGGTTTTTTTGCTTATGTTGGTAGAAAAAGGAAGAAAAAGGAGGCGATAGGGCCACTGCAAGGAGTAGATGGGGTGATGGTGACAGGGGATAGGGAAAAGGCAGAACTGCTTAATGCCTTCTTTGCCTCGGTCTTCTCACAAAAAGAAAGCCATCTTCAACCTCAGCAACATGGAATGGACGAAGGATTGGGGGAAATCCAACCCCAAATAGGGAAACAAGTTGTCCAGGAACACCTGGCCACTCTAAACGAATTCAAGTCCCCAGGGCCAGATCAGCTACATCCAAGAGTATTGAAGGAACTAGCGGAAGTTATTTCAGAACCACTGGCAATCATCTTCGAGAGTTCTTGGAGAACAGGAGAAGTCCCAGCAGATTGGAGGAGGGCGAATGTGGTCCCTATCTTCAAGAAGGGAAAAAAGAACGACCCAAACAATTACCGTCCGGTCAGCCTCACATCAATACCAGGCAAGATTCTGGAAAAGATCATTAAGGAAGTGGTCTGCAAACACTTAGAAACAAATGCGGTCATTGCTAATAGTCAACACGGATTTACCAAAAACAAGTCATGCCAGACTAATCTGATCTCTTTTTTCGATAGAGTTACGAGTTGGGTCGATACAGGGAATGCCGTGGATGTAGCATATCTAGATTTCAGTAAGGCCTTCGACAAAGTCCCCCACGACCTTCTGGCAAACAAACTAGTAAAATGTGGGCTAGACAAAACTACGGTTAGGTGGATCTGTAATTGGCTAAGTGAACGAACCCAAAGGGTGCTCACCAATGCGTCGTCTTCATCATGGAAAGAAGTGACAAGTGGAGTGCCGCAGGGCTCCGTCCTGGGCCCGGTTCTGTTCAACATCTTTATTAACGACTTAGACGAAGGGTTAGAAGGCACGATCATCAAGTTTGCAGATGACACCAAACTGGGAGGGATAGCTAACACTCCAGAAGACAGGAGCAGAATTCAAAACGATCTTGACAGACTAGAGAGATGGGCCGAAACTAACAAAATGAAGTTCAACAGGGACAAATGCAAGATACTTCACTTCGGCAGAAAAAATGGAAATCAAAGATACAGAATGGGGGACGCCTGGCTTGACAGCAGTGTGTGCGAAAAAGATCTTGGAGTCCTCGTGGACAACAAGTTAAACATGAGCCTACAATGTGATGCGGCAGCTAAAAAAGCCAATGGGATTTTGGCCTGCATCAATAGGGGAATAACGTCTAGATCCAGGGAAGTCATGCTCCCCCTCTATTCTGCCTTGGTCAGACCACACCTGGAATACTGTGTCCAGTTTTGGGCACCGCAGATGAAGGGAGATGCTGACAAGCTGGAAAGCGTCCAGAGGAGGGCAACTAAAATGATTAAGGGTCTGGAGAACAAGCCCTATGAGGAGAGGCTTAAAGAGCTGGGCATGTTTAGCCTGCAGAAGAGAAGGCTGAGAGGAGACATGATAGCCATGTACAAATATGTGAGGGGAAGTCATAGGGAGGAGGGAGCAAGCTTATTTTCTGCTGCCCTGCAGACTAGGACACGGAACAATGGCTTCAAACTACAGGAAAGGAGATTCCACCTGAACATCAGGAAGAACTTCCTCACTGTGAGGGCTGTTCGGCAGTGGAACTCTCTCCCCCGGGCCGTGGTGGAGGCTCCTTCTTTGGAGGCTTTTAAGCAGAGGCTGGATGGCCATCTGAAGGGGGTGCTTTGAATGCGATTTCCTGCTTCTTAGCGGGGGGTTGGACTAGATGGCCCTTGAGGTCTCTTCCAACTCTACTATTCTATGATTCTATGATTCTATGATTCTATGATTTTAGAGTTTTTTTTTTAAACTAGTAGCCAGATTTTGTTCATTTTCATGGTTTCTCCCTTTCTGTTGAAAATGTATTGCAGGATGTCCCACAAACACAAAAATGTTGCAGTTTCATAAACTTTTTCCATGTTTTTATGATAGAACCAATTAGGAGATGACATTTATCACTCAAGGACAAAAATCAAGTTATACAATCACCTCCCCAGTCAATCGATTCTGGACAGGTGACAGTCTCTCAGCCTGAGGGAGCAAAACTGTTCCCAACAGGTCTTGCCAAGCAGCCTTTGTCATCGAAAATGAAAGGAAACTACAACAACACTCTAAAAACAGGGGTATTCCAGATATGAAGCAATCAGGGCCAGCTAAAACCTTCCAACAAAGGATACCCCCAAGAAGGAATCAGCCAGGCCTTGAAGCTGCAAGGCTTTTCAATGCTAATCAAGATGATTAATTGCAACATAATTCTTTCTCTCACCCTGGACATTCCACAAATATATAAATAAACCCCACTTGCCTAGTTTCCAACAGTCCTCACAACCTCTGAGGACGGCTGCCATAGATGTGGGCGAAACATCAGGAGGGAATGCTTCTGGAAGATGGCCATACAGCTCAAAAAAGTCACAGCAACCCACAACTGCTGGGGTGTTTCAAAAAGGTGGACCCAATTTGAAACGGCCAAAAATGACAATCGCCAAGCTCCCATAAGCATGGGAGCCATGGTAGTTAAAGTGGCCTCAAAGTGCATTACTTTTCCAGTGCAGATGCACGCCATGAAAGCAGGCGATCTGGCTAAAATTTGTTTCCCCGTGCAGGATGCAGCCAAGCTTTGAAGCTGCAAGGCCATTCAAGTCTAATCAAGGTGATTATATTGTAACATTGACAGACTAGAGTTCTTTCTCCCACCCTGGACTTTCCAGAGATATATCAACCCCACTTGCCTAGTTTCCAACAAACCTCACAACCTCTTGAGGATGTCTGCCATAGAGGTGGGCGAAACGTCAGGAGGGAATGGAAAACTCTTATCAACCCAAAGGAGGGAGAGTTTGGGGATTTCCCAAAGCCAGGCAGAGCACAATAGCAGCCAGCCAAGGGCCAGCAGGGGCGTTGCCCGCCGAGGCCAGGTGACTTCCCCTGAACTCCCTGCCCCGAGGAGCCTCCTCGCTCTTTCCCGGATCCCTCCCTGCCTTCCTTCCTTACCTTCCTCATTGTGTTCTCCAAATCCATGTTGGGTTCGAGTCCAGCAGGATCCCGGGAAGAGGCTTCTGCCTGGGTCTCTCTCTCTCTGGTGCACTTTAACGCTGCCCTTCTGCTCCCTTCCTGACCATCAGCTGCAGGGAATGGGAGGGAGGCGGCTCTCGCTCTTCCGCTCTCCTGCGGCTGCAGTGGGGAGGAGGGAAGGAACAAAGGAAGCGCTGCAGCCAATCGGGGCTCAGCACGGGAAGGCCCGCTAGCCAATCGCCGCGCCTTCCGAATACCTTTTCGCTCCTGCCCCACTCGAGAGAGATTCCCTAGAGTAGCAATTTGCCACCAACAGTCTTCACTGTGAGAAGGAATGCAGTTTGACACTGTAAAGGACTATGAACGACTAAGGTTCTTTCAGGCAGGGGGAATCTTTTTATCCCACCGCTGCCACTAATTTGTAAAGGTGCAACCACCAAAGACTCAGAGAGGAGACGTTTTACTCCCCACCCCCCCTACATCTTCTTATTCACTTTAGATCAGTGATGGGCAACCTATGACACGCGTGTCAGCACTGACACGCCTAGCCATTTTTGCTGACACGCTGCTGCATGCAGATTGATTGGATGACTATGTCTTTTGTGGCCAAATTCGGTGTGATTTGGTCCAGTGGTTTTGTTGTTTACTCAATGGGAATTATGCACATTACATTATCATTATATCATTCTACTAGTTGTGCCCGGCCACACGTTGCTGTGGCTAGGACTTAATTTTTCTTTTCTTTTTGTTGTATGAACGTAGAGGCGTGGATGAGAGGTTGTGCTGTCAATTTTCAAGGTTGTGGGGCGTTTAGTTTAGTTGTTTTGTCCGGTGCCATGATTCCATTACCCTTTTATATATATATATATATATATATATATATATATATATATATATAATTCTATTATTATTGTAGTATATTATCATATTTTATTACGACACAGCAAACAAGATAGATATGCTGGATTTCATATCACAAAATCACAAGTCGAACACTTCCCAAGTGTCTAGGACTGTGTGATGTATTTTCGGATGATGCGCGCAGATCCCAGCAGGGTGGCCTTTTGCAGTTGGCAGATCGTAATTTTGTCAATGTCTAATGTTTCCAAATGCTGGCTGAGATCTTTTGGCACGCCACCCAGTGTGCCCATCACCACCGGGACCACCTGCACTGGTTTCTGCCAGAGTCTTTGAAGTTCAATCTTGAGGTCCTGATAGCGGCTGAGTTTCCTGTTATTTTTTGTCAATGCGACTGTCACCTGGGATGGCAACATCAATGATCCAAACCTTTTTCTTTTCCACAACTGTGATGTCTGGTGTGTTGTGTTCCAGAACTTTGTCAGTCTGGATTCGGAAGTCCCACAGTATCTTTGCGTGCTCATTTTCCAATACTTTTGCAGGTTTGTGATCCCACCAGTTCTTTGCTGCTGGTAGGTGGTACTTGAGGCATAAGTTCCAGTGGATCATTTGGGCCACATAGTTGTGCCTCTGTTTGTAGTCTGTGCAATTTTCTTACAGCAGCTGAGGATATGATCCATGGTTTCGTCGGTTTCAGGCCTTCTGTCTCCTTCTTCAGGGTCCCATTCGTGAGCCATAGCCAGGTCTTCTCCTTATCAGCTTTTCCTTCAATTTTGTCAATTCTGTCAATTTTTATCATATTATTACTATTATATTATTATTATATTATTCATTATTCATGACTACATTGAAACTAGAATAGAGAGAAATCAGCGTGGAAACTGCAAGAGGTACCATAGATTGTTGTACATGGAAATAATGGTAGTAAATAGTTTTTGATTCATTAAATACAGTTATATATTACAATTATACATTTTTGTTATTTAAACTATACATATTGCACAATTATGATTTTTTTTTTCTTGAAGTGACACACCACCCAAGTCATGCTAGGTTTTTTTTTTGGTGAATTTTGACACACCAAGCGCAAAAGGTTGCCCATCATTGCTTTAGATGGTAACGCAACTTGGTTTATAATATATGCGTCAGAGGCTTAGATGTTGGAGGAACAATAACAAGTTTATTCAGGCAAAGAGCTTAGTGTTTACAATGTTGTTTCTCACTTAGAAGCACTTTTATTAACAGTTACAATACTAGAATGAGGTGAGTCAAACTCCCTAAAGTGTCACTTCTTCTACTTAAAGTAGTTAGAACTTCTTCCTCTGCTACTTTTAACCCGCAGTCTGCCCTGTGATATACGATCACAGATTCTCTGTTCCTTACCAGGACACAGACTACATTAAATAAGTCACCAAACTTATTTTAAACCGACTCAAAATGAACAATTGAGTCTCCTTGATCCCCTCAACCTAGGATCAGTCTTCCCTGTGCCTCATCAGAGAACAGGCTAAATCCCTTTTATTTTAAACTGTGCACTTCAACAAAACGGCAGTTGGCTCCGCCTACTTTTCCATGGCAACCAGCCTCTGTGTGCTGAGATGCAATAACTGTAATACTTACCTTTTTGAAACACAAACACACAACATAACATCTGTAAATCAAAAATTCATTCTTCATTACAGACACTACTTTGGCCCCTTCTGAATGTTGCCATTATTATGCTGTAAACCGCTTTGAGTCCCCCCTGGGGTGAGAAACGTGGTACTGTATATAAATATAAATACAGTAAATAAAGAATAAATAATTATACACTGTCATATAAAATCCAGGTTATCTGTTTTGAACTGGATTATATGGCAGTCTAAACTCATATAATCCAGTTCAAAGCAGATGAAGTGGATCAATATCTTTCATAATCTGGATTTTATATATATGGTCATCTAGAAGGTCATGTTGGAGCCCCCAGTGGCACAGCGTGTTAAAGTGCTGAGCTGCTGAACTTGCAGACCAAAGGTCGCAAGTTCAAATCCGGGGAGTGTAGTGAGCACCCGCTGTTAGCCCCAGCTTCTCCCAACCTAGCAGTTTGAAAACATGCAAATGTGAGTAGATCAATAGGGACCACTCCGGCGGGAAGGTAACGGCGCTCCATGCAGTTATGCTGGCCACATGACCTTGGAGGAGTCTACGGACAATGCTGGCTCTTCAGCTTAGAAATGGAGATGAGCACTAACCCCCAGAGTTGGACATGATTGGACTTAACCTCAGAGGAAATTTTTACCTTTACTATCAAGTTGGGATAGTTAGTTTGCCATAAAGCAAAAATAAAACATTTATACTGCATGATCTATAGTGGCATGTCTCTGTTTTCTGGCCGTTCAAAGACATGGTTATTCAGTTTAATAGCTGAGTTACCTGTGTGCCATTAAATGAATGCTTATGAATATCACATGTTCAAAGGTTTGACTTCTAACAAGGTTGTGCTTTTCTTGACTAGTGGTTTTGAAAAGATGATCTCCACATGTTCATGGAGAATCACATTTGCCAAACGGATATGAAATAATTTTCCTTTTCAATAAGGTTATGATTGCCGTTTATTTCCAAAGGGATATGTGCCCAGAGACTGGGTGTAGTTATTTCCAATAGGTTGTGTCCAATAGTCTAGAATCATATTATCCAGTTAAAAGCAGATAAAGTGGATTATTTGCTTTGATAATCTGGATTATATATATGATAGTGTAGAAGGGCTTTTGTCTGCTCTTCCTCAGGGCTATGGGATCCTGGCAGTTGTAGTCTGACAAGGTCTTTAGCCCTTTCTGTACCAAAAAGTTGGTTCCTCAGCAAACTACGAGGATTCCATAGCTGTGAGACATGGTAAGTGGTAGCAGACTTCATGCATTCTAAGGCTGGATCTACACTGCCATATAAAATCCAGATTACCTGCTCTGAACTGGATAATATGGCAGTGTGGGCTCGTATAATCCAGTTCAAAGCACATAATGTGCATTATTTGCTTTGATAATCTGGATTATATGTCAGGTAGATCCAACCTAAGATGCACTGGCACCTCCGTTTTTCCAGCTGAGTCTTTTGTAGGCACTTCTGAGGGTAAATCTACACTGTAGAATGAATGCGGTTTGATGCCAGTTGAACTGCCACGGCTCAATGCCATGGAATCCCAGGATGTGTAGTTTTACAAGGTCTTAAGCTTGGCTGTTAAAGTGGCGTTATACTGCATCCATTCAGCAGTGCAGATGCACCTTGAGAGCCATTCATAATGACGGAGGCATCTGATAAGGTCACTGCAAAGGTATTTGCTGACGCAGCCACAAGGCTCAGGCAATTAACTTCAGGAAGATTTGTCTCCATTTCTCTCTGCCTTTCCTGAGGGCCATGGGAGGGAAAATGAGAGCCATTTATAACAATTGATATGAGCCGATGGCCCATGAGCCGTAGATAATCCCCCTCGATTCATAAAGGGCTCCTGAACATCAAGTGATTTATGGCATGTAGGAAATGAAATCTCTCCCCATTCCCCTCCTGCCTTTGTCATTTTTCATATCGTCATTTTCTACATGTTGTTTGTTTTACTTTCCAGCTGCCTCCGGGAAGCGAAACAAAACGGACGTCTTGGAAAGGCTGTCAAACCCATTTACAGTAGTTTTTCCAGGCCGGCCCTGCCGTTAGGCAGAGTGAAATGGAAGCCTTGGCTGGAACGTTTTGGTTCATGATGTAAGGCCAGAAATTTGTGATTACTTCATTTATTATTATTAGGTCTTTCTCCCTGCCTTCTCTGCTTTAGCTGCCAGAGATAGAGAAAGGCACAGATGAGATTTTCTGTCTTGTTTTGCTACATTTGGCCCTCCTTACCCACAGATTCTGCAACCACAGATTCCATCATCCATGGCTGGAAAATATTAAGATATCCAAAGAGCAAACCTTGATTTTTGCCATTTATAAGCGATACTATTTTGCTGCGCCATTATATTTAAAGGGACTTGGGCATCTGGAAATTTGTTATCCATTAGGGTCTTTGAACTAACCTCCAGCTTTTACCTGACCTTAGTGAAGGGTCACTTTTGATGTTCTGCCTTAGGCAACAAATTGTATTTAGTGGTTACTCTGACTTTTTCTCATTCTCTTGAAGGGTACATCTATTCTGGACACTTAGGGCCCCTCCACAAAGCCATATAACCCAGAATATCAAGGCAGAATAACCCACAATGTAATCTTTGAATTGGAATATCTGAGTCCACACTGGCATATATCCCAGTTCGAAGCAGATAATGTGGGATTCTGTTCAGCTGTGTGGAAGGGACCCCAGGTTGATGTGAAACCGGCAGAGAATTTATTTATTTATTTATTTACAGTATTTATATTCCGCCCTTCTCACCCCGAAGGGCGGATAACATTACACATATAAGGCAAACATTCAATGCCTTAACATAGAACAAAGACAGAGACAAACGCGGGGCTCCGAGTTGGCCTCGAACTCATGACCTCTTGGTCAGAGTGATTTGTTGCAGCTGGTTGCTCAACAGCCTGCGCCACAGCCCGGCCCGTTTCACTGTGCGAATGACTGCATGTCGTCTTGGAATTGATTCAAGGCCTAGATGGTGCTTACACATTGCGGAGACTGGCTTGAAACCAATTCCAGGATCTCAGTATCTGCAGCTTGACAGCCGTGTAGAACACATACGGGGTACCCGTTCTTCATTTGGTTTCACCATGGAACATAGTTTACACTTAGTGTTATTATTGTTATTATTATTATGACAATGTTTATTTATACCCCTCTTTTTCTCTCCACAAGGAGACTCAAAGCGGATTACATTAAAAGCATTCCCATACAATGCCCACACTTAGACACTGGTGTGCATTATGGGCACTCTTTCAGAATATCCCCCAACTTTGCTTATTCTGGTTTAAAGTCCTTAATGTGCATTGCTTTGTGTGTTCATGGCATATGTCATTTAAACACTGTGTTGCCAAGCTACCTTCAAACCACCTTAAGTAGCCAGTGTATATATGCGTCTAATCCGGTTATTTTGCCTCCCATGCGTTTGTACTCTGAATCAAGCTCCACTGATCCCAATATGTTAATCAAACTGGACTCCAGTCTACTTAACTCAGGGGGGGGGGGGGGGGATAAACTTCACTACCATACACATTTGTATAAGGCACCCAGATCTATTAGATAAACTTTATATGCTAAAGGTATGTTTTTTAAAAGTTTAGGAGCCCCAACTTTCTTTGCATTTGACCACCCAAGGAATGGGTGGATTTCAGGTCAGGATGGGATACATGGCTCTTTTTTCTGCAAGACACATATATATGTGTGTGTGTTTTTAAAACATGTACTATATATACTCGAGTATAAGCCTAGATTTTTAGCCCTTTTTTTAAGACTGAAAAAGCCCCCCTCGGCTTATACTCGGGTGAGGGTCCTGGTTGCTTTATATTTGGGTCAGCTTATACTGAAGAATATATGGTACATTTATTATTTTTCTCTATTATTATTGGTATTTTTACATTTATTATTTTTCTCTATTATTGTTGCTACTATTACATTTATTTTACTCTATTTTTATTATTATTAATACATTTATTATTTCACTCTGATCTTCTTATTATTATTGCATTTATTATTTTACTCTATTATTACTTGTATTATTTTCCTGTATTTATTATTATTATTATATGTATTATTTTACTATATTATGATTAAAAGGATACATAAGCACATTTACATTGAAGAAGATGAGAATAATGATTTGATCAGAGTTGGACAGTCTTATCTTAAATTTGAGCTTTATGTAAATATTCAAAAACATTTAACCTACTGATGCCTCAATTAATGTAATTTTATTGGTATCTATTTTTATATCTGAAATTTACCAGCCTCAGCTTATACTGGAGTCAATGTTTTCCCAGTTTTTTTTGTGTTAAAATTAGGTGCCTCGGCTTATATTCGGGTCGGCTTATACTCGAGTATATACGGTAATTTGAACGTATTTACAAAGAAGGTGGAAACAAATAGGACTGTTTGCAGAGTGGTTAATCTTTCGGTGGAATGGATAACAACGACTGTTTTGAACTTTGACTCATGTGCCTGATTAAGATAAAGTTGATTCCTTGCCTTTCCATAATCTGGTATGTTAGCAACTGTTTCTAAACCTTTTTATTACCAACCAGTGTGGATAAAATCTGAAGCCCATTTTCCTGGAAGAGATTTCGCCACTTGGGCCTTCCCTTTGGCTAGCATTCCTCTGAAAGCTGAAAATACATAGCCAAATATGCCTCCCCAACCCTCGCAGCCCCAAACAGAGAACAATAAACAAAGGGAAAGATCAATGTGCAGTCTAACTGCACTGATCTCCCAAAAACAGACCCCTCCACAGGAACCAAAGACTGTGGGAAACCTGGACTTAGGTCCCTTCTACACTGCCCTTATATCCCAGGATCTGATCCCAAGTTATTTGATTTGAACTGGATTATATGAGTCTCCAGTGCTCAGATAATCAGGGATCCGATCCTTGGATATAAGGCAGTGTAGAAGGGACTTTATACATAGACTCATATACCTCTCTGCAAAAAAAGGAGCTTGTCTCCTTCTTCTACGCTGAGAGAATCAAGCTGGGTTTCCATCACTTTTCTTGAAAGAGGAAGGAGAGAATGTAGCCAAGCTGCTGTTCCTTCTTATGGCAGAAAAAGGAGACAAATTCCTTCCTTTGCCAAGGGAAGTGTTCCTGGGCTTCCCGCCAGATTTAGCATCCAGAGAGGGTGCTTCTTTCTTTTGGGAACTCAGTGTGAGTGATCTGATCTCCCGGCTGCCTTCTTCTTTGTCAAGGTAGAAAATCCCACAATATCTGCTTTGAACTGGGTTATCTCAATCCACACTGCCATATATCCCAATTCAAAGCAGAAAATGTAAGATTGTATTCAGCTATGTGGAATGGGCCAGAGTCTTCACATATAATTGAAACCCTGTATTGCAAAGTGTACAATCATTAATGGTACAGCAGCCTCTCCTGTTTTCTCTCATGCAAACTTCATTGCATTACACTTGGTACAGGGAAGCATATTTCACTGATCGGTTGATCTGTCATGATGTCTTGAGATATGCAACTGCTTAGGAAACCATATGCTGCTTGGTCTATCCTATTCTCTTTATAACTGGAATAATATTCGAGTAAAATATTTTCCACATGAAGCCTTGAATGGGCTTGGAATATCATAGTTATGCAAAATCAGATAATTTCAGAATGTTTTCCAGTTCTATCTTTCTCAAAAAACCTCTCACAATTGATGGGTAGCAACTGGCAAATAAGGTTCTGAGATGCAATGAAGTTTGTTTTCAAAAGGTTCCAAGTAAAAAGAAAAAGAAAAATGAATGATAAATGACAGCACATTGTTGGCTAGGAGTAGAGCATTATGTACAGATCAAAACTATCAACATATATCAAATCACTTCAATACACGGCTTGGAAAATTGCATTCTATAGCAAAAGCATGCATATCCCGAACACATTTTTTTCAGTTCCTGTAAAATTTCTTCAAATGGATTTCGTATCTTTTGGAAACAAACTACACAGTTGGGTAATGGAGATACAAAACAATTCATTTTTAAAGTTCTGTTCCTCTATCCCTTCCTCACCCCCCCCCCCCCCAATTGACACACAACATTAGTTGTCACTAAGCATGCTTTTGGAGACTTTTGTAATCTTAGCTCTTTAAAAATAGACCTCAAAGCTTATTCCTTCCTCCAGCATCCTGATATCTCCCTGTTTGTTCTCAGTGGCCTTGGTTTAATTCTAGTGGCATTCAGCATTACAGTCCAGTGCTTGACTCTTCTGTTTGGTATTTGAAGAATGACACCAATTCTGGTTTGTTTGTAAAAAAAATTTGCAATTTTTCCTTATTTGATTTTATGCGAATAACTCCAGAAGTACTTCTAGATCTAGTTGTGTTTATCTAACTTACTGTTGCACCACACTATTCTTTTGTATTTTGTCAGGATCACTTATCTACTATTGGTTTAATGTCAAACTCACTAATGCCACATAGAATCATATATTACATCGTGTGATTTCCTTTGGGCCCATGCTTTCTAAAAAACATAAATCTTTCCTTATTTCATTTTCACATATAAAAGGGGAAATCTCTTCCTCCCCATTAGATAGGATTGTGAGAGTTTTGCATATAAAGGTAAAGGTTTCCCTTTGAGTCTAGTCACGTCTAACTCTGGGGTTTGGTGCTCATCTCCATTTCTAAGCTGAAAAGCCAGCGTTGTCCATAAACACCTCCTGGGTCATGTGGCTGGCATAACTGCATGGAGTGCTGTTACCTTCCCACCAAGGTGGTACCTATTGATCTACTCACACTTACATGTTTTCAAACTGCTCATTTGGCAGAAGCTGGGGCTAACAGTGGGAGTTCACCCCATCCGGCAGATTTGAACTGCCAACCTTCCTGTCAGCAAGTTCAACAGCTCAGTGGTTTAACCCACTGCCCCACCATGGCATATGTTCCAGTTATTTTGACATTGTAGGAGATTTTCTTGCAAAAATGCCATGTGAATGGAAGACTTCAATGGTACAGATGATATTGGTGAATTGAGATGACTTTGTCGGAAGAATAGGAAAGTGGGTGAATATTTTTCACAGGCCTACAGTTTGTGTCCATATTTAACACTGCTGTCTCTGGAAAACAAATTGATTCACAACAGAATTCTGCTAATATTTTTAATTTCTGATGCCAATGCTATATTTCTGTGTGAATGGAGAATGCAAGAGCACAAATGATCAAGCATTGATAGTAAGTCCAAAGCTGCATGTTAGGAGTTTCAAGAATACAATACAGAACCTTTGGAGGGAAGGAGATTCATTTAGAATAAATTTTATTTTCTTATGTTTCAGAAAGAAAATTCTCCAAATAGTGGAAAACCTATTTGAAACATGAATAGACTGGATGTGGCCCTTAGGGTGCCAAAAAGGGGGGGCCCAGACACCCAAAGAGCTCCAAATTGCCACCAAATGCAGCTGTTTTGCCCTCCAATCCTTAACACCCACTTTTCCAAAAGCAAATTGATCAAAATCAAAGATGGTAGTGACATTGCATCACTTCCAGTCCTGTTAGGTGTTGTTG
Organism: Anolis carolinensis; assembly: GCF_035594765.1. NCBI lineage: Eukaryota > Metazoa > Chordata > Lepidosauria > Squamata > Anolidae > Anolis > Anolis carolinensis. The sequence goes on from NC_085845.1 coordinate 139,983,147, forward strand.
CAGACTGTCAGGGTATGAATTTGAAAATTGGCACATTTTGTTGCCGATTCCAATTTGAATCAAAATAGCAAGTTTGAATTCAAGCCTCACAAAACTTGGTCCATAAATCGTGTCTCATTATTTCAAGTTTCCCTCCTCTTCTTTAGAGATTGCATAGTTTGGTACAGATGGCTGTGGCATGTTAAAGCCAAATATTAATTTTCATTTTTCTGAATTCAGATGTAAGACCCTTCTGGAACACAATTCTGTTCACTTTTCAATGGATATGTATAAAAGTAGACTGCAAGAGATAGAAAAAAATTGGAGGAATACTTGGTAGGTTTATGTTTTGTTCTGCAAGTTTGCAACTGATAGCAAAACTTAGTGGTGCCGAGTTCTGAAAAACAGAAAAAAAGCAATCTCTTCTTTGAATCTCATGTAATAGCAGATGAAACTTGACTTGTTTTCTATCCTGTAGGATTATTCTGGCTGCTTGCATGACCAAACCATGGGATTGTTTGTAACAGTGCACATTTTAGGAGTCTGGAAGGATCAGAGGAATGATTGAATGTGACAAATTATATCAGACAAATGGTTTAGTCTGTTTTTGTCTAGTTGTTGTTACAACATCAAGGCGACTAATCTGTGCTTGGCTAAAGAACCAGTTTTGTTAAAGCATTCCATTTTCATTAGAAAACTATATGGGCTTTCTTTCATGCCACAAAAATGTTCTGCTTTAGTTGGGCCTTATAGCATTTAGTCATTTGGTGTCTTTGTACTTTCCATGTTAAAGCTTGCCCTATTTGGGCTGAAGCTATAGGATTCGGGGAGGAGGTAGGCTTTGAAAGAGGTAGCTATGTGCATTAAGTCCTGAAAAACAGCAGCAGAGTCTTGAAGGCTAATAATTTTTATTTAACAGGAAGTTGTTTGGACTTTATGCAACAGGTTTCATATCACCTATGTTAGGATAAAATGGATAACAGCAATGGAAGAGTCCAGTTGTACGTAAACTGATTTTTTTTTTTTTTTTGCTAAAATGAAAATGAGAACTTGGAAAAAACTGTGTTATGAGAGTTCAGGAAGAACCTTGTCAGTTGGCATGATAAATTGTTGAGGGAAGATGCTGATATGGAATGTGTAAATAATAAGGATGTAAGAGGTGGAATATTGGTTTTGGACTAAAGACTAGTCTAGCATTCATTGTATACAGTAGTCAAGCAGATCCCCATAGGAAGGTCACAAACAGGATGTAAATGTAACAGTATACTCCAGCAGCAACAGGTGGAAAGAGGCACTATATAGCCACCTTGACCATTTATAATCTTATTTACCATGAAATTAGTGTGTTTCCCATCACTGAAGATGCAGAATTTTAATGCATCTCAGGGCTCAGTTCAAAATCCCTGTGAAATTTTGACTGTATCCCTGATCATTATAGGAAAGGATTTACAAATTCTTTTTTCACATATTTAATCTTGATGGTTTTCCTCTTCATTCCTTCTTTTTCAGCTTCTGTTTTGGAGATGAAAGAATGATTCTGTTCATAATATAGATTGGTAGCTGTTCCTTTCTTTTGAACTTAATCAAAAAGCTTATGCAGTTAGAACAACTAGGAAATGTAGGACATATTAAAACCCTGGATTGAGGCCAGGGACTCAGTGAGAGAAGAATGCAAAAAGACACTATCAGTAGCCAAAAAAGGAGAAAAGCCACACTGGATGACAGATGAAACTCCTCAAGCTGTTCAAGACAGACAAAAAGGAAAGTAATAGGGAACAGAAGCAAAGTCAGAATCTGAATGCAGCCATTAAGCAATATTGTGTGCAAGAGAACTACTATAACTGTCAATGCTGAGAAATAGAAAATGACGACAGAAATAGAACAAGAAACTTCTGCCACAAGATCTCAGACATCAAAGGGAAATTTAACCAAGAGTGGAGATGGTATACAACCAGCAAGGGAACACACTGCATGATAAATAAGAAATAATGTACTGAAGAACTGCCATATTTACTCATGTATAAGTGGATCCCATGTATATGTTGAGGGCAGGGTTTGAGGCCAAAATTAGGGATTTTGATATAATCCGTGAATAAGTCAAGAGTAATTCCAACTCAAGGGGTCAGCCATCCCTGGCAACTGCCAGCATTTTCCCTTTCAGGTATGGAGAGAGTACAGGGTGCTTCTTTCAGGTCAGTGGTTCTCAACCTGTGGGTCCCCAGATGTTTTGGCTTTCAATTCCCAGAAATCCTAACAGCGGGTAAACTGACTGGGATTTCTGGGAGTTGTAGATCAAAAGACCTGGGTGCCCATAGGTTGAAAACCACTGTTTTATGTTCTCCTGAGACAGACTATGCTCTAGCCTTTTGGCACCCTACTTAGAGAAGTGAATGGTTCTATATATATATATATATATATATATATATAGAGAGAGAGAGAGAGAGAGAGAGAGAGAATGAGTTAAGGTTTAGTACTCATATTAACTTATGAATAAGCCAACCCAGGTTGTTTGGATTGATTTTTTGACTAAAATTTCTAGACTTATACATGTGTATATAAGCTAAATAAAACAGTTGAAAGAATTATAGATTAATTCCAGGAAGAGCAAATTGAAGATGAACCCACAATTTTAGAAAGTGATGTGGAAGCGGCTTCAAAGCAATTGGACGAAATAAATCACCAGCATGCCAATAGAGATGCTTCAAGCTAGAGAATCTACTTCAGTCTAACTAAAATATGGAAAACAAAATAATGGTCCATATATTGAAATCACTCAATATATGTTCCAGCACCCAAAAGATGTATACTAGAGATTGCAGCAACAACAGAATAATTGCATTAATCACCCATAAAAGCAAAGTGGTGCTCAAAAATCTACCATAAAAACTTTAAGTATATATGGAATGCGTAATATCAGATGTCCAAGCTGGATTCAGAAAAGGCACCTTGGATCATATTGCAAACATATGCTGGTTAATGGAACACATCAAAGTATTTTAGAAGAAAATTAGTCTGTTATTTATAGGTTTTAGTAAACCTGTGGCTGTGTACTATGGGATGGCATTAAAGAAATGGGTGTGCCACCCTATTTTATTGTCCTTATGCATAACATGTAATCACTCAGGACAATAGGCTACTATCAGCAAAAATACGATGAAATGCAATAGTTTTGGCAAGAGGCTCAGGCAAAGCAGCATTTTATTGTCTTATCCAGATAGGAAACTGAGGAAGGAGGCATGAAAATTGGAAGAAGGAACATCAGAAACCTATGATATACAGATGACACTATACTACTAGTAGAAAATAGTAAGGATTCTGAACAACTAGTGAATAAAGTCAAGGAAGTGTAGAGGTAGGTTTATCGTTGAAGATTATGAAAACAAAAATAATTACAGATTATTTATATAACTTTAAAATAGACAATGAAGATATTGATATAGTCAAAAATTTCCTACACCTTGGCTCAATCATTAATAAAAGTAGAGATTGCAATCAAGAAATCAGAAGATCCAGATTTAGAAGGTCAGCTATGAAGGAACTAGACAAGATCCTCCATCACTGAGTACTATAGTCAGGACTGTCCATGCCATTATATTTCTAATTTCTATGTACAATTGTGAAAGCTGGACAACTGATAAGAACAGAATTATTTAAAATGTGGTAGAGATGAGTTTTGAAGGTACCATGGTTTTCCAAGAAGATAAATAAATGAGCCTAAGAGCAAATCAAACCCGAACTCTTCCTAGACAAATAAGCTGAAACTGTCATATTTTGGACGTATCATTAGAAGACATGACTCACTAGAAAAGACAATTCATGGCAATGTAGAAGGCAGCAGGAAAAGAGGAAGACAATATAACAGGGGGGTTCATTTATTCAAGGGAACCTCAACCCTGAGTTTTCAAGACCTGGCCAGGGCTGTTGATGTCAGAGTGAGCTGAAGGTCCCTCATTTATAGGGTTATCTTAAGTTGAGGTTGACTTGATGGCAGTTAACATCAAAAACGTGTAGAATTGTAGTTTGTGGAAAATCTAATCAGATTGTATGTACTGTGGAAATGGACATGTCTAAACACATTAATACTGGCCTTGGCATAGCTGTTTCTATATTAAGGCATCAGTCTTCTGTGTAAACATGTCAAGGGCTATTCTGTTACATCAGTTCCAGATATTTTCACGTATATTCTCCAGGCACAAGCTTTTCGGTCAACACTTTTTAAGTAATACAAAACAAAAGATAATAGAATAAATATTCTTGCTTAAATATAGCAATACAGTATTGTATTTCAGTTATCAGATCTAACATTTTTAAAGGAATTGTTTATATTTGCAAACCTTGTGTATTGTTTTTCATAACTGAACATGCTATGGATAAATTTTACAGGTAATGTGATATATCTTTGTTTTTGTCATGGTCAAGTATCTGATATTAAATGGAGCAGTGGCTATCAAGAGCTAGTGTTATCAAAGATGCCCAACCCCACCCCTAATAAAAAGAAGACAAAGTGGGAATTGTAGTTTCCAAAGGAAGGAAGGTGTGATGAATTGGAAACCGCCTCTGTCCTCATGACCTGCAACAAACCTCCCAAAGGCCAGCAGTAGCCCATACTCCATAGTTCCCAAGCCCCCGTACACAGAAACAGTAGACTTCTAGATCTTTTTGAATCATAGTTACCATAAGCCTTCCTCACTGTCTACACTGACTAAGCCCTAAGGTATCTGCCATCTAATTTCTGGAGGTCTATGTGATTCCTGTCTCTTGTAGCTACTCTTATTTGAGAGATTCTCTTAGCAGTATGATTTTTTGTTCTTGGGTTATAAATGTCATTTTCTAATTACATCTGTCATAAAAACATGGAAAAGGTTTATTAAACTACAAAAACTTTGTTTTTGTGAGACACGCTGCAGCACATTTTACTATAGTTTTTCAATGAATATCTCATAGAATCTCAACCAAGTCAACATAGCTTGGGTCAACCACAAAAATGAAGTTTCTGGAGTATAACAACTACTTTAAACAGGAAATACATGCAAATACAGGAATAACACTTTCAAACCAGGATTTTTTTTCAAATTTTGTTACATAGTGCTATGGATGGTATAGTTGCACCCTGTGTACACAATAGTGAGTAATACAGTATACAGGGAAGCAAAATCTTAATTGAAGTAGGTGGCACTTTGCTATGATAATAACCAGAACAGGCTGTATTTATGAATGCCAAAGTGGGGAAAGCTATAATTGCCAAATCTACAAGTGGCAATGCGGTGTTTAATGGATCAGAATAAATTCGTACAGGGCAACTGTAGTTTTCTCCTGCTGGTGACTAATTAGTAAATGTAGGTAGATGCCATTACTAGTAAAAGGTTCTGAGAGGATAAGGCACAGCTTGTATTTAACCTGTTCAACCTCAAGATATTAAAAACCTCACTAATTTTCAAACTGGTTGTTTTCCAACATTGAGTGTTTGAAGTGCATTTCCTGTACACTTAATGCAGTATTTTGGAAATCCTAAACTTGGGGTTTAGGAGCCCCAGTGGCGAAGTGCGTTAAAGCGCTGAGCTGCTGAACTTGCAGACCGAAAGGTCTCAGGTTCAAACCCCGGGAGCGGCGGGAGCGGCCGCTGTTAGCTCCAGCTCCTGCCAACCTAGCAGTTCGAAAACATGCCAATGTGAGTAGATCAATAGGCACCGCTCCGGCGGGAAGGTAAGGGCGCTCCATGCAGTCATGTCGGCCACATGACCTTGGAGGTGTCTACGGACAATGCCGGCTCTTCGGCTTAGAGATGGAGATGAGCACCAACCCCCAGAGTCAGACATGACTGGACTTAACGTCAGGGGAAACCTTTACCTTTACCTAAACTTGGATAACTCATTGCTGAAGAATGTATCATATGCTATTTGAAAAACCATGCCAGGCACATGCCTGCAAAGGTCTTGGAAGGTGACATGTGATACATGAAATAATAATACCTTATTGCATGAAGCAGGCAAACTGGCATTGAAGCAGGACCTTATTGCACAGCATTGTATGCATTCCATTGCCATTCTGGCGATTCCTCATGATTAATCCATCCTTGTAAATGAAGAGTAAAACCCATCAATATCTACCAATTGCACCATGTTCCCATCATCTACCTGCTGCAAAAGGGCTGTTCTGCTTTTGTGTCAGCATCCCAGCACTAAAATCACATCAGGAACAAGGATTTTTCTTCTCTCCCCTCTCCTTGCTATTTTCAAGGCTGTTTTGTTTTTGTTTTTTTAAGTAGTAGCTTTTTTTGCCAAAACATTTCTGCAATTGTGAAATCTTTTTTTAAAAATAAATAAATAAAAAATAAATAAATAGAGCAGCACAAGTTGGGTACGAGGTTATACAAAAGTATGATTCCAGGACCATGGATCAGCAAATCAACACAATTGCAGGAATGGCAAGACAAGTAAGAGCAAGAGTGCTCATGCTATATGTCTCTGCTATTAATACTATGTGATAGCAGCTTCATGCAATAAAATCCTAACTGCATACATAAAGGGAAGACAAAGTCTACTTTCTATTGACTAATTTTCAGACTATCCACTTGAGTTTTCCAGTAACTATATTCATGGATTTTATATTTTCATTATTTATTTATTTATTTACATCATTTATATTCCGCCCTTCTCACCCCGAAGGGGACTCAGGGCGGATCACATTACACATATTAGGCAAACATTCAATGCCTTTTTAACACAGGACAAAGACAAACAAACATAGCTCCGAGCGGGCCTCGAACTTATGACCTCCTGGTCAGTGACTCATTGCTCTCCTGTCTGCGCCGTCTTGTTAGTTTCTTATTTGCTTAGATATTAGGTTTTTGTTTTGTTTTGTTTTTTGGAGTTTCAAAAATGAAAAGTGGAATAGAATGGCAGCGGTTGCAGCAAGGAGCAACAACAATATTAATGTCACATTATCAAATGTGGCAATTTATTTACTTCATTTATCTCTGAGTGAGGTGATTCTGTTGAATGTACCAATATTTAACCAATAAACTCTATCAATTTTGTGCAAAAGGAGGCCCATGTGATACTTGAGGCCCCTTCTATACTTCCATATAAAATCCAGATTATTTGCGTTGAACTGGATTATATGGCAGTATAGACACATATAATCCAATTCAAAGCAGATAATATGAATTATCTGATTTCATAATCTGGATTATATGGCAGTGTACAAGGGGCCTGAGACAACAGTTCCCTTGCCCAACAACTGTTGACTACCCTACTGAAAATTTATGGAAGTTATAAGTTTGAAGGCCACTAGCTACCTGCAGTTGGTCTTATGATTTATCACTATTATTGCACCTATATTTACTATTTGTTTCACACTGGTCTGGAAGAACCCCTGCCTATTGGCCACAGGACTCCTCCATGTTGTGAAATAATAGGAGTGGAGGAAATGTGGCCTCCAAGGGACATTCTAAGGCCCCCTTTACACTGCCATATAATCCAGATCAAAGATAATAATCTGGATTTTATATGGCAATGTAAAAGGGCCCTAAGACAGGGGTCCACTTAGACTTGGAATATTTCCAGTATTTTTGTAGCTCATTTTCTTTATCAGACAGCAGTGATAGGAGGCAATATAAATAACTGCACACACAAAGATAACCTTTGAGGGAGGCACATAGAAGGCTACTGAATTTACCTTTGTAGGTAAAGGTAAAGGTTTTCTCCTGACATTAAGTCTAGTTGTGTCCGACCCTGGGGGTTGGTGCTCATCTCCATTTCTAAACCAAAGAGCCAGCATTGTCTGTAGATGCCCCCAAGGCATCTGTAGGGAGTGCCGTTACCTTCCAGCTATTGATCTACTCACATTTGCATGTTTTCGAACTGCTAGGTTGGCAGGAGCTGGGGCTAACTGCGGTAACTCACCTGCTCCCCAGATTTGAACCACTGACCTTTCGGTCAGCAAGTTCAGCACCTTAGCGGTTAAATCCTCTGCACCACAAATCCTTTGTAAGTGCCCTGCAAGTTGTCCGATGATGGAGGACATCTTCAGTTAGTGCAGTGGTTCTCAACTTGTGGTTCCCCAGATGTTTTGGCCTTCAACTCCCAGAAATCCTAACAGCTGGTAAACTGGTTGGGATTTCTGGGAGTTGTCAGCCAAAACACCTGGGGAACTACAGGTTGAGAACCACTGAGTTAGTGGATCCAAATAGACATTATTAACTGTCATAACATGTTTCTAGTTGAATGGAGCAACTGTGCACAACCTCCCTTATAATTTCTCTCATTACTCCACAATGATATTAGGTTTGAAGAGAGGTCCCGTACAGATCTCAGCAGTTTGGACCCTGCCAGCTGCTCAAAGATAAGAACTGATAAGGTGCAGCAGAATGCCAGCCTTTTTGAGCAGGAGCACACAATCCTCTCTTTAACCTCCAGCCAAAAGCAACAGTCGCTGACAAATGTTATCATTTGATTCTGCAGACTGCAAATTCAGTTTCATATAATGAGTTCATATAATGAGATTTTTTTATGTGCATGATAGCTTTGTAACAGAGTGAAAATGTGGAACTCCTTCCCCAGTGAGATTAGATTGCCCCCCTCCCTCCTGGTGTTCAAGAAGAAACTTAAAACTTGGTTATGCACTTGCAGGCATTTGGCAAGTGATAGTATTGCAGAATAACACCTAAATGAAGCAACTAAATGATGTCAATGGGAATGATACAATGTAATATCCCCTATGTTTTATGTGATGATGTTTTTATATAGAGAGTTTTGATGGTTTAATTGATATTTATATGTTATTGATTTTAGTTAATGATATGTATTGCTTTTATATGTATGTATATTGGCGGTATTGAATTTTTGCCATGTTGCACGCCGCTCTGAGTCTCCCTCGGGGTGAGAGAGAGCGGTATAGAAATACAGTAAATAAATAATAAATAATTAAATGTATATTTACTACTTTCCCTGATTTCAATGGCCTTATGATAGAAGAAACAGCATTTCCATACCCTTCTTGATACTTTTTTTTAGTGTGTAAACTTCATTACTGCAATGGTATAGTCTTACGTTACCTATTGCCAAAAGATTAGAATATACTTTTGTGTGCTGTTGAGGCTTCTGTATATAGTAATAAAGGCTAGTATACTTGCATATAGTTCCTAAAAGAGTAATAGCAGAGCTTTATATAGGAAATGTGCTGTCGAAGGCTTTAATGGCCGGAATCACAGGGTTGTTGTGTGTTTTCTGGGCTGTATAGAGAGAGAGTTCCAGAGCCAGGGGACCATTGCCGAGTAGACCCTCTCCCTTGTCCCCACCAACCATGCTTGTGATGGAGGCAGGAACAAGAGAAGAGCCTCCCTGGTGGATCTTAGAGCCCATACCGGTTGGTAGAGAGAGATAAGGTCACAAAGATAAGCAGGACCTGAACCGTTTAGGGCTTTATATGTAATAACCTGCACTTTGAATTGGGACTGGAAACTTATCAACAGCCAGGGGAGATGCTTCAGTAGATACATTGTGCACTCTCTGTAACTAGCTTGAGCTTCCATTAACAACCTGGCTGCTGACCTTTGCAATTTCTGGGCCATCTTCAAAGGCAGCCCCCACATAGGGTGCATTGCAGTAATCTAATCTAGATGTAACCAAGGCATGGACCACCATGGCCAAGTCAGACTTCTTGAGGTATGGTTGCAGATGGTGCACAAGTTTTAACTGTGCAAAGGCCCTCCAGGACACCGCGACACCTGAGCATCAAGCATCAGTGCTGAGTCCAGGAGGACCTCCAGACTGCGGACCTTTGTCCTCAGGGGAGTGTAACCCTGTTGAACACAGGTTGCCATCCTATACCCCAATTGGCCCCACGACTGACCAGGAGGATCTCTGTCTTGTCTGGATTAAGCTTCAGCTTGTTAGCCCTCATCCAGTGCCCAGATCCTGGTCCAGGATCCGGGAGGCTTCCTTGGAGTTAAGTGGAAAAGAGTAATAGAGTTGAGTGTCATCTGCATAGAGATGGCACCAAACTCCAAAACTGGATGACTTCGCCCAACAGCTTCATGTAGATGTTGAAAAGCATGGGAGACAGAATGGAACCTTGCGAGACCCCACAGATCAAAGGCCAGGAGTCCGAGCAGGTTTCTCCCAGTTTCACTAACTGAGTGCGATCCTTCAGGAAGGAGCGGAGCCACTGCAGAGCAAGTTACATTTTGATACATATAAGAGACAGTGTATACACTTCAGATAAGAAATTGATACAGTATGTAGTACACAGAAATAATCAAATTGATACAATTTATTAAAGGGTCAGACATGACAGGGTGTGAGGGGTTCAGCTGCTGCTAGGTCTGTTACTGATCCTCTAAATCCTTGGAATTATGCAACTTTGGATCTAGAATCATAGAATCATAGTGCTGGAAGAGACCTCAAAGGCCATCCAGTCCAACCCACGCCAAGAACCAGGAAAATCACATTCAAAGCACCCACTAAAGGTTATTTGCAGTTTCTTAGTGAACTATAAATCTTTCAGGAGAGGTTGTTATGGCTTGATAATAGTATGTTTTGTACTGTAGGCTGGTGGTCTATAGCTGTCGTATTTTTAATAACTAAAATGTAACTATTTCAGGGTTAAAGCACTGAGCTGCTGAACTTGCGGACCAAAAGGTCCCAGGTTCAAATCCCAGGAGCGGAATGAGCGCCCGCTGTTAGCCCCAGTTCCTGCCAACCTAGCTGTTCGAAAACATGCCAATGTGAGTGGATCAATAGATATTGCTCCGATGGGAAGGTAACAGCGCTCCATGCAGTCATGCTGGCCTCATGACCTGGAGGTGTCTATGGACAATGCCGGCTCTTTGGCTTAGAAATGGAGATGAGCACCAACCCCCAGAGTCAGTCATGACTGAACTTAACGTCAGGGGAAACCTTTACCTTTACTTTACAGTACAGTCAACACCATGGGGCAGATTAGAATACTCAAGGAAAGTTCTCAAATGTTCTCTAAATGAAGCTATGAGTAACTGCTATTAGTAAATTCCCAAATTGACCTTAAGTCTGTGTGTCCTATGCCCTCCAATTCTGAAAGTCTTTTCAGAGCTTTTCTCTTTATTTCAGTCCTCTCATCATGCCGGTTAAGCATGGACAGGAGATGGTTTGAAACCACATCTGTGCAGCAATCTAAGCCATATTTTCTCTTGTCTCTCTTGGGTAATATTCGAACTCTAGTAATTCAACTGCTCCTGATATTGCAGTGGTAATCTCTATAAAGAAGATCCTGATCAATCAGGTGAACACAACTTTGTAACTTGAACAAGGGACTCAAGCAATGAGAATCAACACACAACAAGGAGTAGGAATGGGAATTGCACTTGTTTCATTTTCTCTCTCATTCAGACTATTTACATTTCAAATGCCATCTCTAGCAAATTTGAAAAAAAATTGCAGACTTGAGTTAATTCGTATCAAAAAATAACTGAACTGAAATTCTTGCCCCATACTTGTCCACAGCTAGCCTGCAGCTGAGTCCATTTCTGGACTAAAAAAACCCCAACAGTTGGTCATTGGAAAAGGACTTGAAAGATGCAAGATTTTATCATGGCAGTTGCCACAACAGAAGCTTTCAGTAGTTGGTTACTAAGCCCCACCTGCAGGGTTGGCACATAGACAAAACCACCCCATTGTTAAAGTTAGAGAAAAATTATGACAGAAATGGAGCAGCAGCTAAAACTTAGACTAGACTTCTTGTCTCTTGCCACTTTGGATTTTACATTCATTTTGACAGACGCTTCCTTTAAAGGTGCAGAGGGACACGGTACTATGACGTGTTACACCATTTCTTTACTGAGCCAAGAAATCTATGTGGCCTTATTTGGCATAATTCAGTTTGCCTAAAATATGATACAAAGAAAACTGAATTTTGTAGATAGCTTGGATTTTCTTTGAAGATTAAACACGATAAACCAAACTAAATGGAACTAAATGGTATCTTCGTTTGCCCAGGGATAAATTATTTTACTTTGCAGCATTAGGGCACATTATCTGTTCTCTTACACCTAGACATGTAGCAAAATGTAAACCCTCTTTGGATCCAAATCATTTTTGAAATCCTGAAAGGTTTTTAAATTAACCATGAAACAAAACAGACTTCTGTATTTATAATACACTTAAGATTGTTCTTTGGGGAGGGAAACACCACGGTGACAATGTTGTGCTTTTAAAATTATAACATATGATAGTTATAAACAATATTACCAGGGGAATTCAGTTTCAGATTCACAGAACACTTGATATAGCCAATGAAAGCTAAGCATGGCAATAAATATCACCTTAGATACAAAGGAATATTAAACTTGGCATGACTGGTATGAACATAGAGTCTGGGATACATAAACATCTTCATCACCTTCCCATCACTGTAATGCAGTTATCTGTCAGTTTCCTGCAAGAATATTTATCACTGGAACATCAGAATCCAGACAGTGAAATTATAAAATTAAAGTATTTTCATACAGTACAAAAACTAGGACCCTTTAACATTTTTCATTCCTGTTTAGATTATCACATAAAGAAAAAGCTTAAGGAACACACATAGAGATATTTTGCATTTATGTAACTGGCTTGATTTGTAGACATAAAAAGCAATGGTGGTGATACACAGCATAGAACTCTCACAACAGAGACACTTTGCAATGCAATCCTATCAAGTTGTTTCTGACTTATGGAGACCCTAAGGATCTCATCACATGGAATTTCCCCCATTTTCGCATGCTGGTGAAATGGAGTCCCATGAAGACCACCCCATGATGCACAGCCACTTCCAGTGGTCACCTGTGGGACCCTGTCTTGTCAGCATGCTACAAGGGAGACAAAATATTGTTCCCCAGAAAGTGGGGGGAAGCAAGGGAAAAAGAAAAGACAGGCAGGGCCGGCCCAAAGTAATTTTCAAGTATAGGCAAACAGAATTTTGGCGCCCCCCTCCCAACCAATCACTGAAAAATAAAAGAGTTGGATAAGTGAAAATGTTGGATAATAAGAATTAAGGAAAAGCCTAAATAAAGAACAACACTCTGAAAACAGGGGAAATCCAGAAAGGAAACAATCAAGGCCAGCTAAAACCTCCCAACCAAGGATGCCCCCAGGGAGGAAGCAGCCAGGCTTTGAATCTGCAAGGCCATTAAATGCTAATCAAGCTGGCCAATTGCAACATTCACACTAGTCTCAAACAGACAAGAGCTCTTTCTCCCACCCTGGACTTTCCACAGATATATAAACACTTACATAGCTTCCAGCAGACCTCAGAAGCTGTGAGGATGCCTGCCATAGATGTGGGTGAAATGTCAGGAGAAAATGCTTCTGGAACATGGCCAGGCAGCCTGGAGACCTGGCCTCGAGGAAGGGGCGAGAAGGATGGCGTTTGTCGCTTTGGGGAGCAGAGAACCGGCGTTTCTCTGCTCTGCAAAGTGGTGAATGCCTTCCTGGTGAGAAGGAAGACATTTGCCACTTTGCAGAGCAGAGAAGCGCCGCTTCTGTGCTTTGCAAGGCAGCGAACACCTTCCTTCTTGCCAGGAAGGCGTTTGGCACTTTGCAAAGCAGAGAAGCGGCAACCTCCTTCCTTGCGGAGGCAGGCACGGCAGCGGAGGCAGGAGTTGCCTCAACGGCGCCCCCTACAGGATGGTGCCACAGGCAACTGCCTAGTTTGCCTCGTGGTTGAACCGCCCCTGAAGACAGGGAAAGGTCTTGGGATGGCTGACCATCCCCAAAGAAAAGAATTCTCCACGAGAGAACAAGATAAGATGGTTTCCCCATTTTTCCCAATGCTTTCTCCTGCTTCCCCCTTGCCTGTCTGATGAAATCCTAAGACAAACATATCATGGAGTTTTCTTGGCAAGATGGCAAGAGGTGGGTTGCAAAAGTGTCACCTTCCTACAGTCACTCGTGTTTTCATCGCCAAGCAGGAACCCAACAACAAAAGCACACCTCAACATAAATGAGACATACTTCTGAACAAATATACCCATGATCCTGCTATCAAGTGTTTAGCATCGAGAATTAACCCTCTGCTTATTTCCTAAATGAGTCTACATGTCCCTAACTTTAACCACAGTTTTCAAATGGTGAGAGAAATCTGCACCTGTACTTTCACAGTTTCCCACTGCAGTGATCCCCTACCCCCAACAACAAACTAGAGTGTTTTCAGGACCTCACTCATCTCTAAGCCAATGAGCCCATTCGTTCAGAACAGAAAGTGAGTATCTGGTCACTTCATTTTCAATAGCTGAAGACAAATACTTCTTCTGGTGCCAATGACCAGTAATGGTTCCTGGAGACTTTTGGGGAGATGCAGTAGGTTATTTGAGAATGACAAAATGCTCAACCTCCAAAATGAAAGAGAAATGGTATGAGGACTCTAGGGAATATGTGTCTATAGCAACTCTTGTCTACTCCTGGTTTACACACAGAAATTGAAACTACATCATCACTGCAATGAGGTGAGGATGTAAGGTCACTACAATCTTCTTTTCAAGGGACATCAAGCCATTTCCTATAGAGGGTTGTTGTGTGTTTTCCAGGCTGTTGTTGTTGTTGTTCTTGTTATTGAAGGTAGCCACCTCTTCATGAACCCTGTTTGCATAATCTGGGAAAGGAGATGTTGGCAAGAACTCTCAGCTATTTCCCAAGACAGATAACGATCAGGCCCATTGTGTGTACATTTAGATAGATGATCCTCTTTGCCAGCAAGATAAGCTCAGGAAGTTTGTCCACTTAACTTGAGGCTGAGAGTCTGCCACTCCTGCAGAAGAGGGGGCTAAGTATATGTGCCTTCATTAACTTTCTATACTGACAGCCAAGTCCTTGATTGCCTAAGATCAGCACCTTTGTCTTTGGAGCTCTACACCTTTGTTTGCATTTATCTGGATATTTGAGTTAATCAAAAACTCATCAGCATATCTGTATTATTGTTTCCTCACGGACTGCACCCTGCTAGGGGGCATCTGTGCAGTCGATGGTCTCCTTGCATAGACCATTCTTTCCACCATGAAAATCCCCATCTGTAGGCTGTGACATCAAGGGAACCCCCAGACAATCCTGGTGCAGATCCTGTCCAGCTTCTTTCTCAGCTAATCAGGAGAAAGAGAGTGGGAAGTCGGAATAGCTGTCAGAACTGTATAAGATGTCTTGCATTTCTCTATATCTTTATGCTTGTAACCTTTGAAGCAAATTGCTCATTCATTCATCCTTTTTGGCCTAATCATAATAAACCTTTGTGGCTTGTCTTCAACCTGGTGAGTTTGTTTCTCTGCCCTGGCCTATCTGGATTAGCATATGCTCACCAGGCATAGACCTCTCTATCTGTGGTAATAGATGAAATCACTGCAATACTTTCTATCATCTCAATAGCCAGAGCAGAGTCTAAGTAACTTCTGTCACTGTTTGATGAGATCACCCTGTAAGTATCAAAGTAACTATGGATGCATCCAGACAACAAAATATAGCCATAGCTCTATCCTATGGAATCCTGGGATTTCTAGTTGGGTGGAGTAAAAAACTCTAAGCAGACAATTATAAGCAGCTCAAATATGAAGATCCCATAGGATCCATGGTGGTTTAAGTGAGAACAAAGTGCTACTACCGTGTTTCCCCGAAAATAAGACAGTGTCTTATATTAATTTTTGCTCCCAAAGATGCTCTAGGTCTTATTTTCAGGTGATGTCTTATTTTTCCATGAAGAAGAATTCACATTTATTGTTGAACAAAAAAATGAACATTTATTATATACAGTACAGTAGTTGTCATCATAGACCAGCATAACCAGACAAATTGTGAAGCCTATCAAGAATTTCTTATTACTACCAAAATTTCCATGTACAACACTTTATGGTACGTACATTTACCAATCCTGTATGCTCTGGTGTTCTGTTCGGCGGGCATGCTTCCAAAGAAAAACTTTGCTAGGTCTTACTTTTTTGGGGGGGGGGGGGGGTTATATTTAGCAATTCAGCAAAACCTCTACTAGGTCTTATTTTCTGGGGATGTCTTATTTTAGGGGAAACAGGGTAATACAGAGTGGATATTGACTTGACACCTATTGTCACACTGCAAAAGCAGTAACAGTATGTCTTGTGAACTCTCAGCAAGGCATACAAAATATTTTAGTCTTCCAGAGTCATATTATATAGCAGCTCTCCAAAATGGATATTTTGCAACATTGTCTCCTGAGAAAATTTAACAACACCTGTGAGTTTTAGTCACCTGCCATTTATAGGGATTTTCCATTTAAAATGCAGATAACAATAATATTTGAAAGCACGGATATTACATTGAAATATTATTGAAGTGTTTGTGAAAAAAGAAGACTTACAGCTACTTAGAACAGATGTTTCATTTTTTTTATCAAGAAGTTTTCTAGCTGTGTGTCTGTAAATATTGTTCAAGAATGTTGATTTTGCACCCAGAAATGCTTCTGTAAATGTGGAGCACTTTTAGACCTCACAACATTTGCTTGAACTGATGTGTAATCTGTACTGAGGACAAAAGTCTGATATTCGTTCAGAACCTGTAGAAATGAAATGGTTTCCAACTGGAAAGGAGGTCAGTAAGGCTGCATTTTGTCATCCCATCAGTTTAATTTATACACTGATAGTATTACAGATAGAACAGGATTACTCTGAGGAAGGAGGTAGAAAAATTGAAGGAAGGAGTACCATCAATGTAAGATATGCAGATGACACCCTATTACAAGCAGAAAATAAGAAAGACATGGAATGGTTACTGCAGAAAGTCAAGGAAGAAAGTGATAAGAGCAAAGGCAGATTTATAGTTGAACATTTTCCCCTGACATTAAGTCTAGTCGTGTCCAACTCTGAAGGTTGGTGCTCACCTCCATTTCTAAGCTGAAGAGCTGGTGGTGTCCGTAGATACTTCCAAGGTCATGTGACCAGCATGACTGCATGGAGTGCCTTACCTTCCCACTGGAGCGGTACCTATTGCTCTACTCACATTTGCATGCTTTTGAATTGCTAGGTTGGTAGAAGCTGGGGCTAACAGTGAGAGCCCACCCTATTCCTCAGATTTGAACGGGTGACCTTTCAATCAGCAAGTTCAGCAGCTCAGTGGTTTAACCTGCCACATTAAGAAAACAAAAATGATGGCCAAGTTATCAATGAAAACATTGAAATAGAACGTCATCCCATGAGTGACGTCATCCCATGGACCCCGTTCCAGCTCATCTTTCTCCGTTTTCTGGGATGGTTAGCCATGCCATGTCCTTTCTGCGTCTTTCTGCACCTTCTTTGTGGCTTCTGCAGTTGGAAGTCGGGTGGAACCTATCACCAGGAAAAATAATTTATTATTTATTTACAACCAGTTAATTTCTTTCTCTAGAGACACTCTGTATCTAGCCCAGTGTTTAACAACAATTGCAAGGAAACAAGGTGTACGTTTTTGCTTTGGACAACATGACTCTTTTCGGTGGCTGTGCACCATCCAGTGTTGTGCTGGGAAAAGAATAATGTGTTTTGGTATACTGATGTGATTCTAAGTCCTCATGCCATTTCAAAGTGTGTCTGTGTTATTAAACTCAAGCCTTTTTGTTTTACTTAAGTTATGTAAAAGCAGATTTCAGTCATGGCTATAAATGACTAGCTGTGCCCGGCCACGCGTTGCTGTGGCTTAGTCTGGTGGTGTTGTTCAGTCTACATTAGATTGTATTTATGCTGTGACCTCCACCCTTCTTTATACTCACATTAGTAGTAGTATTTGAAGTCTGTTACCTTCTTCAATTTTTGTGTTGATTGATAATTGCTTGAGATCCCTGTTGTCTTTGGTTTGTTGTTAGTTGTAATGTCTGATTCTGCTGAGTGCGGTTTATATTTTTATTGTGGTACAATAGTCTTTTTTTTGTTTTGCCTGTGTAGGTGTTTATTATTGTTGTTGTTGTTGTGGTCATGAAGGTTGGATAAGTTAGATGCTACTGTATTGTTTTTTGGAGGCCCAGTGTAGCACTGACTGGCCTCTCAGCCTCAGTGCCTGGCTGTTTCTTACCTGTGATGGTGTTGATTCTTATTGTTGTTGTTGTTGTCATTGTTATTATTGTAATTGTTTTTTTGGAGGCCAAGTGTGAATGTAGGGATTGGGGAGGTGGATGAGTTGTGTTGTCAAATGTTGTATTTGTTATAGTCACAATGCGTTGTTGTGAGTTTTGTGGGTCCGGATTGTGGTTTTGTGGTGTGGTTGTGTTGTTACAACTGAGAGGCAAGGCTTTTGTGTTGTGTTGCCAAGTTTTGTATTTCTGGGGCGTTTAGTTGTGTGCCAAGTTTTGTATTTCTGGGGCGTTTAGTTGTGTGCCAAGTTTTGTATTTCTGGGGCGTTTAGTTGTGTTGTTATAGTCACGATGCACTGTTGTGAGTTTTGTGGGTCCAGTGTGGTTTTGTGGTGTGGTTGTGTTGTTACAACTGGGAGGCAAGGCTTTTGCATTGTTTTGCCAAGTTTTGTATTTCTGGGGCGTTTAGTTGTGTTGTTATAGTCATGATGCGTTGTTGTGAGTTTTGTGGGTCCGGATTGTGGTTTTGTGTTGTGGTTGTGTTCTTACAACTGGGAGGCAAGGCTTTTGCGTTGTCAAATTTTGTATTTCTGGGGCGTTTAGTTGTGTTATAGTCACGATGCGTTGTTGTGAGTTTTGTGGGTCCGGATTGTGGTTTTGTGGTGTAGTTGTGTTGTTACAACCAGGAGAAAAGGCTTTTGTGTTGTGTAGTCAAGTTTTGTATTTCTGGGGCATTTAGTTGTGTGCCAAGTTTCGTATTTCTGGGGCGTTTAGTTGTGTTGTTATAGTCACGATGCATTGTTGTGAGTTTTGTGGGTCTGGATTGTGGTTTTGTGGTGTGGTTGTGTTGTTACAACCGGGAGGCAAGGCTTTTGCGTTGTGTTGTCAAGTTTTATATTTCTGGGGCGTTTAGTTGTGTGCCAAGTTTCGTATTTCTGGGGCGTTTAGTTGTATTGTTATAGTCACGATGCATTGTTGTGAGTTTTATGGGTCTGGATTGTGGTTTTGTGGTGTGGTTGTGTTGTTACAACCTGGAGGGAAGGCTTTTGCATTGTGTTGCGAAGTTTTGTATTTCTGGGGCGTTTAGTTGTGTTGTTATAGTCACGATGCATTGTTGTGTCACGACCCAGGCTACAGAGCACCAATAACCATACGCAGAGGCCAGATTCTATCTAATATCTTTATTAAGGAAATATATAAAGTTAGTAAAAGCAAATGTAAAAGTTAGTCCAGAAGCAGACCTTTCAGGAAAGGTCAAAATTAGTCCAAAGAAACAATGTCCAATATGAAATATTAAGGTCCAAAGTTGTAATCCAATAACCGAAACACTCACTTTGCCAGGCAAAGTGAGGGGAGATGACAAGGTCCTTTAGTCCATGAACTTGAGCAAGGCTAGGAAATAACTTGATACTTGAAACAAGGCTTGAATCGTGGAACAAGGTAACGAGGAACAAGAACAAGGTCCGTGGAATAACTTGGTAAAATCCGTGAAACAAGGCAAGGTTTAGTCCTGGGAAACAAGGCAAGGTCCGTAGGTAAACAAAGGCTGGGAAACAGGAGCGAAGGCTGGGAACAAGGACAAGGCTTGAGCAGGAACGAGGCTTGAAACGGAGCGCGCTGTCCAGACACAACTCGCTCCGGAGGCTGACGAATTGACTCCGCGAAGTTACTACGCGGGTAAAACACCTATATCGAGTCTAACTTTCCCGCCGAAGCAGTTCTCTGGGAACCAGAAACGAAAGCTAAACTCTGAGACCAGATGTTTGACTCCTTAAAGATTCTCACGAAAAGCAGGCTTAATTGGCTACATTCTTAGCTGCTATTCTAGCACTCCTGCGCGAAGCTGCTTCCAAACCCCTCTGTTGTTTACAAAACTCATGGCGAGAGAACACGGGAGATGTAGGCTCAGGGTTTGTTTGACATACTTCTGGGACACAACTTTCTTGCAGGTGCAAGGTTCCCAGATCTGCCTGGGAAAGATCTGGCTGAGAAGATTCCAGTTCTGACTGGGAAGGTAAAAAACCCAAGTTTTCTTCTTCATCAGGCATTACAATGTCATGAGCAGGACTACAAGGCCCATGAGTCATCACATGTTGTGAGTTTTGTGGGTCCTGTGTGGTTTTGTGGTGTGGTTGTGTTGTTATAACTGGGAGGCAAGGCTTTTGCATTGTGTTGCCAAATTTTGTATTTCTGGGGCGTTTAGTTGTGTTGTTATCGCATGATGCGTTGTTGTGAGTTTTGTGGGTCTGGATTGTGGTTTTGTGGTGTGGTTGTGTTGTTGTAACCTGGAGGCAAGCCTTTTGCATTGTGTTGCCAAGTTTCATATTTCTGGGATGTTTAGTTTTGTTGTTATAGTCACTGCGCCCGCAACTTTATCCTTTTATATATATACACTAGCTGTGCCCGGCCACGCGTTGCTGTGGTGAAGTATGGTGGTATGGGAAATAAAGTATTGAGGAATTGGTGGTAGTTAAGGTCAAGGGTAAAGGTTTTCCCCAGACATTAAGTCCAGTCATGTCTAATTCTGGGGGTTGGTGCTCATCTCCATTTCTACGCCGAAGAGCCGGCGTTGTCCGTAGACTCCTCCAAGGTCATGTGGGATGACTACATGGAGCGGCATTACCTTCCCGCCGGAGCAGTACCTATTGATGCACTCACATTTGCATGTTTTCGAACTTCTGGGTTGGCAGAAGCTGAGGCTAACAGTGGGGGCTCTCTCCGCTCCCCCAATTCAAACCTGTGGCCTTTCGGTCCAGAAGTTCAGCAGCTCAGCGCTTTAACACGCTGCGCCATCAGGGGATATTATTTCCTAAAGGTTGTGAATATACAATATTTCTGATTGGGTTTTTTTGTTTGTTGGAGGCAAGTATGAATGCTGCAATTAGGAAAAATGATTAGGATGTAATGGCCTTGCAGCTTTAAAGCCTGGCTGTTTCCTCCCTGAGTGAATTTTTTGTTGGGAGGTGTTAACTGGCCCTGATTGTTTCCTGTGTGGGATTCCCCTGTTTATTTACTGTCCTGGTTTTAGAGATTATATTGTTCTGCATTATTCTATCCCAGTAATTATTTCATATTAAAGAAGAATCTCACTTATCCAACATTCGCTTATACAATGTTCTGGATTATCCAAAGCAGCCTGCCTTTTCATAATCAATGTTTTTGCAGTCAGTGTTTTAAATTCATTGTGATATTTTAGTGGTAAATTTGTAAATACAGTACAGTAGAGTCTCACTTATCCAACATAAACGGGCCGGCAGAACGTTGGATAAGCGAATATGTTGGATAATGAGGAATTAAGGATAACCCTATTAAACATCAAATTAAGTTATGATTTTACAAATTAAGCACCAAAACATCATGTTAGACAACAAATTTGTCAGAAAAAGTAGTTCAGTACACAGTAATGCTATATAGTAATTACTGTATTTATGAATTTAGCACCAAAATATCACGATATATTGAAAGCATTGACTACAAAAATGCGTTGGATAATCCAGAACGTTGGATAAGCGAGTGTTGGATAAGTGAGACTCTACTGTAATTACAACATAGCATTACTGCGCATGGAACTACTTTTTCTGTCAAATTTGTTGTATAATATGATGTTTTGGTGCTTAATTTGTATAACGATTACCTAATTTGATGTTTAATTGGCTTTTCCTGAATCCCTTCTTATTATCCAACATATTCACTTATCCTGCCGGCCTGTTTACATTGGATAAGTGAGACTGTACTGTATATTTCTAATCTTATATTATCTGCTCAGAACTGGATTATATGAGGCTCCTTCTACACAGCTGTATAAAATGCACACTGAAGTGGATTATATGGTAGTGCGGAGTCAAGATAATCCAGTGCAAAGCAGATAATATAAGATTATAAATGGGTAATATAGCTGTGTGGAAGGGCCTTGAGTCTACACTGCCATATAATCCAGTGCAAATTAGATAATCTGTGGAAGAAGCCTAAGTGAGGCCTAAATCTGCCTGTCCCCTAACTGAATCCTGGCTGTCCCATGGTTGCTAGGCAACCAAGTGGGCAGAGATTAGCCCTCTAAACTGGCCGCAATTGGATAAAAAAAAATTATTGCTCTCCCTCTAATTAGGACTTTATTTTTCTTTTCTTTTTGTTGTATCAACCTTGAGGCGTGGATGATGGGTTGTGTTGTCAAATTTTGGGGTTGGGGGGCCTGTACTTTTGTTGTTTTGTGAATTGCCGTGATGCCATCACTCTTTTATATATATAGATTGTTCTGGCACAGTAAGCTGGGCTTTGTTTTAAAAAAAAAAGGTGGGTGAAAGGGAGAACCATAGTATCCAATAATCATGGAGAATGTCTTCATATCTCCAAGCTGGCATAACAAAAAGCTAGGGTATTTCCAGTGTCTGGCTGCTGGCATGATGGCACTGTGAAACAGTGAGGATATTAGCCTATCGGCCCTTGCAATAGAGACATCTTCCATGAAGTGAAGCTTGAAGGCAGAGGCCTTTTATTCTAGATACTGTAAGCTCCTTTAATTCACTCTCCGACTCAGTGCAATATTGAATTCGTAGAGTTCTATTAAGCTTCTCTCGGTGCTCCAGAGAGGATGCATTTCTCCACAGTGAGCTGCCTAAGCTGCTTATCAGGCTGTACCTTAGTCTATCCATGTCATTTTTGATGATATTTCCATTTACTTTTGTGTGCAGATGAATGAATTTAAACCCTCCCCAGTGTTCTTGTAAGAGTGTTCTTTTCCACTCCTTTCCCCCATCTAAAATGTTAGTTTTTAACTTTTGTTCTCCTGAGCCGTAATCCCTCTAGGCATACTTACATTGGAATTGATGGGGCTTCCTCTCAAGTAGTCTGGTCAGGACAATGCTTGAAAAAGTGATTTATCCTATGGCAGGCAGAAGATATGGCCTCTAAATCCGGAATGGAAAACTGGTGTCCTTCCAGGTATTATTGGGTTACACTTATCATCATCCCAAACCCTAGCTATTGCTGCTAGGACTAATGAAAGTTCTACTTCTTCAGCTATGACTGGCCTCTATTACTTAATGGGAAAATACCATATGAATAAGAACGAAGGAACTAAAGGATAGTGTTTTCTGTCTTTGGATTATGTTGCTCTTTTGCATAACTTTTGGTTGTCCCAATTTAGCTGGGATACTTCTGACTATTGTTATTCACTGCATAATCATCACACCCTGTTTTTTTCAGTTCAAATGTTTTGAAAGCTTTTCATAATGTAATTGTTGCGTGAATAAGTTTGTTTGTTACGTTTAACAAAGCACGATGTTACCATTGGCAGAGTGGTTTAACATGTGTTGTCAAAGGCTTTCATGGCCGGAATCACTGGGTTGCTGTGAGTTTTCCAAACTGTATGGTGATGTTCCAGAAGCATTCTTTCCTGACATTTCACACGCATCTATGGCAGGCAACCTCAGAGGTTGTGCGGTATGTTGGAAACTAGGCAAGTGGGGTTTATATATCTGTGGAATATTCAGGGTGCGAAAAAGAACTCTTGTCTGTTTGAGGCAAGTGTAAATGTTTCAATTGGCCACCTTGATTAGTATTGAATAACCTTCCAGTTTCAAGGTCTGGCTGTTTACTGCCTGGGGGAATCCTTTGTTGGGAGGTGTTAGCTGGCCCTGATTGATTGATGTCTGGAATTCCCCTGTTTTCAGAGTGTTGTTCTTTATTTACTGTCCTGATTTTAGAGATTTTTAAATACTGGTAGCCAGATTTTGTTCATTTTCATGGTTCCCTCCTTTCTGTTGAACATTCCAAAGATATTTAAAGTAAACCCCACTTGACTAGTTTCCAACAGACCTCACAACCTCTGAGGATGCCTGCATGTCAGGAAAGAAGGCTTCTGGAACATGGCCATACAGCCCAGAAAACTCACAGCAACCCAGTGGTTTAACAGATTGTCAGGTTTCCATTGAAAGAAGTGGTTCCTACAGTTCATGGGATTCATTTTTTTTACATATTTTTTTACATTTTTACATTTACTGTGTTTCCTTTTTGATATATATATATATATATATATATATATATATATATATATATATGTATATATATATTTCACGTGATGCTTCCTCCCTCCAAGTTGGCATAAAATCTGCAACAATTACACAGTGAAATACGGTAATTCTCTATCATCCCACATTTTCATTGGCTTTTAAAATGTTTACATTTTCTCCCCTCCCTTTGTCATATGCTTACTTGGATTGCTGCAAACTGAGTTCAAATGCATAAGGAGTTTGCACTTAATTCAGCAGAAGGGAAGGAACCAACTAGACCAAAACTGAGAATGTTGTCCTCAGTCTCAAAAATACATCCTTAAAATAACTTGATTGTTGTTGATTTCTTAGATATATAGGTTTGCTTATGCTGGTGAACCATCTACTAAAATAATACTTCAGAATTGATCAACTGAATTTTTAAAAAATATGTTAATCAATGTCAAATATGTATTTAACAGCAATAGGAATGTCATTTACAGTTTTACTTTGTGTTATGCAAGCAAGAGGTTTAACCCATCCCTATTTCTCAATGCAAGATTAAAAGTTAATTTAGTTTTTAAGAAAAAGCTAAAGCAGATGTCTTTATTATATTCCTTCTAAGTAGTGTTCAGGTGTGTTTAAAGAAAGCATAAACTATGTTTTTTTTACAACTACAAATAAGTTTTCAACTCTCAAGTTAGGAAGTTTAACAGATGTGCAATATTTCATTTTCTTTAAATATTGGTGCTTTGCCCATGACAAGGTAAAAACGGGATCATTATATTCCTAAATTGGAGTAGAAGGAGAAAAAATCCAGATGGCTTGCAGAGAACAAACTATCTTAATTTGAGGAAGATAATATTGTTTTGTTACACAGCCCTTTTCCCAGAGGGAGACTATGAATACCTTTAACAAAGTTTGGTGGAAAGGAGGAAGTGAGATAAAAATTTGAGTCCCGAGGGACATCAAAACAGGAAACTAGCAGATGCAGATATGTTGGAAACATTGATATAAAAGTTAGGGAATAATAATTTTGCCTCCTTTGGAGAAAGTGCTATTAATATGTCCTGTTATAATAAAATGAGCGAAGAGCGAGAGAGGAGAGGCTACTCCTTCAGGCAGGGGGGAATCTTTTTAATCCCACCGCTGCCACCAATTATAAAGAAGGCGCTGACACCAAATATATCGGACACCTCTCCACTCTACTCACGCTCACTTATGTGAGAGGCGAGGGTATACCATTTGATTTTAGATTTTCTTTTAAAATGGTAGCTGCCACCAACCTAAAATGTCTTTAGGATTTTTGTTGTCTGAGGCAAACTTCTCCCATTCCCTGCCCAGACTGTTTCTACCCCTGGCTCCCAAACTGATGTTCACTATGAGGCTTTTCTGTGGTATTTTATTGTTGTATTACTGGAACTTTTATTAAGGCTTCTTGATGGAAAATATACACTGTGGAGGCTTTTGAAAATTGAAAATAGAATAAAAATTTATTTTCTTAAAAACAGGCAAATGATTACTTCAGAGAGGTACATTAGCATAAACGGTTACAGACGTTCTTCAGCTTAACTTAGTTGTATGTTTCAGATTACTTCACTTAGTTTCAAACAGTTCCAACCAACCAATCTATCTATTGGTCACAAAAACCCTTGCTCTATTTGCTGAGAATAATCACGAGTTCCCCTGGGTTGTTAATTAACTCTAACCTAGAGTCCTTCTATTAACCAGCCCAGTAGTGAGAGTCAATCCCTTGAGTTATCTTCCTCTCAAAAATCCAAACTGCCTGACCTAGCCTTTCAGTTCTCTCTCTCACACACACTCCAAACTCCAAAACCAAACTGCTCTTTTCAAACCCCAAAACAGAACTCCTTGGAGCTTTTTTCCCCCTCTGCACTCTAAGACTTGGCTCCTCCCATCTGCTCGGGCTGGCCAATCCTAGGCGTTTGTCTCTAACCTCCTCCCTCTTTCTAACCACACTCAAAATGGCTGCCTGGCATTCCTCTACAAAATGGAGGCTTGCCTCACTCACTGTTACCCAGGCTTCATTCCAGGCCTAATAGGTAAGGTTCACTACACCTGTCACATGGGTGAATTCACATACTGCCCTTTCTAATGTGGACTCTGCACTTGGTTATGGATGAATCAGTCTGTTTGAGTTTCTCTCCAATCTCTCATTTTAAATCCGTTTTCTTTGTCCTGTTCTTTAACCACTTTACAACTATTTAAAAATGTGTATGACATTTTATATGCCTCTTTTTGGGTATTTTCCTCCAAGTATTTATGTATACAGTGTTGCCTAATATATCAATTCCCCTAGAATCAGACCACAAGGGACATCCAGTCCAAAAAGCGTGCTTCCTTAATATTGTCTTTTTCATGATATAGTTAGAGATATCCAAATTGTGTGCATTTCTTTTTTTATTAGAAAATTACATGGTAAAATTTGGGAAGGTGCAAAGCCTGAAGGGTGCCTGAGGTTTGTGCATAACTTGAGGAAGCACTAATTGAGTTGCGTTGTGTGCTTTCAGAAATAAGGTTACACTGAGACATGGCATTTTCTTGGCAAGATGCGTTCAGTGGGGGTTAACCTTTACTTTCCTCTTTTTTCATGTCAGGAGATTTGAGAAACTGCATGTCACTTCTGGTGTGAGAGAATTGGCTGTCTGCAAGGACGTGGCCCAGGGGAACACAGATGTTTTACCATCCTGTGGGATGCTTCTCTCATGTCCCCACATGAGGAAGCTGGAGCTGACAGATGGGAGCTCAACCCACTCCCCGGATTTGAACCGCTGACCTTTCGATCAGAAGTCCTGCTGGCACAAGGGTTTAACCCATTGCACCACCAGGGCTTCTTCTCAGCCTTCCTCTGAGGCCGAGAGAGTGTGGCTTGCCCAAGGTCACCCAATGGGTTCTCATGACGAATTTGAACGCTGATCTCCAGAATCATATCTTAACACTGAAACCCTTACAACTCACAACTCACTGGTTCTCGCTAATTAGGTACACTTTTATTAATATGTAAACTGAACAAATTTCCCTTCCATTCCCAGTTCACACACATGATTATTCCCCTTTATGCTAGCCACATGACTTTGGAGGTGTCTATGGACAACACCGGCTCTTCGGCTTAGAAATTGAGATGAGCACCAATCCCCAGAGTCGGTCACGACTGGACTTAACGTCAGGGGAAAACCTTTACGTATTCATGATTGGGAACTCTTCCTCTCATCTCAAATACTTTTATTTGGCGTTTACTGTACTGCAAAAACATGAACCAGATATAATCATGCCTGTATATTAAGTGTGTCATGTATGAAGCAGCCCACGTGATTGATGTGAACATAAAAAAGGTAAAGGTAAAAGGTTTCCCCCTGACATTAAGTCTAGTCATGTTTGAACCTGGGGATTGGTGCTCATCTCCATTTCTAAGCCAAAGAACTGCTATTGTCTGTAGACGCCTCCAAGGTCATGTGGCCAGCATGACTACATGGAGCACTGTTACCTTCTCACCGGAGCGGTACCTATTGATCTACTCACATTTGCATGTTTTCGAACTGCTAGGTCGGCAGAAGCTAGAGCTAACAGCGGGTGCTCACCCCGCTCCCCGGATTCAAACCTCTGACCTTTTGGTCAGCAAGTTCAGCAGCTCAGTGGTTAAACCCACTGTGCCACTGGGGGCTCCGGATGTCAACATACATTCTGTGAATATGGCTTTCCTTTTTGGTTTTGAGACTCATGATACCACAAAGGCATGGATCTATGTTGGGTGTGGAAGACCTGAAAGTTGCATGGATGTGTCTGCATTTGTGTGTGAGGCATCATCAACTAAAGAACTTCAGTTTCTTTTCCCCATGCTTTAGTTCTAGCCTTTTTCATTCCCATACTGCAAGGAAAGGAAATATGTGGCCCTCCACTTGTTATTGGACTGCAATGTCCATCAGCCCCAGCCAACATTTTTAATAGTCATGGGAATTGCAGTCTGAAAGAGCACACTTTGCTGAAACTGTCCTTAATTTTCCAATTTATTTGTGAGCCTTCTATTTATACAGGTTTTTTACAATAAAGAATCACTTGCACTTCATTCTTATACATGGATGCTTAGAAGCAGAAATTATACATTGAGAGTGAATGGGAGTTCGCATACAACTGCAGTATTATAATGTATCACTTTGTTCTCGATAAATCACTTGATTGATAAGAAACTAGTGTGCTATCCCGACGGTTCTAATTTTTATTTTTTACAGAATGGAATGGCTTAAACCATTGCATCATTTTGACAAATGAACAGATGTCATTTTCTTGGGACCAGAAGAGAAAGCAGATGCTGCCACCTAATGGACATTTGAAGAAATGTCTCCTTTGTACCTTGGAGGAGTGAATGCCTTCAAATCATCTGTCACCTTATGTAAGTGGCTCTCAACCTTTCTAATGCCTGACTCCTTAATACAGTTCCTCATGTTGTGGTGACCTCCAACCATAAAATTATTTTTGTTGCTAGCTACTTCGTAATTGCAATTTTGCTACTGTTATGAATCATAATGTAAATAATCTGATATGCAGGATGCATTTTCATTCACTGGACCAAATTTGGCACAAATACCCGATATGCCGAAATTTGAATACTGTTGGTGTTGGGGAGGATTGATTCTGTCATTTGGGAGTTGTAGTTGCTGGGATTTATAGTTAACCTACAATCAAAGAACATTCTGAACACCACCAACAATGGAATTGAACCAAACTTGCCACACAGAACTCCCATGACCAACAGAAAATACTGGAAGGATTTGGTGAGAATTGGCCTTGAGTTTTGGACCCAACATGGCCAACTGTGAATACTGGTAGGATTTGGGGAGGATTGACCAATGATTTTGGGAGTTGTAGTTCACTCATATCCTTATGCATTTTCTAATGGGAGTATTAATAAAAAACAAAAGGGAAGACTGACATTTTAAAATAAATAGCATTACAAATGATCTAAGCTGCTTCTGCTGCTGCTGCTCCTCCTGATGCTGTTGGGACACTCTCAGTCCCACATCGCGCAGGTGCTTTCCCCCTGGCTTGAAGGGACTCGTTGGTACAAGTCTTCCTCCAGCCTTGCACACTTTCCCTTGCCCATGCATGCACACCATGCTTCTATGCACCAAGCACATCTGCTCTCTCCTCCTCACTTGGAGTCTCAGAAACAGCCCTCCCCTTGGCTGAGAGACTGGACAATCAGAATGGAGGAGGGCTTTTGGTGGGAGGATTCACCATCTGTTTCCAAAAGGAAGGACAGGTGGAGAGATCTTCAGCCTCCTCTGCCAAAGGGGTTCGTAAAGCCATCAGAAAAATTAACAACAACAACAACAACAACAATAATCATTGTGATCTGGACAGAAAAACGAGAAAACTGATGACAATTGACTACTCATTACACCCATGTAGTGATGTCAACAGACTTTACTTGCCCAGAAAATCAGGAGGCAGAGGGCTTCTGCAAGTGAAACAAACGGTAGAAGAAGAGAAACATGCCCTGGCAGATTATGTGAAAGGCAATCAAGAACCAACATTGAGGGCATTCAATAGTAGTAAACTGCTTCAAGTGCAAAAGACAAAGAGTGAATACCGTAAAAACACAATCCAGAGCAGAAGAGAAAACTGGAGAAAGAAGGTTCTCCATGAACAGTTCCTGGGAAAAATTGAGAGACAAACTGACAAAGAAAAAACATGGCTGTGGCTCACAAATGGAACTTTGAAAAAGGAGACGGAGGGCCTGATTCTGGCAGCCCAAGAACAAGTCATTAGAACCAATGTCATCAAAGCCAAAATTGAAAAGTTGACGACAGATCCCAAATGTAGACTCTGCAAGGAAGCAGATGAAACAATAGATCACATCCTCAGCTGCTGCAAGAAGATTGCACAGACTACAAGCAGAGACATAACACCGTTGCTCAGATGATTCATTGGAACTTGTGCCACAAATACCTCCTGCCTGCGACAAAGAATGGTGGGATCACAAGCTGGAAAAAGTCTCTTTATTTGATAGTACAAATGTAGACACTGCAAGGAAGCAGATGAAACAATAGATCACATCCTCAGCTGCTGCAAGATGATTGCACAGACAGATTACAAGCAGAGACATAACACCGTTGCTCAGATGATTCATTGGAACTTGTGCCACAAATACCTTCTGCCTGCGACAAAGAATGATGGGATCACAAGCCGGAAAAAGTCTCTTTATTTGATAGTTTTACTGTAACAAGGATTCCAGACAAAGTGGATTTTTATAGAAAGAAGCCAGACCTATTTGTTGAGCCCCTACTTGTGTTTTCTACTGCTTGTTTTAGATTTTTAAAAAACTTTTTGGAGGCATTTATATCCTGGCTTCCTCCCAGCTTGCAGTGTAATTTAAAACAAAACAGTAAAAACTTTTTGGTGTACAAAAGTTTAAAAAGACATTAAACCACTGGTTTTGCAACATTAACTTAAAACACAATATTAAGAGGTGAGTGGAAATGACTTATTGGATTTTAACATAGTAGCAGGGATCCAAAAGGTTATTCCATTCACAGATATTTCTCCATGAGTTCACCGTGAAGCACCAAGAATAGCAGGGGAAACACTTATTAGTGTTTCACATCACAGTGTTGAATATAGGCTCAGTGTTACCTACTATATCCATGATCCATGACATTATGGTCTTTCATCAAATTGCTATTTTCTATGCAGTATAGATAAGCACAATGTTGAAAGTCCCTTTGTCTTCAGCTGATATGTTTAACACAATATATAGGACCATTTCAATATATATGACGATATTTACTAACTGTTTTTTTTCTCGTTCCAGAAGTGACTTGAGAACATACTGCAAGTCACTTCTGGTGTGAGAGGATTGGCTGTCTACAGAGATGTTGCTGAGGGGACGCCCGGATGTGTTAGCTGGGAGGCTTCTCTCATGTCCCTGCAAGCTAGATCTGACAGACAGGAGCTCACCCTGTCTCGCAGATTGGAACCGGCAACCTTCAGGTAAGCAACCCAACCTTCAGCTCAGCAGTTCAGCCGGCACAAAGGTTTAACCCATTGCGCCACCGTGGCTCCTTACTCACTGTGTCGTCATCAAGTTAAATGAGGTACAAATCTTATCTTAAAGATAAACTCACCCCAATCCTTTGCTGAAATATGATGTACTGAAATGTATTCAGTTGTTTCAAGGGTGACAACATACATTGACTAAAAATGTATAGAAAGAAAACGAGGAGATGTATGATTGTTTTCCCAACTTGGCATGTGTTGGAATAGAATTCCCATCATCCCCAGCCATCATGATTTCCCTGGTTGTTGCTGATGAAACACATTTGGAGGGCAATAGGATGGAAAAGACTGAATCAATTTTTTGAACTGATAGATGAATGGTTTGAATAGGAAATGTGTGAAATGAATACCGCCAAATGAGCAATTAATTCATTGAGTTTACCCTAGCTGGGAGTAGCAATTGAATGTATACATTGATATTTCTGATGTATTCGTGGGCTATAAAACAAAATTAGTCTCAGAGTAGATCTTTCGTTGGTATAGATACAGGGTTTGCCAATTCTGAAATGGTTGTTCTCTGTGGCATGGCCAGATGTTGACAAAAGTGCAAGTTCAGATATACAACAGTTGCTATATATTCTTCTTCTAGAACCTCAGTGCAAGGAAAACATTGCAAAGTCCACATGAACTCTGTTAACTCTGGTACCAAAATAATAGTGACTTTAAAAAGAGCATTGTTCAGTAACCTACAGTAACATTCTGCTACCGTTGTGTTCACAGACCCCTAATTCTAGACTATACACACAAGGAGAATCCAACATACTGTTCAGTTGTGCCTCCCTGTTGGCAGCATGTCCACAAGAGCACAAAAATAAATGGGCCACTGTTTGTGCAACTGGGGATAACAATGGGATTCTGTTTGCAGATGTCTTTCTCTTGCAATGACATGTTGGATTTTGTCTATTATTTGCAGTGAGTTCAACTCAACAAGGATCACAAAAGTTATAAATAAACAGTAGACTTTTTCAGAAAGTGGAGCTTGTCAGAAATAATCAATCAACAATTTTGGCTGCAATCCTATAGCTACTTGTCTGGGAGAAAGCACTGTGAAACACAGTTCATTAAATTGGTGGGGTTTAGCTAAGTATCAGTTTATAACTGAGCAATTAATTCATTGGTTTTACTCTAGTTGGGAGTAGCAACTGAATTTATACCTTGATGTTTCAGATGTATCGGTGGGCTATATTCTCTTCCAGCTTTGATACATTATAAGGAATTTCTGTGGCTGCATGATAAAGAAATATTGATTGATCCCTTCGTCTGCATTTTCAGAATGACACTTCTTCAAGTGAGCAGTGTAATATTAAGTATATGGTATCCTCAATGGATATAAACATCGATATAATAATTTAGCTCTGTGACATTGTAGAATTAGCCATTCTTTATTAATATTTTGGCTTAACTCTACCAGAAAAAATTAATGGCCCTCGAAAAAGGAAGTTACACTGTGGGTGATATAATATAACTTCTCTGTGTTCATTTAAAATTGTGCTGAGTTCTACATGTGTGAATTTTTAAAACAAACTGAGAACATCGCTGCTTACAATCCAATACAAGAGAGATAACTTTTTAAAATATTGATTTCATTGCTAAAGAATCCTTGCAGGAAGCAAATTCAGCACAGTACAAATTATAATTCATCTCCTGTAGCTCTGGAAGCTAGCTGGAATATCTTTAAGAAGCTGTTTATTATTGATATTAAGGCAGGACAGTAGTAATAGGGGCCACCTCTCGTCAAACTCATTTTTGACAGGTGCCACGCCCCCTTGAAGCAGGAAGTCCTGCCCCTTGAAGCAGGAAGTGCCACCTCCTAAAAGAGGAACTCCCTCCTCCTAAAAACAGGAAATGCAATCCCGGGAGACCCTTCCCCCTGAGGTGAAGCCCTCCCACAGCCCACAGCCCACCCCTACCATAAGCCGCCCATGTGATGGGTATGTCTATGGTGCATGTTCCCTACTCCTACTGCAGGAGCTTACCACGTGGTGGGGCAAGCACAGACATGTTTCAATGAGGCATTCATGGTGATGCGTATGGGCTGAAAGGCCCCTTGCCTAGACTGACCCCTCTGCTTGAGGAAATGGGGCAGCCAGGACCGTGTGCTAGGTCTTAGTGGTGAGCTCTGTGCTCTGTGACCAACAGCCAATGGATTTAGGCCCATAAGGTCATCATGTGATACTGGGAGGGCCCATTAGGGCGGAGCTTTTAGGAATAAATACTCCATGTGAGTTTTAGTGCATCCCTTGACTGCTTTCAGAGGAATAGAAAATATGGAATCACCAGATGGCCCTTCAAGCTCAGCGTGCCTTTCAGTACCGGAAGTGCCTAGAAAGAAACAAACTGCTATGAAAAGAAGAGCTGAAAGCGGCTATAGGTATTGGGCCTATCCAAACATGTCAGGAACAACAGGACTTTCCCTACCTGTGACACCAATGAATAGTCCTAAAAAGCCGCGAGAATCCTCGAATGCTAAACTTCCGACAAGGCTTAACTTATTACCAGGTCTTTATGCTGTGAAAAATAAATTCACAGAGGTTAAGCCTGATTTAAATGATCAGGGCACAGACAGGATCGATTTGAAAAAGCTTTTCCCTGAAATGCCGAGAATGTATCATGCTGATGCTACTGCTGTTCTTGAAGAGGCGGATGAAGAGATGCTTTGTAAAACAGACTATAAGGATATTGAGAGAACGGGAGAAGAACCAACCTCAGGCAGATGCGTCCATCGGTCACTCCTAGAGGAGCTGTTGAAGGATGGAGCGGCGGAAAAGGAAGTCATGGCTGTTGATGAAAACACAACGGATGGTTTCGAGAATATTACGGTACGTGTTAGAATACTTGTTTGGGGAGTTGGTGGGGATTGGTCTGGTATGGGGAAGGGAGATGTGTGAGCAATATGAGATATCTTTAGGAATGATGAAATGAGTGTTGTAGACTCAATGCTATTTGTTTGATCTCCGTAGGGCTGTATCCAGTTTTCTGGTGATGTGGAGGATCTTCAGATTGGCGACTCTCAGACCATGGAGCTTTTCAGCATGCCGCGTGTTTAAAGCCTGTTCTGCAGAGCAGAGCTGCTATGTGTGTCTCACAATAAAATTGGTTTGTTTTGTACCCCTGTGTTCATACTTGCATTCGGTGACATAATGTCAGAGTCCGATGAAATCCTAAAGAAAATATATTTTTCGCCGGGTAAGGTAGGAAGCCTCGGAGGTGTTTGGCCGCTTTTTCAAGAGGCCAAAAAACAATGCAAAACTGTAAGGAAGGGGGATGTTACTCAATGGCTATCCAAACAAGACAGTTACACGTTACACAGGCCAGCAAGGATCCATTTTAAAAGAAACAAGACTATTGTATCTCATGTGGATTCTCAATGGCAGGCTGATTTAGTGGATATGCAGCGACTTTCCAAGTTTAACAGGGGTTACAAGTACATTTTAACAGTGATAGATATCCTGTCTAAATACGCATGGGGGTTGCCTCTGAAGGATAAGTCAGGTAGAGAGGTGTCGGAGGCCTTTAACACTATCTTCACTCAAGATGGTCGAAAACCTGAAAAATTACAGACAGACCGGGGTCGGGAGTTTCTAAACAAGGCGGTAAGCACTCTGTTGAAACATCATGGGGTTCACCACTTTGTCACCAACAATGAAGTTAAAGCAGGAGTTGTGGAGCGGTTTAACAGAACTTTAAAAACAAAAATGTGGAGATATTTCACAGCTCATAACACTTTTACATATATTGATGTATTGCCTATGTTCCTCAAAAGTTATAACCACAGTTTTCACCATACTATCAAAACAAGGCCCGTAGATGTTAACGATTCCAACGCTCTAGACGTGTGGAGGAAAGTTTATGGGCCACATGTGAAAAGAAAAGAGGAGTTATCGCAATTCAGAAAAGGAGACCATGTGAGGATTTCCAAAAGCAAGGGTAAATTTGCTAAGGGGTACGAACAGAATTTTACCAGTGAGATATTCATCGTGGACCAGGTTCTTCAAAAAACATCCAGGCCTGTATTTCTATTGAAAGATTATGCGGGTGAAGATGTCATTGGCACCTTTTATTCTGAA
This sequence comes from Anolis carolinensis, assembly GCF_035594765.1. Taxonomy (NCBI): domain Eukaryota; kingdom Metazoa; phylum Chordata; class Lepidosauria; order Squamata; family Anolidae; genus Anolis; species Anolis carolinensis. The sequence goes on from NC_085845.1 coordinate 140,018,266, forward strand.
GAACTGCAAAAGATTAATACTGACAAAGACCGCATCTACAGGATTGAAAAAATTCTAGCCACAAAAGGTCGGGGTGCGAGAAAGCAATGCCTAGTGAAATGGTTAGGCTGGCCTAGCAAGTTCAACAGTTGGGTTCTGGCTTCCGAAGTAACAGAACCTGAGTAGCGGCAGTGTTTTTTATACGCCTAGGAAAATGGGGGGAGGTAGTTTTTATCTCACACTACCTAGCAACGCGAGTGCTAGAGCCTTCCCTAGGAACAGCATTTCAAGCTTTACTATATCTTTAGCAAAACCTCTAGAGCTCTCAGGGGCATGGGAAGTAGGACTAGTTGAGATACAGTACCCCCACACCTGGAATAACGTGACCACCGACCCACGCTTTGAAATTGTACAGGGGGAAAAGAAGTGGTCCTTCCAGCTGCAGAATGGATATTATTCCAGCATCCCAGAGCTGTTGGAATACATGAACGAGCGCATATCATCACGCAAGAGACCGCCCGATGCGATTCTTAAGTATGACCCCGCAACCAGAAAGGTCCTAATTAAACCCGAGAATCAGTGTACAATCGAAGCTGACGTGGAATTACAGCGTATATTAGGACTGTCTCCCAACATTCCTCTCAGAGCGTCAGCTTTCTCAGCAGACATCACAGGAGGTTTCAACACATTATATGTTTACACTAATATAGTGGAGCACCAGCTCGTTGGTGATTTCTACGTGCCTCTGCTGCGCTGCGTACCTGTGAAGGGAAAGAATAACGAGTGTGTCAACATTTGTTACGATAAACCTCACTACATTCCGGTGAGCAAACACCACATCGACACTCTCACTGTTGAGATAAAGTCAGACCAGAACAAAAAGATACCATTTCGCTTTGGAAAGGTGATTGTGAAGCTACACTTCCGTCCCAGGAGGACATTGGATCTTTAAAAAAGAAAATGGTCATCCTGAAATCCTATGGGGATCCCGGTCTTTATAAAAACTATTACAGAGCACAAGCTGGAAATGGACTTCCGGGTTATCATGGTATCCCCCAAATGTACGGCTCAGGACTGGGTGGGATTTTCAGGAGCCTTTTCCGAAAAGCTGTACCGCTTTTGAGAAGAGGCCTGGACATCATTAAACCCCACGCAAAAACAGCTGCGCGTAATATAGCCAAAGACATGGTCGGTCATTTTACACAGGCAGTTCTAAACAGAACAACCCATGAAAACCCACAAGAGGGATCAGGGCTGATGTATATTAGAAGGAGAAGAGGCTTAAAAAGAAAAGCATCACAAGTGAGGTTGAAAGGCCCGCCCCGCCCTGTTAAAAGGAAAGCGCAGCGTAGAAAGAAACCACAGAAGCGTCGTGGAGCGAGAAAGAGGCAGAGGATACAGTCTATGAGCGATATATTCTAAAACAGCATCATGGCTTTTATTCACGGATGTTCTGAAGAGTGCACTAAATCTGAACTAGATTTGTTTCACATTGGGCCTACACAAACTAGTATCGAGAGAAGCCTTTATATCGAAGTACCCCCACTAACGGCTCTTACAGAAGCCGCACCCTTGGATTTTTTTATTGCTGGAAATGGTGAAGACTACATGGATCTCAACAACACACTTCTATATTTGACGTGCAAAGTGGTGAATGAAGACGGAACAAACCTCCCCAACGATGCTGCGGTAGGCCTCGTGAATTACCCGATAGCCTCCATTTTCAGTCAGTTAGATGTGACTTTAGGGGACCGTCTCATCAGTCAAAGTAACAACTGCTATCCTTACAGAGCATACATTGAATCCGTGCTGAACTATTGCGAAGACACACTAGCCACGCAATTTACAGCGGGGCTTTTTTATAAAGATGATGCTGGGGAGCATGAGTCTACCGAGCTGGATGGAGAAAATGATGGTTTTATCAAAAGAGCAACCCTGGGAGCCGGTAGTAGAAAAATAGACTTGATGGGACATCTCCATGCTGACCTGTTTTTTCAAGAAAAACTGCTGCTGAACGGTGTCGATGTGAAAATTAAACTTACCCGCAATAAAAATGCCTTCTGCTTAATGAGCAATGATGCAAACAAGCGTTACAAATTACATATTTTATCAGCCTCCCTCTTTGTCAAAAAAGTGAAATTGACACCCGGTGTCCGCCTTGGACATGCTGAAGCCCTCTTGACATCTAATGCCAAATACCCAGTGGACCGTGTAAGCATGAAAGTATTCAGCATACCGGTAGGGAGCCGTGTCTCCAATCAAGAGAACCTGTTTTTGGGTCAACTTCCTAAACAGGTGGTGATAGGGTTGGTCGATAACGATTCTTTCAGTGGTGCATACAATAAAAACCCTTTCAACTTTAAGCATTATGACATCAATTTTGCAGCTCTCTACTTGGATGGAGAACAGTATCCCATGAAACCATTTCAGCCCAATTTTGAAGAGGATAATTGTGTGAGAGAATATATGAGTTTGGTTCAGACTGCTGGCAAACACATGAAAGACAGTGCACTTTTAATTAACCGTGAGGAGTATGCAAAAGGCTACACGCTCTTTGCGTTTGACTTGACTCCAGATCAAGAATGTGCCGACCACTACTCCCTGATTAAAACTGGAAACCTGAGGGCAGAGCTGCGTTTCGCCAAGCCTCTACCAACAACCGTCAATATGCTGGTTTACGGTGTTTTTGACAACGTGATAGAAATAAATCACAGGAGAAATGTCTTGTTTGATTATATGTGAGATGGATAGCCTTCAGTTAACTCATCTACTAAGCTCAAATCCCTATACTCAAAAGAGTTTCTATGGGGTGTTACCATGTGACATGCTTCCGAGAAAGCATCTGCAGCAAAGGCCGCTCGCGTTGATTATCAACACTCATCCCCATAACCTCCCCGGGGAACACTGGTTAGCTGTTTACCTGCCGAATGAAAGAACTGCAGAATTTTTTGACTCATATGGACACCCTCCTGACTATGCCTTGTTTCCCAAAACCATCGTGAACTTTTTAAAAAGAAACGCCGACAAAACTGTGTATCAATGCAGGCCTGTACAGGCCTCAGACTCTGTTGTTTGCGGACATCACTGCATATTTTTCCTTCATCAACGCTGCAAGGGACTGGACTTTAAAAATATTCACGCATTATATTCCGACGATTTGGATAAAAATGACAAAATGGTTCTTCAATTTGTAAAGAAAATGAACACAAGACCACGTGCCTCGGATATGTTCCAAACGATACAACAATGTATGTCCTGTAGTGCATTTCATAATCGTGTTTAATAAAAAGCTCCTCCTAGAGCTGCTTTTGGAATATGATACGTGTCTGTCGTTTTTAAAAGAACATTCACAAACAACAAAATAGGTTTTAAGAATATAAGTATTTTATTCATTGAAAATAAAATGTATTATAAGCTGAGCCATGCAGGGGTGCTGGCCTGGCGTTGCTTTTTAGAAGATCTGCGTGACAGAGACGGAGTTTGAGTTGGGGGTGAACCCTTAGGGTTCTTTAGATAGTCCAGAAGTTCTCTATTGGACGTATTACCAACCACAGATGTCGGGGTGTTTATTTCGGCCAAGGCCCTCATAAAGGCATCCCACCCTTTAGGGAGACGTGTGACAGGTAAGGCGTGAGTTTGGATCGCAGCTTTGACCAGGTCCAAGATGTTAGATCCGGGAATCACCGCTCCTTTATACACAAAGGATCCTTTATCATCCCATGTAGAAATATTCTTGTTTTGGCTTATTTTGCTGAGCATCAATCTCGCATGATTCTTGTATCTAGCAGGCAGGCCGTCCACCACTTCACGAAACACGGTGTCAGAAGGGGGCTGTGGTGTTTCTTCAGCAGGTGGTTCAGATAGAAACAGATTTAAACTTTGCTTCTCAGCATCCCTCTGTTTTACATGAGTTAAATATTTTTGAAGTAAGGTATCGTAGAGTCGTGCTTTTTCATGTTCGGATAAATCAGACCTTCGTAGAATCTCTTGCATTTCTCTATCTAGGGATGAGATGGCTGTAGTTCGGATGTTTTCATCCTTGGGAGGTGCGCCTCTTAATTGATCCAGTTGACGGCTGGGAACCAGATACATTTTTTCAGCATATTCCATCACTGTTTGGTTAGAAAACTGGTTAACAGAGGAACGGCAAAACTTAGCAGAGGTCCCAAAAACCCTCCAGACTGTTTCACAAGGCACTTCTTTTTTCGAAGAGACACTTTGCTGTTTCCCAGAATTCTAATAAGGCGGCGCCTTTTTCTCAACGCCCGTAGCTGGTGCGGGGCCAAGGGGATGTTTCCCTTTAAAGTATTGAGTGCTATTTCTGAGATAGTAGCAATTAAATCATTGGAGCCCGTGCACAAAATGGCTTTTCTCTGGCGTGGAGGTACCTTAATAAGTAGTTTTAAAAGTTCCAGGTTTCTCTTTACACGATTGGACATATTATCCAGGAGGAGCAGGCAGCCGCAGGTCCTACGCCGTTTTAAAACAGTTGCCTTTTGTAACTCCGGGATTTTTTCTTCATCAAATATACCACAGGCCAATCTGGTGGGAAGATTCCAGTTCTTAATCTGTATGTTTCGGGTGTAGTACCATTCAAATCTATCATTAAATAACCGTGAGGTTTGCTTGTTGCGTCTGCGTAGGATTCCATGAAAAAACTCACATTTCCTGGATACATCTGTCGTGCCAAAGTAGCAATTTGTAGTTTATCCCGGGGGTTTTTAAACAGTACCATATATTTTGCATTAAGACTGATGGTTCTGTTGCTTTTTCCTTTGCAAAAAATATTTTGTGTGATGAGGAAAACACTTATATTCCGGTGATGGACATACTGGGTGAAACACATCTCCAAACCACGGTTATCGCAAGCAGGCTGCATCAAATCATCGATTACTATAAAATTGACTTTATTGGGTGGTAACAATTCATCATCATCAAATTTTTCAGGTAAACCCTGCACAAACTGGATAAAGGGGTATTTACATTGGAGTTCATTGTACAGGGGTTGCCAGCAACTGTAAAACCACACAATATTTTGAGGTAGTACAGAGAACACATGATCGGCATTATCCAGCATATTTTTTATAAAAAAGGTTTTACCACAGCCGCTCGGACCTGCTAGAATAGCAGAGAAGGGATGCTGCCATCGGGTCTGCAAATCAGTATCCATAAGGGAGCGTTGTAAATCCGTCTTTAATTACTCTTTTATCAAAAACAACCTTCTGTGTTTTTTTGAGGGTTTTCGTATGAAGCGTCCACTGACGCTTATTTCGAACAATACCCGGCTGATGTATCACAATTTCACGAGGCTGGCAGCCTTTCTTGTCCGAGACGTAAGCGAATGCCAAGTCTTTTAGACTGCTGAAATTAATTTTCTCACAGTTAGCACTATTCAGGGTGATTCCCTTAACTTTCAAACAAGCTGTGCCATCAGTCAATTTATATCCATAGGATTTTGGACCTACACTGACAAATTCTGTGATAGACCGGCCTGATGAAATTTCGTCAGTAAGATCCCCTAAATAATCTCCTAGAGGCGGTTCCCATTCCCCTTCCCGACTCACAAAAATGACACTGTCCGTGTCGTGATACAAAACACGTCTACCTAATTTATCTAGCAACTTGTAGAGTTCAAGTCTAGCATAAGCAGTGGTAAAACATGCTATGAATTCATTTTTACGCCCAGCGGTTGTCACACGGTCCTCTGAATATTTCCATGAGAGACAGACAGCCTCATCATCCAGACATTCAGACATGGACACCTTATAAGCATCAGAAAATAGAATCTGAAAGAAATCCTCAGGATCTCTCAGTACTTGTGTGACAGGTAAATTTGTTCTCTGTCCAAACTTGCCCCACAATGAGTTTAAAAACAGTTTGGCAATTTGACGTTTTGCAGGATTCACTGCAATCTTGTTTCTGCGTAAACGCACCCCCTCCCGTGCATGATAATCCCTTATATATTTAGATTTATCTTGTTTACTCACACACCACTGTGGGTAACCTGAAGCCTCCTGCTTTTGACGAAGATGCATCTTTATATACCCTGAAAACAGATCTGCAGAACGATGCTCAAAATGCCACACCTCATAAATTTCAACAACTTTGTAGCCCTTCTCTATAGCTACATTCAACTCGATTGTACACCATGTTCCAATTAACGCTCTTTCCTCATCTGTGTGGTCACAAGGGTCCAGATGTCGTGCTTCTGCACAGGTTGAGCACAGTACGAACATGAGTTTTCCAGAGATTCTGGAAGGCAAAACTGGAAAATAGAGATTTCTAGGGGGAAAAACCTTGGCCTTAACTAGTCCAAAATAATTTGAAAGGGGCTTGAAATCCTTGTAAATGATTTCAGGATGCCCCAAGGGGTACTCTTTTGTTTTGTTTACATAGGGGTACAGACTAGTAAAGTCATAATATTTCACAGATTCCCCATCTTTAGGTTTATAATAGAGGCATATTGCATTTGTACGACCCCCAAAAAGCGCATCGCGAGGTTTTAGGGGTTCAGGAAAACTGGCTTTTGCAAGATAAGCCTGGACTTCCAAATCTGTTTTTACCATATTTCTCCACTCGTGCTCCCAAATGGAACGCACTTCAAACCCTAGGCTTTGGAGCTCCGCGGTCCTTTTCTGTGTCGCGTTAAAAAGAAACTCGTAAGATTTCCCCACCACGGGGTTGTCCTCCTCTGGAGAATAACAAATCAAACAACCATGAAAAAAACAACCGAAATACTCATAGGCAACTTTCTTATCATCCACAACTGCAAAACCATCCAGAAAATAATTTCCAACTTTAACCTCCCCACCATTCAATGCGTGACGTATTTCAACTTTTTCCTTATGACTGACAAAAGAGAGCCACTGTATAGAGGCGGATGAGAATCGCTTGTACTGATTATGGTAATCATTACAACTTGGAATCGCTATAGTATTTACCCTAAGAAATTTGAACCTATACATGGCGAGAGCCACACCTGCAATGGTAGGGTATTGAAAAGGATCAATAGCGACCCTGTACCTCTTGACTTTGTCTTTTTTCTTGCCTACCATGACTTCTCTTATACCCATTGTGAGCTGCACTATTTCATGTCTGTACTTGGTACAGGCCTGCTCCAAAATCTCAACATCCTTCTGACAATAGAATGCAAGCTCTTTCTGCATATCAAAGGTTTTTGACTGGTTCTCTGCATACCAGGCTGTAAAGGCTGCCTTTTCAGCAGGCATCATGTATTCTACGCCATAGCATTCGGGCTGTGGCATTGGCCCTACATAATCCCAATTCTCAGGCTTGTTAAAATAATGTGGAAAATACCCCTTGGCATCCTCAAATCCCAAAGCCTTTGGTAATTTAGAGAGTGCCATGGGTAGGTGACTGAGTGAGTCAATGAATTTTATGGAGAGTCCTACCACAGTAACACAGATCAACTTCCCACCCTGTGCTATAATTTCAACATCCAGTTTTTCTTTCACCAACTGTCGGAGTATAAAATAACAGTCATATCCCTTTGAATTGTGAGCTATGAATGTTGCATCTTTAAAGGCTCCATCTTTTGTAAACGTTTTAATAAATTGTTCAATACAGTTTTCGCCCTTAAATTCCCAGGTTTTGCCTGCAAACTTCCATGGCTCCCTTTCCCCTTCCACCTCAATTTCACCATCACTGTCTTCAGACCCACTATTCTCCTCCACAAAATCTGGTTTAAAACACTCCACAGTCTCCCCAGAATAAGCTTTTACAAAGCAAAAATTCGGCACGTGAGCCCCCGTACTCTGGTGACATTCAAAATCGTAAAATAAATATTTCACAGAAAGCTTTGGCTGTTTAAGCGGTTGCATGTAACACAAATGACCCTCATCTTCAACAATGTAACCCCAGCAGACCGTACACTGTCTCCCTTTACACTTTTCATCATCGTGATCCAGCTCCTGATAATATCGACACTTTGTACAATACATTCTCGCTAGACATTTGACTTTCTTCTCTAAACCCAGCTGTTGGTGTAATTTTAAGCAAGCCTCAGACCTACAATGAAACTTACATCGGGGGCATCGAACCTGTTTCCCTATCACATTATCACACCCCTTTCTCAAACACATTCTGCAATAAAATAGACATGAATGATGGTCATGATTATAGAGTTTGCGACAAAATTGACAGTAGTTTCGGATGCCAAATAGCGCTTTTACATTCAGAACCCCATAGAAATGCTCATCATGTAAGAGTAGAGTATAGGCTTGAGGATAAATGGGGCCCTGTGTTTTAAACAGAGCCCACTCTGACTTTTTTGAGTAATAAGCAACATCGATATTGACTCTTAAATGTTGTTCAACAGTAGAAATATCATTAAGGGTTACCTTTTTTTGATCAGACCATCCGAGTTCCATATGCAGTTTTTGAGCAGCTGTCAACATTTCTGAATCTGTGGGTTTATGTAAACTCATAACACCAAATAAAGCTCCAGCAAAACACATATTGCCACCTGCATAATTCAGGTCTATCAGATACTGTCTCTTCCTAGCAATTATTTCACTGGCTGGAATGGAACTCAGTTTTCGACGTGCTCCACCTTGTGGCGGTTTTGTTATAGTGACCACGAGCTCAAAATCACCATGAGCGCAGATTTCCATATTGCTCTGTAATAGACGACTCAGCTGGACTAGAAACTCCTCAGCATTAAAGAGATCCCTACTTCTTTTAAAAGAGAAGAGTGGATTTCGTAACCCTGAGGCTTCTAATCTCACCTGAACAAAATCTTCGGGATCAATTCTCTGGTTCAGATTGTCTAAGATGCCCTGGATCGCTGTGTATAATGCATTTATAACCTGTGCATATGACCTCACGGTTTCTAAATTTCTGAAACGGTATACCTCCCCGATCCGCAATGTGTTATAACTAGGAAAGGTAAATTGCCACCTGTGCACGCATTCTGCAAACACAGGGGGTGACCCATCATCCTCCTCACCAGAGGTGTCTTCCTGTTGAGGTCGGTACTCAACCTCGTTAGATGGGGATTCTACCTGTTGAGGTTCAGGAGAATGTCCATCCCTCTGGGTGTCTGTACTGGAAGAAGAAGCCGGGTCTGACCTCATTGAGTCTCTATTGCTTTTATGTTTTTGTTTACTTCTGGACCTGGCAAGAGTTTTTCTCGCCTTTGTTATCAATCTACGTCTCCTTTTCCAGTACAGTTCTCTAGGTGTGAGCTTCTTTTGCTTTCTTCTACCCCGCTTGTGCAACCCTCTACCTATCTGATAGTGAGTTGAGTTTGTAAGAGGGTTATAATTTTTACATGCTTTAATTGCTTTGAGAAGTTTTGGAATTTCATGACCGACGATTTGATCCAATCTCATTTTTAAAGCAATAGACTGTTTATAATTGTCGTCCGCTTCATCGTTCAATCTACGAATTTCAGCAAAGCATTCCCCCGCAGTGCTCATAATTTCACAGTCATGATCATCTTCCGAATTCAGCACAATGTCATTGTTGCCTTTCTTCTTCTTTTGAGGTCTAGCTGATTCCTGAGTTTCTGGCCTGGCTCGCTTCAAGCGGGTTCCTAAAAGATATAATAAATATAATAAAATACCTAAACACAATCACGTGTGGCTATTTCTCATATTTACAGAGAGATGTTCTGTGGGGCATACAATTACCTCGAGTTTTTGAAGTTGATAGATTGGTAGTCTTTGGAGTGGGCATGTTGGTCTCCTTATCTGGAAATGCAAATACATACACCTGAGTAGCTGTTTCTCATATTTACAGAGAGATGTTCTGTTGATTTCTGTAAGTTTGTTATTTTGTGTGATTGCGACTTTGTTAATTTTTGTTGTAGTATTTATGTTCTGTGTTTTACTACCATTCATCATTACCTGCATGCTTGGAAGTTGGTGGAATAGCCTTTGGTTTCTCCACAGTCTTGAAATCAGCATCCTCATGACGAAGTGCTTGTTCTGTGGAAAACAGACAATCATTTCAGAAAAGACACACACACACTGGGTGGGCGTTCATTTTATTATTAAATAACCTTTGGAGTATAAGGACAAACCCATCATTTGAGCATCATCCACTTCCAGCTGAGAAATTTGCACATCCTCATAAGTAATTTCATCTGGTAACGGCATATTTTCTATGATGGCTGGGTACTGGATATGAACGTTAGGATAGAAATGTTGGTTGATGTTGCTCATTTCTGATGGTTTGAGTTGTTGAATCTAAGAAGGTGGAGAGGGTTAAGAGGCAAGCATTAAACAGGTTGTGCAATCATTGCTGAGACACATTTCCATACAAGACCCAAACCGCGCCAGACACCATGGATTGGACCCACCCTGACAGATTACCAGAAATTGAAAAACAAACGTTCAGGATTATTCAATCTTACCTGAATTTGGCAGCTGGAAAAGCCCCCAAAACATCATTAGATACTGAGATATGTATCTCTTTACAAAAAATGAATGAGTTGGATGCCAGGATCTTTCCTATAATATCACCTCTGCAATTGGACACTCCCACACAGAGCTGTGAAATCCTTCAACATGTGATGCAGCAAACATTTTCCGATGGCAAGATTAACTGGGGCAGAATTTTTTCTATAATATTATTTGGATGCATTTTAGTCAGAAAAATGCCCTACACAGAAGTTCATGTCGATAATGTAGCTGAATGCATCGCAGCATTCTTGCTAGATCATGAATCTAAATGGCTTTGCCGTCATGGAGGCTTGGTAAGTAAAATAAACTCTTAAAACTTTATAATATTCAATTTAATATACATTATTGTGTATACATATAATATTGATAATAATATTATATATAATATACAGTATTGTATGTACATATAATTTATTGTATGTACATATAATATTGGTAATAATATTATGATGTGGTACAATATAATACTAATATTAATATTACAATATAATACCGGTAATATTATACACATACACACACACACACACATATATAAATAATATTACCGTATAGTGTCATAGTACAATATGGTAATATATGATGTTAATATTGTACTATGGTAATAATATAATATATTGTATGTACGTATAATTTGTGAGCCAAATTGCCCCCCCCCACTTTTCTGGTAAGAAGGTCAATATATAAATATAGTAATTAGATTAATTAATTAAAACTAGCATAACAGAATCTTATTTCTCATTTTTTCTAGGAACATGGGGTGAAATACATGAATGCTCTAATGGATGGTAAAACAAAATTGTCGATTGTTGAATTTATGTTATATGTTTATAATCTAAAGTGGTTGATATTCCCTGTATAAATAAATAAAATAAAAATCTACATCTTTTTTGTTATTATTTATATAAAGCAAACAAACAAAATAATGTACCCTATTTTCTGTTGTAAAAATAAGCCGTAGCTTCCAATGAAACAGATTAAATTATAGGGTTGTTGTATGTCTTTCGGGCTGAATGGCCATGTTCCAAAAGTATTCTCTCCTGACGTTTCGCCCACATAATAATAATAATAATAATAATAATAATAATAATAATACTTTATTTATACCCCGCCACCATCTCCCCAATGGGGACATCTATGGCAGGCATCCTCAGAGGTTAAATTATATATAAAAATCTATTAAATGACAATTGGGTGTCTGACCTCAAATGAAGCCAGCCTAGAGGTATAGGATTGTGTATTAGGTTAGAGTACCAGGCACAAGTAATTCATTAGCCCTGATTTTCATAAGTACCCATTTGCCTAGGATGGTTTGAATGTGTATTACCTATTTCCAGAGGAGCATTCTTTTGTTACAGTAATTAGGTCAATACAGTAGATAAGCATATACAGATAATCTGCAGGGGCCTTTCATGTTCCTTGACTTTTTTTTGAATGGGCCTTTCTCCCACCTAACCAAACAAGACACGGCTATGGAAATATATATAGCTATGGAAATTAGCTATATATATTTTATATGTAAAATATATAAAACTCTATTAATAACAATTTAATAATAACAATTTAATAACAAATAAATAACATTTTAATTTAATGTTAAGTGAAATAGGTACAGTTTTACCACCAAGGGTCACCCATCATAGCCTTTTAAAGGACAGGATTCAGCCATAGAGACTTTTTAAAAAAAACATCCCATAAGAGGTTGACCCACATGTTAAATTATTTTAAAATCTTAAACTATATATATATATATATATATATATATATATATATATATATATAGAGAGAGAGAGAGAGAGAGAGAGAGAGAGGAGGTTGGGAGAAAGGTTTGGACTTACCAATTCAGCCAGAAATGTTGCATGGGCCAGAGGATTGAACCCAGGATGTCCCAGGGTTTTTAAAGCGTAAGGGGGTCCTCTTTTCTGGTTGGGGCCGCCTTTCCATCCGCTTTTAAACTGAGAATTCCCATTGGCTGATGAGACAAACACCCTCCTTTTGAGGTGTGGTCATATTTGCAGTTAGGCATACATGTTGTACAGAAACATCTATATAAATCTCTATTAAATAAATGGGTATCATACTTTTTTTTTATTTTGAGGGAAGGGGTTGGGGAAAGGTATATTGAAGAAAATTAGCAATATACGCCTTAAAGAGTAGTTGAAATGTATTTCCAAAAGGGAAACCCTCAAATAAAAGCACATTGTGCATTATGTTTTTTTAAAATCCATTTTTATTTTACCCCATTTTAAAATAATCTGCTAAATGGGGCATGATGGGCTATAAGGACTTGTATTTTCTAAAGGACTGTAACACTCTCCCTTCCCTATAGACATTGGGTTGTTCTGTTGGACCCTTATTTTATTATTTATTTTATTTTTGGTTGTAAAAATAAACCATGTTTCCAATGATGCATTTTAATATATATATATTAATACATGGTTAAAGAAAGGGGCCCACACTTCGCCTTGTGTATTCAGTTAAAGATCCAGGCACAGAGATGCTTATTATCTCTGTTTTTCAGAAGTCTTAAGCATCCGGCCCCATGCCACTGAAAATATGCATATCCTGATTGTCAGAAGGATCAATAAACAGGCACATATTTTCACTTTTCTATTTAGTTAGATATATATATATCATTAGAAATCTTATGAGTGTTCATTAAATGTACTTCTAAAGGTAAGCCCCTCAAATAAAAAACACAATGAGCATTATGTTGTTTTTAAATCCATTTTATTTTACCCATTTTAAAATAATCTTCTGGTAAATGGGGCATGTTGGGTTATAAGGTCGTATTTCTAAAGGAATGTAACACTTAAAGATCCAGGCACAGAGATGGTTATTATCTCTGTTTTTCAGAAGTCATCAGCATCTGTCCATGGCATGAACACTGAAATATGCATTTCCTGTTTTGTCAGAAGGATCAATAAACAGGCACGCATTTTCACTTTTCTATTTAGTTAGATATATATATATACATTAGAAATCTTATGAGTGTTCATTAAATGTACTTCTAAAGGGAAGCCCTCAAATAAAAAACACATTGAGCATTATGTTGTTTTTAAATCCATTTTATTTTATCCCATTATTGAAAGTACCATATATTTTATTTCAATGTAACACACTTTTTTGAATTTTTAAAAACAGTCATCAATAGCTGCAAGTTTTACTCTTTCTTAAAATTAGTTATAATAGGCCAAAATTTGACATAATGTTTGTATGGACGGTTTTTTAGCACAGTTTTGACTTGCTGCAGAATCTCCTGGTTGCAACTCTTCAATCCAGCATTTAGAACTTTAATAGCCTTATCAGTTTGGCCAATATATGTTACCAAATTCATAATGTAGTCCAATATTTCAGAGGTCATATACAGAGAGTTTTGACAGTAACCTATCAAAAGAAAAATATGAAGGGTATTTATGAAGCATAAATTTCCACAAATATCCTTCAATTTTTTGCTTAGGAATTTGTTGTTCCATAACACACATTCATGACTCATCTGATTCCCTGCAAAAATCTGACAACCCGGACACGCCTCAAATAATATTTCGTTTAAACAGTGATCTAATATCCCGTAAACGGTTGCTTTGGCGGTCTCCAACATGACCGTCTTCTGCTCTACATTCCCTGTTTCAGTCTTGACATCCAATCCAAGAATGCTTGACATAATCACATGGCCTGGGCGTTGAATAGCACTCATTTCAGGGGTCTCCTATAAATAACAAATTAATCAGATTTTAAAACACCCACATTCAGTGACTACCACCCCACCCATACATAAAACACATCCCTTCAAAACTCATACTTACTTGTAGCTGGCTTGATGCTACGCAGCATAGCTTCCAAATAGCAGCGATCGATGGTGACTTCACTTCTTCTTCTTTAGCTGCCCCTGATGAATTTTCTGTAACCCCCTAAAATGATTTAAAAGATAAGTGTAAGTGCTTTCAGTTCACAATTTTGCTCCTTGAAATAGACCCTTTCAACCCTAAGAGGGATCAGAATAATAGTTTTATGTTTTTTACCTGCTCAGAGGATGGTATTGCTGGTTCTGATGAAAGTGTTTCCAAAAGCCTGTTAGCTGATTCGGAAACCACCCGGTCTTCCTCACATTTTCTTTTAGCTAAATCACAGTCATCATCCTCATCAGAACTTGAACTTATGAAGCGTTTCCTGCTTTGGGATTCATCAACTGTTGAATCAGGTAGCTCTGAGGAAGAAACACTGGCATCTGATAATTCCATATTTTCCATTCCTCTGAAAGCAGTCAAGGGATGCACTAAAACTCACATGGAGTATTTATTCCTAAAAGCTCCGCCCTAATGGGCCCTCCCAGTATCACATGATGACCTTATGGGCCTAAATCCATTGGCTGTTGGTCACAGAGCACAGAGCTCACCACTAAGACCTAGCACACGGTCCTGGCTGCCCCATTTCCTCAAGCAGAGGGGTCAGTCTAGGCAAGGGGCCTTTCAGCCCATACGCATCACCATGAATGCCTCATTGAAACGTGTCTGTGCTTGCCCCACCACGTGGTAAGCTCCTGCAGTAGGAGTAGGGAACATGCACCATAGACATACCCATCACATGGGCGGCTTATGGTAGGGGTGGGGGTGGGGGGGGGGTGGGCTGTGGGCTGTGGGAGGGCTTCACCTCAGGGGGAAGGGTCTCCCGGGATTGCATTTCCTGTTTTTAGGAGGAGGGAGTTCCTCTTTTAGGAGGTGGCACTTCCTGCTTCAAGGGGCAGGACTTCCTGCTTCAAGGGGCGTGGCACCTGTCAAAAATGAGTTTGACGAGAGGTGGCCCCTATTACTACTCAGGACAGAATTACTAGTTCTGTCATTACATAGGAAAGGCTAGCAATGTGACTCTGTTCTTGCTTACTTGGAAGGAATATGTCAATGAGGCATATTCACAGGTATGTGTGAATAAGAATATAGATTGACTTAGTAGAAAAACATAATGGAACATTCGTCAAAACTCACAGAAATAAGATTTTCACCTGTTTTATTATGCAAAGGTTTCAATTAAACACTTGAAAAGTTAGGCAATAAATACAATAAACCTAGTGGAGGCTCTTTTTGAAACTTTCTTTGGTGTTGTTTTCAAGTAATGGCAATCCTATCAGAGGGTTTTCTTGGAAAGATTTGTTCAGAGGAGTTTGCCTTTGCCTTCCTTTGATGAGGAGATTGTGTGACTTGTCCAAGGCCATTCAGTGGGTTTCCATGGCTGAATGGGAATCCAAACCCTGCTCCCCAAAGTCATGGTCCAACACTCAAACTACAATACCACACTGGCCACTGATATACCAATGTTGGTCCTCCAGATGTTTTGGACCTCAAGCCCCAGAAGCCCCAGAGAGCTTGGCCAATAGTCTGGGATTCTAGAAACTGAAGTCCAAACCCCCAAAGTTGGAGAACCACTGTTTTCATATTAGGTTAGGTGACTCGTGTCCATCTAGATCAGTGGTTCTCAACCTGGGGTCCCCAGATGCTTTTGGCCTTCAACTCCCAGAAATCCTAACAGCTGGTAAACTGGCTGGGATTTCTGGGAGTTGTAGGCTAAAAACATCTGGGGATCCCAGGTTGAGAACCACTGATCTAGATGTTCTTGGATAAAATTAGTCATCAGTTTTTGCCTGCAGAGGATGTTGAGTTGCAGCCCAACAACACTTTGAAAACCACAAAATGTGTCCTTAGATTTGGTACATCTGCACTGTAGAATTAATGCTTTTGACACAACTTTGACTTCCATGTGTCAATTCTATGGAATCATGGGAAGCACCAGTACTCTTTGTGAGAGAGGACTAAGACTCTGCTAAATTACAATTCCCATGATTCCATAGTGTTGAGCCACGAGAGTTAAAATGGTGTCAAACTGCATTAATTCAATAGTGTAGATGCACCCTGTGCTAATTAAGAGACAAGCTAATAATTTGAATACATGAACAACTTTGTTATGACGTGATCCTTTTCGTATAGGTTTTATTGTATGAAAGCGTATGGGAAGATTGTGAATCAGGTCAGAAAGTTAAATCGACATAATTGGTTCTTTTTATGCTTTTCAAATTTATGCTAAAGGAAGAAAATATTGGTTTATCTTAAATTTATCTAGTAGGTATCTGGCTATTGGATGGGAAAAAAATGATTCATTATATTTGCAAGTTGCTGAGAGGCTAAGAAAACTTATCCAAGAGAAAAAAGTGTCAGAATTGAAAAAAAATCACAAATTATTTCAAAGAAGGAAAATAGTTTAGGTTTAAAGATACAGTTGCTGTTTTAACTAAGAAAGTATTCTTTCTCCAAATGTTTGTGACAGATTTGGCTTTTTATATCAGTTCCCCAGCTTTGGTGTCTGCTGCTCTCGTTCTGTTTTGACATATGTTTTGACATATGTCTCTTTTGTTGATGTATGATTTCATCTTTCTTTTTATATCTGTGAAAGTATGTTCATTTGTGTAAGCCACACATCAATGTTGCCGTCCAAAAAGAAATGTGTGTGCAAAGAAGCTGTATGATGCCCACCCAGCTCAGCTTCTTAAGAAGCGGCATTTTGTCTGAATAGAAACAGATGTTTTAAATAGTATTTGGATGTGCATAATATAATTCAAATTGTTTACTGTTAGAAGTATACTATACATGAATTGTTATTCAATTATATCTCTCTGCCACCATATATCAACAAAAGAGTATGACAGAGCTGAAAGCTGCTTCATTAGTTTTGACATCCAAGCACATTTCCTGTTCTTGAAATGTTTATATGTATATTTTAGCTCTTTAAAAGTGTGAAGTGTAATTTTGCAATATACTGTACATGTCAGTAGATAGGTACAGGTAAGCTTGAACTGCATTGGTGTCAACAAAATGGATAGTTCTCAACAGTAACTCTTTTGAGTTTGATAGGACTTGTTCCTAGGTGAATAGAAGTGGACTTCAAAGTTGGGCCCCACTTTTTAGTCTTGAAGTACCCCAAATCTCCTAACACTTTCCAATTTTTTGTAAAAAAAATGTATGGTGTAATGTTAAATAACTTTCACCTGGATATCATAAAATCCGCAAAGGCACAAATGCACCAAAAACACAACCCTCGTAACCCTCCATCACCATGCTTTTTCCACTCCAAAATGTGAAGAAATTTGTGGATTTCAGGAAATTAAAAAACACAATCAAATTATACTTGGTCTGTAGTAATTCGATAGGCTGCCTATAAGTGGAAAAGATGGGTTTGGGTGGGCTGTGGAGATAACAACTCCAGAAGCAACTCCGCTTGCTCCTGACACAAAAAACAAAACAAAAACAAACAAAAAAAACCCTTCAATTCAGCGCTGTATTTGTAAAGACTCCAAACACTGGTCTAAATCCTATTGGTCCTAATTAAAGAAGGTTAATCAGTGAAAGTTACATATCTTTTTGATTAACAAATTTTTCATTGATTCAGTGACCCTGCTCTAGTTATGATTAACAGTTGACTGCTACAGGCCATCTGAAGTCCTCTTCCAAGGCAATGTGGGTCACTACCTTTTCTGATGCTATCGTAGCATTGGCAAAGAGTTATTAAGTAAAGCCATTTCAAGGTATTGGGGGTCTTTTACACCTTGTTCCACAAGAGCTGAATCTAGGTCACTTCATAGCACACTGAGAATAATTTCAAAGCAATTTGCAGGTAAAATTACTTAGATCTGGTCTAACTTGTAAACCTGGCTCCTACTTGTCCAATATTATTGGGTTTTTAACTTGTACAGCTTGATGATGTGGACTAAATTTTTGGGGAAGTGGGAGCCCCCACATGTGTGGAAGATCCTTGCCTTTCCTGGCTTATCAAAGAGGCCAGAGAGGAATGACTGGATGGGTAATGGGAATGTCTAATGTAGACATGGGCAAACTAAAGCCTGGGAGCTGGATGCGGCCCCCGGGGTGCTCACCTCAGGTCCTCCTCATTTACTCTGTCCTCTTGGTATAAGGACACAGTGGCACACAGCAGCTGAGAGCCATCTGGAGTGCTCTCAGCCACTGCATGCCTCACCCTCCTCCCAGGACGGTGTGAGCAGCCCCATCCTTATGCTGGGAGGACTACTTAAAAAAGGTACATGATGGGTGAGAGCCTTCTGGAGCACTCTCAGCCATGCCTGTCTCACCTTTCTCCTTGCATAATATCAAGAGGACAGCCTGAGATTGGGGGAGAAGGATCGGGGCAGTCGCCACGTGACCCTCCTTCCTCCTGACATAAGGATGGAGCAAGCAGCCCAGCCCTTATGCTGGGAGGACATTCTGAGGATGATCCAGGCCATGTCCTGGCCCTGCCCTCTCCCAGGCCCTACCCCTTGTGGGCCCGTGCCCACCCAGCGTGCGAATGGCCCCACTCTCTCCTGGCTCAGCTTTCCTGGCTGTGCCCGCAGTGGGGCCCCAAGGCAAAAAAAGTTTGCCCATGCCTGATCTAATGCCTTTTTCCAGCAAGGCATAGTTCCAGCATGCCTAAAGAAGGTCTTTGTAAGACCCTAGTTTAAAAAAGGGCCCCCCTGGAGCCCACTCTATTGAGTAATTATTGGGCAATTTCCAATATTTCAGTGTTTTAGTGAGGTCTGGAGCACATGATGGCTTCCAGCTCCAAGGTTCCTGAAAAAACATGGATAACCTGGATCCACTTCAATCTGTCTTCAATCTGGCTATAGGAGAGAAACAGTTATGATGTCCTGAACTGACCTCCTCTGGAAACTGGATATGAAGAGTACATTTCTGTTGGTCCTGCTGCACATCTCAGTTGCATTTTTATCTTACTGACTTCTTAAAAAAAATTGAATTTATTATTCATCTGTACGGTTTACCATCCTGAAAACAAGAAAGAAAATGTGATAGGGTGGTAAAAAGAACACACTGAGAAAAAAAATCACACATAATAAAGTTGGTGTATACCAGTGATTCCCAAAGTGGGTGCTACCCCCCCTGATGGGCGCTGCAGCGATCCAGGGGGCGGTGATGGCACCTATTAGGACATGGGGGCGGGGCCAGGAACATGGTGGGGCCTCTTCTCAAGAGCCCAAGAGGGCTGAGAATCTATATCTCTCCTGAGGCACTTGTTGCAACACAGAGGGCGGAGCTAGGGAAGGGGGAGGGGCCTCCTTTCAAGAGCCCAAGACAGGGCTGAGCCTCTATACTTCTCCTGAGAGGCCTTTTGGGACTAAAGGGCGGGGCTAGGGGCGGGGGCAGGGCCTCTTCCCAAGAGCGCGAGACAGGGCTGAGCCTCTGTATACCTCCCCTGAGGCGCTTGTTAGAACACGGGGGGGGGGGGGGGGTTGAGAGGTTCAGCCCCGTCAGTAACTTAGAAAGAGGCTCCGCCCCCTCCTCTAGCCACACCCCCTGTGTCCTGGCAGGCACTACAGGACAGGGATAGAAGCTCAGCCCTGCCTCAGAGCTCGTAACTCCGCCCATCCCAGTCCTGGCTGCCCATTTGTGACCCCACCCACCTCCCCCTCCCAGCCCTGCATCTTGGACTAGGGGAGAGGCTCAGCCCCACCCTCTTGAGCAGGAGCCACACCCACCCCTCTAAGCCACGCCCCCTTCCAGGTGGCCCTGAGTCATATTTTTTTCTGAAAAGGGGCTGGTAGGCCAAATAAGTTTAAGAACCACTAGTGTATACTTTTGAGTTGTCTTTTACTTTGTAAATTTACACCAGAATCAGTAGACTTCCAGGGTTTGTAATGAAGAAAAGAGGGGAGGGGGAGCAATGAGACATGATCACAACAAACGTCCCTCTTTAAATGTGGTATGCCCCAATCACCTAAAATGTAAGGGGTGGGAGCAAAATCCATTGCATCTTTAAAAGATGATTCTGAGTCAATTGAGCTAATGCTTTCCTAATCCCTTTTTATTTCTGTGTCCGTTTTATTTAGGCATGTGTGCTTATTCCCTCAAGTATCTGTTTTTTCAAGTCTAGCTTGTCGTAGTTGAAGTTCTAGCTCTCATTCATAAGAACAAACAGGACCTATCTCTTTGCATCAATAGGCACGCTTTGCATAAGCTGCATGGAAGATTTCCATTTTTAATGGGTTTAATTAGCATTTATGAAAAATGCTGGTTTCCTATGATATAAAGTGACAGATTTAATTTGTTAAGTGGCTAGTAATAAAGTGTGAGTTGATTTGTTTCACTGTAGTTTAAAAGCCCCTTGCTCAACAGGGCTTCCATGTTAATTCATTAAGCATGCTTTGGACCTTATGGAGACTCTTCTGCTCTCTTTTTTTTGGTAAATTTAATTAACACAAATCTAACTCTCAGGAGATTTAGTGTCCTCGACAAATGTATGTGACAGAACCAGTCATTTAAAATCCATCTTTGTCTTTATGTTCATTTACTTTAAAAGGGGGATTATAAATGAAACAAAATGTTGTAATTGCTGAAGGATAGAAGGAAGCCTTTAAGCAAAATGCCACGCACAATTCAAGAAGTCAAGGAAGGGAGAACGGGGGCCAGGCCCAATCTTCCCCTTCCCTGGTAGCTTTATAGAAAGGGAAATAAGATGTTCTGGTTCTTGGCAGGCTGCCTGGTATTGCTTTGAAAATGCCAGGGGAGCAGAGATGAAAATAATTAACAGCACACTCCTGGACCAGCCTATTCAGAAGCAAAGGCAGCTTGTGATTCCCATGATGATGTAGAGCTAAACTGGCTCTAGATTTTAGTCTGAAGTTAGTTTAAAGGATCTGTGCAAGGTACTGAGTCCTGACGCCTACCCTGGCTTAGCATCTCGGGTACCTTTGTCAAAGTTCAGACTAAAACTTGGAGTGCACTGCTCATCAGTGACATTTGTTGTTGTTGTTGTTGTTGTGTCCCTTTAAGGTATTTTTTGACTTATAGCAACCCTAAGGTGAACCTATCACTGGTTTTTTTGGGGGCTGAAAGTTTAAGACTCATCCAGTGGGTTTCCATGGCTAAATGGGCAATAATCCAACTCTCAAACGACTACACCTTGTTGGCTCTCCTATGGTTCAGAGGTAAATCCTGTTGATTTAAAATTGCTTCCCTCCAGATAAGTGAGAGCCCACTCACAAAGTTTTTACATGTACTGGCTTAATGTGAATAATTTGTGATCAAGCCAGGTCATCAATTTTGTGATGTTCTTTTTAGGTTATTGGTGAAAGTTTGAGGAGTGTTTTAGTTCTCTACATGCCTTAGAGCAGGGCTTCTTAAACATTTTTCCACATTGACCTCCTTTGGCTCAATAAATGTTTATGTGACCTCAGTTATATAAGTATACGAAATAGGTGTAAAAATCAAATATTTACTAATAACAAGTCAGCATTTTCAGGGCTTGCTAAACAGGTTGATTTTCCGTTTTATGAAGTATGGCTGAAGCATTTTCTCTAGTCCATTGTAAATGCTGCACAAAAGATGTGTATAATTTTTTTAAAGCTACTAGATAATGTTCAGAATTTTTTTACTGTTGCCAATTTTTCAGGATCCCAACATTGAGGCATGGAGACTTCAGGGCCATAGTTTAAGAAGCAGTGCTTTAGAAGATGATTACTTATAGACTTTAATCACTGGTTGTGTTGACTGGAAATTCTGAGAGTTGGAGTCCACAGTACCCTGAGGGCCAAATAACTTCTTCTTCAGAAGTCTGACAACTCATATGTTTTTCCAGGCAGCAAAACTAGAGATGTGTTAGTTTTTTGCATAATGTGTATTGTCTCTCTCTGGTTCAAATGTGTTTCTTTTTGTTCTTTATTGTATTATACTGGTCTGGACTGAATAATAAGAAACCCATTCCTATTTCAAAGTCTAACTGACTTTTACGCAACCTGAAAGCTCTTGTCACCCCCCCCTCCCCCGCCCTCCCATTTCTCTTTTTGCAGATTTCCAACAGCCAAAGGTTCATGAGATAGAGACCTTTCTGGCAGAGAGACTTTCCTATTGGGGAAGTTGTTCCTGCTTAAAGTTATTTCTTCTGATAAAGAGACACAAATCTATTCTGACTGGATGCTAAGGGCCCCAACAGTATAAGGGAATGTGGTGTCATTACGGCTTGCCTTCCATTTGTTTCTCTCAACAGCAAGGATTTGATGAAAGAGATGAGTCCAAGATGTCTTCCCAATCCCAAAGTAGAAGGCAGTGGTGGCTAGTAGAAACTGGAATTCCAGTTTCCACTAGTCAAGGAAAAGGAACGATCCAAAGTTTAAATGCTACAGTAGAGTCTAACTTATCCAAGCTAAACGGGCCAGCATATTCTTGTACATTCTTCCAAGTTTTGCTGGGGTCATGTACCAGTGATGCATCATGTTTAGATAATTTTCTTTTAAATCAGTGGCATAAGTGTACTTTAATTTCCTTAACCAAATTTCTTCCCATTCTTCAATTCGTATTGGCCTTCCTATATTTCTTGCCCATTTTATCATTGAATTGTTAATTTGTTCTGTTTCGACCAACCCTGCTTTTGTCACAGAAGCCTGTCGACGAATTGTGACAGAATATATGTAATCACTGATCTCAAAAATATTGCATTATTATAATGATTTGGAAGTCTTATATCTGATGGCTCACTTACATGTGCAATACCGGATCTGATTCTATGGAGATTAAATAACAAACATACAAATGTGAGCAGCTAACCTACAAAACAGTTTCAATCCTCACCAAAGGATTAGGCACTATCATGGATATTTAATAAGGATATCTTCACTGGTTTCTCCAGATTCCACTTCTGTTTCCTTCCTGACTAGTTAGTGCAAAATTTCCTAATTTACACTTATTTGTGCAATTTATTTAATTTGTGTGATTTTTGCCATTGATTTAAGTATGTTTTACATGTTTTTTCAACTATGCAGCTTAGTCATTTTTATTCTATAATATGTGCATAGATTTTTGTGCATGTTGTTTCTCAGAAATCACCCATTAGCCTCAAAATTATGAATATGCTCAGAGGTATGCTTGTTTAGGCATAGTCCCGAGAATGTGAAAATCCAACTGTCATGGAGTGCCGTGAATCCAACAAAACATTTTTTCTAGTATTCAGTTGGATTTGTTAGCCACATTGAGTTCCTGTATTGAGAGAATCAAGTAAACAAGATAAATAAATAAATACTACTAGAATATAGAAGGAAAATTGACAATGTAGTCTTCAATAGCAAAATGCTGCTGCTGCGTAGAGATGGTAAACAGTGCCAAGCATCATGTCTTTCACTTCATCACAGAATACACACATTTGAAACATTCCAGCAGTAAGAATAAAGTAAGTGCTGATTAATCAGCAACAGCTATTTTGATATGTTGTCAAAGGCTTTCATGGCTGGATTCACTGGGTTATTGTGAGTTTTCTGGGCTGTATGGCCATGTTCCAGAAGCATTATCTCCTGATGTTTTGCCCACAACTATGACAGGCATCCTCAGAGGTTGTGGGGTCTGTTGGAAACTAAGTAAGTGAGGTTTATATATCTGTGGGTCCAGGGTAGGAGAAAGAACTCTTGTCTGCTTGAGGCATGTGTAAATGTTCCAATTTACCACCTTGATTAGCATTTAATGGCTTTGCAGCTTCAAGGCCTGGCTGGTTGCTGCCTGGGGGAATCCTTTGTTAACTGGTGTTAACTAGCCCTGATTGATTATTGTCTGGAATTCCCCTGATTTTTGAGTGTAGCTCTTTATGCACTGTTCTGATTTTAGAGGTTTTTTTTTTAATACTGGTAGTCAGATTGTGTTCATTTTCATGGTTTCATCCTTTCTGTTGAAATTGTCCACATGCTTGTGGATTTCAATGGCTTCTCTATGTAGTCAGCCCCCGGTGGAGTAGTGGATTAAAGCCTCATGACTTGAAGGTTGGGTTGCTGACCTGAAGGCTGCCAGGTTCGAATCCCACCCGGGGAGAGCGCGGATGAGCTCCCTCTATCAGCTCCAGCTCCATGCGGGGACATGAGAGAAGCCTCCCACAAGGATGGTAAAAACATCAAAACATCCGGGTGTCCCCTGGGCAATGTCCTTCCTTCTCACTCCAGAAGCAACTCAAGTTGCTACTGACACGAAAAAAAATTGTGGTTGTTGGAGTGGTCCAGCATTTCTGTGTTCTCAAATAATATGCTGTGTCCAGGTTGGTTCATCGGGTACTCTGCTATGGCTGACTTCTCTGTTTGAATTAGTCTGAAGTGCCTTTCATGTTCCTTGATTTGTATTTGGGAGCTGTGTTTCCTTTATCTTATTGATTCCTAGGCATTTGCTCCATTCCCACTCTTCACTTTTTTTAAAGAATAGACATCTATATATATAAAAGGGTAATGAAATTTCGGCCTAGGACAAAACAACAAAACTACACATCCCAGAAACACTAAACTTGGCAGCACAACCTCTCATCCATGCCTCTACGTTCATACAACAAAAAGCTCCAGCTACTCCAGAAAACGGCCAGGCTTTGAGACTGCAAGGCTATTCACTGCTATTCCACCTGGCCAACAAAGGATTCCCATAAGCCACAGCAACGCGTGGCTGGGCAAAGCTAGTATTATATAGATAAAGTTGAGCTCTGTGACAGATTGAATGATTATGCTTTCTAAAGTTTGGAGTATTATTATTTTACTTGAAATTTCAAAACATAAAAACCCTTTTTTCTTTCTTTCTTGTTGTAATACTATAATAATCAAAACCTTTCAGTTAATTTTCATATTTATTACAGATGGACTTTAATGGTACGTACAAGGCCCCCACTCTGATAGTGACAGTTGTTAAAATGGTGCTGTTCTATTAAATTTTAGGTTTGACATTGTAATTGATTTATTTTAGATGGGTTTAAATCTATACATAGTTTAATTACATGTCAATAATAGCTTTTTTTCCTCTCTCTTTTAAAACTTATATTCATGTATACATCTTCATTGCTACAGTAGAGTCTCACTTATCCAAGCTAAACGGGCTGGCAGAACCTTGAATAAGCGAATATCTTGGACAATGACAGATTAAGGAAATAATAAGGACGGATTAGGTTATGATTTTACAAATTAAGCACCAAAACATCATGTTATACAACAAATTTGACAGAAAAAGTAGTACAATACGCAGTAATGTTATGTTGTAATTACTGTATTTACGAATTTAGCACCAAAATATCACGATATATTGAAAACATTGACTACAAAAATGCATTGGATAATCCAGAATCTTGGATAAGCAAGTCTTGGATGAGTGAGACTCTACTGTATTTCTTTAAGTTTAGTAAGCCTTTGAATCTCATTTTTGGAAAAAGGTGAGATACAGGTAAAATGACAACAACAAAGAAGCCCTGCACTAGAGCTTTTAGACCTGAAAGACTGTTTTCAGTATCTACGTCCCACTGCCTTTGTGCTTCAGAAAAGACTGTAGATGTCAGATTTTTGTGCTTAATATTACCAATATTAAGATTAATGTTAGAAAAACGTACCATTTTCCATCTACCCTGAAAGCATCCGGTATATAGGTTTTCTCCCTCCTTGTTTCACCTTCTCAACCACACTGTCAGGTAGGGAAGGCTAAAAAACAATAACTGACCTAAATGAACCTGTGCATTTCATAGCTGAGTTCCCCACACATGCTTGGTTCCCTGTAATCCGCATTTCATGATATAACTTTTAGGTCACATTAACTTTCCTTAGTCTTTTAGAGAAATGATCTGGAAAATGGATCTCCTTGAATTGGGAGTGTTGAGAGTCAGGTTGTATCATGATTCAGTCTACACTGTGCTCTAAGACAGGTGATAATAACATTACAAAAAAAGCACACAATAGTTTGCTTTGGTAGAGCTGAATGTGAATTCGTTGACATTTTACTTCACTAACTGGTAGTTTTTGGCCTGTTCTGTTAAGATCACAAGAAATATTGTGAAAATACTTTCAGGGTTTCCTTGATCAATCTTCATAGGCAATAGTGTAGGTCATTTTAAGTTATTGTTTTATATTTTCAATTTTTTCAGCCACTAGATGTCTCTCCTCCTATGTTATTAGAGCATTATGCCATTAAAGAATTAAAGCCCACCCTTCTCCACCCCCTTGCCTATCTTCACACCATTTGAAAAGTGTTCCCCTGATTAGGAAACATGAAAAACTAGGAGAAAAAAATGATTATTCAAATCCTTGTCACATGTTGAAACCCAAGGAGTTGTCTTAAATATGAGATTCATGCACTTTGTGATTTTATGGATATTTTGGCATAACTACATCTAGTGAGTTCATTATCATCTGGAGAATAGAAAGAGGAGATGACCTGACAAAATTATTTCTTTTCTATGGGAGAATAGAAGGAGCAGCTGTAGATAATAGCACTAGGTACTCTTTAAACTACAGCAGTTAAGGCACTAAAGCTAAACTCAACTTTATCTGGCTTGGCAACAACCTATGGAATCATGGGGTTTGTAGTTCAGTGAGGCACTAGAACTCTCCTGCCATCTCTAGACTGCCCAGAGATTATGAGAATTATAGCCTAAGGCATCCAGTGGGGATCAAGTTAAACTGAATCATCTTTATATATCAGCCCAGCTTTGTTATCATAGAAAGAATAATATGAGCAATTCAGTGATAGGATCCCTTTGTAGTGTAATGGGTTAAATTCTTGTGCCAGTAGTACTGTTTACTGAAAGGTCAGTGGTTCGAATCCTGGGAGTGGGGTGAGCTCCCATCTGTCAGCTCTAGCTCCCCATCTGGGGACATGAGAGAAGCCTCAAACAGGATGGTAAAACATCAAACATCTGGGCGTCCCCTGCGCAACATTCTCCCACACCACAAGTGACTTGCAATTTCTCAAATTGCTTCTGACAAAAAAGTGATAGCTATCAGTTTTGCAAGCAGGTTGTTTACACTCCAGGCTATATAAACTGAAACATATTCATCATAACATGACCAGATAATATATTGGTGACATCTGACTCTGACTTCGTGCAAATTACTGAATCTAGGTTAGAGTAGATGGAAGTTATTTTAAATGCAAATTAGACACAGCAGACATCCAAGTTTTCCACCACTTGCTTCTTCACTTTGTGTGAAAATGACCCTTAACTATTCAAAAAAGCTCCACAGGCTTCCACGGAGAGAGTGCAATAGTAATGGCAAAGTTAGCTTCTTTTGTCACTGTCACAACTATAGAAGGCCTAAAAATTGATCCTTGATTCTTTTGCTTTTTGATCTTATTGTTTCAAAGTACTGTATATACTTGTGTATAAGTCAACCTCATGCATAAGTCTTGTGTAGGTTTTGAGGCCAACTATATAAACTGTTGTTTTCTCCTGGCCACCACTTAGGCTCATGCGAAATCTAGGAATTAAATGTTAGAATCTTTGCAGGCTTATATTCACCAATTGTTAGTTTGCGTGACTGCTATTCATTGTTTTTCACATCTACTTTCCCCCTATCTCACTCTTCTTCCCTTTCTCTTGTATATTAGACAATATATATAACTAACTAACCTGAAATAACTGACGGTTATTTCAGGTTCATTGGTTGGTTCAATGGTGGCGTTTATATTTTCTTATAATGTTGATGTTTTATTCTGTTTATGCTATTGTCTATATACTTAGTATGTTTATATTTTAACTACAGTAGAGTCCTACTTATCCAACACTCGCTTATCCAACATTCTGGATTATCAATGCATTTTTGTAGTCAATGTTTTCAATACATCGTGATATTTTGGTGCTAAATTCGTAAATACAGTAATTACTACATAGCATTACTGTGTATTGAACTACTTTTTCTGTCAAATTTGTTGTATAACATGATGTTTTGGTGCTTAATTTGTAAAATCATAACCTAATTTGATGTTTAATAGACTTTTCCTTAATCTCTCCTTATTATCCAACATATTCGCTTATCCAACATTCTGCTGGCCCGTTTACGTTGGATAAGCGAGACTCTACTGTATGTTGATTGGGGTCATCCCCATGTAAGCCACCCCAAGACCCTTCGGGGAAATGGAGGTGGGGTACAAAAATAAATAATTTGATTCATACTAACAATTATTGTAAGTGAAGCTACTTTTACAAAGAAGACAAAGCATCTCTTTCTCTCCCTCTCTGTGTGCACAGGTATGAGACTGCTCATAAAAAGGAGAAAAGTGGGGAAGAAGGAACCTAGTTGCACATTTAAGATTAAGCAGTTATTCATAAGTCTTAAAGATGGTCCTAGATTTCTTACTCCATGCAATCTGTCTTTGGGGAGAGAGGGTATCTATTATAGGGTTAATGTTATGACAATAGGGTTAATGTTATGGCATCTAACACAGCTCAGCTCTGGAGATTACTTTTCATACACTGAATGTAGACTTCATTATTTCTGACATCATTTTCTCTTCACAGCCAAGTCTATAATCCACTGGTTGCCTAGAGCTGTGATCTGCATTACCATATATATTTACCGTATGTATGTATAATTTGACCTCATGTAGGCTTTGGCACCAGGGCAAGTTTTGGCACCAAAATATGGATTTTGATATCATGCATGGATAAGTAGTGTCATTCTATGGAGAGGGAGAAAACACCAATGCAACCTTCAAGGGGGCAGTCAGCCCTGGCTACTGCTGCCATTTTCCCATTCAGGCATTCAATAAGGACAAAAGCGGTGCAACAGTAGAGAGAGTACAGTGGGTTGTTGTTTGTTTTAGGCTTTCCAAGGACAGACTAAATTTTTGCCTTTCACTACTCTACTCAGGGGTGGTCCCTTTTTCATGGTAGAAGCTAAGGTACACTAATGTTGCTCTTTTTATATTCTGTCAAATTGTATTGTTCTGGGCATGGCCCCATGTAAGCCGCCCCGAGTCCCCATTGGGGAGATGGTGGTGGGGTATAAATAAAGTTTATTATTATTATTATTATTATTATTATTATTATTATTATTATTATTATTATTATTATTATTATTTATTCATGACATTGATCCATAGATAAATTTGTACGTTTTCGTGGTTTGGAACAATTGGCAAAGGTTTGCCCAGATTTACGAATGTTAAAGTGTAACAAGTTTTTAGATTGTTCCATTTGTAAACAGGCTAAAGTGAAGTGGTACATTTAAATTGTTAGTCATAAATAAGGACATGAAATAAAGTTAATCAACAGTTGGACTTCGTCTGCTGGAGTGTTTGTTTGACCAGTGCTGTTTCTCAGCATGGGAATGCAGTCTGGAGAAGGAGGTGAGACGAGGATGATGATTTTTGGAATCCACTCTGCACTCCATCATCCCCTGACAAAATTGATCCAGATTTTTTTGACTCAAATATCTAGAGGTATATATAAGTATATAGTGTAAATAAATCTATTGGATCATCTGTGAAAGTGGCACTTTCCTCTTGTCTCTTTGTTTTGGTGTTTGGATTCAACCTTTGTAGCTAGTCAAATTGTTCTGATGCCATCAAGTGTTTTGGTTAACCACAACATGAAGGGGAAAGCTAGCATAGTTTAGTGGTTTGAGTGTTAGAGAATGATGCTGAGAGACCAGGGTTGGAAGCCTTACCCGGCTATGGATGTCCACTGGGTGGCACATAATAATTAGAGAAGGAATCTTAATCTTGAGATTCCTCATAAAATGCTAAGTACTCAGTTTCACTTACTCAAGCACCAAAAATATTCCCCTTCTGAAAGTGTTTGTGTGCCTCCCTAGATCCTTCAGTGAGATTATATGCTGTGCTTCTGGCCTAAGTATAGTCAAATATAGGATTTGCTATTATCCACAGTTTCAGGTATCCATGTGGGTGCACATGTCTTGGAACATATTCTCTGTGATGGGAGGGTCACATTGTAGTATGGTTTCTTAAGTGTGCTTTGATTTTAGCTGGGTCCAGTTTTTTTAACCTTCTGTACTTCTTTAGAAGGAATATCTTTACAGGTATTCTTTTGATGCATGTTTATACCCTTGTGGGATTGGAAAGGTTGAGTCTGTTACATGGCTAATTAAGTCATCAATTTTATGCAGAAGTCAGATTGAAATCACTGTTAAATTTAAGAAGCTTTTAAATGAGCTAATAGGATGTTTCATTTCTGCACATAGCAGGCATCAGATCGAGGCTTTGGCAATGGGTTTTATATACTGGGTGAGAATCAGATTGGAGAAATACGGAATTAATATTTTCCATTATAGTTTTAGTTGTATTTATGCTGGTCTATTACCATAATAAATCATGGAGAAATTTAGTCATCTAATTTGACCACAAAGCTTACAAGAATCTAAATGCATATTGAAATGGTGGCGGGAACAGCTTTTGATACGCAATGTGTAGTAGAATCCTATACATACAGTAGAGTCCCACTTATCCAACATTCGCTTATCCAACATTCTGGATTATTCAACACAGTTTGCCTCCCTCCCCAATCCACAGCTGTTTCTCTAGGCAGCAAAGGATTGAACTTTCTATGGATTTAATTTCCGACAATGTTGCTACTGTAAGTTCATTTTATGCAATTCTATCTTTATTTGCAGTGAATTTGTTAGTAGCCAATGTTTTTGTAGTCAGTGTTTTCAATATACTGCGATGTCCTGATGCTAAATTCATAAATACAGTAGAGTCTCACTTATCCAACATTCGCTTATCCAACGTTCTGGATTATCCAATGCATTTTTATAGTCAATGTTTTCAATACATCATGATATTTTGGTGCTAAATTCGTAAATACAGTAATTACTACGTAGCATTACTGCATATTGAACTACTTTTTCTGTCAAATTTGTTGTGTAACATGATGTTTTGGTGCTTAATTTGTAAAATCATAACCTAATTTGATGTTTAATAGGCTTCTCCTTAATCTCTCCTTATTATCCAACATATTCGCTTATTTATTTATTTATTTATTTATTTATTTACAGTATTTATATTCCGCCCTTCTCACCCCGAAAGGGACTCAGGGCGGATCACGTTATGTACATATAAGGCAAACATTCAATGCACATAAACACATCGAACCGAGACAGAGACAACAGACAGACAGACAGACGCAAAGGCAATTTAACCTTCTCCTGAGGGGATGTTTGATTCTGGCCACAGGGGGGAGCAGCTGCTTCATCATCCACTCTGATGGCACTTCCTCACTTCCTCATTCCAACGTTGTAAATTAATTAAGCTTGCCTCCCCACTTTTATAAGTGGTACCTTATTTCCTACTTGATAGATGCAACTATCTTTCTGGTTGCTAGGTCAGCAACAAGCAGGGGCTATATTTTATTTTTAATTGACGGGTGCTCACCCCGCCACGGGCTGGCCTTGAACTCATGACCTCATGGTCAGAGTGATTTATTGCAGCAGCTGTTTACCAGCCTGTGCCACAGCCCGGCCCCAATGTTTTTCTGGCCCGCTTATGTTGGATAAGTGAGACTCTACTGTACATTAATTACTACATAACGTTACCATGTTTTGAACTACCTTTTCTGTCAATTTGTTGTAAAACATGATGTTTTTTGTGCTTAATTTAAAAAATCATAATGTAATTTGATGTTTAATAGGCTTTTCCTTAATCTCTCCTTATTATCCAAAATTTTCTCTTATCCAATGTTCTGCCGGCCCGTTTATGTTGGATAAGTAAGACTCTACTGTAGTTAAGTTCTACAATGTTTGGGGGCAGTCATACAAAGGAATTACAAAGCGTTACATTCCCCCATTCAGATATATTAGGAATGCCAAGCAAAATCCACTCCCCAAAACAAAGATCCAGTCTGTTGCCTTCTGTCCAGCTGTAGAAAAAACCCCTGTAGATACATCTAGGCTTCGGAATAGGAGCTAATGCAAAGGAACTTCATGCTTGAAAAAACACTGCATGGTTGAGTTTGAGAAATGGCCCTGCTGGCCAGTCTGCACAGTAGTTTTTGTTTGGCATTCCTTTACATAATTCAAGGGGTTTTTGGGGGGTGAAGTGGTGTGTGGAATCATAGTCTTTATTGTCACATTGAGTCCTACTGATAGCTGTGATGCACCATGAAACCACCGGAGGTTACAACCTTCTACTTGCTGTTGACCATTGTTCCAGACATGCTGTCTGTGAGAGCGGCAGACTAAAAGGTCATTCAAAGGATTCTCTTTGTGGTCCCTCCCCAAAGCCTCTGTTCCTAGCAAAGGAACCACTCATGTACATAGTGCAAACTTTTTACCCAGTGCTCCGAGAGTTGGACTCACGCTGCTAGAGGACGGCCAAATTGCCACTCCCTGGCGCCTTTCAGGAATCTCTCTGCCTTTTCTGAATACAGGGGAACCACAAACCTCTCTTGAAAGAAAATGGCTAAAGCTTGCGGTTAAACCCCCCCCTCTATTTAAAGCACTTGTGGTCCTTTCAAGATGGGGGAAAAAAGATATTGTGCTTTTAGATTTAGCTCAGCTTCCCTGCATTAAAGGATTTGCTTTGTTCCTGGGATCTTAGGCATTCTTGCAGATAGGTTTGGGCCGAGGCAGGCAAAGGAAGGCTTACATGGATATTTTGTGATCATTTCTGATTTCCCCCCTGCTCATTTATCCTTAAAGATCTATTAAAACTCAAATTAAACAAACCTCCCACTGTTAAACTTAAATTACTGTGAATGGTTGTAACTAGAGAGTAGTCTTTGAATGCGATACAGTTAGGTGATGGGGAATATCATGGCAAGAAATTTCTCTTTAACAATTGTAATTTATTTCTGTAAACCCCCCTTCCCCCCATCTCTGCTGGTTTGTTTTAATATTTTGGTTGCTTAAATATTTCTAAAGATGAAAAACTTCAGTAGCCCCCTGAATCGGGGATGCCTCTATATTTTAGGCAGGTGGAGGATTAAATTATTGTGTCTATCTCCTATGCCTCTTTCTAGTTAATCTTCCAGATAAAATGAACTCGGGAGTGAAAGTCATTAATCATGAGCTCTTAATACCACACACTTCAAAAGAGGTACAGGCCCTGGCAGACTATTCCATCGCTGTCTCTGAAGCTAATGTGTGAAACGCTAAGGACATCTAGTGGGGAAAGAGCAACAGGAAAGGCGTCCGTTTATGAAAATCTTTCTTCTTTTGCTACTTTCCCCTTTTTTCTTCCCTTATGTCAGTCTGTTTGGTACCTGAAATTGTTGTGAAATGGTCTGTACTCTTTTCTGCTAGCAAAGAGAAAAGCTCCAATCTAAAGCCATCCATTGCTGCACACAAAGCTAAGGTATCTCTTGGTATTTACTTAGACACATAGAGTCATAGGGTGCATCGGCACTGTATAATTAATTAATACACTTTGGCACCACTTTAACTGCCATTGGTCAATGCTATGGAATCATGGGAGTTGTAGTTTTACAAGATATTTAGCCAAATAGTGCTGGTGCATCACCAACTTCAACTCCCATGATTCCATAGCACTGACCAATGGCAGTTAAAGTGGTTTCAAACTGCATTATTTTTTCCTCCAGCACTGGAAGAGTTTGGAATACTGGTAGGGTCTACTGGTCTCTGTCCTGGGCTCCTGCGATCTGAGCAGAGATGGGCAGTTGGATTTAGCCACCCTTTTATTCTTTCAGAGTAGCTCCAACCCAATTTCACTTTTGCACATTCTGATCTATGAGGAGACTCGTGGCGTCTTCCTGGAGAACATGATCCTTGATATTGTGATTTACATGCTGTGTTCTACAAGGAAAATGGTGACTGCATGGACGCCCTCAAGAACCAAGGAAGACAGGACCCTCTATGGTTTCAGCAGCTAAAGGGAGCATCCCTGAACACCCTAAACCTTAAATGGTATAGAGATAATAATTTGAGGATCATGGTTGTTGCAGTCCAGAAGGTTTCCACGATTCCTTGCTGTATGACATTCCATAATAATAATAACAATGAAAGCACAGCAGACAAAAAAACAGTACAAGAAAACCGCACTACAAACTAGAGCTGACGGCTGGCACAAAACATTGCATGGAAAGTTCCTTGACAAAATTGAAGGAAAAGCTGAAGGAGAAGACCTGGCTATGGCTCACGAATGGGAGAAGCTGAAGGAGAAGACCTGGCTATGGCTCACAAATGGGACACTGAAGAAGGAGACAGAAGGCCTGATCCTTGCAGCCCAGGAGCAAGCCATCAGAACAAATGCAATTAAGGCCAAGATCGAAAAATCAGCTGATGACCCAAAATGCAGACTGTGCAAGGAAGCTGATGAAACCATTGATCATATCCTCAGCTACTGTGAGAAAATCGCACAGACAGACTACAAACAGAGACACAACTATGTGGCCCAAATTATTCATTGGAACTTATGCCTCAAGTACCACCTGCCAGCAGTAATGAACTGGTGGGATCACAAACCTGCAAAAGTCTTGGAAAATGAGCACACAAAGATACTATGGGACTTCTGAATTCAGACTGACAAAGTTCTGGAATACAACACACCAACCATCACAATTGTGGAAAAGAAAAAGGTTTGGATCATTGATGTCGCCATCCCAGGTGACAGTCGCATTGATGAAAAACAACAGGAAAAACTCAGCCACTATCAGGACCTCAAGATTGAACTTCAAAGACTCTGGCAGAAACCAGTACAGGTGGCCCTGGTGGTGATCGGCACATTGGGTGCCGTGCCAAAAGATGTCAGCCGGCATTTGGAAACAATAGACATTGACAAAATTACGATCTGCCGACTGCAAAAGGCCACCCTACTGAGATCTGTGTGCATCATCCGAAAATACATCACACAGTCCTAGACACTTGGAAAGCGTTCAACTTGTGATTTTGTGATATGAAATACAGCATATTTATCTTGTTTGCTGTGTCATACAATAATAATAACAATAATAATAATAATAATAATAATAATAATAATAATAATAATAATAATAATAATAATAATGTGGTAACTTGACCCTTCAATAGTGCTCAACATTGGAGCTAGTTGAGTCCACCAGGGCTCACAAAGGAGAGGAGATCACTAGAGGTCCCTCAAACCTAGAACCAATGTTTTTTTCTTTTTTGCCTTAATTCTAAACAAGTCTTATTAAGAGGCAAGATACAAACGTTAGTAGGATATGAGTATTCCTAATCAAGGATCAGATTAGCCAGAATTTTTACGGCGCCCCTGTAAATGGTCCATCACTAGGGACCTCATCACATTGAGGTCCAATTTGCAGGCGATAGCGGGGGGATTCACTAGGCAGCGTGGTGAATCTAGGGGGCAGTGGGGGAAACCATTGTCCTGCACCCCACATAGTTATCTTACCCATCCCATGGGGGGAGGGAAGGGGGAGTGTTGTTGCTCAGCTTCCCCCCCACGCTCACCCCGTTCTTTCCTATGAGAACACGGGAAGCCTCTTGTTTTTCTCTGGGCAGCTTCCTACAATGCTGGCAGGACGCTGAAAGCACGGAGCCCTCTCCGGAAGTAGCCCTACATTGTGTGTTGAAATCCATCAAGCTCTGTCCTCCCAGCATCCTGCAAGCATCCTAGGATGCTAAAATTCTCTAATGTGATGAAGTCCTTAGAGAGGAGCTGAGAAAGATTACATCCAGTGAAAATCTCCAAAAGAATAATTTTAATGTACAGCAAATAAAGACCATATTGGAGAATGCAGTACTTAGGCATCATTTTGGAGTCTTTTGAGAGGGAAATACCATGAACCCTCTCACTTTACGGAGCCAATGTTTTTGTTAGATGAGGAATATAGGGTTCAAATTTCCTGTCGGTTATAGAACTGCTTGAGCAATCTTGGGCAAGTTATACTCTTTCAGCCCTTGGAAGAAAGCAATGACAAACATCTTCTGAAGAAATGTTGCTAGGAAAGCCCTGGGATAATTTTGCCATAAGTTGAAGTCAGCTTGAAGGCAACAGTCGCATATTTCGTTTTCCACTCTTTTTCAAAAATACACATTGCTTTGGGCATGTATGGGTCTTTGAACCTTGATATAAATCTTTCTTGTAGTGAAATCTCTTTGCTTTTCTCTCAGGATCAAGTGTTGGTAAAAAAAACAACAAAACAAAACAAAACAAAAAAAAATGCCTGAAAACAGAATTCAGCATTTTTCTCCATAATGCTCACTTTATTGAAGCTGGCACTTTAAAGGAGACTTCTGGCTAGGGTTGTTGTTTGACAGAAATCACCATGCAAAAAGATTCATTTGATTTCATATAACACAGTTTGGTCAAAGCTTCAGAAAGTTACTGCTTTGGACCAAACATTCCAACCTTCTCCCTTCCCTCCAGTCATTATTAATGGCCAGGAGGTTAGGACACAAAAGTAACAGGAATGGTTTTAGGCTGGTCCCCTAGTTTCCGAAACTTGATCTTGGAAGCTAGATTTTTTAATAGGAAGTGATAAATCATCATATAAAATACATTGTAGTGAAGGGTAGACTGCTTTTATAATTGGCCTTCCACTTTTGCAGGAATCCCCAAAGCAGTAGTTTGTGGATAACAAATTATGGGAATGTGTAATCCATAAATATGGAAGAATGACTGTAGTGTGAGGTCCATACCGAGAAGAGTCTACCTTTTTGCCATTCCTACAAGTTTTCAGAAGCAGTAATTTACTTTTAAAATATGTTACAACCTCGCCTATGTTGTTTAACGTGCAAAATATTTTTTTCAAAATTAGAAGTGGACACCTAATAATAATAATAATAATAATAATAATAATAATAATAATAATAATAATAATAATTGGCCCAAATGATTCATTGGAACTTATTCCTCAAGTACCACCTCCCTGCAGTAAAGAACTGGTGGGATCACAAACCTGCAAAGGTAATGGAAAATGAACACGCAAAGATCCGAATCCAGACTGACAAAGTTCTGGAACATAATACGCCAGACCTTACAGTTGTGGAAAAGAAAAAGGTTTGGATCATTGATGTTGCCATACCAGGTGACAGTGGCATTGACGAAAAACAACAGGAAAAACTCAGCCGCTATTAGGACCTCAAGATTGAACTTCAAAGACTCTGGCAGAAACCAGTACAGGTGGCCCCGGTGGTGATCGGCACATTGGGTGCCGTGCCAAAAGATCTCAGCCGGCATTTGGAAACAAGAGACATCGACAAAATTACGATTTGCCAACTGTAAAAGGCCACCTTACTGGGATCTGCACACATCATCCGAAAATACATCATACAGTTTTAAACGCTTGGGAAGTGTTCAACTTGTGATTTTGTGATACAAAATCCAGCATATCTATCTTGTTTGCTGTGTCATACAACGTTGTTGTGTCAATAATAATAATAATAATAATAATAATAAATAGCCATAGTAGTAGCAACTTTATTTGTAGCCTGCCCTATCTCCCCGGAGGGACTCAGGACGGCTTCCAACAGAAAAAAAGGCAAACATTCAGTGCCATGGGAGGACATACAGCAAATCATAACAAAACAATAAAGAACAACAACATTAACTTAAAATAACGGTCGAAGATAACTCAAATTAAAACTCAAATAACAAATGGAGATTTACCCCATGATAAAAACAAGTGGCTAAAACATTAAAAATAGAACATAATTAGCAACAGCTGACAGAAATAAAATAAGTTATTGTATTTAAAACTTCAGATATTTAAATGAGGGTGTGTAAGAATCTACCAACTTTGCTTCCTCCTCCTCCTCCTCCTCCTCCTCCTCCTCCTCCTCCTCCTCCTCCTCCTCCTCCTCTGCATTCTGTGTGGTCCCTGGAAACATCTAAGGCACAAAATTATCCCTCCAGACCTACTTAAGTTGTCTGCCCTTGTTTTAATGGAGTCTTGAATGCTCTGACATTGTTTTGTGATCATGATTCTGACCATGGAGAGGATAAAATTTAGAACAGATTAACTATCTATTTGAAATGGAAGTCACTTGTGGCTTGGAAAATGTATTTCTTCAATAAAACTACAGGAGTTTTAAAGATTTATCTTGCACCCCTGTGCAACAGTGAATTAAGTAGAGACAATGACTCATATGTAGAGAGCTGATGTGGGATCCCTTGTTCAGCAGTGCAATATAACCTGATAATATTATATTCCATTTGTGCAATTGGACAATCCAGAAAAAATCTGCTAGTGCATTGTTTCCTCCTGATAATGGTACAGTGGATCTAGGTCATTTTTTAAAAGCTAAGGGCTGTGTCTAAATATTTTGGGAAGTACAAAATCCAAACAGTTGTTGTATTTGATACTTCCTTTAGTTTTGGAAGTGTGTACTGAATTAGATCAGACTGGAATCGGCAAAGACTGTATTTCTCAAGCATTCAAGGTTTTAGCCACTATTTTGGCAGATAAATTCTGCATGTATGTATGCATGTATGCCCTCAACCTGCAAATGACATAACAGACATCTGTGGGGGAAAACAATCTCTATCTCTTCTTTGTCTCCTTTGGCTTGTATTCTCCCCCATACTCTTATACCCTGTTGTTTACTTTTCTTAGCCATCCCTGTACCTGCCTCTCTCATGAAAACAAATAGTAACTGGGAGTTAATAACATAATTGAACGTATACTTTCCCTGATCCAGTCCCAATGGGCACAGTAGGAATTACTTTCTTCTAGTTATGTCCAAGATTACCGCTTTGTTTACATTGCTTTCATCGTGTTCTGCCTGGGAATGGAATGGATGAGAAGTTCCACTAAGACCCCACCATCTATTTGTAAGTAATTACTGATATTTTCATGAAGGAAACATTTATTGTTGGTTCAAGCACTGGCCATTTTGAATTTGAGAGCAGCCACTGGAAACAGCAAAGCGCTTTCTTTTTTACAGGCTTCGGTGTGGGAGGAAGCTGAATGCTGGGTGGGTTGACAAGTAAGAAAAGTGGATTTTTGATATATTTTTTTCCTATCACAGAAAATACACAGTGGGCCAAATGTGTTAGTTTTGTGCACAGTCATATGGCAGCTCAGATTATTTTGCAGGAGGATTTCCTAATCTGACCCACTTTCACAATGACCCAGTTGCGATTTGTAGCAAACATGGGGAGAAATTCACCTAGGACTTTGTTACACAAGGTAGGCAGACCAATATTGCAGTCTTTATCACACAATGCTATGTATATCCCACTGCTGGTTGCCTCCTCTGTATGATTATCCTGATCCTAGTCAATAGTTTCTAATCCTGCAATGTTCCTGTAACCTCTCACTTCTGTG
Source organism: Anolis carolinensis (assembly GCF_035594765.1). Taxonomy (NCBI): domain Eukaryota; kingdom Metazoa; phylum Chordata; class Lepidosauria; order Squamata; family Anolidae; genus Anolis; species Anolis carolinensis. The sequence goes on from NC_085845.1 coordinate 140,057,661, forward strand.
ACAGCATGGCAGCAGTAAACTGGAGCCCCGGTGGCACAGTGGGTTAAACCCTTATGCTAACTTGAAGGTTGGGTTGCTGACCTGAAGGTTGCTGGTTCGAATCCAACCCGGGGAGAGCGCGGATGAGATCCCTCTATCAGCTCCAGCTCCATGTGAGGACATGAGAGAAGCCTCCCATAAGGATGGTAAAAACATCAAAACACTGGGCATCTCCTGAGCAACGTCCTTGAAGACGGCCAATTCTCTCACACCAGAAGTGACTTGCAGTTTCTCAAGTTGCTCCTGACACGAAAAAAGCAGTAAACTAATGACTCTTCCCCTCCCTCCCTATCTTATTTGCTCTGCCAAAATAGTCTATTTCTGATTCTTTTATATTTTATCATAATTAATGCTGTTCTTTGTTTTCCAAAACAGAAATTGCTCTAAAATATAACTACAGAGGTAATATGGGAAAGCAGAGTTACAAGAGTGTATGATCCAGGATGATAAATTGTTGAATTGGAGCAATTGTGTGAAATGAAGAGAAGTGTGAAATTGGAAGTGTTCAACACAGTATGTATTTCTTATCAGTGATAGTGTAACTTTAGTGCGATAGTGGATTCATGAGATAGTCTCTAGATGCCTGAACATCACTGTAAAGGTGTAAAATTGATGCCTGCCAAGTGCCTAATAATTATAATTTTCAGTTTTTAATTAAATACAGAGTTACTTTTTGAAACATGCCTCTTAACAGTGTGAGATCCAGAGTAAACCTGTGTAGGTTCAGGCTATAGCATGGGGCCTTCCAGATGTTGTAGGATTGCAATTCCCAACACTCCTCATTGTTAGCTATGCAAGTTAACATTACTGCGACGTGTAGTCCAACAAGATTTTGGTTCTAATCCAGGGAGCGGGGTGAACTCCTGCTATTAGCCCCAGCTTCTGCCAACCTAGCAGTTCGATAACATGTGAGTAGATCAATAAGTACCGCTCCGGCGGGAAGGTAACAGCGCTCCATGCAGTCATCTACGGACAATGCCGGCTCTTTGTCTTAGAAATAGAGATGAGCACCAACACCCGGAGTTGGACACGACTGGACTTACTGTCAGGGGAAAACCTTTACCTTTATCTACCTAAGGCAGTGGAGTGGGGTAAATCAACTTGCTGGCATCCAGGAGTGGACAGAAGTCAGTTCTGTTGGTAACAATAGGATAAGGGGACATGGCTTGTGTAGGTTACGTAAGTCAGCCACATGCCCTCATCCTCCTCTTTGGAATTCTTCAATTCAATTCTATTGCCCTTAGTTTATTCCATTTCTGTTGTCTGGTCTCTTATTTACCTGGGTTGTCATTTCTGTCAGCAATGCACATTGCTCAGGGTCCACTCATACGCACTAGTCCCAATGCACATCAGGCTTTCTTGCCATCCTTTTATGAATTATTGCAATTCAGGAAAGAGTTTTCTTAGCATCTCTGATGTGGAGCTAGATATCCACTATGTAATGCAAGTGGTCGTATAGGATCCAATCAATCAATCAATCAATCAATCTGACAGGGCACCAACATAGCTCTGCTTTCCCCCCATCACATGAAAAAAGAGAAAGCCCAACTAGGTCTGATGTCCCTTTTCATGTGCCATAAATAGACCTATTACAATGTGCCAGACATTTTTGGCTCTTTTCTCCCAGGCTGATCCCTGTGTTGTTCTTCAGTGAGGTTTCCCTGCCGCAAGCTCAGGAGGGTTAAATGGTACATGAAAAATATGGTTGAAGTAGTGAGACTTTCGTATAATTCATTTTTGAATTAAGAATGAAGCACAAATAAATACAGCATGTAATCACTTTGCTCAGCATCTGTTAAAAATTGATAACATGGGACGTAATTCACAATGTCAACCAATGTAAGCTGCCTTTCCAAACCATTTGTGCCAAAGGCCTTGACAGGCCTTGTTCACAATTTGCATAGCATTGAAAGCAAGAGATGGGAAAAGGATATGACTTGCATAATGAATCTATCACAAAGAGTGAAGGTAGGCAAAATAAACAAATCAACCAGATGAATGCTAATTATCTAGCGGTGCAATCTTGAAACATCCAATATTCAGAACAAATCAGTCATTTCACTGACCACCTATTCTACTTCTGCGCACCGGCTTTGCGGCATTGATACGCGCTCCCGAAAGGTAGCGCCTAAACAAATATTATTTTAGTTTAATTGGATTGAAATTTACTAATGCAAATTCTGATATCTCTAATTCCTTGTCTTTCCTTTTTATGGTAATAACCCTCTAATGGCATAAGCCTATGAAGGGCTCTTTTTTTTCCAGGGGTGGGGGAGACACACTGAAGATTTTTAACTAGCAGCTTTACAGGGGGGCAAAAAGGAGCAAAGAAGATTTAGTGGTGAAAAGAGCAAATAAATAGGTGCTCCAAGATTAAAAAGAGGGTAGAAGTGCGTGCTGAGCTGTTGAAAGGCCTCTCTGTGTTTAAAGAAAAATATTGTTTGGTGCTTTCACCAGTGCATGATCAAAATAAGAGGTACAAATTAGTTCATGGCTGCTGAAGCTACAAAACATCATGCAGAGAGCTGTCTTTGGGAACGTTTTAATGAGGAGAAAGGTCATCAGACTGTGACATTGCTTTTCAGAATTCTTCAAGAACAACACAGACTTCCTGTTCCAAATGTGGTAAAGAATAAAACAACCTTAGTAGTAATCGTACAACTTTTGAACTGTGTTCCTTGGAAATACAGTACAGTGCTCATTTTGTAGCTTTAGTTAGCTATCTCAAAGGCACTCTGCCATATTTTTCCATGTGCCCTTATTTCAAAAGTACAGTGGAACGGCTCCGACGAGGCTATATTTATAAAATAAAGTTTTATTCAGTTCTTCTCAAAGTGATTTTAATGTTTTCCATTGCTCTAGCTGAGACGGTACACTGCAGATCTCTTCATTAACATTTACTGTCGGTCTGAAAAATAACAAAAATAACAAAAAATAATAATACAGGATTACCAAAGGCTATTTGACAAGAAAACCAAAATGGCTTTGAACTTAAATTCAACACAGTTTTAGTTTTATAGCATTTTAAGAAAATAATGTCATGTTATGATATATAAATGTAGTAGATGTCATTCTGGGTCAAATGGCTAATGCTGAAGAATAAATTCTAAATATAAATGGATAATTCTGACCATAAGTATTGATCACTATAATAAATATAGTGATTGAATAATCCCTCAATAATAGTAGTAATTTGAACAATAGTAGTACAGTAGAGTCTCACTTATCCAACATAAACGGGCCGGCAGAATGTTGGATAAGCGAATATGTTGGATAATAAGGAGGCATTAAGGAAAAGCCTATTAAACATCAAATTAGGTTATGATTTTACAAATGAAGCACCAAAACATCATATTAGACAACAAATTTGGCAGAAAAATAGTTCAATACGCATTAATGCTATGTAGTAATTACTGTATTTATGAATTTAGCACCAAAATATCACGATATATTGAAAACATTGACTACAAAAATGCATTGGATAATCCAGAACGTTGGATAAGCGAGTGTTGGATAAGTGAGACTCTACTGTACCAATAAATGATAGTTATAATGATAAATATGGATTTGGTATCTGCCAGAAATGTTATTTGTTTATTGGGAGCAGCCTCTAGAATTATATCATAAAGCTTGAATTCCAAATTAAAGTAATAGAAAGGGGAAAATGTGACTACTAATGCTCATGTACTTGAGATGCTCATTCTGATGTTTTGGCTAGAGTAATTCTCTCAATGCAGGATGACATAGTGTGAAATCATTTTGACTTTTATGAAGTCAACCGCTGCCCCCCCTCCACAATTGTGGAGTGTGTTTCCAATAATAATAATAATAATAATAATAATAATAATAATAATAATAATAATAATAATAATAATGTGGAAGGCAGAGGGCTTCTGCAAGTGAAACAAATGGTAGAAGAAGAGAAACATGCACTGGCAGATTATGTGAAAGACAGTCAAAAACTAACATTGATGGAATTCAATAGTAGAAAACTGTTTAAAGTGCAAAAGACAAAGAGTGAATACTGTAAAAATACAATGCAAAGCAGAAGAGAAAACTGGCAAAAGAAGGCTCTTCATGGACAGTTCTTGGAAAAAACTGAGAGCAAAATTGACAAGGAAAAAACATGGATATGGTTCACAAATGGAACTTTGAAAAAGGAGATGGGGGGCTTGATTCTTGCAGTCCAAGAACAAGCAATTCAAAGCCAGAATTGAAAAGCTGACTACAGATTCCAAGTGTAGACTGCAAGGAAGCAGACAAAATGATGGATCACAAACTCAGCTGCTGCAAAAAGATCACACAGATGGACTACAAGCAGAGGCATAATACAGTTGCTCAGATGATCCATTGGAACTCATACCACAACTACCATCTGCCTGTGACAAAACACTGGTGGGATCAAAAGCCTGAAAAAGTTACAGAAAATGAACACTTAAAACTACTCTGGGACATCTGAATTCAAACTGACAAAGTTTTGGAGCACAATACTCCTGACCTCACGATTGTGTAAAAAACAACAACAACAAAGTATGGATTGTTGATGTTGCAATTCTAGGCGACAGCGGGGTCAATGAGAAGCAACTAGAAAAGCTTACACAATATGAGGATTTAAAAATTGAATGGCAAAGACTCTGGCACAAGCCAGTAAAGATGGTCTCAATGGTGATCGGCACACTCGGTGCAGTGCCTAAAGACCTTGGCCTGCACTTAGCACAATCGACACTGAGAAAATTACCATCTGTCAGCTGCAAAAGGCCACCCTACTCAGATCTGCACGCATTATTTGCCAATACATCACATATTTCTAGACACTTGAGAAGTGTCTGACGTGTGATAAATATGCCTAATGGCCAAACGATAAAGTGTCACCAGCCAGAGACCTATAAATATCGGGGCATATTACAGCTGGACAACATCAAGCATGAACATGTGAAAACTGTGGTCAGCAAAGAATACACACAAAGGGTCAGAAAAATTCTCAAAAGCAAGCTCAATGGAGGCAACACCATCAAGGCCATAAACATGGGCCATACCTGTCATAAGATATACTGCTGGCATTATAAATTGGACACAGGTGGAACTGGACAATTTGGACAGAAAAACAAGAAAACTCATGACCATTTATCATTCACTGCACCCCCGCAGTGATGTTGACCGGCTATATCTGCCTAGAAGATCAGGGGGCAGAGGACTCTTACAAGTCAAACAAGCAGTCAAAGAAGAACATGCCCTGACAGAATATGTAAAGCAAAGTGAAGAACCTGCTTTGATTGAAGTCAAAAATCAGAAATTCCTCAAAGCACAGCAGACAAAAAACGAGTACAAGAAAACTGCACTACAAACTAGAGCTGACAGCTGGCACATTGCATGGAAAGTTCCTTGACAAAATTGAAGGAAAAGCTGATAAGGAGAAGACCTGGCTCTGGCTCACGAATGGGACCCTGAAGAAGGAGACAGAAGGCCTGATCCTTGCAGCCCAGGAGCAAGCCATCAGAACAAATGCAATTAAGGCCAAGATCGAAAAATCAGCTGATGACCCAAAATGCAGACTGTGCAAGGAAGCTGATGAAACCATTGATCATATCCTCAGCTGCTGTAAGAAAATTGCACAGACAGACTACAAACAGAGGCCCAAATGATTCATTGGAACTTATGCCTCAAGTACCATCTGCCAGCAGTAAAGAACTGGTGGGATCACAAACCTGCAAAAGTATTGGAAAATGAGCACGCAAAGATACTGTGGGACTTCCGAATCCAGACTGACAAAGTTCTGGAACACAACACACCAGACATCACAGTTGTGGAAAAGAAAAAGGTTTGGATCATTGATGTTGCCATCCTAGGTGACAGTCGCATTGAAGAAAAACAACAGGAAAAACTCAGCCGCTATCAGGACCTCAAGATTGAACTTTAAAGACTCTGGCAGAAACCAGTGCAGGTGGTCCCGGTGGTGATGGGCACATTGGGTGCCCATCACCACCCAATGTGCCCAAAAGATCTCAGCCGGCATTTGGAAACAATAGACATTGACAAAATTACGATCTGCCAGCTGCAAAAGGCCACCCTGCTGGGATCTGCACGCATCATCCGAAAATACATCACACAGTCTTAGACACTTGGGAAGTGTTCGACTTGTGATTTTGTGATATGAAATCCAGCATATCTATCTTGTTTGCTGTGTCATAATAAAATAATAATAATAATAATAATAATAGAAAAATGAGTTATAGGTGGCAACACATTGTTGACTAGGAGTAGAATATTATGTACAGATCAAAACTATCAAAGCATTTCTGTACAGAGCTTGGAGAATTGTATTTTGTAGAATAAGAATGCACATCCTCAGCACTCCCCCCCCCCCTCCGATTGCTGCAAATTTGTTCAGATTACTTTTGTACCTTTTGAAAACAAGCTCCACAATTCTGTGTGGAAAAGGAAAGATGTGTTCCAACTGGATGAGGCAGATAGACTCTGTGATGTTCCAGAGCAGACTGGTCAAATGCAAGGCTGTGGTCCAAATCTGGCTCACCATGTCATTTTATGTGGCTCACGAGTCTTTCAATGCCAGAGCAACATAGTTACATTTATACAGTCCTACAATTACAAATGGGCCTTTAAAGGAAATCATAAGGCTGATTTGTCCCTTGGTAAAAATGACACCCCGGTCCTAGAGACCATAAAACAATAGAACAGGGCAGGTAAGCTGATTCAGCCTGTCTACATTGTTAATGTGGATTCGAAAGTGATTTCTTGGTGCCTATATAATTACTATATTGTTCCATTGCTTGCATCTCTACTGTGAAGGTCAATTCCTGCCGGGCCAGAAGCATTCTTATGAGTCAAGACTAGAACTCTGAGCAGAAAGCAAAGAAAAAGAAACATTGCGTCAACAAATGCTTTACACAGCTTCAACTAGGCAGTGGTTTTGTTTCCTCTAGCTTTGTCATTAGGATCCCAATTGAGAGCATGCTTTCTCTTTTCGGGTAAGGTCTGACAGGACTTACATTATCTTTTCCATTAATGTGGAGAACAAGATAAAGAAGTTCCTCTTTTTATTGACTTGTTTTACCTATTCCAACATCTAAAACCAAATCGAGCATTGTTCAGTATAGATATTGTTTTTTTTTTCTTTCCTTGTTGACCAGACCAAAGAAGCAGTGAGTTTTGAACAACATAGAGATAGTTCTGTGTTTACGGAAGGGTTTCATATTTTCAAAGTGGAGAAATTAACTTAAATTGTTTCCCCCCGGATAAAGGATTTAGGAACATCCCAAGGAAGCCATGATAAAAGTGTTTGCTGTTGTGCTGTTGATCTTCACACCACTCACTGTGTATATGTGTGCATGCATTTGTTGTGTGAGTTAAAGATTCCTAATTCAATTTAGGTGATGACATTTAAAGTTCCCATACTCATTCTTTCACTTGAAAAGAAGGGGAATGGGATTGGACATGGGAGTCATTCAGTGGGAGTGTCAGATGGAGCAGAAAATAAGAAAAGCTATTGGTTGATAGCAGGGCCAGCCCTAGGTAATTTTCAAGTGTAAGTGAACAGAATTTTGGCGCCCCCCCCCAAACCAATCACTGAAAAATAAAAGCGTTGGATAAGCGAAAATGTTGGATAATAAGGAGGGATTAAGAAAAAGCCTATTAAACATCAAATCACATTATGATTTTACAAATTAAGCACCAAAACATCATGTTTTACAACAAATTGACAGAAAAAGCAGTTCAATACATGGTAATGTTATGTAGGAATTACTATATTTGCGAATTTAGCACCAAACATTGAACTGGGATATAGGACAGTGTGGACTCAGATAACCCAGTTCAAAGCAGATATTGTGGGTTATTCTGCTTTGATATTCTGGGTTATATGGCTGTGTGGAAGAGCACTGAGGGTCCTTCCACACAGACATATAACCCAGAATATCAAGGCAGATAATCCACAATTAAAAGGCCACCGAAAGGGAATCTGGCCCCTGGTATTAAAAAAAACCTCTAAAATCAGGACAGTAAATAAAGAACACCACTCAGAAAACAGAGAAATTCCAGACAGGAAACAATCAGGGCCAGCTAACACCTCCCAGCAATGGATTCTCCCAGACAGGAAGCAGACAGGCTTTGAAGTTGCAAAGCCATTCAATGCTAATAAAGGTGGCCACTTACAACATACACATTTGCCTCAAGGACTGACATTTCACATATATATAAACCCCACTTGCCTAGTTTCCAAGAGATCTCGCTGGAAGCGGTCGCACGCGTGCTCGCCAGCCGCTTCACCCGGCAGGAGGCAGCCTCAACTGCGCCCCTCAAATGACGGCGCCTGAGGCAACCGCCTAAATTGCCTTATGTGTGAACCGCCTCTGGTTGATAGATTTCTGCTTGCCCACCTGCCTGCTCATTTTCTCACTTAGCCCCCACCCATCCCCATTTGCTCCTCCTCTTGTTCACCCACTCGCCATCTTGCCCCTGCTCACCTGCTCTCCACCCCTTGTCCCTGGCTCCCTTGCCCCGCCCCACCTCCCACTTGCCCCCCCAGCTTGCTCATTCATGTACTTGCCCACTTCCCCACTTGCTAGCTTGACCTCCCCGTTCACCCCCTGAGTGCCCCCCCTCAGTTTGGGCCTCAGTTTCGGTCTCTAAAAAGTCTGCCATCACTGCCCTATAAGTTGACTACAGTGTTCCCTCACTTATCCCAGGGGTTAGGTTCCAGGACCACCCGCAATAAGTGAAAATCCGCAAAGTAGGGACACTATATTTATTTTAATATTTATACATTATTTTAGTAGTTATACACAGGGCCCCTGGTGGTGGCGCAGTGTGTTAAAGCGCTGAGCTGCTGAACTTGCAGACTGAAAGGTCCCAGGTTCAAATCCCAGGAGCGGAATGAGCGCCCGCTGTTAGCCCCAGCTCCTGCCAACCTAGTAGTTCGAAAACATGCAAATGTGAGTAGATCAATAGGTACCGCTCCAGCGGGAAGGTAACGGCACTCCATGCAGTCATGCCGGCCACATGACCTTGGAGGTGTCTACAGACAACACTGGCTCTTCGGCTTAGAAATGGAGATGAGCACCAATCCCCAGAGTCGGTCACGACTGGACTTAACGTCAGGGGAAAACCTTTACCTTTACCTACACTATTTTAAGTCTTTATCAACCAATTGTGTGTTGATAAATTGCCTCATTCTCCTCGTGTTACCACTTGGGCTCCTTTTCTCTCCCTTTGGCTTCTCCTTCCTCCCTTCCTTAGGCTGTAAATGGTATTTTTTATTATTTATAATAGTCTTTTAGAGTTTATTGAAAAACCGCGAAACAGCGAATCCGCGAAAAGTGAACCGCGAAGTAGTGAGGGAACATTGTACAATGGATCCTTTAAAATCCTGCAACTTACCAGAATCTGCCTGACAAATTTATCGCATTACAGCCCCAAATTGATCATATAATCTGACTTTCGTATTTCCAATTGCACCTATGTTATAAAGTCAAGTAATTTTTAGACCAAATATATCTGCATTAAAAACATGATTTTAAATGCAGATACAGTCAAATAATTGTCAAATTTTCAATGTAGCTCTGTTTAACCATTCTCTGAATATGATTTTACAAAAATCTATAACCTCACAGACATGGAGAAAAGTCGCATTATGTATTTTAGTTCTAGAAATGTATGTTTCGGCTTTCGCCTCACAAATGGTTAATATTTTATTTAAATCTTATATTCTCTTTGAATACCCTTTGAATTAATATTTTGGACTTTTCTATCAGTAGTTGAAGTTCATAATGGTTAGGGCCTAGAAGTTTGGACTGATTTAGATTCTCTCCCTGTTCTTTTATTCATTTTCCAATAACTAGCTATACTTTTGCGTACTTTCCAGAATCACTACAAACTAAAATATGTCTTTGGTAGCCAGTTAGTTATTATGTAAAGATTTTACCCAACACGGCAGCAATATTAGTTACAAGACTATGTAAGCAAAGCACAAAAAAAATCTGAAAAGTTTGGAGAGTGGCTGAGAGAAAGAAAAGACAAGTCCTGGAAATCTCTATTGCTTTCAATTATCCAGAGCTGTTTCTACAAGGGGTAATGACATGTGGAAATTTTCAAAATCAACATAAGAAGGAACGTTTGATTCATTAGCTCCACATGGTTATATGTTATACACGGACCAGCTGTACCAGTAAGTACAGTTTTATAAATTATGTTAAAAGTAGTTTCCTGTCCGATGCATATTCTTCTGTATCCTTTGATAAGAATGCTGTTGGAAATTTTAATAACTATGGTAAAACAAGGCATTGTCCTTTATCTTGAGGTTACAATTGAAGTTTGGAATGTGGGGTTAAATAGAGAGTTTTGAAAGAACTAATAGTTTGAAGGAATGCAGAATATGACCATTCCACATAGAATTTTTTTTGTAGCTCCCACATTTCAGCAGTAAATAATACCTTTGGCTTTTTATGTGATGCAAGATATCTACAAATTGAATGGGCTCCATGCAGTATGGATATCCTGGGTAGCAAGTGCCAGGTAATAGATCTTTACAGTTTCCCATGTTGTGACTGAAACTCTACCAACCTAGCTATTTCATTTAGTTTTTTTTCAAAGTTTCATGGCATGATGAAGCAATGGGACATGGCTCTAGTAGGCAAGGAACCCTATGTGACAAGAATCCCAAAGGCTGAAAGAACCGAGACTTCTAGGTAGGCAGGCAGTGAACTAGGAAACAGGGATCTAAGGACAGAGAAGATAAAGGAGAAAATACTCAAGGCTAAAGGCTGAGGATGATGATGATATTCTTATATATCTTGCCTTTCAACAATCTGAATACATTTCCAAAGCACGCCTAGGTAGAACACATTAGAGTAATCCAACTGGGATGAAACCAAGGTATATGTTACCACAACCAGAGCCATCTTTACAACAGGTGCAGTTGGCATTCAAACTTTAACTGTACTGTATTTTTTTTAAAAAGAGTTAAAACCTGCTTCTTTCTTTTTTTAAAAGAGCCTTTATTCTCATTCAGCCAAAGGAGGGGAGGAAAAGCGAACAGATAATGCACCTAAGTCAAAAAACTGTCAAATGTTCTCAACATAAATAATTATCAGCAGACATGGAAATGAGTACAATAGAAGTGAAACTAAGAAAGCAATGCAGGGCAAACAGGAACTCAAAGTAATAATGGCTTCAAAATGCTGCATTTTCTCTCTCCTAAACAGTTAGGAGAGATTCCTAGACCTCGATCTTAAGACTGAATCCAGGTACTGGTATATCTCCAAACTGCAAAACCGTACTTTAAGGGGAAGTGCAGCCCCATCTAACTAAGGCTCAGTTTTTATTTTCAGATCTGTCTTTTGATTGACCAGAAGCATTCTGTCTTGTCTGGATTAAGCTGCAATTTGTCTGCCTAATGCAGTTCAATAGAGCTACTAGATGTCAGTTGAGCAAAGAAACTGCTTATTTGAAATTAGATAGAAAGGAGTAATAGAGCTGGGTATCATCAGCATACTGGTGACATCTGTCCTCAAATCTCTGGACCACTGATGTTGAAGATTGGCCTATAATTATCCAATATAATAGGGCTCAGGAAAGGTTTTACAAGAGCCTCCTTCAGGCATGTTGGGACCCTGCATTGTTGTAAAGTACATTTAATTACTATCCTTACCGTGCCCCTCAAACCAGTCCCCTTATGGCATGCTTAATAAGCAAGGAAGGGTCAGGATCTGGTACACATGTGGTGGTTATCACCTCCCTTGTACTGTACAAATTGAAAAGTATCCATCAGCAATAGAAAAGGAGGAATAGACAAAGTGGAGAGGGAATTCACAAAAAATAATGTATGGTTATTGTGGATTTTGAAAAAAACATGAACAGAGGGTGAAAGGGAGATGTCGCACCTCAATGTAGATTCACCTTGCTCCAACACACAAACTCCACTACAGCAGGCTTGAGTCTTTTCAGTTTACTGAAGAAAGATAGCAAAACTTATTAAAAAGCAGAAAAATAAGTAAAAACCAATTGCAAGTGCATTCCTTAAACACAGTTCAATAACTTCGTAGATATTAGTCCAAAATCCAAAAATAGCATAGTAAATCCAAGGTAACATGAATACATGAGCTTCAAAAGTAATCCAAACAGAGATTCGAGGCTTGAACAAGGCATGAGTTGATTCTCCAAAAGCGAGGTTGCTCTGACTGAACTCTCTCCCCAGAAACATCTACTTTAAAACCTCTCTGCAACTGAAAAACATATTCCTTTGAGCTCTAGCCCCCCCACACTTGCCTCTGATTGTCACGGAGCATCTGAGTCCTGATTTTAATTTCAACCTGGAATCCCTATCTAACACAAACTCATCTTCGTTCCCATCTGCATTCTGTTGACAATTCTCAGATTCAAGTGAAAGGTCATCCTTATCACAAACTTTGCAGCATCTCTGCTAGACTCAGAGGCATTCACAGACCTCTGTTTTAATAAGCTATCAACACTTTCCGAATCCACCTGCACTTAAGAAACATCAACATTCCCAGGGACAAACTGCTGTTCCCCAAATCCCCTTTCTTCATCATCAGACTGAACCACAACAGGAGAAATGTGCCAAGAGGAAGACATGTCAGACATGTCATGACTGCCTTCCATCTGGAAATGTATGTTTTCATTGCAAAAGACCATGCCGATCCAGAATATGTTTTTACGAACTATGCTGAATTGGTTGAGACTGTGAAAATCTATAGCAAAGTGTGCTGTAGGATGTCCCATAAAAACCAAGTTTTTGCAGTTTAATAAATCTTTTGTATTTTTTATGATATAATTAGGAAATGGCATTTATAACCGAGGAGCAAAATTAGTATAACATAATGAAGACTATGATTATGATGTTTTATATACTAGGAAAAGACATACAGTGGCAAAGAAGAAGTTCAAAGAAATACTTAAAGCATGCAGCAGTTTGAAAAGCAAAAACCTGAAGTTGTGTGTGTGGTAATGGATGGCAGAAACAAAAAGTCACATTTCTGTTCTTGTTCTTGGCAGTCAGGAAGAAAGTCTGAAAAGCCAAGAACATTTGGAAATCTAGGATTGCCAGCTACTGTTCTGAGAGAACATGGAATGATTGTTCTAATAGGAAAATCATGGCAAGGGAATCTAGCCATTGCTACCTGGCATGCTTGAGGAAGAATGAGGGCCAAGAAGCATCATGTGTTCTCACAAGTGAATTACACTGGAAATGAATGCAAGCAAGCAAGACATTTATTTGTGTATTGCCATGCAACCGTAATGAAACAAACAGAATAAAACAAGAAGTTGGAATTAATAAAATCATAGATCAGTGTCATCAAGATGACATACTGTAATATTTTCAATGAAAAAAAAAGCAAAGTATCAGTTTTTATAGTCATACTCTGGCCTAACTTGTGGTAAATTCTATCTATCTATCTATCATCTATCTATCTATCTATCTATCTCCAGGGGTGGCAAGTGAGTGAGCCACAGTTGTTTGCACCAGACCAACAAGGAAATCAGGCTGAATAATTTTACAAAAAATAGTCTGCAGAGAACATAATTTGTCCATAGACTATTGGAATTCATACTGGTCTATCACATTATAAGGCTTCACCATGCTTTGTGTTTGGCATTTGCTTTTCTTGTATAGGGGCAGAGCAGGATACAAGACTGCAGCAGCTCTCAGAAAACATGATTTCCCAGGGGCTGTCAATATTGTAGTACCTGTTGGGAAAATCACATTTCCCAATAACTATTGTTTCCTTGAAGTTTTTAGTTAACTAAATTTACCTAATGCTTGAGTAGGGAGAGAAACAAAACTCTCCTTGTTCCCTTTCTGTGAATATCCTGACTTCTTATGCTTTGCCTCTTCCTTGCCGTGAGCATTGCTTCCCCAGAATTTGCATCAATGTCCCAGAAGTAGGGGACATTGTAGACTCTATATCAGCAAATGAATTGAGATCAAATGTACAATTTTAGGAGGCAAGAGAATTCTAGCAATCTTTTTGCGGACAATGTATTTCTTTCGCTGACAAAAATGCATGACTTACGTGTCTATAATTGCCTAAATCACAAGAAAGAAAATGGAGGTTGCAAGTTTATGACCTTAAGCCCAAATTTCACTGAATCTTGTGGGTGTTACTTTTGAGTAAACATGCATATAGTTGTGTTGTCAATATTTGCAGCTGTGATTCTAGCCAGAGTGGTTGGGCCCCCCTGCAGTTTAAAAATATGTGACAAAAAATCCCAAGCAACAAACCTTGATTTTTGCCACTCCCCAAGCATTGCACTGCTGAGTTGGCATACTATACTGTAGCCTCCAGCCATTTTACAGATCTTCAGGCTGACTTTTGGTATTTATCTGAGTTGTTTGCTTTTTCATATATGGAACAGCATTTTATTTCACCATTTTATATTATGGGAGTTGGAGCATTCATGGATTTTGGTAGTGCTGGTGTCCTGTAACCAAATTCAGAGTATACTGTATAAATTCAGGGCCTACTGTAATGCTGGGAAGTATAGTTCAAAACATTTGTATAGTACTAAACTGGGAAACACTAATCATTTAAGCAGACTCCTATCTGTGTAGATCATATCCATACCTTGTAAGTAAACCTGAAATGGAGCCTCCAGAACGTTGTAGTAACTTTTCTTAGTGGGATTTGTACTGGACTTTTTGAAACTTATTCTGTTCAAAATAATAATGCACACATAGCCTTTTATGTGTGCAAAAACAAACATCATTTCTGTTTCCAACAGCTCCATGGTATTTAGTAAAGAAAAGTATTTTTTTCTACACAAGATACTTCCCTGCACAGAAAATTCTGCTTTTTATATAAAATAATTATTTTTTGTACAGAAAACTCTGTTTTCTGCCTCAAATGTTTCCTGTGCAAAAATTAGCATTTTTACATAGTAGTTTTATTTGCACAAATTCCTGAACCACAAAGATTTTTGCCCCTCCAGGATTCTTCTCATCAGGGTTTCCTTGAGAATAACCTTTGGAGACCTTTTCTCAATCATTTCTGAATATTTTCTTATGCCCATGTAATTATATGTAGGTTTGACTAAAAGGTTTCATGGTAAGACATGCTTTATTGTTGCTTTGTGTAATGCACTTAGCATTTTGATAATTTAGGTCATTTTGATTTAGGAACATGAAAAAATTGTGGAAACATTTGTTTGAGATACTGCACAAGCTCAACATAGGAGTGAGAACATGCACCAATAGTTGGTGGACATTTGCTGTGCTGATGCAATTTCATTGAAATGAAGGGAGCCCTGAAAAATTTCTTCCAGAGGCCTGAAACTATTCTATTCAAATTAAAGAGCTGAATGAGATGACCTTGCCCCCTAGTGTTTGCAAAGATGATAATTGCTAGTACAGAAGTTAATTATTGGCTCCAGAGCTTTTTGGTCAATGGGTGGGAAGTTTAAATCTCAGCATGTATAGTTGCCTCTGAAATTAATAATAAAAAAAACACTTTTCAGATCAAAAGGCCTGAATTATTATTGTGGGAGGTGATGATGGGCAAACTTCTACAGACAATTCACAGGTTCCCTATCAAATTCATTAACATAATTGGAAACTAGGAGTTTCATTGAGCACTTGCCAACCTGTTTTTAATGGAGGCTGAATATCATTTTCATTTCAATGCGCTGAGGGTCTATCAAATGAGTTAACGTGAAGAACTGAGAGTCATGCTGTGTGGGGCTGGACATATATTCAATTCCTAGTAACTTTAGAGTTAAGTCATGTAGATGGTATTGATGCCTGCTTTGGCATACGGCCTAGCCAGATGTCCTCTGTTGTCTGCTCTTTTATGGTAATATTGCAACTCTGGAATGACAACACACAATACTGTGGAACATCTGCACTGGGCTGTGTAAATAATGTGTCTTGTTTCTAGTGGTTACACCTGAATTGGACCCACAATTATAATAACAAATAAGCTTGTTGAAGGTCAAAGAAAGTGGGATCACCCACTGGCATCTGATACTGTCACTGGATTTAGACCTATGAATCACATCAATGAGTAATGAACAAGTGACATATGCAGTTTTATTTTGTGTAAATACTCAAGGAACTCTATATTTGCGTGGAATGGACAAAAGCTTTTGAGCAGAAAATTATAAACACTCCAACAAACAAAAAATCTGATGAATGAGTCCATGGTAGTCAAATTAAAATCTGTGCTGTAACTGTACATAACATGCTTATTCCTCACATGTCCCCCTTCCCAAATCTGATTGAATTTGGAAACTGTAAGATACAAGTTCGTGTACAAGAGCTACGCTGACTATAGAACAATTGATTTTATTTGTCCCTCCAAGCTGGGAGTATAATGCTTTCTTGCTTGCTGTAATAAAGGCCCACAGGCTGACTATCATCTAAATTCTAGGTCAGAGAAATCTAATTTAAAAGTCCACAAGCCTCTACAGATGTGAAAGATTTTTTGAATATAAAATTATTACACTGTAATGCATTCAATCCGAAATGAGTCAGTACTAGACACATACACATTTTGTTTCTTCATTAAAAAATTTGTATTCTACCCTCTGTTCAAGGCATAATGCAATAATACCAATTAAGAACAACTTAATAATAAAAAAGAGGGTAGAATGCTGGGAACTATTTTAGAATGGGGTGGTAAGAAAATATTAATTTGTAATATTTATGCCCCAAATGGGGCAAAACCAAAATTCATTGACCAACTACAAATAAAAATAATGGAACAAGAATATGATGAACTAGTCATAATGGGAGATTCAATGGGGTACTTGACGGAGGAATAGACAGAACAAATTAAATTAAAAAGATCAAGATACCATCAGTGGGAGAACTCCCCAGAATTTAATACAGAAAAGGAATCAGAAAAATTTAATACAGAAAAGGAATCATCAATAGACGTCATCTGGGATGCAAGCAGGCCTACATGAGAGGCTTTTTTATTCAACAAAGTACTATAAAAATGAACAAAAGGAAATCAGAGTATAAACAAATAGAAAATGAAATTATAGAGTCCGAAATCAAATTAAAGAGAAATCCCAAAGACAAAAAAAAAATAGAACTACAGTTAGATATACTCAAAAAACAATTGAACACATTACAACTAGAAGAAATAGAGAAAAAATTGAAATATGTAAAGCAAAACCATTTTGAGAACGCGAATAAGATAGGCAGATGGTTAGCCTGGAAGGTGGCCCAAAAGAAACAAAAACAATATATCAATAAAATAGAAGAAGGAAAAAAATTTACCAAACAAAAAGAGATAGAAGAACAATTTACTAAATACTATAAACTCCTATATGCCGATAAGAAAATCCCAAAAGAAAAACCAATACAATATATAGGGAAACAAAAGATAAACAAAGTTACGGAAGAGCAAAGAGAAATATTAAATGGGAAGATTAAAGAAGAGGAAATACAAGGAGCAATTAAAAACTTACCCAACAACAAGGCACCTGGGCCAGATGGCTTTACCTCAACATATTACAAAGTCTTTATATTAAAGTCTATATATTAACAATACCTCTAAAAAAAGTAATGAACAGGGCATTAGAGGAAAGACAAATACCACATACATGGAAATTTGCAAATATAACCCTAATACCAAAGGAAAATACAGACAACACAAAGTTCAAGAACCTGATTATTGATTACAAAATTTTCACAAGTATATTAGCAACCAGACTAAAAGAAATATTAATAAAACGGATTGACCAAGAAGACCAGAGAGGCTTTCTACCAGGTCGACACATTAAAGATAACATCAGGACAATCATAAACGCAATTGAACATTATGATAGAAATAAGCAAAAAGAAGTTGGCTTTCTCTTCCTTGATGCAGAGAAAGTCTTCAATAAAGTCAATTGGAGTTTCATAATAGAATTGTTGAAAGAAATGGACACAGGTTACTATTTCATAAATGCCATTAAAGCCATCTATTCCCATCAATATGCAAATATTATAGTTAATGGTGAAACAACAAAAGAAATTAGCCTACATAAAGGAACAAGGCAGGGCTGCCCCCTCTCTCCCTTGATTTTTATCATGACTTTGGAAGTCTTACTCACAAGAATAAGGAAAAATGAAGAACTAAAGAGACTGAGGGTAAAAAAGGAAAATTATAAATAATGCGCGTTTGCAGATGACGTGGTATATATAATGGAAGATCCGGCAAACCAATGGAACCAATGGTGGAGTGAACTAGAAGCTTATGGAGAGGTGGCGGGACTTAAAATTAACAAAGAAAAAACTAAAATGCTAATAAAAAACACACCAAAGGAAAAGAAAGAAGAATTAATGAAGAAGACAGGTATTAATATTGTAAGAAAAGTAAAATATCTGGGAATAGAGTTAACACCAAGCAATGCACAACTATTAAAAAATAACTATGACAAAAAGTGGTCCAAAATTAAGGAAAAGATGAAACGATGGGGGAAACCTCTCCCTTTTAGGAAGAATAGCTGTGATAAAAATGCAAGTTTTACCAGAAGTACTCTATCTGTTTCAGACAATCCCAATAATAAGATCCATAGTAACAATCAACAAATGGGAGAAAGACATAAGGAATTTCATATGGAATCACAAAAAATCAAGAATAAAACATCAAAATCTGAAGGATGACAGAAGACGAGGGGGACTGGGTCTACCAGATATACAACTCTATTATGAAGCTGCTGCATTAACATGGGTTAAGGACTGGGTAACACTGGACAAGAAGAAAATCCTCACCCTGGAAGGGGAAGATCTAAGGTGAGGCTGGCATGGCTATTTATGGAAAAGCAAAGTAAAAATAGTTTTTTGTTTTTTTTAGAAATCATGTCATAAGGGCCTCACTAATCAAAATATGGAATAAATATAAGGATACACTGTATACTAAACCACCCCATGTGGTTTTCTTCAAGCGAGGCGAACCATAGAAAAGAACTCCCCAGCGACAAATGGATAACATACAAACAACTGGTAATTATCAAAAATCAAGAGGTATAATTAAAACTGCAAGAACAATTAAAGGAACTAGACCCTACTATAAACTGGCTAAGATACTGTCAAATTAACGAAGAATTTAAAGAAGATAATAAGAAAGGCTCTCAAATCGAAGAAACATTCTGGGATAAGATATTGAAGATAGATAATAAACTAATAAGATTAATATACAAACAACTACTCACTTGGTCAATAGAGGAAGAACAAGTAAAGGAAGTGATGGTAAAGTGGGCCAGAGAAATAGGCCACACAATCAGTATGAGCCAGTGGGAAGAAATCTGGGCCAGAAAGCTAAAATATGCATATGCAGCCGAGAACAGAGAAAATTGGTTTAAAGTTTTTTACAGGTGGTACCTGACACCGAACAAAATAGCCAAATACAACAAAGGCAAGACTGACGGGAGGTGTTGGGAATGTGAGAAAAGTATTGGCACATTCATGCATATGTGGTGGGGATGCAATAAAGTGAAGAAATTCTGGTATGAGATACATAAAACAATAGGGAAAATTCTACAAAAAACAACTAGAATTTAAACCAGAATGTTTCTTATTAGGTATAAACAACTCACAGCTAGACCAGAATACAGACAATATACTATTTTATCTCACCACTGCCACCAGAATAACACTAGCCCAGATTTGGAAAACCAAAGAGTTACCTACGATTGAAAAAT
Source organism: Anolis carolinensis (assembly GCF_035594765.1). NCBI lineage: Eukaryota > Metazoa > Chordata > Lepidosauria > Squamata > Anolidae > Anolis > Anolis carolinensis. Next base: position 140,077,362 of record NC_085845.1, read on the forward strand.
GGACCACCAAAGTTCTGGATATAATGAACATGGATTTGCTAACGCAAAAACTGTCTCTGAATAGAGCACCAGCTAATAGAACAGATTGGAAAGTGCTGTTAGACTATTTACAAAGAGAAAAAAAATAATGATCTGTACAAAACTAGACTAAAGAGAGCCCCAAGGAATAATTCAAATAGATATACAGATATGTATATAAGGAAGAGAGAAAAGTAAAAAAGAAAAGAATCAAAGGAGTTGCTTGAAAGCTCTGGAAGTAATAGAATATTATAGCAACACGACCTCATGTGTGGTGGGTGGATCTCCCATTCCTTTTTTTTCTTTTGCCTTTTTTGTTTTTTATTTTGTTTTTGTTTTGTTTTTTGTTGCCTTTTCTTCTCTTCCTTTCCTACTTTTGCTACTATGCATTGTTCACCCACTTTTAATGTAAGATATAAAACAATATTGGAGAAAAAAAATAAGTTGAACAAAGTTGCTTGTAGAGTATAAATAAAAATGAATATATATAAAGAACAACTTACTAAAACAAGACAATTTCAAACCAGCTAATCCCATTTAAGATCATGCTATCCATAATGCATATGTAAATTAGATAAAATTAACTACCCCCTAAAGGCAGCCATAAAAACATATTTAGATGTGATACTGGAATGGCACCAATATTGGGAGAATATTTCATAGCCCGGGTGCCACAGCAAAGAAGGCCCCTTTCCATATCTTCCCTTGGTGTATTGTTCCTACTGGTAGGACACAGTGTAGGGATCTCCAATAAATCTAAATTACCAGGAAGTAATGTATTGGGAAGCCTAAATATCCTAAAGGCACCAGATCCTGTCTGATCTTAGAACTTAAGCAAGGTCAACCTTGATTAGCATTTGAATGGAAGACCATCTCCAAGTGCATGTACAGTAGGCTATATTTCAGAGGAAGGAACTGGAGAAACCACTTCTGAGTATTCCTTGCCTAACAAAAACCTATGAAATAAATGGGGTTTCCATTGGCTGACAGGTCACTAAGCTCTTGCTACAAGGAAAATGAAGCTTCTGACAGATCTGATCTCTCCCCTCCCCTTGTGTGTGTTTCTCAAAGCTTCAGAGCTCTATTTCATAATTCAGAGATTTGAATGATGTGTTAATACAAATCTTCAAATTATTAATCAGACTGGGACTCCTCCGAAGCATTAAGAATTGAGACAAGTGCCTCTGCTGTCGCTGTGAGAAGGCCCTCCAATGTGCATGTGGCAAGGCTCAGACTGCATTGTAGTATGTGGCCTGTGGTTTGCTCTTCTCCACACTCGCATGCCATGGACTCCACTTTGTAGCTTCTTTTATTAAGATTGGATCTGCATCTCGTGGTACCAGAGCACAGTCTGTTCAGCGCCTTCCAAGTTGCCCACTGTTCTGTGTGCCCAGGGTGGAGTCTCTCATCTGGCGTCAGCCACTGATTGAGGTTCTGGATTTTAACATACCACTTTTGGACTTTTGCTTGCTGAGGTGTCCCTGCAAGTATTTCTGTTGATCTTAGGAAGCTGTTTCTTCTGGTCAAAGGAAATTTAGCATAATGCCAAGTTTTTAACTTTGTGGCTTTTAAAATACATTACAACTGTATTCTCAATTTGCTTCTGACACAATAAATAAAACAAAATTGCATCAGAAAAAAAAGAATTGAAACAGAAGCATCTAAGACATTTTAGAGAGATTAGGAAAGATTTGTTGTTTTGGAGCATTTCAAGCTGTGTTTTTTTAAAATGTAACATAATCTGTAATTATCTGGGGTGGGAGGGGGGGTGAGTGGGCTGAGGTGATTGACAACAACAACTGGCAACTGTAGGCTGTCCCCCCCCCCCTTATCAGCCAATCAGAAGAAGAACCAAGAAGAAAGCCAATCACACAGCTTTCTACAAAGTTGATTTTCTCCCCATAGCGTCTGTGTTTCTAATATTTGTGGAGTTACAATCACCTGATACTTGCTGGCTGTCTTGGCCATGTTTTTAACCTGCCTGAGGAGTTTGTGTTCTGCAAGGCACCGGTGGACTGCATGCTCCTGGAGGAACCAGACCAGATCCTTCTTGGGCAGTTCCTTGCTCCGCAGCTGCTCAGGGCTTCAGTACCTCAAGGGTAGCTCCATGATAACAGTAGTAGTAGTAGTAGTAATAATAAATTATTTCTACCCCACCACCGTCTCCCTGAAGGGACTCGGAGTGGCTAACAAAATACAGCGAAGTGCCGCTTATAAATGATACATAAATCTAAAACAATAAAACCATAAAATTACATAGCTTTGCCATTCAGTGACATGCCTCCTCTAGCTCCTTGCCATCCCACTTTCGCCTCATGGAGCTGGGACTGTGTTTCCCAGGCTGCCCTGCAGAACAAGCACTCCCTATAGGATGAATGACACACCCGTCAATTATGTTTTCCTCAAGGCAAAGCCAGTTGGCCAATAGGATTGTGCCATAGGATAGTCTTCTGGAAATGGCACCCAAGGCAGGCTGGGCAATGTAGCTGGAATTACCCCTTGAAGGCTATTGCCTGAGGGAACTTGTCTTGTTAAACCATCCCCTTTCATATTCCGCTCTATCTTTTATGAGGCCTCTGCGCAAAGTATGCCGAGAAGCATGCTTCTGCTCTGTGGGCCCCTCATGGAACAGCTAACAAGACATCTCTTTATTATTCTAGTTATATAGCTGCCACCTGTCTGTGAAGAGCTGAGATAAGCATCATGGCCAAGGAGTTAGTAGGAGAGAAAGACGTGTGTTCTCATTCTGTGGTTTGTTAACACTTAAACTAGTAGCTTTTTGATAATTCTGTTTTTTCTGTACCTTCATATAACTTTCTTCTGTTGAAATTATCCAATCCCAAACTTATATGTGCTGAAATTGAAAAAATTCTTAAAAATGGACGGATAGAATTATTGTTCTGAAACTTGGCAAGCTTGCTGTCATGCTCATATTGTCTCACTGTGCAACAGTTTGATGGGATATCTTTAGTAGTTTTAAAAAAATAATTTTTAATTGAAAAAAACTTTTAAAAATTACTAAAAATTACTAAAATTACTAAAAATCAGTAAATGAACAGATCTTTCTGAAACTTTGCATGAATGATGTCTGTTTGTGGAGAAATTGAAGAGGATACTTCTTAAAGTTTTTTTTAATTATTTGTAAAGATTTTAAAAATTTCCTAAAAATCAATGGATGACCAAAACATTATGAAACTTGGCAGGCTTAAAGTTGTAAATATTGCCTACAAGTGTGTTTAGTTTCATCCTGCTAACCGTAAAAATGGTGGAGAAATGAGCCTCTAAATTTTCCTCATGGCCTCCAATGGAACAAATTTTAACCAAACAATTACAAAGGTGCAGAGATTCAGATTACTAATTGAAATGGGGCCTCTCTGAATCTTTACAAAACAAAGCGGGGACCATCCAAATTTCCAAAACAAATTACTAATTGGATTTCAGCCACTTCACACACCTCTAATTCTAAATACCTTGTGCTCCTCCTTTGTTCAGCGCAGTCTATTGCCTTCTCCTTTGCAGTGTTGTTCTCAATGTTTTGCTTTTACTGCTTTCTTTCAGACTCAGCCTTTAGGAAGTGTTTTGATAATTACAAAAAGGAAGATATTACATGACAGACCATTATAGCTTATCAGTAGCTGTGCAGCCCTAGTCACCTTTTCACTGTAGTGACATGGAACTCAGCCAATATTATAGACAGAAAGGGGATACAAGTTTGGGTTTAGAACTTCAGAGATTGACAAAATGTTAGGGGGGGGGGGGGGGGAGAGAGAAAGACCCAGTAAGTCATTTTGCTCCTTCCTGTCAGTGCAGGATCATGACCTGTTGTGTCACATCTATTCTCATGCTCTGCTAAATAAAGAAGGAAAGTGGTGGGGCTTAACAATACTTTCATGGGAGAAACTATTTTGCAGTCTTTTAGGATTTGCTGCCAGGATTTTCTTTCCAAGATTACGTATCTAAATTTAACATATGTCTCACTATGATGTTACTCATTTTTCTTCCACTTTCATCTGTGTCTGCTATCTTTATGCATGAAGACGGCTAGGCACCTGCTTCCTTTGTTTGCTAGTTTGAACTTTTGAACCTGTCTTTGTTGGGTATACAGTTGATCTGCATCTATGGATTCGAAATATTTTAAAAACTCCAAATGCAAACCTTGATTTTGCCATTTTAGGTAAGGGACAACATTTTACTATGGCATTGTGTATAATGACACTTGAGCATCCACAGATTTTGATATCCATGGGGTGGGGTCTCCTGGAACCAAAACCCAGCAGATATCAATTTTGGGTTTCTTTTAAATATGTGGTTACTTCCATTCCATCTGTTCCAGTGTCTGAGAATTATTCTTATGACTTGTAGTCAGGAAAGATATTCCTATATAGTACTCTAATTATTAATGTTATAAACCCATGTATATTCAGGCAGGGGTAGCTGGTGGCTCACATGTTACTAGGCCAGTGAAGCTGTCCAGGGTGCTGAAGCCTATCCCCCACTGAGTATTTTCATTAAAGTTCAAATTAAATGCGGGAGACCCCTTGGGGAGATGGAGCAGGATACAAATAAAAATGATGATGATGATGATGATGATGGTATGTGGTATGGAAGACACCAATGGCAACTGCAATGCAGGTGCACAGCAAATATGAATTTGCATTCAGGCTTTGCTTAGGTTGGTGGTCAGATTTCCTTAGAGGAGGGCCAAAACATGCCTTATGAAATCCACTGCATTTTCTTGTGTAGAAAGCCAGTCCAGATAATGGAATGGCCAACCATGCTGTTGTTCAGATGCCCATACTAGAGAAATTCCACCCCTGATATTAATAGTCCTTTACTCCTTAGTCCACTGCACGCAGGACACATCACAGACTCACTGGACATGCTTTCTGTCATGGTGTGTGATTCCCCCCCCCCCCCCACTTCCCTTACTTACATCTGGGCTGTGAACATGGTTGGCAATTCCATGATCTGAGTTAGCTTTCTACACAAGAAAGCACAGTGGATTTCATAGGGCATGCTTTACATAAGCCTACCCCACTCCATTTGTATTTAGATCATGAATGTAGGTGGTTGCACGGGATTTCATATACTTAGCCTGATTTGATACATTTGAAAAATGGGATATATTTCACTGATCTCACTTTATTTCTGGTTTCCAGATATCTTTTACGGATCCCTTTTACCCCTGTTGGCACCAGAAACTTTACTATGTTCAGCTCTTTATATGGGCTGGATTCTTACATATGGAACATACCATAGATTCCAGGTTTGTGTGGGTTCTGCATCTCTAATTCTATGAATATGGAGTAGTGGTTATACATAACCGGATCCTTCAACTGTCCTAATTTGACAGGGTAAGTCCCTATTAATCCTCTACTATACCTTTTAAGCTTTAAAAAATGTCCTGGTTTCTCTCTCCTCTTCTCACTTTTTCCCATTCTTTTTGACTTAATTCAATTGTTGTAAACTGAGTTCAAAACGAAAAAAGTAATTTGCACACATTGCAGCAGGCAAAAAAGGAGAGGAGTGGGAAATCTTGCACTCCCCAGCAGCTTCTTCTAGCTTGTCTGTTCTTCCTTGTTCATAACTTGCCATCTTGAACACACCCTTATGTTGTTTGGTCCCATGAGTCAAAAGTTGGAGAGCATGCACTTCCCACCCTGAACAATTTCTGTGTTTTCAAAGTTTGAAAATTTAGCAGTGAATGGCTGTTGGGATCTAAATCAGTGGAAAAGATACCGTATATACTCGAGTATAAGCTGACCCGAATATAAGCCGAGGCACCTAATTTTACCACAAAAACTGGGAAAACTTATTGACTTGAGTATAAGACGAGGGTGGGAAATGCAGCAGCTACGGGTCAATTTCAAAAATAAAAATAGATATTAATAAAATTGCATTATTTGAGGCATCAGTAGTTTAAATGTTTTTGAATATTTATATTAAACTGTAATTTAAGATAATAATAAGACTTTAATAAGATAAGACTGTCCAACACTGGATACCTATATACTCAAGTATAAGCTGATCTGAATAGAAGCCGGCCAGGGGAGCTTTTTCAGCCCTAAAAACGGGCTGAAAAACTAGGCTTATACTCAAGTATATACAGTAATTTGTACCTGGTTTTAGGCTGTTCTCCTGTTAGCTGGAGAACAGCTGTAGCCTTTTTTGGTCATGCCACCAAGTTTTTACTGTATTTTAAGAGGGTGAGATATTGTTTAAATTGCACTGTAAACTGTTTTCAGTTGCCTTTTAAATTGTTTTGATAGCCACGACTATTTTAATGTTCTATTAATGTTCTATTAGCCAGTTCTATTTTAATGTTGATCATCATTGTTATTTTAATTGGGGTGGGCTGGGGTTGGGGTATAAATAATGATCATATAAATTAATCTGAACAATCACAGGGGCTGCCCATCCTCCAAATAGTTTGGGCATAATTTATGAAAAAAGTTTTAGACTACCTTATAACAACCTCTACTCTAGTCTTTGGATTCACTTATTACTCTGTCATACATTATTTTGAGAAGATCTTGATCCATTCAGTTATCTTTTCTGAATTTGTCTTCCATTGTGCTCTCAACAACTCCCCACTCCTTTGCATTTTGAATGTCCTGTGTGCTAAAGGATCCTTGTTATATTCCTGTTTGGTCCATCCTGCTTTCAATGTAAAGCATGTTAGTCCCCTTCTCTAATTGGCAGAGTTGGCCCTACCATTAGCCGGAGTAAGGCAGTTACTTCAATTTGCAGATTTAGTGTATTGTTGAAAGTAACATGTTTTCATTTTGTATTATTGTAGTTTTGCTGTCAAAGGAAAGGAGAGAAAAGGGAGAGATGTCTGTGGGATTTTTATGCCACATATGCCTGAATAACTGGGCTGGCTTGGATACTCATATTTTAGAGTCATATTTTAGAGTTTTGAATAAAATATTACTTCAAAGTATTAATTTTGGGACACATCAGTTCTTACATGTAGCTGTTGAGTGATGTCGGTAACATTGCTCAGTGAGCACAAATCTCAATTGTCAGTCCAAGACTCAACAATGAAATGTATAACCAAGACTTTAAGAGGGACTTAATAAGAAAGAAACATCCATGAGAATTCATAACTACGTTATTGCATTATTGATGTTGCTTAATAGCCTGGCTTTTGTTGGTTCTATGTATTTATATTTTTGAAAACACTAATGGGAAGTAGTTTGACAAAGATGTCTTAGAAATTACTGAGAATAGGTTATTCACCTCATCTGTCCCAAGTCTCTTAATAACCATTTCTATCAGCATAATGTCTAAAGAAAGTGTTTTAACATGTGCCTTTATAAGTATTTACAAACTCACTCATAACAGCTGTTTAAAAGCCATTATTGTCTAACAGGTGCATAAAATGCATTTTTGAAGGGTCTTCATAATGTATTTGCATAATGGGGGAAAAGGTTGTGATCTACTGGGAAAATGGGAAAATTAAAAGACAAGAAAATAGCAATACTTATCAGATTGGTGCAACTATCACTTGACTGAAGTTATTGGAAAGAAGTCTGATTAATTTCTTGTAGTTAGGTATTAGAGCACTTTGCAAGCTATTTAAAGTTAATGCAGACCTTGAATAATCCCAAAATATTCTCGTTTTTTTCCTTTGGCAATTACCTTTTTGCCTTCTACTTCAAAGGCTTTTATTAATGGATTGCTCTTGTTCTAATATTTAAACTCATTTGTGTGAGGTGGTGGCATTAAGTTAAAGATGGGGGATTTTGCTTTGTTCCTCATCTGTCAGGAGCCCAGAATCAAAAGCAGGAGAGATTATCTGATATGTGAGACATGATGTCCAGATTCAACTGGAGATGTTAACATGAGTCAGAATTAGTAATTTTAGTCCAGGGATCCTACACTGCAAACTGGGGTGATACTACTGATAGACATGGGGAGGAGGCAATTTTCATTTATATCTTTTTTCCCCTTTGATCTCCAAATATGGGCTCTGGAGCAGAGGTGGCTCAGAAAACACTGGGAATTTGTTTTGGATTTCAGCCTGAACTTTAAAGAAATTATTAAAGGCACCAAAATTATTCCCAAAACAGAATAAGTACCTTGGAGCACCCTTATATCTGCAGGGGATATAATTCCAGACTTCACATGAGTATAAAAAACTGTGATAATAGCGAACTTTACTGGAATGAAGAACTTCTGGTTTAGGACTACTACGGAGTTGCACTGGAGAGCCTCGAAAGGACTTATCAAATGTGGATAAATAAAACCACTGCCTGGAGATATGGGAGGTCATACTGTATAAACCCTATGGTTTTATTTTAACACTCTCTGCGAATTGTGCACATTTTTACTTATTGTGCCAGTTTGTACCAACTTTTGAAAGTGTCTTACCTCATTTAACACAATACTCAGCCTTGTCCAAAGCAGTGCTTTGCAAATGTGATTGGCTGCAACTTCATGCTGATTGGAGTTATGAAATTGAGATCCAGTCTATCTGAAGTGCATTTCATGTATTACTTGTGAGTAAGCCCTATTGAACACAGTGGAGTTTAAATCCTGTGCAGAAGTAAATTGCCTTGTCCAATTCTTGATGGATTGTCACCTTGTTGTGTTGAGCGCAATCACCAGAGTCATGTGTCGCGCCCGTCAATTGGGGTTCTAAATTTGCAACCCCCTTTCTTCAGAAGCTTTGCACTCTGGTTAAGGAGAATACCCAACACAAACTGTCTCTTTAACAAAGAATAGGTTTATATAAAGGTATTTACAAATACAGCAGAGTCCTTGGATTTTTCAGCTGCTTCCACACAATGAATAGTAAACAATAAAGTCCTTATCTTCAGCAAGATGCCACAGTCTTGTTCTTCAGACGTTGTAGCAACAATACACCTCCGGCAACTCCAACTTGGACAAAACAGCTCCAGCAACTCCACCTCAGCATTCAATCTCAGGTGCCAAACTCCAACCTCGAGCTCCAAACTCTCTCCAACCTTCAAACCTCAAGCACCAACCTTGAGTAACATAATGTACTTAGTCTCTACTTGTAGTACTCCATCTCTAACAGGTGGCTTGATTGTTGCTGGCCATACAATAAATAGTAAACAATAAAGTCCTTATCTTCAGCAAGATGCCACAGTCTTGTTCTTCAGACGTTGTAGCAACAATACACCTCCGGCAACTCCAACTTGGACAAAACAGCTCCAGCAACTCCACCTCAGCATTCAATCTCAGGTGCCAAACTCCAACCTCGAGCTCCAAACTCTCTCCAACCTTCAAACCTCAAGCACCAACCTTGAGTAACATAATGTACTTAGTCTCTACTTGTAGTACTCCATCTCTAACAGGTGGCTTGATTGTTGCTGGCCATACAATAAATAGTAAACAATAAAGTCCTTATCTTCAGCAAGATGCCACAGTCTTGTTCTTCAGACGTTGTAGCAACAATACACCTCCGGCAACTCCAACTTGGACAAAACAGCTCCAGCAACTCCACCTCAGCATTCAATCTCAGGTGCCAAACTCCAACCTCGAGCTCCAAACTCTCTCCAACCTTCAAACCTCAAGCACCAACCTTGAGTAACATAATGTACTTAGTCTCTACTTGTAGTACTCCATCTCTAACAGGTGGCTTGATTGTTGCTGGCCATACAATAAATAGTAAACAATAAAGTCCTTATCTTCAGCAACATGCCACAGTCTTGTTCTTCAGACGTTGTAGCAACAATACACCTCCGGCAACTCCAACTTGGACAAAACAGCTCCAGCAACTCCACCTCAGCATTCAATCTCAGGTGCCAAACTCCAACCTCGAGCTCCAAACTCTCTCCAACCTTCAAACCTCAAGCACCAACCTTGAGTAACATAATGTACTTAGTCTCTACTTGTAGTACTCCATCTCTAACAGGTGGCTTGATTGTTGCTGGCCATACAATAAATAGTAAACAATAAAGTCCTTATCTTCAGCAAGATGCCACAGTCTTGTTCTTCAGACGTCGTAGCAACAATACACCTCCGGCAACTCCAACTTGGACAAAACAGCTCTAGCAACTCCACCTCAGCATTCAATCTCAGGTGCCAAACTCCAACCTCGAGCTCCAAACTCTCTCCAACCTTCAAACCTCAAGCACCAACCTCCTACCTTGAGTAACATAATGTACTTAGTCTCTACTAGTAGTACTCCATCTCTAACAGGTGGCTTGATTGTTGCTGGCCATACAGTGATTAGTAATGATCCTTACAATCATTTACCCATTTTCAGTTAAGAAATGATATAAACCTCTGACATCATGCACTCCCGGGGGTGGGTGGGTGCAAGGGAGGTTCCAGACCGAGCACAATCCAAAGACCTCAGTGGTGGATCAGGCAGATGACAACATCTGAGGTCGATATGACATGAATCAAGGTGCACGCAAAGGTGTTAGTGGACAAATTTAACTATACATGCATTTTAAATTTTATAATTCATGGTTTAATAGAGTCTAATTAGAGTTTTAATTGATGTGGTACTGTTTTATTGTTTACTAGCTGTGCCCGGCCATGCGTTGCTGTGGCCAGGACTTAATTTTTCTTTTCTTTTTGTTGTATGAACGTAGAGGCATGGATGAGAGTTTGTGCTGTCAATTTCAAGGTTGTGGGGCATTTAGTTTAGTTGTTTTGTCCGGTGCCGTGATTCCATTACCCTTTTATATATATAGATTAATATGTCGTTGTTTTATTGAATATGTTTTGGGCAATGTAGTTTGCCAACTGTTGTAAGCCGCCCTGAGTCCCTCCGGGTGAGAAGGGCGGGGTACAAATGATGTAAATAAATAAATAAATAAGGGCTGTGAAGGTAGAAGAAGACTGCAACAGATTTAGAAGCTACCATCATCATGTTAACCACTCCACTGGTTGGGACCTTCACTCTGTGAAGATTGTGTGTTGATCGACTGGGCACTGACCTCCACACATTAAAAAATTCATGTGCAGGTGTCTTTCAAGAACTTGGAAGGCCATCATACTCACACAACAAGAAATCACCTAAGTAAGAGTTAATTTATATATTAAAATCAGGGATAGAAATAGGCTAATGGAAGACACTTCATGAAAGACACTTCCATGGGGATACTATACAATGTTCATCATGTAATTTACTTCTGTTTGCACAGGCTGAGTTTCTCTTTGGACTACAACACCCAGAATCCCACATCTTCCCCTATGAACTAGCACGGGCTCTAAGATCTGCCAGGGAGGCCCTCCTCTCAGTCCTGCCTCCATCACAAGTGTGGTTGGTGGGGACGAGGGAGAGGGCCTTCTCAGTAGTGGCTCCCGGCTCTGGAACACACTCCCTAGGGAACTTAAACAAGCCCCTTCACTACAATACTTTAGGAAAGAGTTTAAAACTTGGTTTTTTTCAGCAGAAATTTGATAACATTAAGACCAGTGGTCTGATACAGAACATATGCCATCCAGTAGTTGCCATCTAGGGGCCCTGGTGGCACAGTGCGTTAAAGCGTTGAGCTGCTGAACTTGCGGACCAAAAGGTCCCAGGTTCAAATCCCGGCAGCGGAATGAGCGCCCGCTATAGCCCCAGCTCCTGCCAACCTAGCAGTTTGAAAACCTGCAAATGTGAGTAGATCAATAGGTACCGCTTCGGCGGGAAGGTAACGGCGCTCCATGCAGTCATGCCGGCCACATGACCTTGGAGATATCTATGGACAACGCCGACTCTTCGGCTTAGAAATGGAGATGAGCACCAACCCCCAGAGTCGGTCACGACTGGACTTAATGTCAGGAGAAACCTTTACCTTTACTAGTCACCATCTACTCACCAACAGAAAACCATATTTAATAATCTAGAGCTGATGTAGTCTATCCAATGTAATGGTCAACTCTGCGGAAAGGAGCGGAAATAAAATAAATAAAATAAATGAATAAAGAGGGAGGTTCATGAACCAGATTTTCATTCTCACGGCCCACATGTTGAGAACCACTAGTTTAGACAGTAACCAGAACTGATTGCCAATCACTTAGCACTTTATATCTACATTCTGTACGTTCAACTGGTCTGCTACATTGACTACATGGATCTTTTAACTGATTCTATTTTAACAGAGGTTGTTTTATCCAGTTTATATACCTGACTTATGTAATGTTATTATTGTTTTCATGTTGACATATTTAATTTTATGTATTATGTATGTTATGTATGGCATCTTTGTGTGCTATTTTGTCAGCCACCCTGAGTCCCTATGGAAGATGGTGGCAGGGTATAAATAAAGTTTTATTATTCATTATTATTATAAGCAACTACAGCTGCAGTCCAAAATGGTAACTTCCCCAATCTGTGGCAATTTAATGAACCAGTGTTCATGTTGCATATGCAGTGGAGGCTCTTTGGCAGCCTTTATATGCAATGGTAATGGGTAAACAGGCTCTTAATTAAGAATTTGTTTCCTGTAGAACTTAAAGCATTTGTGTATTTAATGGAGGTTAAATCACATGAACTGTTAAAAGGGGGGGAGAGAAAAAAAAACTTCCCCCTATTATGGAACAATAATGTTGCAATTCGAGATTGCTAACAGCAACAAAATGGCTTTACTGAGCGGCTACTGCATACAGAGCCAGCTCTGCCCTCATTATGTTTTCAAGAGGCTCCCTTACATTTGGAGTCTGCAGTACTGCTGATAGCCAACAAAGTGGGGAAAACGCAGCCTTTTGATATCCATTGTGGTGGATTATTTTTATACCTGGCAGTTGTTCCTATGTTGAGTGTTTGTTTCTACTTTAATGAGGATATCAACTTTCATCCGGCGAGATGTGTGGGTCACGTTGGAAGTACATGCACACACACACACACACAGACGAAAGTGATACACCAGCTGGAAATTTTGACTTTCCGCTGAATTATGTCTGCCCGGCAAATGGTTTTCTTTTTTGACATATTTTAATGCACCTGCACACTGTGAGGAAGAGTGGGTGAACAGAAAACAGGCTGTTTTATTAACCCAGCAGTCACCTTTGAGGTTCAGAAATGTCCACTTTTTTCCCTGCCTTTGTACATAATCCCAAGAGACTTGTACCTGGCTTCCCTTGAAATAACAAAGTCCGCCACAAGCCTCCAAACATGATTGTTAACTGAATGCCAACTGTTTCTTCTCATCTTTTATTTTATTTTTAGGGGTGCATTAGAGATTGTGTCCTTATAGGTGCACTGTAGCTGTCATAACATTAATTTAGCTCTCTATTTAAAGAAGCTTTCTCTCATTGTAACAGACTGGCATTGTAGAAAGGAATTAAATTAGTATTTCTACATTATTTTTTCTGTTTTTAACCAAGATTTCCTCTCTCCGTGCAACTGTAGCAGAGGCGGAACAGTAAAAAAATAGAGCACAGAAGCATTTTAGGAGTGAAGAAACTCTGTGAAACTGGATGACAGATACCACCAGGAAGAGACCAGTTTGTCCTATTTAGAGCTTTAAATCTTTTCTGTCTCTTTTTGGCTATTAAAGTGTGCTAGATACAATAGACATGTTTCTGTTGATACAAGTGTGCCTTTAATTCCAAAATACAAGCCACATCTAAAGTATCTGGTTTGTTCCAGTCATGCCAACATCCAGCAAAACATGTAATAGAATTAGCCCATTCAAAATGTTTCCTGGTTGGATTATGAACCAAGGGATCAAGGCAGTGTAAAATAAAAAAAATAAACTGGATGAGCTCAAAATGTGGAGCTTGATATGGTGAGGTTTTTTGTAAACAAACAAACAAACCCAAAACTAATTCTGTATTTTCTGACTTAAGAACTCAACACTTGTAACCCCATGTTTATTTGAACCATGATTTGCACTCAATGAATGGTGTTCAGTTTGTACTACATTTTGCTTTTTCCCTATTAGGTTTTAGAGAAAAAGTGCTCAATAGTTCACTTAATTCTCCATTTTATAGTAGAAAAGTCCTCGTTGAGTGTTCCTAATGTTAGTATCGGTTCACAGCAAGATAAATTAATACAATTAATTGACCATATCACCAATGCAACTAATTGATATCAATATTTCTTATTTAAAGAAAACATATTTCTTATTTATCTCTATCTACATCAAGAATAGAATCAGCAATAGAACTGGCAATCTGTGATAAATGCAGGGTTCAAGCAAAGCCTGGAGAAGTTATCTTTTTGGTCTACAACTGTCAAGAAACTCTAGTGACCATGTTGCTTTGACTATTTTGGGAGCTGCAGTCCAAAAAGAAACACAGTTCCAAGTTCTGGGTTAAAGGCCAATGGCACAAGTGAATTCAAGACACCAAAGTGAAGACTTAGGTTCTCTAGGTGTTGTTGGATTGAAGTTCCTATAATTCCTCATCCTTTGCTATGCCAGGTAAAGCTGCTCAGAGACATAGACCAAAATAATTTGTAAGGTCACGCAGTCCATCCCTGCTGTACAATTTTATTTAAAATATGTGCTGTTGAATCCAGGAACCATGCCGAGCATTGCAGCTTAAATTTGACTCACAAAGCTAGAACAGGTTTCTTTGAGCAGATATACTCAGAAATAGCATTCTCTCAGTAAGCAATTCATAAGCAAGTCAAAAACATGGACTATGAACACAGAGAGCTGCATTATACTCCTTAGGCTATTTGTATATCAGGTCTATTATCACATACTGACAGCAGCTTTTTATGGGTTCAGCCTAAGCATTCTTCTTGTCATCTCCTTTGGTCATTTCCATCAAAGGTCCCCAGAGCATTCACTCTCTTTTTTAGGGCATGTGTATTCTGGGATACCAAATCAGATACAAGAGAGATTTGGGAGTTGTCAAGAAAACATAGGCATTAGCTTTTTAGTAGATTAGCCAAACAAAGCATTGAATGAGGGATGTCTATAGCTCAACATTAGGCAGATTCGTAATTGACCTCAGCATTCCCTGAGGCCTTTCATGATATACAAATATAGCATTTATAGTCCACTTTTATTGTCACTGCAACAGCCAATGGACTCCTGGGATTGAGAGTTTAGCTAAGAGCTAATCAAATTGCAAACTCCAGGATTCCATAGGATGTTGTCATGACAGCTTAAAGTGGAATCATACTGTTATAGCTGTGTATTGTGAAAGGCTCCAACATAGAGTAGAATAGAGGTCCCCAGAACTGAATCCCCAGAAGTTGTTTAGCTTTAACTCCGAAAAATCTAAGCCAATATGTTCAGAGATTTGAGAACTACTGTATTGTTGATACTGTCATAGATGGATTATGGATTTGATATTAGGTTTAATATTAGACAGTTTGTTATAGTTTAGTCAAAGGTGGACCAATTGGGGCTCTGAAAACCTTGTTTAATTGCTGCTTCTGGTAGTCTTGTCCAATATAGTCATTGGTGAGAGATTATGAGAACTGCAGTCTAGACATTTCTGGAAAAGTAGGTCACTCGTGGTTTAGTCATACTGAAAACCAGGGTTCAAGATTGAGAGCAGATTTTTTAAAGGTACTCTTCTTTCTTTAACTCTCTTGACCCAGCATGGCCATGAAATCCATGTGTATGCTTAAGAGGTGACCTTGACAATGAAAACATACAACACCATTGAGTGGGAAGATGAGCATAAATTTTATAAATTTTAGCTAACATCCTCTTCCTTTTTAAATAAAACCATCACATGGTCCATCCATTATGTCAAGGATGGAAAACTTGAAAATGTTCCAATGTTGGACTGCAACTCTGATCCCTATACACCAGTGATTCTCAACTTGGGGTCCCCAGATGTTTTTGTCCTTCAACTCCCAAAAATCATAACAACTGGTAAACTGGCTGTAATTTCTGGGATTTGTAGGCCAAAAACATTTGGGGACCCCAGGTAGAAACCACTGCCCTACACCATTGACTGTACTGGCTAGAGCTGATGGAAATTTCCATTGAACAATATTGGAGAGAGGCACAGTTGCGATCATTGCATTCCATGGATGAAATAGCATCATTGATAGAATGTTCTGTTTTACCTCTCCTGTCTTCTAGAACAGCTTACTGCATTCGCTATTCAGAATAGAAACAACAGTGAAGGAGGCAATAGTAATTATGTTCATGCTCCCTTCTGTTATGAACTCATTCATTTTACAGTCATTATTAAAAGATTAGAAAAAATACCAGTGACATTTGATTATGACTTTGGCATGGAGAGGGAATTGTTTTAGAGTGGCTAGTATTTTGTTATTGTTATTCAGATTCTTTAGTGACAAGACAGTGACTATCTGATACTATGAATACAGTTATCAATACATATTGAGAGTATATGTTGACTGCTAATGAGCTTCCTCAGCCCAGCTTGCCTCCTCCCTTTCTTCCCCCTTATCTGGCGCCCTCGGTGTACCATTTGTTTCACTTTCCTCCACTCTTGCCTGGGGAAATGAAGGATATTTTTTTTTCCAAAATAGAGTTTTTATTTATTCCTCAGTGTTTAAAGGCCCTGTGGGCATTTGTCTCCTACCTGAGTTAATGTGCTGTAATGATCTGCTCCTGCCATCCATTCCTCTCCCTATCAATCAAGGAGAAAAAATGCTGATTGCGAGGACTGCTAATAAGACCTAAGAGGAGGCCAGTTCACATGAGTGCGGTGTGCCAACTTGCTTTGTTTTTCAGGCAGCTCTGCCTGTAATTGGGAGCCAGGCACCAGACATGCCTGAGTGTTGCACAGCCAGGGTCCTGCCAATCTCCTTCTTTAAGAAGGCAAACCAACAGCTTTATCTATGGCAGTGACATCTTTTGTTTTACCCTTCTGGTTGTGGCAATCTGAATCTACCCACTGCATTGGCTAGCAGTTGATTAAAGCTCTAGAAAACCCCGACAACAGGAGTTGACAATATATGGCCCTTTAGCACCTGTTGGACTGTAGTTATTACCAAGCCTAGCCAGCAGGTGAGACATAATGGAAGTTGCAGTCAACACGCTCAATACCCACACTTGCCATATACAATTACCTGTTACACCCCAAGGTTGCGAGGGCACCTTGAAAACCACACTGGAGCCAGGATCATAAGCAAAGCGGTTTATTGAAGGATATATAAATGCAAGCAAATAGCGCTAAAAGTCAATAGAGAGAATAGTCCATAATATATTGTCCTTAACTGTTCAAAAGCAAGTCCAATAAAGTCTTTCAATATTGTAATCCACAAACAGAACTCGTTAGTTCTACCAAGAAGCCAGAGTTAGTCTGTAAACGCTGTCAAAACAGGATCAGCCAAAAGTTGCAAGGAACAGGAACAAGACACTGGAAATCCATAAACTATAATCCACATGGAAAGCAACCACTTAGGAGTCATAGAACCGAGGTTAACAAGGCAAGGTATACTCGAGAGTCACAAGGCATGAACTCGGCTTGGAAGTCATGAAGCAAGGTATGGGAACAAGGCAAGGAGCAAGGTACTGGAACATACATTCTTCTTCCATGGATGGCAAAGTTGACACCTCAGTGAGAACAGGAAGCAAGGCACCTTTAAGGAGTTTTCAGGGCTACAAGGCAGTGAGAGTTAGGACCCACAGAATTTCACATGGGAAAGTTAGTCATTAGTGTGCCTGAGAGCCAAGCGCTGACTTCGTCTCACACCCTCCCTTCAACCCCTTTCTTTCACAAAAGATCCTCTCCGATCAAAAGCAACATCCTCCCCTGCAACAACATCTGGTGAAACCAACCTTGACTGAGCATCGGAATGTTCTCCAATTAACGGATCCTCTGTAAGCACAACTTCGGGCACCTGCAAAGCCATTGGGCTTTGGTTCAAATCCTGGATGGGCCTGAAATCCGAATCAGACTCTGATTCAAATTCCATCTCCTGAGGAAGGGCAGATCGTGACAACATTACCTTTGTGTAAGGACATTATTATACAGGGCAAGCAAACCAGCACTGCTGCTAGATATTCAGTTTTGGGTATTGTCCCTATTTCACAATTTCATGCGTATTATGCCTGTGGTCTACCTCCTACCTGTGATTATCCTGTTCCTAGCAAAAAATAGGTAAAACCAATCAACAACTCCTAATCCCACAATTTTCCTGCCACTTAACTTGGTGCGATGGGTCACTTCTTTTTCTGTGCTGTTATGCTGGCTATGAAATGACATCAGGGGTGGGATCCTTATCTCCCGCCCCCTTCGCACTTTTCCCAAGATGTCCATTTTATGTTTATTTCACATCTTATTATATTTGCCTTTTTTGTTTTTCAAAGCTGAAATTTCAGAATTGCTCTAAAATAAAAAAATAAACATTAAAAAAAACTACAGAAGTCATACAGGTAGGTGGGATTAGCAGAGTATATATAAATATGATCACAGGACCATAAATTGGCAAATTCCATAATTTCAGAATTGTAGGGGCGGGGCATGATATCAAGGGTACTGAATTGGGTATGTATCCACTATCAGTGATAGCACAACTGTAGTGGAATAGTGAGTATGTGCAATGAAATTCATGGTCTTAAGTCTGAATTGGATACAAACCAAGTGGATCATTTGAAGAAATACTCGTGACTTGTGTTCACTATATTTTAATCTTTGATCTGTGTATTTTATATATGTATTTGTAGAAATACCTTTTAATATATGCATTTTATAATGCATATGATGATTGATTATGTGTTTTAGCTATGTTGTAACCTGCCTTGAGCCATGAGAAGGGTAAGAAATAAAATTATCACCATCACCACCACCACGTTTTGGTTCCATTCAATTCAGTGAAACAAATGAATCATAGTGGATTTATTCAGAGGAAGTTTGTGATTGCTTTTGTCTAAAGCTGAGAGAATGTGATTTGCCTAAAGACACTGCATTGGTTGTATGGTGAATTCAAACCATGGTCTCCAGAGTTGTAGTCCAATATGCAAACTGTGAGTGCTTCCAGACAGCACCAAAATGCAGATTTTCAAAAAGGGATAAACAAACCCCTGGCCTGTCTTCCCCCACAATCCTCACAGCCCCCCCTTTTTTTGTCTCAGAATAAAATGGAGGGCGAATGGGAAACATCAGTTGAAAGTTTTTTTTTTAAAAAAAATACTTTGTTATGTGCTGATCCTCATATGCGCACATGCAAATACCTAAATATAAAATATGAAGAGATTCCCATGTGCATATATGAGGATCAGTGCATAACGGAGGGATTTATTTTTTTTTAAAAAAAACTTTTCCAAGTTCTTTCTTTCCCCAATTTTCATACTCTGTTTAAGTTTAGAAACTTTAAAATAATGATTTTCAGAGAGCTCCAATGGCTCTCCTTCCTGCTCTGTTTAAACCAGCTGCAAATCAGCAGTGTCTCTAGGACAGCCTGGACAGCTAATCAGCTGTTTCAAGCTTCTTTAAAAAGGATCTGTGGTCTCCACAGGGAGGTGGGATGAAAATCTTGCATTTTGCATGTCTGCAGAGATAGATAATCATGCAGAAAATGTGCATTTCCCAGCCAGAACTGGGATAAAGGAGCACTTATTTGTCCTGTGTTTTGGTTGCGTTGCTCCAATTCAGCGCGGATTTACCGGTAACGTCATCTAGCCCCCCCCCTTTAATCTGTTCTCTCTTGTTTCTTTTGTGCTGTGTGGAAGGGCCCTGTATATCATACTGTCCTTAGGGATGCTCTGTCCAACTAAGGACTTTATTGCCTAACGGATTTAGCATACATAGTGGTGAATCCATGGGTCCCCTTGGGGGGTGTGGGGAACCCGTTGTCCCACATCACCAAACTTACTGGGGACCCCATCTTACTGGAGGAAGCATCCTCCACCTGGCTTCCCCCTATTATTCTGAAGGCAACACAGGAAGCTCCTCATGTTGCCGCAGCAGCAACATATGCTACTTGTTTTCCCCTTTTGGCATGGAGCCTGGCTGGAAGTACAGATGCGTCATGTAATGGGCTCCATGCCGAAAGGGTGTATGATGGGCAAAGTAACCCATCTGATGAGGGCATAAGAGCCAAAGGACAGATAGCAAACAAACAACCACAGTGTTTTCAATTGCTGGCTCTCCAAACTGCAGGGTGCTTCAGCAGAAGAATTTTTGAATGATGTGCCACTCTTAAAGATACAGGAGCCTGCCTGGAAAGTGGAAAAGCAAAGCAAAGCTATGAATTCCCTTGTTGAAAGGCCCAAATAATGCCCCCTGCGCCTTTGGCTAACAGTTTCATTGTGAGAGCTATAATGGAGATGTATCCAATAGACTGACACACAACCGACATGCAAGTTCTGAAACACAGTCAAGTGGAAACATCCCAGCAACGGGATCTACTTGTGAAGTGCTAGGGCTGCAACTTTTCTGGCAAAGGCTGTGATAATTGAATTTTGAAAAGATCTGACATCTGAAATGAACAGCATTAGTAATTATGCGACATCCTGAAGGATGATATTAATGATTCTTATGCAAGTGTTTGTTAAACCTGTAATACAGATTTAATGACTATCCAAAAGCCTTTATTACAAGGAAGAGAAACTCTTACTTTGCTCCTGAGTTTAATCTCCTTTGAAGAATTTCTTTCCCTCTCTCTCTAGAAAGCTGGAGATGTTCACCTTCAATTAGCAACTATCCAAGTGAGTGGGCGAGCTTCACTGCCCATTTATGAAAGCAAAAAACATCACAGCTTTGCCACAACGATAACGTTTCATGGTTGTGTGACCCTTTGGGATATTACAATTGTTCTTGAATGATTTTTTTTTAAAAAAAGATAATCTAAGAACGTGAAGAAATAACTGTTATTAGAATCCTGTGAATAATTAGTTCTATTATGAAAGTGGTGATTGAGTTCTTTCTGCATTTGAGGAAAAAAACAGGTGGGCAGGGAAATTATTTTGCAAGATGGACCCAGGCGTAATAGGGAAAAACCAATCACACAGACAGTGGTTGGTCTTATTTTCCGGACTTCAAACCAAGTCTGATTTGCAAAAAGCATTAAAATGTCTCTGTGCCATGGGCAAGCCCCCTGGAATGCTTATGTTCCTCCTTTTTTGCTATTCTTTATTTATATCTTTTCCCGAATGTGTGTGTATGTCTTCATCTTCATATATGTGACTTTACAAACTTGAGATCTGCACCGTGTTCTGTTAGCAATCTCGTTTATCCACCAGATTGATTTGAAACAGCTACCTTATTTTGTAAACCTTTAGAACAAACCTGTTTTAGCCATACTAATTAAAGGAGATGTTCAAAAAAATGCAAGGCTCACAAGAATGCAAAGCATTTAGAAGGCTGCAAACATGAATCTGAGCACTTGCCATTTGGTCTTGTCAACCTGTAAATACTTTCCCCTCTTCCTTCTTCACCTAAATTAATCCCATATGCCATTTTTTCTAATTAGACACAAGATGCAGCGGTTTGAAAAAGGACCAGAATTGACGCAAGCTGCCAAATTAGCCTTGCTTTCACAGAGAGGGTGTTCTTCTCAGGTCAAGGAACAGATAACAAACGAAGCAGTGTTCAGAGGCATGCACTGGGCTGCTTGTATAAGAGCTGGCTTTTGGATTAATACAGGAATGCAGCTTTTAAGAACTGCAAGTCCCCTAAGCTTTGTAAAGAATGACAATAATTCCTCCATGTCTGTTGTATGCTCCTGTTTGGATATATAGACCACAAAGGCAACAGCTACAGTTCCCATGGATGTTTTTTACACAGCCAATGAATGAAAAATACAAATTGCACTTCCATTGAGTTAGTGTGCAATCTACATTTTAAAATTAATGCAGTTTGATACCACTTTGACTGCAATGGCTCGGCGCTATGGAATCATAGAGTTGCAGTCACAAGGTGTTTAGATTTTCCTTCCAAAGAGGGCTGGTGCTTCACCACACTACAACTCCCATAATGTTATAGCATTAAACCACGGCAGTAAAAGTGGTGTCAAACTGCATTGAATTTACAATATAGATGTGCCCTTAGACACATACTGACATGGGGCTTTTTCACTTCGTATAATTACAGAGCTGTGATTCTACTTTAACTTTCATCGTTTCATCCTATAAAATACTGGGAATAGCCATTTGAATTTTCTGTCAGAAGCTGTCAGATAGTTCTAGCCCTTCACCAATATACCAGGCACTGTGACAATCAAAGTGTGACCAAAGTTTTATAATTCCATAGTGTGAACTGGTGACTTTACCAGAAAATGACAGTAATGGATCCCAAGAGGACAGGGCACCAGTGCTGCTATGCTACCTGCTCACGCAGCTATCTGGACTATAAACGAGCTTTGGAGCAGACCAATTTGGAATGTAGACACAGTATATGTTGCTGTAAAGGTAGAAGAAAGACATTTGTATGAGTCCACCTTACATCCTCACATTGTCATTGGTCTACGAAATGAAGCAAGCCAAAATGTCAGTGGTTTATCTAACTTTGTCCTATATTCAAAACACTAAGGGCCACGTTGCACTACACCAGTGCTTCCCAACCTTTTTGTGACCAAAGCTCACTTGACCAGGGCCCACTTTGACCAGGAACCACTTGAATAGGGGCCACCTTAACCAGGGACCATTTTGATCAGGGACCACTCTCCAAAAGGGTTACAAATCAGTTTTGGTCAACTTTAGATTCGGTTTGGTTGTTTGGGGTGCTGATTCAGAAAATTGCATTGGCTTGACCACATCAGCTCTAGTTTCTGATACAGAACATATGCCATCCAGCAGTCATCATCTGGTCACCCACAGAAAACCACATTTAATAATCTAGAGCTGATGTGGTCTATCCAATGCAGTGGTCAGCTCTGCAGAAAGGAGCGGAAATAAAATAAAACAAAACAAATAAATAATGAGGAAGAAGGTTCATGGACCAGGTTTTTGTTCTCATGGCCATTGCTGAGCCACATCCCACAGGTTGAGAACCACTGCACTACAAAATTACAGCACTATGATTCCACTTTAGCTTCCATGGCTGCATTCCTTGAAATTCTGGTGAGGCACCCTCTGGCTGTGAAATCTAAATACAGCTCCTTGAGCTTCAAATCCCAGGATTCCATATAATGTTGTTATGGAAATTGAAGTGGAATCATAGTTCCAGAACAGTGTAATGTGAAAGGATCCCGTAATCTGACTTTCGCCTGTATGCAATCTCCAGGATTTTCAGTAAGAGTGTTTCTCAGCTTCAGCTGGAGATACAGAGATGTAATCTGGACTTTATTGCATGAAGAACATGTGCTTTGCAGTTATTCCATTGTGGCCTGCTGATCTTGTGCTGCTCAAGTGATATGAGATGCTACCTAGCAGACAATGGAAAAGAACACTGTACTATCTATTTGAGTCCTAAGAAGGTAAGCTAAAGAATACGAAAATTGATAAAACATTGGAAAGAACTTGGTTGAGGAGAAAATTTCTAAGATAAAGTGGGGGGAAAAATCAAAGGTTATCTAAAATAAATAACATAATGGTTCTTGAATCCTACTTTTCATAATTTCCTGCTTTGTTTTAATATTAAGAGACTCCACGTGCATTTTCAAATTTGTCAGGATGATGTAATTCCAATGACAGGGAGGCATTTGTAAAAGTGACTAAAGAGACTGGGGGGAGAATTGCTTAATCTTTCCTGCACCTGGATTCATCTGAGCAAATGCTCCTTTTCAGTGACATTGCTCATTGCAAATCTTGTTACCCCATTTGTATTCCGGAATGTTTCATTGAATACAAGTGGGGCAACAAATAGTGTTACTAATATTGGAGTGGTGTACTGAGACTTGGAAGATCCACACTCCAGTATCTATGAATTAATGAAATGCACAATTCTGACCTTGGACCTGTTACTCTCTTGAAATCCTACCATATAGGGTTGTTATGAGGATCATAGGGAAAGGAGGGAAGATCACCTTGGAAGACTTCTAAATTTATTAGAACTTGTAGGAGTTCCAAATCCTCTATTTACTCTGTATTTTGGTGTGGAATTTTGGGTTAGCCTCTTCAAGGTTTTTTAGAAATGTTTCGTTGTTTTTAAAAGTTTCTGTTGTTTCCGTAATTGATTACATAGGTATTTAGATCTATGATATCACTGCCAAAACATCAGTATTAATACATTTTTAAAAGGAATAGAGAAGACCTAGTATCATTAATTCATAGGAACCTGAGTCATTTTCCATTCAAGAGAAAAGCAGAATATAGAATAAAAACTGGAATCCTGGTGGTTATTCCAAATTAAAGTAGATCAATTGAATCAGTTGTTGAGGTAGAGAGTCAACGCTTAAGTAAATTCCATTGATTCAATCGGTGTACACTAGTCAGGACATATAACAAGTTTTATGCCATCATCTTTAACATTTTCACATTAAAGTGATGCATAGAAAGAAAATAGTCTGTACGAATCAAAGTAGGCTCATCTGCTAGAGAAAAAAATGTCACCTGTCATAGACAGAACGCCACCAAATAGAGTACAACACAGTTTATTGAGGTTACAGAACTAAAAAATGCCCGTAGGAAACAAAGGACTAGGCAAACACTTGTCTTCAGTGTGAAAAGTAACAGAAACAGCTTCGTTTGAATTAAAACGGTTCGAAAGAATAAACCGGATTTAACAGGAGTTTAATCCGGATTAAATCAAAAGTGCTTACTTCAGCCTGGCAATTTAAACAAGCAAAAGTTGGTAAACAGAGGTCAAAATGAACACAAAAAACTGGCAGCAGATTCCTCTCTGCTACTCAAAAGCTACAGATGAGTAACTCAGGCTGTTTACTCTTCCGTGCAACGAGCGAAATCCAGGTCCAGGCACATCAATCAGGGTAACGGCGGTCAGCAGGGTCCCAATCCGGTCCAAGGTCGAAAGCCAAGCGCAGACGTCTAAAGTTCCACAAGTTCCACCGATAGCCACAGAAGGGATAGTCCAAGGTCGTAGTCAGTCAGTCAGTCCAGCGTCAATCCAGAGTAGGTAATTAATGTCCGTCAAAAAGACGACGGAGGTCCAAGCTATCAAGATTAAACACAAGTTGCACAGAAAAACCCCACACAGTTCCTCCCGCCGTCTATGCCCAGTGTCCTTGGTAACTTACGTATCCAGCAACGAATCACACCCGTCTTCAGGAAGTTCCCCAACAAGAGCCCAAGCGTTCGTCCAGATTACCTTGCCCAACGCAATTAGCCATTGATCCTAAACCCCATTTTATCCCAGTTCATAACTCCTCATCGCTGTCAGCTGCTATCCTAATTCCAGGTGCCTCATCATCATCATCCTCATCAGAACTAAAACACCTTTGACTACGCCCCACAGCATCCCCAGCTGTGGATCCCGCTCCATCCCTCCAGCCCGTCCATGGGTCTGATCCTGCAACCCGCCAATCGTCTCCCATACTATCATTGCCGGTGACACCCAAATCCTCCCTTACACGAGTCCACTCCATGTCATCCTCCTCTGAGCTAACCATCTCTTCCTCCATTCGCTCGGTAAAACCCTCAAATGAGTCTTCATCTGTTGGTTCTGCAAATAAGTCCCGGAGCCGTTTCCTTTCGCGCTCCTCAAAAGAGTCTGACTCTCGAGGAGTCTTACGACCCCGTCTCCTAGTATCGGAGCCAGAAGGCTCAACCATAACACCACCCAAATTAATAGTGTAGACCTGAAATTCCATTTTTCATTGTGGCAATACAATGCTTGGTAGATTCTCAGATATTGTTGGAATGCAAATCTCAGCAGTTCTAGACTGCATAACTATTAATGAGACTGGAGTTGTAGTCCAATATCCCATCCCTAGGATAATGGAATGGCAATTAACATGTTGTAATTTTGTAGGTAAATGAAATAAGACAGAGATGGTCAACAGTCACTGAAATTGCAGCTGTACTGTGGTTTGAAGTTCTGATGTCTTTTGGATTAAGTCCAGTAGTCTGCTAAGGAAATCTCATTGCAGCTAGATAACATATTTATTCTAAATTGAAAAAAACTTTACAATTAAAACTGTAATGCAAAGATTGGTAGGTCAACCATTCTGATAAAAACGTCTATATTAAACTAACGCTACCCACTCACATGCCAGAGCACACAACTAATTAGCATTCTAGCCTTTATCTACCTATTGTATTTTCAATTTAGTAAGTGAAAAGCTTTCTTAGGCTTACTGTCTTAGGAAAGTGACAAGAGGGCATTAGGCTGGGGCAATAATTACACCACTTATTTCGGCTTGTTGTCAAATATCAACCTTGTTCCAAGAAATTGGGCATTGATACCAATTAATCTTAGACCTTTGTTTTCTAATGTCACTGCGGGGAATCTTGGTTGTTCAAACAGCAACATTTTTTTTTAAAGCCATACTACCCATATGACTTATTTTTGAAAAATATACTGGCAACATCCTCACTCTATTTGTTCAGTTTGTGAAATTAAGTTCCATATTTACAACAGATCCTAGAGCACTCCTCTTTAGGAATAATGAATTAATGAATGAGACTTTATTTCTATCCCACCCTATCTCTGCAGTGAGGACTCAGGGTGGCTTACAACATATAGAGAGGCAAACATTCAATGCCGTATAAAAATACAAAACAACATAAACCAAAAGATAAAATCCAATGTACATTTACACAAGCCACAATGACAACCAGACAATTGAACACAGACCAACAAATTCACGTTTCATATTTAACAGATTTTTAAAATTCAAAGTTTAAAAGATTAAATTAAAATTAAAAGCATTTAAAAGCCAAATCCATTATTATAAAGGTAAATTTCAATCTATGGATTGTAGGAGTGTGGATTTTGCTTTTTAAAATATGTTCAACTTCAATTTGGAAACAGAAAACAAATAATAGGATGTACAATAGAAGCAAATTGGCCAAATACAGCTGCACAGCAAATGCTAACCCAGGAAAGATGGTAGAGCAAAAAATGTAGGTTACCGTCAACAGAAACCTAACAATTCTGAATAAATCCTTAGATACTGACTATCACAACTTTATCAAAGAAAAACATTTTAAAGCAAAAGCGAAGAGAGTAAGGGGAAAACTCTAAGCAATTGCCTTCCACCATGATGAGAAGGCCACTTTCTTGGATGCCAAAGCTATGGCATCTAGTGGAGAAAGGTAGCATGCTCCTTCTTCCCAGCTGACCAGCCAACATAACACATTCTGGTGGGATGGGTAGGGGGTGCAATGAACAGGCCAATATAAAGGAAACTTCTCCCTCAGGAGCTTCAATATCTCCCTAGGTAGAATGACTTCATTTGGCCTCTCTCTTATTCGCCTTTCCTCTTTTGGTACCCAGATATAGTTCTTTGGTGTCCAAATAATTATAATGGGATTGTGTGATGTAAATTGTTATTACCTTTAATACTTTTCCACATTTTGATGTTGCGGGAGGGCTCACTCATGTTTGTGCACTCTCCAGATTAAGGACCCTGGTTAATTTGTGGGTCATCTAATCTTTGGAACCATTCCCTGAGTTGTGTCAAGGTTTTCTCCTGTAAATTTGAGACTCCATAAGATACAACCATGACAGTTAAAGTTATACCAAAGATGGACACGCCACAGGAGAGGTTTTCATTGTACAATTGCTCTGCTTGATTCAAAGGACTCTTCTCCACAAGCATTAAAATCCAGCTTGAAGCTGACTCAAAGTTGGGATGTCAACAAAATGCACACCCCAATGAAAGATACAGCACAAATTCAGCCCAAAACAGGGTATTAAAAAGCTCACTGGAAATTCTGGATCCAGCTGAAAAATCAGCTGAAGCTAATCTGTGTATAAACAATGTGCAGCAGAAAGATGAATGCCAAGTGCAGAGCACTTATGTAGACAGGGCTATTGCTGCAGCAATTGGAGAGGGAACCTGGATACACAGCTTACTCGGAAAACATATTCTTCTTACATAACAAATACACAACATCAGAAGAATGATGCCAGTGATATGCCCCAAGAGAGAGCAATAGAAAGTGGAGAGAGAAGGAGGACTGCCTGTTGATTTTGCAGCAGTTTGATTATTCAAGTCAGATCATAATGAACAAAGTCAGCTCAGTTCCATCAATAGATTTGATGGAATTGGAACTATGAAGTTTACTGATGAGAAAAACTATTATAAATGACTATTGATATTATAGTACTAAAATCATAGGTGAACGTAACAATATTCTAGGATGGTCATCATCCACATAATACAAATGGTTAAAAAAGCCAAATTATAGAAAGTGTGTGGGTATGTGTAGATTGGGGAAAAGGTAGAGACGAAGAAAGAACTAAAATTCCACATTCCACTTATTTTATCCAAGGCTGCATATTTATTTGGAGATTAATTTGGTGCATGCAGTGTGTATTTGCCAAGATTTCCCCCTATTTAAATCTTCAGTTCCAAAGCTATGTTTTTAATCCTATTACTGCTAATTGAGCGAAGTCTACAGTCTTTTTCAGTTAGGTGAAGTTCAAATTGTAATTGGTGTGTGTGTGTTGGCCAACTTAAGAATGAAATATATTTAATGCTTGCAATGTTATTATATCTACTTTAAAATCACAGCAGTGGTTGAAAGTCCTTAAAAAATAAGCCTTGGGAAACACTGCGTTGGAGACCAAAGGCGGAGAATGTCAGAGAGACTATTAAAGAAATATATGCATTCATCAAGACTATGTATAAAGTTGTATGCTAACTCTTCAGTGGCATTCATAGTTCTTAGTTTTGTCAGTGTTTTCTGCTATTTTGACTTTAAAAAAAACAACCAGAATAGAACTCTGTTTGCAAACCTACAGTGAAGATGAATATGTCACCTCCAGAATTTGTCTGTTCCAACACGAAACAATTTTCACAATTAGGATGTCTTCCTAAAACAGCATACAGATTGAACCTCCCTTATCTGAAATGGTTGGGATCAAAAGTATTTTTGGATGTTGGGTTTTTTTTTGTAATACCTGTATGTGCATATACATAGTTATGGTGGAAAGAAAAGAGAGGGAGATTCCATTTTTACAGGGCCCCTGTCAAAAAGTAGACATCCCGTAGTCTTCTCTGGCTCTTCCACCTTTTTAGCGAAGTAGTCTGAATAAAGGGGGAAATGCTCCCCTCTGCTCCTATGCATCTATTTAATTCTCCTTGGGCTTGATCTAGGTGGCAGTCAATAGGGGCCTCTCTGTTTGCTCTTGTGGTCATTTCTAGTGTGCTTTCCCCGTTCTGCTCTCGGCTAGGCAGAACGTGAGTAAAGAAGTGTCTTGTACATCTGCTTTTCTAGATAAGGGAGGTAAGAGGTAAAGATTTTCCCCTGACATTAAGTCTATTCTGGGGGTTGATGCTCATCTCAATTTCTAAGCCGAAGAGCCAGTGTTGTCTGTAGACACCTCCAAGGTCACATGGCCAGCATGACTACATGGAGCGCTGTTACCTTCCCATCTTTTGATCTACTCACATTTGCATATTTTTGAACTGCTAGGTTGGCAGAAGCTGGGGCTGACAGCGGGAGCTCACTCCACTCCCCGGATTCGAACCACTGACCTTTCAGTCAACAATTTCAGCAGCTCAGCAGTTATCTATGGAGCCACTGGGGGCTCCATAGATAAGGGACACTCAATTTGGATTTACCCGGGATCTTTACGTCCCTTTCTGAAGGTTCTCAAGGCCAAGGTGTTCCCCATTGCTTTGTATGGAGCTGAAATATGGGGGGATCAAGATCTGGCATTGGTAGAAAGATTCCAACTTCGCCACTTGAAAATTGGCTTAGGTGTGGAGAGATCATCCCTGTCAGCTGCTGTGAGAGCAGAGATGGGGGTACCCCCAATTTCCACAGTAATCCTGAAGAGACAGATCAATTGGTGGTACAAAATAAGACAAATGTAACCACATAGACTCCCAGCCATATGCCTATTAGAACAAGAAAACCACAAAGAGTGGTCATCATGGCTAAGCAGACTTGGTCACACGGTCAGCAAGATAGGTTTTGCCCCACACGAGCTAATAAATTTCGGGGCTAAAGTGTGCTCAATTGTATACCAAAGAGCCCTTGACATTGCTGCACAAAATGATCTTATGATCATAGCGCAAGCTAGAGCCACTCCATACCTGGCCAAATTTAAATGCAATGTGGGCATGGAAACTTACCTCTTCTTGACTCTTCCATTATATATTAGAAAACTTTTTACTCGGGCTAGATTCGATCAGCTCGACATTAAGTCCAAGCTAGGAAGACATCAGAATATCCCCTATATGCAGAGAACCTGTGGGTGTCGTGAGGTAGATGCAGAAGTGGAGGACTCAGAACATTTCTTCTTAAAATGCCCCTACTGCACCAGGATTCGATCTCTCTATTTAGACCCTCTGCTGGAGAATCATACTCACTTAGAGAATGAGGAGAAATTGCATATCTTTCTACAGGGTTCAGATAAAAACTCAATTTTAAAACTGGCCCCTTTTACACAAAAAGCGCTGGCCATTCGTGAGAAGATGAAAGCTGAGAGCTGATACATTATTGCCACTAACAAAATCCAAACTTAAAATTTACTATGGACAAGACACTTGTTTTACTTACCCCTGTCCTTGTTCAAACCTTTCCTTAGGAAATTACTAATTTTAACCTTTTTACTCTGTATTTGTCTAGGAGCGGGTTATTAGGCTGCAGGTCGGGATGTTTTGTATCTTTACATGGTTTTATTGTGCGTAAGTGTGTACGTATTGTATGTTTTACATGTTTTGATATGGTCAAAAGTGACTAATTAATAAAGAATTGTTGTTGTTGCTTCTTCAATTTGGATTTGGATTTCATCAAAGTGATAAAAATCTGTTATGAACAAACAAACAAACTACATGACTGGAGTATTGCATTCATTTTATCTTACATTTTCATCACAGCTGCCATTTAATTATATTCTGTAGTTGTAATTTAATTACCTAATCAAGATCATTGAAGATCATTAAAGATATTATACTTCCAGGCACATTCAAACCTGTCTAAAAAGATAGTTGGAAAAGTACAGTAGTTGCCTAAGAGTTCAACCCCAAACAAACTCTCACCCAAGCAAAAAGTAGATTGGAAAAAATACCTGTAATACCAGAATTCAAAGAATTAGATTGCTTTTTATTCTTGCAATCCTCGTTAAGTGCTATATCTGTTTCTAAGAGGTAAAATCTAAGTGGCAAGGCAGATTGAAAGTGATGGAGACACAACTATTACTGGGCACAGTGCCTGTCTGTAGACTTAGTTGACACATTTATATAAAGCTGCATCTCCTTGCCTATTATTAGCAGAGGAAATGATGGCGACACCTTCAAAATGATCTTCCAGTGCTGTGCTAGTTATCTCTCTGCTTAATGGCTTTCCTTGCAACAGAAAGTAGTTCCTCCTTTAAAAAAGTGGCCATTTTCTACATCCTCCTGTTTTGATTATGCAGTTGATTAAACCCCCTCCCCCCAATAATCCATAAGCAATGCTTTTTTTTTTTTGCAAGAATAACTAACATATTGGCAGAAGTGGACTGTTACCAACTATTTATTCCCCATGTTGTTGGTTTAGCAGCTGTGTTGCATATTCCTCTGAAATACCTGTTACTAATGTACAATATGTGTATGCACACTCATACAAGTACAGTTTGGGGCCTCTCAAGTCACGACATATATCAATTCACCTATTTATTCTTCTGGCCAAGTCTCTTGCATTCTGAACTCTGTAAAATGTATGCTTGTGGTTTTGATTTTCGAAATTGTTTTCAAAGGACCTATTTACAAATTATATATTATCAGAAATTTCATAGTAACAAAGATATAATTGCATTACAGTACAATTGTAACTTAGCAAAAAAATAACTGGATTCTATTGCTGTTATAAACGTATCTTTACTAAAGGAGGTGGAATATTACATAGTTACAGTGCCAATTTGTGCTGTGCCTTCTGTTACCGCCTCGTGCTTTATTTTACATAAATTTAAAGCAGACAATTAAGACATTGAAACAGTTCCAGCTTTCCCATATCTTGACTCAATCACTAATCAGAATGGAGATTTCAGTCAAGAAATCAAGAAAATTAGGGTTGGAAGGAGGGTAGCTATGAAGCAATGCAATATTGACAGGAATGTTGCAAAGGCCCAAATTGTATAACGCAAGTGGAATTCACCTCCCCGTTGAGGGGAATGCTTTGTTTTTGGAAGACTTGGAAGGGAGGTATTGAATCCATGATTGGCTTTTCGGTCGAGAAAAATGACCAGGTAGACACCTGTCACTTTTTGTAACATGTTAAAAGTTAACTTAGATTTGGTAGGCACCATGGCACCCCCTTTGTGAGTGAAGGATGGCCTTCTGGAATGGTCTCTTTAGGATCTCTACCTTGGTGGGCTGGGAAAAGAGCCACCCTTATTTATTTATTTATTTATTTATTTACAGTATTTATATTCCGCCCTTCTCACCCCATATACACATAGAACCGAGACAGAGACAGACGCAGAGTCAATTTCACCTTCTCCTGAGGGGATGTTTGATTCTGGCCACAGGGAGGAGCAGCTGCTTCATCATCCACTGTGATAGCACTGTGATGGCACTTCCTCATTCCAACGTCGTAAATTAGTTAAATTTGCCTCCCCACTTTATAAGTGGTACCTTATTTCCTATTTGATAGATGCAACTAACTTTTGGGTTGCTAGGTCAGCAATGAGCAGGGGCTATTTTTTATTTTTTTAATTGACGGGTGCTCACCTCGCCACGGGCTGGCCTCGAACTCATGACCTCATGGTCAGAGTGATTTATTGCAGCAGGCTGCTCACCAGCCTGTGCCACAGCCCGGCCCCTTGAGGCTAGAATCTCTCAAGTCTGAACAATCACAAGAAGCCAAGATCATTAAACAGACTGTTGTACTTTGGCCATATTGAGACAACAAACGACTCACTATAAAAAATCAGGTTGTATGCATAAATTTCAATGTTTTTACCTTCTTTTGCTTTGTTTAGATTCTGATTGTTTCTTCCCAATGTAATATGCAGAATGGTATATTTATGTTATTATTTAATTCTTGTTAATCTGTGATTACCTTTGATGTAGATGTTATTTGTTTTGGGTTGGGGTGCGGTGGATTGTTTTATCTCAGTCTAGTTTTTATGGCATTAAATATTTGCCAATATCTGTTGTTAACTGCCCTGAGTCCCCTTGAAGAGATAGGGTGGGATATAAATACATTATTATTATTATTATTATTATTATTATTATTATTATTATTATTATATTGTATGACACAGCTAACAAGACAGATATGCTGGATTTCGTATCACAAAATCACAAGTCGAACACTTCCCAAGTATCTAGGACTGTGTGATGTATTTTCGGATGATGTGTGCAGATCCCAGTAGGGTGTATTATTATTATTATTATTATTATTATTATTATTATTATTATTATTATTATTATTATTTTTAGCCCCCAGTGGCACTGTGGGTTGAACCACTGAGCTGCTGAACTTGCTGATCGAAAGGTCGGCGGTTCAAATCTGGGGAGCTGGGTGAACTCCTTCTGTTACCCCCAGCTTCTGCCAACCTAACAGTTCGAAAACATGCAAATGTGAGTAGATCAATAGGTTTCACTACGGCAGGAAGGTAACGGTGCTCCATGCAGTCATTTTGGCCACATTACCTTGGCGGTGTCTACAGACAACGCTGGCTCTTTGGCTTAGAAATGAAGATGAGCAACAACCCCCAGAGTTGGACATGACTTGTTATGGTTGAGCCTTCGGGCTCCGATAATAGAAGAAGGGGGTATAAGACTCCTCGAGAGTCAGACTCTTTCGAGGAGCGTGAACGAAAACGGCTCCGGGATTTGTTTACAGACCCGACAGATGAGGACTCATTTGAGGGTTTTTCTGAGGGTTTGGAGGAAGAGATGGCCAGCTCGGAGGAGGATGACATGGAATGGACTCGTGTGAGGGAGGATTTGGGTGTTGGGGAAACAGGCAATGAAAGCATGGGAGGTGAGTGGCGGGTTGCAGGATCAGACCCATGGACTGGCTGGAGGGATGGAGCGGGATCCACAGCTGGGGATGCTGTGGGGCGTAGTCAAAGGTGCTTTAGCTCTGATGAGGATGATGAGTTTGGGGCGCCTGGAATTGGGATGGCAGCTGACAGCGATGATGAGCTTGAACTGGGATAAATTGGGGTTTGGGATCAATGTCTAATTGCGTTGGGCAAGGTAATCTGGACGGACGCTTGGGCTTTTGTTGGGGAACTTCCTGAAGACGGGTGTGATTCGTTGCTGGATACGTAAGTTTACCAAGGACACTGGGCATCGACGGCGGGAGGAACTGTGCGGGGTTTTTCTCTGTGCAACTTGTGTTTAATCTCAATAGCTTGGACCTCCGTCATCTTTTTGACGGGCAATACCTACTCACACTGGATTGACGCTGGACTGACTGACTTCGATTCTGGATTATCCCTTCTGCTGCTTATCGGTGAGACCTTTGGATTCCTAGACGACTACGTTTGGCTATTGACCTCTGGACCGGATTGGGACCCTGCTGACTGCCGTTTCCCTGACTGCTGAGCCTGGACCTGTATATCGTTGGCTGTTGAACCTTAAATTGAATCCTGACTACGACCACGTTTTCCTTCGCTGCAGCGAGGAATAAACAAGCCTGGTTTAGTCTCCAGCTGTTTCTGAGTAGCAGAGAGGAATCTGCTACCAGTCTGTTGTTTACATTCTGACTCCTGTTGATCCTCCTTTGTTTGCATTGTTTGCCAGGCTGAAGTAAGCACTTTTGATTTAATCCGGATTATACTTCTGTTTAACCCGGTTTTTCTCTTTGAGTTGTTTAAGCTCAATCTGAGTTGTTTTTGTGTTACCTATCACACTGAAGTCAAGTGTTTGCCCTGTTCTTTGTCTCCTATGGGCATTTTTAGTTCTGTAATCTCAATAAACTGAGTTTTGCTTTACTCACTGGCGTTCTGTCTATGACATGACTAGACCTAATGTCAGGGGAAAACCTTTACCTTTTATTATTATTGGTAAAATGAGATCAGTAGGATAAGGAGAATACTTTATTCCAGATAGTTAGATTTACTCAGGGAAGCCAGGCCCTGAGCAGGGCTGTGGGTGATCTGGTGACTTGTGACTTCATTAGATGGGCTGATTTGCCCGTCGTACATTGCTTACTCTCCACTTTAGATTTGGAGCACATTATATGATGCACAGGGACTTCTGGCCGGACTCCATTCCAAAACAGGAGAGCAAGCGGCATATTCTGCTGCCGCAGCAACACAGGAGACTTCCCATGTTGCCCCAGGAGCAATGGGGTGAAGCTGCGTGGGGATGCTCCCTCCATGGGATGGGGGTCAAGGTACAGTGGGTGATGCAGGACATGGAGCGATGGGTTCTCCACGTTTCCTGCAAGGACCCTATGGATTTGCCACTATGTGTGGCGAATCCATGGGCCTTTGTGATGAGGTCCTTTGAAGGCTGTCATTCATAGGGTCACCATAAATTGTAGTTAGTTTAAAGACAGTTAATAACAAAAATATCTGTAGAAGGGAATCGACTTGTAATGTTAAAAGAAATATTCAAGAATAACTTCCAGTTTAGCAAGAAAACTTGTGCTGCTCCAGATGTTGTTTGATTGCAGCTCCCTTTATCCCTCATTGCTGGCTATGCTGGCTAGAGCCCAGGGATGTTGTACTTTAACATTATGTAGTCGCCTACTTTATAATATGGTATCATTTCCTATTTCATATATTGAAAATTATTGTTGTATTATGGAGAATTATAGGAATACCAACTATCTAAAATCTCAGAATCAATGTTGCAGATATTCTTAATTTTTTTACATGGAAAATCAGTCAGAACATTAAATGCACAAGATAAAGATTTTAGTCCTCCCATCTGTTTACTAACCCTTTAGGTATGAATGGCACTGCAACTTAGGAAATAGATTATTAATAAGTCTGAGTGATTGGTTTAATCAGAATGAAAAATATGGATATTATTGGAAGCAGCAGGCTAGCCAGAAATAATTTGTACACCTTCTACCTGAAGATGGAGCTTGAGTAGTTCTGAATGTATGTGTGAGCTATCACAAATCTAACAAAATATTCTTAATAACCTTGCCGCCTGGAGCCTGACTACACATATAGGGTGAAGAATACCATTGCAGGCTTATTCAGATTCTTGTGGCAGAAAATGAAATCTATAAACAAACTTTTGCCTTTAATCTTGCCTGACAACTCCCCTATGCTCCTGGGTGTTCTACAGATTGTTATGAAAGACTCGTGTAATTATTGAGTTGTTCTTTGACCTGTTTTCTTGCTGGATATTGGATTTTGCATACTAAGTTGGTGATGGAAACATACAGGTAATATGTCCAAAATGCTGCTTTTGAAAGTTCTCTGAAAACCAGTTCACAATACAGCCTATTTTTCTACTTCATTCCAAAAACGCCAACACTGTTAACTCACATATCACAATTTCACATTTGTTGCAAAAGTCTGAATGTAGGAAAATATAATTTCTCATTTTTTTGCAGTGAGCCACAGCATAGTTCCTTGCTTTTCTTTGACCTAATTTTCACACAGAAATGTTATTCTTTCAAGAAAGCTTGCTATAGATTAGTGAAGATTGTGAATAGCCGTTGATATTGCTTTGCTCTGGAGAGATTTTGGTTTTATTTCTTGCTGTTCTTCTGGTAGCAGCAATAGCTGGTGCTCAATAGCAGTGGATCATTTTCCAATCTCTTTTATGATTCCAGATTTCCAGATGTTAGGATGAAACTTCATTAACCATGTGCGTGTTTTACACTGCAGGTGGTCTAACTGTGTTTTTAAGCACTGATTATATGCCTCTGTTCCCGCTGTTGAAACAAATACAGTTCTATATATGACTGTAAAGATGTCATGATCATTGTGTTTTATTCATGATTGCTATGTTTAGGTTGACTGTTCAAGGTTATATATTTCAGCTATTCTTATACAGAAGCTGGGAGCCTCTAAGGCATGGCCAGGAAAAGGGGCGTGGCTTCACCTTGCTGGTGGAAGCCTTAGAATTCAAATTTAGCAGTTGGAATTGGG